>NC_135374.1:39729433-42229433 GCF_049243985.1 Paroedura picta | reverse complement strand
ACGATGGGGGAATTCCCAGTTCTTTACTCCCTTTGCCTTCCATTATCTGAGTGGCAGCAGGAGACAAATGAAAAAACAGTACTGGCTGCAGTGTCCCATTATTTCTGGTAAAAAACTGGAAGTGACATAGGGTAACTCTAGGAATCTTCTGATACGCTATGGCAG
This sequence comes from Paroedura picta, assembly GCF_049243985.1. NCBI lineage: Eukaryota > Metazoa > Chordata > Lepidosauria > Squamata > Gekkonidae > Paroedura > Paroedura picta. The sequence continues at coordinate 42,229,268 of NC_135374.1, read as the reverse complement.
CCAGCATTGTGCCCCCTCCCATATACTCATCCTCAGCCCTATTCTTGGACCACTTGACCAGATCAGCCCAGCTTGACACTGACAGCCATAAAACACAAGGATCAAGTAAGTAAATCTTTTGTGAAATTTGCAGCATCTACTCTCAACTTTTTGCCCCAAGGGGGGGGGGACACACCCTTATTCTTCACTCTAGTTCACCAGTTCACATGTACATTCAATGAGGGATGCAGAATTTACTTAGCTTTTAAGTTCTGGTACACTGTAGAATGGAGGCAAATCCAAATCCAACTCTACAGAGTTTGGAACTCCCTTCCATTTCACATGACATCTTATGGACATCCTGTGGATTCAGTATAATTGAAGCAGTTTTGCCGATCAGACAGGAATGAACATTGCAAAAAGAACTCATTGATCCTTTCCAAGCAACAAAATATAAGCCCAATGTCAATTAAATTGATATGCCAAACATCTTTCCTAGCACATCTGTTCTGGAGAAATTACATTTCCAGCATTCAAAACTGCAATTATGAGACACAATGCAGTCCTACACTGAGTTACTCCAGTCTAAGCCCACTGATTTCATTTGACTCAGAAAGGAGTAACTCTTCATACGATTGCACTCTGTGTGTGTATGTGAATGAAGTGCTGTCAAGCCACTTCCAATTTATGGCAACCATACGAATTAATGACTTTTGAAATGCCCCACCATTAACAGTTTTGCTCACGTTTTGCAGGATGTGTCTTCCTTGGTTGAATCAATCCACCTCATGTTGAGTCTTCTTCTTTTCCTGCTGCCTTCAACTTTTCCTAGCCTTATAGTATTTTTCCAGTGACTCTTGCCTTCTCATAATGCGACCAAAGTACAATAGCATCAGTTTAGATATTTTAGCTTCTATGAACAGTTCAGGCTTGATTTGAACCAGAACCCACATATTTGTCTTTTTGGTGATTTACACTATTGTAAAACTCTTCTCCAACTCAGCATTTCAGTCAAATTGCCTTTCTTCCTGTCAGTGTTATTCATCATCCAACTTTCACACCCATATCTAGTAATGGGGAACACAATGGTATGAATTATCTTGATCCTGGTCACAACTGATACATCCTTAAACGAGAAACTAGGAATTTGTGATGTCTTAGGGTGCAATTCTAGATCGACTCCTTGTGGGGCACCCTGGATAACACTGAAGAGCTAAAATCATAGGATCTCCCAACTATACTACACACATGGAAACAAAGAACAAATCAAACAGTCTTTCTCAGGACTCCTTGAAAAGGTTTATAAGAGACAACATTCAAATCTGCCAAATGGAGATTGACATTAGCAAGTCAAAATGCCAATACATTTCACAAATCTTATTGGCCAATAAAATGAATTTATTGTTCAAGAAACTCATCTTGTTAACAAAAACTAAGCCCACCACAGAGTCAAAATTGTGGGATATGATGTAATTAGTATCACATAAGATCATACCTATGGAATAGGGACATGCCCAAAGTGACATTGAAAATGTAAAGCTGACATTGAACAACATCCACGACATCCACACACTCATAGTAAAAGCTGGGGAAATACATGTTGTCAGTGTTTACAAACCTCCTGCAGGTTAGAATCATAGAATCATAGAGTTGGAAGGGGCCATACAGGCCATCTAGTCCAACCCCCTGCTCAACGCAGGATCAGCCCTAAGCATCCAAGAAAATGGCCAGCACATGTTTTTTCAACCTTCTCTCATCCTTCTGTATATGCCAGTGACTTTAAAAGCCACGATGGAAATTGGAAATACACAGTTAATGAGAAGATGGTGAGGCACTTTTGTTATGCCAATAAAGGCTCTGTACTTGGGCTGAAAAACATGTCTTACATCTTGTTTTCGAGGCTAAAGACAGAGGCATCTTCAGATCAACAGCATGGAATAGAGAGTCCAACACTGATTTAACATTTGTTTCATTTGTTTTGAGAATCAAAGAGTTGAAAGGGGCCATACAGGCCATATAGTTCAACCTCCTGCTCAATGCAGGATCAACCTAAAGCAACAAGGATAAGTATCTGTCCAGCCACAGCTTAAAGATCGCCAGTGAGGGGGAGCTCACCACCTTATTAGGCAACTGATTCCACTGCTGCTCTTACTGTGATCCCCCCCCCCCCCGATATCTAGCCAATACCATTCTAGGCATAGTTTAAACCCATTATGGCAGATCCTATTCTCTGTTGCCAACAGGAAACACTCCTGGCCATCCTCTAAGTGATAACCCTTCAAATACTTAAAGACAGCAATCATGTCCCCTCTCAAACTCCTCTTTTCCAGGCTGAATATTCCCAAATCCCTCAGCCTTTCCTCATAGGGTTTAGTCCACGCAGCCCAGATCATCGTAACTGTCCTCTGCACCCTCTCAATTTTGTCCACATTCTTTTTGAAATGAAGCCTCCAGAACTCCAGGTGCAGTCTGACCAATGTGGTATATAGCAAGACTATGATATGTTGCAGTTTTTATGTGATGCCTCTATTGATATAGCCCAAGATCACATTTGTCTTCTTTTCCGCCACATCACACTATCTGCTCATATTTAGCTTCCAGTTCACAAGTACCCCAAGATCTCATTCACACACACCCAGAATAGTATGCATGCTTCTCGTTTTTGTGACCCAGATGTAGAATTCTGCATTTATCCTTATTGAAATGCATCATGTTCTCATTGGCCCATTTTCCCAGATCTTGTTGAACTCTGTCTCTATCTGTTTGTTACTCCTCCCAATTTGGTGTCATCTGCAAATTTAATTAGTAGGCCCCCTACCCATTCATCCAGATCATTGATAAATGGTGGCTTATCCCAAGTCCAGGAAGAACAGAATGCTCCAGAATGCTCCAATTTCCAAGTGTGAACTGAATGTCTACCTTAATGGCACTGAACTTAAACACAACCATACACCTAAGTACCTTGGCATTACCCTGGACAAGAACTTGAGCTATAAACACTATCTTACCAATGTAGCAGTGAAATAACAGACTCCAAGATTAGAATCATAGAATCATAGAGTTGGAAGGGGCCATACAGGCCATCTAGTCCAACCCCCTGCTCAACGCAGGATCAGCCCTAAGCATCCTAAAGCATCCAAGAAAACTGTACATCCAACCTTTGCTTGAAGACTGCCAGTGAGGGGGAGCTCACCACCTCCTTAGGCAACCTATTCCACTGCTGAACTACTCTGTGAAAATTTTTGCCTGATATCTAGCCTATATCATTGTACTTGTAGTTTAAACCCATTACTGCGTGCCCTTTCCTCTGCAGCCAACAGAAACAGCATCCTGCCCTCCTCCAAGTGACAACCTTTCAAATACTTAAAGAGGGCTATCATGTCCCATCTCAACCTCCTTTTCTCCAGGCTGAATATTCCCAAGTCCCTCAACCTATCTTTATAGGGCTTGGTCCCTTGGCCCCAGATCATCCTCGTCGCTCTCCTCTGTACCCTTTCAATTTTATCTACGTCCTTCTTGAAGTGAGGCCTCCAGAACTGCACACAGTACTCCAGGTGTGGTCTGACCAGTGCCGTATACCAGTGGTCCCCAATCTGCAGGCCGCGGCCCGGTGCCGGGCCGCAAAGGCCATGGCGCCGGGCCGTGGCTCCCTCTCCCCGCCCCCCCCGCAGTAAAAAACTTCCCAGGGCGCAAGCTTGCGGCCCGGGAAGCTTCTTACTGAAGGGAGGGCGGGGAGAGGGAATCAGGGCAGTGCCGTGCCTGCCGCGCGGCTCGCGGGCGCGGCCCGAGGTGCGGGCGCGGCCCATGGGCACGGCCCGATGCGCGGGCGTGGACAGCGGGTGCACGGCCTGCAGGCGCGGCCCAATGTGCGGGCGTGGTCCGCGCGGGCGCAGCCCGATGCCCTGCCGGTCCCCAGCCTCAGAAAGGTTGGGGACCACTGCCGTATACAATGGAACTATGACATCTTGTGATTTTGATGTGATGCCTCTGTTGATACAGCCCAAAATGGCATTTGCCTTTTTTATCGCTGCATCACACTGCCTGCTCATGTTTAGCTTACAATCAACAAGTACCCCAAGGTCTCGTTCACACACTGTGATACCTAGAAACGTATCCCCCATCCAGTAGGCATGCTTTTCATTTTTCTGACCCAGATGCAGAACTTTACACTTATCTTTATTAAATTGCATCTTGTTCTCATTTGCCCATTTTTCCATTGTGTTCAGATCTCGTTGAACTCTGTCTCTATCTTCTGGAGTATTTGCCAGTCCCCCCAATTTGGTGTCGTCTGCAAACTTGATGAGTAGTCCTTCCACCCTCTCATCTAGATCATTAATAAATATGTTAAAAAGTACCGGGCCGAGCACCGAGCCCTGAGGTACCCCGCTACTCACCTCCCTCCAGTCTGATGAAACACCATTGACAACAACTCTTTGAGTGCGGTTCTCTAACCAATTTCCTATCCACCTAACTATCTGAAAATCCAGATTGCAGTCCTTCAATTTATCCATCAGAACATCATGGGGAACCTTATCAAAAGATTTACTAAAATCCAAGGAAACAACATCAACCGAATTTCCACGATCCAGCAAACCTGACACTTGATCAAAAAAGGAAACCAGGTTGGTCTGAAAGGACCTGTTGGAGACAAATCCATGCTGACTTCCTTGGATCACCAAATTGTCCTCCAGATGTTTGCAGATCGCTCCCTTTAATATCTGCTCCATTATCTTACCCACAACAGAGGTCAGACTCACTGGTCTGTAGTTTCCCGGGTAATCCTTCCTCCCTTTTTTGAAGATCGGAATAACGTTTGCTCTCTTCCAGTCCTCCGGGACATCTCCAGTCCTTAAAGAGGTCCCAAAGATGATGGACAAGGGTTCTGCAAGTTCTCCAGAAATTTCTTTGAGCACTATCAGGTGCATTTCATCTGGCCCAGGGGATTTGAACTCATCCAGTGCAGCTAAATGCCTCTCCACAACCTCTCTGTCCATGACAACCTGCCACCCAGACACTATCTCTTGGCTACTGCCATCTCTAGATGTGTCTGAACCCTTTGACCCGTGGGAAAAAACAGATGTAAAATAGCCACTGAGCCTTTCTGCTTTCTCTGCATCCTCCGTTAGAGTTTGTCCATCCGCACCCAACAGTGGGCCTATTGCCTCCTTTACTTTACGTTTGCTCCTCACATAACTGAAAAATCTTTTCTTGTTACAGTGGGCTTCCCTGGCCAATCTTAGCTCACTGTCAGCTTTGGCCTTTATTTAGTACAATTTGAGGTATGTCTGCTACAACACTTAGATGCTCAGCTTTGAGGTTGATGTACAGTACTTTAGCGTGACTCAACAGCCCCCGTGTCCATAAACTTGATGTCCAATTCAATGCAACAATGAGAACAGGAGATGTATTAAACTCACTTTGATCTATTGACTAACCATGTTATGGCACATCATCTCCTGCATCACTGAAGACAGGATGCTCTTCTTCACTAATATTGAAAGATAATTCAAAAGAGAGTTGCCAAGCCACAGAGACATGGCTGACAAAGACCCATCCAGACTAAGGACCCAATAGCCAGCAATAAGATCTACACAAATTCTGCAATCACAACATTTCAATCTAGGGAATGAATGGTTGCAACCATAAATGCAGCCTGATATCTATAACCTGATAAATACTAGTGAGAGGTCCACAGGATTAGATTTGCCACATAAAGTATGGAAGATGGCAAATAGAATATGAACAGGCTTTGGCAATTGAGTACACCTATTATTTACATGAGGAAAAATATGGAATGTCATAATGCTACAGCCTGCCAAACTATTTTCCTTCTGTCACAGAAATGTGAGTGTCGTGCTTTCCAGGATAATGAGACAGAGCTCTTTGACCCCTACCCAGACGTGACTGAGTGGATCGAAAATTGTGATATTAATATTGGGGGATTGCCCTATCTGTCTACATACCTGTTGTATCAACTTGGTTACATGCTTTCTGTGGGTAACTCTGCCATAGAATAAATAAAGAAGTGTGATTTTTTGTTGCAGTGGTTGTGAAGCAAACCATAAGTGTACATATTGCAATGACAAGCTGTTAAGTGGAAGTTGCATGTGAGCATGATCAGGTTTTAAGAGGCAGGCGTTTCCTCACTTACAGAGAGTCTCACAATCTAAAAAGCTTTTCAACAGTAACAATGGATCACCCAACAGAAACCCAGGAGTCAAACACTAGACCTAGGTGCCAACTTTGTTCTCACATACATTCAGATAAGACTAATTCAGAGCCTAATAACATAATAAAAGCTTATGCTGGAGTAGATGTTGTTACTCTTTAAGGTACCATTGGCTTTATTTTGTTACAGGAGATTAACACAACTACTCCTCTGAAAACACCTACCCTTAATTCTTTTCAGTCATAACTTTTCATTACACATATGGGGAAATATGTTACAATCAGTCCTCAATATGTACACTTACTATTTTATGTGAAAATAGCAATGGAAACTGAAAATATGCATGTGGTCCCTTTCATTTTTAAAATTTGCATGGCTATAATATGTCATTTGAATAATATACTTTTTTCACAGTCGAAATGACAGTTGCACATATTGGGAAGTTTGTGTGTTGAGCAGTCTTCCCACGCCATTTCTCTTCCTCTGAAACACCTAATCTAACTGTGAATACAACTGGAGATCTTCTAGCGCTGTCAATAGGAAACATTTAGGCTGATAAAAGCAGTATCTTCCAGTCTTCTCTTATGAAAAAGGTTCACTCTGAACTGTTTACATTCTTGCTTATGGCCAATAGGGTGTTTTTTTTCTCCCTTTCTCCCAATCATCAATATATCTAGTGTGGTCAAACTTGTGAATACTTAAATCCAGAGACTGGAGCCATGAACACACAAGGGCAACTTGATACGCAGCAACTTCCATATCTTATTCAGGCCCAGTTGCTTGCTTCTGTTCAAAAGGCCAGGATCTCAAAAACCAGGTTCAAATCCTCATTCTGCCATGGAAACTCACTGGGTAGCTCTGAGCCAGAAACTTTCTCTCAGACTAACCTACCTCACAGAGTTGTGAGGATGAACTGGAGGAAAAAGGACTGATGTAAGCTACTTTAGGTTCCCATTGTAGATACATGGCATCTTTAAATAGGACAGGGTCCTATTAATCTTTAAATAGGACAGGGTCCTATTAAATAAAAGAGTAAGGCCACCTGGGGAGGAGTTAGGGCGGGCCCTGTCCAGGATAAAAACTCAGAGGGCCCAATCAGGAGCCGCGAAGCGGCTCCTGATTGGGCCCTCCGAGTGTCCATCCAGGGCCAAGCAGCCAATGGGGAGGCGCGCAAAGCGCCTTCCTATTGGCCCCTCACCAGGACAGACCAAAATTCCATTCACCCAGCCCAGTCTGGCTGCCAGTCTGCTCCTGACCACCGCAGGGAGAGGAGGTCAGTAGGGCTGCCAAGGGGGGTGAGAACAGAAGCTTGGACAGGCTGCGCCAGCCCTTTTCGCCCCAAGGCTGTCCTAACTGTCATGTCCAACTGTAAATTGCCTCAGAACCCTGACAGAGCTGGCAGGAGGCTGCAGAGTGCTCCCCCTCCCCCCCTTCAGGCCTGCTGCGAAGGAGCCTCTGACAGGCCCTGACTGAGGGAAGGAGGCCTTTCCAAGAGCAACGCAGGGGAGCCTGAGGGGCCTTCCTTTTGAGGGGGGGGAGACTTTCCCCTTCTGCCAAACAGTTGCCTGACAGGGAGGCCACAGAAAAGCCCCTTCTCACTTAAAATACTGCTCTGGCCAGGGGTTAGACACAGCCAAGCCATGTGTCTTTCTTCTTTCCAACTCTCTGCAGATTTGAGGCCACTGCACAGCGTTATTCTGCAGAGGAAGTTGGCTCTTTTGTCTCATCTGCACAACAACCCTATGCAGTAGGCCTCAAGTCTTTCAATTCAACAACAACCTGTGTGGGAAGCCTTAAATGTTTCTTCTCTACCACAACCCTGTCCAAAGTAGCCCTTTCTGCCTGGGGAGCTGATCTTTATACTCTGCAGGTGAGCTGTAATTCCAGGAGCTCTCCAGGCCACACCTGTAGGTTGGCTACCCCTGGGTTGGAAATATTCCTGGAGGTTTGGAGGTGGGACTTCAAAATCGTACAATGCCTCAGAGTCCAGCCTTCAAATGAGCCATTTTTGCCTGCAGTTGGTAGGAAATGGTGCAGGTGTGTCCCTCCTGGCCTATAGGTTATGGCCAGCCCTTATCAGCAACTGTTTGTATTCTGGGGCGCAGACAGGCAGACCAGCATCAGTCCTGTGAGTCTGGAAAGTGCAGGAAGATCTAAATAAATATTTACAGCCTGAAACTAAATAGAGAACAAGTAAATGTCTGGAGACACATCGTAACTGAAATAGTAACTGGCAAATAACCTTGGCCTGGTAAATTAAAAAACAGTATTAAAAACCTTACTAAGGTCAAGACTGCTGTGCACAGACAGTCTTCCTCTTAGGGTTGCCAGCTTCCCTGTGAGGCTCGCTACCCCACCTCCCTCATGGGGAGTCTGCTATGGGGAGAGAAGGGGAAGACGATTGGAAAATGCTTTGAGACACCTGAGGCCTGCTGGGTCACTGCGGCCCATTCCCAGTTCTCTCAGATCTCTCACAACCCTACATACCTCACAGGTTGACTATTGTGGAGAGACAAATGGAAAAGGTGTTTGTAAACCGCTTTGAGACTCCTTTGGGTAGTAAGCAATAGGGTACAAAAATCCGTTCTTCTAAGGAGCAACCATGAAAGAAGCATGTGGGCACATAACATTTTACCAACAGTGAAAATATGGGAGACAGAAGGAACAGGGTGGACACCTGTGTACTGTGACTACCCTATGTGTATTAGGGCAGAGGGGCATTTCGGTGAATGTGGCCTAATTCACACAAGAAGGGAAATGACGCAGAACTGGGGGGAATTGGTTGCCATGTAATCTTCCCCTAAGAAGAGTCTCCAGTCTGATTTTCCCTTCACATATCTGAGGACATGGCTCTGGAAAGCTCATCTGTAACCACTATGCCACAATTCCCAAAGGTCAGTCCTCTCCCACAATCAACGAACATTCCACACCACAGGTTCTTGACACCCATATCTCCACACCCATGGCCTCATTTGCCACCATGCCACCACAACCTCCCACACAACACACATGAAAACCCCATGCCCTTTCAGACTGGACAATTCCTCCCCTTCCTCTTCCCACTGCCAAGCTCTAGCGCCCGTTGTATTCTTGGAGACAACGGGATTTGCCCCTAGTAAAGTCATAATAAATATAGCTGAAGATTGGGAGATGGGCAGTTAAAAGGTAGGTTGGCTGGTAGTAAAAAAGGTGAAAGGTGAAGATATGGATCTAGACAGGAGGAAGCAAAGCAGAAACAGTGTGGGGAAGGGAATTCAGTGGGGAGATGAGCTGCTCCTCTGACAAGTACTTCCACTTTTCCCACTGCAAAACTGGGCCATAGTTTTCCCAGACAGAGGCTGCCAGGGGGATTGGAGGAAAAGCTGGAGATAGAGGGACATATAAAGGTAGGTTGGCTGGTAGGTGGCAAGGAGAGAATGAAGCACGACAAAGGAAGAGGCTACAGGGTCTTTCAGGGAAGTAAAGAGGAAATACTGGAGGAGGAGAAAATGAGATTCCCTTGCACCACAAGTCCTTGTAGGTACTCCACCTGTATCATATATTTATCTTCTTCTTCTACAAGATCCAGATAAGTCTATTTACACACATTTAACAATCTGAAAATTAGCAAAGAATAGATTTGAGAAGCAATAATAAGACAGGAATGAACTAAGTTCTTTCCATTACATTAACATCTGCTATTTACTAGCAGTCCAATCCTAGACAGCATTACACCCTACTAAGACCACAGGGTTCACTGGACTTAGAAAAGTGAGACTATTTAGGATTGCGCTGTAAATCACTCATTTAATGCTTTCAAGCGTTTATTGTCTCAATTAAATGCTACTCTGCAATATGCTGTAAATAAAAGAGGCAACCCAGCCTCCACAATGTTGCATAATTTATAGGCAATCCCTAATCTCTTAAATGTTCTAGTTCTGCTTCCCCCTTCAAGGTTATCTGTCTCCCCTCTGAAAATCAACAAACAGGCTTCAAATGTTATATTTATATTCAAATTTGCTTACAATTCATTAATAGTGGGAAGTGTCTAAATGTTCCATGAAGTCCCAGAATATCAACAAATGATAAGTTTCTAAATGTCTGTTTTCAGTTTCAAATAATATGCCATGTGACAGAGAAACGCTAGGAATCATCGTAAATGGTGAATAAAAGGTAAAGGTAAAGGTATCCCCTGTGCAAGCACTGGGTCATGTCTGACCCTTGAGGTGATGCCCCCCAGCGTTTTCATGGCACACTCAATACGGGGTGGTTTGCCAGTGCCTTCCCCAGTCATGACCGTTTACCCCCCAGCAAGCTGGGTACTCATTTTACCGACATCGGAAGGATGGAAGGCTGAGTCAACCTTGAGCCGGCTGCTGGGATTGAACTCCCAGCCTCATGGGAGAGCTTCAGACTGCATGTCAGCTGCCTTGCCACTCTGCGCCACAAGAGGCTCTTTAAATGGTGAGTATGAAACACAAAAACAAAACTTGAGGGAGAAGTCAAATACAAATAGCAACCTATCTAGGGTTGTGATTTTACATACTTTCTTGAAAGTGTTGTTGTTGTTGTTAGGTTCGAACTCGTGTCCGACCCATCACGACCCCATGGACAATGATCCTCCTGGCCTTCCTGTCCTCTACCATTCCCCGGAGTCCATTTAAGTTCACACCCACTGCTTCAGTGACTCCATTCAGCCACCTCATTCTCTGTCGTCCCCTTCTTCTTTTGCCCTCAATCGCTCCCAGCATTAGGCTCTTCTCCAGGGAGTCCTTCCTTCTCATGAAGTGGCCGAAGTATTTGAGTTTCATCTTCAGGATCTGGCCTTATAAGGAGCAGGCAGGGATGATCTCCTCTAGGACTTGAAAGTAAGCTCTACTAAATGGAAAGCATATAAGATGACACTATGTAACCCAGATTGATTTCCATGATCTTTCAGCCGCTAGCCAGAGCTGATTGCATCAAGATCAATGTTAACACTTTAAAGGGATGCCACCAGTTTCTCAACCAGCATTCAACAGATGAACATACAATTTCTGATTCTTGCAATCAGGCATATACTGATCCTGGGTCTATTTAGCTTCACGCCAAACAACTCAAGCAGCAGTCAAATAGATTTGTAACTGGATGTAGGTTACTAGAATATCATCTGGGATTCAGTTGAGAACACATCAGAGGCCAGAGGGAAATTATATGATTATGCAGAACTCTCCCGTTTTTGACCTTATCACTTGATGAAATGTATTAACCCAAGGTTGAAGTGTGTTAACATAGTATTTGTTTGTTAGATTTATAGCCCACCACTCCCAGAACGGCTCATGAGTAACAAAGGTCAGATAAAATCCCTGATAAAAACCCACATTAAGATCCAACATACCAAAACCACAAGACTGGCAGCGAATAAAAATCCTCCCCACACCCCGGTCTGGCAGCCCGGAACCTACTGAGGGAAAGGAGTGGTGACTCGCCTGATGGACTGGCATAGTCTGTTGGACCAGCCCAGCCTGAGGAGGGACCCCTGATCTTACTTGCTGTGGCCTCAACCAAAGACCCAGCAGAAGAGCTCCATCTTACAGGCCCTGTGGAACTGTACTACTCTGTCAGGGCCCTTAGCTCACCCAGGAGCTCATTCTACCAGGTTGGGGCCATGACCAAGATGGCCCTAGCTCAGGTTGATGCCAGATGACCTTTTGGGGGGCTGGGGATCTCCAGCAGATTAGCACCCATAGAGTGAAGATCCCTGCAGGAGACATAAAGTGGCAAGGAGTCCCTCAGATACAAGGAGCTCAAGACGTGAATGGCCTTGAAGTTTAGTACCAAAACTTTGAACCTGATCTGGGCTGCAACTGGAAACCAATGCAGCTGCCTCAGCACTGGCTGGATACTGGCCCTCCAAGGTGTCCCTGTGAGGACCCTGGCAGCTGGATACTGCACAAGTTGCAATTTCTGGGTCTAGGACAAGTGTAGGCCCGCATAGAGTGAGTTACAGAAATCCAATCTGGAGATGACCATTGCATGAATCACTGTAGCCAAGTAGTCTGAGGACAGGTAGGGTTGCTAGTAGCCTCGCCTGACAAAGGTGGTAAAACACCATGTGGGCTACTCCCGTGACCTGGGCCTCCATAAATAGGGAAGCATCCAAGATCACACCCAAATTCCTGGCCAAGAGCAAGATGTTAAATTGCACCCCAGCCAAGGTGGGCAGGTGGGCTTCCTGATCTGCCACCTTTCTGCCCAGCCACAAAACATCCATCTTGGATGGGTTGAGTTTCGGGCAACTCAGCTCTAATCACTTAGCTACGGTTTCCAGACAACTGGCAAATTTATACAGGGGGGAGCCCGGGCAGCCATCCATTAGGAGATAAATCTGGGTGTCATCTACAACCTTAAGAGCAGGGCAGTCACACTTTTCCACGGTTAGGCTGTAATGTCTGCAATCCATTTAACCCTTCTCTATCACTTCCACAACGACTTTGAAACATTTCAAGCATATAAATATAATAATAAATTTAACACGCTACAGAGTAACTACCTATATCGTAACTTCCATTTAGTACAGGATGCTGAAGCAAACAGGAAGAGGGGAGAATATAACATACCACTTTATAACTTTCAACAGTTTCTAGCTATCTAGCTGAAAATCCACATAATCAATGATGACAGACGGTACTGTCTCATTCTGAATCAAACCTTTGGCTTGTGGAATGAGCTCCCAAGAGAGATCAGGACCCTGTCATAGCTCCAGCAGTTCTGCAGGACCTGCAAAATGGAGCTCTTCTGCCAAACCTTTGGTTGAGACCAGCACAACTATTAAGTGCATTGCACAATAGACACCTAAATGGGCCTCCCCCGACCCACTCCCCCACCTTCTGTCACAACACTGGATATTGTTCCATAAACACCTGGGTAGAACTTACGTTTATGGCTGTCTTTTAATTGGATGTATTTTACTATTTTAAGATATTTATATTGTATTTTAATGTAATCCTATGTTGTGTTTTAATTAGGTTGTTAGCTGCCCCAAGACACTGGTAAGGGGTGAGATATAAATCCAAACAACAACAACAACAACAACAACAACAATAATATTGAGACTGGCAGCAGCTACTCAAGATCTAAGGTAGAGGTCTTTCATGTCATCTATTACAGTAAAATCTGACAAAATAAAATGTGTGGCAATGGATGCCTGCATGTATCACATTTACAGTTATCTTGAGATTCCTGGTTAGGAAGGCCACTGTGGCTCCTCAGCTGTTTCGACAGCTGCCACTGGCCATTCTTTCTGGCAGAACATATTATAGCTCAAGACATAAACACAGATTACTGGCCCAAGGGCACTCGGATGGCATGAGATAAAACTGCTGATGTGAGTCTGGTCAAGGCCTGGATGGGAGACCTCCAGGGAATCCCATTTACACAGTCTGCAGTTTTACGATGGGAAAATGGAGGGATATATAAAAGATATATAAAAGATAATAAAACATCAGGCAAACCAATTTTCTGCTAACAAAGCTGTTCGCAGTTTTTCTAAATATGTTGTGTAACATTGTTCAGTACATTTCCCTACCCAGTTGTTTTGAGACTTTGCAGGCATTTAAGGCCAATGCAAAACCCTTTTGTGTCAATGTGCTTCTAATCTGTAGTTGATACTGTAATTAGGGATGATATTCTAATATATTGCTTCCAGTGCTGATGTAGTTAATTAATGAGCGCGAACTGGGTTTTTACAAACATCAAACAAGACAACACAATTTTATGCATCCTGTATCACAGAGTCTTGCTTCAATATAATTCTATCATCTTGTATCCAGCCATATGCAGAAGAGGCATATGCACTTCCATATGCAGAAGAGGCAGCTATTTCCACTGATTCCTCCCACCGCCACTGCCAACCTCCATTTTATCCCCTATACCAGGGGTAGTCAAACTGCGGCCCTCCAGATGTCCATGGACTACAATTTCCAGAAGCCCCTGCCAGCAAATGCTGGCAGGGGCTTCTGGAAATTGTAGTCCATGGACATCTGGAGGGCCGCAGTTTGACTACCCCTGCGCTACACTCTTCAAGGAGGGCTCATTGGGCAGCTGTAAGAGGGAAAGCAGTACTGATCAAGGTCTCCCTTGCAGCAGCTTTCCCCTTGCAAAAAGAACAACTTTGCAATTGTGATTAATAATAATAATAGTTTTTTATATCCCACTTTTCACAACCTGAAGGAGCATCAAAGTGGCTTAGAATTGCTTTCCCTTCCTCTCGCCACAACAGACAACCTGTGAGGTAGATGAGGCTAAGAGAACTCTGAAAGAAACTACTCTGCAAGAATAGCTCTAACAGGACTGTGACTAGCCCAAGGTCACCCAGCTCTCTGCATGTGGAGGAGTGGGTAATCAAATCCAGCTCAGTAGATTAGAAGCCACCTCTCTTAATGACTGCATTAAGAGCAACAATGAACCTTTTTGCACTTATTATTTCACACATTGATAAGTACATTGAAATGAGCAGAGAAGTAAACTACATTTACCGGAAAAGCAAACTGAACTCACCCAGAACAAGCAGCTCCACTGATTCCTCATTCTCGCCCTCCACGTCATCTGGTGTGACAATGATGCAGTAGTACAGCCCACTGTCTCCCCACATCAGTTTTCCGATGTGTAGGTCTGCATCTGAAAAGCAGTGACAGATCAAGAGTAGAATCAGAGTCCCAACTAAAAAGGTGAAGGCCCACATTGTACAAGGGACAGAGTCTTGAGAGTGGCTGAATGAAATATATGGTCAATACTGCAGTAAACAAAAACAAAAAATATATACTGACAGGGAATACTAGGTAGTATTTCAGTGTGTGAGACTTGCATTTGGGAGACCTGTGCTTAAATTTCAGAAGAAAATTGAACCACAAAACTGATTATGTGGAATGTGAAGTAGCAAACCAGTTCAGTTCTACAGCTAAGTGGTGCAGTTCCACAGGGCTGGTAAGATGGAGCTCTTCCACCAAGCGTTTGGTTGGGGCCAGTGATCCAATAACATCTAATGCACCCCCACTTAAAAAAAAAAACACTCCCATGCCCACATCTTAATCTGGCAACAGACCTATTGAAAGGGACAGCACTAGAAATGCTAGCTGTAATTGTTGCTGCTGTTAGTTAAAGATAGTTTTAAATGGTTTTAATATGTTTTTTTATTATATTATTATTTATTGATGCTGTACACTGTCCTGAGCTGGCCTACCAGGAGGGCAGAATATAAATAGAATAAATAAAATAAAATTAAGGCCATAGAGCAGACATGAGGAGTAAGTACTATCCTCAATATCCATCCTTATTCAAAGCCTTTTCTTGAGAGGAAGCTGAGTACAACAGCATGCTCCATAATCCAACTAAATATATCAGATGAGGCATAATACTAATAACGCCTATGTAGCATTACAAATCACTCAATTACGTTTCAAAAGCATAGGGAACAAGCATTTGATTCACTTGTATGTACATTTGTCAAGTAAACTGTGAAAGCAAGAGGAAGCCAAGCTTATGTGGTAAGTGAAGAACTCTCTGTGATTTTTCTTCTTACCCTGCATTTCTCTTTAGCTTGTTTTCTGCAGTAATATATTGCCCTAAAGTAGAAGGCTGATTAAAACAGAGAATTGTTATACGCTGCAATGACAAAATCAGGCAAGTTTCCTCTTTTCTATTCTCCATCTCTCTTTAGGGTACACACTGTTAGGGTACTCTTTAAGGTACACACTGCGGTAGAACAAAGTTCTTCCTTTGTCGCATGGGTTGGATTAGACTACTTGTACATTTTTTGAATTCATTTATTCATTGATAAAGTTGATCCAAATAATTAGTCAGCATGGTCCTGAGACTATTCCATAAGAAAATTCTCAAATGTTCCCCTCACTTTCCATAATTGCCAATAGAAAAGAGATGTTCTGAGCATTTTTAAACTGCTATAAAGTTACCATGAACAATGGTGACATCTCGTCCCTTGTAGAATTCTCCAATTGTGACCGCAGAACCCTGCTTGGAGGCCACAATGCGGACTGTCCTCCTGCTGTCAACACAGTCCACGTATGGGTCCCATTCCAAGTTCCTCTTGCTCACTGCCTGGATCCCTGCAGAGACCCCACCCAGAGCTTCTCCCATGCGATCCTGGCAATAGGATTTGAACTTCCATTGCACCACAGCTGGTTGTTTGGAAGAAGTTGAAAACTGGCATCGAAGCACAACAGGCTGAAAAAGCATGGCTACCCGTTTCTTCTCAGGCACTCTGACCTGCAGTCCTTCAATCACAACTGCAAAACAAAACCATTAGAATTAGTGAGTTGCAGGAGACACAACATCTGTACATATAAAGTATGAATAAGGGGCAAAGCACATGACTTTTTTTTAATGTCATGTACAGGTACTATCTAAAACTCTGGAGAACTGCAAAAAAGGGGATATAAATACCCCCTTCCATTTAAACCTTTGTGGGTGTTTAATTTGTCTCAGAACAATGAAGCAGGGGGAGAAGGGGTTCCCTACAATCCCCCAGTGCCATTTTCCCAAGCCAAAAAGGCTGGGGGGGGGGGCGTTATGTTCCCTTTTTTGCAGCTGCATGTGCTGAATCGGTACCCAGAGTTTTAAATGGATCCCAAACCTAACTTGTGAAGATGTGTAGTTTGACCCCGAGATGGAGTGCTGAACAGTGATGATCGTTCCCCAAACCTTAGAATCTTTAGTGCTCATGAGGAATAGCGCTGAAGACAAATGGCAGCATGCAAGCAGAATGGCAGTTCTTTTAATACCACAGGAAAAAATAGCGCAGTTAATAAAGTGGTGCTTGAACACCACTTTGATTCCCCCTCTCCCGTGGTTGTGAGTGGTGAATGATAAAGCAGCAGGAAAATAAGCTACAGGTGTAGCATAAGCAAATTTAAACTATCAGTGTGGGATTTACACAGAGCAATAAAAATATAACAACTTGAGCCCTCATTTTGAGAAGCAAGAAGATTTTTATTTACATCCATCCTTTCTTCTTTAATGGCTAACACAAATAAAAGAAAAAGAAAATACTAATGGACCCAACAGGTCACTAGAAGAGATTTGCTCTCCTCCCTTAAATCTCTGAGATAAGGAGATCTCTTTAAAATGCCTTATAGACAAGGGCTCTTTAAGGGGAGACATTTTAAACAATACTAGCTAGTTTGCAGGGATTTTAGTTTCACAGATAATGTAATCAGATGCTATTATCCAAGGATTTCAAATTGAATGACTTGTGGGATCAGGCTCCAATAGGGATAATATTAACTCAGGAAAAGTGAAACAGTTTAAGATATATTCAATTTAATTGAACCATAATTGGATGCTGAGTATTGTACTATATGTTCTATAGATCTAAATTTAATATCTCCAGCTAATAGCTATGCACAAAATAAAATTCCTCCTAGTGGGAAGGGTGAAAGATGGCACATGTGATCAAAAATGGTCAGCCATCCATACTGAATGGAAATAAATAATTTTGGTAATTGAGCATTACTTCAGCTGCTAGAACAGCATGTGATCTATGTATACAGTTGGTATCAGGAGTCTCCAACATGGTGCCCATGGTTGCCAGGGTGCTACCAACACATTTCCTGGCACCCACCCAGTATTTTTAGAAAGTGGATGGGGCTGGGTGGAACATTTGCCCAGCAAAGCTTCTCATTGGCTACTGGCATTTTGATTGGTTGTCAGATTTTTAAAAAACGTTTCTTTGGCAGCAGTTGCCCCCACAGCACAAAGATCTTTACTGTGTGACAGAAGGTCAGGTGTGGCAGCCATTTTTGTGGCTGGCTCTGCTTCCTGAAGCCAGCAAGCATTTTGTGTCTGTGCCCACCATGCTGTACCAGAATTCCAAAAGTGCCTGCAGGCTCAGAAAGCGTGGGGACCCTTGGGTTACTTAAACAACAGCATCAGCACAGCAGTATCCTCCTCTCTTATAAGGAAAAAAATTCAAAACACAGAAAGCGTTGGTTAGAATGTGTCTCTTACATCAGCATATGAAACAGCTGACCAACACAAGAAGGCCTGGTATAACCATGCATTTTAGGGCCAATGATGATTTCAAAAGCATTTCCAGCACCATGGATGCTGACATCATTTACATAAATGTGACCTCTGTTCCTGAAATAAGGCAACTGAGAGAACAAGTTAACAGTTCAGACGAAGGTGGGAATCCTCAGGGTGAGAGGGGATGAGGAAATTGTAAAGACAGCTTTGAAATAAGGAAACCAAACGATTTAGAAAATAAGTTCACAATCTATTAGGGATATGGGAAAATGCAGGGGCAAAGTTAATATAAAAGGTTGCAGAACTGGTATGATTACAGAGAACAGGAAATTTAAGTGACAATTCAACAGACCCTATGAAGTCCATTCATGTGGTGATATTTTTGTCACAACCTATCTTTATACCTGTTGACGGTTACCACCTGCACTTACTGAATTCCTGGAGTGAACAAACATATAATGGAACCTTCAAAACAGCAGACTATAACACGATAATTGTAATCATCCCATGAAAGCCCCGATTGTACAAATCCACCCTGAACAGATAAAGATAATAGGAACTACATTTAGAAGGGGGGTGGGTGGGCGGGGAAAAGGCTACTGGTTTGGGTGAAAGCAGTTTCTGTGTCCTGGAAGTAACAGAAAACAGTTGGCAGTAAAGATCCAGACTGCAATTTATATGGAATCTTTTCTGTTTCACCCACTATTGTTAATGTGACTATACAGACTTATAGAAACCTTCAAATCCAAAAGATCCATCCTAGAATCAAACAATTGTGATGTCATTAACTAGATTAAGCACATGTTCAGACACTATACGTATGTTTTTGCCATGAATTTCTGATCTTCAAGAGACAGAGGCCCAGTTAAGTCAAAAAGATTCCTGCTCCTTCAGTCAGGACTATCGCTCTTGAAAGCCGGAATAACTGCTTTTCTTGACCTTATTATACAATAGTTACATTATGCACTCCAAACATACCATTACAGGCTAGAATAATGGAAATCAAGTCTATATACAAAACTGGGACCTGATCAAATATTGGTACTTGGGTTACCAACTGGTCGACAAAATTGCCCTGACCACTTATTGACCACAGAGATTAGCATGTGATACTTTTCATAGCATTGACATTAGCATTGCCATCAGTTAAAAGTCTGCAGGCCAATCTGCTCAAATATTCAACAGAGGCCACACTGGATATATCCAAAATGTTCTGTTTTCTTAATATGTTGTAGAAACAGGGACTTTTAAATGGAATTTAAAAATCTCTTACGTAAGCGCCATCAATTTGCAACTGATTTACAGCAACCCCAACTAGCTTTCCAGGCTAATTAGAAGAAGAGGTGGTCTGCAACTCTGCTTAGCCTCTAAGATCTGATGAGATCGTGCTATACCCTGACATCTTCCTTCCCAAAAATCCCTTGCAACAGCATTACAACTAATGACACTCAGTCTTATGACCACATTTGTGACACTACCCAGTTCCAGTTTTCCCACCGGAAAGAGGGTTAAAGTGGGAAAAGTCTGAGTAGCTAAGTTGGTTTTAAGTGCTCAATTCTAGATTTACTTAATTACCTTATGAATCAGGTAGTCTGAGCCAATAAGAGATATTTTGGTTTTATTTTAGACTGAACAAGGGAATGAGTAATCATAAAGAGAGAAGAAACACCTAGCAGACAATGTTTTGCACTTAGCAGGAACTGTCTAGCAGGAATGTCTCCTTGTGTTCAACAAAGAATTGAATAGGTGTGGAATCTAAACACTACTCATAGTAAAAGAAAATAAGATTGCCCAAAACAGCAGTCTAAGTGTAACTTTCATCTCTAGTATGTATGATCTTTAAAAATATATGACTAGTCAAGATAAATATCAAAATTAATAGAAAGAACAGTGTATAATATACCCATCACAAAAGAGATAGTTGTTTTTGGACTGGTATGTTTTGAAAAATTTCATTCCTTTTCCACCATTGGGAAAATGAAAGTCTCCCTTATTATTAGTCTGGACAAACACATAGTTGTCTTTGCTTCATCTCAGCTATCGAAGTATCACAGTACCTGAACAGAAATGCTGAATTTGGTCCAGTGAAGTGGGGTAGGGAATCAATGTTAACATCATTCATGACAACAAAATTAAAATAGTCTGATGTTCATATGCACATCCAATAATTGATATCATTGATAGTTCAAGAATTTTGCCCAACAAATAGGAGTCAAAAGCATGGGACAAATCAGGAGGGCTTCCCAGAAGCAATGACATATTTGGCCATAAACCTTGCTGAGCAAGAATTTGGCAAAATGGGGGACAGAGAGAGATTTTATTAAACTTTGTTAAGGGTACATTAAAAGTTAATTGAGAAAGATGACCACACAGCTAGAAATTTTAGGTGGAGGAAGTTTCTCCAGCTTAAGTTGCCTTCCTCCAACCTACATGGTAGAGGAAGGTTTCAAACCTTACTTAGTGGAGTGTTATGACACTGTGATGATGGAATTAAAAGATACTTTAAAGTGAAGGGGTGTTGTGTTAGGTAAGGGGAAGAGCGCAGGGTGGAGTGGGGGGAAAGGAGTCTGTGTGTGTGTGTGTATCCAAGTAGGAGAGGGAGGGACCAGGAAGGCCGTCATGGAAGCAAAAGGAGAGGCAAGGGAGGAGTGGGGGGAAGCACCCCATACATGGATGTGTTCCACATAAGGGATGAGAATCCTTGTCAGAAGATTTCTTGAAGATTTTTTTAAAGAATGTTGTTTCATGTGCATATGTTCACTACTATATTGGCAAATGATGTTTATAGCTCAAGATCCTATTTAGACTAATGTCAAGATATAATGCCCAAGTTACTTATGTGTACGGCTGTATATAAGTTCAGTGCCATTAAGACAGACATTCAGTTCACACTTGGAAACAGAAGCAAAATGACTACTGCAATGTCAAGGTCTGCTTCTAGCTGCACATCAAGTAGCTGGCAGGAAGGGGAAAGCCCACAATGACTGCATCAAGGAGAGAGCCATTCAGTGTCCAGTGGGTTGACAGCTGGGGATGGCATCTTGTGCAGTAGGGTTTCCAGGCCTCCAGCTACGATAGAATACCTCCTTTCAGCACACTTGGTTGCCTGCTGCAGCTCTTGAGTGGTGGCAGAATTGTGCACTTCATGAAATTACTTCCAGACAAAACCAGGAAGTGACATCATATAACTCTAAGAATTGCTAGAAACTCTATGATTTTTCCAATGAGTTTCCAGCATTTCCTACAGTGGAGTGATATTGTATCCAGTTTTTACCAGAAATGATATTACAGTGCAAGCAACACTGGTGTTGATCAGATGGTTGTGCTGCTTCTTGGAGAAGCTTTCCCCCCTTCTGATTATACTCAGAATATATATAGCTACACATTCAGTGTTTTAAATGGGGGGCCAGCTTTTAGTCTGCTGTATCTATAACAACAAATGTGTCATAGTCAGACAGAAAGACATTTTATAGCAAAACAAGGAATTGAATGCAACCTATAGTAGCTCCACAGCTTCTAAGAAATTGCTCTTTAAGATTATAGTCCACTTCAGCTTTTCTGTCCTTCTTCACCACACACACACACACACACAGTAATTTACTTTCTCTGATTTTTTGTTCACCTGGCACATTATTCTGCCTTATGTCATTTAGCGTGTCTGAAAAGATGGGCAAGGAAGGGAAAGTAGCATGATGTAGCCTGACTTCATCACACCTCAGAAGCTAAGCAGGGACAGTACTTGGAAGTAGGGCTGTTGGCTCTGGGTTGGGAAATACTTGGAGATGTTGAGGGTGGAACCTGAGAAGGGAAGGAGAGGTGGGACCTCAGAGGTATACAATGCCCTAGAGTTTCTCAGGTTTAATGGCAAGAAATATTGAAGGTAATACTGGGATTTTGATTTCTATCAATATTTTAACTGGAAAAAAATATGATGAAATCTTTTGTAGAAGCTGGTCAACTTACACTAGTCAGAGTTTGTTCAGCGGAGTGAGAAAATTGTATATTAAATCTGCCAGGTGACCACAGCAATTCCTCAGTATTTCAAATAATAAGGTAATGCTACATCTTCTGAAGTAAAACTGAATATGTTTACTCACATACTAGAGAACAGCCAAACACAATCTTTAACAATAACTTTTTCTCTGAGGTAAAAATCTGCTCTTCAGAGATACACTTTCTGGCTGTTTTTTCTTTTGTTAACATAAAGTTAACAATCTGGTTGTTACAATATTTAATTTGATATTCACAAGACAGAAGTAGTGATTACTTTACATTTTCTGACAGATAAACCTGAACGTGAACAGAGAGACTCTCAATCTAATAAAAAACTCTCTCACACACACTGTCAAAAGCTAACTGTCAAAATGGAACACTCCCATCATGCCTCACTTCAGTCTCAGAGTGTGCATGCAAGAATTCCAACAGAGTCCCCCTTCCAAAGTGGCCATCTTCTCCAAGTGAACCGATCTTTTTTGCCTGGAGATCATTTGCCGTCCTGGGAGATCCTCAGTCACCACCAGGAGGTTAGAGAGGAGGAGAGGTTGGCAACCTTACTTGGAAGGGAGATCACCAAGGAAAACTCTGCAGACACCACCTCTACTCCTTACTTGCCTTGAAAGCCCCTTGCTGGGGTGACCATAAGCTGGATGCAACTCAAAAGCACTTTATAGTCACACATGAAAAGGTAGAGGGATATAAGAACACACCTCTCTTAATCCCGTCTGTCCAGGAAACTCAGGAGCAAGGCAGACAGTGTCACACAGAATGTCTATCTTTGCCCACCCAGAGTAATGCCCACCCCCCTCCTTAAAAGAGCGTGTGATGACAGAACACAGAGACCACTTATCACAGTGTATGTGTGGGTGCAGGCAAGCAGTGACTTCTCCTTTGCATATGCAAAGCAACCTAGGAACAGGCTGATCCTCTGCTGTTAAGAAGGTATTCTGCAGAATCCATCAACCTGCCTTTCTTTACGCAAGCATACGCAAGCAGCTTCAAACATTACAATGGCAGCAATTCCCACAATCTTCTTAGCTAGCTCAGGATGCAAGGACACCCTTCCACAGGCCATTCTTGACCTGACTGAGCCATGAATACTCTGTGTGTAGAACCCTGAGTATTTCTACAGTCACCAAAAACTTCACAGCAGCACTCACAAAGTTCCATAGAATTCCATTACTTTCACACGAAAATCTTGCAATTCGAACACAGCACCAAATGCATCCCCTGCTTTCCGTGCATTTTGTGAATCCTGAGAAAACATGATTTCTTCCCCCTCCCCTGGGAGGGATTTCACATTAACCTAAAGCGGAAGCTTAAAGGTCACATTGGCTTCCTCCACTGTTTCCCACCTCAAAATGATGACGTTTGAGATGCACCCAATGTTGTATCTCTGCCCGCTCTCCTCTACTTCTCACTCTTGTTGGGTTTTTAAAAAATTTTTGAACAGGACTGAATTAAAATACAGTGCCAAAGAAGCACATTTACACATTGCCTCCCTGTCTCTCCCTCAGCAAGATTGAAGGTTCAACAGAAAACCTCTTGTAAATTTCATTCAGGAAAACTGAGTCCTCATCAGTTTCATGGAGGGAGTCTAGAAACGTGGTTAATTTCATCCAACAGCCTCCCATGGCTTTCTTCCAGCTTGGTGAGTGACCTGGGGTGGGCCAGGCACACTCTCTTAGCCAAACCTGCCTCCCACAGATCTTGTGAGGGCAAAATGGTGGAGGATAGAACCTCACTTCCTGGGATGAAGGGCAGGATTAAAAAAAAACACATTGTAGATAAATAAATAAATGCCTGGCATCAACAGCCTGCAGGAATGGAATCTCCTTTGAGATCCCAGCAAGCATGAGGGGCCTGCAGGTATTCCACCATCACTGAAAACACCAAGAAGTGAGGGAAATCCAATACAGCTACTCTCTGCCTACCATTCACAGCAAGCAAAAATGGCACTCTGACTCTTGCCAGGCCAGCTGCTGTGCATGTTGTGCTATGCAATGCCACTGCATGCTGTGTTCTCTGGACAGTCACTCCCTGGCCATTTGAACAGCCTTCCTTCTCCTTGACCTCCCAAAGGGTGAAATGTCCTGGTGCTCTGAAAAAGTAGGCGACTGAAGCAGCAGCAGCAGCACGGCAGGTGCCCACTTGATGTGCTGCTACTGGCAACCTGGGAATAAGAGGACTGGACACTAGGGCTCAGCAGCTCTAGGCAGGCAAGGTGAATGAGTCAGCCCAGTGAGTCAGCCCAGGCTGTTGGGCATCTTTTTTCAGCAGCATAAACAACTACCTATGGATAAATGAAGTCCTGAATGATTGGAGAGGTGGGATTTGGGGAGGGCAAGGTCTCCAGTATAGCAAGCAAAAATGCTAAGGAAGACACTGTAAAAGCGCCCATCTGGAAGAAAGCAGGACACAACAGAAATCAGGGCTTAGGGCTGGAATGGATGGCAAGCTCTTGAGAATGCCCTAACAAGCCCTCCGCCCAGCTCAGAACTACCTGACAGGGGGCTCCAAGATAAAACAGAAGAAAGGAGAGCAATGCAAGCCACTTAGAGGCCCAGTGTGGGAGAAAGGGAGGGTTAAGAACCCATGTGCCCACGGCCAGTCCTGAGGGCAACCTATCAATTTTACAGGGCCCAGAGAAAGGCAAGAAAAGTGGACACCCAAAAGTCCTGCTCCTTCCCCTCCACCCCCAAACACCAGCTTCCCACCACACAGTCATCATTGATGCCTGCTTCTCCAGGATGCTTCACCTGAGAATGGGAAGCACATAGTGCACATAAGTCCTATCACGTTAACCATGCACCATTTTTTAAATGCTCAAGATCCTAATGGGGAAAGGCTGGAATCCCCCACCCCACTCAATGCATACGAGTAAAGAGGGATGTTCACCTGATGTCCATGAACCTGCTGGTGTGTAGAAGTTACCACCACAGTCCCTTGTTGGTCTTCCTCTCCCCCAATCTCCCCTAAGTTTCAAAATGTGTTTTCTCACATGCAGTCCAGCCCACGGAATTCCAGAGCTGGGAAAACACAACCCGTCCACTCGACCTTGCCGCTTCTCCTCCCTCTCAAATTTTAACAACAGCCAGACCGAGCCGGCCTGCTTGTGCATTCAGACCCGGAAAGAAGGGACTGGAGTCTGTACACCAAGTTCCCGGTAGCCAGGCCGTGCCTCTCTTGGTCCCATTTCCATCCCGCCCTTCGGGCCCGCGAGCTCAGTTCGCCGGACGTCTCCCCTCTTCCATTGTATGCCCACACATCGACCCTGCGAGGTAGCCTCGTTAGACCGAGAGCGGCTGACCGGCCCGGGGGGAGGGTCCGGGGGCGGTGTGAGGCTGAATCAGGTCTGCCCCACCGTGGCCCGATCCGTACACGGCACTCGCATGACCGTGTGCTGCGCGCTGCTCGAGGGAAGCGGGGGTCTCAGGCAAACAGCGTTCCCTTTGCATTCCCCCAGCCCACCGCCGCCCATCTCTCCCACTGGCGGGACGAGCGGAACCCCCTCCGCAAGACGGACGAGCCTCCGCACACGCGCACGCAGGCTGCCAGGACAGACAGGCACACGGACAGACAGCCTCCTTTTGGAATCGCCCCCCCCCCCAAAAAAAAGTTACGCGGCGTCGTGGAAGTGGAAGAGAAGCCCTTACCTATTACCCACAGGAGAGCGATCCATCCTAGTGAGCCCCCGGCCATCTTCTAAAGGTCTGTCCAGGCAGCGGAGGAAAATGGGAGGGGGAGGCTGGCGCAAGAAAAGTTTTTCGGGTTTCTGTATTGTTTTTCAGACGCTCCCTGCTAGGGATCGGCTGGCACCTAAAGTCTCCTCTTCCCCCGTTATCTGCGGGTCTCTCTCCACCACACAGTGCGTGAATAGGCAGGAGAGTTCTGAATGGGCGCTACCACTCTGCTAGGGGGGAGAGGAGGAAGCTGCGCGCTTTGCTAGCCGCTCTGATCCCTTTGACTGACTTTTTCTCTTCACGCAAGGCCAATGGTCGTCGGCGGATAGGCTTGCCCTTTAGGACAAGCCCGCGTTGCAAGAAAGATTGACGCTTGTAAGTTTTAACTCCTCTCCCCCCCCTGATGCCAGAGCCCTGGGCAACAGGAGTTTCTGAATCATATGGTCGTCCATTGAAGCTCTTCAGGAGCCTCAGGCAGTTCATCTCAGGACCGTTTAAGATCAAGGGCCAAACAGAGAAGCCAAAGGGCCAAGAGTGCAAGCAGCCTGTACTGGGAAGGCCAAATTCATAGCTGGAGAATATATATATATGTCAATATAAATCAAAAGATTGCACACACTTTTCTACAGGCAGATCTGATAGCCTTCTGTAACAAATACCAAAAGTTTGCAGTGAAAAAAGAGGCTTACCACAGACCTTTGTTAGCTTTCGTTTTAGAAACCAGATTTCCAATCTTTATTCATGCTACAAGTGTCTTTAGTATCCTGCTCACCTTCAAAGGTCAGGGCAGCATACAGAGTTCTCCCTTCAGCTGATCCTCACAACAACTCTGTGTGGTAGATAACCATCCCCCAGTGAGTTGCATGGCAGGCAGGGATTTGAACGTAGATCTTCCCACCCCAGTCCCAGGGCCACAATAGACACACATTGTCAATCGACATACAAACTGATATGCTAACCAGACAACAGTAGTTAAAACTACTGCTTTATAGTCTGGGCCAAATGGCAAAATCCCATTGACTTGCTGTACAGTTCGGCAAGAACTGTTCCTATGCAATAAAATAAGCACCCTGGAGTCTAGCACTCCTTTTATTAATGTTTGGAGCTTTCTTCCAAATAAAGTAGCTCTTACTCCAGAAGAAGTCTGACTTGAACTGGAGGAAGGCCCCTTAGACTGGAGGAAGCCTTCAGACTGCTGTGTGGACTGGCAGGTTCCAGGCCACCATAGCAATGATTTGAAACTTGTACAATTGTCACATGTGCATATATTTATTTGCATTTTTTATTTGCTGCACTTATAAGTTTAAATCGGACTATTAAACCAAAGTTCAAGAGATAGCCAGAGCATTGCCCCTTTCCTAACTGGCATGAATCTCATAATCATTACCTTAGCCAAAAAGTTTGAGTTAACTGAGGCATTTCTCCCCACCTCCTTCAAGAACTGTTACTAAAAATAACTGAACCAAGTTTGAATCCAGCAGCACACAAAAGCTTATACCCGGAATTAAACTTTGTTGGTTTTAAAGCTGCCACTGTACTCAAACTTTGTTCTGTTGCTTCAGTTTGGTGAGCCAGTTTGGTGTAGTGGTCAGGAGTGCAGACTTCTAATCTGGTATGCTGGGTTCAATTCTGCACTCCCCCACATGCAGCCAGCTGGGTGACCTTGGGCTCACCATGGCACTGATAAAACTGTTCTGACCGGGCAGTGATATCAGCGCTCTCTCAGCCTCACCCACCCCACAGGGTGTCTGTTGTGGGGAGAGGAAAGGGAAGGCGACTGTAAGCCGCTTTGAGCCTCCTTTGGGTAGAGAAAAGTGGCATATAAGAACCAACTATTATTATTATTATTATTATTATTATTATTATTATTATTATTATTATTATTATTATTATTCAGACCAATCCAGCTACCCACCAGAATGTAAATAACTGGTAAGTTAAGACTCTGAGTCATCTTCTGACTTATACAGCTGCTCCAGCCATACCTACGACCAAGGAATTCACCCAATCTTGTTCATTCCTTGCCCTTATCCAGAAATCCCTCCCCAGTGCTGTCTCCACCCCCCCTGCTGGCAGAAATCCACCATAGTTTTATGGCTGATTCCTCTTCCCGATAACAGGGAAGGCTACAATCAACTGATGGGTGCTTTTGAAATTGTTTCTTCATTTTTATTTTACTTGTTTAAAATATTTACATTCTGCATTTCTCTCAAGACGGGTAGCAGTGCTGGTCAAAAAATAAAATCACAGTTCTTTTTTTAAAATGAAGAAAGGGGGGGTAGAAGATGACAGCATAGTATTTATGACTCTACCCTGTGAATTTGGTAAGCTCTGGGCTTTCTGAGGTACCCGGGTTCAATACCCATCTCCACCATGGTTCTCTGAGGCTGATTATGCACATGACAGGTACTCTGGGCAAGCACTCGCTTGTCAGCAGGGCAAATCCCCCCCCCCACAGATGCATGACGCTGCTATCGGCCCGGCCCCCTCCCATCCCTGGCCTGCATCAGTGCCTCAGATGACCTGTGGGAAGGGAATGCTGTTGAGAAAGGCTGGGCTAGAAGGAATGGTGCCAGCCAAATTTCCATGGCAAGAAGTATTCCACTTGGATAGAACATTTCTAATGAGGAAGCTTCCTACCCCTCTCACTTCCATACGGATACTTGTATCTTGGAAGGTGGCTCAAAACTGGTGAGCAGGATGACACGGGAAAGACTGGGGATCTGGCATAGAATCGGAGAGGCGATATCCAAAGTAGTCAAAGACTTCCTGGAAGAACTCCCAAGTCTGTTAACATTGTGAATTAATGGTCTGGAATTTAACAGAAACTGCATTTCTGCCAGCCAATCTTTGCCCTGGCCTGGACCACTCATGAGAGGTGTCTTGGCCAATCACACAGACTTTCTTCGGAGGGAAATTTTAAACAGTAGTCATCACATGTTATCAATCCCATGCTGCTTGTGTACTGCACAGTTTCCTCATGCCCTGGAAGTGAAGCCTAACTTGACTGGGTGGAACTTGCCTGGGCTACACCGCTTTTTTTTCTCAACAGACTCATGTGATTCATTTTCAATTAATTTATTACTACTACCTAGCAATTTCTCCAACCCTTTTTTCTGGAGGGTACTAACAGGGTGGAGCAACATCTGGTCATTAAAGTGGTGTAGTTTGGAAGATGTATTGTTTTCATTATTTTTTTTGGAGTACTGTGAGGATTACTCTCTGGTTTGTTTCGATCTTCTGACTTTCCTTTTCTGTAGGGTTGGTTTCTTGATTTTTTAAATTGTCATTCATTTTTCTTGGTTTGTTGTTTTTTCTGGTTGCCCTCCATTGGTAGGTTACCTGTGTTCCACTTTTTTTTAGCTCGTTGCTTAGATCTCTCAGTTTAACCTTCCTCACCGGGTTCTTGTAAGAATAAAATGGAATACTATGGAGAAGATAAAAAGGTGCAACATAAGAAAATAAGTAAAATCCTTATCCCAACCCATACATATCAAATGAGTTTCATACACTGTGAATCATGAAATCTAAAAATTGTCAGCATGAAGGTCTTGCTGAAACTTTAAACTCTTATGGAGTCTCACAAGGAAGCAGCAGTGGGCACTTGGGAACAGCAGCGGGGAACAAAATTAGCAGCAGAGAACAGTCAACCAGATTAGAACTACATCTCAAAACAAGGGAGAAGTAATAGCAATAGCAAGGCAATCCCTCAGTTGTTGTTGTTATTAGGTGCGAAGTCATGTCCGACCCATCGCGACCCCATGGACAATGATCCTCCAGGCCTTTCTGTCCTCTACCATTCCCCAGAGTCCATTTAAGCTCATACCAAGTGCTTCAGTGACTCCATATCCTAATTAATACTTGTGCGCTATCTATCAGGTGCTGTTGTTTTGCACCATCTATTCATTTGAATGAGGCTAGCATGACGCTTAAAGGGTTGTGCCCTTCAAATGAACCTGAATGTTCATGGCAGCAAAAACTCCAACACCTAATGCTTCATTTAGTATTAATGTAAGAGAGCTGTGACAATTTTACCATCCATATAAACTTGCTGCACTATAGAGGTATGACAGTGAAGGTTTCCATTCCAGGGAAAGATAGGAGCTCTGCTGATTTATGCCAGTTGAATAGTTATTTTGCTATATATCTAATATGATCCAAGTTCTCTAGAACAGGGGTAGTCAACTTGTGGTCCTCCAAATGTCCATGGACTACAATTCCCATGAGCCCCTGCCAGCGTTTGCTGGCAGGGGCTCATGGGAATTGTAGTCCATGAACATCTGGAGGACCACAGGTTGACTACCCCTGCTCTAGAACATAATGAATCATAGAATCATAGAATCATAGAGTTGGAAGGGGCCATACAGGCCATCTAGTCCAACCCCCTGCTCAACGCAGGATTAGCCCTAAGCATCCTAAAGCATCCAAGAAAAGTGTGTATCCAACCTTTGCTTGAAGACTTCCAGTGAGGGGGCGCTCACCACCTCCTTAGGCAGCCTATTCCACTGCTGAACTACTCTGACTGTGAAAAACTTTTTCCTGATATCTAGCCTATATCGTTGTACTTGAAGTTTAAACCCATTACTGCGTGTCCTTTCCTCTGCAGCCAGCAGAAACAGCATCCTGCCCTCCTCCAAGTGACAACCTTTCAAATACTTAAAGAGGGCTATCATGTCCCCTCTCAACCTCCTTTTCTCCAGGCTGAACATTCCCAAGTCCCTCAACCTATCTTCATAGGGCTTGGTCCCTTGGCCCCAGATCATCTTCGTTGCTCTCCTCTGTACCCTTTCAATTTTATCGATGTCCTTCTTGAAGTGAGGCCTCCAGAACTGCACAAAGTACTCCAGGTGTGGTCTGACCAGTGCCGTATACAATGGGACTATGACATCTTGTGATTTTGATGTGATGCCTCTGTTGATACAGCCCAAAATGGCATTTGCCTTTTTTACCGCTGCATCACACTGCCTGCTCATGTTTAGTTTACAATCCACAAGTACCCCAAGGTCTCGTTCACACACAGTGCTACCTAGAAGCGTATCCCCCATCCAGTAGGCATGCTTTTCATTTTTCTGACCCAGATGCAGAACTTTACACTTATCTTTATTAAATTGCATCTTGTTCTCATTTGCCCATTTTTCCATTGTGTTCAGATCTCGTTGAACTCTGTCTCTATCTTCCGGAGTATTTGCCAGTCCTCCCAATTTGGTGTCATCTGCAAACTTGATGAGTAGTCCCTCCACCCCCTCATCTAGATCATTAATAAATATGTTAAAAAAAATAATAATGTTATAAATATGTTAAAAAAAATATGTTAAAAAAAATATGTTAAAATATGTTAAAATATGTTAAAAAGCCGAGCACCGAGCCCTGAGGTACCCCGCTAATGAACCCCACAGGACAACTATGGAAATTCAACCAATCCCCTTCCCTCCCCAGTTTTTCTTTATTTTTTTTCAAAACCAATTCATAGTCCTTTGGAACAAGCCTACTGATGCTTTCCCAAACTATAAACATTGTTGGTTTACTCCCAAACATGAATATTTGGTTAATATTTTCTTCGTTTTGTTTTTAGCTCCAGCAAGCAAACTTGGCAGAATTCATCTTTGTTGAAAATAGCCTTCTGACTCACTGCTAAGGAAGGAGATTTTCAATGCAAGGAAGTGGCATTGTTCTGTATGTGACACTGATTTATTCTCACTTCGAAACAGCACTATATTCTGAATATCATCGGATGATCCAGAGTGCTATGCACAACAAACAAATGAACTCTCTCTGTAACACAAAGGCTGCCAAACAGCCCAGAGCAAACCTTTGGTCTGTTTCTTACCCTTCCTGACATTTCTGCCAGCTACCCAGCTTAAAAGTTAACTTAGAAACCACAGTTCCCTACAGGGACCTGAGCAGTTGTTCAGGAAAGAACAAGTGCCACTCAGGACTTCTCCAGTCTAGTTTTTATGTACATCATGTTTGGGACAGAAAATGATGTGTTTGGGCAGGGGGTCAAGAGTATGGCTGCATTCACATGGCAACGATTTTCCATTTAGCTCTCACCTCAGTCTGCCGTCATTTTCCCAGCTATGCTATCAGAAGTCTTTTCATACTTAAAAAAAAACTACTTGCAGTTGTTATATTGCTATTGTATTGTAGCACAAGTGATATAACCAGGGTTTGTTTTATTATTATTATTATTATTATTATTATTATTATTATTATTATTATTACGTGGTGGTACACACCGGTACTGAGTATTGGTACTTTGTTGGGGGGTCTCCCAAGTCTTGCGGGACAAATTGATGGAAATTGGTGCAGCCTTATAGAGTCAAGAGACAAATGGCAGGAAATAAGTGCTCCTTCACTTGGCAGGAAATGGCAGGACAAATGGCAGGAAATAAGTGCTCTCCAACCTAGTGCTCCTTCAATGCCAGCTGTAGCTTCACAACCATCACTCCCCTCCCCCCTCTTAGCTTCCCCAATCAAGTGGGCCACACAATTAAGTGTACAACTCAGTCTGTTTCAATTAGGGGAAAAGGAAGGAGGAAGACCCAGGTTCAAATCAATCTGAATTCAGCAAGATCGACCTGGGGGGGGGGGAGAGAAGTAAGTGCAGAACTAGCCCAGGTTTGGGCCTTCCTTTGTCCCTGACCCAGAAATTGCAACTGGTACAGAATGCGGGGCCTCACTAGGTCACCTGGGGGGGGGCATATCGAGCCGATACTGATGCAGCTACAGTGGTTACCAATTAACTTCTGGATCGAGTTCAAGGTTTTGGTTTTTACCTTCAAAGCTATATGTGGCTTGGGTCCTACCTATCTGCGGGACCGTTTATCTCCTTATGTTCCCTGCAGAGCCCTTTGCTCTGCGAGTATGAATGTACTGGTTGTCTTGAACCCCCAGGAAGTGCACCTGGCCTCGATCACCTGGTGGTATGAGCTCCCAGAATAGCTGAGGGCCACAACAGAACTTTCTGGATTCCGTAGGGCCTTCAAGATGGAGGTCTTCCGCTAGGCATTTTATTGAAGCCGGGCTGGAGACTGGGATATAAGATTGCCCCCCCCTTCTTTTTCTTTTCTGTAATCTGTACCCCCCCCCCGGCCAACATTGCCTTGTTGTTGTTGTTGTTGATGTTAGGTGCGAAGTTGTGTCCGACCCATCGCAACCCCATGGACACTGATCCTCCAGGCCTTCCTATCCTCTACCATTCCCCAGAGTCCATTGCCTAGGGACATCTATTCGGACATTACAACTGCAAACAGAAGAGCTGAGGTGTTAGGGGGCTGAGTAGGGTATAAATTGTTGCCACCATCAACTGGAGTACTTGCGTACTATATGAGGTTATTGGGTTTCAAATATTTAATGATTTTTATGTAAACCACCACGAACCGGCCGGGCCAATGGTAGTAGTCTCTAAGTTTAATAATAAATAAATTAAAAAAACAAACAGCAAAGCTGGGAGAAACCTAAAAACTGGACATTTAGAGAACAAATTCATGTGGAGTATCCCAAAACTGGTTCGAGTTTTGAAGCAAAAGCAGAGCAACACATTTGTGTGGAAACTGTCTGTGATAGCCACATGCTACCCTACCAAAACTGACATTTTGGTAGCCCATTCTTTAAGACTCTTCAGTAACAATGAATTGCAAATCCCATATCCCTTATCTATTGCTCTTGATCCAAGACAGAAGGCTGAAAAACAACCTCAGCAATGTGTACTTCTGTCTTGATTACATTCAATGCAACTTGAACAATATTATTCTTAACTTTGGGAGGGGTCAGAAACTCAACATTTGAAAATGTCTTCTTTATAATGTGATTTTTCGTGTCATTTAAGTTTTCAGTAGAATACAAAAATGTTATTGTAAAACTTTCATCTCTAGCCAATTACTTAGTAATGCAAAAGTATTAGGCCAAGAGAAATAAGCCTGCACAACACATCAAGCTATGTGGTATAAGCCATAGAGTCTAACTTTTTACTCCATGGAGTCTAACTCCATACCAGTCAGCAGTTCCTGTTGCTGACAAAGCCATTATTCTTCACAATAAACATGTTAGTCCTTGAAAATAACACATTTTAACAAGAGCAGTTGATTCCTTGGGGGAGGGGGAGATCAACTATTTTGATAAAACATGTAATCAAACCATACTGCAAGTTCCCTGCTTACTCGAGTGGGGAGAAGTTCCAAGGACAGCACTTTTGGGAATGATTCCTCTAAAAGGAGAATAGTATTTCTATAATAGTTGCTTTACATACAAATAGATAGGTTAAGAATGGCGATGACAAAGAAGCAGTTGCACAGGGCAGGAGATCATCAGCTACCCCACATCAAATCCTGTTCCGATTCTGAAAGAGATCTCATCCCCCAAACTCTGTTATTCAACTTCCCGTGACATCAGTTTGGTTCAGTCTGTCCAAACTCGGTGTTTCTTTTTATTCACACAAACACACAAGCACACTTATTTACTTACTTGTCCCTTCTTAGCTGAGAGGTATCACCTCCTCCAAGATGTGATCAGAGGACCATTTCCTTATCATTAGCATTCTTTTGATATAGGCCCTGATTCCCACCATGTCAATTGCCTTAGGACAAGCCCATGTTTACCTAAATAGGTCAGCACAGTAAATTCAGCTTTCAGGTGGGGGTGGAGTTCTCCCAGTTCCAGATGTTCAACTGCTCTGCTCTACAGAGATCAATTTTCTTGGAGGAGATGGATGCTTTGATGGCAGCCTCCATGTATCACGTTACCACCAAGCTCAACCCCCCTCACCAACTCTGTCCTCCCCAAGTATGGTCCTCAAATCTCCATGAATTCTTCCTTGAGTTGGTAGCACTAAACGCACAAAAGCTCTGTATCATCTTAGACTTCAGTGTGGGAAAGAAGCACCATAAATTTAATAGAAAAGATTAGATTTTCTGCACACAATTTTGTAAACGTTCTTGAAATGGTTTTACCTTAAGAGCAACAATAACACTATGCAAAGTACAAAATGAGTAGTTCTGTAGAGCATAAAAGCTTCTCTTCTCCTTGGCTATTTTTCTCTTCTCCATAATTTTCCAGCACTAGTCATTGAGTGCTCATTTCTTCTAGCAGTAGGTATGTGCATTCTCTTTATTTAACTCACTGCTGGCAACTGACATCTTTACAGTGACACCCTCTGTCTGAATAATTTGTCTTCAGTGTAGGCTGTGTCTCTGCATGTTACACCTTCCTTTTCTAAAGCTCTGGCATAACAGGAAGAAAAATAGAGGCTGGATGGTTAATAATAATAGAACTGCAGGGAGGAGAAACAGATAAAAGATGTGACACTCCATATTTGGTGTCTGCGCATGCAAGGTACATTTTTGCACAAGTAATTTCCCCAGATGCCATTATGTATCCTCCACCATGAAGTGCAATAAAACATAGGACACTTACACCTGTCCTTAAGAGTCTCCTTTTAACATTTTATTTGGAAACATGTGGTCTCTTTATGTTCATTTGCACATCCCTTCAGCACTCAGGATTTACCTTGCAGCAATTTCCATAGAAACTGTGTTTTCAACAGCCTTCTGAGATATGCAGCAGTGCTCAACAAACAGGCATTGCTAAATTCTTTCCTTAGATTTACTAAAGGCCAGCGTGTCACATAAAAAGTACTATTTGATATTGCAGCTATCCTTAAAGATAGCTATACGCTATAAAAGCTTTCCTTTGTGACAGCATTCTATTTTTGGACTTTCTCTTTCATTACTAGGACTTTCACAAAAATTGTTAGCAAAGTAGTTAGTTGTGGCATCTCAGCATGCATATATATATATATATATATATATATCCTTTCCAGTCTATTTATTTTCCCTAAAGGCTCAAAACAGCGAGTACAGTCTGTCGCATGTACCATGATGTTCATTACTGGTACCTGCATATTTTGTTCCTTAGGTTTTGTTAAATATGCCATTGAATGGCTACTGAATAAGGATGCTGGAACAGGTGCAAACAATTGCACAGCCATGGTCATCTTGGCAAGGCTCTAATATCAGGCTGCATGTCTCTGACAGAAAGAAGGATGCTGGCCAAAGTAATACCTTAACAGAAGCAACCACAAGATCCAAATTTAGTTTCTCTCTCTCTCTCTCTCTTTGCCACCACCATGTGCACTAACTAGGGAGAACGTTGCAATGAACTCAGCCTTGTTTCTGAGCGAATAGAATCAAGCTGCAAGTGACTATGGTGCTTAGAGTGCCAGACTAGGACCTGGCCAACCCAGGGTTGAATAGCAGACTTTGCCATGAAAGCTTCCTGGGATGCCTTGGGCCAGTCACACACTCTCAGTCAAGGCTGTTGAGAGGGTAAAATGGAGAAGAGAAAAATGTAAACCACTTTGAGGAGAAAGGCAGGGCATATATACATGAAGTATATAAAATATAACATTGTACCATATACTGGGAGTCACAGAATACGAGAGTGGTGCCATCTTCTTTACTTCCTTCAAGTTCTTCCTCGACACTCACCTTTCCAGGAAGCATATGACATAACCAATTGTAATCAATTTTCTTCTACTAATGTTAATAAGCCTTTACATGATAATACATGTACAAGAGATGGATGCATTTTCTGCCCCTGTTTGTGCCCACTCATTTCCAGACCCCTTCTTTTGTGGCCTCTTCTGGGTTAAATTACAGGTTCTATTCTAAATTATTCAGGACCCATGTCTTGTATTCTGAGAACACATCATGTATACTGATGGTGATGCATGGTGAACATGATGATGAACAGGAAAATATGGCACCAGAAATGTACATGGCATGTTACAAGGTAACATTAATTGAATAAAGCATCTGCTCCAAGGATCTTACAATCTAAAATTAGCAAAGGCTTCACTTATCCAAGATGGGGAAGAATGTGTATGGCAGAAGCCTGGGGAGATTCATCAGGAGAGCTTTAAACTGAAGCCACAAGGGGAAGGAGCCGTCCAACGCAGAGATTCTAATGTAGGAGAGCAAATACCAGTGGCCCACCTGGGAAGGTCAGGTCAAATAGAACCAAGGGTATGAGGTTTCAGGTGCCAGTATGCCAAAGCATGGGCAATAAAAAGGAAGAGTTCGAGCTTCTCATGCAGACTGCCTGCTCCACCAAAGTAACAGATACTGTGAAAAGCTGTAATGTAACGGTGGCTCAACAGTTGATTTCTACATGTTAATAGTCAAACAATTTGCTCTTAATTCTAGTTCTATCTGGGGCAAACTAATCAAAGTGCAATTTTGCCATGGAAGTAATTGTTCTAGGGCATTTAGCAACAAAATGGATTGTTATTGCGGGGAAATAATAACTATCATGCTAGAATCAAATATCTGTTCAGCATAGTCTGCTGCTATTTTTATTTTTGATAAGAACACAGCACCTATTTCCAAGAGATGCCACAATATTCTTTCATGTTCCTCCTGAGGTGAGTGTGGATGTTATCTTCTACCAGCACTTTTACCCTCAAGCATGTTTTTTGTGGTTCTTGACATTTTTAAAAGTTATCTGAGTCATGCTAACCTTAATTTATTCCACAAAAGGAACATTTGTCAGTGGGTAGGTGGTATTCTGACAAAGAGGGAGTTTCCTTTTCTATCAGAAATTGAATAAGGTTATGTTAAAGATACACAAGAAACAAAAAGAGGCAGGGGACAGAAAAAGCAAGAACAGGCACAGTGCAGGAGAAGCAACTATGTATGCTTCATGTGTGTTTCAACAACACAGTGGAATCTGGTAAGGTGCACAGTTGGTTTTATATCTATGGGAAATTTTCATAATTGAGCAAATGCACTCACAGAGATCTTCATGTGGAAAACTTGAGTTGTCAGCTTTTTTCTGACAAGGTTTCTGTGGCATTAATACTTGAGACACAAAATGTAGAATATGAAACTTCCTAAATATTTCTTTTCTACCCTGAAAAAGCTTTTTGTACTAAATAGTTGCATGACACAGAGCAGTTACAACACAAGAGCCCTCAGCAAAAGAGACAGAGTGACACACACATCTAGAGAGAATGCAAATTAGGATAGTTGGTGATTTTCCAGAGTAAAAGATAAAAGAACCACTTAACACTAGACGTCATTCAGATAGTCTGAAATTGTTATAATGTAATCTGGTTCAATAACACAAAATGAAACCAAACAAACACCCTATGTTGACCCCCTTTATACATACCACTCTGTTCAAGAGGGGTAATTCATTCTACATACTATGCAGTCTTTCCATTTAGCCTCATATATTCCACTTAGTATTTCTGGTAAGGCCTTGGAGGAGGACCGTGTCTCATGGCTTAAGTGCCACTTAGTGTTTAACACCCGCTCAGGGTGGTTGTCCTGCCCCTGAGTGCTTCCTCCTTCAACTGGCTTGCCTGTCTGTCCAGCGGCCAATCAATCGCCTTCTGTCCCCCACCCTTGACCACCCCCTCTTTCTTTCGCTTCTTTCCGAGGCTTGGAAGCTGCAGATCCCTGTCGTGTGAGATCTATGCCCGGACAGTGAGTTCCCTGCCTGGGGGCCCCTAGACCAGGGGTAGTCAACCTTTGGTCCTCCAGATGTTCATGGACTACATTTCCCATGAGCCCCTGCCAGCATTTGCTGGCAGGGGCTCATGAGAATTGTAGTCCATGAACATCTGGAGGACCACGGGTTGACTACCCCTGCCCTAGACAACCAAGCCACCCGGCCAGGGACAAGGCATCCTAACAGCTGCATGCAGCCTTTCCAGGTCCTGAGGGGAGGGAAAAGCCATCTAGAGTAGCGGTCCCCAACCTTTTTTTGGTTGAGGGCCACCTGCGGTGGTGGCAAAGAGCCGACGGCCCAGGTACCGCACATGTGCGTTAGCGCCCCTGGTGGTGAAAACGCGCATGCGTGGAGCTGCCGCGCATGCACATTTTCACCACTATAGGGTGCTAACGCGCATGCGCGGAAGCTCCGCGCATGCGCGTTTGTGCCCGCCGGCGTGCCAGCGGCCGCGCCTGCCTCTCCCCCCCCTCACAGCAGAAAAATAGCCGGGCCACGAGTGAAGCGGCCGTCGCGGCCGGGTGAGCTTCTATCTGCGGGGGGGGGGGGGGAGAGGCAGGCGTGGCAGCCCATCACCGAGGCCTTCGTGGACCGGTAGTGGGCCGCAGACCGGGAGTTGATGACCACTGATTTAGAGAACAGCCGCCTGCCACCTTTCCAGGTCTTGGGAGGAGCGGGGAGCTGTGAGCAGATAACAAACCTGAAAAGGGCCATACATTTGCAGAAATATGTGAAATCTTAAAAAAAAATGGGTGGCTTTAAAAAAATCAAAAAAAGATAAAAGGAGCACCTGTAGCTTAAAAAAAAAAAACAGATTCCTGGCTGTTGTCACCAACCAAGGTATTCCAGTCTAGGTTCTATCAGTATAAATATGTGTGAATAAAAAATAAATAAAAGGAGTTCCATGAAAAAATAGGAATTATCCAGGCAATTCAAAATCCAATAAAGAATTCTTTAATTTCTTCCTATAGTTATCCAGGCTGTTTCCTCCAAACCTCACCTTCCCAAGACTCCACCCCCAAATCTGCAAAGATGTCCCAATTTTGATCTGACAGTCCTAAGTGGAACTGATCTCTGTGGCTGGGAGATCTGCTGTGATTCCAGGAGATCTCCAGCCCCTGCCTGTAGGCGGACAACCCTAGAAGAAGAGAAGGAAGCAGGAAAAGGGAGAGAGTATGGGAGCTTTCAATGAAATAGAAAACAGTGGGCGAGGGTGAAATGAAAGCCTCCCAGAAGTCCTTGAGAGCTCATGCCTGTTCCTTTATCATTCTAAAGTTCAAATCCCTTTTCGGACATGCATTCTTACACATTTCTGTTTTGCACATTCTGCTGAATGATAGAGGTATGGAAGCCTGACCTCCTTAGGCGAGACATTCCACAGTGTGGAGACCACCACAGAGAATATCTTTGAACAGGCATTTGGCAATCTTTCTCTTTTACAGGGTGGCCCCTTCCAAAGGTCCAGTTCAGATGAATGAAGCTGCCATGACTGAGGATAGCATTTATACACCTCTACTTTTCCTTCAAGGAGCTCAGGACAGTTTCGTTTCCATTTTATCAGCTGCCATTTCCCCTAAATTTTACAGCAATATATTGTTATGATCTAGTAGCTTCTCAGAATTCTCAGTTTTTGTTTTTTCATCTTCTAAAATCCTTTCTGCACCATAGGTGGACTATTTGTGTGATGTATAACAGTTCTGTGTAATGCCACTACCTTGCTACTGAGGATGCCTACATGAACCACTAACAGACCTTCTTATGCACTTGCTGGTTGAGCTGTGCCAACTTGACATAAGAATGCAGTGCAAGCAATTTAGTATTGTCCTGGCATATCCACACTGCTGCATCAGTCTAAATTGTTAGCACTTGGGCATAACAAAATTGCTTAGAACTTGGGGTTTGCTTCCCACTACAGGTGTTAAATTAGCATACCATACTATAACTGGAAAGATTATATTATCACCATGGCTACTGTTGTGAATGGGTGATTCTTTTCTTATCTTGCAGGCATCTGAGATCTGTATAGAACTGCCACAGATTTTGTTCCTATATTTCATGGGCACGTGAAGGAGCAGGCTTTAATTCATCAAACTTCATTGTCATAATAAAACTTTAAAAAGACATGAGGCCCTTTGTTCCTCTTAACCTTAAGAGCATAGTACTGTTGCCCCTTAGTTAAAGAAAGTGATCTTACCCAAAGCATTTGGTTCTATGCACTGAATTTTCTCCTCATTACAGACAAATTAGTATATTACAGACCTTGATCTAATTTCCACAACATCATCATGAAACACTATATATTTTATCATGTCCAAACCACAGGATAGTACAAGACAATAGTCTATGGCAGGGGTAGTCAATCCGTGGTCCTCCAGATGTTCATGGACTACAATTCCCATGAGCCCTTGCCAGAAAATGCTGGCAGGGGCTCATGGGAATTGTGGTCCATGAACATCTGGAGGACGACAGGTTGACTACCTCTGGTCTATGGTATATAATTTTAATGAACAATTTTATTGTGTTATACATAAATTACTCATGGGATTAATCAAATAATTTTTCAATTATTTGGAAATAGGTGCAATAGGATCTAATTCAGTTAAACCTCCATGTTCTGAGGTAAAATATCTCTCAATACCTGGGGATCATCATTACAGTCAAAACTATTTGTGAGTGTCCATCAGAATAGGAGTCCAGTGGCACATTAAAGACTAACAAAGCTGATTCCAGTGTATTTGAGAGTCAGGCTGATTCCGCACATGGACCAATGTTGCCAATTGGTCACACAAAGCGGAAACGCTATTTTTAATAGTGCAATCCCGGCGTTACGCATACCTGCTTTTTTAGTGGAATCCAGTAGCATTTCATTCGTTTCCCACAGGTTTCCGGTCTTGCAAAAATCGCTAGACAGGAAGCGATTTTTCCTGTGCTTTGTCACACCCCTGGACGTCAGTCAAACGAACAACCAATGGGCGGTTGTTATCATGCTCCGGGAAAGCCCCTTTCCCTTTCAGAAAAGTAAAAAAAAAACCACACACACACACATTGCAACGAATATGCCTTGATTCTCCCTAACAAACAGACCCATCTAGCTGGCAGCTGGCGTGTGAGCTGGCGATTCATCGTTGCCACGCTCCCCCAGTGAAAAGAAAAGTCCCCCCCCCCGCACGGGTGCGATTTTCGACCGAAAATAAAGGGAACTTGCAAGCGGGGCTATGTTGTGCTTGGTGACTTAGGGGAGCTTTAAAGCACTTCTGTGGAGGGACTGTAGCCGGAGAAGCCTCGCTGGGTGAATGAAGGCTCGCCGGTTCATTGCTTTCTGCTCACTCCGAGAAAAAAAAAATGGCGATCGCTTCGCCGGAAGTTCAGAGGAGAGAGCCAGGGGGAGGGACTTTGCTCGAACCGCAACAATGGGAACACACAGGTCTTTTTCACTAGTGATGCAGATTGTTTGCAAGAGTGTAGTGCTTTTCGGAGGGTGAATCCATTTTTCTGGATTTCCCTTTAAGCGCTACAACGAATCGCTTTTTGTGGGACTGTTTCAGGAGTGTGGCAGATTGTGTGCGACGTCTTGCGGAACTGCAAATTAGTAGCGTTTACAATTTACAGCATTCCAGTTGAACTATTCAAAAGTGGTGGTGACAGCATTCCAGTTGAACTATTCAAAATCTTAAAAGACGATGCAGTAAAAGTGCTACACTCAATATGCCAGCAAATTTGGAAAACTCAACAATGGCCACAGGATTGGAAAAGGTCAGTTTACATTCCAATCCCAAAGAAGGGCAATGCCAAAGAATGTTCAAACTACCGCACCATCGCACTAATTTCTCATGCTAGCAAAGTTATGCTCAAAATCCTACAAGCTAGGCTCCAGCAATATGTGGACCGAGAACTTCCAGAAGTACAGGCAGGATTTCGAAGAGGCAGAGGAACTAGAGATCAAATTGCCAACATACGCTGGATCATGGAGAAAGCTAGGGAGTACCAGAAGAACGTCTACTTCTGCTTCATTGACTATGCTAAAGCCTTTGATTGTGTGGAGCACAACAAATTGTGGCAAGTTCTTAAAGAGATGGGAATACCAGAGCATCTTATTTGTCTCTTGAGAAATTTATATGCAGGTCAAGAAGCAACAGTCAGAACTGAACATGGAATCACTAACTGGTTCAAAATTGAGAAAGGAGTTCGGCAAGGCTGTATACTGTCGCCTTGCCTATTTAACTTGTATGCAGAGCACATCATGAGAAATGCGGGATTAGAGGAGTCACAAATTGGGATCAAGATTGCAGGGAGAAATATCAACAACCTCAGATATGCAGATGATACCACTCTAATGGCAGAAAGTGAAGAGGAACTAAAGAGCCTGTTGATGCAGGTGAAGGAGGAGAGTGCAAAAGTTGGCTTGAAACTCAACATCAAGAAAACAAAGATCATGGCATCTGGCCCTCTCAATTCATGGCAAATAGATGGGGAAGAAATGGAGATAGTGACAGATTTTATTTTCCTGGGCTCCAAGATCACTGCAGATGGGGACTGCAGCAAAGAGATTAAAAGACGCTTGCTCCTGGGGAGGAAAGCTATGGCAAATCTAGACAGCATCCTAAAAAGCAGAGACATCACCCTGCCAACAAAAGTGCGTTTAGTCAAGGCTATGGTCTTCCCAGTTGCAATGTATGGCTGCGAAAGTTGGACCATAAGGAAGGCCGAGCGTCAAAGAATTGAGGCTTTTGAACTCTGGTGCTGGAGAAGACTCTTGCGAGTCCCTTGGACTGCAAGGCGAACAAACCAGTCAGTCCTAGAGGAGATCAGCCCTGACTGCTCTTTAGAAGGCCAGATCCTGAAGATGAAACTCAAATATTTTGGCCACCTCATGAGAAGGAAGGACTCCCTGGAGAAGAGCCTAATGCTGGGAGAGATCGAGGGCAAAAGAAGAAGGGGACGACAGAGAATGAGGTGGATGGATGGAGTCACTGAAGCAGTAGGTGCAAACTTAAATGGACTCCGGGGAATGGTAGAGGACAGGAAGGCCTGGAGGATCATTGTCCATGGGGTCGCGATGGGTCGGACACGACTTCGCACATAACAACAATAACAACAATTTGCAAGCCTTTTGCAACATTGAAGTCATGCGGAATGGACCTCAGAGTTCATTTCCTAAGATGCACTGATGTGTATATACATTATGTCTGATTTGTACACAACCGAAGGGAGGAGTTAAAAAAGGAGGCTGGATCACATCCAAAGAGTAATCAGTTGACTCAGCATGGGTATGAGATGCTTCCAACTGTTATCATATAGCCAAAATGTAGAATCTAGTGTAGAATGAAGATAAACAGATTAACAGGAAGTTAAAGTGGCATAACTGAGGAAATCAATATCTGTAACAGATGGAATATGCTAGATATTTATTTATTATATATTTATATAATAATATTTACACCTACAGTGAGAGGTAGTGCTAATTTTTTCAATTGTGATTGAATTGTATATGATATATACATTGTAAACTACCCCGAACCTACTCATGGGGAGAGGCGGTCTAGAAAACTAACAAAATAAATATATAACCAGTACATAAAAATGAGTGATGATATCAGTTTCTCTTCACAGTCTCCCTTTCAGTTTCTTCTGTATAGTATATTACTGACTTTAAGAAAAGAACTGACCACCGGTGGAAACAATATGTTGAATT
The DNA here is from genome assembly GCF_049243985.1 of Paroedura picta. Taxonomy (NCBI): domain Eukaryota; kingdom Metazoa; phylum Chordata; class Lepidosauria; order Squamata; family Gekkonidae; genus Paroedura; species Paroedura picta. Next base: position 42,185,239 of record NC_135374.1, on the reverse strand, counting down.
AAATAAACCTAGACTGATCCAGCAAGCTAGATTTTACATAGCCCCACTACATAATTCCCATTATGTAAAAGTATTTTTTTCAAATGTACTTTGTTCTTTTCATCTTGTTTATATTAATGATTTCATTTACCCTCAAAAACATAGTTGAAATACATAGGTCCTCATGATTTTTGCACTATACCATCCAAAACTGTTAAATTGACTCCACCAAAAGACATTGTGAAATCACACAAATGTCTATGAAATGACCCGCTACAAAGCATCTGAAATGATTCTATGTTAGCATGAACTCTGTATTAAATGAGAAATCACAATCATATCCACAGCTTACATTATAAAGAATTGCATCTGGAACTTCCTGATACCACTAAGAAGCAAAAATACCTAAGGCAGAGATTGTCATGGTCTTATCTGTGAATGGAGAAAATGAAATCCACTACACTGAGACCACCAAAGTAATCATACAAAGCAAAAATCTGTCTTCTGTGATTAAGCTACAAATGCCTTTGGAAAAAAGTTGGGTGTTTGGTATATCTTTTTTGTAATTATGAATGTAGGTTTAACTGTAAGTTTTTTGGCCAACAGATTTTGTTACTGCAAACTTCTAAATCAGTGGTCTCCAATGTGGTGTCCATGGGCATCAGGGTACCTGCTGGAAAATTTCCTGGTCCCTGTCAAGTATTTGTTAGTTACTGGCAAGATCAGGGTGGTCTCTTTTCACCGGTTTCATTTCCCAAAGATAATTCTAGAGTGGTGCAAAAGGCAAATGGCCAATGTCATCCAGAATTTTGTTTCACATAGTGGCCAAGCAATTGCCCTTGGTGTAGGCACTTCCTTTGGGGCTGCCTCCTGGTACTAGATTTCAGAGGTTTGTGGACTCTGTATATTAACCTTCCCTTTACTTAACTTAAGAGCCTCTTGTGGCGCAGAGTGGTAAGGCAGCTGTCTGAAAGCTTTGCTCATAAGACTGGGAGTTCAATCCCAGCAGCCGGCTCAAGGTTGACTCAGCCTTCCATCCTTCCGAGGTCGGTAAAATGAGTACCCAGCTTGCTGGGGGGTAAACGGTCATGACTGGGGAAGGCACTGGCAAACCTCCCCGTATTGAGTCTGCCATGAAAACGCTAGAGAGCGTCACCCCAAGGGTCAGACATGACTCGGTGCTTGCACAGGGGATATCTTTACCTTTACTTAAACTTGGCTAGCAGCCACTGACAGACCTCTCCTTCCCCATGAATTTCTACCATTAAAGCCGTCTTTGCATGTGGCCATCACTAAATCCTTAAGCACTGTATTCCACAGGTCAATCCCTCATGGAGAAGTGGTACTTCCTTTGGCTGGGTGCCCGTGAGTTCAATATCATGGGAGAGGGAGGGAAAGTTCCCTCTATCCACTGTCTCCACTTCCTGCATAATTTGGAAACTTATATTGTATCCACGTCCCCAAAACGTAGCCACTTTTTAGTAGCCCAAGCTTTCTCAACTGGCGGAAGAGTTTTGCAGATAGGGTGGGAGTTAATTTATTTTGTATCATCCGCGGGTCATCTGGGCCCTGAAATTGACTAATGACCTCATAAACTGGGCCCGGGAGAAGGCGCCCTGCAATTGCTGTCTCAGACATTGGCCATTCCTCCCCTCACCCAGCTGCCGTTGGGGCTGCGCCACGTCGCCCGATTGGTCTTGTAAGAGGGAAAGAAGCAAGCGCGCATGCGCAGTTCTCTTTTCCCACCCCGAGGTCGGTGGCGGCGGCGGCAGGAGCGCTTTCCCTTCTTCTCCCTCGTGCCGAGAGCGACCGAGATGCCCAACCGCAAAGGCGCGAGAAACGCCTATTTCTTCTTCGTCCTGGAGAAGCTGCCGGAGTTGAGGCAGCGCGGTCTGAATGTGACCGGCGTGGCCGACGCCATCCCGCACTGCTCGGCTGACTGGGCGGTGAGGGCAGAAGCCGGCCTCCGCCTTAGTGGACCCTTCTCCCCCTCCTGGCCCCGCACCCTGCATTTTAACTTCTTCTCACCTGCAGGGCTGGTTAACGGGGCTGCATCCTGCTTCCGTTAAATTTTCTCCCCAACTAGCCGTGGCGCCCGAGTGCTGCACGCGTGTATTTCCGTTCGTGTGGAATAGTGAGAGGATCTTATTTGCTGGAAGTGGAGCGTATGATCGACACGCATTCCCACCCTGGTTTCGTGGGGCCTCGATCCAGTCCGCGTCACGTTTCAGACCTATTTTAAATGCGTGGTGATGCGGCGTAATCTAGTACAGCTAACCAAGATGGCCGTGCAAATGCTAGAAAAGTTACTTAAATCACGTCCATGTAGGATTTGGTTTCCACATAGGCCAAGTCTGAGTGTTTCCTGAGCACTTCTGAATGTTTGATACCATTTATGCACCCTGTGCTAGTTAATTGATAATAACAGAAGCGGGCTTTTGTAATATATATATTAAGGTGACCAGATTGTCCCACCTTTGGAGGGACATCTTGGGGTACCTGGAAAATTGTACTTATGTTGAAATTAAAATATATATATTACAATATTTTTGCATTCTATGGAAGTTTTTGTTGCTCCATATAGACCAAATTTTTAATGAAGAATACTCCCCCCCCCCCCCCCCGGTCAATGGTGTCCCGCTTTACCAATGTTAAAATCTGGTCACCTTAATATGTACTCGAAAATTGGTGGGTTGGGTCCCCTGCCATTACTGAACTCTTAAATTTATTTCCAAAGTCTTCATATATTCAATGTCACCTACAAGCTCACGTGGGAGTAAGTTCTAGTGATTTTAATTAGAGGTGAATATATAAACAGTGAGTAGGATTCAGCAGATGAAAAACTAATTAGCACAATCCAGCCACTTTAAAAAGAATTCAGGTAATATAGATTTTAGTGTTAGCTTAGTTTATGTTTGGGGTTTTCCAATGGAGTTACAGGGATTTAAATATTCGGATGATCTTGCCAAACACATGGAGAAATGGAAAACTATAACTGATTTTATTTCAAGATACTGACAGAAGAGCAAAAAGAAAAGTATGCAGTTAAGGCTCGGCAGTGGAAAGCTAAGAAATCGGAAGCCAGAGAAAAGGCAGTAAGTGACTAAATGTATTTGGATTTGGGAGTAGAAATATTAATTGGGAGTAGAAATATTTTCCCACTAGTAACTTGAAAGATCCTGCAATTGAAGAGCTGTACATTAGTGCAGTGGTCCCCAACCCCCGGTCCGAGGACCGTACCAGTCGGCGGATCAGTCGGTACCGGGCCGCGGCTCACCTTTGGTGCTCTCCAGCGGCCACCATGGCTGGGGCTCCCCCTTGGCGTGGCACTGCGCAGCTGTTGATGGCAGCACTCCCCAGCAGGCAGCGGGAAGTTAGGGGTGCCGGCAGGAAAGCAAGTGGAGCAGGGGTTCAGGCAGCGATGTCCCTCGGCAAAAGACTACCCCCCTCCACGGGCCTCAGTAAAATTGTCAAACGTTGACCGGTCCCCAGTGATAAAAAGGGTGGGGACCACTGCATTAGTGGACCTGCAAAAGCAAAAGAAAAGCAGCATTAAAATGAATGCATTAGGTGGAGTGGACAGAGGGTTGTTTTCATACAGGAATAAGCTTATGCAGTTTTCCTGTTGAGCGCTGGACACAAATGATACTTTCATGTGACTACATCATTAACCTCATACCTGTGATGGTTGCATAGAGGATGACTCATCTTTATCTTCACTTGGCTACATAAGAGAAGGAAAGATCTCCATCTATGGTCAAATTACAAATTGAGAGAGTATGATCTGTTAATCTTTCTTGGTTTGGTGTAAGATGAATAAATGGTTCAACGTTTTTTCTTTAGCCGCCTGGCCAGTTCCTGGCACCCCTTCCTGTGCAAGCACAGACAGTTCCTATTGAGAGCCTCACCAGCACATCCAGGAAGTGTGATCAAGGTGAGGAACTCTAAAATTATCTTTGAGCATGTTATTCTTGCATTCAGTTGGAGAATGCTGGAAGGCAACAAAAACAAATTTGTCCTTTGAACCCAAGGAGAAGCTGTTACAGGAAAAACCTCATGTACATAGGAGTATGGAGGGGGAAATGGGCACATGAGGGACGATGAAGGTTTAGACAAATTAAAGACAAAAGAAGCAAAACCAGGTAAATGGGTTGGCAGATGTTGGTCTGCTCAAGAAAAAGAGTATACATACATTCATACATCTCCCCCCACCCCCGGTGCAGGCTTGGAAAATACAAATATACCAAAGTAGAAAAGCAGTTTAAAAGGAAGGGATTTTTCCGCTCACTTTTATATTTGCAGGAAAGGGAGTAGATCATATGATTCAACAGGTCATTCTCTAATATGTAAAAGGTATCCCCTGTGCAAGCACCGGGTCATGTCTGACCCTTGGGGTGACGCCCTCCAGCGTTTTCATGGCAGACTCAATATGAGGTGGTTTGCCAGTGCCTTCCCCAGTCATTACCGTTTACCCCCCAGCAAGCTGGGTACTCATTTTACCGACCTCGGAAGGATGGAAGGCTGAGTCAACCTTGAACCATCTGCTGGGATCGAACTTCCAGCCTCATGGGCAAAGCTTTCAGACGGCTGCCTTACCACTCTGCGCCACAAGAGGCTCTTTTTCTCTAATATGTCGTTTCCCCCTTTACCTCATTAGTGGTTAATATTAAGCTTAGTTAAGTAGTAGCCACATTTGTTAAAGTTAGAAGCTGTAATATTTTTAACAATTTTACAATAAAATCAGGAGTGAAACATGTAAGTGGACTACAATAAGAAAAATCTCAAGCTACTATAGTGATGCTTGTTGAAGCAGGTACATGTAGGGTCTGTTGAGTTCTCTAGAGAAAGTTCCAAAGAATTAACTAAGGTACATTTCAGGAGTTTTTCAACAATTTTAGGCTGAGGTTAGTGTGAATTTATTCTTCAGTGGTGGTATTGCTCTTATATTCAACTCTTTTTGCAGTTTCCCTTAAAAATGTATTCTACATCCTCAACATTTTCAGCCATGGAGAACTACCACCTCATTGCGTTCAGCGTTTTCTCCCTTGTGAAATTGGCTGTGTCAAATACTCGCTTAAGGATGGCATCATTGCAGACTTCCACCTTTTTATAGATAGTGGTAAGTTTGGGACAAGGGAATACAAGACATTGGTCCTTTATACTTGAGTGCTGGCAAAGAGACATTAAGTTCTGTTTCCTCAGGTTCATGTATTCCTACAGTATAAAAAAGACTGAATTCAGGTTCTGTGCAGAAATTATCCTGAACAGCATCATCAAATAGAGTTGAAATTAGAATAGATGAAATACTCCTCTTGCCAGCAGGAAATATGGTTGCAAAAATTCATAGTTTTGTGTACGTGGATGCTTTACACTTTGTTGTCCCATGTTAGTAACTCTTATAAATAAATTGAGTATACAAAGAAGGGCATACTTGAACACTAATCTCCCATTCTCCCAAAATGAAGAAAGATTGTACTGTGAAAGCCCTGTAATCTTGGTGTCACATGCTAGGTTTCTCTGTGGTCTTTTACAGGTGCAGTTCCCCGGGGGTTTCGGTTTCATTGCCAAGCAGCAGGTATGCATTGGACACATGACATTTGTTTCAGGAAACTGGTCATGTTCTCAGTAAAGAGAAGACATACTGAAGTTCCTTTCTGTGCTGTTTTCTTTGTTGAAATGGTTCTCAATAAAGTAAACAAAGTAAACAAATCCAGAATCCAAACCAGGCATTTGGTGGGGCCGACTGAGCCATAACACCTACAGGTGCCCCCCAGACTGAGGGAACGAACCGAATGAGGGATTGTCAAGTTATTGTTGAAGTGCCATTCTAATTGTTCCAGTTGGTGTGTTGTTGTTATTGTTATATTGTTATATTGATTTTTGATATTGATTTTGATAGTGTTCTATGTGAATGTTCAAAAATGTTTTATGTAAACCACCCAGAGCCGTAGGGAAGGGCGGTATAAAAATATAAATATAAATAAATAAATAAAATATAAACATATTAGTTAGCTGTCCAAATCTTGTTGATGATAGAGCCATCAAAAAAGCTTACAATATTTAACTATCTCTCCCACCTGCCCTATTTCATTCTGAATATTAATCCCAGTTTCTGAGTGGATGTTTTGGCCCCTCCTCCCAGAGCAACAGGTCTTTTATATCCAGAACGTCATGCAGAGAGGAGCTAAGAGCTGCACTGCATCTTATGGGAGAATGTCAGTAACAGACACCTTTTAATTCTAGAGAACACCTTTATGTACTAGTTGAATATGAATGTATTGTCTTGACATAGTTATAGAATACACTGAATTAGCCCAAGCTTGTCAGAGCTTAGAATCTAAGTAGGGTCAGCCACATTGAGTACTTGGATGTGAGACCACTGAGGATGTCCAAGCTTCCTACAGGGGGAAAGGCAGTGGCAAGCCACCTCTGCTCATTTCTTGCCTCAAACGCTCCATAGGTGGAACTTCATGTTTTTGAAGATCAGTGCACTTGACATTGCAGAATTCAGTGTTTCAGACTAGCTATAGGTGAATGGATTATTTAAAGGGCAGTGTGCGGTTCTAGAGGTCATGTGTTTACTTGAATGTTCTGTTGTTAGGTGATGCTACTCATAGGATTCCCATCTCTGGCATTGAACTTGCGTCTGCAAGTCGTTCTGTTGCGTTTCGTGATCTGTGCATGTTCATCCAGCCACATAGGAGCAACTGGCCACTCGTATATTGTAAGGTAAAATATTATGTTTTTAGACTTTAATTGCTCCATGTTCTTCAGAATTAGTCTAAAATCTGTATCCAGATACATTTCTCACAGAGACAGCTTGGAAAAAACCTTTGTTGGCACTATTAAGTAATGAAGGCTTTCTATTAGCTGTTTGATCATTTCCATGCTGCAAAGATTTGTGGCTAGCAGCCTGGATCATATGTGCAGGTGACCTCTTAAAGTCTGAAATGCTACAGTCAAAGGAAGAGCGGGCTTCTACCAAAGGGAATAGGCTACATTTAACACTGAGGTATAGGTGGTTGGCATCCATTCAAATAATTGTTTTGAATACCTTTAACTAGAAATCTGCCACATCTACTTTTTTGTCTCCCTTTCCTCTAAGGAGCTCAGGAATGTGCAGTGGTACCCTCTCCCACATTTTATCCTCACAACAGCCCTGTGAGGTAGGCTGAGAAATAACTGACACAGAGCTGCATTTTATAGGAGAGCTTGTGTATGTTGTTATTATTGCAAGGAATCTGCTATATAAATGGCATGCAATGGCATTAATATGCTGTGATACATATTTGCATTTGTGCCTCTGAATATTTTTCTATATTCTCTCCCAAGTATTCATTTGCCAAGTCCTATGGAATAGGAACACACAGCTGGAATGTCCCTTGAGTTCTTGGCAGGCATTCACTTTGCCTGTGTCAGTGGTTTGTTTTCAGATGTTGGCCTTATTGCTGGATGTGTTTCACTCGTTCAGCCTCCTCTTTTCACCTAGTAATGGAGACACAACAGCCAGGTCCTCCTCATAACCAGTACATTTCTTCATCAAACCTTGGATAACAGGACTTAGGTTGGAGGTATTACTTCAGTCATACAACTTTATTACGTGTACTTTGGAGTTGTTATTTTAAAAAATGGCACCAGTTTTTTGTATAAGAATTAATGGGCCGTGAAATTTGGTCCTGTGGTGGCTTTGTTATCCTATGCGTATCTGCCTCAGGGAGCTTCAGAACTCTGTGTAATGTTCTGTTAGAAACAAATGTACCATGATGCTGTGGAGAAGCAAGGGGGGGGAGTGCCTGTTTTTTCCACAGTAGGTGAGTTTCACTTTGAACCAAGGGCCATCTGTTTACAAAATAAGCTTGCAGCTTAGATTAATTTCCATTGCATTCTTGAAAGATAGCATAGCCTTTCTCTGTGAAGAGGTATCTGTAAACTCATCTAAGTTGGTCTATATTTTTTACTCCTTTTCTTCCTGAGTTGATAATTTATGAGGCAGGACCTACTCTGCGCCTTAAAAAATAGTGTGCAATTGCTGTAATCAAACGCATTTCTGTCATGAGCCCACTTACTTTCCCCAGATCTTTCCCCCTATTTCGAGCATTCACAAGATGCAAGACATTTTTCTTCCCAGGTAATCTTTGTGTTTGGTATAAATCCTTAGTGAGGACCACTTTCTGTTCTAGTAGATACTGCAACATCCTCCTAGGCAGAATCCCTATTGCTGTGCTGGGAGACCTTCCACAATGACTATTAAGTCACTTGTCCTACTTTTCCTCCTCTGCTTCTTGGCTACTTGAAAGGACCAGCAAGTGTTCTTCCTGAGCTCATCTGTCTGTTTGATCTGTTGTAAGACTTCTGTTGCCACTACTATATGTATCAGATGCTTTAGGTATGAATAAACCCAATCGTGAAGATTGCTCTGCTGTAATACGGAGTTATTACCTTGTGTTTGTAGAAGTAACCTTTGCCTCCACAGTGGGATTAAATTTAAAGGTGTATGGAGGGGGTGGTCTCATTCTGTTGCATTGATTATATATAGATGCCTGATCACCATATCTGGTGGTTGTTTTTTGTTTGCTTTTTGTTTGCAGTCTGATGACCACTTTAGAGTGAACTGGTGTCTGAAGTACATGGCTGCAGAAGCAGGTGAGATGATTCTTTACAGTAGGAAAGTCTTTCTGTGGATATTTTTTGTTCCTTTTGCTCCTGAACTCCCCTCTTTGTAATAGGTGTAACAAATCAGCTGAAGCTTCTCAATGTGGAAGATCTTGTGGTAGAGCTGTATCAGCACAAGTTTCAAAAGGAGCCTTCCAAGACTTGGGTGTGCAACACCCTGGATGCTTCCATGTGGGATTATTCCAGCGATACTAGGTATAGTATAGCTTTCTCCCCATCAGAAAAGATATTTTGAGAGCTATCACGCATAACCTGCTTACGGGACACCATTCTTATAGATATATATGTGATGGATGCCAAAGCAAAGACTTGCCACCTGTTCAGAAATAAGAGGCTTAAAGCTTATTTATGAAAAAGCATGCGTACAACCCCCTCCCAGACACACATACAAAAAGTATATGGTTCAAATGCTGAATTTTAATCCTGATGCTTTCAGGATTTTCTAAATACATGGTTGCTAAAGCAAAACAGACTTCTGTCTCTCCAGTACTCGTATAGAAGGTCATCTTCTACTGGGCCCCCCAGCCTACCTCATATGAAACTGAAGCTAAAACTGCCCTGAGCCTTCGGGGATGCGGTATATAAATGCCAGAGAGAGAGAGTAGAATGTAGCTATCAAGCAGGTAGCTGATCCTAGACTCTGTCATATGAATTGAAATCAGGAAATTATTAGCCAGGATAGTTCTTCATTTTCTGCCTATTTTAAATATATATTTTTAAATAGCTCTTCTGGATAGGGAAGATAGATAACTAAATTTGGGCAGCAGTGTCAGGCCTTAATATTGAGCATAGGCTTTCTTTTCATTTCAATGAAGGCTGGGTTTTTTGTTTTGTTTTAAATTTTGGAGGATTATGCAGTGAGCTTGAGTTTGTTTATTTACTTTACAAGTAAATAGGTTTGGTGATATGAGAGCTGGTATTTACAGTGCCAGATCAAACTGTTGAGAATCCTTTACAGCGCTCTCAAGTTATTCTAATTTATTTATATACCGCCTCTCCTGGTTTAACCAGCTCAAGGCAGTTCACATCATTAAAATCCATCATATATTAAATGTAAATGCATTTAAAACGGTTAAAATGCATCAATCCACATCAGCTAAAAAAAAAATTGTTTCTGTATTTCCCCCCCCATCTCCAGGAGTAGGTTAGTCTTGAAGACGGCCCATTTGATGGTTTTAGTCATTTACAGCCCCCAACCAAGAGCCTGGCATTTTGCAGGCCCTTTGGAACTGAGGAAGTTCCTGAAGGGCCTGCAGTTCTTACAGGAGTTCATTGTACCAAGTAGGGGCCAGGGCTGAAAAAGCCCTGGCCCTGGTTGAGGCAGACGTACTTTTCTAGGGCCAGGCATAACCTGGCAGTTTGTATTGGCTGTGAGAAGCACTCTTCGGGATGCATAGTTTATTGAAAGTGTTACAATCCTGAAGCTTTTTCCAACACCAGATCCTAGAGTAGAGAGAAGTCCAGTAGGATATCTTCAAAACATTGTCTCAGTACTGAAATGTATTTTAGACATTCTGACTTTTCATATGGCTTGTTGTAGTGGTTAAGAGTGGTGGCTTCTAATCTGGCAAGCCAAGTTTGATTCTCTGCTCCTCCATATGCAGCCAACTGGGTGACCTTGGGCTGATCAGTCCTGATACAGCTGTTCTCACAGAGCAGTCCTGTCAGACCTTTCTCAGCCCCATCTACTTCACAGGGTGTCTTAGGGTTGGCGGGGGGGAGCTGCTTTGAGACTCCTTTAGGTAATTAAATGTGGGGTATCAAACCAACTCTCCGTCATGAAAGTTTACTTTATTTGTAGGTGCAAATGGCATGAAGAGAATGATATACTATTTTGTGCCCTTGCTACTTGCAAGAAAATTGCGTGAGTACTATTAAATCCAGAAACATTCTAAAATACCTTCCCATTCCTGTGGAGTAAAACTAATGTTGGTCTCATTTCATACTGTATGTGGTCTTGTTACTTTAAGGTATAATCTGATATTCCTGTATATCACATTGTACGTGTTTTGTCTGCTTGAGTTGAATGACAGGCCAACTGATGTGACTTTGTGGCATTTCTGTTCTAGGAAGCCTAGGTTAATTTTTTTTCAGTCCAATCTTGTTCCAGTGATTGAATTACAAATTGTTAAAGTTAGTAATAGTTCACATAAACCTGGTAGGAACATAGAAGTTCTTAAAGTGTCCTGAATAATATCAGATTTATTGTTAGGTTTTAGACAGTCATTTGCCTCAGGCTTCTCTAGGATACTAGCCACAGAGAGTTAAGGGGTTCTCCATGTACAGGGGCAACAAGCCTCTACTGGTGCCAGGAGGTAAGCATTAGTGGGAAGGCTTTGGCCTCTATGGCTGGTTGGCTGTTGTGTGGAACAGGAAGCTGGACTAGATGGTCCACTGGTCTGATCCAACAGGGCTTCTTATGTTCTTAACCATTTGGTAGCTTTGATCTTATTTGTCTGAAAGTTGCTGATCTGTAAACACTCCTAAAAAGTAAGTTATAAACTTTACACTTTGTCTTGTCACTAAGAAAACGTCTTTTTAAATTGAAAGTGTACCGTTGTTTTGTTGTCAATGTTTTGGTTAATTCAGTTTATGCTGTCAGCTGTAATTATAGTTTCAGATTTCAGTCTCTAGAATATGAGAAATATGACATCACAGTGCTTTTCTTTCTTTTCCACAGATATTGTATCAGCAATTCCTTAGCTGACCTGTATGGCATCCCACTAACTTCATCTCATTTACCAGTGCGTGACAAGGATTCCCAAAGTACAGTAAACCCCAAGATGGTAGTACTGGATGCTGGAAGATTTCAGGTCAGCTTCTGTTGCTACTTTTAATCCTCTCGTAGAAATATAGCAGTGTATTTATAACGTGGAGTAGAGCTGTAGATGGTTCCCGGGGAAAATGCTACAGATGTCACATGCCTTGAGAAATAGTTCTGTTAATCAGAATATATATTGTTTTCTTCTATTGTTGATTTGATTGTTACACTCCCAATGCTGCTACTAAAAAAAGGTGTAGATTAATGTATTCACCTATAGGCCCAGACACGTTATCTGTTAGTCGTTGTATTCTTCTTGATCATTGCTTAGTTAGTGCATCATGAAAATCTGGTAAATGGGGTGGTTAAGGCTATTTTAAGGATTTTGTGATTTTCTCTTTTGCTTTTGTCTACATTGCAGAGAGCGAAGGCCCAGCATGGGGGAAATGATAGGTACTTCACATCTCTTAATGAGGATAAAAATGCCATTCCGTACCCTGGTGAGTGGATGCTTACGTTGGGAAATTAAAACTAAAAAACACATGTTATTGAAATACTTCAGTATATTAGTACTAAGATACCATTGTGTAACTGAGACATCTTCCCTTTAATCTATTCCCAGAGCTTCATGCTTTTGTATCAGCCACTAAAATAACTTAATATTGGAAGATTCAATTGGATAGCCGTGTTGGCCTGAAGTAGTACAGTAAAAACAGGGTCCGGTAGCACCTTTAAAATGGCAGCTTCCCCAGACTCATTAGGTGGTGCCAGCCTCCGCAGGCTCCATCACCACCACCACCACTACCTGCCTTTGTGCCGGCCACCTGCCTAAGTCTTCTGGTGCGCTTGGGGGGGGGGGGGCAACTCGCATCCGTCACGTCCGTAAGAACTTCTGTTTCACCAAGCATGCCAGAAGATGCGTTGCTCATCAAAAAGGGCTGGAAATTTTCACTTCCAGTCCCTTAGGCTGTTGTGTGCAGATAAAAGTCTGGGGGGAGATGGGGTGGGGGAAGTTGGTCAAAGATGCCCCCATGCGGACGTGGGAAAAGATCGGAACAGCTATCCCGAGGCAAAAAAAACAGGTGGCAGTGTGGCATAACAGCTGGGTGAGTCTTCTGTGCACAAGAGGTCTCAGTGTTGCCAGCTCTCATTCAAGAGTGCATTCTCCTATGTTAAGCAGGAAACAGTTTAACACATGAGAATGCACTTTTGAATGAGAGCTGGAAACACTGAGTGGTGATCTTCGGAATAATATTTCAGTGTGGGCTCCATATTAGACAACACTTATACAGCGCACATTAGTTGAAGCATCACCTTATATATATTTTACTCCTCATAAGCCCTAATGTTATTTTATCGTATAAATGCATTTTAAAATTATTTGATCAGGGCTGAAGCAGGTCTGGTCTTACTTCTGTATGTATTGCTGATTGTGTTGTACTGTCTACAGTGGAGATTTTATCAGTGTTTTTAATTTTTATTATGTGCACCTGATTATAATAAAGGTAATATAAATGTATTTTAAACATAAAACTTCTTTATGCCTCTAAGTTCCTAACTTGCCTCCTGACTTTGTACAGTGTTAGATGTGAGGATGTGGTCTCCTTGAATCCTGCTGAATTCTTGGGTTATTAATCAGACCTTTATAATGTCAATGGGTTTTTGTTGTCCCCTACTATATGGAAGAGATACTATTGAGGTTATGCTTAGGAGGGGAGCAAAGGCTGGTTATTTCCTTTCTTAATCTGCAGCTGAAGCTTAGCAGAGCTGGGGCTCACTATTTACATCTGGCTCTTGGCTGCAGCTGAGCCTTATAAGCTTTTGAGGATGAGCGCAGTTCGTATGCTGATAGTAACATGGTATTTGTTTAGATGAGTATTCTTCAGGAGTGAAGACAGTGAATGAAATGAGTACTGGCCGTGGAAGAGGAATTGTGCGCTTTCTGGAGAGCATCTCCAAGCAGCCCAGCAATTGGAAATCAACAAGTGTTTCCTGCCCAAAATAGTTCTGCATAGCTGTGTTTCCAAATACATGGGGATCGTAAGGCGCCACATTACTTTATTTTCCTGTTTGTCATGTTTAAATGTTTCCTTAGCAAAACTATCTCTGTTGTTCATTAACATTTTAACACTTTTTGTTTAAAAATTGAAGGGTTACTCTACAGTGATGAATACTTGATATGTGTATGTTAAACGGAAGTCAGAATAACTGAAACTAGCAAGGCAGGTTTTTTGAAAGCATCTAGATTCTTTAAGCCTCTATTGTGCCTTATTCCGCAGTGCACAAGCAGAAGTCAGCTTGTTCAAAGAAAACTTTTGTTCCTGTGGTATTAGACATTGTGATGGCAATTATGTTTAATTACAATTGTTTTGTACTTTAAGGTGTTTTGATTTTACCTCTAAATCATTGTGTTGGAGAGTGATGCAAATCTTCTTAGTGTGTCATGTATTTCTATAAGGCTACAATACTTTAAAAATACTCCATCTGTTGCTGTAGAAGCTTCAATGCATTAAAGCTATTTGAGTGAGAGGACATGCATCTGTTGTGTATTTTGGCAGGGAACTGCAAAAAGGGTCTGATATCAGTTGTAAAGGATATTATAGAAATGAGTTGTGTGCCTTTTGATGACATGAGTTTGTTGCCTTTAACATTTTATGTTCCGATGGGAAGTGAAGGCATTCTTTCATGGATGTTTGTTCTGCTTGACAGAAAAGGTCTTGTATCTTGTCACAGCCCCTGTGGCTGGCAAACTCATTACTACAAAAACTCACAGTACAGCTTGGCAAAACGAAGTTGACTTGGATTCTCCTCTGAATAAGCATATGAATCTAGCTGCATGACTACTTTCAATATGTACAGTGAAATGAAAGGCAAGTGTTCTTTGTCCTGAACTTCTGTCTTACACCATATTTTGCATTCTGACTAAATAGATCAAGTCATTTGAAAAACCTCCATACATGGCCCTTGTTTCAGCTTTTTATTAGGCTTTTGGATACTGCTCAGTATTGCGATGGTTGTTATTGGGGACATGCTGTCTTAGATTGAGTAGAGGATGTCTACGTAACTGATTTTTATCGGTTCTCTGTTCTTGCAGGCCTCTGACTCCTCAAGCTTTTGGGAGTGGTGAGGGTTGGGAAAACACTGGATGATGGGCAAAGAGGAAAGGAAATCACACTACACCTAAAGAAATCTCTTCTCTGAAAGTTACTTGTGGATCCCAGACTGTATTTAGATTGTCTTAATGTATGCCTGTCTCAGGTTAGAACATGGGTCTGACACTGTGATTGAAGAATAGTGTGGACAGTAGACATTCTGTGTAGCTTTAAGAATGGGAAACTTAAAAAAAAATCCTTACATGGAAGTCTTCTAAATGCTACACAGCCTATATCTTTACTGCAAACAAGCTCTATCCTTAGTTAGAATATCTGTTTCAAACCTTTATGAATGGAGATGGTTATGGTACCTTAGGAAACTCTGTGTAACATTCTAAATAAGTATCAGGAAAGGAATGGACAGTTTTCCAAGTGTCTCTGAATCTCTGGAAAGACACTGTATTTGGAACTTGCCCTCAGATTGAAAGTTTACCTGAACAATAGTAGATCAGCTATTTACTCCAGGACCAGAAATTAGCCAAATACAAAACTCTTGAAAATGTATTTCTTGCATCTCATACAGTTGTGAAGAGAAGACCACCTTTTTTATGACGGAGAGTGTCAGATGGATTTTCTCAACAAGAAGTTGATCCAGCTACTTTTCTTCACAATGGAATGCACCCAGGAATGGGCACTTCGATGTCCAATAAAATCTTCAGGTTGAGGGTAGTGTGGTGTCATTTGTCATCAGAATTTTGGGCTGAATTCTGTGCAGCACCTGTGATGGTGATGGCAGGAGCCTGTTTAGAAGTTATAGTGAATGTATGTACAGTCCATGTACAGTCTGTGTACACTTGGGGTTTTCTTTGTGTGTTGAGTAATTGCAACATTCATAAGATGAACAGTTGAATGTGGGATTCAGAACTTACATTTTATCCAGATATAAGATGAATACACATTGCCTGTGTTACAAACAGATGGACGCTTATACAAGTAGGATTTCCCTGTGTACAGTGTAATGGGGGGGGGGGATGAGAAAGCCACACAACATAAGTAGGGGAAATTGGGTGAAGTTGATCACCTTGCCTGGAGCATTTCTGAAACTACATTTATGGAGAAGGCATAGAGGGTGATTTTGCTAGCTTTAATTCCCCACAGGGCAGCTTACCCGTATTGCTTACTTTCCCACTATGAGAGTCTCCCAAACATTGTTTCTTCTCTGAGGCTCATAGCCACTTGTAGTGGAAGAATGAGTCAGATAAACCCACCTCCACTGCTGCATAGAATCCAGCCTTTTGTAGCAAAATTAAATTGGTATGATGGTAGCCAAATTAGATTGGTGAGATGGCTCAGTGATGCAATAGTCCCTGCTTCATCAGTGTGATCATACAGTGAAGAAAGAAAATCTATCAGTTTTAAAATGACTGACACTTTGAGGTTCTTTCCATATTCTTCAAGGGCATTTTTTTTTTTGCCCTTAAAATGTTTGAGGTAAAAAAAATTGGCAACTTTTAATTTCCAGTGGCTCAAACAATGCTTAATTTCTAGAGAAAAATTATATGAGGGTCTTGGAAATCTACCCTCTGATCTGGAAGCTGTTCCCTTTAATACTCAAATGAGTAGCCGTGTTGGTCTGAATTAGCGCAATAAAATCAGAGTCCAGTAGCACCTTTAAGACCAACAAAGATTTATTCAATACTCAAAATTTGTAACTTCTGTTAGTTACTGATGACAGGAAGGCACTTGATATTTTCATTTGATTTTCCTTTGTCTTTCCCTTAAATATTTCTGAATTGAGCCTGGCTACAAATCAAGCCTTTTGGTACAAGCTTGCACACAAAATATGTGAAACAGGTATGTGGTATGAAAAATGTACCCTTTGCAATTGTGTGTAGAGGAATGTGCAAATGAGATGGCTGGTGCACAGCTGGAAGCAGCCATGGGACAGCATCTTCATGACTGGCATAATGTCTAGGTGAAATGTATTTGTGACAAATATAGAACTAGCTTGTCATCTGAAGAAAGATTTCTTTGTGCTGAAAGTGACAGCTGGTGATTTATTGAGACAGGGCTAGGGGGGTAGTGTTCATTATTTATACTCATTGCTATTTTCTTGCATGGTTTCTTCTCCAACATCCAAGAAGTCCTGATATGCTAGAATATCTGAGTAAGTATTTTTTATTAAGAAAGTCACATTATAAAGTTATTTTTAAAAGAACTAAGAATGCTGTTATTAGCCTAACCTTGAATTATGTTCAGGCTCTGACTTTTCCTTCATTCTGACTTCATTCCTAGTGAGCTGTTTTAATTGCCACTTCCAAAGCCATGGTTTACTTCACCAGAGCTGCAGGTGAAGGCAAGATTTCCAGGATGTGGTATCAATTCTTCCAGCTTCTTCATACTGTATGCATTTTATAGCAATCAAAACCGGCCGTTTCAAGAAAATCAGATAAAACAAAAAAATGTATTATGAAACAAAGTTTGAGTTCAGCAGCACCTTTTAAGACCAACAAAAATTAATTCTGGGTATAAGTTTCATGTGCATCCAGACTTCTTTAGATATATTAAAACAGACTTCACCAACCATTTTATGAAGGTAAGTAGAGGGTATGCAGGGGGAGGAGAGTTGCCAGGAAGGGCTAATTAGAGTCAGGCTGTGTTAGTAACTGCTAGGAACCCGAAAGGTTGAGCAACAGCAGAATATATTAAATATTAAAATGCAAATATTTATTTGAATACTTGTGCACATATAAAACTTTAAAACACCAACATATATTACACTATTGCACAAATCCAAAACATTTTGACACATGGATAAATGACAAAACAAAGCCAGAAGTATTTCAACTCCTCTTGGGGTCTTCTTCAGTGGTATAATATTTAAATACACTCATGTGATATAATAATGGGAACTATGATTAGGCTTATACAAAGTATCCAAATATATCTCTTGGAGCTTCCCAATTAAAATATTCTTCAAAGTACCACCCTTATTGAAGCCCTCTCTCAACCTAGAGTATTCTCATGTGTCTCACAGAATGTAGATTAGCAAATCCAGAATGGGATCTAGAGAACAAGTCAACTGGAGATCCCCTGCGAGTTTGGTGTTTTTAGCACTCCAGGGAGCCATCCTACTACCCCACAAACCGGGTTGCATGGTGACTAGTGGCTTGCAACCAGCACATGTCATGAGCTACAAACAGAACCATATGTTCCTGGTTCATGCCCATCCTTATCAATATAATAGGCATAAGTGCTATCAAGTCACAACTGACTTACGGCAGAACCAGCAATGAGCTTTCAAGGTGAACAAGAGGAAGAGGACTGCTATTGCTTTCCTCTGCAGTCTTCTTGGGGGTCTCACAGTTTGGTGTAGTGGTTAGGAGCGTGGACTTCTAATCTGGCATGCCGGGTTCGATTCTGCGCTCCCCCACATGCAACCAGCTGGGTGACCTTGGGCTCGCCACGGCACTGATAAAACTGTTCTGACCGAGCAGTGATATCAGGGCTCTCTCAGCCTCACCCACCCCACAGGGTGTCTGTTGTGGGGAGAGGAATGGGAAGGCGACTGTAAGCCGCTTTGAGCCTCCTTCAGGTAGGGGAAAGCGGCATATAAGAACCAACTCTTCTTCTAAGTACTGACCCTGCTTCACTTCTGAGATTTGGTGAAACTGGGGAATGCTATATTGTTTTCCTTCCTGTAAACCAGCATTAAGTACAAGCCCCCAAACCTGGCTAGAAGGTGGCCTATTGTGAGGTTAAAAATGGTGCACATAGTTGTTGAGGAATTTTCTGGAAGGCTGTCTGATACGCTATTCTGGGAATCAGGGAGAATCTCCAGAAGCGATAAAATACTTTGTTCAGAGAGAGGTTTTATAATGCAAAAGTTCACAAATACTAACAGATTGCCAGTATGAGTAAACCTGTGTTTTATTTTTTCATCTGATTTCTGGATAGGATTGTGTGGGATGCTTTGATATGTAAATACTTGATCATGTTGCCATTATAGTGAAAGGGGATTGAAAGTGTTCCCCACCATGAGTGACTGTGGCTGCAAAGAATGAAATCGTTGCTGTCAATTTAAACTCTAACAATATGATTTCCACTGTACAGTTTTCCATCTTGAATTATACACCGGTGGCTAGTCTGGAATTCAAATAGAATTAGTTCCTAGGGACATGTTAAAGGCTGATGATCCTGGATAATAAAAGTAAAGAGGTATTCTTTTAATAAATTTGGTCAGTCTCCTATAGGAATGTACATTTGGTATATCTGAGTTAGGAAAATAGATGAAAAATAACTTATCTGTATTTCCAGCTGTTTTTTCAGTTGCATGGACATGGAGCTGCATTTTGGGCTATCCAAAATGGCCATCCTTGAAAATATTTTGAATTCTTCACTAGGATGGTTGGATAGCTGAATTAAAAGGGCATTTGAAGGTATTGGTAGTCCCTTTAAATGTCTTCTGGGGGAAGGGAAGGAAGTGCCAAGGATGGCTTGTTTAACTGCCACCTTGGTGGGGCAAAGGGAGGGGGAGCTTCTGACCCCCCCTCCCCCCAAAGCACCACTTGCCCTTTAGGAAGCGAATGGCCTCTTTTGTCCAGGTCACCCCCAGACCAACCCCAAACTACGCTACTGCTGTCTTCCTTTGCACAGGGAAGAGCAGACAAGGCTTTGATGGCTGCTGCTACAAGGCCTTGGCGGGGATAGGCTCTGGTGGCAGCCAACAATGCCCTTTGGTACCAAGCACACAGCTGCTCTTGCTACTGCCCAACCCCAAACTCCTTGCAACGCAAAAAAGGTAGGGGAGGTGATGTCATCAGGTCCTGGGGCAGCAGGCACTTGACACTCTCGTCTACACTGGAGCTGTTCTCCTGTCCCAGCTGATGGGAAAGAAGAAATGCCCTGCTTAACTTAAACCCAGAAAGATTTGCAGATGGGTATTGGTTGTGCTCATTGGGTTTGACTTGCCTGAACATGTGAAGACAGCCAGTCAAGGTAATTCTTGCTAATGACACAACTGGTTGCCTAATAGAAAATGCAGGGAAGAACTTTTCCAGAATTTCCCAATCTCTATTATGAGGATTGCACAGCAAATTTAGTGTCCAGCACAGTCAGGATATGTTTGCTTTTGAAATGTTAACTCTCCTTTGTCCTGTGCTGCACAACCTTGTTTTCTTTTTCACTTTCAACTGTAGTGGGATTCCCCACTACAATGGTCCATGTAAGAAGTAGTTGATCTCTTGCCCTCATTTTGGCAGTCAAGCACAATGGGTGCTCGCTAGCTAGAACTTCAGTTATTAGAAAACAAGATCAAAATGTTTGTTATTTATATATTACGGTCTTATATGGGAACTACCAATGGAACTGTAGGAAAGGGTGTACAGGGCCAAGTACTACAGACTTCTCCAACTTAAGGAAAGTGGGGGAGGGGGGCTTGTCTGGGGTTTTATGTGAGTGTAAGATCATATCTTAAGATCATTTTGGGAGGGTAGCCTTATTGATCTAGAACTAGATCCAAGTATAGTAGCATTTTAGAAACCAATAAGTTGGGGGGGGGGGGTTGTCAGTGCTTTCAAGAGTAAAAGTTACCTTCAGCAGATATTTGTCCCTTCAGATATTTCAAGAGACTGATGAAGGGATCTTTGACTCAAAAGCTAATGGCCAGGAAATCTTGCTGATTGCTAAGGTGCTACTGGACTTGAGTCTAACTAACATGGAATGAAGAGAAGTACTTTGAATTCCCTTTCATCAACACAATTTTTGGTGTTCGAAGGAGCTAACCAATCAATATGAAGCTGAGCTGTATGAGAAGAAAAACACTGTAGAGCTTTGTTGGATGAGCACTATATTGCCTTCATAGACAGGGTATTAACAGAATGGACACTATCCGTGCAAGTCTGGATAAATGTGTTCTTTCCTTTCAGTTTCCCAGCTTCCTATCATTGTTGTTCGCCTTTTGTTTGAAGCAGATTCTCCTCCTTTGTGTGTGGCATTTCTCCCCCCTTCAATAGCTGCTTGAGCTGTTCCTTTGTACGTTTTGTTACCTTTTTTTTTGAAGTTGCTATTTATAAGATGCTGTTTATGTGTGAGATTTCCCAAGACTTCTCTGTGGGGACTGTAGCAATTTAAATGGAAATTATAAAAAGAAGAAAGATCCAAGCAGAGTTTTTGTCTGTTTTAATGGATTGATCTTGTTGGGTATTTCTACTTGATCTGTGAAATGGGAACAATGTGATCCTGTGGAAGCCTGTGTGCTTTTGGCACCAGATAGTGGGAAAGGGTGAAACTTAAACTTTTTTACTGTAGACTTTTGAAATGCACTGAGTTGATAGCATCATCTTAAAAGTTTATACTGGAGGAAAATGAGTACTGTGAAGCTTGTAAATGGGGGGGGGGGAATCTGCCAACAAGGATTCTCACCCCTTATGTGGATGTGTTCCACATAAGGTGTGAGAAACCTTATCCCCTGCCCTCTCCCCCCCTTAGTATCACTTCTCTCCCTCTCAGACACACACATACCCAGATACTCTCAGCATCCATTTCCCTTCCTTACCATTAGTGGTGGGAGAGCTGATGTGTCTGGCAGTCCTCCACCGCCTCAGCTGGGCAACCCACACCTCTCTGCTGCAGGGCTCCTTTGAGATGGCTGGGCTGGCCTCCACAGGCAGCGGTGCCAGGGTTGCCCCAGCACCACCTTCGCAGCTGGGCTGGCCTTCACCACCACAACTGCCCCACCCTCTACCAGCCTGCCCCATGGCTGGGCTAGCCTCCTCAGCCTCTGACACCATCACTGGCTGCCTCCATCTTCTGGCACCCGGAGGGGGGGGACTCATGTCCGGGAGTGCTTTGTTTCACCAAATGCTCCAGAAGATGTGTTCCACATCAAAAACGCAACATTTTAAGGGCTGAGACCTAAGTAGTGAAAAAGGACACTGAAGGGAGGATATATAGGGAGGCAATGTCTGGGAATTGAGTTTTATTGGTTTTGCCAGATGCTGAAACATCCTGCCTATGCCAGTGAAAAATTAGAGTTAGAGGTTGATCAGGAGAAACAGCCAATCCCTGGAATTTTAACTGTGCTTTCCACTTTCACAGTCAGCACTGTTACTGAGGCATCACTCAGGAACGTTCACTGGTACATTAACAAGAGTTAGCTATGGGAAAATGAAGTTTATTGAGACATCAGTGATAACGGCATGTCCTTCTGAAACACTTCTGTTGTGAGTGGCAAAGTTGTTATTTTTCTCCAAGAACTATTACATTAGAGTTCTGAGAGTCTCAGAATTTTGAAAATTACTAAATTCAATGTTAAGTAAATTCTGTCTTTCCTAGCGTGGTTTCTGTTATGCATCTTAAAGTTGCATCTGAAACTAGCTACTAGAGGGAGGTGGAAAAGGCAGTTTTTTAATTCAATGCGTGGTGACTCCAATTTGAGCTCAGATATAGCCAATTATGCTTCAAACGACTTAGAAGAATCTATTTTTATTTAAAAAGCAATATTGCAACTTCAAAAATAAACATTAACAATCAAAACGACGAGAATCATTAATAGCCCATTCATTCAAAGGTTCTCCAGCCAGCAGCAATTAAAGCTCTTTCTGGCTTATTTCTTAAATGAATTTGATTGTAAGCAACAAAATTATGCTATTACTGGCACTGTCTCAGTACTATAATGTAGCTAACCATCAGTTTTTTTTTTTAAAACTGTTTTAAAAAAACTGAAGATTACTGATTTAATGGTTTGGGGAGAAATAATGGTTCCTGTTTTTGAAGCTTTTTCTTTTTTTAAACAAGTGCTCAAATTCTGAGGTAGCATTTTGGGACAGTGAAGAGTCATTTCTAAACTGGTAAGAAATGATGAAAGCAAACTTAGGAATACTTCATGTACTGTCCAATAAGTGCTTTTGGCTGTCATGATCACATTCTGCCCAGCAATAACATTAGATGCTGTGCCGGGGGATGGAACGTATTAACAGCAGAACAGCATTGCAGGTTCAGTGCTAGGGAAATGAGGTGTTCCTGCGACACAAGCATTTTCACAAGTGAACATCTTCGAATCCTACCCAACAAATTAGCAAGAATTATACTACTGGTGATTTCTAAAGTGACCATCTGAAAGATCCTACTTATTATTTCAAACATACCGATGGTGAAACTCTGTTTCCTTTTCCCACTATGAAAGTGGTAATCGCTTAACTTGCGTGAATTTCATTGCGTTGTATCCAGTCACCCTGGTCAGCCAAATTTGAAGCTGTCCTCTAGCTTAAGTGGCTTCCCCTCCAACAGAAGAGCTGCTTGTTGAAGGAGTCATATTAGATTAGAGGGAGGCTTCAATCTTTGCTTAACATAGTAGCTGGGTGATATTTGCCTTTTCTCAACAATTCACAGATAGGGACTACGAAAATTTGTATGGGGAATGTGTGACAGTGTAACATTTACAGAAGGATTTCCCTCTCTTTTCCCACTTAGGTTTAAGCAGCTCTTCTTTCTTATCTTGTGTATTCCAGAACCCCCAGAAGATTCTTTCCTTTGCTGTAACATCAGGAAATGCTAGTATCTAAGCCACCACTTCTGGCTTGGGTGTAGGTGGCATTAGCGGCTTGCTCTTCCACCTGTCTACTTCCTCCTGCTCGTCTTCCTCCTCCTGTACTTCTTCATCAGCCGGACCTCGGATTCGTACAGGTTCATTTGGTGGGGGTTGGTATCCATTTTCCGTCTCTCTGGATATTTGATATAGAATTTCAGTTTATTATGGCTTTTTAAATACTGATGGATAATGACTTAGCATAAAATAACTGAAACTTAAATGAATCATAATTTTAGAGCCCTTGCAAACTGTCCTGAAAGATGACAATGGGGCATTGAGTATTTTAGTAGTGCTTTTGGACTGCATTTTGGACTGCAGCAAGAGTGGGAGATGAAAAAGCTGTACTCTGTGGGTGGCAGTCTTTCTGCTTGCAGAAATTTTCATCTAGATCCAGTGCAGAATTGGTTTTGCTCTTGTCTAAGAGTTTGATTCTTAGCCATTTTGATCTGTCTTAACAGGTATAATTGGGCATAAAATACTGAACAAACCAATCATATCCATGATTTAAAAAGTAGCAAAGCCAAAAATTGTTTGATATGGTTTCTTTGAAAATCTTCAACCCAAAAAAATCTTAATTTTTTTAAAATGTGAGAATTATTTATGGGTTCATGAGGAAAAATATCACACAAACAAATCAACAAAGTTCAAGGCTCCCAAAGTTATTTTCACATTTGATCTGAACACACCCTCCTGGTCTTTGTCCAAGTGCAGCACATGAGAATCTTACATGATCACCTCATGATGTTTAACTTTCCAACATTAGACAATAGGGAATTGTGGCTAACATGATGTGGTTACAGTGAGAATCAAACCTTTGAACATTAATGGCTAACAATGTATCAACCTTCAGCTGCACAAGAAGGCAGCATTGTATGATTATATGCATGCGCTGTGGTAATTTGGATGTTTCAATAAAATCTCTGGCCACCCAGAGAGATGAGGAAAGTAGGAGTCAAAGTTGGCTGGACCAACTCTTTGTATGTGTGCATCATTCCAACACAGTTGCATGTTAGCACTTGTAATCATTGCATATATGCAAAACCATATATTAAATGCTTTTCATGTTTGCACCCGTGCTGTAATGTATGAGCTAGCTTTTATTCACCTGACTAGGGAAGCAATCCATATGTCAGTATGATTCAGAGAGAGAGAGAGAGAGAGAGAGAGAGATTACTCTGGAACACTGTGTAAAGGAAATACTGGCCCATACTTTTTTTATTTTCCAGAACCCCATATTATGCAAAGTCAAGACCTGGGATGACTGAACTTATGGCACAGCCTTACAGTTAGTTTATGCCATTGGCTTATCTACTCTGTCACACAGCATCTCTCCAGAATCTCATATCTTTCACATATCTTAGTGTCAACCCAGTCTTTGTAATTAGAGATGTCAGAGTTTTAACTCGGGAGCTCTTGCATGTAAAGCCTGTCAAGAGTGAGTACCCTAGCTTTTTTATCATTAACTCTTTTTTGTAGTCTGTTTCTTGTAGCCTTACTTCACAGTAGTAACTTCTGCATGGAATATGCTATTCTTAAAAGCATGCCATTTGGACTCATCTACAGAATGAACTACTCCAAAGTGTTGCTAGATTCTCAAATCTAGATGCTTAAGGATATGTTGGAAGTACCTTCTATGTTGATGGAACAATGAAGGGAGGGGGATTGGCACATTATGTGAGCACATCTGGCCTTACCACCCAAGTATTGGGATAGTAAGGTAAATACTGGGCACATTTCAACTGAGGGGAAAGCTGCATTACTTGTTGTGCAAATAGGTTGGTAAAGCCCCAGTTACTTCAGTGATTTTTAAGTAGCCTAGAGGAAGACTTCGACCAGTCTTTTCATTGCAGCACAGGAAGGGAAATGTATGCCTTGAGCATATTATCCATCTTGAATAAGCTTTCTTTCCCACCCACATCTCCAAGTGAAAGACACTCACGTCATCTCATAGTCCTTATCCTTCTGTTTCCTACAGCAGCAACAATATGCTATAATGCCAATGACAATTATTGCAGCAACAATACCACCAATAACTCCAGCATAGAGACCAATGTTCATGGATGCTGCAGAGAGAGGAAAAAACGATTAGCAGCCATTCACTTGTGTAAGCACAAACCAATTTCCCATTTGGGAAGACACTAGAATAGCAAGCTGCCTCTCCCACTTCTGTTCCCCTGTATTTTGGGGGTACGTGTGGGGGGAGTGTGGCAACTAGTGACATGATAGAACTGGTTTTAAACCAGGGGTCAGTCAGACTAGGGAAACATCTAGGGGATAGGACCATGTCGTTTCTTCAGCGAGCCATGCACTTTTGGTAAGCTCCAAAGTAGTAGTATTGGTTGAGAGCTACGTGTCAGTCTGGGGCTGTGGGCTGAAACAGATACAGCAAAGGTTACTGATCTCCATTAGTCTGTAAAATGTAAATTGTAGTCATGTGCAGTTACAATTCAGACTAGTGCCATGTGGGAAAGGGAAAGAGGGTATTTAATCCTTCAGTGCCCACTCAGTTTCATATATTGAAATTAGGCTGTATCCTTTTAAAACTCCCTCCCATTCTCCCGCTCCCCGGGAGCGGCCTCACCGCGGCGAGGCCGCTCCCGGGGGTGAGAGAAGGCCAGCTCCTGCCCCTCCACCCTCCCCGAAGCCCCAAACGGCGTTCTCTCGCCCCCGGGAGTGAGAAAAGGCCGGCTACAGCCACCCCACCCTGCCCTCTGGAGCCTTCTCCCGGCTGGCAGTCCAGTCTATGTGGTGATTCCCTGGCCGGGCGAAGCAGCCAATGGGGAGCCGCTCTTTGCGCGGCTCTCCATTGGCTGCTTGGCCGGGATGGACACTCGGAGGGGCCAATCAGGAGCCTCTTCGCGGCTCCTGATTGGCCCCTCCGAGTTTTTATCCCGGACAGGGCCCGCCCTAACTCCTCCCAAACAGCCCTTACTCTTTTATTCAGTCCGCGGCGCGCTGCGCCGCGGGGCTGTTTAAAGATGCAAGTAATTGACTTTTCACAGGCTGATAATCAGTACATACATCTGTTTTGGCCATCAACTAGAACCTTCCAACTAGATAAAACAGTTCTTAAAGTGATAAATTTGGTAGACGTTTTTGTCCTGTCTTTTTCTTCACCCTGCAAAGCATTTAACTGCTCAGTCTCTTACGAGGTGAAATGGAAACAGTCATGTTACACATTTCGCTTCCAACAGAGTTGGTGGAATAGCAGATGTAGAAGCCAGAGGTGTCTGCAGAAATGTTCTTCAGGGTCAACAGTCCCCCTGTTAAGAAACCATAAAAGATAATCAACAGATAGCAGGTACAAGTGTGGTGCTCATGTTTGTCACAATTGTAAATCCATTGACAATCACAAGAGCACAAACCGTAGCGTAGGTGATAACTTTATGTCCTATATGGGAATTATGTTTAACAAACAAAAAGTTGTACAAGGACTCAATGTTGTGATGTAGTTGCTGCATTCTTCAGCAATTATTGGCATTGGTCAGTCTAAATGTAATTCATAATTATGAGAGCAAAAATAGCCCTAATCACAATCTGTGATTTAATAGAACCGTTCCAGTGCTGTTGTTTCGTTTATGAGCGGATTTCTTGTTGCATTTTTATACACTCTGTCACTCTCTCTTTCATCATATTAGCTACTAAGGTGGCTTTCAGTCGATCATTAAAAATAATAATGAAATAATAATTTCAGTTATACAAAGCAACTGCATTGTATATTACCAAACATAATATCATAATATCAGCAATAATTAAATGTTTGACATTAAAATCAACATTAAAACTGGCAAAGAACGGTGTTGGGGGGGAGGATAACATTAACTGATCACAACCAAGTCAAAATGAAAAATGTTGAGGAAAAAAATCAGTAGAATAATCAAGAAAAGCCTCAGTAAAAATGTGTTTTTGTTTGGTGCAGCCATAACTGCAGGAAAGCTCCAGAGTTGTAGAGGTACAAAAGGCTAAGCACTACCAACATGCTCTCAGAAAGTAGAGAAGTAGAATATCGTAATTGACAGACAGACTCATATGGAAGCAAGCCATCCTTTACATCAGGGGTAGTCAACCTGTGTTCCTTCAGATGTCCATGGACTACAATTCTCATGAACCCTTTGCTGGCAGGGGCTCATGGGAATTGTAGTCCATGGACATCTGGAGGAACACAGGTTGACTAACCCTGCTTTAAATAACTTGGTCCAAGAACATCGAAGGCCTGTTTGCAAAGGGGGGTGGTCTATAAATCAAATATAACAATTTCAAAAAGCTGCTAATGGTAACCTGCTTAATGGGGGAAAGATGCTTTAGAAGCACAATTCTATGAGCAATTAAATGAGCAGCAATACAACTATAGATGTTTATGAGAAGTTACAATGGAAGGCATAAGAGATTACTATTTTCCCAAGCACAAATCCTTCTCGGATGTAGGCCTGATTCACGTAGGAAAACGAGGTAGTAGATTTTGAGGTAGTGGAATGGGTGTGGAGAGAAGCATTATAGAAATTGGATAGATAAATAAATGTCTGGCTGTGAATGATGCATTCCTGTCTTGAACACCCCTTCACATTTAAAAAAAGAAATCCTCCCTACAAATAGAAACCTAGCAGGGGTTCTCACCTGCCCTTTAACATAGATGAGCACTCAGAACTGATTCCCCAACCTGCAGCATGACATAGGACATTCTGTTTTATCACCGTATATTCTGCTATATGCGCAAGTCAGTTCTTTGGGTTGGCAGCTTGGACAACATGATGGCATCTAGCCAGAAAGCTTTGAAAGCATCAGGTATATGCATAATAGTGTTTCCCCAAGTTGGTTGGAAATTACTGTTCAAACATTTTACAGTGCTGAGCCTGGATTCCCATAATATTGGGACAGTTTGAACACATAGAGGGGTGAATGGATGTTGTGTATCTGCGTGTGTGTGTCTAACGGCTCATGCCGTGCTGATCCAAAAAGTTATCAAAATTGCTAGGTTCTTTCACAGATATGACATCTTGAAAATCAAAAGAGTCTAAAAATGAAGAATTTTTCTACCTATAAATACACAACATGAATTGCCCCTCATGGCAGCAACCAGTACCTTAGCCAAAAAAATGAACCAAGGATGTATTGGGCAGATTTTGCAAGGATATTCCGGAAGGTCAACACAACTGACAAAGGAAGGGAGGGTCCTTTGCATAGTCAATGGAGCTAATGTGAAAATGGAGCTGTCTCCATTTCCTAGGAATTGGAAAAGGAGTCACCCCATCAGGAGAAGGGAACAAAATTACTAGTTTCCCCCTCTCATGGAGGATAGGTGCTCATAAAGTTACTACTTCTTGTGGGCACCTGGGTGAAAATTGCACAGAGCTTTTATTCCAACCCCAGATCGATTCAGTCCCTGCCCTCTACACAGAATGCGATTTCCGTTTGGATTTGGGGTGATTTAAAATTTCGTTCTGCAGCAAGGATTGATCCAGAGTGACCCTATCTTTATTGTGCGATATCTTAGAGTGCTTTGAAGCCTCAATATTTAAAGGCTGTTTTGAATCTGGGCTCTCCTACGTGGTAGAGGACCCGTGATTGGCCACAGGTGGTCATGTGACAAACTTGCCTTAAAGGAGAAGACCCTAATTTCTCTCAACTTCTGTTGGTCCTGGATTTTTCTCCCTTCTCTGCCTTTTTCGATCCTCTCCCACCCACCCCCCTCCAAGAAAAGAAGGAGGCTCCCTGCTTGGCTTCCCCCCCCCCTTCAAGAAAAGAAAGAAAGAGGCTTGGCTCCCCCCCCCTTCTGAACTACCCTAACCACATGCAGAACACTTTCCTGTTTCAATGGGGAGGGGGGGAGGAGAGGAAGATCTGAGTTCAAAGCGATCTGGATTCAACAGGATTGACAATGGAATAAACAAAGTAAATGCAGACTCTGCCCTGGTTTCCATATAACTTCAGAGCAGTTGCCAGAAAATGCTGATTGGTTGCCAGGATACCCATTATTGTGGTATCATTAGCACTGCCTTAAACCTTCTCCCACATTCCGACCTGCTCATAATACTTTTGCCTTGGGCAGTTTGCTGTTCTCATTGTTGCTTACATTTTGCATTCCTAGTCCTGTTGCATTGTACTTCTATTGCATGTTTACATTTTTTGTTTACATTGTAATCTACTTTAGAGTCTCAGTGAGAAAGGTGGGCTAGAAGTAAATGAAATAAATATTAAAAGGACAGTTTTCTCCAAGCCTGTTGGCAACCCTAGCACACGTGTGTATGTGTGCATACAAACTGATAGGGACAGCAAAAACTAGGAATTCTCCACTGGGATAAAGGGAGTGGGCCATGTACAAAATTTCACAGCCAAGTTTAGTAGCATGTAGACTGTCTTGAACCCCTTTATAGAGGTGAGTTTTTTCTAACTTTCTTAGGCATTGCCGGAAGAAAAAAATAGGGACTGGAATAAATTGCTTATTTCTGATGAATGGAGAGGAATACTATCCATCCTGAGTGGTATTGGTGATGTTAGGCCTATTTCTGGTGCAGTGCTTCCACCTGTAGGTCAACCTGTGCACAGCAAGCACATGTTTCTTTGTAGTTGTTTAGAACAGTTCTTGGGACTTCTCTTTACAGTCAAAAGAAAAGTGTGTTGAAAGTACATTTTAGGACATATCACAATTCTTTTGATTGGGAGGAGCAGAGAAGAGATAGTCCTCCTTGTATTTCCCTCCCAGTGCATTGGATTGATGTTTGAGGACATGCAGTTCACCTCTGCCAAGAACCACAGGAAAAAAATATACATGAACAATTTAACAAGAATAAAAGCAACCCCAAAATTTCAGGGCATTGTTGTGGGAGTCAGCTAGGAAACCAGCAAAACATATAATTAACAATATTGGGGGGGGGGGGGGTGTTTACAAACTGTATCATAGTTATGTTAATTTAATATATAGGGTTTTTTTCTGTATTCTGTGTTCTTTTTCTGAATAACCAAAGAACAGTGTCATAAATTGGGCAAGCCTGTAAGGATCAGGCACATGCTTTTAACTTCTGCAGTCACATCAGCACAGCACACAAATGTGCTTGTGTGGGTGGGGAGGGACAGCAGGATTTCATTGTGGTGGTGGCCTAATGGCTAGATAGTGATAGCATTAGCAGAGGCCAGTGTCTTCACTTTCATCTGGGCTATCTCTTCCAGTACAGATTGGTGTACCATTCCTTCCCATTGACCCTAGTTGGTTTATGTAGACTTGAATGCCACAGACATCTCCATTACCCATCAGAACCACAGTCAAAAGAATGTCATATCAGTATGATATACGGGAAGGAGATCCTGAACATGCATCCCTGAAATCTGGGAAGCAACAGGCAACCAGTTCACCAGGTGATGACATGTGACATATGTAAGTAGTCACCTATATTCCCATTGGCTTGGTTAATTTAGGATTCTGAAGTGGATGAAAGCATAAACTGAAGTTATTTTAATGGTCAAGAGAAAGGAACCTGATGATTATGCTGAATTTTATTATTGGGTAGTATTAATTTTAAAAGAACACAGGGTACAATTATGGACCTCCTTTCAATGGAAATAGACCTTCCGACTGAAGAGCATCTGGAGTGCCACTTCTTCCTTGCTATTCCCAAGATTTATTAATCTGAAATCAAAGCTTGTGATCCTGGCAACATTTAGAGAGACACAAATGTTTGAATGAAAGAAGCCACGGGGGCAGTGGAGAAAGAGAACATACTACTGTAAAGAGTTCAGTACTTTTCCCAGAACAGTAATAGTTGAAAACATGCTTTTTAAAAGTATGTTATGATGTTCTGGCAAGCAGCTGGTTTGTGCTGCCTTCATTTTGCGAGAAATAAAAGGGCAATGGTACAGGACTAGTAACTGGTATGTAATTGTGCACTTTTTGCATAGTGCCCACTACATCACTGCCAATACAAAACACAATTCTACCCTTTCCAAACTCATAAAGCTTTTGTTGCTGTACTTTAAAAGACAGAGGACTTATAATTATTAAAGTCCTCTGCCTTTAATAAGCAAGATAGAGGGTCTGTAAGAGGTATGTATATGCTTACTCTTTGGGCTACATGAACATTTGCAAAAAAACAAAAACACCAAGGCTGTCCCATGTTTTCTTTGCCGAAGATGACAGGGCTATATATCTAAATCGTGGTACTTATACATTCCTATTGTAACAAGCAAGCTTCAAAATGGATTTCAAATCTGAAAAGAAAATGTATGCCACAAAGTATTGCCAGGAAATTAAATTTTTCATACCTGATACTACTGTTCCTGTGAGTTCCTTTTTTTTGTTTTGTACATCAAACCTTTGCCAAGAATACTGAGGTTTTGGGGATCCTTCCTGAGAATTGCAGGTCAGGTTAATGTTGTGTCCATATGTTGTAGTCCCTATAATTTTGCACTCTGGTATGGATGGAGACACTAGATCAGGTGGGGAAAAAAACAACATCTAAGTTGTTTCAGCAATGTAAAAATGGAAATTTTAGTATTACAGTACTCCCAATGTTGTTTTACCATCATGTTCACTGTACATTCCCTCATGGCTACTGTGCATGCTCAGACTGGATATGAAAAATTCTGTAGCCCATTATAACATGTGAGGGCACTCCCCTCCCTCTTGATGCCTCTCTCCAAACCCTTTGGGCTCAAGAACGAGGGAGAGGAGGAAGCACACATCCCTCAGTTCTCTCTGCAGGTCAGATTTATCTGAAATCTGAAATGTGATTGTGTGTCTGAAAAGACAAAGACAAAAATATATATTGTTTTCTTGTACCTGCTGTTGTTTGCTCAGTCTCCCTTGCAATAAGAAGAGTTCAGAGCATTATCATTCTGAAATGGCACAGAAAACTGCATCAGTTGTGGCATTGAAGTCTCTCGGTATGATGACTATTTGCAGTTACTATGTTTCAGGGAAGAGCATGATATACAGTGGGGAGGAGGGAGGAAATGGTCTTGGAAAAGAGCCACCCCCTCCCCTCAAGGAGGGAGGCAGCTCCTGTCTGGCCAGCCCTGAGCAGGAGGTGCCCAGCTGAGCTTGGTGTCCTGACAGGATGAGGCGAGGTGGGCTAGGCACCTCCCTCACCATGGTGAGGACAGGCTGGATGGGTGAGTCCCTTACCCTGGTGATCCTTCCTTCCCTGAGCCTCTAGCTCATACCTGCTCCTCTTAGGTGAGGCCATGAGCCCCACAGGGCTCTTTCAGCTGGCCTTAATTGCCACTCTGCCCTAATGGCATGTTGATATCCTTTGACTGCTGCCTTCACCCTGGAACCTGCCTCATTGCAGGTCAATGCAGCCTTGTGGGGGAGACCTTTGAGCCCTTCAGCATATAGAGCCACACCCAAAAGGCAAGCCAGTTTAGCCTCTGTTCCATCAGCCATGAGATCAGTGCCAACACCTCTTTTGGTTCCAGTCTCAGTTCCAGTCCCCACTCTAAAACACCATCAAATAAGACAGCACCCCATTCCCCGCCAAAAAAGGCAATGCACAAAGAAAATAGGAGAAGGACATTGTAAAGAGTTCCAGGGTGAAAGCAGGTACCAGTCCTCCATGTTTCTTGGGATCATGGTCCTGATTCTCACTGCCCTCTCCTAGAGATCTTAAGAAAAGTCATCTCTGTTCCAAATGTTGCTCAGTCATCTTAAGCTCAGAAGAAAAGGTTGTTGAGATTTCTGCAGCTGTGGTACATCATATCTCTGTCGTAGATATGAACAGCCATGAAGGGGATTTCCTTCTGAATATCCTCCATGAGTAAAGAGAACAGAATACTACTGGGAATTCTCTGGCCATCTACTTTGTTACTATGGCTAGTCCTGCACTTCCTGTGGTTTCTTCAACTCAGCTACATGTCACTAGTGCTGTCAGTGTAATCTCTAGAAAGTGGGGTGAAGTATTCTGCACCTCCGGCATCTGATCCAACCTCTCGTGTTTTCCATACAGAATACATGGATGTGGTTACTTCATGAAAGGTCTTCCGGACATCACCAAGAGTCCATGACTG
The DNA here is from genome assembly GCF_049243985.1 of Paroedura picta. Taxonomy (NCBI): domain Eukaryota; kingdom Metazoa; phylum Chordata; class Lepidosauria; order Squamata; family Gekkonidae; genus Paroedura; species Paroedura picta. The sequence continues at coordinate 42,152,148 of NC_135374.1, read as the reverse complement.
CCTCAGTTCATGCCTCACTAAAGTAGAACACAGTTAGTTGCAAAGTCTATTCCTCTTTAGCCCTTTAAGGTGTGAAATACAAAGTGATAATGGGACATTATCAACTGTTCCCACAGGGAAAAATTCCTAGTTTGAAATCCTAGAGCAATCTTTCTCAACCAGGTTTTGTGAAACCCTGGTTTTAATACATTTTAAAAATTTGTCAGGTGATATATGGTCATGTTGGCCCCCTTCCAAAAATGGCCAATGCGGGGCCTGGAGGGAGTGAGAAGATGAGGGGCGACTTCTGAGGTTTCCCGAATCTTGAAGACTGTGTTTGGGGTTTCTCTATGGTAAAAAAAGTAGAGAAAGGGTGTCCTAGAGAGAGACTCTTCAATCAGTGGTCTCCAAGCTGTAAATAGCAGATTAACATATTAACACTTATTGTTCTGCATGTAATATTGCTACTCCTTGGCCCATTATGCACGGCCGCCGAAACGGCGATTTCGGGTCACATGGAAAACGCGGAGGGGGAAGACGCGACGCATACCGGTTATACACGGGGCGGGGCGTGACGGCGGCAAAACCCAGAGTAACCGATTATGCACGCGCCGATCCGGGCGCCGCTTCTGGTTGCGCCCCGCTCACCCGGAAGCTGCGCTTTCTTCCGCGTTTCACTGACGCGGCTTTTTCGGCGGCATGCACCGAAGCTGCAGCCGGTTGCAGCCGGCTCCGTGCGTTATCCGTGATTTTAGTCGCCGCCATTCCACCCCGAATGCGCGCTAAAACCCCCGTGCATAATGGGTCCTTGAGGCACACATGATTGCATTTAATTGAATTGCCTAAAAAACAAAAGCTGGAACAGAGGTTCTGAGTTCTTTTTATTACAGTGTGATACATCATTTCTGCAATAACAAGGTCCTGCCCTTCGACCTGGCAGTTGTGCCCAGCATCTCTGCAAAGGTCATATTGGTTTAGTTGCCTATCTAAGAAAACAGGGTTGCAAAATGCACGATTGTATCAATGCCAGGGTTTTTCATCTTTTAGAAAGGATACAGGCTATTTGCTTGCTAATAAAGAATTTCCTACTTTGTAATTTCTGACTAGTCCTCTGAATACTGAGGCTGTTGGTTCTCATGGCCTCCACTATGTTGTCACACTCTTGAAGTCTCAGAGTTTTCAACCCTTTCTGCCATAGCCAAAGCAAGAAACCAAGTAACCTTGGATTGACAAATCAGTCTCTAGCTTGGTGGATGACAGAAACAAGCTTGATGGGAGGGTCCCCTCTTCAGGATCTCTCACCTAGACATAACACCAGCTACTACTATGCTTCTCTCAAAGGGTGGAGAAGGCCATTGCAACCATCTCCTAGCCAGTGGTGGCATTACAAAGCAGTATGTTATACACTATTAGCCTTCCATGCTTAACTTGGAAAATCTGAAGTAGCAGTGAAAGATATGGCAGCCATATTTTATGTAAACAAACAGGGAGGCCTGGCCTTGTCATTCCTTTGTCAAGAAGCAGTTCCAATTTTTGAATCACTGATCATTGCATGGTCCAGGCCCAGGCCATCTATATTCCAGGTTCCCACATGCCGTCAGCAACAGTCCAACACGGGGTCCTGAGTGAGTGGTTGGATCTTTGTTTCTCCACAGTTTTTGCCATGTGAGGTTTTCTCTCTCATAGCAAGGGTCCCTTGCAAGATGGGGGAGGAGGTTATCCATGCCACCTTGATAGCTCCTTTTGGACCTGGGCAAAGTTAGTTAGCTAAATTAATCTTAGGTTCATATGGTGGGCGAGTTTTACATGTTTCTCCATGATAGCTTCCTCTTCTCTTCATAGTGCAGGGCGTTGGACTAGATGACCCATGAGGTCCCTTCCAACTCTGATTCTCACGGGGCACAGTTTATCACCACAGTTTATTGCCAGCCTGCACCGCACTACATGGCATATTCAGAATTACTTCAAGGTTTTTAAAGATCCAGTCAAAGAGGTTTCTGATAGCATTAGAAAAAACACCATCTACTTAGAAATCTTATAGACTTAAGTGTAACAAGTTTGTCGTCTTGACCTTGTTGAAAGGCCTGAAATATAAAATCTGTTTTCTGGGATTAGCATTGAATCTTCATTGAGCTCATGAGGGTTTGTTCTGCATCTCACTAAAGGTCCACTTGGTTGCTATAGTGATGTTAATTGGTTTTGTCCAATAAGAATCCAAGATTTTATGAAAGATTACATAAACCTGGTGGACATTTACTCAAACTTCTAAGTAGAATCTCTCCCTTGTTTTTCTAAGCTTTTGACCAATCCGTTGAGTTGATGGTTACTTGTTACTTCTACCTTTTAACCCCCTAGTCTTCATATATAACACCAGCCTGCAAAATTAACAGACTGCAAGTCTTTAAGTGTGACCCACCCTTTTAAATGATTCAGTTTGTCTCTAAGGTATTCTCCACCTTCCACCACAGTGCAGTCTTTTTTTTTTCTGGTGCAAAGGACAAAGTTGAACACTCTGCTATGAGCACTTCTCTTTTAGTCGAATAGAATGAAAGACTTAGGAAGAATCCACATCTTTTTATTGCTTAGGGTGGTACAAAGAAGGGACACAAGGTCTCTCCTGAAAAGCAGTGTTGTGGTCCTCTTTCTTGACTTTGTCAGTCATTATGCCATGAACAGCTATGCTGCAAAGGAAGCAGAGGTCAGAAAAGTGCTGTTATAGTGTCTGTCCAATTGAGAGCTGCACACCTACCATTCAAGTGTGTTAAAGTAGTTCATTATTCTTCCTTGGGAGTAGGGTTGCCAGGTCGTCTTCCCCAGCCTCCAGTGGGGGGTGGGGAATAAGGTTGCCACCTCCAGCTTGGGAAACCTCTGGAGATCTGGGGGTAAAGCCTGAGGAGGACAATGCCATATTTTCTACCCTCCAAAGCATTTATGTCCTTCAGGAGAACTAGTCTCTGTAGTCTGCAAATGGGCTGTAATTCTGGGGAATCCTCAGGTCCCTCTTAGATGCTGGCATCCCTACATGTGAGACTGCACAGTGACCATGATGTTGACAGCATGGGTGCGCTTACGTGTAACTACTGTTCATCAAGCTATCACGTGTGCTATCACATCTGTCCTCACGGTGAGATCTCTGGCTCTGAGTTTCCGGGTTTCCCATAGCAGCTTTTAAGAACTGAGAGATGAGTGCTTCTCCTCCCCTGGCCATGTGCTGAGAAGATGGCTTGAGGTGAGAGTGCAGTGCCGTCACACACTGCGAACCTCTGTGGCTTGCACACATGTGGCACCCTTATAGGATTGCACAGATGACCACTGAATAAACATCAATACAGCCCAACAGTGATTTCTGCCTTTATAATGCTATCACAACTGGCTCTGCCATTACAGTATATGTCCTTTCCCACAATGTCTATAATGTTTCTTTATTTTGTGTATGTCTATATTCTAATCATTTCACATTCTTAAATTGGGTAAATGATCAGGCTGTTGTCATTGCTCTGTCCCCCCTATTGAAGACTACCCTCCCTCCGAAATCACCTACAGTACAAATTTACTTATTCCTTTGGAACAGGGGTGGCCAAACTGTGGCTCTCCAGGGGCTCATGGTAATTTTAGTCCATGGACATCTGGAGAGCCACAGTTTGGTCACCCCAGATCTAGAATGATGGGCACAGCTGCCTCGTTGCAGAAGGACAGAGTCAGTGTACTTTTCTGGAGTGGAGTACTTCTTCATTACAATCACTGCTTTCTGTTCCTGTGAAATTAAAGAAGTTGAAGAGCTGGTGATGCCTTACCAAGGACCACAAGATCCATCTGTGCACTTTTCACGGGGGGATCATGACGCATGCGAACTGAACATTCATAGGTTCCATTGTCCTCCATGGTCACATCACTGAGGGTGATGGTGAGATCCTTGCTACTTGGATTGCCTGTGAGGCTCACACGATTCTTGTAAGCTTCTCCTATATATGGTGGTTCTTTCCCACCATCAAAGTACCAGTTGACAAATTCTTCCTGGAGAAGGAATAAGGGAGTCAATTTGAAAGTCCTGCATACTTCATCAGAGTTAACTCTTCTTCCATTCAAGTAGCTTTACCAAATGCCACCCAAAAATGTCTTCATTTTTGTTGCAAAAATCTTTGGCTTGTCATTATTGGATGATAATTATGTATTGGGGTGGGCACGGAGAAAAAAGTCATTAATTTTGGAGTTGGGGAGATCCTTTACTGTGATTTCTAATTTTTCAGGTAGGACTTTACCAGTTTGGGTTTCCAAATCTGTATTTGAAGTAGTTCCAGATGTCCCAGACCATTATTTTCAATTCAAGGATCCAAGGCAGTTATTTTTAAAGATAATGGCACTAGATTTGCACAACATAGTTCTTCCTCGGATCTAAAGACCTCATAAATTTTAAGCAGAATAGACAAAGTGTGTTGATTTTACAGGTCCTCGAAATGGATACCTTTAGGTGCAGGCACGCCTATCTCAACTGATTTGTATCCTGAGGGATGGTGCCGGTCACCAGCATTTATTCTGTGTCTTTTTTAAACATAATCTTACAATTACTGATTGACAATTTTTTTTTTACCTTTCCACTGAAAACTGTTTGCTACCCTTCCCTGATCTATTTTTGTTTTTTTCTTTTAAAAGTTAAAGAGCCTTCCTTTACAGAAAATGTTCCATCTGCCCCACCCTGTCTGCCTCATTGCTGCATTCTTTAATAAATACTATTATAAAATCACAATAAAAATACATTTAAAAAATACCTGTGTTTTCAAAATGAATTGCTTTGCTTTTCCCCTCCCCCCAAAACTTCTTTTAATTCAGGAACATCATAGTGGGTATGAAGAGAACAACAACAAAATTAGTATTCTATAAACTCAAAGAACAAATAAAATGTGAGGAGATGTTGGAATTTTGCTTTTATTTATAGTTTATTTACTTAATTTATATTTTACCTTTTCTCCCACCTGGACCCCCCCCCCAAGGAGTTTGCATCATTCTGTCCTCTATCTTCATAGAATCATAGAGTTGGAAGGGGCCATACAGGCCATCTAGTCCAACCCCCTGCTCAACGCAGGATCAGCCCAAAGCATCCTAAAGCATCCAAGAAAAGTGTGTATCCAACCTTTGCTTGAAGACTGCGAGTGAGGGGGAGCTCACCACCTCCTTAGGCAGCCTATTCCACTGCTGAACTACTGTGACGGTGAAATTTTTTCCCCTGATATCTAGCCTATATCATTGTACTTGTACTTTAAACCCATTACTGCATGTCCTTTCCTCTGCAGCCAATGGGAACAGCATCCTGCCCTCCTCCAAATGACAACCTTTCAAATACTTAAAGAGGGCTATCATGTCCCCTCTCAACCTCCTTTTCTCCAGGATGAACATTCCCAAGTACCTCAACCTAGCCTCATAGGGCTTGTTCCCTTGGCCCCAGAACATCCTTGTCGCTCTCCTCTGTACTCTTCAATTTTATCTATGTCCTTGGAAGTGAGGCCTCCAGAACTGCACACAGTACTCCAGGTGTGGTCTGACTAGTGCCATATACAATGGGACTATGACATCTTGTGATTTTGATGTGATGCCCCTGTTGATACAGCCCAAAATGGCATTTGCCTTTTTTACCGCTGCATCACACTGCCTGCTCATGTTCATCTTACAATCCACAAGTACCCCAAGGTCTCGTTCACACACAGTATTACCTAGAAACGTATCCCACATCCAGTAGGCATGCTTTTCATTTTTCTGACCCAGATGCAGAACTTTACACTTATCTTTATTAAATGGCATCATGTTCTCATTTGCCCATTTTTCCATCGTGTTCAGATCTCGTTGAACTCTGTCTCTATCTTCTGGAATATTTGCCAGTCCTCCCAATTTGCAATTTGCCAGTCCTACCCATCTGCAAACTTGATGAGTAGTCCCTCCACCCCTTCATCTAGATCATTAATAAATATGTTAAAAAGTACCGGACCGAGCCCTGAGGTACCCCGCTACTCACCTCCCTCCAGTCTGATGAAATACCATTGACAACAACTCTTTGAGTGTGGTTCTCTGACCAATTCCCTATCCACCTAACTATCTGAAAATCCAGATTGTAGTCCTTCAATTTATCCATCAGAACATCATCAGGAACCTTATCAAAAGCTTTACTAAAATCCAAGTAAACGACATCAACCGAATTTCCACGATCCAGCAAACCTGTTACTCGGTCAAAACAGAAAACCAGGTTGGTCTGGCAGGACCTGTTGGAGACAAATCCATGCTGACTTCCTTGGATCACCAAATTGTCCTCCAGATGTTTGCAGATCGCTCCCTTTAATATCTGCTCCATTATCTTCCCCACAACAGAGGTCAGACTCACTGGTCTGTAGTTTCCCGGGTCATCCTTCCTCCCTTTTTTGAGCCTCACAAAAACCATATGAGGTGGTTAAGCTGAGAGTGCATGACTGGACCAAAGTCACCCAGTGAGCTTCCATTGCAAATTGTAGTCTGAAATTCTAACCACTACAACCACACTGGTTTTGATGGGGTGGCTGCTGTGGTGGTAGGACCTGAGTAAGTCATGCAAGTTTTTGATAGGACATTATGCAAGTTGTGCAGCAGTTACTGCTGAGTCTTCCTCCAAAGGCCAAAACAGCCCTGGAAAAGCTCCTGATCCACCACTGCCTTTTTGAGACAGAAACCAAGGTTTTGAAGGCTGGTTACGATGTTTGATTGTCTGGCAATGGTAACTGAGGCCATCTGCTTCTTAAATCTACAGCACTCCTTTTATCATTCGGAGGAGTTGACCCCCCCTAATTTGTTCTTTAAAATTTTTAGATTCCTCTACAAGTCTGGTGGCTTTTCTCTGGTTTGTCAAAAAAGTTGCCTTCCTGACTCAAATGTTTTTTATTTTATGTATTTATTTATGTTTGTTTTATTGACTGCCACTTCCGGACCCTGCCGTCTCATGGCAGTTTACAGTAAGACAAAACCAAGATAAAAATATAAATACAATACTGGCAGCATAAAATCCCATCTACATCTTCCCCCTCCACCTGTCCCTATCTGATAACTTGACACCACCGTCTGGGGGGGGGGGAGCTCTTGCCCAGATGCCCAGCACATCGGCTTATGCAAGGAGACACCCAATCTTCGTGGCCTGGCCTCAACTAAAAGCCTGGCAGAAGAGCTTCATCTTACAGGCCCTATGGAATTGTACTAGCTCCATCAGGGCCCTAAGCTCTTCCAGTATTTAATATTTAAGTATTCATAGATAAAGCCACATGGAAAATGAGTTATTTTGAGGAATCCCAGGTTCATTTCCATTTGCAGCTGAATGCAGAAAAGGAATGACTGGGCAGTGCAAAGATGTCCTAGCCTGAAAGCAAGTATTGTGAAACAGAAGACAACGCTTAAGGCCAGACAATCAGAAGGCTTTAACTTCTAATACCTGAAGAATCATCAGCCACTTATTTTAATACATTTAATATTATGTTTTGCTTCTCAAAAACATGCCCTGCATTAAGTTCCTTATTTTTTTTATCCTCATAAACATTGTGAAAGTCCATAACCTAGGAAAACAAACTAAGATATTTTCACAAGAGGATAAAATGAGACAAACAGATTTTGCAGTGCAAAGTGGACTTCCATTTGCACAGCTGATGCACAGGCAAATTTGCATCTCTGTCCCCATTTTGGTTAAGGGGCTTGAGTTGGTAGTGGCCATACAGTTCCAGGCACTGGTCAGACCACACCTGGAGTACTGTGTGCAGTTCTGGAGGCCTCACTTCAAGGACGTAGATAAAATTGAACGGGTACAGAGGAGAGCGACGAAGATGATCTGGGGCCAAGGGACCAAGCCCTATGAAGATAGGTTGAGGGACTTGGGAATGTTCAGCCTGGAGAAAAGGAGGTTGAGAGGGGACATGATAGCCCTCTTTAAGTATTTGAAAGGTTGTCACTTGGAGGAGGGCAGGATGCTGTTCCCATTGGCTGCAGAGGAAAGGACACGCAATAATGGGTTTAAACTACAAGAACAACGATATAGGCTAGATATCAGGAAAAAAATTGGATACACACTTTTCTTGGATGCTTTAGGATGCTTTGGGCTGATCCTGCGTTGAGCATGGGATTGGACTAGATGGCCTGTATGGCCCCTTCCAACTCTATGATTCTAATCTTGGAGTTGCTCTGTTCTCTAGGCCTATTTCAATCTCGTTTCATGTCAGGGTTCAGGACAGAAGTATCAGTTACCATGACTGAGGAACTTTAATGGGACAGCGACAGGAAAGAGTACATCCTTGCTGATTCTCCTGGACTTGTCATCCTCCTAGACATTTATTGGGTTGGGAATGTGGAGCACTGTGCTTCAGTAATTATTTGATCTGCTGATTCCAGAAGGTGGAGTTGGAGGAGTGCTACTCATCCCCATGGTGAGTAGGCTACAACAGTGGTCCCCAACCCCCAGTCCGGAGACCAGTCCCAGTCCGGGGATCAGTTGGTACCGGGCCGCAGCTCCTCCTCGTCCTCCTCCCTGGCTGCTGCCTTGGGGGCTGCCCTGCCACTCAGCTGTCGGCTCAACTTTGGTGTTCTCTAGTGACCGCCATGGCTGGGGCTCCTCCTCGGTGTGGCACTGCGCAGCTGCTGCTGGCCGCATCCCCCCCAGCAGGCGGCGGGAAGTTGGGGGCGCCGGTGGGAAAGCAAGTGGAGCAGGGGCTCAGGCAGCAGCGACGTCCCTCGGCAAAAGACTACCCCCCCCCACCGGGCCTCAGTAAAATTGTCAAGCGGTGACCGGTCCCTGGTGATAAAAAGGTTGGGGACCACTGGGCTACAGGATCCCCAGGGATCCATCTTTTCTTCCATGCTGTTTAACATGAATGCTAGAAGGGATCATCAGGGGATTTGGAGTTAGTTGTCACCACTATATGAATGACATCTGCCTCTATCCTTAACAACCGAGTCAAGTTGATCTCTGGAAGTCCTGAATAGGCACCTGGAGAAGATAATGGGATAGATGAGGGGCAGTACACTGAAGGTCCATGTAGACAAGACTGAGATGCTGATGGGCAATTAGAAAAGTTCTCAAGGACTGAGGTGTCAGCCTCTAGCGTAGAAGAAGGGTGCATGCCCCTGAAGGACCAAGATTGAAGACCTGGGGGTCTGGTTTATGGTTTATGGTTAGAGGTGCAGGTCTCCATGGATGACATGCCAGCTACAGCCATTACTCAAAAAGAGTGTTCTGGTCATGGTGATCTATGTGCCGATCACATTCAGCTTAGATTTAAAATATAGTATGTTGGGAATGCCTTTGAAAATGATCCAAAAAAACTTTGTCCAAAATGTGACAGACTACTGTCAGGAGCAGGGTGCTGGGATCATTGTAGTGCTGAGAGATCTCTAATGGCTGCCCATCCCTTTCCAAGCACCATTCAAAGTGCTTGAATGGTTCTTACCTTTGAGGCTTTTGACCTAGGAACTTCTGATACAACCTTCTTCCCTCAAGCTCAGTTCTTCCTCACAAGCTCCCACCTTCAAAAGTATGGTAGGTGATGACTAGAGACAGAGCTTTTTCAGCAGTGGTACTTCACCAGTGGAATACTCTTTGCTGCAATGCTTGCCTGGCACCTACCCTATTCTATCTTAGGTGACAGGATTTTATGTAATAGTTTAATAATTGGATCTTTTAACATCACTTTCATAGTCTTCTTTCAGCCTAGGGAAATACTTCATGAGCCTTATTTCAAGCTGTTTGTACTCTGGCTGGGCTTTTAATGCTGAGTTGAATCACTTTTATTGTGCTTGATCCATTTCATATTATAAACAAACAGATTTTCTAGAGACAGCCCAGAAATTTAGCTCAATCAATCAATCCCATCATGACCTTAATTCATGCCCGATGTATCTTTTGATGTGTATGGAGATATACATGCTCATTTACAGCCACAAGCAATGGCAAACCACACCTGAATGTCTCTTGCCTGGCAGCCAGATGATCTTAGAATCTCCTGGCTATATTACACACATTCCCTACGATAAATAATAAATACATAATAGGGCGAAAGTGATTGGCCAAAGTTACGTGATAGCACTGTAAAACTGGAGACTAAAATAGAATTTGCAGTTTGCAGCAAAAGCCAAATAAAACACTTCTAATTCAAATCAGAGAGGCCAGCCTGGTTCCTTCATTTTATCCTGTTTGCCCATACATTCATGCAGAGATTATTCATATATGATTGCTCACTTTTGAAGAGAGTTTTGTCCAGGCACCGAAGTCGCTGTCAATAAGCGTTTGGGCAGTTTGGAAGGTACAGGGCAGGGTGGCCGTTTTTCCTCTTCCCACTTCGACTTTTTTCTGGGGAGTATCCACCTCAAGGGACACAACAGCTGCCACAACTAGAGAGCGGGGAGGAGGGGGGGAGAAGAGGACAAAATCACTTTTGGCCTTTATCATCTGAATGGAAAAGGAGCATACACTGAGAGCCAAGCTAGACAGTGACAATGATAACAATAACAACAACTCTGTTTTTATATCCTGGCCTTCCTATGGAGCTCAGGATGGGTGACACACAATAATATACAGTCCTTAACATCATAAAAACATTTAATTATCCCCAAAATACAGGTCAAACAGGAAGGCCTGGGGGGTTCAGAACTCCCTGAGCAGTTCTTCCTCAACCATAGGCCTGGTGGAACAGCTCTATCTTATAGGCCCTGTGGAACAAGAACAAGGCCCTGATCTCTTTCTTCCAGGCTTGGCTGGACATCCTAAGCAAACTTTGGTCTCCTTATCATAACACTTTGAGGAATGTAAGGGAAAAGGCAGTCCCAGACCACTTAGGGCTTTGAAGGTTAGTACCAAAGTCTTGAACCTGATCCAGTCTCCAGTCTGAAGCCAGTGCAGCTGGCAAGCACCAGTGTCATGTGTGACCTCCACTGGGTCCCTGTGAAGACCTGCACTGCTGCAGTTTGGACCAGTTGGAGTTTCAGGAGCATTCTCATGGGAAGTCCTGCATAGAGTGAGTTACAGAAGCCTAATGGAGATGTGACCGTTGTATGGATCACTCTGGCTAGGTTCGGTGCTGAGAGATAAGGAGTGAACTGCTGCTCCTAGCACAGGTGAAAAAACACCAGATGAGCAACATGGCCTCCATTGAAAGGGTGATATCTAGTATCATGCCCAAGCTCCTGAAAGAAAGCACCAGTGTTAGCCGGGCTCATCAAGGGCTGAGAGATGTATTGCCTAATCACCACCTCTTCTAGTCTCTACAGAACCCTCCCAGAGTCCAGGGATAGGTTGATAATATCCCAGAGAGGGGCCAGAATCTCCTCACTGCTAGCTTTCACTAGCCACGAGGGATACAGGTCAAGAGGGCAGTTGATTGGCCGGACAGCTGCTAGGGCCTTGACCAGCCAAGGACAGTGGACGGAAGCGGTCCAAAATTCGATTCTGAGATGGCCAAGGGGCCTCTATTTCCCTTTCTGCATCAAATCCGGTGGAGAGGTCCTGGCGGAGCAACAAGATATTCTCCACAAAATAGCTTGCAAAAGGCTCACAGCTAATATTCTGTTGAGAAATTTGATACATTTCTGTAGATAAGGATGTCAGAGATCTGATTGTTTTGAACTGTTGAACTGGGCATGAAATGGAAGAATAGCACAATTGTAGAGTGGTGGGGATTATCTAGTCTTTTTTCATTTGTGAGAGTTCCCTTTCTCTTCAGTTATGCAGTTTGCTTTTTCTGTTTTCCATAAGAAATGAGAAAGGATTCGTTGGTATGACAATCATTTAGTACTTTAGAAGGAAGTAACTTCATGAGGACAAAGTCCTCAGATCATTATGATTTTATTGGTACCACTCCCAGCTAGTACCTCATGCAGCGTGCATTTCATTTTTATTTTTTATGTGGCCGGCTTCCACCGGCCATCCAATTTACACGTGCCTAGGCATGTCCTCTCACATTGCTGAAGATCAAAATAGAGTTCCTGGATGGTTATTACACCTGGACAAAATCTTTGCTTGTTGAAGCACAGCTCATATTCCTGACAGCTTCTGAGCAGCAGGAAGTGAGCAAGAGTGCCCACAAGGCTTTTGTTTCAGGGAGTGTAGTTTATTATTATCTGAGGTAGCTCAATTGTTGTGCCTGAGAAACTGGTTCCTCCAGGCTTGAGTTCATAATCAGGTCATAAAACGAGCCTTTAGAAAGAGAGAGAGGGAATGCAGCCCAGCCTCTCTAGAAAAAGTGCAAACATTTATTGGAGAATTTTTATCCAGAAATTTAGCGAGAGGAAGGCGGAAAGCTCCCTTCAAAATATCTATTGCCTGTACACCAAGTGCCTATCAGAAAGCTGTATTAGTTCTGTCACCAAGGTAACCTAGGAGTCTTCTTTCCTCCTCCCATTTAACCAGGGATTTAGCAGAGCTAAAGCCAAGCAGGCTGACCTCCCCTTTCCCTCTCTAAGGATACTTGGAATGACCCGCCTATTGAGTCTGCGGGTTCAGTGATCGCAGACTCCAAGTCTTCAGAACAGCTCTTTTTATTTAGCGACTCCAGCAACAGACTACAACCACTGAACAGAGAAAAAAACAGGCAAACTCATGCACTTTTATACCTTTCAGGCAGCCAGCTGCTGCCTCTGATTGGCCCTAAGCAGAGCAATCCGATTGGCCCTACCAGAGTGATCAGGTTCCTTTGATTGGTTAGTTCCTTGGCTGGAACCCAGTTTATGTTATGGTTTTGATGCCATTCCTACCATAATCCTGATGAATCCTGGTGTGGACCAGATTGTGCTGTCCCATCATGTTCACAAGACTTTTAGCTTTGAGTGAACAGCTGGCCTTCACACCCAACTTCAGTGCCACATCTGCCAATGTTCACTTAGCAATGGTTTTAAAAAACTCCACAATAAAACCCAATTAAAACCCACCTTTACAATCCCCAGCAGTGAAATAATTAAAACTCCAACCCTCCCTTTCATATCAGCTCATTGAGACTCCTAACTGTGCCTTGGGGGTGGGGGGATGTTTATATGGGGTAAGCTTGATGAACTGGCTATGCCAAGGAGGAGTCCGCAGAGCTTATCTACTTTGGCCTCAACCAAATGCCTGGTGGAAGAGCTCCATCTTGCAGGCCCTGTGGAAATGTACCAGCTCTGAAGGGGCCCTCAGCTCTTCCCGGAGCTCATTCCACCAGGTTAGGGCCAGGACCAAAAAGGCCCTGGCCCTGGCCAGCCGCACTGCTTGAACCACCAAGAGATTTTAAGAAACATTTTAAAATTAGAGGCAGAGACAACCGATCCATGTCCCTAGTGTGGCAGTGTGTGTAAATTTCAACCATTACAGGGTCTCCTGCTGAGCTGAGGCCACAGACTTTTGCTCCAAGGTTCTGTCCTAATCTAACACATACCTAGTGGCCAACATGTAGTGCTTTCTTCACCTGCTCAAACTAGAGGCATTAATTTTATTTATTTGTGCACTCTTATCCCATTCTAGATCATTTATTTATTTCTTACATTTATATACCGCCCTGCACTGAGGCTCAGGGTGGTTTACATGGAATGTAAATAATTATACATTGAAATCAGTTTTGCCAATAAACTAGAATAAATGCTAACAATAATAACAGAAGTACAGAAGCATCTTAAAGAATATCAACACTGTAAAAACCAATTTAATAACAACTTAGCCAGCAAAATCGTAGAAGTCTAAAATTATTTCAAAAAGTAGAGAATAACATAAAAGCTCATGGAAATGGACCTTACATTTACAAACATTTTCTAAATTAGCTAATAAGTAGCAGCAAAGAATGAAATATCTAATAGAGAAGAATGAAAAAATAGAACTTATACATTCTGTGCTAGTGCCAAAAATTAAAAGATTTTATATGAGGAAGATAAATGAGGGGAGGTGTTCCATATATCACACAGCCAAAAACATACTCACTCTTGTCAATGCCTCCTCAGATATTTGTATGCATTTGTTTTTGTTTTTATTGTATTTGTTTTTATTTTCTCACTGAGTCAAGGTGGTTAGCTCAGGCAAGCCTGAGCAGTAGTTTAGCAGGATCAGCTCTGGCTAGCCCCTGGAAGGGAGACCTCCGAAGAACACCAGGGTCATGACGTGGAAGCAGGCCTGGGACTGGTAGCAACAGAGGGTTTTCACCACTGTGGTGTATTCTCTGTCTCTTGTTTGGACTACTGCCATTTGGACTACCATATGCACTTAATATTTAGACCAGCCCTGGAGCTACAGTTATTGTAGAACACAGCAGCCTTATGGACTCCAAATGTTAGCTGCAGAGAACACATAGAGGCAATTTTGATGAACTTCACTGGTTGCCAGCAGTGCCCCCTGATCACTTAGAAAGACTCTACATTGTGCAGGTCTACACTGTGCAGATGCAGCGGTGGCCATGAAATATTGTTTCTTCACTGCCATCACTACTAAAGTAGGCTTTAACATGAGCTACAGCCCACGGTTTGTCAGATTTGTCCCAAGTATTTCTCCACTGCTGCTCAGGATGCCCTGGCACCCGCTGGAAGCATGGTCCCTCAATAAGCCAAGGAGGTGTCCAGACTCTTATATCTGAGAGAGGGCCCCTAGGAGTAATATCAGTTGTTCAGGTCATTTCCTTATTCCAGAGGTCAACCAAGGCCTTGACAGGAGACTCGATCATTCCAACAGCAAAATCTCTGATGGGTGCTGTCAACCATGTCTATCTTCCTCCTCCCCCCATCTCCCACTGGTTGCCAGGTTGGCTTTGGAAACCCTATTCCATATGACCAGTCGAGCACTGCAGTAGTACACTGTGCTAACAAACCGTAGCTGAGATTACCATGTAAAAGGCACATTAAACATTCACAAGATGGCATGGCCTATTTAAGGTTGTCTCAGGTATTGTTAAATAGATGCTCCTGCATCCACATAGTATTCAGCACTTTGCAATGCCAAAGATTCCCAGTGAGAAAAGCAGATTATAAATGAAGTAAAATAAAATGTTGTTATTTGAGATAAAATGAAATATAGATTCAGTTATAGATGCCTGGAAACTGGATCATGAAGGAATAACAGCGCATGTCTTGAATTATGGGTCCATGAGATTCTGTCCAGAGAGAGAGAGAGATTCGCAAAGACTCTAACTTAATGACAGAGCAACCTTTTACTGACAGGTGTACTACTAGCAAGAGAACAAGAGTACTTACCCACACTGAGCATGAACAATTCAGCCCCCTTATTCGCTCTCATGATGGCTCCTGAATTTCATCGAGGGGTTTTTTTAAAGGGCTGCCAGATATCCAGATGACTGAAATTTTAATCGCTGTTTGAGGGAAGCACAACCTGATTCACAGTCACAGCTGAACTCTCTCTTTACACTTTCTTCCACTACCTGTTTTCTCTGCTTCCTTGTCCTTTTATCTTTGGTTTTCCTACCCACCTCCTTCTGATCAGAGTGACAGGCTGTGTCACCACTCCTGCCGTAGCCTTCTCTCTCCCCCCCTCCCAAAAGGAAATGCTTGTGCCCTCTCTCGGTCACCCCACCCTAACCTAAGTAAACATACCTCTCTCCTGACAGACAGGTACACAAGGAAGCAATAAGGCATCACCGAGGTCCAGGTGAACATACTGGGGGAAATGCTGCACAATAAGGAGGCACGGGGCTGCTCCAGGTGCTTCCATTTTATGGAGACAGTTAAAACCACAGGGAGCTGCTTATTTGTAGCCATTACACAGATCAGAACATTTTTTTCCCTTACAGCTAGAGCATTATCCCTAGTATTTCAGTCTAATTTCTATTCATGCTGCTAACCTGCATTTTAGTTTCATTTTTTAATTTGTTTTGCTGTAGCTGTCTTGTTTATTCAGCACTGCTGTTAGGTTGTGTGCTCTCAAATACTTGCTCCACCCAGTGCTGCAATCTACTGTCCAAGGTACTTTTGTAACTAAAGCTTAGTGAATTCTTGTTCTGTTTCTGGTGCCCTGTCCCCCCCTCTAATTTCCTCAGACCAGCACGAATAGGGGTCAAAGGCACATGTTCCGTCAAACATGTTTGTGGGAGCCCAGTCCATTATTCATTCCAGAGGAGAGGATCATGGCAATCTGCTGCAGCCAAAATCAAGAAGAGCCTTGTGACACCTTAAAGATTAGAGAAATTTGCATGAGCTAGATCTAGGGATGCCAGCCCACCAGGTGGGACCTGGGGACCCCCGAGAATTACAGCTCATTTCCAGATGGCAGAGATCTGTTCCCTTGAGGACAATGGCCTTTCCAAAGTGTTTACACCAATCATATTGTTGACTGGCTTTAATTCCATTATATGATCAGTACCTCCTGTTTTCTCTGTCCATTCTATTCTTAAGAGTTACTGTGCTTTTCTCAGGGGCTAACTTGCCCATCTTAGCATATGAGCAGTCCTGAAAAGATCATGGGCCATATAGCATCTATAAGCACCGCTCTCCTCTAATACTTTCATGCACATCCAGAGATGACTCTGTGTTCCTGTTAATGTGGTACCTGACCAAGTGACTGCATTATTGGTGCCCACTCTGCCATACGGACCTTGTTTCCCTGTGGTACAATGCTTCCTTGTTCCTGTTCTGCAAGAAGGGATTTTAAGAGCCTGTAAAATGGGAACAGTTTCTTCAACCTGTCTGAAATTTAGCAGATAGGCTCCCTTGGCAAGGGGTGACTGCTGACAACTGCATCTTTCCTGGAAGGAGCAGCAGCAAGAAATGTTTCCTGGGAAAGAGGGAAACAAACAAAGAAACCCCAATGAAATGGCTAAAACAGTAATTTTAATAAATATTAAAATATTAATAAATAATAGCGACACAGAATAAGTTAAGTGCAGAGCCCTATTAGTAACTTTATCATTTTATATAGTCTATACAGAACTAAATATTTATTTATCAGATTTATGCTCCTTCACTCTAATTAAAAATACCCATGGAGGCTTGCAACAAGGAAAAATATGATTTTTTAAAACAAATAAATAAACCCTAATATCAAGAACAAGATTTCAGAGATTACTCAGTTATCCAGTTATTGTAAATCCTCTGAAATATAGAACGATACCAGAGGTATCAGGAAAGACAGGAGGTTCATTGGATCAGTAGATCCTTATGTTCTTTTGCCCACTTCTGCACATTGGCCTCTCAGATCAAAACACATAATCCAGATTGCTGTGAAGCAGAAACTAGGAGCCAACAAGATACACCAGACCGACGTACGCTATACAGAGCAGCACAGTCACTCCCAATGGTTTGGCAAGTGAGCTAATCTAGATATTGCAATTCCCCAAACCCCAAAGGAGAGAGTGTCAATAGTCTACCTGGAAGAAAAATTCTTCTTGGTCCCACATTATTTAGATACTGGCCACGAAAGAAAACTCATCCTCTAAGAGTTCTCCTACATGATGCCTATGTAGACTCTGGTTCCCACAGGTACTTTTCCTGGCTAATATTTTTAGAAAGTTAGTGGGGCCGGGCGGGGTTTTTGCCTTTGGCCAATGGTGATCTGGTTTTGCAGATTTTTAAAAAGCAGTTGCCACCACAACACAAAACATCTTCACTGCAGGACTGTCAGTTAAGCTGAGTTTATGTGAGAAAATATTTTTAAACAGTCATCCAGTGTCCGAATTTCTGTGGTGCCCTCAAGTTCAAAAAAATTGTGGACCCCTGTTCTAAGTCTTCCCAAAACAAAACTTGTATTAGGATGCTTGTCCACTCCTTCCAACATCCCATATCCATTAGTTGTGACCCTGAAGAAGGAGCAGCAATTGAAAGACTTAGGCATTGGGACATCTTTTCCTGACTCTGGAAGGGCCACAACGGACACTTGAGAATCTAACTAATAACATCATCCGTTGTTCCAGTTCTCAGCTGAGGGAGGTAGATTGAACTGGGGGGAAAGTTAAAAGCACCAGATTTCTTCCCCAGCCACCCAGCAGTCAGTGTCAGGAGAGGCTATATTTAGAAGGCTGATAAAGCCTGAAGCGGACAGTTGTCCTGCCCCTTCGAGATGAAATGCCACAGCGAGGGAAGTAGGGCAGCTGCTCTTACCCTCAGCCCAGTTCTCTACTTTTCCACTCTGAACCCAGATAGGCACAAATAAAATTCTGCAGTTGAGAGAGAAAGAGATTTCCGTCCTGCACTAAAGGTAAGTTGCTGTTGAACTCCCAGGCTGTCATTTGCTGGGTCATTGTGTCGTAGCAACTCAGGTCCTGTTTACTGGAGCCTCGGCTGCATTCCTGATATTTGAGACAAGCTGCCGGTGGGTGGAAATGGAGTGTGTGAAAGGGAAGGCAAATCTGAGGGGCCCAGTGGGCTGAAAGGGGACAGATGTGTCTCTAGCAAGAGCTAGGAACCAGACCGTTTTTCTGCTGGAACCAACTTCTTCTCTGGGTTTTTAGATTCCCAGGGAAACCATGGCAGAATTGTGAGAGGGATTTCAGCAGGGTGACGTTTTCTTATTCAATAGGTCTTCTCTTGCATAAATTCTGATTTTAAAAAATCTTCAGAACATTTAGTGTGATTACCTATTAGTCCTTATGGTAAGTACTGTAATATTACCAACAAGGAGAATGGTCACCTTTGTCTAAGCAAAAAATTTGGGCCTTTGACATTCAAAACTGATATATTGGCTCATTTAATTGTTTATAGCTGTAGTCACCCAGTGTATAAAATTAGGGACTTGGTCAGAAATACTTCAGGCCTGCTTTCCTTCGTGGACTCTAATCTAAGCTTTGCAGACTCTAAGTCCTTCCATGGCTTCCTTCAGAACTGGACACAGAGGGTGGCAGTGGGGGATGAGCTATTGTACCCCTGCCAACTTCCTTGTGGAGTCCATCAAGGGGTAGTGCTTTCCCCCACTCTTTTCAACATCTTTACGTGCCCTTTGGCTCAGCTGGTGCAAAGCTTTGGGCTGGGCTGACATCATTATGCAGAACGCACCTAGCTTTATCTCCTCATGGACGGCCGACTGGACTCTCCCCAGATCCATTTGCCAAATGTTTGGAAGCCATAGCTGGATGGCTTGAGCAGAGTCACCTGAAACTCAACCCTTCCAAGACGGAGGTCCTATGGCTAGGAAGGAAGGAGGTGGTACAGGAAGTGTGCTACTTACCCACTCTGGGCGGGACACAACTGAACACCATGCCTTTGGTCAGATATATCACTGTCTATGGAGGTGCGGGTCATGAGGGTAGCCCACCAGGTGTTTCATCATCACCATCAGATGAGGCTGATACCTGTTTTCTGATCACCCAGCGATGATGATCCACACAATGGTCACCTCCAGAATTGACTTCTGTAACTCGCTCTACATGCTCCTGCCCTTGTCCCTAGCCTGGAAATTACAACTGGTCCAGGATGCGGCTGCTAGGGTCCTCACAGGAACACCTTGGAGGGCCCATATCCAGCCAGTGCTGAGGCAGCTGCATTGGTTGCCAGTTGTAGCCCAGATTAGGTTCAAGGTTTTGGTTTTGACCTTTAAGGCCCTTCGCAGTCTGGGACCACCTATTGCCTTATGCCCCCCTCAGAGCTTTATGCTCTGAGGGTAGTAATTTTAGTGATTTCTAGCCCCTGAGAAGTTCGCTGGGCCCTACCAGGACCAGGCCTTTTTTGGTCCTGGCCCCAATCTGGTAAGATGATCAGTGAGAAATAAATCAAAGTTAATAATAATAATAATAATAATAATAATAATAATAATAATAATAATAATAATATGCAGAACCAGGTTTGATTCCCCACTCTTCCTGCTGGGTGATCTTGAGCTATTTGCAGTTCGCTTAGAGCTCGCAGCCCCACCTCCCTCACAGAGTGTCTGTCATGAGGAGAGGAAGGGAAAGGTTTGTAAGTTGCTTTGGCATACCTTCAGATAGTGAAAAGTGGGGTATAAAAATCCAGTTCTTCTTATTCATTGATCTTAGTAGTATAAGCGAAGATCTCCCCTGACTGAGTTCAGAGGTTTAAAGTTCTTTGGAGTTATTTGGTTTGCTCATTATGGAAAGCCAACACCTGCTATCCTGCACCGGAAAACTCTGCTAACAGGTCTGCTCTACTCTGCATGGCCTCTCTTCTCTGTGACTCATCAGTGTGTTTGTTCATTCTGATCACCCTCATCCTATTGTCATCCCAATTCCAGGAGGTCCTGGCAGCAGCTATGGCAAGGGCTATGGATTCAGATGGCGAGCAGGTGGTGCCCGATGAAGACGCCCCAGATGTGAAAGCTGTGCAAGCCCACTATCTTCGCAGTCCTTCTCCTAGCCGGTGAGTGTTTTCACTCAGCCAGAGATTTCTGTCTGTGGGAGGAAAATGTGTACCCTCTTTCGCCTTTCATGCGCTGCCCAGATGCTGCTGAAGAACAGAGCCTAAAGGGATTTCTCAGAAGCCAGGGTGGAGAGCTCATGCATTATTTATCCAATTGAGTCGATGGAGGTGGTCTCCCACAAATGCAGGGCTATGGGGGGAAAGCGTTATTGAAACTTGCTGAGGTGGGACAGAGGCAGTAGAGCCCACCCAGGCTGCTATGGTTTGCATTGGCGTTCTCTCCATTCAGTTTAGATGCAAGCGTTTGATTCAGTCCATTGTACAGACCAGAGAGTTACGAACAGAAGGAGAGCTGAGCCTTGCACAGAAAGATCCCCATTTCAGCAGTGGCTATCAGGATTTCCTTGAACCCATTGCTTAAATTTAGTCTAATAGAAGAAACCCTCCTCGCCTCCCCATACCAGGCATCTTGTATTTTATCACTCAAGACTCCCATCTGCCTTGGCAGTTCCTCCTCCCGGCATTTGTATTAGCTAGTAATTCTGTGGGTGCTTCCTTGGCAGAAAGTCCCATCCAGGGGGACTTCTTTAACAAACCCGAATCAAGATTGCACTGCATATCAAGGCCAATGCACAGAGTATTTGTTTATTTATTTACAAAATTAATATCCTGATTTTCTACCTTCGTCAGGGCCACCAAGCATACCTAATACCTAATTACCTAATAAAGGCACTTTATACAAACCATTACAACAAAACAAAAACACACCTTTAAAACAATTAAGACCAGAGCTAAAATGCACATACAAAAACACTGATTAGGAGCACCAATGTCTAAACACAGGGTAGAAGGAAGGTTCACCAAGGAAACACCGGACAAAACAAAAAAAGTCTTCAGCTGCTGATGGAGGATGAAAATAGAAGATAAATTTCCTTGGGGAGAAAGTCCCAGCATTTTGGTGCCATGACTGAGAAGGCCCTCTCCTGTTTGCCACTCCTCTAATCTCAGCACACAGGATGCCCACAGCGGGGCTTTCAAAGATGGCTGTAGTGGTTGGATAGGTTTGTAAGAGAGCAGGTAGTCCTTCAGGTACGCAGGTTCCAAGTTGCACACCTTCACCTCGAATTGTGGCCAGAAATAAATTGGGAGCCAGTGCAGATGGGGATGACTGGAATTATATGACCCAGTCAACATCCCACATGGAGGTGTGTGATGTAGATTCTTAGATACATCGAGGGCCCTGTTTTGTCAGAATTTCTAATGGAATAGGATCTGCCCATCCCCTCTCTAGAAGAAAGTGGGCAGGTTTTATCAACTGTTGACTACATAAATTACTGCAGGACAGTGCTTCCCAAAGCATAAATCAGACTGTTGTCCTGTCTGCCATCACCTATTATATCATCCATCAACTATCTGAGCAGTAATATCAGGGCTCTCTCAGCCTCACCTACCTCGCAGGGTGTCTGTTGTGGGGAGAGGAAAGGGAAGGCAATTGTAAGCCGCTTTGAGACTCTTTCTGGTAGAGAAAAGCAGCATATAAGAACCAACTCTTCTTCCTCCTCCTCTTCTGAAATTTTCTGGATAAATATGAGGGAATTCATCCCCCCCCCCCTTACATCTGAAGAAATGAGTTCTGACTCACATATGCTCATCTGTTCCACTATATATTTCTGCTAAGGCCTTGGAGGAGGAGCATGTCTCATGGCTTAAGCACTTAACACCCACTCAGGGCAGCTGTCTCACCCCTGAGTCCCTCCTCCTCCAACTGGCTTGAAGATGCCTCTGAAGTTGTGTTTTACCACAGTAGACTGACACAGCTATCCTTCTGCTTTTGTCTTAAGTCTCAGCCAAGTTTTCTTGGTCCTTCACAGAGCAAAGACACAAAATGCTGACCAGCCTTTCTTATAAAGCACAAACGAAGCAGACCTTTATTTATTTCCTTGCTTACTTCATTTATAGACGGCCTTTCTCATTGAGAAGCCACCTTCCAGAAATAAAGGACAGCGCAATAAAAACAGTTTAATACATGCAACATACAATGCAATAGAAACAGTGTAATACATGCTACAAGAAATGCAAACAAACCCAAAAACCCTGGATTGCAAAATTAATAAAGGTAAAGGTAAAGGTATCCCCTGTGCAAGCACCGAGTCATGTCTGACCCTTGGGGTGACGTCCTCTAGTGTTTTCATGGCAAACTCAATACAGGGGGGCTTTTTGCACGGCTTCAAAATAGCACAATGGTTGCTAATTGAAAACGCTACTGATTTGGAATAACGCACGACGTCATAGACAATCTGCAACACTCCTGAAACCGATCAGCAAAAAGCGCTTCGTTGTAGCGCTTTTAGGGGAATCCCAAAAAGTGGATTCACCCTCTGGAAAGCGCTACACTCTTGCAAACAATCTGCAACACTAGCGATAAAGACCTGTGCGTTAACATTGTTGCGGTTTCTTCAAAGTCCCTCCTCCTGAGCCTGTCCTCCAAACTTCCGGCGAAGCGACCGCCATTTTTTTTTCTCCGAGCGAGCGGGGATAAACGCACCAGCGAGCCTCTTTCTGTTTAGAGGCTTCCCTGGCTTCAGTCCTTCACCTTTAGTCACTAAGCACAAACCACATAAAAGCCCGTTTGCTGAAATAAAGTCCCTTTATTTTTTACACATTAATTCAGCCGAAAATCGGGCCCGTGAGCGGGGGGGGGGGGGATTTTTTTTTTATCACTTGAGGCAGCGTGGCAACAATCATACGATCAAACGACAGCTCACATTAGGCAGCTGGATGGGTCTCTCCATTGTAACGAATCTACACAGATTCGTTGCAATGGGTCTGTTTTTAAAAAAAAAAAACCTTTCTTAAAGGGAAAGGGGCTGTTTGGGAGCATGCTAACGGCTGCCCATTGGCTGCTTGACGGCCAGGGGCGGGACAAGCTTGGCAATAGCGCTTCCTTTCTAGCGATTTCTGCCGAGACCGGAAGCCTGTGGGAAACGCTAAAAAACGCAACTGATTCCACTACAAAGGCAGGTATGCATAACGACGAATTCCACTATTTTAAATGGCGATTTTTCATTCCGCAAACAATTTGCAACAAAGATCCCCGTGCGTAAAGGCCCAGGGTGATTTGCCAGTGCCTTCCCCAGTCATTACAGTTTACTACAAAATTACTACACGGTAGTAAAAACAGCCTATAACGTGCAGCAATGCAAGAATAAACCATTTAAAATTTGACATACATTAAAGTTAGAATCTTGTTCACTTTGTGAACATTGCTGAGGGCCAAAGGACCAATTTGCTGTTTTCCGAAGCACTGTAAAGTCCACTCCTAAGAGACATGCAAAGATGCAGCTGGTTTTGTAACCCTGATCCAGATTTTAAAATTTGTGTACTGCCATGATTGGCAATGAGAGTAGGCACTGCTAAGCCAAACCATCTGTCTTTGTTTCAGCCTAGCTACATTTGGCCAGGGTTTTTTTTCTTTACATATGTCTCATTTGCATGTGCATAGTTAATAATTCCTGAATCCAACAGCAATTGCTTTTTTAAAAAAGTAGTTGCAAAGTTTTGTATATTGGGAGCTGTCGATGCTATTGTGGTTCCCAGGTTCCCCATTCACTCTCAGTATAAGAAGTTTGAGGATTCAAACATGAAGCTGCTATCCCTCCAACCACATGACTTGAGCTTCCTGGGAATAGTCCCTTTTTTCCATCAGGAGAGCTATGCAGAAGCATAACAGCATAACGCCCATTGATGGGGCATGAGGTCTAGCTGCCTCCTGGTTCATCTGCCCTTCATGGACTCTTCGGCCACTCCTGTCCTAGTGGGTTTGAAGGACCAGGGGCTTCTTCATAGAGGACATTCCTTGATATGGGGCTTGGAGGTAAATAGGTGTGGCATTAAATAGTCCCAGTTTCAGTCACTGGCTTACCTTTGCTTTTCAGGCTGCAAGAGCTAAGGAAGCCTTTTCATTGTCCAAGACCTTGGACAGTTGCTGCCAGTTTAGCATAGATAGTCCTGAGCTTGATGAACCAATGGTCTGACGTATAAGTAGATTAATTTATTATGGTGTAAAGCTGGGGGGGAGGAACACCTTTCCTATATGTTCCAGTTAGCAAAGTCCAGCAAAAGTCCAGTGGTACCTTAAAAATAAAAACCTAACATTTCTGTCAATTTGAGGGAATGAGCTGTGACTCATGAAAGCTCAGCAGAACCTTTGCTTTATTTTGCAATAACAGAGGACTACCTCTTTGAAATAGCCAGTTAACAACCCTGAGACAGAGAAAAATATCCCTCCTTTGAAGGCTCCAGCTGTCCTCCCTCCTACCAAGATCCATGCTGGCTGAAGAGCAACTGGAAGGAGAACAGCTTGGGTTTCTGAGCTGGATTATGCAGCATTCTCCCCCCCCCCCCTGCAGCCCTAAATAGTTCCATATATGCAACATGTCAGTAGCTTCTTTAAAGATTCTCTATCTCTCATTCTCATCCAGCAGTGACAGGGGTTGTAATCTAACGTCACAAACGTTGCTCTTCTCTCAGCGCCCCCCCCATTTTAATATACATTAACCAAAGTCAAAGCTCTGCAGTATTTTGTGTACTTGACCCTTGGCTAGTATGGCTCTCTCATGTTCCTGGTCTTCTCAGCTGCCACTGGCTTGGGAACCAGGCTGTCCCGATAATGTTTCATGACCAGTTGCCATAGAGACCAGTTCTGATTAGTGTAGCTGTCAGACAGCCTGTGTTTACCAAACTCAGAGACATCTGGACCCTCTAGAGCAGGGGTAGTCAAACTGCGGCCCTCCAGATATCCATGGACTACAATTTCCATAAGCCCCTGCCAGTAAACGCTGGCAGGGGCTCATGGGAATTGTAGTCCATGGACATCTGGAGGGCCGCAGTTTGACTACCCCTGCTCTAGTGCAGTGGTCCCTAACCTTTTTATCACCGGGGACCACTCAACGCTTGATAATTTTACTGAAGCCCGGTGGGAGGGGGGTAGTTTACTCCTCTACTCTCAACCACTGCCCTAACGCTCTCTGATCGTTGTGGTAATGTTTAAACTTCCCTTCAAAATAAGATACAGACATGCCACAACAATGAACATAAGGAACATTTTATTTTCATGGAAATTTTAACTCATGACAATGACAAATCAATGGGAACACTGAGCTTGTTTCTCTGCAACAAGATAGTCCCATCTGGGAGTGATGGGAGACAATGACACCCGAAGTGTGTTGTATAGAGCCGGGGGAGATGAAGTAAAGGGCTGGGGGGGGGAGAAGGCGTCCTTTGCGGCCCACCTCGAATTAGTCGACGGACCACCTGTGGTCTGCGGCCCACAGGTTGGGGATCGCTACTCTAGTGGATAAGAAAGAAACATCTTCCTCGATAAACAGACAGCACACACAGTCAGCTCCATAACTTGGCCACAATGGTAGGCACTTGTAGCAAAGGATATTTTCACTTCTTGCTTCTTTCCTTTTGCTTGGACTCTTCTTGCTTCTTTCCCTTTAATTCCTCACATGGTTGTCCATGTTGGGCCAGCAACCCTGGAAACAGCAATGTTACAGTTGCCTCTGAACTGTCCCATGCAAGGCCTTCATCTCAGATTTTGAGCCATCTGTGCTGCCAATAGCACACTGTGTTAAAACCCCTCTCCCCCACACATCAAAGGCTATTTATCAACTGTACGTATGTAATAATTTTTTTAACCAACTTCTCAGTAACGTTTGGGCAACAATGTAATTTGGGTAACCGTAGATCATTGTCGATCCCATTTTATAAAACAGAAAATGGAAGCAAGAGACTGGAAGCCAGTAAATAGATTTACACGAGGAATTTTTCCATAGAAAAGTAACCATGGAATTAAATGTCCATTAATTCCTTCCATTATTACTTGTTCTTACAAAAGGGTCTCCACACGATATAATCAACATACACAATAGGACATTACCAATAGCCACCTGTGACCCCATCTGAGGATAGCTAAATCTATGGATCAGGACCACGTGGAGGCTAAAGAGGTTTTTCAGCAAACTTAGGAACTCTACAGATCTGCAGAAAGATGTATAATTTTTTAAAGAAAAATATGGGGATTTAAATCCCCCCCAACGCGATGTCTGCACATGAGAGATAACACACTTCAGAAAACCACTCCGGCCAGCCACCGCAGCTGAGGAGGACACTGGTGGACCCTGTTAGCCACCATGGGTTTGGTGTCAAAGGATCCTGGCAGCCACAGCAAGCCTAGCCACAACAGAGAATGCTGATAGCTGTGTGGGCCCAGTCAGCCACTGAAGTCCTAGGATCAAGAGAGTAGGACGTCAGCTCCGGGGCTAAGTGCGGGGTCAAGTGCCACTGCTATGGACATCGGCAGCAGCTTCAGGCCCAGAGTACTGGCAGCAGAGGCTGGCTCTCAGGCCAGTCTTGCCAGCTCAGCAATGGGGTGGGGCGCGGGATTCTCCCCCACAAGTCTCACAGGCCTCCCTTCTATAAATAAACATCTTGATGCACGACATTTGAACACATTATCCGAAAAAGAGTAACTGTGAAAGCATTACAGGAAAATGTAGCTTTGTTTTGACATTTTCCTTTAAAAACTTGCCCAAAGACAGTCCTTTTAGCTGTCTCTTCGCCTACCAGCTTACCAGAACAGATTTTTAAAAGCTGCTCTGTTCTGAAGTGGTTGCAAAGGACTACTATATCAAATAGGAATGCAAAAAGCATTGGCAAAGTATTGCTTCAAGCAGTTGCCATTGATCAACAGATACTCCGTGATATCTGACACAGACACCGAGAGCATCTTCATGGAGCCCATCCATCTGTCATCTGCCGTGGCTGCCAAACAGATCATCAATGAAGGTAGGGGAAATGAGTAAAGTAATGAAAATAATAGTGGGCTTGAGAGGGGGATGGGCTGGTAGATGGATGACCCATTTGTTGCACAGAATTAGGCAAGTTGATCTCTGGTTCTTTTCAATCAACACTACCAAGAGGGCTTATGGGATGTGGACGAGTGTAATGGTCACCTCCTAGACCATTTCAATTCATGCTATGTAGGCCTACGCTTGTGTCTGATCTGGAGGCTTCAACTGGGCCAAAACGCATCAGCACAATTCCTTAACAGAACCAGGTGGAGAGAGCATGTTCCACCAGTTCTCTCCCAGCTGCATTGGCTCCAAGTTGAATACCAAATCAGGTTCAAGGTATTGGTACTTACCTTTAAAACCCTCGTCATGTGCCCATGTCAATCTCTGCTGGGTTTCCAGGGCTGGAGGTGAAATCCTCTACTTCAGCCCTCCCTTCCTGATTCTTTCCTGTTTACTCTTTGCCTCACTGCCAGAGGCAAGCGGTATCCCTGTGTTCCCCTTTGAAACGTTAAACAACCTTTGTAGTGACTAGAAGCAGGACAGCTGGGGAGAGAGCTCAGCCCGGCAGGCACCAGTTTTATCACTTCTTGAGTTCAAATACCTTCTCTGCCTTTGGATTACTTTTTATTATTATAATTTGTATGATGTAAATTGCCCTGAGCCCTTGGGAAAGGTGGTATAAAAATTAATAAATAAAATAATGTTGGGGGTCCTTGTCACATTCAGTCCAGGGGTCGGGGGGAAAGAGGGTCCACGGCTTGGGAAACCAGTATAGGAAACAAGGTCTAGATTTCTAGGTTTGTAAAAACAAGCGGAGATTAACAAGAACGGAGTAGAAGACAGCAAGACAGGGTGTTGAGCAATGTTGCTTGGCATGATCCTTTTATCTGCTTCCTTTTGCTGATTTACTCTCCAAGGCCCAGGTGTTGCTTCTTCCCAGCGGATTTTTCCTCCTCCAAATATAGGTTCGTTTCCTGACAGCCTGTCAATCCTGATCCCGTAAGTCACCTCCAGGAGTTAACATTGATTGCTGCTGCATGATCAAGCAAGCGCTCTGCCTTCTCTGTAAAGTTGTCAAGCGCTCCTTCCTTCTGAGGCCCAGGCTTCTGCTAGTGGCATATTTAGCCTGTTTGGTGCCTGGGACAGGCAGGTGTGCGGGGTTCAGTGACACAGGACAGGCAAGGCTTGGTGACACAGATGGTAATGGTCAGGACTTGGTGACACAGGGATCCACTTGATGGGAAGGGGGCGATGCCACTGTTTGCTGCTCTCCAGTCTCTGGACAGTGGGAGTCATAGACGATGAATGCCATGTGTCCTGAACAACCTTAAGCCTCCCCCACAGGCTCCTTCCTCACCTTGCATAGCACACCACTTCAGCCCCTTCTTCCATCTCTCCCTGCTCAGGCTGCTCAGAACAGTGGCAGGGAGGGGGGGGGGGACTGCTGCCAACTCTCTTCTATGTCCAGCCCCAACTCAGCAGTAGGTGCACAGCTTGGGCAGCGAAGGAGAGCCTGGATTGGAGGGCTGTGATCAGTGGTTCCCCCTGTAGAGAGGGGAGCTCCCAAGAGGAGGGCAGAACCTCTGGGCTTGATGGGCCAGCCCCCTGAGCCAGCCTTGACCTCTGTTTCCTGAGGCCGCTGGAGGTGTTGAGGCAAACGCTTCCTTGGAGGCTGTGAAGTGCCCAAGGGAGCTCCCCCCAATGTGGCATCTAGGACATGTGCCCTGTTTGCTGCACCATAGATATGTGCCTGGTGTCCTTCCTTTCTCTTGCCATAATGAGCACCTGGGCCATGACTGGGAAGTGTTCTTGCTTCCCCTGTTGGGTCTGCTTTTTCATTCAGCTGCTCAGGTGGGTATTCTGATTTCCAGGAGGAGGTGGCAGCTGACATCTTCCTCCTACATAGATCCCTGTGTATGTGTACAAACTTGAGGAACCAGAAGCACAGAGGAGCATTCCTGTATGCACAGATCACATGCAAAAAGACTTCTTCTTTCCTACTTTTTCCGGCAACAGTAATGGCTAGTATCCATTCTGTTTTGCATACAACTGTTTATAACAGGTCCCACTGTGTTACAATTAAAGTTAAGTTTCATTGCTATTTTGTACTCTCATATCCAGATTCCTCTTTTTCATGAAAACCTAAAACAAAATACTAAGCGTTCTTGTGAGAAATGTGGGAAGGCCAGGGTAGGGCCCAATGGTATGCACAGAAGTTGGGTGGGGACTTGCTTTGCAAGGCTCAAAGTAAATTGACCGTGTTCCCCCCATACCTCCACCCTTGGCAGTTTGGCTTCAAACTCAGTAATTTGGAACGCATTTGTAGAACCTCTTTTTTTCTGACAGATTTGTGGACTCATCAATCCTTGAAAGTTAATAGCGTATTGAAGGTCGTTTGCTTTCACATTTTGTTGAAGAAGAAGCCAAAACATTCCACTTTAACATTAGTCATAGGGAACTCTGACTGTTGTTGCAGGGACATCCCTAAATTCTAGATGAAATACCTTCCTTTGTTGAAAAGAGAATCTGTTTGACACCAATACAATGATGAACAGAATACCACAGGTTGCCACTCAGCTAAATTGATAAACTCAGTGCGTACATAGTTCAATCCAAGGGGATGGATACTGGGCTGAGCTGTCTTTAAAAGAAGCTTCAAAGATAAACAGCACCAGAACATTCCTTGCAATTTTGAAACCTATGAGTTTGGTTCATTCTAGAGCTGAAGACAAAGGAGGTGAAAATAGACTCAGCGTGTCCAGGGATGTTGGAATCTGCAGAACAGCTACTGGTCGAAGATCTATACAATCGTGTCAAGGAAAAGATAGATGACACTAGTTTGTTCAACACACCATGTGTGATGGACTTGCAGAGGGCTCTTATGAAGGATCGGCTTGAAGCCCCACGGGAAGCCATTGATGAGGTCTGGCCAAATATCTTCATAGCAGAAAAGTGAGTAGGAAGTCCTTTTCTCCTTGAATAAAATAGTAAGAGCTGGTTTTCTCAGTCTTTCAAACCTCCTCAATCCATCCAATCTGTATGAAACTTATAGTGAGTGAAATGCCAATTCAAATGGTCAATTCAATTCAATGCCAATTCGTAGTGGTAGTATGTGTTATGGTGTCTTTTTTTAATGTATTTTTGTAACAGTGCATTTTTAATCCTGATTCCTAGTCCATATTCCTGTGAGTCATGTAGTGCCTTTATGACTTGGATGCAACTGTTTGATGATCCAGCACAATATCATGTACCTAGTGTACCTCTGAGACTGCTGCAGGTTTGGAAAAGAGTGTAGAGGGAACGCTGAATCCTTTTCTCCATGTGTCCCAATCCTGCAGTCCAAATCAGGCACCACATATAGGGAAATTGAGGAGAAAACACAGCTCACATGTGACAGCATCACACTGTGAGATTGTCCAACCCCTCAGTTTTCATTGCCTGCAAGTTGTTAGGACTGAGAAATTCAAGCATCATGGCTTGTGATTTGCATTACCACATTGCCTGGTAAGACAGAAGGATGTTGGTTCTAATCTAGCTTGCATTCACCAGTAGCTGACATGTTCAGAGTAAGGGAGATCACAATCAACATTTTGAAAAATAACTGGTAGCAGTACTGCTGTACACAAAATCAGGTAATTTTTACACAAAGTATTTTAATGTCAAAGGCATTTTCATTCTTTGTCACAATTTTCCCCATGTTAACTTCTAGAAATCATGCAATTAGGTGGCGATAGACATAGCCATCATATGCCCAAATGCATTTCTTGCAGCTCTGAAAAATTATGAATATACTTTTTAAAAAAATGCTGGAATTCTTAAGGAATCTATACAGAAATTTTGTGATATAGGTTGAGCAATGCAGGGTGGAATATATGTGGCCTATATTTGTTCTGTACCTCTGCCACAGAGCCCAGGGGTATTTTATTAAAAGAGCTCTCATTAACAAGCCTTTGAAAATGCAATAATTTATGTATGTATGTATTTATTTTATGGTCTGCCTGTCTCACTGAGATTCAAGCTGGAGAGCTGGGATTAGGGAATAAGACTTCTGAGATTGAGTATGTTCCAATACTCACCAAAAAATGATGCACATCTTTCAAGCTTTGTTCTTGACATTCTGATATTACTCTAACCACATGTCAGATTGTCAGGAAAGACAGTGTCTACACCAGTTCCTCATTAGCTTTGTGTTTACTCTTTCCACTGCATTTCATCGAGCTAAAAGATTTACTCAGAATCTAATATTTCTTTCTTTGGCTTGAAGGAGTGTGGCAGTGAATAAAGGTCGCCTAAAGAGACTAGGAATTACACACATCCTTAATGCAGCTCATGGGACTGGCGTATATACAGGACCAGACTTCTACAGTGGCATGGATATCCAGTACTTAGGGATTGAGGTGGATGATTTCGCAGATGTGGACATCTCTAAACATTTCCGACAGGCTGCAGAGTTCCTTGATGAAGCACTACTAACCTATAGAGGTAAATGGGGAAGCAGAGCTAACATCAGAACTCTTACCACTGATATATTATTTGTGATGTAGTATTATTTGTACTGAAGTATTATAGCCCTTTTATACACAAGTATCATTTCTATCCTTCCAGAAGATTTTTTAAAGGTTACAATAATTGAGATTATCATTATATTACAAGCTACAACTCAATAATTAATAAATGATCTATAAGTAATCATGGAAAACATCTGAGATACAAGAAGGATTAATTTTTATTTATTCTACCATTTTATATTAAGCAATGTAATGTAATTTTTAATATTTAGTTTTTTAATTACTCCCCAAATATTGTTCTTGAGTAGATTTACACCACACTTCACCTATTTATCTACTGCAGTGAATACAATTGAGGAAAGATATTTTTATTTTCCAAAAGCTGGGGATATCCCACTCACAATTCAGCGTACGATTTCAGTTATTAATCAAAATTTACATTTAGTCTTTTTATATCAATAACATATAAGATGATTTTTCACTTTTCAAAATTTGAACCTTTTAAACTGTAAATGTTCTATCGTAAAATTATTGTATTAGATTCAATTTTTTTTTAATTATAGGGAAATGGGAGACAATTACTGCTCGGTGATTAAAGTCACCCCAGGAAAGGGTTATGTGAGCTTCATTTATGTTGTTTGTAAAATGCTTTCAGATGTTTATGATGAAATTTATCAAGACATTAAAATAAAGACTAAAGAGGACAGAAAATATGCCATGCTGGTCTCTAATATAAACTGATCCAGAATTATTCTATTATGACACTGTGTAATTTTACTTTCAGGAAAAGTCTTGGTCAGCAGTGAAATGGGAGTCAGTCGTTCAGCCGTGCTGGTAGCCTCATATCTGATGATCTTCCATCACATGACCATCTTGGAAGCTTTGATGACTATACGTAAGAAACGGCCCATTTATCCCAATGATGGCTTTCTGAAACAGCTGCGGGAACTTAATGAAAAGTTACTGGAGGAACGGCAGGAAGAAGATGCAGAAAATTCTGCGGATGATGAAACAGGTAGCCAGATTTCTGTTGTTCAAGCAGGAAGTTGTTCCTTGTTGTCTGGCCTAGAGGATTCTGGGAGTGTCATGGGAGCCAAAGTCCATTCTATCATGGTGGAGGAAGAAGACACAACAAGCCTCCTGGGAAGTGTTATGAGCACCTCATCTATGGCAAAATCTACTTTGTCTTCCAAACAGCCAATTCTTATCAGTGAGGAGGAGGAAGAACAGCTTTATGAAGAATGGAGGAAGAAGCAAGGCTTGCCTGCAAAGGAATTTTCAAGCAAGGATGGAGAGAGTAAATCTTCACATCCTGCATTCCAGGTACAAAAGGAATCTGAGGAGGATATGGATCAAATGATCCAGGAATGGCGGTGCAAAAATGAGAAGTACCAAATGGAAACTTACTTGTTTCCCAAGGAAGAGGGTGATGATTCTACCGTGGAAAGAAGACCATATCCAGTAGATGACATAAGTGATACTGAAAGTTTAAGCAGCCAGGAAATCAAGATCTTGAAACAACAGCTGGAAGCGAGTAGTATCAACAGAATGAGAAGAGGGCGCACAGACTCTATGTCTACAGAAAGCAGCTGGGATATGTGGAATGAAAGGATGATGGAGATAGAGAAGGAAGCTGCTCAAAGATATCATTCCAGAACTAGGCATAGTGATGAAAATCTGAACCTTGAAAGAGGAACAAAGAAAAGAGAGATAGATGAGGAAAGCATATTATCTGATGCTAGCTCTTTTTATAATTTCTGTCAAAAGAATAAAGACAAATTAACTGCTTTAGAACGATGGAAGATCAAGAGAATTCAGTTTGGTTTTCACAAGAGAGATTCAGAAGCCACTGAGCAATCCAAGGATGAAAATGGTAGCGAGCAAAATAAAGAGGCTGCAGAGGAGGAGAAGAAGAACTTGTCAGATATCAATCTGACAGCCTACCAAGCCTGGAAGACAAGACATCAAAAGAAGGTGGGCAGTGAAAATAAAGATGAGATTGTAGATCTTGTTGTAGTTGAAGATTCTGCTTCTGCTAGGAGAAAGCAGAGACGGATAGAGTTACTCGAACACTCAAAAAAAGTTCTGGAAGAAAGTCAATCGCTTTGCAGCTGGGAAGCAGAAAGTGCCATGAGTGGAAGTATCCCATTGTCAGCCTTTGGGTCATCAGTAGTTTCTGTGAATGGTACAGAGGACTCTGCCTCAGCTTTAAGCATGCAGACAAACAGATCTTCTTTTTCTCAGGCTAGAAGCAGTAGTGGGGTCATGCCAAGTCCCACGGTAGCATCAGGTGTGCCCAACCTCCCAGTTGGCCCAGATAATTCAATATCAATGGCCAGCATTCAAAATTGGATTGCCAGTGTAGTTAGTGAAACTATTGCTCAGAAACAAAATGAGATCTTAATGTTGTCCCGCCCACCATCAGTAGCAGCTTCTAGTGTGATATCAGGAGACCATTGTAGACATCTGGAAGATGATAAGTCATCTCTGCTGAGTGCACCAAGCAGTTCTCTGCTTCAACAGCAGGACACCCAGTCCATCCTATCTTGTAACACCTCCGCGAGTGGAAGGCTAGGAGGGCCCAGCTCAACTAGGAAAGTGACGCAGACAAGTAAACCTCTGTATAGTCTCTTTGCTGATGAGATTGACCTGAAGAAACTGAACAGGAAGGAAAGGGAGATGCAAATGGACATGAGAGAGAAAATGTCAGATTACCAGACTGAAAAGTTGATCAGTGACAATAAACGTAGCACTTTATTTAAGAAGAAGAAGATCAAGGGAGATGATACAAAGACAAAAAATGATACAGGAAACTTAATTGGTGGCATGAGGTACCCAGTGGACACAGATCTCGACAGGAGTGACGCAATTTCCACTCTCTCGGGTGAGCTTGCCTGTGCGGGGGCTATAAAATCAGAGGTAGAGAATAATGTAAATAGGTGGCTCAAGAGTTTGAAGGCAGAAGAAAAGTCCTATCAGGATTGTCCTAATAACAGTGAACAGAAATATGCAAGATCATCCACATTTAGAAAGGTGGATAGTGAAGCTTCTAGTTATAGATATTGCCGGTCCCAAAAAGAAGAAATGGATTGCTCCTCAACCTACCAAAGCAGAGATAACATGCAGAGAACTTCATCACAATTTGCTTCTGCTCAAGAAGACAAAGAAGCACACAGATTTACGCACTCAAAAACCAGTGAGGCAAGTTCCAGAGAAGCAAGTCCCGAGCCCTATTTCTTCAGGAGAACTCCAGAGCCATCAGAATCCCATGAACCATCTCCACATGGTCGAATCAGATCACATAACTTTGAAGAGTGTGAGGAAGAGTCTGGTTCAGATGTATCTGAATTTGGAGCCAAGAGAAAATTCACCCAGAGCTTTGCAAAATCTGAAGAGAACACAGACGAAACGGTGGAAGAAATGAAAGAGTGCTTTGCCTCAAGGCATTCCTTCAGACACAGGCAACACACTCGCAAAGAGGAGGAAGAAGAAATGGATGATGATGCCATCATTGCTGCATGGAGAAGTCGACAAAAAGAAACTAAAGCAAAACTCCAGCGCAGGAGAGAGGAATAATTGAAAACAAATTCACGCTATTGCTACTTTCACTTATTTGGAAGAAAGCCTTCCAAGCTTTTGCAAAGCACCAAAAGTTAAAATTCCATTTTAATTACCTATCATTAACTTTCATCATCCTTGCCATTTACCAGATCGTAATCCTATCAATATCATTATATCTACACTCCCTCTCTGAAAGAATTTAAAAAAATTAAAACATGATTTTCCCCAAGAAAGAGAGATTATATGCCAATATCATTGTTTTATCAAGATTAGAACAGGAACAACATAAATGGCCTTTGTTTCCAAAATTCTTTTATTTTTTTCTATCCTGTTCCCATGTGAAAAGTACAATTGAGCTTTAAATATTCATTTGCTTCTAAAGCCCAAAGCATGGTCTCGTTTCTGTGTATCTATAGAGAATACTGCAGTGGGAATATACTGAACATTTGTTCCCATGACAACTTGTCACTGTGCAAAATATCAGTCATTGGTCATATGGGGAGAATTTGTTTGTGATTTTAATTTGGTTTGCCATAAAGAAAGTGACCCTAAAGATTAATAATTGAACAATATATTTAACTTCATAGAACATACACAATGACGGCAGGTATCCTTTTAAAATGTAAAAGGCTACATTTTGATGCATGTTCAGTGCAACTGATAGAAGCTCTTTACTGAAGTATGCTAGTAAAAGATATATCAACAACTTTGTATGTCTGCTGTGTACGAACTGCAAGAGCCTCCTATGAGAAAACAGGCCAGATCCAATCCGGTGATGAGAGCAGCTCTCTATAAATGCTTCCAAGTCGCAGTTCTGCCCACTGCCACTCCTGGTCATAAACTTGCCCCACCCAGTGTCTGGCTGAAACTTGCCCAGCTTTTGCTAGTGTCTTGCCTCATATTGGTTCCTCGAGTGTTATCATCATCTCATATAAATCAGGAAGAGGCAAATAATGTCTCAAACCCAAATAATCTTTGCAGTCCTCAAATATACTTGACCCTCCTGCTTCCTGTTCTCCTTTAGCTTGACCTGTCTTGCAGGCAGAGAGGGCAGCCCATCATTCTTCAAATGAGAAGTTTGTTTTAAGACAAAAGGGCATTTGATTCTTTTTAACGCGAGCAAAGATAATTCAACCTCATCTGCCCTTCATGTGCTTTCGCCTCCTTCTGCTCTTTTTGGGAGCAGGTGAGTCCATCCACTTTCATATTTTCAAACAAAACTCATGAAAGGGCCATAAATACCATGACTCGTTAAAATGAAAGCTGTTTTCTCTTACTCCCAGGAGACCCCTTTCTGAGAGAGGGGCAGAGAGAGTTCAACTCTTTGAAGAATTCTTTTTCTGTTCAAGTAGCTGCCTCTGAAGGCCGTCTTCTGGCCTTTGTTTCTAATGTCATCTTGAACAGCCTTTGCTGCAGCTCTTCTCTGAACTGCTTTGGAAAGTATGAAGGAGGATCAGCTCAGGGCAAGGGAAACCATTTGGTTTGCACACTGACAGGAAGCCATTCCTGGGGAAAGGAACTATATATGAGAGACTCAAAGAAACACTTCCTAAAAGAAGATGATATGGATGCCGTTGTGCTGTATCTGAAATTCTGGATGCTAACATAAAGATACATAAAATGAAGGTAAACATAAACTGGGAAATCAGTTAAAAGTTCTAATGAGCAGATTTGTGTTCTGCCCTTCCTCCAAGCATCTCCGGGTGGCATACACAGTTTCCTTCTACTCCATGACATTCTCACACAACACCCCTCCAATTTGTTTAGGCCTGGAGAGAGTGGTTAGCCAAAGGTTACCAAGTCTGTTTCATAAATTAAGTCATGAAACCCAGTCCCTCAGTCCCAGACTGACAAGCCTAATTCAACTTTCTAACCCTTGTACTGTATTACACTAAGCTGCAGTGTAGTGTTAAAATATACTTGAAGGATCTTTCTGCACACACCAATCAGCTTTGTTGTCATGCCTCATTCCTCCCCTCAGTTTGACCCAGACAGATGGGGCCATAGTCCAAGGCCAGAGGGTGTCATATAAGAACCGACTCTTCTTCTTCTTCATAGTAAAAAGGATTCTTGCTGAGAAGTAAATGGTGTCATAGACTCTGACAGAAGTCTTAAGAATGACTTACCAGGACCCGGATCATCCTGATTTCCACTCGTGTATCACCACACTGTATGGGATAAAATTTTGGGTGGGTGGAGATGTACAGAATTTAATCCGAGAAATGCTTTTGAAAGGTCAGTGGTTGCACTGGGGTCACATCAAGAGTCACAGGAATGATGGTACAGAAAGCCCTGTGGCCAAAGAGTTGACATGAGGATAAAACAGAGCAGAGAAGAATGATGTAAACCACTCTGGCCCATCATTGGGGAGAAAGGCAGGATATAAATAAAGTAAATAAGATAATTAATTAAAAAAAGATGCTGTAGGAAAGGTGTCCCTTTCCATTTCAGGGACTAAGACTATTTGTTGACAACACTGAGATCCTCCAGAGGTTGTTGTTGTTGTTGTTGATGTTTTAAAGATAAGCTTTCACTCTGTTAAGAACAGGCAAGAGAGCAGTTGTTTTCTCTTGTCATTTTATTGGCCACGGGACCAGTGTTCACAAACATTATTTAAGTAGCCATTGAGACTCGGTTTTTTCTCATGGATAAATCCTGAGTGGAGCAACTGGGGACCTGCTTTCTTGGAAGAAACAGCCACTCTTCACCAAAGTTACTTTTAAAAGGAAACTCCTTTCTGCCCAGGCTGAGGCCTTCACCAGATAATGATAACAATTCTGTGTAATGTGAATTAACTGTAAGTGGGGATTGACATGATCCACGAAAGGAAGATTTCCACACATACAAAACTATCATACAATTTTGTTTCTATAACACGGAGGATTATAAAAATGCTCAACTAAAAAGAGGGAATAGGATTAATAACTAAAGTAGGGTTCCACATTTTTGAGATTTTTAATGTAATAAGCAGCCCTATCTGAAGATGTCAACACCAGCACACTGTCAGTGCTGTTGCAGTGCTGCTGGGTAATGTACTACGTCCACTCTGCAGAAGAGTTAAAAGTCAATAAAACTCTTCATGCCACAAGATGCAGTTGCACTGAAATCCACAACAACGACACCACAGTCATGGCACAGTGTATCCAGGATAACCTTGTAACTGGCAGAGATGAAAGTAGTAAACCTGCCCATGCTGATATATCAGACTGAACCCCATACTATAGCAGCCCACTCCTGCAAGAAAGAGCAAAGGGAAAACTGTATCCATAATGGTGAAGAAGGTGGTGGCACCGAGAACAATAATTTCCCATGGAGCTCCATGGATGTGGTTCTGACTGCCTCCTAGCAACCATGTTCCTTATGGCCAATTGCAACTCAGAGCTCTTCCATTTAGCTTTTCATTAGTCACTTCTGTTTATACAGACTGCCTTTTAATTTTATTTTTATTAATTTATATCTGTTTCCTCTTGTTAGCCACTTCGAGACTGGTTGGCAGCAAGAGAATGACGTATAAATTTAATAATCAAGTTCATACAAATCAATGAGTAAGACAATATGAGAGCATATCCTGCCACTATCATAATAGGAAAATGAGCTTTGTTACAATTTTCTGCTGTTTAACTGTGAATGGATCAATTCAGCTTTATCTCTGACTTTCATTCACTCTCTTGCTTATAGTGCTGCTTTATTCTACAACATATTCCCAAAGTTCATCATTTGCTCTACAAAAATAGTAGTGGGTTACTTTAGTATTAGTGTACTGCTACTATAGTCTGTAATTTGTATATTGGCCAAGGAAGAGGAGGAGGAGGGGATCAGTTAGTAACAGCTTGAGTAAACTGTACTGCAAACAAAGATAAAACCAAGGCCCCCAAATTCTGAAGGTAAAACATTCCACCAATCTGGTCCAGCAAACAAAGATGAAACTTTGGTTTAAAACATCAAAAAAGCCACATAGAACAAAGACTGGGGTGGGATGGGGGTCAGAACAACTTGGTCAAATCACTGGTCCATTTAACTCAGCAATGAATGTCCACCGTGGGTGTCATTGGCATCCAGGTTCTCAGGTAGAGAAAGCCATTCTCAGCCCTTGTTGCCTGAGATACCGGGGGCTGAACTTTGGGCATCTGGGAGGAGATCAATATAGATATAATGTAAGCAGTTTCAGCACAAAACGAGTGCTGAAAAAAAAGGAACCAACAAAGAGAAAATAATAACAGAGAGTGATGAGAAGACATAAAACACAGGCAGTGAAGTTTAAAGCCAGGAAGGAGGTTGTAAATATGAGACTGACAAAGGCACTGTGTATTACAGTGACCAAGTATAGAAAATATAAAGGAGTCAATACATGTTTGTAACTACATAATATAGAGTAAATAATTTTTAAAGAAGATATTAGGAATCCAAATCCAGTAAAACTGACTTACACATTACAGAATACACAGGTTGGGCATGGACACCACAATCACATTGTGAGTCGCAAGTTCCCATGTGAACTGCCTGTGCATGAAGACGGGTTTCAGCCTTTCCCCCATGCCATTTTCCTGAAACTGTAAGGGTCCCACAAGGTGCACTGTTGGGCCCACAGCAAAACCCACATACATAATCAGGAGTTTCCACAACAGGCGAACTAGCCTATCCAAGGACTGCTTTAGGACAGGGAAATGGAATAGGGTTGCCAACTCTGAATTGGGACATTCCTGGAGATTTGGGGCCAAAGGATGGGAAGGGCAGAGTTTGGGGAGGGAGCTCAGCAGGGATGCAGTACGATACAGTCCACCATGCAAAGCAGCTATTTTCTCTAAGGAGACTCACTGTACTTTCCAGGAGAAATCCAATCCCCCAACTTCAGGATTAGGGATGCCAGCCTCCAGGTGGAACGTGGTAGCCCCTGGTTTTACAGCTCATCTGCAGGTGACAAATATCAGTTCCCTTGGAAAACATGGCTGCTTTGGGGGCTGGACTCCATAGCATTATACTCCACTCCATAAATTCCACACCAGGAACTCAAATCAGTACACACAACATATGTGAGAATTGAGGAAAACCTGCAACTCGTGTGTGATTCAACACAGGACATAAATTGGGGATTCTGGGCCCAACCTTGTATCTTCTGTGATCCTTGAACTGACCCTGATATGGGACAGCCTGAAAGAAGGACTTAAAAGCAAGAGAAGTATAACTTTAGGTGGAAAAGAATAAATCAGCGTATTTTGTAGGAACAGAAAAAAGAAGAATCAGGATTGAATGAAGGAAACAAATCAAAATTCAGTTTTAGATTCCTTATAAAACTTAATGTGTGGCTCACTGAAAATAAACTTGAGCAAAAAACAAACAAATCAGCATGCCAAAGGGGCTTCTTTTCAGAGCTCTTTATTGGAAATAAAATTGCATTTAACAAAACTGGCTTTAAGTTGTCCGAGGGGGGGGGGGATATTACATTTGCCTAGAAAATAAACAAATAAATACAATAATATAACAGTAAAACCAAAAATCTAAAATCATCTCCATGTCCCCAAATTTACAGTCAGATGGGGGAGGTGTGTTCAGAGGTTCTGGAACGATCTTCCTCAGTTCCCAGTAAAGCTTAAGGGCAAAGCCATGCAGTGATAAATGTTCCTTCCTCAGAACAGTCAGCTGATAAAACCAGAAGTGATAGTCCAGTTCTCAGAGATCTTTTAGGTTGCCCTGGGGAGAACACAGAGGTAATCTGGGTTAGGCTTTTGGGACAGAGGGATGGGTAGGATAGAGGCAGCCCCCTCGCCCCATGGCCTTGCCCATCCAGTTTGGCCTTTGGGAGATGTAGACAAGGGGGCAGGAAAAAAGCAGCCCTCCTGAGGACTTCCCTTCCCGGCCCAGCCTTTGAGAAACGTAGAGTAAGGCAGCAGGGCCCCGTCCCCCCAGCCTTTCTGGCCCAGCCTTTGGAAGATGTAGGTGGGTGGAAAGGTGGCAGCACACCCTTCCATGGCCTGCCCAGTTGGCTTTTGGAATATATGGTGACCTATATAGACACTGTTGTATGGGGATGGGGCCAGGAGGGCTAGTGCCCCTCCAAAGCAGCTGTTTTTCTTCAGGAGAACTAATGCCTGCCTGCCTTCCCTCCCTCTTCTTTCTTTCTTTCTTTCTTTCTTTCTTTCTTTCTTTCTTTCTTTCTTTCTTTCTTTCTTTCTTTCTTTCTTTCTTTCTTTCTTTCTTTCTTTCTTTCTTTCTTTCTTTCTTTCTTCCTTCCTTCCTTCCTTCCTTCCTTCCTTCCTTCCTTCCTTCCTTCCTTCCTTCCTTCCTTCCTTCCTGAAGGTTTCCAGTCCGCTACCTGGAATTTGGCAAGCCAGCTGGCTGCATATGGAGGTGGAGTCAGGAATCAAGCCCAGCTCTTGAGATTAGAGTCTGCTACTCTTTAACCACTTCACCACACTGGATCTCAAGACTGAGTGGGGAGCAGGAGGAGGCGGGCCAGAACCCAGGAAGGTCACAGTGCAGGTGTATGTGCTAGCACTCATTGTATTCTTGGCTGTGACAGGCTTTGCCCCTAGTCAAGCTATAATGGAGGAGTCCATCCTCCAAAGCAGCCTTTTGTCCAGGGAACCGATCTCTGATATCTGGGGATGAGTTATAATTCCAAGAGAGCATCACCTTCCATGTGGAGATTAACAAGCATTGTTGGGACCCAGTTTGGATCAGTCTTGTTACATGCAGGGACAGAAGATTTCAGCTTTTGCCCTGGTGCTGTATTGTCAACAGGAAATAGGCCTTGGCAGAGGGGGATTATTTCCCACAAAGGGGAGTGCCCAGTTTGGGAAAATGCCACAGGCCAACGGCTGAAACCTTCTTTAGCACAATCACTGTTGCCCAATGAACAACATATGAATTCTTCATGGAAACATGGAAACTTTTCAAAATGACAGACTGCTGTAGAATAATTTTACAAAGTATGGAAATATTCTCAGTGAACTTTTCCTAATAAAAATTTCATACATGCTTGTAGTTATGTTGTAGTTAGTACACTAAACACATCCCATCCCTATAATGCTACTGCTAAAACTAGGGAAAGCCATGCTCCTTTTCTTAGTAGAAAAGCTTTAAATTTCAGTGAAAGACTCACCTCACATGTTGATAGGATGAACAGAGATTTGAGTTTGACTTTCTAAACTTAAGATCCAGACATTACTACATCACCGCAGTTCCCGTGCTGGCACACCACCTGTCTAGGCCCGGCATATTATATGCATGACATGCAGCCACAAGGGGGGAAAAATCTTGAAAAGCAGCAGAGATTCAAGACATTCAAAATCTGTGTATTTTCATTTCAGAAGAGACTAATGATAAACCCAGGATTGCCAACCTCCAAGTGAGGCCTAGACATCTCTTGGATTTACAACTTTCCACAGTTCAGTTTCCCTGGAGAAAATGGCTACTTTGAATAGTAGTAGAAGAAGAGTTGGATCTTATTTGGTGCTTTGCTCTACTCAAAGGAGTCTCAAAGTGGCTTACATTCGCCTTCCCTTTCCTCTCCCCACAACAGCACAGGTGAGGATGAGAGAGCCCTGATATTACTGCTTTACTGGGGGAGCGGGGACGCAAACCCAGCTTGCCAGATTAGAAGTCCGTGCTCTAACTACTGCACCAAGCTGGCTAGTATAGACTGTAATGCATTCTGTCCCTCCTCTTCCAAAATCCTATCCTCTCTAGGCTTCGCTCCCAAATCTCTAGAAATTAGACCGTTGTTCTACATACGTGAATTCTAGAAACAAAAATCTGAATCATTGAGTCACTCTGACAGAGTTTACATCAGCTCACAGTTGGGTATCCCTCCCCCACTAAAATTTCTCTTCCATCTTGATCACTCACATTTTCTGAATGCAACATCTTTTCTGCCCTAAAATGAAAAATAGGAACTGGGCTACTGTTTTCACAGATGTCAGCGAGTGCAGTTATATAATTAATTTCAACAGCTTTCTAAACTATGTGCAATTAGCACCTATCTTTTTACTAGCACTTATTTTTCTTCCAAAAGAAATCTGTTTCTACACCTCTCATCAACTTTTTGTTTTGTTTTTTTCCTTAGAGAATTCTAGTGCTGATTCTTCATTTCCTTTGGGATATCTTCTCCCTGAGAAATTTATTTCCAGTTCTCCCTCCAACCCCCTTCTAAGATCAGAACAGCCCACTTATATTTTTCAGTCGTAATGAACAACCATCCCCTCATTAATAAATTATTCTTGGCTAACACAAAGGAATATATTATGTCACCTTCTCCTGCAGCTCCTATGCTTCTAATGAGACAGCGGACAGGGTGAGATATAATATTCCTTGATTTCATTACTTGACAATCAGTTGTCATTTGTATGTGAGAGAAACTTTATATATTTATGGAGATATTTATACCACACTTTTCTCTCCAATGGGACATCATTCTCCTCTATTTCATTTTGCCCTAATAAAAGCCATGTACAGAAGGTAGCCAAACGGCCTAATTAGTTTTCTTTTGCCCAGCCCCATTGAATCACATGGAGAGAAGAACCTTTCTTATATTTTTACTGCAGAAGAAATATAGATGCAGAGGAGTTCCCAAATCTGCACAGAGAACATTAGGATTACATAGTGTTCTTGATTGGGAAAGATGATGCCCTTGCAGGATGAGCCAATAGCCTGGGGTCTCTACCTCCCCGGAACACCCTACGGCCCTTACGCCAGCCTTCCAGGAACTGCTGACAGGGATCCGGGTCTTTCCTGGCATT
This sequence comes from Paroedura picta, assembly GCF_049243985.1. NCBI lineage: Eukaryota > Metazoa > Chordata > Lepidosauria > Squamata > Gekkonidae > Paroedura > Paroedura picta. The sequence goes on along the minus strand of NC_135374.1, from coordinate 42,108,255 downwards.
GGTCCCAGCCCCCAAAGTTTACATATTTTAATGGCTTGCTCATGCCTTCTGGCCTCGGCACACAAGATAAGACCAGCTTGATGCTGCTCAAAACAATCCCTCCTCCAACTCATGGGAAGTTACATTTTGGAGAGGAACATACTTGATAAGAAACAACAGTCAAAAACAGTCAAACCAAGATGCAGAACTATAGTCAATTTCTAATAACTGTATGATTAATCAGAAGGTTGTAACCTTTTTTTTTTACACCATGCAATCAGTTGGGCAAAGAGACCGCATGACTGGCCCAGGATCACCCAGTGAGCTTCCTTGCTAAAATGGTGGGGAAAACAACATAAAAAGTATGTATCTTCACTGGGCGCAAAAGCAGGGCATAAATATTAACTTCCCTTATTGAAGATGCAGCACTTGCCTCACGGGCAGGGCAGAATCAGCTGGGCTTGCATGGGTGAATGTCTTTCTTCAGCTCATCAGACGTTATCATCTCCTATTCTAAAAATGAACTGCAAATGAAATAGAACCTAAAGTTTCTCCACTAGGTGGCTAGGTATTCCACCAAGTGATAACGAATTACCACATAAGAAAGGGAAAGAGTTACAAAAGCTAAATCCTCTCCCCTTGAAAAAAGATGAATCCAGGCAGCTGACAGGAGTACCTCAGAGAACAGCAGATCCTACTTGGAACTTGGTTTGATAAAGAATTAAAGGGAAATTAATCAAGTAAGGCCAATGCATACAAACCTCAAAGAACAGCGTTTTCTTAGGGTTATTTAGTCAGCAACAAGTTATTGTGTTAGTGATCTATTTAATATTTGCCGTAGTAGTGCTGTGTGAATACCTCTACTACCTCTACTGATCCTGCAGGGTCAAGTAACATTTTCCCCTCACTTGTGGGCTCAAGGGAGGGGCAGGGGGGTAAGGCTCCTAGGTCCCAATGGACCATTCTGTTCTCAGCAAAAGCAGTAGACTTATAGCAATTTCGTTTTACAGAGAGCAAACAGAGCTGCTCAGTTGCTGGGCATGGCACATTTTTCTTGCCTAGAAGTGGGTTAACTAAAAAACACCCCACCCAATAAGACTAAATCATCTCACTGGAATACCAGAGTGGGAATCAGACCATCCAGACCAACTGATTACACAATGTCTTGCAGTGTTCCCAGGAAGAATGAATCTTGTTGGCTTGAAGCAGCAGGATTCACTTAGCAGCTAGCAAGACCTAAAGGAAATTGATGTTAGAAGATTTGGTATCTTGTTTTCAGATTTCTTGGTATCTAGCTAATGTCAATATGATCAGCACCAAGAAGATGCATCTAAGCCATATGATTTCTTTCTGAGCACAGAACTCTCACATGTGAAAGGCATCTGGTGCCAGGCAACAATATGCTTGGAATTCATCAATTCTGAACTTACTTGCTGTATCCAGAGAGGGGTGCACAGCCTTATTGTGTGAGCGATAAATATATGTATTACTTGACACCTGTTTTCACTGAATCAGAATCACACAGCTGGAAGAGATCACAAAGGACCATTCAGTTCAGGCCCACACCTTCTCAGGGACTCTACTGCACAGAAATGTTTTAAATATTTTGTGTATGGTCTATTCTTGCACCAGGAGGAATCAAGATATTAAACCGAGGCTAAACTTATTTTAAAAGCTCTAAATGATTGGCAGCTGTATAGGACTATCTGCCTAGTTGCTAAAGATGACAATTAATTTAAAAAAAAGATTGTGGATATCAAAAGCCTTATTTTTATATATCTGACTCCTGCATGGAATTTTTAAAAACAATAACAGAGCCAGGAAGATCAATTGCTGGTACTTGATATAATACACACTTTGAGTCTGGGATAGGGTTTAAAAGAATACAGGGCATTTAGGAAGGTATTGAGGTTTATAAATCTATCTCAAGTATTCAGCACCAAGGTTACTAAGAAAGTGATGTGATCTGGTTCAACCAGATGATATTTGGAATGCATTTCCTATTTAGGTGAGAAACGTATCTCCTGACATTTCTGATGGCTGCTCTGATGAGCAGACTCATAATGCAGTTCCAACATATTCCATTAGGCAGGTATCTTGTTGCCTCCTCAGTTGCCAAATACATTCAACGTCTTTTGTTAACTGTCCTTGGAGGAGTGCAAAGAGGTATTTAGTGGAGCATGGGGTAAAATTTAACAAGGAAACGGACACTTACCTTCATATATCCAGCCAAATGAAAGGTTTATCAGGTAACTCCTCGCTTCCCAGTAGTAAGGAAGAATTTTGAAACCTCAGAACAGCAAATGTAATAGCCAATAAAACAGATACTGAATTCAGAATTGTCAGCAAGAGGAGGAAAAAATAAATAGTTTCCACAGTAGCCTTCATATGCTACGACAGAAGAATAGTAAAGGTATATAACTGTTTCTAGCAGGGGTAAATTATATTCCCAGTTTCTACAGAAGTCTGTGAGAAATCCATCCCAAAATATAGGGAAGTTTAAGCAGTTGTTTTAGAACAGTAAATGAAAGTATATATAAAGGTAAAGGTAAAGGTATCCCCTGTGCAAGCACCGAGTCATGTCTGACCCTTGGGGTGACGCCCTCTAGCGTTTTCATGGCAGACTCAATACGGGGTGGTTTGCCAGTGCCTTCCCCAGTCATTACCGTTTACCCCCCAGCAAGCAAGCTGGGTACTTATTTTACCGACCTCGGAAGGATGGAAGGCTGAGTCAACCTTGAGCCGGCTGCTGGGATTGAACTCCCAGCCTTATGGGCAAAGCTTTCAGACGGCTGCCTTACCACTCTGCGCCACAAGAGGCTCATGAAAGTATATATAAGTGCCAGCAAATTCTAGTGTAGAGCTGATAAATTAATGTTGGGATGAGACCCTGATCATGGAACTATTCCTAAGAGGCTATTACTTTAGAAGTTCTGTCTCCACAAATTGCAACTGCTCTGTAAAATTTGGTGATATGAAGAAGAGATGAAGGTACAAAAAAGAGAAAGATTTATCTATTGATGGCATTTTTCAACACCACCAAGCCATAGTACAACCTAGCAATATTCTGCAATGGAAATGGAATGTGTTGTGTTTCTGAAGATAAGGCAATTTTAAAAAATGCATGTCACCTATTGGAGAGTCTAGTTAAATTAATGGCCATCTCAGTTCCTAAGAAGATGTGGCATATACCTACCCAGCATGGTTCTCAGGCACAGCATGACTCTCAACTGCTGAAGGAGTTCCTTCAAGTAAGCTGTGGCTGTTTTGTTCTAATGGAAAAATCACTCTAGCAACAAGGGCAATGAGCAATGTAATGCAGGCATGGTGCAAAGGAAACTAATTTCTAGAACAGGCCAGTGATCATCACACAAACCCCAAGTGCCTGAAAAGTGGCTACGGATCACAAGAGGAAAGCACTCACACATTTTCAAAGGACAGGGACTTTTAATTAACTAATAAGAGAACCACTGGTATGTTCATGAAGAGCTATGCGAATAGTGCAGGTTCTTTGATGACTTTAAGATTTAAAAAAAACATATGAGACGTAATTTACATCTGATTGAAGCAGTAATCCAGGTAACAGGAACAGATAGTCAAGAAAATGCCTAATCTGGGATGCATTACTGCTATTGGACTGTCAAATGAAGGATGAAAACAGATAAAATGTTTTTTGTCCTAGAGTGTTAAAACCAGAATCTGCTAGCATCAATATATGTAATATACATACATTACAATATATGTAATGATCCCATCTGTGGATACTTAAATCCAGAGATTGGGACTATGGACAGACAAGACAGGTTTTTCAACAAATCTTTTCTTGTTCCAGATTTGGAGAAAAATTTGGAGCCAGATTGGTGTACTGATTAAGAGCAGCAGCTTCTAATCTGGCAAACAGAGTTTAATTCCCAACTCCTCACATGCAGCCAGCTGGGTGACTTTGGGCTTGTCACAGCACTGATAAAGCTGTTCTGACCAGGCAGTAATATCAAGGCTCTCTCAGCCTCACCTACATCACAGGGTGTGTGTTGTGGGGAGAAGAAGGGAAGGTGATTGTAAGCTGCTTTGAGACTCTTGGGTAGTGAAAAGTGGGGTATAAAAACCAACTCCTCTTCTTCTGAAATCTAAAAATGAAGTATCCTCTACAATTCCTTGCAGGCTACCCACTATTTAATTGGATCTGGCCTGGCCAGCACCACACAACTGGGCTCATCTCAGTCAACACTAGGCCACTGTGCTTGGCCTGGCCCAGTGACTTGCTGCTGCCCTGAGCAAAAGTAGAAGTGTATGCTGCCTACAATACACAGGAAAGGCAGTGGCGGGAAGTGAGGGGGGAGGAAAAGGCCTGAAGAATAGAAAAAGTAAGTACATAACATTATCTCCAAATAAAATTAAAGATGTTACTGGAACTGTCATTATGTTGTCAGGAGAATCACTTGAAATATTAGGAGATGCAAATAACTGATACTTTCCTGGTAGTCTTGTGATTAAAAACTCAGGCCCATTCCGCACAATTATCAATGTGGCAGATTGCTTGCAGAAAGAAATAACGGAATTTAAAATAGTGGAATTCGGCGTAACGCATACCTGCCTTTCTAGTGGAATCCAGTAGCGTTTCAATCGTTTCCCACAGGTTTCCGGTCTTGCCAAAAATCTCTGGAAAGGAAGCGATTTTTTCCTTGCTTTGTCCCACCCCTGGCCGTCAATCAAACGAACAGCCAATGGGTGGGTGTTATCATGCTCCGGAGAAGCCCCTTTCCCTTTAAGCACAGTTTTTTTTTAAAAAAGAAAAACAAACGTTGCAATGAATATGCCTTGATTCCTTGCTTCCTCCTAACGTAGAGACCCATCTAGCTGGCAGCTGGTGTGTGAGCTGCCGATTCATCATTGCCACATTCCCCCAAGTGAAAAAAAAATCCCCCCCCCCAGTGCACGGGCATGATTTTCAGCGAAAATAAAGGGAACTTGCAAACGGGGCTGTGTTGTGCTTGGTGACTTGAGGGGACCTTTAAAGCAGCTCTGTGGAGGGACTGCAGCTGGAGAAGCCTCGCTGTGTGAAAGAAGGCTTGCCGGCTCGTTGCTCTCCGCTCGCTCCGAGAAAAAAAATGGTGATCGCTTCGCCGGAAGTTCAGAGGAGAGAGCCAGGGGGAGGGACTTTGCTGAAACTGCAACAATGTTAACGCACAGGTCTTTTTTGCTAGTGTTGCAGATTGCTTGCAAGAGTGTAGCGCTTTTCGGAGGGTGAATACACTTTTCTGGATTCCCCTTTAAGCGCTACAACGAATCGCTTTTTGCGGATCAGTTTCAGGACTGTGGCAGATTGTGTGCGACGTCGTGCATAACTGCAAATTAGTAGCGTTTACAATTTGCCACACTCCTGCTAATTTAACTTGTGCAGAATGAGCCTCATTGTATCCCTGTAGCTACAGTGTTTGGCTGTAGAATTACTATACCTCTTTAAAATGTGAGCTATCCTGGTATTAAAGTATACAAAAGGTGTACAAATATGTAACGGGGAATTATAGTGTACCAGCTACAAGTTATCTCAATTCCAATACCAGAAAGATGTTTATCCTTTACCAAGAATGGAAAAGGCCTTACCCTTGCTTGATGGATTCAAGTAGTTCACTGTCCTTGATTCTGAAGTGCAGAGGTTGCCAGACTGAAATAGAGAAGTCCTAAAACAGCTTTTACTACCCCAGTGGGTAATTGGAAGTTCTGCATGTCAGAATGATTGACAGATATTCTGGAAGACTTCCAAATTATGCTAGAACATGTTGTGAAGGACATCTCTTTCACAGATGCCATGGCATTTTTGGATGACAGTATTTTACAGAAATTCACAAAGATCATAAAAAAGGATAAAGGGTTCTCTAATGTTTACTAAAAACAGAATAAATATGACAATCTTAAATGCAAGATCCTTTTAAATAGCTGTAAAATATTTGTGCCATGTCTTTTCATTAGTATATGACTTGATTTTGACCAGCTGCCAGCTTTGAAGATGAGGCTAAATCAAAGGACTATGAAAAGACAACATCCATGGGATTTGCAAGATGCCAATAATTTGTAGAAAGGTACTCAACTATTACTACATCTTTGAAATAACATTTTGTGGGAAAACAACAAAAAGAGGGGAACTGATACCATGGCCATCGAATTAGCTTTTAAGAACAAGGATAACAATATGTTATGATTGTTGAAAAGCATTTGAAAACAAACAAAAATTGTTGTTCCTTATTCCTTGTGCTGTAGGTAAACTGGCTTTGTCTGTGGTACTTTTGCTGGGTAGCACGCTGCTCTAGAAGATGTATTGATTCCTTGTCCCTGCAGCTAACTTCCTTGAGGTCTCTTCCCCCTTTTTCTTTACATGTTATAACCCTTCCCCCCTACCTACAATAACATATTATTTGTTCCCATCAATACATTGTTTTTAACATTGTTTTATTATCTTAATAAGAGCCTCTTGTGGCGCAGAGTGGTAAGGCAGCAGACATGCAGTCTGAAAGCTTTGCCCATGAGGCTGGGAGTTCAATCCCAGCAGCCGGCTCAAGGTTGACTCAGCCTTCCATCCTTCCGAGTTCGGTAAAATGAGTACCCAGCTTGCTGGGGGGTAAACGGTCATGACTGGGGAAGGCACTGGCAAACCACCCCGTATTGAGTCTGCCATGAAAACGCTGGAGGGCATCACCCCAAGGGTCAGATGTGACTCGGTGCTTGCACAGGGGATACCTTTACCTTTATCTATTATCTTAATATTTTTATGTAGCAATACTTTTGTATTTTTACTACACATGTCGATTAATTTTTATCATTTTATTTATTTGTTTGTTTGTTTGTTATATTTATATACCGCCCTCCCCGGTATCAATCCACATTGATTGCAGTTTGTATTGATGCATTATTTATATGGGTCAATTGACCGAATAAACATACTGTCTGACTGACTGCTTGGTAGCACTTGCTTCCAAAAGAATTCAGCACCTGTGGCATCTAGCCAATGCAAGAAACTTACGGTGACTGAGAGCTAGTTTACCATCTTAGCCTAAAAAGCAAACATAAATGTAATAGATGGAAGAAGCAACAATATATTATTCAAGAACTCCAGGATAAATGTTCGGTCTTTGGTGCCCTGGCCTGCCCAAAATCCAGAGGCATCGCTGCAGTGCCTTCAGCCCAGTCACAAGTAAACATGACTGCTCTACAAGTGAAGTCTGCAAGCCAATATCAGGACAGAAAAATCCATCGAAAGCAGGCAGCTGGATATAAAAGCAGTCAAACACCTAGAGGTGATATGGAGTAGTATAGTATAACCCAACCTCATCAGATCCTTGAAGCTAGAAAGGCATGGTATTTTGATGAGTGACCACCAAGTAAGACTTTGCCAAGGAAGGAAATAGAAAGCCACCTCTGCTTTAACACCTTAAAACCATGTGGGGTCAGCTGCAGCTTGATGGTACTTTACACACACAGACACACGGAGAGCAGAAGTAGAAGAGTGTTTCACCTTCGGAGGCCACCCCAACTGCTAACTGTTCCATAACTATGAATCCAGAGGATAATGATGAACAGGAATACACACTACATTGTGACTTACTGAGGCTATCAATTTTATTTTTGTACAGAAAAGAACAATTCAGAATAGGACAATTACTCTGTGGGTGACTTGCTTGACTTGTTTAATGAAAACTTTCCCATGATACCAGAACCTGAAAGACTGTCAAGGCTGAATCCTGAAACATTAACGTTTGACAAAGAACCTTCTATATTCTATATATACTATATTCTGGTGCAGTTATTCCAGTTTAATCCTACTGATTTCAATTAATTTGTTATTGTTATTGTTATTATTAGGTGCAAAGATGTGTCCAGCCCATTGTGACCCCATGGACAATGATCCTCCAGGCCTCCTGTCCTCTATCATTCCCCGAAGTCCATTTAGGTTTTTACCGACTGCTTCAGTGACTCCATCCAGCCACCTCATTCTCTGTCGTCTCCTTCTTCTTTTGCCCCCAATCGCTTCCAACACTAGGCTCTTCTCCAGGGAGTCCTTCAATTAATTTAGACTGGAGTAATTCTACATAGGACTGCATTGTTAGTCTTTCAGATGAAAATTATATATAGAAGCCAAATAAAGAATGTAGATTAATCGAAGTTGATAGCACAATTTCATACCGGCAAGGAAATAAATTGTCTTAATGTTACAATGAAACATCAAATGATTGAGAAAGTAAAGGAACAAAATGTGGTAGCATCTCAGGTGAAAAAATGTTAGGCCAAAATGTCAAACCTAAGGTTTCAAGATTGTGAATTGTACCCCATCATTTCTCTTCTGCTCTTGAATGAGTCTTTACACTGGAAAAAGAGAGTCAGTCAGAATGTCCCCTGGATCCAGTCCAAGGCAGCAAATACTGTATTCACCCTAAAGGCAAGACATTCCCTGCAAAGAACTGTATACAAAAGTTCCTTATTTATATACTAGCAAGAAAGCCCATAGCAACCAGGAATACAATGGGCGCTAGGACCCAGGAAACACTGGTAGGTGCAGAGCTCTCTCTCTCTCTCTCTCTCTCTCTCTCTCTCTCTCTCTCTCTCAGCAGGAGCCATAGGAGGTATTCAGGAGGTAATCAGGGCTCCTTGTAGCAGGGAATCAAGGGTCAAGGGTCGTTCGCGGTTTGTTTCTGTCTCTCTCTTCTTTGCAGCAGGAGCCATAGCAGGTAATTAGGGGTTGTCTGTGGTTTGGCAGGGCTCTCTGTGTCTCTATGTGTCTCTCTCAGATGCCTGAGAGCAAAGTGGCTAGCGTCCAGGGAAGGAGGGCGGAAGTTGGAAGGGAGGGCCAATCCAGGTGCGGCCTTCTTCCCTCGGACAGCCAAGACACTCTCCACCCCCAGGGCTGTTTCACAAATATTAAGAGGAACAATGGATAAGGATATTATTGTAAATCGACCTGAGCCATATAGGAGGGTGCTATAAAAATCTAAATAAAATAAATAAATTTCTACATGAATTGAAGATTACTCCCTCTTATCTTGACAGCATGCATTAAAAGGGCTTCAGTACAGGTAAATATGGACCAAGTGCTCATGTGAATGCTAGTAGGGCAAGTGCAATTCTTTTTTATATTAGACTAGTAAAAGAGCCCATTGCATTCCAAATACAATGGGCCCTAGCAGGGGGGTGGAGAGCGAGGGACTGGCGAGGGCAGGGTGAGGAAAGGTAGCTTACCGGTGAGAGGGCTGTAGCGACGTCGGGCAGCTCCTTCGCGGCGGGCAGCTCCTTGGGTGGCTTCTTCTCGGCGGGCAGCTCCTTCGGCGGGCGGCTCCCTGGCGCGGTCTTCTTGCCGGCGGCCATCTTCGTGTGCCGGCGATGCGTTTTTAGAGGCCGGGGGCTCCCTGGGCGGCGGCGGGCGCGGCCCGCGGGCGCGGCCGTCGGGCGCGGCCCGATCCGCGGGCGCGGCCGGCGGGCGCGGCCCGATCCGCGGGCGCGGCCGTCGGGCGCGGCCCGATCCGCGGGCGCGGCCGGCGGGCGCGGCCCGATCCGCGGGCGCGGCCCGATCCGCGGGCGCGGCCCGCGGGCGCGGCCCGATCTGCGGGCGCGGCTCGCGGGCTTAGAGGTTAGAGGTTTAGAGCTTAGAGGTTCTTAGAGGTTCTTAGAGGCCGGCTGGCTTGGAGCAACTGCGAGCTGCGCTACGCGCGGCTCGCAGTTGCTCCGGCAAGGAATCGGAGGGACCAATCGGCAGGCGCTTCGCGCCTGCCGATTGGTCCCTCCGATAGTCTGTCATGAGGAAGGGGCCAATCGGCACCCTTCCTCATCCCGGACACAGCCCGCCTTCCAAGGGCTTACTGTTTTATTTAGTCCGTGGCGCCCGCGGCGCCACGGGCGGTGTAAAGATGGATTATCTAAACCCATTTCAGTCTGGATTCTAAGTGGTTTGGAAATTAAATTGACTCATCTTTCTTGGCTGCCCCCCCCCCTCCCATGTTCCAAACTATTTAAAAAATCTGAGTCTTTTAAACTTGGTGTAGATCTGGTCCCATGACCGTGAATACCCCCTCGCCTGCATCTTCCTGGCAATGGCCATGTAGGCCTCCTTAGTGTGGCCATGCGTACTGAGTTTTTCTAAGCTTTTAGAAGCGTGGACAAGTTCCAACATCACCTCTGCTTCTGCCCGCTGCCAGAAAGCACCCTTCTGTGGCTGAGACATATTGCAGAGTGACGTTGGGCTGACAAAAATGTGTTTATACGCCTCCCCTCCCAAGTATCTAATTAAGCATCCAATGGGATCAGGCCACTTAATGGCATGCGACCGGAGGCTTACTCTTGCGCCCCACACTAAGCTTCTCTTTACAGAACAATAACCACAGTCCATTCTGTCAAAGAGTCACGCTGCCTGTACGTGCCTGTGAGCCCAGAGCCTAAGTGCTTTCCTCTGTTTGTAGAGTGGTTGAGTACAGATAGGTCTGTATAGGTCATGGGTCCTCCCCCCCACACACACACACATGATCCCATAGTGGCACACCAGCCCATTCTGCCTGGTATACAGATCCCAGCCCAACTGACGGACCTAAAACAGTTCCGCAGGGCTTGCAAAAAAGAGGTCTTCCACCAGGCATTTGGTTGAGACCAGGCATAACCAACAGCGTCTGAAGGGCCCCTGCTCCCCCCTCCCTCCCAGAACTCCATCAGTGCGCTCTGGACCTGTTTGCACTGTTACACCTCTCAGTTATTAGTATTATTGTTACGGTTATTTATATGTGATGTATTGTTTCATGTATTGTTTATACATTTTATGTAAATTACCCTGAGCCTCTGGGGAGGAAAGAAAGAAAGAAAGAAAGAAAGAAAGAAAGAAAGAAAGAAAGAAAGAAAGAAAGAAAGAAAGAAAGAAAGAAAGAAAGAAAGAAAGAAAGAAAGAAAGAAAGAAAGAAAGAAAGAAGAAAATATTATTTCCCTCTCTTCTCCATCAACCTCACCAGGACAGGGACACAGGGTACAGTTCTTAGTTGGCTATGCTCCTTTCTCCATAACTGGTCACAGATGGTATCCATGGGGAATGAGTTGTTGTGACCCTGTAGGTTCCCTTGTGGAGTTCCACAGGGCTCGGTGCTCTCCCCCACTCTTTTTAACATCTTCATGCACCCTCTGGCCCAGCTGGTCTGGAGTTTTGGGCTGGGCTGTCATCATATGCCAATGACACCCAGCTCTATGTCCTCATGGACAGCCCAGATGACACCCGGATTTCCCACAGAACCATTTGCCAGATGTTTGGAAGTAGTGGCTGGATGGCTTGAGCAGAGTTGCCTGAAACTCAACGCTTCCATGATGGAGGTCCGATGGATGGGTGGGAAGGGGGCAGGACGAGAATCATGTTTGCCCATACTGGCCAGGACACCATTTACCATCGTGCCCCAAGCCAGGAATTTGGGTGTGATCTTGGATGCCTTACTGACCATGGAAGCACAGGTCACGACACTAGCCTGCCAGGCATTTTTCCATCTTCGCCAGGCATGACTACTAGCGCTCATCTGTCTCTCGAACATCTAGTCATGGTAATCCATGCAACAGTCACCCCCAGAACTGATTTCTGTAACTTGCTCTACGCAGGCCTGCCCTTGTCTCTGACCCAGAAATTGAAGCAGGTGCAAAATGCAGCTGCTAGGGTCCTCACAAAAACACCTTAGAGTGCCCATATCCAGCCTGTGCTGAGGCAGTTGCATTGGCTGCCATATGCAGCCTAGATCAGGTTCAATATTTTGGTTTTGACCTTTAAAATCCTTTGTGGTCTGGGACTGATGTATCTGAGGGACCGCTTGTCACCAAAGCCCCCCACAGGGCTTTGCACTCTGCGGGTTCCAACTTGCTGGTCACTCCCAGCCCCAGGGAAGTACGCCTGGCCTTAACCAGGTCCAGGGCCTTTTTGGTCCTGGCCTCAAACTGCTGAAATGAGTTCCTGGAGGAGGTGCAAGCCCTGGGAGAACTTTCAGCTTTCCACAGGGACCTGCAAAACATAGCTCTTTTGCCAGGTCTATGGTTTAGGCCAGTGCTGATAGAAGATCAGATGGGGCTCCCCCTGGAAGATTTGCTCCCACTCCGGTCCATCTATTGGTGGAGATAGTTGTCACACCCCTCCCCTAGCAGCCCCGCCTGTTAGTAGGGGTTGTTAAGATGGATTGTTATTGTTTCTGCCAAATGGTTTTCTATTTTTGTAATTTTATGGGATTTAATAGGGTTTTTATTTGGGAATTGTATTATTGTATTGAATTTTGTATGTAACCTACCATGAGCCGGTGTGCTGAGACTGGCAGGTAATAAATTGAACAAAATAACAATAACAATAATAAATCAACTTTACTTTGTGGCCATTAACAGATTTATAATATGGTATGTGGACTTCCTTTCTGTTGGTTATACATGCACACAAACAGTGGGGATAAATTTCCTTAACTGCAAATTAACTGGAGCCTTATATTTCTCCATTTGGAGAGTGAGAACTCAATAATGATGACAACGTCTCTGTCCCTTTGGAGAATGGCTAGCTATAGCTGGCTGATGGCAGCATAGAATAATATTATGAAGAAGAATTGGTCCTTATATGCCACTTTTCTCTACCAGAAGGACTCTCAAAGCGGCTTACAGTCACCTTCCCTTTCCTCTCCCCACAACAGACACCCTATGAGGTGGGTGAGGCTGAGAAAGCCCTGATATCACTGCTCTGTCAGAACAGCTTTAACAGCACTGTGGAGAGCCCAAGGTCACCCAGCTGGCTGCATGTGGGGGAGGGACGGGGAATCAAACCCAGCTCACTAGATTAGGTCGGTGGTCCTAACCACTACACCAAGCTGCCTCTCTTAGAAGTCGGCGCTTCTAACCACCATACCAACTACAGTGCCATATTATTTGTAAATGTTTTAATTAGTCATAAATATGTATTTTGTTTTTGTATTTTGCTTGAAGTCTCTCCTTGTACCAGGGGGAGTCAAATGCTAAAACTGCAAGCAGCAGCTGGACAGATACTGATCCTGGATGCTTTAGGCGGATTCCGCATTGAGCAGAGTGTTGAACTAGATGGATCTGGTGATTGCTTTTATGTTCTAGTTATAGACCTGCCCTTGCTCGTTGGACAATGTAGAGAAAGGTTCCCGAGAAACACAACTACAGCTTACTATCTTACTTTACCAAATAACTTCACTGATGCGGCCCCAAAATTATTAAAAACTAGGTCCAGGAAAACACACACACCACAATGTTCAATTAGGTGAGAAGAAAACCGAAGGGAATAGAAGAAGCAGAGCTGGCAAACTGCTTGAGATAACAATCCATCCTTTCTCTAACTAAGAGGATTAACTGAACTTTTCATATACCTGCAAAACAGACAATAAGCAAGAGTGACTTTCCCACCTGCTGGCATTTGTACACTCAGAAGAACTCATTTTCTTAATGATACACTTGCTCACCACTTGCAGTCGCTATGGCAAACCTGGGAATAGACATGATAGGTTACCTTTTCTTTCTCCCTCTCTCCCTTTTCTTGCAGTAAATGAAAAACAATATACTAAAGCGTAGATGAAGAATTAACTGCTGTATGTCCTTTCCCCACAGTTTACCTTCTCTCCATGCACAGAGGTGAGATAGTGGTACTTGTTTGTTCGATATATGCAAGGAAATCAAATACCAATCTTGAAACAATTGAAGCCCAGTCTAAGGGAGAAAGGAGGCATACTGCGAAAGTGACTGCCAGATCCCTGCTTAATGCAAAAAGCCCCATGACCAATGCTCATAGATTGTCAATACAACTTTGGCAGATGCCATTTTGCACTCCTTGACTTTTGTAGACTTGCATAGGATTGTGTTGATAATGCCTTAAGAATCTTTTTATTGTGAATATATTATATATTATTGGTGCCATTTTTAACTCGTGCTACTGAAAATTTGAATATTAAAAGTCTGTGTCAATTGGTAAGAACATAGTGAGGTGGATGGAAATCCTTGGGACCAAACTAGATATGACATGGGAGTTTAGGATTTTCTGCAGAGTTGCTGTTGCTGTTATTAATAAGTCTGCTTTAAGGTGAAGGAAAGTGGTCCAAATGATCCTACGAACTGGTATTCTTCATAGCAGAAGGAGGGGGAGGGGGGACAGGGGAATAACGATAGAATCACCTTGGGAGGGTTGGATTTGGGACACAATTTTGGAGGAAAGAATTAAACAATTAAACACATGCCTGCCAAGTGGCACTGGACATGTATGTTTTACATGGGCCTTTAGTTTTGCCCAGTCTTCTCCTGCTTTCTTAGGCCTACTATCCCCTCTCCAATCTGCATTTGTAAGGTCTCCAAACAAGCTCAATCCCTCCTTGCTTGATCTCTGCTACCTCTATACCTAGCTTTTTAAAAAACTGCTTCTTGATAACAAAATCAATTATGCAAATCATAAAGCAAATATACTTTACACATATTTACTTTGAAAGAATGTATTGCCTATCACAAAAGTTGTTTGGCTTTTTTTTTGGCTCATAATTTAGATTTTTTTTTTTTAATGTACATGGTCTGGAAGAAATCTCGAGGTGGTTTTCTTTGACCTATAACACACTCATGGCTTACTGTAGAGAATCCGAGAACTCAAGCCTTGGAAGCTTGACTTCGGAGTCTGTGCTGGCCATACGCACCATTCTTTTTCTTTGATATATTTATTCTGAAGCCATATCAAAGAAATGCAGTTTTTCTTAACTGGGCAGGAGGATGTCACTTGTGATGGGGGGCAATTAGACAATTGCCCTTGATGCCACTGCAAAGTGGCATCAAGTAAGCAACTTCCATTTAAATCCTGGTAGTTCAGTTCCTTGAATGAAAGGGAAGGCAAAGGAAGGAAGGCAAAGGTTTTTTAAAACAAAAATCCTGAAATCGACCGAACTGTTTTTGAAACTGGCTGAAGCAGCTTTGAAGCTCCCTTTTCTTAGTGCCAAACTCTAGTGGATTTTCTGTTGTGTTAATGGCCACTGTGAAAAATGGGAAAAGAGTCACCAGTCTCTGCCATTCCCTTCTTTCATTGCTGGTCTTTTCTTACCCTCTCCCTTTCAGTGTTTGCAAAGAGGTTTTTGGAGAGCTGCCAGAGAAGCATGTTTTTTCCTTGTCATTTCTTCTCCCTAGCAATCTTAGACTAGTGATAGTCTCATGCTACTAGTGACAGACACGTGCCACTTGTACAAACATTTTAAAATGTAAAGCAACAAGGAAAAAGGTAATCAGTGGGCCTACACACCAATGAATGACTGAATGTTCAGAGTGGCAGCCCTTGTTGTGGGTAGCAAAGTGAGCTTTGAAGAGCAGCAGGTGAATCTGTATGCTTTTGAATTACCTTTGGCTTAGAAATGAAACAAGGGGGAGATTGGCACAAAACCACTCTCAGAAAACCCAGGGAAAACCTGACTGGAAAGCAAACTGAGCACTGAAGGAAAGGAAATAAATGCAGACCAAAAAAGAAAACCTGACAGACATGTACAGTGAAAACAAGGGAAATGCAGAAGGAAAAAGCAAACACAACAGTGAAAGTGAGGGCAAACACCCATGCATAATAGGCCTTTGATATGATAGTGTGGTCTTATCTGGTCATAGGGGAGAAGACAATTTACAATGTAAGTGACCTTTTAAAGATCCTTGGAGGATAGTGCATAACAAAACTAGCTATTCTGAGACAAAGGGGTAAGGTGGTCTTGTAACTCAAAAGTAACTGATGTCTGGCTAGCTCTGTGACAAGGAATGGCTTTTGTGGCTGCCTTTTTGAAGAGTCCTGAAATGGAACACACTAGCTTTTGAACAATACCCAGCGCCACTCCAGGAGTCAAGGCTAAAGTGTGAAGGACACCGTATCCAATTGCAATTACAGAGGAATTTGAGATAGGAAGAATGTAATTACCCAATTGGAATTTAAACTGTGAAATTAAAAAGAAATATTCAAGGATGAAAGGGCAAAGAGAATCCTTAATCTCCACCCAAAGTAGGCTCTGTGCCAGAGAAATCTTTCTGTGGAGCGGGGAGGAAAGCAAAGAACCTCTGTTGGAATACAAATCTGGAATATTAATTTGGAGGAAGTGAATAAGAGCAATGTTTTCAAAGGCATCCTAAGTCCAGCTGCATGTTTTTTTCACAATTCACTCCTATTTAGTGTGTGTGTAGAGGGGAGGGGTATGTCCTTCTCTTTGAAACTATTGTGGTTTGCTGATGTAGCTAGAGTCATGTAGGTAGGGTCAAAGTAGTTCCAGAATGTCAGACTCAAATACTAGAGCCTTCAAGAACAGATATGAACAACTCTGCAAAATGCTTCTATCTGATGTGAAACAAAGTTTGATTGCCTTTGTTGTTAGTGGGCTTTGTCCTTTCCAATGATCTTCACGTATATATTAATACCCACATTCCCACAGCTTTATTAGGTGTGATGTTCCTCCAGAGATCTTATATATATAATATTGCATACTTTTTAATTTCAAAGATGCACAGCAATGGAATGCCACTACCAATAAACTACTGGGGTCACGGAACTGCTTGGTGTTATTCTGTGACCACTGGCAATACATGGTCATGGCCCTGAATTCTATGAGACTGAAATGCTTCTTTGGGCTCCACAGCAACTATTGTGATAAGTACACCTAATCTAATCTCCAGACTACAGAGATCCTCCTGAAGAAGATGGTTGGAGAAAACAAGTGCTTTGGAGGCTGGACTCTATAGCATTGTACCATACAGAGATCTCTGTCCTTCCCAGGCTCCATCCCCAAATCTCCAGGAATTTTCCCAACCTGACTCCCCCACCACCCCCATCCCCTGCTGACAGCCAGGGGGATCTGGCAATCTTATTTAGAGCTAGTTGTTATTATTATTATTATTATTATTATTATTATTATTATATTTATTATATTTATTATATTTATTATATTTATTTGATTTATTGCCTGCCACTCCCTGATGGCTAGTGATTGTTTAGTTATTTATTTAGTTATTTATTTAAAATGTTACTACCTAGGAGAATTTTGGGCTCCTTATAATGTAAATAAAACTCAAAATAAAACACACACATATAAAAGATTACAATTTAGAACTGCCAAGAAATAAAAACTAAATTACTTACATGTCCTGTCTTCACTCACCTCCTGAAGGCTGAAAGTGAAGGGGGGGGGGCATGTGCAGCTCCCTAAGGAGGGTGTTCCATAATCGTGGGGGTGCCATCAAAAAGGCCCTCTCTTGTATGCCCACCAGATTAGCTTCCTTGGCCTCTCCCTGTAAGATTGAGTCCTGGGAGGAAATATATGGGAGAAGGTGCTTCTTCAGATACCCTGTTCTGCAGCCATGAAGTACTTTAAAGCAGTGGTCTCCAACCTTTTTATCACCAGGGACCGGTCAAAGCTTGACAATTTTACTGAGGCCTGGGGGGGGGGTAGTCTTTTGCCGAGGGATGTCGCCACCACCTGAACCCCTGCTCCACTTGCTTTCCCTGACTCCTGCCTCCCACTGGGGCCCCTGACCTCCTGCCTCCCACTGGGGGGCACTGCCAGCAGCAGCTGCACACTGCCACGCCGAGGGGGAGCCTCAGCCATGGCAGCCACTGGAGAGCACCAAAGGTGAGCTGGAGGCAGGGTGGCAGGGCAGCCCCCCAGGCAGCAGCCGCGCAGGAGGACAAGGAGGAACCGCAAACCGGTACCAACTGATCCATGGACTGGTACCGGTCTCCGGACCGGGGGTTGGGGACCACTGCTTTAAAGGACAATCCAATGCCTTGATTTATTTATTATGCTTGGGAACAGATAGGTAATTAGTGCCGCAGTATCAGGAACCCATATTCCCTGTAGCTGGTCACAACCAGCAGCCTAGCCGCAGCATTGTGCACTAGTTGCATACTCTTCAAAGATTGTCCCAATGGAATCCTACTACAGAAATCAGCACGTATATATTGTAAGATCTCTTACAAGGTTTATTCAGAACTGGAGAATAATGCTATGTGAATGGCAACAATGCCTAATGAATATTCTAAATGCCTCAAACTAACTGCCCACTGAATCATTAAGTAAGTGACCCTCTATTCTGCCTAATCTCATGTATGTTAAATCTTGGCCAGCAGAAAGAGATGGAGGAGTCCTGAAGTGGACGAATGGATGGATTTTACTCCAGTGGCACCTTAGAGACTAACTGGATTTTCAAACGATAAGCTTTTGAAAGTCAAAGCTCCCTTCATCAGAATAGTAGAAAGACTATACAGAGTGCAGTGGGGGGAATCACATTTTAATGCTCCTCAATGTCAAAAAAACTCCTCCAAGTAAAAAAAAAAAGTGCATCGGTTAGAAAACTTAGCCTTTTGCGCACTGTTCTTAGGGTTGCCATCCTCCAGGTGGGGTCTGCAAATCTCCTGGAATTCCAACAGATCTACAGGTCACAGATCCATTCCTAGGTTTGTCAGGCCAGGGTTGGGAAATACCTAGAGATTTTAGAGATGGAGATAGGAGATGGACTCTGAGAGGGTGGGGTTTGAGAAGAGAGGACCTCAGCAAGGTATAATGTCATACACTCCACTTTCCAAAGTAGCCATTTTCTCCAACGGAATTGGTCTCTATTGCTTGGAGACCAGCTGTAATTCTGAGAGATATCCATTTACTACTTCCAGAGTGGTAACTTTATCAATTCTCTGGGAGAAAATGGCTGTTTTGGGGGGTGGACTAGGTGATTCTATATCTGCTGAGATGCATGCTCTCCTTTCCTAGGCTCCATTCCCAGGAGTGATTTAAGGATTACTGGGGCCCGTAACACCAGAGCCAGTTTAAAAATTTGTGGGGCCCCAGCAGAGTACAATTGTGGCAGGAGGATCCCCCACCCCCAGTGAAAAGGGGTGTCACTCCAAGTTCCCTTAAAAAGGAAAAAGGAGAGAGGAGAGAGGCTACAGCCCTGATTCATGGGGGGAAGGCATTGCTGGAGGCAGGGCCTGGAGGTGCAGGGCCCATACCACATGCTTCATGGATAAATTGGCCCTGACCATTCCTGAATCTCAAGAAATTTCCCAGCTCAAAGTTTGTAATCCTGAAATCTGTGCTAGATTTACTTCGGGGGGAATTATTAGCGTAAAAGAACTCTGAAAAAATTAATCCCTCACCTGCAGCCTGAAGTGGCACAGTCCCATCCATAACTGCAAGCACTCTTCCATGTCATTATCACCTCATTCTGGTTGTTCCTGTAGACCAAGTCTCTGTCCCGCTTTCTAGTAAGCTTGCATATGATCTCAGTCTAGTTTACCTCTTAGGGTTGTACTGAAGACATACAGGAGAAAAGAACAATGTAAGTTGATTTATGCCCCACTGAAAAGGTTGAGGTATAAATGAAGTGAATAAATAAATACAATTTAGCTTTCCCCTTCTGCATTTCCATTCTGGCCCTGCAAAACAGAAGTCTGCCACCAGCAGGTATTGGCAGCATGAAGGTTCCCACAATGCACCCAGTCAGTGTGGGCACTGTCTTATGTGAAATGGGGAAGCATGGATTTGCCATGTGGGTACAACTTCTTTTCAAACAACTCTGTGATTCTGATAACACACTGCTGATGGGCTCCAAGTTTGTGTCAACAGAATGTTTGCAGAATACTCTTAATTTGTTTGCACATGTGCAGTAAGAGGGCCAAATAGCAGTGTATTAATCTCTCTGTTTCTATTCCTACTTGTCTTGCCAACTCTGGATTAGGAAATTCCTGGAGGTTTGGGGTGGAAGCTGGAGAGAGCAGGGTTTGGGGAAGGCTTGCCATAGCATCCACCCTCCAACACAGCCATTGTCTCCAAGAGCTTTAAACCATCCCTCTACAACCGTTCAACCCAAAGAGAAGTCTATAAGGATGTACACACAATTTTCTGCTGCCCTGCGAGCAGAATGCTAATTATATCCCACTAGCATGACAAGAACAGTATGTCAGACTCCCAAGATTCCTTGACAGGTGGGGAATCTGCCATGCTGGAGACCAACTAGGAAGACTATATGTAGGAAGTGTGAAACTACACATAGACCGTTTATGCACTGGAGGTTTCATGCTGGGCTACAGGATGGAGGTTTAGTCTTGGCAGGCTGCCCCACCTCTTCCTGCACTCACATGGGGGAGCATTTGGCCTGGTGCACCTCATCTGCCCCCAATCTATGCTCCTGCATGGGAGCTGGGGCAGTGAAGTTCCCAGTGCATAAACGGTCATAAAGAGGAATCTACAGTTGGAGTGCAGGGCATCACAGACAAATCTGATCTCTATCATGGGAACAAAAAGAAGAGATTACAGAACAATCCCTCCCCAGGCAAAAAACAAAAACAAAAAAAACATATAAGAATATTGCTGAGTGAGATCCAATGTCTTCACAAACAGGGATGAGGGCCAAACCCTATCCCAGTTATGGACCTCAAAGCAAATGGGATTCACAGATACAGTGTTCTGAACATGGAGGTTTCATTTTGTCATTGTGGCAAACTGCCCTGGATGTTGGCTGGTATGAGGGTTGGGGTGGGAGGTTAGGGAGGGGGTTTAGAGTCAATGTCTTGTTTTTATTGTTTTATTGTTGTGAACTGCAGCAAGCCAGCTGGTACCGGGAGCAGTGGCATATAAGCAGAATAAATAAATCAATAGGTCTATGCAAATTTGATTAATCACACCTGCATCACTGCATTTTGGGGCAGAGAGTTCAATAAAATAACAGCACATTGTCTTGTTTATACTGCCCATCAGTTTCACTGGCTGCTGCTGAGTTTTAATAGTGTGGAAGATAGATACATTATCTCTATTCTGTTTTTCTTCCACATTATGCATAAATCTCTATCATTTTCCCTCTCTGGCACACATTTCCGCCCTAAACAAGAATGTCCCTATCTTTTCCTCATAACAAAGATGTTTCATTTTCTTGATAATTTTGGGTGCTCATTTTTGCATAAGAATGTAGGGAGAAGCCACACACAAACACAAAGTTCACCTTCCTAGCTATCTTTTATAGAGATGCCTGTTGGCCACTTCTTGTAAGATTAAACCAAAACCATAATATGATAGCAAAAGCTTTATGGTAGCAATATTAAGCAGGGATTTGGGTTCACAGATGTGTAATGCTTATCACTGTTTACAGAATCAAACTCACCTTTCCTAGGAGAATATGGTTGTCAGGTCTCCTGCTATTGCAGGAAAGTTCCCACCAGCAGTTTTTTCTCTTCCCCCCCACCATTTGGGGGGAAGATTTGAAAGCAGTTGGAGATTTTTTTTTTTTAATCGTTGGGACAAAGGCTCAGAAGTGACATCACTTCTCTATGAAATCACCATAGAGTTCCAGTGATTCCTAGAGAGGTGTGATGCCACTTTCAGGTTTTCCCTGGAAAGTCTGGTAGCCGGCTATGAGGTCTGCAGACCTGCTAAACCTCAACATGAAACCACAGCCATTTCTCAAGAAATCCATGACAAGGTAATATCCAGGTTAGACTACAACATTCCCTTTGTGTGGGACTGTCTTTGAAGATGGATTAGCAATCAGCATGATAAAAGAGTCTCACTGCAATTAGCATGCTTAAGCCAATCTTATACCTTTTATATTGGCTTCCAACATTTTTCCAGACCTGACTTTTGAACAACTTGGTTTCAAAGTATCATCTCCAACCATTTGTTTTTGCCTGTGCTTTGAAATCGGTTGGATCAGTTGTGCTGGGAGAATACTCATTATCTTGCATCCTGGCAAGATCCTTCCTAAACATTTCTCAGCCATCACCACTCAGTTGTTAAACTCGCTCCCCCGGGAACTTCAGAGTAACCTCTCACAATAGATTTTCTGGTAGTCTGTTCTGGAAGGCCTTCAGCTAGGATTTTATGCAAACCTGTTTTTCTTTTTTTTGGGGGGGGGGAGGGGGTTGTATCTGAGTGCATGTATGTGCATGTGCTTAACAATGAAGTCCTAAAATATTTCATACTGTTCAAAGTCCACTGAAAGCAATGGTCTTCATTGTATGTACTATGCCCAATTTTGAGCACTAGAGTAAGAAAGGATGCTGACAAATTTGGAAGGAGTGAAAGTAATTAAATGCTGCTGGAGAAATTATATAGATTGGATCAGCTGTTTGCATGCTGCCTAAACCAACTCTGCCTAGGATTCCTATGTGTTTCAGATTTTGTAAGCCCCATTGCATGAAGCAGTTTTAAACATAAACTAGTTTTAAGCCAAATGTAAATTACTAAATAAATAAAATACTAACAATAACATATCATAATGGAAACCGTCCCTCTCTTTCTGGCTTTTTAAAAATAAGTATTCAAAAACAAATCTATTTACCTTCTCAGCTTAATCTTTTGATTTTTGGTATGCTTGGTATGTTTGTTTAGGCTACATTCAACCTGCTGAGCTAACTCACTCTTTCTTCATATGATTTCTCTACAAGATTTGTAAATTTTAATAGTTTTTTATTGAATCCTTCCAAGTGTATTAGTGCCCTTTCCAAACTCTGGTGCCCAGAAATAGATACCGTATATAAAATGAAGTCTTGTAACCAAAGTTGTACTAAATGTATCCTAAGATTTGGAAGTAATGCTCAGTCTAATATAAGTAACCAGGAAGCTCTGAATCTGGGAAGTTCAGGATCAGACAGGCTGTGAAGGTAATAGTTCTCCTATTTGATCCCTCTATCAGCCAGCTTCCACCCCTTGCTGTTAACCAGGGGAGACCTGGGTGTAAGCTGCACGGAGCTTTTATTCCAATCCCAGGTCAATTCAGTCCCTGCCATCTCCACTGAATGCGATTTCCATTTTGATTTTGTCCAATTTAAATTTTCCCTCTGCAACTAGCATGATTGATCTGGAGTGACCCTACCTTTATCCTGGAATATCTTAGAATGCTTTTAACCCTCAATATTTTGCCTTCTTAAATGCCTTCTTAAATGAACAGTGCAAACAAATAGAAGAAAACAATAGAATGGGGAGGACCAGAGATCTTTTCAAGAAAATTGGAGATATGAAGAGAACGTTTCATGCAAAGGTGGGTATGATAAGGGACCAAAATGGTAGGGACCTCACAGAAGCAGAAGAGATTAAACAAAGGTGGCAAAATTATACAGAAGAACTATACAAGAGCGAGCTTAACATCCCTGATGACCACAATGGGGTAGTTACTGACCTGGAGCCAGACATCCTGGAATGTGAAGTCAAATGGGCCTTAGGAAGTCTGAGCAACAATAAAGCTAGTGGTAGTGACAGCATTCCAGTTGAACTATTCAAAATCTTAAAGGACGATGCAGTAAAAGTGCTACACTCAATATGCCAGCAAATTTGGAAAACTCAACAATGGCCACAGGATTGGAAAAGGTCAGTTTACATTCCAATCCCAAAAAAGGGCAATTCCAAAGAATGTTCAAACTACCGCACCATTGCACTAATTTCTCATGCGAGCAAAGTTATGCTCAAAATCCTACAAGCTAGGCTCCAGCAATATGTGGACCGAGAACTTCCAGAAGTACAGGCAGGATTTCGAAGAGGCAGAGGAACTAGAGATCAAATTGCCAACATACGCTGGATCATGGAGAAAGCTAGGGAGTACCAGAAGAACGTCTACTTCTGCTTCATTGACTATGCTAAAGCCTTTGATTGTGTGGAGCACAACAAATTGTGGCAAGTTCTTAAAGAGATGGGAATACCAGAGCATCTTATTTGTCTCTTGAGAAATTTATATGCAGGTCAAGAAGCAACAGTGAGAACTGAACATGGAATCACTGACTGGTTCAAAATTGAGAAAGGAGTTCGGCAAGGCTGTATACTGTCGCCTTGCCTATTTAACTTGTATGCAGAGCACATCATGAGAAATGCGGGATTAGAGGAGTCACAAATTGGGATCAAGATTGCAGGGAGAAATATCAACAACCTCAGATATGCAGATGATACCACTCTAATGGCAGAAAGTGAAAAGGAACTAAAGAGCCTGTTGATGCGGGTGAAGGAGGAGAGTGCAAAAGTTGGCTTGAAACTCAACATCAAGAAAACAAAGATCATGGCATCCGGCCCTCTCAATTCCTGGCAAATAGAAGGGGAAGAAATGGAGATAGTGACAGATTTTATTTTCCTGGGCTCCAAGATCACTGCAGATGGGGACTGCAGCAAAGAAATTAAAAGACGCTTGCTCCTGGGGAGGAAAGCTATGGCAAATCTAGACAGCATCCTAAAAAGCAGAGACATCACCCTGCCAACAAAAGTGCGTTTAGTCAAGGCTATGGTCTTCCCAGTTGCAATGTATGGCTGCGAAAGTTGGACCATAAGGAAGGCCGAGCGTCAAAGAATTGAGGCTTTTGAACTCTGGTGCTGGAGAAGACTCTTGCGAGTCCCTTGGACTGCAAGGCGAACAAACCGGTCAGTCCTAGAGGAGATCAGCCCTGACTGCTCTTTAGAAGGCCAGATCCTGAAGATGAAACTCAAATATTTTGGCCACCTCATGAGAAGGAAGGACTCCCTGGAGAAGAGCCTAATGCTGGGAGCGATCGAGGGCAAAAGAAGAAGGGGACGACAGAGAATGAGGTGGCTGGATGGAGTCACTGAAGCAGTAGGTGCAAACTTAAATGGACTCCGGGGAATGGTAGAGGACAGGAAGGCCTGGAGGATCATTGTCCATGGGGTCGCGATGGGTTGGACACGACTTCGCACATAACAACAACAATTTTGAGAATCGGATTGAGAAGCCATAAGGAACTCCAGCTGCTGTGCATTTGAAGCAGACCCGTGGTAAAGAAGCCCTGATTGGCCAGGGCTGACTCTGTGATAGAGAAGCTCTGATTGGCCAAGGCTGCCAAGCTTTTCTTAAAGAGGAAGCCCCAATTTTCTCTCAGTAGAAACCTTAACTTTTGTTGGTAGAGGTTTGCTGCCTGTTTCCCCCTCCCCCTCTGCTGTGTCCGATCCTCTCCCACCCCCCTCGTTCAAGAGGCTCCTGTTGTGCTTGACTCCCCCTCCCCTTCTGAGCCTCCCTAAGCATGTGATAGCACTTTTCTGTTTCAATGGGGAGCAGGGGAGAGAGAGAGGAATACCCAAGTTCAAATTGATCTCGATTCAGCAGGATCCACAATGGAATAAACAAGGAAAGTGCAGATTCAGCCCTGGTAACCCTAATCAGTCCCTTTCTAGGTGACAGTGAAAGGTTGCCAGCCTCTAGGGTTCCCAGGCTCCGTGTGATTTTGTAAATCTTATCATGTTTCCCATGATCTTGTTTTCTAAACTACCCCCCCCCCAAAAAAAAATCATTTAGGTTTTCATTTCATAAATGTGCCTTTTCTGCACTAATTCTAGCTTTAGGATATCCTTTTTGATACTGTTTAGCATCCCTTCCTGTTCACATCACCACTTGATGATGTCATGTTACTAAAACAGTCCTCTTCCATGAATTCAGTTGTGTGTGTGTGTGGGGGGGGGGGTCACACATGTACCGTGAATCTGCAGAACAAAGTTTGAGTCCATCTTGGCCCTTTTGGACAACATCCTCCTCCTATCTATATGTAATGATTTGCGACTTCTGTTTCAATGTATCTGAAGAAAGCTTATATCCAGAGTAGAACTTCATTGGTCTTCATGGTGCCACTGGTCTCAGATTTGGTTTGTACAGTACACCCTCGCCACTTGTTGGCTTGTGAGTCTTATGACTCGCAATTTAATTTATTTGTGGTCTAGGGATGCCAGTCCCCAGGTGGAGCCTGGAAATGGTTAGAATTATAGCTCAACTCTAGGCAACAGAGATCAGTTCCCCTGGAGAAAATGGCTGCTTTGGAGGATGGACTCCATAACATTATACTCCACGAAGGGCCCTTCCCGCCCCAAATCCCACCCACTCCCAGCTCCACCCCCAAAGTTTCTTGGTTTTTCCCAACCCAGAGTTGGTAATCCTATCCACGATCCAGTTATGTAACATGGCCTCTGGCTTGTTTCTACTGCCACTGTGCCAATCATCATAATCTTGACATTATTTCATTTTGTGGGAACTATAACTGTTTTGCTACCCTTTTCTTCTCATTATTTGGGAATAGATCCTGCACAAATAATATACACAAGAATGACAGTTGATAATTAAAATAATACAATAAACCATTTTCAATCATCTAATTAACACCAACATCAACTCAATTCCAGCTAATATTTCTAGTGCCACCCCTTGGAATAGGTCTACTGCCAGATAGTTGGAAACGTGGGAGTGTTTTCTCAAGGGGCGGGCATTATTTGTTAGATGTTTATGTTAAATGATTCCTGGGAATTTGAGGGTAGTGCCTAGGGATGGCAGGGTTTGGGGAGAGAAGGGACCTCGGTAATGTATACTGCCAGAGAATCCATCCTTCAAGGGAACTGATCTCTGAAGTCTGGAGATCACTTGTAATTCTGGAAGATCTCCAGGCCTCACCTGGAGGCTGACAAACCTAGCTGTTTCATTCCCTGTCAGTCAAGTTTAACCTGTATTAGGGGAAAAGAGAAAAAAATGTTGCAGGCATGCAGAGCTTTATACTGTCTGTGAGCATAGATAAACCATTATGAGTATCTTCAGAGAAGAGTGAATTTATTTTCTGAATGAGGTTTTCTGTAAAGATATAACAGGCCACTATTCATTCAACCACCTCTAAAGAGAATGGAATGTTCTATTATTTCACTTTTCTATTCCTTTTCTATTCCTGGAGGATTAATTTCACTTTGTACCTGCAGAACACTTGTCTTTCACATAATCTTATGACTAGTATTTTGTAGAAGCCAACCTGATCACTTGCTGCTTACTAGAATCATTTTCTGGTTGATTATTATAATGAAAGATGTATTTTAAAAATGGAATTTAAAGGACTACCTTCACACCTGTACAGCCAGTGTATTATTTTTGATGTAAACTGCTGTAACAGACTTTGACTGAGCTTACAAAGGGCTCAGATTTCTCAGTCAATCAATCACATCGCTGCTATGATCTCAGTCAACAGTGTTTGGGCCACTATATCACAATCCCAGTCCTTTTTCTGTAGCACAAGACAAAAGATGAAGCTGAGCCTCTGAGTCTGGCCAACTTCTGGCTGGAAGTCTCAGTAGGATTCCGTGTATGTGCTGCTTGAAGTGCCATCATGGAGAAAAGATGGGATATGCGCAACTAGTATGGAACTACCTTTGAGGGATGTTGCAAAGATTTCTCCTATAAGGTTTGTGAACTCTCTGAAGAGTCTAAAGTTCATATAAGGGCTCCTCCTTAAGGATCAGATAGGAGATCTGAAAGGCTTCTACCTGGGACAGTAGAGAGCCAGTGCTAGTCTGAAATCACAATACTGACCTTGATGGATCAAGGACCTAACTCAGTATGATTTTCTGTAAATTGCCACGAGCCGGTTGAGTCTGGGAGTGGCAGTCGAAAAATTAAAAGATATAAAGTATAAATAAATAAAGCAGCTTCATGTGTTCATATATGTGCATTCACATGTATAATTATTTAAATTTTACAAATACACACCATGTGCTTAATGTTTTTCTAGTGTCTGTGAAATTCATACTGAAAGAGGTGCACAGGATAATGAATCCAGGAATACAGCTTCTTTAAAAGAGCCCAAGAACTGCACTTGTTTATTCAAATGGACATCACTGCAATAGGACCTGTTTTTCCCCTGCCAAAGATCCCTCTGTCCATCAAAAGTGTGTGGCTATTTGCACTATAGAAGGAAATGCAGGAGCAATGGTGGGATTTTGCCATATGATTTTATAAAACATGATCCTCTTGGGGGGAATAGCAAGGGGGGGAGGGTTCTTTTGTTTTCAAGGTAAGACTTTCAGTTGTGTGTTTTTTAAAATCCTTGGACAGCTCCTGTTATGGGGTTAACAGTGACAGCTGTCAATAAGAGGCAACTAGACAGGCTGTGTTTTGCAATCATTGGGGCGGTTTGACAGCATCCTATCCAAACCCAGATACCCCACAAAACACACAACAAATCACAAGCAGAAGTTTGTTCTGTTTCAGATCTCATGCATAGGGGAAATGCTCCTGCTGAGGTTTTCTAAAAATTGCTCCATAAACTCTTCCTAGGTTAGAAGAAATAATTTGTGAATCAGCATTCTCCCTTTAGTGGAGACAGTGTGTGTAGATCTGACAGAGCACAAAGTACCTTAGAAGTGAAGGGTTTGGCATTATTATCCTCACAGTTTTGAGAGACGCAGAGAATGGCTGATAACAGCCGTATCATTATCATCCTCCTGATATTTAAGGTTAGTTCTGCACAGCGGAGAGCGTGTCTTCTGAAGAAGTGTGCCTGCACAGGAGAGCTTATGCCCAGAATTAAACTTGGTTGGTCTTAAAAGTAACACTGGAGTCAAACTTTGGTCATATACAACCCTGTGAGCCAGTAGCCCAGCATTGTTACCCTTAAGCTTGAGCTGAGGCCGAGAAACAATGCAGTAAAGGTTGCTAGCACAGTTTTATAATAGCAGGACCTGAGAGAGAAATGTGTAGGGCAATTGCCAAGCGAACCCAGCGGCATAGATGGGGGTTCATTTCCGATGGCACAAGCAGGGGGATGTGGCCTCAGGGTCTCATGCTCTGGATCGTGCTAGACGCGGGCAAATAATTAAGCAGGGGAGGGGCGCAAGAGAGCGGCCCAGGGTCTCCCCCTCCCTTGCGCAGGGGGAGCATAAACACGGTACCTTCGCTCAAAGCTTCCCCAAGCGGGGCGCTGGTCTCTTGGGAACGAAGGATCCCACAGACCGAGGGGGCTCAAACCTAGAGCAGGCCGACAAGTGGGCGACCCTATTTAAAAACCGAATCGCGCACCCTTTTGCTTTTGGGAAATCCATTCGTGCGGAACTCCCCTCCCCCTCCCCCTCCCGAAGCTTCCTCGTTTGTCCCGGCGGGGAAGAACCGTCTGCAGTGCCCGGAGGTGCCGCCGACCCCGAGTCTCCCTCCTCGCCGGGCCCGGCCCGCATAGCGGAAGCCTCTGAAACGGGGGGGGGGGGGGAAGCGCTCATGCGCACCTCCTGCGTGAGGCTAGAAGGGAGGGGGAGGGAACGAGGGCCGGCGCCTGCGCAAAGAGCGGGCGAGGCGGGAGGGGACAGCCAGGGAGCGGGCGAGCAAGGGAGGGTTTATCGGGCGGCCGATTTTGATTAAAATATTCAAAATGGCGGACGGAGGAGCAGCGAGTCAAGATGAGAGTTCGGCGGCGGCGGTGGCGGCAGGTAATCATTACTGCATTTTACATATTCATATTCATACTCGCACACGCGCCCCCCCCGCCGCCCGCCTTCCCCGCTTAGCATAATTTATTAGTACTCAGGATTATTATAATTAACGGCGCAGGAGGGAGCAGGGGGGGCAGCCGCCGTGCGGGGAGAGGCGAGAGGCGCACAGACGGGGGCGGGCACGGGGGGCAACGGGCACAGTCCCCCACCGTCCCCCTCAGAGCCCCGCTCGGGAAGCTAGGCCCGCGCGCCTCCACCGAACCCCTTACATGTGGAGACGAGAGCCGCACAAGCAGCCTGGACGCACAAGTGTGTGTGTGGCTGTGTGTGTGTGGGGGGGGGGCGGCACGCTAATGCCCGGCAGGGGGGCAGAACTGCAGCCCTCTTGGGAGGACGCAGGACCCGCTCCGCTTGCCTATGGACCCCGAGTGGGTCCGCAGACCCCATGTCGCATTGGGCGGGGGGGGGCCTGACCGAGAGGGGACCCGGGAGAGCGGGGGGTGGGTGGGGTGGGGGGATGGAACCCCCCTCTTCGCCGCCCCCCACGCCCCCCGGCAGCGTTACTTCCCCGGAGGCCTAGGCCTGCGCGCCAAGGGGTGCGCGGGGTGGGGATGCTTGGCCGGAGGGAAGGGAGTGGGGGCAGGCTGACCAGAAGGGATTTGCCCCGTGCAGGGCGTGTTTTTGGTCTGGGGTGTGTGTTTTTTTTTGGGGGGGGATACTTTTCCTGGGATGCCCATGGAGGGGGGGGGGGTTGCCCGCCACCGGCAGATCTTGAGCTGCCTTCCCAAATCTCCCCTGACATGGAGGGATTCTTAACAGCTTCCTTTGGGGGCCGGGTCACGGGTGGGGGGGGGGTAGGGGTAGGACGCTTAACAATGCCTCGTTCCCCTTTCTCCCTCCTGGGTGGCGGGGTGGCAGGTTGGCTGCCCGCGGAGAGTGCTGGCTTCTAAGTCTCTCTCTGTCTCTCTCCCCCCCCCCCTTTTCTCCGCTTCTTCTCTCTCATTTGAATAATGTCTAATTCGGGGAGGTTTATATTATTGAAATGGCCGCCTGGTTTTCCCCGCCTCTCATGTTTAGTAATTCAGGCCTTTAATAACAGCCACTCAGAGCCCAATGCCGTGTTTATATTTTACATTCGCCCCATGTGCTTTTGTGGTTCAATATGATTCTTCTTTCTAGCTCGCTTGCCTTTTTACATTTTCTTGGCAACGAGCAGGGCCCTGAGATCAAACGCAGGCTGCGTGGAGAGAAGGGAGGGAAGCTAGGCCCTGGCTCCTTTGGCAGGCGTTTAGGCCTCACTCTCTGCTGCTTGATTTATTTACTAATAACCAAAATGCCCCCCTCCCAGGCCCGGCAGCAAAAACAAAACCCTCCTGGGGCATGAGCAGCATCAAATCTCCTCACAGCTTCTCTCTTTTCCTCTCACATGCGTCAAATAAGGGGCTTATTTTTAATTTATAGCAACAACAGGACTTTCTAAAGCTTCTCTTTGCAGATCAGTGCGTGCGTGTGTGTGTGAGTGTGTGAGGGGGGTCCTCACTCTTTGTTCTGATTGACTTTTTATTGCTACATTCCCCTTGCCCCACATTTTTCATTTACAGCTTTAGGTCTGTAGAATCTATAGTATACTTAATCTAACAATTTAGTCTCCTTTTGTGTATTGAGTTCTTATGAAGCAGTGATGGAATGGATGACAGTCAAGACATTGCAATCCACATTATATATATTGTTGTTTACAGAGGTGATACCAAAACATCTTGACATTTAAAACAGGAGATATGTGGACACTATGGTTCTGTATTTAATATGGTCTCTAAAGCAGATGGATGTGTTTTAACAAGATGAAGACTAGTAACAGTGATATTGAAGTAGGACTCGGTGCTCTCCTTTTAATTATTTTAAAGGTAGTATCTTTTAATACAGTGCTAGCAAACTTGACAGATTTATGTAGCTCTCATTAGTGACCATTCTCTCTAATCTGTGGAGGAAAAGAACCTGACAGCTGAATATTTTCCAGTGTCTGTCTGTTTAATATTAAGCAGTCCTTGAAGCATGACTATGAAGAATGTGGATATAAAGAACATTCAGTACTCTTATGAATTTTATTAAAATGTTTTGATTTTAAAGTTGTTACCTGTGTGTCTTTTTCTGGTCTCAGAAAATTCAAAGTCATAACATCATAAGAGGATCCATACAATTCAGCTGCCCACTTCATAGACCAGCAGCATGAGGTTGACTGGGTAAAAATGTAATATGATTTTATGCCTTAGAAACATATGTTCCTGCATCCATTTCACAATATGTGGTCAAGCTGGTGATGTCACTGACCAGAAGACAAGGTGCAGTTAATTTGATTTATTGGCCTGGAGTTAGGTGTTGTAGTGAAACCTTCTCATAGGGAAACCATTTATCTGAGGACAATTTCCTTTATAGCTGCAATTTAACCACTGCTGAGGCGGTAGATATTTTATCCTGGATGATAAAAATGTACATCACATCTTGCAAACAAAATTTCATTGTAACTGACAATTTAATAAGTTTTAAAGGATGGCTTGCGAGATGCTGATTTTGTGGCGTTAGGAAGAGCCTGGGTTTTACAAACCCAGAATTACAGTGTGCTCATTTTACATCTGATAGTTTTGTGTGCCCAGGGTTGTTCAATAACACATTGAGCATGTTGAGGCTAGGGAAGTAGCCCATTACCATAACTTATGTGGCATGGAATGTAGACTAGTATTGTCATTTTTACCTTGATGGTTTCTTCTGTAGGGTGGAAGTTTATTTCTCATTGATGGTTTATTCTGATATTTGACCAGTCTGAAGTTCCATTATAACAAGTATGCGCACGTGTGTGTGTGAGCACCTCCGCTTAGTCTATGGTGTGTTTCTTATTCTGTTCTCTCAGCCCTTTTGGGGTTTTTTGAAAGAAACTGAATGAGCATTTTAAGTGATCATGATCACTCAGAATATATCAGAAATTTTAGAGAGTCACACTATTACTGTTTTGAGTATTGGTGGCTATGAACCTGACATGATTCTGGGAGGGCTTACACTAGCGGTAGCACTTGTTAATTGCACTGACAGGAGAAGAATCAGCTGGTGCTATTAATGTGTGATCAGGTAAGATATGCTATTGGTTGGTAAAGTTTCTAGCTCTTGTGATGCCATTTATATTCTATGGGATTTCTATATTAATTGGACTGTTTTAATACTGTGGTTCTTATTGTAAGCCACTTTAAATTTCTGAAAAGGTAATTCAGAAATGTCCTAAATAAGTCTTAAAGAATATGGAAATCTTGATTTTGTGTCCTGTAGAGAAACCACATCCAAATTCATGGATAAGCTATTTAACTTGCTTATCAAATTTTCAAGATAAAAGCACTTACTAATTTTCAGTAATTTTTTGAAAAATTATGTTAAAACTGCATCATACTAGTCTTGCTGTAAACAAATTTCATAATATAATTATCTTGGATTGGGTTTAAAAGAAGTCTGTGTTAACAATGTACACTATGCATGTAGCATAAAACCCCTGGGGATTTTCTTGAGGAGGGCTATTTTGTAGTGTAAATCCCACCGGCACTGTAGAGCATAGGAGTGTCCATCCTACCTCTGAGAAACTGTAGGTCCAGTTATGTAGAGTTCCACTTAGTGTTCTGTAGCTGCCTCTGAATTCCATCCATTGCATGCCAGGAAACTGAGGCGGTCAGATTACCCATATGGTATACAAAAAGCAATGTAGTGTTCTGGGGTGGCATATATAGTGTTGCGATACTCATAGATTCAGGATCTATCTCTAGTTTCTTTCTCTTTGCACCTCTCTCCTGGAGGAGGCATACAGCAGTTGTTTACTCCCACAATGCGAGTACAGCTGAACTGAATTATTTTATTGGGAAGAGTGCCCTACTTGCTATAACATATGTAAGTGCAGCACCGCTGAATTGTGTAGCTTATGCATTTGCCTCTTCGGGAGAGTGGCTGCAGGTTTGGAAACCCTGCCATATGGTTTGGCAGTGTTTCCTAGTTCAGTTTTCAGTATTTACACCTTTGGGTTAACTTATGTTTGAGGAACAAGTTTGTAAACATAGATGTAAACGTTTGGTGTTTTGTAGAGAATTAATTAAATTATGTGTTGATTGTGGTACTGAAATACAGAACCTTCCCTTATGTAAGTAGATTGATTAGCAATGAGTTTCAGGACTGTTGTGAATAGGATTTGAGTGGTGGCCCATGCTAACCTGATGTCATCAGATCTTGGGTGACCCTGCTCAGCAATTGGATGGGTGACCATCAAGCAATTCTAGGATTGTTATGTAGAAGCAGGAAATGACAAATCACCTCTGTCATCTTTGCGTTAGTTGCTTTGCGTTACTTGGCTGTGACTTGATAGCTCTTTCCACAATCAGTGTTGAGCTGAGGCTGCTTAGAGCTGACTGTGACTACAGCTCAGTGCTTAAATATATGCCATCTATGTTTGATGAAGGGCAAAAATGGTGAACAACTATACTGGTATGCATGTCATAGAAGACTTTGCACGGCTCTTGGACCTTGTCAGATGTTATATTAGATCTTTTTTATATTATCTTAGATGGGTTGATACTTGCGCTTTTATGTACTGCTTGGACAAGACTTGACTAGTGTAATTCTTCATTTTTTCAAGTTCCTTGTCTTTTCAAATTTCTTCTTTTTATCAGATGATTCCCTAAAATTTGAGAATAATTATGTGCTTCTCAAGTATAGGAGCATCACTTTGAAGATGGTGGTCTGTGAATTTGGAAGCACCAAGAAAATTATATTATTATCAAATATATATGTTGGTGAAAAACAACACCATATGGGGGTATTTTGAGTTAAGATCAAGAATGGGGTAACAGTAGGGCATAGTATAAGGAAGCTATTGACAGTTGCACTAATCAATAAATTTTATTAAAAGTTTAATTGCATAAAATATTCTTTGGGGCAGCGGTCCGCAAGCTTGCGCCCGCTGCGGACCGCTGCTCCGGAGTCCGGGGAGAGGGCGGCCCGGGGGCCTGCGCACACGTGGCAGCCCAAGCACAAGCGCGCTTGCGTGGACTGCCGCACACGCGCGCTTGCGTTCGGCAGGGAGTATTTCAGGGACCCGGTGACCCTCCCCGAGTGCGGCCACAACTTCTGCCGTGCCTGCCTGGCCTGCAGCTGGGGGGCGTCGGGGGAAGAGGCATCCTGCCCGCAGTGCCGAGCAAAAGCGCGGGAAGGAAACCTCTGCCCGAACCCGGCGGCGGCGTTGGCGGGGCTGCCAGCGTTGCTGGCGCCGCCGCTCCCCCCGCCGCTCTTCTCGCCCGGCTTGGCCCCGCTGGTGCCCATTTTTACCTTCTTCTTGGGCTGGTACTTGTAATCGGGGTAGTCGGCCATGTGCTTGACGTGCAGCCGCTCCGCCTCCCAGATGAATGGGATCTTGTTGCTGTCCTTGAGCAGCTTCCAGCGCTTGCCCAGGCGCTTGGAGATTTCGGTGTTGTGCATGTCCGGCGACTGCTCCATGATCTTCCTCTGGTCGATCTGCGACCACACCATGAAGGCGTTCATGGGACGCTTGATGTGCCCATGGGCATCGTGCACAAGCTCGGGTCGTCCGCTTTGCCCCCGGTCGAAGCGGTCGAGCCTGGCGTGGGAGAGGAGGCGATGCCCAGCTCGATGACGGTGCCCGAGTCCGAGCTCTCGCTGGCCAGCAGCGCTTCCGTGTTCTCCGCATTGTTCGTCTGTTGCACCATCTCTGGGGCTCGCACGCGGCGGCAGCGGCGGCTGTGGGGAGGTCAGTGGGGCTCAGTTTGGCACCAGTTTGAGACAAGGCACGCAACTTTCCCCAGCAACTTGGCTGCCTTGCTGCGAACGCCCGGCAGGGGCGCAAACGTGCGTGCACGTTTGCGCCGCCGGCATGCCAGTGGCCGCGGCTCCCCCTCCCGGCCCCTCCGGGCCGCCAGCAAATCGGCCGCTAAAGCGGCCGATTAGCTTGCGGCTCGGCAAGCTTCTCTTCCCTCCCCTCCCGAAGCGAGAAGCTTGCCGGGCCGCGAGCTAATCGGCTGCTTTGGCGGCTGATTTGCTCGCAGCTTGGCGAGCTTCTCACTTCGGGGGGGGGAGGGAAGAAGGAGCCGTGGCCCGGCGCCAAGGCCTTCGCGGCCCGGCAGCGGGCCGCAGCCCACGGGTTGGGGACCACTGCTTTGGGGCAATAATTGTTACTTACAAGTTTTATTTTTACTGCCTTGCTATTGCATTTGGTCCCTGAACTTTCCCCCCTCAGTCCTTAGAATCTTGGTAAAGAATAACTAGTAAAGAACTTTTGCTCCTTTTTAAGTTCCTCTTGATTGCAACACTAAAAACATAGTGCCAAATCCTGAAGAAACAGGATCAAGGAGTAAAGGGGGGTGGGGAATCTTCACTTCCTTAAACTATTGATTTACAAATCCACACGTCATGATAGCTCTGGAAGTTTGATTTTTTTATAATATAATTATACAAGTTTATTAAATTGAGTATGATCATTGTTTTGTTCTTTATATTGTCCTATGTTCTATGCAAACTGCCCTGAGCCTCAGGAAAGGGCGGCAAATAAATAAATAAATAAATAAATATTTGTGTTGTAACTCTCATTGCTGAATAAGCTTCCTGCAGAATATCAAGCATCTAAACACAATCAGTGTGAGAAAGACATAAATGGTTCTCTAGGGTCCAGTATATCCACTTTTTGTTTTAATTGTTAATATTACTTATGCCCCTGTTAGTTTAGTCTGTTTTTCAATAAATAGCAGCAGTGGTAGTTTATGAATGGTGTCAGTGGTATAACACAAGGGAAAGAATGTGGGTATGGAGGGTTGGTTGGCTAGAGCAGTGGTTCTCAGCCTGGTGGTCGGGAGCCCTTTGGGGGTCGAATGACCCTTTCACAGGGGTCACGGCAGGGCAAGCAGCTTGGCTGGGGGTGGTGCCATCCACAGAACAGCCTTGCGGGGTAGATCAAGAGAACGTTTGTCTGTCTGGAGCAGTGGAAAAGAATGAGATTGGCAAGGTAGGACAAGCGGCAGAACTAAACTGAGAAACCCTGGGGGAAAAACGATTTATATATAATCATGAACAATGGATCTTCACGCCATTGGTCAGTTTTGGTTTAATTTCTGTGAAAGAACACTTGCATAATTTTATAGTTGGGGGTCACCACAACATGAGGAACTGTATCAAAGGGTCACAGCATTAGGAAGGTTGAGAACCACTGGGCTACAGACTGTTTGTGTTTGTGTGTTAACTGACACCATTCATAAACTACCACTGCTGCTATTTATTGAAAAACAGACTAAACTAACAGGGGCATAAGTAATATTAGATTGGCGTCCAGAGCTGTACGCGGGCCTTCCCTTGTCCTTGGTCCGGAAACTCCAGCTAGTGCAAAACGCAGCTGCCAGGGTCCTCCTCACTGGTACACCTTGGAGGGCCCACATTCAGCCAGTGCTGAGGCAGCTGCACTGGTTGCCAATTGCTGCCCGGATCCGGTTCAAGGTTTTGGTTTTAACCTTCAAGGCTTTACGCGAGTTGGGACCCACATACCTGAGGGACCGCCTATCGCCCTATGCCCCCCGCAGAGCCTTACGTTCTGCGGGAGAAAATCTGCTGGTCGTTCCCGGCCCCAGGGAAGCACGCCTGGCCTCGACCAGGGCCAGGGCCTTTTCGGTCCTGGCCCCTACCTGGTGGAATGAGCTCCCGGGAGAGCTGCGGGCCCTGCGAGATCTTCCATCATTCCGCAGGGCCTGCAAGACGGAGCTCTTCCGCCAGGTTTACAGTTGAGGACGAGGCTAACATCTATGCCCCCCCCCGGGGACCCGGGACCCGGGATTGAGATTGGTGATTAGTACCATCAGTATCCCCTCTCCACCTGCTTGTAGTAGGAGGGGGAGGTTGATTAGCCTATCTTGCCAGGTTAGCTTGCTAACCGATAATGTTATATTGTAATTGTTGCTGAGGGTTTTTAATGGATTTTATTGGGGGTTTTAAAATGTTGTAACCCACCACGAGCCGTAAGGGAGTGGCGGGCAATAAATCGAAAGATAATAATAATAATAATAATAATAATAATAATAATAATAATAATAATAATAATAATAATGAGGAACCAGAACATTGGGAAAGGGGAATTTTCATTCATTCATTCATTCATTCATTCATTCATTCATTCATTCATTCATTAATTCATATTTATATACCGCTCTCCCTCAAAGACTCAGGGCGGTTTACAGGGAACAGGGAACAGGTACAGATAACATAAGCAAACACATGTGACAACAGCAATAACAATACAGCAATAATAACTCCAACATGATAACAGCAGTAATAATAAGATAGAACTGCAAAGGAGCCTCAGCTCAATTCTTACTGGTACCCAGTGCGCTAGGCAGATTAGTGGCGGTCATAATAGGAGGTGGGGGGGCCTGAGGGCCAATTGGAAGCGATGGTCCAGGTCAACCTTAACCAAATGCCTGGTGGAGGAGCTCCGTTTTGCAGGCCCTGCGGAACTGTTTGGGTTCCGTCAGGGCCCTGAACTGAGGGATAATACCTATTCTGGACTATTTGGAGTACTGTCTTTGCTCCTAGAGTTATAACAATGGAATGTCTGTAGGAGTATGAGGGAGGAAGGGTACAATAGAATGAAGAGCAAAAGGATGTTCCCATGGTAGTAAGAAGATAGTGTGTATTGTTGAAATGATATTAGATTGGTGTCCAGAGCATAATGACAGTGTGATCAAAGTGTAGAGGGTAAAATGACAAAAAGTGGAATGACAGTCCTTCTCAGTAGCTGACAGTGTCCAGTCTGAAATAGCATAGGATTATCCCATGGACATTGCATTAAATGTGCAATGACAATCTTTTATTGTTCTTCCACCCTTCTAACTTGAACTTCACTGTGGGCATTTTTGCTTCCCTCTACGTCCCTTATTGCTATGTTATGTCTTGTTTTTTGGAGCTGTTGTCCTTCCAGTTTTACCCCTTTTCGCATCAGATTCTTCCTTTCTTTTGTGAATTCTCATATTTGCATTGAATCCTGTGGTACTGACTGAAATTCTTTCTACACTGATAGTTTCAATGTGCATCTCTTAAATTATTCCATACTTGTTCCTCAGGTTCCTTCCAGTAGTTATTCATTCATTCATTTTATTAGAGACTAGAGGCAAAGCTCGTTGTCTCCAAGAATACAACGGGCGCTAGAGCTTGGCAGTGGGAAGAGGAAGGTGAGGAGTTGTCCAGTGTGTAAGGTGGGGTTGAATGTTGAGGCCTACTGCACAGGGTTGTTGTGCAGATGAAACAGGAGACAAAAGAGCCAGTTTCCTCTGCAGAATAACGCTGTGCAGTGACCTCAAACCTGCAGAGTTGCAAAAAAGAAAGACACATGGCTTGGCTGTGTCTAACCCCTGGCCAGAGCAGTATTTTAAGTGAAAAGGGGCTTTTCTGTGGCCTCCCTGTCAGCCAACTGTTTCGCAGAAGGGGAAAGTCCCCCCCCCCCTCAAAAGGAAGGCCCTCAGTCTCCCCTGCGTTGCTCTTGGAAAGGCCTCCCTCCCCTCAGTCAGGGGCTGTCAGAGGCTCCTTCGCAGCAGGCCTGAAGGGGGATGGGGAGCACTCTGCAGCCTCCTGCCAGCTCTGTTAGGGTTCTGAGGCAATTTGCAGTTGGACATGACAGTTAGGACAGCCTTGAGGTGAAAAGGGCTGGCGCAGTCTCTGTTCTCATCCCCCTTGGCAGCCCTACTGACCTCCTCTCCCTTTGGTGGTCAGGAGCAGACTGGCAGTCAGACTGGGCTGGGTGAATGGAATTTTGGTCTGTCCTGGTGAGGGGCCAATAGGAAGGCGCTTTGCGTTCCTCCCCATTGGCTGCTTGGCCCTGGATGGACACTCAGAGGGCCCAACCAGGAGCCGCTTTACGGCTCCTGATTGGCCCCTCTTTTATCCTGGACAGGGCTTGCCCTAAATCCTCCTCAGGTGGCCTTACCATTTTATTTAACCGCAGGAGCGGTTAAAGATTGAATGAAGGCATCAGAAAGGTGTTAAACCCTGGGAAGAAAAGCAAACAAATTTCAGGAGATAAATGATTACCCCCTTTTTGCCTTAAACCTCAGGAAATACCTGTCTTTGAATAAGGAGTGAAACATTGAATCAAGATATATTGTTTGTAAATTTATGCTGCTGCAAACCTTAAATGCCAACATTCAAATATTTGTTTTATGTGCTTTGTAAGTTGGTTTTCAACAAAGCGAGAGGAAAAAGCTCTCAAAGCAACTTACATAATGGAAAAAGGTAATTACCATTAGCTAACATTTCAACAACAGGCTTTATGATATGGATAGTAATGTTAGTGACAATAGCATAGTTGCTGCATTTGGCTGTGTTACTAAGCAGTACAAAATGTTTATAGTCTTGTAAATTGTTGCAGCATGGAGAAATATCTTCCTGTATATGGGCCAGCCAGAGCATCTATCAAGCACACTGTTCCTTTAACACAGTGGTTCCCAAACTTATCTGGCCTACCGCCCCCTTTCCAGAAAAAATATTACTCAGTGCCCCCTGGAAATTTTTTAAACAATTTTAATAGCAATTAAACAGAAAGATATGTATTAATGTTTCTACCTTTTTCGTAAAATATATTAAAGAAAGGGGTAAATTAGAAATATTGAAGTTTGAAATTATGAAACACTTTATTGAACTCAGAATAGAAAGGTAATACAAAAAATGTTAGACTGAAAACATAATACAAATAAAGGATGAAGCTTTATATTTATTGGTATGTTTACGAGTTTGAAAAAAAATGATTCAAAAATTCAGAGCGAGACAGAGCGGCGGAGAGAATCGAAAGTGCGGAGCGATAGTATTTCGGTTCTTCGGAGTGAAAAGGTTTGTAAAGCGCATATAATTATTACAAAATAAATAAATAATACTCACCAATTATAGTCGCACTGTTTGTTAGTTAACTTTAACTTGTACAATATCACAACAATCTAACTTAGAGTTATATTACGCTGTAATTTTACCCTAATAATTACGGAAAATCTCCTGATTCATAGCGTGCTCCAAAATCTGCTGGTAGTACTGCCGCTGCCGTTCCAGATTTTGGCCTTGCGATTGACCAATCTCACGAGTGGCAGTTGCCCGCAGCAATGCTCGTAGTACTCACGTGTTTTGGAACGGCAATTCAGTGGCACCGCATGAACAATAGCAGTGCGCGATTGCACATATCTCAATGCTAGTGAGGGAGTATGCTGAAACCGAGCTAACGTCAGTACGTTGTTCAAAGAAAAATTAAGCGTTATGAGCGGAATACATAAATCAATTTTTCTAAATCTTCTCTTCTTTCTTTTATGGTTTCACCGCCCCCTTACAGTTATTCATCGCCCCCAAATGCACCTGTGGCCCATCACCGCCCCCCTGGATCGCTGCAGCACCCACCAGGGGGCGGTAGCGCCCACTTTGGGAATCACTGCTTTAACATGACGAAAGAACTTTATAGACAGCAACTTCTGACACCTCTTGTATCTCATACCTCAGATTCC
Source organism: Paroedura picta (assembly GCF_049243985.1). NCBI lineage: Eukaryota > Metazoa > Chordata > Lepidosauria > Squamata > Gekkonidae > Paroedura > Paroedura picta. The sequence goes on along the minus strand of NC_135374.1, from coordinate 42,067,538 downwards.
TCCATCTTTTGTACTGTGTAATAAGCAGGTGAATGTTTGAATATAGATACACACAGGCAAGGAACAGAGTGATGTATAAAAACAGTGAGAAGAAAATGACATGTTTTGGAAGCCATAAAGCTTAAATTGAAAGTTCAGAATGAAGCTGTGAATCTTATGGAGTATTTCTGATTAGAGGTCATGTTCACATTTTCAAGCATGTATTTGTGAAATGCTGTGAATGCTAAAGTATGAGCTCAAGTTAGCTAACTTTCTCACAGTTGCCATGTCACTTCATTAACTTTATTTAGAAGCTTTTATTCTACCTTTCTTGCACAAAGTGGCAGCCCTCATATCCACTGCAAATATAATCTGCCACTCAACTAGTTTCTATCAAAGGCATGCCTTGAAAGAATCACCTTTGGAACTGAGCCAGATGAGCCTTTCTTGCTTCTTCCAACAAAGGGAACAAAAGGGTTGGAGCTGTTGATGTAAAAGAGGTGAGCATGGATGGTAGCCAAATGAATGGCTCTGATGGGCTGCAGTAGGAGGAGACTTGGAGGACCTGGGATGCGTCACAGGACATATTGTGCCTAGATATTTGCAGTCCATTTCTAGAATTACTTAATTTGAAGCAGCTCATAAGATTTCAATGAGGCTTATTCTCCAACTACATTTTTACAGAATTGCTTTCTTGCTGTGTATGGTGATACCCTTGTTTGGAAAGTACAGTATTGTTAAAGTGTAGCTGACTAAATGTCTCGTTATATACTTAAATTTCCTTCTCTGAAAAGAAGTTTCTTCTGTTTTGCATAACATTGAATGTTGAATTGAAGGAGCAGCATTTGGATTTTTTTTTGGGGGGGGGACTCCAAATGGCAGAACTTAATTCCATATAAGAAGCCACTGTTACCCTTTTCACTTCATTCAGAAAGAGGTTCACCATGAAGAAAGAGGAGACTTTATGGGTCTCATTGGCCATATAGATCTAGTTGCATAATTGTGTAAAAATAGGCTGCTCGTTTTAAGCCCCACAGATCTCTTACTGGCAAAAACTAATGTCTGTTTAGCTGTTTTAAGACAGTGGTCATTGACATATCCAAGCCTAGGACACATTCACCCAGGTGGCAGCCTGGGACCTACTGAACTGCAAGCCTATGATCTGTATCTGTTTTCTGTTTCCTATAAACCACCCTGAGCCTTCGGGGGAGGGCGGTATATAAATATAATAAATATAATAAATATAATAAATATAATAAATATAATAAATATAATAAATAAATGTGTATGGCGCCAGTTCCATGGCAAGAAGAGGAGACTCAAAGTTAATGTGAAGTGCTCAGAATACGTAACTGACAACTTGTGAGTAAATTATTTGTATTGCTTAGCCTTATTTTTTGATTAAAAAGAATAAAGGTTAAAAATGTTCCCCAAGATGCATTTTAAATGTTCTGTTTTATGTAGCTTAAGGTTGGAGAAACTTTCGTGGCTCTACACTTGCTATCCATAATAACGTTTCAAATAGCAAAACTCTGAAGAAGTGACATAAATTTACTAAGTAAATCAAAACATATTACACTATACATTATTTACAGTGTTGCAATTAAGATTTCCTTTCACTCCCAAACACCCTCAGGAGTGCCACAACACTAGGTTGCATGGACAATTGCTATAAATTGTGGCCAATGCTTTCATCTAATATACTCGTACAAATGGTAGATATTCATTTATTTTATCTGCCTCTTCAAATAAACAATCTGAAAAGGGATAATCCATGTGAGAATTAGGTGCATGCTGTCCCTATTGCTTAGTGACTGGTTAAATTCTTACTTTGTATTGTCAGGGCTTTGGAGAAAACAGAGGTTATGCAAGTAGAAGTTGGTTCTTATATGCCACTTTTCTCTACCAGGAGTCTCAAAGTGGCTTACATTCGCCTTCCCTTTCCTCTTCCCACAACAGACACTCTGCAAGGTAAGTGAGGCTGAGAGAGTCCTGATATTACTACTCAGTCAGAACAGCTTTATCAGTGCTGTGGCAAGCCCATGGTCACCTAGCTGGCTGCATGTGGGTGAGTGGAGAATCAAACCCAGCTCTCCAGGTTAGAAGTTGATGCTGCTAAATACTACAGCTATCTGCTTCTCTTAGAAGTTAGTGCTCCTAACCACTACACCAAGTCCAACATTCTGTAAAAATGCAGTTGGTTTTTCTAAAACAATATACAGAGTAACAGATTGGTTACCCCCTCTTCTTGAATTCTTTGCATGTTCCAGAGGGAATTGGGAGAAAAAAATTGGATGGCATAAGAAATAATGGCTGGTTAAAAAAAAATACATGCATCCTCAGTTGTGGAAGGGGGAATACAACCATGTAGGCCATCAGTTCATCTCTTGCTAACAGAGGAACAAGGAGGATGATTTTGTCCCCCTTCTACATCTGTTGACCTGTGTGGTTAATCCATGCAGGTTTTGGAAACCAGCTTTCTCAGGGTTACATGGATAGAGGAATGTTCACTACTATTAGTGCCTTTCACTGATTAATCCGAGTATTATACTGATGAGGCTAGTAGTGTGGCACAATGAGGCATTCTTGCTTAGCTTCTCCAATGCTTTTTCATTCTGCACTGCAGACCGAATCAGGATTGGGCTCCTCGCAGCATTTTAAAATCACTTCATTAAATTTTAAATAGTGGCAGTATCCATAGATCCGACTTGAGGATGCTGTCACATCATCTTTTGGGCTTTATTAAATATACCCTCGTTGCCCTTGGTCTGTGTGGTATAGTAGTTAAGAATAGCAGACTGTAAACTGGAAAACCAGGGATGATGCCCCTGTTAGGTGACCTTGGAACAGTTACGGATCTCTCAGAACTCTAAGCTCCACCAATCCCTCAAGGTGCCTATTGTGAGGAGAGGAAGGGAAGGTGAATGTAAGATGCTTTGAGGTTCCTTAAGGTAAAGAAAAGTGGGATATAAAAACCTTCTATTCCTCTGGTCTTCCACATCCTCCAATTAATCTTCCCTTCTAGGGATATTTTCCAAATTCTTCCTTTTACATTCCTGTTCAATTTCATCTAATTGTTACTTTTCCCATTAAGTACCTACTTCCCATATACATTTTTTAACAATGTAAGCCCATCTCAATTTCAGGAATGGTTTTGTTAATACTGAAATAGCTTAAAAACTGTCTGGCATGACCTATTGTAGGCAACATGAAAGGTCTCAGTAGAATTTTGGAAAGCTTACTTGGCCTTGGTTGCAACACTGGAAATGATACTTATTTTCTGTTGTGAGCTAGAAACTTGGTAAACTAGGTCTATAGGAAATCTTTCAAATAGGGGTTGCAGAAATAAAATGTAGGATTTTGAAAAAATAGAGTGGCATGAGATAAAATAAAATTCAAGCCAATTTCTGTATTTAATGTGACTTGTCTGCATAACTTATACACCACTTGAAATGTAGGCCTCCTGAAAGCTCAAGACCATTTGCTTCAATACAGAAAAGGTAATATGTAGGTATTCCTTACAAAGGACATGCAGTCACTGCGCTTATTAATGGATTCTCTTTGCCCCCCCCCAATTACATCTGCATTGCTGCTGTTAAATGGATACATAGTTTCCATTTCAGATTTCTTTTAATCTAAAATATGTCTCTGTGCCTTAAGACATTTCTGAAGTATAGGCTGTAGTGAAGAGTGAAATATTCAGGTAGATTGGAAGGTCTTACAAGCAATGAGAATTAAAGTAGAAAACATCACCGTCGATGTTAGTAGAAAACTGAACTTTGCAAAGCTGCATGGAATGTTAAAATGCCAAGCAGTTAAGAGATTTTTCTTTTGATTCCTAATGTCCTGGACTTTAAAAACCCAGTATAGGCCTGTTTCAATAGAAAATTTAATTACACTGTTACTCACTAGGGTGGCTAACTGCTTGGGAGAAATCGTAGACTATTGTTGTTGTTACGTGCGAAGTCGTGTCAGACCCATCGCGACCCCATGGACACTGATCCTCCAGGCCTTCCTGTCCTCTACCATTCCCCGGAGTCCATTTAAGTTTGCACCTACTGCTTCAGTGACTCCATCCAGCCACCTCATTCTCTGTCGTCCCCTTCTTTTGCCCTCAATCGCTCCAAGCATTAGGCTCTTCTCCAGGGAGTCCTTCCTTCTCATGAGGTGGCCAAAGTATTTGAGTTTCATCTTCAGGATATGGCCTTCTAAAGAGCAGTCAGGGCTGATCTCCTCTAGGACTGACCGGTTTGTTCGCCTTGCAGTCCAAGGGACTCGCAAGAGTCTTCTCCAGCACCAGAGTTCAAAAGCCTCAATTCTTTCACGCTCGGCCTTCCTTATGGTCCAACTTTCGCAGCCATACATTGCAACTGGGAATACCATAGCCTTGACTAAACGCACTTTTGTTGGCAGGGTGATGTCTCTGCTTTTTAGGATGCTGTCTAGATTTGCCATAGCTTTCCTCCCCAGGAGCAAGCGTCCTTTAATTTCTTTGCTGCAGTCCCCATCTGCAGTGATCTTGGAGCCCAGGAAAATAAAATCTGTCACTATCTCCATTTCTTCCCCATCTATTTGCCATGAATTGAGAGGGCCGGATGCCATGATCTTTGTTTTCTTGATGTTGAGTTTCAAGCCAACTTTTGCACTCTCCTCCTTCACCCGCATCAACAGGCTCTTTAGTTCCTCTTCACTTTCTGCCATTAGAGTGGTATCATCTGCATATCTGAGGTTGTTGATATTTCTCCCTGCAATCTTGATCCCAATTTGTGACTCCTCTAATCCCGCATTTCTCATGATGTGCTCTGCATACAAGTTAAATAGGCAAGGCGACAGTATAAAGCCTTGCCGAACTCCTTTCTCAATTTTGAACCAGTTAGTGACTCCATGTTCAGTTCTCACTGTTGCTTCTTGACCTGCATATAAAATTCTCAAGAGACAAATAAGATATTCTGGTATTCCCATCTCTTTAAGAACTTGCCACAATTTGTTGTGCTCCACACAATCAAAGGCTTTAGCATAGTCAATGAAGCAGAAGTAGACGTTCTTCTGGTACTCCCTAGCTTTCTCCATGATCCAGCGTATGTTGGCAATTTGATCTCTAGTTCCTCTGCCTCTTTGAAATCCTGCCTGTACTTCTGGAAGTTCTCGGTCCACATATTGCTGGAGCCTAGCTTGTAGGATTTTGAGCATAACTTTTCTAGCATGAGAAATTAGTGCAATGGTGCGGTAGTTTGAACATTCTTTGGCATTGCCCTTCTTTGGAATTGGAATGTAAACTGACCTTTTCCAATCCTGTGGCCATTGTTGAGTTTTCCAAATTTGCTGGCATATTGAGTGTAGCACTTTTACTGCATCGTCCTTTAAGATTTTGAATAGTTCAACTGGAATGCTGTCACCACCACTAGCTTTATTGTTGCTCAGACTTCCTAAGGCCCATTTGACTTCACATTCCAGGATGTCTGGCTCCAGGTCAGTAACTACCCCATTGTGGTCATCAGGGATGTTAAGCTCGCTCTTGTATAGTTCTTCTGTATAATTTTGCCACCTTTGTTTAATCTCTTCTGCTTCGTTCTCTTCATATCTCCAATTTTCTTGAAAAGATCTCTGGTCCTCCCCATTCTATTGTTTTCTTCTATTTGTTTGCACTGTTCATTTAAGAAGGCATTCTTATCTCTTCTAGCTTTTCTCTGGAATTCTGCATTCAATTGGGTGTATCTTTCTCTTTCTCCCTTGCCTTTCACTTCCCTTCTCTCCTTAGCTATTTGTAAAGCTTCCTCAGACAGCCATTTTGATTTCTTGCATTTCTTTTTCTTTGGGATGGTTTTAGTTGCTACCTCTTGTACAATGTCGCAAACCTCCGTCCATAGTTCTTCAGGCACTCTGTCTATCAGATCTAATTCCTTAAATCTATTTGTCACCTCTACTGTGTATTCGTTGGGGATATGATTTAGTTCATACCTGAGTGGCCTAGTGGTTTTCCCTACTTTCTTCAATTTAAGCCTAAATTTTGCAACAAGAAGCTCATGATCTGAACCACAATCAGCTCCTGGTCTTGTTTTTATTGACTGGATAGAACTTTTCCATCTTTGGCTGCAGAGCACATAGTCAATCTGATTTCTGTGTTGACCGTCTGGTGATGTCCATGTGTAGAGTCGTCTCTTGGGTTGTTGGAAAAGAGACTATTAATTGAATGTTATTTACCTTTTGTGCCATGAAAAGCTTCAGATGCCCATTTCTAAACAATAAGCCTCTGTTAAAATACAGAACATCTTTTTCCAGGTGTGTCAGAAAGCCTAATATTCACTAGAATGGAATAAATTTTGTGACATTTTCAAATGCAGTTTGTTTTATTAGTTGAGATTACAGAAATCAGGAGCAAATTAAGACTATATAGAATTATCTACACCAGGGGTAGTCAAACTGCGGCCCTCCAGATGTCCATGGACTACAATTCCCAGAAGCCCCTGCCAGCGAATGCTGGCAGGGGCTTCTGGGAATTATAGTTCATGGACATCTGGAGGGCCGCAGTTTGACTACCCCTGATCTACACACTTAGGGTATGGCAGAGGAGCAGATGTGAGCCTGCTCAACCTCTTTAGAGATCAGAAATCTAGAGGGGATGATTTTGGGAGATGTCTAAACTGTAATTCGTATAATAAGTTTAGACTTGTTTATTTTAAAAGCTATCCTGCATTTTCTTGCCAGTACTTCTAAGGTGGTTTGTACAGCATTAAACCAGTTAAAAACATATAAATCAAGCATGTACAATGCACTATAGCTGCTGAGGGGTGGGGGTGGGGGAAGAGTACACAAGTAAAGGAGCAGAGCCTTGCCAAAGGAAACAATCATCAAAGTTATTCTGTTTTGGCTCAATGGCAGCCAAGTTCTAGGCTAAAGCACAAGCTGGTTAAAATGAGATGTTAAGCTGGCAAAGGGTGAGGCTCAACTGCAGGGTTATATGGGGAACTTTGATATGCTCCCTTTCCTCTGTCTGGGATCTGGTCCTGCAAAGAGCTACGAAATAGCCTCTTCCTTCCTCCTGAAAAAATGCTAGAATCGGAGAGACCCGGATTGTACTCCTCCACTTAGTCCAGGCTTTAGCTCTGGCTTGCTGCCTTCTCAATTTCCAGGGGAGATCCTGGAGGTTTAGGAGGTGGGCATGTCCTCTTGTGGTTGGTTGGTCCTAAGGGAACTTGAATAGCTTGCTGTTACAGAGCAGTCAGAGTCTGATGCAGGGTCTTCCTCAGGAACATCTGGAGTACACACAGACTTGGGCATGATAGAAACCATAGGAAGCTCATCTTCTGGGGAGTCTTTACCTTGGAGGGGCTGGGACAAGCGATTTCGGCCGTGCACGCGCAATGCGTGTGTGCAGCCCTGCTTCCCTCTCCCCCCCTCCCACAGTAAGAAGCTTGCCAGGCCGCAAGCTTGCGGCCTGGGAAGTTTTTTACTGCGGGGGGGGGGGCGGGGAGAGGGAGCCACGACCCGGTGCCAGGGCCTTTGCGGCCCGGCACCAGGCCATGGCCCGGTGGTTGGGGACCATTAATGTAGACCATTGCTTTCTTCAGAAAATAGATTTAATGATGATTCAGCAACTCACAGTGTATGGGATAATGATATGGAACCACAGGATCAGAAAGCAAGCCATGAGCATGTCTCTGGTGAGGTGATATATAATTTCCTAGATAAATAAGTTGTCTGGGTGACTGTGCAAGAAGTTTTTAATTTGGAGTGGGGGCATCCAAATATTAAAAAATAATCAATTAAGTAGTTTTGTCCAGATATAGATACATCGTTAATATGACTGTTTCAGTAGAAGCTAGAAGATTTATTAATTTCAGACATTTACATCCTATCTTTCTATCAAAATGCCCAAGGCAACTGATTTAAAATGAGTTTAAAAAAGTAGTAACTAGCCAGCCTGTTCAATAATTTAACTCAACAGAGGTCGAGCAAAACAGTAGTAGTGAAGAGGCCTTTTAGATGGCTTTACACTTCTGTAATCCTCGTTTTGGGAGATTTCTGAGTTCTTCCACCAGGCTTTCAGTTGAGATCAGTGACAGGGGCCCCCCTCAAACGTGGCTCCCGTCAAGCAACTCTGACACTCCACATACCCCAACCTAAAGCTGTTGCCCAGCTGCTGCCCCCCCCACCTGATCTGTTACCCTGTGCAGAAAATCTCAAGTTTTGACTGCTGTCCGCCTATTTTTGTTGATTACACCCTATGTTCATGTTTTAAATGTACTAGTCCTGCTGTCCTATGTACGCTCCCCCAAGACATTGCAGTGAGGGGAAGTATATAAATCAGATAAATAAATAAATCGATGATAGCTTTCTCCTGGCTCTTTAGGCAGGCTGTTCTGTATTATTTGAGCAGGAAAGGGATATATAGTCCCCTGTATTTGTAGGACATAGTGATTGTAAAGAACAGTAACTTTAACTGATCTTGGAAACAAATAGGAAAATCATGCAGTTTCTTTAAGGTAGGTATAATGTGTTTGTGTTGGTCAGTCTGTGATAGCATATAGGCAGCTGCATTTTGCATTAAGTTTGAGTTTTAGCATAGCCCCATGTAGGGTGTTCAATAGACCATCTTCACAATAACATCAGTTGGCATGGCCAGGTTAGCTGAATTCAGAGGTGAGAAGACTGGTAAGCTGTAATCTGCTTCTTAAACATAGCAGTGACAAAGAGCACCCCCTACTTCTTTAAATCAGTAGCCCCAAACCTTTTTCGGGCCGGGGACCGTGGGGGAGAGGGAGGTGACAAGCACCCGCAAACCAGCAGGCATGCCTACCTCCCCCCCCATGGCGCAGCGCTCGCGGGGGGGAGGCGCCTGCACGTTTGCAAATGCCCACCAGTGCGCCCGCGCCTCCCTCCCCCCTGCTGTGCGGCCTGGTACTGAGGCCTCTGCGGCCCGGTACTGGGCTGCGGCCCGGTGGTTGGGGAACACCACCATCATCTGCAATTTATTTAGGTATTCACATCCCACTTTTGTTCCCCATTGGAGACCCAAAGCAGTTGACAGCTTCATTTTTTCTCTAATTTATTCTTACAAATCTATCTTGTGAGATAGACTAGGCTGAGAGAGCTTGTCACTGGCCCAGAGCCATCTTTACCATGACATTTCCTTCTTCTTGAGGTTGATGAGGACACTCTGAACTCACCCTAATTGGAAGGTCTGTGTTCAGCCTATTAGACTTCCCAATGGGTGACTGACTGCCAATCTCCGTGTTCATTGTTTTTTTGCTGATCTAACAATTGGTTTCATAGTGTTCTGTAAGCATTGTTTGGCACATGTGACTGTTATCAGCTCTGGAAGTCTCCAGACTGAGTTTTGGCTCCTCCTCCTCTCCAGGAATTGTGGGAAGAGAAACATAAACGTATCAGAGTATGTCCCCCACCCTCAAGAAGAACTTGGCAAGTCCAACGTTCTGATCTCCATGCATAGACAAAAGGAGAAGAGGAAGGGAGTACACATGCTGGAGAACAAACCAGGTTTTGAGGCCTATTTATGTTGCAAATGAAACTAGTGCAGCAACTGAGAAAATGAGTAGGAGAGATCACACAAAAACAGCTATAATACAATGGCTGCTTTAAATTGTTGCAATAGTTAAGGTAAATTAATCTTTACTTTCCTGTCATTCATCTTAGGAAGTTTTGATTTGGAAAAATGTACACATGAAGTATGAAGATCTGTGACCTCTCATAGAAATGACTGGTTAGCAACAAAATAGCTGCTTTCTGACGAATCAGCAGTTAAAATAAAAGATGTTATTTGGTGCTGAGAATTTTGTCATATCGGGTTGCCTCTCCCAAGAATACGTGACCTAAAGGAAAGTCACTCCGAAGCTCGGGAGCATATCACTTCCTCAAGAATGGTATCTAAAGAATGGTCAGATGATTGCCTTCACAAAACGCCATCAGGAGGCAGGTCTAAGAACTAATACTTTGAATGTAACTACTGGCATGGGTGCAGGGGGGATATCAGGAGAGTGGCATCAAAATAATTTGTGAGAGTTATGTACAAGTTTTAAATGGATGTTACTTACTAGAATGTAGCATTTCTCAACATGCATTTAACACTTGAATATATTTTTATATTCTGTATCATTTTCTGTAGTAAGAGGTCATGTTGACCTGGAATACTTCAGTTATGTAATCTGTTTGTTTGTGACTGTTACTGATGTAATTTGTAAAATATGTATCCTTTCATAGATGTACCTCTGTATTAGGAAAAACAGACCATAGTAAAATATCCTTGTATGCTAAAACTGAATTTAATGTACAATGAATTTTTTAAAGGTCTTAATTGGACCATTCTAATCCTTTCCCAACCTAGCTTTATTCTCCCCAGCTAAGAGTGCTAACTACTTGAGTACTTCTATCAAAATGCCTAGGTGGTTACTTCCCTGTTGGATGCATAATAGCATAGGTCTGTTAAGACTGGGGAATGGCCAAGCCAGCTGGAATGCCATATTCTGATGGAACAGGAGCTTAGTAAGAGGAAATTGTTGCTCTAGATCAAGGTTCCCCAACTTGGCATCTGTGGGCATCGTGGCATTGTCATGAGCTTGCTTCAGGAAAGTAGGCGGGGCCTTTGTGAAGGCAAAGGGGTGGTAGGTTACAGTAGATGAGCGATTAGAGTGTGAGTGTCCTGAATAGAGCAGGGGATTAGACTAGATGACCCATGAGGTCCCAACTCTGTTATTCTATGATTCTACTAGTTTCAAAGCCCATTTATAAAAATGGGCTTTGAAAGGGGGGAAGGGGCAGAGGAAGGGAGACGGTCCCAGGGAGCCACCCATGCCCATCTCCCGCCCCCCCAAAACTCGCCACCACGCTCCCCCCCTCCCAAGCGGCCAACGAATCCCCGCCCCACTCACCGGCTCCCTGCCGCTCTTCTTCCTGAATGGCGCAGCCCTGGCCCTGCGGCTTCTGGTAGGACCTCCAGCCTCTGCCGCCAACTGTAGGCCGGGCAGAGGGCTGTGGGGACGTGCGGCGGTGGCCAGAGGCTTCTGCTGGGCCTCGGCCCAGCCTGGCCGCGTCATCGATGCGCCGGGCCTGTCCTTGAGGCCTCCAGAAGAGCACCTTCTGCCGGTCCCATGGACAGCCCCTTGGCTGCTTGGCCCTCGAGCTTTGCGGCTCCTGATTGGGCCCTCCGAGTTTTTATCATGGACAGAGCCGGCTCTATCTCCTCCCCTTATCCCTTACTGCTTTATTTTATCCGCTCCGCAGGAGCAGTTAAAGATGATTCTAATGTAATACGGTGGCTTAGAAGAAGAAGAAGAGTTGGTTCTTATATGCTGCTTTTCTCTACCCGAAGGAGGCTCAAAGCGGCTGACAGTCACCATCCGTTTCCTCTCCCCACTACAGACACCCTGTGAGGTGGGTGAGGCTGAGAGAGCCCTGATATCACTGCTCAGTCAGAAAAGCTTTATCAGTCCTGTGTCCAGCCCAAGGTCACCCAGCTGGCTGCATGTGGGGGAGTGCAGAATCAAACCTGGCATGCCTGATGAGAATTCCGCACTCCTTACCACTACACCAAACTGGCTCTCAAAACAGCTCCCCCCCCCTTAAAATATTGCCTCTGGGGGTGGACATGGAAGAGCGATCTCCAGTCACCAGTAAGATGGTCCAAGAGGTCGGTTTGTATCCCCTTTCCCATTTGGTGGTCTTCTCTCTAGGTTTTATGCTCCCTTTCACCCATAGTTCAATGTTGCCATCTGCAGCCTGCATGTATTGTAGCCCCCCCTTGAATGCTTGTGTGTGTGTGTTTGTGTTATATTTCACATATATCTCTCATCCTCTTCGTGTGGGTATGATTGGGGTAGCTATTTTATGTTGGTGCTTGCCACCCTGCTTCAGAATTCCAAAGATGTTTGTTAGGTCAAAAGGGTGGGAAGCCCTGGTCCATGACCTACTCATCACAAAGAAGTGATAATAGCATTAGGGTAGATTGCCACCATGCAAGCAGCTAAACAGAAACAGAAGTGTCAGACAGACAACATTTTCAGTTAACCGGGTCCTGGGTAATATATACTTGGGTACTGATAGAAAAATGTTATATCTCAAATCAGCAGCATTTTGTTGAGAATCTTGTTCATGTAGCATCAAATATGTGTTTAAATCTTAGACACAAACAACCATAGAACAAATTCTGTTGCTATTTGCAACAACTGTTTAACATTGACTGTATTTGGTTAAAAAAACTCACATTGCAATGGGACTGCTGCTTTATTTACAGAAACTTAAATTCTGTTGAAGGAAGAATAGGATGCATTATGCCTCATGTTTTAAGGAAATATGTAAAAATGGAAATAAAAACTCGTTTGTTAACTTGCTCAAGTGTTCATTTGTGCTGTCCTCAAGATGGCACTATTTATTTTGATTTTCCAGAGACTACTGAAATGAAAGTTTCTGAAAGCTAATTAGAGTGTGGATAAAATGCATGCTTTGTAATGCACTTACTAGAGGCCAGATAGTTTCTTGATAGTGTAAAAATGGTCATTTGGAATTCAGTCCAGGGGTAAAGATAAGTGAAAGAAAATTAGAAGAAACCAGAAATAATAGACTTATTTCCATGTTGTTCTGTCATCTTGGATTTTGCCTCTGCTTACTATCTTGACTAATGTAAGACAGAACAATTCATACAACCCTATTGAGGTTCAAGTGAGTTCTGAGCCTATTTTGGCATCATGAAGAGCCAGCAGAGCATGTAGCACAGCTGAATTTTCAAAGCAAAATTCTCTATTCTTTTCCTCTTTGTCTCCCTCTTCTTTTCCCAGTCTATCAAGGTCAAGTAGTTCACAAACTCTGGAAAAAAGAGACCATTTTATGAACAAAGGTGCCCCTCACCCCCAATTAGGCTGCTGTAATAGTCTTTCTACTGAATCTGACCAAAAATTTCTTTGTGCATGGTTTCTATTGCTCTCTATCTTGTAGAATAACATCCTGTAATTCTCTTACTACTTCCTATTGTGCCTCTTTGTGTACAGCTGTGTTAAAACAGAATTCTCATTCTTCTGAAAACTACAATCATTGTATAAGATAGAACCGGATATGGCTGCTGCAGGATGGACAGTTGTGATAGAAGATTGACAGCTTCGTCCTTGGTCTTCTCAAATAGAAATGAATGTTTCCTCCTTATTTGCTTGAACAAAGAGCCACTGACCAGGAATAAATCTGGGATCCCAAGTCATCCCCTGAGATCAATTTACCGCAAAGAGATGGGAGCACAATGGGGGCTTCTTTGCAATTTAAATATGAGAGTTTTTCCTGTGAAGACCAGTTAAGTACTAGGAATTCCACTCAACTTTAGGCATAAATAGTAGATGGTAAGTTCTTAGTAATTTTTATTTACCCAGATACACAGCCAACAGTAAGTATGGTGCATGGATTTATATATCATCCTGCCAGAAAAATCTCACTTTTGGTAGCTTTTGTAAAACCATATGGTGAGGGTAAATTCTCTCTGAAACCTTGAAGGTTTTTTTTTTCTCTTTACTTGCATGAAATGAGCCATATCCAGGATGCCCAAATGTGGGTGGTCTGATTTGCATGATATGTAAATTGGGACAGCTAATTATGCAGGTGAGTTGCCATATTAGCATACCTAATCTGAATAATTTCCAGCTGGTGCTTCAGTGGAAGTTACAGAAATGGCAAGGGAAGGTTCTCTTATCAGATTTCATGGTTTTCCACCTATTTTCCAATTTCCAGTTCCATTTCACAGCTTTTCCCTACATTGATCCTTATGGTAAGCTGTGCTTTGATCAGTACAGTAGCATAAAAGACCCTGGATGAATTGGTAAGAGTAGTTTGCCAGGTACTAATTTAAAAATCAGAATAGAGACTGAGTCATCTCAAAGTGTTCAAGAGTTAAGACATCCGTATTTAGTTTGACCTGTTGATCCCAGTGAGCATTTTCAACAAATGATACAGGAATAAATTGTGCAAATAAAATTAGAGGGGCCTATGATATTTGTTGGGGCAGAATAAATATACCGTAATCTTATTGGGGAAGAGCATATATACAGTATAATCTTAGACCAAACCTTATTTTATTTATTTATTATATTTATATACCGCCCTCCCCGAAGGCTCAGACTTAGTCTGGCATGGTTGAGTTACACTTGCATGAGATTTATGAGGTGATATTGACAACATGATAGTATGCCATCAGTGTGTATGGCATGTTGCCTCATGTAAGGTAGGCTTATTCAATCACTTATTAATACTAGGTGATCAATAGGTTGATCTCTGTCTATTACACTTGTCTTTGTGCCTGTGCCAGGGCTTTGATTTATAAACTACTGGAGCCATATATGGTGCTACTGGTGCTAAGATGATGCATGTCCAAGAGGGAAGAGTTGCGTGGTCCTATGCAGTTCTGTTTTGTCAGTTGTTGCAACAGAATTTTCTGAGGGCTCTCTTCAAAGACAATATGTATAATACAGAACTTTTTTTCCTTGCAGTTTTCATCACTTTGTCTAATCTTCAGTAGTTTTCTGTAACACACTGGGACCTATGGTAGAAAAGGATTACCTTCTAAAGGTGTCATTATTAAGGCAGGAGCTCCCTTCAGCCAACAGTCATGATTGGTGTTCCTTGTGCTTTGGAAAGCAGCATAATGCAGAGACCTGCATCTGGTGCCTCACATTTATGGAGCAGGCAAGGGGAAACCAATCCACTAAGCTTTGGGTATCACTGTGCCCTCTCATCCTCTGGCCTGTCTGTGTCAAGCAGCAGAAACAAAAGCTTCAAAAACATTGGCAGGCTAAGAAGCAAAATGTCAGTCCTCTTCCACTGCAAGAAGTGTTCCTTCCCTGCCTCATGAACCCTGGCCCCTTCTGCTATAGATAGAGGATCTAGAACCAATATTCTTGGTCCTCTAGAACAGTGGTCCCCAACCTTTTTTATCACCGGGGACTACTCAACGCTTGACAATTTTACTGAGGCCCGGTGTGTGTGGGGGTAGTTTACTCCTCTACTCTCAACCACTGCCCTCTGATCGCTATGATAATGTTTAAACATCCCTTCAAAATAAGATACAGACACGACACAACAATGAACATAAGGAATATTTTATTTTCATAGAGCTTTTAACTCATGACAATGACAAATCAATGGGAACCCCGAGCTTGTTTCTCTGCAATGAGATAGTCCCATCTGGGAGTGATGGGAGACAATGACACCCGAAGTGTGTTGTAAAGGGCCGGGGGGGGGGGGGGAGAAGGCGTCCTTCGTGGTCCACCTCAAATTAGTCAACAGACCACATGTGGTCCACGGCCCACAGATTGGGGATCGCTACTCTAGAACATCATCTCCATCTTGGAAACCCTGCCAGCACATAGGGTTCCCTCTCTGCACATCCAACTTGTGACTTCTTGTCAGTGAAACAATGGGAGGACTCTCAATGGCTGCCTTTCTCGACATCTAGACAAAGTAATGCAAGGGCTAGTCACACTGTGAGACAGATCACCACACTTCTCTTGATACCATGGTTCTTCAAGAGTCTTCTTACTGAGTTTCTGGATATAGCACCAGTGATCCTAGAAGTGTCAATTCTATATAAACAAATGTCTGTCTATGTCTTGAACAGGTGATCAGATATCAGAATTCAGTCAGGGAGAAAATACCGCCAGCATCAGACCCTCTCCCAAAAGATGTCAGCAGAGGGTCTTGAGCTTAAAAGACAGAGCATTTAGGCTCATCAAGTAGCAAGTCATTGCCTCTCAATTTGTTGCTGGTTTCAGTTCAGTCTGTGGATACAGCTAACTTTCTCAAGTACCATGCATGGCTGCAGTCAGTATCTTTTATATCACAAGCCAGAGCCATAATGGAGAGACATTTTGAAGATAACTTTTTTCTAGCAACAAGACCAATGACAGACTAGATAGAGAGCAGAAACTCATTTTAACTGTGCATGTTAAGATCTCAAAAGGAAAACTGAACTAATCAATTATGTCAAGGTACTTTATCTTTCTTCACTTTAGAAAATCTAGCATCTTGCAGGTCAATTTCAGCATGATCATGCAACTCCTAATCATCCTTCAAATATGAGTCTGCATTTCATCACACAAATAGGTCTGGTAGTTCTCCAGTGGTATATTTTACTGCTTCATTTACTTGTCTCTTTTGACTGTTCTGTGACGTTTGTATTTTGGGGATTATTAGTATGATGTTTTTAGGATTGGACTATGTTTTTATGTTACTTTTTATTGTGAACCTCCGCAAGCGGTATATATGAATAAATAATAAATAAAATAATACACTGTAGTATTAAATAGTCTGCATCTCAGTCAGATTGGGATGTGCCATGGAATATTTCACCTCCCCTGTTCATGCTATTCAAATATACTCACCTCACTCCCAAGTGCAAATAATTCTACATACTATTTCTGCCTTGATCCTAGCTGGAGAGCAGTCTAGTCCTTCCTTTGTGTCTTTCTCCCCAGGTTGCAAGGCAAAATAGTGTGGGTGACCACTGTTGTCACAATCTCCACAAACAGGGTGATACTACATCTGATACTGTGAGCTGCATAACCTGCTACCTGTGGGTGCCTCTAATGCAGTGGTACCCAACCCTTAGAGCCTCTTGTGGCGCAGAGTGGTAAGGCAGCTGTCTGAAAGCTTTGCCCATGAGGCTGGGAGTTCAATCCCAGCAGTCGGCTCAAGGTTGACTCAGCCTTCCATCCTTCCGAGGTCGGTAAAATGAGGACCCAGCTTGCTGGGGGGTAAACGGTAATGACTGGGGAAGGCACTGGCAAACCACCCCGTGTTGAGTCTGCCAAGAAAACGCTAGAGGGCGTCACCCCAAGGGTCAGACATGACAGTGCTTGCATAGGGGATACCTTTACCTTTACCCAACCCTTTAATACAGTTCCTCATGTTGTGGTGACCCTCAACCATAACATTATTTTTATCATTGTAATCCTTTTGTCTGGTTTTGCCTGGAGAATATGGCTGCTTTCTCGGGATGTCAGCCAACAGATGGGCCCTGGGGATCCCCTGGAATTACAGCTCATCTCAATACCATAGGGATGAGTTCCCCGAAGAATAGGGCTCCTTTCTCAGGATACCAGTCTCCAAGTGGGGCCTTGGGATTCCCTGGAATCACAGCTCCTCTGAAGGCTACAGAGAGCAGTTCCAATGTCTAAAAGGGATGCTTTCTTGGGATGCCAGCCTCCAGGTGGGCCCTTTACGCCTCTAAGAAAAGGGTTGTGTTGATGAACCTGATGCAGTTGAAAGAAAGGACTCCTGATTGTTGCATCAGTCAGTTTCTCAAACACCAAGCATTTGTAGACTCTTAAGCTGCTCTGAAGATGCCAGCTCCTGAATCCAAAACAAGAGAATCTAATCCCACCATAGCATTAGTCTTTCTAACCAGCATCTGTCTTGTCTGGATTCAGTTTTCTTCTGTCTGAGCCACTTGACCACAGCCTCAAAGCATTATTTCAGAACAGAGATGGATGCATCTGGAAGCTTAGGTAATAAAATATAGAGTTGGAAATTATTCATATATTAATTACATCCCACCCCAAAGCTCTGTATGATTGAATTCAGCAGCTTCATATAAATATTGAAGAGCACAAAAATGGAACCCTGGGGCACTACATAGTCCATTAATTCTAATCCTGCAGTAGAAACTCTATCCTAGCTGACAAAAAAGCTTCCACTGAAGGAAAGCTTCTCCAGTAATAACTCCCGCATCCCAACCAATGAATAAGAACAAAGTGGCCAACTATTTAAAAGATCTCAGAGAGATCTGGCACAGATGACTATCCATGACCTATTATGAATGGTGGCAGCCACGGTGGGCTGCCGCCGTTCAGTTGCGGTGGGACAAAAAGCTTTGCACGGGGGAGGGGCTGCCCTGGTGCGTGCTGGTTGCCCCGATGCAATGGCCCCGCGCACACAACGGCCCTGCGCCGGGAACACTGTGCCGCAGCAGCAGTGGTGGTGAGGGGGATCAGGGGCATGGGGCCCCCACTGTATGATGGTGGGGAGCAGCATGCTGCTTTCCCACCATGGTGGGAATGGGGGGATGCCCCTGTCAGGTGAGAGGTGTCCTGCAGGGACGCCGTAGGTCAGGGGAGGAGCCTGGCTTTTGGCCCGGCTCCTCCGATTATACAGAGGGCTAGCCTGACCTAGCCCTCTCCTGAACCCATGGTGGATCCAGGCCCGCAGAAGAATCCATGTTTCCTTAACACGCGTCTTCCAAGGGCCTGGGTCGGGCCAGGCCTCAGATGGTGGTGACGTCATGCATACTCAGGGATTTTCCCCGAAGCCCTGTCGCCGCCATCACGGGCATTCCAGCCCCTGCATAATCAGTCCATGGCAGACTATTCATCTGCCAGCTCAACTAAAGCTCGCTCTCAGATCCAAGCCTGAAGCAAGATTGAAATAGGTCAAGGGCAGATGTGGCATCTAGGAATCTCTGAAATCTGATCTACCACCATACGCTCTTATGACTTTCTTCAGAAGTGACAAATTGGAGACTTGTCTATAATTGCCTATTTCTTGCTTAACCAATAAAAGTAGTTTTTATTACAAAGATCTAAATACTTGTTTTAGAGGTTTGACCAAAAACCCACTGGCCCATCAAAACATTAAAGATTTGCTCATGGCAGGATTTGTGAAGGGGGTTTGTCAGCTGATATACTGAATTAGGAGTTCACTTTTGCTTTTCATACTATAGGAGAGGGGATTCAAGTGTTCTTTACCTAAATTTCAACCTGGGAAAAAGCAGCTGAGGTGTATAACATTAGTATGTGGAAAGGTGTATTCTTGGGGTTAGTAGCTATGCTAGAGACCAGATGGTGGCTGAGGGGAACCTCCACGTTCAGAGGTACTAAGCTTCTGAAACCACGTTCAAAGTCTTCACATCCAGAGGAACTAATCTTCTGAATCCTAGAGTCAAAAGGCAACTTCAGAGGAAGGGCTCAACCTCTCTGTCTTGTTTTTTTGGCTTTCCAGAGGAACTGGTTGGCCACTGTGTGAGATGGGATGCTGGACTAGGTGGACTATTGGTCTGATCCAGCAGACATCTTATATTCCTATTAAATCTTTGGGATTTGGATTTGGGCCTCAGACCACAGTTTGTCTTGTGCCTTAGAGATGATAGTCATGCCTTGATTTGCTATACAAGTGTCCTTGTTAGTTGATTAGAATCTCCTTTCTGCATTACATTGATGTATAATTTGGTCTATCTAATCATCAACCTCCCTTGCAGCTCAGGGCGGTTTACATAGAACATAGGAATGAGTACAGTTCAACAACTTCAAACAACACAATGATAACAGTAACAGTTGTCTCAGCAGCCAGTAACAACAGTTCCAACAACATTTCTGTACAACAATTCCAACACCGATGGTAACAACATTGTCAACTATGGTCCCATAGGTTGGTTGGGGGATCAGTTCATGGGGAGGGGTTTCTCAGGGTTTCTCAGAGGCCCAGTGTTGTTGGTTCGGTCAACCTCAACCAAATGCCTGATGGAAGAACTGCATTTTGCAGGCCCTGCAGAACTGCGGTAACTCAGGCATGGCCCTGATCTCTTCAGGGAGCTTATTCCACCAGGTGGGGGCCAGGACAGAAAAAGCTCTGGCCCTGGTTGAGGTCAGATGTGCCTCTTGGGACCAGGGATCACCAACCAGTTGGAAGTGACAGAGCTCTTTGGAGTGTATAGACAGTGAGGCAGTTCGTCAGGTATACTGGGCCCTGATTGCGTATGGACTGAAAGGTGATTACAAAGACCTTATGTTTTCAATAGTGATCCTGAATAAATTCTGAAGTGGTGTAAATATAATACCATTTGAATCTTGGTTGGTCACTGCTGCCAAGCTGAGGCAGTGGTCTTGAGTTACTTTTATTAGCCCAAAATAATTTCTTAAGCTTACAGAGCCTTATTGGCACTCTGATATTGTACAAGTACTAAGGTATTGTACACTAATACTCAAATTTAAAATTACTTTTGTTTTGTTAGTTTTTGCCATCTCTGGGTGATAGTTATCTTAAGGAAAAATCTCTTTGCAGCAAAGCACAGGTAGTGTAACTATGATTGCTTCTGTCTGAAAGCATAACTGAGTTATCAGTGCAAGATGTTTTTCATATTTGTAGTTCACTCCTTATAAGAATGGATGCCTTTTCCAACTACTTTTCCCTGTTGCTTTTATTACTGTTGCTTGAAAAATGTGTTTCAAATCATAAACAATATAGTTTACACAGGAGTTCTATTATGGCCTTTGTTACTATAATAAACAGTACAGATTTTATGCTCCCAGAAAAATACTTCTTATGATCAGTATGTATTTTCATTTGTTTTGTATAATGTACCTACATTACATTAATTTTAGGTGTAGTTCTATTTCTCTTGGTATTCAGTTTTCTAATCCAAAGAAATTACTTAAGGTGCTACAGAAGCATTCCAAAGATGTGCCATGACAGATGCAATTATAATATTCAATTATACAACATCTGGTACAACACCAGTAATAATAAGTTTAAATATTTTATATGTAACAAAAGCCCTGGATCATATCAAAAGTCAGTCCATGTAGATAGAATCTAGCCAGATGTTTCTGGGAACCCCCCAAGTATACCTTAAGTACAACAAACACGTTTACCTTCCCTAGCCGGGATGCAACTTACCATCACGCCCCAAGCCAGCAATTTGGGAGTGATCTTGGATGCTTTGCTGACGATGTAGGCACAGGTTAAGATTTAGCCTGCCAGGCGTTTTTTCATCTTTGTCAGCCGCGGCTACTAGCACCATACCTGTCCCCAGATCATCTAGCCATGGTGATCCATGCAACAGTGACCCCCAGAATTGATTACTGTAACTCACTCTACATGGGTCTGCTCTTGTCTCTGACCTGGAAATTCCAGCTGGTACATAATTTGGCTGCTAGGGTCCTCACAGGAACACCTTGGAGAGCCAATATCCAGCCTGTACTGAGGTAGCTGCATTGTATCAGGTTCAAGGTTCTGGTTTTGACCTTTAAGGCCCTTCGCAGTCTGGGAACTACGTATCCGAAGAACCACTTGTTGCCCTATGCCTCTCGCAGGGCTTTATCGGTACCAACCCAGAGTAGCATGTCTGGCCTCAACCAGGGCCAGGGCCTTTTCGGTCCTGGCACCTACCTGGTGGAATGAGCTCCCAGAAGAGCCGCAGGCCCTAGGAGAGTTTTTGGCTTTCTGCAGGGCCTGCAAAACAGAGCTCTTCCACCAGATCTATGGATGAGGCCAGTGCCAGTGGAAGATCGGATGAGGCTTTCCCCTGGAAGATATGTTCCTACACTGATTCTATTATGGCATGGTTGGTTGTCATACCCCCCCTCCCAGCTGCCCTGCCTGGTAGTTGGGTTGTTAAGATAGATTATTTCCGCTATATGGTTCTGTACTTTTTATAATTTTATGGGATTTTAATCCATATTACGCTTAGAGTGAGATTTGCAGAACATTGCTGTTACTAGCTCCCATTGCAGCCCACTAAGCCCTGTAAAGTTCTGATTCTAGGGTTTGGGAACCCTCATGATGATTGTGGGGCTAAAAGAGATGTCTGACATAGGATAAAAAAATGGTGTGGGCAGGTTGATGCTCCCCATAGAAATGCTGTTATTTGGGCAGAGAAACTTCTTTATGGCTCCCCTTGTGCTACTAGATCTGTCGGCTGTGTTCGACATTGTCAGCCACTAGCTGTTAGCCCACTGCCTCACCGGGATTGGGATTCAAGGGACAGCCTTTTGATGACTAATCTCTTTCCTCCAGAACCAGACACAGAGGGTGGCTGTGGGGGAGAATTTTTCACATACCTACCAACTTGCTTGTAGTGTTCCAAAGTGGGCGATTCTGTCCCCCACATTATTTAACATCTATATGTGCCATGTGGCCCAGCTGATCTAGAGATTTGGGCTATGGATGACACTCAGCTCTACCTCCTGATGGATGGCCAGCCTGACTCCCCCTTAGAAACATTCACCAGATGTTTGGAAGTAGTGATGGTGTGACTCAAGCAGAGTTGCCTGAAACTCAACCCTTCCAAAATAGTGCTGTGGTGGCTGAATAGGAAAGGGCCAAATCAGGAAGTGCATCTGGATGGGGTGCGATTGAGGATACTAGCACCCTATCTGGCTGTAGAACACCTAGCTAGTAGACTCAGTGCCTTGGATGTCTCTGAGGTTTAGAGATCTAGATACCTTCTATGCTTTCGACTATCAGCCTTGAGGGTACGGGGTCAGGTTTGAGTGGAGGGGATTCATGAGCTGGGGTTGAAATTCTGTTGGGGGTTAGTTTTTGCTGTTTTATTGTGTATAAATTGATTTTTATTGTATATAATCTTATTGTAAATCACTACAAGCCAGCTTTGTTGAGAATGGAGATTAATAAATTTAATAACAATAATATACATCTAATCTTTTCATTTAAGGCTGAATGAAGTCTTTATTCACCTTAATGGAGATATACTATAAAGGGAATATTTCACAATATTTCTCCTCTTTTAGAGAATAATGCGTGATAATCTCCTCCTGACTTTAGATGGTTTATTTCTTGTTACCCACAGCCATGACAGGTTTTGAATGCTTCTTTTTTTCCCATTGTTCCTTTCTGTTTCAGCCTTCTCATGTAACTGCTGTGTCCTGCTTTACCTCACAAAATTATAATCTCAAACAGAAGCAAGGCCTACTGGTAATTACTGATCAGATCATATTTATTCACTAGATAAAATGTAAATGTCCATGTTGTTTGGTAGATAATGATTAATATTTAGCATTTTGAATAATTTTCAGAGATCAGGTACCTAGTAGCGATAAACAAGAGAGAAAAATCACACAGAAGGATCACTGAATAATATCAGGGAAGACACGCCAGTCCTTGGCCCATAGTATTAAGGAGTTTTATGAGTGCATGAACGATTGTGCCCTATGAAGACTGACAAGCGAAGAAGGGTGAGGATGCTTGTTCGTTAGCTGAAGCATTCCAGCAAGTCATCTGCAGTCATGATAAGGCCAGTTATTGCTGCTTTCCTTGCTGCTAGTAATCCATCTTTGTACTTTTACAAATTGTATATGTGTCAATAGAGGACCTAGAGAATTATAAAGCATAGTTACATTGTAGGAAATGAAATCTTGTTTTAAAATGTTTTTCTCCCCACAGATAGTAAATGATCCTGTTTTATATAGGGTGATTTCTCATGGCAGATTTTTACAGGCTTTTTTCTCCAGTTAAAAATGTTCTGTAGTGGAAGCTGGGTTTCAAAACCAAGCTTTCTTCTTAAACTGATAAAACTGCTTTTCAGGTCTTAAAGGCCACAGCCTTGCTCACAACATTCTATAGATTTTGAATGTACTCTCTTTCTGCTTTATAAGTAGTTTTCTTTTGAAGTTTACCCTCCTAATATGTATTATTTTTTAGCTAGTGTGTTAAGTCTTTCTGAAGTTTGTTTTTTCTTTTAAGTCCCAGAACTACTTATGCATTGTGCTGACCTTGATTGACATCACATTTGTGGAAGCTAATAAGCTAGATTTCAGAAACTTGGGCTTGCCCTTCAAGTTGAAGGTCAGCTACTGTGAAATAAATGGCTGGTGCATTACAGGATACAAAGAGGGTAGTCCTTCCTGTATGTTATTTAAGTAAAAAGCCATGGGAGTGGATAAAGCCATATACTCATTGCTTGTTTAGAGGAGAAATTATTTAAATTACTAATTTATGTTAATCCTTAACCTGGGGCTTTGGAATAGGCAATTTGACTCACATTAAAAAAATAGTGAGTTGTAGTCTACAAAACATGGGCAAATTTGCCACAGAAGTAAAGGATCATACCATGCCTTGCCCAGCAATTCTGTTATCCATGAAAAATTACCTTATGGAACTATGATATTCCCATGGACAAAAAGCCATGTGGTAAGGATAACTGCAGTGATGAAGGATAATCAGGCAAAATCAAGAATCCAACTTTGCTCTCCAAATTAGCTGCTGTTCTTAACCTCTAGGCCAGGCTTTCTTACAGTGGTTTTGTGAATCCCTGGGGTTTCCTGATGGCCCCAGAAGGGTTTCCCCAATTGAGTGGGAGTTAATTAATTTTATTTTTAAATAATTAACTCGTGATATGGCCATATATGGTTGTGTGAACCTGCCTCCCCATCCCAAAATGGCTCATCATGGACCTGGAATCTTTGCTGGCCAAGGCTCATTTGCATGTGTTATTGACTGGAGTCCAGAGAGGTAAATATTTCATTTTCAATTAACTTGGTATAGTGGTTAAGAGTGGTAGCTTCTAACTTGGACATCTGGGTTTCATTCCCCACTCCTCCACATGCTGCCCACTGGGTGACCTTGGACTGGTTACAATGTTGCTAGAGCTGTTCTTGCAGAGCAGTTTCTCTCAGAACTCTTTCAGCTTCACCTACCCAACAGGGTGTCTTTTGTGGGGAGAGGAAGGGAAAGGCGATTGTAAGCCACTTTAAGAGTCCTTTGGGTAGTGAAAAGTGTGGTATAAAAACCAACTCTCCTATCTGCGTTGGCCCGTTGGGGGTGTGTGTCGGGGTGACAGAGCAGCGGATGCCTGCTGCAACCCTGCTCCCAGCCCACTGGGCTGTTTCTGTCGTTGGGGGAGTAGGGGCGATGGAGTACGATGATGCATCCTGTAGAAGTGTCTGGGTAATGTCTCTTCTAGTGATA
Source organism: Paroedura picta (assembly GCF_049243985.1). NCBI lineage: Eukaryota > Metazoa > Chordata > Lepidosauria > Squamata > Gekkonidae > Paroedura > Paroedura picta. The sequence continues at coordinate 42,042,875 of NC_135374.1, read as the reverse complement.
TGTGAGTTCTAGGAGCTTGGCAGGGAGGGGTGGCCTGCTGACATCACTTCTGGGGTTTCGCTAACCTGAAGAATGTTTCTGTGGTTTCTCAATGGTAAAACATTTGAGAAAGGTGCACTAGAGCATGCTGTTTCTCTAGCAGAGATTCCACTGGTATAAGAGAGGGAGAAAGTAAAGATAGCAGCTAAACAAGTAGCATCCTAAAAAAGCCTGACTTCACATTTCTCATTCATCTCCTGGGAACCATGATACCATTTGTAGATGTGGTTCCCTCGATGAGAGGTTACATGAATATCGTACAGTGCTTCCTTATCAAAATTATATTTGCTGAAAAATGCAAATATCTCAAACTCTCTGCCTTGCAATGTGAAATGGTGGACCATGGAAGGTCATCTGTTCAAAGGCAGAAAATTCCAGTTCAGGGTGGTGATGGCCCACATCATGACAGTCACTAGTCCACAAGAAATGATAATTTCTTGAGTAGGGTTACCAGTAGTGTGGAGTCGTTTGCTGATGTTAAAAGCAATTTGCTTAGTTCTGCAGCTTTCCACCCTAGAACATGGGTAGACATGTTTATATCCAGACAAATAACACAATGGCAAAAATGTATCTGAACAGGCAAGGTGGGGCTACCCGTTCCATAGCCTGCCAATAGAAGGAGCATTGCTCTTTTCCTAACCAGAGGAGTCTCACAGCAGAACCCATTGATATAGCTAGCAACTCTCAAGCCACCTGGTTTATCTGACAGCACCTGTATTCAGGTACTTGGTCCCTCAATTTATTAGCATTAAGAACTCCACAGGTGGTTCTCCTCACTTCATCTGTGAACACTCAAGTGGTCAGGTTTTTTACCTGTTTTGAGCATACTAAAAATCAGTGCCTGGATGTCCCATGGTTGGTTCATATTGTTCTATGCCTTTCTTCTGGTCTGAAGGTCTCAAGTGAACTGAAATGGGAACAAGCAGATCTAAACTGCAAGACACATCACTTCCAAGGAGATCTGTGTTTTGACAGCTAGTGGAGCATTTAGTACAGAACCCATCCCATAATGATTGGGATGCAGACAGGATTGCATCTAGCACCCAAACTCAGGAAAGTTGAAATGACCAGTGGGTCAATTAAAGGGCTAGTTTCAGTGGCTGAAGGTTTACCAGAAAAAAATGAGCCAAATCATTATTGCAGTAGAATTCTTTGCATTGGGGGAGAATGGTGCCTCCCAGTGAGTAAATATTTAGCTGGACATTGGGCCTTGTTTCCTTTACTCAGTTGGAGGTACTGTCCATTCATCAAACATGTGTCCTCCTGACCTTATTAGAAGAAATAATTTGAGGATCTGTTTGGGAATGTAACTTCTTCCACAGTTAAAGAGCATTCAGTTTGATAAGCTATTATTATCTTTAAACCCCCCCTGCTCCGGAGGAGCGGGAGGAATAAAGGAGTAAGGGCAAGTGGGGAGGAGTTAGGGCGGGCCCTGTCTGGGATAAAAACTCGGAGGGCCAAATCAGGAGCCGCAAAGCGGCTCCTGATTGGTCCCTCTGAGTGTGACTCGAGGGCCAAGGAGCCAATGGGGAGCCGCGCTTTGCGCGGCTCCCCATTGGCTGGTTGGCCCAGCCTTGCCTGGGCCGGCCAGGGAGTCGCCGCTCAGAGGAAGAAGACTTCTCCAGCGGTAAGTCCTCCAGCCGGCTTCCCCTCGCCTAGGGAGCCTTCTGCCAGGTCCTGGGGCAGGCTCGCCTATCCTTGGGCCCGGCAGAAGGCCACAAAGCCCACTCCCGCCGTCCCAAGCCTTCTGCCAGGCCCTGGGGCAGCCGAGCCTGCCCCTGGGCCCGGCAGTAGGCTGCAAAGCCTGCCGCCGCCGTCCCGAGCCTTCTGCAGGGCCCTTGGGCAGCCGAGCCTGCCTCTAGGCCCAGCAGAAGGTCCCAAGGCCACCTACCTTACTCTGTTCCTCCCTTCCTCCCAGCATTCCCTTTGTTTTTCCCTTCCTCCCTCTCTTCCATCTGCCTCTTTCTGGCTACCTGTTTCTCTCCCTCTTCTTCTGTCTCTATCTTCCTCCCTTTCTGTCTTTCTGTCTCTCTTTCTCCTTTTCCTCCTTCCTTCGCCCCATCCCTCCACCCACCCACCATGCTAGGGCCCGCTGTATTTTGGCCACAGCGGGCTTAATATCTAGTTTAATAATAAAATGTTACTACTCAAACCTATTGTAGAATAATTCAAGGCAGTATTCTATATTTCCTATGATTATAATAAGCACAACTCCAATATTTCAGTTAAAATTAATGCTTTCTTGACATATGTGTAAATACTGCAGAAAAATCCAGTAAGACAATATGTGTTAGGTATTTGAATGGGCTGGATAGTTCAGAGTAGTGGTTCTCACACAGGTCTCTGCTTGCCTTTTACAATTAGTAGAGCAGATTCTGTTCCTTGGACTTGTGTGGCAATGGATCATTTATCATAGAAAGCAGTGATTGGGGATGCCATACTTCTGTTATCCTTAGGGCACAGAATAGGGAGGATAAAAGTTATCTCCTTCCATTAATTACTATTCTGTTTGTTTTTCTTACTCCTGGTCCAACTTTGGCTGTTTTATTGGTTCCTGTCTTTTGCTTTGCCTCCATCCTCCCCCCCCCCAAAAAAAAATGATCTTGTGTCTAGTGACATTCAGTCTGATCTTGTTGAAATGCTGTTGGATGAGTAAAATCCTGAACTGAATTTTTTAAATGTTGAAATGTTGCAATTATCATATGCTGAGTAGTATAACTGGAATCAGGATATTGTCTCATTTGTAGCAGCCATGTAACAATATAGCAGTGGGTGTGAGTTGTGACTGGAATTAATTTCCTTTATATACTCAGTGGCTTGGATGTGCTTGTACTAGAGCTCTTGTGCAAGGGGAAACACAAGAAAAAGACCACAGTAGCTGCTCCCATTGTCAGACTTATTGTATCCCCCCCTTGCTTCCACTTGTGCAAGATACTGTGCAACCAGCATCTGAGCACTATAACATATAAGGAAAAAAATACTAGGTTCTGTACAAGGTCTTGCACAAAAAGAACTGTATTATCCCATTTGTCACTGGATCTAAGCCTGTGTGGGTTTGAAGGAAGGTAGAGCTTTTGAAGAGGTCAAAACAATTTGGGACACTGAAATAAGAAAAAAGAACGATGAAGCTCAAATTTAGAGTGGTAACAATAATAGTTCATTCTGGGTTGGCTATTAAAAGTACAGAGTTTTTAAAATCATTCACACATAATTCTCTGTATTAGAAATATATAAAAATCAGTAAAGATGTAAATCCTCAGAAAAGGGCCTTTCTATAGGAAGAATTTCAGAAATTGAAAGAACAGACTGCTATTACACATAATGATACAAAGGAGGCAAATCAAGTAATTTACATTTACAATAACAATATAAAATGCAATAAGACCTAATGAGAATTTGTTATGAGCAAAGGCATTGAGACGCGGAAAGTTTTTACCTAACATCTGATCAAAGGACCAATCATCCTAGACATTTGAGAAAACATGAATAGTACATATTTGACGTACTGTTTGCCCTGTAACAATATTTGGCTGTTAGCAAATATCCCATCTGTGAAGAAGGAAGAGTGAAAGAATAACATAGAAAAGGCTTGTATCCAATCACTGTTGTGGTTAGATTTTTTTTTTTATACCAGCTATTAGCTAGAATTCTTGGCTAGTCTATCCTTCCCCAGTTGGTCATATGCTGCTTATCATCCATAGCAAGTCTGGTCTTGAGTGTACCAACCATTCCTGGCTTTGAGCCCAAAATCCCTGGCCATCTGTTGTTCAGTTCTCTGTTAGTGAGTTCCCTGTTTAATTATCTTCTGGCTGACTTCCACTTTGTATTACGCCTGAAGGCCTTGGCCCAGTACTTTTATTGTCCTTTCAGGTCCACCTGATCTTTGTTCTATTTGGCTCCCTTTTCTTCCACCTGCTCTATTCCAAACAGTCACATTTGGGTCCGTCGATAATGAGGAAAGAAGGTATTTGAGCATGCCAAACAAGATTTCAAGTTGTACCTGCAAACTGCAAAACCTGCTTCTGAAGAAAACTTCCTAAATGTCATCAAGTTGTAAATTTAAAATATCCATTTGGAAGCTGTATCAATTAAGATCTAAAATGTGTTTGTAAGAGAAAACTATATTAACAGTAGACTGAAAACAACAGACTAAAAGATTGATACAGAGTTTGGCTCTGGACAAGAATCCGATAGCCCCCCTCCCCCCTCCCAGGTAGGTCCCTTACACATACATGATGATACTGGAGATAGAGCTGTTGCCATACATGATTGGGGGGGGGGGGTTCTTTCTTTTTTTGCTGGCTGTCCCTCTCTTTCTGCTACCCCTGCCCCTTCTTCATTTGTTTCTTTCTAGGGCTGGGAGACACCATGAAGTAACCTTAAAGTTCCTTACTCAGTTTCTTTGCATACATCTCCTCCCTCACATGTACAGGCATTGTTCTAGATACTGTTAGTTGATCTGACCACTTGGTCTTCAAGTAAGTGATTTTGTTTTGCTCCCTTGATAAATGTATAGAAAACCACTAAAGATTCATTTATTTCAAAGTTGTTTTTAGAGACAAAGTTCCTGGGAATCTCTCCTGTTCAGGTCCCATGGAAATGAATGGGACCAGCAGAAGGGTGCCAGTTTATTTGAATGGAATCCAAACAGGAGAATTTTCCAGGAGGTTGTGCCTCAAATCCATGAGAAAGTGTAATTCTGTAATAAAAAATCTAAGCAAGCTGTACAACCAAAGATCTTAGATCATGGTCTTAGATGGTAAAGACTTCACTGATTTGAAGAACACTTTGGTTTAGTGTTCAGGAAGCATGAAATACTGTATTGACGACTGATGTGTGAATTATGGCTAGAATCAAGCTATAGTAATCTGGTGTGTGTAATTTTGGTATACTGGTTGCTCTGCCTATACAACAACAAAAGTTTGCCCCTGAAGCACAAAATTAAATTAATCTTGCTCTGTCCATAACATGGTCTTTTAAAGCATACGTTTCAGAATCTGCATAAGCCATATGGTGGTGGTCTGCATATCATTTTATAATAGTACTAGAAATATAGCCCATTGCAGTCTGAAATGCAATGGGCGCTAGCAGCCCCCAGGAAAGGCGATCCACGCCTTTCCCTGGGCTCCGAGAGTTGTTTAAAGCAGCAGGACAGTTTTAAGAAGCTCTCCGAGCTCGGAGAGCTTTTTAAGGAGGCAGCACAGTTTTAAGAAGCTCTCCGTGCTCCGGGGAAGGCGATCCACGCCTTCCCCAGGGCTCGGAGAGCTTTTTAAGGAGGCAGCACAGTTTTTAGAAGCTCTCCGTGCTCCGGGGAAGGCGATCCACGCCTTCCCCGGGGCGCGGAGAGCTTTTTAAGGCGGCAGGGCAGTTTTAAGAAGCTCTCCGTGCTCCGGGGAAGACGATCCACGCCTTCCCCGGGGCGCGGAGAGCTTTTTAAGGCGGCAGGGCAGTTTTAAGAAGCTCTCCGTGCTCCGGGGAAGGCGATCCACGCCTTCCCCGGGGCGCGGAGAGCTTTTTAAGGCGGCAGGGCAGTTTTAAGAAGCTCTCCGTGCTCCGGGGAAGGCGATCCACGCCTTCCCCGGGGTGCGGAGAGCTTTTTAAGGCGGCATGGCAGTTTTAAGAAGCTCTCCGTGCTCCGGGGAAGGCGATCCACGCCTTCCCCGGGGCGCGGAGAGCTTTTTAAGGCGGCAGGGCAGTTTTACGAAGTTCTCCGAGCCCCGGGGAAGGCGATCCACGCCTTCCCTGGGGCTTGGGGAGTGTTTTAAGGGCCGGGGGCCAGGGACCCTACCTTTGCTCTCGGCGGCCAGCCAAGTAATGGCCGCCGTGGAGCAAAGGAAAGCTCTGGTGGGGGGTGGGGCGGAAAATGGCGGCGGTGGGCGGGGGAGGCTTCTGCCGGACCTGGGCGCTCCTCCACGGCAGCGGAGGAGCGCCCGGGTCCGGCAGAAGCCGGGAAGTGGCGGCGGTGGGCGGGGGAGGCTTCTGCCGGACCTGGGCGCTCCTCCACGGCAGCGGACGAGCGCCCGGGTCCGGCAGAAGCCGGGAAGTGGCGGCGGTGGGCGGGGGAGGCTTCTGCCGGACCTGGGCGCTCCTCCACGGCAGCGGAGGAGCGCCCGGGTCCGGCAGAAGCCGGGAAGTGGCGGCGGTGGGCGGGGGAGGCTTCTGCCGGACCTGGGCGCTCCTCCACGGCAGCGGAGGAGCGCCCGGGTCCGGCAGAAGCCGGGAAGTGGCGGCGGTGGGCGGGGGAGGCTTCTGCCGGACCTGGGCGCTCCTACACGGCAGCGGAGGAGCGCCCGGGTCCGGCAGAAGCCGGGAATTGGCGGCGGTGGGCGGGGGAGGCTTCTGCCGGACCTGGGCGCTCCTCCACGGCAGCGGAGGATCGCCCGGGTCCGGCAGAAGCCGGGAAATGGCGGCGGTGGGCGGGGGAGGCTTCTGCCGGACCTGGGCGCTCCTCCACGGCAGCGGAGGAGCGCCCGGGTCCGGCAGAAGCCGGAAAATGGCGGCGGTGGGCGGGGGAGGCTTCTGCCGGACCTGGGCGCTCCTCCACGGCAGCGGAGGAGCGCCCGGGTCCGGCAGAAGCCGGGAAGTGGCGGCGGTGGGCGGGGGAGGCTTCTGCCGGACCTGGGCGCTCCTCCACGGCAGCGGAGGAGCGCCCGGGTCCGGCAGAAGCCGGGAAGTGGCGGCGGTGGGCGGGGGAGGCTTCTGCCGGACCTGGGCGCTCCTCCACGGCAGCGGAGGAGCGCCCGGGTCCGGCAGAAGCCGGGAAGTGGCGGCGGTGGGCGGGGGAGGCTTCTGCCGGACCTGGGCGCTCCTCCACCGCAGCGGAGGAGCGCCCGGGTCCGGCAGAAGCCGGGAAATGGCGGCGGTGGGCGGGGTAGGCTTCTGCCGGACCTGGGCGCTCCTCCACGGCAGCGGAGGAGCGCCCGGGTCCGGCAGAAGCCGGGAAGTGGCGGCGGTGGGCGGGGGAGGCTTCTGCCGGACCTGGGCGCTCCTCCACGGCAGCGGAGGAGCGCCCGGGTCCGGCAGAAGCCGGGAAATGGCGGCGGTGGGCGGGGGAGGCTTCTGCCGGACCTGGGCGCTCCTCCACGGCAGTGGAAGAGCTCCCGGGTCCGGTAGAAGCTAGAAAATGGCGGCGGTGGGAAAGGAGCAGGGACGCCGCGTCTTCGACGCGGCGTCCCTGCTCCTTTCCCTAGTGGCAGGAGGGCGGCTGGAGGACTCACCGGGCAGGCAGCGTCTTCTGTCTGTCTGGTGACTCCCCAGCCAGGGCAAGCGAGGCTCGCGCAAGCGGCCAATGGGGAGCCGCACTTCGCGCGGCTCCCCATTGGCTGCTTGGCCTTGGATGGGCACTCGGGGGGCCCAATCAGGAGCCGCTTTGCGGCTCCTGATTGGCCCCCCCGAGTTTTTATCCCGGACAGGGCCCGCCCTAACTCCTCCCCACATGCCCTTACTCTTTTATTCCTCCCGCTCCTCCGGAGCGGGGGGAGGGGTTTAAAGATAAGCACCATGATGAAGAGCATTTTCTAGTGGTAAAAATGCTTTTTATACAATGTCTTGCATCCAAATGTTAACTTTGGATAGAAAAGAAAGTAATTTCAAAAGAGAATGAACATTTAAGTTTTTTTATTCCCAGATGAAAAATGCCAAAATTGAATTAAACATCATGTGTAAAATGGCCTGAACCTCCATTTCTTAATCCAAACATCCTTGCATAGATTTCAGTACCTTTGAAATTAACCATAAATTTTTATTGTAAAACTTAATAATCAGAAAGCCAATTAAAATGTGTATTAAAAGGATGGTATTTAAAACTTGTTGACATGGATTTGATTACTTCTCTGTAGTCCATGGATTGAATTTTTGAGGCCATTTGGAACATAATTTGTATCCTTTGACTCTGCATTTCTATGGAAAGTAGTCCACAGTACCTCATGGACACACTGTTGTTTCCTCTTCTGCAAATAACAGATAATTGCTTTTCATTGCCAGGATGTAAACTGCAGTTGGTCTAGCGGCATGCCCTTTGCTTTATGTTCTATATTAGTCAAGGAAGTAGAGATTTCTAAAAAATTAAAATTTTCCTTGTGAGATGCCATAATTGGCATTTCACTCACTGAGTGTTTAAACTTTCTAACCAATCTGAAGCAAATATAACCTCTGCTTCACGGCCAGCTGTGTGTGTTGCTATGGGAACTCAGTGGGGACTAGCTGCTGATTACTGTTCTAAGGACCACACCTGGCTGATTTGCATTCAATTTAAGTTGGGGAAATTTCAAAAGAAGAAAAGGGGAGCTTAGATTAGCCAGTGGGCAGCCAGAAAAGGCTTGTCATTTTGAAGCTGCCAGTTTGGATGACAAAAGCTGTTTTCTTATTCATCAGACTCCTTGGCAGACCCACACCATCGTTTGGAATTTTTGTAGACATTTTGGAGGTGGGGTGATGCTGCTTTACATTTTCTTATTTTACATTCCCTCTTAATACCTCAGGCCAGTAAATTTCATTATACAATACTGCATTTTTGTCTCTGTCTCTACCTCATTGTGTTCAAATCACATTAGAGAGCATGAAAGCTAAGGCAGAACTTTATTTTCTACCTCTTAGAAATTTTAAAGAATGAGCAAGGGGACCCACAAGAATTTGGGGCTGCCATCTTCTTTCCCTGTCCACCGTGGCTTCCTTTTTCTCTTCCATGAAAGACTTTTCTTTTTCCCGTTTCTTACTCTCCTTTCCATCCACCCGACAACCTACCTTTAACTGCTTCCCTGCCTTTAGTTTTCCCAACTTTGCTTTCCTTGGCAGCCTCTTCCTGAAAAATGTCTGGCCAAATTATGCAGTGCCAGCTGCTGAACCAGGCCTGGTTGTATAGTAGGGAACACTCAAGGACTTGTGAGGGGGTCCTCAGTTTTTGCTGTATCCCTTTCCCTACACTATTTCCTGGCAGCCCCTGGCATAACTTTTCCCTGCTTCCCTTCTTATTTCATCCAGCCTTTATCTGCCCCCCCCCCCATCAGCTACATTTATTATTTCACTTATACCCTGCTTTCCTCTACAATGGGAAATGAGCAAGTGACCAGATGGATGCTGCCTGGTCACAATTACTTCTCCAAAGGGTGAACCTACCAAGATGCCTCCTGGTAGACCGATAGTCTCTTCTCCCACCTGGGCTGGGCCAGTTCTGTGTCAGAACAGTGCCTGGGCCTTCAGAGATATTCAGTTGCCATGTCTAAGCTGACTGTTTCCATCATATGCACTCAGATATGGGTGGGTAGTCAAGTTGGTTTGAAGCAGCAGCTTTAAAACTAACAAACTTTTATTGTGACTGTAAACTTTTGTGTATGTGAAGAAGTGTGCAAGAACATGACAGTTTAGACTAAGAATAAAACTTTGTTCATCTTCTGCACTGTAATAGTTTGTACATGTGTTGTATTGGAAAACTTGTTTTTGTGCTCTTAAAGGCTAAACATTGAAAGAAAGAAGAGGAAAAAACCCTAATACATCCTTAAATTTGGGTAATTCAATTGGTTCTTAACATCCAATCGTTTGACCATGCAAATTTAATATATTCCTTTATCACTTAACCTGCATAAGTTTGAGAAAATGTTAAATCTCTCTGTTAGCATCCTGTTAGCAGTCTGGAAGTGGGAATCTTGTTGATTTTGAATTCAAAGATGGCAGAATTTTAATATTTTCCTCATTTAACACTGAACTGGAATATGACTAGGGCAAAACTCGTTTGTGGCTGCATATCTTTGCTTGTGCAGTGCTGATAAAATTATAACATAATGTAAACTGTGAATATAGGTGAATGGATTTGCACAAATTAAATGCTTTTGGGGTTGGGGCATTTGCACCTAGATAGTCGTAACATTTTAACTGCTTATTTAACTTTTTGAGTTCTGAGGTCTCACATGTCCCTCTTCACTTAGTTACTTTGCTAAAAAAAACTTTGCCATGCATAAGCACTGCCCAAAAGCTTTTAAAAAAATGTAGTTCTATTTTTGAAAAATGAAGAAAGTACAGAGATGAAAAGTTTATATATATCCAGTATGGTTAACATTAAATTGGAAAAATAGAATATCCTGCCCCAGTGGATTCCCCTGGAAAAATCATTTTAAAATCTTTCATATTATTCATTTATAGACTCCAGCTACTAAAGTAAGATCTAATAAAATATATTTAGCTTTATTTATCCACATATTATAAAAAGAATCCCAGCTATCTTTAAATTCTTCTGGTGGCCATTTATGTAATAAATTAGTCAGTTTCTCCATAGCTGCAAGATCTCTCATCCTCTCCAACCATGAAGCCACATCAGATAAATCTTGCTGTTTCCATCTTGATTCAATTGAGAGTCTAGCTGCTACAGGAGCATGGAAGAAAAATTATCTAGTTTTTATGGGCAGATTAACAGGAAATATGCTTAACAACATATATATAGGATCTAGTAGAAACTTGATCTTTAAATTTTCCTCAGTTACAACAAGAATTTTTATCCAGAATTTTTTAATACATTCACATGACCACCACTTGTGAAAAAAAGAACTAATCATGACATCTCCAACATTTCCTGTCAAATTGGTTTGACATTTTACTTATACCCTTAGGGGTAACATACCACCTGTAAAACATTTTATACCAATGTTCCCTCAATAATTGACATTTTGTAAATTTAACATTCTTAGGCCACAACTGTTCCCATGTTTGAAATGATACATTTTGACCTAAATTCTGCATCAATTTTATCATACAATTTTTTTACTGGTTCAGCCTCAATATCATCATCAGTATCAGTCATCAGTATCAATAAACCTTAATAATGTCCAAAGTGACTACTCACCCACTACCTGATTGGCCCTCAGCCAGGAATGGCCCACCTTGTAAGGGACTAATAAGGGTCAGCTCTCTGTCTCCAACTTCCTGCCAGTTTCAAACGTTTGCTGGGTGGAAGAGGAGCTGGCCTCAAAGCATGTCCACTGCCAGTAAGTTGCCCTGGCCTCTTTCAACTTGGACATGGGGGAGGGAGAGCTGGGGCAGCCTCTGCGTGCTCTCTGGAGGTGGAGGCTGGGGGTGGCCCAGAAATGGCCTCCTGCTGACCCTCTGGGATCCAGGTTGGCCCGGAAAAGCCTCTGCCCTCTGAATGTTTACTCATAAGTAAGTCGTGGCCCTCAGGAGGCAGCCCTTGTCCAGGAAGGGGTTAATAACAGGTCAGCTCTCTGACCCCAACTTCCTGCTGGTTTCAGAAGTTTGCTGGGTTGAGAGGTGCCAGTCTCATAGCATGCCCTGCTGCCAGTAAGTTGCCCTGGCCTCCTGGCCTCCTTCAACTTGGAGGATATGAAGGGAAGGAGGGAGCTGTGGCAGCCTCTGCATGCCTTCTGGAAGTAGGGGGCTGCAGAAACACCAGAAACTGCCCCCTGAAGGCCCTTTGGGGTCAAAGGTGACCAGGAAAAGCCTCTGCCCTGGGAATGTATACTTATGAATAAGTCATGTGAAGTTTGCAGTTTGCAATCTGAGAAGGTAGGAATGTTTTGGGGAAAGCCATCACAGGCAATTGAAGCAGTGAAAATAATGCTGATGTGGGTGGGATTGGGAAGATGTAGACTTTCCCTTTCCATATTGATATCACCTTAGTCTTGCTGCAGTCTTTCATAACGAAGCGCATTTGAGACTAAAGGCATGGAATGTGGGGAAACTGTAGATGGGGCACAGAAGCACTGTGAGGCCCTGGGGATATGTGGAATAGGGTTGGGCGCTTCGACCGCCGAAGCAACCATTTGCGGCCAAAGCAGCCAGCACCATGGCGTTGGGGCGGAAGGGTGGAAGGGCGGCGCGGCTGCACTAGTCAACGCACGCACACAGGCGCAGAGCTCTGGAATTCAACTTGGAGCCAGTGCATGTGCTGGAGAATAGGACAAATGTGTGCCCTCCAAGGTGTATCTGTAAGGACCCTGGCTGCCATGTTCTGGACCAGTTGTATATTCTGGAGCAGGGATAAGGGTAGGCCTGCATCAACCAAGTTACAGAAGTCCAGTCTAGAGGTGATCGTCACATGGATGACACTGGGTGGATATTCTGGGACCAGGTAGGTTGCTTGTAGTTTAGCTTGGTATAGGTGGGAAAACATCACCCATGCTACTGTAGAGACCTGTGCCTCCATGGATAAGGAAGCGTTGAATATCACTCCCAGATTTCTGACTGAGGTGGCAACCAGCACAGGACCTCCAACTTTGAGGGGCTGAGTTTGAGACCCCTCCCTGATGCTTTAAAGCAAACTAACTATTGGAGGCCATAGTTTGCATGTCCAAAGTAGGGTCAAGTCATAGGCAATTAATGGTGACCCCAAAAGATTTTCAAGGCAAGAGACTAAGAAAGATGGTTAGTCATTCCCTTCTTCTGCATAGTGACCCTTTCATTCCTTAGTGATCTCCCATCCAAATAGTAATGATTGCTGACCCTGCATAGTTTCTGACAAGATTGGACTAACCTGAGCCATTAGGTCAGGATGTCCACAGTGTAACTAACTAATTCTCACCTTGGTTTCCCTTCACTCAAAGCCCATGACCACTTAGCTATTCTGAAATCTTGGAAGAAAGACACAACAACCAAATCAGATTCTTTAAGCCATCAAAGTTTTAAGCTCTTATTGAGCAAAGACAAGACTCGGTCTGACTTTTTTAGCTCCATTCTTTCACGCTATACCATACCAGATGACTTACTGCATACATCAGCTAATATCTCTGATGTGCGTGATTGGGTGCTCAAAGCTGATTCATTGATTGATCACTGTTCAATTCTGCTATCACAATCATCCCCATGGTATAAAACAATTTTAAAAGACCACTCTAGAGCATCATATTTAATAAACATAACAACACACAATCTTAGAATGGCCCTAACATGTTTGTGGTTTGAAATGCCATCAGCCATGCTCTTTGGACGATATCTCCAAATACCCACAGCCCAACTTCTGTGCATATGTGGAAATTCATCTGTGGAGGACCTGCCCCACTATGTTTTGGCTTGTCCCCAGTACTCCGGACCCGGGGGCAAATTCCTTGCCAAGTTACTACCAAACTCACACCCCACTTCTGATTTTGATAAAGTCACCTATCTGTTATCAGATGTCGACCTCTATATTTCATATAGGGTGGCACTTTTCGCTCTGGCCGCCAAGAAGAACCGAGCCAAAGCTTTTTTACAGGTGTTCCCACCTTGATACACTGTGTTTTTTTAAATTGTAACTCAGTAGCCCTTGTCTACATTTTTATGTACGCAATATTGGAGAAATATTGTTTTATTCGTATTTGTACCATATTGTTTTTAATTATGTTTTGTAATAACCTTTGGCTATACACAATAAATGGTATCATATTGTAAATAATTCTTCCTCATTTATTTCCCCTGCTATTTATTTAGGCCAGTGGAGACAGCACACATTTTTTACTCATAGCTGTGTTACATGTGATATGAAGAAAGCACTCTTACATGTCAAGGAGCTGGCTGTTTTCAACTGTACCAAAGTTTCCTTGCAAAGACCTGTGTTATCTCCTTTAAAGGGGCCTGAAACTCTCCTTCCAACATGAAAGAGAGTGAGCAGTTGCTTCTGTGGCTCAAACTAAATACATTGACATAGATAATTTGAGAAGAAAGAATTTAGCACTATAACTGAATGCTAAATCTGCTTTTAAAAGTAACTTGATATGCTGCAAAATCAATTATTTACATAAGAACCTATGATTTGCATATAACAGTTTACTCAAAATGAGGAGAAGTCTATAAAAATTCGTTTGAGCCTTTCTGCCATAATGTATTTAGGAAATTGCAAAATAGTTTTTAAACCTTCTCACCAGTATGAGTGATCATTGAGTTGGTTGAAAGCAACATGAGTTCTACATTAACGGGAGAGATTTTAGAATAACAAATTGGTTTGTGTGCTCATAATACTGGCATGGGAAATAGTCATGTGGCCAGCTTCAAATCATGTATCTTATCTTCCTTTGAATGTATCTGAGAGCACTAATGGAGAAGCTGTGCAACTGTGGAATATATCACTGTAACTGCACATAAAGGACAAAATATCTGATCCCCTTCCCCCCAAAAGAAGAAGAGCTGGTTTTTTATTGCCCTGCTTTTCACTGCCTAGAGTTCCAAAGCAGCTTACAAACACCTTTCCCTTCCTCTCCTCACAACAGACACTCTAACAGCCATTATTATTGAAAATAAATGACTATAGAATCCTACTCTAATCAAAACCTTGACCTGCTCTGTAGAGATTTCTTTGTAATTTCATTTCATTCTTCTAGTCACTGTCCCAGTGGATAAGAGTTTTGAGACAAATCCTGGCATCTGACTCTCCAAGGGTCACCTCTGTATTAATGTATCTTGTCACGAAGCCAAGTTCCGGCCTCTGTTATTAACTCCAGAGGTAGGATGAGAATGTGTGTGAACCTGGATCTTGTTAGAAATTAAATTTCCTAATGGCACCCTGCCTCATCAGTCTCTTACACCTTCTCAGAGTGGCCCTCCTGGTAAGGATGAAATCTCCACCTTAGAAAAGGGAATTCTAGCCTTCACATGAAGTTCATATTAGCTGTAGAGCACAGTATATATTAAACATCAAGAACCTCTGCCCTTGAATTGTTAAACCAGCAATATATCATTACTAGTTATTAGGACTGTTATGGCTTTGGACAGGAATGTTAGGATTGTGAAGAAGCTGCTCAATTTTGACAGCTGCAAATGGTCAGCTATGAAGGCTTATATTGCCGCTTCCCTTGCTGCCTCTGGAATTTGAAAGAAGCAGAGATGTAGTACCAGATGGGAATTATGCAAATTAGGGATGCTAATTTAGCATACCCTATTTGCATGATTAGCCCAGCTGTTTTGCATAATATGCAGATTTTCTTCTGGCTTTGGGGAAGTTGGGATGTGACAGCCATCCTCACAGCAGTACAGAGAGAGGGGAGGAAAAGAACAGGGAAAATTTTTGATTAAATAACTTTTCCAGTTCTTGCTGCAGAACTAGATGCAGAACGGAAGTTGGTTAGTTGTGCTCAGTTGGTTACAAGCATCTGTGCCAAACACAAAGAACTCTTCTGCCCTCTCCATAACAGCATGGCAACCTAGGTTGATAGCTAGCAAGTAATTCATGTTGTTCCCGCCTTTTGCCATTTCTCAAATCATTTACTGAAAGGGGAAGGGAGAACAAAATAGATGTGATTTGATTCCATTCTGGTTTATTATTCATTAGTATCAGGAAGGCCTGTAAGTGTCAGTGTTGTGACTTCAACTTGTAACAGAAGGTTGCAACAAAAGTAGAATTCTTTGATGATTGCAACTGAGCAAAATCTGAGGGTGATAAAAGATTGGGTTGGAAATATTCCTTGAGGTTTGAAAGTGGGGCCACAAAAGAGTATAATGCTTATGCAGCCACCCAACCAGCTATATAACACCCCTGGCCTATTTCAGGTCAAGAGAACATTGCTGAGAGGAGGTAAAATTGCCAGACAGGTATAGGTTTATGTTCTGGAATTCCACATTTCCTAGGTGTGCATGAACCTGACTAGGGTCAGGACTGCTATCCACAGAGACACCTCCTTTTAGGATTGCCAGTTTCCTAGTGAGGCACAAAACCCATACCAAACCATGAGCTAGCGCCTGTTGCATTATAGCATGCAACAGGCTTTACTAATAGTATTTAAATAAATTTCTTAATGCTTCTGGCAATCCATTCCTTAAAATATCTTTTTGTATGTAGTTACTGACTTACATTTCTTTTGCCAAAGCCTGTGTTCCCTTCTGTTCAAGTTGTCAGGGGCAGACCTTCCACTTTTTAAAAGACTCTTTTTATAGCTTCTTTGGCTTGCATTGTGCCTTCTTTTTAGAGTTGGAAATACTTTCCCTAACTTCGTGGGATGCATTCTGTCTGAGCTTCAATTAGTGAGTTTTAAATCACTTCCAAGCCTCCTCTAGGGGTTTGACTCTCTAGTGTTTCCCCTACAGCTTCCTTTTAAATATTTTAAATATTCACTTCACTTGTATAAAGTTCCCTCTTTTGAGTTCAGATGTTATAGCTTGGGACTTAACTTTCCTGAATGCTGATTTTAAAAGCATTGTGATCACTGTTCCGAACTCTTGCTACAATCTCTATACCTCTCACCTGGTCTTGAGACCTGCTTAGAACAAGTCCGAGATCACTACTTCTCTGGTTGGCTCTGTATCCAGTTGCTTCAGTACCAAGTCATTTTGGGTCTCTAGGAATCTAATTCCTACAGTATGATTTGAGCACATGTTTATCTAGTCAATGTGAGGTAGTTAAAGTCTCCCAGTATAATAACATTAACCCTTATTCCCTTCTCCATCTGAAGATCAGCCTCCAGCTGGGCAATATACACCTTCACTTTCAAGTAACTTTTAGGGCTCAGTAGAGCCTCTTGTGGCGCAGAGCAGTAAGGCAGCAGACATGCAGTCTGAAAGCTCTGCCCATGAGGCTGGGAGTTCGATCCCAGCAGCCGGCTCATGGTTGACTCAGCCTTCCATCCTTCCGAGGCTGGTAAAATGAGTACCCAGCTTGCTTGCTGGGGGGTAAATGGTAATGACCGGGGAAGGCACTGGCAAACCACCCCGTATTGAGTCTGCCATGAAAACGCTAGAGGGCGTCACCCCAAGGGTCAGACATGACTCGGTACTTGCACGGGGGATACCTTTACCTATTTCCAGTGATATTGTTTCTGTTAGGGAATTAATTCCCCTGATGTTTTCTAACTATGCTCTTTGATGTATAATACAACACCTTTACCAACCATCCCTCCCTGTTCTGCAGATAGTGCTTATACTCAGGAATAACTGTATCTTACAGATATTTTCCATACTACCATGTTTATGAGATGCCTACCGTAGCTCAATTGTCATTGAGCACTAAGCACTTGAGCTCCCCCATCTTGGTTTGGAGACTTCTAACATTGGCATTTATTTATTTGTTCAATGTATAGACTGCCACTCCCAGCAACGTGGCATAATAACAGTTTAAACAGTTTAAAAAGCCCCATAAACAATCATAAGACCCCCGAAAATTACAAATTCAATTACCATTAAAATAGTGATAGATATAAAATTCCTTTCCCAATGACTGTTAACTGCAGTCGTAATATGGTTAACAATGCTCTGGATGTAAATTGGGTAAATTGTTATCATCTGGGTCTGGTCTAGCACCAAGCGCAGGAAGCCCGAGGGAGGGAAGATCCAATTCAAATACCCCGGGGCTTCAGCCCAACCTTAACCAAACACTCGGTGGAAGAGCTCCATTTTGCAGCCCTTGTGAAACCTTGAGAGCTCTGTCAGGGCCTGCAGCTCTTTTGGGAGCTCATTCCACCATGTAGGGGCCAGGACTGAAAAATCCCTGGCCCTGGTCGAGGCCCACGACCATCAGCAGATTTTTTAATCTATTTTGTGCTTCTGGCATCCTGCTCATCGATTGTTTCTCACAGTCAGAGGGTGTCTTTGTGCAGGGGATGGGAGTTATGTCCTCATTGGCCTCAATAAAATGCCTGATGGAAGGGCTCTGTCTTGCACAGAAATTAAACCGAATTGGACCAATGGTGTGAAGATCCATTGTTCATGATTGTATATAATTAGTTTCCCCCCCTGGGGTTTCTCAGTTCAGTTCTGCCTCTTGTCCCACCATGCCGATCTCACTCATTTCCACTGCTCTGGACAGACGAACGTTCTATCTCAATCTACCCCGCAAGGCTGTTGTGTGGATGAAATGGAAGAGATGTCAGCCACTTTGGGACCCCCTTGGAGGGAAGGGCAGGGTACGAACAGTAACGAAACCAAAGATTTGGAAGAGCAAAAATTGAGTCCAGGGGCACCTTCAAGACCAACAAAGATTTGAGCTTTCGTGTGCAGGCACCCTCACTCAGACAAAATTGATTTGGAGACATCAGGAAAGGGATATGGGCTGGCGGCCTACAGGAGGAGCAGCAACAGTGGCAGCATCCCCCCCCCCAGGCAAGCTGCTTGCCCTGCCATGACCCCTGGAAAAGGGTTGTTCAGCCCTCAAGACCCCAGGTTGAGAACCACTGTCATAATACAACTGACCCTCTTCCCCCCTTTGATTTTACACCCATGGCCTAACCACCAAGCCCTCTGGGTTGAGGTAGCCAGTTCCCTAGTTTGTGGCCATGCCCATTAAGATAGGAGGGGAAAGTCAACAGATCCCCTCTGGAACTCCCAGGGACCCTCAGGAGTCCACAGCCCCCTGGTTGAGAATCCCTGACTTAGATCTACCTAGTAGAAGCTGGATGACAAGAACCTCTTCCAGGGAAATCCACTGGGCGCTTTTTCACATGACATTCAGGGGTTTACTGATGTGCCTAGAATTAAAGACCATTAATTTGCCCCTACTTCTTTTGGAAATCTCAAAGGCAGACAAGTAGTGGTCATCACTGACAGTATAACAGTGAAAAAAAAACTACTAGCAAGTCATGCTCCTGTATGTGGCATCACTTCATTCTTCATTCTTTGGGAAAGGGAGAAAGGGTTGAGATCTGATCAGTCCTCACTATCTAAATTTTTTTATTGCTTCTCAGCCCTTAGCCCTCAGTGGTTGTTCATGTTCTCTGTTAAGGTCCATATGACCACAATTTTGGCTTTTCATTTGGCTGAGATGACCAAACTGTGTACTGTCATCCTCATACCAGGCCATTTTCAAATGTTTGAACAATTTGTTTCCTCCTATGAATACTCCAACAGAGGTTATCTTTAGTACTCTCACAATTAATCTATAAACTTTTTGAACCATGGGCTATCTGTGAGTTGCCATTTTTGTTTGCCAGGACAATGTTTCTAATAACAGTAACGCACCGCATCCACCCTTGCCCCCTTCCCCCAGTGCTTCAGGCAGTTGAGTGTACAGAGCAGGGGAACTACTAGGGTGAGCAGACAGCAGCTGTGACTTAGCCATACCGACTGGCTTGCAAGTGACTTCCTTGCCAACTGAAGAGATGATGATGGGTACACAGGGTGTGAAATCTGGACACAGAATTACTCTGACCCAACTCAAGAGAGTTTTTAGATTAAGAATTTTAAAAATTAATGTTGAAATGTTTTTATATTTATTTGTATTGTATATGTATTTTATTGATGTTAGCCTCCCTGAGTCTATTACAGGGAGGGGTAGCCAAGACATCTAATCTTTAAACTGCTCGGGGAGCGGTATACATAATTGGTTAAGGGCTAAGTGGGTGGAGAGTGGGCATGGCTGGTCCGGGTGAGGACAGACCAGCGTTCTAGCCAGTCGGGTGAGGGCCCAATCGGAAGACGCGAAGCTAAGTGGGCGGAGATTGGGTGGGGCCCTCACCAGGACAGTCCAGAGCTCTACCCAGTCAGGATGCACAAAGCCTCAGAGAGGTCATGCCCACTCAGGACTTTGGCCCAATCATTGGGCCAAAGTTCTGACAAGGCCCGCCCACCCACGGGCAATCTGGAGACATCGCTGCCAGTCTACTCCAGACCACCGCAAGGAGAGGAGGTCAGTACGGCAGCCAAGGGGGATAAGAACAGAGGCTTGAACAGGCTACGCCAGCCCTTTTTGCCCCAAGGCTGTCCTAACTGTCGCTTCCAACTGTAACTTCCCTCTCTTTGCCTCAGAACACTGATGGAGCTGGCAGGAGGCTGGTGAGTGCGCTCCCTCCCCCTTTCTTCAGGCCTGCTGTGAAGGAGACTCTGACAGCCCCTGACTGAGGGGAGGGAGGAGTTTCTGAGAGCAACGCAGGGGAGTCTGAGGGCATGGGTGAGGGCCTTCCTTTTGAGGGGGCGGGAGCATTCCCCTTCTGCCAAACAGCTGGCTGACAGGAAGGCCACAGAAAAGCGTCTTCTCACTTAAAATACTGCTGTGGCCGGCCATACTGCTGGAGGGAAGAAACAGCCAAGCAACTCTCTGCAGATTTGAGACCTACCACACAGGGTTGTTATGCAGATGAGACTGGAAGCTGTTGCAGAAGTTCCTTTGCCTCCTGTTTAAACTGCACAACAAGCCTGTGCAGTAGGCCTCAAGTGTGGGAGGCCTTAAATGTTTCTTCTCCTCAACCCTGTCCAAACTCCATAGCAGCCTTTTCTGCCTGGGGAGCTGATCTTTATACTCTGCAGATGAGTTGTAATTCTAGGAGCTCTCCAGGTCCCACCTAGAGGTTGGCTATCCCTGGGTCAGAGATATTCCTGGAGATTTGGAGGAGGGCCTTAAAATTGTACAATGCCTCCAAAGTAGCCATTTTTACCTGCAGAGCTGATCATTATAATCTAGAGATGGGCAGCTATCTAGAGAGGAAGGTAGAGGTTCACAGACTGTGGTTGGGGTGGAGTGGTTGTGGGTGTGTCCCTCCTGGGCTATGGGCTTTGGCCAGCCCTTACAGCAACTGTTTGAATTTTGGGGTGTAGAGAAACAGACAGACAGACCAATATCAGTCCTGGAAAGTTCAGGAAGATCTAAGGAATATTTACATCCTGAAACTGTAAATAGTGAACAAGTAAATGGCTGGAGAGACATGGGAACTGAAGTGACTTTTTTCAAGCTTGGCCTGGTAAATAAAAACTCCTATGAAGGAATGCATGTGAGGGGAGAGAGCTTTCCCTTCAGCCTAACTGCCTAGAGATGAGCTGTACTTCCAGGAGATTCTTGGACCCCACCTGGAATGCTGGCATTCCTAAACCTCAGGGGGATACAATGCTACACAGTCACCCCTCCAAAGTAGCCATTTTTGATTGCAGAGCTGGTCTGTATAGTCTGGAGATGAGCAGCAATTCCATGCCCCACGTGGAGGTTGGCTGTCCCTGGTCTGAACATATTCCTTGAAGCCTGAAAGTGGGGCCTTAAAATTGTGTAATGCCCCCCCAGCTACCTAGCACTCCCTGACCTATTTCAGATCAAGAGAACATTGCAGAGAAGAGTTAAGGTTCCACACTACCTAGGTGTGCACAGACCTGACTAAGGTCAAGACTGCTGTGCATAGAGAGACCTCCTCTTAGGGTTGCCATCTTCCAAGTGAGGCTCTCTACCCCACCTCCCTCACAGAGAGTCTGTTATGGGGAGAGGAAGGGAAGGCGACTGGAAACTGCTTTGAGACACCTGAGGCCTGCTGGGTGATTGCAGCCCATTCCCAATTCTCTCAGACCTCTCACAGAAACACATCTCTCACAGGTTGTCTATTGTGGGGAGACGAAGGGAAAGGGTTTGTAAACCACTTTGAGACTCCTTTGGGTAGTAAACAGCAGGGTACAAAAATCCAGCTATTCTTCTAAGGAGCAACTGTGAAAGAAGCATTTGGGCACATACAATTTTATTAACAGTAAAATGGAGAAGAAGGAACAGGGTGGACACCTGTGTACTGTGACTCCCCCATGTGTATTAGGACAGGGGGACAAGAAGGGAAATGATGTTGAATGCAGAACTGGGAGGAATTGGTTGCCATGTAATCTTCCCCTAAGAAGAGTCTCCAGTCTGATTTCCCTTCATATATCTAAAGACATGGCTATGGAAAGAAGAAGAAGAAGAAGAAGAGTTGGTTCTTATATGCCGCTTTTCCCTACCCGAAGGAGGCTCAAAGCGGCTTACAGTCGCCTTCCCATTCCTCTCCCCACAACAGACACCCTGTGGGGTGGGTGAGGCTGAGAGAGCACTGATATCACTGCCCGGTCAGAACAGTTTTATCAGTGCCGTGGCGAGCCCAAGGTCACCCAGCTGGCAGCATGTGGGGGAGCACAGAATCGAACCTGGCATGCCAGATTACAAGTCCGCACTCCTAACCACTACACCAAACTGGCTCTCTGAAATGAAAGTGGTTACAGATGAAAGATCATCTGTAACCACTATGTCACAATTCCTAAAGGTCAGTCCTTTCCCTACACAACGATCATTCCAAACCACAGGTTCTTGACACCTATATCTCCACACCCATGCCCTCATTTGTCTCCATGCCACCACAACCTCCCAGACAACACATACATTCAACCCCATGCCCTTCCAGACTGGACAACTACTCCCCTTCCTCTTCCTACTGCCAAGTTCTAACGCCCGTTATATTCCTGGATACAACAGGCTTTGTCCCTAGTAATAAATCAATAGTAAATAAATAATAAAATAAGCAAGAGAGGATAAAGGAGATGTTGGTGGGCAGGTTGAGTGGTGGGGATGTTAAATTGAGGAAAAAGGGGGCAGTGGGAGGGTAAGTGCAAGGTCAGGATCAGTATTGGGTGTAAAGGGGGGAGAAGAAGTAGGATGTAGAATGAAAAAGATGGGAGGATGATGTAGTAGTGGGAAGGAAAGTTAGAGAAAGGTGGCTGGAGGCAGGTTGAAGGTAGATGATAATAACTACTAGAAATACACAAATCCTCAAAAGCTCTGAAATCTCCTAACACAGCATGTGTCACCACACCCACTTTCGTAGGCTCCAACTGTTCTGGATGTGGTAGATGACAAATATCTTCAAGTTGTCTGTCAGATATCTCCTCTCCAGAAACTGTTGTGTTTGACTAGGTGCTGGCAAGTAGTGAGAAACTTGAATGTGATAAAAATGGCTGTTGAAAAGATGGCACTTAAATTGAAAAGAAAGTAGGAAAGTGTTAAGAAAAGTTTCTTAGAGCTCTCTCAATGTAATTTGTGATCCCAGCAGCAGTTTTTAAATACAAATAAAAAGATCAAGTAATTGAAATGCACTTCGATTTTACCTAAAGTATTTGTGGGTGTGGAGAGGTAATTTTTTTTTTTTTACAGATTTCTCCCTCTAAGCTGTTCCTAGGTGGCCCCATCCCCTAGGAACAACATTTTTGGGAATGTTTTGGGCTACTGCTGGAAGCATCCTTGGCTTTTGTGCTCATAGAAATTCTAGGTGGGGTCAGATGATAGAATGTCAAGAGTACTATACCCAGGGCATAGTAGTCAAAGCCTTCCCTGAGTATGAGTCTAAATACAGAGGTTCCCTTTAATTACCATGGCTAGTAGTCATTGATGGACCTGTGGTCTCTGTAAATGTCTAATAATCTTTTAAAGCTATCTTTGCTACTGGCTATCATTCCATACACTGGCACTGAGCTTTTGCCATTTTGGCTTTTATATACCAAGCAAACTTTGAAAAGTGTTCTACAACAAGGTTGCAAATACTTATAGATGGTGGACCCAACAGAAGAAAGAATTCTGATACACTAGTCATAATTTTCAGCTGTGTTGCTCCAGCTGTAGACATTTATTTGTTTACTGGATTGGGTTTGTTACCCACCACTCCCAAACAAGCTAGCTTGTGGTGGGTTACAGAATAAAACCCCACAATAAAACCCTAACTTCAAACAATTAATTAACAGTCATAAAAACAAACCTAAGGCAAAGAAGAAAGTACCTCCCTCTTCATGTAAATGGGGATGGCCAGTGTTCCAGCCATTTCAAGGAAGGCCATGATCTTTCTTGCCCTGGTGGAAACATATGTTGTGGCCATTCAACTATTAAAAGAGACTGTTTGTTTTGTAATACAGCTATTCAGCCGTTATTTGGAGTAGTCAGGACTACATATTTTCAACATGTTTCAAGTTTTAGCATGTATTACCTGAGATTCACTTTGGGAAGGTTAGTTAGCTGTTATAGTGATCTCGCCCCCTTCCACCCTTCACGCACAGGATTTTTTTTTCTTTTCTTACTTTCTTGCTGAGCAGCCCCTATGTTTTCTTTTTGTTAGCTGATCTGTGGCTGTCCCACCCTGTCATGTTGTTATATACTTTGATGTTGGCCCAGTCCAGTTACGTGAGGTAAGAGACAAAATCACCTCCTTATATTCTTCTGTAATGGCACACAAGAGGCTTTTCAAAATAAAATATTTAAATTGGAGGGGGAAAGTCAGGTGGATTCAGGGGTAGGATGTATGAAATGAATGATAATAAAAACGGATATAACTACGTAATAGTACTAAATCCATATCATATGTTGCCAACAAGTAAGCATGTTTGCTGTTCTACAAGAGCTTTGCAACTGAGGAGAGGCTTTCTTTTCATTTTCCGCATTAACGCACAAACATAGGTTTCTGAGTTTCACTGACACATCGTATTTAGAAGGCTGTAACATACAACAAAGTTCCCAAATCCTTCTCTCTACACAGACCAGGGGTCACTCCTCTTTTAAGAGTTATCTCTGTTTTCACTGGGCAGGGATTTTCTCTCTTAACTAGAAGTTCTGTCCCTTTCCAGCTTGATTGGAGATGCTAAACTGTCTCTTCTTCAACTGTTAGTTACAACTGTCATTTTTTTAACTGCCAGTCTCCACAATGTTTGAACCATATGACACTCAAAGGTTTTCAGACACTGTGAGACATTAGCCCTTGACAGTTTGTCACAGCTAGAAAGTATATTTTCACCAAATGTGGTTAATGGAAGTTGTATAGGGGTTGTCTTATTAGCTATTTCAGACAAGTAGAATTTTCTTACTTGTGTTTTTAAAATGTGCATAGGAATACTGCTGAACAGTGACTGAAGACTTTTCCTTTTTGGAAATTTTTATTTATTTATTTATTTATATTTATAATTAGATTTCTATAACTGCTCCTTTTGGCATTGCCGGCTCAGGTCAGTTTACAATATTTATAAACATCGTCATAAATAGCCTTAAAACAATTAAAACAGCTAAAAATTACTCATTATTCACTACAGAGCCAGCCACCATAAGTCTTGTCTCCTGCATTCCTTTCTCCCATTCATGGGGGTGAATTTTTTGGAGAAGGGCCCATTTCAGTTACATTCTACTGTTACGATGGTCAATTCTTAGTCTGACAAAGAGTGCTTGCACTCGAAATGTCACACCTTGAATAAATCTTTGTTGGTCTTAAAGGTGCTACTGGACTCTGATTTTATTATCAGTCATTGGCCCCCAACCAAACACCTAGCGGAAGAGCTGTGTCTTGCAGCCCCTTTGGAACTGAGGAAGCTCCTGCAGGACCAGCAGCTCTTCAGGGAAATGATGAAACACTATAGATAAGACTATAAACATTTGGTAAAAAGTGGGTTTTCTGTCCACTTTCCAACATGCATTTTTAAAATAAATATGAATGAATGAATGAATGAATGAATGAATGAATGAATTTGAGTCCTATATGGCAGCAATCCCC
Source organism: Paroedura picta (assembly GCF_049243985.1). Classification (NCBI taxonomy): domain Eukaryota; kingdom Metazoa; phylum Chordata; class Lepidosauria; order Squamata; family Gekkonidae; genus Paroedura; species Paroedura picta. The sequence continues at coordinate 42,017,706 of NC_135374.1, read as the reverse complement.
AACCTTTTTATGGTTGAGGACCGGCTCCGGGGGTGGGGAAGACCCGGCGGCCTGGGTGCCACACATGCGCGTTATCGCCCCCTGGTGGTGAAAACATGCATACAGATGTTATTGAGATGATCATGTCATCACGTCATCTGTCAACCTGTCATGTTGTTGTACAACATACAGTACAACATGGAAGGCATTTGTCTGCTGGTACAGGTGAAAGAATGTGGACCATCTAAATCCAAAGCTCAGAAACATCTTGTAATTTCTCCATGATGGCCTATCTCAAAAAATTAAGGCGTCCACCTTACAAAGACAGGTAGCAGCCCTGGTTTCTATCATGCCCAATTTTAAAGGTAACCCTCTTTCCAAACATCCACAGGTAATCAGATTCCTGAAAGAAGCAGTGCAGAAGAAAGGTCCAACACTTCATAAGTTCCCCATATGGAAATTGAACAGAGTACTTAGAGGATTAATTAAGGCCCTGTTTGAACTTATCATGTCATCTTCATTGAAGTATCTAAGAATGAAAAGAATCTTCCTAGTAGCAGCGACACTGGGCAGCGAGAAGAAGTTTGGAACTTGCGGCCTTATCCATCAGAAAAGAACTATAGTATTTGTTGGTATATAAGACTACTTTTCCCCCCGGAAAAACATGCCTCTAAGTGGGGGGGTCGTCCTATACACCGGGTGCACTTCAGTTGGGATAGACATAGCTGCCCATAGCGGCCCATTGTAATGTAATGTAACAAACTCTATATTTTGAGTGGAAATGTTGGGGGGTTGTCTTATACGCCCAGTTGTCTTATACGCTGGTATCTGTGTTTCATAAAGACAAAGTAATTCTGAAAACAGACCTGACCTTTCATCTGAAGGTAGTATCCCCATTCCATCAGAATCAGGAGATCATTTTACCATCCTTTTGCCCGAAACCAGTATATCCTGAGGAAGTCTTGTGGCATACCCTTGATGTAAGAAGAACATTGAAGGTGTTCTTGATAAGAACGGAGAAGGTAAAAAAAAAACAGAATTGTTGTTCATAGCTGTATCACCTCTGAAGCTAAGATGGCAAGCGTGGTGATAGAGCACTGCCTACCCAGAGTGATTGCAGAAGCATATCTGATTCAAAAGCTGAAGTCCCCTGAAGGAATTATAACACATTACATCTGAAGCACAGCTACTATGTCAGCAGCCCTGTCTAGCATAGCATCAGTAGAAGAAATATACAGAGCAACTACACGATCTATGCTATCAACCTTCATTAAATGGTACAAAGTAGGTGCATTTAGTTCTGCAGAGGCAGCCTTTGGCTGCACAGTATTACAATATGTGATCAGAACCGATGACGATGGCCCATCCTAAGTGGGACACAGTTATGGGAGGTTCCAGCAAGATGTCCTCAACCCTAGGGGGAGAACAACCATTGGATATGTACCAAGAAGGGTCCTTCTCCCTGGGATGTAAAGAGGACATATTTACCCCTCCCTTCCATTGTCAAATACAATATAAATGGTTGCTATATGAAATAGTAATTCGTTTTCTTAATAAGTTCTTCTTCCATTTCCAAACTATTCCTATCTCCTTTAAAAGTTATGAAGGTTAATGTTATATGTTGGTTGTTAAGTTGGTTGATATTATATTAAGCCTAGTAGAGTTTAATACTATAGCAACTGAGGAGATTGGGTGAATGCCACCTACTGGCCGGAAGTTCCTTCCTCTCTTGAAACCAGCAGTGGAAACTCACTTAGCGATGGCCTCTTTATGCCCTGGGGGGAAAGGACCCTTGGTACATATCCAACGGTCATTTTCTTCCTTCCTTCCACCCTAGTTGCTTGATTCTTAATGTACCCTATTAGAAGCAGAGCTTCCAAGACTGTGGTCCAAAGCCTGCAACCACACTCTGAAGTAAACTCTCCCAGAATATTTATTTACACATACATCTTGTTTTCATTAAAAGATGAGTCAATAAAATAATAGATTTATTTGAAACACTTTAGAGGATCATAAGTGCTCAACTATTATTTGATATCTTTAAACCGCCCGCTCCAGCGGAGTGGTAGGAATAAAGGAGTAAGGACAAGTGGGGAGGAGTTAGGGCGGGCCCCGTCCGGGATAAAAACTCAGAAGGGTGAATCAGGAGCCACGAAGCGGCTCCTGATTCGCCCCTCCGAGTGGCAATCCAGGGCCAAGTGGCCACTTGGCCCATCCTCCGAGGAGCACTCTGTGGCCCGGAGAAGGCCGCGAGTCTCAGCCGGGTGGGGGGGGCGGCCTTGTCCCGGCCCGGGAAGAGCCTCACCGCGTCACAGGCGTGGCAAGGCTCTTTCCGTGGCCGGGAGAAGGCTGCCCATCTCGCCCAGGTGGGTGGGGGGTGGCCCGGCCTTCTCCGGGCAGCAGAAAGAGCCTCAGCGCATCACAGACTCGCCGAGGCTCTTTCTGCAGCCCGCAGGAGGCCGCAAGTCTTGCCCGGGTGGGTGCGGGGGGCTCACCTTCTCCCGGCCCCGGGAAGAGCTGGCCTTCTGACACCCCGATGCCGCGCCGCTGACCATGGACTCTACAAACGGTGAGTACTGCGCCCCAGGGTCACGGCTCTCGCCAGGAGTCGGGGCGTCTGCCTTCCCCTTCCCTTTTTCCCCTTTCAAAGCCCATTTTTATAAATGGGCTTTGAAACTAGTTTAGTAATATTGGGCTGAATTGGTAAGGCAACCAATGTAAATTGCCTGCTTTGCACTAACTTCTCCTTTTGTAAAGTTCTCTTTTTGTGGAACTGTTAAAACTATCATATAATGCATTTGGAAATGCCACATAAATGTGCAGGCAATCATTAAAACAGGTCTGTGTTCAGCTCCTACCTTGCTAATTGTTTTCTTGGGATTATTTGGATTGTGTAGAAAGCTTTTCTAAATCTCCTTTATTACTGAAGTCATTGTTGCCAGCAGGAATAAGATTAAAGGTGCTTAAGACTGTAGAGTTGTTTCTAATTTGTACGTGTCATTTCAGTGGCATTTTAACAGAATTTTGTCTTGCCTCAATCCGCTCCCGACTTCCCCATGGTACTGTGCTCAAGTTAGGTCCGAGAAGGAAAGCTATTGGAAGAAATTTTCATTTTGTTCCCTAATTATTATGCTGGCACTTGGGAGATAATTTTTCCCTTCATGCACTGCCAATTAATATGCAAATGAGCTGATAAATATTTATATCATGATTTAAATTATGCAGGGAGCGCTTTCAGTGTACTCTGCAAATGAATTGTTCATGGACTTCAAAGTGCTGGCTGCTGTGCTAACGAGGGGAGATTTGCATAAGGCCCTAATCAGGCGCATACTGATTAAGCTTCATTATGGAAACTGCCAGCTGCAATCTTTGTTTCTATTTTATTAAAAAAGGGGAACTTTTCATGCTTCAGTCGCCTTGACAATGTCAGACACAGCTAGTAGGAGAGACTAAAACTCCACAGAGCAACTGAAGTTTCTCTGTTCAGTTGAAGATTGCTATGGTGTAACTGAAGTTGTGTTTCTCTATCCCCACCCCCTCCCTTTCTTGTTCCGTTAAGAGCAGTAGTATAGGTTTTTATTTTATAAATAGGGTCCACCCCCCCCCCCCTCCTTGGACTACCTGAATCTGCAAAGGATTGCACAGCTATGCTGGACTGCAGCGACTACGTTCTAGGTGGGTACCAGTTGGACTGACTCTTTCACGTGTTTAATATGGAAATAGCGGTTGTGAAGATTGACTATGCATGGGTGCTTAATCACACATGCAGGACTGAGGGAGGATGGGGACTGCCACTGGTGTGATAGCTTGCCTCCGAGGCTGTGCCTTTTTCTGTGTTCAGGGCAGTGTTGATAGACTGAAGTTGCTCCTGCTTCAAGTGATGTTCATTGCAGTTGCTTGTGGGATTTTAATCTGAAAAACATTTGATGTTTGTCAGAAGGAGAGTCTTGTTTTCTTGTGTGTTTCTTTCTAAAACGACACTTGGGAGGGAGAAAGCTCCATCTATTATGACTTACAGGCTGGATCAGTTCATCCGGAATGGTATATTTGTGTGGGTGTAAGTGATACAAAGCTGCACCAATGTTTAGTGTCAAAAAAGGTTGCTTTGCACAGTCAGGGCTTCTGACACCTCTGCTACTAGTAACTGTGAGGGCTACAGTATTTCCTGCTGATCCACTGTTAATAGCCTTTTAGTTGTGTGTGTTCTTTTTGTGTACAAGCTATTGAGACTTTGCAGAACCTGTCTTTAATCTTCAGGGCTTCTAACCTGCAGTATTGTAAGAATTCATAATCAAAAGATTTAAGGCGGTAAACAAACTGAACTCATGCAAATGTCTATCGTTCATGAGCCACAGTTTCTCCCTGTGTATGCAGATTCAGCTGTTCAGTATTGCATTGCAGCAAAGATGTTGGGAAACATTTGTTCTCACCCTACCTTTAGTGAATTTTTTATAGATCATGGCATACCTATACCAGGGCATAAAAACATGGGAAAATGTGTATCCTTAGGTGGATTTATAAGCCTATGAATATTAGCAGATCCATTTTCATAGTTACGTGTACATGTTTGGAAATGCTGATTATATTTTGATGATTGGCCTTGTAGCTGTCTTGCAGGGACGCTAGAGCTCTCTTTAACTTTAGTAAAGATGCCATTCATTTTGATAACAGCTCACCAAAATATGACCAGCCCTGCACCTGGTGCTTTCAGTCCATGATTTGGTTTTGATTCTTGTACTTTTAGATTACAGTGCTGTTTCAGCACTAGGTATGACATTTTGTGTTGCTCGGGAATACATAAAATAATTTTCTCCTTGATATTTTTAAATCTCTTCTCGGCAATTTATAGTAGTTAAGCCCAGCTGTTTAAAACCATACATTCTGCCTGTGTCAGTACAGTGTTTAATGTATGTGTAGTCCAGAACCACGGGGATAATCTTGCTACACATCAGATTCAGAGAATGCAGCCTTCTGTTCCCACTGGTAGCCAGCTAGATATCTGTGAATTCACAAGCAGATCATGCAGGTGATAGCCTTGCCTTGTTCTTTCTCCCCAGCACTTGGTATTCAACCAGTATGTTATAGTGGCTAGAATGTTGGACTGGGATTTGGGAGACCAAGGTTCAAATCCCTCCTCTGCCATGGAAGCTTACAGGGTGATCTTAGTCCACTCACATACTTTCAGACTAAGGTACCTCACAGGAGAGAGATTATGATGGGTAGCCATATTTGTATGTAGCTGCAGAAAAAAAGCAAGAGTCTAGTAGCACCTTAAAGACTAACAAAATTTGTGGCAGGGTGTGAGATTTCAGGAGTCACTGAAGAAATGAGTGGTTGCTCATGAAACCTCATACTCTGCCACAGCTTTTGTTAGTCTTTAAGGTGCTACTGAACTATTGTTCTTGTCCACTTATACCTTACAGGGTTGTTGTGAAATTAAAATGGAAAAGAGAAGTAAACCTGTTTGAGTCCCCACTAGTGAGAAAGGTAGGTATAAATAAAATAAATATTCAGAGGGAGGTTGGCTGTGTTCATGGGGGCTCCATTTAACTGTCGCAGCATATAGCTATTGATAAGAGGCAGCCACTATAAATCAAATGTTTAATCAACCGACCTAAGGTGGTGCCCATCATCACACCTTATACTATGATAGTCCATTACTTAATATCACATACTATTGGCCCTTTAGCAATCTATTTTGTTTTTGTCCTGTCTTCGCTTCAAGGAACTCAGGATAGCTCCCTCCTGTTCTAACCACTAGGACTTAGAAAGGGGAGAAAGTGAAGGTAGCTGTATTTTCTTTAGAGCATCATTCACAGATTATTTCATTTGCAAATTCTGACAGAATTCAAGATCCAGGGTGGATGGAGGAATTGTAATAATGATTTTGTTTCCTAAGGTAAATCTTTATAGTAAAATCCTTCTAGATGGGTTAGGTTTTGGTTTTTTAAAGACTCTGTCTCAGGTTCCTATAGCCAATATAAACCTTGGACGTCAAAAATAATGAAGCTGTTGACATAGAGGGGTAAAGCAACTTGCCATGCATAGTAGGTATATCATACTGGCATTATGTACACGTAAATGTATTATTAACAGGGATGGAAGAAACATTTTTGAAATATTTCCCAGGAACTTCTGAAAAGAAGGCATGCATTTGGGTATTTTTTAGCCTTGGTATATGTAATGTAGGTATGTGTGATTCTTTAGTCATTGTTGGCATGCTCATTCCCACATAGCAGAAAAATATAATTCATATTTATCATCTCTGTCTTCTCCAAGATTGTGAACATCTAGCAGGTGATCATGCTATTACATTATTTTGGGGAATTGTAGGATTTTCTCCAAGGCAGAAGATGATATACATGTTGCAGACTGTATCGTCACAAGCAGAACTACTGTGGTGTGGTGCAGTAGTAGCTGCAGAAATCTCCTCTTCCTCCTGTCTATTCTATCAAAGGCTGGACTGATGCAATTGATTCTTCCAGAAATATGAGGGCTCCCTATTGGCCATATTTCCACACCGTGTTATCCTTTTATTTCTTATTTTGGTCCCATTCTCCAGACACAATCTGTGTACTCCTTATCCCCTGTTAGCTTAGTAGAGAAAAATACTTCTGTGGCCAGCTTGCACTTTTTAGATATTGCAACGTGTGACTGTTAGAATAGCAACTCAGTTTTCAATGAACCAACTGGATTCTCCTTGATGTAGGTTAATGTTTCTGGGGTTCCTTATTGTTAATCGTGCACAGCAGCAAAAAAAATCCCACGCCCTTTAAGATCCAGGAATTGAGAGAGATGTTTTGTGGGGGGTTTTTTTTGCAGATGCCTAGGAATTGTCACATTATAATTATGATTATTAGTTCAGTGTATTTCCCAGTACTCCTGAGGAATCATAATTGTTTCCTTTCCTTTTTTATCCCAAACATTCCTTCTTCCAATGTTTGACTCTGTGCGTTGGCTAACATCTTCCCAGAATGTGTCAGTCATCTGTCATTATATGTGTGTGTGTGTGTGTGTGTGTTATTATATACATACACACACACACACACACACACACACATACATATATATAAACATATATATATATGTTTTAAAACATATATATATATGTTTTAATATGTACTTGGACTGGCCACCTTTCTGTTGAATGTTAATTCTGGTTTCAATGTAATCTGGTTTCTCTATGTGTAGCAGTTTCTGTGGGTTTTTTTCTTTAGTTAGCAGCTGCTGCTTATTTTCATTCTGCTTTACTACTTCATTACATAAGAGAAGCCTAGGACAATATTCAGATCACCTGGAGATTGTGTTTTGAGGCATTTGCCTGCCCTTCAGTGTCTGCAGTTAACCAGTAGACCATAACTGGGAAACATTACCTCAATGGATGTGTATGATGGGAGGAGCCCACTTAGTCATAATCCAAGTAAATAGGATTCATCTAAATTCTGTGTGATATGGTTATTATTCCAAGGGAGTACTTTACAGCCAGAATAGGGTTTTTGTATGTACTTCCTCTATTATCTGCATTGCAAAATAAGTACAGTTGTATGAAATAATGGAAGGTAAGGCTTTCCTCACACTGTTATGCCTCCCCCTCAAGATGTCAACTGTTCTAGCAAAAATTGAACTTGCAGAGTTACAAGTGAGGAAATGCATGAAGCTTTGCATATATCATTTTACATTTTCCTCCTAAAGAGCATGGATTTCTTGCAGTTATGAAAAAATACAGAGTTTTACACCAGTTGAAGAAGGCTGAGAATTGATGGTAGTCTGTAATGAGAATAAATTTACCAGCTGCAACAATGGTGTTCTTCATTAACATTGTATTATACTGACAAGTACCAATTCAGTTTGCAAAAAAGAGTCTGATCTTGTTCCAACTGAATTACAGTTCAGCAAGAATCCTGAGTATGATGAATGGCAGTTTTAGGGATATGCCAAAATTGTTCTAGGTCATTTGGTTTATCTTTTGCCACTTGCCATAAACAATCATTGATTTCTCTCCCCTTACCATTTTAATCCTGTTTCAAAAATCTTTAAAGGTAAATTGAACCTTCATTTACTATTTCATCATTTTTGTGCATCACTCTTATAAGCTTTGCAGCTGCTCTGAGCCATAATTTGAAAACTTCTAGAGCTAGTTTAAGACTCAAAGTTCCTACCCTCTGAAATGGAGCTCAGACTAGAAATTTCTGTGGCCTAGTTTTCTAGGTTGCTTTGATATTTCCTTGATTTCCTCCCAAAAGTTGCATTTTGGGTTTGATTTTTGTGTGTGCTATATTTGATGTTTTGTACTGTAGAACAGATAGTTTTGGTAGGGTTTTTCTGTCCTGGTTATCCTCTTTACCTCTATTTCTAATGCAGACTCAAGAATGAACACTCCGTCAGAAACCAGTAAACCTGTAAAAATGGAGAGTGGGGATGGGGAAACAGGTAAGAATAAGATGACATTCTAATCTGGCTTTATAATAAAACTGTACAGATTTGGAAGAGTCAACTGAGTGCTCTTTAATAAACATAACAGCTTTAAGATTAGAGGGGGAGAAGTGTGATGTATTTGCTTGGTTCATGACAGTCATAAGCTTCCTAGGTAAGCATGATATTTGTGTTCATTATTGTGCCTAGCATGTAGATCATAATACATGCTTAATAGTGCTAGTAAAAGATGTGTCCTAAGGGTTGTTTTCACCCTCTTATTGGACATACCGAAAGCAAAATCAACATCAACAATGCTGGTTGTCCACTTGGTACTTAGTGATAGAAAAAGCACAACCAAAGGTTTTTTCATGTAGAAGAGGCACAATGAAAAGTTTGTACAGATACTGTGTAAAGGTAGACAGTATTGTGCAGTTACTTGCTTCCCATTGCTTAGTTCTGATCTTTCCTTAATATTTGTCACTAGTGGCCCAGTTTGCTTTTGCTCCTGATAGTTTCCTTGCCTATGGGTATTTTATAGCTTGTTGATATTTTTAAATACCCTTAAAGTACTAATATTGACATGGCTTGTGAGCTAAGTCCACTACACATATTCTTGTAGTAACTTTATCAGTGGTATTGGGGCTCTGTAAAATGTGCCTGTCTTTATGGTGTGGCGTTTGCATTGTGGGATTGTAAGGGTAAAGGACTACTCTGGAACTTGAGTGCACTTGGCTGGTGCCCATATTGGTTTTGCACAGCTATGTTTTCTTTTTCCAATTTCTTTCAGCAATATAATTGTTTTCCCTATTTCTGTTAAGCATGCTGTCTCATTTTTCGCAGGATGAAAGCCACTTTGCTTACTTGACAGTGGCTCTTTCCTACATGTTTCTGGTAGCAATTTGTCTGGTAATCTGTTTGTGATGCATTGGGAAGCAAGTTTTAAACTAGTCTTTTGAGAAATTGCTGCCCAATTCAGCCTTGCATTGATAAACTCACTCTCAGTAACTTCATATGCAATTAACAATTGGTATCCTTTCATTTATTGTCATATATAGTCTTTCAGAAATGCCCACATTTGAATTAAATGATAAAGAAAGGGATTGCTCCAAGGTTCATAAAAATAGTCTTTATTTATATCTTACAAACGCATCCAAACATGTTTACTAAAAATAGGCATGGCTGAATTCAGTTTAACTTTGATCTGGTAAGCATATTTAGGATTTGGCTTGAAAATTTAAGACTGTTTATCTGTTCTGTGAAGATATTTGTTTTATTATATTATTGGGAACTACATGCCATACTGGCAACTGAATCACCTTTGAATTGGTTTGGAACATGACATTGTCCAAAGCAAACAGGAAGGAAACTTGGTTTGCATGTAGTTTCAGAGGATTGCCATGTTGGTCTGCAGTAGAACAGCTAGATTTGAGTTCACCTTAGAGACCAACTTGATTTCCAAAGTGTGATGTTTTCAGAGTCAAAGCTGATGAAAGGAGTTTTGACTCTAAAAAGTTCATGCTCCCAAAATCTGCTTAATCTCCAAAGTGCTACTGGGCTCTTCCTTTGCATATGTGCACATGAACCCCTGGGGATGGATGAGAACCATATAGCTTCAGAAATGTCCTCAACCATAAACCTGGTGGAAGAGTGCCATTTTGCAAGCCCAGTGAAACTTTGACAGCTCCATCAGTGCCTGGATCTCAGCTGGCAACTTATTCCACCAGGCAGGGCCAAAAATATCCTGGCTCTGGTCAAGACCAGGCAAACATCTTTGAGGGCAAGGATTACCAACAAATTGGTGTCGGCAGAGTGCAATGCTTCCCGGGAAGCATATTGGAGAGGTGGTCCCTCAGGTACACAGGGCCCTGACTGCGAAGGGCATTGAGTCAGTACCATGACTCATCTAGAGCTCCACCAGTAAACAATGAAGCTGCTGGATGGCATGTTGAATATGAGCCTTCCACAGTGTAAACTTGTGCAGCTGCATTTTGGACCAGCTATAACCTCCATATCATGACCAAGAGTAGCCCTGCATAGATCTAGTTGCACTAATCCAACCTGGAGGTGACCATTGCATGGATCATTGTGGCTAGATCTCTGGAAGCAAGATAGGGTGCTAGTAGCTTCACCAGGTGCAGATGGTAAAATAGCTGGCAAGCTACATTCATAACCTGAGCCTCTATTGATAAGGTAAAGGTAAAGGTATCCCCTGTGCAAGCACCGAGTCACATCTGACCCTTGGGGTGACGCCGTCTAGCGTTTTCATGGCAGCCTCAATACGGGGTGGTTTGCCAGTGCCTTCCCCAATCATTACCGTTTACCCCCCAGCAAGTTGGGTACTCATTTTACCAACCTTGGAAGGATGGAAGGCTGAGTCAACCTTGAGCCGGCTGCTGGGATCGAACTCCCAGCCTCATGGGCAGAGCTTTCAGACAGCATGTCTGCTGCCTTACCACTCTGCGCCACAAGAGGTTCTATTGATAGGGGTCTGTTAAAGGCCACCTCCAGACTCTTGACAGTGTTGAAGCTGTTAGTTGCACTCAGTCAAGGCTAGGGGGGCATGCTTTTTTTCTTGCCCCTTCTCCAGTCACAGTACCTCTGTCTTTGAGGGGTTACGTTTTAGGCAAGGCAGTGACCCAAGAGCTCATGCTTAACTGTACAGATGTTATTGAGATGATCATGTCATCACGTCATCTGTCAACCTGCAGAGTTTACAATACAACATAGAAGGTGTTTGTCTGCTGGTACAGGCAAAATAATTTCAGGGAATTTAACAGGAAACATACTTGAATGACTGATCAACAGCTACACATGTGGTTTTTCCTTCCCTGTCCACCTTATTTCCTATTAGAGTGGCTGGCATGAATTTACAGCATGGTGTTACCAGCTGCATAAAAGTGGCAAAGGTAGTTGAAATAGTAGAGTGACCACCACCATGGGGAAACTTGCAGTTTCCTGAAGGTCAGCTTTTCCTTGAGCCAATAAGAAAGGTATGAAAAGGGTAGGGCTGCTTATAGTTACATAAATAGGACACAAGAGACTGTTATTTTTATGCTAGATGTTGGACATTTCTGAATGTAATAAAAGATTTTGTAGTCTTCTCATGGTGACCATGTTGAAAGGCTGGAAATATCAGCGTACCTGTCTCTTAGGTTGGAATAAGATGATTGCTAATTTCCATCTATCCACCATATATCTTCCCCTTGACCTCTAGGAACAGCATTTTAGAAGGGTTTAGTAGGTTGCAGCAGGAGAGGAAAGCAGGAAAATCCTGTGCATGGTCTGTTTCTCACTAGGTACAAGCTACTGGCATTAAATCTGATTTAAGTTGTGAGATAGAAATATCCAAACTCTGTGTAGTTCAAACCCTGATGTTAGTTTTTAAATACTTATCTCTAAAACCAGGGCAATTTACCCAGTCATCAACAGGGTACCTTTTAAAATCTGAAAATGAATACATTTGGTTTTAGCAATATTCCACACATTAGCAGAACCAGAATCATAAGGGTACCTTGTTCAATTTATTATCATCATCAGTTTGTTTGTTACATTTCTATACCACTCTCCCATGCAGCTCAGGGTGGTTTACAACGAAATTTATAGCTCCTAGTTCATTGTGATGCTGGCATGGTACAGAGAATACAATAATAATTTTGGACTTATAACATTTGAACACAAAAGTATAATATTTTGAACACAATAATACTTTAACAGGCATAAACTGTGTAACTCAACTATTATCCATTCGGCTTTTGTTTGCTTAGTGGATGTGCGGGTCCAGAGTTACCTTACGTTGTTCTTTGTTGGGTGCTACTGGGTGCTGTTGGGTGCTACTGGCTTATTGTGGTGGTATTGTTCTGGTGAGGCTTGGTGAAACAGCTCCATTTTGCAGACCCTGCAAAACTGTTTCAGCTCTGATAGGGCCCTGATCGCTTCTGGGAGCTCATTTTACCAAGTGGGGCCAGGACAGAGAAAGCCCTGGTTCTGGTTGAGACCAAACAGGCTTTCTTGGGACCAGGAATCGCCAGCTTGTTGTAGTTTGTGGAGTGGAGTGTTCTCTGGGGGGGGTGTAAACAGAGAGGTGTAAGTACACTGAGAAGTGTAAGTACACAGACCGCATATGGCCTTGAAGGTGATTACCAAGATCTTAAGCCTCATCCGGAATTCAACTGGTAGCCAGTGCAGCTTTTGGAGAGTGGACTGGATGTGGGCCCTCCAGGGTGTTCCTGTGAGGACCATGGCTGCTGCATTCTGTGTCAGCTGGAGTATCTAAAGCAGAGAAACCCCAAAGTAGAGCATTCCTAACACATGATAGACCAACTTCTTCTTGAAAAGCTCTATCAAAGGGGAGAGTTCCCTTTCAAGTGGCTGGTTTCATGGTCAAACCTGTTTTTACCATCATGAAGTTTCTTCTAATGGTCAGATTATCCTTCTGTAACTTAAGCCCATTAGATATAGCAATGGCAGGGAACAAGTTTTTTTTTTTCTTTCTGTTTTTGTTCCTGTCAGAAAGTACTAATGCAGTAGGATGATATACTGAGTATTTATCCTGCCCTGTTACTATGCTTATTCTGTCCACCTTGGCTTTGGTTATGAGTTAAAATATACTTTTGAAGTCTAACTTTTGTCAAAAGTGTTTCATCTAGGATTTCTGTGGACCTGAAGGTGGTAGTTAGTGAATGGTCTGTGAGGCAGAGCCAACTGGGAGTCAATGAGCAGGCTTTGTGCACCTGGTAATGAAGCTCATGGGGTGGCGGAAAGAATCACCTCCAGTATTTTAAGTCTTCTGCTGCAAAGCAGGACCTCCATATTGGCATCAAAACACCACAGATTATCTCTGTACAATCCAGACTTAATTTTGTCATAAGCACAGAGCAAAAGCTAAATGTAGGCCAGTGACCACAGCCTACAAATCAAGCCTCATGCACAACCCCATGTTATTAGTCTTAAGAAATTAATTATTGTTAAATTAATTAAGCTGTTACAGAAAACACTGACCCATGGTACAGATGGGGAATACTAAATCTGAGTGTATATTGTATTAGAGATTTAATTTTTAGTAGCAAAGTCAAAAACGATTCAAAATACATGATTCAAGGCAATTTTACTGTACATTGCACACAACTCAAAATCTGCATATGCAAGCAATTCAGAAATAAGAATCTGAAGGCATTTACTTATTTATTTTAGTTACTTCATTTTTTCCCAGCCTTTTTCTGCAGTGTAGAGCCAAAGCAGCTTACATCATACTCTCCTCCATTTTATTCTCACAACAGCCCTGTGAGTAAGGTTAGACTGAGTGAGTGATTGTTTCAGCATTACCCAGCAAGCGTCTGTGGCAGAGTAGGCATTTGAACCTTGGCTTTGCAGATTCTAGCCCACACACACACACACGTGCTCTTGTTCCCACAAATGTCTATATACACTTCCAGGTATTCTCTCCCACCACCTTGTACTCTCTTGGTAGCTGTTCCATTCAGTCACAACATGATTCTAGGTGGTATCAAAAGGCAAACCGGGAATCTTAAAGCTGTGTGAAGGCCTGTGGCTACTAGCATGTGAGCAGTGGCAGCTGACTGCCAGCCACAGGTGGTCAGTCATCAGCATTGGGATTAGAACTCAGTGTGAAGCTCAAATCCTGCCACCACATTGTTAGAGGGGGACTGAAGTTTGCGCAACGATGTGGAGAATCTTGGGAGACCGACCTGTTCACGAGTAGCACCAGCCACAAGCAAACCAGCCTTCCTTTTGATTTTTTGCATAGATGCATAGAGAACCCTTGGGAAGTGTATGCATTAACAAGAAGTCAGACAATAGGTCCTCATCTTATACTACTTCCCCCGAATCATTATAAATAAATCTATCTAGCAACTAATTCCATCTCCCCTAAAAACAGCATTGAAATGACCAGACCAGTGGAAGTACAATCGACTGGCAGTTCTGCTGTCAGGGTATCACTTCCCTAATATCGAGATTTATGTTTGTTTTAATACTTTAAGTTATTGGGGTACTTGTGGATTGTAAACTAAACATGAGCAGACAGTGTGATGCAGCAGTAAAAAAGGCAAATGCCATTTGGGGCTGTATCAACAGGGGCATCACATCAAAATCACAGGATGTCATAGTCCCATTGTATACGGCACTGGTCAGACCACACCTGGAGTACTGTGTGCAGTTCTGGAGGCCTCACTTCAAGAAGGACGTAGATAAAATTGAAAGGGTACAGAGGAGAGCGACGAGCATGATCTGGGGCCAAGGGATAGGCCTATGAAGATAGGTTGAGGGACTTGGGAATGTTCAGCCTGGAGAAAAGGAGGTTGAGAGGGGACATGATAGCCCTCTTTAAGTATTTGAAAGGTTGTCATTTGGAGGAGGGTAGGATGCTGCTTCCATTGGCTGCAGAGGAGAGGATGCGCAGTAATGGGTTTAAACTACAAGTACAACGATATAGGCTAGATATCAGGAAAAAAAATTTCACAGTCAGAGTAGTTCAGCAGTGGAATAGACTGCCTAAGGAGGTGGTGAGCTCCCCCTCACTGGAAGTCTTCAAGCAAAGGTTGGATACACACTTTTCTTGGATGCTTTAGGATGCTTAGGGCTGATCCTGCGTTGAGCGGTGGTTGGATTAGATGGCCTGTTTAGCCTCTTCCAACTCTATGTTTCTATGGACATTCTACAGACTCTGATCAGTTGGCCACTGGGAAAATTACTTTTCTTGTGTTTTGGATCCCAGCTCTCAAACATCAGGAGTAAATTTGTGTCATTTCTTATTTCTTAATAAATATTTATCAGTTTCCTTTCTCCAAGTCATAAGAATATCCAGAAAGTGAACTGTTTTGCTAGTAAAACTAATACCATGCGTAACAATGAAAGGAATATTAAATGTTGACATAAATATTTTATTCAGGTGGATTCAGGTACCTTGTCCAGTTCTGTACCTGTAAACAGCATCTCATTTTCTCATTTACACATAATAATGAGACCAGTAATGGTCACACTAAATAAGTTCAGATGCGGAGTGGAGGCAGAGGGAACACCCATGCTAACAGGTGTTAGAAAAATTAAGATGGAATTTAAAATAGTTTCAACCAAAATCTATAGAATAATATGGAGGGAGTCTTTCCATCAAGTTGAAAATTCAATTCCATTCAATAATATCGTGTGTGATACTCACGTGCAACAATATTGTAAGAAATACTTCTACCTAGAGATCTAGTTCTTGTGGTGATCTTGTGTATTGTAAAAAAAAAATTTTCCCCCCTTTTAGATTCACTTTCAGAGTCCTTCCCAGGGGTAGTAAAACTGCAACCTTCCAAGTCCTGCCAGACCAACCTAGTTTCCTTTTTTGACCAAGTAACAGGTTTGCTGGATCGGGGAAATTCGGTTGATGTCATTTACTTGGATTTTAGTAAAGCTTTTGACAAGGTTCCCCATGATGTTCTGATGGATAAGTTGAAGGACTGCAATCTGGATTTTCAGATAGTTACGTGGATAGGGAATTGGTTAGAGCAGTGGTCCCCAACCTTTCTGAGGCTGGGGACTGGCAGGGCATCGGGCCGCGCCCGCGCTGACCACGGCCGCATCGGGCCCGCCCGCGCGGACCACGCCCGCATCGGGCCCGCCCGCACGGGCCATGCCCGCATCGGCCGCACCTGCGCGGGCCACGCCCACATAGTGGGCCACGCCCGTGCAAATGCGCGGCCCGGCCCTGATTCCCTCTCCCCGCCCTCCCGCAGTAAGAAGCTTCCCGGGCCGCAAGCTTGTGGCCCGGGAAGTTTTTTACTGCGGGGGTGGGCGGGGAGAGGGAGCTGCGGCCCGGCGCCATGGCCTTCGCGGCCCGGCAGCGGGCCACGGCCCGCAGGTTGGGGACCACTGGGTTAGAGAACTGCACTCAAAGAGTTGTTGTCAATGGTGTTTCATCAGACTGGAGAGAGGTGAGTAGCGGGGTACCTCAGGGCTCGGTGCTCGGCCCGGTACTTTTTAACATATTTATTAATGATCTAGATGAGGGGGTGGAGGGACTACTCATCAAGTTTGCAAATGACACCAAATTGGGAGGACTGGCAAATACTCCAGAATATAGAGACAGAGTTCAACGAGATCTGAACACAATGGAAAAATGGGCAAATGAGAACAAGATGCAATTTAATAAAGATAAGTGTAAAGTTCTGCATCTGGGTCAGAAAAATGAAAAGCATGCCTACTGGATGGGGGATACGCTTCTAGGTAGCACTGTGTGTGAACGAGACCTTGGGGTACTTGTGGATTGTACACTAAACATGAGCAGGCAGTGTGATGCAGAGGTAAAAAAGGCAAATGCCATTTTGGGCTGTATCAACAGGGGCATCGCATCAAAATCACAAGATGTCATAGTCCCATTGTATACGGCACTGGTCAGACCACACCTGGAGTACTGTGTGTAGTTCTGGAGGCCTCACTTCAAGAAGGACGTCGATAAAATTGAAAGGGTACAGAGGAGAGCGACGAACATGATCTGGGGCCAAGGGACCAAGCCCTATGAAGATAGGTTGAGGGACTTGGGAATGTTCAGCCTGGAGAAAAGGAGGTTGAGAGGGGACATGATAGCCCTCTTTAAGTATTTGAAAGGTTGTCACTTGGAGGAGGGCAGGATGCTGTTTCTGCTGGCTGCAGAGGAGAGGACACGCAGTAATGGGTTTAAACTTCAAGTACAACGATATAGGCTAGATATCAGGAAAAAGTTTTTCACAGTCAGAGTAATTCAGCAGTGGAATAGGCTGCCTAAGGAGGTGGTGAGCTCCCCCTCACTGGAAGTCTTCAAGCAAAGGTTGGATACACACTTTTCTTGGATGCTTTAGTATGCTTAGGGCTAATCCTGCGTTGAGCAGGGGGTTGGACTAGATGGCCTGTATGGCCCCTTCCAATTCTATGATTCTATGTCCATGGACTACAATTCCCATGAGCACCTGCCAGTGGTTGCTGGCAGGGGTTTATGGGAATTGTAGTCCATGGACATCTGGAAGGCCGCAGTTTGACTACGCCTGGTCTTTCCAAGCAGGTCTATGATAATTTTTTCTTCTCGGTTTCCCCCCAAGTTTGTAATCTGAAAATGGTTGTTGTTGTTGTTGTTGTTGTTGTTATTCAATTTATTTCCCGCCTCTCCCTGCAGGCTCGAGGCGGGTGACAATAATCTCAACCCCATTAAAACCCACATTAGAACAATAAGATACTAACATGACGGCAGAAAATCCCCATCCCTCCCCATACTAATATTGGAGATAATGGAAGAATGCGATGTACATAAAGACAAAGATAATGCACATTTTATATTGTGCTTAACCTTTGTCTCCTTTTAATCATCCGAATTATAAAGTTGCCTGTTCTGTTTTTTATTGACTCTTGATTCATTGATGGAGAAATTACAGATTTCAGCTGGGTTCAAAGAAGGGGTCCCAATCTCTACCTACAACCACAATAGAAACTCTTTATGGTTTAATTGAGATCAGGGAAAGCCTCCATTCTTTAAAAAGTTCAAGATGCTGACAACTCTACAGACAAAAGCATAAGTGTATGTACGCAAACTGATATCAAGATCTTCCAGAAATTTTACGCCAGTTACCAGATGTTGACTCAATGCTGCACCAAATCTAAACCAGTATGAAAGCTATATGAACATCCTCTTTAACTTCTCATCCTGTAGGTTTTTAAAACTGGTTCCCCCGTCTTTCATCTCCATCCTCGTGTGTTGTGGTACATGGATAGTGTTCAACTGATGTGCTTAGGAGATCTGAGAGCCCAAAAAGCCCATAAAGTTACAACTACTCTTATCTTTGGCTATAAACCTGTGCCAGCACTTAGATGAATCAGCAACAAAATTTAAGAACATATCCAGAGATATTTCAGAATTGTTTTGAAAGATTGTTAATAAGCTGTAATTTGTCTATCTCTGTAGGCACACAGACAAATGGCCTGGACTTTCAAAAACAGACTGTGCCTGCCGCAGGGGCAATCTCTACAGCCCAGGCCTTTCTTGGACACCTCCATCAGGTAAGTTTTTTAAACTTCAACTTAGAAGTAAGTGTACTGGAGCATTTTTCTGCAAGATAGGAAGTTGAGCCCATGTACAAGCAAAGGACAGCATGATTGAAAAGTAACAAGTTCTATAATTACAGTATTTGCTGGCATATAAGACTACTTTTTCCCCCTGAAAAACATGCCTCCAAGTGGGGGGGTCGTCCTATACGCCAGGTGCACTTCAGTTGGGATAGACATAGCTGCCCTTAGAGTTCATGTGGGTGTATATTGGGGGAGACGGTTCCTTAGATACACAGGGCTGAAACCATACAAGGCTTTAAAGCTTAAAACCAACTCCTTGAATTTGATCCAGAATTCAGCTGCTAGAGGACTGGTTGAATATGTCCTCCATGGTTTCCTAGTGAGAGCCTGCGCAGCTGCATTTTGTACCAGCTACAGTTTCTGGGTCAAGATCAGGAGTAGGTCCATGTAGAGTGGGTGATGCCATGCAGTGGATAGTAGAGTACATTAATACAGCTGTGAGAGTATTAGCTAAAATAGTGACTGTGGTCAAATAGGTGTACAATAGACTAGTAAAATGATTTCAGCTGTCCATATTTCTAACAATATATCCTCAACAGGGTTCGAGTTACATTGCATTTCTTCACTGGATCTGGGAGATCACAAAAACCCCTTTGTTATCTTACACTAATTTTTTAATGCTGGGCATATAATCATTAGTTAATTAGCAACACATGGTGTTAAGGAAGAAGCTGAAATATGTAATTTTGTTTTGAATGCAACCACAGTGACGCTTGGAAGTGCTTCAGTTAAACTGATTATAATTTGAGATGGCCCATTTTTCTGCACTCTACAATCCCTAATCAGAGCTTCTATTCAATAGACAAGAGCTTGTAAGGAAGAATGAGTTTAAATCAAATATTTATTTTTCACAGGTTTACCCTATAATTCCTCCAAGGTATTTAAGGAAGAGTTTATCAGTCTCCCATCATTTTATTCCTCAGAACAACTGTATGAAGTAGGTTTGGCAGAGAGAGAAAAAGCACAACCAAGCTTTATGGCAGAGTATGGATCTGAACCTGGTTCTCTAAGTTCAATGCCGCTATGATAGTGCATTGATAATGATAATTGAATACTAGACTAGTTGGTTTCAGTCACCTCCTTCCTCAAGTAAAAAGAGGGACTTCAGCTGGATGGGTTGTAGGCAGACAGGCAGACCAGCACTGTGAAATTTTTCTTTTTCCTAGATCTCAACCATAGGCCTGGCAGAACAACTCTGTCTTGCAGGCCCTTAGGAACTGCTTAAGGTCCCACAGGGCCCTGATCTCATTTAATTTCCGGCAGTGTATTCGACAAGTGCCAAAAAGCCCTGATTGAGGCTAGTTTGACTGCCTTGGGACTGAGGATCCTAAGCAGTGTTATTCAATAGAACATAACATACTTTGGGGGACATAGTGGAAGATAGGAAGGTCTCAGTCCAAAATTTTGAATCTGATTTGGTCCCCAATCTGGAGCCTGCACTAGGAGAGCACAGGTTGTATTGGGTTCCTGTGAGGACTTGGATGGCTGCATTCCAGACTAGCTGAAGTTTCTGGAGCAGTTTCAGAGGCAGTTCTGCATAGATAGAGTTACAGTAAACTAACCTGCTGCTGACTCAAAGGGTGCCATCAGGTAGGGTGCAAATTATCATACCTTGTGGAGTTGATAGGATGCCTGGTGGGCAACATTTGTGATCTTAACATTAGTTAAGATGGCATCCAGAATTACACCCAAGCTCCTGACAGTGATTGCAGGTGTCATTTGGACCCTGTCAGGAGCAGGGAGTTACACTACATTACCCACTACATGATCACCCAGCCAGAGGTCCTCCATCTTATCTGGATTCAATTTCAGCCAATTCCACTTGAATCAGTCCACCACGGCCTCCTTGAATCCAGAATGTTCCACATAGTTCTTCATAGTCCACAAATTCCTGGGTGAGCAGTGTCTATCCATATCCCAACGCCTGCTGCTCCCAACTAGGGATTCTTCCATTTGGGAGTCAGGATGCTTAGCTTCACCCAAGCAGCCAGCATGTGAATGTGCCCCTCCAGGGTTCTTCTGACGGTTGTCTTTAAGCTGTACACCTGGGTTCTCGGGCAGGCATACTCTCAAGTTGCTGTGTACATTCTTTCATGGGATATCCTGTCCCTCTGGCACCACAAAGTCTCCCATAACTGGATAGTTTCTTTTAGCCCCAGAGGCTTGGAATAGGCCACCCAGTGTTGGATCCTATGTGGCAAAACCTGGATCAGCTGTTCAAGTATCATTTGTTCCACAACCCAATGGCCATCCTCCATTGTGGGCTGTAATCACCATGTGGGAGCATCCTTGAGGGTAGCGGCCAAGGCTTTTGGCCTGGTTCCTGGCTGATAAACCACCATCCAGAGCTTTTGCTGGTATGTCTCAGGTTTCATAGTGAATTAAGATTGCAACCTTGATCTTGCTGTAGTCTGCTGCCTCTGGTTTTTCAAGGGTTTGCCGTGTGGTCTACACTTCTCCTGCCAGATATTGCCCTCAATATGGACTGCTGTCCTTTTGGCCACTGGGCTGCCTCTGCCATCCTCTTAAAGGTTTCCAGGAAGGCCTCAATATCATCATCTGGTTCCAGCTTGGTCAAAGGGAACTGGGGCTGTTGACCTGGGCCTCCTGCCAGATTAGGGCCTGCTGGGACCCACACCATAGCCCTTGAATTGGACTGGGCAGCATCTGAATTCTGCTGGAAGTCTCTAAAGAGGGCTGCCTGATCTGCTTGTTGTTGTTGGGTAGCTTTCTTAGGAGTTAAGCCTGATGCTTGGCCAACCATTGGCCTGAGCCTGCTGAGAAGGGTTGGTATAAAAATTAAATAATTATTATAATAAATTGAATCCAATTCATGATTGTGGGAGGCTCTTCCAGGCAGGTGAAAGGCCTACCTCCATCATGTCAATTCCCTTCGCCTTCCATTGTAGATTGTGGAGGAGTACAATTCAGCCAAGAGGATCTTAAAAAGTAACACTCACTTGTCCAACCAGCAGGGGGTGGGAAAGGTCACCCTGAAGATAAGGAATTGCCCACATTCTATCCCATGTCACATTTCACCTGCTCACGGTGGATCGGCACCTTCCCCTGAATTGGCACCCCCAGCAGAAGGTTCCTTGGATAGAGAGTGAAGGCGATTCCAGCACCTCCCCCCAAGAGCCGCCTGCTTGTGTTTCCTGGGTTGCTGCAGCCCACTCTTACTTTCTCCTATCTCCTCCTGTTTCCATGCTTCTGCTTCTAGCCCAGCCTCCAACACAAGAGAAGAGTCCTGGCTGGGTAAAGGCTGGTCAGGACATCAAGTTTATTATATACACAGATTGACAAAACCACCATTTTCTACAAATCTATTTTGTGCTTTAATTGGATATATTGCTCCTCTTTTTCACAACAGTTGAAAATACCCAAAATCATTCTCCAAAGCTGACTTCCAAGAAAGGGGGTTGGCTGAGCAGTGAGGCAAAACATTTCTTAAATCTCTTTTTCTATGAGCTAGTGAATATTTGAAATTTCTGATCACTACTATTGTCTGTTGAGCTAGAATGATCAATTCCCAGTTGTACCCAACAGCTGAAGTCACTTTACCATTGCAGTGTTTCATGCCATGGTGCCATTCAGAATCTCTAATCAGAAAGTTTCTGTCCTTGAGCAGTTAAATTCAGGCCTTAGTTAAAATAGGCTTTCAAACCTTTTCATGCTACAGCTAGAAGACTGTATTTGTATGCTCATGCAACAAAGAGTTGAACGTAGCCAAAATTTAGTAGCTTGTTAACCTAGCCAATTCTCTAAGACAGCTGTGCATAATTCTGCTTTGGACTCTTTTCTCTAATTAATACAGTTGAATCTCAGAATACTGCTGGGCAGGCAGATTAAACTGGATGCTGGCATAGGAGATAGGAGCTTTTTGGAGACAAATTGTCTGCCTGGTGACAGATGGTGTGTAATAATAATGCAGACAGAAATCCAGAAATGTCGAAAAAAATGTTTGAAGTGACGCTTTCTTGCAATGTTACTCTCCCTAGATTATATTACCTTGATGCAATCTAGTATTGAATTTTCAGGACCGTGCTAGAAGAATACATGTAAAGTAGAACATGCTGCTCTTTTCCATAAAACACATATCCTGTCATTTATTACCCTCATGCTTTACGTGATTTTGAGTATATGTGTGATTCATCTTTCTATAACATATGTTACAGGTAAAAGAGTATTTCTATGAGCTATCAAAAATCATAGTTCCATCTGCTGCTAGTATTTTAAATATTACTCTCAGTGGTGTAGAATAAAGGAATTGTGGTATGGTAACAGTCTTCTGCTATGTCTCCCTCCCCATTTAGTAAAACATCCATCTAGTGCAGGAGTAGTCAAACTGCGGCCCTCCAGATGTCCATGGACTACAATTCCCATGAGCCCTTGTCAGCATAGTCCATGGACATCTGGAGGGCCACAGTTTGACTACCCTGCTAGATTTAATGATTGTTTTGACGAAGTGCTAAACTTAGGGCCCCTTTACAACTTACTTTTTCTGGTTGATCAGTGCTGAAAGTGTACAATATATGAATGGTGGGCTTTGGGTTTCTTCTACTGGTATATAGATTAGAAATGAGTGCATTGAAGAGTAATCTCTGTTGGAAAAAGTAGAACATGAAGCAGTCCCTGGTTGCCAATTGTAAATAGAGTTTAGTACCTTTATATTCACTGTCTCCTGTGTATGACAGACTTGCCCTTTGTTCTTAATTATGGAGCATGCAGCTAGGTGAGAAAAGGCACGGGATTGAGTATTCAGCTACTGTATGTTGTAAGGAGCAGAGAGAAAATTTTCATGTATTTTAAAGACAACAATCTGTTTGACAGGAGTCTACTTTTTAAATATAAGATTTCTCATATAGAGAAGCTGCTGGTGGCAACAAACTTACCACATATGCTCTGTCTTAACTTGATCAAGGTTAAGGAATTCCTACACATAGTAGGGATTTCAAAACTCTCACTGCCCCTCTATTATCTTCCTTGCTTAAGAGGTTGGCAGAATCATAGCAAGTTTTAAAATTCAGCATCATTTTTATAGGTTCAGCTCCCTGGATCAAGTTTACAGGCTGCAGCCCAGTCCTTAAATGTACAGGTAAGCGTTTATGTGCCTTGTGCTTTTGCATCAAACCCATAATTTATAATTTGCGATAAGGTCATTTAAGAACAAGTATCATTTGATGTATCAATGCTGTTGTTTTATTTAAGATGAGTAGTTCTTGTGCTATATTACAGAACCTGATCCTTGTGTCCTGTTTGGCTTGCAGCCTTTCAGAAAGCTGAACAGAGCTGGAGCTAATATGAAATTGTCAACCTTGTCCATAATTTGTCATTGGGTTTTCCAACTATAGTAAATCATGATATTTTTAAAGGTACTTGCTGTTCCCTGCTCTTGTGGGGTCCAGCAGACTATTTACCTGTGTCTGATAAAGGTTGCCCTATAATATTACAACCCACTGGTTGCTTGCTTGCATGAAATCATCTGAGCAGTACATCAAAAGGGGAAGCACATGCTGTTATTGTGAAGTGGGTTTACTCTGTATGAGAACTATGGAGCTAGGATAGAGCATTCTTGGAAACCCCCTAGAAAATGCACCTAGTTACATATGATGATTTTGAAAAGAAAAAAGGGGTGGGGGGGAGATAGTGACCTTCCTCTCCAAGAGAAAGAGGCAGAAAATTGCCTTGGTTGCCATGGTAAACTTTCAATTCCTAAGAGAGATGTTGGCAAACAGGCTGTATCTCCAGTGCAGAATGTTTACAGTCCTGTGCTGTAATTATCTCTCAATGACTGGCAGAATTAATCAGAGCCTCTATGTTAATTAGCCTGCTCTGCAGTCCCCAAAACAGGTGGTAGAAAATATGCAAATCTATGCAGAATTTTAATGTTCTGCATAAGCAGTTTTAATTACCATAAACCTCCTCTTCTTGCTTTTCCTTTTCATGTGCTTTCTTGCTTGCATTTCATCCCTCACGGCTACAGTAATTTCTTCTTTTATAAAATTGTTCTGTATAAATACTGCATTTCTGTAGTTTAGGAAGATGTGTGTGCATGTATGTTTGGGTGTGTGAGTGTTCCTGAAGGCAATTCAGTACATAAGTTTTCTCCAATTGAATACCCTGTTTACTTTGCAACTTTATTTTGACTAGTTATTTATACTTCTATGGAAAGAAAATATACTGCCCTGATCCAAAACTTCCATGTTGGCTGGTGCTACTTTCTCAGTACAAATGTGTGCACAGATCTTTTTGGAGCCAAGAAATGGTGAAGCTGTGGGGTGTCATGTAAATTGGAGCAATATTAAATTGGATTAGAGCAATCATTGGGACGACCTCCTCCCCTACACCCTCCAAAGAACATTAACATCAGGCAGCTTAAATCTGCATGGGGTTCTCAGCCTCAGAGAGATCAAACTGACCTCAACCAGCACCAGGACTTTTTCAGCCCCAGCCTAGTGCCTGAAGAGATCAAGGCCCTCTGGGTTCTTAAGCAGTTCTGGAGAGCCTGTAAAACTGAACTGTTTCACCAGGCCCATATAAGGAAATGCTGGCCTCCCCATTGGAAACAGCAACCGGAAACATCCACTGGTACAGACCCCTCCAAATCCCCATTGATGCCCATGGGACATGAACAAGAGACGGTGCTGTGAAAGATTTATTATTTTATTACTATATGAATTTATTACCTATCTTGTATCATTTTAAATGTTGTTACCTACTGTGAGCCAACAGGGATGGGGCAGCATATATATAAAATGTTTATTTTTTAATTTTTATTTTATTCATTTTAAAATTTTCTTCTTTAAAAAAATAAAATATATTCAGATGAATCATTGTTATTATGCCAAACCAAATACTAGCCTGAACCACCTTTTGTCTGTATCATTTGAAGCTGTTGAATGTATGAAGTGATTGTGAACCTGGGTGACTGTAGAGGATTGTGGCTTTTATCTTCCATTACAATTGCTATTACTACATGGAATCCTGTTCCACTACCTACAGTTGTGCTATGGGAACATGTGCTATGGGAACATACATCAGCCATATAAGTTTGTAATGGAGAACAATTAAGAGGGCTGTGGCCATCCATGTTTTGCTCTACAAAGGCTTATATATTTTCTTTCCTAGTCTAAATCTAATGAAGAATCTGGGGACAGTCAACAGCCAAACCAGCCTTCCCAGCAGCCTTCAGTGCAGGCGGCCATACCCCAGACCCAGCTCATGCTGGCCGGAGGACAGATCACTGGGGTAAGATGAGTCCAAGTGCATTTTAACAAGCCACCTGTCTTGTGGTGGTGCACTAGCTAATTATCCAGTTTGAAAGTTATACCAGGTCACCGCATTTTAATTCCAGGCACATCAGGAAAGCAAATACCCTTGCTTTACCTATCATTGTCTGACCTAGTAATGGTAGTGCAACCACCTTGGGGAGGGAGGGGGAGAGAGAGAGAGAGAGAGAGAGAGAGAGAGAGAGAGAGATTTCCTTGCATTGTTTTCTGGACCTCTTTGTGGCATTTGCCCTTTCAGATCATGGTAATATGTGAACCTTGGAGAGTTTGATGACAATGTGCTGGTTTCTCTTTCCTGAACAAGCAGTGGTGAAGTATGATGTTGGTGATTATTCCTTGTTTCCATGACAATTGTTTTGTGGTGTTTTGCAGTACCATCGTTTCCCACTATTGTTTTATAGCTATGCGGAAATTCAGAGTGAGATGTCACGACTCTTCTGATACATAGCTCTATTTTCCATTTAGATCTAGTGTAAGAATAGCATTTTCGGCTCTAAATCAAACAGGAACATTTAGTAGGACCAACTAAACATCGCAAAATGAGGTAACCTTAGAGCAGTGTTTTTCAACCTTTTGACAATGGAGGACCCCCTGAAATATTCTTTAGGCTTTGGGGACCCCTGGAAGTGATGTCAGCTGGCCACACCCACAGAAGTCATGTGCCGCCAGAAATGACATCACCCAGATACTCCCACTGGATGTGACATCAATAGACCATTCCCACATTGCAGGAAGTAGTGTTACCAGAATTGACATATATTAGACCCACCCCACCCCCACCTACATTCGATTTTCACACATTGCTAGAGATGCCAGCCGAGGGACGAGGGCCTGGCCAAAACCCAGGGACCATCAGGAGGTACACCAGCAGGACCAGAACTCCAGAAGCACTTTCCAATTGGTTGATATCTGGCACAGGGACTCTGGGGACTTGTAATTCACACAGCCTTCCCTGTGTGGTGCAAGGGCCTTGATGGCCTTCAAGATTTGGCCACTGTGTGACACAGAGTGGTGGACTGGATGGGCAATTGGCCTGATCCAGCATGGTACCTTTTTTGTTCTTATGACTGGGGCAGTGGTGGTCTTATTCTTGGTGCTTGTGGGGCAACAGTGGGAAGGCTTCTGGAGTTCTGGCCCTGCTGGTGGACTTCTTGATGATCCCTGGGGTTTGGTGACTGTGTGACACAGAAGGCTGGACTGATCCATCATGGCCTCTCTCATGTTCTTATGGTTAGTTGGCAGCCCATCTGGTGAATATTCTCAGTCAGGAACGAGGCTGGCTTCTACACTGCAGGAAGGTGAGGAGAAAGAAGCTGCGGTCGGGTTCTAGGCTTCTGGTGGAGGGAGGACAGCTCATCTCAAGGTCAGAAATGGCTGAGATCAGTTCTCCTGGAGAAAATGGCTGCTTTGGAGGGTGGACTCTCTTGAATTATGCCTCACACAGGGAAGAGGTCTTGATGTTGATTTAAGGAACTGTAGAAGCCTGTTGTATTATATCGCAGTTTTAAAATAGTGGTTCAGAAAATAGTTTGCGGGTTAAATTTGTTTATGTCCAGTGGCCCAAGGGTCATACTATGACAATGAAGCACTGGCCAAGACCTACTTTGAAAATATAAACACCAGCAATTATTTAAATGTCATTCTAATCACAATACTTTGGATGCTGGTAAAGTAGGGAGCAAATTTAAAGAAAAATTTAACAGTATTTTTTAAAGTATTAGGAAAATAGAGAAGAAAGAAGTAACAACAGTATCTACGATCTCACAAAAATAAGCATCTTTGTTAGTACAATAATATAGAAATTATGTAAAATATACAAATATTTGATATATATTCAACGTATAGTTTATCAAATGTAACACTTAGGGAAGGCCTTGATCTACATTTTTGCAGTTTGGTTCATGGTTCATGGCTGAACCACAAACCTATACAAACTGGAAGGTTGGTTTGCAAACCAAGCTAGTTTGTATGGCTTTGTGACCCCTGCTTTCTGCTCCCTGCCACTTTTTGCAAGGAACAGAAAGCAGGGGGTTAAATAGCTCCAAGCCATTTAAACCACTGCTTTCTCACTCTGAGGCGGAGGACATCTTGATTGGAAGATTCCCACCATCCATTAAGGGAGACAGGAACTATTTTTCCAGATTCCTGTTACCAGCCTTGTGGGGGTCACCTTCCGTAGTTTGTTTCCTGCCTCAGAAGGGAGAGCAGTTTCAGAGACAAGCTCCTACTCTTTTTTAGATTTAGATTTACATTTTTCCTTCAACGTATTTCCTTACTTTTCTACCTTTATCTGTTCCTTCAATCTTCTTGTCCTTTTTTGGTCCCCTCCCCCTCCCCCAAGTGTCAGAATGAAGAAGGGAAACACGGGTGTAAGACTTCTGAGGCAGGTTAGCAGTCATTAGCAGTGTTCTCTTTTTGTGGCTATTTTAAATCAGTATTGATTTGGATATTGATGACTTTCTATCAGCTAGAGTGGCTGATTCTTCTTTAACTGGAGGCATGAGAGAGACTGCCAAGAATGGCATGACTCAGTTGTGGTCTGCTTTATCAGCTGTGGTCAACCCCTCTGCAAAGAAAAAGCATGCAAAAACAAATCACATGGATATGGGCTAGCAGGCTTATGATGGTGGCCATCTGAACCAGTGGGGTTCCCTTTTCAGGCGAATCATCCGCTTCAAAAGACAGCAAATGAGGACCAGGGCTCCCATGCCTTCACAACATCCTAGAAAGGCACTCAAGCATAGGATACCAATGCAAGCTTACTGCAAACTGCTCAGTCTGATGAGGAATAAGCCAATATACCTCAACTGCGTAGTAATGTAAATTTTGAGGCATGCAGACAGATAACACTTCAGTTGAGATTCCTTTCAATTTCAACATCTTAACAAGATTTAAACAGGCCAAAGAAAACCTAATGGGAACCAACCAAGAACTGTCTACAGAAGAGGTGGACAGTAGTCCAGATTCTTCACACTGCCAGGTCCACAAACTGAAAGGTCCAACAGGGCATCCAAGCAAACCAAGGCATGATGCCAACAACATTCCAGTGGGAGAATTACCATTTCAAAGAACATTGGACATAGTCACAAGCAAATTCTTGGAACTGTGTAATAGAATATTCAAATCTTCTTCTGGAATGTTTCATATGGTCTCTAGTCTCCAAGAGACCAGAGAAACAAGAAAAGAACTAACCAAGCTATACAACAGCTACTTGGAATGCCATTGAACCAGTGACCTTCCCAGAGAAGGGATTAGAAGTCCCAAAGAGAACTGGAGATTGGAGAGCCAGTCTGCATCTAAAGCTCCTGAACAGGTTTATAAAGACAAGAAACTTCAGGATGGAGACTCTTCTAAGATCACAGTTTAATTGTAGACATTTTGGAGAGTTCACTTATTTCCACCCAACACCCAAACCATCTTGGAGTAATCATGGATACCTTTGTCAATCACTTAAATTCTTCCACAAGCCAAGGCACTGAAAATAAGGGAAATATCAAGGGAAATTTCTTATGACTTTAGCCAAACTCCAAGGAATTATGATACCTTATATGGATACACTGCAGTAGACATGACTGCACATGAGACAACTGCGGCAATTTCTGTGTCCATATCAACTTCAAATTCTGCAAAAGTCAACCTTTGTCCTCAGATTACCTGACGCCATGAAGGCCAACCTTTGGTGGATCAAACCATCAAATTTTTCACAAGGCAAGCCATACAGGAAACAAGAGGTAGCACAGGTGCCAG
Organism: Paroedura picta; assembly: GCF_049243985.1. Lineage (NCBI taxonomy): Eukaryota > Metazoa > Chordata > Lepidosauria > Squamata > Gekkonidae > Paroedura > Paroedura picta. The sequence goes on along the minus strand of NC_135374.1, from coordinate 41,988,181 downwards.
GCTCTCCAGATGATATGTGATGCTGGAGAACAAGTCAGTTCAAGGAACTTGATCCAGGGCAGAATCTAAGATGAACATCTACTGGAGTTGATGGCTAACACTAAAGGTTTTTTCATCCAAAAATCTTACAGACACATTCTGATAAGAATGGACAATATTTTGGCAAAGATTTACATAAGCAAACAGGGAGTTCAAGGTCATCCACCCTCCACAAAGAAGCCTTGAAAATCTTAACCTTGTCCAAGAATTACCTGCTATCAATTACAGGAAAGCACATCAAGAGTTCCACCAACAGCAAGGCAGACTGGCTCAACAGATGGGCCCTGCAGAAAGGAGAATCATCTCTGAAGATGGAACTTTTCCTACACTTTAAGGACCCACAGGTAGATTTAGTTTCCTCACCAGAAAATCACTAACTCAGTTGATTCTTTGCAAGGTTTTACCATCCCGAGACAGAAGTGACAGATGCACTCATTACACCATAGCCCGTAACACTATTGTTTGCCTTTCTACCTCTCCCAATTCTGCCAGAGGTCTTTCAGATCAGAGCCTGAAAAGCAGAAGTCATTCTATAGGCTCTATGGTGGCCATGCAGACCATAGTTCTCAATATTGCAGAAGAGGTTGGTAAAGCATCTCTGGAAGCTGTCACTTGACTAATTTGGCCTCCCAACTCTAGTTGGCTTCATTTGACCCCCCTGGAGATTGAGAGGAGACACTTTCTTTGTCTTGGGTAAGATGCAGAAGTGATAGAAGTTCTACTGACCTCTCACAAACAATCTACCAACAGAATATACAACACAACCTGGAAGGCCTTTATCTGCTGGTGCAGAAGAAAAGGCACTGATCTATTATGACCGTTGATTATTTCAATGTTAGCATTCTTACAGGAATAAGTCAGAAAGAACCTCAAGGCATTCATGTTGAAACAACTAGTAGCCTTAGCTACTCTTGTTTCCTGAATTAGGGTATTGAGTATTTCTTGGTGCCTACATACAATACACTTCATACGAGGCTTAAGTTTAAGGAAGCCACCAAAGATTCACAGGTTCCATGCATGAAAATTACATGCTGTTCTCTGCCTTGACCAAGCTGATCTGATGGATGAGAATGAAGACCCTCTTTTAGGTTCCCATTGCATCAGCATGGTGGGTCTCTCCAAACCAAGCACACTATCCATCAAAGAAGATATTTGCATCTTCCATAAGAATAAGGTGGTTTTCAGACCAGATCCTACTTTTATTCCTAAAGGTAACAATTTTTCCCACAGGTCTCAAGAACTTCATAGAATCATAGAGTTGGAAGGAGCCATACAGGCCATCTAGTCCAACCCCCTACTCCAGTGGTCCCCAACCTGCGGTCCGCGGCCCGGTGCCGGGCCGTGAAGGCCAGGGCGCCGGGCCGCGGTTCCCTCTCCCCGCCCCCCCCCCGCAGTAAAAAACTTCCCCGGGCCGCAAGCTTGCGGCCCAGGAAGCTTCTTACTGCGGGAGGGGGGGGGAGAGTCAATCAGGGCCGCGCTGCGCATCGCGCATGCGTGGCACTTTCGCACATGCGCGAAAGTGCCGCGCATGTGCGATTCAGCTGCGCAAGGTGCGTGTGCGCAGGCGCAGCCGCGCTGCGCGGGCGGTGCAGTTGCCCCGCCCGTCCCCAGCCGGAAAAAGGTTGGGGACCACTGCCCTACTCAACACAGGATCAGCCCTAACCATCCTAAAGCATCCAAGAAAAGTGTGTATCCAGCCTTTGCTTGAAGACTGCCAGTGAGGGGGAGTTCACCACCTCCTTAGGCAGCCTATTCCACTGCTGAACTACTCTGACTGTGAAAATTTTTTTCCTGATATCTAGCCTATATCGTTGTACTTGAAGTTTAAACCCATTACTGCGTGTCCTCTCCTCTGCAGCCAACAGAAACAGCATCCTGCCCTCCAAGTGACAACCTTTCAGATACTTAAAGAGGGCTATCATGTCCCCTCTCAACCTCCTTTTCTCCAGGCTGAACATTCCCAAGTCCCTCAACCTATCTTCATAGGGCTTGGTCCCTTGGTCCCAATCTTCTGTCCTAAACCAAAGCATGCAAAGGAAAGATCCTGGCATACCCATGCTGTCAGAAGGGCCCTGAAGATTTACATACAATGAACCATGTATAGCAGAATTTCTGATGCGTTATTCATATCCTTAATTCATATCCCACCTTAACAAGGCACAAAGGGGGTCTAAGTCAGTCACCAGTAGTTCCAAAAGGGCTTGCATTGTCAATACTTAAAAAGTGATGAAAGTACCCATTCATTCAGTCATCACAGCTAATTCATTAAGAGTGCCACCACCAATGCAGCCCTTACTCAGCATGCAATGTTCAAAGAGATTTGCAGAACAACTTAGTCTTCTCTATCTACCTTAGTCAATCAATACAAAATCAAAACCTATAGCTCTGCGGATGCCATCTTTGGAAGTAGAGTGCTCCAGAATATTATGAAAAATGGTTATTGTGACCCATCCAAGAAATGAGGATACTACTCTGGGATGGTCCCAACCAAGATGTCCTCCACCACAGAGGGACAAAGGACCATTGAATACCATGAAAGGTCCTTGTCCTGACAAAAGGACAACATCCCTCCTGGAGTAATCTTGAAGAAATAATAAAAAAGCAGGAACCCCTAAGAGTTTTTGTATCTTACTGAGTATGTCTTGCTACTGTTTCTCATTTTTTTCTCCAATTACAGAGGTGGTACCTTATTCCAAACTGCTGTTAGAGTTGATAATTGAACCTCCTCCTTTATATCTCATATGGGACAGTTACTTAGTTCATTTTGCAGGAAATATTGTGTGTTATGGCAAGAGATGGGAACCTTTCATGTTATGGGATTGGCTTTGTAGCACTTTTCATCTAGAAAGGCTATGTTAATCCCAATGTTACTGTTCTTTAAATTAAAAATCTTACTGATTCTGAAAGATGTTCCTTCTATTTGACCTGTTTCAATTGTTCCATTTTTAAATTCTGGTTGTTCGGTATTATTGTAGTATTTAGTTGTCTGTTGTACATTGCCACAGCCAGGAACTTGCAGCAATAAAGGGGAGGAATAAAATGAATGTATTTATAAAATAGGCAGTCAAGTGTTCTCTGCTTTGCTCAGAAGGAGAATTTCTACAAGGATAGCCCTTGAAAATTTTAATAGGACACTTTGGTTTCAGGTTGTCAGGAAATGGTAGCAAAGTTTCTGTTACTTTGCAGCATTTATTTCAAAAGAAGATTTCGCTTGCTTCGTATTTACTTTTTAAGTCTCATGAGAGTGTTAAGATGTTCTTGATGATGTCACAGAAACATTATTGTGACTTCCATGATGGTGGGTATGGGTTTGTCCTCATGTCAGATGCTACGATAATCACAATGGTTCTGTTATATTCATGAATATTGGATGAACTGTTTAATTTTACAAAAGTCACTGTTGATCTCCATTTTGGATGCTATGAACATTTAGGTCTCCTTTTTAAAGCATTTATATGGGACAGAACTATTTGTAACCTAATAACATTTATTTCCATTGTAACAGTGAGAGTAAATTTGGAGGATATTAATGGAAAGTTTGGAAAAAAAACACCATTTATTCTGTAGAAGTTGGCTGCCATCTATAAACTCACTGTGTTTAATTTGGTTTTATCTATAGCAGTTTGTTCTCAAGAAAACGTTATAGAGTAATGCTTACCGTACTTTGTGGGCTTTAATTTTAGTCCTTTTTTTTTTTTTACTCTTCATAGTTTTTATTTGTAAAACGTATGTTTGCACTGATAAAGTGGACAGTCTGTTCCAAACATGTTATCATTCTGTCAAACTGTTCTTTAGCCACACTGAGACGACTTGCAGGTCTTTTGAAGCTGGGGATCCTTTCAGTGCCAAATAATTGGCAAGCGTATTCATGTATGGGAAAGAGTCTGACACCACCTGTTTCACAGAGATAATGCATGTTTGGAAACTGGCAGAGATGTCAACCTACCGGCTCAATCCTATCAAAACAGAAAAAGCAGATGGGGGGAGGGGGGCTTGGCGAAAAAACAAATGGGGCACATGTTCTTTAGCTATATCTTAAGGCATAATGGAGATGATGGAACATGGCCGGGATATTCATGCTAATGTGAAGCAGCTGGAGTATTATCAGTTTGTTTGTTTGGTAACCACAGCCAGCATTGCTATTTCTCATTCATCTGGCTAATCACTTGTGCTTCTGGTGGGTGTAAATTTCCTTTCAAAGCCTGTCAGTGGATGGCTTGTTCTTTTTGCTTGCGATTTCCTGTCAGTACTGCTTCTTTCTATTGCTTGCTAGCTAATTACCTTTTTCGCCTTAATCTTGAAGCAGAGCCATAGAGAAGCTTCTGTAATCCCAGTGGTACCAGCGGTCATAATAGGCTCAGTATAATGTTTGTACTGATACCCTTCAGCTGACTTTAAAGTATCTGTATAGGCTGCTTTGTACCGTACCTGGAGCAAAAGGCTGCCTTTGAATGGGATGAATGAGATGACGGAAGCAACTATAGAGAATGCATTTATGATTTGTGGAAAGGATTGCTCTTCATTCTATTAATTCCTCTTCTCAAACTTCTTTGTAGCTTACATTGACACCAGCCCAGCAGCAGTTATTGCTACAACAGGCACAGGCACAGTTGCTGGCCGCTGCCGTGCAGCATTCAGCCAGTCAGCAGCACAATGCTGCAGGCGCCACCATCTCAGCTTCTGCTGCAACGCCCATGACACAGATCCCTCTCTCTCAGCCCATACAAATTGCACAGGTAAGCTTTGCCTTTCAGGGTGTTCATAGTTTTGGCCTATCCGAAAGCATCTCCTGCTGGCTTTCTCTCTTCCCCCTGAACAACTGAACAGGTGCCTACAGGTTCCCTGGCTCTTGAGTACGCTTGGCCTCATCGTCTGTCAGTACCCCATCTTCCAATAATTCACAATCTGTTATGGAAAGCTATAGTTTTCCTCATATAAACTATAGGCAAAGTAGATGCTAAGTTGCCTTCTATGAAAATTCAGGGTTTTATCTTATATATATTAGACAAGGCTGGAATTCAACAAGGTGACCTAGGTGCAAATCCCCACTTAGCTATGAAGTTCAGTGGTTGATCTTTGGCCAGTCATTTATTCCTCAGACTAAACTACCTCACAGGATGGTACAAAGATTTTTTTGAAGAGGCAAAATCCTATATATGCTGCTCTTTTATCTTTGGAGGAAATATTTGAAAAACACTATGGTCTCTACGTTCCTTTTGGGGTAAATATTCAACTGAAGGTTGGAGAATACAGGTTTTATTAGTCTTTGGTTCTTTAAAACACAACCTGTTTTGCTTATTTGAACTGCAATTGTAACCACATTGCCCAAGTATTTTCTTTGTGTTAGCATGACTGATTTAGAATAATTAAGTGGTTCGACCTCAGCATCAGGGCTGTATTTCTTTTAATTAACCAGTTTTATTGACACGACTTAACCTTACATACATTTAATAAAGAATCTTCTGCAGGGCAATGAAGCTCTTGAAAAACTGATAACAGGTTTTTTGAATAGTACATAGTATTACTACATACATTCAATAGACAGAGTCTATGTTTTATATAGTAACTAGGGGCAAAGCCCGTTGGATCCAAGAATACAACGGGCACTAGAGCTTGGCAGTGGGAAGAGGAAGGGGAGGAGTTGTCCAGTCTGTAAGGGCATGGGGTTGAATGTGTGTGTTGTGTGGGAGGTTGTGGTGGCGTGTTGGCAAATGAGTGCATGGGTGTGGAGATATGGGTGTCAAGAACCTGTGGTTTGCAATGTTCGTTGAGTGTGGGAGAGGACTAACCTTTGGGAATTGTGGCATAGTGGTTACAGATGAGCTTTCCAGAGCCATGTCTTCAGATATATGAAGGGAAAATCAGACTGGAGACTCTTCTTAGGAGAAGATTACATGGCAAGCAATTCCTCCCAGTTCTGCGTCATTTCCCTTCTTGTGTGAATTAGGCCATAGACACCGAAATGTCCCCATGCCCTAATACACATGGCGTAGTCACAGTACACAGGTGTCCACCCTGTTCCTTCTGTCTCCATTTTTTCACTGATGATAAAATGTTATGTGCCCACATGCTTCTTTCATGGTTGCTCCTTAGATGAAGAACTGGATTTTTGTACCCTGTTGTTTACTACCCAAAGGAGTCTCAAAGCGGTTTACAAACACCTTTCCCTTCGTCTCCCCACAATAGACAGTGACCCAGCAGACCTCAGGTGTCTCAAAGCATTTTCCAATCATCTTCCCTTCCTCTCCCCATAGCAGACTCCCCATGAGGGAGGTGGGGAGAGAGCCTCACAGGGAAGCTGGCAACTCTAAGAGGAAGTCTCTCTGTGCACAGCAGTCTTGACCTTAGTAAGGTTTTTTACGGTGTTTTTTTGTTTGCCAGGCCAAGGTTGGAAAAAGTAAATTCAGTTCCCATGTCTCTGCAGCCATATACTATAGTGAGTTTGTTCATTGTCTTGATCTGCACTTCTTTCCAAAGGAGCTTGGGAAGGGCAGGAGTGAACATCTAACCTTGAATTCCTCTTAACATCATTTTGCTTCTTGAAGGATTTGCAGCACCTGCAGCAGCTCCAACAACAGAATCTCAACCTGCAACAGTTTGTGTTGGTGCATCCGACAACCAACTTGCAACCAGCACAGTTCATCATCTCACAGACGCCGCAGGGGCAGCAGGGTGAGCAGAACTTTTCTAAAAGGGCTTAACAGAGACCCAGTCCTGTAAAACTACTGCTGGTGACTTGTCAAATATATTTTATGGGCAAACCACCAAAAGGAGGCATACTCAGGGGTATGCAATCAAGTAAGTTTGATGCATCAAATAAATATAACTCCAAAGTCCATTTGAAAAACACCTCTCTTGTTTGGGAAAAAGAGCTAGGAATCTTAGTTGTTGCACTGTTCACTTTTAAGTTTGGAGAGTTCATGAAGGAACCTCCAAAGTATTCTTAGGGCAATTATTTTTTTTTCTGGCCATTTCTTTTCAGTGTAGCTGTATAGGTTGTTTGTTGATCTGACTGTAACTCTTTTGTGACTGAGTGGGTATATCTGTAGCCTAGAGTTCTGCTTCTCAGTATGCCATGAGCTGGAGCCGAGGGCTAAGCCTTCTGCTTCAACTTATCTTTACTTGGATCTGACTGAACCCCCTTACTAAAAAGAACTGCCAAGTTTATAAGTCAGAGCAAAATGGAGGACCCTTTTCATCAATGGTTTTTTTTTTGCCAGTTACACAGAAGCAAGGCTGTAGAATACTCCTTCTGAAATCAAATCCCATAGGTCCAGCATTAAGAGTTGCAATCCCTATGTTGCATGTGTAAACCAAGCCTTAGTTGTGTTTTGGCAAGTGACAGAGCTCCACATATGTAAAATGGATTTTCGTCAGCTGTGAGCAGGATTGTAAGTAAAATGAACATAGGAAATATATATTTTTGCATCCACAAATGTTCTTATTAATGTGTTCTCTGTTCCAGGCCTCCTGCAAGCGCAGAATCTCTTAACACAACTACCTCAGCAAAGCCAAGCCAACCTCCTGCAGTCTCAGCCAAGCATCACTTTCACCTCTCAGGTCAGTGTTTTTCCTAATGCTTCTGGCTCTAACTTGGGGAGGGGAGGGGAGAATGGGATTAAGAGACAGAAGGGAAGGATATTGGCTGTAGTGATTGATGAAGTTGTCATTTTTGTACTTGATACTGGGTGAGAAGTTGCAAAGGTGGACCAACTTAGAAATCTTCCTCTACCCAAACTATTTGATAATGCAATTCTTCTTATTTATTTATTTGCTGGGACTCCAGGCTGGTTGCTAAATATTTGAAAAGAAATCAGACTGTATAAGACACCTGATAAACAATACAGGAGTACTAGAGTTACAGCTAGAAAACAATCAAAAACTTTCTTCATATGTACATAGACTCATAAATGCTGTCTAAGGCATGATATACCATGATGCAGAGGGTTCCAATGCACTAATAATAAGATGATATGTACAATAAAGGTTGCAGTAGCCTGCTATCCTGTTCCCGTATAAAAGCAGCCACCTGAACTGTTCTGCTGGACTTCGATTCTAATTCCTTTATAGAACTGACTTCCTGAACGTTTCTTAGCCTAGGAAAGTTTTAACTTCACAATGTTTTACTTCTGATTGGTCCTTTTCCAGCAGCCAGCAACCCCGACGCGCACAATAGCAGCAACCCCTATTCAGCCACTTCCACAGAGCCAGTCAACACCAAAGCGTATTGATACCCCCAGCTTGGAGGAGCCCAGTGATCTTGAGGAGCTTGAGCAATTTGCCAAGACTTTCAAACAAAGACGGATCAAACTTGGATTCACTCAGGTAAACCTGAAAAACTTAAACTGTTTTTAGGAAGAGATATATCAATAGTGTTAAGATTTGGGAAGAAACAGAGCAGTACCCTTTTCAGTTATCTATAATTATTAAAACATATGCAAAAATATGAACTTAGTATGTATGAGTCCAGCCATTGGTCCATATTGTTCATTATCATCTGCTATGGTGGGCAGCAGCTCTCCAGAGTCTAAAATAGAGAGAGCTTTTCCTGACAGTTGCAACCTGAAATCCTGGCAATGCCAGTCATGGAACTGGGCCTGTCTGCATTAGGGATGGACGTGATCTGCCTCACAAATGTAAGTTTGTGATTAATTTTGGCTGGTTCATAAATCAACATTCATGAAGCAAAGAGCTGCCCTGAACTTTCTTGGATTTTCTGACCATTTGAGAAGAGCAGAGGAGGAGCTTTCTCCTTCCTGCAGCTTTTCATAAACTCATAAACTCATAATCACTGATTCTAATGGAGATGTGTTCAGGGTTAGGTATTGATGCACCCTCTGGTGGGACTCACTCCTGCCTCAGCCTAGTTCCACTGTAATCAGTCCAAGTCTGGTAGTCCTTGGCCCTGAGCTGTGAGAGTTTCTCCAGCCCTTGGCAGCCTGTTGGCTGGGCTGCTCCATGCATGACCTCCCTTGCACCTGATTGGGTCAGCTTCCCTCTTCCAGGAGCTAGGCTGCTCCTTGCAACACAAAACATCTGATTGGGAGCTGACTCTCCCCTCTCTCTTCTGCAGCTGGTGAGCTTGGCACAGTTCAGTCCCCCGTACCAGCCATTCAGTGGTACGGGTTAAGGAGGAAAATCCAGAGCCACCATTCAGCCCACCAATCAGCTGAAGGGTGTGTGTGAATGCCATATGTGCCTTCTGGCTGCATGACTTTGAGTCAGTCACAGACTTTCAGCCTATCTCTATGAAAATCAAGTGGAGGAGAGGAAAATGACATAAGGTGCTTTGGATCCCTACTGGGGGGAAAGGTGGGGTATGAATGAATTAAAAATAAATTAATTAAATTTAAAAGGCCCAGGCTTTGGAGATGTGTCCAGTTAACACGGACTCATCTGTCTCCCTCCTCCCTGTTCAGTGGCTTGATACAGACACATTGGATTGTACTACATCCCTAATTTTAATCAGTGCATTAAATAGATGCCATATTCAAGTATATAAGCTTTTATCTTAAACTGCTCTGTGGGCCCTGTCCGGGATGAGGAAAGGTAGCCATTGGCACCTTCCCCCCGGAATGGCAAGTGGAGAGCCCAATCGGCAGGCGCAAAGCTTGCCATTCCGGCCGCAACGTGCCAATCTGTCCCTTGCCACCGACCTGACCAGTCGGGAGGCCCCCCCCCATTGCCGCCTTCCACCCACGCCGCCATTACGCCGCTCATCGCCTCACCAGCCAGCCGCCCACCGGAGGCAGCCTGCTGGCGGCGGCAACAGGTGGAGGCCGTGACGGGAGGATGCCTTGCCGAAGGCAGGTACGCTGCCCCACGCCCTCACGTCCTCTCCGCCTCTCAGCAGCCGGGGGCCCGCTCCGCTACTGCTTCCCACCACCCCCACCCACCCAACGCGCTCTTCCACCTCCCCCCAAAAGCACCCGGCCCCCCAAACCGCCCGCCGCTGCTTCGCCCGACACACACACACACACACACCGCTCTTCCCCCACCTCCCGCTCGCGATCCCCTGTGCTCCGATGGCCCTTGCACGCACACAGACACACAAACACACACACAGCTCTTCTCCTCCCACCCCTCGCTCCTGTGATCCCCCTGCGCTCCGACAGCCCTTACACCCACACATGCGCACATACACTCACAAACACCAATCTTCCCCTCCCACCCCACCTCACTCCCGCAATCCCCCTGCGCTCCAACGGCCCTTTCACCCACACGCCCACGCACACACCCCGCTCTTCCCCTCCCACCCCACCTCGCTCCTGCGATCCCCTTGCGCTCCGACGGCCCTTGCACCCACACACACTCACACACACCGCTCTTCCCATCCCACCCCACCTTGCTCCCTCAATCCCCGGCCCTTGCACCCACACACACACATACTCACACACACCGCTCTTCCCCTCCCACCCCACCTCGCTCCCGCGATCCCCCTGTGCTCCGACGGCCCTTGCACCCACACACAGACACACACACACCAATCTCCCCCCCCCCCCGTGACCACCGGCCCCTTCGCACACACCCCTGTCCCATCCCAGTCCACCTACCTCACTGCCTTCCTTCCTTCCTTCCTTATGACATTGTTACTTACTGTCTTCATCTCCTTCCTGTCTCTTTGTCTCTCCCTCTCACTTGCTTCCTGTCTTTCCGCCTTAGTTCCTCCCTCACTTCCTTTTCTTCTCCCTTCTCTCCATCCCTTCCACCACCCCTTCCCCTCTTTTCTCCCTCCCATTCTTAGCGCCCGCTGTATTTTACTTACAGCGGGCTTAATTTCTAGTTTCCTATAAAAGTATAGTGGATTTTTGTATGTGCACATATACAGTATTCAAGGCTGCTTTAAATTTGAACCATCCATTCTAGTTTACTGAGAGTTCAGGCAAATTAATTTTACTGAAATCATTGAGCTACGATTAGATTTATGGTTCAGGCAGAATGAATGGAATTAATTCAAAAGAAATTCCATCTAAACATCTGGAAGAAGTTCCTGACAGTTAGAGCTGTTTCTCAGTGGAACAGGCTTCCTCGGGAGATGGTGGGTTCGCCATCTTTGGACATTTTTAAACAGAGGCTGGATAGCCATCTGACGGAGAGGCTGATTCTGTGAAGGCTTAAGGGAGTGGCAGATTACAGTAGATGAGCAATTGGGATGTCAGTGTCCTGCATAGTGCAGGGGGTTGATGACCCATGGGGTTCCTTCCAACTCTATTATTCTATGATTCTAAGATTCTAAGACGTGTACATGCACATGAAAGCTTATACCTTGAATAAAATCCTGTTGGTCTTAAAGGTACCATTGGACATTCAGAATTGTGCTGTCAGAATTGTTTGAAAACAAAGCTAATTTTCAGTTTTAAATCCTTATTTGGGTCATGTTATTATTTATGTCAAGCTTACATACATTTTTGCTTCAACTGTTTAATATGTATATACTTAAGCAGTAACTGAATTCTGCTGAATGAATATCTTATGTTATAACTAGATCAGTCCTTTCTTAATGGAGCTAATGAAAGATGATTCTCCATCCCCCAACTGGGCTTTCCATACAAATTGAAAGGGCAGCTTCTTGTGTTTCTCTGTTCTTATAACAAAACCTCTTACCAATAGGATGCCAAACGGAACAGTATTTACTTAACCATTCTATTGTGTGGCTATATACATAATTAGTTTATAATGATAGTTATTGCTTAATTATGTAAGAGGGTAGTAATTAGAAAACCTAAGTAATAAAGACTAAATTCTCATAATGAGGTTGCATGCCTGTGTGTGTGAAAAAGAATTCTTTGCCAGTGGCACAGTAGGTTTCTTTCAGACTCCTATAGATTTATTGTTTTGTCTTTCAGAAATAATTACTGGGTTCTAATTTACATAGAAGACTAATTGCCTATTACATTTCAATTTTCAAGTAATAATTTCTTTTGTCATAAGAAGGCTTTATAGTTTAAAATAAGTGTCTAAAGCAAGGAATTTGTAGTTAGAGCACCGTGGTGGTTACAATCCTTTGTTATATATGCTGAGATGGTTGTCCCATGTGAAAGGGGAAAGATGGATCTGTTATGCCAGTTGTTTTCCTAGTATAAAAGATCAGTGGTTCATCAGTTTGATTTGTCATGAATTCTGCTGGAATAATGAAATAAGTTTGTGTCATATACTGATCCTTTGCCCTGGCCTGCCTGTAGAGATGTTCAGTCTGCTGAGATAAAGTGTTTCAAAGCAGTGTTTATCTTTTTTTGTATTGAAAGGTTCCCAAATCTGATATGGCCCTTAGTATTAAAGTAGGATCCTCTGGACACAACACTTCAGTCACCCCCACCTGAAGGGAAAGGGGCAGGGAAAGCAGGGAAAGGGGCTCAGTTCCTCAGTCAAAACTGTAACTTGAAAATTGAATCAAGCAGCAGACCTTTGAAAGTATGGAATTTCTGCAGTGTATTGCCATACCTAACATTTTTCCTGGTTAGCTTTGCTGCAAAGTAGTCTTTCTCAAGCCAGTTTATAAAAACTAAATTGGAAATATAGGACTGGAAAGTACAGTGGGGTAAATGGAGATAATTTATGGAGACAGCTCTCCCTCTCCCCCTTTATGCCCAATGAAAATGAGTTTTGCTTAACTCTCAGCAGAAGATTTTGGGGAAAAACGTTGATGAGGAAGGGTCTCTTCCAGATTGTTTGCTAATGGAATGGAAGCCAGGTTCTTGACGAAGCAGGTCTAATTCAGCAGAGAGCTAGCAGCAGAATCACCAAAGAGACAGAAATCTCAGTTGCATTGATTGAAGTTTTGTGATTAATTTGGTTCTTGTCATTAAAAAAAGAGACTGTTCAGTAGATAGATGTTGGTGAATAGCTTCTTTTCTTTCCATCCCTACAGGGTGATGTTGGGCTCGCTATGGGTAAACTCTATGGAAATGACTTCAGTCAGACTACTATCTCTCGCTTTGAAGCCTTGAACCTCAGCTTTAAGAACATGTGCAAGTTAAAACCACTTCTGGAAAAGTGGCTTAATGATGCAGGTGAACACTTCCTCCAGATTTCACAGCAGCAGGTCTCTGATAGGCATTCCCAAAGATCTTCATTATTGTGCTCTCTGCTAGGGCCCTGCGTTATTGGCTATAGAAATGTCTTAAGGCATCAGCCCATTCCCCAACGGGATATATGCTGCATGCCTATGTAAGCACTAACTCAACTGCTCTTGTACAACATTGGCCATTTATGCCTTGTTGCCTTCTGACAGGTCCTCATTAAAATGTACCCTTCCTCATAAGCAGTGAGCCCTCTTTGAGTGTGAGTTCTTATTAAGGCTGTGCAGTCCTGACAAACACATAAGCAAAGAAAATTACTGGCTGGCACAGTGGCATTATGAGCAAATGGGATACCCTAACCTCTGTTCTGAATTCTGCTAGTGGGAACTGGGTTTGAAGTTAAGCAGCAAATGGATAGCATTGCTTTTTGAGATCATCGCAGTGCCCTTATAGTACAGAGGTATCTACAATAGTTCAGATAGGTTATGCACTTAAAAAGAGAGTTATAATACTAAATATATGTTGGTAGTTACAACTTGCATTGACTCCTTTCAGAGAACCTCTCATCTGATTCAACTCTCTCCAGCCCAAGTGCCCTGAATTCCCCGGGGCTGGGAGCTGAGGGCTTGAACCGCAGGAGGAAGAAACGCACCAGCATAGAGACCAACATACGTGTGGCCTTAGAGAAGAGTTTCCTGGAGGTTAGCAAATCTGTTGCACTACATTATTGTGGAGTGTATTACTCTAGCTTTTGTTACAGTATTAGCAGAACAGTGTTCCATGGAAAAACAAACATTCTAAGGAGACAGTTTTAAAATGTCATAAGGGAAATAAGATGATGTCTGAGGAACCTAAAAATAAGCTATTCACAATATATATTTATAGCATGCTCTAAAAATTGGATTCTGTGTTCCTTTCCTGTTCTGAGTTCCTACAAGTTTCACTGGGGATGGCTTTGCATGTTACAAGAAAATGTTGCTAGAAGAACTGTGAATCACTTGAGCATCCGTGGCTCATGCTCCCCACATCACCTGTGAAGGACAAAGCAGCAGCATCTCACTAGCTGTGACATGATTGTGTTACAAGTGATGTAGGGCAGGGGTAGTCAACCTGTGGTCCTCCAGATGTCCGTGGACTACAATTCCCATGAGCACCTGTCAGCATTTTCTGGCAGGGGCTCATGGGAATTGTAGTCCATGAACATCTGGAGGACCACAGGTTGACTACCCCTAATGTAGGGTATTCTTATGTTGAGTTACTTCTGCTGTCTGCTTATGTGGGGAGCCATACATTGTACTTAGGTAGGCCAGAATGTTTTTTTATTTTCAAACTATTTCTCTTTCAGAACCAAAAGCCTACCTCGGAAGAGATCACCATGATAGCTGACCAGCTGAACATGGAGAAGGAGGTGATCCGCGTTTGGTTCTGTAACCGGCGCCAGAAAGAAAAACGGATCAACCCACCCAGTAGTGGTGGAACCAGCAGCTCACCCATCAAAGCAATTTTCTCTTGTCCAACTTCACTGGTAAGAATTTTAAAAAGCTGAAGATATCCAGCTGTCCAACTGTCAGTCTGATGTCAAAGGAAAATTTAGGATCTTGTTAGCACCAGTGGTTATGATTGCACTCCATATAGTATAGATTGCTCCTACTTTGTACAGGATGCATGAATCCGCACTCAGCCATGAAACCTACTGGAAGACCTTGAGTCAGCCTCTCTTGTCTCAGTGTAACCTTTCTTAAAGGACCTTTGTGAAGATACAATGGAAGACTGGTGAGCCTCTTGGATGGAGGGCAGGATAAAAACACTGAAACATCCAGCTTGATTAGCAATTGATTGATACTTCATTCAAGTCTCTCTCTTTCTAAAAATATTTGCTTTAGTACAACATACATGGGAGACAGGAGGGGGCAGTAACAAAACCTGTCAGTGCTGTTCAATAAGATGCATTTGGCAGCCTTTGCAGCTGTCAGTAAATAGGAAAACACTAAGGGCTGGACAATAACTAAAATCTCTGATCAGAAACTCTTGCAGTTTTCAATTTTTGTTTTAGATCAAAGTGAAGTCATGTTGGAGACTGGGCCATGCAGCGATGCTGGGAGAGGGCGGTTAACCCTTTTTTCACTCCATGGGACAAATAGCGATGGAGGATTTCAGTTGTGAAAACAGCTGAGTATATAGACAGCTCCTCTTCAAATACTGTTTCCTCACCCTGATTGTTGCCCTTCCCCTGCAACAGCTGCTTTGATGGGAAATTATAGGAGGAACTGTGTCTTGTCTGCTTTGACCCCAACGGTGAAGTCCATCTTTGACTTTGTTTCCTGGGTAAAGGTTTCAAATGTTCTGTTCTGACCTCTAGGTGGCAACAACACCAAGCCTTGTGACAAGTAGTGCAGCCACTACCCTGACTGTCAACCCCGTGCTCCCTCTAACCAGCGCTGCTGTAACGAGTTTGCCGGTCACAGGTAAGAGACCTAAAGCAGCATCAGCACAGAAGTTCTCGCTCCTACTTTTATGAACTATGGGCATTAGATGTAATTGAAAAAAACATCCCTGTGTGTGCGCAATATTGGTGATAGGGCACCAGTATTGCCTGGGTTTTGTGCATGTTCTTGGCCAGCTTGCAAAACTGAGGGAGTTTCATCTTTACAGCATAACTAAAGGCAAGAGACTTCATAGGTTGTAAATCAGCAGTTCTGGCTCAGAATCACCTTGCAGACATCTTGCATTCTTCCTTGCACATTTTTCTTCCAGTCTGCTTTTATGGGCCAGGACCAGGGATATGAGTTCTTCTCTTCCTGCTATTCATCCCTTCCTTCCCTCCTGGAAGATCTATAGGAAGAAGGAGAAAGGAACAAGGCAGGAAGGGATTTGCCCTTTTGTATGAGTTTCAATTCCTCTAGCATCACTTATTTAAGCCAACTAGACATTTCTGGAGTAGTCTGCAAAGTGGTGAGGGCAGGAGTTGTTGGGATTCTCTCTCTCACACACACACATCATGCTTTATTTTTTCTTCTATTGCTCTGTTATCAGTGTGATGGCTGTGGCTACATATCCATCAGCTACAAGGAGGTTTCCTGTCAAAATCCATTGTTGACAAGATGGCATCCTCCCATACCTTGCTGTGCTGTATGGTTCCCAAATTCTTTGGGTCTCACCAACTTTGCATGCTTTTGTAGGGCTCAGCAGGGGAGAAGCAGGCGTGCCCATCCTCTTTGGAGAGAAAACCATCCAAGGTTTCATTTAAGTCTTCCTGTCTGCCAGTTGCCTCTGCCACACTGTTCCTCAGAGAGAAGAGAAAGAGAAAAGGTGGAAAAGGGAGAGAAATGTGTGAAGAAAGGCACAAAGGAAAGGGAAGATAAGTTGACAGAAATGTGATAAGCAAGAAATAAAAGGTTCTTGTAGTTTATAGGGTGTTGACTCCTCAGAGCTCCTACTTGGAGCCCATACTTTCTGCTAAGGCAGGAAATTAACAATCAGTGGGTGAGTTCCACCCAACAAAACAACCTGATAACTTCCAAACTATGTTCTGATTCTTCCCTCAAGCTATAAAGAAAGTTAATTAATTAAAATATGATGACCAAGATGGTACTAATCGGAGGCTATGTATTCAGATAAAACTAAGTAGAATTTGGTGGCAGGGTGAATACCTCAGGATCACACCCCTCAACAGTTCTGATGGATGTACTCCTGAATGCGAGATAATGCACCTTCTGCCAGATTCTATTTTGACAGTAAGTGGAAATGCTTCTCTTTGCCTCTGGAATAGGACTCTGTCACTTGTTCTATCATCTCACTGTTTGAGTACTTAGTCTACATTTCTGCAGATCAGGATACCGTTCCTCTAAGTGCATTTGGAGATCATTTCACCCGCTAGACCCCACCTGGAAAGTATTCTTTCTTTACCCATCCTGTAGTGAAGAAATTCGTTAAGGGCTTCATCAAACTCCACCCACTCGTCATCCTGTTCCACTGTTGAATCTGCAGACCACTCAAAGAGCACTGACATTCTGCTTGAATAGAATGATACCTAAGCTGTGCACTCTAAATCGGCATGACATAGACATGAGCCATCAAAACCTTCCTATATTTGTCTGCTATTTTGGCCCTGACAGGGAATAGGATATCTTTTCATAGGGCTTTAGTCACTGTGAGATGGCATACCAGCCCTTTCCAGGAACTGTATGGAAGGGTTCCTCTTCAGTCTTCAGCTGTGAAGTATCCTGTTACCAGAACTCTGCAGGAGTACTACCTTCCTTCTTTGTGAGACAATAAGGCTTGGATGTCAGATTGTGTAAAGAAGGAAAACAGGTGGCTTACCTGTAATGGATGTTACTGGTCATCTGTTGCAGTTGTGTGATATGACTTCCTTCCACACAACAGGTACTTCTAATTTATGTACTTAGATATGTGCTGTTGAGTTGTGACCTACTTATGATGATCACAGCAAAGGGTTTCCAAGGCAAGTGAGAAGCAGAAGTGGTTTGCTATTGCCTTCCTTGGAGATTTCCCTTCCAAGTACCGACTCTACTTAGCTTCCAAGATCTAATGAGCTTGGGCTAGACCATGCTGCCTCCCTACCTCCCCCCAGCTCTTCCCTTGTGGTATTATTTTGGGGAAGCCATGACTATTCCCTTTAGTCATGCACAGTGATGCATGGGTTTGAAAGACAGAGACAGTTCCATGCCTAAAAGAGGTAACTCTTCAAGAGTTTCAAGTTGAGGTTTTGTCAAGACGTGGAGCCCATTTATGTAACTTCACAATAGACCACAAAAATACCTTGTTATGAGTAAACCTATCTTTGTGAGTTCAGAACAAGATAGCAGAAAGCAGCTGGTTAATTTGCTTAGACACTAATCATCAATAATGAAATGCCAGACTTTCCGAAGAAACTGGATTGCATAATATGTTAGTTGCAAGAAGGTAGTGAATTGCTGATTAAGAAACCATGATATTTAAAAATCAAGGGCTGGATCCTTACTTTTCCTTCTGCTTTTTACAATGTATTTGCTGGAGGAGTGGCTCTTGCTGTTGTCTAGGCTTCATCCATCCACCTTCATACCCTTTGTTAGATCCTTCTGCTGTTTTAGAGAAACTAGGTATGTTGTCTTCTGGTTGAGATATAAGGGTCAACCACTGGGTCAAAAGTTGGGCACTACACCCTTCTCTTTCTTTTGCTTCCTGATTTGGGAAAACCATCATTTGCTCTTGCATTCAGACTGCCAGACAAGCAAGTAGGGAGAGAATCCGTGAGGGTAAAAGGGAGCATCTAAGCCTCTGAGACCATCTGATGGCCTAGTTATGGGCCTGCTGTTTTGTCTAAAATGAACTTATGTATAGAAGCTCTAAAGTGTGAACATGGTAACATCTAATAATAATAATAATAATAATAATAGTCATAAGAATGGTGAAGCATAAAACTAAATTTTTAAACAGTTTCAGTTACAGATTCCATAATGGAAATATTTTCATTTAAAATTGCCAGCAAAGAGTTAGCAACTTCTACAATTATTGCTGAGTCCTACATGCTTAGTAGTTTTAGTCCAATGTTTCTCTTAAACACAGAGAGATCTCAGTTTCTTCGAATGTTCAGCTAAAGGGCAATGATATAGCAAACTTAAGACATTCCAAGAGTATGTGGTATAATGTGTCTCTCCTGAGAAGTAATCTTCAAAAAACTACCTCAAGTGAAGTTTGAGGGAAAGATGTTTAGGCGAGCAAATAGAAATGCTCGTTTTAACAGGTGTGCCTCCAAAATTTGGCGTTACAAGGACATGGTTTTGTATGTTAAAGGAATATCCCAGAAACAGGGGAACTATGTTAGAAGAACCTAATAACTGAGCATCCAGATTTTCTAATTTCTGTGAGGTTGATATCAATATAACCCCTTCTTCTTGCACACTAAGGGTTGAGATGTCCAGACGTATAATATGAAGTCAAGAGAGTAAGGATCACTCAAAAGGTTAATAATAACAATATCTATTTTATAGCCCACCTTTCCTAGTTGACTCAGGGCGGAAAACAAGACATATACAAGTAATTAATTTATTAACAGTTCTTAAATGCTTTAAATTAAAACATACTAAAATTATATTATTGAACTGCCTTCTGAAAAAAACTTATAAAGGAGTGCCCATTTGTGTTGGGGGGGTGGCGTTTTGTGGATACCACAGAGTTGTTCTGTGAGAAGGGAGGCCAGCCTTTCCATGATGTTGATTTACCCGCCTCAACCATAGCTCTGGTAAAACAGCTGATCTGCAGGCCCTCTGGAATTGTTGACTAAGGGATTATTAGCTTGTGATGATTTCCGTTTTATGGATCATTTTTGTGCTACTTATATTTTTTAATGGTTTCTTTGTGTGGATTCAGGTGGGTAGCAATTGTTGGTCTGAGGCAGTATAACAAAATTTGAGTCCAATGGCATCTTGTGAAACTTTGTTGGCTTAAGGCTTTGTTTTTTAATGTGGTTTTTAATTGTAAGCCCCCTGGAGCAGAACTCTTGAAGAGGCAGCATAGAAATATTATCTTTAACACATTTTGCTCCATTTAATATTTTGGAAACAGCCTCCTGGATGGAGACTGTCCAAGGCCCTGACTGTCCTATGCGCCTTCTGATTGGCCAGCCACCCTCAGGATTGCCCTCCACAAACCCAGAGAAGCCTGTGGCTGCCATTTGGCCACTGGACATCGCCAGGGAAGGAGGTCAGCATCAGGGGCCCCAGTCTGGGGGTGGGTGGCTGAGGGGCCTGCCTGCCTGCTGAAGAAGAAGAGTTGGTTCTTATATGCTGCTTTTCTCTCCCTGAAGAAGTCTCAAAGCGGCTTACATTCACCTTCCCTTTCCCCACAACAGGCACCCTGTGAGGGAGGGGAGGCTGAGAGAGCCCTGAGATTACTGAAGAAGGGTTGATTCTTATATGCCGCTTTTCTCTCCCTGAAGGAGTCTGAAAGCGGCTTACATTCACCTTCCCTTTCCTTTCCCCACAACAGGCACCCTGTGAGGGAGGGGAGGCTGAGAGAGCCCTGCAATTACTGCTCGTTCAGAACAGCTTTACCAGTGCTGTGGTAAAGTCACGCAGCTGGTTGCATGTTGAGGAGCATCGAATCAAACCTGGCTTACCAAATTAGAAGTCCGTGCTCCTAACCACTACACCAAGCTGGATCTCATGGCTTGCCTCCAGCGCGCCCGGCCTTCTGCGCTCGGTGTGGGGGAGGCGAGGGGGCTGCCTGGCCTGCCGGAGCCAAACCTTGAGAGGCTTGCCTTCAGCCCACCCGGCCTTCTGTGTGCTGGGGCTGCCCACACCTTGTGGAGTCGGCCTCTCCACCCGCATGCTGCCTCCCCCCCAAACCACCCCACTACCCTGCTAGCACCCACTGCATTGACAACTGCAGCAGGCTTTTTGACTGGTAACTAAATAAAGCCTTTGTATTTGCATATTGCTCAAACCCAAAATGTAATTGAACAGAGTGCACTTGCCTGTTAATGCTAATTAACATTGAGTGAAATGGCCCAGGGTGAAAAGTGGGTCTTTCCTTTGCTTGCAGTGTTCTGCCAAGTAGATTTGCTTAGGGTTGAAGTCTGAGGCCCCTCCCTGCCATTTTTCCTGGGAATATCTGCATGGCTTCTCTGATAGTGAGGTAGATCTCCTGTTTGTTCTGGTTGAAAATTCAGCCTCTTTCTGATAAATCCTTTTGCTTTAACTCCAGCCTGGTATCCAACCTTGGGCCTCCATCATTTGTAGAGGTCTGTGCTTTGCTTTGTGCTTTGCCCTTTCATTCCAGCAGGTCAACATCCTTTTGTGCATTTCATTAGATGTGGGTACAGGTCTCTCCCAAGCATGCCAGACCCTTTAATCTAATGAAAACAATCCTTTCAGGCACCACGGAAACCCTCCCCAACAACACAGCGACTGTGATTTCTACCGCTCCTCCAGCTTCCTCGGCAGTGACATCCCCCTCACTGAGTCCCTCTCCTTCTGCCTCTGCTTCCACTTCTGAGGCATCCAGTGCCAGTGAGACCAGCACAACACAGACAACCTCCACCCCCATGTCCTCAGCTCTTGGGACCAGCCAGGTGATGGTAACTGCTTCTGGTTTGCAAACGGCGGCGGCAGCTGCACTACAAGGAGCTGCGCAATTGCCTGCAAACGCAAGTCTTGCTGCCATGGCAGCAGCAGCGGGACTAAATCCAGGCTTGATGGCATCCTCACAGTTTGCAGCTGGGTAAGTATTTCCCCTTTAAAAACTTGTTCCATGTGAAAGTTGTTCACTTTGGGTCTTCCTCAAATGAAAAAGATAAAGCTTGAAAAAATAAAATGAGATGTGCTGACGTCTGAAAGCTCCTGAGGCTTTCTGTTGCTTTTTATTTTCTTTTTCTGATCTTTGAAATTCTAAGAGTTACTGTATGATGATATAAATGTAATTAAGGAGTAAGAGTCTTTTAAGTTTGATGGGGATATGTCAGCCAGCCGTGATGTGATGGTGGTGGTGAAAGCCATCAAGTCACAGCCAACTTATGTTGCAACCCCTTAGGGCAGTGGTCCCCAACCCCTGGTCTGGTGACCGGGACTGGTCCATGGATCAGTCGGCACTGGGCCATGGCTCCTCCTCGTCCTCCTCCCTGGCTGCTGCCTTGGGGGCTGCCCTGCCACTCTGCCGCTGGCTCACCTTTGGTGCTCTCCAGCAGCCACCATGGCTGGGGCTCCCTCTCAGAGTGGCACTGTGCAGCTGCTGCTGGCAGCACCCCCAGCGGGCGGCAGGAAGTCAGGGGCGCCGGCGGGAAATCAAATGGAGCAGGGGCCAAGCGGCGGCAGTGACGTCCTTCGGCAAAAGACTACCCCCCCCCCCGGGCCTCAGTAAAATTGTCAAGGGTTGACCAGTCCCCAGTGATAAAAAGGTTGGGGACCACTGCCTTAGGGTTCTCAAGGCAAGAGACATTCAGAGGTAGTTTGCCATTGCCTGCGTTTGTGTGTGTCATGACCTTCGACTTCCTTGGTGCCCCCCCCCAAAAAAAAGCCAACCCTGCTTAGCTTCCAAGGCCTGATGAGATCAGGCTAGCCTGGGTCATCCAAATCAGATAGTTGAAGAAGAAAGAATCCACAAGTCATTGTGTGATCTTCCTGGTTCTCCACTCATGCACAAAGTCATTAGTTCTAGATTTGTAGCAAATGCAAACCATAGGTAGCCATGCTATCCATAATGACAAACTGCTGTTTACAGTTGCCTTACATCCAAATATTCCAAACTTTCTCATTTCCAGTTTGGAATCTGGTTTTCAGAACAGACACAGATGATAGCTTGCTGACCTGTATACTTTTTTGTGCTTGAGGGAAAAAGATTATATAAGTAAATCCAATAACCTTTTCTTGTAGGGCCAAGGCTTGGTCTACTTAACCAAGTCACAGAGTACTGTGAGGGTCTTTCTAAATCACTGATAAATTTGAAGGGAAATAGTTTGGTCTTCAAGTCCTGTCTTTGTAGACTAATATGTGTATTGTGTCTCAAGCAGCCCATCTGAGAATTATTCGGTCCATCTTGTTTTTGTTTCCTCTTCTGGAATTCCAGGGGTGCCTTACTCAGTCTCAACCCAGGGACACTAGGCGGTGCTCTCAGCCCAGCTCTGATGAGTAACAGTACACTGGCAACTATTCAAGGTTAGTAGACTGCAGCTGACTTCACATCTCTGTTCATTTGTCTTTTTCCCATGAAGAAGACTGAAATTCTGAGTGCTACACTATACTGTAACATTCTTAGGCTTAATCTACAATGATTTTCCAAGAGGAGGGTGATGATGAATTGGGGGTGACCACTTAGCAACACTTCTTAGCAAAGCAGTGCGATTTAAATGAGGACTTCCTCGGTCATTGCATATTCTATATTCTAGATATAGCAGTGTTTCTAAAGGACCAACCAGGTAGTTAAATGATCAGATTATCACATCACTTATGTGTTCAAAGCTGGATAACCTGTTATCTTAGAACAGTTCTGGGGAAGGGAGTCTAATGATTTAAAGCACTGTTAGGGCCGCTAAAAATCCAACTTTACCTGTTCTTTACTTAACATTTTCATAGTATCTGAATGGGCTTCTACAGCAAATTCTCTTTGTCATAGGATAAAAACCTGTGTCTCAAGACTATAGGTTCACTTTGCATAGACACAAGCTTTGCATTTGTATCAGCAGTAGATCTTTCAGAATACAGCAAAGCACAGTTCCTTTTTGAGCAGCCCAAGCTAATGTTGTCTCCTTTGTCCTCTTAGCTCTTGCATCCGGTGGCACTCTTCCAATAACATCACTGGACGCAACTGGAAACTTGGTATTTGCTAATGCCGGAGGTACCCCCAACATCGTGACTGCCCCCCTGTTCCTGAACCCGCAGAACCTGTCACTGCTCACCAGCAACCCCGTTAGCTTGGTCTCTGCGGCTGCAGCCTCCGCGGGGGCCTCTGGACCAGTCGCCAGCCTTCACGCCACCTCCACCTCAGCAGAGTCTATCCAGAACTCTCTCTTCACAGTGGCCTCCGCCAGCGGAGCCGCCGCCTCCTCCTCTTCCTCCTCCTCCACCACCACTACTGCCTCCAAGGCGCAGTGAGCGGGGCCGAGCTGCACTGCCCCGTGCCCCTGAGAGCGGCTGCTGGCTGGGGTTGTGAACTGCAGAAGGTGATTGGCTTCCTCTCGCCACGTTGCTGGGGACAAGGGAGAGAAAGGAAAAAGGCAAGAGAAGGAAGAGAAGAAAAAGGAACAGGAAGGATTTGAAACTGGGACAGACATTTGCCTAATTTTATAATAAACTCTGTCTTTTCAGGATTGCTTCATTGATTGGAGAACTTTCTAACCAAAAATGTAAAAAAAAACAAAAACAAAAAAAGGACTACTTATCATTTCCAGCAGTTTCAATGGCAAGTTAAGGTGGGTTATCAACTCAAACATAGGAATGGGATTTCTTTTTTTCTTTTTGAACTAAATATCTTTTTTTTTATTATCATTTATTGGTCTGTTGTACAGGCCATAATGTCATACAAGGTGTTTATAATCTTATCAATCGTGTTGGGGGTTCCTTTCTTAACTGGTACAATTTAGGCAGGCCTGTATTACTGATGTATCTCTTTATGATTATTATTATTATTTTTATATATATATCTATATATATATCTATATATATATAGTTTGGACGCATTTGTCTTTGCTCCTCGATCATTTTTAGTGAGCTCCCATGCCATGCGGAGGGGAGAGAGGGGAGCATGTGAATGTCTTGCTGCCCTGTCTTTTGCAAATGTGTGTTCCATGGCTGGTATGTTTTTGGGACTCTTTCAGAGGTGTTTGGAAAGGCTTTTGCCACTTGTGTGGGCAACGAAGTGAACATGCAGAGGGTAATGTGCAAAGATAGTCCATGCACGTGAGGTGGGAGTTCTGACTGGACAGCCGCTTGCTCAGCATATGTGGGCCAAATCTAGCTCTCATTTGCACGTCTTTGGCTCCTGTTGATGCCAAGGGAGAAGGATTTGGCCCTGTAGAGTCTATCTTCAGCACCAGTGTTGGTAGCTCTCATATCTCACCATAGCATGGAAATTGCCACTTTACAACTTTGGAAATATATTTGTTATTTACTTTCTCAGGAGGCTGCTTGTATATTGATGATAAAGTATATGCATCCATGTAACCTTCCACTTGGCTGGCTGTTTGGCATAGGATTTCTATGGTGGTTTTTCCTATACAGTTGCATTGAAAGTATTTTTAGCTTGGGATCTTTCTATCCACAAGTAAACTGGGTCAGGTGGAAAGAAAGTACCATTTTTATGCCAACACAGCTGTAAAAAAGCAGCCTTTAATTCTTACTGCATTATACATGGTGTTCTTTGACACTTGTTTGCTGCTGTGGAAATAGATGGTAAGGAATCATCAAAAACCTGGCCAGCCTGCTTGTGGGAGAGAGCAACTGTCTTTCTGGTGAACACTGGCATGTTGCATGTATTTTGCAATATTTCATACTGTCTCTGGGTGGTGAGGCTGCTGGCTCAATCACTTGTGGCAGAAAATGCTTCTACTAGAGGGAAAAATATGTTTCCAAGCAACACAAAGAGTGGCATTTTAGCAAACAGCTGCTAACAGGGGAGGAAGAGACAGAGATTAAGCACAGTTTTGTTATCTGACTGTTAAGTATGAATCAGAACCTTTGAAAATGATATTGGGTTTGGTATGGAACTTGTTTGTCCTTTGAGCTGAATTGGAAAGGGATCTGCAGGGAGGGGCCACTGCCCAGTGGTTTGTTTCACTAAAGGTGGTGGAAATGGAGTTCCAAAGTAGCGAGCTCATGTCATTGTATTTCATTCCCTACCAAAGTGATTCTTCAAGGTCTCACCACCTGATACCAGAAAGGCAACAACCCATTCTCAATGCCTTTGCTGTCTGGTGGCCCCATTCATGAGCCTTGCATTAATGCACAAATCTTTGTCTCTTTTTCCCCCCACCCATCAAGCTGTTTTGCTCTTTGTTCATCTCTGAAACTTCAGCTTCCCGTTTCACAAGCTACTTAAAATGACAAAATTCTTCCTAAACCTTTTTTTTTTAAAGAAAAAACTTGTGAACTGCAAACAGGGAAATGAGCAAATGTCCGTCCACCGTCTTTAATGTGTGTTTTGATTTTTTTAATGTTTTATTTTTTTTAAAACTAAGCTTGAACCAAAGTCAATTTCTAGCAAGCTGCTGTACTAATGGACTAGTTTGTATAAGTGCAGTTCAGATGCAGAGAGGTGATAGATGCTACTGACAATTTCTTTTTCTTTTTTTATTTTATATAAAAATTGCTGCTTGTTTTGATCTTTTCAGGGGGGAGGGGGTTGGTCTTTTGTATATCCTCGGGGCGGACAAACTCTTTAACGTGATTATCTAATTTCCGTGCTTTGGCATGTAAATAGAATGGCCATGGCAGATGGTTACTAATCCAACTGATCCCACATTCTCTTTCAGAATTTGGCTCATTATAAATACTGTGGTGTGACTGTCTCCATGACTTCAGTCTCAGCGAAAAAGTATAGGGCTACAAATAATACTGTGTGTTAAGAGATTTAGTGGCTCAACGCAGCAGCTTGGAGCAGTTAGTTGGATGTATGAAAGAAAAGCAGAGGAGGGACAGGTCCCTACCACGTTGGTCTAGGGGTGCATAGTGTTGACTGATTTCTACCAAAGGAAATACCAATCACATGAATTGTTTTGTCCAGAGAAATAAGACCTAAATACCATTCTGTTCTCCAGAGTAGCACATACAGGTTTTAATAGGCAGAGAGGATGGTGGTAAGTTCTGAACTGTAGTGTTTCATTCAGCTGTAGATTTTAAGGTGTCAAGCAGGGAGGCCTTTAAGTGCAAAAATAGTGAAAATGTGGGTCTTTAAACTGTCATCATACTTCTCTTCAGGGTTTAGAGAAGGTGCATGTTCCATCCTTTGGCAAGAGTTGCTTATTCTCATGGCTTATGGTTAACGCGTAGATGTCTGGAACACTAATACAGCTTAGTTGATGGCTATAAAAACTTGTCCTAGTGTTGCGCTACCCACATAATGTCCATGTGAACTCCTTTCAAGCCTTTTTCTCTTTTTTTGTCATTGTATTATGCTCAAGCAGAGGCTGTACTCCTGGAAGATTTCATAATCGGCCAAATTGGAATTTCATATCAATATGATAAATTGAAAACTAAAAAACTTGCCCATAGATGCTTTGGTTGAAATAGATTCATTTCATGTCACATGCTCTGTTCTTTTTCTGTTTTATGATCCCATAATATTGATTATAACCTTCTCCCAATATCGCAGAGATAACTGCCACTAATCCTTCTTGACTTTGGTCATACACATTAATAAGAATGGATGCATATGCAAAAATGAATGCATAGGCATTACTACATATTCTGGAGAGAGAATGGCTTCTGGCTTTTTTGATATAGTTAAAGTACTTATGATTTGATTGTGATTACAGAACAAAATTAGAAACGGATAATTTAAGAGTCTGATAAACTAAGTGCTGAAGTAAAAATCGGTTGTTGTTTTGTTTTAGCAACATTAGAAGGAATAAGCTTTGAAATAGTAGCAGCAACCTTCTTGGCAGTCACTATAGAGTGCAATTCTTATAATCCAAAATACTGTATCACATGGGTGGGTTGACTAAAAATGATTCTGATTTTCAGGGCTAAGTTTCATTAATAGGTGGAAATAATTTCAGCATTTCAATATTCTGTCTATAATATGTTGTATATTTTTTTAATTTTCATTTTTGGAATACGGGGTTTTCAGCTATGGCACTCATTTCATGCACACTTTCAGGTCTAGTTTCAAAAGCCGGAGTGAAAAATGTCTTTGCATGGATGGAAAAGTCGGAATAGGCCAGTTTAGATACTTTCTCGAAATAAGGGAGTTGTTGCCTGAGCTGCATACATGCTAAATGTAGAGTGGAAATTCATAACATGCACCCTGTCTTCATGAACCTGTTACTAAAATCCAAAAATCTTGTTTTACAAGTGTGACTATATGCTACCTGTTGTGTATTCCCGTGTATGATGTGCACATGACATCAGACAGGGCTTTAGTTAAAAGGATGCTTTGTTGGGCAGCTGAATTATAGTACTCTTAGGAGACATACATTAGCCTTTTGGTTGCATGTTAAGGCTTATGCTGATAGTGAGGTATCTCTGAATATAATTTTTTATGTCTCTGTTCTGCCATCTTAGTACATCTGAAGTTGCATTTTTGGCACATAGCCATGAAGTCAGGCTTGTAGGCAGATCAGCAACGTCTGTCAGGATCTCCAGGCAGTTTGTAGTAGCTAAGTGTTCACAAAATTGCTCACGCTGCTGAGCTGGGCCAAAACTGGCAGTTACATCAAGCCAGGAGGGGCTTCATTGGCCCCTTAAATCATCTTATTATGTGCCCTATACTCTCTAGTAATGAGTAGCAATGGTGATCAGCACCTGGCTCTGCCTGCAGGCTTCAATAAGGAACAAGGTGCCTGTGCCTTGCCGCCACCAGTGACTTTCATGCTACATAGAAAATTCATAATAGCACTAAGCATACTTCCTGATGGACCTCAAATCTGTTTTTCAATTCTGTTGAGTTTTATAAGGCAACTGTGTGCCGTTCCCTATTGGTCCCTCATGCTTTAAGGAGAACCCACTTCAAAAGCTCCAATTACATAGATGAAAAACAAATCTAAATGTTAACATAACCTGCAGCAAAAAGTTACACAGATTTACTTGGAAGTAAATTTTGATGGAGATTAATTCTGTGTACCTAAAGAATGGACTGGGATTAAATTAGCAGCTTGCCTTGCAGATGTTGAGATTTTTGATCCAGAATCATTTCTGACTGACATGTTCCAAAAAGATGCTTTGTCGTAGCTCTAATATATGTAGAAATACCATTGCACTGTATACCAAAATATGACAGCAGTGAGATAGCTATAAGGGCAAATGTAGACATGCCTCTTCTGATTTTTCAGTTTTTTCACTACCACCTACATAGGCATATGTGTAAGGTGGTCATTCCCCTGGCATTCCATGATCATTAACCATGGCACGGTGGGGTCACAGACTTCTCCTGTCTACAGAGCAAATTTCCCCATATTGCCATTAACCATGGTTTGAGCAGCTGGTTGACAACCTCAGTGAGCATTAACTATGTTTTCGGTCAATGCCAGTATTTAAGTTTGATGGCGGAATATATACTGAAGTGTGATCCCACAGTCTCTTCTTGTTCGTGTGTGTTTAAGGAATTGGGAACATTATCTGTGCAACTGCTTTTCAGTGGTAAGGTTGTCTCATGTGTGAGCCCGTGGACATGGTAAAGGGTAAGATGCCTAAGAGAAAACATAATTTTATTGTGGTGCATGCGGGTCATGTCACATCTTGTGGTAATACTTAGATTAGATGACCTCTGTTGGAAACAAAGACCTATCTGTCTGCTTTAATATATGAAGCAGCTCTGAATGTTGAAACCTCCCAAACAGAATCAGTTCCTAAAACTGAAACTTTTAAAACTTGAGTTTTAAAGGGGAGACTATTGTTCCCCAAATTGCTGCATTCATGAAACATTTTAGAACACATTTAAAATGCTTCTAATGGACAGTTCAACCAAAGATGCTATCTGTTGGCTGCAGATATAAGAACGAACAGAGGAAAGATGTTGATGAATTTACCATTCCCAGGCACCAGGCCTAAAAGTGCATTGTTGCCTTATCCCTCTTTGCTTTCCCAGTTTCCCAGTGTAAGGGAAAGTTAGATGACACAAAAATAGTCTTACTTTTCATCATTGTTCATTTTTTTCTTTGCATTCTGAAAACCTAAAGAATGTAGACTTTTCATTACAGCTTGTGTTTCATCCACTCTCACATTGTCTGTTAGTGTGATCACATATGTAAAATTTGCATGTCCTTTGAAATGTTGCCTGATCACTATTCTAGCCAGAGCTGAACATTGAAGGTTTGTTTCATTGAGACTATTTCCCCACTGTGAACTTCACTGCCCCAGCTCCCATGTGGAAGCACAAATCCAGGGTAGACGAGGTGCACTGGGACAAATGCTCCCATTGTACAGCAGCAGGAAGAGATTCCCAAGTTCATATTCCAGCCTGTAGCCCGGCACAAAGCTTCTGGTGCGGAAACGGTCTGAGTAGACATTGAGCCTGTACTCCAAACGGAACTAAGGCCAGATATGATATCATGGTTAGCACTTAGGAAGATCCCATGATTTTTGTGTGAGAAATTGATGAGTATGATTCAGTCAGAATCTAGTAGACATGTTGCTGTTTTTAATTGGAATATGTTCTCAGGTGGTGGTGGTGGTTGTTTTTTTAATTATCCTGCCTCCCTAAAAGTGCTACATTGCTTTGGATTTATCCTGCCTCCCTAAAAGTGCTACATTGCTTTGGTCTATATAGATCTGTTTTGCTGGCAGTGGGGCTTTTCTCTGGGGCAAGGATCTTCCTGCAACAGGGGAAGGTTGTGTGTCAGCAGAACAGATCCTTAGGATCCCAAGCCGTAGAAAAGAAATATGAGTGTGAGCTCAAAAAAGAAAGTGTGTCTTTTGTCTCAACTACCTATAAATAGCTCTGAAGACTTGCTTATGAAGCCTTTCCTCCCTTTCAAATACAGTGATGGTTCCACTGTGGAGAAATGTCATGATTCAAAGTGCTGGGATGCTTAATTTTACCACCCTTTGTCTGCTTCTTGACCGGCTAGCCTGCAGTAAAATGGTGGTATTAGAGTTTGCCCTGTTGCTTTGGAAACGCACAAAGAAATAACTGTTTGCCATACAAATTTGTTACTTTTTACCTTACTAATTGCTCAACTCCAATTGTTCAATATGTTGCTAAGAAAAGCTACTAGTGTTCTTTTCAGTAACATTATAGTTGGTTGGCTTTGTCATATTGTGGACATTTTGTACACACATGCCTTTTTTAGATTCATACTATTAATTACCTTTAAAACGTACCCTGAGAAAATATCCCAAATAGAAATACTAATTCTCCTTTGCTTTTTGACTTGAACAGCTGATCTCTGATGTTAGGAGTATGTTTATACTCATGCTGTACGTGCCTACATGCACTTTTTGGAATATGAATTCTAAAAGGGTTCTAGAAGTTCATAACTGTAGATAGATATAAGTGGTTATAGAGTAAACACTACCAAAGGAGGAATCTGACTGGCTTATAATGGTTATCCATCCCTACTCAGGACTCATTACCCAATTTTTACAAAGTTACATTCTAATGTTTAAAGCAATACAGTCTTTGACATTCACCTGCATAGCTCTTGCTCCATGAACTGATTGGGCCAAATATATGTTGTCCAGGTCATTCTCTGTTGGTTTACGTGGTGAGAAACCCTTGAACATCTTGAATGGACTTTAGAATGAAATTCCTGTCTTACGTTAAGGATGAATTATAACACTGACCATGGAGCTAGTGCCAATTTATCCCTCTACCCATGTTTTCTGTAATTTTATTGATAACTGTGAGAGGGTTGCTGTACAGTTTGTAAACAGACAACTACGCAGATTTTATCAAAAGCCATTTCTGATCGAAAGGCTGATGGGAAATGAAACATGCACTCTGTCTATTTTTCTCTGGAGAATTGCACAAATTCACTATGTAACACTGAACAAATTTTGCTGTCATGATTGAAAGGAGCATCTTACTCAGTTGCAAAATCAAGTGAGAGTGGACCCAGTGTTGATTGGTTTCCCAGTCTTCTCCCATCATAAACCAAACCTTGAATAGATAGCTTGATTTTTGAAATTCATCAAAAAATTACCCCACTAATTTCCTTGAAATAGAATCCAGGACTATATACTGGTTCCTTTACAGGTGACAATATTCCTACATGGAGAGAATTGCCAGCTAAGAAGTTAATATAATGTGTTGTGCAAGTGAGTGTACCATGAGTATAGACAGGGATACTGCTGAATGACTGACGATAATCTTCCTCAGAACAAATTGTAATGTGTGAAGTAATGCTTGGGTCACACTGGAAGCAGCCTTATTTGAAAGAGCAAGAATGGCTTTTATTCACACAAACTGGCTTGGCTTTTTTGACAAATCTCTATTGCTAAAGCATTCCAACTTTTGCCCAAGCATTGGACTACACATAGCTGGGCTGAATATTGCTAAGGCTTTTTTTTTTTTTGGTAAGAAATATTTCAAAATCTTTGTCCCTCAGGAGCAAAATGGTGGCTTCTCCACTGGAATTCCAGGAGTCCCATTCCATCCTTTTTCATGTGTCCTTTTGTAAACAGAGTTGTGGGAACAGTGCTTTTGGTAGCAGCTGGCTTTCTGGCACCTTTGATAAAATACCTCAGCATAGCTTTAATATTGTTTGCAGAATGGAAAATCAGGAGAGAAACTTTATCCATAGTGGAGGCAATTCTAGCTATAGAGTTTAGTTGAACTATTTTAAAATCCTGGTAAGTGTTGTATGTATTTGCAATTCTGTGTTTTAATCTCATTATATGAGGGTGGGGGGAGTGAAAGCAGAGATAATTGGCTATGCTAGAAAGCAAACGCTGCTCGGGGGTTTTTTGCTGTTCGTTTGAGTTGAGGTTTTGGTGTGTGTTTTTAAATTTATTTCTCTCTTGCCAAAGGAAGCAACCTATTACTCATGAATTTGGAATTGATTAGGTGTCTTGTTTAATTGACAGCACACTACATAATTGCTTGCAGGTAACAGATCTGAGTTGCTGTATTGCTTTGGAGTCCTCTTTTATTTACATGGTCTCTGCCTCTCTGTCTTCTGCTGGCATACCATGACCATGATAAGGGTGTAAATACTGAGCAAAGGTGTGGTGTGCTTGGAGTGTGCATACGCGGCACCTGTGTAGCTGCTAGGGCTACAGTTGGGCTAAGACATTTAATTTTTGGAGAGGGAGGAAAATGTTTTGCATCTTGATCAAACTGGGAGAACAAAGTAAAACAGGTTCCTTTTATCCCCACTTGTGGTATAACTGAATGTAAGTGCTTGTTAATAGATGGAAATCTTTAAAATACTTCCTTTTCTAATAGCAATGTTAATCCTGTCTAGACCAAAAATTGCAGAAGAAAAACCAAAATGAAAGCTAACCTGCTCCTAGCACCTGAGTATAGTGTACCTGAGAAGAGATGAAGCACTTGGGAGTCAGTCTTCAGGAGAAAGGGTGATATTTTTTGCTAGATGGCTTCATTTTATTTGACCTTACTCTTTAGAGGGAGGTTGGGTCATTTTCCATAACTGTGCGTGGTTTGGATTTGGGATGGAAGTCCAGAGAGGTAATTTTATCTGCTCTCATCCTGACTCTAGAGCATCCCTTCTGAGACTACAGAGGAATGTAGAGGGTGTGGGTGTATGCATGTGTGTGTGTTATGTGTGGCATATTGCTTTAAAATTCAGAGCTTCAACAGGAGGGGAACCAAAGGCATTGTTCAGTCTTTGTCAGCTCTGCTGTTTTCAGAGTGTCTAAAGAGGAAAAGCTGGGCTGTTTTGGAGCATTGGCTTGGTGACTCTTTGAAGACCTTGTCTTGTGTTGGTTTTTCTACCTTTTTGCACAGAGTTGGCTTGATACCTATTTTGACCAGAGAATATGTTCAGTGCAGCAAGCTAGGTCAAAAGCTACTACATGGGAAAGGGGGAAACCATGGTATAAAACTCTTCCATCTTCTTGTTTGAATCCATTGAAATGTCCTGTGCAATGCCTTTCTCTGCTCATGGTGGAAAAGCCTCAAGGCTTCTTTCTGTACGGAATAGCCTTGCACATTGCCACATGGGCATCCATCAGTTAAGCCTAGCATGCTTGTGTGAAGAAAGGGAGAGGGTAAGTATATATTTGATGTCCAGCTACTCTTCCTCTGGAAATCAGCTGGATTGCAGAACTTCACTGAAAGCTTTACTAATAGACTTGTTGTTCAGACATTATGTAAGTGGTATTAATATTGTGTGATTTTTCTAAGAACTAGGTAGATTTATAGGTAGGTAATAGGCAAATGGAAAATGACTTCTCAAAGATAAGAGCACTTGGAACAAAGGATGTGGAAAACAAGGTGTGCTTTTAGGGAGAACAAATATGAGGAAGGAAATGAAACCAACCTTTGGGAGGTGGGATGGTAAAAGAACGAGCTTTAGTCCAGTGGGGACAGCTGGAATGTTGCGTCTGTTTGGATTATTTCCTCTCTTCACCTTTCTGTGGACAAAAGATTGACAACCGTCTGTTGTGGATTCTTCTTCCAAATATTATAAATTCTGGTCCTCCTCCATGGTCATCTTTCTCCCTAAACATCAGGGGGAAGTCACCAAAATAATACACTTCTCAAAGAATTTCTAGCTACAGCTTACTTCACTCGCCAGGAGACTGAGCTGAATACCACTGGTGATAAGAATGCTACGGGTGAATACAAGTTTGTGTTGCATATTTAAATCTATTTACTAAACCAAGCAAGGTCCTAAATGGCAATAGCCTTTAAATGAGAGGATCAGGATTTGTGGACCTGTTTCTGTAGGTGAATTGAAGGGAGAAACCACAGCAGACATCCATATGCTGATCTGAGTATCCTTTCTGATTGTTTGAAGCATCTGGGGTCTTTCTCTGAAGTCCAGGAAGAGGCCAAGTGTCAATGCATCTGAGAGCATTGTAAAACTCCAGCTAATAATACAGTTTCCCTCCTCTTCTTGCATCCCCCCGCCCCCACCAATGTTGTCGTTCCATTTCCTTCTTCTGTGGTAGTATCTAAGACTAGGGTGTGAGTAGGTGTCGGGTGTTTATCCGCCACAGGTACGGGAGCTGTTGTATACCTCATTTCTAACTCTTAACTGAGTAACTTGCTTTAACTTTCTCCAAACCCTACAGAGTTGCCAAGTCTGCCCTCCCTCCCTTGCTAAACGTTGAACTTTGGCGTATAGCATTCCGTGACCTGCAACCCGGGGAGAGACCCCCTAAAGCCTCTGAATGTTGCTGCTTAAAAGCTACTGCAAACTGAGGGCAAATTGCAATCTTATATTTCTTTTGGTTACCAGGGGTCCTCTCATGGTCTGTGAATACCCATCTCCACACCCCACTCTGCGCATGAAACCTGTATGCTGCCTTCTCCCTCTCCGCTGGTGAGATGTCAGGGCTATAATGTACTGCAGGGTCAAGGCATGACCCTGAGGGCTCCTCTCAGCCAAGTGCTACATGCATATTGCTCAAAACTTTTTTTTTCTTTTGCCAGACTCTTCCCATATTTAATGTTTTCCATTTATTATTTGACAATCTTGTTATTCTCCCTCTAGGGTAACCGGAAGCTGCAACCCTGATCCTTTCACTGTTTTACTTTGAATGTAGTTTCCCCCTCCCCTTCAAAAAGAGATGCTTTGCCAGGTCACGGCACACTGCTATATGCTGAGGGGGTTTCTTTGCTTTGTTTTGTTCTTTTAAAATTTCCAGCCAAAACCAAAGATTTCCTAATGATTGTATAAACTCAAAACAAACAAACAAACCAAAGACAAAGGGGCGTCTTCAGCACCAATCATATCTGGGAGGCCAGCCAGTGTGGCTATGGCGGAAGTAGAACTCAGGTGGTTTCCTGCCTTCCAGTTTGGACTGGCTTGGTCCATTGCAATGTGGATCCCAACCAGCAAGGTGACCCCCATCCCATCCTATGCTTAACTTGTTTGGGACACCAAGTTCTTTTGAGCTCCCCGGATCCAAAGGTGCATAGCCATTGGGAGGAAAGGAGCTGGATGGAAAGGTGATGGGACTCCACGGATTGATTGTGAAGCTGAAGACACTGGTGCATGATTGGCTGCTCTGGTGGGTGCTTTTAACCCTTTGGGAGCTGGGTGATATTGATTAATACACGCTGAGGTGCACTTCTGAGCTTTCCCCCCTGCCACTGCTTGGAAGAGGCTGTCCTGTTGTGAGAAATCTCTGAAAAAAAGTACTCTTTTTTTCTTTCTTTTTGGTCCTTTCTTTTCGCAGCACCACTGTGCAACTATGCATTGTATTTCTCAACCTTTTGTGGTAGGTAGATGCCTATGACTTTTTAAACTTTGGGGGAGGGAGGGTTGCCAATGAAGGAACTTTTTACACAGATCTTTTAAATCTCAGTTGATTAGGGGGTGTTTGGTTTTAGGGTCATACAAGCTCTATCCCAAAGCAAAATCCAAATGTTGTTAATATTAGCCTGATGCAGATACCAAAGATAATTTCTTTCCTGCAGAACCTTAGACTTGTGTATTAAGTACGATTACCCAGCACTTGCATTAGTCTAACCTCAGTAATTCCAAAGCTTAGATGTATATTTTGGTATATTTCTGGGATATTAAAAATGTCGTTTAAATTCTTGTTTGTTTCAGTGTAATGCTCTTAAAGTCATAGCATGGAGATAACTGAATTGTCTTATTCTTAGTAGTTTCAAATAATAGTATTTTTGTATGTTTTGGGTGTGTCTATGTATGTATTAACACAACAGTTTTCACTGCCTAGGTGTTCATAATTGAAAAAGAAGTGTACATAATCTAATTTCCACCAGATTGTCAATTTAGATTGCATTTCTCTGATTGCCATTCCCAAGAGGGAGTCTTTTTCAAAGAGACAGCACCTTTGTAAAGATAAAACTGTACTTTCCCCCTCCCTTAATGGCACAGTGCTCTAGAAGCTCCATCAGTGTATTCCAAAGATGAAGTATGAGAAGAAAAATAAAATATGTTTTGCCAGCAGAGGAGTAGTTTGGAAGACTGATTATCTGGGAGAGATACCGGTTCTCTCCAGTGCAAATTAATTTGAGATCAAGGTGTTAACTGTGTTATTAACTTGGCTTTTTTCCTTGCTCAGAGCCTTCTTATCCTCTCAGGAGTACAACTTAGTTCACTTCAACATATGTCATCTACTAGTGATATTCTGATTAGATGTGTTCTTGTGTAACTTTGAGTCTGAGAACTGTAAAGCCATATTCTAAAACTTGGCATGTCTCCAAAATGGGGGTGAAAATGATGCTGTCTCTTTAAAAATATTTTCTCCTCCCCCCCCCAGATGGTTGCGGGCATTGAGAGATTGTATAGATTACAGTGAATCAGGATGAAATGGTAGATTTTGTGTAGATGCATTTGTCTGCTGTAATTTTTATATATATAAAACTTACTGTAACTGTACAGTTCATCTCTGTTGTAAACATCATTAAACCATTTTTCCAAGTGTTTTAACATGCATGCACTTGTTTGTTGTTTTTAAGTAAATGTTAGTCTTGGCTAAAAGGAAATGGCAGACCCCTATTGTCTTTCCTCTTCTCTGCCTTAAAACCCCACTGATCTAGGGCTTGGAGGCCTTTTGCCCTTACTTGCCACCAGTTACGGCCCATTCCAAGGCAGGATTCCTCCATAACCATAGGCAGTAAAACCAGGTAAACCTATTTGTTCTCTTTCTTAGTGCAAGCTCTGATTTCAAACCATGCGTATGGTACTGGTTTTAATTTATGATGCTGGCTTCCCTGTGTTTCAGCTTCCAGGTCATAACATTCATCATATTAACATGCATAATTAGCATGTTTCTTATTTATATAGACAAAATAGAATAACCTAATAACTACCTTTCCTGAATAACGTACTATTCCTGTGTTCTTGTCTTGAGAGGCAGCATGGAGCAATGGTTAAAGAGCGGTGGCTTCTAAAATGGAGAACCAGTTTAGATTCCCACTCCTCCACATGCAGCCTTGGGCTAGTCATAGCTTTTTTATAGCTGTTCTAACAGAGCAGTTCTCTCAGAGCTTTCTCAGCTCCACCTACTTCTCAGGGTGTCTGTTGTGGGGAGAAGAAGAGAAAGGAGTTTGTAAGCTGCTTAGGGAGTCCTGTGAAAAGCAGGTTATATTTTTTTAAAAAAACAGCTCTTCTCTCCACGCCAGAGACATTTTTTCATTTCTCTACTACTTCTTTTCAGTTTTTAGACATGAGATGGCACTGATGTAAAATTAATGAGGCGTTTAAAATAAAATAACTATATGGTATTGTTGTTGTTAAAAAACAAAGCATGAATTAAAGCAAAATAAACAACCTGCATGTCTGTTCAGACTGTCACACAATGAGTCCAAAAACGTTTTGAATAGAGACCCTACCCCACTAACCTCCTACACACCCAGCTTCATAAGCTACCAGCAGCCATCTCTTTCTGGCAGGTCAATAAATAGAATCCTCATGGAGCCACTTTGGTTGCAAGACACTGAGAAGAGTCTGTTCTCATCCAACACTGAAGCACCACCTCTAGTTCTTCACTCTGCATGATTTTGGTCCTTGGACCATCTTAATATGCTGTCCTGCATATGTACATGTCCTGCACCCAGGGCCTGTCCTGTAGTTGGAGCATTACTGTTGTAGAACAGCCTACCCACCAGACCCATGTTATAAGAGTTCAAAATCTACTTGTTCTATGTAAATCCTCACATTATCCTGGTCATTGCCCTTCCCCAAAGCACTAAATTGCATTTATAGTCTATTTTTGATTTCTATTAAACTAAAACTGTAGGAACCATAGAGAATTCAAGCTGCTTTGGAATAATGCCAAAAGAAAAAAAAAGTATACTTAAAGGTATGTTTATTTAAAATACATTGAATGTGTTTTCAATTATCCAAAGACTAAACAAACATCTTTGTTTTAGCTAAAGACTTAGTTACCCAGTGTGATCAAACACATTTTTAAATGATCAGATTTGCTCAAGCTTCTGCTGTTCATTTGGCTGACTCCATTATATACAGCACCCAGCTAACCCAAGAAGAGACTCGTTCATCATGTAGAAACAGGAAGCACCATTTTGAGCAGGACAGTTCTTTCCAGGAGCAATAACAAAGGCTGAATTAATCTATGCAGAATGTAACACAGTGACACTCATGTCTGTGGCTAGAATAACCTTGTAGAAGAAGAAGAGTTGGTTCTTATATGCCACTTTTCTCTACCTGAAGGAGGCTCAAAGCAGCTTACAGCCACCTTCCCATTCCTCTCCCCACAACAGACACCCTGTAAGGTGGGTGAGATTGAGAGAACCCTGATATCACTGCTCAGTCAGAACAGCTTTATCAGTGCTTTGGCGAGCCCAAGGTCACCCAGATGGCTGTATGTGGGGGAGTGCAGAATCGAACCCAGCATGACAGATTAGAAGTCCGCACTCCTAACCACTACACCAAACTGGCTCTCTTGAGAATCCATTTTGCGCTGATTAAATCTGCCATACAGAAAGAAACTTAAGACCCTATATGTAGCTTTGATGGAACTATTAACTGGTCAGGACAACAGATGAATAAGTACAGCTGGAATACAGTTCTCACAACAGGAACATGGGAGAAGCATTCAGAATCCCACCATCTCCCAGCAGACATTTTTCTTCCAAGGATCTCCCAGAGAGCTGTATGTAGCCCAATATTTGGGAGATGCAGAAGCTGATGCAGAAAGAGCCGTCTAGATGTCTGTCACTAGGAGTTTGAGCACTAGATCCTATGCAAATTCCACACACATCAGCAATAACACAGTTAAATGTGACATTGCCATCAATATTAACTCACTGGGCTTAATATGAACCAAGGTATGTCTCATCCATAGTCTGCTAAACAGCTGCAAATATTGCTTGACAGTCAAGGTAGAGCTAAATGCTGCCACTAGTGGAAATATAATACTTGATCTACACACAAGGCCTTTTATGCTGAGCAGGGAGAAGACTGTGGTTGGAACCAGAGTATGATACTATGACCCATTCTCTTAGCTATGGAAACCTGTCTACAGCGGCCTGTAAGTTACATGTGGTGCAGGTCCTTTTTATTCACGTGATCCTATCATTCTAAGTGATCCCAGGCAAGTTCACTTAGAAGTCCCTCCAAATTCAGCAGGTTTACTAGAGGAACTGTGTCCAGGATTACAATCTGATTTCAGTATTTTATAATATTTTGTGCATTTAATTTTTGGCTTTGATCCTGCATAGAAAATCTAAAACCATCCCAGAGCCCAGGGTAGTAAAGGAAACCTGTTCGATGTTGCCTCAGCCACCCCGGAAGTATGCAGAAAACTGTTGTATAGCATGAAGCCACCTTCCTCTGATGTCTCCGCATGATAGTTCAGTTGATTCCATTTATCTAATTCAGTGTATGTGCTCTATTCAAAGGTTTATGTTTGATACCCTCCCTGTCCTTTAGCTGTTACGTCTCAAGCTCTATGGGGGAAAGTCCTCTGACTAAAAAAATAAATAAATAGAAAAAAGACACATTTCAAGAACTCTTCATAAAATCACCTGCCTTTGAATTAATTCAGGTTGAAGCAAGTTCAGCTTTGATTTCATACATTGGCTAGGCTCGTCTGTAACACTTTTTTAAAGGCAGTAGTGGTGCATTACTATAACGCAACTTGTACAAATGAAAAACCTAGCCACTTCCCTGCACAAATTAAACATGCTGCAAAAATGCTAAGCCTGCATTTATGAAATAGACAGCTTGAAGGTGTTCTAAACATTGGCTATATAACTACAGAACCTCCAAACTAGAAGTAAATAGAAAAGAGCAAGAGTCCAGCAGCACCTTGAAGACTAACAGCATGTGAGCAGTGGCTCACCAAAGGTCATGCCCTACCACAAATTGTGTTACTCTGTCAGGTGCTGCTGGACTCCTGCTCTTTTACTGCTACAGACAGACTAACACTATTTATGGAGTCTTAAAAAAAAACTTTACAGATAAAAAATATAAATCCCATATTTTGCCCTTTGCATTTAACTGAGCAAGTGTGCATTTCCAGTCTCTTAAATAAGTAAATTTCAATAGCTGTAATTTGAAGCTGATTAGGAGGGGGGTGCTCTCTTGTTAACGGCAGGATTCTACCAGGCAACAGTTCCCTGCGTTGAATTATCTTGAATGGAGAGTATTCCAGACCTCTGCCTCGGCTTCTATGTCTTGTTGGATCCTGCTGTGGCTAGTAAGAGGGCATTGGCTGCATTTGAAGGGCATCATAGGTGTCCTTGGTTGCTGAGCTGAGTCCCTGGTAGACAGAAGACATAGTATAAGCTTATTACAAGAAGGCTGTGCCTGATCAGGACAGTTTAGTCACAGAGGAAGCACAAGGTGCATATACAATCCCGGAGAAATACATGTAGAAATGTAAATTGCCCTAAACGCTTCCCCAGTGCAAGACTTCATTATGTCCCGTACCTAAAGAAAGAGCACCATTTTAAAACAGCTTTTTGAGTATTTGCAAAGGTTACATGCAGTTGGCAAGCTACTTTTCATTAAAGCCAAGGGACGCTCAACCATCAATAACATCCCACCCCACACAGAGTCCTTTGTATAAATGGTTCAAATGGGTATGAGACTCCTATGGAATATAGTTTGTTTGCAGCTCACTTCAGCTGGATTAAAACCCTGCCCTTCAGTAGCACTCCTTACCTGGTAAACAGCATCATTCCCTTTGCCTCGACGCCTCTGAGTAAAGAGAAACCCAAGATTAATAGGGCTGCACAAGTTTCAGAAACCACGATGAAGAGACACAGAAAAGACTGAAAACGGGTTTGAGCATGCAGAGATATAACCAGTCTATGCTGGAAATTTGGTACCCCATGCAGAGGTGTGAAAAACAACAATATATCAAGCAAGGTATCACCAACTTTTCCTCCATGCATAAGAGGCCCTGATCTACCCCAAGCAGTTCTTCCTCTCCCTTGCTGGTTTTTGTTGAGCTGCCTCCAGTAGGGCCCTTTCTTCAGAATGCACTCTGGCTCTGCTAGGTAGATGCCACACCCTCTGACACAACAATTGATGGATCAGTAAATAATAAAACAGGAGTGTGACTTAGTGGTATGGAGAACTCTGTGATGTCCGCTGTGGCAGGGGTAGTCAACCTGTGGTCCTCCAGATGTTCATGGATCACAATTCCCATGAGCCCCTGCCAGTGTTTGCTGGCAGGGGCTCATGGGAATTGTAGTCCATGAACATCTGGAGGACCACAGGTTGACTACCCCTGCGCTATGGTATCCAGAGCCATGGAGTGGCAGGAAGCAACACTTACCTCCCCTTTCTTTCCAATTTCACTGTATGCTTCACCCATTTTATCCCTCTGCAGAGACTGCCCATGGAAAAACAGAAAGCAGAATAAAAGTCAGTAAAAACAAATCGGTTGTCTGCTGTTTTTAGAAGCACACTAGCATCCTTCTCTTCTAGTTACATGGCAAGACTGTAGTGGGGGGGAGCTTCTCCCATCCCATACAACTAGGGAATAATCCAGTAAGAGAAGGTGGCAGGAAGGGAAAGAGTGACCTTAACATGGGACTGCCCTTTGACTTTGTTAAGAGAAGTAATTGGGATTCATGTCATGGGGTCTCTTTACTGCAGCAGAATCATGACATTTTTTCAAAACAATCACTAAGTGGGTATGAGCAGATACAACACTTGGGGGGGGGGCAAATGGAGGAATGAAAAAGCGATAAGAAGATCAAGAGGGTTACGCCGGCATTGTAAAACAAGGCGGGTTGGCTCATGCAGCATTAACACCAATAGCAAAATCAGATGGCGTGTGAAATACCTCCTTGTGAGGAGTATTTGGCAACAACAGGATCACAGAGAAAGTGTCAAAAACAAACTGTGACAAAGTTTTAATATATGCTTGTGAAGGAAAAGGGTGTTGAGCTATAACAGCACTGATTTGGTTCTTTTGGATACCTAGTGTACAATAAATGTGAAGGTGATTTTAAAATGGAAAGGAATGGGAGAAAATGTTGTGTTGTTGTTGTCTTTTGTGTGCCCAGTGAGGTAGCAGCAGAGCAAGCACCATTCTGTACCAGCAAGTAATGTAATTTTGACCCTCTGCTCCCAGAACGAGGGCCTTGTTTTACTCACAGAGTAAACTCTGTCATGAGGATTCTTTCTTCTGTGCTGAAAAACAAAGCAGGGATAGGTCAAGCAAACCATTTCAAAGGATTCCTAGGGAATGCAGTAGACAATGGGGGAACTGCTGTACAATAGTCACACATGACATTTTGGGAGTGGGCTTATTATTTAAAAGCCTGTATTTGCACACAAACTTCTCAGCCTTCCATAGGATCAACATAAGCTTTTTGGGAGAGGTCAATAGTAACCCCAGCTGTAGCTTTCAGCAAAGCTCAGCTTTCATGTCCAAGGGCCCGCCTGATATATTTCAGCACAAGATGCAGCAGAACAGAAAAAATAAAATATAAACATGAAAAGGATGCAATGGAAGGCAGACTTACCTGGTTTCTCCCTCCCACTTCGACATCAGTGTCTCTCTTGGCTCCTAGCATATCATACTCATCTCTGCGTCCCTGAGACAATTTCTGAAATTTAAACACATTGGGCAGGAGGAGACTAAAAAGAATTTCTCATAGGCTGACCAGAACTGTGCCTTGAGCGTGAACTGAGACCAACATTGAGTGCATAGCCCACATCCTGCAGAAGTAGCCCTGGAAGATACTAAGCTTTATTCTTTGAATCCACTTGCGTGCAAATTCATTGCCCCCTGATAGCTC
The DNA here is from genome assembly GCF_049243985.1 of Paroedura picta. Lineage (NCBI taxonomy): Eukaryota > Metazoa > Chordata > Lepidosauria > Squamata > Gekkonidae > Paroedura > Paroedura picta. Next base: position 41,945,147 of record NC_135374.1, on the reverse strand, counting down.
TAAAGCAGGTTAAATTAATGCAGGATACTGCCAGTGCTGGAGATGTGTATGCTATGCCAACTGACCATCTTAAAATTGTGCAAGTCAGGATATGCTGTCCTCCCTAGGCAAAGATTACGTTTTCCAGTGACCAAACTGACTTTTCCTCCCTCTCAGTTTTCACTCCTCCAACACGTCTCCCCTCTTTGCTGTGGTGCAACTGCTCCTCCCCGATGACTAATCTTTGTCCCCGACCTTGGAGAATGGAGACAACCCATTGCAAGGCTGACCTCTGTATCCCCACATCAGTGAGGTGGTGAGCTAATAGTTCATGATCCACCATGTCAGATGCTGATGTGAGGTCTACTTTACCCAAGACGTACAAAGCTATGCAACCAATGGACTGGCTGTTCATTCATGGCAAAGGCCATATGGTGAGAGGGCTGATTTCCTGGTGGTCCCCGATGCTGCACATGCTCACAAAGGTTGCTAGACTCTGAGGCCCCACAAATCCCCTCAGTTCACGCTTCATCTTGTCATTTGTCTTCATTTTCAAACATAAATTAAGAGACATAAGAAGCTAGCCACTTACATTGTACACATCACCAGGGTCCTGAGTTTGTGAGGGTTCAGGAGAGCTTTTGCTTAACTGGAAAAACAAAAAAATGATTATTGAATAGAGTACATACATACATACATAGGCCAGGCATTTGATGAACAAGTTTCTTTTCCCCAGAACTGCAGCCAATCCTTAAAATGAGGGTAATGTCTGATAATCATTTATCAAATGGCGAGGTTACTGGCTGGGTCTTCACGAAGCACAATACAATTTTTACTCAGGTGAGCATCCCATTCTTAATTTGTTTCCCATGCCAGTCCTTGGTGTAAACTGCACGGAGCCTTTATTCCAATCCCAGGTCGAATCAGTCCCTGCCGTCTACACAGAATGCGATTTTCGTTTGGATTTTGGGCGATTTAAATTTTCCTTCTGCAGCAAGAAGGATTGATCCAGAGTGACCCTACCTTTATTGTGCGATATCTTAGAGTGTTTTTAACCCTCAATATTTTTCAAATTGGGATTGGGAAAGCAAGCTCAGTGGTAAAGAACCTCTGATAGGCCACACCTGCTCATGTGACAAGCTTGCCTTAAAGGAGAAGCCCCTAATTTCTCTCAACTTCTGTCAGTCCTGGATTTTTTCTCCTTGCCTTTTTGGATCCTCCGCCCCCCTCCAAGAAAAGAAAGAGGCTCCTTGCTGGGCTCCCCCCCCCCACTTCAAGAAAAGAAAGAAAGAGGCTTGACTCCCCCCTCCCTCTTCTGAGCCTCCCTAACCACGTACAGAACACTTTCCTGTTTCAATGGGGAGGGGGGTGGGGAAGAGGAAGACCCGAGTTCAAAGCGATCTGGATTCAACAGAATTGACAATGGAATAAACAAAGTAAATGCAGATTCTGCCCTTGTCAAAAGGGGATTGAGGATATTTTTATGTCTATAAGGGGATTATTTTATGTCTATAAGAGGATATGTCTATAAGGGGATTGAGGATATTTTTAGTGTGTTACTAAAAATATCCTCAATCCCCTTATAGAACCAACATAAAGTATGCTAGTGAAATACATGAATGGAAGGTGCACAAGAAGTGGGCTGTTCAAAATTCAGCATTAGAGATGGGCATCATAAAACGTCTATTCTTTCCATTCCTTTTTTCCTAGTTTTGCATACATTATATGTAATGGAGTTCAGTGAGTTCCACACTCATGCTTAGGCTGCTAATGAACTGGCATTTGGTGCCTTCTCACCCTAAGGGGCATAGATTAATGAAGGGGACACAGGGTCACTGGTGTGGCCTGCTAATGAAGGGCCATTTCTTGTTTCTGGCATCTCTGGCTCCACAGAGGTTCAAGGCCTCGAAAGATCACTGTAGGAAAGCCTAGCCTTTTCATGTCATCCCATAATTATGAATACACGGGCTCATTTATAGTAAGGCTCTAGAGTTTTTATCAAAGTTGTAGGAGACAAATCCACACCTTCCCACTGTATGTAGCTACTGTCTATGCATCAGGATGGAGAGACCAAGTACTTCCCTGCTTACCATCACTTCACTCTCTTTGTAACTGTGAAGTGATGGTAAGCAGGGAAGTACTTGGTCTCTCCATCCTTGCTCTGAAATTTTATGTCAAAGAAACATTGAACTGCTATTATATTCTAAGTTATTAAACAATACTGGTCTAAGGAACTGCTTCTCCATTTATTTCAAAGACTGCGGCCATTCCCAGAGGCAAGCAGACATTTTGGTAACTAAAGTAGGAAATACCAGTCAGGCCTCCCACTGTGATAAAAAGATTAAAAAATGTTAAATAAAATTGTGGCTTGTTTCTTTTGTAATGGTACCCAAATACTTCCTTGAGGGGGCCATTTCACCTTGCTTAATGACAGAGTTACCCTTGGTATTCCTGTAAAACTACAAGTACAAATCCGTTTGATTCATTGATCATGATACCCCTTTTGTGGACCTGACAGAAAACAAAACACTTATTTGCGTAATCTCTGAGTTGGAAGGAACCATTATGGTAATCTAGTCCAAACCCCTGCCAATGCAGGAACTACAGTTATAATAACCTGATAAGCATATATCCAGTCAATACTTAAAAACTTCCCCTCCTATGACGAAGAATCTTTCAATTCATGAGGAAGGCTGATTCAGTATCAAACACACCTCCAGTTGAAACAAAATTTCCTTTTGTGTAGTTTATATCCATTAGCCTATATACTGTGGTACAATATGACAGAAAACATATCTGTCCCATCCTCCACATGGCTTCCCTTTAGGTACTGGAAAGTGGCAATCATATCACATCACAAGTATCTCTTCTCCAATGCAGAGATTCCGAACTCTTTCAACCGCTCCTCATAGGACATGGTCTCCAAGCTTCTCACCAGTTTTATTGGACTTGTTCTGACTTATCTATGTCCTTCCTAAACAGTTGTGCCCAAAATGGAACACAATATTTCAGGTGAGACCTAACCATGACAATGCACAGCAACACCAATACCTTGTATGACTTTGACATGCAATTCTATTAATGCAGCCTAAAATGACATTAGTCTTTTTTACTGCCTTATCACACTGCTGGCAGTGTTATGGCTTATGGTCCACTAGAACCCTCAGTTCTTTACATGGGTGATACTTCCCAGCCAGGGTTCATCCATGCAATATTTGTAATAGCTGATTTTTATACTCAACTGTACACTTGTCCTTACTAGACTTCATTTATTTGCCTGGGCTCAATCACCCATCATGTTGAAGACTACCTATATCTTATTTTTATTCTCTATGGTATGAACTACCCCTCCCAGTTTTGTATCATCCACAAACTTGATGAGCACATTCTGCATTCCCTCATCTAAATCATTTATAAATATGTTAAAGAGCACTGGGCCCAGAACCCTGGAGCAGCTCACTTGTTACTTCCCTCCAGGTGGATGGGGAACTAGTAACAATCAACCTCTGTGTACAATCTATCAGCCAAGCCTTAGACCACCTAATAGTAATGAGGCACAGCTCATATCTCACGATATCTCTCCAAATGGTCCCAAACACATCCCTTAATAATCTGTTCTAAAATATTTCCAATGATTTCCTGGCCAGTGATTTCCTGGATCATCTTTTCCCCCTTTCTGCATGATCTGATCACATACTGTAACACTCTCCCAACAGAGCATCCCCGTGGAAGTAGCCAGGTGGGGTACAGGATGTCTCGCACAGTGGCAGAGCATGGAGAGATGGCGGCACTTCCTGTTGCATGCCAACAGCAAGTTTTGGAGGTCTTATATCCTTGCCAAAGATTTAGTAGAGTGACAGACATATGAGTATCTACTTCCAGGTGTTAAAACATCCCATTAAATAAGGCCCATAGTTAAGCTTGAAAGATCTTCATTGAAACCTTTTTGTTGGAAGAAATCAGATAACCCTTGATTTTATAAATAGTCATCAATTATGCTAAGAAGATTCTGCGCTTCATTCTTAAATCCCTGTCCCAATGTTTGAGCAATTCTCCCTTTGGGGGACAACAATGGGATCCACCTGAGCATGATTAATCAAAAGAGAGACCCCATTTTCCCATTAAACATGGCTCACAGAGTCATTTGTTATCAGTATCCAAATTTAAAAGATTTCAAGATCAAAAAGCCTGCCAATGAGAGAAGGCTGGGAACAGGAGAAAATCTGCTCTACCTGCAACACAGAATTTTTCTCAATCTTCAGTTTAGTAGATGAGCTAATCACTAAGACAAGGTGAAAATAGTAGAGATCCTGCTTTCTAATGCATGACTCTGTTTGAAGGGATAGTAACCTGAGGAGGACCATGAATAGCTGCTGTCAGTGTTTGAATTCGCCTTCAGGTCTTCCATGTGGCTTTCTACTTTGAGGTAGAAAGAATGGACTTTGATTTCCAGTTGACCAGTACAGAAGCATCTGTGGCTGGGAGCAAGCAGCTGGTTGCCAATTTGCTCACTCCTAACTCCTTTCACGAGGGTCTCGCCGTTCCCTCCTTAATGATCACGGCCTGGGCTTGACATGAGGCTGAGCCTGTGGCTCCTGCAGTCAGGATCAACGTCTCTCAGGGAGTGCGTGGACGTGGTTTTTCTTCTCCGGCAAGACTCCCGTTCTTAAAATCCGCCCCTTTCATCTGCAGGCAGGATTGATAATGGCACACGTGCCCCTTTCTAGCTGATTTGTACAATCACCCGTTTATATTTGTGTCTTTCCCACTTTCTTCTATTGTATTTAATGCCACTGAGAGAAAATGTCAACCTTATTGCCACAGAGAATGAAAATTACAATTAATCCAGGGGGGAAACAAGAACACAGAGCTAGAAGCAAGAGGAAGCAACCTCTTCTTTGCTAGCTTAAAGAGCTCCCCTGTGTTTTAGAAGACTTGCATCCAGGTTTGCCAACTGGCCTCAAAAAAAAAAAGGCCTGCCTGGTTGCCTCCTATGTTTTTAATTATGGCTTAACCTGTAGAAAATAGGAGATTATCTTCTCTCAGCATGGAAATTCGCATTATCCCCTGCTAATGGCCACAGAAAAGAATGCGGTTAAAGGGAGGAGGATGAGGAGAAGTTTTAAAAACAGCTGGTAGGCTTAACTGCATCTAGGAGAATGTCTACATGATAGATCTGTCATGTTTAATGGTATCGCTAAATTCCACTGATCATCCAGCTGGTGGCATGGCACAGTCAAGGGGGGGGGAGCACCTTGATGAATCCCAAAAAGAAGGAACCAAAACACTATGGATGTCCTTTATTTATAGCCTTCCTTCCTTGCTGAGACTGAAAATGGTATTTAAAACAGCTTTATCAGTGCAATGTAAGCCGCTTTGGGACTCCTTCGGGGAGAGAAAAGTGGCATATAACCAACTATTATTATTATTATTATTATTATTATTATTATTATTATTATTATTATTATTATGGAAATTTCTGGCTAGCATTGATTGCCAATTGGTAAAGGCAGGACAAGTTTGGCTAAAATTATTCTAGCTGTCCACCTCCAACCTAACAGATTTTTTCAGTCCTCCTTGAAGATCATGTCTATCTTCTTCTGTTGAGGAGAAGAAGAAGAAGAAGAAGAAGAGTGGGGGGACTCAAACTGAGTATGCAAATGAAGGGTACCATAAACATAATTTCCTCCACATAAGAAAATAAGCTTATTCCTATTTCGAGGAGGCAAGACTCACCTTCTCTTTTACAAAAAAGGCTGTGATGATTATAGCATAAATGAAGAGGATCCCATCAAGAAGGAAGCATAATTTTGGATCTGCCAGCCCCAGCATACTAGCATCTGAAAGAAAATTAATATTAATGACAACAACAAAGTGATTGATTCCATGCTATGATATCTGTAAATCAAACAAGGATCAATTTTCAAGCTAGTAGAAGGATGAAAGTATATTACATAAATGCAGAAGGAGGTCTGAAAAAATATTGGACTAGCCTTCTTTAAGGAGAATAAAGTCGAGCTTTTAAAGAATGCTGACCCCCATGTGCCTAGTCTGCAGGAAAGTGGCTCTCCAAACATAGGAAGCCATCTTATACTGAGGGAGCCCACTGCTGTGGTGCCAGTATCTTCTCTGCTGTCCTCCAGGATCTTGGAAAGGGAAAGATCTCTCTCAACACTTTCTGCATTGGATCCTTTAACTGGTCATACCAGGAAATGAATTTAAGCCCTTCTGCATGCCAAGCAGGTGCTTAACCACTGAGTGATGGGCCAGCTGCCTAGTTCTAGATCCACTGTGAATATTGTTCTACGAGTACATATCTTGAAGGCACAGAATCCATTTCTTCAACCAAAGGACAATGCTTGCTAATAATAGTACAACAGTTATTTTTGAACTATCAAAATAATTTCTCCAATTAAACCTGAATGTACACAAAGACAGGTGTTTGGACCTTGATGAATGTCCAGTTCAATTTTAAATAATAGCCCCCAGCAGTAGAAATGTACCTCTCAATTTATCTTGATTTTACCCATTTAATTAAGTAATCAAAAGTAATGTCTTGAACTATTGCAATATACTAAACAGCTGGCATTGTGCAGAGATTTAATTTTGAATTTCTTTCAACCAAACATTGCAGTCATAACTTTCCCAACAATAAAAATTATATGACATGCTTAGGTTACAAGGGCTTTCAGCACACTTAACTCACAACCCATTTTGTAGTTCATGGTGGAACCAAGAGATATGCTTAGATAGTTGACATCAGTACAAGCAGCTTTCAAAGTGCATTGCTGAATATAACTAACCTCAATTTGAGCTACTCTGAGCTAGCCAGAGTAAAATGGATCTTTGCTTCTGACATCAGCATAAAGACCACCTTTAATGACTTGCAACTCTTTTCCCCTGTGCATCTTCAGCTTCCTCAGTTTAGTCTGATTTTTCTCTCTCCCTGTTTCATTCAGTGCAAGATTTCCTGTGCTCTATTTCAATGCCAGGATTTCATTTGACGCAAATGAAGTACAACGTTCAATCTTCCATCAAGTGTTTGTCATTTTTGTGCTGCCTTTTTACAACCAAATAATAAGGGCTTGGTGCTAGGCTGTGTTTGAGCAACTAGACATGGAAAGGGGGGGGGAATTAAAGAGTTCAAAAGGAAAGTACCAGTCTTGTATTACCACAATTTTTGCTACAGCATGCTCAAGAAGGTACATTAAGCAGCTTTACTTGTACATATGGTTATCATCTCTGAAATTTGGAAGTGGCACCTGAAGAAGACAGAGTTTAGGGAGGGGAGGGACCTCAGCCAGAGAGTGACGCCATACAATCCACCCTCTAATGCAGCCATTTTCTCCAAGGGAACTGATCTGCCAGCTGTAATTCCAGGAGATCTCCAGATCCAACCTGGAGACTGGGTAGGGCACAATACAAGTAGATTAATGGATGCACATTTTTGCTGGCTTGCAAAACCTAAAACAAGAAAGGTTCTTTCCAGCCATCACTTCTTATGTATTTTAAAGAGACCCGACAGCAGGCAGTCACGTGCCTTTCTGAAAGTCATGAGGAAAGACCTGAACTACTCATAAGGCACCAAAGCCATTCTGAATTTACTCATTTCTCAAACAGGATTTTAGTTCAGCAAAAACATTCAGTCACACTTAGGGGATGGGGGAAAGTCAGCTGTTTTCAGTTTCTGGTGTTGCAAAAAGTACAAACAAAGGGGTTTCCCACAGCTTTGTCACGTAAGTTCATAACAAATGCTGTTCCACACAAGCCCAAGGGTCGACTGGCCCTTTCAATTTCCCATTATGTTGGTGTCCCGGGAGGCCACTGGTCACCAAGCCCCAGTGGGGAGACCTGGCCAGTGTAGTGTTAGAAAAAGCCTCCTGTCAGATTTTACCTCCAAATGGTATCAAACACACTCACAATAGAGTGTGCTCTGTAGTGGCAGCTGAGGCCCATTCCCTGATGTTGCCCACAACTAGAATCATATTTACCTCCCTCACAAATTACAATTTAAGAGGCTTAGAAACTGTGTGATACGATATTCAAGCCAAACAGGGGGGCGGGGAGACTTGTAGATGGGGGGAAATACAAGCTATCGTGAAAAATCTGCCATGCTGCAAAAATAGCTCCCGAACAAGGAATAATGGAGTATTTTCAGTCTCTCCCATGGTAGATGTTGGGTGCCTCCCAAAATATAGGTAACTCCCTGCCAAGTGAAGTGACTGCTCCCACTAGCCAAAGACACTCTATATGTGCACTGAGACATTATTACTGCATGATAGCAGTGCCTCCATGCAGCACAATCTGCCAATCAGAACAACAAAAACAGCAACCCCGTTCAAGGCACTTGTTCGCATACTAACTAATACAAAGTGCCCCAGTGAGGCAAAATAGGAGGAGAGGCTTTGCAGCAGCAGGTGTTGACCATCATTATCACTGACAGATTTACCAGCTGGCCATGAAAAGGCCTGCGTGGCTGCCTCCTCTGCTTAACCTGCAAAAAACAAGCAGATTATCTTCTCACTGCATGGAGATAGACAACATCATCTCCTAAGGGCAGCAAATGACAGTTCTGCCACAAAGAGGAGGAGAAGCACCTTCCCCAAATTAGGAACCCCGGTGACTCACAGAGTCCGAGTCAAGCAGCTCCTGTCGGGATGACTCTGTTCAGCTCACTCCCAGGCCATTTTAGCACCCCCAGTCCACCCCCAAACGGGATGGGAAGTGCCATCAAGTCATAGATGATGTATGGCAACCCCACAGGGTGTTCAAGGCAAAAGACAGTGGTTTGTCATTGCTTGCTGCTCCATTGCATTGGGTTGTCAGCCTCCAGGTGGTGTCTGGAGGTCTCCCATCTCCGAGCCACAAAGGTCAGTTCATCTGGAGAAAATGGCAGCTTTGGAAGATGATTTCTATCGTATTGAAGTCCTGCCCCTTCCCAAATCCCACCCTACCCAGGCTCCACCCCAAAAAGCTGGCAACTCAGAGTTGGCAACGCTAGGATATGGAATGCTGGACGTTGGACGTTGCTGATGGTCTCTCACCCAAGTCCTAACCAGGGCTGGCCTTGCTTAGCTTCTGAAATCTGACAAGATTGGGATAGCTGGGGCCATCCAGTTCAGGGCCACTGCCCCCGTATAAGCCAGTCAAATGCTGTAATGCTTGAACAAACATTGCAGAACATGGATCCACCTTTCCAGTGCTGATAGTTTCAGGTGGGTAGCTGTGTTGGTCTCCAAAGACGTGTCTGAAGAAGTGAACTTGCACAGGAAAGTTTATACCTTGAGTAAAACTATGCTGGTCTTAAATGTGTCCCTGGACTCAAGCATCCTTGTCAGTGCTGTATTGCTGCACTCCATTTTTACCTGTGCTCTGTATTCTAATCCTAAACATTACCAAAGACCATTACTTCCATGAGTTTAAATTATTTTACTCAACAAAAAAAAGAATATCTGATTCTATATTGAGTTTACCGCCATCCATTGATGTACTGAGCTTGATTTAATCCACCACAAAGGACCCACGTGAAAGGCAGCAAAGAATAAGCCCAAATTTATATACTTTAGAAAAACTGTTACAGTTAAGGGGTTCCCCAAGTCTGTGGTTCCCCTCCCCCAGGAGGCAGTGGAAAGATCCAGGGGGGTGATGAGGAATTTGGGGGCAGTAGGGGGGCAGCTGTCTGACTCTCCCTGCTGCAGCTGTGTTTTGCTAGTGAGAGATGTCCCCAGGTAGGTTGCCTCTGCCTGCCTCTGGGTAGTAGCGACTTCCTTAGGGCCATTCCGCACGACTTAAATATAGCAGAAGTCTTACCTTTGGTAAACGCGACAAATTCAACACTCTGCATGACATCGCACACAATCTGCAACACTCCTGCAACACTCCCGCAAAAAGCGCTTCGTTGTAGCGCTTTTCAGGGAATCGGGAAAAGTGGATTCCCCCTGAAAAAAACGCTACACTTCTGCGCACAAGCTGCAACACATCAGCGCAAGACGTGCATTCTCAATGTAGCGGTAGAAAGAAAGTCCCTCCCCCACTCTTGCCCCGAACTTCCGGAAAAGCAATCGCCATTTTTTTTCCTTAGACCTGTGAAAGCAACGAACGAGCGAGGCTTCTCTGGCTAAAGTCCCTCCACAGAAGTGATTTAAAGTAAAACAAAACTGCCTAAGTTCCCAAACACAACACAGCCCCCTGTTCGGCACTGCCCGTAATTTCGGCTTCTAATCGCGCCCATGGGGGGGATTTTTTTTTCTACTTGAAGAGCGTGTAAATGATTAATCACCAGCTCCTACGCCAGCAAAAAGGTCTTTCCGATGCAACAATTGAACGCATATTCATTGCAACGCGTGGGTTTGTTTTTTTAAAAAATAGTTCTTAAAGGGAAAGGGGCTTTTTGTGAGCATGAACACAACAGCCCATTGGCTGTTCCATTTGATTGACGGCCAGGGGCGGGAAGAAGAGCAGGAAAAAAATCGCTTCCTTTGTTGCGATTCCAGCAAGACCGGAAACCTGTGGGGAATGAATGAAACGCTACTGGGACTTCTATATTCCACTAAAAAAAAGGTATGCAGAATGATGAAATTCCACTATTTAATATAGCGTTTCTGCATTCTGTGAACATTTGGCAACATTGGTCCTTGTGCGGAATGGACCTTAGTGTCTCCCATCCCAGTGCTGAGCAGGGCCAACCCTGCTTAGATTCCTGAAGAAAACAGCAGGTTCAGAAGGTGAGCTGGCTGTGATTCCCATTCCTGCTAAGCCCCTTCCCCCCTCAGACTCTGTCCTTCCCACACTCCACCCCAGATCTCCAAGAATTTCTTAACCCAGAGTTGGCAATCCTTCCCCCAATGTCTCCATCTCTGGGAGGCTGGAAAAGCCTTCTCCTGCTTGCTCCTGGCCATGGAGATTTCCATTGCTTGCTTCTCTCTCCCAATCTATCTTTCTCCTAACAAGGACTCAAAGTGGCTTTTACAAATGACATTTACAAAAATTTATACATTTTTCCAGACTAAAATACAACTGCTACATAACAACCCCCCAAAAAGTATAGGCAATATAGTGTGTGTTGAATTTGTAGTAGACCTAACACCAGGAAAGAGGTGTGTGTTTGCATGTGTGTGAGAGAGGGCACTAGGGATGTAGCCTGGGAGCCAGGTGGGTGGCAGCCCAAAAAGTGTGGGAACCATTGGGTTAAAATAAGCTATGGGTGTTTTCAGGAACTACTCGGGCTCCTTTGAGAGACTGCAAAAATATCAGCATTTACAGCAATGATCAAAACCATGACAAACAGCAATAATGCAAGTTCTTAAGCGTTCAGTCCTATGAATGTAGCAAGTTCAGCTCATGTTAATAGAGTGTACTTCTTTGTAATTGGCTCTGATGTGGCACATTGCATAAAGCTGATTGGCTACATTCAGCTAGCAAGTCACAGGATGTGAATATTTAAATTTGGGTTAGTGTCCACCAGAAAGGAGATGAGGCATGCCAAACCAGGAAGTAGGATTGCCAGGTGCAAACTGGCAATTAGGGAAAGATGGGTGAGGCAAGGGCAATCATTGCATCCTCAGTGCAATGATGCCACTTCCAATGTGACCCAGAAGTGACAGCATCATGCCGGGACTGATGCTCTAGAATTCAGAATTCACCCCACACTGTTTCAACAAACTCTAGAACTTCGCAGGGAATGATGATGTCCCAAGGTTGCACCAGAAGCAACATCATCCCACCAGGGATGCCTTTCTTCCCTCCCACCCATTTCACTTGCACATTTCCTCCTGCCACCCAGGTGAGCAGTGCTGGGCAATGGGAGCTGTGTCACGGGAAGACCCCTGTCCTCAGTGGGAAACTGAGGAGGGAGACAGCACAGAGGTAGAAGGTTGCACACACACCCTTCCCTGTTATATTCATTCCCCTGGTGATGAAGAGTGCTCAGTATCATTTCGCTATATCACTTCCCTTCTCACGCAGAGAATCAGTGTGGCCAGAACACAGGTAACCACAGTGCAGCAAATTGTGAACCAAAAGCAGTTTCTGCTTGGGGGTCTGATAGCAGCAGCAGCTGCAGTTTCTCATAAACTGGCCTGCCCAGTAATGGGCCACCTTCCATGAGGTTAGCATCACCATTTAGACTTCTAGGTACTTTGAACAAAAGACACTATTAAAGACTTACAAAATTAAAACCCTTCACCAGTTAAATCCTTCACTCCAGGGTCTCTCGTTTAATAATCTGTTCAAAACACTTTGCAGCTATCCAGCTAAGTATTTACACACTTTGAGTATGAACAGGATCAAATTTTGTTTAATGTAAAAAGTCAACTCTTCAGCTCTGAGTACAGAAGCACTCAAGTGGCATGCTTTTCTTACAAGGACAGTACAAAACTTACCCCTTTTTTCTGGCAAAAAGGTAGACATTTGAGGTAAAACTGAAATATATGCACTGTTTACCTTACTGTTGAAACAAAATTTCTTTTATGGATTGAACAATGTTAAATGTATCATTTATAACTTCATTAACCACAGAAAATTGTCTTATTGTCTTGCAGGTTGGGCATTATGAGCTCAGGAAGGACTCAGTTATTTTCTTTCAAAACAGGTCATAGCTTTACTAACAATTTAAACTCAGAAAGTGTTGGCCAGGCAAGGGGGGGGGGAGGTGTGAGTCTGCATGACAAGGTCAGCTGACCATTCATAACCTTTGCTCTAAGGGCCCCCTGGATAGTCCGCACTGTTTTCCTGCCAACCCCAGGGAGATGTACCATCCGAGGTGCCACTGGAGGCATAAACCCCAGGCCATCTGTCCCTGTGAACCACTTTGCCTTCCCCAGCCAGGGTCAGCCTGATTCACATCTTGCCACTGTAATGGGGCCCTTATGCAGTAGAGTCAGGTACCCCTTAACTGACTCCCTCCACCAAAGCAGGCTCCTCCCCTGCCCCATTCCGCCACCAGAACAGGACCCTCCGGCCCCAACACTTCTCACAACCCCCAGCCGTTCTGTTAAAGTGGCCCATATTGCCTGGAGTCAAATGTCTAAACCCCAAACATCTAAACCCCATCCAGCCTGTAATAGGCCTCAACATTCTTGCAATGTCAAAATGATTAATGAGTCACCCACCAAATGCTGCAGCCCACTGGGCCACAACCACATTAAGTTTGCATTAATTTACTGGCAGTCCTAAATTGTGATCTTAAATTAGCTTTGCTGGGCGCATCCAGATTGGCTCGCTGGAGTGGCAGAAGTGCAGGCCGGACCACAGGTTCCTGTCCCGGACAGTGCCGCCCAGATGGCTCTTTCTCAAATATTAGAGGGACCTGTGGTAAGGATAGTCCCTGAAGTAGCTCTTCGAAAACGAGATATCCACCTAGGGACTCGCTATGTTTGCTTAGATTACTACACTTTGAGGGAAATACACTGTTTGCCATCATGTCTTCTCTTGGACCTTGACTCCTGCTAGATTTCCTAATGTGCCTGCAGTCTGAAAGAAGTTAGATTTTCAAGGCAAGAGGCATTCGGAGGTGGCTTGCTATTGCCTGCTGCCATTATCATGCCCTTAGTATTCCCTGGAAGCCTCCCAAGGTGGTCCCTGCTTAGCTTCTGAGCTCTAATGAGATTGGGCTAGCCTTAGCCTCTTTTTATAAGAGAGTCTGGATATAAATCTGTCAAACTAATCACTATTGGCAGCAGTTACATTTTCACACATGCAGCACCAAAACCAGAGTGATGTTTTGATTGACCCAAGAGCTGAACTGCATACCACATTGATATCATTCTTATCACTAAGTAGATTATAATTCAGTGACTTGCAGTCTCTATTGACAGATTTGAGAAAAGTTTATATAAGAAAGTGCTTTCTGCCTGGTATGTGATTACTGGTGGTTGTTTCACACAAACAAATCATTGCTTGATTCTGTTTTCTTTGTGTTGATAAAGAGGAAAAAAGAAAAAGCCAGTAACTTCTGTGTGGGAGCAGACATAGGTGAACTGGATATGATATCTAAACAGTCACACTCTCATCTTTCCATTTTACACAAACGCTGTCCACTGTGACACCTCAAGCTAGTCACAACGGTTTCCTCAAAGGCAGATGTTTATCTAAACCCCATCTTCTTCTGCAGACACGTTTTGACACTTTAATAGAAAGACTTGCATGAACAAGTAGAAAACAGTAAAGAATTACAACCTCCAAGTTTAAAAAAGAAAGCCCCAGAATAATCCTAAAAATAAGCCAATGTTTAAAACAAGAAAAGGTGCATTAGTGTCAGATATGCATGCATTATAGTTGGGTTTTTATAGCCTCATAAGAGATAAAAGAACGACAATTTCCATGTGCAGTTTGTACACATTCAGATTCCCACTGTGCCATGAAGCTTGGTAGAGTACCTCAGGCCAATGACTGTCTCTCAGGCTATCCTTATTCAGGGTTGTTGTGAGTATAAAACACAAAAGGGAGAACCACATATACTGCCCTGAATTCTTTGGAGGAAGGATGGGATACAAATATACTAGATAGATATAACCAGCCCTTAACACATAGGTACAGAACAGGTTCTACTTTCATATGGTTCAGTGGTTAGGAGCACAATTTAATTCCCCGCTCCCCCTCATACAGACAGCTGGGGCTGACCTTGGACTTGCCACAGCACTGATAAAGCTGTTCTGGCCAAGCAGTAATATCAGGGCTTTCTCAGCCTCACCCACCTCACAGGATGTCTGTTGTGGGGAGAGGAAAGGGAAGGTGACTGTAAGCCGCTTTGAGACTTCTTCTGATAGAGAAAAGCGGCATATAAGAACCAACTCTTCTTTTTCTTCTACATCACTGGAATCCATGTGTACTACATAAGCTGGGTCCATTTTACTCACCTAGGGGAAAATCCTATGCAGGTACGCAGCTCCAGGTAGAATGGGATGCCATATTATTTCCTTTTGCTTATTACAATATTAATACCCAATCTTTCCTTTTGGGATCATGTATACTCATGTGCATGAGACAGACGGAAGTGGATCTCAGAGCAGCATGCTGCTTTCTCACACACTATATAATGCACTTTCAATCCAATTTCAATGTACGTTGCAATTAGATTTTACAGAGTGAAATGGCAAAATCCACTTGCAAAAGGTTCACTGAAGCAGATTGAAACTGCATTATTTAGCCTATGCGCAAGTCTGTAGTTTTCTGCTTCCTTTTGTGACAATAAAATGTGTGGAGTTCAGGAATTAGCAGTATTAACACTGTGGAACACCCGCTTATTAAGAACCAATCCTCACAGCTTTATCTTGTAGTAGCCAACATGTAAGCAGCTAGAGATCCTAGCAACAGGCTTTACTTAAGGCTTGAGGCAAGAGCCAGGCCTTAGTGGCAAGGCTAGGGATGCCACCTGTCAGCCTGATTCAGGTGTGCCTGGAACGCCTGAAGCTAGGAGTAGCTGTTTATAGAATTTTCTACAACAGTCTTGTAAGTTTCTGTTATAACTTATATTTGATTTTTTAGGAACTCCATGTCCTTCTTTTTAAACTGAATTTGTTTAATTTTACAGAGGTTGGCTGTAATGGTATTTAGGTTAAAAACCAAATATACCAAGCAGATTTTTCTTTTTATAATACAGAGATTTATATTCATGCTAAGTAATCACAATGATTAATATTTGCAATGTTTTGCTGTTCTTTAGATTCTCTGTTAAGGGATTGTTCTTCTATATTGAGGTTTCCAGTTGAAAACAATTTGAGAATGGATTCATGTCATTTGTTAAGTATATTCTTGTTATACAGTTATTGATTGTTTTGAACTATCTTTCATTATACTTTTGTATATTTTTAAGAATGTGATGTCCCTTGATAAAGCTACACAGCAAAACACATTTGATGTGGCATATTGGGGTCCCAGTGCCTTATTGCTTGTTACATGTCTGTTTTTGGCAGACAATCTCCTGACCACTTTGTTCTCATTCATGTGCAAATGATTCATAGGTAGTTTGGAAAGACATCTCAAGCCCTATGAGGGCTGAGGGACCTGGGAATGTTCAGCCTGGAGAGGAGGCACTAAAAGGTACTCCATGATTGCTCTCTTTATTTGAAATGTTGTCACTTGGAGAAGGTCAATGAGAAGTAGGATGTACAGGACAGGACCCAACAGAAATGGGTTTAAATCATATATAGAATGGTAGTGGCTAAATATCAGGAAAAAATTTCACAGAGTAGTTCAGGAATGGAAAAGGCTGCCTAAGGAGGTGGTGAGCTCCCCCTCACTGAAGGTCTTTAAGCAGCAGCTGGATGCTTAAGGCTGATCCTGCGTAGAGCAGTGGGTTGGACTAGAGGGCCTGTATGGCCCCTTGCAACTCAGTGATTCAGTGATTCTATTTTCCTCATTACTCATTTTTATTGTGTACCCAGTAAAGAGTGTAGTTTGCTAACCCAAGTCATCTCCAGTCAACAGGTATAAGCTCTCCCAATGTGGTCAATGATCTCATATTTATACACAGGACCCATTCAAGTTTGAAACAGCAAGCAAAACTCAAGGCTTTGCCCTCCTTTTGCTGGTGCAGAAGCCACCCTCAGACCCTGCCCCTCCCCCTTTACCACAGCAGGAAGATACATTAAAGCCACAGCGCAGGGGAAGTCACATCATATCACCTTTGAAATTGCTCTTAGCTGTGCTAAGGACTCCTAAATGGTTTCCTCCGGCAGGATCCACATCAAGTCCTCCCCTTGTATGCTGGATTGAAAGCAGAGTGCGTCACCACCAGCATAAAAGCCACTTCCTCAACACAGAACAACCTCTGCTGGCAACTGATGTGCCTCTTGCTCCTAGACTTACTGAAGCACTTTCATGGGAGAGGACCTGAACAGGCAATTAAGACAGAAGAGTGAAAGGGGTGGAGGGAGAAGGAGAAGTTAGGGACAGAAGTATTACAGAAGTAGCAAAAAGCAGGAGAAGAAACTGAGATGGGTGATCATGGCTACCTCACTTCCTATTACAGCACATAACAATGATTCTCTAGCAAGGAAGAAAATAACAAAGATTGCAGCTTACTGCGGGGGAAACCTGACTGTGCTCCTATAGCCTTTTCTCCTCATACCAAGCTTATTCCTGTGAGGAACAAGCACCTGCTGAGTACCATATGTGACTTTTCTTTGTTCAGGTTGAGAAACAGGAATAGTCCAATTCACAGAGCACTGCTTTGTGACAAGCAAACTGGTGATGATGGAGAGGGAGGTCTTTGAATAGGTGATGAGGCCCCAGTGTGGATTCATTATGTACCTTTACAGAGAGCACTTTTGACATCGAGAACAAGTATTCTCTGTGAATACATAATTTTGAACTTGATGAGGTAGGATTCTCTATTTGTACTTTACATTTGGAATATCTTTATTATACATGTAAAACATGTAGCTTTTGATATTAATGTATACATTGTATGTTTATGTTATCTAGGAGTGAGTCACTGAGGAAAGTTGGAAACAGAGGTAAAAATTCGGAACCCCATTTTGGCTTGACTCCAAATTTACCTCATTAAGGACTTGGACATGACACTTTGATTTAATAATTTCTTTATTAGTACACCTTTCACCAATCCAAGTCTTCATTATTCTTCCACCTTTGCCAGGTGAATCTAAACACCTGAGAACCTACCCACGATGATTCATGCAACGTTCACTTTTAGATTAGACTACTGTAATTCACTCTATGCAGGCCTATCCCTGACCTTGATGCGGAAACTGCAGCAGGTACAAAGTGCAGCTGTGCAGTTCACACTAGGACACCACAGAGGACACATATTCAACTAGTCCTCCAGAAGCTGCATTGGTTGCCAGTTCATATAATCATACAATCATAGAGTTGGAAGAGATCTTCAGGGTAATCTATACATACCCCCTGCACAATGCAGGAACTCACAACTACCTGCCTACCCACAGTGACCCCACGTTCATGCCCAAATGATCCCCCCACACAGACCAAAAATCTCCAGAATCCAACCTGGCCTGGAGGAAATTCACCTACCATCCCACAGTGGCAATTAGCAATTCCCTAGGTGTGCAAGGAAGGGCCACAAGAGACAAACACTGGCTTGTCCCTTCATTCCTTCCTGCCCACCCCCTCACAATCTACCTAAATTCATAAAATCATCATTTCTGTCGGACAACTATTTAGCTTCTGCTTAAAATTTTCCAAAAAAGGAGAACTCACCCACCTCCCAAGGCCTATTCCACTGAGGAACAGCTCTAACTGCCAGGAACTTCTCCTGGATGTTTAGCCAAAAATTCTTTTGAATTAATTTCAACCCATTGGTTCTATTCCGACCCTCTGGGGCAACAAAGAACAACTCTGCTCCATCTTCTCTATGACAGCCTTTTAAGTATTTGAAGATAGTTATCATATCACCTCTTAGTCATCTTATTTCCAGGCTAAACAGACCAAGCTCCTTCAACCTTTCTTCATATGACGATCTCCAAAGCCCTCACCACCTTTGTAGTCCTTCTTTGAACATGCTTCAGTTGTAGTGCCCAAAACTGAACACAGTACCCCAAATGAGGTCTAACCAGAGCGGAGTAACATCACCTCACATGATCTGGACACTAGACTTGCCTTGCAGGGGGATATTGACCACCTAATGAGGATACTGACAACCATAATTTTGGCATAAAATATTTGGCCACAGCCTTTATTCAACATTGAGCGTGGCAAGCATGGGAAGAGAATCATGCCATCTTGTGGTTACCCTACCACAAGGAAGCCCACCACAGCCTGCCCCTCAACGGGTTGCCTTGGCTATCCAGCCCCAAAACCTAAACATAATGGCAGGCTGAAACGGGGGAGGCACCATGGAGTTACCCCTCTGGGCACCAGCCTCTGTTGGGTTCTCCTGCCCCCCAGGAATTGCTAGCCTTCAATCAGGCTCTGCATCCACACAGCCCTTTAAGGGGCCCCCCAAATCTAGGGGAGGACAGTGCACAAGCTCGGCCTCCCCAAAATTGATCCTTCCCATGCTCCACTTCCGCAGGCTGTGACAATTAATCAATAATATAACCCAACATCTAACAAAAAGTCAAACAATTCATAAACAGGGAGGGAGGGAGGGTTTTGCGTCTTCGGGCGTGTCTAGCATCCTTTTTCCCTCAAAAAGTAAAATGAAATAAAATTGCTGGGCTTTCCTGACATCGCGAGGCGGTTGGGCCAGGAAAAAGGCTCCTTCCACCAAGCAATGCGTCTTCGGGCACTCTGAAGGGGGGAAAGAGGCCAAAGAATATCAGGCCATCCGTTTAACTGACGCCCAGTTCGGCCACACCCCCTGTTGCCATGCCAACACACACACTGCTCAGAGGATGCCAGGGCTGGGCAATCTCTCCAACCAGCCAGGTCCCTGTCGGCGTTCCTCCCCCGCAGCAGCAATGGCCCCCTTAGATAAGTCTTGGCGGCTTTTTCTTTTAATACAGCCCAAAATCTCATTTGCCTTTTTAGCTACCAAGTCACACAACTGACTCATGTTCAGTGTATGGTCTACTAAGACCCCCAAGACCTTTTCACATGTACTACTGTCAAGACAAGTAGATGTATCGCACGCCTCTTAATCTTGTCTTTTGTTTTATATTTTAACAGTTTTATTAGTTTCATTGCTTTTATGGCTCATTTTATCCATGTAAAATAGTCAACGGCTTCTAAATGTTGGCTTTTATGGTGAAGAAGTTTTAAGTTTTATTGCTGATGCATTGTTAACCTTTTAATGTATTACCTTCCCTTTACAAACTGCTATTGTATAGTAGTGCTTCAAAAATTTTGGTCTAAATGACCATAAATAAATAAAGTAAATAAGTCAAGACAAGTCTCCCCCATCCTATATTGGTGTATTTGGTTTTTCCTACCTAAATGCAGAACTTTACATGTGTCACTATTGAACTTCATTTTATTCAGTTTAGACCAGTTCTCGAGCCTATCAAGATCATCCTGTATCCTGATTCTGTCTTCTGCTATGTTTGCTACCCCTCCCAGTTTAGTATCATCTGAAAAATTAATAAGCACCCCCTCTATTCCTTCATCCAAATCATTTAGGGATATGTTGAATAACACAGGGCCCAGGACAGATCCCTGAGATACTCCACTCGTCACTCCTCTACAAGAAGACAATGAACCATTTACAAGCCCCCTTTGGGTGCAATCTGTCAACCAGTTCTTGATCCACCTAACAGTAATAAGATCCATGCTTCATTTTACCAACTTGCTAATAATAATATCATGTGGAACCTTATCAAAAGCCTTACTGAAACCAAGGTAAGAAATGTCCACAGCATTCCCAAGATCTAGCAAGTTAGTAACTTTCACCCCCCAAAAAAAGAGATAGTTAGTCTGACATGATTTGTTATTGAGAAAGCCATGCTGACTTTAAGTAATTACAGCCATCCACTCTAGCTTCTCCAGGACCAACTGTTTGACAATTTGTTCTTAAATTTTGCCTGCTATAGACATCAAGCTGATAGGTCAGTAGTTACATGAATCCTCCTTTTTCCCCTTCTTGAAGATGGGGACAACATTTGCCTGCCTCAAGTCTTCTTGCACTTCACCTGTTCTCCAAGAATTGTCAAAAATAATGGATAGAGGCTCAGAAATTACATCTGCAAGTCCTTCTAATACCCTTGAATGTAATTCATCAGGCCCAGAAGATTTGGTTTCATTTAAAGAAACTAGGTGACAGGACCAATATATGAAGGGAACTGACTTTATATCATCTAAGACAATAATAGAATATATTCTTATAATAGACTATACTCTCATATGTATCAACAATTACTCTGCTAAGAAAGATGGTAATAATTTCTAGATCAGGATCAATATGTGATGGGAACTGAATATGTATGCCAATATGTATGTTAAAAGAGGATGGCAAACTATATTTCAAATGTATTAACAAGACAGCAGCAGTAACTCTTAGGTCAGGGCCAATTTATGAAGGCGACTGACCTTATATCACTTAAGAT
Source organism: Paroedura picta (assembly GCF_049243985.1). NCBI lineage: Eukaryota > Metazoa > Chordata > Lepidosauria > Squamata > Gekkonidae > Paroedura > Paroedura picta. The sequence continues at coordinate 41,924,208 of NC_135374.1, read as the reverse complement.
AATAATAGAATATATTCTTATAACAGATCATACTCTCATATGTATTAACAATCATTTTGCTAAGAAAGATGGTGAAAACTTCTAGATTAGGATTAATATGTGATGGGAACTGAATATGTATGTTAAAAGAGGATGGCAAACCATATCAGCTGGTCGCTTTTTTCTCTTTACTTTCTGTAAATGCTTTATATAATAATAAATAATAAAATTATATTTAAAAAAAAGAAACTAGGTGTTTATGGACAAACGATACAGTGATCCTAGGCCACAACTCCCATTCCTTATCACTTGAAATTATTTGCCAGGTTGTGCACGATTCCCTCGCAAGAGAAGACTGAAGAGAAATAGGAATTGAGCAATTCAGCCCTCTCTTCATTACCTGTTATATAGTCACTTTCTGGTCCCCACAATGGTCCTATCATGTCCCTAATATTTTTCTTACTTTGAATATAACTAAAGAATGCCTTTTTGTTGGTTTTAGCATTTCTTGCTACCCTAAGCTCATACTGAGCTTTAGCTTTTCTAACACTCTCCCCGAAAGAATTGGTTATTTGTTTATATTCCTCCTTGGTTATAAAGTCCTCCTTCCATTTCCTAAATGAGTCTTTTTTATTATTAAATTATTTTGAAAGTTGTTTATGGAACCATCCTGGTTTCTCTAGGTTCCTCCTAGTTTTCCTTCTCAAGGGAGTTGTCTGTGATTGTGCCTTCAGTATTTCACTTTTGAGAAACTGCCAACCTTCTTCAACTTCCATCTCCTTATGTTTTTCTGGCCATGGGATTCTACCCAACCTAACTTTACATTTGTCAAAATTTTCTCTCCTGATGGTGACCCTGTATGTGTGACTACATACAACTTTTCCCTTCCCCAACATCATAAAGTCCAAAATCACATGGTCACTACTACCAAGCACACCCACAATTTTACCTCGTCAACCAGTTGAATTCCAGATCAAATTCAAGGGGTTGGTTTTAACCTTTAAAGCCTTGTGTGGTTTCAGCCCTGTGTATCTATGGGACTGCCTGTCCCAATATTCACCCAGATAACAGATCTATAAATGCAAATATGCTGGCAGTCCCTGGCTCTAAAGAAGTGCAAGTGGTCCCAGCTTGTTGGAATATCCTGCAGGCAGAGATGTGGGCCCTGACAGTACTATCAAAGGTAAGGTGACCAGATTTTAACATCGGTAAAGCGGGACACCATTGACTGGGTGGGTTCTTGATTAAAAATTTGGTCAATATTGAGCAACAAAAAGTTTCATAGAATGCATAGAATGCAAAAAATAGTATTGTAATATATATATTTTAATTTTAACATAAATACAATTTGCCAGGTACCCCCAGATGTCCCTCCAAAAGTGGGACAATCTGGTCACCTTAATCAAAGGTCCACATGGCTTGCAAAATGGCACTGTTCATCAGGCATATGGCTGAGGCCAGGATACACAGACAAATTTCAAACACACACCCAAACACCCCACTCCGCCCAGATATACTGAGATAAAGTATTGGGGTTGAGTTTTTACTATTGTTTATTATTACAGTTTTATATTCTGATTTTAACAGTTGCAGAAAAATATGTTGTACTCAACTCCAAGACTGGATGCAAAGTTGGGTGGTTACTAAATTGAATAATAAATATACCAAGGCCAAATGCTGTGTGCAAAACAGGAGTTCAACAAGTTCATGAAACTTCCAGCCAAGATGACTGAATAAGGTAAATTACTCCTCTTCATTTTAATCTCTGGTTTTGGTCCTGTGCTGGTTAGTAGTTGTTTCCAAGGAGCTCATTGGGACTCACTTCTCAATAAAAATGAAGCCCATGAAACTATAGGCAGCAACATTTCTACACTGATGGCACTTTCCTACACAATAACAAGAAGCCTATATGTCGTCTGGAAACCTCTCTCACACTCACACCCCTCCGTATCTTAAATTGAGACATTAGAAGCCACTTGCAGTTTTTAACAACTCTCCTTAGCACACCACAGCAATTATTAGAAAATGTGTCTTTTGTTACTATATTGCCTCCATTCTCTAGCCGGAAAGCCCTTATCTGTCAAAACCTAATTTTCAACAATGCTTCCAATTTACTAATCTTAATTACTGTTTTGTTGAAATTAGACTGTATCTCAAAACTCAGCATCCTGAATTTTGTCTTTGGTTATCTAATAATTTCTGAAATTGGGATAGCCCACAGAGATTTTTATGCTTTCAGTAAGAAAAGTTAGTAGCGAAAACAAATCCATGAGAAAACAACCCACTGATATGATAGCTGTCTGTCTGCAGGGAGTATTTTTATGGGGGGGACCACTGAAACATGTATTTTCCCCATCTATAGTCTCTGATGTAATGCATTCTGTCACTAATTCCAGTATATGTATGGACTCTACCATATAGGTGTGGACAAATTATCCCCTCAGCAGTCAGACTTAAAGGGCTCAGACCAGGTGTCAGTCATATTCAAATAGGGAGCCAAGTTGTGAAGAAGAAAATCAATTTTTCTCCAACATGAAACAATTTTTTCTCCAAGGTGCTGCAACTAATTGCCTGGAAGAATGAGATGCTGCCTGGGATAGCAAACTGGCTCTAATTAACTGATAAGGACCAAGGTCAGGATAACAAGCAGGAGATGACTTCCAGACACTTCCTCTTTGCAAAGCTGCCCTGCAAAAAAGGTGAATAATCTCCCCCCCCCAAAAAAAACCCCATAATAGATTAATTGCTAGGGAAAGAGAAAAGTCTTCAGGTAGTGGAAACCTGCCCCATCGAGGATAGACTATACTGTCTTTGTATTGGCAAGCTTTGTATTCATCTGCCATTATGATGATACTATAAGAGGCATGACTACCTCCAGCATGACTACGCTATTCCCCCCCCCCAGTAGTGGAAGAGTACACAGGTAGTGAAAGAGGCTCCTGCAAGCCAAAGTGCTTTAGAACAGGGGTAGTCAACGTGTAGTCCTCCAGATGTCCATGGACTAAAATTCCCATGAGACCCTGCAAATGCTGGCAGTCCCTGGCTCATGGGAATAGTCCATGGACATCTGAAGGACCACAGGTTGACTACCCCTGCTTTAGAACATTCTCCTCACATCCATCTTCACAATAATCCTGTGAGGGATTCACAATAATCCTCACCCAGGGAGTTTCCACAGCATAAGTGGGGATCTGAACCTGGGCCTCCCAGATGCTAATTTGACACTCTTAATCACTACACCACACTGGTATATGCAACTGCCCTGGAAATTTCCAACAATCCTCTGTGAGGCATGTGCCCAGCACACTGGAGACTGCGCCCCGAGCAGAAATGGAATTTTAACTCCAGAGTAACTCATCCAAACTCCTATGCGATGGCTATACAGTAAAACATATTGAAAGCCAAAAAGGTCAGGAAAGCTGGTCTTCAATGTAATAAACTTAGACTCACCAGAACAGACAACACTATATGTAAGATAAAAGCATTTGAGAACCTGGAGTTTCAGCTTGGCAATACTGAGGGCCATTTCGCACGGCTTCAAAATAGCACAATGGTTGCTAATTGAAAACGCTACTAATTTGCCTTAATGCACGACGTCGCAGACAATCTGCAACACTCCTGAAACCAATCAGCAAAAAGCGCTTCGTTGTAGCGCTTTTAGGGGAATCCAGAAAAGTGGATTCACCCTCTGGATAGCGATACACTCCTGCAACCAATCTGCAACACTAGCGCTAAAGACCTGTGCGTTACCATTGTTGCGGGTTCTTCAAAGTCCCTCCTCCTGAGCCTGTCCTCCAAACTTCCGGCGAAGCGATCGCCATTTTTTTTTCTCCGAGCGAGCGGGGATAAACGCACAAGCGAGCCTCTTTCTCTTTAGAGGCTTCCCTGGCTTCAGTCCTTCACCTTTAGTCACTAAGCACAAACCACATAAAAGCCCGTTTGCTGAAATAAAGTCCCTTTATTTTTTACACATTAATTCAGCCGAAAATCGGGCCCGTGAGAGGGGGGGGGATTTTTTTTTATCACTCGAGGCAGCGTGCCAACGATTATACAATCAAACGACAGCTCACATTAGGCAGCTGGATGGGTCTCTCCGTTGCAACGAATCTACCTAGATTCGTTGCTATGGGTCTGTTTTTTTTAAAAAAAACCTTTCTTAAAGGGAAAGGGGCTGTTTGGGAGCATGCTAACGGCTGCCCATTGGCTGCTTGATGGCCAGGGGCGGGACGAGCTTGGCAATAGCGCTTCCTTTCTAGCGATTTCTGCCGAGACCGGAAGCCTGTGGGAAACGCTACAAAACGCAACTGATTCCACTACAAAGGCAGGTATGCATAACGACGAATTCCACTATTTTAAATGGCGATTTTTCATTCCGCAAACAATTTGCAACAAAGATCCCCGTGCGTAAAGGCCCTGAACTGAGTGATACATTATGTACATACACATGCCTACAGAAAGCGCTCCAGCCTCATATCATGCCCAGTTGAATGTCACATGCCTCCCTGTCCTTGAGCAATATTTGGTTCTGTCTGCACCCTGGAGAGACTGGGGGGGGGGGACTTTCCACGACTAGAGGCAGCTGCTGGTGATAACTGATTATTCTTAAATTATGTGGCAGGTTTTAATCATCAGTCAAAAATCCCAGGAAAGCTAAGGCTGCTACTGATTTAAATGATGTGATCTGACCAATTTGGTACTATGAGTCCCTTCAATTTGCTGCTTTGTTTCGAAAGGAAGAAAATGAAGGTACCTTTGCCAGACTATACTGCCCATAATTCCTCCCCTTAATCTCATCCGTTCCTGCTCTTCTGATCCACTGACTGAGCCTGTTCTCTGCAAGTAGCCTAACCTTTTACAGTTTAATTTATTTCTCCAAACCAACCTTTATTCTCTTTCCCCCTCCTCCATTTTCTCCTCCTCCCTTTCTATGTTTCATCTTCTTTTAAGAGTACAGAAAGGCTTTCCCATTTTGACTCTTTGATAAGCATAAAATTACACCCAGCTGAAAATGGGGCATCAATGAGGAAACCATTATAAGGTCTGGTTTCAAGAGTTGCTCAGAACCTGAGTGCTGTTATGAAGAGGAAGAATAGGGCATGCCTGTGCTTAGCAAAAAACTGGTCTAGAGATCACAGGAGTGCTGCTCTCCTGTCTGCCTGGCAGCACCTGCAGCACCCAGCAGGAGCTAGTTCAATGGTGACTTTCATGCACTTAAAGGAAGTGGATAAAAGTTAATGAAGCCAGTAATGCACATAACAGACAAGGGAGAAATTAGCTTGTCCCCTTTTTCTTCCTTTCAAACCGGAAGACACGGCAGTGCAATATATTCTCTGTAGCTTCAAGTTAGGAGACCCAGCTGAGTAACTGGAACACTGAGCTACAGAAAAAGGAAATACATCAGAAAAAAATTGGGGAGGGAAGACAATGGTATTGAAGCAAAAAAAGAAATGATCTGGTAAAAAATCCAGGTTGCATCTTCTCCCTATGCAGCACTGGGAATTACATCCCACTATCGCCAGACCCACCAGATTTCACTTGAGGCATAATGTACACATAAAGCTTACATAGACAAAGATCAAATATGCCTAGGAACAAAGTTCAGTGGTTTATTTCTCCAGGAACCTGCACAAGGCAATTTATAATGTAGTAAAAACATTGTACAAATTAAAATCCAGCACTAAAGCCCAGCATAAAAACCCAGCCAATAAAAACAAGCCACTGGCAGCTTAAAAGAACAATGACCAGACTCAAAGGCTGCTTGCTATCTTGGCTTGTGGGAGAGATATTAATTGGTGGGTTGGACAATCGGGAAAGAGATTCCTTGATTCCCCAACTGTATATCAATCATATTATTTGGGCATAAGTGTACCTGATTTTATGGCAGGATAGACAACAGGGCCGGTGTAGAGCATGCCCAGTCAACTCTCCTCTCACTCACAGTGGCAGAATGCCAGGGACAGCATCAGGGGTGGCATGGAGAATACCCAGTCAGCTCTCAGCATCAGGAGGGTAGGGAGCATGGCAGGGCTGGTGCAAAGCATGCCTGCTCAGCTCTCCCTCTGCTCTCACCAGCTGGAGACTGGTAGGGTAGCATGGAACATACTCGTCAGCTCTCTCTCCGCTCTCAGTGGCAGAAGGTGTGGGGAGTGACAGGACCAGCATGGAGCATGCCCGCTTGGCTCTCTTTCAGTGGCAGGAAGCCGGGGAGAGTGGCATGGCTAGTGTAAAGCACGCCCGGTCATCTCTATCCCTGTGAGAGTTGTGCAGCTGGGCCAGAGTAGCGTGGAGGGTTCTTGGGTGGCCATCAGCAGTTCCCCAGCTTACCTGGTGCCAGCTCTTCCTCTTCCTTGTATGTACTGGGAAGCAGCACAGAGAAGGAGGAGGAGAACGGGGGTAGGGAAGAGCTTCTGATTAGCCCTCAGTTGGGTGAGTGTCCTCACCCTAGTGGGGGCATGTTGCCCAGCAAGGGCCAATCAGATACCCAGCACATTGTTGGAAGCACCTGATGCTTTTTATGTGCTTCCTGTGTGTAACTCTGCCATATGATAAATATAAATACATGTTTGAAAGGAAACCAAGCAAAATACCTTAAGCAATGTTACAGCTGAAAAGAGTCTTGACAACAGCAGCTTTGATAAAGTTGCATTCTTTAGAAATTCTGTATGCCCATTAAGAACCCTGCACTGTTTAAAAGGTCAACAGCAGAGAGACTCTTAAACCAGTTTTGTAAACTCTGGACAGTCAAAGCTGTTGAGCTTTAAACCTGCTTCCAAAACCAATTTCAAATTCTATTTAAAAGCACATCATGTTGAGCAGTAGCCACGGATAATGGTTGATATCTGCATGATTCTGATTAAAGCTAGTGGACGGAAACTGCATTCAAGAGCCAAGTATGCAGTCCTGCAGCCTGCACCCAATCACACGGCTAAGAAATCAAGAACATTCTATGCTCACAGGATCTAAAGGAAGCAGAACGGAACCAACAGGACATATCCTTTAATAAGCAATTCTTCATGGCAGGAGGAGGAAAGCACACCACTAGGATATTATCATAAGGCTTAATGCTTCACCCACAAGTGCACTTTATCAAATCAAAGGAGCCTGTGAAAATGATGCTTATTCAGAATAACTGAATTACAGCAGTTCATTTCCAGCAGTCTAGGGAAGAGATCTGTTTAGGAAAGAAATTGTGCTGGGAAAGAGATTTTCATCTCTACTGCTCTGCAGCCATTTTGTGTATTGTGCATAATGGTGATAAATAATTCTGTTAGTCTATTGTTAATTTTATTGTGGTATTCAGTACTATAATTCTATCATTACATTTGTTTGGTGTTCCAGAATTCTGTTTTGGTTTTTTTTTTACAAAATATGCTCACAACACACACAAGCAAGTATTTCTATCTCATTCTTTTACAAGTTGCTTGTTTCATTTTTCAGGGTTTTGCCATCCAGCTGTCATCATAGATAGATGGGAAATTCCCTTGCTAGTACAATTTACCCAGAGACATAATAAAATTTTATAGATAAATTGGAAAAAAATCCCAGAAGTGTTCTTTCTAGCTGCACATGGTCTGTGTAGATTCAAACAGGGCTGTCAAGAGGAACTACAAGCCCAAAACAAAGATTCCCTCTAGACCTCCTACACACATTTAAAGAAACACAACATTAAGAAGGGAAGAGAAGGAAGAGAGAAAAAAGGGATATGTTTATTGAGACAAGTGAACTAAAACTATCTGGAATTTTCTTCTTCATTAACTCTCTCTCATCGTGGCAGAACAGACAAAAACTGGGGGAAAGTAGACAGGATCCCAACAATGCTTAACAGAGTAGAGAAGAAAAAGTGTGTCTAGCTATCCAGGTTCTTGTCTCTTCATAAAACTTGAAAACATAGCAAGTGCCTGCTCTCTTCAGGAAAGCACTTATGATTTCAAGTCAAGCAACAGAGTAATCCAAGGAAACAAGTCTTTTTCTTGCTCACAATATTATAAAAGTGTTATAGTACCTCAAACTCACCAAGCCTATATATGTCCAAAAATGCCTTGACCATGTAATGGATGGTCAGCCTTCAGCTTACATGTGAAAAAAGTCACCATAACCAAACAGTCTTCCTGCCTATGTGTGAAAAGGTCAAGGCACAATAACTTTGACACAAAATACAGAAACGGAGAGGATGATAAAGTAAAACGGTATTTTGGAACCTCATACAGATAAACTACATCATTAGATAACACCTGTATCATATGCCTCTTGGAGCAAGTTAATCTGAACATCACAACATAACCAAAATTCCACACATATTTCAGAATGGGATTTAGAACAAGGCCAGGGTCTTGACTGGAACCAGGGCCTTTTTAGTCCTGGCCTATACCAGGCAGAATGAGCTCCCTGAAGAGCTAAGGACCCTGATCGACCCTGGGAGTGGTAGCATAGAAGCCCAAAGTATAAATAAACAAATAAACAAACAATGGTCATTAGCCCCAGGGTTAATGACCCATTAACCCAAAGGTAGTCACAGAATCCCTGAATCCCAAGCCCAATAAAGTTGCCATTTTTCCTGCTTTTTGGAAGGAATTGGTACTGATGGATGTCATGTATACAGAAGAAAGACTCAATTTCTACTGAGAGACTAGTTTCTTTTTTTAAAATGTTAGAAAGGGCATCTAGTGCCACTTGGGAGGAGAAGCAGTGGGGCATATAAAGGGAAGGGGGAAGATGCAGAGCCCAGCAAATGCAGCATGACATGAAAAGATGCAATAACTGAGGCACTGCCTGTTCTAAGAAAACCTTTGATTCCACACAACATTACATCCCACTGGGCAGAGCTGCCAGCCTCCATGTACCCACTCAGATGATTTGGAGGTTGTCAGAATTAAGCTGTCATTTTTGCCAGTAGAAGCTGTCAGTACCACCTCCCCCTACAGCCCTTATTACATGAGATTAAGAAAGCTAGCTTCCCTGGGCAGCCCAAACAGGCATGTAAAAAATAGGTTAGCCCTGGATTAACCAGATAAATGTGGGTGGTTTCACTTGAAATGACAGTGCAGGTTGTCACCCTTTTTCTGTCATCAGAAGCAGTGGTGTTTTCCACCAACTCTTGTGGAAAGTAGCCAGTGCCCAGGTAAACAAAGTTTTCGATGCAATTTAATGAACTGGTCTTGTTCTTAGTTAAACCATTTTCCCTTACTGCGTAGGTTATGTTTGTTTGTCATATTCATGGGGGGGGGGGTGGGTGGGATTTACCATGGTCACCAGCATAAGGATAAAGCTGAATAAGCCTTATGCCTGCATACTTCTGTTCCTTGCTACACAAATGTCAATTGTTGCCTTCTGATTTAGTGCAAATCACAATTCATCATTACACTTGAGCCAACAAACCACAATTTGGGAGAAGGCTCTTGTCCCCCAGGGCTTCTGATTGGTTGTGCAAATTAAAAGAAAGCTGTTTCACAACAAGGTGCCACCACTGTGGTTCTTTTATTCTCTCTCTCCTGTTTCCCAGAGCACTGTTCAGAATTATTCATCTTGTCACCTGCCTTTGGGCTTCAGGTGTATGTGAATGTGTTGCCTGCCTCCTACAGCAGCCATTTTGTGGTTGGGTCCCCCCAGCCCACATTGTGCCAGAATTCCAAAGATGCCCACAGGTTGGGAACCACCACAAACAATTTTTACAAATTAAAGAATCAGAAAACAATCTAAGGCAAGATGCGCTACAAACAATACGCAACATAGAATTACAAAGTAAAGACAATGCAGTAAAAGTACATTTTATGTACAATACTAGCTTCCAAGCCCATTCCTAAGAACGGGCCTTGAAAGGGTCCTCTCCCCTGGCTCCCGGCCAGGCAGCTGAAGGTGGCTTTCGACCGCAGCTCACAGCCGGATCAAGTGGGGCGGGTGGGGGCTGGCCAGCTAGTTAGTAGGCCCAGGACAGAGCTCCTTAGCAGGCAGTCAGCAGGCCAGGAGGCCCTCGTTAGCAGGCCCGTGTGGTAGGCCAAGAAGCCCTCATTAGCTCCACCATGACCCTTTGCCCAGGGCCCTCTCCTCTTACCTGCTGCTGTCTCCAAGCACTGAGGCGCATCTGAGAGCAAAGAGGCTAGAGTCCAGGGCCAGAGGGCGGGAGCTGCAGTCCTATTCCAACTTGGACAGCCAGACATGTTCCACACACACACACCCCAGCAGTTTCACAAATAAATAGAGGAACCATGGATAAGGATAATCATTGTAATGGACTACCATCCTAATAGCAATAGATATAAAATGAGTTTAGAAACCAATACATAAATATGTTTAATTTTTTTGAAAATGACTGGAGCATAGTTGGTCATATTTACTTGGCTGGATTTCAGTTGTTGTAGCCCAGTTAAGTGAACTGGTTGCTTGAACAAGTCTATGGTAGTCTACCTAGTTCCTGACACCGTTTAGCATGGAAGACCAGATACCACAAGATAGTTAATGCTTCTCTGAAAGAAGACTACCTTCTGACTACCTTCAAAACAGTTATGAGACCTCTCCTGAAGAAGTTTTTGGACCCACATGATCTTTACAACTATTGGCTGGGCTGGTTTGGCAGGATGCTTGAAAGGGTTATTGTCTTCAGTTCCAGACTTTCTCAGAGGAGGCAAATTTTCTAACTTTCATTACAGTTTAGTTTCCTAGTAGGCTTTGAAGTGATCCTGCTTTAATCTCCCAAGTGAAGGTTATCAGTCAGGGAGGAGATGTCCCCAGGAGAGCTGCAGAGAGATAACTTTGCATTCTGTGCTTCCAGGTGGGCACAGGTGCAACAGTTTTCTGAGACAACCCTCCAAGTGATCTTTGTTGTATTTCAAATAACCTTATTTGTATGGTCACAGCTGCTGCTTCTGCAGGTCTTACTGATTTTTATGTTGTAGACTTTATGTTATTTGACTTTGAATAGATTAATAAACGGGAGACATTAAAAATAAGCTTGAATTTAAACACAACGAGTAAGAACATCCCTTTTAATAATCATCAAACATACGGAGAAACTGATGACTGAAACTGCAGTTCAACTAAACTGAAAGTAAAAGATCAGGTGCCTTGCCTGGCTTCCTCAATCTATGCTGGACAATCCATAAAGGACAAAAGGTGCTTCATGGTATCTTCAGTTCACACCCTTGGTTTGCACACAGCCAGAATATCATCACTGAGTCAATAGTTTAAAAGGGAAATAAGGCACCAATTTAGTGAGGTGGAAAGGTGACGGAATACATGTTTTAAATGACTATTGCATTCCAACATAAGCTTTTGTGAGTCCCTTCATTACATGCAATGGAGTATAATTCCATCAGATTGATATATATACACAACAGAAAGGTGGGAGATGTTACAAATAATGGCCAGTTCAAAACAAGATCCAATCCAATGAGGAATTGATTCACTCAGAGTAAGTGTGAGAACCTCCCAACCATTGTTGAATAGGCAAAATGAGACAAATTGAAAGGAAGAGGTATAGTTGAAGTAATCAACCTCTGTAAAGGATATGTGAGAGATCAGTTAGGAATATCCCTGTTTTATGCTCTGGGAGGGTATAATCTTGAATGTATTAATTCATTCTAATTCAAAAAGTAGGCAAAATGTTTTGGTTTAGCAGTTGAAGTATCTGTGCTATAAGGTTAGGGATGAGTTGAGTTCTCTTCAAATGTTCTCTATGAATAAGCCTCAATGCAAATTATAATTCCTCCAGGTTCTTAGAAGGGCCATTATTTAATTGCCTGCACTACATTTCTCCTGAGCCAACTCGACAGGGGGCATCCAACAGTAGGTAGACACAAAATGTCAAGTTTCAACCTGGAGTGGCCCCCATTTTCACAGGTGGGGGAAACACTATCTTGACACTGCTACTTCTCTGCTTTTTCTATTTTTGCTCCTCAATTTGGGTTGGAAACATAACTATTATAAATTATAAATCTAAATCTAAATAAATAAATATTATAATATAATGTTTTTGGCTTGCAGCTCATCCTTTCTGATGAACCTCTGACCACTTGGAAAGGATCATATCCTTTTCCAATTGCTGTTGCCTTGATTTTTTCTCTCTTTAGCAATAGCATGAGGTCCTACCACTTCTGCTCCTGCTGTAACTGCAGCACAAGCACTGCCTTCCCAAGTCTTCAACAGCCTTAACTCAACTAAGGATTCCATCTTTGTGACCATGTCCCTCATCCTTTGATGCTCTTGATTTAACAACTACTAAGCAAAAATAAACTACAAAGTTATATTGCAAAGATCAATTTTACATAAATTTCCATATGTAGATGTCCATAGATACAAAGTCAACACAGAGATCACTTTTAAGCTTTTTTCTGAAAGTTTTCCAGCTCACACAGTGGCTAAGACAGTGGGATACAAATCAGCAATTCCCACATTCAGATCTTTATCTTTGCCATTTCCTCACTGCGCCCTCCTAAGCAGAATTTATTTCATTTCATTTACATCCTGCCTTTCTCCTCCATAAGGCACCAAATTGCCCTCCTCCATTTGATCCTCACAGAAACCGTAGTGAGGTGGAGTAGGCTGAATGTGTGTAACTTGCCCACAGTCACCCAGCAAGCTGGATTTGAACCTGGGCCTCCCAGGTCCTAGTCCAACAGTCTAGCCATTACACCACATTGACTTCAATAAACCTGGAATGGAGCCAGTCTAGTTAAGATGGCAATCAGTGACCTTAGGCAAGCCACTCGCCTTCCTCCTCTCAACCCTGTAGTATGAGGATAATAATACTGATCTGCCTTGATAGGCTTGCTGCAAGAAACCAGTACACACATTCTTAATATAGCAGCAATAGGTAATAAAGTGCTGCAATTAACCTGTGTACTATAAAATGAACTTTTCAACTTCTTGACTCAAAGGGAATTCGTGTTCAACTGACCCACTTAAATTCAGTTGAAGACTCAAGTCAGTCTTCATGTATTTTAAGTAGTAATTGAGCAGCCTTTCATACTGCTAAAAGAGTCAGTTATCCTTATAAAGGCAGAACGCTTCTCTTCTGTAACAGCAACACACAAGCTCCCAAATCAAGGACTGTGTCTGCATTTGAGACATACCTTGCTTTGAATTTCTATTGGATACTGTGAACTGACACTTTATGCAAGGCTTTCTTCTCCTTGTTTCCCAGGTTGAAATTCACCATATTTTTTCTACATTGAGAGTCGGAAGGAGGCAGCCTCCAGTAATGGTTTGCTTCCTTCACTTTTCCAAAATGATGCCTCCTTGCATTTTCTTTTTGTTGTGTCCCTTAATTCCAACATTCAGTGTCCTAAATTGCCTCCCCTCTTTCCCCCAAGTATACTGGATGTGATTTCTTTAAATATATATATATATATATATTATTGCATTACAGCACTGCTGCAGTGTAATGAGCAACACTACCACTATTTGTTGTAATGCAATCACCCCTTTTTTTAAAAAATCAGATGTTTGGAATGGAGGAAGAGGGACATGCACAAATGACTCAAAATGGCGCCCATGGGGAAAACCTGCATGCAAGCATTTCTCCATTGGGCAACCCCAAATTAGATTTCACCTTAAAAAATGAAATCGCTATAATTGGGAATTCCTCAACTACGTAGTAAATGAGAGGGTGATTTGGGTCTGTGGCTGGAAGGCTGGATTTAATGCAGAAACTGATGGAAAAGCTAGCTCTTTAAAAATGCAAAACTGACCAATATCACTATTGTGGAAATTAATAATAATAATAATAATAATAATAATAATAATAATAATAATGATGATAATAATAATAATAATAATAATATTTGTTGAGCCATCTTGAAGTTGTGGTTAAAAGTGGCAAACTGAAAATTCAGGTTTGATTCCCCACACTTCCTCCATATGCAGCCAGCAGCTTTGAGACTCTTTCAAGTGGTAAAAAACGGGGTACAAAAGAATATCTCTTCTTTTTGCTCAGCAGACAGACAAGAAACAAACCAGACAAAGCTTTAGTGAAACTGTTGATCCCGTAATTACCAAGACAGGACTAAAATTATTTATGGAGGCAAGCTCATAAGACTGTTGCCAAGGCCGGAATCCTGCACTTACAGGTGGACTTAGTCTAGCATCCTGCAAAACCTCATGACAGATCTTGATCATACACGCCTCATGGATAGAGTGGTCCCAGAAAGCCAACTGTTAATGGAGCTTAGAACCTGGGTTCTCCATCTCCTCTGCTCCAGGGACTATGAGGGCACCTGTGTGATCCATGGAGAAGGGCAGGTTTCAGCTACATGCTTTTTGATGGCCCCATACCGTGAGACCTTTGGATTTCTGGTTCTGTGATTTCAGCAGGGGACCTATCTGAGTCTTGGGTATCAGAGTGCCTAAGAACTCTTCCTTTAGAATTTAATACAGTTTGAATAAAAAGAAAATGTTTGCAATGACAAACGGGAGAGAGTGAGCCATTGTCAACCCACTGAAACTAAGCTTCACACATTGCAAGTCTGAAGAAAAATGAGGAAAAACAGTTTTCCTTAAGGAGATGGCTATTTCCCCAGATGGCTCAATGTTTGATAGATGTTGTTAATGTCCTGAAAAAAATGCAATGCTGTCCACAACAGGAGACCATCTCCAAGTAACCAATAAAGACCAAGGTCATGACAACCAAATACAAAATAGTTTCAGAAGCTTCCAAAACTGAAGACTTATCCCAGAAAAAAAGTTTCTTCCAAATATGATTGCCATTGCTAAAAGGACTCATAGCTTGGAAGACTCTCCTTACCTAAAGCGACAACTCCAGGTATAGGATGATAAAAATTTGATTCATGTACTTGAAGCTGCTTCCAGAGTGAATAACTCTTCCAGTCTCCCTCCACCCCTACGCTTTCTCTTTTGGCTCTCTGGGTAGCAAAAAACACTTCTGGAAGACCTCACGGCTAATATGCGTGCTTTCACTGTTCAGAATAAATTTTCATAAATCTAGTTTTGCACTTTAACAGTATGGATAATTGCCATTCTTTGCTCTCCACACTAATAATTGCAGCTGCACTGAAAATAACTGAATGGCTTTTTAAAGGAGAAAATATCATTTCCTCTAATTCATAAGTATGCCAGTTCGTATCAATGTATGCAGAAATCAACACAAATATCAAAACTACTTTAGGCTTTTCTGTCAGTGCCGTCACACGCACCCAGAATGAGGAATCATCAAAGGAGTATATCTGGCATCAAAAGAATAGCACTTGTGTTTCCAAAATATACATGTTGTCTATAACTTGAGGAGGTTGATCACCTGCATTAGCATATTTAATGCCATTACCTCGGAGCACACAAGTTTCATGTTGTTACAAAACAGGATTAAACTGTGCAAATGAAATACCAGCTGCTTAAAAAATTCTGATGACTGTCAACCAGAAGTTATCTGGATTATCCAGAGGCAAGTAAATTAATCAAAATACTCAGTAATTTCACAACATAGGAATCAAAGGAATATTTACTAGACAGAGGAAGAGATAATGTATGTTTATATCTATTGTAAACAAGGATGTCTTCACGGAGAATATAAATGAAGTAAATAAATAAGTATAGGCTAGGAAGTTCCCAAGTTTGGGACAGGGGTTATGAAAGGCAGCAGAAAGTCTTCAGTGATCAGGGACAAAAAATGGTCTGGGGGGAGGGGCTGATATAAGCAGCTGCAGACAAGGATTATGCATGTGCACTACGCTCAAGCTGCCAGGAGCAGAGGGCACTATGCATATGCAGCTTAGTCCAGTGTCTCAGGGTAAGAGTCACAGTGGAAGGGGAACTGAGAACAGAAGAGCATTCATTTTGAGATCAGGCCCCAAACCAAATGCAAAATCACTCCAACTGTGAAAATGGGTTCCCCCTATCTGGGAGGAAGTAGAAATGCGGCCCTCTGGCATGCATCCCCAGAGCTCCTCCCCCTACCCCTGCTTGTCTTCACTTTTCAATCACCCTCAATGGGCAGCCCCACCCACAACCCAAAGAATCAAGAACTGGATGGACCTGAAGAACTAAAGGACAGATGCTTTCAGAGGTCAGCTGTATTGGACTGCAGTAGAACAGCTAGCTTCGGGTCCAGTAAAATCTTAGAGAACAGCAAGAGTCAAAGCTGACTCTGACTTTGACTCTTGAAAGCTCATACCCCTAAAATCTTATTGGTCTCTAAGTGCTACTGGGCTCATCTCTAAAGGAAAGATGATATTTTCCAGCTTTTCATGGACACAATACTTACAGTTCCTCCATATATTTGTTCCAGCCACAGCTTGTATGATGGAGAATGCCGCTAATGGGGGGAGGCTAATTTTGCAGGTTCTCACTGATTCAGACATTCATAGCAAAAGAGCCATTTACACAGAGTGCAAACTGGGGTGTATGACTAAAGACAATAAGAGTGTCACTAAAGACAACCCTTTAACCTGCTAGAGAACATTTTGATTGCCACAGCAAACACACTGCAGTGCTTTTGCACTAATAGCGGAAAGGAACAAACTACCCTGTTTGCCAGGGTAGCTTGTATTCAGTTCCCTTACACAAAGGACTCCAACACACCATCCCCAAATGTTTTTTTTTTGGGAGAGGCACAGAAACATGCGTGGAAATCTACTCTTTGTTTTGACGGAGCCCAATTTTGGTCAAGCCACCTAGAGCAAGTTTTCTTTCACAAGGTCCTTCTGATAGCCTTTCAGCATGGGGGAATGAGACAGATAGCTCCTTTTTTGCTATGTCGTACAACAATTTGTGGGCTGTTATTTACTGGTTAGAAGTCCACACCAGAACATTCTATTTGAAGCCCTCTTTTACAAATGTGCTTCTCTTCCCCCCCCCCCCCCCAAAAAAAAAAACTAACAATACTTAGGACTCTTTGATGTACTGGCTTCAGCATAAAATAAAAAGTTCAAAGCAGTGTTTTTTTACAGTCAGTGTTTCTGGAACAATGGCATAAAATACAGGTGGCAGAGGCAGTTATGCATACAAAAAGAGAAGCTGTCTACAAAGGACACATCTTCAAAGAATTCAGCTGGGGAAAGGAGGTTTGATGGCAGTGCTAGCAGCTGGGGGTGTGCTGCTGCTTATTAACATTGTACTGGTGCATTTGGCCCACAGCTGGCACACGTTTGACTTGAATCTGTATCTGGAATTCATGAATTTGCATTTGTCACATGCACGCTTGGTAAAATAAAGCCCAGGAATTTTGCTGGACTACCAAATACTTGAGCCCAGCTGTGAAGGACTCAAAAATTAAATGATCTCCAGCCTTTCACTTAAATAAACTGGAGATTTGTCATTTCCACCCAGAAGTCAAAATCATTAGTTAGGTCTTCAGCATATCTTGACGGCCTCTTTTAGACTATGCTCTAACTTTATAGGTCATAGATAACTGCAATACACTGATTCTTAGTTAAGATCAACATTCTATACCTCACTGCTTAACTGAAGGGAAAAATGTAATTTCCTTCCATGAATAATCCATATGCTGTCCTAGCAAAGATCACAAACTTCATGCATCTATGGATAAGCGATCAAAAACCTGTTCAGCACATCTATCTGGACAGTTTTCATACCTTGCCCTTTTGTTTTGAACAGGAGATGTTTACTAGATCATGTTCACAAAAAGATGAAAAAGATGAAATCAAAAAGTCTCGAGATTTATACACAGAAAGAAATGGATATCTCTAAAGTAAGGGTGGCATTTCTCCCAATACTAATACCTGGCTAGTTTTGTAGGTTTTTAAAAAGAAAAAATCAAAATGAAAACCAACAATAGCCATTCAAAAGCATAACCATTGTTCACTTGCATTCATAATTTGTTTATATTCTGATTAATATGTTTATTTTAACATATGCAAGCAATCTTGTCTCCTGAGTGCCAGTAAGTATAAAATTTGAAAACCCATTAAGCTTACCATGGCCTCAATAGCTGAGGCTAATCTAATCCCATCAAATCATAGAAGCTAAGCAGGATCTGTCTAGTTTTTAGATGAGAAATCTCCAAGGTTGAGACATAAAGGTGGGCAATGGGAAACCAGCCCTGAACATCTCTTGCCTTGAAAAGCCTATAGGGTCACCAAAAGCTACTTGATATCTCTTTCTACCAACTAGGTGGCTGATACGGGCATATTGTCTCAAATTGCTCTCTAGCCAGTAATCATTGATGAGAAATTTGTATTTAAATATATATATTTAAAATAAAAGGTTGTATGGATTCTTCTTGAAAACCCAACCCTGAATTGTTCCTGTGACAAAGCAATCTCAGTGGACGGTTGATTGCCTACCTACCAGCTGCAATCAAAGCCATAGTAGCGACCAATAGTGTGTCAAAGTTCTATCTACTCATGGTTTCAGAGGTTTGGGACTTCTGGTTTCTTGGGGGTGGAGGGATGTCCAGATAATTGATTCACTATATAATAGTAGCACTGAGTCCCAGAAAATGGAAGTAACACTTCTACATGGATAAAAAATAAACCACATGTTTTTGAACTGCCAGATTTTAACTTATTTTGTATTTTTTTGACAAGGACTATTCCATTTTGATTCTGTTATTGCATTTTTCTATTATCTGTATCTTGGCTATGGATCATCTGAGTTGAATTCTGGACTAATTAGCTATAATGCTAAGATGCACACATTCACAAAAACATTTTCTCTTCGGGAAATTCTTTTTGTAATTGTATTTCCCCTACTGTTGCAATTTGTAAGTATTTTTTAAGTGTAGTTTTTCCCATAAAAACAAGATGGAGAAGAATGAAAGTCGTAGAGTGTGTGTTGATATTTAGGTATATCTGACGGATGCGGAGAAAATGGGTAAGATCACAGAAAATGCTCTGGAAAATGGGCTTGATCCCTGTATAGACAAGCAGAGGGACTCCATAAGGTTCCAAGCCCTGGTTATTGCCTATCATAAGCTTAAGTAACTTGAGCATGTTTTTCAGAAAAGCTGTATCCCCCTCTTTTCTTTCAGTTACCCTGGCACATTTCCTGGAGATAAAACCCAGAGGGAAGGGAGAGAGAAGGCTCAGTGATAGGATCTGGCAAGGCTCTATATTTTTCAGATATTTCCAATATATCCCCAATATACGAATGTCTCATCTAAGTCTGAAAAGCTAACCAGAATAAGCTTCATGTCTTTCATTAGCTGTCCTTTCAAAACCAACATTGCATATTATTGTGTTTCGAAGGTTTCCATATTCAGATCTTTTCACTTGTAGATCTTCAAAGCTGAAGTAGTATTCTAGTGTCTAGTTTTCATAATTTTATTTAACTGCCAATGCCATTCTTCCAGGTTCATCTTGTCTGCATTTTGAATTTATGTATATGTAATTATGAACATTTCAATAACTTTAAAATTATGAACTAAGTTTGTAATGTATCTTGGCCCTTTATATGGTCTTTAATTACACATTGCTGTTACATTTCATACAGAAATCCAGTACCAAGAGTAACAAGAGTCAGATCTGAATAGTTAAAATACAACATCTTCTTTGATAACTCATTAAAAATAAATATTAATATTAAAATGTTATCATTTTACTTGTATTTTTTTCTAAAGAATCCAGCAGAGATTAAGGACTACGCTGATTTTGTTTTATTTAATATTTAATATTTAATTTGTTTTATGTTTTGCCCTAGCATAAATCTATAGCCCTGTGTGGATATTTAGAACTGGGGGGGAGGCAGAATTCTAGCAGTGGGCTTCATCCCTTCCTTCTTCCATTCATTGATCAGAGCTTGTGCAAAGAGGACTCCATGGGAAACTATGTCAATAGAACATATAGCTCTCAAAAGACACACCATCACAAGAAAAGGAAAATACTCCAGTAAAGAAGAAAGGGCAAACCAAAGAGATTGAGAACACAAAACAATGGCATTGTACATTATCTTATGGTATGTGGTTATTTGTTTCCTGATTGTGACTTACTAACATATAAAAATATACTAGTATTATATTTTGTGCTCATAAATGAATTGGTTCGTGTGTTGCACCATACATTTGTTTTCCGTTTTTTGTGTTATCGACCTCTTTGGTTTATCCTACAGATTTGAAATGAAGGATCACATTTGCACAGTACACATGCACAGTACAAATCTAACATACAGACTAGGGGTTACATTGAGCATTAAATTTCCACTTATGCTAGAACTCTTGGGCAAGTAGAAACACATAGAAGACCTCTACAGTAGCCACTTAGATTTATTGTATCCAGCCTGTGTTTCTGCTTGTGTAAGACCTTGTATAACCAGTTCCTGGACACTGTAGCATATAGGGAGGAATGCACTAGGTGTTGCACAATATTTTGCACAAATGGAACTGCACTGTCTACTGTCTACTCCTGTTTCCATTTGTGCGTGGCTTTTGGAAAATTCTTAACATTCCTATTAAGAAGAAAGTCACCAAAGCAACTGAAAGACCCACAGGGATAAAATTAAAGCTTGCTGCTTTACAAGTTTTTGGAGTTTTATTTTAAATTCTGATTTGGCTCATTTGTGACTCAAAAAGTTAGAGAAGCATAACTTCTCCCAACTGCATCAAGTGTTTCTGAGGAAGCTGAAACCTACACCCTTTGAGCCTATGCATATTTACTCAGAATAACCTCTGTGCCCCAGTGTGACTTGCTTCTAAGCATAAGCAGGCATAAAATGGCAGCCTTCATTTACAAGAACTGATTGGTTGGCCCAATTAACATGAAGTAGGTGCACAGTGACCCCTTTCTGGTTAATCTTCGTAAGGCTCAATTAAATACGATGTCATATATGTGGCAGAAAAGAGCCACAGTCCACTAATTTGGAGAAAGGAAAAGTGTGTCTGTATTCCTTCCCAAGTGGGCTTCTTTAGAAATCCTTACTGCTCAGGAAATGATGGCACTTCCTTCGTCACATCTGGAGATCGACCACCATAGTCCCCATCAGGAGGACAGCGTGTTGAATAAGACATAGAGGCAGATGGTTTCAGAGCCAAGCAGCATGTGGCAGGTAGGCAGCAATGTCAGAGAGGATTCCCCACATACACATACATGTTTGATATATAAATATCAGCAGATCTGAAAGTATGGCTTCTGTTCATAGAGCCCCAGAAAACGGTCAATTTTCTTCCTTACTCATCACTAGCCTGCAAATGACCGATTTCCTAAAGCTGTGGGGGGGGGGGGTGTTGAATTACAGCATGACAAGCAGGAGAACATAAATACAAGGCACAAGTTCAAATCTGGTACAAGGAGAGCAGAGCATTCAAGAGAAACGTTTCATTCCTCCATTTCCAGAAGAGTTTTAAAATAGTTTTCTAGAATCAGAAATGCCAGTCTTACCTGTAATTGGGAGCAATACCTGGAGAGTTGTAGACACAGCTATACCTTTCCACTTCATCTTACTCCTCCCCCCCAAGATTGCAGACTGAAGGGGGAGGACAAAGGCTATAATTTATCAAGACAGAAGGACAACGAAAAGAAAAGAGGCACCTCCACCAGCTTTTTTCTTCTGCTTGCCTCCACAGGAAGTGCAAAGCTCACGAGATCCTTCAGAGTCCACCTGCTGGCAATGTGGATGAAACGTTCACTCTTCCTTTTGCTGCACTATCAGAAAACCTTAGAGCTGTGGGTTTATGGCATGATATGGGGGAGGGCTTTGTCTTTTTACCTCAGTATGTTACAAAATACATCTGGTAGCAGCTCAAATGGTCATAGCTGCATAGTTAAAACATTTAGGTTATAGTTCTAAACACACTTTTGAGTAAACATGCTATGAGTACGCAGCAAATCCCTCACTTGACAAGTATATGTATGTAAATGGTTGCCAACTCTGGGTTGGATAACTCCTGGAGATTTTAAGTCTGTAGCCTGGGTCTGGCAATTTTACTTTGTAGAGAGGAAGGGGGAATCACTATTACTGTCTGGTCCAGTCACCAGTAGTTCGGAGTGTACCCCCCACTCATGATGCCTAGGCCATTCTCTGCTGTGCTCCCCACTGCTGTTTTTAATGACAACAGCACAAACACACAGTTATCATCTCAGAAATTCCTGGAGGTTTGGAGATGAGGCCTTGAGGGGATGGAGTTTGGGAGGAGAGGGACCTCAGCAAGGCATCATGCCCTACAGTCCATCCCACTCTCCAAAACTACCATTTTCTCAGGAGGGAACAGATCTCCGTAGTCTGGTTATCAGTTGTAATCCCAGGAGAATTCTAGATCCGGACTGGAGGTTTGCAGCCCTCGGGCCCAAAGTGTCTGACATCAGTCTCCTCTCTTCCATTTTATCTCCTGTACTACCTTGTGAGGTAAATTAGGGCGCAATAGTGACAAGCTTCCATAGCACAGTGAGGATTCCAGCCTGGGTTGGCCAACATTCTAACTATTACATCACACTGAATTGGGGCCACCTTGAATGGTATCTCCAGCACAATCCTGAAAATGAAATAGACACAGGAATTGAACTATGCAGGGAAAAGGCTCACAAATAAATAAAGGACTCTACTACCAGCCATGGGCCTTGGCAATGCAGAGACTTTGCTTTTTAGTTCAGCGTTCTGTTTGGTGCAACGGTAAACGTTAAAGTGTGCATGTATTTAAATTTATTAACATGTGCAAATAGGGTTGCCACCTCGTGCGGTGAGGAAAAAAGCTGTTGCTGTTCATTTGCATGGCAATTCATTTAAATGTATGTGCATTTTAACATGTCCCTTGTGAAACATCAGTGCTGAGCTAGGGGGGAAGTACAATCACTCATCACAGAAAAAAGCAATACATTTAGCATGAGCCTGTCCATTTTGAAGAACTCCTTTATGCAAATGAATAGCCAACGCTTGCATCTCTGCAGGGTGCCCATATTCCGGAAAGTGACAACTTCTGCCTCTTTAAGAGTGCCAGCATACACAGAATTCTTAGGATTACAGCTCCCCCCCCCCCCAGTGTTACAGTGAGAATAAGTCCTACCCATTTGGGGAAATGGCCAGTTTAGTGCTCTGGGTAGGGTTGCCAGCTCAGGATTGGGAAATTCCTGGAGATTTGGGGGTGGTGCTTGGGGACGACAGGGTTTGCAGAGGGGGCTCGTTAGGGAAGTAATGGCACAAAGCAGCCATTTTCTCCAGGGAAATTAGGTCACCCCTGGCCACTGACAGGATGGGAGGTTGCCAGATCCATGTTGGGAAACTTACTCCTTTGTTTTCATTGCACTCCTTAATCCCACCAGTCTTCAGCCTGGATCACCTCCACCCTTCCCCTCAAAGTGTCCTGAATATAATTTTTTTAAAAATTCCTGGGTTATAATGTTAGAACACTACTGTGCAAGACTGCTTTTTAAACTTAGAAACAGTATTGTAATGTGATCACCCCCCCTTTTTTAAAAAAAAAAGGACAGATGTTTCAGAATGGAGAGAGAGGGCAGCGACAAGGAAGGGGTCATGACCAAATGATTCATGGTAAGAGTGGCAAAAAATCTGAATGCACACATTTCCACACTGAACAGCCCTGAATTAGACCCCATTAGACCACACTTAAAAAGATGATATTGGATTCCTTTGCTACGAGGCAAGTCAGGGGGCAATTCAGATCTGTGCCTGAAGAAGTAGATATCAGTGCAGAAACAGATGAAAACATGCAAATCCGAACCCTATCATCAATGTGGAAACAGTCTAACTGAGAAAATATTCAGTATTGTTAAAAATGACATGCAACAAGAGCATAGGTTGTTTAAAAGAATCCCTTTAAAAAGGGGAATATATTGCATTTTTTATTCATAGTTTGACAGTTTTAGGGATAGCAGTTGTGTTTCATACTTGGAAGTGTTAACACTTGAAAATATACCATTGACTTGCAGATGCCATAATTTGGCTTTAATACATGAGGCCAGAAAAACCAGAAAAACCATATTATCAGTGGCTGGTTGATAGACATGCTTCCTGTGCTGTTGTGAAGGTCATGATGGGAATAGCAGGCACTCTCACAGCACTAAGCAAACATTTTCTTCTTATCCAAAGGGGCAGTCTCCACTTAAATTGGCG
Source organism: Paroedura picta (assembly GCF_049243985.1). Lineage (NCBI taxonomy): Eukaryota > Metazoa > Chordata > Lepidosauria > Squamata > Gekkonidae > Paroedura > Paroedura picta. Next base: position 41,900,268 of record NC_135374.1, on the reverse strand, counting down.
AGGATTAGCCAAAGGAGACAGAGTGAGGGGTGGGTAACTGGGATTCCCCATCTATGTATACCAGGAATTTCCCCTTTAGAGAACTCTTCAACGAACCAGGTCGATGTTCAACTTGAAAGGTTTTTATTAAATGGACAAAATGGACAAAAATGTATGCACACACACAGAACACATGCAATAGCTAACTAATAAAAGTAGGGTGGAAATGGGAAAGCTTCTGGGGGAAAGGTGATATTTATTAATCCTGGAGAGGTCTGCGGAAGCAGAGGATGTAGGGAGAAAACATCTAGCATTTTGTTCTATGAAGGAGACAAAAAGGATCCCACAAAGAGAACTAGGTTAGTTGGGTGACATATTTATAGGGCAAGCATATCCTGAGACAGGTTGACTCACTGCCAAAGAACAATGACTACCAGAGGCAGACAAAGAGATGGGAGGGGCTTGATGACTCTCCAAGCACCAGATGGAAAGGGCAAATAAGGAAGGTGAAAAGATACAAACATTGATTATTTGTTGCTTAACCAGGGAATGATGGGTGAAAGAAGTGAGGCTGGGGTGTTGATGGGATTACATTGAGTGCATCCCTAAAGTCCTGCATCCCTCCAGAAGGGGTTGTAGTTAACCAATCACACTAACTTGCATTTTGTCCCAGGCTCATGCCTGGTTGGCCCATTTTGGCACAAAGAGTGCCCTGCACTAAGATATTGGGGTGATATATGGAGAGGTTGGGTTGATATGTGGATATCTTTGCCTATATAAGCTCTAATCTGCCTCTCTGTAAGAGGCGGGGCCTTGTCTGCTAACATTCTGATCTGTTATTCTTAATATAACTTTTTTTCCAGTTAAAATAAGTCAAAATAATAGTGCTGTTCAATTCATCATTGGTCAGCACTGCTGTGCCTTTAATATGGGAGCAGCAGGGAGAATTTCATTAGATGCCCCTTCTCCCAAAATTAGATTAAATTTTGATTTGGCCAAAGAACTTTGGTTTTCTGGTGTTGGACACAAATCACATCAGGTGTGTTCTATGAGACTGAGACAGGCTGGAGAAAGATACAAAATAAGAGTCATCCCTGGAAATAAAAGACATCTGGCAAGCTGTAGAGCTGCGCCATTGCAAGAAGGTGTACCACCCAATTTTTTCCGCTTTCTGTGCTGCTAGCGACAGCAGTCATACTGTATCTAATCCAAAGAAAATGACTCAAAGCAACTTCTAAACTGCTAAATCGAGTTTGGAATGACCCTAAAGTGAAAATTTCAGTACATTCAGACTAGGAATGCACCTGTTGTTGACAACAACATTTTAAGAGAGGAACCTTTCCTGTACAGGCTAAGTTTTGGCAGACAGCTGTACTATGATGCAATTTGACTGGATATTTGTATATACCAGCAACTTTGCCCTAGTCAAATTACTTATTACTAGGAAAGAACTGCTATAGGGTATTCTGTGGTGAGAGCCTGGAGTGGAGATGACTGGTGCTGCCTTTGTAAAATCAAAAAGGGAAACCACAAAGCTTTTTCTGACACACGTGGGAATGCACTGGTGATTGAGAGCTGGGCAAAAGCAGAGAGTGGTGGCCTCTGGAAGTGCATATTTCAGAAGACGGGCTCCAAAGCAGATACCTTTACATTAGAAAGACTAGTTGGGGCAGCCCAGATTTTTCTTTGCCATCCAGCAAGCCTTTTGATGTTGATTTTATACATGAGTGCATTCCTCACAATAATTTGACCACTGAGGAAGACCCCTCAGGGTTGAAACACGTTTAATCTATTCTATGTTGGTCTATTCCATGTGTAGTTGGAAATGTGATGTTTTAAAATTATGATGACTATGTTTTTAATATGCTGAATTAGTGCACTTCATTTAATAAATATTTGAAAAATTTTGGAACTCAGCCTTTTTGTTCCTAACTTAACTGTTCCTGACTTTGTCTCAGATCTGCACTGGATAAATAACCTTCTATCTTTTCCAACTGGGCTGGAAGGTTTTCTTTATACGAGTCCTAAAGTTCTGTTCAGTGGTCTCACTCAGTGGTGGTGAGGAAGGAACAGACATTCTATCCATAGTCTGACCTGGGGGTATTTTGCATTATGTCGCAAAACGACTGCTAAAAACAATGTCTTATTTCTCAACTGTGCATCTGAGAGTGGTTTCACCATGCAAAACCCATCTTGTCATTTTTGCTTATGCATTGCAAATGCTGCTCAGCATGCCTTTAGCATGTTATCACTGAGGGTTCTGAAACTTGCTTTTTACTGACTTTTCCCATGTCACAGCACTGTAGATGCCCCTTTTGTGAAGCAGAAATGTCAGTGTGTTTTTGGTCTCCTCCCCTTTTCTGCTCACAGTTTTTCATCTACCAATCAAAGCTCAAGCACTCTGCCTTTATCAGCAATCGCATGAACATGTCATTTGCCCTGGCAATCAAGCCGTATTGTTATGTAAATTAGTAGAAATTACCCTGTGGTATTTATGGCAGTGAAATGCTCCTGAAACTACAAAGCCCTACCTCTCATCAGTGACCCTGGAAGGTGGGAAGCTGAAGGCATCTGTTGCAGATTTCCTCTTCCTCCAGTGTCAGTGATCATGTGAACATGCAATTTGTTTCAGTCTCCCATTGCCTGTAATAGATCTCTTTGCCCATAATCACTCACTTTAGAGCGATTTTCCCCAGAAAGCAGTTTTAGCTTGATTTCCGCAGACCAAGGCTCTCTGTCTTAAAGATACTGGTTTGAATTGAAGTGCTAATTGTGGTCATTAATTGCCTAGCAATGTCATTCCCTCTCTCAGACAAGGGAGACTGAATGATAAGGGAGGGACTAAAGAGTCGGCATCAAAACGCAGAAGAATATATAATGTTTTTTCTGTTATTTCTGTCAAATGTGCATAACCTCGAATGTTTTAAAAAGGAACAACTTAAAGGTGGGGTAAATTAAAATGGTGTTTAGTGCTGCATGTATAAGATCTCAGAAGCAGGGTTGGCCCTGGCTATCATTTGAAAGGGCAACCTCCAAGGAATCTCAGGATTATGATGTAGGCACAGGCTTTGGCAAACCACCTCTGAATGTCTTTTGCCTGGTAGCCAAACAGTCTTAGGATCTCCTGGCTACATAACACACATGCCGTATGATAAATAAATTTACAGTATACAGTACATCTATTCAAGAACAGAGTTCTGTTTGGGAATGGAGGAGAGTAAAGGTACCTAGGCAAAAATATTCATCCCACTCACCAAATACAGTTGTGGCTGGTATCTGCATGGCTAACCTTCTCAGTGATTCTATGCTAGACATTGGTTAAATCATTATCGGTTTATTTTCATTCTCCAGAGATAGGAGTTTGAGGTATAGATTGCCTTAAGGGGTAGGAAACATTCCGCTCATTCCTTTCACTAGGTTTGCCTGCACAAACGAAGTCATTACTCCTCATCAAAGCAGAAGAAGTAACATTAAGGAGAAGAGCAGATCTTTTCCTTGTCTTCTGAGCCACCAGGGAAGGGTGAAATACAAGTGGAAAAAATTAAATCAAATTAAAATTAATAACAGGTCTTGGGGTTAAGTAGCTCTAATGTCAGCAAGTAAATATTCCTGTTCCTGGTATGCTCAGTAATGCTGAATGCAGAACTGTTGAGTGAACTCCCCTCAACCACTGCCCTACTTTGAGTAACATTTTAGTGTAATTTTAGAATTTGCAAATATGGTTAGACATTGGTTGGCTCAAGTTTTAATTGATAAATTGTTGGTAGATTCCAGAGTGCAGCCTTTAGGCTTTTGCTTACTCTCACTTGAATTATTTGTGTCTTGTGGCACAGAATGGTAAGCGGTAGAAATGCTGTCTGAAGCTCTGCCCATGAGGCTGGGAGTTCGATCCCAGCAGCCGACTCAAGATTGACTCAGCCTTCCATCCTTCCGAGGTCAGTAAAACGAGTACCCAGCTTGCTGGGGGGTAAACGGTAATGACTGGGGAAGGCACTGGCAAACCAACCCGTTTTGAGTCTGCCATGAAAACGCTAGAGGACGTCACCCCAAGGGTCAGACATGACTCGGTGCTTGCACAGGGGATACCTTTACCTTTACCTTAATAAAGAGAACTTTGGTTTCTGGAAGTTTATACCCCAAAAATCTTATTACTCTCTAAAGTGCTACTGGACTGAAATCTAATTGAATTATTAAATTACCACTGAGACTGAGAGGTTGCTTGTCTATATAAAATAATGTATTTTTGTAGGTGATTACCTTGGGTAGGGTTTGGACATCTTATGTACGCATCCTGTCTTGATTACATCCTATAGGTGCTTCCCCCTATCAATCTATGATGGTAGACCTGGTTAACCCATGCTAGCCCAGATCTTCTCAGATCTCTGAAGCTAAGCAGCATTGACCCTGACTAGTATTTGGATTGAAGACCTACAAGAAATAACAGGGTCATGATGCAGAGGCAGGCAATAGCAATCCGCCTCTGGAAGCCTATTGACTATGGGGTTGCCAGAAGCCTGCTGTAACTTGAAAGCACTTTCCGCCACCATACTAAAGTCCACTTGTAATACTCGCTCTCCATCAACAGGTGTCACTATAAGGCAGTCTGGACTAACAGTAGAATTACCTGATTTAAACAAGAAAGAAAAGTTCATTTCAAAAATTAATCCTTCATCTAGTCCCTGTGATAGAAAAATCAAAGCAAGCCTATGCTTTGATTATGAAAATTCACTATACTGTAAATCTTTGATTCTGTAAATTCACTCTTAGATAAGTATGATTCCATTTGGATTCAGTGGGAATGTTCACATGTAACTGGCTTTTTGTTTGGGGGTTTTGTGCTGCACTGATTTTTTGCAGTTCCCACCACATAATTTGGAAGAGGCCCCTCAAAAAGTGCCAGTGAATACTGGCAATATCGCCATGAAAAAAGCCCTTCATTCAGGTGTCTGCTTCAACACCTTTTGTCTCAAAATTGCCTAGGTATTACATATATCAAATGAGCAAGATATTCCACAGGATGCTCTGCTAAATTTCAAAATGTATATTTTCCTTCTCTCAGAAAATAAATTTCCATATTTACTTGCCACAGGTTTGTTCCTCTGATTCTAGTATATCAGAATCTGAGACATAATGAAGGGGACAAATGTATGGTATTTGAAGACAAAAATTCAGTTCTGTGTGCCACAATTTCTGGACAAGTTGCACATCAATAATATTGTGCCAATCAAAAGAAGAACAGTGGTCCCACAAGCCCTGATTTTGGGTAAAACCCCAATAATCAGATTGCTATGCCTGGCAACTTGTGAAAGTTTTGGGGATAGGGACTTGGTGGGGCACAGCATTGTCGGCACCACAATGTGACTTCTAGAGAAAACACAGAAGTGATGCACAGTAGCTCTAGGAACCCCCAGAAACTCTATGTTAAACCCTAGAAATTCTTCCTAGAGCTACCCTATACCACTTCTGGATTTTCCTTGGAAATGACATGGTAACATAATGTTGGTGGTGTGTGTGTGTCTGTGGGTGGGGGGGGGGTTGAAACAAAACTTCTCCCACCACTGTTTGGAGTGGCAGGAGGCACCATGGGCGGTCCTATTTAATGCACGCCAGTAACTTGTATATATAGGGAAAAAAAAAAACCAGGTACAGAGAGGATGTACAGGTAATGTTGACATTGGTTCCTATGTTCTTAGAAGCTAATCCATCCCCAGAGATGACAATTTAGTGTTTAAAATCTTGATGTTGTGTTTGCCTGGAGTAACAGCAACCACAGGGTTTGAAGCCTTAGCAGGAAATAAATGAAAAGTAAAAACAAGCCTACGTCAGAAGCAAGTTGTAGTTATTTATAACTCCTATATTGTTACCACAGACAGCTTATCCATAATCATCCGTCACAAACTGCTGCTAAGAACAAGCCTGTTGGTCTACGCACAGGCTCTCCTGAGGCCACTTAATACAAATAGGACCAGCAGGTAGAGTGAATAACTTCCTCACCTGCAAGCTAGAGGAGGAGATGTGTAAAAACTTGGGAGGAGGGATGCACTATCAAAGTCTCCTGCAGTGCCTGGCTCATGCTTAGTCAAAAATGATCATATTTTAGTCCCAGGGAGCAAAATGAAAGCTAATACTTAAAGCTGCTTTTAGAGATGCTCACACAAAGATAATGGATGCTAAATAGCTAGTCCCTCTGTCTGGCAAACAAGTTGGTAACTCTCAGTGGGGCGCACAGCTCATTTGTTGTGCAGAAGGAGGAAAAGAGAACAATCCTGTCCATGGTGCACAAACCAATGATTTATACTGAGAACATTTAACAGAATCACAGTCCGCAAATGACTTTACTGTTGTTCAATGTCTTTCTCCCCCTTCCAAGGAAGTTTCACTGCTATAATTGGGTTCCAGGGGCTAATCTCCTTGAAATGCAGCAATTGCTTGCAAATAGATATTAATTGCTGCATTCCAAGGGGATTATCCCACCACCACCTCCTAGACATTGGCCAACGCCTGGAGAGCAGAGAGGTGTAAACAGGAATCTCGGGCTCTGTATTTTACTGCAGCCATTCCTGGGTTTTGAGTTTTTAAAGTCTACTCTAGATTTTCGTTGTTTCTGTGACCAAATAGTTGCTATTTGAAGCACATGTTCAGTCTCAGCAGTTGCCTGCCTCTTGCTAAAATGGCTGACTACAGTCAGCAGCACTGTTATTTAACAGACCCCAAAATCCGGCAGACGTGCCCTGAAAAAGAACAGGTTCTGAATGTTGGCAGGATTTAAATATGCTCTGGCTGTTTTATTGTGAAGAGAAACAAACTATGTGAAGAGAGAGGAGAGAGATGGTCTGAGTAACTGTTGTTATTCTGGAGGCAATCAAAAAGGAAGTGTGCTCAAAGGAACAGGAAGTATCCAACCAAGCCATGCACATAGGAAAAAGAGATTAGTTGGAGAATACCAGGAAGTTTCTAATCTAAATGCCCCCTGTAAGATCTTCATCATATGCTGTTGAATCAAACTGCAAATTCCAACATTGAAGAAAGAGCGTGCTTTGATTTAGCCACCTGTTCGTTATGTTCTGATTCAAAGTTTCTGTTTGATTGCCTGGTGGTAAAGAAAATGATTGCAACTTTCTGATTGATCATACAGTTATTAGGGATTGGCTATAATTCTACATCCTGGTCCATCCTGGTTCAAATCTTTGGTTCTTAACAGGCAGAGAAAATGGCCTGTTCCTCTCTGGAATGTAGTTTCTGGCAAGCTCTCTCACAAGACCAAAGTTTATGTTATAGCCGAGATAGTCCTTATCTTGAGGTTAGAGGGATGGAAGAAGAGTGTGTCACTACTGTTTATGTAAACAATTGGAGGTTAGGGGTGGGGAAGCATGCGAGCAGCTTTTTTGACCTGTCAGCAGTTCCTGGAAGGCTGGCGTAAGGGCTGTAGGGTGTTCCCAGGAGGTGGAGTGGGGAGGTAGAGACCCCAGGCGATTGGCTCATCCTGCAAGAGGCATCATCTTTCCTAACCTCCAAGAATAGAGTATTTAACACTATGTAATCCTTTCGTTCTCTGTGCAGATTTGGGAACTCCCCTGTGTCTATATTTCTTCTGTAAAAATATTAAAAAGATGTTTCTCTCAGTGTGATTAACTGGGATTGGGCAAAATAACCCTAATTGGGCCGTTTGGCTATCATGGACTGCAGAAATACAAGTAGCACTTCAGTTTTAAGAGAAATTTATGTACACAGCATTAGTGTTGCCAGATTTTCATTATAAAATGGTCTGTCTGTCTCCATTTTTAAATAGCAGAGGCTGAAACTGTCAGAGGGATGCAGTAATTGATAAAATGCAACTCTACACTTTAAGAGAGCCAAAGAGTTTAACTTTTTGGATAGCAATGAATGTGATAGCTAGTGAGATGGTGAAGGTTCAAAGATCACAGTTTGGGTTTTTTTTTCTTAACAGCATGCCCAGTATTTATTGATAGGCAAAATCAACCAATAATAAAAAAACAAACATCCAAGCCATAATTACAAGAAGGTAATAAAGGATTTAATCAAATAACATTTTGATGTTTTACAGTGATCCACCATGAAACAAAAGGGAACATTGTTACTCAGTGCATGGTTTCATAGATGATTGCTTGAATTTGTCTTAGGCCACCTATGGATGCTATGGAATTTGCCAGGATGCTGTAGTGGTTAAGAGTGGTGAGCTGGGTTTGATTCCCCACTCCTCCACATGCAGTCAGCTGGATGACCATGGGCTAGTCAAAGTACTGATAGTGCTTTTCCCTCTCAGAGCTCTCTTAGCCCCACCTGCCTCACAAGGGTGTAACCCCCCCCCTCCAAGAAAAGAAAGAGGCTCCCTGCTTGGCTACCCCCCCCCCTTCTGAGCCTCCCTAACCACGTGCAGAAGACTTTCCTGTTTCAATGCAGAGGAGGTGGGGAAGAGGAAGACCCGAGTTCAAAGCGATCTGAATTCAACAGGATTGACAATGGAATAAATGAAGTAAGTGCAGACTCTGCCAAGGTCTCTGTTGTGGGGAGAGGAAGAGAAGGTGATTGTAAGCCACTCTGAGCCTCCTTAGTGAAAAGTGGGGTATAAAACCCGACCTTCTTTTACTTTCCAAGTAGCAACTGACATGATTCTTTCCTTACAACTACCTGTAACACAGGTTATTTATTTTTTATTTATCTTTTTTGTTTGTTTTTGCATCTATGACACTGAACAATACAATGGATATCCCAAGATATATGAATTTCTTCCAGATGTTGCAAACATTAATCACACTGAAGTAGCTCTTTGTGATCATGTACTGTCTGACTGAAAGCCCAAGATACAAGGACAACTGGCACATTAGATGACAAAACTTCATAGAATCATGGAAGAATCTATAGAGGTCATCTAGTCCAGCCCCTGCTCAGTGCAGGATCAGCCTAAAGCATCCGTGACAAGATTTTGTCCAGCTGCTTTTTGAAGACTGCCAGTGAGGGGGAACTCACCAAATTCCCAGGCAACCAGTTCTACTGTTGAACTTCTTTTGAGGTTAAAAAAAAAATCCATGTTCTTTCATCTCTCTTTGGGTCTCTTCTCATCTCATTTACAGGTTCACTGAATCTGCTAAAAGCTGCTGACTGGATGGTGGCCGAAGACAGGGAAGAATTTACCATCAACCTCTTTTAAAGTTCCTGCTCTTAGTTTACATTACAAACTACCATGATTTACACTGTTGACTATACAGTACAATTAATTAATCCTCTAATTGAACACCTGCATTCAGTTAGCAGCTAATTACTCTTATGCACTCAGCTATACAGTCAGAATAAAGACACATCAGCTCAGATTTTTTTCATTTGGCTTCCAGAACCATAGACAACTTTAAAGAAAACCACAGCAAAGAGAGACTGGGTGAACTCTAGGGTGTCATCTTGGACTGGCTTGTGTTAAGGATGGGGAGGAAGGAATATATCATATATTTTATTTTGCTATGTCGCAACCATTGGCAACAGCTCTGGAGTAAGATAATCTGCCAACAAAAGTGCATCTAGTCAAGGCTATGGTCTTCCCAGTTGCAATGTATGGCTGTGAAAGTTGGACCATAAGGAAAGCCGAGCATCAAAGAATTGAGGCTTTTGAACTCTGGTGCTGGAGAAGACTCTTGCGAGTCCCTTGGACTGCAAGGCGAACAAACTGGTCAGTCCTAGAGGAGATCAGCCCTGACTGCTCCTTATAAGGCCAGATCCTGAAGATGAAACTCAAATACTTTGGCCACCTCATGAGAAGGAAGGACTCCCTGGAGAAGAGCTTAATACTGGGAGCGATCGAGGGCAAAAGAAGAAGGGGACGACAGAGAATGAGGTGGCTGGATGGAGTCACTGAAGCAGTAGGTGCAAGCTTAAATGGACTCCAGGGAATGGTAGAGGGAAGGAAGGCCTGGAGGATCGCCATTTTTTTTTTCTCCGAACGAGCGCAGATCAACGCACCGGTGAGCCTTCGTTTACCCAGTGAGGCTTCCCCGGCTGCAGTCCCTGTGTTTAAAGTCACCAAGCACAAGCATCGCAGAGGCCCGTTTGCTGGTTTATTTTCACTTTATTTTTCACACTGTTTTCGGCCGAAAATCGCGCCCGTGAGGGGACGGGGATTTTTTTTTTCACTGGGGGGGAGCGTGGCAACGATGAAACGGCAGCTCAAACGTCACCTGCTAGCTGGATGGGTCTCTCCGTTGCAACGGGTGTGTTCTTTTTTTTTTTTAAACCTTCCTTAAAGGGAAAGGGGCTGTTTGGGAGCATGATAACGGCTGCCCATTGGCTGCTTGACGGCCAGGGGCGGGACACAGCTCAGCAATAGCGTTTCCTTTCTAGCGATTTTTGCCGAGACCGGAACCCTGTGGGAAACGATAGAAACGCAACTGGATTCCACTACAAAGGCAGGTATGCATAACGACAAATTCCACTATTTAAAATGGTGATTTTTCATTCAGCAAACAATTTGCTACATGGATCCCGGTGCGAAATGGCCCCTTGTTCTGGTTCACTACAGTGAAGCTTTGACTGACTGACTCCTGGTTCCTGACTTTGGCCTGATTCTTGACTACGCTCTCAGCTCTAGACCTGTGGTTTGGCTTTTGACCTTGTCCCTGACTTCTGACCACAGTATAGCTTCGACTGTTTATCTGGCTCTTGACCCCAGCTCAGCTTGACTCCACTCCCTACCCTGCTTACTGTGTGAACTGTCTCTCTGGCTGTTGACCTCTTGGACTTGACTCTGGACACTGGCCTCTGGCTCTTGCCCTCTTGCCTTGGCACAACAACCCAGCCAAGTAGGTGCAGCCCAGCAGAGCAGCACACAATCCTTGCTCAGCAGCTAGCCACCATCAGTTTTTGAAGGCAGCCCAATTTGCACCTGCAGGCCCTGAAATTGCAATATTTTACATACAAGGAGATATTATTTATTTATTATTTTATATTTACCCCACCATTCCCCATAAGGGCTCAGGGCAGCTAATTACTGACATCCAGAGGCGATTAAAATGTCTTAATTTGGGATTTCATTTTTCAATATGTTAAAGCTATTTACTATTTGTTCAGACTGTCTCCTGTATCCAATAGAGCAGTGGTCCCCAACCTTTTTATCACCAGGGACTGGTCAACCCTTGACAATTTTACTGAGGCCCGGGGGGGGGGGGTTAGTCTTTTGCCGAGGGATGTCATTGTGGCCGCCTGGGCCCCTGCTCCACTTGCTTTCCCGCCAGTCTCCTGACTTCCCGCCGCCTGCTGGGGGGCACTGCCATCAACAGCTGCGCAGTGCCATGCCAAGGGGGAGCCCCAGCCATGGCGGCTGCTGGAGACCTCCAAAGGTGAGCCAGCTGCAGAGTGCCAGGGCAGCCCCCGAGGCAGCAGCAGGGGAGGAGGATGAGGAGGAGCCACGGCCCAGTACCAACTGATCCACGCACCGGTCCCGGTTCCAGGATCGGGGGTTGGGGACCACTGCAATAGTGAATAAAGTATGTCTAGTTCTACAAAGGCTGTCCTAGAGTGCCTCAGGCTGCAGCCACACACAGACACATACTCTTAAATCATGTCTGACTGATTTTGAATGCTTTCTTCATTGTATCAGCCCAACAAAAGGAACTATAGACCTTTAAAAACAAAAAACAAAAGTCCTTAGGGATTCAAAGGATCAAATGGGCAGTCTATGTGACAGTAGGAAATGCTGATTTAAAAAACCACATGGGGGGGGGAGGAAATGAAGGGGGGAACCTACCATGTGTAAACCCTATGGCCACCACACTGAATCAGCAGCAATGGGAAATAGAGTATCACTACCATATAGAAATCCCTTAAATGTACTTTTAAAGTTGTTGCTCAAGGAAGATCTGATTGACAGCTAGCTGTGCATTTGTGGGATGGGGGAGTGTCAGCTCATGAAACCGTCTTGTTCTTGTGGTGTCAATGGGATAAGCAATGCACTAAGATTTTTTGTGTATTCATTCCACACACACAGAAATCCTAAATGGCAGTTGTCCTTAGGTATGCTGAACTCTTGACTACTCACCTGACCAACAGAAATCAAGTTGAACTAAATCTTGTAAACAGCAGGGAGGTATGAAGCTCAACAAGTTGTATTTGCTGTACTCAAAATTAGGGATGGGCATGTGCTGCATGATGAGCCAAAATCCATGCCAAATTCTGGCCAGATCAGGGTTTGGGGGGCAACATGTGGTTGCATATTGTCTCTGAAAAAATCTCGGAGTTTTTGGGTGTGGTTTGAAAAACAAAACCCATCCAGAAACTCTGCTGTGAAAATGTTAGACCAACAGTGTGTGCGTGTGTGTGTGTGGGGGGGGGGGCTCCTGGCCCTGGAAACACTAATAGGAACCCTCCAAAGCTTGTCAGTTGCAGTAAAATGAGGGATTACTCTTTGAGGGTTTCTTGGGAGGACTTCAACTTAGTCCTCTGTCATTTTATCCCCCCTTCACACACACACACACACACACAGGGCTAGTTTTCATTTTGGGGTGATTAGTGTTTGTCTTTACTGACCACTGACTTGATGTTACCGTTCTACATTAGAACACCCACACCCGCACACACCAGTTTGCTTCTTCTTGGAGGTGATCTATCTTTGTCAACTTGCCTGCTTTCCATTTCTACCCACCCTGCCCTGGAGACCATGTTCCAGAAAAGTGTAACTGGGTGACTTCCCTTTACTCCCAGCTCTCCATTTTAAATTCCACCACACACACATACACAATCTCCTTCTCCTTGGGGGTGACCTGTCTGTTCACACAGGGGACAGAGGAGAATGGGAAACATGGCTGTGATGATACAGAGTAGCCTGAGGGAGTGGTTCGGTGGCAGACACATCACCGATGGCTACCTGGTCACGGTGTTGGCAATAGCACACAAGCTGCGGTGAAGGGTGTGCTCCCGAGGACCAGCACCCTTGAGAATAGGTGTCTGCTGCTGCCAGTGCCTCGGCAGCCACATCTCATGCAGAATCAAGACTGCACATCTGCTGCAAGAGAGGCAGGGAGAGGAGGAAGACGTTAAACACTGGCTCATCCTGGATGTGGCCACCCAGTGGAACTTCTCCTTTGCCATGATTGTGCATACACTTGGCGTGTTGGTTAAGAGCAGCAGCTTCGAATCTGGCAAACTAGGTTTGATTCCCTACTCCTCCACCTATAGCCAGCTGGTTGACCTTGGGCTAGTCACAGCCCTGATGGTACTGTTCTCACAGAGCAATCCTGTCTGAGTTCTCTCAGACTTAACTACCTCACAGGGTGTCTGTTGTGACGAGAGGAAGGGAAGGCAATTGTAAGCCACTTTGAGATTCCTTTGGGTAGTGAAAAGCAGGGTATAAAACCCCACTCTTTGCCTTCTGCATGTGGAAGAGCAGAGGAACACGATGCGGGATCACCCAACATAAGAAAGAGGAGCTCAGCATCCAGATTAACTTAGGAATACGCATGTACTTGTAGAGGATTCAGATATTTCCCAGGGCAGCAAAATTAGTACATTTTAAATAGCACTAACATTTCTAAATTAAACTAGGACTTGTCTATAAATTGCATCACATTATTTTAGCATCTGGCATCCAAGAATGTTTAAAAGGGGGTGCTAAGCCTCCCAGATCCCTCTGTTATTAAGAAGTGTTTGTTCCCCGAGGGTTTAAATTAAAATAAGCCTGTTTTAAAATTAACGGTAGAAAATTGCATTCATTATCATCCAACTAATCTACAGTGTGTAGCACCCTCTTCTGGGCATTCATGATAGGACAGGAGCAGCAGCATCCTACTTCCTTAAGAAACACCTGCTTTGCTTCAAATCAAGAGAAAATACAGGTGGGCAAATGAGTTGCCTTCAGGGAAGACTAAAGTTCAGTTCAGACACCACAAACAATCAACAGTGAAGATGAGCCTGGTGCTGGTTAGCTGTTGCATTCCCTCTTTCCTCCTGCCGTGGCTTAAGATGGATAGCTGACTCCTTCTGCATCAATTCACATCATAAAAACAATGAGGTGGAACCAGCCTCAAAATGATTGCAACAACTTAACTTCAGCAACACAGTGTAGATCCTTGTGTTGTAGTGACAGCTGCTGCCAAAGCAACATTTTTTGAAAATCTGCACATCCAATCAAATCTCAAATAGTCAGTCAGGTGCCTTGTTGGTCAAAAGCCCTACCTGAGCCCACAGACTTCTTAAAAACACTGGGAAGATGTCAGAAAAATGTATTGGCAGGCACCATGTTGGGGACTCCTGGCCTAGCTGAATACTTCTATCTTGGCAGGATTTTTGAGAGCCTGACAATTATATGCTTAAATTTTAGTTTGCTCACGATGCCTGATGACATTTTTTTTGTGATTTAAGGCCATGTTCCCCAAACCCCATGCTGTGGAGCGCTCGGTACCGGGCTGTGGCAGTGGGGAGGGAGGCCAGCAGGTGTGCCTCCCCCCCCCCACACAGTGCAGCACTCAAGCCTAGCCATGCTGTGGGAGGGAGGCGCGGGCGCAAACACACAGGCGCAGAGCTGCTGCACCTGCGCCTCCCCCCCTGCAGCACAGCTAGGTTTGAGCGCCGCGCAGTGGGGGGAAGCCACTGGCGTGCCAGTGCCCATGACTCCCTCTCCCCCCCCCCAGTCCCCGGGCCTCCATCTCCCCACCTTGGTCCCTGGCCTGAAAAAGGTTGGGGACCACTGATTTCAGGTACAACGTACAGGTCAAGGCACAGCTTTCTAATAGCACACCTGGTGACTCCAAAATAAACAGGCTCCACAAGGCCAGCCTAATGTGGGAAGGGACAGAAGGTCATCAAGAACTCTCAGTTTCAAGCATCTCTAACCATCTGCCACTCCTGGGAGACCAAGATGCTGTTCTTGGGAACAGGCGCATCATCCAGCCCACATGTGGCCATTTACTGATAGGGGAGATCTAGAACCAGGTGGGTCTGATAGAAGCATATTAATACATACCACTTTTTTGATTAGCCAATGCTATTTTTTAATTTGAAGTTATTTTTGACATTTTTTTTAAAAAATGTTTAAACTGTGCTTTAAATTGTTTTAACAAATTTTGAATTGAAAATATATTCAGTACATCTTGTTGTACACGGCCCAGAGCTAGATTACTGGGATGGGTGGTATAGAAAAGCAACTAATAAATATCATTCTAGTGAAGTCCAGAGACTTCATTTCCATGGTGGAGGCTCAGCCTTCATGAATTCTGACACCAAGTGTCTTATTGGGCAAAGCGCACATGTGCACGTACACACACACACACACAAACTACTAGAGATCTAAGCAATATAGGAACCCTGTCTCTGCCCAACCCCATACATTCACTCTGATGCTTATACTCAGACAGATTAGGCAAATTATTAAAATTTTCTGTTGTTCGTTGTGCTGAAAGGGATCAACTCTAGAACCCAGTTGACAGAAAATTTTGATTGAAAGGGGAGAGGCAAGTGGTTCATCTGCTGCCCACACTTTCCTGTCACACCTGTACTCTTACCTCAATTGTAGCTGGATTAGGCACAGTAGGTAAAGCTGTATACTTTGCAGAAGTTGCTCCCGCCAGAAGTATTTCTTAAATGTTTTGCTGCTGCCAGTTTCCTCTCTACTACACACATGTTTGTTATTAGTATATTTATATTTATATTTATATTTATATTTATATTTATATTTATATTTATATTTATATTTATATTTATATTTATATTTATATTTATATTTATATTTATATTTATATTTATATTTATATTTATATTTATATTTATATTTATATTTATATTTATATTTATATTTATATTTATATTTATATTTATATTTATATTTATATTTATATTTATTGACCATCACTCTCGGCCTGGTCCGCTCATGGTGGTTTACATAAAACATTTAAACCACATAAAACCCCAACACATAAAGCCATAATGGCAGCAAAAATTCTTGCACAACAGTCTGCAGCTCTGTCTTACAGGCTCTGCAGAACATTGATAGCTCTGTCAGGGAGCTCATTCCACCAGGTTGGGGCCAGGACCAAGTTACAGAATCAAGGTTATTATTACCATAGTGTGTAAGAAGAGCATTAAATCACAGTGCTTAGGCCAATCCAAGCATTCTTTAAGGGAATCCATTCTGTGGGAAACACAAGGCAACAGCAAGGACAGACAAAATTAACAATTCTAAAAACAAACAAACAGGGAAAACACTGCTTCTAAAAAGAGATTTCCATTCTCTGTTCTGCATTACTGCATTTTGCCTTATAAAGTTTTTTTGGCTTTTTATTTATATCCCATCTTTCCTCTAGTCAAACATGAAAGTCATTTTAAAAATATCATTAGCAACTGGAGAGTGCCCAGTTTAGATGCTGCAATTTTTAACTTTATAAAAATGTTTATACGATTCATATCAAGAGAAATGCTTTTGTTGCTGCTGTTTGTTAATGCAGTCTGTGTAAAAACAACATCCCAGAAGTGTAATATTCCACACCTGTTCCCACAGGTACGCTTGCTGTAAACGAAAGCAGCATGTGCTCTGGGCAAATAGAAGAGACATTCTGTTCAGACAACTGCATCTTACATAGTTTTATCTATAGAGTTGAAAGAAGGCATTTGCAAAAGAAAATTAATGACAGGAAACAGCAATAGAATTAAAAGAACCACCAATATGGGATGCTTTCACAGTCAGTTCTCTGTTTCAGCCATTTGGCTTGTGCGTATTTTCTTTTTCCTGTTCCCACAGTATGCTGTCCTGCATTCATGCCCCAGCTCATTTTTTCCCTTGAAAAACCAGGGAATAAAACCTTCCCCGCACTGTTGTGGTGATCTTTCTAGCATGTTAGGATGCCCCTTTATCCTTCCCCCCCCCCCTCTGCAGTGACATGTAAACTTTTTTTCTCTTTGGGGCACTGAGAAACTGCAGAGCTATTGCTGAATGAACATGTGACAGACAGCACTTTAGCCTCAAAATGCTGGAATTTCAGGAAACCACAAAGTGAAGGATTAATTCTTCAATGTAGTGGAATGCTCAAGTGACAGGCTGCTCCAAGCACTCTAACCAGCGAGCATCAGCTATGATAGAAGTGATATGAAAACTGTATGCTGAAGGAATAGGGTTTTTCTGACAAAAGACCTGTGTGAAGAGATCAGTTTGAGCTTTAACTGTTAAAATATCTACTCTGATGAACATTTACTCTTTGACTAAATAGTCTGGATTCAGGCTAAACCAAAGACAGTTCTGCACACACAAGAGAACTGAGAATATTGTTTAGGAAAGTGATTGGATTGCAAATTGAGACTCCCAATGTGGCTAAAGGTAAGGGGTGAAATCTTCTACAGAGAGAATAATAGATTCATAGAGTTGGAAGGGACCTCCTGGGTCATCTAGTCGAACCCCCCTGCACAACTAAGGGCAGGGGTAGTCAACCTGTGGTCCTCCAGATGTTCACGGACTACAGTTCCCATGAGCTCATGGGAATTGTAGTCCGTGAACATCTGGAGGACCACAGGTTGACTACCCCTGACTAAGGGCACTCACAACCCTATTGCTCATCCACTGTAACCTGCCACCTCCTTGAACCTTCACAGAATCAGCCTGTCAGATGGCTATCCAGCCTCTGTTTAAAAATCTCCAAAGATGGAGAATCCACCACCTCCCAAGGAAGACTGTTCCACTGAGAAACTGCTCTGTCCAGAACTTCTTCCGGATGTTGAGATTGAATGTATTTTGAATTAATTTCATCCCATTGGTTCTGGTCTGTCCCTCCGGGGCAAGAGAGAACAACTCTGCTCCATCCTCTGGATGGCAGCCTTTTAATACTTGAAGATGGTTATCAGATCCCTTCTCAGTTGTCATCTCTCCAGGCTAAACAGACCAAGCTCCCCCCACCTTTCCTCATATGTCTTGGTCTCCAAACCCCTCACTATCTTTGTTGCCCTCCTGTGGACATGCTCCAGTTTGTCTACATCCCTCTAACTAGTTAAAAAGAGAAATTAGGTGTGAGGGTTTCCCTGGTCTGATGTGGATACTGCTATGGACACTTCACATAAAGGAAAAGAAATACTTAATGTAGAACAGCAATAGCCATCAGTGGAGATGGAAATTTGCTCATGAATGAACCAATTAAGCAAGACCAGATTAGTGCTCAGTTTTCTTCTGTTCACTATCATAGAATCATAGAGTTGGAAGGTAGCACCAGGGTCATCTAGTCCAACCCCCTGCACAATGCAGGAACTCACGGCTACCTGTCTACCCACAGTGACCCCAATTTCATGGCCAAAAGTCTCCAGAATCTAGTCTGGCCTGGAGGAAATTCACCTACCATCCCACAGTGACAAGTACCAATTCCCTGTGTATGCAAGGAAGAGCCACAAGAGTCAAGCACTGGTACATCCCTTCCTGCCCACCCACTCACAATCCGCCTAAATTAATAAAATCAGCATTTTTGTCAGATGACTATCTAGCCTCTGCTTAAAAACTGGCAAAGAAGAACTCACCACGTCCTGAGGAAGCCTAACAACAGGCTTCCATACCTACTATGCCTCTTATAGTTCACTATCAAAATCTCTCTTGGTTGCATAAGACAAGGTTAATGAGCAATCATGCCGTAATTGACAAATCTTTTAAAACAAAATTTGTGGTTGATAGAAATAATCAGATTACACAAATCAAGATGTGGCATAATTTATTGCTCACTCCACTTCAACTTTGATGCTACATTCATTTGAGAGTCAGCTTTGCTACTTGTTTTTGGCAAGTTTGATGCAGTGAATCCAGGTATTGCTCATCTTCTAATCAAGGGCTGCTTCCACACCAGGATGATTTTCTGTCATAGTCAGGCTGCTGATGCAATTTGGTAGAAACAGTGTCTAATTTTATTAATTATTGCCAGGGAATGGCCCCTTGTGGCCATCAACAAATAGAAAGGAATAACTTACTTGCATTTCACCAAGGCCCTACAATTACACTGTTTCTCCTTCTCTGTTACCTCTACAGACACAAGGAAATGTTCAAAACGATACAAGCCCCCCCCCCCCAAATATAGTGTCTTTACAGGTTTACCTAAGGGGGTGTGAGGGGGGGGTGTGCATATAAAGTATGGGTTGTTAACAGCCTGTGAACCAACACAGGATGACATTAGGTGTCTGCTTCCCTCTCCATGGTTTGCTTCAAGCATGATGCAGTAAGCCAGTACTGCATCCAACTGGGGCTAATGTTGAGTTCCCTCATAACACTGTTTTGTTCAAATGGGTAGCCGTGTTGGTCTGAAATAGCACAATAAAATCAGAGTCCAGTAGCAACTTTAAGACCAACAAAGATTTGTGTACTACTTCAGACAATGCATAGAAAGGCACTTGTAAGTATTAACAGATCACAGCCAGGATTCCGTCACTGTGTAGGTTATAAGAATTGAAAGGCTTGATTGCAGAGAGTGTGTACAGCATAAGCTATGTCATCAGAGATGCAAATGTCTGCACAGATTTGGCATTCCAGAATTCTCTCTTCTTTGCCAGCATTTGTAGCTTGGGTTGCATAATGCTAAACTGTCCAGCAGATAATAATTTCATACAAAAGTTTTCAACTACAAAGAGGAAAAAGAAAAAGTTATCAAACTCATATGCAGGCATTAGTATATTCTATGTATTTCACTACTCCCCACCCAAAACCTCTAAACCACTTGAGTGAACACAATTAAGGGGCACTATCCAGTGGAACAACAACAACACTTTTATGTCTCTTCCACAGGAAATCAGGCCTAGTTTGTTTCTAACTCTACTGAAATCCAGGATGTTATAACTACTCAACTTTTCCATGGAGTGGAGAGAGTTGCCAATGAGAACTTTTGCTCCTCTCCCAAAATACTAGACCTCAACAATATCCACTGAGACGGATGGGCTGTAGTTTCAGGACAGACCTCTGTATAATAATGCTAGGTGGCAACAGGAAGAGAAGGCCTTGGCATGTATGCCGGATTGTTGGCCCTCCAGAGGAACCAGTTGGCTATGGTGTTAGACAGGATGTTGGACTAGATCAGGGGTAGTCAAACTGAGGCCCTCCAGATGTCCATGAACTACAATTCCCAGAAGCCCCTGCCAGCAAATGCTGGCAGGGGCTTCTGGGAATTGTAGTTCATGGACATCTGGAGGGCCTCAGTTTGACTACCCCTGGACTAGATGGACCATTGGTCTTATCCAGCAGGGCTCATAGGTTTTTGTGCTGAGTTGTGCCCAGTATCTTGAACGCATCAGCACAACATATCAAGTCTCTGCTTTACTGGAAACATGGCCTATTAACACAGCAATGAATCCAATCCTCTCTTGCCTCTATCCAACAGTCCCATGAACTCTCACCTACACCAAAAGTTCATAATGGAAAACAGGAAACAAAATACCATGAGGGTCTGTAATGAAGAGGAGTCAGGTAAAACGCCCTTCTGGCAGAAGAATTATAGCAAGCTTTCCATTCACTTAAGTGAGGAGGGGGGTGCAGTTCCCCTGCTTTATGTCAACCCTGCATCACACAGTATTTTATACACAAGGCTCCCCCATCCCAAATGACCTGCATCAAATTCTGGAGATCGCAGGGGGCTAATGGTGAGGATGGGGGAAGCAAGAAAGATTTGAAGCACATCTTCTTTGTGATTTGTGGGAACCTAGCCATGGGCTTTCCCCACACTTCACATTAACCACTACACAAAAAGATCTCTCAACAGTTTCCTTTCTCTTCCCTGTCCGAAGCACTGACCAACTTCCACACATCCCAAGGATTCCCAGTTTTGCATCTCCAAACATATGCTATTAACAGCCATTCATTGATTTTACTAGTAAAGGCAAACTTTTAATATGAAAGCCGAATTCCAAATCACAACATAAGAAAACACCCTTTGAAGACCTCTTATTTACAGTTCCTGTCTCATTTGTAGCTTTACCCTTCTGATATTCCACCGACTTACATATTGTTCCTTTGGAGGCTAAACCAGCTGAGGCCTTTATGTAATGGCAGCTTCCCAAAAGATCGGATGAAATCACTTTAGGAAACATCCTCCATGAAAAAGGGCTATGGAACCAGGAAATCAACAGTTGAAAAGCCCAACCCCCCCCCCCCAGTGCACTAATATTGTATACTTACTAAGGGGTAGCTTTAAAATAGTCTTCGGGGGTCACCATTTCAATCCCCCCAAAATGGCTCAGGACCCAGATGTTGGCAATGTTGAGCTTGGCAAAGAACCAGTTATGACCAGGGGGCCAGTCCTGCATTTCAGGATGTCTGCTGAACAGGGCTCTCTTTGCAAAGTCTGCCTCAATTCCAGCCACCTAGCAAGCAAAGTACATAGGATGTAAGCCATGATATTTTATCTTTTCCTGTGAGCCACCCCAAGTCCCCTATGAGGAAAGAATGCAGTGTCTGAATTAAATAAATAAACCAACATCAACACAGTTGCACAGCAAACATGGCTAATGGCAGCATTAGAAATTCATATATGAGAAGATGGGGAAGTGGTCTCCTGACCACTGTTGCTGGACAGCTGTTACTACCCTTGTGTAAACAAATTATCAAGGTTCTAACTTGTAGATTACCTTGGATCCCACCCCAGGTAAATGTGTCATTTCAAGAAAAGAATATCAAGGTAGTATTGCTTACTTCAGAACCACTGTTATGATGTCGACTCTACACTTCAGAAGCCACATGTGCATTGTTTATTTATTTGTTTATTTTATTTCTATACCGCCCTCCCCGAAGGCTCTGGGCAGTTTACAGGAAACAACAAAATAGTACAGGTAACATCATTCAAGTAACTGTAAGGTGGTAACAATGACAATAACATTTACATAACAATACCAACAATAACATTAAAAGAAGGTGAAACTGCAAGAACCTTAGCTCAACTCGTACTGAGACCCAGGGGTTGGGTGGATTTGTTTTCTTGAGAAGCATACATTTACCTTTTCAACTACTCCATAGAAGATCACACGGGCACACAGAGGACTCTGAGGATCATAGCTCTTCTCCTTGCAATATGAAGTCTGTGCCAAAGAGAGTGTTAAGGAGGCATTTCCATTGACCTGAAATACAAGGAGCAAAGTGGATTTCATAACTCGTATTTCAGTGCATAGGGAATTTAAGGTATTACAAAGTGCCATCAGGTGTTGCACCCAGCAACAAATATTGCATGATGAGTTGCAATAGTAGATTTCCCCCACTGCCTTCTCTTCCTACCAGCACCCTGGCACTTATCCCAGAAATCTCAAGGACCCATTATGGGGAAAACACACCACACTACAAGAGGCTGCAATGAGTAGGGATGGCACAAACCAGATTTTTGTGGTTCGGTTCTCCTTGCTACTTTTTGCATTTTTCGTGAAGAGCAGAAAGCAGAGGTATATATCACTGAGCCATGTAACCCTGCTTTCTACTCTTCATGAACTGCTACAAATGCAGAGAGGTAGCTCTTCAGTTTGCAAACATTGCTTCGCAAGCTCCAAGAAAGTCAAAATTCATGAAGAACTTTAGTACATCCGCTGGTTTGTGTCCATCCCTAGCAGTGACAACAGAGAATTCTC
This sequence comes from Paroedura picta, assembly GCF_049243985.1. Taxonomy (NCBI): domain Eukaryota; kingdom Metazoa; phylum Chordata; class Lepidosauria; order Squamata; family Gekkonidae; genus Paroedura; species Paroedura picta. The sequence continues at coordinate 41,877,741 of NC_135374.1, read as the reverse complement.
CTTCTCCATATTCCATTGACAGCTCATGCAGAAACGTCATCAGATTTCAGGGCACTAAAACAAATCAAAAAAATAATTATATAAAGAAATTTTCTACAGGTTACATGATTAGGTCATAAAAGTCACATGGCATTGAAATCTACCCCCTCCCCCAGCACAAATTTAAGGATTTTATGATCTCTAATTCCATCAGATTAATTTTTCCAGGGAGTGAATAACATATCAGAAGCATATGCTTTAGGCATATCATCAAGCAGCTTGCATTTCATATTCAAACAGCAGCAGGCCATTAGAGTGACAGTCAATTCCAAGAAGCAGCTCAGTCATTTATCTGCAAGCAGATGTCTCCACGTGATGGTACACCACACAGTTGTCCTGGGTACTGCAAATGATAAGAGACCATAGCACCCTTGAAATGATCCTTCCTCTTCTGCAGAGGGAAATGAGGGTAAGATTTGACATTCTGCTTCTGTGACATATCTTTCACGGGTCACCAACCTTTGCTTTAATGAGAGGTTCTGCTGATCAAGGAGAAAATGTCAAGGAGAAGAGGTCAGAGGTCAGCCATATTAGAATGCTGAAGCAAGCTGTAATACAAATATACTAGCTATGCAAGTAACAAGTTTGCTGAATCAGGGAATGTTTTTAATGCCTATCAGTTACCTAAGAGGTTAAAATAAGCTTATCAGCAGTTAGCAAATATTTATGCAAGGAAAATAGTTATGCATGAGACAAACAAGTTAGCAGAAATCTTGAAAAGTTTTAAGGAGGAATCTTAAGGGTCTTGAAAGAGGAAGTGGATGGCATTGTCCAACTGGTTTTCATTTGGCGCAGTATTGATTTGTTAATAACTGGATAAGTTTTAATTTTCTATAATGATGTAATTTTGCTTATATAAGGTGTAAGTTTTGCTTTGTTCAAGGGTCATCATCTTGAATTCATGTAGGGATAGATGCTTTCGATCATGATCAACAAAATAAAGATGTAAGCGTCTGAGAAGGAATTCGTGATGACTTTCTCCTTTGAGCCCCTTTGGGCAAACCCAATTTCGTCTCTGTCACCGAGTAACAAAAAGTATCCTCAGTTGCTCCCCCCTCCAGCCATGTTTACAAGTTTTGTTTAGTTCTAGTAAAAGAACATGGGCTAGGGAGACCACCAGAAATCCCTCCATTGTCATGGGACCACAAATGGATGATTAAGCCATGAACCAGCCCTACTGAAACCTGCAAGTAAATTGTAGGGTTGACTGGTTGGAAAATTTCAGGAAATTTTGGGGGTGGAACCTAGGGATGACCTTAACATGGTATAATAACATACACTGTCCACCCAGCCAAGCAACCATTTTCTCCAGGGGAACTGATTACATAACCAGGAGATCAGTGGTAACTCCAGGTGATATGCAGGCCCCTCCTGGAGGTTGGCAGCCCTAGTGGACTGCCTTAGCCATAGTTTGTTGCAACCCTTTTGTTATGAATAAGGCAAATCATGGTTTCAAAATCCATGTGAAGCCACAGTGTTTGTTTTTTAGTTTATAAACTATATGTAATTCATAATTCTTGTTGTTGAAATGTTGTTCTATGGTATTCTTATTGTTATTGTTATATTGATATTGATACTGTTCTATATAAATGTTCTAAAATGTTTTATGTAAACTGCCCAGAGCCATAGGGAAGGGCAGTATAAAAATCTAAATACATACATACATACATACATACATACATACATACATACATACATACATACATACATACATACATACATACATACATACATACATACATACATACATACATACATACGGAAAATAAATGGTTACGTGTTACATCTTAATAGGGTCACTATGCTTCCAATTGGGCAAGGTTGTTGCTATTATTTCCTCCGGTATCGTCTCAAGCCAACTCTTCTAGCAATACATAGGAAAGAAATCCGGCCTAATGACAGTGTAACATAATTCGGTAGGAGCTGTTGTGTTCTGAAGCATTTGTAATCCCTTTAACCTGGAGCTGCTTCCCTGCCCTTCCAAAGAATGCAGGAATTCAATGACAACTTAAATGTACACTTGTGGGATTGAAGTGGGCAGGATCATTTAATGACAAGGTGGCAAGACTGCAGCTTGCTCATTCAGCTAACACACTTTGCAGGTGATGCAATGGGAAGGAGGTTTACCTGTCCTGCTGATCAGCAGCAGAGAGTCCTATGCAGTACAGGCCTAGACAGGGGCACTGACGAGAAGAGAGATCACACACCTCCTTCTACAGCACTGCTTGGGGCTCACACTGAGTGAAAAATCATGGAATGTCTCCTCTTATAGATCCGAGCCAACTTGACCTGGTACTTCCACGCCTCCTTTGGCAGTGTGGATCTAACCCAACTCTTTCTCACACAACAATCCAGCCCAGCTGGGCACTGCAGACTGAGGGAATGACTGAGTGACTCCAGAAACTGTCTGAAAAGCAACAAATTAACAGCAACCCCCTCCCACCCCATAAACATGGTTTATTTGTTCTAATCACGTCATTTTTCAAAGGTGAAACTTGTTGTTTGGCAGTAGCATTTCCCCTTCAGGACAGTGATTCAGCTTCATTCCAAAAGTTGAACCACTACTTTATTGTATGATGTTGGGTGGGCATGGCCACCCATACACTTTACCCCATGGGGGGAATCACTTCTATGGTTTTACCTATTACCTTTTCTTAAGTGTGTTCCCACGATCAATAAACATGGAGACCCCAATCAGGCTATCACACACAGGTAGAAGTGGGAATGCTTCACCAGTTGAAACTAGGTTTCAGGTGAAAGACTGAGTCCTGTGACTTTTAAAAATGCTGAGTATCTGATGTTTCTGACAAAGTAAACTTTGAGTAACAAAAGTTGTTTGTGTCTAACGTGCTACTGGATTTTTTGAGATTGTTAATTAAAAATTAGCGAAGTGTTAAAAAGTGAGAGCCAGCAGTGGTTAGGAGTGTGGACTTCTAATCTGGCGAGCTAGGTTTCATTCCATGCTCCCCCACATGCTGGGTGACCTTGGGTTTGACACAGCACTGATAAAGCTGTTCTGACCGAGCAGTAATATCTGGGCTCTCTCAGCCTCACCCAACCCACAGGGTGTCTGCTGTGGGAAGATGAAAGGGAAGGTGAATGTAAGCCACTTTGAGACTCTTTCAGGTAGAGAAAAGCGGCATATAAGTAACCAACTCTTCTTCTGATTCTAACAGCAACTGGATTGCATTAGACAATCAGTCCGACAGCCAACAGAGTTCTAAGCACAAAATATATTTATGAGTAGCATTTATGAGTAGTGTCCACATACATTATTACATTTCCCCCCTTTTACAATCTAGTAAGGACAAAGTTCCTGTCCATGTAATTTACAGGCTCGTGGTGGGGCCATCCTAACCTGTAAGAGTACAAACATATTTTAAACTCATGATATCGGTTCTTGAGTGCCAAGATACAAGGAGAGATAGTCTTGAGTGGCCAAGGCTTTTCTGGAGTTTAAGCTAGATTCTTCAAGCCTAGCAAGCTAGCTACCATTCCATAAAGGGTTCCCTACTATTATTTTTCTACAGAATATGTATGCTGTCCACTAGAAAACAGATGACGGGTGCTTGAAATGCTATTTATTTATGTCATGATGCACATTCCACCAACCAGCAGAAAAAGCTAGCAGTTTACCCACAGGAAAATGAGTGGACATCTCAAATATCCTTGTTACTTGGAAACAATACAAAAGATATCTTATCCACTGACTACTGCCACTTTCTTCCTGAACCCACTTGGGGGGGGGGGGGGAAGGTTGTTAGATAGTCCTTGTTTGCCCACAAAGATAAAAGGCAGAATACCAGTTGATGCTCATTCTTTCTGTAAGCGGTTTGCAAAGATGCACCTGCTAAAACTCTTCCTTCTGCACAGAATTCAAAGGCACATAATATCTAACAATTCAATTCAGTTCTATTCAGAGGTCAGCTCATATATGCACGAGATATTTGCTTTTAGCTTTTAAAATCCTAGGTTCTTAAATATATATATTGTTCTCCTGTTTCCCTCCCAGCCATCCCACTTATTTTGGGTCCCCTTTGGGCTTCCTTTCTTTTACCTTAGATTCAGTTGGGTAGACGAACAGGAGTCTAATGGTACCTTTAAGGCCAACACGGTTTATTCATGGTATAAGCTTTTGTGTGTTTGTGTGTGTGTGTGCGCACGCACGCATGTACATGAAAGCTTATACCCGAATATTTCTTTTAAGGGGTTTTTGCTTTATGTTAATGTAACAACTGTATTTCTTGAAGTTGTAACCTTGGGTCAAAAAGTAGCACACACCTGTCAGCAAGCAAATATATGTGCACACCAGTTCGTGGGGAAATTAACAAGACAGCCTAATGAAGCCAGACACCGCTTTCTGTAGCACTCCATAGAAACAAGGCTGGGCGTTCCTGCTCAAATGCAGGGCTGAGCCGCGCAACAAGCAGAGCGACGCCGGAGGATTTCTGAACATGTGCAGAGTAAATGTCATTTCTGACGGGCGGAGTGGCACACCAGTCTGAGCCCCGAGGCGGGCCTCTCACCTGCAGATCCTTCACCGAGATTTCCATGGTAGTCAGGTACAGGTAGGGCACCCCGCTGCTGTTCGACACCTCCCCGTCGCTTATGGAGAAGACGTTGGCGAAAGGCTGGCCCCGCACCGGGTCGTGCGTCGAGATGGTGGCCAGCGCGCCCCAGTCGCAGGCGTGCGCCACGAAGCGCGCCATCCGCGCCGTCTCCTCGGCCGGTGGGACTCGCAGCGCCCCCGCCGCCCCCGCCAGCAGCACCCCCCAAAGCAGCCACATCGCCTCCCGCCAAGCTCCCGGCCTCAGTGGCAACCCAGCCAGCCGTCCGCCACCCTCTCTCTGCCAAGCTGCCCTTCTTGCGGGGAAGAAAAGCAGCAGGCAAGAGGCGGGCCGGGAGACTTTCAGCCAATCGTCACGCACGGCTCTCAGATCCTAGCCAATGAGGATTCAGTGAGGGCGGAAAAACCTTGCAGGTAGCTACCGAAGATGGGCGGGGATCCGATGGTCCTCGACCAATGGCACGGGGCTTTTGGATCCCCGCCCCGGGGAGAGAAATGGTGCTCACACGGCTACCCGCCTGAATCAGTCGGCTTTGGGGGGAGAAACGCCGGTCGGGGTGAGGGTATCTGTGGGCAGAAGAAATGTTCGACCTGCTTAGTCATCCGCCCAGCATCTCAGTGGAGTCCGGAAGCCCTGACAGTAGCGAACTCCCCCCTCTAAAAAACTGGATGTTCTGAAATAGAGTCCAGTGGCACCTTTAAGACCAAAACAGATTTATTCAAGGCGGAGGCTTTCGACTGCAAGCAATCTTCCTCAGACAAAATGGAACAAGGATCATGAGAGTACAAGTATAGAGAAAAGGTGCAATAGGGGCAAATTAGTAAACTATCAAAATATCCAGATTGAGCTATATTATTCCATATGATAATTATCGCTAAATCAGTCCGTTTGAGTTCAGTTTTAATTTTTTACATTACTTTTGATCAATCCAATTTCAGCTCCCCCCTCCCAAAAAAAGGGGTGAGAAGGGGGGGGGGGGAAATAGCTGTTCAGGATTTGTTTTATTGTTTTACCTGAAAGCCTTCCGTTCAGCAGGTGGCATGTAAATTTTCTAAAACAGAAGCTTTGCCTTGCATGTTTTGAATTTTTGAAACTTACCAGTCACCAGAGGGCGCTGGTTTGTTTCCGTTGAAAGAATCCGGTCTGTTGAATAAGAAAGCTGAAAGTCGAAATTGGTAGATGATCACCGTCCCAGGGTTTGGCCCACTAAGAAGTATTTGCTGGAGGCCTGGAGCAGAAGCAAGTGAGCCACACTGGGTGGAAGGGGGGTATGTTTATTAGTTTCACAAATGCCTAATAAAAGTGAATAGAATAATAACAACAACAATGGGTATCATGTGGCATAATAAAAACAAGTTTATATTCTATCAAAGATTATTTATTTATTTATTTATTTTAGACTTTTATACTGCCCTTCCATATGGCTCTGGGCAGTTTACATAAAACATCATAGGGTAGTTACATAGAACATAGTAACAAATATAACAATCATAACATAACATATCATCGACTAGAACAATATTTCAAGAAGAACAGTAACTTTAACAGAACCCTTAGGTAGGTTGGCCTGCTTAACCTCGTATGTTGCCCCAGATTTATGCTCCCATACAAGGACTTTCCACCATTTTTTTCTGTTTTAGCTTGTCAATCAGTGTCACATGATGTAAACTCCTAGACACCTTCCAACACCATCTTTTCACATCTGAGTGCACATCTGTCGACTGCAGCAGAAGTGGAAGGGACTGGGCAGCCAGCCAGCAAGGCAGAAGCTGATGGAAGTGACATTCAGGGGTAGTTACAAGGGCGGGGAAAGCTTTCTGGGATGGCCCAAGTTTTTGGCGTCCGCAGGGATCAGCCCCAACATACACCTCATTGCATCCCATGGCCAAAAAGGGAACACATCTGCGACGAGTTGTATATCAGAGCTGATCCCTACAGATTTATCAGCAATCCCTTAAAGATTTATCTGCATCCCCTTAAAGTGGAACAACTGAGGGCTTGAGTCATGGTAGCAATTGGACCATCCCAGACCAGGCCCAATTCAATTAGGAAGTGCGAATTAGTCCCATGCGTAAACAGGAAGTGAGGCTGGCCAAATCCCTTGTTCAGAAGCGGTCAGAGGGAGACTTAAAGTCATTCAGCTAACTTCCCTGGCAGAGTAGGGATTTGAACCTGGATCTCCTAGATCCTTGTCCAACCCTCTAACCACCCAAGCTGCCTTGACTACCTTCTGTAAAAGCAGAAGGGTGGGATGTATGTGTTTAAAATAAATAATGCACTGTCTTCTCTTCCCCAACAGTTTGTGTTTTTGCCAACTAGAGGTGTGCTTCTGCTGTTTCGTACTGCTTATGGAGTTTCATGAATTTCCATAAACTATAGGGTAGGGTTGTGTCACACATTTCCAGCTTCCTCCTTGTAGATATTCCGGTTTAGAGCAAATATCATATGAGCTGGGCTGAAATTCCATCCCAAAATATTTCTTGCTTTGGATAAAACCACCTTTCTCTAAATAAGCTGTTCCCTCCAGATAAAATAACCATTGAGTAGGAAAGGCCGTCCCTCTCTCTGAATAGCCTGTTTCCCTTGCTGGTTGAGTCAGTCCAGCCCTGTGTCCAGATAACAGGGGTTTCATTAGGAGCAGGGCCTGCCTTCTCTCAGAATATTGTTGTTCCTACTCTGGCCATTACACAATGCAGACTAAAGATTGCCACCATATCTGTCTGATGTCCAACTGAGAAAGTTATTTGACAATTCTCCCCTCACCCCAACCTTTCATTGAAGCTTTGCCAGGCTGCTTTGCAGATAACTGAGTCTGTACTGCTTCTTCTCTCAAGTGTCACATGCCTAGCCTTTCTGGTGAACAAATGACAGAGTCTTTTTCAGATAGTACTGTCTCATGAACCAAGCCAACTTCCTGTCATTAATCATTTCTTGACTATAGCTCTCTCCTTGCTTGCATGGGCCATATCTAGTCTCTGATCTCTGGTCAGTCTCAGGGCTGGACCAGCTCTTTGCATAGAAGTCCACAACTAAGAAGATTAATATCTGTCTTTTGTACCAGTGTCTAAGGGTTAATCTAACCTGTAGTGTGACTCTGGCAGAAAACAAAGACAAAAAGAATTGAAGACTCTGCCTTTTTCTTCTACCCCATTTGCTCCTGTGCAATTTGGTGTATCTGCATCAATAGCCCGGGAGTCATTTCCTGTTTTGTCACAATTAAGTGACTGCATAAGCATCGTACTCACCACTGTGGTATTCTCATTGGGGACATTTCAACGGCAGCTGACTACTGGCGGGAAAAGAAGCTCCAAAGGATGATGGTGGTGGTGGTGGTGCCAGTGACGATAACAATGATGAATGATCACAGAGATACTGGACCGGTATATGGTGCTTTACAATTTGAGATCTAGCCAAATTCTTGGTGATCCAAGTAACATTGTCTTCTGGAGCTGGACTGGTATTATTTGCTCAATGGCCAAAAAATGCAGGTGTTTCTTGAGACTTCTAGGCATTGCTCCAAACCTCCAATGATAACTGGCACAGTAGTAATCTTCTCCCAGAGGTGGTCTAATTCTATCTGCAGGTCTTGGTATTTGTGATATTCTCCTGTTCTTTCTTTTATATTCTGATGTCTCCTTAGATTACAAGAGACTGCCCATCAGGCAAGGTCCAAAAGAAGTCCAGAGAAACTGACAATGGCAAACAGGTTATTTCCCCCCAAGTGTAGTAATCTCAGCAAGCTGTCAAACAGTCATAACAAGTCCCTAGGTGGATATCTCATTTTCAAAAAACTTCTTCAGTGACTATGTATACATAAATAGAAATACTTAGTAATAAATTCTACACAAGAACTTCACAAACCATGTCTTATATAGCAGCATACCCTTTAAGTATAATTTATCTTTCTCATCAAGTTTAAAGATTTTTTCATACACACCTGTAAAATACATGACAGCATATGTTTTAGCTTCCAATCAAAAATGATACAAAGATATTAAAAATATTCAATTAAAACTCCCCAACCTGAACCATTCCTCACATAACCTTAACTTTCAATATAACTCTAAACCTAAACCTAACCCTAATTTAACCCTAATCCTAATCCTAATATTTACCCTAATAAAAATTCCTATTTTGTTAAATATTTTAAATATAAAATAATGACAAATATATTTCAACATCCCATGACCTTCCCAAACCATGTCACAATTCATCACCCACAATAACGCTCCCACAAGACCTAGGTGTAAACTGCACGGAGCTTTTATTCCAATCCCAGGTTGATTCAGTCCCTGCCCTCTACACAGAATGCGATTTCCGTTTGGATTTTGGGCAATTTAAATTTTCCTTCTGTAGCAAGAAGGATTGATCCGGAGTGACCCTCCCTTTATTGTGCGATATCTTAGAGTGCTTTTAATGCTCAATATTTTTCAAATCCGGATTGGGAAACCAAGCTCCATGGTAGAGAACCTCTGACAGGCCACACCTGGCCATGTGACAAGCTTGCCGTAAAGGAGAAGCCCCTAATTTCTCTCCATTTCTGTCGGTCCTGGATTTTTCCTCCCTCCTCTGCCTTTTTCGATCTTCTCCCTACCCCTCCAAGAAAGGAAAGAGGCTCCCTGCCTGGCTCCTTTCCCCCCACCCTTCAAGAAAAGAAAGAAAGAGGCTTGGCTCCCCTCCCCCTTCTGAACTACCCTAACCACGTGCAGAAGACTTTCCTGTTTCAAGGGGGGGGGGAAGACCCGAGTTCAAAGCAATCTGAATTCAACAGGACTGACAATGGAATAAAGAAAGTAAGTGCAGACTTTGCCCTAGAAAGTCCCCAACCTGATCCATAACTAAAGTTAACTATAAGCCTACCCTAACCCTAACATTAATGCTAATCCTAACCTAACATTTGGAAAACCCTAACCCTGACCATAACTCTAACTAAACATAACCCTAACCCTAACATATTAACCCTAATGAAAATCACATTTTTCAAACAAATTTTACATGCAAAACAATGTCAAAAATACTTAAACAACTCATGGTCATTCCTAACCATGTCACAAATTCATCACCAGCTCTAAAGTTCCCACTAAGCCTAAAAATTCTCCAACTTGAACTATGCCCAAGATAACTCTCACCATAACACAAACCCTAATCGTAACCCTTAACCCTAACTTTAACCCTTACCTGCATATTTACAGGTCATGAAAGAGCATGGGATACTGAAATATTTTGTCATTATTTTACATGTCCAGTAAATGGGGATATAACATTTTTAGGAGGTCATATTAGATTCAGAGTCACCTTCCTTTCAAGTAAATACTTAGCTGGCCTTTACAACAAAGTACATGGTGTCAATTGTGGTCATTTCCTGTTAGTCTTGTCAAAGAAGGGTTAAAGACTCATAGTCTGTACAAAACAGGATGTTGGCTTGGTAGGTTTATTAAGCTACAAAATGCAAATCCTCTTTTGTGGCTGCTGCCTTCTCCCCTCTTTAGTAACAGAGATTTAGGTAGGAACAGTAAGTCCTCCTGATGCCAGTTTCTCCCCCTGTACAGCATCTAGATGGAAATTTGATCACAACTGCTGCTTAGTAATCTGATCATAACTGCGCAATGCACACTAGGCATGCAGCTAATGCACCAATGTGCCGGCTTCCCTAAGCCATACCAATTCCAGTCTCAATGTCATTTCATGCCCCAAGCAAGTTTATTTAGAAATAGATGCTTTATTTGAACCCCCACTCCCTCATGCCCTCCTTCGTTCACCTATGGAATAAATGCTTTAACACCCAAAGAAAATGAAATCTGCATGGAGCATACCTTTTGCAACTGCACCAGTATCAACAAAAACAGTGTACTGCAATAAAATATTGTCTGTGTGGAGCACCAAAGGGGTTACAGTTAAGTGCTGTAATAAAGTTGGAAAGAGTTCTGTGAGCCTAACCCTGGAGGGAGAACGGAAGCACTGGGAGAACATTTTGCTGCCCATTTAAGGCAGAATTTATGCTGCACCTGGCACTTGTCAAACTGTCAGTCCCCAGTGTAGGCTAACAATTGCTAGGTGTTGCCTAGTCTTCTCTTTACTTTGCCTGTTACAAGAGAAAAGGGATTCCTTATCTTCTTCCCCTCATTTTGTGTATACAGGACAAACCACAGGTTGTATCAGGACCTGTCTGGCTCCATAACACATTAGTTCTAGATGCTAAAGTACTGAGTTTCTAACATGCAAGTGAAATTCATAACTAGAGACCTGGCTTTATAGTACTAATGTTTATTTTACTGAGATGAAATGAAGGGGGAAAGAGCGAGATCAATGAACATTGGTAAGTCTAGCTGTTATAGTTATTTTCTCTCACTCCTAATATCACACTTGTAGCGATCAGCAGTGAGGTTGCTGACTGCATCTCCATGGTCTAGCCATGTGTTACCTTATCCTCACCTCCTCCCCTGGTCCTCTACAAGGTCTTTCCATGAGATATTCCTTACAGGTTTCATGATCAGAACTCAGTTTCCAGGTACCTGGGAGGTCTGATTCTGTGGCAGGTTTGGGGAGGACATGAGGATAGGACTTAGCTTCTTGGTAGAGTTGCCAGCTCTGCGTTGGGAAATTCCTGGAGATTGGGGAGGGGGGAGTGTGGGGTTTGAGAAGAGGAGGAACTACAGTATAATAACATAAGAGTCCACCTTCCAAAGCGGTCATTTTTGGCGGAATATGCAAGATCTGCAGCGTGCATGATTGAGCAGAATATAAAAAGTATCCTGCAGGGGGGCATCAGAGAAGATGTGTATTAAGCATACCTAGATTAGGAACTTCCTTTTCAAATTATCTCCTTCAGATTAGCTCAGTAGGAGACCTTCTGCTCCTTTGAGCATACTTCCTCCCTGCTTTCCTCCAGAAAAACAGAATGAATGACTGCAGAAAGCCATTAGATAGCTAGATAGTTAAGACTCTCTTCTCTTTCTATACATGTATCTTCACAAAAGCCTGCAAAAACTATTTTATTCTTTAAGCAGCCTGGTGCTCCATACTTCTACGCTAATTCAAACTCTGCCAACTGTTTTATCCAGGGGAACTGGTCACTATCACCTGGAGGTTGGCAACCATACCTCTTGGGCCAATACTGCTGTCTAACTAATGTGAAAGTTTTGGCTGGAAGGACAAAACTAGGTTACTAACTACTGTGGAAACTTCTTCAGCTATTTCTTCAGCAACTGGCTCTTTTTGAACACACATCAGATCCCTCCCACCTGAAGGTAGGGGCCAGGGGTTTTTCTGTGTATAAGAGCAGTTTTGAGATTTGGCAGAATCAGAGAAGTAGAAAACCCTGCTGACTCAAGTCCCTTGAGAATGCATGCTCTTCCTGGCTCTCTCTCTCTGGCAATCTGATGTTGTATATTGGATCTGCCACCTTGCCCGAATACCAGTTTGCTGCCATCTGCACTTTAATTTCATATTTGTATATTAAAAATATGGCAAAACCACCCAAAGTCTCTGCTGCAACCCAGTTATTGTGGTTCCTGTTCAAAGAGAATATTAAGGTACATGAATTGTACAATCCAGCCCACAAGTTAAGCAGCCCAGTGCAGTTTCAGGGCACAAATAGTTGGGACATTTATCAGCTCCCCTGTCTCTTTAAACTTTTCAATAAATGAAAATCAACCAAGGGAAAGCCTGTATGGATCAGGATTGCAGTGCTGGGACAAATGATGCCTTTGCACTGTAGCCTGGATGTAATCTAGCTATATAGGGTAGCTGACCTCCAGGTGGGAACTGAAGATCTCCTGAGATTACAACCCATCTCCAGGTGACAGAGATAGTTCAGCAAGATAAAATGGCCATCCTGGAAGGTAGACTCTATGACATTGTAACCCACTGCAGTTCTTCCCTTCCCCAAATCCGCAAATCTCCAAGTATTTCCCAAGCCAGAATTGGTAACCCTACCTAGATGTGCTATTAGTTAGGATACAGAACACAGCCTTCTACAGATTTGCACTAATTTTTGAGTTCACAAAATCCTGAAATGGCTTCATGAACTACCCATGAGGACATGATTGCAATACCAAGAACATTTTCCCAAGAGTAAGCCCTGCTGAATAAAATGGGACTGGCTTCTGAGTAGACCTGCTTAGGCTTGTTCTTTAGACCTCAGTATTGAGTAACTACTAGTTGGGTTACTAATTGCTTCATGCCACAGAATCAGCTCCTGAACCCTCAACAAAGGGAGAGTGGGAAATGTGTTACATTTGCATTAGCAACCCTGCGACCTCATTGTGATACATTTAGGTGTGTGTGTGTGGATGAAGCCCTATAAGTGATGGCATGTGCTCCACCCCATTTTCTTTGTCTGCTGAGGTCTTCCAAAAGGAAATAGAGAGTCCCTCTACCTATACGTGGGGACTGACAGTTTGGTGTAGTGGTTAGTATTGCGGACTTCTAATCTGGAGATCCAGGTTTGATTCTGTGCTCCCCCACATGCAGCCAGCTGGGTGACCCTGGGCTTGCCACAGCACTGATAAAGCTGTTCTGACCAGAGCAGTAATATCAGGGCTCTCTCACCTACTCACCTACTCACAGGGTGCCTGTTGTGGGGAGAGGAAAGGGAAGGCCAATGTAAGCTGCTTTGAGGCTCCTTCGGGTAGAGAAAAGTGGTGTATAAGAACCAACTCTTCTTCTGTATCTGAAGAAGTTTGCATGCACACAAAAGCCTATACCTTGAATAAAACTTTGTTGGTTTAAAGGTACCACTGAACTCAAATTTTGTTCCCTGCATTCCACCACTGTTACGACAGCCATAGAGCTTGCTTTCATTTATTTCAGGAGAGGAAAAGTATTATTTCCTTCTTAGTCCCTTGCCTGTGGTACAAAAATGTACCAGCCATGGGAAATTGCCTAAGCACCAAAGCAACTAGCTGTCTTTCTCCTCCAAAGGAATTATTAGGTTTATGCCATCACTTGTTGATTTTTATTGTTGACCGATTGGTTATTAATTATGGTTTAATTTTATTAATTGCTCTGGATTTTAGGGGATGGGGGTTTTATGTGAGCCGCCTCAAGCCTTCGGGGGGAGGTGAGATACAAATAAAATAAAATAAAATAAAATAAAATAAAATAAAATAAAATAAAATAAAATAAAATAAAATAAAATAAAATAAAATAAAATAAAATAAAATAAAATAAAATAAAATAAAATAAAATAAAATAAAATAAAATAAAATAAAATAAAATAAAATACAACAACAACAACAAATCTCTCTCTCCCTCCCTCCCCCCAACCAACCAATAAAAATATAACATTGTAAAAATAAGAATGGAGAAAAGCAACTGCTTAACCTTTTCCCTTCAAGGCCAGTTTAGAGACAGGCAAATTAATCATGGTTCTGCTTATGGACGAGGAGGACAATAGGTGGTAGACCTAAAGAGTAGGCAGGGCTGCTGTCCTGGCTCCCTTGGCTCTCCGGCTTTCTGTCTGGGGTTGTCAAGAAGTCTGGAGAAAAATGTCCTATCCCTTTTATAGATGTGGAAATAGACAGCAAAGCTTTTACCTTTCACCTTTCTAACCAAAGCAGTTTAAATTATCACCCTCTTTTCGTTTTTATCTATACAAGAATCCTGTGGGATAGGTTAGACTAAAAGTATGCAACTGATCCAAAATCAGTGAGTGAGCTTCTACAGCAAGATGAGGATTTGAACCTGAGTCTACCCAGACCCTACCCTGAAACTCTAACAACTATACCACGCTGGCTTTCATAGGGTGGCTGCTGTTGACCAGCAGTAAGGAGACGGGCCTAGTTCAGTCATGCAAGTTGGGTGGTATCAAGTCACCCAGACATCACTGCCAGGCCTAGGGTGGCCAACCTCAAGGTTGAACATTAGGATGTCTCAGAATTAAAATTGAATTCCAGATTACAGAGGTCTGTCCCATTGGATAAAATGGCTGTTTGGAAAGTTATACTCTATGGCATTATATCCAGGTTGGGTCTTTCCCCTCCCCCAAGCCTGCCCTGCTCTGACTGTACTCCCAAAACTCCAGGCACTTCCCAATCTTAGAATCATAGAATCATAGAGTTGGAAGGGGCCATACAGGCCATCTAGTCCAACCCCCTGCTCAACGCAGGATTAGCTCTAAGCATCCTAAAGCAATCTTGAGCTGGCAACCATATTCCAGCCTGATCATAATGAGTCCCCCTTCCCCAAAGGCCACAATAAGCCTGGAAAGGGCTCAGCCTCCCACTCCTGCCTTTAATTTAGAGAAACCCAGCTTGGAATACTGTGTTTGCCTAGCAACAGCCACTATGGGAATCTGGTGCTTAAAGCTACAGGTACTCCCAGCCCAGTATGAAAGAACACCCAGAGGTGAAGTAGCAGCAGAGCCTAATTAGATAGTAAGAGTCATTAAGGAGGCAATTAGACAGCAGAAAAGTAATTTGGTGTGTATCTATACTATTTAAGGGTTTTCATTTTTACTGCACGGTTGTGTTATCACACTATTTTTCAATGGCAAAGCAGTACAAATTTTCCCCCTCTCTCTGGGGAATATAGTTCTAGAAGTGAGTATTATTTTGTTTCCAACTTGGAAAAGATTTTCAGGGAGTATCCACTACATCCACGTATTTTAAAAAATGGGAGAACAGATCCAATTTTTTAGGCAATTAAACTTCTTTGTTTGGATGATATTCCCAGAGAATGTACCACATGTCCAAGACATCATCATTCACAAATTTCAGAAAGGAAGGACAAAAACTCAAGGTTTGATAGGCAATTGAAAGCAAGCCACATATCTTATCCATTTGGTGCCTCTTAATAATTGTGAAACAGCCTTGGGGGACGGATGGTCCGGCCTATCCAGGGCCAATCAGGGTGCAGCCAGCTGCACCCTCATTGGCCCTGCCCCTACAGCTCCTGCCCTCCCTGTACAAGTTGGAATAGGGCCAATCAGGGTGCAGCCAGATGCACCCTGATTGGCCCTGCCCAACAGATCCCTCCCTTCCTCACCAAGCCCTCACCCCTTGCCTCACAGACGTGCCTGGCTGTTAGAGCCAGGCACGTCTGTGACTCTGCTGCTCCACTTGCAGGGCCCCAGGTAAGAGCCCTGGCCTCGGGGGAGGGGGAGAGGGAGCGTTTCCCAAAGGCCTGCAAAACACACCTGGGGCCTCTCTCGCTCGCTCTCGGGCAAAAGGCGGGAGGAGATTGGGCAGCGTCCTTAAGACGCTGATAGCCCCGCCTCCGCCCCGATTGCGCAGCCGCCCGGGACGTTTGCCGCCGCCCGCCTCCGAGAGAAGCCAGCTGGGCCGTCGCTCCTCAGCCCTGGCCTCCGCCTGCCAACCGGCGCCGCGGGTAAGTCCGCTTCGCCCCATTCTCGTTACCAAATTCTTATCAAATATGTATATAGCATTGATACATTCAGTGGTGTACATCCAACCTGTGGAACAAAAGACTTAAGGGCATGTAGTTGCACTGAATCTAAATTGACAGTGGGTATGAAATGTCAGATTATCCAGTCTTTTATACTGCGCACATGATAACAAAAATTAAGGTGATAGTTATGCTTTATGGAGATGAGTGAACTTGCAAGTCCTTCTCTTAAAAAGAAGGATCTGTTTGTTTGTTTTTTAGAATGATATTGTTCCTGAGGAAAATTGTTAGACTGCTTTTTTTTCATAACCTTTGTTAACATACACAACATGTCCTCTAAGATCATCTTTCATGTAAACTAGCATAGACAGTAGTATGTTTGACGTTGTCAACTGTGTGCAACAAGTTGGTACATTGACTCTCCTAGCATAAAACCAGAAAGGTCTGCTTCATAATGTCAAGTCAATGCCAGGTACACAACTATGTAACATCCTCCCCCAATACGCCAACCCAATGAGCCATAATTCTGTAATTGTTGCTAGATTTCCCAGCACACAAGTTAAGCAGCCCAGTGCAGTTTCAGGGCACAAATAGCTGGGACACTTGTTGCTACACTTGTGAATAGATAAGAGGATCAGGTAGCAGGTGATATGAAAGACCTTGACCTGAGATCCACTCTGCCAGCCAGTGTAGACAATATTGACTTCAACACACCAAAGATCTCAAGACATTTTCATTGGTTGGAATAGCTGCTGGAATAGCTGTATTGGTTGGAATACAGCCTGTTGCTCACCAGCTTTCTCCATGTAGTTGTATATATTAGATCACAAGGAGGAATTTGATAGCGTGACTCACTCCTTTGAGTCTTATAGTAAATGCTGCCCAAAGGGAATTCCTGAAAAGAAGTGTTCATATAATGTAAACAGAGAAAGACCATTTCCAAAGTGCAGTGATTATAATTAAGATTCAGAATAGGACTGCCAGCTCTGGGTTGGGGAAAACCTGGAGACTTTGGGGATGGAGCATGCAGAGGGTGGGGTTTAGTGAGAAGAGGGACTTCAGTGGGGCATAATGTCATACAGTCCACCTGCTAAGTGGCCATTCTCTCCAGGGGAACTGATCAGGGTTGCCTGGAGATGAGATGTAATTCCAGGGGATCCCCAGGTCCCACTTAGAATCATAGAATCATAGAGTTGGAAGGGGCCATACAGGCCATTTAGTCCAAGCCCCTGCTCTACGCAGGATCAGCCCTAAGCATCCTAAAGCATCCAAGAAAAGAGTGTATCCAGCCTTTGCTTGAAGACTGCCAGTGAAGGTTGGATACACACTTGGAGGCTAGCATCCTTAATTCTGAATGCTGTCTTTATCATCATGTGAAAGTTGTAAGCAGAAAAAACAAAATGGCACTGGAAACAAGAACTAAACTACAGTTTGTTTGTTTATAAGATCAATGTCATGTAAATTTGTTAACCCACATTGGTTCTAGTTAATCCAGACTACTTTGTGGAGTCGCTTGCCATCAAAGGATCCTTAACTACACACAGCTGAATACAATTTGAGGAAGAAAAACTGTGGAGAAAGCCTAGTATATTTTGAAAAGTACTTCTAAAAGACTCTCCAATCTGGAGCCAGAGAATGAATGAATGAATGAATGAATGAATTTATTTATTTATTTATTTGTTTATTTATTTATTTATTTATTTTTTAACTTATATACTGCCCCACTCAAAGACTCACAGTGGTTTACAATAAAAGAATAAAACAACAACCCTTAAAATCCCCAGACATAAAAGGTGGCAATTAATTAAACATGCATCAGTTCCTTTCTGTAGTGGATAATAGCTTGGAATGGACTAGAAAAGGGAATTTTCCTGTTTAGCGTGTTCTCTGTTCCATTTTGTGACCTCAGAGGGCAGAGTAATGCTTGATAGGAAAATCAGGGGTGTATTCATAGCATGAGTTCTGCTATATGTCTCTATATTTTGTGGTCCTGCACATTATCAAAACTGTTGCTAGTGCAGCAGAGATCTGAGAAAGCATTAGAGGAGTGCAAGAAATGAAGGGGGAAGTCTACATCTTGTTTCCTCACCAATAAGTTTCATGCCTCACAGGGAAGCTTTGCTTGCCACACACACACCCCACCCATCTGCCAGCCAGCCCAAATATCAAGCAAACTGTAGAAAAGTACCCCCCAAAGTCTGGGGGAGGGAGGGGAAATGTGGCACAGGAAAGAGACTCTGCAAAAAGAGGAACAGTGAAATTGAAAAAGAAGAAGAAGAAGAAAGGGAACAAATGAGGAGGGTCAAGTTTAGGTGCAGGCAAATCTGCTACCTTCTTGCTCTCGCTTGAGCTGGGCAGGCTGGGAAAGATAGTATGTTTAGATTCATGTCTAAATTTAAACCCTGATTGCTTTGCTTCTCCCCACCCTCTCTTCCTTTCCCCCACCCTCCCCTCCTTCCTTGTTCTCTAGTGCAGGCCTCTTAGGACTGACAGTTTTTAAGCTGAGCAGACTTGGATATTAAACTCTCTCAAGCAGCTTTCCCCCCCTTGCCTCCTTCAGAGCCTTTCAGTCTGCTGAAAGAAGAGGGACAGTGGGAAGAGGAAAGGGATGGGGGAAAAAGTATTGCCCAAAGACAGCCCACACCTGCCTAGCAGAGAGGTAAGCAACCCTCTCTCTCTCTCTCTCTCTCTCTCTCTCTCTCTCTCTCATTAACTCTGTGTTATTTTGCAATGTGGTTCATACAGATGTGACTCAAGATGAACTGCTCAAATAACTGGAATTGAATTGGCATGTCTTTGCTCTCTGGATATTGTTTAATCATTTGTGCAGAGTTTGAGGTCTGTGTGTTTGTTTTGGTAACTTTGGGACAGCGTGTTTTCTTTTCCCTTTCCGGGTAGAATTAAAAATCTCATTTTAAGTTAATTGTGCTTGGCAAAGGGAGACTGTGAGTGCCCAGGAAAGTGCTGTAGTTCATTTCTGAGCTGGATGCTAAAAATGGATTTTTCTAACTTTTAAGAAAATTGAGAGAAAATGTAGTTTGAGAGAAAATGTAGTTTGCAGCCATGATGCAGAGTATGTTTGGTTTATATAATTCCGTTATTCCAGGGGGCTTTAATTGAGCTTAACCTTTTCAGCACAACCCCTCCAGTATTCAACCCCTTCGGCACAACCGCTCTCTCTGCAACTAGTGCAGATTTTTTAGGTGAAAAGATCAGGAAGTCAGCCCCAAAAGAGGGGATTCCTTAGCTCAAGATCTTAGGGTGCAAGTAAATTTTCACAGAAGACATGTGTTGCTTAAAAGATGTAAGGTAGATTTGGTAGCATCCAACTGAGGCAATAGGTCCTCCTTGGCATTTTGAGAGCAATGACCACAGCCAGCTCTCTGGGTCCACTGGTGATTTGCTGTGCCATAAATGCTTCTCTGTCATGTACAGTCTTCACAGCTTACCTCCATGTTGCAGGAGTAGCACAGTAGTTCCCAACAGTCAAAACATAGTAGTTGCCTTGGGAAAATGAGATTCTGCTCTCTATACTGGGCAGTCACTGATGTTAGGCCTCCTGTGGGGACAATTGTTGTGTCAATGCTTGTGATACAACTAGTGATGAGTAACTGTGCTCTTTTGTGCCTTTTAAAGTTTTTACTTCAGCATGGGAACTTTTGTCTACCAATAGGATTGCCAGTTACAGGTTTGGAAAGACCTGGCGATTTTGGGGTGGAGCCTCAAGAGGGGTTAGAAAGGTGGGGTAAAAATTTGGCGAGGGGAGGGACTTTAGTGAGGTATGATGTCATAGCGGTGCATTTCTCCTTTCTGCATTCCAAAGCAGTCATTTTCTCCAGGTCATCTGCTGGTCTCTGTTGCCTGGAGATCACTTGTAATCATAGGAAATCATTTGCCAGCACCTGGAAGATGGTATCCCAATCTACTTTTTTTCTAGCTGCTAGCTGTCTTCCTCTGCATCTGTGCCACTGTGCCACAATTTTGTTA
This sequence comes from Paroedura picta, assembly GCF_049243985.1. NCBI lineage: Eukaryota > Metazoa > Chordata > Lepidosauria > Squamata > Gekkonidae > Paroedura > Paroedura picta. The sequence continues at coordinate 41,857,801 of NC_135374.1, read as the reverse complement.
GTCATTGTCCAGTCTGTTTTTAATTCTCTGAAGATAGGGTTGCAAACTAATGGAAAAAATATGTCTAGTCTTTTCATAGAGGCTTAATGGGTTGATATTTACCTCTGTGCCATGAAAAGCTGCAGCTGTCCATTTCCACATGTTAAGCTTTTGTTAAAAGGACAGGACATTTTTTTCCCCTCCAGGCTTGTTGTTGAGAGGCTGTTCTGTGTCTTTTCGGAGGCAGACTGCACATATAGGCAGTGGTTTTGAAAAGAAGGGTAGAAATGAACAGCTACCCAGCCTCCTTTGTCCAGTGTGCACAGGCAGACAAAATACTGTACTACAGACCTTTAAAAGGGACTCTGAGGATTCTTGCTGCGGTCCAAGTGGCGCCTTTTTGATTGACTTCTAAACAAGGACTTTTTGTGGGCTATCATCTCCTAAAAGGGAAAAGGATGAAAAGGTATGGCAAGAAGTTGCTGAGCTAAGAAATATTCTGTGAAGTCCAAGCCCCGGTGCTGTAGAGGGTAGCAGAAAATCAGATCATAAGACGTTAATTCCTTTGTCACATGAAGAAATTGGCTAACGGCTTCCATAAGGAATAAACAATGGCTCATTTTTAGGCTATCAGAGTAACACTGTTGTTCAAATTGCCTTTTCCTATCTTGCTGGTGGTTTCATCTGAAATGAAAAGTTTAGTTTGGGAGAGCTTGGAGATAGTAAAAAATTCTGCTTTGATACTTTAGCCAAATGTTACTTTTTCTTAACCTATTTCACCAGGGATTGTACACCTCATAGTACTGAATTCATTTGTCCTTCCCAGATATTTTACTATAATTGTATTGAGTATTTTTGGCATTACTTATATTTAACCAACTCATGCACTGTTATTTCTGAGTTATAGCTTTGTAGGGTTGCCAAACGCCTGGGGAACTGCCCTGACCCTTTAATACAGGCTCAGTGGGATGTTACTTACCAGATGACATTGTTGCCCTCCATTCCAAGGAAAAGCTTCAACTGGCCATTAGGCCCCCGTGAAAGGACCAGGCCATTTTCTCCAGGACCGTTGGCAACCCTAGCATCGAGAGCTATGTATTTGAGGAATATCTCAATTTTGTTTTTAAAAGACATTTTAATCATAAAGGTTACAAAACAGAGATAATGAAACACAAGTAAAAGTGGACGGCCAGCCAAAAATGAGCCCGGTTATTTCATCTTGTGACTGACAAGGGTAAAAGGGTAAATTTGACAGCGGTGAAGTAAGTTTCATAAATCACGCTTTATAGGAAGTTGGCAGGGGTGGGTATGATTACGGAGGTCTCCTCTTCAACTTCCATTCCATCTCAATTGTCATACAGACAAATGTTTCTAAAATAAGGGACACACTGATTGGTCGTACTGGAGTTCTGGGCAGTACAGCCTTTGGGGGAGGGGAGAATATTTCTCTTAGAGAACAGGCATAAGCAACAGGTCAGAGGAACTGTTGGCCTGTACAACTTTGCCAGGTGCCAAGGTAAAAATATGCGTGTCAGTGTGTCCCGTTTTGAAAACCCTGACTTGATGCCTTCATGCAGCAAGAAAGAGACACGTCTGCCTCTTCCTCTACTATCTGCCTTGATTTAGTTTTCGTGCAGCTACAAATAAATTGGAAGCTGATTAGATGTGGTTAGGCATGCAGCACTGAGGTGATGCATCTCAAAATCAACATTAGAGAAATGTCTGTGTAGGGGGGGGGTTAAGTGTTCCCCACAGATTGCTGTTAGGTAGCTGTCAGCCATCCTTCTTGTTTCCTGGCAGCATATACAGGAAAGAAGATATAGTTGATGCTCTTTTGCTTGTTGTGATTGTACAGATACAATTGGGCTTGAGATAAATTCTTACAGTAGGCTGGACCAGTGGTCCACCCAGCCCACTATCTTGTTGTTTCTCAGCCAATTGTTGTTGCAAGATACAAGATAAGGAGGGTCAGATATTGTATAATGTTACCTGATCATTTTGAATCATATCTTTCTATCACATACCAAAACTAGGAGCAGATTTTGGTCTTAGATTTTCTATGATAGAATGGGCCCCAGAAGCAAGGAAAACACAGAATGATGCACCCGTATCTCTATGACTGCTTCATTTTTTTCTCTGCCTTGGCTTCTGAACTGAAGAGTGGGGGGGGGGGGGGAGGCTGGGCTTCTGCATAACAATGCTCTGTGATTGCCCTGTTTCCAGGTTTTCTCTGCCCTCAATACATTTTCTCTCGTATCTACCTTAATCTTATCTTTTTGGAAAGGATGCAGTAGGAGCCAAGCTGGCATGCTATTCTATAAGGCTCATTCTGCACATGTTGGATAATGCATTCTCAGTGTGCTTTTGCAGCTGGATTTTCCTGTGTGAAAATCTACATCTAAAGTGCATTATGTGTGCAGAATGAGCCAAGGGGTACATTTTCCTGTCCTGCAAATGTCCCACCCACATCAGCATCATTTTCCTACTGCCTTCATTTCTTGGTGCTATTTTCTCAATTTTTTTTCCTGCTGTACCAACAGAGAGATTTTTGTGGCATTATTTTGAAATCAGTAAATGCTACAGACTGTCAGCACTCTTGGTTGCAACATTTCTTTTTATTTTAAGCAAGGTGGCATGGCCCTGTAGTACATGCATGAAGAAAAAAGAAGGTCCATTCCGCACGACTTAAATATAGCAGAAGTCTTATGTTTGGTAAATGCTACAAATTCAAGGTTCCGCATGACGTCGCACACAATCTGCAACACTCCTACAACACTCCCGCAAAAATCGCTTCGTTGTAGCGCTTTAAGGGAAATCGGGAAAAGTGGATTCCCCCTGAAAAAATCGCTACGCTTCTGAGCACAAGCTGCAACACATCAGTGAAAGACATGTGCGTTCTCAATGTAGTGGTAGAAAGAAAGTCCCTCCCCCGCTCTCACCCCCGAACTTCCGGAGAAGCTATCACCATTTTTTCCCCTTAGTCTGGGGAAAGCAGCGAACGAGCGAGGCTTCTCAGAGGCTTCTCCGGCTAAAGTCCCTCCACAGAAGTGAAGCGAACATCCGGAGAAGCAAGCGCCAGAGACTCAGTGCTTATGCCTCAGTAGCAGAAAGACCCATGGTCAGAACGGCTCTGGCTGAGCTCATGTGGAGTGGCACTGCCCGGCAGGCGTGGCGACAGGGGAGAAGGAGCCCTAGAGCGGAGCTGGGCAATGGCGGCAGCTGTGGGGGGGGATCCCTGAAGACAGCAGCAGCTCCCGAGGAAGAAGACGGGTGCCCCACCCCCTTCGCAGCCCCCTCCCCCAACTACTGGAGTGTCAATCGCCCTGCAGCAAGTCCAGAAACCTCTCCCCCTCGCTTTTCAGCATGCCAGCAGCCCACAGTTTGCAAGGGGATCTTTCCCAATCAGTGCGCTTGTTGTCACTCTCGCCATTTTTTTCCCCTTAGACCGGCGAAAGCAACGAACGAGCGAGGCTTCTCTGGCTAAAGTCCCTCCACAGAAGTGATTAACACAGTAAAACAAAGCTCCCTACTGCAAGCACAACACAGCCCCCTGTTCAGCACTGCCTGTGATTTCGGCCACAAATTGCGCCCATGGGGGGGGGGGTTTCTACTTGAGGAGCGTGCAAATGATTAATCGCCAGCTCCTACGCCAGCAAAAAAGGTCTTTCCAAAACGATTGAACACAGATTCGTTGCAACAGGTGTGTTTGTTTTTTTAAAAAACAGTTCTTAAAGGGAAAGGGGCTTTTCGGGAGCATGAACACAACAGTCCATTAGCTGTTCTGTTTGATTGACGGCCAGGGGCGGGAAGAAGCGCAGAAAAAAATCGCTTCCTTTGTTGCGATTCCAGCGTGACCGGAAACCTGTGGGGAATGAATGAAACGCTACTGGGACTTCTATATTCCACTAAAAAAAAAGTATGCGGAATGACGAAATTCCACTTTTTAATATAGCGTTTTTGCATTCTGTGAGCAATTGGCAACATTGGTCCAGGTGCGGAATGGCCCGAAGAGTTGGTTCTTATAAAGAGGGGCAGTGAATCACCACAGCATGAGGGATGCCCACCTCAGAAACTAACATGCAGTCACTGACAGATGGGCATGCATGGAAAGGAAAAGTTAGGGAAATCATAGAAGGAAGTGTGCAGAAAATTCCCAGGTAGAGAAGTTCCCTCTCCAGTCTCTGCTTATGCATTCACAGTGGTGATGACAACAAACCAAAGAATTCTTACCAAGTTGTTTGTGTTTGCAGATTAAATAAGGTTGCACATCCTGATTTAAGAGTAGGTAGGGGTTTATTTAGGAATTACCACCATACTTGATAGTGCAGAGGAGATACAGAGATAGGAGCTGACTACATGCCTAACTAAGAGAGAGAGAGAGAGACTGGAACTATGACTTCCAAGAAGAAGCAGGAAATTGCCCCTAAGAGTAGCAACCTGGAGACAGATAAAGAATGACACTTAACAAGAGAGAGAGCTCTGCGCCTGCATGCGTGCATTGATTGACCCATGCACTGGTGCCCATGCCTCCCCCCCCCCCGTGGCACAGCGCTCGCTGCTATGGGCGGGAACGGCCACATTGGTGGCTGACTCACACAATCCTAGGGCCTTTTCGCACGGGGATCTTTGTTGCAAATTGTTTGCGGAATGAAAAATCGCCATTTAAAATAGTGGAATTCGTCGTTTTGCACACCTGGCTTTGTAGTGGAATCAGTTGCGTTTTTTAGCGTTTCCCACAGGCTTCCGGTCTCGGCAGAAATCGCTAGAAAGGAAGCGCTATTGCCAAGCTCGTCCCGCCCCTGGCCGTCAAGCAGCCAATGGGCAGCCGTTAGCATGCTCCCAAACAGCCCCTTTCCCTTTAAGAAAGGTTTTTTAAAAAAAAAAACAGACCCATAGCAACGAATCTGTGTAGATTCTTTGCTACGGAGAGACCCATCCAGCTGCCTAATGTGAGCTGTCGTTTGATTGTATGATCGTTTGCACGCTGGCTCGAGTGATAAAAAAAAATTCCCCCCCCCCCTTCTCACGGGCTCGATTTTCGGCTGAATTTATGTGTAAAAAATAAAGGGACTTTATTCCAGCAAACGGGCTTTTAAGTGGTTTGTGCTTAGTGACTAAAGGTGAAGGAATGAAGCCAGGGAAGCCTCTAAACAGAAAGAGGCTCGCCGGTGCGTTTATCCCCGCTCGCTCCGAGAAAAAAAAATGGCGATCGCTTCGCCGGAAGTTTGGAGAAGAGAGCCAGGGGGAGGGGCTTTGAAGAACCAGCAACAATGGTAACGCACAGGTCTTTAGCGCTACTGTTGCAGATTGGTTGCAGGAGTGTATCGCTATCCGGAGGGTGAATCCACTTTTCTGGATTTCCCTGAAAGCGCTAAAACGAAGCGCTTATTGCTGATCGGTTTCAGGAGTGTTGCAGATTGTCTACGACGTCGTGGGTAATGCCAAATTAGTAGCGTTTTCAATTAGCAACCATTGTGCTATTTTTAAGCCGTGGGAAATGGCCCCTAGTCTTGGCCTCACTATCCTATCTAACAGTCTTCTTATTGCCCTCTTCAAGGTCTTCTTCTCCTCTTCTTCTCCAGCCATTGACTATTCCAACAGTTTAACTGTCCTTTAGCTAGATTCAGCTATGTAGCTATGTTGGTCTGGAGCAAGGTTTTTCCTTCTTCTCCAGGCCAAGCTACTAGCACCCTGAACACCTGGCCATAGTGATCCATGTGAGGGTCACCACAAGATTGAATTACTGTAACCCGCTCTATGTGGACCTACCGTTGACCCTAATCTGGAAATTACAAGTGGTCCAAAACGTTGCCACGTGGGTCCTCACTAGAACAACATGGAGGGCCCACATAAGACCGGTATTGTGGCAGCTCCATTGGCTTCCAGTAGAGTTTGGGTTCACTTCAAGGTGTTGATGGTAGAAACAAGATAATCGTTCTGCAATTTTACAGAATCCTTTCTTCAGGTCGGTTGTGTGAATACTGTCTGTTCTTCTTAACTGATGAATAGTGTAACTGGGTGTCCTCTAAAATCTTTCTATAAACACATCAATTTATATTTTCCCAGATTTTTTATGTAGAAGAATAACTTAAGTATTGCTGTCCTTCCCAGCAGATGCAGGTGCTCTGCAAAGAACAGACAGTCCCTCCACTTCATCACCAGTATCATCTGTTCTTTTTAAAAAACCAGTCTACACCTATTTAGTCAAAATGCAAAAAAGGTATATTCCAAGGGGACAGGGCAGACCTCCAAAATGTGTGGCCAAACAAAAGCCTCGCACCAGAAAGGTATGCTGCTATGCCCAGGACTCACTAACAGGAAGTCTGCATTGTAAGAGAGAATTGGAATTAAGAAACCCCAAATAAATAAACAAATCTGAGCAAGAATTTGACCATCAGCTTGTGACCATGCCCACAGGAGCTAGCTGCCCACTTGCATGGCAGACGGAGGTATTAATCTGGAGCCGATAAAGTGTGCCCTGGCTGAATGCCCAGAGGAACAATCATATCCTAGTCCTCCTCCATACCTCGTTATATTGATTTTTTAGAGAGAATTTTCTCTTTGTCACTAAAATGTCAAGCTAAGGGAAATATTACTGTAAACTCCCCCTGTAACTGTACAGGAATATACAGAGCATGGATACTTTGCAGAATATGTTTCTGTGTTTTGTTAAATCCTGTGTATATTTGATTAAATGTAATTGAATATCCATGAGTTGCATGAGACTCTTCAGAATAAAGTTTGAGTCCAATGGCACCTTTAAGAAGAAGTGTGCATACACACAAAAGCTTATATCTTGACTAAAACTCTGTTGATCTTAAAGGTGACACTGGACTCAAATTTTGTTCTGCTGCTTCAGACCAGCACAGCTACCCACTAGAATTAAATTCTTCAGTTCACTGACTCTGATATATGTCAGGACTCAGGCAGCACATCCTGCTACGCAGATCTCTTTACAGCAGACCCCCTGAGGTGTTAAGAAAAATATAACTTGAGAAGAGATTCATGTGTGTAAACTGGGGACAGTGATCAGTAGCCAAATTCCAGAAAGACACTTGTGCAATCTTTATCCTGTTATAAAAATACTCAGGTCCTCAGACACAAGTGTATACATTAAAAGTTAATGTGCAAAATGGCAGTAAGTAGAAATCTTGTTTGCATAAAAATGTTCTCTGTAAAAACTCTCTGTTGCATTGGCCAAGTTCTGCTTTTACTTACCTCATTAGCTACTCCATTAACCTGGGTGGAGTACTGGAAATGATAAGCCTGAGGCTCAGTTTATTAAAGTATGCAATGTGGTGAGCTTATTGGATAGCAGTTGCTACAGAAGTATTCAAGTATTTGTTTTATGTTGTTTAAAATGTTATTATGTGACTTTTCTGCCTAAATAGGATCCACAAGGCAGCAAACATTTAAAAATTATTTGAGCAATTCTCTCTCTATATATATAATGATAAAGAAATTCAATGAAAACAGGTAAACAAATCACACCAACCAGAGGGTCAGTCACAGTTACTGGGGGTATGCCAGACAAAACAACAAAGTCTTCATCAGCTGGCAACAGACACCAATAGAGGAAGACAGAAAATCTTCATGGAGGAAGAATTCCAACGTGTTATTGCCGTGACAGAGAAGCCTTTTCTTAGGTAGCCATCTGTCCATTTTCAGATGTCAGCTGCAACAGAAGCAGGGTCTCTAAAGATGACTAGAGTATACAGGTAGGTTCATAAGGGACAAGGTTTACCATAAAATATGTTGGTTCCAGGCTGTATAGGGTTTTAAATTAAGTCCAGAAGCAAATCAGCAACCAGACAATGCTCTGGCTGCAGCATCCTGCATCAATTGTAGCTTCTGGATAGTCTTCAAGGCAGCCTCAAGGCAACCAGTCTAGAGGTTTCCGGAGCAGGCACCACAGTGACAAGACATTTTCTGCCCAGGGTGAGCTGCAACTGGCTCACCAGCCAAAGTCAGTGAAAAGTACCCTGGCCATTGCTGCCAGAAGGTTGGGTACAAGAGCATTTTGCTAAAGATTAGAACCTGTTCCTTTATTGGGAGTGCAGCACCCTAAAGTAACAGCAGTGGTCCCCAACCTTTTTATCACCGGGGACCAGTCAATGCTTGACAGTTTTACTGAGCCCCTGCTCTGTTTCCTTTCCCGCCAGTGCCCCTGACTTCCGGCTGTCCACTGGGGGGCGCTGCCAGCAGCAGCTGCACAGTGCCATGCAGAGGGGTAGCCCCAGCCATGGCGGCCGCCGGAGAACACTAAAGGAGAGCACTAAAGGCGGAATGGCAGGGCAGCCCCTGAGGCAACAGCCAGGGAGAAGGACGAGGAGGATCCTCAGCCCGGTACCGACTGATCCATGGACCGGTACCGGTCCCCGGACCGGGGATTGGGGACAGCTGTGGTAAAGCACGTAATTATGAATGATCTGAATTTGTATGGCTCTTTGGGCATGATAGAAATGTATCAGCAGATGTATTCCCATCTAAATTGAGAGATCAACAAAGAAAGAGGCCTGCACATTAGCAGTTCTTAATGTATTTGTAGCGATGTCAATTAGTTTTCTTAAATGTCAGCTGCTTTTTTGTGATTAGTTGTATTTAACCAGCTTCATTACATTGTTTATTTGTACTCCAGGACAGTCTGAAACCTGTGATCTCTCTGTCATCATCCATTATGTGTAACAACTTATTATGTCTCTTGCACAGAAAATCAAATTTGAAAGATTTATGAATAGATTCACACCAAACCTGTCTGGATTCCTCCCCCTTTCTGTAATCCTTCCTATAAGAATTCCTGAAACAATTCCCTCCTCAATACATCTGAACAAGCAAGCTGTGACTTACTAAAGCATGTGATGAAACAAACTGTTAGTGTTTATGGTACCAGTAAGCATCTATTTTGTTTTATAGGAGGGGGGGAAACTCAGGTCATTGGACAGACCTGGACACATTGGTCTTGTGATGCAGCTTCAAAATTCCTTGTTCTTTCACAAAGTACTAAAAATGGCCTGTCTTTCCTCATGGCTGTTATGGTATTTTTGTAGTGTGTTCCTAAATTGCGCTGAGTTACACATTTCTGTCCACTGAAGTCAATGGGCTCAGAATAGTGCAGGTGGGAGCTTGGCTAAAAGCTCAAGCAAACTGCTTGGTGAGATCTGGGCGTTTAGATCTGGATTAAGGCAAGCTCTGGCTAACCATTAGGCTGTGCTAGTTCTGTAAGAGATGTGCAATTTACTAAAGGCACTCATCCCTGAACAGGAAATGTAAGCTGTGCTTGCGGCTAAGAGACAGAGAAATAAAGGCATGCAAAGTTTGTACCCTTATTTTTTCTTGTCCTCTATCAATAATAATTACATTGCTTCTAAAATGGTTTTAATTATAAAAATTCATGTTCAGAATAGCCATTTATGCCACAGAAATGATGTTGTAAGGGCATCACCGGGAAATCTCTGGGTTGTTTTCCCTGCAAATGTGGGGTGACCCATTCTTGGGCTGAGTGCCACTATTCAAATCATGCGGCCAGTTCTGAAGTCCTGCTTCTTAAACCTCAGTGTAGTGGAACATGCTGCAACCACTGAGCACCAAAAGAAGGTATTCTGTACATTTTGGGAGGCACATTTGTTCATTAGCTCACCATGGCTAGATTTAATATTACCAGAGCATTGGTGACAGGACAGTTCGTTGGTGCTGTATGTTAAACAAGAGAATGAAAAAACATCCCAAGTCAAATAAACCTTTGTATACTCTGAGCAGATGCCTTTCCCAGGTAGAAAGCTCTGATATAGCAACGCTGGAGAGCCTGTCTCTTGGATCATGGGCAATGGCTTTACTTGGTCTGACAGATCCATGTTGTTGCCGTGGCTGTTTGGTGTTAATTCAAAGGGGCTGTGGTATGGTTGGCCCCACATGCTGTAGTGAAGTCACATTATCTCTTCTCTGAGCACATGCAGATGGCAGTGATGGGAATGCATGTTTCTAGGAGGGCTGTACTCCAGTGGTGGTGGTGGGGAGGGGGTCCTCCTTTATGAAGCTCAGGTGCTGGGAGATTTTGCTCAGGGAACACAAATGTCTCCCCTGAGTGAAAAAGCCCCTAGCAACAGTGGACTGCCGTGTGGAGCAAAGGAGAAAGCGTGTGACCAGTGGTAGCAAGGAGCCAAGCCTTTAACCACTGACAGGAGTCTTGTGGCACCTTAACAGGATTGTTCTTCAGTATAAGCCACATAAAGTGCCACAAGACTCATTCGGTTTCACTGCAACAGACTAACACAGTGATCCCCACTGGGGTTACTAAATTTTAACAGGAAGTCCCTTCCACACACACTCCAACAATGATAATTTTCTGTAGAGTGAGTTGCAGTAATCCAGCCTGGAGGTGACTGTTGCATGGCGCTCCCGGGACAGGTAGGGACTAGTAGTTTAGCTTGGCGAAGGTAGTAAAATGCCAGCTGTGCTACTGTGGTAACTTGTGCCTCCATGGACAGGGAGGCATCAAAGATCACACCAAGGTTCCTAAAGGATTGTTCATTTGTAAGCTGCACCCCATCTAGGATGAGTAAATGCGCTTCCTCTCCCAGCCCTTTCCTACCCAGACACAGGACTTCCATCTTTGAGGGGTTGAGTTTCAGATGATTCTGCCTGATCCAAGCTGTCACTGCTTTCAGGCAAATAGCTAATGATTGTGGGGTGTGTGTGTGAGTCTGTTTGGCTGTCCATCAGGATGTAGAGGTGGGTGTCATCTGCATGTTGATGACACCCAAGCCCAAACCCCTGGACCAGTTGTGCATGAGGGCACATAAAAATGGTGAATAATATCAGGGATAAAATCGCGCCCTGCAGAACTCTGCAAGGGAGCTGGCAGCGGTGAGATTGTTTGTCACCCACAGCAGCCCTCTTTCTGCAGCCTTGGAGGAAGGAGATCACCCACTGAATGGCTGCCCCTGAACTCCATTGTCAGTAAGACAGTGAGCAAGAAGCTCATGGTCATCCAGATCGAATAGTGCTGTGAGGTCTATTAACTTGAGCAGCGTCAACATGCCTCGATCCAACAGGCACCAGAGGTCATCCATTAGAGCAAACAAGACCATCTCCACCCCATAGCCAGGCCTGAAGCCAAACTGGTAAAGGTTGAGGACTGAAGTTTACTGTGGTGAGTCATATAACAATTTTTCCCTCTCAGATTATTCACTGGATCTTTGTCAGTTTGCTTAGTCTCCACAGACAGTATTTAGAGAACCACTTGCTTCTTGCATACCACAGAGCAAAGAAAGGCATAACAACTTACTATAAATCCAGACCCCAAAAACCTAAGCACCAGCCAAAAGTTCCTATTGGGTGATGGTGCATAACTACGCTATATAAGGCACTTCCTGCCTGTCAAGACTCCTTAAGACAACCAGCTGGAGATTATGGATATTTTGTTCTATGCTCCACACTGTCCAGCATTTCTTGGAGAACTCAAAGAAACTGGCCCTCCTTCTAAACAAATCCAGATTTAGCTTTCACCGAAATTTCCCCACAAGAAAGTTTATTAACTGGAAGTGGATATGTCCCTGACGAAATTCTGTCTGTCCAATAACTCTGAAGCTATTTGAGAAACTCTGACATGAGATAATGCTTTGTGCAAAGAGGCTCCAACAGCAGAGAGAGAAGGAATTAAATTCTTTCTATTAAAATATTGTGGACTATTTGAACTACATTAGCTGCTTTCAAATAGAAAAGTTGACCAATGTTTTTAGTGTTTATAGTTTCCTGCAGCTCACAGATGTTTCCTTTGCCTCTTCTGGGAAGGGCCACACTGGTCAGTTCTAGGTTCTGCTTCTGCTGCTATCTTAGAATTTATCTTAGAATTTCATCGTCAATTGGAAGTATCCCCAGCAGTAATACCAGGGCTCTCTCAGCCTCACCCACCCCACAGGGTGTCTGTTGTGGGGAGAGGAAAGGGAAGGCGCTTTGAGCCTCCTTCGGGTAGAGAAAAGTGGCATATAAGAACCAACTCTTCTTCTTCTACTGAGTGCAATGAAAGAATCCTAGGTGTCATTGTCATCATCATAATACTACATAAAATCATGACCGTACTTCCAACAATGTACCAGTCATTGGCCCTAAGTGGGAGAGCCCCCCCCCCATATTGCAGGCCAACCACAGGTCACACATGGAAAGCCAACCCCATTCTCTGCTGGGGCCCTGCACCTCTCTGCAAACTCCTCAGCCCCATTGGAACCAGGCAAGTCAAAATGCCTCCTCCACAGAGGCCCTGATGCTGTCAACTGCCTAATTGCCAAATGGTGAGCCTGGAGAAGGTGGAACACCTTTTCTTTGGAGGCTCTCCATGTTTTGCCTTCAACTTGCCACCGCCAGGACATGTGAGGCCCAGCCACTTCCTCCGCAGAGGCTATGCCCATTTCACCCATCTCCTCCCAACTGGCAGGGGCAAGGAAAGTGGCCTACCTCCTTCTCAGTTGCCTCCTTACTGCCACCAGAACCAGCAAGGCTCAGCGACATCCTTTGTGGAGTATCTCCACATTTCACCCACCTGCTCCCCACTGGTGGGGGTGTGGAACAGTAGCCATCTCTCTTCCTCCTTGACACCATCAAGAGGGTCCACAATATCCTCCACTGTGGCCCTGCTGCTCTCCTCACCCTTCCACCTGTGTTCCTGCCTCCTGAGACAGTGTGTGGCTCTCCCCATGCTCCTGCCTCCTGGAAGGGTGATGGTACCTGCCTACATGAGCACCAACTCGACATGCCCACTCGCCATGATCCTCCCTCCTGGGAGACCACGGGAGGATGGCTAGCTATGCTCCAACACACCAGCCTGAGCACGCCACCCTCCTACCTCACCCACCCTGCTCTGCAGAGGCCTGTCTGCTCTGCAACCTCCATCACCCTTTCTCCCACCCATTTTTAAATGGGCTTTGCTCTTAGTTTAAAATAAATTCCAGTAACCTAGAGTGTGAATTCAGGCACATGGATTAACCGGAATTAGTTCACACACACACACACACACAAAACCCCAACCCCCCACACACAATTTTGTTGTTGTTGTTGTTGTTGTTGTTGTTGTTGTTGTTGTTGTTGTTGTTGTCATATTTGTTTCTCGCCACTCCCTTATGGCTCGTGGCGGGTTACAGTATCCTAAAGTACCCATTAAAACCCCATTAAAAGACAAAAACATTAACCATTACCAACATGGCGGAGATCGGCAACTCAACTTCCCCCCCTCCCACTACTGGCGGGTGGAGAGGAAGTCCTGATGATGTTCACTTCAGGTCCCAAATCCCAGGGGGGGGCGTAGATCTATGTTATCAGCCCTGGCCTCAACCATAAACCTGGTGGAAGAGCTCCGTTTTGCAGGCCCTGCGGAACGTTGAAAGATCCCGCAGGGCCCGCTGCTCTCCCGGGAGCTCATTCCACCAGGTCAGGGCCAGAACTGAAAAGGCCCTGGCCCTGGTCGAGGCCAGGCATGCTTCCCTAGGGCCGGGAACGACCAGCAGATTTTCACCCGCAGAGCGCAAAGCCCTGCAGGGTGATAGGCGATCCCTCAGGTATGTGGGTCCCAACTTGCGTAAAGCCTTGAAGGTTAAAACCAAAACCTTGAACCGGATCCGGGCAGCAATTGGCAACCAATGCAGCTGCCTCAGCACTGGCTGGATGTGGGCCCTCCAAGGTGTGCCAGTGAGGACCCTAGCAGCTGCGTTTTGCACTAGCTGAAGTTTCCGGATCAAGGACAAGGGAAGGCCCGCGTAGAGCGAGTTACCGAAATCTATTTTGGAGGTAACTATTGCATGGATCACTGTGGCTAAGTGTTCGGGGGACAGGTAGGGCGCTAGTAGTCGGGCCTGACGGAGGGGGAAAAAGAAAGCCTGGATTAAATGTTGGTTTAGAATCTCAGTTTGTGGGAGGGAAACAAACTCTGGTTTACTTGGACATCTGCAATCATTTTTCAGTGGGAACTGGAGTTTGTTTTAAACCAGGATTTCTTCATTGTGCAGTATGTGAGGAGAAAGAAGGAAGGAATGAGGCATGTTACAAGATGGGATTATGGATAATGTTGGCTTAATTAATAGGCATTCGAATGAGCAAGGTACGAATGGGTAGCGTGTCAAACTAGATCTGGGATAGCCAAGTTCAGGTCTCTACTGGACCATGAAAGCTTGCTGGGTGACCCTGGATCTTCCACATGTCCTCAGCCTAATCTATCTCTCAGGGGTCGCTATGAGGATAAATGGAGGGAAGAATATTATAAACCACTTCAAGGGGAAAAGTGAGAAATAAATGAAATGAATAAAATTTAGCATTGTAATCACAAAAGAAGAAGAAGAAGAAGAGTTGGTTCTTATATGCCGCTTTTCCCTACCCGAAGGAGGCTCAAAGCGGCTTACAGTCACCTTCCCATTCCTCTCCCCACAACAGACACCCTGTGGGGTGGGTGAGGCTGAGAGAGCCCTGATATCACTGCTCGGTCAGAACAATTTTATCAGTGCCGTGGCGAGGCCAGGGTCACCCAGCTGGTTGCGTGTGGGGGAGTGCAGAATCGAACCCAGCATGCCAGATTAGAGGTCTGCACTCCTAACTACTACACCAAACTGGCTCTCAATATCTTTGAAGGAGTCTGGGATCCCTGTCACCTGCTCTAGGCATCTGTTTTTTTATTACAATTTTTGTAATAAACAATAGGGAAGTGCAGATTCCACAAGTGCTACTAAATACAGGAGCTGAGTGTAATTTTTCCCAAATCCTTATTTTGGTGGACTGGCTGCATTAGTTGGAATTTATGCTAGAAGCTCAACAGAAAAGTGGTGCATCCACAAGCAGAATGACATGAAAGCAGATTGTGGCTATTATAGCTTCCATACCGGAAGCAGCTTTACTGTTGATAAAACGCATGAATTGCGCAATTTCCTTCTTATGAAGGAACTAGTGTTGCTAAATGTATGATATGTGGAGTGGGGAGGATAAAGCTGAAGCAGGCTGTAGAAAAAAAGGATGTTCTGTTAGTGATGTTAAGAGCAGTTTGTTGACATTCATCTTAAATCTTGGGAGGTTCTGTTCCTTGTGGAAAGGGCCCAGCCTGCTCCTCGACTCCCAATATGAACAGCTTCTGTAAAATCTCCTTCTAGGGAAATAGTCTAAAGGCTCATGAGAGCATCACACACCCACTTCTGGAGTAACCTTAACTTGAAGTGATCTAATGTATTCTTGGATAGCAGTCTCTATATACAGTCTCTGGATTCACTAAAATCAGAGTCCAGTAGCACCTGGACTCTGATTTTATTGTGCTACTTCAGACCAACACGGCTACTTGTTTGAATCTATCCTTCTGGATTCACTGTCATTCTTTCTTTTCTTACTTTCTTGTTTTTGCCATCTATTGCTGATGGCCAAAGGTTCTTTAAGACGGTGGTCCCCAACCACCGGGCCGCGGCCCGCTGCCGGGCCGTGAAGGCCCTGGCATTGGGCCGCGGCTCCCTCTCCCCGCCCCACCCCCCGCAGTAAGAAACTTACCAGGCCGCAAGCTTGCGGCCCGACAAGCTTCTTACTGTGGGAGGGGGGGAGAGGGAAGCAGGACCGTGCCCGTGCATTGCGAATGTGTGGCCGGCCACGCATGCGCACATGCACCATGCGTGGCTGGAAACACACATGCACTGCACTTTCGTGCATGCATGAAAGTGCCATGCATGCGCATTTTCAGCTGTACATCGTGCATCATACATCGCGCATCATACATCGCGCATCATACATCGCGCATGCGCGGCCTGGCCGCACATGCGCAATGCAAGGGTGCGGCCCTACTTCCCTCTCCCCCCCTCCCACAGTAAGAAGCTTGCCGGGCCATGGCATACGCAGGCGGGCAATCACCCTGCTTTCTGTCACCGGTCCCCAGCCTCAAAAAGGTTGGGGACCACTACTTTAAGATATCACAATATTTGTGGTACACTTAAAATTCCATCTGAAGTGGTGTTTCTGGAGTATATTTCCTAGCAGGGAATGGCTTTTGCTCAGTTCCATGTACCCAGAGTCGAAATGGTACACATGGTCCTTTCTGCCACAATGCAGAACATTCTCCAATTCAACTCTGAAAACTTTCTTCCTATATTCTACTGCACACAGCCAGTTAATATAAGGGGCTTTACGCACCGGGATCTTTGTTGCAAATTGGTCACTGAACGAAAAATCGCCATTTAAAATAGTGGAATTCGTCGTTATGCATACCTGCCTTTGTAGTGGAATCCAGCTGCGTTTTGTAGCGTTTCCCACAGCTTCCGGTCTCGGCAGAAAAGGAAGCGCTATTTCCAAGCTCGTCCCACCCCTGGCCGTCAAGCAGCCAATGGGCAGCCCTTAGCATGCTCCCAAACAGCCCCTTTCCCTTTAAGAAAGGTTTTTTTTAAAAAAAAACAGACCCATTGTAACGAATCTGTGTAGATTCGTTGCAACGGAGAGACCCATTCAGCTGCCTAATGTGAGCTGTCGTTTGATCGTATGATCGTTGCCACGCTGCCTCGAGTGATAAAAAAAAAATCCCCCCCCTCTCACGGGCCCGATTTTCGGCTGAATTAATGTGTAAAAAATAAAGGGACTTTATTTCAGCAAACGGGCTTTTATGTGGTTTGTGCTTAGTGACTAAAGGTGAAGGACTGAAGCCAGGGAAGCCTCTAAACAGAAAGAGGCTCGCTGGTGCGTTTATCCCCGCTCGCTCGGAGAAAAAAAAATGGCGATCGCTTCGCCGGAAGTTTGGAGGACAGGCTCAGGAGGAGGGACTTTGAAGAAACCGCAACAATGTTAATGCACAGGTCTTTATCGCTAGTGTTGCAGATTGTTTGCAAGAGTGTAGCGCTTTCCGGAGAGTGAATCCACTTTTTGGGATTCCCCTGAAAGCGCTACAACAAAGCGCTTTTTGCTGATCGGTTTCAGGAGTGTTGCAGATTGTCTACGACGTCGTGCGTTATGGCAAATCAATAGCGTTTCCAATTGGCAACCATTGTGCGATTTTGAAGCCATGCAAAAAGCCCCTAAATGTTTCACACTTGAAAGTAAAGTATAAATGCGACGTATTTCAACCACTGACCAGCCAAAGCTTTGGCAGGAGACTTCTGGTCACATATACCCTACTACAATTTGCCCTGCATCCCTACTGCTTTTTATCAAGATCTGATCTCTTCCCTTAGTTCTTTTTTTTTTTTTTTGCTTTGAAGATACTAGTGTTCATGTTGTGCTTTCTGGAAGGAACTAGAAATTGGGCACTTTCTGTTTCTCTTCAATTGGACTCTGAGCCGAATAATAAAGGCCACAGCCTGAGAACACTCTGGAAATAGTTCACATCATATTGAAATTGCAAGATGCCATAGGCTGTCTGTGTACTGCATTGGTCAGTCCACACCTGGATTGCTGTGTGCAGTTCTGGAGGGCTCACTTCAAAAAGAATGTGGACAAAATTGAGAAGTTGCAGAGGAGAGCGATGAGAATGATCCAGGGCCTGGGGACTAAGCCCTATGAGGAAAGGCTTGAGGGACTTGGGAACGTTCAACCTGAGAAGAGGAGGTTGAGAGGGACATTATTGCTGTCTTTAAGTATTTGAAGGGTTGCCATTTGGAGGAAGGCGGAGAATGATTCCTGTTGGCAACATAGGATAACGCCCACTTTAATGGGTTGAAATTACAGGTAGAATGGTACCAGATAGATATCAGGGGAGGAAATTCACAGTTAGAGTAGTTCAGCAGTGAAATTGGCTGCCTAAGGAGGTGGTGAGCTCCCCTGACTGGCTATATTTAAGCAGCGGCTTTACAGATATTTAGCCTGGATGCTTTAGACTGATCCTGAATTGATTAGGGGGTTAGACTTGGTGGCCTGTATGGGCCCTTCTAGCTCTATGATTTTAACATTTTCCACATTGTTACAACTTACACTAATATTGCTTAGACATAAGAGAAAGTAAGAAAGAGATTTGTAATGTTATTTTTTAATTTTATTTGTTACTAGTGGCAAAGCCCGTTGTATCCAAGAATACAATGGGCACTAAAGCTTGGCAGTAGGAAGAGGAAGGGGAAGAGTTGTCAAGTCTGTAAGGCCATGGGGTTGAATGTATGTTGTGTGGGAGGTTGTGGTGGCAAATGAGGGCATGGGTGTGGAGATATGGGTGTCAAGAACCTGGGACTGGAATGTTCGTTGAGTGTGGGAGTATTGAAGTATTAGATATATTTTACCAAGGCTTATTTTTTATTTGCAAATAAGCTTGAAGACACTCAAGTCTGAGCACTGCTTGGTTACCAAAGGAGTGGTGACTCAGAGGGACCCAAGGCTTGGGCCTCTGACAACTCCCCTCCACTGACGAATAAAACCAGGTATTTCATCCTGAGCTTTTTGGTGGGATGAAAGGATATAATGTATCAGAGAACTAGATATGTGTGTGTAGGTTTCTGAAAGTGGAGGGAGAAGGAAATTTGCAACCCTTCTTAAATATCACCTCTGATCCCTTTTCAGGATATATATGCATTGGACTCGGGGATGGACTAGATGACCTAGGAAGACCCTTCCAATCTGTGATTCTATATAGACTAGGCAGTATTTTATAGCCCTTGCTTTGTTTGAATACTTGTCCAGATTTTTTTAAGTGAAAGCTAAAGTATTAACCCTTTCTGGGCCTTCCCTGCCTGTCAAAGAGGTTGCCTATCCTTGAAAAAAGCAGTACTGAAGAATTAAAGATCTTTTTTTCTTTGACACTGCCAGGCCTATGGTCATTCTGATATCTTGTGGGAACAAGGCCATTTCCTGTGAGAGTTCCCCCGCCCCCTGCATTCACAGATGCAGATGGATGGAAAATTTCCATTGCAACTTTTTTTTCAACTATGAAGGGGTGTTTTTGGCTAAGATCATAAAACTCCATTCCAAATATTGTCTATGTGACTGGGTTGAAAACACTGACTATTAACAGCTGTCTGGCTCATTTCCTCCTGCTTCATTAACAGACATCATACTGTGTAGAAATCAGGTTGCCATCCTGTACTCACTCACTAGGAAGTAACTCTCATTGCACTCAATACCTCTGAGCATACGTGCTTGGGATTTCACAGTTATGTATGGTGCATCGTAGATGTTTAAAAGTACATACAGGATTCAGAAGGATTCATTCATGCAGAGCTGTAGCTGCCAGCTTATCTTGCTTGTTGTGGTTTTGTCAGCATTTTTTGCCTGGTGTAAAAGTTCTATTGCTCCCATTTAGACACACACACCCCACGTTGCTATTTCTGCTGCAAAGAGGAAAGCAGAAATGTGAGGGTATGATCTGAGAGTCTGCACTTTAGTTATCAGTCTTGTAGCCCACCATCTCAAGTCCTAATCTAATCTTAACATGGTTTGCTTGCTGTCTCTTGGGGATTGAAGGCCCCCAAGTCTTTCTCACACTTAGGAAATGCAAAGTTCCCAGCTTCTTGTTCCCTTTGGATTTGATGCAGGGTGGGAGGGGCACTTGCTGGAAAGAACTGCTTGGTGGGAAGACAGCTTAACTCTTCCATGTAAAGATCCTCTGCCTTACCAACTAACATTTATTTCAGTGTGAACCTTTGAGGGTCACTGCTTATATTATCTGGTATGTCTGTTTTCCCCTGCAAACATGGGAGTCAGTTTAAAATAACTTGTCCCCAGGTAGGCTCCAAAATCTTAAGGGAGATTCACTGGAAGGGATCCAAATATGCAGGAGAGATACAGTTCTACCTGCTAGTGGTCAGTTCTCTCCACCCAAGGTTTCCATCCTTATGCTTGCCTTAAAACCATAGTATGAAGGTATGTCTGAAAATAAGCATGATACCTGTTATGTGAACCATGTGACAACCCTGCTGATTCATTTCATTGCACTTGGGTATGCTTAATTTGCAAATCAGGAGCAATACAGTAGTAATGCATGAGGTTAAATCCATACAATAAACTATTTTGCTATGGCACCTGTGAATAGATTCCATTTTAAGCGGATCCTGTGCAGGAATCCCATCTTCCCCATACACATTCTCACCAAGGCCAGTGTGGCACCTAGGCTTTCTGCAAGTCCAGCAAGGAGCCCTGGGTTGTTCTGTAGCTGCCACTAGTCTTGCTGCAGACCCTGGGCTCTCTAGCAGCTGCTGGTGGGCATGGCGCATTCAGCAGACTGTCCCTGGGCAATACCACTGCTAGATCCAACATGGTCTGCATGGCCACTGCTAGTGTCACTAACATTGACTGCCAGCAGTCAAAACTGTTTTACTTTTCAGGGGCGTTTTAAAAATAAGATTTTTCAGCAAACCTGAGGAGTGCCCCAAGTTTGCTAAAAGAATCTGTTTATCTACCATGTGGCTCTGATCCACATATTTAGCTATCCGCAGATGGGGAGTCACAGGTGGCTAATAGTATACTGATTGTTTTTTCATGAATTGGTACATGAATTGCATTATGTACACAAGGCTTTTTATAAGAAACTAGTTATGCCTTTATTTTTAAATAAAATGTTCAGGTATGACTAGTTGTCTTGAATGTTATCAGTGCCACTACATCTTATTTTGTAGGGGTGGCTGTTCTTCAGCAGTGTAACTTTTGTGCATCATCAAATTCACAGCTTGATGTTCACAGATGACTTGCAAGTATTTTCATCTTCACAGGTTTCTTGGTTTCCCGTATTTCTCGTGTGCTAACATTTTGTTTCTGTGTTTTCCCCCTAGGACAAACCATCAGAAGCTAATGTGGTGGAACAGAAGTCTGCATCTCTATCTGTGGCACAACTAGCAGGAAAATTCCAAGATCAACCACCTGTTTCTGGAAAGGAGGTTAGATACAATTCAGTTACTAAGGAATCTCAGAATGGACAATCGGTTGAGAAATTCCTCTCCTGTAACACAGCCCGAGGCTGCTGAGCTCCAGGATAGAAAAGTTATTTCTTACTTCCCTAGTAGTCTAGGGGCTATTATGAACATACCAGTTTGCCGACCCTTTAAAATCATCCTTTAAAAAAATCTTCCTGTTTATGCATGTGCTCTGATACTATTTTGTTGTTCTTTTTCAGCACTTATACATTTGAAAGAGTTACATTTGTAACTCTTCAAGCGGGAGGGGGAACTTCCTCCATTGTACTAGACATTCATTGGTAGGCTATGGTCAGCTGCAATGTCACCTGACTGCCACTCTGGTACATGCTGCTGGCAAATCCTCATGGGAATTGTAGCTCATGGACACAGAGACTTCAACAAGAAATTTCCAAGAGGTCACATGGGCTTTTGAATGCCAAAACTACCACTTTTCCCCCTCTGAGGTATACTGTTCCTTGAAAAGAGTGTGCAACATGAGCCACAGCAGACCACAAGTTCCCATGCAAACTGAAAGCCCCCCCACACCCTCCTCCCCTGAAATTTTTTTAATCACTGGTGAGCCAGTCCAAAACAGCCCCCCACCTATAGCCTTAAGCAGCTCTGCTTCCTCATTATCCTGCAAGAGGGAACCGGCATTTCAGACAGCCACCAAACCCATGCAAGACCACGCAGGGAAGACGCTGCCACTTCACCAGCCTGATAAACTGCCAAACAATAGCCCTCCCCTCTGCCATGGTCACTGCTCAGAGGTAAACTGCGCTACACATAATTACTTGTGTGCTACAGTTCTACAGAGAAGCTCCAGTTTTGTAGTCTATGTCAGGGGTAGTCAACCTGTGGTCCTCCAGATATCCATGGACTACAATTCCCATGAGCCCCTGCCAGCATTTGCCCCGAGTTCCTACTGGTGGATGAGGGACTGCGAGTAGAAAAGGGGCTGTCAGGGGTACGGGGATGGAGACCAAATCCACGCTAATGTTTGTGCATGAAAAAAGGGCATTCTTGGTACCATCGTAAAAGAAAAGTCATTGTAAAGCTAGTTTTAAATACTATGCAGAAAAGAAGCAGTCGCCGCTACAAAGGGGGAGTGCCATGTAGAATAAAAAATAATGTGGTGGGTTTTCCATGGTGAAAATGGTGCCACGTGCAGAAATAAAAAATGCATCTTTTGGGGCAGACTGCTGACTATTACAATGTAGGTTAGATGAACAGGAAGCTGCTGATCTGTTCTGAAAACAAAGAAGTATAATACAGTACAACTGTTTTTACCATTCCCACCATGTACTATACAGGCGACTGTGGTTGATGCATACCTCACACTATGGATCTACTACGAACTGTCAGTGGTGGGGTGCCTTTGCAGTTTGAAAATTGCTTGGAAACTTAAATGTTGGAGGAAGTCCTTTTTTCTGAACCTATTTAATCTCTCTTCCTGAATGTTTTAAACTTCAAAATGACTAGGTTTTTAAAATCCTGGTCTTATGGATGGAGGGGAACTAGAGCTGAGGGACATGTGTTTCCTGGCACAGATTTCCTGACCCTAATCTCCCTCTTAGATTTACTATAAACTAGAAGCGTCTCAAGCAGGTCATTTTCTGATCCCATTTTCTTCCTGTTTTATCGTCATCCAATGATTTTCAGTATTCGTTACCTCTGGAGATTCCCAGTGCTTGGCAACTGATGGGAGGGTTATGGAAAGGGGCAGTGTCCCAGGAGAAAAATTAAAAAGAAAAATAAGGCCTCATTGAGTTACAGGAAGCTCTTCATAGAGTACCTAGTGGTTCCTAGCGCTACCCAGAAATAACAAAAGATATTTCTAGAACTTCCCTGGAACTCTATGGTAGATCTGGGAGCTAGGGAATCTCTGCCAAGGACTTGGCAGCACTTGCTGAGTTATTTGTGGGAGATGTTTTCTGTTAACTGAGTTCCTAGCTAAAGTTGTTGCATATTTAGGAGGTCTTACAAGTATGCCGAAACTCTACAAAGTTTGTGGGTGATGCTGTTTCACTGACATACTGAGAGGCACAAGGTCATCTTTCAAAAAGTAACTTGTAAATTATGTTGGATTGATGCATTCTCTTGACTTATTGATTGCACAGGTATATTTTGCACTTCTGTTGTATTTATGCTTTAGGGCAAAGCAGATGTCTTGCCAACAATGAGATTTTTTTTTTGTATCTGTTAATCCCAGCTGGTAGTAAAGAGTCTGGGAGACATGAAGAATCTTTTCAGTGGTACTTGGAATACCTTAATGGAAAATGGGCTATCAGAATATTCCTTCACAGCCAGAGATTTGTTCCCTCACAATAAATGTGCATCCTTAACCTATTTGTTCTGAAATAACAGACTTGCCCACTACTTTATTGTGTAGCGTCAGGCTACAGTGCTCCCTGGTGGGCAACAGTTTGTTAGCACACTAATGTCATCAGCCTATTTTAGCAGCTCCAGCCACACTCCCTGGTGGAAAACATTGTAGTTGAGCAGCACCAACAGCAAATATGTTTTGGAGGAGGTGACTGTACCCCAGCATCCCTCACTGCCCCCCAACTGCTCTGCTTGGTGGAATGCTGCACTGAACAGAAGATGTGTGTGTGTGTGTGTGGGGGGGGGGGGTTATGAGGCCAGCTGGGAAGGGAACCCCAGCCTGGCAGAGATGGAGGAGGCAGCCAGGAGCAGCTCCAGCCAGCAAAAAGAGTGTGTGGGAGAGATGACCAACTGACTTCCCCCACCATCTCCGCTTGTTGATTTGAGAAGCAGAGCCTTCCTTGCATGGACAGATGGATGATCGGGTGGGGGAGTGAGCCTGGTATGTGCCTACAGTGTAGCAGGGAAGGAGGAGGCAACAAGTCAAACAGCTCAGCATAGCTGCCCAACTGACAAAAAGTATGTGCGCTGGGGGGGGGGGGGATGGAGGAGATGGCTACTTTAATTTTGTTTTGCACATTGACTTGTCAATTTTCCTCTGCCATCCTCACTGCATTCGGGGGGGGGGAATTCCCAAAAGGAAGACGAAGGGGTGGGAGCCACATGGATTTACGCAAAAAAACCCACAGGTAGAAAAATCTCTACAATTTCAGAAACATATCCATCCCTAAAGCAACCAATAAGTGTTGACCAATCAAGAGGCAACTCCCCCCCCCCCAAAAAAAGAAAAACGGGTTCCCTATTTCCTCTGCTATTTCTCACTGGGGTGTAGAACACTTTACTTCACTAATCCCAAAAGAAAATTGGATTTACATAACAGGTGCAGAGCAGGGTTTGATTCAAAATGATACCCAACGTGGCTACTCCAATATTCCAAAGCAAACAGTGCAGAAAAGGCCTTAGATCATTTTCCTAGGTAGTGTTTCTGTTGCTATAGTGCAGACTGATAGAATGCGGTTGTGCAGCTGGCAGATGCACCTACTACATATTCCCAGTCATGCTGTTAGGAATCAGTGGCAAAACAGTATTGACATACTTTCTGTTCTTACAAACTGCATATTTTGGTTATTTGGTTTATATATACATCTACATGCAGTAATATGTGAGGGACAATAGATCTCTCTCTCCCTCTCTCTCGCACACATATACACACCACCTCACCTAGTGCATCTTTGTCTTTGATTTTAAGTATCTTAGAAACAAAGCAGTCCTCCTCTCCTGTTCTGCAGAGCACAAGCCAGAAATGCCCCTTTTCTGTCAATCACTTGTGATGTTGCTCCTAGTCTCCAAGTTGTCTTATCATATTTTCCCATCTTGCTACTACAGGCTAATGCAACTAGACTTCTGAAAATAGGTAATGTAAGTTCACATGCCTTAGAAACAAGTAAGAGGGCCCAGGCAGCTTGTTGATGTTGAGTGGATCTTTTGTACGCCCATTCTCTGTGTTCAGAAATGACAAGCTATTCTCTTCTCTGATGCCCCTTTATGGAATATTGGACATAAGTCTCAGCAGAGAAGACAATTGAATTCTGACTGCTCAGTTGTTAAACTGGTCAGAAATATCTTTTGATGAAAGAACCGTTCTCTTCTCCCAGAAGCTAACTCTGGGTTTAACTAGTGAGTCAGAGTTACCCCAGTGTCTGTACAGAGATACATCATTTTAATAGTGAGCCCATTACATTTTTGGCAGATGTTGTGTCCCCCCCCCCTCCGAATCAAGGTCATTGTTCTTCAGCTGCAAACATGACGGGTGGAGCACTGTGCTGACTAGCAGAGCATTTTGTCAGTCAAAAAGCCATTCTTGAGGCAACTTTCCAAGTTTAAAAACGAAAAATTGATTGCATTTTTTTTGTAAATAGCATAACAACAAAGCAATGGGCAAATATTTAATCAGACACATTTGAAAGATGTCTCATAATAATTTAAAAAAAAACAGGTTACCTGCCTGAGCCATAGAAGAAAAAGTGAAAAGAGTAGAGGAAATTAGCATTTGATTGTGAGGCAGTACACTCGAGGAGCAAGCAGAGTTCATTCAGGTGGCAAAAAGCCTATGCCTGCCTCTGTTTGCATGTATAATATATGCATCATTTAGCTTCAAATAATTTTTACTGTTACATTTATAGTTTGCTTTTCTGTACTTCAGAGTGATAATATAGTTTGCTTTTCTGTACTTCAGAGTGATAATAATATGGAATGTCTGTGCATTTAGTATTAATTCAATAGATCTTAAAGTAAAGGGTTTGATTTGCTGGATTTTAATGGGGGTTTTATTGGGGTTTTATCTAATTTTTGTTACCCGCCACAAGCCATCCTGGGAGTGGCATGCTATAAGTCAAATAAATAAGTAAATAAATAAATAACTGTACAGTAGGTGGAGGGATTGCCATATTGCTGTTTTCTCTTCTTACTTTTTAAAGGAAGTTTGCTCATCTGTTCTCCAGCACAAAACTGGAGGAGAGCAATTTGCCTTGCAATGAGGAAGCTACATGCAAACTAAAATAGACTATCCTCAGGGTAAAGTCTGGGGGGAAAAACAAAATCATGTGTTAGTTTTCTCCCTGCAATGATCCAGCTAAAGTCTCCATGCCAAGTCTGAAAATGTGTTGCTGGTACATATTATATGAACTTTGCCTTTATACATAGAGCAGGTGTGAGAGGAGACAGAAAAGCGGCATCATTTCATCAGTGAAATCACTGGAACAGAGCAGTAGATACCTTTGACAAGTTTGCAAGTGCTCCTCATGCTGCACTCTGTAGCAGCATGTCACACTCTTCGGGATAGCAAGATTTGGTAATGCATATTTCACACCAAATAGTGAAAGCACACAAACAATCATTAAACTTGTTAGTGTGAGAAGGATAATGAAGAATGGCAAAGCCAGGGACTTTTAGCAATCATCTCTGCTTTGGGGTTCTTTCCAAGCACAAGTTGCAGGTTACTGTTTGAGTTTCCTTCCTTCCTCTTCTGTCATTTGATTAGCTGTTTCTCTATTTTTAGATACCAGCCAACAAGCCAACTCGCCGAAAACCACCATGTTCGCTCCCTCTCCATGTAAACAGGACAGAGCCTGGCCTGAATGGTGACCTTGTAAGTATCAACATTCTGAGGATAAGGCTTTTTTGGGGAGCAGAGGAGGGGGCGGTATTTGCTCTCAAGATGTAAGTGACTCTAAAGATCGCAAAGTCTGCTGTGGACTGTGATGGGCTGACCATGTAGCAGCTTTGCCATGATGTATACTCGTGTCTTTGTATTTAAAAGTACAAACTTTGAAGACACCATTGCCCCCCAGGACTGTCTTATCCCAAGGAAACCAAATCTAGGTAATTCTGCTGTTGCATTTCTCATGTCTCAGGG
The DNA here is from genome assembly GCF_049243985.1 of Paroedura picta. Taxonomy (NCBI): domain Eukaryota; kingdom Metazoa; phylum Chordata; class Lepidosauria; order Squamata; family Gekkonidae; genus Paroedura; species Paroedura picta. The sequence goes on along the minus strand of NC_135374.1, from coordinate 41,831,215 downwards.
AAGGAGGAGTGTCCTATAAGAGACACACTTCATAATTACAAGCTCCAGCACAATACAGGAAGCTACGGAAACGTGTACTCTTTTTCTATTTTTTGACACACAGACAGGCCATTGAAGAGAGCAGGCAGGTGGGGCTCTCAGGCGTCTTTTGCAAGCAAGGTCAATCAACATTTGGCAAAATCCCCACATTTTGACAGATGGAGAAGGGTGAAGAAAGATGGGCATGCAGAGGAAGGGCAGTTCTAGCACAGGGGGAAAGAACAACATTTCCTACTTACAGAGCACTTTGGAGTAGCATTTTGGAGCCATGTAAAGTATCAAAGCTTGTTAGATCAAGGGCTCATCAGGTCCTCCCAGCCAACACAAAGTAGCCCAGGATGTGCATTCCAAATACACATATAAGCGTACCTGTCCTCACCATACTTCTGGCTGAGTCACACAGTGTGTGGCAGTTTGCACAAAACTTTACAGGTTTTCCTGCAGACTTCCCTCACTTTCATCCAATTCTTCCACGCAAGACATGCTAGCCAGATCTGTTTAGCACTTTTATTTAAAAGAGTTGCCATTTGTTAAGCATAGAAATAATCCCCGTTGATCCCCCTCCCCTTTGATCTTGAGGCCTGGCATTAGAAGGTTGACTTTGATGCTGCTGCAATGTGGTTGAAGAGGATGGGGAACATCAGATAAACTAGTTGAAAAATTCATACACATCTTTTCAAAGATTAATTTCCTTCAGCCTCTATTTTCTATGCAGAAAGCTTTTCTCTTTACTGTAATCTTAAATCTTCAGGTTATAGTTTGGGAATCTGTTTTCCAAAAAAGGCTAATTATAGATTAATGTTTCCCCAAAGCAACGATGTGAGTGAGTGAAAGATTGATGAACAGAATTGTTGTATTCTTCTAAAGATTACACTATTTCTTGCAGTGCTACATTGGTGGAAAGGGACAGTGATATCTTTCCCCCTAAAACAGATGATAAACTGTTTTATGTTTTTGTAGACCAAATATTGGCTGTTAAGGCCACATACAAGATTAAAAAAAAACAATATAAATTACCATTAAAATGCAACCATGGGCTCCCTTGGGGAGGGCGTTCTCAGCTAGTATTTCCTGCTCTCCCACAGATGGTCTCAGTTGGAAGCTGCATAGAGGAGCTCTGCTGCTACAGCTGGATCCAGGCTCAGTGGCAGGCATAGGAACACTCAGCATATAGTTCATGTAAAGTGATTTTTTGCAAACACTCTGATAAGGAATAGTCTTGCAGCACCTACAGAGTTTTTAGCCCATCATAAACTTTTGTGGATTGAAAACCACCTTAGATGCATTCAAGCTTTTGATAGAATTGAAATCTTGATATCACAAGAGGAACTCCTATTTATTTTTGTGACCACAACAAAACTACCCCCCCAATAACTACTTGTAGGCTAGGGATGGCCAAACAGTGGCTCTCCATGTAGTCCATGTAGTCCATGGACTACAATTACCATGTGTGTTGTTGTTGTTAGGTGTGAAGTCGTGTCCAACCCATCGTGACCTCATGGACAATAATCCGCCAGGCCTTCCTGTCCTCTACCATTCCCCGGAGTCCATTTAAGCTCGCACTGACTGCTTCAGTGACTCCATCCAGCCACCTCATTCTCTGTCGTCCCCTTCTTCTTTTACCCTCGATCGCTCCCAGCATTAGGCTCTTCTCCAGGGAGTCCTTCCTTCTCACGAGGTGGCCAAAGTATTTGAGTTTGGTACCATGTGTAGGCCAGTATTATTATCCCCATACTGGAGACACATGGGGCCTTTTCGCACGGGGATCTTTGTTGCAAATTGTTTGCGGAATGAAAAATCGCCATTTAAAATAATGGAATTCGTCGTTATGCATACCTGCCTTTGTAGTGGAATCAGTTGCGTTTTTTAGCGTTTCCCACAGGCTTCCGGTCTCGGCAGAAATCGCTAGAAAGGAAGCGCTATTGCCAAGCTCGTCCCGCCCCTGGCCGTCAAGCAGCCAATGGGCAGCCGTTAGCATGCTCCCAAACAGCCCCTTTCCCTTTAAGAAAGGTTTAAAAAAAAAAAACAGACCCATAGCAACGAATCTAGGTAGATTCGTTGCTACGGAGAGACCCATCCAGCTGCCTAATGTGAGCTGTCGTTTGATTGTATGATCGTTGGCACGCTGCCTCGAGTGATAAAAAAAAAATCCCCCCCCCCTCTCACGGGCCCGATTTTCGGCTGAATTTATGTGTAAAAAATAAAGGGACTTTATTTCAGCAAACGGGCTTTTATGTGGTTTGTGCTTAGTGACTAAAGGTGAAGGACTGAAGCCAGGGAAGCCTCTAAACAGAAAGAGGCTCGCTGGTGCGTTTATCCCCGCTCGCTCGGAGAAAAAAAAATGGCGATCGCTTCGCCGGAAGTTTGGAGGAGAGAGCCAGGGGGAGGGACTTTGAAGAACCAGCAACAATGGTAACGCACAGGTCTTTAGCGCTACTGTTGCAGATTGGTTGCAGGAGTGTATCGCTATCCGGAGGGTGAATCCACTTTTCTGGATTCCCCTGAAAGCGCTACAACGAAGCGCTTTTTGCGGGTCGGTTTCAGGATTGTTGCAGATTGTCTACGACATCATGGGTTATGGCAAATTAGTAGCGTTTCCAATTAGCAACCATTGTGCTATTTTGAAGCCGTGCGAAATGGCCCATGGTGTAGAGATGGCACCTTTCCTAAGTCTCTGAGCCCATGGCTTCTATTTGAACTTGGATCTTTCTCGTTCACTGCTCGCCCTTAACTACCTCAACTCCATGAAAGGAGCCATGCAGACGTGGAGAGTTCTACAGTGTGCTCTGTGGGTGCTCTGCCCCTGGTGACATTGTCCTCTCTAGTCCTCATATTTTTCCAGCCACCATCATAAGGTTGATTTCTAGAAGAGATTGGAGTAATGCAGGGGGAAACACATGGACTTTCTCCTCCCTCAAGAATGTCATAAAGATTATCAGCTTGTTCATTCTTATTTTATTAAAACAAGAAATATTTATTAGCCACCGTCCTCCCCTGCAGAACTTACAGTGGCTTACAGTAAAATAAAATTATTATTTTTAAAAAACAATAAAAACAATATGAATAGAATATTGATTATAAAAAGGTCACGATTATAAAGTTTATATTAGGACTGCCAATAGATAAAACCTAAATCAGTCGAATGCTGTCCTAAATAAAATTGTCTTTAAATTACCACTTGAAGATCGATAATGAGGGGGCTAGGCACAGCTCTGCAAAGGTTGTTCCATAATTGTGTGGCTGCCACTGAGAAGGCCCTCTTCTGTATACCCATCAGATAAGATTCTTTGATTGATGGGATAGTCAGGAGGATCTCTCCCTGTGATCTGTATTCCTGGGCAGAAGTGTATGGGTGAAGACAATACTTTCTTCTGCTTTCCCTCCTGTCCCCAGCCTCCCTGTGTGGTCAGTAATCTATTTCAGCTGTTTCTTATTTTTCTTTCTACAGAAGCCTTCTCCAAATACTTCTCATCCTCCAAAGGTAAAGGTAAAAAGCTCTCCCATGATTGAAAAACTTCAGGTAAGACCTTGGAGCCTTTTTCATATCAACTGTAACTCTTAGAAAAACAAAGTTTCAGAAATGTCATGGTTCATTCTATTGCTTTTGGTTCATTTGTCTTATTTTTAAGAATGTATCTGTATGTCTGATAATCCTACAAAAGTCATGTCTCTCCACAACACTTGAGTTATACTAGACAGCACAATAGAAAAAAGTAACAGTAACCAGGTATCATGTAGAAGTTTATATAATTATGCTTGGGATGAAGGAAGGGGACTATGAGAGCTATTTACCTGTTTCTCATTATACTTGAACTCAGGGATAGTGAAATTGATGGGCATTGATGATTCAGAATTGATGATTCAGAATGGACAAAAGGAAGAACTTCTGGACACAGCAAATGCATAAACTGCAGAGTTCACAGTTGGTGGACATAGTGATGGCCTCAAGAAAAGATGGTTTTAAGACAGAATTAGACAGATTAATGGAGGATAGGTCCATCAAGGACTGCTAAAGGGAACATCCATACTCATTGAATACTGATGCTAGGTAGCAGTGTGAAGGGAAGGTATTGGCCCCTTCTTGGCTCTCCTGAACTCTTTGAAGATTTTCACATTACCATTCTAAATGGGATGTTATTTATTGCTGGCACAATTTTGAGTAAAACAATATAGGTACAGGTTTCATATAGCAAATTTCTTTCTATTAATAAGCTGTTTGAAGTGTTATGGCCACTTCAAAGAGTGACACTTGTTTTTCAGCCCTTTTCGGCCATGCAATCTTCCTTGGAGTTTGTGTATTTTGAATGTTCTAAGTTGAGCACTATAGCACTAAACCACTATACAACTTCAGTGCTATAGGTTTAGCGTTATAGTGCTCAACTTAGAATTTTCAACTCTCAACCACACTTGGGGCTTTCTTCTCCAGTCACCTTATCAGCTGCCATATCTGGGAATCTGGCCATGTGAGCAACATCACAGCCAGGTGGCTTCTCCTGATTGTTTGGAATGACCTAGAGAGGGCTTTCAAAAGATGGTTAAGCTTTGAGTTCTCTCGGGACAAGGATGGATGAAGAGATTGAAAGTTATTATTATTATATGCCTTTGTTCACTGTCTCTTCCCTGTGAAGACACTTGGTTCTTTTAGTTGAGATACTAGAAAACCTATAAAGCTTTAACTGACACAAGAATAGCCTTTGGGTGTCCAGCTATTTGGAAAGGGCACTAATAAAATGTTCTGTGCTCCAGATTGTTTATTGAGGTGTTACCAAGAAAGAAAATTATCTCTAGGATAAGCCCCTTGAACCAATAAAACAGGACCAACAATTAAATATCTCTAGGTTGATAACCTTGAACCATTTTAAAGCACAACCAAATGCATTTAAGCATCCAGGACCTTCCTCAGTGAAATTATTGTATCCATGTGCACACTATGACATAAACATGTGCTAATGCAAAGGCAGGTTGATTGAATAAATATAATTATCCAATAAATTGTTTTTATATATAAATCATTGCATGCCACGATAAGACAAAATGCTTGGTCATCATACTCTGACTGTGACTTTTGACATTCTTAGTGAGATATTGAATTGTGTCATGTCATATAGGTTCAGGACTTTTTGCTGAAATGTTTATTACTTCAAGAGCAGATTATGCTTATGTTTTTTAAAGTAAAGTTTTAGTGTGTGTGTGTGTGTGTGTGTATTTCTCACAGTTTTCTCTCACCCAACCTTTGGGTGCAGAACTTTGTTGTTTCTTTGGGTTGTTTCCCCCCCTTCTGTTTCAAAGTGTTATCAAGAGAAACATTAGCTGATAAAACAAATACTAGCCATTTTCAGTGCAAGGGCTCCCTCTTCTGGTTGTGGTTAACAAAAGTGGTTTCCAAATGGCAGCCAACATGGAATCTTATCGGTGACGTTTTAATCCTACGCTTTTTGCAGGGGGATTAAAGTACCCTCCATTCTCCATAACAACAATGTGAATTAGGTTAAGCTAAGTGTCCATGAGAGGCCCAAGGGTATCTAGTGAGCTGAATAGGGATATATGAACTCTGACCTTTGACTTCATAAATTCTGAAATTGAATTTTGCCACAGGGCACCGAGAAACAGGCAATGCATCAGTCGGAATGAGCCATGTTTTAAGTTTAGATAAAGTTCCATTAGTTCATCATCTGACTCCACACTTGGGGACAATGATAGCAATGTATTACTCAGTACAATTCACACCCAGAACAAACAAACAAGGGTTAGGAAGTAGGTGGGGTGATAATATTAAGCCAAGATTTTAGCTCTTGGAAAGAAAGTTGAAAATAATGACTCTTTCCCCTCTTTGCAGGCCAATTTGGCATTCGCTCCAGCTTCACTACTGCCAGGGGCTTCTCCCAAAAGTCCTGGCCTTAAAGCCATTGTTTCTCCATTCAACAGCCCACCCACTACTCCAAGCAGTCCACAAATTCAGTCTCATGCAAATGAATCAGAGATACCAGTTAGCTTTGATCAACCACCAGAGGGCACTCATCTTCAGTTTTATAATAAGGTATGTTCCAGTGGGGTAATGGGTTCTTTCTCAGCTTTGTTAGTGATTTCCTGTGTACTTTTGGTTGCTTTGGCTTTTCTGAATCACTCCTTAATTAGTTCTTCCTCCTCCTGTATTTTACCTGCTATCTCCTATGCCTCTTCTTCCTACCATCAAATTGCATTTTGGACTTGAACCCTGTCTGTGCTTTGGAGCATGAAGTGAATCTCTTTGTGAATACTGGATTTTGGTTTTGCTGAAATCTGGATTCCAGCCATGAGGTCCAAGCTTGTCAAGCCATCTGAGATCCCTGATACCACAATCGTGTGGGGGGGAAAAGCCTAAGGTGTGGGGTGTAATGGCAGAGAGGGGGTTGGGGGGACCTGGAATTCAGGATCCAAACATTTAACTCACATTATTTCCTCCCATTAATCTAGAATCAGAAATAAAGCTCATTTGAGTTTCCATAGTGATTTCTGACTCCGGAGAAAGGGTTCTTCAGTCCAAATTCAAGAGTCACCTAATTGCTTACCTAAACTACGCTGTTTCATTTGCCAGAATAAAGGTGTTCACATAAAATAGTGGTCAAAGTTCTGAAGGGCCTGTAAAACAACTGAGGCCAACACAGTGCACTCTGTAACATCCATCTAGGCCTCCCTCCCCACCTCCCCCACACCATCACTGGAGTCCAGATATTTGGGCCCTGAACTCAATTTGGGATAATGTTTAATGGGATAATCAGAGCAATTTCTTTTTAATAGAAATTAATTTTTATTTATGGTTTTATTGTTTTAAAATTTATTGTGTTGTCAACCACAGCGAGACAATTGTTAAGAGAAGGATGGCCTGCAAATCCCAGAAATAAATAAATAATCTGCTTATTGCTTCTTTTTCTAACAAGGAGCAAGTTTATCTGTCTTGCGAAAGAAATGTGGTGGCAAATTAAAATGGATAGAACTAGAGCATGGTATAGAACAGAACTAGAACATGGCTGATAAGATTGGTGTACGAGCACCTGTTAGATATCTTTGCTGACTTTGCATTGTCAATCTAGTTAATGATATTCAATCTTAGTTTTATTATCCATTCTAGGTACGAACACGAGGATCAATGAAACGCAGGCCTCCTTCGAGAAGATTTCGAAAGTCACAGTCAGAGTATGATGACCAAGATTTTGGGGTGCCTGTTTCACCTCAGGAAAATGGTGCCAAGGAAGAGGAGGATGAGGATGGTGTATTCATGGACATGAGTAAGACAGTGAAATCACTTTCTTCCCCTGTAGATGGAATAGACCACAATGCAAAACAAAACAGGAGCTCATCTGATGAAAAACCCCTAACATGTCAGAGGTCTGGAAAAGCTGCAAACAAAGAGAGAGAAATGGGAACAGAAAAAGAGACAGTAGATCAGAAGAGCAAAGAAGAGAAGCCTCACCAGAACCTGGCAGAGAAAAACCCATCTGAGAATATCAAGGAAGACAATGAGAGAAATCCAAGCAGCAGCACTGCAGAGAATACAGAAGGAATGTCGAGCAAGAGCACTTTGTTGGATAGGGAGGATAACCATGGTTCTGATCAGGGAACTGAAGATAAAGGAAAGAGGGGAGATAACTTCTGTGAGACTGAAAACACACAGCAGGGACCAGAAGCCCGTGACACTGGGACTCCTCAGCCTGCAAGAGACATGGAAACTGCAGTAAGCACCAGTTTGTGATAACACAAGACATGGTTGTACACTGAATGCGGACCCAGAGGTCAAGGTAGGATTCCCAGCACAGTGCTTGCTTCTGAATGACCTCAAGCTCATCTGAATTTGAAAATCCCAAGGATGCCAGTATTATTCTTTTCCTTTTGGCAGTTCTTAGCCTCTTTAATGCAGCAAAGCTGGTCGACTTGGATGCAGGGCAGCCTGGTACAGACTATACTACACTTCTCAAGCTGGTGATTCTCCAAGAAGATTGACAAAGAAAAGTCTCCTCTGTTCAGTTACAGAAAGGAACAGCTGCTGGGGCGTCACATTTCGCTCCGCTGTCCAGCTCTAACAGTAACAGCATTTTCCTAGTGGAAAAAACTCTAATGCATATTAATGACGTTTTCTGATTAAAGTGGACATTTCCAAACCTCTTGTGGGTTGCCTGCTGTCACGCCACTGCATGGATATTAGTTACACAGTCACCGACAGACCCACGCAGAACAGGCCTTTTGGGGTTTTGTTAGGGACTACGGGCTAATTTACAAGTATGCTAAGGGAAACTTTCCATTTGGTAAGATATGATTGAGACTGTTATGCTTCAGCTCTTCTTGCTTTGCTGGACGAGGGCTGGGCTGTGGGTGTCTTTATACACAAGGCTTAAATGAGCTCTGGGTCTCTTTGGCACTGTTTACCCGACTATCTGATTGTTTTTTATGTAGACTGGAAAGCCTAGGAGAAAGGGGACTCTCCGTAGGGCCAGTGTAGGGTTTACATTTGCTTTCGTTATGAACTCAACTGAAGCAGTGCTCATGTTAAACCTTATGTGCAGGAAACCATATCTTGCAAAGTTCAGAAAGCCAATGCTGGTAACGGCATGATCATATTGTCAGAAACAGATGGCAACACCATGCCAGCTGCTCATAGTAGAGGAAGTAACGGCTGCCACATCAAATGGCAGCATAAGAGAAATATGTTCAGTAGAGGAATAACATAAAAACATCCACACTGTTATTGCCTCTCTCCATGGGTTGCCAACTGCCTGGAGACAAATGTCCTGTCTCTTTAATAAAGATTTAATGGGATTATATTTACCAGGTGACATGATTTACCTCCAAGCCACAAGGATCTTCACCTGCCACTTGCCAAGCCTCTACTAAAGATATAGGACATTATTCTTCAGCTCTATTGGCAATGCTATTCCAGAGAGAAACTTTACATATTACTGGTTTGGCATTATAGCACTAAACTGGAAGTGCGCAAAAAGAAGGACCATGTTCCAGTGGTTTTCCACATTACATATGAACGTAAGTATTGTTTTATAATGAAGTGAGAAGCCAATCCAGGCTGTCAAGCTGTGTCAGCTGGATATCATACGAGGCAAAAGTGCAAGGACCCAGCATTCAGACATACAGTTGAATATGGAAGTTTATAAGCTGTTCTGAATAATAGTCATTTATGTACTTATTATGCCTATTGGAACTGTCCATAGAGTTTTCATGGCAAAGATACTGGAGTGGTTTGCCATTGCCTTCTCCAGTGGATCACCTTTTGTCAGAGCTCTCAGCTATGACCTGTCCGTCTTGGGTGGCCCTGCACGGCATAGCTCATAGCTTCACTGAACTACGCAAGCCCCCTTGCCACAACAAGGCAGCGATCCTTGAAGGGGGTATGCAGATGATATGCAGATGATACCACTCTAATGGCAGATCAGATATGCAGATGATACCACTCTAATGGCAGAAAGTGAAGAGGAACTAAAGAGCCTGTTGATGCGGGTGAAGGAGGAGAGTGCCAAAGTTGGCTTGAAACTCAACATCAAGAAAACAAAGATCATGGCATCCGGCCCTCTCAATTCCTGGCAAATAGAAGGGGAAGAAATGGAGATAGTGACAGATTTTATTTTCCTGGGCTCCAAGATCACTGCAGATGGGGACTGCAGCAAAGAAATTAAAAGACGCTTGCTCCTGGGGAGGAAAGCTATGGCAAATCTAGACAGCATCCTAAAAAGCAGAGACATCACCCTGCCAACAAAAGTGCGTTTAGTCAAGGCTATGGTCTTCCCAGTTGCAATGTATGGCTGCGAAAGTTGGACCATAAGGAAGGCCGAGCGTCAAAGAATTGAGGCTTTTGAACTCTGGTGCTGGAGAAGACTCTTGCGAGTCCCTTGGACTGCAAGGCGAACAAACCAGTCAGTCCTAGAGGAGATCAGCCCTGACTGCTCTTTAGAAGGCCAGATCCTGAAGATGAAACTCAAATATTTTGGCCACCTCATGAGAAGGAAGGACTCCCTGGAGAAGAGCCTAATGCTGGGAGAGATCGAGGGCAAAAGAAGAAGGGGACGACAGAGAATGAGGTGGATGGATGGAGTCACTGAAGCAGTAGGTGCAAACTTAAATGGACTCCGGGGAATGGTAGAGGACAGGAAGGCCTGGAGGATCATTGTCCATGGGGTCGCGATGGGTCGGACACGACTTCGCACATAACAACAACAACAAAATGTACTTATTTCTTGTGAATTTATCTACCCCCTTCTTTTTTAAAGTAATCGATTCTAATAGCTGTCACAACATTCTGCAGCAATGAATTTCATACATTAAGATGACATTTTGTGAAAAAATGACCTCTTTTGCTTGCCCTGATAGAATTGTAATATATGGCCAAAGCTGTTTTAAATGCAGAATAATTTCTCTGTATTTGTTATCTGGATATATATCATTTATAAAAACCAAAATTCATATTGGTAACATATAATCTGCAATAACTTGATTGATTTAACTCAAAATAATTGTTAAAGTACTTGAAATATAAGCACTGTTGACGGTGCTCATGGCAAAGTCAGAGACCTAACACATTCAGAATTTTTTTGTGGGAACCATCTGTTATAACAAGATACTGAGTCTGCCATGTTTCTTTGGGTAAAAACAAGGATACTTTATCCTCTTCCTGGGCTGCTGCATGAGCCAGTGAACTGATATGGAAATGTATACTTGCTAAGGATTTCAGTCCAGTTCTTGCTCTCAGAGGATAAATCCGAGAAAAGACAGCTGTCAAAACTTCTGGACCTAGCTTGTCTGAAGAGTGCGTTGGAAGAGATGCCTATGAACTGCCTAATGAGTCCCATTTCAGGTTTGTTGTAACCCACCCTGAGCTGCCAGGAAGAGTGTGAAATAAGAATAAAGATTATTATTATAACACAGACCATTTCCACACAAGGAATTTTCTCCTGTCCAGCCTCTCATTGTTCACAGGTTTTAATGCTGCTTCCTCATGATTTCGGTGACAAGCCATAGCTCTCCAGTGGTTGGCACGAGTTTTCGTCCCCATTGCCCCATGATGAGGGAATGCAGGAGAATCCAGTTCCCCTTGTCGTGGCTCACAATGAGGCACAAACAGGGGCAACCCTGTCTGAAAGAAGACATGCACAACAGTCTTGCTAGTGTTTTGCCTACCCTTGCCCTCTCCATTTCCGGATCACTATTTTTTTAAAATGGTGTGGTCTGCATTCCTACGGGACCACAAGGTGACATGCCCGTGTATCAGTGGAAATAAAATGTACTGTCGTGTTCTCTTCAGTGTGCACAGTAACATGGCCAGTCTATCAGAAATCTACCCAAACAGAAATCGAGACCATTAGAAGAACAATGACAACAACAACGACAATAACAACAACAACAGTTGGTTCTTATATGCCACTTTTTTCTACCGGAAGGCACCTCAAAGTGGCTTACATTTGCCTTCCCTTTCCCCACAACAGACACTCTGTGAGGTGGGTGAGGCTGAGAGAGCCCTGATATTACTGCTCAGTCAGAACAGCTTTATCAGTGCTGTGGTGAACCCAAGGTCACCCAGCTGGATGCAGGTGGGGGAGTGCGGAATCAAACCTGGCTTGCTGGATTAGAAGCCTGCACTCCTCACCACTACACCAAGCTGACTCGAAAAGAAATCTTTAAAAAAGAAATCTCTAGAAATGTTTTATTGTTATAGTGTGATCCCGTAGGAACATGGAAGCATTTTTTAAATTAATTTTGGGACTTAGGAGAGAAGCAAGCATGAGTCCCCAAAACCATCACCATAAGTGGATTGGTAGCTTGCAGTGACTGACAACCTGAGAAGTGGGGGGAAACCTGCAGGTTATCCACACTTCTGCCTTCTCCACAGCCTTGTCGGTAAGGGAAAAGCCGTAACAAGACGGTGGAATAACGCGGGAGGGGTCTCCCATCAGGAAGTGCCAAAGTGCATGGTTTACAATCAAACGTTTGCAAGCAGGAGGTTGCCTGCACTGTCCACCTCTGTGCGAAAAATCACATAGATTCAGGGGGTAAGCCATGTTGGTCTGAAGCAGTAGAATAAAGTCTGAGTCCAACAAAGTCTTATTCAAGGTATAAGCTTTTGTGTGCACACACACTTCTTCAGATAATAAAACATATAAACACACAGAACAACTAGGGAGGAGGGCTGGTAACAGTGTGAGTACGGCAAAAAAACATGTCTTCATCTTGGCAGAAAATAAGAATAGAGGGAGACAGAAGAATCTCTTTGGGGAGGAAGTTCCAAAATTTTGGTACCTTTTCTTAGTCTAGTGAAAATGGACCAACAGGTTACAACATACATCTTGCATTGCAGTTCTCGTCCTTACGCTCATAAAGGACACATTTATTCTTGCATTTAAAGTTACAATTTGTGACTCAGGATGCAGTATGTTGCTGTTCTTAATGGGTACTTCACATCTCCACCCGAGAATAACAAGGAAAGTATTACTAGGAAAGTATTATAGATTCAATACAAAGATAGATTTGTCCACTAGAACCTTGTTGTTTTGCCAACAAGTGAGTTAACTTACAGTGGCCCCATAGAGTTTTCAAGACAAAGGACTTTCAGAGGTGATTTGGCATTGCCTGGTTCTACATCATGACCCTCGTTTTCCTTGGTGGTCTCCCTTCCAAATACTTACCAGGGACAACCCTGTTCCAAAAACTCACAAGATCCGGCTAGTCTGGGCTATCCAAGTCAGGGCATATTACCTTAAAGCATGAACAAGACTTTCAGAGTACAAGCTTTCTAAAGAAAGGAGCTTTGACTCTCATAATTTTGGGGCATTTCTGCACCCTTTAAATGTAGTGAAATGCTTAACTTATGTAGTTGTTATATTCCAGCCCCTCTGTATGATATCGCCAGCATCCAGCGTCTGGGCAGTAACCAGCCAGCTACATCCTCCATTTTAAAGCACTAGTTGGGGAATTGCATAAAGTGGATTCCCCAACCTATTTAGCATGAGCTACAGGAGAGCAACCAGCAGGCAATCAGCAGAGGGAAGGTGTGGAGGCTCAAACACACTAAAGGTGCCTGCCTCATCCCACCCTCACACCTGCCTCCCTCTCCCTTGTTCCTGAAGGATGGGAATATCTTTTTTTTAAAGGTCTAACATCCTGGAGCAACGAATAGGCGGACAAGCGTGCAGGCAATGCCAGAAATAATATTTTCATTCCAAAGTTGTAACAAAAAGCATGCCTCTCTAAAATTCCCCCCCCCCCCAAAAATAACCAGGAACAAGATTATTTTTTTAAAGTTATATGCATATAGGCATTTAAATGGAGAACTGTGAATTTAAAAAAATAGCGGGCATTGCGGGACCTTTAAAACACGGAGAAAGGGGACTGGCTGCCTGGATTGAATGACAGGCGGAAGAGAGTCATGTGAAAGCGTATTGCTCTCTTCTGCCATTTCTAGCAGTACTTGTGGAGGGTGAGAAGCATGAAAAGGCAGCAGACAAAAGCGAGACAGCAAAAAGGTGAGGAGGGGTTTGGAGGAGCTATAATGTTTAGTGTTATGCCATTCTGCTGGTGTAACACTGTTTTTTCTGATGTGTGGAAATGCCTTGAGTCTCTAAGGTGCTTAGCTGTTCTGCTGCAGACCAACACAGGTACTCACTTTTGAAAGTATCTTCTGAAACATTTGTTTTCTTTTAAAAGCACAATGTGCACAAAGATAAACACTATAAGCCAGAAAACGCACATCTAATTCCATCTACCCAGCTGACTTTTCCCATTTTACAGCTTCCACTTAACATGGTAAACCATCTTTAAAACTCAAGGGAGTTTCCAAAGCATTAATGATCATGAGGCATGAAAGAGAGAGGGTGTTAGTGTTCAAATATAAGGTTCCCAGAACCCATCATTTATAGCATATACAATGCAATCCCAGAAACTTACCTGCTAGAAAGCTATTTAATATTAACTTTAAAAGCTCAAGTAGTGATAAACACACTGCAAGATGGACCATTCTGGTAACCAAAACAGAGTTAACTGTTCTATTCTCACATTAACTTTCACAAGAATAGTCCTTGGAGGGAAACACTGAGGAGTGTATTTTCTCTAAAAAAAAATGTCTGAATGGCAGAGGAGGACTCCTGAACACAGAGATTGCCAATGCTGTTCAGTCTGAGGTGTAGCCTCAGTACCTTATAACTCAGGTAAGGGTGGTTACAGCAAGAGGTCTGTCAAGGCATGCAACAATTGACAGTATTGTTATTACTGTGAAAGACTTCAATGTAGTCTCTGCATTTCTAAGGAATTACATTTAAATATGGAAGATTTGGGGCTAAAGAAATACGCAGCCAAATAAAAACGTTTTATGGGGGGGGGGGGGGGGGAGACGTGCCAGAATCAAGAGCCCACATGATTGTACCAGCTCAGCACAATTCCCGTTACCTTTAACAAGCTCTATTTAAAATGAAATTAGCCAGATTAAAGAAAGCAGGGATGGATAAAGCCACTTGCTGGTAAACAAAGTCTAGCCTTGTGGAGAGATTTGACATTTTATGGGTTTCCAACATATACCTCAGTAATGCTTGTTCCAGTATCAGGATTTCATTAGCAAAATGAGACAAGCGTTGTTGGAAAAGAAAGGTCCCATGAGGTACAGCAGGGAGGATAAACAGCCAAACTAAGAGCTGAGTCTTGTACACTGCAGCCAAAGAGTTCGAATTTGATGGAGTTTAAAATGGGAAGCCTCTCCCATGTGGATGCTGCCAAAAAGCATTCTGGGGTTGCATTTAAAGGGCTCTTAATCCATGCGCAGCACCTACATGACACCTATGCAAAGCTACAGTAGATACCAAATGCCCCTCAAAAATAGCCCTAACTATAAGATAAAGGTATCCCCTGTGCAAGCACCGAGCCATGTCTGACCCTTGGGGTGATGCCCTCTAGTGTTTTCTTGGCAGACTCAATACAGGGTGGTTTGCCATTCCCTTCCCCCCTAACTATATATAGCCTTAATATGGTTGAATGTTCTTTGGAAGCTTCAAGAAGAGACAAAAGCCGTGTATACACATACCCTTCACCTGTAAATTACATGTACACTTGATGTGGGATAGCTATGACTAGTTAGCACTACCAGAACATGTTCTATATAAGGTAGTTTATGAAAACAATTCATAAATTACCAATAGTCAAAATGTGGCTGCTTTCCTTTTAATGAGAACAGACCAATATTAAATCAGTTTTAAAACCATTGCACCAATGAGCTGTATCCATTTTACTCAGTGGGTTGGGAGTCACGTGATTCTGACATGCTACCTGTGACTCTTCCAGGCACTGTTCACTAATATGGCACCTGCCCCCAAGTTTCAGCAAAACGGGCAAAGCCCTTGTGAATGAGAGGTGCTTCCCACCTTGCAACAGCTATCCCCAGAAGACCAGAAACTGTGAGCTTTCATAAGGTGCAGGTCTCATGCCAGGGATGGAAGTAAATATGGCTCTGCTGGGTGATGGCAACTGTGAACATAGCAGAGGGAGTACCATTGATTCTTACCTATAAGCCCTTCATGTTTTTCACAAGCCATCACAATCCATTTTCAAGCTTTTTCTCCCTTTGCAACAACCGCTCTTTGGCACTGTCTGCCTGGAGGCATTCAAGCATCCTTTTCCTTGAGCCTTTGGGAAATCTTTAGGAGAGGCAATTAAATTGGATTTTTGTGGAGTGTCTTTGTCCTCACTTGTGAAGTGGTCCTGTTGGTAATTGTTAACATTTTGTTTTTAATAATATTTGGAAGATATTTTATTATTGCTGGTGGCATGGTACCTTGAAGTTACTAGAACAATTATGATGTCTTTAGTCTCAGTATTTGTACTGACTGCTTTTGCCACAAGACCAGTGTTCCCTAAGCTTCCAGTCTTAAGTATATTTAGTGGATCTTTGGGGGCTTCACATCCCTAATATGAATCCTAGATTAGCGTTAGAAAACTTCTGGAGTCATTTATTTAGACCACACTGAAGAAGAGCCTATTCTGGAATTAATAATGGGGAAAACATGCCTGTTTGTGGTACAAAGCTGCGGTGAAATAAGGGTTCTGTTATTTTAAAACAGGGTTCTCCAGTGCGGCACCTGTGGGTACCAGGGTGTCCATGTGGGCTTTGCCCACCACTGCTCAGCAGAAAACAATCCCAGAGGAAATGCTGAGGCTGATCAGTGAATAGTAGAGTATCACCTATACTTGATAATATTACTTTGGAGTTGTATCACAAGTGATGCCACTGTGTTTCCAACATCCCTACTTGGCAACTGCTGAGCTTTTTAGAAAGTGTGTGAGGCCAGTGTAAGGCAGGGCTATGGGTTATTGTCTGCCCTCATTCAAACGGAAGTTTTCCTCTAGACCAGGGATTTCCAAATAGGGTCTGTGGACCCCAGGGGGTCTGCAGGAGCTCTGAAGTGCCATGGTATAAGGGGTATAATTGAATGCAGAATTCCAGAGAAAAGCTAGAAGAGATAAGAATGCCTTCTTAAATGAACAGTACAAACAAATAGAAGAAAACAATAGAATGGGGTGGACCAGAGATCTTTTCAAGAAAATTGGAGATATGAAGAGAACGTTTCATGCAAAGTTGGGTATGATAAGGGACCAAAATGGTAGGGACCTCACAGAAGCAGAAGAGATTAAACAAAGGTGGCAAAATTATACAGAACAACTATACAAGAGCGAGCTTAACATCCCTGATGACCACAGTGGGGTAGTTACTGACCTGGAGCCAGACATCCTGGAATGTGAAGTCAAATGGGCCTTAGGAAGTCTGAGCAACAATAAAGCTAGTGGTGGTGACAGCATTCCAGTTGAACTATTCAAAATCTTAAAGGACGATGGAGTAAAAGTGCTATACTCAATATGCCAGCAAATTTGGAAAACTCAACAATGGCCACAGGATTGGAAAAGGTCAGTTTACATTCCAATCCCAAAGAAGGGCAATGCCAAAGAATGTTCAAACTACCGCACCACTGCACTCATTTCTCATGCTAGCAAAGTTATGCTCAAAATCCTACAAGCTAGGCTCCAGCAATATGTGGACCGAGAACTTCCAGAAGTACAGGCAGGATTTCGAAGAGGCAGAAGAACTAGAGATCAAATTGCCAACATACGCTAGATCATGGAGAAAGCTAGGGAGTACCAGAAGAACGTCTACTTCTGCTTCATTGACTATGCTAAAAGCCTTTGATTGTGTGGAGCACAACAAATTGTGGCAAGTTCTTAAAGAGATGGGAATACCAGAGCATCTTATTTGTCTCTTGAGAAATTTATATGCAGGTCAAGAAGCAACAGTGAGAAGTGAACATGGAATCACTGACTGGTTCAAAGTTGAGAAAGGAGTTCGGCAAGGCTGTATACTGTCGCCTTGCCTATTTAACTTGTATGCAGAGCACATCATGAGAAATGCAGGATTAGAGGAGTCACAAATTGGGATCAAGATTGCAGGGAGAAATATCAACAACCTCAGATATGCAGATGATACCACTCTAATGGCAGAAAGTGAAGAGGAACTAAAGAGCCTGTTGATGCGGGTGAAGGAGGAGAGTGCAAAAGTTGGCTTGAAACTCAACATCAAGAAAACAAAGATCATGGCATCCGGCCCTCTCAATTCCTGGCAAATAGATGGGGAAGAAATGGAGATAGTAACAGATTTTATTTTCCTGGGTTCCAAGATCACTGCAGATGGGGACTGCAGCAAAGAAATTAAAAGACGCTTGCTCCTGGGGAGGAAAGCTATGACAAATCTAGACAGCATCCTAAAAAGCAGAGACATCACCCTGCCAACAAAAGTGCATTTAGTCAAGGCTATGGTCTTCCCAGTTGCAATGTATGGCTGCGAAAGTTGGACCATAAGGAAGGCCGAGCGTCAAAGAATTGAGGCTTTTGAACTCTGGTGCTGGAGAAGACTCTTGCGAGTCCCTTGGACTGCAAGGCGAACAAACCGGTCAGTCCTAGAGGAGATCAACCCTGACTGCTCTTTAGAAGGCCAGATCCTGAAGATGAAACTCAAATACTTTGGCCACCTCATGAGAAGGAAGGACTCCCTGGAGAAGAGCCTAATGCTGGGAGCGATCGAGGGCAAAAGAAGAAGGGGACGACAGAGAATGAGGTGGCTGGATGGAGTCACTGAAGCAGTAGGTGCAAACTTAAATGGACTCCGGGGAATGGTAGAGGACAGGAAGGCCTGGAGGATCATTGTCCATGGAGTCGCGATGGGTCGGACACGACTTCGCACATAACAACAAAATAAGGGGTGGGGGAGAGTCCACACTGTCTTCCAAGCCCCTACTCTTCTTTCTGACCTACATGAGGCCAAGTCACCATAGTAGTAAAAGCAGTGGGCGGGATCAAAAGGAGGGCTAAGGGGGCAGGTAGTGATGTCCGTTTTGGGGGTGTGGCAGGATATATGGCCAGCTAACATCACTTTTGGGGCACATCAAAGTCTGAAAAATTATTTCAGGGGCTCCTCTATGGCCAAAAGGTTGAGAAAGGATGCACTGGACTCTAGAGCGGGGTTAGTCTAACTGTGGCCCTCCAGATGTCCATGGACTCCCATGAGCCCCTGCCAGCATTGTAGTCCATGAACATCTGGAGGGCCGCAGTTTGACTACCCCTGCTCTGGAGGATTAGCTTTGCAGGTAAATGTTCCTTCGTGGTTCCATTGGGCTTGCCTGCTTCCCGAAGTGTGAGGGAGTATTCCATTTGGCTGCACCCCTCGTGGCAGCCATTTTGGGACAGCATACACCACCAGCAGCCTAAAATGCCAAAGATGCCTGCAGGCTCAAAAAGGCTGAGCCTCCTCCCTCCCCCCCTCCCCCAAATGTATCAGCCACCGGTTTTTAATGCAAAGATTTTTGTTTTTCTAATTTTATTTTAATGTGTACAATTATGACAAAATAACTATGGAAGCAATTGCATTGAATTCGAGATTGAAATTGAGGGTAAAATTTCCTTTGTGCGTTTATTGCACAGAATATTTAAGCCCAAATTCCGTATACATCAGATTAGCAAACTTTTTTTTAAAAAAAAGATGACACCGGTTCTGTACGTTCAGTAAGTATATGAACAAAAACTAGCGAACAGATTCTCTTTCCCCCAAAGAGCACCGTCTACCTATCTCCGCCTGCTATAAAGCACTTAATGTCTGGAAGAGAGCTGGGAGCTGGCCACCTTATTTACCACAAAGCTCCACCATTATCCGAGACGTCTTCCTAGTTGGAATCAGGTGGGAAGCCGTGTTGGTCTGAAGCAGCAGAAACAATTCAGAGTCCAGTGGCACCGTCCTTTCAGACCAACAAAGGCATGCCTTGAATAAAAATGTGTTGGTCTGAAAGATGCCACTGGACTCTGAATTGCTTCTGCCTAGTTGCTTTGCGCAGCAATAAAAAGGTCAGCAGCTAAGCCCTGCTAAGGTTTCACCGGTCGGAGAACTAGTAGGCAGAGATGGCGCGTCTCCGCAGGAGAAAACGGATGCCTGAGAAAGAGCGTGCAAAAAGGCCGCTCCAAGCCCCGAGTTTTGTTTCTGAGCCCCGCCACCAGCCATCGCGCTCCCACACACCCAGCTCTCGCAGTTCTCTCCTCACCGCTAATGCAGCTGCGGCGACTACGCGCAGACTCGCCCGCCTACGTCTCCCCCTCAGGGTTAGGGAATCGGATAGGCCGTGCGGTCAGATGATCTATCCAAACGAGTAATGAGATGGACGGACCGTGGACGGAGCCATCCGTAAAAATGGCAGGGGTGATTCCATGTGTAGCCATGAAATCGTGCAAACGGCTACGGGAAATACTTGCGTACTGCAATGGGGGCGGGATAAAAGTAAAGAAGCAGGCCGAGAAACAGCGTGTTGAGAACGGCTCGTTGGTCTAGGGGTATGATTCTCGCTTCGGGTGCGAGAGGTCCCGGGTTCAAATCCCGGACGAGCCCGAAAGTGGGGAGGGCATAAAAAGCTCTCTTCTATTTTGGGGGCATTCAACGGTCATTAATTTTACAGCTGTTTCATCGCCCTCTTAGCGAGGGTTAGTGGAGGACAGAGGCGCTTGATGGCGGGGAGAGGGGAGACGTACCAGAGGCTGCACTTAGAGAGGCGATGCAACCCCGCCACCCCCAGAAGAAAAGATTAACGTGCAACGCCAAGAGCTGAAAGGAGGAGCAAAATATTACCCCATGAAGCTGCAGTTGGTGCCTGTAAACATTATTCAAGAGCCGGACTGAGAACCGTAAAATACAAAAAACAATATCATCAGAGTCCAGTAGCACCTTTAAGACAGTATCAGATCATGTGCGTATAAATTAAAGGAGTCTCAAAACAATATTTTATTAGGGGGTTTGCTTTCACTGAAAGTCAACCAGGACAATAGCGTTCATTTTATTTTCTGATCAGGATCCTTCCGTTGCACGTCGCCCCCCAATATCATTGAATAAATTAATTATTAGGGTTATTTTATATGTAAGAAAAGACCAAGGCACAGAGAAACAAGAAAATCAGCTTTATTTTTTGCTGCCCGATCTCCCGTAGGGTTATGCACACAATCTCATAGTACCCTAGTAAGTGGCATAAGAATTATAGCGGCAAACATGATGAAAATATTTGTTTGGGGAAACCTTAGAAACAAATATACAAAAAATACATAATTGCTGCGCCCTTGATAAAGGGAGAAAATAAAGGGCTCGTCCGGGATTTGAACCCGGGACCTCTCGCACCCTAAGCGAGAATCATACCCCTAGACCAACGAGCCAGGCTGCTTGAACGTTCTCAGCATTCTAGGAAAAGTTGAAAGAACGGACTTGTTCTTTTCAGTCATTCTTTTGATTTTGAGGCGTCCCAAATAATTGCGCCCTTTAATTGTTAAATAACTTGATTTTGTTACAGAGGAAAGCCTATTGCAGACACGCACACGTATAAACAACAATCTAAAGAAACCAAACAGTTCTGGTGGTTCGCTTGTGGTTGGATTTTATTTGCATAAAGGGCAATCTCTATCTTTGCACACAGACATTGTACAATTAGCTATCCATTTTGTTCGCGTCAGACATGGATTCATTGGCAGCCATAGGTTCTACATCCCCCCCCCCCCGTTAGAATATGGGGGCCGAAACAGGAACCACGGGAATATCTTCTGAATGCTCCGAACCCCACAAGATATGGATGGTTCGCTATGGGTTATGGGGTGTGTGTATGCGGGGGGTGGGGGGGGGTTCCCCGGTGCGTTGCAGTTCTTATTATGAATGTACTGTGCCCAGTTGTCTTCTACGAATAATGCTTTCCGCTTCTTTCGCTCCACTGGCGTGCTTCTTCCTAGAATCACTGAAGACGCTGCTTCAAGGGGGACATCACGGCCACACCGCTAGTGCCACAAATGGGGGGAGGGGGGGGAAGAGGCGGGAGTCAAAACACAGTAGCGCTGTGATGAAGTCCAAGCAACCGGTCACATTTTGCCTGTTCCTTCTGAACAAGGTATTACGACGCTATTGCTTTTTCACTCACACACACACGACCAACATGCTCAACCTTCAGTTTCCCTACGGGATTTGGAATGTCCGAAATTCATAGCTGAGGCATAACACGATCTCATTGGGTGTTTATCGATCGTTTGAAAAACCTGTTGTTACCCGCCCTGAGCCGATTAGGGAAGGGCGGAATACAAAAAAAGATAAAGATTGATTGACTGAATAGTACTATACTATGCAGCAGGAAAAGGGCTTCAGGATACAGGAGTTTGGAAATAGTAGATCTTTAGGTCACAGGCCAGCAAATCAGAAGTTTGGCATTACTCATCTTGGGAGAGGAGGGAAATGCAAAGAGGGAAATACATAACATCAATCACGCGACTGAAAGCTTCCTTGTATCCTAAAAGCAAGGACGTTTGCATCCTGCATTACATTGTAAGGAGGCAGGGAGCTATTGTCTAGGTGGCCATCCTGTTTCCTAAAACCAATAACCAGAGAACAATTTTTGTAAAGACTAAGACCATGTAACTTGCATACCTTGATTACAAAAAAAAAGAAGATTTACCTCAATACTTGTGGCCTTGATTCTTGATAGACTCACACATTCTCTATGGTACCCTAAGCAGATGAGTCCACGTAGAAGATCCATAGCACCATCATTTAGAGTGCTCTTGATTGATGCAATCACATTCTGCCTGTTCTAAGAAGCATCTAATTAGTTCTCCGTTTGCTTGCAACCCAAATTCAAAGTTCTTTTGGGTCTCACCTTTGAACCGTTTGAGAGTTGCTTATGACACTGGGAGAATAACCTCTTTGGTAAGTCTAGAGCTTGCAGGCCTAGATCTCTATCAGCATTTGAATGCATCTAGATAGCAATTACATACAGACTTACTTTTAGATATTTATTATTTATATTTATGTATTGTTTATTGGAACTTGTATAAATCTCTCACCACTCTTATCTTTTTGTCTTGTCTCTATGTATCTTTTAAATAAAAAAAAATTATTTATTTTATTTGTATACCACCCTCCCAGCAAGTCAGATTGTAAGGGGTTGTTTGACTTTAAGGGGTTTCCTCTTTTGTTCTCCAGCCCCACCCCCACCCCCTTTTAAATGAATGAATAAATAGCTAGCTTGGGAGTCAGGTACTTGAAGAATCTCTTCTTTCCTGTCTGAATCTGACCACTAATTCCAGCCCCACCCCATCTGTAGGTAAAGGTAAAGGTATCCCCTGTGCAAGCACCGGGTCATGTCTGACCCTTGGGGTGACACCCTATTGTGTTTTCATAGCAGACTAAATACAGGATGGTTTGCCAGTGCCTTCCCCAGTCATTACCGTTTATCCCCCAGCAAGCTGGGTACTCATTTTACTGACCTCGGAAGGATGGAAGGCTGAGTCAACCTTGAGCCAGCTGCTGGGATTGAACTCCCAGCCTCATGAGCAGAGCTTCAGACTGCATGTCTGCTGCCTTACCACTCTGCACCACAAGACGCTCTATATTATTATCTGCTTATGGTTTTTCTTTCTCAACTTCTTTACTGTTGTAAAACCTCTGAAACATTCTTCATGTTTCTAGAGAACCCAGAAGTGGCGTGATCATGCTGAATATGGTTGGGAGACATAACTGTGTACGTGCCCACCCAGGGCCACTCCCTTTCCCACCCCTCCAGGCCCATTATTGGCCATGATGGTCATAAAAGGTAAAGGTAAAGGTATCCCCTGTGCAAGCACCGAGTCATGTCTGACCCTTGGGGTGACGCCCTCTAGCGTTTTCATGGCAGACTCAATACGGGGTGGTTTGCCAGTGCCTTCCCCAGTCATGACCGTTTACCCCCCAGCAAGCTGGGTACTCATTTTACCGACCTCGGAAGGATGGAAGGCTGAGTCAACCTTGAGCCGGCTGCTGGGATTGAACTCCCAGCCTCATGGGCAAAGCTTTCAGACAGCTGCCTTACCACTCTGCGCCACAAGAGGCTCTATATGATGGTCATATCACCAGGTAAATGCCTGACAAATTTTTAAAATATATTAAATAAAATTAATTAACTCCCACTCATTCAGGAAACCCTTCCAGGGCCATCAAGAAACACCAGGGTTTCACAAAACCCTGGTTGAAAAAGTCTGGCTTAGATATTCTGTCAGTTGTTTACTGTTTACATTTTACGTCATCACTGTCTCCTGAGTTTTGCTGTTGATTTGCTTTCAGTAAATGCCTGTTCTGGAGTGGTTGGCTTAAACTTTTTTTATGAACAGTTGTACTGAATAGTTGTAATGGTGTTTTTATTTTGCTGTAAATGTTTGATTTTAATAACATGCTTATCGTTTTACTAGGACTAATGCCACTGAGTGTATTTAGAATATACATTGAACATATTTTACGCTTTATCCTTAGGCTTGCCAACCTCCAGGTGTTCACTGAAGATCTCCTGCTCTTACAACTTATTTCCAGGAAGCAGAGATCAGTTCACCTGGGGGAAATGTATGCTTTGCAGGGTGGACTCTCTAGCACTTTACTCCATTGAAGTCACTCCCCTCCCTAAACCCTGCCCCCCTCAATCTCCACCCTCAAAATCTCCCAGTAATTCCCAACCAGGAGCGAACAACCCTATTTTGCCTGTTGTGTGCTGATTTGGAGAAGCAAATAAATACATGCATGCCGATGACACTGAACTGAACATGACCCACTAGCCAACTCTTGTGTACAGCTAGAGGTCATTTTCCTGCTTCAATGTATGGGTTTTTGTAAATGTGAAATCTGACATTGTGGGCTTAAGAATTCTGACTCATCCACAGAACATTAGTCAACGGGAGCCACAAGACGTAATAAGCCTCGAAATGAGACCCCCTTAAGAAGCTTGGGGAATGGAAATATAACACAGTGGTTGAAATTCTTTTCCTCTTTTACCTCCCATATAGGCAATATAACTAGTTAAGAAGTTAATCTGGGGTCTAAGATCTTTTAAGTAAGCTGAATTTGTATTAATAAACCTAATTTCGCAGTGTCTACCAGCCCAAAATCAAAGCATAACTAAAAGGAGACACCTAATGGAATGGGCTTACATTATAGTGTGGGGTTTTAGATTTTCTATGATAGCTGAATTTGAATTATCTAACATATCTCTGTAGTGACTTTCAGCCTAAATTTAAAGTATAACTAAAAGGAGGTTTCTAACTGAGGAGGTGTAAATATAACTAACGAAAAATTTATTCTACTAATTAATGAAGACTCCATTTTATTATTTCCGGTATTAACAATGTACACTTATATATATTTGTTTCTCTTCTTTCTGTACAACTAAGCAGGCTTATTTTTTTTTTCCCTTTTCCCCTTTTTCTAGTGGAAATGTGGAGGGCTCTAGGACTACGTTAAGTATAAACTGTTTATGATTGTTAAAAATATCAGAAACTATGCAAACAAATGTTGAAATGATGGTAACAAAGCAGACTTCTCTTTTTAAATGTGGTGTAAACGTGAAAAAGCCTATAAAAAGTCTATAAGCTTTGGGTAAAAGTCCATAATATTGTAGCCAGTCTTATAATCTTAAATGGAGAGAAGAGGGTTCTAAGATTGAAACGGGGAACCAAAATGTTTTTCCATAGTGCTTCCTAACCCACATACAGAGCTTCTTCTTCTATGCGACGACGGCAGCAAAACTAGAATTGGCAAAGAAATGGAAAACGCAAGAACTACCCTCGACAGAAGACTGGGTGAATAAACTAGCTGACCTTGCCAAGATAGCCAAACTGACACTAATAGTTAACGGAAGAATAGAAGAGGCCTTTCAAGAACAATGGGGCCCTTACCTGAATTATTTACAAAAGGGATTAAAATGGGGAACTAAGTGTATCAAATGAAGAGCATAGCTCTCCTTTTCTGTATTAACAATGTAGATTGCATGTATCTCACTGTCTTCAACTCTGGAAAATAAAATAAAAAACTTTCTATTAAAAAAAAAAAGAATTCTGACTCATCCCATGCTTATTTATGAGCAAGATGTTACTATGGAAATATTCACATTTTCTTTTTGGTGTGAGATTAAGGAGGGGAAACATGATTTTAAAAGTTTCAAAAATTAAAACCTGGGCTCAGTTCAGATGTCATAAGAACCCATTGTTTAAGCAAACTAACACTGATTAGTATGATTGCATAAATGCATGGCAGTCTGCTAGCAAAGGTTAGTTAAAATATTAATGATCTGAACCCATAATATGAAGTTGCTGTATCATGAAGTACAATTGGTCTTGACTGTGGCTTCATAGGATCAATGGACATGGACCTTCCCATTTATTTATATTTATATACCACCCTCCCCCGAAGGCTCAGGGCGGTTTACAGGGAACAGGAAACAGATACAGATAACATTTAATCTAGACTTACTTCCCCAGTGTCACCCTTACATCAATGCAGATTGAGATGTTAACTGGGGCTCTCCAGGGGAAAGAGCGAAGACAATAGAACCAGTGTTAGTCATGGCAAACAATGGTTTGAACAATCTATGAGGTCACTCTTAGTTTCCCAGACTAAACGTAATGAAAATAAGCAATTGTTTTGTGTTATATCTGAACCAAAGCTTAGTAAAACAGAAATTCCAGATTTCAGCCCCTCTTCATTCTTTCCACTTTTTAACTATTTGGGGAAATTTATGGTTGGTGATGACTGGCAAGACTAGAGTAAGTGGAAGACAATTTTATGCAGACCTATTCTAGTCCTAAAACATAGATTTCAGTGGGTTTTGACTGCAATAACACCACAAATGACTTCTTCAGCATCCAGTCTCTAAAAAGACATTGAAGTAGATAATGCCAGAAAATCTCAGTCTAAAACTGAGAAAGGATGGTTTATCAGAGGTATGATGTGTCCATATTGTAAATCAGGTAAGAAGAGTCGAGAAATAAGAACAAAGAAGGATCTGTAGGCACAACTGGACATAAGATGGTCACAAGGGTTCACCAAATGTATTTATAGAGTGGAGGAGCAGAATAAGGAACTTCTTTGTACTGCCATATCTTAGGCCACTTTGGTCTTTCCCCTGCGTTACAGGGCAGGGGAGAGACCAAAGAAAGATAGTCCATTGTTTCAGAAGACATTTTCAGAGAACTGCAACTGATAAACTTAAGATGCCTGACATGTATACACACATTTTCTAAACACAGGCTGCTGTGACAAATCTAGATTTAAAAGCAAGAGAGAAATTGCACCGTCCCACCCGTTATCTCAGTACATTCATAGAAAGGGGTGGGATGGCCAATATGGCAGATAGAGAAGAACAACAATTAATTACTATGATCAGAGTGAAGCTTGAGAAAGCCTGTCTACTCTGTCTACTGTGTTTAAAGAAGTAACAAGAGGTCTTCAGGAAAGCACAAACCAGTTTTAACAGCATTGCCCCTTAGTGCATCTCCTTGTGTCTGTATCACTTAAGCGCACAACACTCTCTGGTACGCCCCATATATAGGTTATACAATTCCTTATGGGGGAAAGATTTATTTAGTTATGACTGGTTCCTGCTGTAGCTTTGACTTGTACATTTTACATTGTGCATCCCAGTGGCCAAGGGATGGGGCATGGTATTTTGAGTAGAATGTTTCACTTGGTTTTAAGTTTGCCAATCTCCAGATAGGGGCCAAACAGCAAAGAAACTGTGGTTGAGGCAAAGCTGTTCTGAACATTTATTCCTTTTATTCATGAAAATAATCACTAAAAAAATAAGTCATTTGTAGCTAGCATCGTAGGTTTGGAGAAGTACCAGTTATTCAAAACATATTTTCTGTACTTTTATCAGTGGCAATCTAGTGTCCATTTATAAGTGTCAATGCTGTTACAAAGTTGCTGGTAGCAATCCAATATGTTGCAAGCCAAGTTTTAACTATCATTGAACCAGGAGGCGTGCACTTTGCTGCCTAGCTTTTGCAACTCCATTCTCAGCCTCCTTCTGCATCACTCTAAAGATGCAAGTGACCTTGGAGGGCTGGGAACAGCCAATTGACTTTTGCCTGCTGGATTAGAGCTGGAGGGTAGAAGCAATTCTGTACCAGCTCTTGACTCTAAATCTTGGCATGCTTATAGCTCTTTTTCTTGCTGGTTGGCTCCTGTTGACTGTAGGATGGCTACACAGGATTTCTACTCCTATGAGGAGTCCTTACCATCATTATACCCTAGCTCAGGGGTAGTCAACCTGTGGTCCTCCAGATGTTCATGGACTGCAATTCCCATGAGCCCCTGCCAGCATTTTCATTTGCTGGCAGGGGCTCATGGGAATTGTAGTCCATGAACATCTGGAGGACCACAGGTTGACTACCCCTGCCCTAGCTGACCTCTGACATTTCCCAAAATGGAGTTAGCAACCCTGGTTGGTCTGCTGCAGTGAAATCTTATCTAAACAGTCCTCTTCAGAAACATCAAACTAGTTCTCTGCCTGCTTTGGTCTCTTCTGGACTATTTTCTACTTGATTATTTATTTATTTATATTTATATTTATATACCACCCTCCCCGAAGGCTCAGAGCAGTTTACATATAACTGAAACTGTACATGAAACCATACATATGGTCTTCATAGCAGACACTGGACAGTAAAAATAATTTTTCTCTCCTGTAGACTGCAGGGTAAATAATGCCTTTAGAGGATTAGATTCCACAACTACCATAACATATGTAGCAGCTGGGTTTTTAAACCAACCAATGCTACTTCTGAAGTAGTTAGTGTTAGTGTAACCTTTTATTTTAGATCGATTCTTTACCCTCCACTGTGCTTGTTTGCCTAAACATACAGGACATTGGTAGATTTACATTTGCAGAACCATTACGCTACTTTTCTTCTGTCCTCCATTTGCCTAGTGGACAATGATTTTGACCATTCCATATTTGGAGCAGTGGCATCAGAAGCTTCTGTCATTTACCTGGCCAGACTAGTCAGTTTTTACATAAAAGACACAAATCAGACAAGAACAATGGAAACACTGGTATGTGTGTGGTGGGGAATTCAGTCTTTCTGGACATCTAGTAATGGACATTCAAGAAGTTTTAACAGAAGACTGCAGTCTAACGCTGCTGGGCTAGAATTTGTATACAGATTCAAAAGAGCTTGGGAGTGGCTGATTCATGGCACAAGGTAATGGTTCATCTTTAGAGGTTTATGGCTTACTCTGCCAGTACTTTACCAATTGGGAATGGTCTACACTTAACACTTTTGACTGCATCTGGATTCCATTTGTACTCTCCATAGTAATGTTATATACTAGCTCTGTTTCTTGACTGATCAACCTTTGGGCCACATTTGTAGCAACCTCATTTACACATGGTTCTTCTGTTTGTACTCGTATGTGTGTGTACTCGTATGTGTATGGGTGTATGTGTGTACTAAGATATCCTCAGTTATCTAACTGCACTGTAATAAGCAGCCACAGAAGGAATCAGATATTGATTGATAACAGGAGGGGGACATTTAATTCTTCCCTCCATTCTTCCCTCCCCTGGGATTCTTGAAACCCCACTGCAAAAATAATACAAGTGCCTGAACCGTGTCATTTTTCTTGTTCTTCTAATGGTTTCTGAAACTTAAAAAATATATATTAATCTTTTTGATCCCTATCCATTATGCTCATCTGCAACCACTTATAACTGAAGGTAAAAAGTACTGTTATATAGTAGCTTGATGCAGGTTAGCAAGCACAAAATATAAATTTATATACCAGTAATAATAACAACATGAGCCTCTTGTGGTGCAGGGTGGTAAGGCAGCAGACATGCTGTCTGAAGCTCTGCCCATGAGGCTGGGAATTCCATCCCAGCAGCCGGCTCAAGGTTGACTCAGCCTTCCATCCTTCTGAGGTCAGTAAAATGAGTACCCAGCTTGCTGGGGGGTAAACGGTCATGACTGGGGAAGGCACTGGCAAACCACCCCGTATTGAGTCTGCCATGAAAACGCTAGAGGGCATCACCCCAAGGGTCAGACATGACCTGGTGCTTGCACAGGGGATACCTTTACCTTTACCTTTAATAACAACAACAACCACCACCTATGTGCATCTTCTAAATAATTCCTTTGCTGTAATTAAGGGAGGCAATCATATCTGTTTTAGTTCACTCCTCTAATTAAATTTAAATAACCAATTTCTCTCAATCTAGCCTGTACCACAAGTTGGCATGTACCACATGCTTACTGTACCCTGAAGCTTTTTTCTGGTCAGGCATTTCCTTGGTTGTCATATATGACAATTATGACAAGCCCCAACATACTTCCCCACTCCGAGGTAAATTTTCCCTCCCAAATCAAATGTTGCTTCACAGGCCAAGCAGCCCTTATAGTATGGTTTCTTAGTTATAAAATAAAACCAACTGTCCCACTCTGTCACAGACAGACTTTTTGGCTATATTCAGCCCGATTTTCTTAACCATTTGACAGAATGACAATGAGGCATTGTTTGTTAACAACTAACAAATAAAAGATTTTATTTTATGAAGAGGAAAAGAGTCGTTGGAATGAGAAGACTGTGCTATCAAATACAAATCTGTTATTTTATAGTTTAAAAGTTCTTTGGTATAGGTTTTAAGAAGTTTCTTTAACCTTTTTTTAGTTTGTACGTTTCCTTAGCACTGAGAGATCTGTTTTTATCTTTGTGAGTTCTTCTGAACTCCTCTGGTTTCTAGAGGGCAGGTACCTCTCCCTTCCAAGAAGTACAGGTTCTGCAGGTATGCCAAACAGAATCAAAAAGATCTCCCTCCAGCATACAGGGTTGAATCTACATAGAGATTTTATTCCAATCCCAGGTTCATAGAATCATAGAATCATAAAGTTGGAAGGGGCCATACAGGCCATCTAGTCCAACCCCCTGCTCAACGCAGGATCAGCCCTAAGCATCCTAAAGCATCCAAGAAAAGTGTGTATCCAACCTTTGCTTGAAGACTGCCAGTGAGGGGGAGCTCACTACCTCCTTAGGCAGACTATTCCACTGCTGAACTACTCTGACTGAATTTTTTTTCCTGATATCTAGCCTATATCGTTGTACTTGTAGTTTAAACCCATTACTGTGTGTCCTCTCCTCTGCAGTCAAGAGAAACAGCATCCTGCCCTCCTCCAAGTGACAACCTTTCAAATACTTAGAGGGCTATCATGTCCCCTCTCAACCTCCTTTTCTGCAGGCTGAACATTCCCAAGTCCCTCAACCTATCTTCATAGGGCTTGGTCCCTTGGCCCCAGATCATCTTTGTCACTCTCCTCTGTACCCTTTCAATTTTATCTACGTCCTTCTTGAAGTGAGGCCTCCAGAACTGCACACAGTACTCCAGGTGTGGTCTGACCAGTGCCGTATACAATGGGACTAAGACATCTTGTGATTTTGACGTGATGCCCCTGTTGATACAGCCCAAAATGGCATTTGCCTTTTTTACCGCTGCATCACACTGCCTGCTCATGTTTAGCTTACAATCCACAAGTACCCCAAGGTCTCGTTCACACACAGTGTTACCTAGAAGCGTATCCCCCATCCAGTAGGCATGCTTTTCATTTTTCTGACCCAGATGCAGGACTTTACACTTATCTTTATTAAATTACATCTTGTTCTCATTTGCCCATTTGTCCATTGTGTTCAGATCTCGTTGAACTCTGTCTCTATCTGCCAGTACTCCCAATTTGGTGTCATCTGCAAACTTGATGAGTAGTCCCTCCACCCCCTCATCTAGATAATTAATAAATATGTTAAAAAGTACCAGGCCGAGCACCGAGCCCTGAGGTACCCCGCTACTCACCTCTCTCCAGTCTGATGAAACACCATTGACAACAACTCTTTGAGTGCGGTTCTCTAACCAATTCTCTATCCACTTAACTATCTGAAAATCCAGATTGCAGTCCTTCAACTTATCCATCAGAACATCATGGGGAACCTTGTCAAAAGCTTTACTAAAATCCAAGTAAATGACATCAACCGAATTTCCACACTCCAGTAAACCTGTTACTTGGTCAAAAAAGGAAACCAGGTTGGTCTGCCAGGACCTGTTGGAGACAAATCCATGCTTACTTCCTTGGATCACCAAATTGTCCTCCAGATGTTTGCAGATCGCTCCCTTTAATATCTGCTCCATTATCTTCCCCACAACAGAGGTCAGACTCACTGGTCTGTAGTTTCTATGATTCTATGATTCTATGACTGGGGATAATGTTAATTTCAACACTGGCCAAACCAATCGGCCTTCTGCCCCCTGCAGCAATGTTTAATGTTTAAGATAAAACCACAATATTTATCATTGCATTTTAAAAATTCTAAATCAGTGTATAGGGTAATCATCTTCTCCGTTCTATCCTCTTAACACCTCTCTGAGTGAGGGTGATTGGCACAACATGACCCAGTTAGCTTCATACTAGAGAAGGAATTTTCACTTCATTGTACCACTGGAATTTTCCCAACACCATGGAAATTGTCAGCCCAAAACCTGGATTCTATGGCTGCCTTTGGACATAATGGAAGGTTGTATTTGATTAAATACCAGTTTGTTGTGACATATGAATGTTGGCTGCTCAAGAAACTGTGGTTTGTGGGAAGGTACTAAACTGGGATTCCAAACCACAATTTCTCTGTGGCCCATTAAGCTCTCTTAATATCCATTGTGGTTATTGTTATGTCTGAATCCAGAAATCACCATTTGTTTAGTAGTCCTGACTCTTTCAGTGCCCCAGATACCAAGCCAGCAGTACAGAGAAGCGGAAGAACCTCCTGTGCTTCCATGGAGTCTTCTCAGGACACCTTCCCCACACTGCCTGCCTCTCTCCATGCCATCTTTCTTCTGACAGTAATGACAAACCAAGCAGGACTGTGAAGCTCCGACCTCTGCCAAGGAGACATTTAAAAAACAGCAGGATGAAAACTCTAGCTTAATCACATAGCGAGAACTTGTTCTGCATGAAATACTGTTACTGGTAGAAGCCATTCACCCACCTTCTGCTGTGCATTTCTCCACTGGAACAAAGTTAGTAACCAGTGGCACCTTTAACAACAAAGTTTTGTATAAGGTATAAGTTGAATTACAAACCAGGCATCATGACACTAGGATATTGCCTTACCACATGTTTGTTTATTTATTTACATTTATATACCACCCTCCCCGAAGGCTCAGGAGTCAATCAGTATCATCAAATCAAATTGACTTGTTTGTGATTAGTGCAAATCTGGTGATTCCATGTTCTGCATAATGTTGAATGCCCAGCATTGCTGCCCCCCCAAAAAAAACCCAAAAGAGGGGACTACTGCTGCCTCTATTACCTCATGTCCTTATCTGTAATCTTTCCAGCGGAATTCAGCTTGCTGTTGCTGGAAACAAGCTGGACTAGTTGGAAGCAAGGTCCAAAGCTGCAAAAGTGAGAATGAGATAGGAGTGAGTTCTATCTCGCAATACCAAACCCCTCCTTTGCACCCACGTATGCTGTTGCAACACCACATCCATTTGATAGAAGGCAAACAAGTTAGGTAGAGATATAAGAGAAATAAACAACAAATCAGAAGGTAAACAACAAATCAGAAGGCAGGTCTAAACACATAAATAACCCCAAACACCTACATCAATTCATTTTCAGTTAACACAGCTTCAAATTTTCAAATTCTGCCAAGATCATGTCCAAATGACTTCCTTTGTTTCCCCTCTCCCCCCCAAATAATCCTTATGTTTCTTGCGCCTCCCCACAACTCAAGACTGAAGTTCATGTTGCAATAAAAAGTGGTTTGTTTAAAAGGTACACAAAATTATGAAGACTATCAGATATGCTTCCTGTAAAAAAATATTATATAAATTCTAACTTGTCTGCTTTGTTGTTTTTCTACCATGCCCCCTGAAAAAGAACAAACATCCTTCCTTGTGACTAAAACAGAGTAATGCTGCTTAGCAAACTGATCTGTGAATAACCCACAATGTACTGTGCCATCCAAATACACTTATAGCATTTAAAGTAGTAGGACTCCAGCAAAGACCAGGGGTGAACATAAACTGATCTCATCCAATCTCAGAAGCTATGCAGGGTTGGCCTTGGTGCATGCTTTATATGGGAGACCCTCAAGAAAGTCCAAGGCAAAGCCAGGCAACTGCAAATCTCCTCTGAATATCTCTTGATTTGAAACCCTATGGGTGGGGGAAAAATCTTAATTTTGATGTGGTCTGAACTGACAGAGAGGAAGATTGAAAGGAAATCTGCTCCTAGCTGAAGAAGCATGCATCTAAACACACCTATTCTCTCAGTCCCTGATGATGAGATGAATTTTGGTGGTCTTTGAGCTGACATTGAACTCAATCTTCTTCTCAGGTCTGTCTGTTAATTCTTGTATTTGTAAATTTATTTACAGCAGTTAACAGCTCTTGATTACTGCCGTAATCCAATCTCAGCTATTATCTCTTACACACCCTCATTCTAACCAGCCCTTTCTGGCAGACCCCTCCCCCACATTGCAATGGCTGAGGATATTCTGTTCCATTGCATGTGACTAAGTGTGCTTGCACACAAAAGCATATACATTCAGTAAACCCTGTGTTGGTCTTAAAGGTGCCAGTGGACTCAGACTTTGTTTATCCGATACATCTACTGTGGCATTCTCATGAAGCTTGCCACAATCAAACCAGAGCTAGAGTCCAGTCCTGTAGCACCTTAGAGACCCACATGATTTGGAGGGATATGAACTTTGGAGAGTCACGGTTTCCTTCATCAGAGCTTTTGACTCTAAGGGTTATTCTTTGAAAATATTACACAGTATCTGACAAAGTGCGTTTGCACAGAAAAGCTTATACCCAAAATTAAACTTTGTTGACAATCAAAATGCCAGTGGACTCAAATTTTGTACAATTAATTTAATAGTGGGGTATATCTTTAGATGGTGCATTGTTTATACACGAAATTAGAAGGCACAAAAACTGGCTTGCAGGAATGAACTGCCGCCCTGTAGAAAGGCAGACACCTGTCAAATCTTCCCCCTCCCGCCAGCCTTCCACCGCCAGGTGAGCCCCACTGCCAGGCGGACACCTGGTGCTTTGCCGCGTCAAAGAGGCGGCGCTAGGCCAGCCTGAACACGGCCGGGGAGGTTTTGCCCGCGCCCTCTTTCCCTTTTCGCACGCGGCTCCTCGCCGCCACCGTCGGAAGCGCGATTTGTGTGTTCCCTAGGCCGGAACAAAGCCCTCGGCCCACCTCTCCCCTCTGCCCCATTCTCCTCAGCAGCCGCTGCGTGGTCGTGAAGCGGGGGGAGAGGGCTGCCATTCGGTCCATAGCCTGCCTGCCACAGGAGGGCGGGGGTCGCCTGGCCCTTTTTTTGGACCGCGAGCTCTGCAGGGGCAACGAACAGCCGGTGTGCCCCCGAGGCGTCCTGAAGGGGCCCGGCTCTGCAGGATCAGGACGCCGCCGCCGCCGCCATCCGAGGCGCGCTCTCTTGGGAGCGGCCGCTCTAGAAAGCGGCAGCGCCTGATCCTGCGCCGCTTGTTGCCTCGACGGGCGCTCTGTGGGTGTCCTTCCCGCCCCGGTCAACGCGCAGAGGCTGGCAGCCACAGGGGGACATGAAGCCTGTCTCGCGTTTGGTTTCCGTGTAATCCAACAGGTCCAGAGCTCGCGGTCCAGGTATCCGTGTAATCCAACAGGTTCGGCCTGAACTTTCCTTACAGGCCGACTTACCTGGCTTACTGACCTCCTAGGGAAGTAGGCAATGAGAAGTCCCACAACAGAGGGAAGTCCCACAAGGATTGATATTGGGGCGCGAGGGGGGATTTATTCATCAATGATCTGGAACTGGGGGTGAATATCTTATGGCCAGTTTGCAGAGGACACCCAAATATCCAGGAATGCGAAAACCAAGGCTGAATGTTCAAGAGAGGACTTCATAAATTGGACGAGTAGGTGATAACGTGGCAAATGAAGCTCATTGTTCGTAAGTGCAAAGGCAATCCACATCTGGATGTCTGATGCCTATGGGGTTGCCATAAATCAGCTGGGACTTGGCCCCATTCCACCACCATTTTGCTAATGTATAGTTTTCGGGTTGTACAATATGAGCCATTGACTGGCCAAGATACTAATTTTCCAAAGTAGGGAAATGTTTCAAAAAGTCATCAGTTGAGTGCGGGGTGTACCATAAGGTTGCAACGAAATTAAGTGGAAAACAAAGTATCTCTTTGGTCATCATATAGCGCATGATGAATGCTCATATGCACAAGATAGAGAGAAGATCCCACGGGATGACCCGCGGGCAGGTATAGTAGCGATGATAACCGGGATTACCAGGGCAAAACAATCCACCTCGATCGATTCAGGAAGGCGCCCCGGCATGCAAAACGGACCCAAGGCACAGCTACCAGCAACGTAAGCAAACTCTCCTCCGCTCCCGCAGATCTCAAAGGTAGCTCCAGGTCACGTGTCCCAAGAGAAGGCCGGACTGCCTCTGCCTCCGCCTCGGCCCTTCCTCGAGACGACTGATAGCTCGCACTTCCAATCACGGCGCCGCAAAGGCAGAGCTTGGCGGAAAGGAGACGAGGGATTCAGGAGGTGTGCGTGATCGACAGCCCGAGAGCTCAATCGCCGCGTGGAGATTCCCTCCTCGTTCCCCACCCACCGCCTGTAATGGGCGGGGGTGAAACAATGGGAGGAAAAGGAGGTGGAGGCAGGAAAATGGAAGCGGCGAGGACGGCGGTGCTGCTAACGGCGGCGGAGAGGCGAGGCGAGGGTGGCGGCGGCAGTAGTGGCCCGAGGCGGCGGGCGACGTCGGCGGCTCGGTTGCCTGCGCTTGTGCTGGCGGCGGCTCTTAGCCTGTGTGAGTGCAGCGGCGCGGGCTCTGCCTGCGAGCGGGGAGGGGAATGGGGAGAGGCGGGCAGGCGACGGAAGGGCTCCTCCGCACGGGGAGCCGAAACGGAGCGCCTGCCGAGCCCTTCCTCTGCGACGGGCTCGAGGGAACCTGGGCAGCGGCGGCCTCTGCAGCGCGAGCGGACGGGAAAGCGGCGGCGACAAGCGCTGCTCTTGCAGGGCGGATCATGATGGAGGAGGTGGGGAGGGCTCCGGGTGGAATTTGAGGAGGGCGACATTGGAGGGTCTTTCTCCCCCCCCCCCCCGTGAGGCGCTTGATATTCTCGCCGCCGCCAGCCCTGCAAAAGGATCCGCGTGTCGTGGCCGTGGCCGCCTCTACGTGGGACTCGATTAGCGAAAGAGCCCGGGGCCAAAAAGGGACTAGAGAACCGCCAGCGGCTGGAAGGGTGTTTTTGTGGTGTGCCCTCCACCCTGTTGCCTTAGAGGAGGCTTAGCTGAGAGTCGTATCAGATAAGGTAATGCGGGGACGAGACTGGGTTGAATGGGGAGGGAGAGAATCGTGGCGTCCTTGAAGCGATGCCTCTTTGCCGGTCACAGATAAGCCTGGTAGGCTGGCGCTAGAATTGTATTTGGTGTTGTTTTCTTTTAATTCCCCACCCTTGCATTGTATTTAGGGTGGACGTGAGGGGCAGAATAACCCCCCTGGAGCTGTATGGTGACGTGAGGATTCAGTTGGTGGGGCCTTGAAATTATTGAGGCTGTGGGAGGCACAACTAGGGTTTAGGGGCTCTACTCACCAATGGACTGAATCCCAAATGCCATGAATTAACTTCTCAATGCCCTTGCAAAATGTGAATGCCTCACCAGGTGTGCTCAAGTCAGCCTGCCTCAGCTCTTCCCATGTGTTACCTCAGTTGGAAATGGAAGGGGGGGGCAAGATCTTGGATGTACACAGCAGTTTGTTTCCCCCTGTATGCATGGCTTCTAGTCAAGCTGTTCACATTAATTCACAAGTGACAATTGTCAGAAATGTCACCCATTTGCTAATTTACTATATCACCTGCCATTCCTATTTGAAGCCTTCCTTACATGTTTTTCCTTGCCTTTGCAAATGATCCTCATTTCCCCCATGTTATGTTCTGCCTTACACAGTGGAGGCCCTGTTGGCTAGCAGCATCAAATAAAAACATTACTAGCCATGAGCTGGATGGATTTTAACTTTAGTATGTCTGTTAATTGCTGTGGAGACTTTTTCATGAGAAAGCACTTTGGGAAGATCTGTGACTAAGTGGTAGATCATCTACTTTTCTCAAAGAATTTCTTGTGCTCAGGAGCCAGTATCTAAGTGTAAAAAGATTAGGAGCCCTGAAGCTTTTTGAATTTTCAGACACATTTAGAATTCTGACATAGGATAGATGGTGCAGCTACAAAATGGCTGCTGCAGGAGGTGGAGCCAATCACAAAATACCTCCTGTCACACAGAGACTGTGCTGTGGGGGCAGCTGCTGCTAAACCAATGTTTTTTGTTTTTTTTAATCTGCAGTCAATCACATTTCTAATGGTTAGTCAGAAGCCTTGCTGAGCTATAGCTCCACCTAGCCTCACCCACTTTCTGAAAACCATTGAGTAGACCTGGAAAGGTGTTGATGGGTGCCATGGCATCCACAGGAACCATGTTTGGATGCCCTGGATTAGATAACAGGTGATGTGACTTAATAGCTAAAAAGGCAAATGGGATTTTGGGCTGCAATAAAAGAAGTATAGTGTCCAGATCATGTATGGTAATTTTACTGCTTTACTCTGTTCTGGTAAGACCTCACTTGGAGTACTGTGTTCAGTTTTGGGCACCACAACTGAAGAAAGATGTAGAGAAACTGGAGCCATGTCCAGAGGTGGTCAACGAAGATAGTGAGGGGTTTGGAGGCCATGTTGTATGATGAAAGGCTGAAGGGGCTTGGTCTGTTTAGCCTGGAGAGAAGACAACTAAGAGGTGATAAGATAACCATCTTCAAATACTTATGGGGTTGTCATATAGAAGATAGAGCAGAGGTGTTTTCTGTTTCCCTAGAAGGGCGAACCAGAACCAACAGGCTTCCTTGGGAGGTGTTGGGTTCTCCTTTGGAAGTTTTAGAACAGAGGCTGGAAAGCTAGATAGACAGAAATGCTGATTTTATGAACTTAGGCAGGATTGTGAGTGGGTGGGCAGGAAGGGATGTGCCAGTCTTTGTCTCCTGTGGCCCTTCCTTGCATACCCAGGAAATTGCTGATCGCCACTGTGGGACAGTAAGTAAATTTCCTCCAGGCTAGGCTGGGTTTTGGATATCACTTGGGCATGAAATTGGAATCACTGTGGGTAGATAGGTAGTTGTGAGTTCTTGCACTGTGTGTGGGGATTGGGCTAAATGACCCTGGATGTACCTTCCAACTT
Source organism: Paroedura picta (assembly GCF_049243985.1). Lineage (NCBI taxonomy): Eukaryota > Metazoa > Chordata > Lepidosauria > Squamata > Gekkonidae > Paroedura > Paroedura picta. The sequence goes on along the minus strand of NC_135374.1, from coordinate 41,792,532 downwards.
GATGATTCTACCTTTGCCTGGTAACCTGGAGAGCCATTGCTTATCTTAGTGTTTGGCTATGTATAAGGTATCTTCATGTACACTTTAGCCCTTTTCAATCTTTTGAACATACCTGAAATTTTTTTAACCAGTCCATGTGAAACCCATTGATTGGTAGCTTTCCCCACGGAGACAGGCATTTTTGGTGTTATAAAGGTCCCTCTACGCTCCATCTAGGGCCCGAAGCTTGCCAGGGGCCTTCTGCAGTCTAGTGTTTGGCAAAAAACCCAAAGGACATCCCGAACCTCAAGAAAGGACTCAACTTGCGTGACTCCAGGTCAACAAAGCAGTAGGAGCCTCAAACAGCAAAGGTTTCAATGGCTGGGTCCCCTCCACTTCCCACCCCCTGCACAGCCCATTATTGATCACTTTGTGGTGGGACAGGTTGACCTGCCCATAATTAGGGTTGGGTGCTTTGGCACCCGAAGTGGCTGTTCTCTCCCGGCGCAGCCAGAGCCACACCGTGGGGGGGGGGGGAGAGACGCAGGCATCAGCGCACCAATGGACGCACACATGTAGCCGTGGAGCTGCATGTGTGCACCTGCCGGTGTGCTGACGCCCGCGCTTCCTGTCTCCCCCCCCCCCCCCGCGGCGTGGTACTGGCTGCGCCAGGAGAAACTGGCCGCTTTGGGCACCAAAGCGCCCTACCGTAGCCCATATAAAGGAGTTAATTTTAAAAAATTCATCATGGCACATTTCAGGTGCACCAATGGCACACCAGTATGCCCTGGCATGTTGGTTGAGAATCCCTGTTTTAGTCCATGGCTTGGTAACCTTGTGCAATGAAAGAGCTGAACTGCATCAAAGAAGCAGCTAGTGCTCAACCTAGAGCTGGAGTAAGGATGTCTATTCGCATAACAAGTATAGGCTACACAATTGGTAATTGGCATGTTAATAATCCATAATGTTTCTGAAGCCCAAACACTAGTTGTTGTGAGTCTTTTATTAGGAAGGGGTACACATGAGGTCTCTCAGTAGCCCTCTGTGCGATTGGCATAAATCTACACGTGTACCCTGCAAATCTATACGGGCATAAATCTACACATAGTTTCCATTTGGAGTGGTGTCATCTGTTCACTTATCATCTCTAAGAAGCACTGTAGCTGGATATATTTTTTTGCCTTCCATTCCTTTCACCTACTGGTTAGTGAAAGGAGCATCCAACATACTCCTCCACTATCTTCACTTAAAGATTGAATTTGCTTCTTTTAAAGAGCTCTTATTTGGTCTGATATTTACAGATATTTAGCCTGGTATTTGGCTTTATTTCATTATACCCTGACATTTCTCCTCAATGGGGACCTAAAACTGCTTAAAGCTGTTATTCGCTTTTCCATTTTATCTTGACAGCACCCCTATGAATTTGCTTAGGCTGATAAATGATTGGCCCCAGGTCACCCAGCAAACCTATGTGGCAAAGGTTTCAGACCCTCTAACCCAGTACTAACTGTTCTTGATTGACAACAGCAAGTTGCATGTTCCATATTATCACGTTGTAACAAGGCATCTCTATAGCAGTTTTCTGGGTGTTTCGGATATTCAGTTCATTTAGGACGTAGCACAGTGTGAGTCCTGATCTAGCCCAGTGTCATCATATCTTGGAAGCAAAGCAAGGTTAGCATTTGGAGGGAGACCACCAAGGAATTCTGGGATCTCTGTGCAGAGGAGGGCAATGGAAAACCATTTCTGAATATCTCCTGCCTTAAAAATCCTATATGGTCGTCATACGTTGTCTGCAACTTGATGGCACTTTCTACCACTACAAACCTCTCAGCCTGAAGAGTGCTGAAGGCAGAAAAAGTATTTCCTTCTGTATCCAAGGCACAGTATGTGAGTTGCCTCTGGCTCTAAAAGCCACCATGGTGTAGTGGTTAAGAGTGGCAGCCTCTAATCCAGTGGTTCTCAACTGCCATAATGCCACAACCTCAACTGCGGTGGGGGCGGAGTGCAAACGTGTGCAGGCATGCACACAGGTGTGGGCATTTGCACAAACGAACAACAATCTGGAGGTGGCGTAGAGGTGGCCAGTGCCATGGCTCCGCCACTGGCCGCTGCCGCCACTAACCTGTCCAGGTGATCCCACTTGGGTTGATAACCAATTCTCTAATCTGAAGTACTAGGTTTGATTCTCCACTCCTCCTCAACATGCAGCTAGCTGGGTGACCTTGGGCTAGTCACAATTCTCTCAGTCTCACCTACCTCACAAAGTGTCTGTTGTGGGGAGAGGAAGGGAAGTAAAAAAAAAAAAAAAACAGCTCTTCTCTTAGAAAGTCTATGAAGGTCAGTTTCAGGTTTACCAAATTTAAATAGTGAAGTTGGAAATAACTATTTTAAGTGGAAATGATAAGAGGATCATTGGGTCAGTATTCTAAAAAGTTGTGTTAAGATATGCAGTCATCTCATTTTTGTTACTTTAATTCCATAGATGAGAAATACTGCTACAATGCATTATATTTTCTAAATGCCTTAAATAGGAGAGCAGAACTTTGACGTATGAACCGTTCATCCTAAAGAGTACATTTACTGCTATCACCTTAGTAAATGCTAAACTACCCAAGAGCAGTCTTAGAGATCATACTTTAAAAGCCATCAATTTTCCTTAACTTACTTTTAGTTAACATTGCTTCTTTTAATTTGTACACTTACAGATCGCATGAGGATAAAAGAAATCTCAGCTCTTGCTAATAGAAACCCTTTATGGCATTCTTTAATAGTCCCAGTTGGATTCACGATTCTTTTGCAGTCTAAATATTTTCTTAACCCAGTTTCATTTTAATAGATTTTAATAGAAATAGTGTGTTTATACACAGATTTGGTGGGACATCGGAAGTCTCCCCCCACCTGCCTCTGTTAAATATGTTTTTGGAGACCATTGGATTCATGAATCTAAGCTTCTTTTTAGTTTTGTCCATGTCAAATGACGGCTAAAGATTCTGTTTTTACAGAAATGTAGGCATTAGCGGTACTGTTGGTCATGTTGAGACAGGAGAGGAGAAATTACCTGCAAAGCAACATGTTTTGCTCTGTTTATACCTTTGTTACTGCAAGCATATGATTTAGACTGTGGAAGTAGTTTTGTCTCTTTATATAGGTAGTATTTTTAATCTTGCTTTGATTCTGTGCGTTGAAGAGCAAGTAGACAAATATGAAGTAAACATAAATGATCTGAAAGAAGGCTTTCTTCATAACAGGCTAGTTGTGTGATTGAAGGGCTAGCATTACAGGAGTTCTGATGTGGTTATCACCCCCAACACTTATTTTGAGTTGATAGCTTGCTGAATATTGCATTTTTGGAAAATTAAATGGTTACTGCAAGGCTGTACTAGTCAAGGAAAAATGTTTTCGTGTTCTAGTTGGGTTTTTAAACTGCCATGAAATAACTTGCTAGTTCTGTTGCTTCTGTAAGGGTTGTGGAGGCTTTTGACTGGTGACTCTTTACCTTTATGCACAGACGTCAACAAATACCTGTTTCAAATTACAGTGATGTTATGCAGAACCCTTGTATGTCATCTTAGGACTTGCGTGTGCTGTCTTGTAATTGTCCATGCTAGATAAGATTAAGTACCTAGACTCAAAGTTTGAAATACTAGTGGTACAGATCACTGGGCTGTGGGGTTTTTTAAAATGTAGTGTAAATGTTCACTAACTGATGACACAGTTCTAATAACTATCATTAAGGGAGTTTCTGTTGAAGGAATTTTTTGTGCTGGCAAGAAGTAATTGAGTTTCCTAATATCCATTGAATATATACTTTTAATTATCTCCAGAAGGGGCAAGACTTAGTTGACCATTGGGATCGTGTGGTGCTTAAGAGATTAATGTAAAAACAACACTAACATTCTAGTCCATAAATCAAATGTAGCCTAAAGATGTAAAGTTTCTAGAAATTTTGAAGGCACAAAAGTTATAGGGAAAAATGGAAATTTTGGTAAAGATTGAAATATATGCAGTATTTACTGTACTATCAAACCTAAACTAAGTTTGCTAATTTTACTGCTTTAACAACATTAATTCATTTATAACTTAGCATAGAAAATCATAACATTTGACATTTATGGAATTAAAGAATTACAAATTTCTTATTTTTTTACAAGCAGAATTGTAAGTTTACCCAGTACTTAAGAGACAATGACAAGCTGATGCAGCCTATGTTATCTTAGCACATATACCTTGGTTCCAGATAGATGCTGTCGCCTTCCTTTTGTGGTCCCTTCCAGGTATATGCCATCTTCTTCCTTCTGTGGCTCCTGGTTAGAGAGAGCTCTGTTCTCAGTGAAACTTTCAGAGTTTTTCTTTTGAGATCTTTGGTGCAGTTTCTGCTCAAATTTCTTCTGATCTTTTTGTCCTCCAGCATTGTTTCCCAATATGAGGGTATGTATGTTACAGTGATTCCAGGGGGAAAGTAGAAAGGTCAGCCACAAGGGAAGAGTCAGGTTAAAAGGACAACAGAAAATGTGCAACAATTGAGAAGCAACGAAAGCCCTGCACACTCCCCTCATGACAATTAGGTATCCTTTGAGATGCAGAAATGCATCTTGGATTTAAGGAGTGTCTGTGTCTATAAGACTACTTTGTCTTTAAAAGCATTTCATTCTAATTTCCAATTTCCCCATCAGAAAATGGGGAAATGGAAAGCCTTTCCCTCTGCTTAATCTTCACCCCCCACCCCACCACCGCTTTCTCAGATCTCCAAAGTTGGTGACTGGCTTGCCCCAAATAAAATATTTTTTCTCAAATCAATTTCTGCCTTAAGGAGACTGTTAGTCCACATCTAGTTTGACAAATGGTGTTGTGTGCACTGTAGACTTTGTTACATTATGAGAAACTTTTATAGTTGCATAATTTAGGAAATAATATTATCCCTAACGCATATTACTGTGTGCATGTTTGTGCATAATGTGTGCTTCTGGTTCTCTGTCCTTAGCATTGATGACTATCAGTTTTGCTGCTAGCAAAAAGAATCCTGTGTGTCAACTTTGAAACAGGTTGCCCTGTTTTTGTTTAATTTGTTTTAAAATGTTGGTTTAACAAATATTGGTCTAGATACCCTAGAACAAGAAGCATCATTCTACCTTTTCTTTGAATTGTTGTTGGTTCTTGATAAATTACACTTGGGAATATTTTTCTATGTTAGTAAAGGTTGCACTTTAGAGGTTGAATGACATGCTCATTGTGTAGTGATCAAAACCCAAACTAGCCTCTGGCTAATTACAGATTACTCTGAACTCTGCCAACTGTAAACTCATGGCTTTTCCTTCTGGCATGTCAAAAACTATATGTTCAATTGGGAATGATTTGCAATTGTAATCTGAAGGTAAGAACTCATACTCATAATAGCCATATGGAAGTAAATAACTTTTTTTTTCAATATGAGGATGACTTCAGCATCCCCTGTGAATGAAGATTAATTTGTCCCAGGTAGATACTGTGTTGCAAATTATCAAACAATAATTTCAGTGTAACATATATGAATGAGTATTCTTTCCTTAGCTGTTAATGTCCTGATGTATGGAGATAATTATTAAAAATAAGTATTCACTTCTAGGACAGTTTCATGTAGGTATAGGCAGACTAATTGAAGCACTTTATGGACTAGTACATAGGCAGACAAATACCAGCCTGTGTGTCAGATAACAGTATACTAGACAATTGTGCTTGGCTGCAGGCAGTGATGTGGGTTTTCTGGAAAAATTTCAATGCTATAAATACAGCAAGCTGATTTAGCACATTTATTTTTACTTATAAAAGTACTCCATATCAAGTCTGTGACAATAGCAATAAATATTTGGAGTCAAAACAGGAAAATTGTGAAAATATTGCATTAACAATTCAGAGCTTTATGCCAGCATCATTTTATGGAGATTAATTATGGGGATTAACTCTGGAACATGTGACTTTTAGAGGTGATATAGTTGGGATGCCAGTTTAAATATGTTCAATTGACTATCCATCATCAATAAAGTTAATTCTCAATGTGGTTCCATCTGTGTATACTTGAAACTGGGACTAGAAACAGGTGAGAAATTTCTTTCTAGAGACTTTAGAAATGTCCTGTGTTTGTAAGAGTATCTGAATCCTGGGGGGTTAATCCTCCAAATTAAGGCTCACCTGTAGCCCACAGTGGCTGTTGCTGGATAGCCAAAAAAGCCTTGATTTCTGTCAATAAAAGGGGGGGGGATCATGGCCCTTTAGACAGCAGGACTACAGGTTCCATGAAGGAGCTTGTGAAAACTGCCCATGGTCACCCTGTAAGGCCACCCAACTCATTGGATGCAGTGGAGAGGACACGCAGTAATGGGTTTAAACTTCAAGTACAACGATATAGGCTAGATATCAGGAAAAAAAATTTCAGTCAGAGTAGTTCAGCTGTGGAATAGGCTGCCTAAGGAGGTGGTGAACTCCCCCTCACTGGCAGTCTTCAAGCAAAGGCTGGATACACACTTTTCTTGGATGCTTTAGGACAGCGGTCCGCAACCTTTCGGCTGCCACGGACCACTGCTCCGGAGAGTGGGGAGAGGGCAGCCCGGGGGCCCGGCAGGGGCGCAAACATGCGTGTGCGGCAGTCCGCGGATACACGTTTGCGCCGCCGCCATGCCGGCGGCCGTGGCTTCGCCTCCCAGCCCCTCCGGGCCGCCAGCAAATCGGCCGCCAAAGCTGCCGATTAGCTTGCAGCTCGGCAAGCTTCTCTTCCCTCCCCGCCTGAAACAAGAAGCTTGCCGGGCCGCAAGCTAATTGGCCGCTTCAACGGCCGATTTGCTCGCGGCCTGGTGAGCTTCTCGCTTCGGGCGGGGGAGGGAAGAAGCCACGGCCCGGCGCCAAGGCCTTCGCGGCCCGGCACCGGGCCGCGGACTGCAGGTTGGGGACCACTGCTTTAGGATGCTTTGGGCTGATCCTGCGTTGAGCAGGGGGTTGGACTAGATGGCCTGTATGGCCTCTTCCAACTCTATGATTCTATGATTTGAATTTGAATAATCCTACCTGAGGGAGCAGAAGTGTGACCTTACCATCCTTGGATGACTTTGCCCCACTGAAGAGAAGAAACTTTCAGGTAAGACCAATGTTTTGTTCTCCCCTCATCACAGACAATAGGGTTCCAAAATGCAGGGTTGTATTTTTCCCCAAAGGAGTGAATGTCAGCCATGGACTTACACCGGAACGTAAGAGGAGGAGAAAAAGTATGTTTTTTTCTCTGCTTTTGGTGACCCCCAAAATTTGGGTGAGAGCATTGTCCTTCACAAATGTATCCCAGGTTACAGCCTGTTGATGTCATCCGTGTAGCTCGATGTTATGGAATCATGGAACTTTGTTTACAGTATCTTGATATATATTTAAACACTGGCAAATTATATCCTGGTGGGGTGGGATGGGATGAAATATTTTTTTAAAGCCACTTCATGGGGTTACTAGCTGGGAGAGGCAGCACTTGCAGGCTTCCTGCCCCAATAACCATAATCACACTTAGGAGTTCATTTTTGCTCTCTGTGGTTTATTTCAACCAGAATTGTTGTTGCTATCTTTGTGGTTCCAGAATAAAATTGCTCAGAAGTATCTGTTTCCCTAGAAGAGGCTGTGGCTCAGTAGTAGAAGAGTTGCATGGCATGGTAAAAATCCCAGGTTCAGTCTCTAGCTAAAAGAAGCAGGTGATGTGAAAGAAACCCCAGAGAGCTGTAAGTCAACAGTACAAACGTAATACTCATCTTGATAGACCAGTAGTCTGCCTCAGAATCAAGAAGCTTCATATAAGGTTGAGGTGTGTGTTATCTCCCCACCTACCTCTTTACTACTTGGGGGGGGTGTTGTTGTTTGTGCACATAACTAGGTATGGGGCAGGGCTTGGAAGATGTTATACAAAGAATCCTGGGTTGTTTGGATTCCCCTAGGGAGCATATAGTAAGTATAAAAAGGAGCTGTAATAACACTTTCATGAAGTCAGTGGGATTTCCTGCCCAGTACATTCTCTTTCCCGTTGTGTTACTCAACTAGCCTGCAACATGTATAGCCTTGACATTTGGAGTGATCCTTTTGTGTCAATGTCAAGTGCATATGGGACCACTGTGAATGTATACAGGATTCAGAATTTGGACTAGCGCTTTGTTGTGGGAAGTTGAAAAGTCCCAGAAATGAACATGTAAAAAATAGTTTAAATCTTTGCTTAGAAAATTAGTATAAGAAAAACAGGAGGGACACAGGGAACCATATTTTGTCTGTGAGAGATGCCCTAACCCTAAACACTCATAACACCTACAAAATAAAAGTTCAAAATAAAGATGGCTGTGCCCAGAGGGTGTGGTATAGAAATTGAATTAATAAATGATAAATAATGAATGGATAATAAATAAAGAGGTCCTGTATTTTAGGTGAATGAAAGAGGGCATACAGCAGTACTGCACATTGAATAATCCCATGTGGCAATCAGAGCAGAGGAAAGGAAAGCACAGCAGAAACCAAGGCTAACTCAGGCTTGGATTTGTGGGATTTTCCTAGGATGTGGTGGGTGGTCTATATTTATTTAGACAGCAAAAATACTATATAAATAAATAGTCTATATTTATTATATAAATAAATAGTCTATATTTATTTAGACAGCAAAAATACTGAAAGTTATTGAATATTGGGATAGTGTTGGAGCCATTTTTATTTTAAATTCTGTGTTTAATTTAACTGCTAGGCAGGTACATTTATTTAGAATATATCAAAGTTACACCCCAAAATCTGTGGAGAAGTCATCAAAATGAACTCGTCACTTGCTGGCCTGGAAGGTGAACAAAATCCTGGAAGTGTGCTGATAATTGTGTCAGAGGGAAATGATAGCCTTAGCATAAAGGGTGTGTTACCATAGTAGGTGAGACACCCCCCCTTTAAAGTGAGAAGTAGCTGATTTAACTACTTTAGTCATGGTTGAAGTTTTATTACAACTCCTTCTGAATCTATTGTCATGCCACAAACCTCAGGGGAGCCCAAAGTAGGAAGTAGGCACAGATATGAATGGGAGGATCTCCCATAGTAAGATGCATTTCATATTGTTACAGCTCTACCTGATGTGTCTGAACAATAGGTTTTTGAGTATAAAATTTGCAGGTAGTGGTTATCTTGATGCGTAGATTGCATTGGGGAACACTATAGGGATCGTACATTTGGACCCATTGACATTCATGTTTTAACGCCTCTCCCTTTTCATGCTGCTACTTCTGTTGGCCTGCAGCACTCCAATCCAGCCACTGTTACAGTAGGGGAGACTGGTGATCAGGTCAGGGGATAAGCAGTGGCGGGTTTAAATGGCCTTTGCCTAATGGCTTGGTTGGAGGGAGCAATAGAACTAGTGTGATTTGTGAGTCAACACAAGGAAAACTAGTTTACAGCATGCTGCTCTTGTCTGTTAGTCTTCTGTTGCTGTATGTTACAAATTCTTATTAGTGGCAATAATGTAAACAAGTTGAATATTGAACATTTCTTTTTCCTTGAGAAGCTTTGGAAAACAGTTTGAAAATTGCAGGCATTTAAAGTGAAAAGTTTTGCTTCTGAGGTTTGACTGGAAGTTTCAGCTGACTCCTCTTACATATTTTCATGCTAATTTTATATCCTTATTTTCTTGTTGGAATATGTTATAGTTGTGAAGCACACTAGCCTATATGATTTTCAATGGTTGTTCCAGATGTCAGATAAGACCGGATATACATGCCTACGTTTGTGAGAACCTGCTGAGCAGTTCCTGTTTTTGTCTAAAAGGCTTGAAAACAGGAACCACATACAGGGTGTTTAAAGATGCTAGGCTCAATCCAAGTTTAAACAAAGAGTATCAAATACACATTACCACCCTTTCCCTAATAATAACTGATGTCAGGGACTTGAAGCATTTGCTGACTTTTCTAGCTTACATGGGGAACACATGATCTTGCATAAGAATGATTTTGCAGTGGGTACATTGGGTGTAGTCTGCTTTATAGTCTTAGTCTGCTTTATAGTCAAATAAAGCAGTGGTCCCCAACCTTTTTATCACCAGGGACCACTCAACGCCAGGGACCACTCAACGCCTTTTACTGAGGCCCGGTGGGGGGGGGGTAGTTTACTCCTCTACTCTCAACCACTGCCCTAGCACTCTCTGATCGCTATGGTAATGTTTAAACATCCCTTCAAAATAAGATACAGACACGACACAACAATGAAGTGTGTTGTAAAGGGCTGGGGGGGGGATGAAGTAAAGGGCCGGGGGGGCGGGGAGAAGGTGTCCTTCAGGGCCCACCTCCAATTAGTCAAAGGACCACATGTGGTCTGCGGCCCACAGGTTGGGGATCGCTAAAGTAAAGTATAATGAGACATGGTCCTCTCTTCAGTTCAAATTCTGAGGCTTCATATCTTGGCCCAGAGGTGGGAAATTTGTACTATGCTTATAGTAATGTTTCCCCACTCTTTCCTTTTTGATCAATAGCCAGTAGCTGTCCTCCAAATGATATTCACGGGTAATCATACTTTGTAGCAAGTGTGATAAAATGGATAGTGCTACTTTTGCATTTAGCCATAGAACTTCAACCCCTGCTTTGCATGTGTAGCTGATATTTCCACAAATGTGTGTAGAAAGAAGACAGCTTGTAGCGATCACTCAGACATTCAGTATTTTGTGTGTGTGCATTTGCGTAGTGGGAGTGGGGCAAGCCTTGGTTAGACTTAACAGACTTAATTTTAAGCAGAAGCTAAAGTATGACAAAAATGGGTTTGGTTTTTATTGCAGAAATGTTAGCTTTCACCAGCTCATATTTATATTTTATTGAACTGTTGTTCCAACCTGCTGTGGACAAGATAGGTTCTAAATATGACTTCACTGGACACTTACTGAAATAGGTTGAGGAGGAGGAGGAGGAGGAATATAAATGGAGTTCCTATAAATGACTATTTCAAATGTCTTAAACAAGATTTTGGGGGTGGGCTGGGATTCTTTTGGTAACTTCTTGGCAGGTCGGCAGAAATTTAGCAGTATGGACGACAGGAAAACAAAACTCCAACGTGATGAAGCAGGATACACTATTTAGACACAGTGGTTTTCTTGCCTCAGCAGGAGAATAGCATCATCTGCTGGTCCGACTGTAGTCTGTGAATGAAGAGCAGAGATTGTGGAAGAGCAAAGGCAGGATAGATCAGTATAGAATGATGGATCTTGCTCTAACTGTTGTCTTGCCCAGTGCTGGCTTACCCACTTCTACATGGTACATGGGGTGGATGTAGAAGGCCTCCCAATTCTATGCTTCTCCTTACAAGGGCTGTAAACAGACAGGCTTTTTCCAACTTTTGATTACTGTCTGTGGGGAGTGGCAGCAAGCTGTATGAGTGCACAGGAGTTTTGATGAAGACTTCCCTATTCGCTGTGTCTTCGGCAAATGCATCTTCTCCTGAATGTATGTGTCCAGCTTTTAATTGTCAGAAGTCTGAAATCTGTTCCAGTCCAGATTTTTAGGTTGGCCAAGTCGTAGGGGGCTTTGTGTGTGACTGTAGAACAGCTGCTGTTGATGATTTGTTGCCAAGGTTAGTCCAAGGCCAATCAACTTTTGCCAGCTTCTCTAGGCAATAACAGAACTCCTCAGTAAATGATGCTAGCAACGGGTCACTATTGTCTCAGCAAATGTTCAAATAATCCCTTGGGAAACAGTTTGAGCATTGCTGGAGCATCCATAGCCTTCATGAGAGCCTACAGTTCACACAGGAGACAGACACACATCTTCTGAAAGTTTATAAAATGCATAGAGTGCATAATCCATATCATTTTGAGGCTGCAATAAGGAATTGAGTTCAGAGTTCAAATGTAATTACTGTGTGCCATAATTATATCCTGCCTTTTAACTGATAGGGGGGCAATCTTTATGTGCCATAGTATATCTATTTGGGGGGATTTTTGTTAGCTGCAGAGCAAACATTGGCTACATAAGCTACAGTATGGGATAAAAGCCTAGACTGAAAGGCGCAGTAAAACTCAGGCTCACATGTAGTTCCCAGCAGAGCTAATAATCCACAACTTTTTTCAGTCAGATCAGACAGTTAACTAAAGTGTTCTGAAATGAAATTGTTCTGGCCTGTCCAACAACTATCAAGAACAGAGCAAGCAGAGCTTCTGGTGAGGGTGTTCCGAAGCATGTGCTGCCACTGCCAACGCTTTGTCCTGAATAGTCAACGACTGATGACCAAGGACTTTAGAGGTGTCCAAGTGACCCGACTGTGTGGATATGTTCCTATGGGAGAAAATGTACTTCTCTCTGAGAGGCAGAAGGCTGCCTCAGTGGGTGTTTCCCTTCCCATCATAGATTCTGGGAGGCAGGTCAAATTCTATCTTCCTGTTTCCTCTGTGGTGGGAGGCACCCTCCAGTCGTCTTCCTGCCTTGCATGGGAGAGCAGGGCTGACCAGTCTCTCCTCATTGTATTGTGTAGGGGTAGTGAGTAGTATTCCTTGTGGTTAGCATTGTTGTTCTTTTTAGAGTTGATAGTTTTTAAAAAAAGTTTTTTCAGGCCACAGCTAGGGGCAGCCACCATTTTGTGAGTCAGAACACCTGTAGAGGCTTTTCAACTTGTGGATATGCAGAGCTGTTCTGCCTCCAACAATGCCTGGATGTGTTCCGGGAGTTCGTTCAACCAAGTAGGACAGAAAATGTCCTGCCCTGGTTGAGGCCAGATCTAGCTCCTTGGGGCGAGTGACCACTGGTTGGTGTATAACACTCTTCAGGGGGTGTAGTTAGAAAGGCAATCTGTCAGATACATAGGGCCTGGACTGTGGATGGCCTTGTGGGTAAGAACCAATATAAGTATATAAAAACGAAGGATCCCTAGCTATCTTCAGATGAACTAAACCTCTGCAATTTTGAGAGCCAGTGTGGCATACTAATTATTGTTCAACATGGTTGGGAAGATTCAGGCTAAAATCTCAGCCTACCATAAGACTACCTTGGGCCAGTCACCATTTGTTAGTCTAATATCCCCAAGTGGTGATTGTGGGGATAAAATGAAAGAGCGGAGAAACATCTATACTGTCCTGAGTTTTCTGGGGGAGGGTGGAAAAGTGCACTAATAATAACACAACTTGACATCATAGGACTTGGTAAATTACTAAACTTTTAATGTTTCTTTCCCTAGTGCTGTGGTGTGTAGTGTAATTCTGGAGCACTGATCAGTCACCTTGGGGGATCTTGGGTGGCAGGTTTTAATTTATTTGTTCTTTCTCAGCCCAGGTTTCAGCCGTAAAAGTCTATACACCAGTGGAACTCACTGTTGAGAATGGAACAAAGGCAAAACTGGAGTGCACATTCACATCGACAGAGGTGATCAGCAGTGCAGCTTCTGTTACTTGGAGCTTTCAAGCAGAGGGAACACCTTCTGTGGTATCGGTAAGAAGTGATCTTTAAAGTCTGAGAAAAGTAAAGATGCAAAAAGTGAAGGTGTTACTTTAGCATTGCACTTGTCTGTTCTTGCCTGTTTCTATCACTGGGAAGAATGTGCATTTTATTGTCTTAGACTGCTGCCATAAATGCTGATGGTTTCAGAGAGAGTTCTTTTGTTTTATGCTGTAAAATCTCTGCTGATAAAAGTCTTGTTAGGAGATAGTGATTTAGTTAAACCCATCTTAGTATATGGAGCTGTCACTGGAGTGTGTAAATAGAATGATTGTGATGATAGTGGTAAGGGTGCCATAGAAATCATGAGAGCAATAGGAAGATGCAGCAAGGGATTTGCTGGTGAGAGATTTCATTCTGGCAACTTGCAGCTGCGCCTAGACTTTGTGCTATCCTAAAGCAGATGTTCTTTTGTTGTTTTCAAGGGGCCAGACATTTTGCCGTTGTACTAGGATCCAAACTCCACGCACTGTGTAGCTGGATATCAATTTCAGGAGAGGTAACTCAGGTCGGAGAAATGTGTTCATACTGCATTTGTTTTTTCTTACAGTTCTTCTATTATTCCAATGGAAAGGAGTATCCTGGGAAAGAAGTGCCATTTAAGGACAGAATCAGCTGGTCTGGAGATCTTAACAAGAAAGATGCATCCATCAGTATAGCAGACATGCGGTTTCAGGACAATGGCACTTATGTCTGTGATGTGAAGAACCCTCCAGATATAGTTGTCACTCCAGGAGAAATCAAACTCAGAGTTGTGGAGAGAGGTATTCGTGTCTCTAGATAAGAATGTCCTGGTAGTGAAAAATCATGCTTAATGGGATGATTCTGCCATGTGATGTAATATTTAATGGAAGTTGGTCTGTGTTTTGGCTGAGTACTACTGCATTTCATTAATTGTACTTTCATTTCTTTTGTCAAAAAGCAAGTGAAATAAAACCTCAGTAGTGAACAGCTTAAGGCTACTGAGAAAATCCAAGCTTGCATGAAGGGAATTCTATAGTTGTGGAGTGGTCACTGAAAGGACTGCATTGTACAAATGAGGCTTAATGATAGAAGTGATATGAATGCCATCATGATCTTCTGCAAGATCATCCATAGAGCCCAATATAGCATTACTTCACAACAACATCTTGACCAACTATTTTGCTTCATCTTGAGTCATGTCTGCTTGCAATAATGTTACGGACTAATACACTCAAAGGTGAACAGTGACAGTGGACTGACTGCATCATTATCTTTCTGTGGATGAGATGTTAACTATACCCATGAAAGGTGAAAGAAGCTATAGCATACATGAGAGTATTTATGATCTGCACTTTTTGATGTGTGCTACCTTCACTATAAAATAAAAAAAAGTTTATTACTGATGATACAGGTCTTGAAACTTGCATTTGCCCTCATTGTTTGTTTAGTGAGGTGCTGAGTTGCATATTATTTAATGTTATGGATGTTTTACTTCCCAGCAGCCACACTTATAACACTTGGCAGAACTCATTGTCATCTAGTGCAGCAATCCCATCTGCTTGACTGCTCCATTGTATTTACCTGTTAGTCTGTAATGTGGAAGCCTGTGTGCATGCGCCTCCTTGCCCTCTTCTCCCCTCTGCTCTTGTCTATTTCTTTGACTTCTCCCCAGATCCATCTTCTATTTACAAAATATTGCTGGTCTGTTTCAGTATCTGACTGACTATTACCTGCCTTTTCATGATGATGAAATTAATTTAAGACCGTTTTAGTGTGTTATTCTCAAAGGGGTCAAGTGATTATGATGATGGATTTGGCATGGACCTGGTTAAAATAATTGAAACTGGAGCTCCAGCACTTCCTAGCTGCTGCTTCTGAGTATGCTAAAGATCTTCTGCATTTGTCTTTTACACTAAAGACATGATTTGTGTATTTTCTTCACAATTTTAAAGGAACGAGTTGTCTCCAGTGGGGGACTTCGACAGTTAACTTACTACATAGCAGGGGACTTCGACAGTTAACTTACTACATAGCATAATTTTCTCAAAGTTATCCCTCCGAAGATAAATGAGCGGTGAATTGTAAAGTACTTTGCATATTGAAAAGCTCAATAGAAAATTCATATGGGATGTGCCAGTTAATTTAGAAGTTAGAAGCACACTATGATTTGTAAAAGAAACAATGCATACACAATTGCAGAGGTAACCTTAATTTATATATTTAAAATCCAAACAAATAATTTATTAACTTGCAAATAAAACAAACTGAGCAGAACGTTTCTCTTTTCTCCGCAGGTAACGTGTATGAATTTCCCCTTGCTCTTGTGGCAGGGGTAGCCATTGCTGGAGTTCTGGTTTTAGTTTTGCTCATCGTTCTCATTGTGTGCATTGTATACAGAAAGAAGAATTCTAAAAAACATTACTCTGGGTAAGAGATTCCTCTGCTCATTTCTTGTATTTCAAAAGGCTGCATTGGATAGATGTGAACTAGGAACAGCTCATGTATATTGTCCAATCAGCTCCCAACATTTAGAATACCAAATTGTATTCCCAACAGTTACATAGCCATTCTAAGAAGATTTATACCTTTCTTACCGTATTGACTTTAGTGAACTTAGATGGGTGCAACTTTGCTTGGGGTGGCATTGTAGAATACCAAATTATTTATGTCAGCTGGGAAATTTCCCTTCAAGGACAACTACTAATTTCACTGTGCATAGAGGTAACTATTTCCCTGCCTTTGTGCATAAAGGTCCCATTAAGCTGACCTGAGAGCCAGTCCTCCATCCTCTTCCTAGAGAGTTGTTCATGTAGTTTTTATGATGGAATGTGAGATGAAGACTGGACACTTTCTACAATTTGGATTGATTGCACAGCTCTGTTTTTGAGCTTGCAGCTGCCAACTCCTTTACAACAGTCTGCTTGCCAGAGGTTTCCAACTCCAGCTTTGGGAAAGCAGTTCCTCTATTATCTTCACTGGCTTCATCATCTGCATGATTTCCTTTTTTTATTTTGTTGCGCTCAAAGTATTTTTAATTTTGCTTCAAGGAATTTTTACAATGGGGTTTCAAGGCAGAATGGAGAGCTTTGATGTAGGCTTTTGGAGGTGTTATGAGGTAGTTTGCAAATAGGTTCTTGTGTGAAGTAGTGCCTTTCTGAAATGCAGCCTATGGACAGAAATAACTAGAACTCTCACATTCTGTGGGAATTCATCAGTTCACTGCCCAGCTCTTTCCTGGTTTTTGTGAAAGCAATCAATCTAATAATTGATGGGTCGGTTTAATTGATACCTTCTCTTGCTGTTACCTTCTTTGCAGCTGGAGATATTAAAGAGGGTTTCAGCAGAGGTCAGTGCTAATACGGAGTGCAGTGGAATCCACTGTGTAATCTCATTGTGGAAAGCCTAGTTCCTTCTCTGCATGCACTTTTCCCATAACAGCTTGAATATGAGTAATTAACTCTCACTCCAGTACATTGCTGCTATAAACTACTTTGAGGTGCTGGGTTGGGGTTGCATTATGTCTCCTACCATGTGTTTAAAGAAAGCTTTCATTGACTGCAGCAGCTTTGTTTTTATGCTGGATAGTACTAAAAGAAACAAAATCTAAGGGGAGGTAAGATGAGGACTAAGGTGTTTCTGTATTATTTCACAACAAAACTAACACTAGTGTGTCATGGATTGATTTGGATGGTGTTGGGAACCCTTGCATGGTGGCTCTACAACTTCTATTCTTACTCGGATATTTTGATTTTTTTTCCTTTCTGCTTTGTTGTGCTGGGATTGGATCCTGCTCTTATCTTCCTCTCCTTACAGAGATCCTGATATAGACGCAAGATTGGGAATGTAACAGGGCTGGGTCTCCTCTTCCAGTCCCACTATATACCATGGTAACTAATCACATTGGTGGTTGTTCTTTGGCTACATTGTGTGTGTGTGTATGCATTTCTACCCCCTTTGCTGACAACCTGGCTAACATAACTCCATCACTTGTGCTGGAATCCTGTTTTGTAGACTGTTGGTGAAGGGGCAGCACATCTCATTTACTGCTTGAGTTTCATTTTCTCATTTTTTTAAAATTGTGATGACAGCGCTACTCACCTTCAGAATTAGTTTCCATCTCGGTGCAGCAAACTCATGTGCATGAAAGAGTGTGGGGAATTTGGACTCTACACTGTGAAGGCACCAAACCATATTGTGATGGGATCTGTTCTAGTCAGACCAACTGAACTTTATGCACAACCCTTCATTCAGTGTATATTTTTAGGTACCATGCAAAGTTGCATGAATTCTTGCAGTGAACGGCAGGCATTTTGCTTGTCCTCTGACCACCTTGTTTGCTTTGATTCAAGCCCAGTAAAACTGGGGACCCTTTTATCGGTTTAGTACTGTATTTTCCTACTGTTACATAGCTCATGTGTCTGCTTTCTAAATGTTTAAATATTCATGTTGGATAAAAGAATGGCTTGCAAGGAACTGCATTCTGTTTAATGTCATTGTCACATTGTCATGATCCATGTGTGCTTGTATATGCCATATAATGCGCATGCAGGAAAAAGCAATAGGGAAAAGAGTCTGATGATATGAGATTATATTCCTATTGAGGGAAAAATAGAAGTTGCATGCAGATGTTCCTAATATTACTGTGTGCTTTTTAAGCAGCAAGAGCTGCTTCTGGAAGAAATGAGGGAGGTACTTAACCTCTTCCCAGCCTCATGTCTTCTGTTCAAAAAAGGCCCCCTTTCCAGTGCTTGGGCAAATGAGTATTTGGAACTACACATGGATGGGGGGCAGTACTAGGGCCAGGAAAGGGTTAAATGCACACACTGCATATTTTTCTGATCTCAGTTGACCCCAGTAGTTTTTAGTTTAAACAGGTTAATGTTAAGTGTCTGTGTTCAGTGTGTTTTGAATGCACACAAGAGGAGGTTACTGAGGTATTCACAGAGTGTTGGATTTGATTTGTAAGGCATATGCCTCCATTCATTTTGGAGTTCTGCTTTTTCAAGCAGAAGTGCAAGCACAAGTTGGAATATACATCTGATGCTTCTGGACATCAGTACTTTTCAAGTTTCCCAACTTCTTTTTAAGTAGATCAGACAGAATTCTAATGGCAATGCCATGCAGACTAGCTTTCTGTCTTAAGGACTGAAATCTTCAAAATTCAAGGGAGTTAATACTTTAACTATTGTGAAGACTTAATACACTAGGCTGTAAAACATACCTTACTGGTAGCCCATCCCATTTAAAAAGAACAGTTTTCATTATAAGTTGCAGTAAGAAGACTAATTTAGCTAAGGGGATTAATCTTCAAGTGTGTGCTTTTGTGGTGTGATTTAGCTGGAGTCCTTGAGACTGGTAATGCAAAGGACAACAGATATCAGGAATTCTAGAGAAAGCTGTTGGCTTCTAGCAAAGCTGCTTTCCTTCTTACAGTCGAATTGAGATTCCTGTGAGAAAGGAAATGTATAAACAACTGTACTGCCCAGAAGTAGGTAAAGGATGCATGAGGAGTTTGTCATTAGTTGAGAACATCCTTTATTTTGGCATAGGTTGCCACGTCATCTTGCCATCACTTGCCTTTGTTTTTGTTTTGTTTTGTGTTTGCCTCTTGAATGTTGTCCTGCAAACTCTGCTCTGCCACATCATCAGCTGCAGTACATCTGAGAGCTTGGTGTCTCCAGTTAAGCAGGCTCCAAGGAAGTCCCCCTCCGACACAGTGGGTCTGGTAAACAGCGTGCCCATCCGATCACACCAGGTAAATTGCATCCTCCTTCGAGAATGGAGACCTTTCAGGTGGCATCCACAATGCGGGGAGGGTGATATACTCTATAGTGGCTTGTACTCTTAACTCTTTTAAGCATCTAATAAGAAAAGGACTGCTGAAGTGGAGGAAAAGGTAATTCTGAATTTCTGATGTTGGATTCAGTGAGTTGGAACCTGCAGTTGGTCTGAGTGGAAGGTAAAGGGTGGGGAGAGGGGATTTTGCCCCTTTTGCCATCTCCTAGCAGCAGTCTGAGTAGTGAAAAAGTCCTGGTGGAGACTGTAGAACTGTATGGCGAAAGGTTGTACTGCAGTGGAGAAAGTTAGTAGGCAAAAAGGCTAACATTTATAGAATTAGAGGCCAATCCACCCCAGTAGTTTTGGGATATAGAAATTTTTTGGTTGTCTCTTGACCACTAGTCAATCCAGTGAAGGTAATTAATATGCTTATATTGTTGGTACATATGTTGGGCTTTAGATTCTCCTAATTTGCATTGATTGATCTAAGGAGACATGGGTGAGTTGTCCTTCCTTAAAAGCAGAGGTTTGCCTTTCGTTGTGTTCCAACCTTCTAGGATCCATGTAGCATTGAGTGCTGCTTTTCTCAGAGTTAACCTTATTGTAGTCCCTTGTGCCTCATTGTCCTTCTCATGTGCACTGGGTAAAATTACTCAAAACACCATTAGGTAGTAATCTACCATTTCCAAATATTGATTTTAGCATATTGCCCAGTAGGAAATGGATTGCATGTACATGTAGCAAGATGGGAGAAGCTTTTTGGAAGCAGTGGCATTATAGTAAGAAAGTACTGAAACATGAAGAAGAAAAAGTTGGGCCTTGTTTCCTCATGGAATATGAGAACTTAGAAATCTGAAACAAGGGAATGGAAAAAACTTTCAAGATATTATGATTAAGACATTTTCATGTTAAACCTGTTCAAGGCTACATGCCTCAGGATAAAGAGATAAGTGTGGGGGATGAGAACATTTAAAGAAGGTTGTGTCAAAGGAAAACCTTTCCAAGTGAGGTTTTCACTTATAAAGATGGAGAGTGTAGATGATGTTGTATTGATCTTTCTCTGTGGTTGTATGGGACAATATTAATAAACTGCATTAATGTACAGTCTTGACAACTGCCTTTGTTATTTTTAAGACATGTCATATTGCTGATGAGTTTGAAGCTGCTTGAAAAAATGTATTTAGGGAAGCAGCTGATTTCATTGCTGCTGGGGCAAAAAGGGCTGTCATGTGAAGTTGGCTTAGATTCAGAGGCCTTATTGTAAGACTGTGCAGTTGGGGAAGCATAAGATATTGGTTTCTCAGGATTTCTTCCAACACTCCTTCCTGTTAAAGACATGAGTCACTCAATGCCTTTCTGCCAGTGAAGACATGCAGAAATTTTCTGTGCAAGTTTGTTTATAACTTATGGACCAATTCCACATGGAGGTGTTAAACTCGCACTGTCTTGCTTGCAAATGCACAGTTGTAAACCACACATACGAGAGACCTCTCCCGCTTTTTGCCTCCCAATGAGGCAACAAGAGAAAACAAAGCAAACTTGTCCCCCCACTACTCAGCTTGTCAATCACCGCAAACCACCAATTCCAGCGCAGTGGTTGTGGTTGTTTCGGGGACTCAAACTTCTGACCCTCCCGAGCCCCAAAATTAATTTCTTTATTTTTAAAGGGCACAACACAAAAGCATTTTAAAAAAATTAACACTTCCATGTTCGCACTCCTAACCACTCTCTCAGCCTCACCCACTGCACAGGGTGTCTGTTGTGGGGAAAGGGAAGGTGATTGTAAGCCGTTTTGAGACTCCTTCGAGTAGAGAAAAGCGGCATATAAGAACCAACTCTTCTTCTTCTCCTCCACCACCACCACCACCACTACTACTCTGATGAAGCAGCTGCATTTTTCAGTCACATTTTTTGTGACTATGAACTTAGTTCCCTCCCTTTAAGGTAGTAAGTGACTAAACTACCCTAAATAATTGAGCTGGATGTAAGCTCTATTGCAGATGCAATAGAGTCACCATGAAACTCATGTTTAGCTACCTTCACCACCATCTCATATGCTCTTATAAGCATACAATAAGATGCTCTCACAGCTTTGTTGTAAGATTTCCTTCACATTTACTCTAGTCATCTCACATCCCTGTTCCCCTTGCAAAACTCCTTGGAGTGCCAAGGAGCCTGTTTGAGGTGTGAGCGGAAAGGACACCAGGGAGCATTGTCATCAGTGGTGGTGGAAAGACAGACTTGCCAGTCCTCCCGTAGATCTGCCAGAGACTCACTAGAAGGAAGTCCGGCAGAGCATTCAGGAATCCATCAAGATCCATAAGTCTCTGCAGGCGGGCTAAAATACATCTGTTGCCAAACAGGGAGGGGGTGGGACATGAATCCAGGCCTTCAGGGTATGATGGACTGACCATGGATGGCAGTCACTGCCATTAGATCCACCTCTACCCCAGTGGTGAAAATCAGATTAAGGGTGTGGCCAGCTTGATGGGTGGGACTAGTAACAAACTGCAAGAACCCTAATGGTCTGACACCAGGTCTGGAGACAGCAACTCTGCATGGACATTGAAGGTGCTCAGCACTAAGAGCTTGGGGAACTGTGTGGTCCAGGAAGTTATGACCTCCAGCAGGCTTGACAGGGCAGCTGGTGATGTGTTCGGCGGTTGGTACACCAACCAGATGGGCAGGTTTGTGACCAACTCCCATCTGAGACCAACACACTATCCCCATGATAGATTGTATGGGGACAGTGCTGTCTTAGTGCTGTATGGGGACACTGCTATCACCACATACAAACCCCTTTCCAAGGCTTGGGACTTATGGAGGACTGAGAACTCATGTGGAGCCAAATATCTCCTTTGTCCTGACACTGTTGGGATCCCCAGCCCATCAGGTGGCCTTCCTCCATACCTGTCCAGCCGCAGGCACTCTTCCAGCATCTCAGAACCCTGGATACACTAACTAGCTAACCAACTAGCCCCCTAACCTGCTTACAATACTAATTTGCCCGTTCACCCTCCTCACACTCACAGTCTCAACAGTATAAATCTAAATTATACAGGATGTGGTGTTTGCCTGGATCCCTCCTATATATCTGTGATAGCAAGATTATGCACTCAAGTTTCTTTCTCACAACTGTATAGTCTTATTGCAAATCATTATTATTATTTTTTACCATCTCCTGTTGTGAAAGCAAGAAGTTGGTTGCCCGAGGTTATGTTTCAGATGGCACACATGGATCTCAGCCTTGTTCATTACATCTTAGGTTGGCTGATTTGTCATCAGATTTGCTTTTGCCCTTATTCGTAATTCATTTGAAGCGTCGTCTTTCCACAGCTGTGCATGTCTGTCTAGTACCATATGTGTCAGTTCACATTCCTCTCATTTGCCTGTATAGAGTTGATTCACTTTGAATGCATCAGCTCTGCCTTCTAGTTCCAATAATTATGACTTGGTCCTTGTATTGCATTATGCATAAATGTTACGTATGATTCCTGTTAGCACTTCTGAATGTTGAACTTGTTTAGCTTAAGTAGTCCAGGTTTATCTTAATTAGCAGATTCAGTTAAAATCACTTACCACAAGCTGCACATAGATACCGCTTTTCTGAGTTGCAAATATTTGTGCATTCTACTTCATACTCTTTCATTGTGCAAGACACACTCACGCAGGGTAGCTTGCATATTTACATAACTGATGAGTAAAAGTAGGCAGATGTTGCAGAACTGACAAGGTAAGACAGGACACATAGGTGAAAGGTGGCCTACATAAGGAGGAAATCTTCAGAGAATGCTTCCAGATTTTGATGATAAATTATCAGTGGAGATATTACCCTGTGTGAAATTCGCCCTGAATTTTTGCATAAAATTGTTTTCACCTAATAGACCAAGGCACCTTCTTTTAAGATATGCTGGTCTATTACAGTTTATTGGCTTTGTAAATCCTGCAATCCCTTGATCTGTAATTTGGTAGGGATAATTGGTCTTTAAGTCTGGAACCCTTATTGTATTCAAAGGGAACAGTTTTTCCTGGATACTCAAAGGGGCAGGTACATGGAAGAAAATACTGACAATTTTCTCTTGAGTCGGTTGTTAGGAATGTAGTGGAACTAGGCTTTGGAAGAACATTTGTTGATCTGATTAATTACTGCTTATATGAAGAAGACAAATACAGTTAAACATTAAACAGAACAAAGATACAAAGATACAGATCCTGTAAGGGGCTTTCTGAGGTCTGTTAATTGTGTTAAACTGAGCAGCTAACAGATGAAGACTGTGTGAAGTTCCCTGTGTGAACGTTCTATCTTCCCTTGCTACATTTTTCCTTATAAGGAATCGAACTTGTTCCTTTATTTTGAATTATATTGTCAGTCCCACCTCTTTCCTCTTAATAAGCTCCAGTGCA
Source organism: Paroedura picta (assembly GCF_049243985.1). NCBI lineage: Eukaryota > Metazoa > Chordata > Lepidosauria > Squamata > Gekkonidae > Paroedura > Paroedura picta. The sequence continues at coordinate 41,768,980 of NC_135374.1, read as the reverse complement.
ATTGCACAGACACTATAGATGGGGAAAGAATAGTATGCCAACTAGAATTGATAAAGGTAATTGCATATTTAAAAAAATGTCATACTGAACTTGTGATTCCTTGTGAATCCAATGATCTTGTTAAACATAAGTTCGGCTTCTAGCTGCTTTCCGTTCTGATATTGCATTAGTATTGCTGCCATCTAGAGGAGTCAGAAAAAGGTAGGCTGGTATCTTGTACTAAAGAATTCTCATGTCTTTTCCTTATGGACATACCTGATAGTGACCACACACATGTCACAATGATCTTCCATAAAGGAGAGAAACACCACTGATTTGCCATTCTTTCTTTCTCTGCCTCTTGGTACAGCATATGATTGAAAGTTCCCCAGTTTGGGAAACCTACCATGAACAAATAAATTGGTGATGATATATGTATCAGGCCTTTATTTCAAAGATAATTTGCTCAAACTGTGACCACTTTAAGCAAGTATGTGCTTAATGTGGTAAGTGAAATTCCAAAAGAGATAAGTTCCTTAAAGTATGTACAAGGTGATACTGTGAATAGGACAAGTTCATGTATAATACCACAATCTGAGACATAAGTTTAATGTGGATCCTTCACTTTCCTTCTGCTTTCAAAGTGCTATCCTCCTTCATAGATTTATTTATTGTATGGCATGTTTGTAATGTAGCCAGGAGATTTAAGGTTATCTGGCAGCCAAGCATGGGACATGAGAGGTGGTGGTTTGCCAATTCCTGCCTCAGTGACATGACAGTGTTCCTCGGAGGAACTCCATCCAAATCCTTGGAGGTCTCCCATCCAAATACTAGCCCTGCTTAGCTTCTGTGATCTGATGAGGGCAGGCTTGTCTGGACTATCCAGGTCACAGATGGTACTTCATTGTGGAGTGTTTTCCTGGGTGCGAAGTGCTGTCTGCTCCTGCAAGATAAATCAGAAGAAAGTTCCTAGTACTGAAGGGAAAGGCAAGCAGTGCTTGGGAAGAAGCAGGAATGTATAGGATCCAAGACATAGTCCAGCCCTGGGAGACAAATGGAACCTATTGAATGAGCTCTTTAAGTAACAGAGAATGTTTGTGATCCTTTGAAATAGCTATCTATTCTGCCTGTGCAACAGTGCTGTCACCAGATGATTTTTGTCTACCTGAACTCTACAAAAACATTTGCTGATCATTAATCTGCTGAAACCATGGCTTGCCTAATCATTTCAAGAGCAGTTGACCTAGTTTGTGTATTTCCCATATTGAAACATCTCTCTGTATTTGGTATTTTTTTTGTCTATGTGTAACTTGCTGTGATTAAAATTGTTCATGGATTTTGCCTTTGTGTCTTAGTTGCTGCAAATTAACAGAAAGCAGGGACAAATCACTAAAGAGATAAAATATGCATGCCCATAATAGGATGAAAGAAATGTTGCTTACCCTAGATTTTTTTTTTTGCCTTCTAGGGCCCAGTAATTTATGCACAGTTAGATCACTCTGGCGGGCATTACAGTGACAAGATCATCAAGTCAGAGTCTGTGGTCTATGCTGACATTCGGAAGATCTGAGGAGATCCCAACCTACCCAAAGCTAAACAAAAATTCTAACTGGAATCGCTTGAAGAAAATTGACCCAGAGAACTCACATGTGGCCTTTGATGCCTAGGCTAGGACCAATGCATGTGCATACAGAGAGAAAGAGATTATATATGTATTGTGTGTAAATAGTCTATTTAATCATACAGAAATGAGACCAATGTTGCATGATGAAATATGGTAAAATTCTGCTTATAAATTACCAGTATTTTTTTTTTGTATCTAGGATAAGGGGAAGAAAGTGAAAATTCATATTACACCTTTTAGATAACTTGTCTTCATTGTTTTGTGGAAAACTGGAAAATTCCTGGATATTTTAAATGGATTTGATACTTTGTTCTGTTCTCTGATGAAAATGACATGAAGAAAACTCTTTTCTGCATGACTCCTTTCCCAACTCTGGTGCTTTCCACACTTTTACTTTTTCATAAAACTTGACTCCTGTCTCTTCAACATCCAATTAATCTCTTTCCTTGGGGGAAAACATTCCACTTCCCATGGCTTCCAGCCTAATCTCAACTGGCTGGAGCCAAATTTCAATCCTTAGGGTATTACACTAACATCACTAATACAGTCTTCATAAGGCGGTTTTAACAAGGAAGCATTAATGGAAATCTCTTTACGTACTCCGCTGCCCTGCTGTTAGGTCTTAAGGCCTAGTGGGATTTTTTTCAGTAAAGGTGAAGCATGTTTGTACTTTGACCAAAAGAGTGTAGTAGAAAATGCATGATGAATCTTTGCAGTTTGATCCTGGCATGGCTCTCAATGAAACTTCTGTGAGTTTAGTTCTGGAAAGTGGAGAAGGCTTGTTAGAAAAGTTAATTTTATTGTGGTAATAGACTATCAACCAGTCTGCCTCCATCTAATCTCACTCCTGTGGGAAGAAGCCATGAAATGTAATAGGTTTGCTGTGGTCCCATTCTGCTTCAGGACAGGACCAGCATACTCATGACACTGGCTTTTAATGCCTTGGTTCTCACAGAAACGTTAAAGAAAATGTAGTGTAGAGAGTTTTGTGCTGTGCTGTGGCCAGCTTACTGCTACCTCCTCTGATCTCTGGGACAGGTAAATCAGGTGTCCATAGAAGCCTGTATTGTTTCTTAAAATTTCCAGTTGTGAAAATGCATTTTAAAAGGAAAAAGGCTGCTACTCTTCAGTTGAGTGCAGATATCTTCAGGTGTTTGATTTTGAGGTTTATTTATTTCTACTTGCTATACTTAGAAGATGCAGGCAGATAACATAAGCAAAAGTATTTTTCCCTTTAGATTTAATCTGTGGAGTAGGAGTAAATGATATAATGAAAATATACTGAATGGGGCTTAACTGATATATCAAGAGAGCAGGAGCAGAAAAGAGATGAGAAATTCCCATTTTCTACTGAAAAGGATCTATTGAGTTCTTATTTGAAATTTGTTCTTGAGGTGTGGAAGCAGAAGACCTTTTTGGATTACTAAAGTTGCCCCAGTAGCCCATTAATTGCTTCTGTTTCTCAATATCAGTGTTACTTTGTTGTCCTCTCTAGATCAGGAGTGCAAAGAAAGCAGATCTGGCTTGCCAGTGGACCATTTAGTACTGTCTTGTCCCCGAGTTTCTTGTAAAGCATATAGATCTCCATTGACCATTGTGTGATACAGCACTCCTTGTTTTTGTAAACAAGAGTATAATGTAACACAGATTAGTTATGCCTTAACTATCATGTGATTCTGTCAATGCATTCTTGCTTTATGAATATAAAATAATGGATCATGAGGATTCTAGTAAGGGAAAAAAATTACCATTAGTCTTACCTGTGAAGGGTCATTCTCCCCTGAGGTATCATAAGACATTTTTTAGGTGATTTCTACCCTTTGCTTCAGGGAGGCAGCAACTTGTTTTCCCCCACTCAAATCACCAGTGTGCCACCCAAATCCCCAGTTCAGGTACTCCAACATCTGATATTCTGTAGTCTAATTGTAATACTCAAACATAACTGATTAATGTGGTAGCAAAGGCTCTACAGAAAAACAGAATAGATAACTCAGAATGACCATTGATTACTTATTGAAAAGGGTCCTTGTCTTCTGATGTAAGGAATGCATCTTGCCTGGGTTTTCCCACCATTTACGCAGGGAAGCAGGACAAAGCTTCTGTGATTTCCTGTTTCCTTGAGAAGAATCTCCGTGCTAGCCAGTTCGATATTTATGAGAGCTGAATTGAAACACTCAACTATATACTTAAAAAACAATCACCATGGTAACACTCCAAACATAAGAAATTTCAGGAAGGAACAGCAGAAGAATTAGAAGTATCCTGAGAAATGCTCTGAACTAACCAACTATTAGAGTTTTTTTAACAAGTAAATATGCGGGGTATAAATTGATTCTGCACCTGAATGGAGATGCACTGGGAGGGACAAGATGCCCTCCTTACCTCATAAGAGAAGGATGCTTTTTGGTAAGTTCCTTATGGAACAGTTTGGTGTAGTGGATAGGAGTGCAGACTTCTAATCTGGCAAGCCAGGTTCGATTCTGCGCTCCCCCTCATGCAACCAGCTGGGTGACCTTGGGCTCGCCACAGCACTGAAAAAACTGTTCTGACTGGGCAGTGATATCAGCACTCTCTCAGCCTCACCCACCCCACAGGGTGTCTGTTGTGGGGAGAGGAATGGGAAGGCGATTGTAAGCCGCTTTGAGCCTACTTCGGGTAGGGAAAAGCGGCATATAAGAACCAACTCTTCTTCTAAGTAATCTCCTTCTGAGGTGTTGGGTGTCTTGGTTGGGGACTCCCAGAGAAGTCATCAAACTCCGGTTGGGGCATCTCCATCCACCTCCAGAATGTACTGCAAAACCCTTCTGAATGTCACATTGGCAGATTTTTATTTAATTTATTTATATTTATACTAGGCAAAAATCCCCCTGTACATGTAAATGCAGTGGGCACTAGCGGGGAGCTGTTGGGGGGGGGGGACACGCTGCGGGTGCATGGAGATTCCAGCACAGCGAGGTGCGGAGCGGCCTTTCCTCCTTGCCCCTGACTTTGCCCGCTGCCTCAGTGTCGGCAGTGCTGCCACTGGAGCATGTGCCGTTGCAGCTGCTGCCGCATAGTCTCGTGCTCGCGGCTGCAGCAGTTGCTGGCTCCCTGCCATTTTCTGCATAGTGGTGACACCACCTCCCAGTTGTCTGGCGACTCCCTGCCAACTTGTTGCCTCCTCGGCTGCTGCCTCCCCACTGCTGTGGCCACTTGCCTTTGGGCCTATATTGGGAGGGACCCGTTCTTCCTAGCCTGGCCTTAACCAAATTCCTGGCAGAAAAGCTCCATCTTACAGACCCTGCAGAACTGTGATAGCTCTGTCAGGGCACTTAGCTATTCTTAGAGCGCATTCCACCAGGTCGGGTCCAGGACTGAAAAGGCCCTGGCTAAGGTCAGGCATACCTCCCAGGGTCTAGGGACAACCAACCAATTCAAACACGCAAAGCAAAGAGCAGTACTATGAGCATAAGGATATTAGTGGTCCCTCAGATAGGCAGGGTCCAGGCCACGGATGGCCTTAAAAGAACCAAAACCACAAACCTGATCCAGAAGCTAACTGGCAACCAAAGCTGCTGCCTCAGTACAGGCTGGATATTGGTCCTCCAGGATGACCTTATAAGGACCCTAGCAGCCACATTTTGCACAAGATGCGGTTTTCGGGTCAGGGATAAGGGTTGGCTCACACAGAGTGAGTTACAGAAGTCCAGTCTGGAAGAAACTGTTGCATGGATCACTGTGGCCAAGGGTTCTGGGAACAGAGCACTAGTAGTCTCACTTGGTGCAGATGGTAAAATGCCATTTGAGCTACCCTCCATAGATAGGGAGGCATCAAAGATCACCCCCAAATTCCTGGCAGTAGGTACAGCCATAAGCTGCACTCTACACAGGATGGGAAGTCGTGCTTCCTAGTCCTGCCCCTTTCTACCCAGCCATAAGACTTCCATCTTGGAGGGGTTGAATTTCAAGTCACACTGCCTGAGCCATCCAGGCAAACATCTGGCAAATGTTTCTGAGGGGTGTCCATCCATCCTTCCGTCAGGAGATACAGCTGGGTGTCATCTGCATACTGGTGACAACCCAGCCCCACCCATCAGCATAAGGTGATTGGCCCCTTCCATCAGCCACTTGTCATGGTCTGCCAACAATTGAACCATTTTCTTGACCATATTATGGCATCTCTGCACTCAGTAGAGGAAGCTTGAAGTGCCATGGCAGAGGCTTCATGGCATCTTTTAGGCATAGTCTGCCTTTTTGTCTAGGACATTCTTGATTGTTCCCTCACCATCTTCTGATAATAGACCTGGAGTCTGCAGAGTTACAACAGGCCCCTCGATGATTGTGACCTGTAAAAACTGTTCAGCATATTCAGGGAGGCTGCACAACTTCTTAATATATGTGGAAAATTACTCACCATTAAGCCACTCTTTCAAAAATCTGGGAGAGGGAACATCTTAATCTGTGACTCCTCTGGGCCAGGATTTCTTTTCATTCTCTTAGCCTTGCTGGGAGACTCCCCATCCTCATCAGCCCATCTGGATTGTTTAAGATCCAAGGCTGCAAAAGATGTTACTTATGTACCTTAAATGTTTGGATTGCTCTGGGAGCTCTGTGTCTACTTCCATCTCCTCATCAGTGAGGAATTCTGGGTCAGCCTTGGTGTTTGTGTTGCTGACAGAAGACTGAGCCTCCTCTCCAGCTGGGCTGTATCTGCACTTCTTGGGTGCCTTAGTGGGCCATGAATGTCATAGCTGAGAGACATCTGATTCATTCTCTATGGGGGGAAAAGGTGAAAAAGCATGCCCCCCATCTCTCCCTTGTACTGCACCTCTAGCCATACCAAGTGGGTCGAGAGCCAGTTTGGTAAAGTGGTTAGGCGTGCGGACTTCTAATATGGCATGCTGGGTTCAATTCTGCATTTCCCCACATGCAACCAGCTGGGTGACCTTAGGCTCGCCAAGGCACTGATAAAACTGTTCTGACCGAGCAGTGATATCAGGGCTCTCTCAGCCTCACCCACCTCACAGGGTATTTTTTGTGGGGAGAGGAAAGGGAAGATGACTGTAAGCCGCTTTGAGCCTCCTTTAGGTAGAGAAAAGCGGCATCTTCTTCTTCTTACCTAGTAGACTCCTTAATAATGTTTAGTAATTTGGATAAAAGGAAGAATGCCCAATGGGCTTTATGTTCCTTTCTGGTGAGCTTTGTGTTCCTGCCTCCCTGAAGCAAGGGGTAGAAATCACCCAAAGATGTCTTCCAATTCTGGGGAAGAGCATGCAAGGTGTCGGCTCATTTCTGCAGTAGAATGATCTCTAGGCATAGATGCTGTATTGTAGGGAAGAAGCCAATCACTTACTGATTCATAACAGAAAGACTGAAATTGGGGTGGGATATCTCACCGTGCAGCGGGTTACTGTTTCTCACCTTTATTTTATACAACTATCCCCCTGCTTGACCTGGTACAAGTTAAACTCTGGTGGAGTGTGAGAATGTAATATTAACAAGGGAAGCCTACCTTAGAATGGTTACTAGCTGTTATCTATACTTTGCTTAGATAGTAGCTCAATCCAGTTGTGCATGCCTGCAGCAGAATTAAATGATTTTTATGCAAGCCTTTAGTTCACAAAGTAGAATCTACAGTTTAATAGAATTATTTGATTCCAACATCTTTTGCTATTGGAGCAAGTATCTCCCCCTGCCCCCCCTCTGGTGCCCTACAAGTAGTCACAGACTTCCTACCTTTTGTCCCAGTGTAAGCAAAATGCTGGTGTGACTCACAGCTAGAGCTAACCACAACTAGAGGCATAGTGGTTAAGAGCAGCAGATTCTTAGCTGAAGAACGAGGTTTGATTCCCCATTCCTCCACATGCAGCCAGCTGGGTGACTTTGGGCTAGTCAGTTTTCTTAGAGCTATTCTCACAGAGCTCTCTCTCAGCTCCACCTACAACACAGGGTGTCTGTTGCGGAGAGAGGAAGGGAAAGGTGTTTGTAAGCCACTTTGGGACTCATTTGGGTAGTGAAAAGCAGGGTATTAAAAAAACAGCTTTTCTCTTTTCTGTAGGAAATGTTCAAAACTAACGAAATACATCTAGTTCCTCAGTATTTCAGAAACCTAAACATTGTTTCATATAGGAGTTATTTCCTCCACTCAATGTCCTGGCTTAAAGTCCTGAGTTTTGTAAAGCAAAATAGCAAGCTTCTTGACAAATGTGAGGACCACAGAATGGCTACTCTTTCCTCAGAGAAAGAAGTTTGTTTTTATACGCCGCTTTTCTCTACCAGGAGTCTCAAAGTGGCTTACAATCACCTTCCTCTCTTCCCACAACAGACACCCTGTGAAGGAGGTGAGACTGAGAGAGCCCTGATATTGCTGCTCAGTCAGATCAGTTCTATCAGTGCAGTGACTAGCCTAAGGTCATCCAGCTGGCTGCGTGTGGAGGAGTGCGGAATTAAATCCAGTTTTCCAGATTAAAAACCACATGCTCTTATACACTATACCAAGCTGGCTTTCCAAAGGTACTTATAAAGCCAAAAAAATTGCAATGGACATCACTTAGTAATGTATTTTGCAAGTATGCCATGCGTTGTCAATTTAACGTTTAATTGATTTGTAATTGAGTATGTGTATATTTGCATATAAGTACAGCAGCAGTTCTAAAGAGGACACTATTACATAAGGCACAATTGTGGCAAAAGCAGCATTCCCTTCTGTCTCTTACAAGAAGCAAACTGATAGTCATACATTAAGTATCAGTTGGCCACTTAATCCAAGCAGCTTTCTATTGATGAGGGTATTTATTGACCTACTGAATACCAAGGTTTCACAACCAGTAAAAATTGCCCAATTTTGTAAAATAAGGTCCAGCTACGTTGAAATCTACCCCTTTTACAGCAGCAGTTGTGTTGCTAATAGATTTTTAGTCAGCGAATTAGCAACTGCATCCTTCATCTAAGAAACCTCTAAATCATGTTGCTTGATAAATGACCATGTTGGAGTGTGTAGAATTTGATCAATAGCTTTTGGGAAAGGAATTTCAAGATCTTTCAGATTGTTACAGTGACCTTATTTGTGCTATGGCTTTTTTCATCCTAGAGCAATTTTTGTGGCTCCAGTAGTGACATTTCAGTGTGTAAATAGAGGAACTGGAACTATTTTGTCTTAATTTCTTGAAGTAGATTGGCTGAGCATCTGTCCTGTAACTTGCTGTGAACACAACGCCCAAAGGCTTTCCTTGCAGTGTACAGTTGTTTTGGTGAAGTGAGCAGGTGTTTGATCATCAAATGAGATCAGTATAAATCTTGTTTACATTCTTATGTCTGTCATACTTTCAAATCAAGACTTTTCTATTTGTGTATATATAGCGGATGGGAAGTTTTACTTGTTTTCTCTCTTCCTTAAACCATTTTTTCTAGTTCTAGGGGACAGCTTGGCATGTATAAGGGCAACTTTCCTATGGTGCTGTATTTAAATGCCCTTTTTTCTGTGAAAGGCAATCAAGATCAAATAAAGGACTCCCATTTGTGAAACTCCACACTCAAGCCTTGGACCTTTTACCTGAGATCTCTCAGCTCCACAGAATGCAGCTATTGAGCCTGTTTCTGCACTTTAAAAAACAAACAACCCTGGAATTGAATTTTATATTTTGTTGTATAACTGTCTTTTCTCCCTTCCCCACTTTCTCAAAAGTAGCTGCTACAGGGCAGCTTGCTGATTTCTGGAAAGCACCACTATGAGATATGACCACACTTATGCTGCTAGATTGGGGGGGGGGGAGGAGAAAGGGGGCTAAGACACCTATAAAATGGGTGTATAATTCGGGGGAAATGATATATTCTCCATGGTATTTGTAATATTAAAGTAGGAACCAGTGATAGCATTCTTTTTGTTTTGACTAGCTTCTGAGTTGGACACACATCACATTTGGATATTTACGTTTTTTATTGTATGCTTGTGACTATTTTAATACACTTTTTCCATTAGTGGTCTGTTGTGTGTGTTTAATTCAAGTGATGAGAGAAGGATAATACAATGTCTTTCTGGTACCTCTAATTTCAGGATGGGAGGACTAAAACTGCAGGAGTTGACTTTTTTCCATCTATCTGCCCCCTCCCTCGCCTGGTAAAGGAACAGGAGCTTACTGTTGCTCTTCTAGGATCTCTTTGTCTTCACAGAAGAAGCCTTATTAAATTATTGGTAGCTCTTAAAAAGTAAAGAGGTCTCCCTCAAACTAAAGTTGTTAATAAATCTTAGAAAAGTCCAGGTATAACAACTCAAATTCATGCAACCAATACAGAAAAGCCATTATACGCAGCTCTGTGAATTGAATTCTAAAGCTGTTACATCAAGGTCTATTTGAGTTGAACTCTGCTGCATTGAAGTTAAAGCAATTAACACCACCTGATAGGAAAAGTTGAGTAGCTTCTTGAGTAACAAACTTAAAGAATATAACAAACCATAATACTTTACAGTTCTCTCTAGTACTTATACCTTTATTTAGGAAAAGTTTTAGCTTTTCTCAAGGCAGTTAATAATAAAGCACAATTTTTTGTTACAATAACTAATAGGGTAAACAAACAATTTTATACTTTGCTTGTACAACAAGGGCTCTCTTGATTACTGTTTTTCCCCCTTCAGATCATGTCTAGGACTCCTTGCTACAAATGCAAATAATTGGGCAGGTCTCTTACTCCTGAGCCATGTAGTATGTAGCATGAACTTTAGACTGACTGAGGTTTTATGACCTGGGTTACCATTTAACCCAGTTGACAAACCAGAATAGCTATCAGTATTGGCCTGTGAAATCTTGAGCCTAAAAGGTATTTTATTATAATCAAACTTTATTTATGTAAAGAGTCATTTTCTAGTTTATAGAAAAACATGCTCAAACATTAGTAAAAATTCATGCTGGATAACTGCACAAGATTCAACTAGGTCCCTTGAAAGAGTTCACAGCTGAAATGTGAAGAGATGAACTACATTTTTATTGCTGCTTCTCTTCCTTCTCCTTGGCTTTTAGCTCTTGATTATACCTGTTAGGAGGAAACAAAGTCAGTGTTTATAATCTTCAAATTAATTACTTTCACAATTGAACATGACCAAAAGTGTATCTTGTGGATGTCCCAGGCTTTAGGGCTAAGGATAAAATGGTGATGATGACTCAAAATTGGGGAGGTTTTTGCAGAGAACATCTACTCTTTCATTTTAGGCTCATATCTACATAGCATGTAACCTTGCCTTGTTTATTTTGAAATACTGAGCTCAGAAGACTAATACTTACCTCACTGCCATTATAATAGTCTACAAAATGACATGAGATTGTGCCGTATTTTCAACTTTCAAAGAACACAAGTAGCTAATATACTAGTTTAGTTTGTCCAAAGGTGTAAATCAGGAACAACTCCCATATCCTAGCTATTTGTCTGAAAGACGAGACCTAGGAGTACTGGTCTTCCCACCTCTCTCCTTTCAATGTTCAGACAGGAAAAGGGGCGTATGCAGACTGATTCCAAATATGACATTTGATGAAATCACAGGGAAGCATGTTGACCAGCTACTGTAGGTTAGACATGCAGGGAGAACGAACTGAATGAAAACCTTGGAGCAGGAGACACAAATCCAGTGTTTTGAAAGGGAGCTCTTTTTTTCTAAAGACAAAAAGTATTGTCAAAAGATCTGGGGAACAGTAGCCAAAATATCTGAGACATAAAACAAAAATACAGGCACCCCTATTAGGGCCTCTAGCAGCATGATGGGATAGATATTCTGCAAATTATCATGGTCAGGCCACTCTTTTCTACAAGTCAGTAAAATCTTTTATCCCAATTCTGTTTCATGTAGTGTTAAATCATGCTAGGAAGCACTGGCAAAGCTGAACAGTTGTGCAGCCTGAAGAACCAGATGCTAAACAAGTCAACTTGTTTCCAGCTTGTTCACAGTACTTACCTCCATATACGGTACAGCTGAGAGCCGCCAGCACATCCCACGAAGAAATTAACAGTAAATAGACCCCAGTTTTTAGGAATAATTACTAAGGAATATCTTGACCAGATAAGTCCTGTTAGGTTATAAAGAAAGAAAATGATTTAATGCACTTATCAGTACTTCCAGGGTAATACTGATTGTGGGCTGTAGTCAGACAGGTGATCATGGCCAGTAGGACTAGGACCTGAGAGGCCCAGGTTCTCATCCCCACTTTGCCATGATCTTGGACCATTCACTGTCTAACCTACATAACAGAATTAGTCTTCTAGTCCAAATTAGTCCAACAGAATTAGTCTTCTAGTCCAAAATGTATTATAGGGAAGCAAGTCCTATATAATTGGCCATTGCTTTCACATAGGGGCTATGATCAGAAGATGGAATTCCTTAAAGGCAAGCAAGGATGCCCTATTTGAATGGGCAGAAAGTGTGCACAGGGATTGGGGCCCCAGTGTGACTGGAGCAATATCAAATAGGAGAAGCAGATCTTTGCAACACACATCCTGCAGACTAGAAATGTGGCAATCAACTTGAATCATTGCTACAAAAGCTGACTGGTAAGAACTTTGGACCATCTGGAAAGTCCTGGCCTAAGAAAATCAGTCTCTCAAAGACTAACAAAACTATAAGCAAAGCTCTATGTATGTAAACCTATCCAGTCAACCACTATGGTACAATAGCACAGAAACAGCAATAATGGAAGTCAGTCTCTCATGGGAATTATTTTTACATCCTCAGTAGAAAAAATTTTTTAATGCTCAAAGGAATCAACCAAAAATCCATTTGTATGTTTCTGACTAAACAGTTTCTAGCCAATTTTATTGATTAAACAAGTTTCCTCAGTTGATTCAACAAGCAGATGTACTTTCAAAATCTTTTAGAAAATGAATCACCAAGTTTAAAAGTTCAGTTCTGCTTGGGGCAAATTTTGGTTCAGAAAAGTAATAATTCCTCACTTATAGTCTCTCTCCAAGGTGCACATTCATGGACAGGAGTAATCCCACTATTTCCTCAATGGTGAGAACTCTGCTAGGCAGAGTATGTCCAGGAATTCAACCCTAAGACTCGTTGGTTGGAGGCTAATATTCTAACCAGCCAAACATGACAAACAAATCCATCACACGTACCTGTGGCCGTTAACACCGCAGACTGTGATGTGCTGAGTTTTTCTGCTGGCCTAGTCATATCAGCCATTCCAGCACAGACCAAACCCTGTAAAAAGTAGGAGCATTCAACTTCATAGGGGACAATGTTAAATTACATCAATGTCATGCTGTAGTCAGAATATTGATGCTATTTTTTTTTTGCATTTTGCGTTTTAAGTCATTCAGATATTGAACATGTACAATTCTGGACAGCAAGTATTTATAAAGGCAGTGACAGGCTTATTGTATGCTCTGTTGCATTTTGAGGAAACAGATGTCAATTTTTATAGATCTTCCATGTTCATAATAAATTTGTTAAAAACAGGCCAAAACTATTGGAAAAAATGCAAAGAGATGACCCTTTAAGAAACAAATATCATACAAGACAAATCCCACAGAAACTCCACATCCAGCAGCAAAAATGTTCTTTAATCAACTCAGTTTAGAAAAGGTGGTAGCTTCTAAGGTTTGTCAAAACACTGAGAATTATCTACATGATTTCCTACTGAAACATGTCTCATTGATAACAAGCCATGCTGGGTGCCACTAATACAAATACATGGAGCTGTCTCACGAAGGTGGAATTAATTGCCTTGACCTTAGTTTAGGTCGCTCTGATAAGTTTACTACCGCACCTAGTTCCTCACTGGACATCTTATCTAATCTAACAGATCATCTCAGAGTTAATTCTCGAGACACCCATGTTGATTTTTCTGTATGACTTCAAATCCATGTTGATGACACCATGGCAAGGAGCCGTAAAATTTTATAGTCTCCCTGACCACCATAAAAAACAGAGACTTTAGACCTATTTTTTTTCTGGATCGGGGGGAGGGGGAAGCTACTCTGGGGAATCGAGATTTACCCTGTGCCATGGTCTAACCCTCATCAAGGCTCAGGTGAATATGACACCAATGCTCAGCAGGAGCAAACTAAAATGCTCCACCCACAGAGACTAATGGATCCCGCCAGCCTCCTGAATGCCTCCCTTGACTCAGTTCCCAGCTGATGGCCTTATTGAGATCCTAGGAGATGCCTGAGAATCTTGGAAGCTACTAGCTTGGTTGTTATGGACATATCCAATTCTCAAGATGGAATCAGTGATCTTTGTTTACTAAGGAACTGTGTAATTTGAAGAGCGTGGGTCTCAATTCTCAAATGCTGCTGGCAGAAAATGCATAATGACTGATAGGTTATGGGATATGCTATATGCTATAGAAAGCATAGAAAGGCCCATTAGGTGATGGTGCTGACACCAAAGAAATCCTACTTGGCTGGTACTGTTGCAGTGTCCAGTTTACACCCATCCCAGTTGTGTAAAATAACGATTGCATAGTTTGAGCCCCTAACTTAGGCATGACACCTTTGCTCGGTTCTTTGCTGAGAAAACCTCTCAAATACATTCTAATTTAAAGTCACAGCTGAGACAGCAGAAACACCACAACCCAGAATCTGACTCCTTTGTCATCACTTTGAACTGGTTACTGTGATGAATACCCCCAGGATCCTCTAATATGTGAAGGACACCATTTGTTGCCTGCCTTGGATATATAAAGGATGGACAAATCACAATATGTCCCTAGAGTCCATTATAAATCAATTGTGGACTCCGAATGTCTTTCCTTCTGTCCTAAAACAGGTGGGAAGCCGTGACTTAAAAGAATATTGCTAGAGAAAGAACATTTGGCTGAATATTGCCCAGTCTCTAATTTGGCCTTAATCAGCAAAATGATAGAAACAGTGGTGGCAGACCAACTCCAGGCCTTCTTTGATAAAAACATCTCCTCTAGGTCCTTTTCAGTCCCATTTCAGACTGGGTTATGGAGAGAGAGGTGCTGGGGGCCCTAGTATATGATCTCTCTGCTGCTTTTACTAGACATTTGCAGATCTTGACATAGTGGCCTATAACGTCCTGCTGAGTCATTTGGAGATAGAAGTAGGGATTAAGGAATGTGTTTTGGTCTGTTTAATTTTTTCACAGAACTCAGATGGCTGCTGTAGAGGGCAAGTAATCTACAGCGTTGGACCTGCTTTGTGGAGTTTCACAAGGCTAAATCTTATTCCTCATGCTATTCAATCCTTATGTGAAGCCCTTGGGGTGGGGAAACCATTTGTGGTTTAGGAATAGCATGCCATCAGTAAGCTGACGACACCCAATTGTACGTGTCTTTATCAAAATCACCTGGTGACACTATAGTCTCTGAACCAGTGCCTGATTATTGTAGTTGAATAGCTAAGCAAACAAGGTGAAACTGAACAAGACAAAGGTGATATGGCTGGGAAGGCCTAAAGGACATGGAACTCTCATTTGAATGGGGCCCAATTATCTCTGATTGAATTGGTTAAGCGCCTAGGGGTGATTCTGGATCTAGCTGTATTCTTGGAAAAGCAAGCTAATGCAGCTGCAAAAAGGGCATTCTGTCAACTACACACAGCTTGAAAGACAGCTGACCCAGTTATGTGGTTCTGTTTTTTTGGGGGGGGGGTATTCCCTCAGCGATCCCAACCAACTACAGTTTTTATGTCTTGTATGTATTTAAACTCTGTTTTTAAATGTTCAATGATATATGTTGAAGTGCTTCTAGTTTTAAAAGTTTTTAAAATGTGATTTTATTATGTATGTTTTAAATTGTTAGCTGCCTCGGTGACCCTTGTAAAGGCAGAAAGGTGATACAACAATTTTGTAAATAATAAATGTTAGATTATCTCAAGGCTAGGCTACTGTATGAAGTCTATATAGGTCTGCCCAAGACAACTTGGAAACCCCAATTGGTTCACAATGCTGCAGCACAGCTGATATTGGGTACCAAGCTCAATCTGTGTATCAAGTCCTCTCTGTGTAGACTCCACTGTACACTGTAGGTGCTAACAAGATAAAGTTTCAGCTTAACTGAGACCTTTGTGGTTTGGCATCACTTATGTAGAATATAGTAAAAATATATGCAATATTTCCACTAAGCTGTCAGAGAATACAGCAGCTTGACACAACCAACCAGGGAGCAGATGTCCTTTCAACTCATTGGCAGTATTTCTGCACCTCATTCTTCAAACATAGAATGGTACCACTTAACTCCACTCTGGTTAAACATCACTTAGAATACTGTGTTCAGTTTTGGGCACCACAATTAAAGAAGGATGTAGACAAACGAGCATGTACAGAGGAGGGCAATCAAAATGGTGAGAGGTTTAGAGGCCAAGATGTATGAAGAAGAGTTGGTTCTTATATGCCGCTTTTCTCTAACAGAAGGAGTCTCAAAGTGGTTTACAGTCCCCTTTCCCTTTCCTCTCCTCACAAGACACCCTGTGAGATGGGTGAGGCTGAGAGAGCCCTGATATCACTGCTCGGTCAGAACAGCTCTATCAGTGCTCTGGTGAGGCCAAAATCACTCCGGTGTCTGCATGTGGTGGAGGAATCAAACCCGGCTCACTAGGAAGTCCACACTGCTAACCACTACACCAAGCTGGTTGATTGAGCTTGGTCTGTTTAGGCAGGTTGTAAGTGGATGGGCTGAAGGGACTGGGTTAGTGCTTGGCTCTTGTGGCCCTTTCTTGCATGCCCAGAGAGACAAATTTCCTCCAGGCCAGACTGGTCAGGGATTCTGTTTTTTGGGGGGAGCGCATCATCTGGGCATGGAATTGGGGTCACTGCGGGTGGGCAGATAGTTATGAATCTCCTGCATTCTGTAGGGCGTTGGACTAGATGACCCTAGATGACCCTTCCAACTCAATGATTCTATATTCTGGCTCTGTTTGTTGGTCAGTATTCCAAGACAGGAGCTGTCTAGCCATATGCAAATAATTGCCCAAATGAAAATGTTTGTAGTAATTTCCAATATAATTGTGCTGCAGTTTATAGTTTTAACTCATGGGATTCATGCATTTAATACTGGCCTAAGAGGTCAACTTACCCATTTCATAATAGGTGCCCAGAAAAACACTGTTTTGGGACCTGCAAGAGGATACTTTAGTTAATGCACAAGACCAAAGAACTGAAGCAACACAGAGTAGAACTACATATGCTAGATGTTCAAGTCAAGTAATAAGCAAAATATCATTGGGATGTTCTGTGGACTGGCTGCTATGTAATATTTTGAATAATGGCACCAGTTAATTATACTGGTTCTCAGAACAGCAAGTAGTTCTTCTGGACTGACCAGATACAGACCGTTAAAGGGAATACCCCAGAAGTTTATTCTTCCTGCAGTTTGGACACACTTCCCCCTCAGTATTTTGCCACTTGCAAGAAGCTTCTAAGTTCCTGCAAGTAGCAATATGGTTGTAGTCACAACATACCTTCTCCATGGGTTAGGAGGGGAAGGGAAAATACAACGCCCCAACTCCTCGGTGCAGTGGTCCCCTACCTTTTTATCACTGGGGGCCGGTCAACGCTTGGCAATTTTACTGAGGCCCTGGGGGGGGGGTAGTCTTTTGCCGAGGGACGTCGCCACCGCCTGAGCCCCTGCTCCACTTGCTTTCCCGCCAGTGCCCCTGACTTCCTGCTGTCTGCTGGGGGGTGCTGCCAGCAGCAGCTGCGCAATGCCATGCCAAGGGGGAGCCCCAGCCATGGTGCCCACTGGAGAACACCAAAGGTGAGCAGAGTGGCAGGGCAGCCCCCGTGGCAGCAGCCAGGGAGGAGGACGAGGAGCCACCGCGGCCCGGTATTGACTGATCTGCGGACCGGTCCCGGCCCAGGGGTTGGGGACCACTGCCTCAGTGAATAGAGAAATGGCACAACTACATTATTTTATTATTTTAGAGACACCTGAGAAGTGCCCCATGATTCATATCCAAATTGCTATTTTAACCCAGATGTCCCCAGTCACACTAACCAACAGCTATAATATAAATATTATATAAATACATAAATACAATATACATAAATATAAAACCACTACAAAAATGGGCAAGTGTTTAATTTATTTTAACATGCAACAGACTACATCCAGGTTTAATTAAAGGAGAAACTTGGAATATTTTGAACAGCAACTTTTCAAAATAGGAGATACATTTAATTTATGGTACAGCCTTTTATTATGGCAGTTGACATATTGATCCGCTCATAAATGGAAAGCAGCCTTTTCAAGAACTATGCCCTCATGTGATGACATGAACACTTATCATATTATTGAATGGATACATGTCCTTAAATAGTTTGATATGTCCCACTGCCTTTGAGTGGAGATTATATATATACTAAAGGCAAAGCCCACTACACCCAGGAAAACAACGGGCGTTAAGATGCACACCTGCACCATTGCCTTCCAAAGGCAAGGCAACATGGCAAAAGCTCCTGCCCATCCCTGGAGTCTTGAGGCTCCACCTCCAAACCTCAAACAACATTCCTGATCCAGGGGGTCAGCAACCTCCAGGTACAGCCTGGAAATCTATAATTGGAGGTCATCTGCAGACTATAGAGATCAGCTCCCCAGGGGGAAATGGCTGTTTGGAGGGGGGGGGGACTCTGCAATGACAAAGGGCTTGCTTGGCAGGGGGGGAACTCTATGGCACTGTGCCTCAGAGAGGTTGCAGGATGCCAATCTCCAGTTGTAATCTGGGGATTTGCTAGAATTGAAGATCATTTCCAGGCAACAGAGATCAGTCCCCCTGGAGAAAAGGGCTACTTGGGAGGGACTATTTGTTTTGGGATTCCATAGAAGTGCAGGGATGCCAGGCTCTAGGCGGGAAACAAAGAGAAATGCTGGGTGGCAGTAATTGCTAATAACAATAAACATCCAATAATTCATAAACTTGTCATAGTTTCTTCCTTCAATTAAAATATTTAGTTGATAGCAAAATTTGCTTGAACTGAAAACCTTTCAGTCTGTACATTCTACAGTTCAGTTCAATAAATCAAAACAGTTGTATGTTACAATAAAACATGAAAACATTTGTTGGCAAAGAACTTACAGGGTAGAAACTTTTCCTGGCCACCCTGGGTCCCAGCAGGCCGGAAGGGGGCTATTTCTGTGCCTCCTGCAGCCCCTTCCCTTCAGAAGGCACACAGACTGCCCCAGGAGCGAGCTCGCTCCCCCCCCAGGTCTTCTGAGTTATTAGTTCTTCCTGGCTGAGGGTTCTGTCCTGATTGGGGCTAACCTACCAGAGTGGGTCATTCCTGGCCAAAGGCCATCAGTTATTGGGGGAATATTTCTGAGGAGAGCAATCAGGTAGAGAGTAAATAGCCTACATGCAATTTGAACTGATTGGCCCTCATTGGTAGAGTGCAATTTAAACTGATTGGCCCTCATAGGCAGAGTGCTCTATTGGTGGCACACTCCCAGGGAGGGTGGCACACCCCCAGTAGGGAGTGAGTTGTCAACTTGAGCTTTATTATGTTTAATGATAATATTTCCTTGCATTGTTCCTTTTAAAATAGGAAGTATGCAAGGATATTGGTAACATATAGGCTCGGGGGTTGTCAACTACTGGTCTGCGGCCCGGTACCAGGCCGCCGGCGGCCGCACCTGCCTCTTCCCTCCCCTCCGCAGCGAGAAGCTTGCCAGTCCGCGAGCGAAGCGGCCGCCAAAGCAGCCGCTTCACTCGCGGCCCAGCTACCTTCTCACTGCGGGGGGGGGGGGAGAGGCAGGGGCGGCCGCCTGCATGCCGGTGGACATAAACATACATGTGCGTTTGAGCCCCCGGCAGACGCAAAGGTGCATGCGTGGCAGCTCCGTGCATGCGGCTTTGTGTGGAGCTGCCACACATGCGCACGTGCGCCCTCCGGTGGGAGCACAAGCGTGCATGCGCGGCAGCTCCACACATGCGCGATGGTGCGGCACCCAGGCCGCTGGCTCTCCCCCACCCCCGGAAGTGGTCCTCAACCAGGAAAAGGTTGGGGACTGCTGTATATGCTAGTTTCAACAAAAATATTCTACCAGTCAAGGTT
Organism: Paroedura picta; assembly: GCF_049243985.1. Taxonomy (NCBI): domain Eukaryota; kingdom Metazoa; phylum Chordata; class Lepidosauria; order Squamata; family Gekkonidae; genus Paroedura; species Paroedura picta. Next base: position 41,749,394 of record NC_135374.1, on the reverse strand, counting down.
AATAAAAATCTTTGCTTAATAGGTTTAAGAGTTATAAATTGCACATTTCGTGCAAGTGAAGTTCCATTATTCACTATGCCTTTGAGTAATTCTAAAGAGCTTTCTATTCAGAGCAACTATACAATGGACTAAATGAGATGCACCAAGGAATGCCTTTCTGCTGACAGCAGTAACTTTCCCCACTGCCTAAAAACAATGAGAACTAGGGGAACTGGGTATTTTACAAATTTAACAATTGGTAAATTACTGTAGCATATGAGAAACTCGTAGCATAAGAATCAGACTTTTTTAATTACACAGAAGTTATCTCCAAACTGGCCATTTAATTTGGAACTGCCATGATTCTCTCACACAATTGCAATGAATGATCCTGCTGGCAGCACACTGTGCTCTTCCTTTTTTTAGAATTCTTGTGTACAGATTTGGGGTGTTTTCAGTATTTTTTTAACTTCAAAACAGAATCGCATGGCTAGCCTTATAGAACAGAACAGTGCTTTTCAGTCCCTCTTTCACAAGGAATGTTCAGACTGGTGATAGTGGCAGTTTCCAGCTTGCAATTTCTTGATTTTACTATCATTTTAGTAATAGTGATGTCACTATCATTTTTAACTGTTTGGTAAAGGGGGGGGTCTTCTAAAAATCCCAGATCCATCAATGTCACTGTTATACTTGCAGAACTGAAAACCAACAGCTACAAGGGATTATGCTGAAGGTCAAGGTCATAACTTCCCAGTTGCAGCAGAAAACCTTACCCCCCCCCCCCCAACACACAGTTCACCACATTCTCTGTGGAAAATAAATGTGGAGAAAAGATTTAAAGATTTAAATCAGTTTTTTGTAACACTACCACTGAGCTCCAAGATGTCCTCCCCAAGGAGTTCTTAGTTGAAATTAAAGAGGCTGGCAATCCCACCACAAATCTCCCTCTTTTAAAATCTGATGGGCCTCCTCTTCAATTTGACTAGCTAAGGTCCCCCCTAATAAAAGAGGAAGGAAACATCCCAGCTTTTGAATTTCAGTTTATTCTTGTTTCTCATCTCCCCTTCTTGTAATGCCCCATACATTAGAACATTAGAATTTCCCCTAATCTGGCATGACTATTTTTGCTAGTTTTCAATCCCTAAGGTGTACATTGCAATAAGGACAGAAATTAAACATGGATTTAAGTTTCTTAATGAGGCCCGGAAATTATAAATTAGGGAATCAAAACTGAATGGAGATAATCTCTGAGTAAATGCACTTTGGCTCTCACTGTTCTGTGAGGACAAGGAGAAGGAATTGTAGTGTATGTCCTAGCTTCGATTCTGCTGCCAACTAACTGCGGAAGAGTAATTCTTCAGCAGTGCTAAACTTTTGTGAACTAAAAGGAAAGGGATATTCCTCAGGTACTGACACTTTCATTCTAGGAAATGTCACTTATCTCACTAGGCCATCAAATTGACCTGTATCAAGGCTAAAAAAAACACTGGACTTGTATTTCGTATTGGTTTTGCTCTTGAAAATACGGCTCAAGCACAGTAGCAGTAACAAGTTTCAACTGGTATAATGCTGATCAGCATCTTGGTTCAACACCCTCTCATCACACCCACAGTTGCCAGTGTCTCTCAAAACATTGCTTTGTACAGTAGAGTTTTTCAGAAATGCTGTCTATCTTCAGTATCTAGGAAAACAAAGAGCTGTTGTGTGAGATAGGAAAGCTGCAACACTGGTGTAAGTTTGGATTCTTCCACAAAAGCCATATTCCCTGATACCTGGACTACCCTTTTTTCAGAGTCTTCATGATACCATCTTCAATCTTCAATCACTTATATTTTGGTAAGCCACAAAATCTTACAAGGTAGACCAGTTATTGTGATCTTCTGGTTGCAGATGGCAACCCATAGTTGTCTAAGGCTACTTACAAAGTTCTCACCAAGGTGCACTGTTTTGATGCTTGAGTTTAAGAATCCAAATGTTCACAACCAACATTCACAACACAAAGCACAGGCAAGACTAGCCTTTGGCACCACATTATATATAGCAAATATATAATAAATATTCTGATAAGTAACATAGCTCTTCACATACCATAATTCAGGTCTTGACATATTTTCTTTGGCTGTAGGGGCTGGCCCAAAAATTTAGGAATCAGATTAATTTTAGCCTTAAGTGTTTTGTATTTTAATAACCAAATTTTCTAATATTTGCTACCACAAAACTTAACCCTTCACATTAATTTTTATTAGAGCTATGACAAAAATGCTGCAGTATATACACAAATATAGATTCAAGTGGATAGCCATATTGGTTTGGCAGAACAAAGTTCATGTTCAGGAGCATCTTTAAAACCAACCAAAATTGGTATCAGTTTTCATGTGCACACACACTTCTTCAGATACATTGACATGGTAACATATATACCTATATAGGTAGCATACAACATAATTAAGATGTCTAACAGGTACAGGGACCAAACAGGAATAACAAGTTTAGTTCATATGGTTACCATTTGTTTTGATTCAACTGCAGGGGAAAACAGTAAAGGAAATAATGATGTCAAAATTGGAGATTGATGGGCAGAAGGATCCCTGGGTCTCAGTTAATTACACTCAGCTTTCCACAATTAAGAAGAGTACATCTACCTGTCAATCTCCAGTTTTGAAACATTCATTTCCTTTACTATGTTCCCACCTCCGGAAATTAAACTCAAACAAATGGTAACCATACAGAACAATTAAAATACATATCAAATACAAAAATTTTGGTTAGGAAGCAGAGATCATTGAGAGAATGCTGAAGGAAACAAAAAAGTCTTCACCGGCTGGCAGTGAACAAGCAATGACTTCATGCAACGATGAATTCCTTAAGCCACTAAAAACTGATGAGAGGCAATGCAATAAAATATTTGCAGAAAATACTAGGGCCATGATGAAATCCCTAGGCACCATGGCAACCTGGGATTTGTCAAGCCCCAGCATAATCAATTTGCCCTCAAAAGATCAGCATGGGTAGTTGTAATTTGCTCTTTTTTTTTTTTTTTTGCAAAGCTCCACAGCTGGAAAAATTCCATACAGGAAACAAGTTGAGAAAGTCAGCTGAAGTTGAGAAAGCCAGCTTCAAATAAAAAGAAAGGTAATAGTAGTTTGTTTTCTAGTGGATTATCATGAAAGATAAGATTACAAATAGCTTCTTCCTTTCCCATAGTAATAAATCCAAGGGAAACTATAGTAAACAAATTCAGTCTAACAGAGGTTCCAGCTAGAGAGCAGGAATGAGAGCCATTTTTCTAATCATTGCTTTAACATACAGAATAACAATATAAGCATTACTGCTGGGCTTGCACTGCTGACAGCCACAAATATATATTTGATGAGCTGTTGAAAATCAAAGGTGGATAATTGTGCTGGGCCCTAGAAAATCCAGTCCCAAAGATATGCAATAATTCTTTTAGGGGCCAACCAAAATACCCTGTGTTCTGTTGAAACTACCTTGGGGTAGTCAAACTGCGGCCCTCCAGATGTCCATGGACTACAATTCCCAGGAGCCCCTGCCAGAAAACACTGGCAGGGGCTCCTGGGAATTGTAGTCCATGGACATCTGGAGGGCCACAGTTTGACTACCCTTCAAATGAACATTTGAATAGGAGAGATTTCTAGAAAAGTGTTATTAGGAACCCAGGTTGGGGGAGAAGTTGCTTTTTGTGTCTCAACATGACCCTATTCCACATATCTTCTAGGCTGAAGAAATACAGAAAGGTCTCCTAGAAGAAGGAATTTGCAGCAAATACAACTTTTTCTATCCCTGCGTGACAATTCCCTCTACCCTCCTTTTCACTAGTTAGTCATATATTTGAAATATACAGGGATTCTGTTTGATACGCATCTTTGGCAGCAAGAAACACTGACAAAGCTTTATACCAAAATAAATTGGGAGGTATCATTATGGAAAAGCTGTACATCCTCCCCTTGGTAAGGTCATTTATAATAGGCCTCTCAGTTCTCAGCATGGAAAGGGAAACTGAGGAAACACTCTACAGAGTTCTTTTCAAAGAACTTACAACACTTGGCCCCTTTACCTTTATACACCACACACCTCCACGCCAGAGAAGGTAAGCAGAGTTAAGGGATTTCCAATTGGAATGTCTTAACCATCACTAAATTGTTAACCAAAGAATTATAATACCCTGTGGGAGGAAAGAGGGTGACTTGATTTAACGGTGAGGTGGTACTGCACTACTGAAGGTCAGCAAATCTCTTTCTGGATAGGTCAGGCAAGATCAAACTCAATAGATCTCAGAAGCTTAAACAGGATTGACTCTGACTTGTATTTAGATGGGAGACCTCCAAGGTCCACTAGAGTCATGACACAAAGGCAGATAATGGCAAACCCCCTTCAAATGTCTCTTACCTGGCTGCCAGACAATCCCAGGATCTCCTGCCTATACGACCCAGATGCTCTATGATAGTTACTTTCCCCCTCACAAGCTTCCAGCCTTAAGAAAACCATTTCCAGATATGTCACCTTGAGCTACTTGGAGGAAGGCAAAAAATGTCACCAGCTGAGGCTAAGCTGCACCTCCTGAAACAGCCTGTGTCGTAAAGAATGAACAGCACTTTCTACTTGCAGGCTCCAAACCCGAAAACCTGGACCCTCCTTACCGATTCCGACACACACCTCCTTCCTCAGGGCACACAGGGCAAGCTTTCTTTTCCTTTGCAGTGTCCTACACATGATCACGGGTCCTGTTGCCCGAGTCAGGTCAACCCCTGCCTCCTAAAGAGATCAAGTGCACAGCTAAGAGACCTTTATCGTCCCCTCTCGCCCGCTCCCACTACCTGCAGGATGGTTATAGAGAGGGCGCAGCCGTGGTGGCAACATGAGCTCGATCCGGTCCAAGAAGCGATGGTAAGAGGCACGGAAGCCCGCCACGGCCGCCATCGTGAGTGCGGGGACGGCGCTAGCTGGGAACGCAGCGTCTCCAGTCGACCCGCCGTCCTTCTCCGCCTCGCAGAACCGAAGCCGGACGAGCGCGCCCCGCCCTCACAGGCACGCGAGCAGGTGGTAGGGCGAGGCCCGTTAGCTTCCTCTTGATTGGCTCGCTGAACGAGAACGGGGCGGGCGTTATCAGCTGACCTCCGCGCTATTGGCTTAGCCGCTCCCCGTACCGGCTTGTCCTCCGGCTTCGATGACATTAACACGGTCAACTTCGTGGCCGCTTTGGATGACGACAACGCGATTGGGGCGACGGCCGATGACGTTACGAATATTTGCTTATATTCCGGAGATCGGTTACAAAACCATTTTTTTTTCTTTTAACGCACGACCGAAGCCGTCTAGTCGCTTTGAAACGGTGTGTGAGGCCACAGCAGTCTCTGCCGCGCAGAGTCTGTTAAGCGTGAGAGAAGATACTGCCCAAGTCAAAGATGGTGGCTTTGCCAGCGCGGACACAAAGACCCTCGCGCAGAGGAGATCGTGACACGACCCGCTTTCCGCTCTATGGCTATTTCGGTCCCCCTGAGGGCGGGGCGAGAGCGGGTCGTGCCTGAGTTCTCGCGATAACCCCTGCAGCTCGTTGGGACTCTGAGAATGGGGCGGGGCCGAGGTGAGGTGGGGGCGGGGCCTGGTGCAGCCGAGGCGCCTGTCCGAGAGGGGGGCGAGCCGGGGTGGTGGTGGTGGTTACGCGCGCGCCAGGCGCGCCCGCGGGTCTCCATGGTGAAGGCCAGGGTGGCGAGAGCGAGTGGCGGCGACTGATGTCGCTGGCGGCGGCCCGCCTGAGCCCTCGTGTTGGCGCGCGGGGCCATGTCCCGGGGGTGCTGCACCCACCTACTGTGGGACGTGAGGAAGCGGAGTTTGGGGCTGGAGGAGCCCGGCCTGCTGCGAAGGAGATACCTCGGTGAGAAGGGAGGGAGGGCGGGGCCTGAGGAGGAGGAGGAGGAGGAGGCGGGGGGGGGAAAGAGGAGGAGGGGGCACGTCGCGATTTGTCCCTCCCCCAGCCGCGCCTGCGACGGGCTTGACAGCGCTGAAGGGGGGGGGGGTGCGTGGCTGGCCTGCGGGCCATGAGTTTGCGTCGTTGGGGGGATGTCTTTTGGGAAACCTGACCGCAAGTTTCCACGCGGATATCTTACGGAGAAAGGAGTTCTTTGAGTTCGTCCTTTTTCAAGATTTCAAACCCGAAACCTTCCGAAGTATACATGCACACACAGAGGCACATACTCTGACACGCATGTAGTACACGTGCTTACTCAGGCGCAGCTTTCGTCTTCTGTCTTCTCGCACTTTTTCTTGCTTTTCTTTCTATGCCTCTCTCGCGCCCCCCCCCCCCCCCCAGCCTCAATGCCGTGTTGCACTTGGGCATGAAGTATTTTTGGTAACTGGAGTTCACTTCAACATATAGTTGTGTTAGGGGTTTTCAGGAGGCCTGCTGCGTCGGATATCTCTGTACGGAATCACAACGCGGCTTATCGCTCCTGCATGCAGTGGCCGTGGTTCAGGGTGTACTTAAGACTTGACGGCATTTAACTCGAGCGTCATTCGGCTGTGGCTTTCGTAACTTAGAGAATTGCTTCCTGCACCCTTGGGCGGAAGGAATGCGGTACAAAATCCTTTTTAGAATACTGATATAATTTAAAAACAGTGACTAGTATTTTTTTTGTTTGTTGGCATTAGCAAAGATCCTTTAAAAAAATCCTCCTTATTCCTATTTGTTCTGTTCTCCAAGTCTGGTTTATCATAATCATCATATAATCATAATACATAAAATGTTTGTTTTTATTTTCTGTGAATTAGAAAACACATTGTTGCTTGAGAAACAGTTGTGGCGTATCTTCCATTAACTTGTTATATTTTTGTTTTATTTGATTAAAATATGCTGAAATGATCTATAGACCAGGGAAATTTTGGTTGCCTTTCCAACTTGGGAAAAATCCTGATAAAGGAAGAATTCAAATATTTATGTTGCATTCCCATTTAATTATTTATTAAAATATTTTTACCCTAGACTCCATTGTTAATGCAAGTCGACTTAATGGCTTTAGAAATGGAATTTTTATGTTTATTGTAAAAAATTACTTCAATTTAGTAAAATCCACACATACATCCTCTATAAATATGCATCCAGGTATAGATTTTTATTGAATGTGTTGCATGGGGATGGGCATCCTTTTCTAGATTCATGAGTCGCTTGCAACAAAGTACAACTGAGACATTTTTCTCATAAGATGGAATGTCAGGCTACAGAAGCCCTCAGATAATTGTTTCCTGCTGCCATGTCTGACCTTACACGGAGTTAGGCAGGTCTTTAAATAAAGTTATTTTTCTATATATTTTAATGGATAGTATCTACAGTAGCAAATTAGGGCTGCAGCAATGTATAGAATTAACACACCCACTGCCCTAATTCAATAGCCAAGTAATGTAGCATGATTGCTTATAAAGGCATACATGGAAAGTGGCTTCATTTCAGGAGAAAGGAGAAAAAATCCTGGAGGAGAGAGAGTTTCAATCTGGTGCTCAAAGTAGTTATTTCTATACCGCCCAGAGCTGCAAAGAAATGGGCGGTATAGAAATCTAAATAAATAAATAAATAAATTTATTAATTATATATATATTTATATACTGCCGCTCCCAGCTGGATTGCGGCAGTTCACAATACACATAAAAAGACAGCATCCAACCATAAAACATTAATCAGATCATAAAAGCACATTAAATTACAACAACTATTCCCTATGATAATAAAAAATCAAGATGGCAGTTAAAAAATATAAAACTCTTCACCCAAAATCTCAAGCAGTTGAAACTGATTGACTAAAATTGCCTCACATTCTGGGACAAAAGAATTGTCTTCTGGATACCTCAGCTAAGGCAGGTCACTCAGGTTGCTTTCTCACAACAATTTTGCTTTTATTGCTAGTATATAAATGCAGAGGAATTTCCTTCAGCAATGCAGTGTGCACATGGGAGTTTTCTACTTTTCTACTTGCTGTCCTCCCCTAGCGAATTATCAGAAGACTTTTTGAGAGCTTCTGCACTTTTAAATCAATAATTGATATAGTAATAGGGAGATAATGACAGGAAGAAGGCACCTGTGTGGGCAGGACCTTTGCAGGGCAAGTAAGACTGTGTGAGATAATATGCTTGTGCTTCTCTTTCCAAAACCACCAGAACAAAAGCTGGTTTGGGAAGGAGTGTACAGAGGACAAAGTGTGAAGAAATCATGTGGAAGCAGCTTCAGATTATCCCTCCCCCCATTACATGAAGAAAGAGCACGGTGATGATAATACCTGTTTTTAAAGAGTAATTGAGAATTTTTTTCTTCACAGTTGCATTGGTAAGGGATTAGTTCAGTTAGCATTTGAGTGTTGATGGGGACTGTTTTGTGGGTTTTGATCCAATATTACTTTACATCAGGGATTCCCAACCAGGGGTATGTGGCCTTTCTCTTCATGCCTTAATGGACTGGGCTAGTAGCTAGGGAACCAGCTGCTTCCATTGCTCACCTTGCAAGCATGAGTGAGTTCTCTTGTACTTTTTGCACCTGGGAGGGGGTGGAGTTTGTAAGCCTAGTCCCTCCTTAAACCGCTTCCTGTCTCTTCCCCCCTCAGTTTCCTCAAGCCTGCCTGTTAACCTGGGTGGTGATGTCACTGCTGGGAGGTGTGGCCAGGTGACATCACTTCTGGGACTCCTTGAATCCTGAAAAATTATTTCAGGGGCTCCCCATGGTCAAAAGGTTGAAAAAGGCTGCTTTAGATAAACATAAGTTTTTGATATATTGGTTGTTATTTCTTATTAAACTTCAATATTTGTTTAGATGACAGTGTTTCAATTGTGTATTAGTCACATGCTATTATCTATATGGATTTCATGAAAGCTATTGCTTGTTCACACACAGTATACCATTAACCTTTAAGACCAAACCTTTGCATAAGTATAAATTGATTCATGTGCTACCTTTATGTATATCGAAACTGAGCCTCCGGGGAGGGCGGTATAGAAATATAATAATAAAATAAAGATTCACAGCTAAGAAGTCCTGTAACAGTTTTTAAAAATGCATTATCTGTTAAACTGTAGCCAGTATTGACCTGTTTACATGTTGAAGCCATTGACCTTTCCCCCAAAGAACATGGAATCCCAGAGATAAGTGTTTACTGTGCTAGATCAGTTTCACAGGCCATTTTGTGCTGATAAGTTCAGCTAAAATGTCTGAGAATATTTGAAGTAGCTGAACCAGTACTCTTTCTCAAATGTTATCCTTTCTCTTCAAAAGGGAGAGTGGAATGAAGAACTTATGAGGCCATAGCAAGTGAAGATAACTGAAAGACAACTTCGTCCTGCAGATTGTTAGCTGAATATGATTCTAAAACCTTTAAATTGATATTTTATTTTTTATTATTACATTTATTGTAACTTCTGCAAGGGAACATAAGGTGCAATTGAACTTAAGTGACCTATGATAAAATGTTTAAAGTTTGAAAGAATAACCCCTATCTACATTAATTGTGCTCTGAATGATATAATGTGTACACCAACCAAACCTTTATCACCTGATTCATATTTGCACCTTTTTCTTATATCAACAAAGCTGCATTTGTGGTGCTGCTGACACTGTGTCACATTTTACTCTTTTCTGAAGCAGTGAGAAGGTCTTGGGCAACTTTATAGATTCTGTTTGGAAGAAGGCACTAAAGGATATTTTTGGAGTATCTTTTTGGAAAATATACAGATAGGCAAGAAAGCAGGTGCACAGTAGCCCCAAAACAAGAACTCCACATGTGGTCTTCAAATTAGAGTCAAAGGTGATATATAACTTCAACCACATGAAAACTTACACCTTGAATAAGACATTTTTGGTCTTAAAGGTGCCATTGGACTCAGATTTTGTTCTGCTACTTCAGGTGAACACAGCTCCCCACCTGAATCCATCTTCATCATCATCATCAGTGTATATAATTTGCTTGAAAAGTCTTATTTAAAATGAAAATCAGTTTGCTTGGAGAATCTTTGTTTTTAATAGAAAAGAAATCGCAAATATCTTGATCAACCTACCTTCCTCATTGCAATAGTATATTCTATAACACTCTTTAAATAAACAATTTTACACAAAATCTTTTAAATGAGACCTTCAAACACTCAATAAGATTCAGTGACTGATAAAAAGAATCCAGATATCATGCATCTCCACCCCAAAAAGAAGAGCATTAGTTTCAATGTTTTTAAATTGCCTTATCAAATATTAGCTGGCTAACCCCTTTAATGAAAAAATATCTGCCAAAGTTTCAACAGTGTAATTCTAATTAAATCATCCGATCCAATAACATTTTGTCTGGCTCCCCAGTTAGTAGGTCAGACCCCAGGATTGGCTTACCCTCAATCCCCTTTTCTGGCATTGGCCTACTATGGCCCTTAGTAGCATGAAAGAAGGGAGGTTCAGCTTCACCCCAGGCCACAGTGAGGTCTGGCTCACCACCCTAACCCACCCTTGAACAATGTTTTAAAGGGTGACCTGTAGGCAGACTGGCCCTGGGCTCTATCAATCCCAACAGTACTGGGAGTGGATTGTGAGAAGGACAGGGCCTCTGTGCCTTTTGTACCACCCTCCTGCCTGCCTGCCTCAATGGGCCATGTGCTTGGCCCTTGAGGTCTTTCCTTCTCCCCATGACTGTTCCTGTCTTGCCTCACTTTGGAATGGCTGTTGCTCTGGCTTCCTCCTGGGGCTGCCTGGAGTATTCTCCTTTGCAGGCTGCTGGGTCACTTGCTGCAGCTCCTGACTTGGCCTGCTTTGCTGCTGCCTCTGACTCCCAGGGTGTTTGTGGAGCCGGTAAGTGTGGAAGCTGGGCTGACGGGTTCACATACATTTCTTCCACAAAATAATTACCCTGCAAAAATTATCCTGATCAGAGAATTACACCATAGATTCATTTTTCTGTAATTGTGTCTCATAAAATCATAGGGTTTTCCGCGGAATTGTGCCCCAATTTTTAAAAACTTCTGGGCTGTTGATATATTTAGCAGGATGACTGCGCAGATAAGTTAACTATTATTTTCTCTTTATAATAGACTGCTTAGTTATTATTCATTTGCGCTTTAAGGCACTTTCCCCCTTCTAGGTTTAGCCTTCTTCTCTTGTGTTTTTGAGGATTGATGACAATAGGAATGGCCAACTTATGTAGCATAGTCATTACATTATTTTCATGGAGCTAAAGCCTTTTAGGTTCAGCACTGGCAGGTAGCCTGAGATCTCATTATTAATATAGTAGCATTAGTTTGGAAGGAACTCTGTAATGCTATTTAAGAAAGTTTATAGGTCTCGTGAGAGTACTTTGCTGAACACTGCATTTTCTGTAGGGTGTCAGAAAAGTTTGTTCAGCACACTTGACTAGGCAAGATACACCTTTTGAATGCTTTTCTTGCTAGCCTTGCATACATAAGCACTTTATTTGCAAGTTAGTAAACTGATTTGAAGACAATATCAATTAGGGGACTCCATGCATTTTTAAGTAAATTTGCAGAAGAGACCTTGAAAATGGTTTAGTAGTATCGGATTTTTTTCTGGAAAAATAGGATCTCTCTCCCCCCCAAATTAAGAATTGTAAACTACAAATTGCTGTATTTTAGTAGATAAATTATAATGATGGCCTCCCAGCCTTCAGTCACCTTTGCTACTGAAAAGTAGAATCTAGAGGAAGAGTTGGCTTCTATACCCTACACATATAAACATTAAATCCCACTCCAACTGGAGTAACCACATTTGGAGTAACTCTGGTCGAGAATGATTGCTGTAGAGTAGGGGTAGTCAACCTGTGGGCCTCCAGATGTTCATGGACTACAATTCCCATGAGCACCTGCCAGCATTTGCTGACAGGGGCTCATGGGAATTGTAGTCCATGAACATCTGGAGGACCACAGGTTGTGACTACCCCTGCTGTAGAGCATTTGTGCTCTTGAGCTTCTGATGAAGTGTTGATGCCAAGATGCAACATGTGTAAAATAAGCCTTTTCAAGATCACTTAATATTAATATTCTTTAATCCTGGGAATCAAATGTTCATACATTAAAAAAAAAATAATTCAGGTTGATGTTGCAACATTGTTTACTTCAGTTGAAAGCTCAAGGGTCTGTAACATTACCAGTGACTAAACAGGAAGGGCTATATTTAGCCATATGCTTATTTAGGATCTGTGGTATGTCTGAAAAAATAATAAAGACATAAAGATTGTCATGAACAAAATTGTTTTGTTATATAGAGCATGTTTTATGCATTATTTTTATTTGTTTATTTGTGTATGTATGTATGTATGTATGTATGTATGTATGTATGTATTTGATTTCTATACCGCCCTTCCATATGTCTCAGTGCGGTTTACATACAACATGGGGATACATAGAATGAATTAATATATAATATAAACAAATACAAGAACAGTAATCTAAATAACACAGTTTCGGTGACCTTACATCAGTGGTCCCAAACCCGCGGGCTGCGGCCCGGTGCTGGCTCGGGCCATGGCTCCCTCTCCCCGCCCCCCCCCCCCGCAGTAAAAAACTTCCCAGGCCGCAAGCTTGCGGCCCGGGAAGCTTCTTACTGTGGGAGGGGGGGGAGAGGGAATCGGGGCTGCATGCGTGGGCAGGCAGTTGCCCTGCCGGTCCCCAGCTTCAAAAAGGTTGGAGACCACTGCCTTACACAATATAACAGGAACAGAACTTAGCTAAGGCCCTTAGAGAGGATAGACTGGTTCAGACCATGGAGAGGATGTCTGAGGGGGAATGTCTGTCGGTCTCAAGCAAATGCCTGGTGGAGGAGCTCCCTTTTGCAGGCCCTGTGGAATTTTGGGAGTTCAGACGGGGCCCTGATCTCTTCAGGGAGCTCGTTCCACCAGGTGGGGGCAGGACAGAAAAAGCTCTGGCCCTTGTGGAGGATCAACGTGTTTCTTTGGGGCCAGGGATCACAAGCCAGTTGGTGGTGGCAGAGCGTAATGCTCTTTTGGGAGTAAAGGCGGAGAGAGAGTAGATTAGAGTGAGATAGGAGATTGCATCTTGACAATTGAAATTAAAATTAACCATGAAGCTAAAACTCAGCTTCACTTATTTGATGAGGGTTTTTTTTAAAGATGCCTGTTTAGAGCATCATGATTGTAGCAGTCAGAAGACTCAAAGGTTGTCGATATTGCATCCTGACATTTCTTTAGCGTATGGCTCTGTATTTACCATTTCATCAAAACTTCTTGAAGTGACTGTTTTATGAATTTTGGCAGCAAAACCGTATGGAATGTTGGCTTTGATTGGCTTGCATATATAAGTATTTTGTATGTAGAGGAGACCTTATAATGGCAAAATGTTGTTGAGTATATATAATAGAAGAACTGCGTATTCTCTGAGGTTTCAAACAAGAATAGTAACAAATTTGCTAACAAATCTTAACAAATAGTAACAAATCTGTGATTATGTTAAAGTAGATGTTGAGTGATTGAAGATAGGAACTTCATCTTTACTCAGGCTACAAATACAGAAAACTTACTGTACATGTATTGTGTGGTTTGGCCCTTGTTCTTTGCCATTCCTGTTTTGTGTAGTGTGTGTGATTTGTAAACATTGTTTAGTCAGATGTTGAAAGTAGACCATTTAAATGCCCCTCAAGTTAATGTTTTTATTTTCTTTTGAAGAATCCTTGCACAAATAATATTTTAATATATGGGCATATAGAATTCTAGGGTATGTTGTATGATGGAGTTCTTTAAAAAAAAAGAATTACAAAATGGCCTCTGAGAGAAATCTGAAACATTTGATTGTCAGCAGGTGACTAAGGTACCTGTTGTCTTAAATTGTAAGTGATACCGTGAATCAGTATGCTTAGTTCTGCTTGAAAATAACATTTTTTTCTTTTAGTGAGGATCACTAACTCATCTGGAAGTGTTCATTCTTGTCCTTGCAGATAAAGCCACAGAAGGTGTCAGGGGCTTGTAGCATGTGCTATTTCTCAAGGAAGGAACACCAGAACTTTTAAAGTGCTGAGGCCAGTTGGGGCAGTCTGCTCAAGTTTGGGGGGGGGGGTATGTATTGTCTCTTGGTACTGTATTGATTTGGTGATGGTATACTCTGATTCTTCCTTATAAACTCTCCTTTTTGTTGTCTCATTCTTGGGGCTACACAGCACATTTGACAGAACAAAATTGGGAGGGATTTACACATTGCTCAGCAACTTCACATACACCATAGGGAGGCTCACCTTGAATATTTAGAACCCTGGCTGTAAAGCAGTACAATGCCTGCTATAGAAAGGAGAGTGAAGTAGGTTGGTTAACCCTTCTTAGATGAAAGTTCTGTAAGTATTCAAAGCAGTTTGCTAATTCTGCTATTTTTTTTAAAAATAGGAAGAAGAGAATTTATCCAAAGATTAAAACTTGAAGCAACACTGAATGTGCATGATGGCTGTGTAAGTGGTCCTTTGAAATGTTGCTTAAAATATTTTTGAACTGTACTTTTCTGTGGAAAATATGCAATGTACTTAAAGGTATCTATTTTAAGTTTTATAGAAGATTTACTATATTATTCAGTTTAGTGCATTTTGTTAATGAGGATCTTGTACTTTCCATGGGGGTTCTTGCAGATAGTTTAATACAGTGTATTATATGAAAATTATAGTAATTTTAAAACATGCTTAATTAAATTTTGTCAAATATAAACATTCTTCCTTGTCTTTTTCATAAGTATTTAAAGGAAACTTTAAAATTGCAGTAGTGTAAAAATAGTATCATCCAGAAGGTTGCAAATGGAAAAGTATTGCTTGTACAGTTTGATGTACATATATGTGCATAAACAGTATTCTATATGCTGATTTTCTTCCATGCTGGGTTATTGCACAAGGAAAGCATATTTCACATTTAAAAACAAGTTCTGTGAGTGAATCACGGCTAAGAGCATGGCTGTTTTCAATCCCTTTTTAAAGTTTGTGTTTTGCTGTGACGCTTATAGGAAATATATGGGTGGGGGGCATTTTAAAATCTGTTGACTTTTGCAGAACATCATGGGGTTTTTTTTGTTTGGAAAGCATAAATCTCAACTGTGTAGTTATCTT
Organism: Paroedura picta; assembly: GCF_049243985.1. Lineage (NCBI taxonomy): Eukaryota > Metazoa > Chordata > Lepidosauria > Squamata > Gekkonidae > Paroedura > Paroedura picta. Next base: position 41,734,342 of record NC_135374.1, on the reverse strand, counting down.
TTATTCTTAATATTATTTAGGTTTTCTGAAGAATTAAGCCTTATTTTAAATATTTATTCATAGGTCAACACAATTTGCTGGAATGATACAGGAGAGTACATTTTATCTGGGTCTGATGATACTAATCTTGTAATTACTAATCCATACAGTAGAAAGGTAAGATCCCCTCTAATATTCTTGTGGGCAAAAAACTTGCTTATATTTATACATGCAATTGTGTTGGAAGTGTTTTTTATTATATTGTGGGTTCCTAGGGTTATGTTTCCAGAAGGATGTTCTGTTTTGCTCGACAGTTATTAGGTTTACAAGAATAAGACCCACCAGCATTCTACACAGGACTTTTCATTGTGACCTTGATCCCACCCACCCCTATCCCCCATGTATGCTCCTCTCCTGCTGCTGTTCCCACAGCACCTTTTCTCATGGTATTGATTTTGTTGCTTGTACCTCAGAAATATTTAGGACTTCTAATTTTGTGTATTGCTGACATGTTAGCTGCTCTAGTTTTTTGTAAAATGTTGATTATGTTGGCATTTATTGTACCACTTTCTGTTCTTCATGGCATTCTTTTAATTCATAAATGAAGAATGTTGTTTCATGTTTCATTTAGTACGAAAATACTTCTAAGCAATAATATACCGTTAATGAATGTAAAAGTAAATAGGCACTTGAAATAGTTGGTACAAATATAAGGTCTGTGAAAAATAGGTGGTCTTGAACAAGTTGTTACTTATCAGCCTCAAAAAAAGAAAAGTTATGAACATATAAGACAAGGATAGATGATAGCCTTCCTGTGGTTTTCTGGGGGTAAAGTGGGAAGGAAATATATGTATTTTCAGTTTTTCATGTATTACTTTAACTTAAAACAGTTTAACTTTAACTTAAAATAATGATTGATTTCTAGGTTTTAACAACCATTCGCTCAGGACACAGGGCAAATATATTTAGTGCAAAATTCTTACCATGCACCAATGATAAGCAAATTGTGTCTTGTTCTGGAGATGGAGTCATTTTTTATACCAACGTGGAACAGGATGCTGAAACAAACAGACAGTGCCAATTTACATGTCACTACGGCACAACTTATGAGGTACTGCACTATATTACCTTATATGTCTTTTTTTCCTACAGAGATGTGAATGCCCTCAAATACCCTGGCTGTTATTTTCACACTTATAATTAAAATATTGTTGACTGTAAGCCTGCATTGTGTAGGCACTGCAGCCCCTGCACCAGCTCCCATGCTTTTCCTGAAGGGCCAGAGAACGATGGGATAAAGGGAGAGGTGACAAAGGGACTCTGTTTGAAATTCCTTAGATCCATTATTTATTTGGGGAATGGTAGAGGACAGGAAGGCCTGGAGGATTATTGTCCATGGGGTCGCGAAGGGTCGGACACGACTTCGCACCTAACAACAACAACAACAACAATTATTTATTTGAGTTGGTGTTGCATTATCAGCAGTATCATCAAATGTTTATAAATACTGCTTTATCTAAAATAGTTCAGGATTCCTGTGTTCAGAATTAATTCAGAGTTAAAAAACGCTTCCCAATATATGGAGAAGTTGAGTTGCCCTTTGATACTTGTATTTATTATCCAAGGAATACCTTTAGATTTTCCCAAGAACTTGTGTGTGCCCAGTAGATTATTAAACTTTTTAGGAAATTTATTTATGCTTGTATTTATTAGCCACCACTCCCAGCACAGGTGGCTCGTGGCAGCTTAAAAGAAAAACAATAAAACCCCATAAACAACAGTAATCTTCATGGCGGACAAAAATAATCTATTTCCCTTCCCCCAGCTCTGTCCACAGCATGACACCAGGCCATGCTAGTCCCCAATGGTCCACAATCATCTTTGGAAGAGGCTCCCATGCCCAGCTGACTGAGGCCAATGTCTCTACAGGGACTATACAGGAGCCTAAGCAGGGAAGGAACCAATCTTCCTGGCCCAGCCTCAACCCAGAGGCCTGGTGGCATTTCATACCCTCATTTCTTATGATATAGAACTTGAAATGGCTCTCAGTTTCAAAAACTGCTTTTTATGTGACACATGGAACTGCTTTTTAAGAAAAATAAATCTCAGATTTTCCTGGGCTCACAGATTTACTTGCGTGGTTCTTATGATCTTGGTTTTCATTTATAAATCATCTAATTTTTGCTATATCAAATTGTTATTGTTTATGTTCCAGATTATGACAGTCCCAAATGACCCCTATACTTTCCTGTCATGTGGAGAAGATGGCACTGTAAGATGGTTTGATACTAGAATCAAGACAAGTTGCACAAAAGAAGATTGTAAAGATGTAAGAGACCTTTGGGTGTAAATAAAAAGCTGTACTATACATTCAGAATCTCCTTAGCTGCTTGAGTACTGCAGCTTAGGATTCTAGTGAGTTGTTGAAGGTATGACAGGAGAAAACTTTTAAAAAACCCAAAATAAAAATCCAGGAGCTTGTATCCCATCATGTAACTCAGCATTGTTTGAAGTCTTCCTCCATCTTTCACTGAAGGAAGGGATATTTACACTGAATTAAAGCTCTTTAGACTATAGGAAGACTTCAGGCTTCTCTGAGCAGAAAGGTAGGATGCATATTTTCTTGTTTTTAAAATTATTTTGATGATCTTGCTACTGGTGTTTTTATCTAAGTATGCATTTTACCCATATAGTTTTTTCAGTATTTTACAATGCAATCTATTGTTTCATTTTTATGTTGCAGCTGTTTTCAGTTATTGATCTTGCTGCATCATTCTTGCTTCAGATCCAGTTGTCTTCAAATAAATCTCATGTAGCCTGCGGCCCCACTTTTTGTAATATTCCTCTTGTTTAAGCCCACTGAAATCAGTGGTTTTTAAGACTGGAATAACTCTGTACACTCACTGTCATTTTAAACATCCTAATCATTTTTGATTAGCACAGAGACCTGGTATGTGCTCTTTATCTTCCTAGACAAACTTCAGTAATTATTGTGTTTGCCTACTGATAACATACATAAAACCATTATTTTAAATGAGGGCCAGTGAATTAGTAGGATTTAATGCCAGGCGTTCACATGCTTTTTAAATGAGTCCAGTATTTTCCCTTTATTCTAGGATATTTTAATAAACTGTAGAAGAGCTGCCACTTCTGTAGCTATTTGCCCTCCAATTCCGTATTATCTTGCAGTTGGTTGCTCTGATAGTTCAGTAAGGATATATGATCGGCGAATGCTTGGGACAAGAGCAACAGGTAGGAGAATACATAATATTGTAAAGTGATTTGTATTTGAGTGCTACATTTGAATTTCATCACATCAGCTTTTTAATGTGGCTGTTTATTAGAAAGCATAGTTTCTGTGTAGAGATTGCTTTCAGAGGACTTGATTATTTTTTTTTTTGTATTTACTATAGTAACATGTTTTACAATTTGAAAAAATCTGAAATTCTTCTAGGGGTGGGTTGAAAATGTTCTTGTAACATGGATGGAAAATTATTAATGTGCAAGCATTTATCTGTGGTTACTTGGAGTTCTTTTTAATAGAAATGCAGGATAAAATTTTTAAATGTGACTAAAAGGATAGTTGGGCTGTGATTCAGAGGCATACAAGCACACTGGCATCAATTTCTTACTGTTTCATTGAACCAGTGGTCATCACTTCTTTCCACATATTCCCGATCTTCTATTTAAAGTCTGAATTTCAAAAAACTCTCCTGAGCAAACAGAACAGTTTAAATTTCAGTGCAAGAACTGTTTAAACATGTAACTCAGCAAGAAACAGTTGCATGCTCATAAGAGGGGGTAGTGTCCCTTCCAAAATTGCAAACTTCTGTAGCAGCCAATACAAATACATGCAGGTTATGCCTTGTAAAAGGTATTGTTATCTTTGTTAAATGTCATTCAGCATAAAAATTAACTATTTCCTAACTGTCCCTGCCCTGAGCAACTTGCAGCATACAATTTTACATGGAAGGAGAATGGAGGCAAAAAAATGGGGAAGAAGAATGTGTGTTACACATTGATCAGGGGGTAAAGGGTAAGGGCTTGTGGGTTCCATGATGAATTGAGGGCAGTAGGGTAGATTGGAGAAGGGTGTAGCTATCATGAAGTGTGCCTGAGGTAGGGGAATAGAATGGAATGGGGAGAGATTTAAAATATGTTGCATGTTGACTGATATGTTAATTAAAATAATCTCACTGGCTTAGTTTGAGTCCAGTGGCACCTTTAAGACCAATAAAGTTTATTTGTAGGTATAAGGTTTTGTGTGCATACACACTTGTTGCATGCACACGGAAGCTTATACCCAGAATTAAACTTTTTCCGTCTTAAAGGTGTCACTGGACTCAAGCTTAGTTCTGTTGCTTCAGACCAATGCAGCTACCCACCTGAATCTGTTGCCAGTAAGAAAACAATTGTGCAAAATTTTGATAGTTTGTACACTGCCTCCTTTCTTTATACTTAATCCTAGCACTATTTATCCAGTGTGATAAAGGCATCACATCTGCTATGTGTTCATGATATTAGAACACATGTTATTAGACCTATTTAGGATGAGGGCAGAAAGAAATGCTGTCACTGTAAAACATTCAGACTGACAAGGAAAAAGTTGGTAAGCAGTCAGTACATGGTTTTTTCAGTTTGCAAGATCTTTTGTGATAAAGCACTCTTCCTGTTTTGACTTAGTGTTTCTAAAGGATACAGTGGATGGGTTGCATTAATTTTTATATATGCAATGCAAACTTCATTCATTTTTTTGGTTTTGCAGGTAATTATGCAGGTAGGGGCACTACAGGATTGGTTGCACGTTTTGTACCTCCCCATCTCAATAACAAATCCTGCAGGGTAACATCTTTGTGCTACAGTGAAGATGGCCAAGAAATTCTTGTGAGTTATTCTTCAGACTACATATACTTGTTTGACCCCAAGGATGATACAGCTCGAGAACTGAAAGTTCCTTCTGCAGAAGAGAGAAGAGAAGAGGTGAGTGTGTGTTGCCAACAAAATCTTTATACCAAATATTGAAACAGTTCTTGAGAAATACTATTTTTTAAGGGCCAGTGCCATATCTCATAGTACCATTTAATGTCCGCATATGTTACTTGGGCAAGAAAACTTTCAAAATTGATTAATTGGAATGAAGGAAGTGGAAAAGTTTGCAGTGTGCTTGGGAAGATAAAACTATGATGTTATCACCTAGAAGATAACATATCTTTATTGGATTATTGATCGGTTTAAAGGATTTCTAGCTGAGTAATGATTGATTGTGTAAATACATTTGTGTGTTATTCAGTCCTCAGTATTGATGTTGTTACAGTAATTTCAGGAACCATAAGCCAACATAAAATTGACCAAACAAAAATTATTTTTCTGTAACCTTATTAAGTTGTACTGACCAAACTGTGGAATGGCTGTTGGGCTCATCCATTTCACCTTCCTTGCACCCCTTCCCTTTTCCCTTTTCTCCTCACATACGCCAGTTCTTTCCTGGTTCAGTGAAATCAGAGCTTTTATTTTCTTTGTGGCAATTAAACTTGGTCCTTTTGATTAATCAGAGCATTTGTCGAGACTCAACCAGTTAACCTGCTTAAAGTTTATAGCCCTAATTTTGATGCTAGTTAAGGTAGAAATTAAGAGCCTCTTGTGGTGCAGAGTGGTAAGGCAGCCACCTGAAAGCTTTGCCCATGAGGTTGGGAGTTCAATCCCAGCAGCCGGCTCAAGGTTGACTCAGCCTTCCATCCTTCCAAGGTCGGTAAAATGAGTACCCAGCTTGCTTGCTGGGGGGTAAACGGTAATGACTGGGGAAGGCACTGGCAAACCACCCCGTATTGAGTCTACCATGGAAACGCTAGAGGGCGTCACCCCAAGGGTCAGACATGACTCGGTGCTTGCACAGGGGATACCTTTACCTTTTAAGGTAGAAATTAACACCACTACTTTAACAGCAGGTTGATTTATGTATTATTTCCTTTTGTGCTGGTTAGTAATATGAAAATTCTAGAAAAGGAAATTCATTCTACCCTGCTAAGCTTGGTTGTTATTATTGGGCAGAAGTGTGGGCAAGAATAAGAGATCAGGATGTTGTGGTAAGCTACTTTTAGAGATATGCAATAATATTTATTTATAGACATGTGGTCACTAAGCAATATACACATCATTAAAAGTGTACAAGGAAAGGTGCTCATGGATGTACAATATCAAATAGAACATAGAAGAGGAGAAAGGACATGCTTAAAGAATGACAGGAATACATGCTGCATTACACACTGTTTGTCCACCCACTTGAATATAGCACTTTGAGGTTATAAAGACAATTTTATAAAAAGCATTCATAGTGATCCTGAATAGTGAATCAATGTGAAAATGTACTGTTCAATTATAGTGGACATACTTTCATGGAAATCATGAGAGGAGTTGTAACTTATGTGTGCATATTTGCCCATTGTGCACAAATTGTGTGTTTCCTTGATGACAAGTAGAAAGATCTTTAATCTTTTAAAGCATCATGAAAATGTATTTTTGTAGGTAATTGCATAGGTTAGAGGAGAAATACAATTCTGAATTGTTGATTATTAAATCATGAGCAAGGTGGAAGTCTTCTGGCATGCCATGATGTATATACTTTTACTTTGAAACTGGCATTGAAGAACTTCTGTCTGTTCCATGCTGTGGCTGCAAAAATTTGCTGGGCAGGCTTACCAATATGAAATTCTACTCTAGATATAGGAGCAGCCATGTACTGATAACAGAATGTTTCCTTGAAGACAGGAATAGCAACATGAAGAGATCATCTGGCACTGTTTATAAGAATCCCTCAGTAGTGTTTCCCAAAAACATATTCAGCCCTACATGTTATTCATTCAGATATAAAACTGATGAAAGCACATATAACCAGATTATGAAATGTTTCCTCCAGTGTACTGAATACATTTTGTAAAACAAATAACTGAAATTTGTTTTAGGGTGTAATTAGGGACTGGGTGTAATGAATTCCCTATGCTCAGCAACCTCTATTTCTTGAAAAGCAGCCCCCTCCACCATGCTACAAGGCCAATTCTTTTTGAAACAGAGGGAACTCTTAAGAGCAGTTTTATAATTTTTTTTTCTCTTCAAACAAGGAAAGATGCTCCAGTTTCTCTACATATTTCTTCCATTGAAAAGAATGTTGTTGGAGCAGCGTAAAACAACCAGCAATGAATAAACTTAAATCACAAAGCTAGAGTACACCAGTGCAACAGTATAATACATGCAATATAGCAACATACAATTACATAGAAATAACGCAACAAAGCTGACTTGCAAAATTGGAGAACAGTGCAGTAAAGCACTGTCACATATACAAGGAACAAAACAAAGAAAGCTTCCTATTGTCTTACCTACTATCAGCAGCAGTTCAAATGACTGCCAGGTATTGTGTTAAATATATTCTTTACTACAAGGAGATAACCAGAATTGCCAAAAGATAATTCTGTATTTAATCATACACCCCCTCCAACAGATCTTTATTTCCATTTACAGAATAGGGAGCAGAAGTTCCAGCTCATTTCCACCCAATTTGGCCGCTATGCTATTCTTGGGGGTCTGTTGATGTCTAGTAACAAACTTTCAGAGAGCATAGTGGGATGCCCCACTCTGTAAAGTCCACAGATACATGCTTGTTGTCTTTAGCAAAGTCATTAACTCTATTTCTGTAGCCGTCATTGCAAGCAGTTGCAGGCAACTAAAGAGTTTTTCATTGGCAAAATCCATAGCTGTTGTCCAATGGCTAAAAAGAGCCAGTTTGGTGTAGTGGTTAGGAGTGTGGACTTCTAATCTGGCAAGCGGGGTTTGATTCTGCACTCCCCCACATGCAGCCAGCTGGATGACCTTGGGCGCGCCACAGCACTGATAAAGCTGTTCCGACTAAGCAGTGATATCAGGGCTCTCTCAGCCTCACCCACCTCACAGGGTGTCTGTTGTGGGGAGAGGAAAGGGAAGGCCAATGTAAGCTGCTTTGAGCCTCCTTCGGGTAGAGAAAAGCGGCATATAAGAACCAATTGTTCTTGTCCTTCTCCTTCGCTAAAGTACCATGCTTTTCTCTATTAAACATAACTGCTCTGTATTCTTAAACTAATATAAGTATATTTCTTTTGGTGAAGTGAATTCATACTGGGTGTGCGTAAGCCCTTGGGTTTTCCTAAAGCAGTTGTTTAGATTGCAGCCTGTAAATAACAGAGCGGTCCTGTTATGCCTGCGCTGGTGCACAGTGGTTCCTTTTTCAAACCAAATTAATTGTTAAACAAGAATTGTCCATTCATTTGTCTTGCTATGAACAGTACAAACCAGCAACACTCTTGTAATAAAAAATCAGAGTCCAGTAGTACCTTTAAGACCAACAAAGATTTATTCAAGGCATGAGCTTTCGAGTGCAAACACTCTTCATCAGACTAAGTCTGATGAAGAGTGCTTGCACTCAAAAGCTCACGCCTTGAATAAATCTTTGTTGGTCTTAAAGGTACTACTGGACTCTGATTTTATTGTGCTACTTCAGACCAACACGGCTACTCATTTGAATCTATTCTTGTAATAAAAGTGTGAGAATTCAGCTTTTAATATATTAAATCAACTCAATTTTATGAGCTATGGAACTCATGCATCATAAATGCTGGTGGTTATTGTTGCCCTCTATGCATTTGAATTAAGTTGAACACAATATTGTTCACTGTGATGATGATAAAACAATATTTCTTTTGACAGATGTTTTTCCCCTTGTCACTTTAATAGTTGTTAATTTGATTTCCTCATCCATAATTATTAGGAAAAGGCTGAGGAATCCCCATTGTAGTGATGCCTGATTCTTTTCATTCTGTTTCATTCACTTCACTCTGTGCTTGTAATTTTTAACTATGTTTAATGACTTCTTACCGATTTTATTTTTATAGTGCATCATGGTCAAAGTAAGATTGGAATCACCTTTTAATGCTTTGTTTGTATTGTTGTTATGACTTTGGCTTTAACAGTAAACCTAAACTCAACCGTGCTTGCTGTGCTTCTCTAGTTACGGCAACCTCCTGTCAAACGTTTGCGATTACGAGGAGATTGGTCAGATACTGGACCAAGAGCAAGGCCTGAAAGTGAACGAGAAAGAGATGGTAAATTTATTTAAGTTCCCTGTATATCCTAAATTCATGTTGTTATGTGTTTTTCTTCCTAATCTGCCTAAAAATGCCAAATAATTTTTCTTTCACACAACTGCAGCAGCCAGGCACTTAGTCGCATCAAGATGGAAGCAGCAAGAACTGCCTGGTGTGGACATAGGGTTAGATAAAATTAGGGAGTTGCCGCAATGGCAAAATTGACTAATCTGGTAAACAGAAGTCCACGGGAAGCATTTAATGACTACTGGGACTTTTTCCTAGAATTTTTTGGTTAAGTAAAAACACACTCCCATCTTCTTCTACATTATAATAGTTACTGTAAAATAATAAATAAGAACACTTATAGCGTATTTTTATGAAGGAACGCTGTGGAGAGATATTCTATGTACTATGAAAGTATAACGTAATGTGAAAATTATTTCTATTTGCTTATATATGTTCTAACAAATTTATGTTTTCTATGTATTTGTATTTTGCTGATATAAAACAATTAAAAAAAAAAAAGAAATGGGCAGATTGTAAAAACAGGGTACAATTATGCCCTAAATGACTTGGAAGATATTTTATAGCTCTATTTTACAAAATGTAATTTTGCTCTCCAGTTTTTGCCTCATTTTAAGCAGTTGCTTTTCTTCTGTAGAGGCCTAAATAGGCAAGATTTCAGTGCTTTTTCATGCAGAGGGTCAGAAATATTGTGCTGCTATTGTTAAAAGCTTTATCATCTCTACTTACACACAGGGGAGCAGAGCCCTAATGTGTCATTAATGCAAAGGATGTCTGACATGTTGTCAAGGTGGTTTGAAGAAGCAAGTGAAGTAGCACAGAGCAACAGAGGACGAGGAAGATCTCGGTCTAGAGGTGACTACCTTTAACACACCCACAGTTTTCAATATCAAATAATAGTGAGATTATTTTGTGCTTGGAAGTGGTATTTAATAGATTTTGTTAATGTTGCAAACTTAAGATCCTTTCTCATGATCTACTGTGTGTTCTTCAATTCATTTTTTATCAGATATATATAACTAGCAACATAGTTATAAAACATAAAGTTATTTGTTACAAAGTTGTTTGGTTGTGTGTGTGTTTTTTCCCCAAAGGCGGGACTAGTAGATCAGATGTCTCTGCTGCTTCTGGTGCCCTTGCAAGTATTGAAACAGAGGCCACAATGGAAGTGGATGGTCCAGAACAGCTGCAGTCATCCTCCTCCACAATGTCGGCACAGGCTCCCTCAACGTCCTCCTCAACAGAAAGCCCTCCTTCTACTTCCTTACTGTCATCGCCTGACAATGAACAAAGAGCTTCCTTAGAGACCCCTGTACCTCCCACACTCCATCCATCTGGTATGCCAAAACTAAGCTTTCCCTTTGAAATGCTTTAGGTCTCATTTACGCAGGTTTGTTGGATGTGTGGTATAATTGAAATATGGATTTAATATGCCAATGTTAAACTTGTTTTATATTTGGCTGCAAAAGTGTATATGTTTTCAAAGAGGGGCAGTTCAGGTAAAACTGCAAATCCTTTAATAGTAAATACTAATTATTTCACTCAGAACTTCACTAGATGGCTCTGCAAAATTGGAGTTTGGCTGTAACTCACTACAACACAGTCACCAGTAGTGGCCTGCCCCCCAAAAAAACAGAGTAATAGGGCTAGCACTAGGAGTCTTCCCCAGCTTTATAGAACAACTTGGATGTTACAGGAAACATGCCTGCATTGCAACCTATGAGGAGGTGCCTTGTCTGCCTGGGACTTGCAGACTAGAAGTTATTCTAACCCTAAGGTTTTTTGACTAAAACCATTTTTTGCACAGGTAATGTGTTAAATCTGAAGTAACTCCATTTTATAATATGAACCATAATATTGCTCATGAAGGTGGTTCTACTGTATCATAGGGGATGTGGGAATACTGGGTCCAACTCACTACTTTTGTTTTTTACTTTGAACATCAGAACCTAATGTATCACAAACTGCTTTTGAAAGTCACTTCATTTCCTAAAGCAGCTTGGTTCGTGGCATGAGGATTACTATTCATGAATACACAATCGTTTGTATCCCAAGCATTGCTAAGTTTGTAGTTATGTTACGAAACTAAGAAGACATCTGTCCCTTGGGTTTCCTTGTACCAGGCTATTCTCCATACTAGATATCTAAAGGCTTTGTCAATAGCAGGTACAGATAAAAAGCAGGAACCCAAGCAGATCTGCTGTCTCCTTTCAGATCTGAAACATTCTATGCATAGAACATGGAACTACTGTGTGGCATAGGGAATTTGTTCTGGATGATTAAACACACACACACCTGTTTGGCTTAGCTTCCTTTCTCCACCTCTGTGTATACGTGCCCCATTTTCCACTTGAATTGAGTATCTTTGATCTGGATCAGAGTCATGGATTGTCAAAAACAAAGAATAGCATCTTCACTAGGCAGGCAGATATAGCATAAGAAAGGATTTAAATTTTGGTTAAAGTAAGCATTGGGGAGAAAGAGGCAAAGGCTATAATTTATGGCTAGAAGGAAGTACTGTGGATAACAATAGCAGTCTCTTAGTTATATTTAGGCATCTTGCATGTTCTGATTTATTCATTTCATTGTTTTGATTATAATTGCATATTAGATTATTTTAAACAGCACAATCTAATTTATGCTAATGGTACAATCTAATTTATCAAGATGTGAGCTTCATTCAGGGCAGCAAGCCAGTATAGAAATGAAAAATACATTGCTTGCATAGAGATTATCTTTGCATAGGGAAAATGTAAACTGGATAGACCTCTGTACATGTATGGAAACTGCAGATGTTTGTCTTGCTGTGCATGTAATTGGAAATCATTGCATGTTGGGTATTTTCCGTGTAGGAAAATATCCTTAGATTCATCTAATGAAGCATTATGATTGCCCAGTTCCAAGAGTGAAACTGGAGACTACCTGAGAGCCGTTTAACATAGAATAAAAGTATCTGCTGAGTGTTCAGAGATGCACAGAAAACGTTGTAATCTACAGCAAATTACTTCCTGGTGAAATGTGAAGGATCTCTCAGAGTCAGACTAGAGATAGGGCTGCTGCAAGAATTGTACTGCCATTTTAAAGTTGTTTAAAATGGTATGAGGGTCCGATCCTAATTGGACCTGCAATGTGGCACTCTTCTTGTCTCCTCCTGAGCTTTTTAAATTGGTGGGGGTAGGGATACAGCCATTTCAGCACTTGATAAGATGCTGGGGGGGGAATGCCTCGTGGTGACCACAAGAACACTGTTGCATTTAGTTTGGATTATAGTATGCTTTAAAGTTGAAAGTGTGGACCAAAATTAATGGATTAATTAAGAATTGTGCTCTGGAGATGTATGCTCTCCATTCTCCAGTAGGAATCAGCCTGGCCAGTAAGTGTAAGTGCTGACGTACCACAAGTTAGGGAATTTCATATAATAATAATAATAATAATAATAATAATAATAATGTGGGTTAAAGCTCTGTAAGTGGGCTCAGGGGCTCAAGAGATAGGAAATATGCTCTAATTTAGCCCATGTTATGTCAAGAAATAGGTTGTTTGATCATTTTGAAGATACTCTTATCCATACATGCACCACGAATGATGTACTCATTTGTTACCTGGATAGGGTGAAAAACATTATGTCTGAAATCAAAAGCAGGATTCAAAGAGCTGCTTAAACTCATTCCTCATGGAATTTTGGACTTTTCCCCCTTGATCAGATGAACTGTGTCACAAATTACATTTACTTCCTTTGATTTCTGTAGTTGTTTGTCTTGTAGCATAGGGTGCTATTTATTGAAGAAAAAGAAGCCCATGAAGTTTACAGAATTATTTCCGTAGTGGTTGGAACTCTGACCAAGACTGTCCAGACAATCAAAAAAAAAGTTTGAAGTTAGCCTTATTTCTGCTGTCTTACATTGATACATAAGCTGCTTTTACATGTTCAAAATCAGATACCTAGTTTTCTTGATCTTAAACTTAAAGCTCACATTTAGGCTCAAACTTAATCTTTTTTAACCTTAACATGTAATTGCATAGCTATAATATGGAGTTACTCCGGATGGACCCCAGATTTGTGAATGTGTGATTCCTACATAGTTAATGCAAGGCACTTTTTTGTTGAGGAGAGGGTAGTTATACATTCAAAGGAACTTGAATTAAAAAGTGACACAAAGAGCTTTTTGTATTCCATAAGACTCAGTACCTTTGGAAAAGGTATTATCTCTGTCAGGGTACATATAATGGAATACCTCAGAGTTGTGGTGTGGACTTAAATAAAGTGATTGACAGGATACAATTACTCTTTAATTTATCCTGTTTGGAAGAATTGTGTCACTGGGAAGCTTGCAATTTCCCTTTTCCTAGGCCTCATTGTGTGGTTTGCCCCCTCCCTCGAGCACTTTGCTGTCCTCTTTTTAAATATGTATTAATGTATTAATGATAAATGGGTATTGGCAGGGTTCCAGGGCTGTCTACTTATACAAAAGAGAATCTCATCCTCCTACTGTAGCTCCAGTACCATATCCTGTAACATTCTACTTTGACCACAGGCATCAGGAGCAGGCTTTTAGGGGGTTCAAAGGACTACAATAGGAAGGGATAGATAGGAAAGCCCTGTTTCTTGAATGGAATTCTGCTCAGGGTAGTTGGAATCCCGGTTATTGCCATTCACTGTGTTGTGGCTGTTACAGCCAAACTTCTCTTTGGGACGTGTAGTCCAAACAGAAAACTAGTTAAGGCTTTTAAAGTGGTTTATTCACCCTGTTTACTAAAGTCCTGCCATGTCAGCTTAAAGCACTTGTCACTCAGACAGAGTTGTTTCACATTATAGAATTATTAGGCACTACGTAAGACCCTAAATAAACTGTAAACATGAGAAGACTTTATATGCCTACATTTCAAACACTAGTTGATCTTCCTTAGCAAAGAAGAGGTTAAAGAAAATTTCCATCAACCATTTTTTAAAGGGAAGAGAGTCACAATTTTTTCTCTATCAGAATTTTAGTCCCTATTTTAATCTTTCCTCATTTTCAGTCCATATTGCCAACAGAAACAGTGCTTTTCTTGATCCTGTTGACCAGATTAGCAAAATGTGATCAGTTTTGCTAAATAAAAACTCAAGTCAGGTCACATTATTAATTTCCTATAATGTACAATGTCAACTTGGTATAGAAGATAGACTGCTGCTTTTCATTTGTCTGCCTTTTGTCTACCTTTTAGAGGCTGCATTGTCATCTCAGAAGTATTTCTTAACCATGTGTTTTCCTCAAGACCATTCTGAGATAAGCTACACTATTTGCATTCGTTTAGATTTTTTAAATTCCTTAAACAAATAAGTATGATTTCCTTTTTTTTTTTGAAGGGTAGCGTTGAAAATCTTCTTAAGCCCAACAATAACTTTGATGGCAACAGCCACTTTCCTAAAAAAAATAAAAAGGGACTTTTCTACATGGTGGTCAGGCCTTTTGTCTCCTAGACTCCATGTTAAAATCTTATATGAATTAATGTGTTGAAAAAGGAACCACTCATTAAAACACAAATAACAGTTCATGTGTGTCATACCAGCTTAGCTTTTTCTTTTAAAGTTCCTTCACATAATTGCTTCAATGTTCAGGAGATTGGTGAAGGCTCCAAGCATGAGAAATGAGCTTCATAATTCACATAATTAAGGGTACATTCAAATAAAGCATGCTTTATTTTCGTGCGTACCATTTGCTGAGTATTAGTAATCTGCTTTTTAAAAAAGAACTTTGCTGCTTTTATTCCTCTATTCAGTATTACCTCGCTCTTTAGCCTTTATGTTCTTTTTATCCTATGTTCTATGCCTGCTTCTTTTTACACCCTTTTTTTCCTGTCTGTCAGAATTAATGGCGCCAGAGTTAGCTATACTCCGTAGGGGCCTGCAGCGGCTGAGGCTTAAGAAGGCTGAACAGCAGAGACAGCGAGAGATAGCTGAGGGTTCAGCACAACAGTCTTCCAGCTTTGATCAGTCTTCCCCTAAGGGCTCCTCACAGGACCCTCAGCCTACAGGTTGTCATTTGTCAAGGTTTATTAAGCAGCTGGTGTAGTTACTTAGTTTGTGCTGCTGTTGTTTGCTCAAATGCTTCCCATCAAGAACAAAATAATGCAGTGGCTGCTTGACTGTTCTTTGCATTTGGTGCTGTTTATCATCACTCTGTTAAAGAGGTACTAATAACTGGCTGCATCGTTCCTTATTTCCTTAACACTTTTGTTTTCTATAGTCTACACACAAAGAAAATGTGATCAATAAGATGGACTGCTTCAATATACAGAATTGTAGAATTAAGGGCCAGCTATTCCAGTCTAATGTGCTAAGGAATAATGGGGCTTTCTTGCTTTACCCATATTGGTAGTTTTTCTGGAAGAAGTGAACAAGCTGCCCTGCAATGTAGGGGGCTGTTTAAGTGGCCCTTTCAAATCAACCAGAGTTTCTCCTACAAGTGGAGCAATGCAGGATTTATTATAAATGTAGGTTTAGTCCACGCAGTTTTTGGCCACTTAAGGGCCATTCTGCATCATTAAAAATGTATAACTGGCTTTTACATTAAAGCAGTTAGCCCCAAATATTTTGTTGTATTTATTTGGGGGAGGTCTATCTTGATTTCCTCATATTTTTGTTGTGGTGCACAATTCATAATTTAGAATAGGCAGCAGAATTTTAGAACATTCTGAGGAGCATAAAGCAAAAAAGTGATCTGTGATAAAATTAATTTCTTTCCATTGTTAAATTATATGATGTCAAATGTGGATAAATGGTAGGGGCAGGGATCGGGGGGGGGTGTAGGGGTACCATTGATGACAGCTTTGAGGTCATTTTCAGGACCAACACAGAGTGATATACTTCCCTAGGAATCACTTTGGGGTTTTCCGCGATGGCCTTTTTTTGGTATTATTTTTGGAGTGGCAACAGGAAATGGGAGCTC
The DNA here is from genome assembly GCF_049243985.1 of Paroedura picta. NCBI lineage: Eukaryota > Metazoa > Chordata > Lepidosauria > Squamata > Gekkonidae > Paroedura > Paroedura picta. Next base: position 41,718,297 of record NC_135374.1, on the reverse strand, counting down.
CAGTGAAATGGTAGTTCTAGTACCTTGTAAAAGGAAGTTTATAGTTTCTTGTAGTTATCTGTTTACCAATCATTAAAAAATATGTTAAGAGACTGCAAATCAACAATGGCCTGCTCATGAATTTATGAATGAAAAGCCCATCTGATTGCTGTAATCCTTAATTTCAGAAACAAGCTGCAAGGTCTTACATTGCTCCAGGATATAAGATTTATTTGAATTGGGGTGCTGAAGCAAGATTTCATCCCTCACTGCAGAAATAAGGCTTAGTGCTTATCCCATGCAAGTAGGCTCTGTTTTTCCAGTGTCTGCCTCCAGACTGCCTAGGTAGGGGACATACAAGCCATGCATACTTGAGATGCAAGGTCCTTGGGACAGGACATGACAACGGCAGATTGAACAGCAGTTCAAGGTGGAAAAATTTCTACCCACCACTATAATATTTGTAAACATGCTGCGTTGTTTAAAAGACCTGGACTAGTTACCACATCTTTACCAGCCATATCTTAAACAAAGAAGATAGTTGAATTGTTAGTTCCAGATTAGTGCCAGATTTTCATTTTACATGCACATACGTTTCCTGAACAGGCATGTGCAATAATGCTAAAAGAATTCCTTAATATTTGGTGTAACCCTGAGATTTCAACCTGTCATCTTGAGAAGGAGACTGAGAATCTGATCAGTGGGCCAAAGTCTTGGATGTGGCTATGCTAGGTACAGCCTCACAAATATTTCTTTCTCATTATCAAAGACAGGTGATCTTCCTTCCATGGAGGACTGTACTTTTGTTGCAGAAGCAACCTATCCACAAAGATGATATTACTGAGATAAAGTGCACATTATGATTCAGTTTTTCAGTTAATCAGGGTATCATGAAAGTTGTTACATCAGAATGCTGTTGCTTTTTTTCTTCAGATTCTCAAAATAAAAGTCATTGATATTTTGTAGTATCCTCATGTATTAAATTAGCTAATAAATCAGTAGATTAAAAGTAGAGTTGTTCACCAACTACAATTGTTGCATGAGTATGTGCAAGTTTCTCATTACTATTTTAAAAAAATACCTGTTATCTACATAACTAATTTATATGGAGTCTAGATTAAGATATGTTTATATTTAGACTTGATTTATTGCATAGATTTATTGAATGGATAGAAGTACTAATAGATTCCTCCACTTTGATCCCTGTGATTTATTGAAAGCTAAGCACTCTGGAGTATTATTTGGATGTAGGTGGTCTGTCTGACAGTGAACTGGGTACTGTAAGATAAGTACTTTTATTGACTGGTCTCATTGTGGCTTGGCCATTCTAGACATTGCAAATGTTCTTCCCCTTTGTCTGAAGCAAAATATTCTTCAGCTAATATACTGATACTACAATGTCTTATATAATTAATCTGCCAAGCAAGCAAAGCTTAGATTTTGGGTGCAATTCAAAGAACATTATGCACAGCTGGAAAACAAAATTGTATGCATATAGAGATTGCCAATTTCCAACCCACATTCACTGCATTGTGGTGCTATCGCATAAGATGCTCGTTAATGGATTTTCAAGAACAGTAGTGACTAGAATAAGAAGGGGGGCTGGAAAAGCCCCAGTACATGTACACAGTGCTTAGTTCTTTAGATCGAAGCCTTTGTCTAAAGGTAACTTTTTTTGTGATATATTTGTTTTCCTTATAGTCAGAAAATCGTTTTTAAAATGTGACCAGAATCTCTTTAGTTTAAACTGGAGTATCACAGAAGTCTCTAGCTTGGTGGTTAAACAAATGAAACACATGTACTATAATGGGAGGTGAGTTTAAGGCTCCAATTTATGGTTTTCTGTTCATGTATTCCCAAGTTCTATCCATATATTGAAGAACAGTTGGCTTTAATACTTCGCTTTTCGCCACCCAAAGAAGTCTCAGTGTGGCTTACAATCACCATAGCAGCTCCTGTGCATATCCAGGCCACTGGTGTATTGTAGAAAGATATGCACAGTCATGCGTGGAGTGGAGGAGGCCGGTGCCTGTTTCTCTGTTGAATCGTAAAGGGTTGAAGAAACCCTAGAATCAGAATAGTTGATGTCATAGCCAACACCCATGTTCTCGAAGGCTAATATTGGAAAAGCTGGCTACCTGTCTACGTTCTTTGCCCTGGAACATAACAGATTTTTTTATTTACATCATTTCTATCCCACTATGATGCCCACCCCCAGTCTACTTCCCTCATAGGCAAGATTTTCTCACCATTTTCCCTTCTCTGTCTGACTGAGCCAACCTTGTGATGATTTTTTTCCTTTCCTGAAGAACTCTGGCTGTCCCATCCTTTCACAGTATAATTTTTTTCACTGTTCACTCAGCCCAGGAACCAGAGGGAAAGATTGAAAGCCCCCCTTTAACTTAAATGGCACTCAAGGTTTTTCTGTTCCAAGTTGACAAAACATTTTATTCAGCCTAGGGGGAAAGTCAGGTGAAATCAGGGGTAACATTTCTGGAGTAATTAAATATAGATAACTCTCACGTAAAACCAGTGTATGCACAGACTTTAGTTCTTATGGTTCAGCCTAAAGAGAGTTTCTTAAGCTTTTCACAGTGACTTAAATCTTTATGTAGAGAGGCTTTTGTTCCATTGTTTCCCCCAAACACTCAAGTATACTTTCTTTGAGTATTTTGTTTTGGTTTCCAGAAGGCTTGTGCATTCTTTCCAGCACCCAAACCCCTACTCTTGAAATAACAGTATTTGTCTTGAGCTTCTAACTGACTCTTAAAGTCTCTAAAGGCAGTTTCTAACCATACAAGTCCAGGGCTATCACTCTGTTTAGTTTCGGTAGGGATATTCCATCTTAGAAGGTCTACCTCGTTGCCTTGGTCAAGAGTCTCCTTGCCAATTTTCCTGTCTGCTTGCAGTCAAGGGTGAATTCTAAAACTGTCAGTACTTGATTCTTCTCAATTAGGGCTGAAATCAGACTGAATTCTCCTCAGCATCCAGTTCAGAAGTCTTTCTCTGTTCAGCTGATGCTAACCAATCGAATCTCTTGGAACAGCCTGTCACTCAAGGCTCTCTGGCTTTATGAAGAATTAACCTTTAGCTGATTGTACAGCACTTCTAAGCTTTTAAAAGGGCAGTCTGCCACACCCACCTTTCTCTGCAGTAGGGGCCCAAAGTAGCTTATATCATTCCTTTTCATTTAGTTGCTTTTAGGATGCTATATCTTTATGGATTGGTTACTTTTGCATACTTATTAGAGCAGACTACCCAGCACAGTGGGCACCAAATGAACTCCTGTTGCCTGCATGTAACCCACTGTAAACGTATCTACATTTATGCATTGCACTGAAGTTTTTGCATTCTGTGAAATGTAAGAATTTATTTATGCTTACATTTCTTTTCTGCCCTTTCTCCAGGGTCTTAAAACAAATCACAGCAAGGGTAAAATTGCATATAAAAATAGAATACAAAAATAAGATTTTGTTAAACATGATAAGTTTTAAAATGTTAAAAGAAGAGAATTCAATCCACAGTTTGCCCAATTCTCTCTGTGGGAGGTGTTACACAGAATCCTTTAATTGGAGTAAAATTTGGTGGATTCTGACAGGGAGGCCAACAGATTTCAGTCATTGTTTCAGGCCCGGCAGAACAGCTCTGTCTTGCAAGTCCTGCGGAACCATTCATGGTCCTGCAGGGTTCTGATCTCACTCGGGAGAGCGTTTCTCCAGGGCTGAAAAAGTCTAATATCCTTTGGGCTAGGGATCCGGAGCAAGTTTTGTTCATTGGATCTTAAGGCTCTTTAGGGGACATACATTTATTCATATTTGTGTACTCAGTAGAGCCCCTCAGAGCAGAACAAATGTTATATATGTTTATTCAAAGTATTCACAGAATGTATGTCTTCAAGATATAGTCAGCATAGTTTAAAGTCATTAAACATGTTTTTCAGAAGCATTTTGATGTGTTATACTTAAACAATAGATTTCTGTGTGTTTTTTAAAATGATAAATTAATCCCTGCATGGATCGGCACCCATTGATTCTGAAGAAATGTGATATATATTTGTAAAGCTGCATTTCTTTTGCTGGAATTTATTTAACATGTAAGCATTTACATTTGTATAGGTTCTTCACAAGATTCTAAAACAGCAAAAGCTGTATTGTTATGACCACATTAGTAGAATAAACTAAATTGCCTCCATAGTTGCAATGTCTATGTAATGTGTTGTGGTCACACTTAAAAACACTTTTTTTTCCAGATGACGAAAAGTTGAGCCCACGAACAGGAACAGGTGAACCTGTTTTAAGTTTACATTACAGTACAGAAGGAACAACTACGAGCACAATAAAACTGGACTTCACGGATGAATGGTAAGAGCTGACTGCTTTCTCTAATGTCAGCCATGTCTTCAATCACTGTGTCATTTTTACCTTGTTTTGTTTTTGTAGCTGTCTTGTACTGCTCTGTAGTAACAATCTGAAGAGATATTACATTAGACTATTGTAGGGAAGAGATATGACATTAGAATAATGAAAATAGCATATGATGTGTTCAGTTTATGGAAAATGTACCTGTTCCATGAATAAGATCTTTAAAATACTGGAAGGAACATGTAAAGATTGTCTTGCAGAATTTGCTGCAATAATATGTAGTGGTGGGCCTAGCTTAGATGACTAGAAAAGAGGAGTAAACAAATTCATGATCATTTGGTAGTTATTCTCCATGTTCCAAGATGGCATTCCTCTGGATACTGTGGTAGGGAAGCAACATGGGGAAGCTTTGCTTCTGTTCCCTGCTTGTAGTTATTGTGGTTGATCACTGTGGATACCAGAATAAATGGAAATTTTGTGTAAGCCAGCAGGCGTGCTGTTATGGAATGATACGCAAACTGCCATCTGAAAACCTTATTTTTACTAAAGTGTGCAGTATACCTTTCCCCCCCTATTTTATGACACAAAAATCAGTATACACTATCACACCAATGAAACTACTAACCCTGATTAAGTGCATACATTATTTATTGAGAGAATGTATAAGCTGCATCTACCAATACCTTATCAAATCTAGTTCACTAAGTAAAAACAATGTTGTCAAATCATTTAAAAGCCCAACATTATCAAAAGAGTCATAGAGTTGGAAGGGACCTCCTGGGTCATCTAGTCTAACCTCTCCTGCACTATGCAGGACACTCGCCACCCTATTGTTCATCCACTGTAACCTGCTACCCCCTTGAACCTTCACAGAATCAGCCTGTCCATCAGATGGCTATCCAGCTTCTGTTTAAAAATTTCCAAAGATGGAGAGCCCACCACCTCCAGAGGAAACCTGTTCCAATGAGAAACTCAGGAACTTCTCCCCCCTCACTCTCTGTAACATACTACTGCCAAGACAAGTCTCCCCCACCCTAGATTGGTGTATATGGGTACAATCTGTCAACCGTTATTGATCCATCTGACAGAATTAGGATCCATACAGCATTTTACCAGCTTGTCAACAAGAATATCATGTGGAACTTTATCAAAAGCTTCACTGAAATCCAGATAAACCATGTCCACAGTATTCCCTTGATCCAGCAAGGTAGTAACTTTCTGGAAAAAAGAGATAAGGTTGGTGTTATTATATATTCTCAACGTAATTATTAGTATATAAGGCACTATAAACAGGCCAGGGGTATAAAAACAACATAACATAAACACAGAACAATTTTAAAAATCCATAAGCCAGTTCTCAGACTAGAAGCAGACCCTAAAACAACTAAAAAAGATAAGCCTCCTTAATTAAAAGCTTGTATAAAAATAAATATTTCAGCGTGACACCTAATAGGTAAAGCAGGTGCTAGGTGAATTTCCAGAGGGAACAAAACCTGAAAAAGCTTGATATTTAGTTGCTGTCTGCCTCATCTTTGCAGGTGGGATGGAGAGGCACAGAGAGCTGGTCTTGGGAGATAGATCTTACCTGATATTCTGGACAGTACAATAGAAAGTAGTCTGGTATTCAAAAGGTTCTATTGAAGGCTTTAGAAAGTAAGAACCAAAACTTTGTTTTCAGTCTGTAAACAAACAACCAGCAAATGCAGATCTCTCAGCATAGGGATAATACAATGTGTATATCGAACCCCCAATTGTATTCTGGCAGCAACATTTTGGATTGGTTGACTTTGGTGAGGGCATTATAGTGATCTAACCCTGGTATGATTAAACATGGACCGCTGTGGCTAGTTTCCATTTTCCAGGAATGTCCATTACTGATATATCAGCTGGAGCTGATGAAAGGTGTCACATGCCATGGTGATGACCTGAACTTCCAACTGTATCCCTTCAAAGTGCAGCCCCATTCAGCACAAGCTGACCCTGTTGTTACCAAGTGACCTTTTCACTGACCAGCTGCATTTCAGTACTGTCCACATGGAACTTAAGTTCATTGGCCCTCATCAATCCCATTATCTTCTCTAAATGCCTCTCAGGACCTTCAGAGAGGAGCAGAGGTATGCGTCCTCTCCCTATTGGTGACACTTCATTCCAAGCCTTTGAACAGTGTCCCTCAGTGGTTTCATGTAGATGGGGGACAAGATGAAAGGAACATTATGGTATAAATACTGCTGAGTCAAGCATGTATTGTGGTTTTACAAATACAACTGAACAGTCATTGAGTAAATTTTGCAAATGGTTTCTGAAAAATTGCCCTAAAATGTCTTTCATCTATCTGGCTTTTTTCAAATGTTAGCAAACCTTTGAAGATTATTAGAAGTGGTAGCAAAATCACCCTGTTTTTGTAGTTTTTATGTTGCATCTCTCTTTCTCTTTCTTTTTGCATGATCTTGTTGGTAGGAGCAGCACAGCTTCAAGTTCCAGGGGAAGTGGAAGTCACAGCAAGCCTGAAGGTCAGGAAGAATCCGTAAGAACCCAGAGCACAGAGGCACCAACACCAGAGAGTGAAGAATCAAGTAAGATGTCAAGTTATAGCTATAGCAAGGTCCATATTCTACCTTCATGTTTTTTTAATATTAAAATATATTTTTTCTACAAGGATTAAGTTTGAGTCCGGTAGCAACCCGGTAGCAACCAGACTTTTAAGACCAACCAAGTTTAATTCTAGGCATGCACATGAAAGCTTATACCTAGAATTGAACTTTGTTGGTGTTAAAGGGGCCACTGGACTCAAACTTTGTTGTGTTGCTTAAGACCAAGATGGCTACCCACCTGAATCTGTGTGTACCATGTGTAAGATAAACTTTTCAACTTGATACAATGTTTGAGCAAAGCTAGATTCATGAGGGAGTGGGGTTGCAGCAACCCTGTGGAATTATTTAATTTATTTTACAAACTGTGTCTGCCCTCACAATGGCTGCCAAGCTGAATTGATATCCTTTGCACTAGCAGACCTCAATGCCATAATACAAAGTGCTTTTGAAACTATTTGTAGGTAACTTGTCATGTAGTATAGGAATATTTTAAAGTGAAAAATAAGACAAAAGTACTCATTGAACTGATTTCATGACTCTCTTACTCATCTGGGTTTCAGTCTCCTGGAGCCAAGAAAACCATCCGTGTAAAATACTATCACAGATTACAAAAGAGCAATCTCTCATAGTTCATAATAGGTGATAAATATTGGTAAAGTTAAAAACCTTTTAAAATACAGTTATGAACAAGCTGGCTGGTAGAGTTGGATCCAGCACTGCCTTTCCACAGATGCAAGGTCCTCCCTTGGAGGACCAAAATGTCAAGAGGCATTTCAGGCTGCTGTGGAAGGGTGGAGCTGTGAAACTTGTCCTCCAAGAGTGAAGGTCTTTATGCCTGTGGAAGTGGAATCCTGCCCATAAAATGCTCTGCAAAGGAGAGCTGGATAATAGTCCTACAGATCAGGGAGCCTCTTGCATCTGTTGGGTGCCTCTTGAACTTGAGGAAAATGCTGCTGCTAGCAGAATGGCACTGTGGGATGCCATCTACTGGATTGCATGAGGTATGCTAATACAAAAAATTACTAGAAATAGTTTTGTGAATATTGATATCTCTCAATTCTACTTGCAATTGACCAGAAGATTTCTACTACTTAGCCCATTCTGTGAATAATATGGTTGGCCTATATATATTTTGTATATTCTACTGGACAGCCAAGTTTTTTGATAACCATTTTAACCATACAGAGACAAACCTCATTACATATTTTTTAATATTGAATTTCAGGGGTCCTTGAAGAATCACATGAGGATATTACAAATGTTGAAGAGCTGATACTTACAAATGAAAATGTTGGAACACCACATTCAGGTTTGTTACATATTAGTGTATAATACAGTTGTCCATGTCTTTTGGGTTTCTCTTTTCTAGCTACATTTATTAGTTATATCTCGGTCAGCAACTTATCTCTATTAATATTGTTTTATAACCTTATAACATTCTCAGACATATACAAAGTGTGGTCAGTTTGATAACTTAGCAGGTTTTCATTGTTCTATCAGATGATGCGTCTGACCAGCCTGAAACTAGTATGGAACAAGGAGATGATTCTCAACTGGACATGAACACTCCTCTGGAGTCTGAAAGGCTATCAAGCAAAGATGCAGAAGAGCAAGAAAGTCTGACTCAGCCAAGTAGAGAGTCCACTGCCAACCCAAATAATACAAATCATGAACCTCAGTCCCGGCCCGATTCTGCAGGGCTCGCTTCTCATGAAGAATCATCCACAAGGAGTTCTGTTTTCCAGGAAACGGATGATAGTGATGATGACCCTGTGTTGATACCTGGTGCAAGGTATCGTGGAGGAGCAGGCCACAGGTTTGTATTACAGTATACTTTCCCTCCACCACCTTTCCCTAATACTTGGTAATTTGTTTGAGGAGAACATGGAGAACTTTATGCAAAGCTTCTTGCTATAAGGTGGGCATGAAAATTATGCTTTCATTTCACATACTTCTGCTAGATCTGTAGCTGTGGTTGGGCATTTTTAATTTTACCTCAATGCATTGCCTCTGCTTAAATACATTCTTAGAATATGAACTAGATTTGCATATGTTCCTTCATATTTTTAGTTTGTCATGTGGGTTTAACATGACATGGATTTAGAAGTTGTTTACCCATGTATTCTCTGTGGCATGTTTCCAAGATGAGTATACATAAAGGATTTTTCTCAGTGATTTCTTCACACTTGTGAAGTGGGTTGGGTTTAAGATCCTGTATATCCAAGACTTTTTAGTGTTTAATATAAAATTGATAGTAAAGAGGGATCTCATTTGAAAATGTGCTTGATTTTATACTACTTTATTTTTTTGCCATTTTTGAAGTTCAGTTGTATCCTGATTTTTCGAGAATGTCATGTTCTCATTCTAGCTTCTTCTATACGTGTGTGTATTGAGGCAACTTGAGATATGGTAGATTTTTAGGATAAATAATCATTACCTATTTTTAGGGGAAATGGTAGAATATCTAATATCTTAATGATCTTTATTATTTTTAATAATTTCCTCTTTCCTATTATATTAAGGTTCCAAGTAAAAACTACATATGTCTTTCTCATATGATGAATTATGGCTTAGTCCCATTTAAAGTTAGTGTGCACACAAAACTGGCCTTCCTTTGTTGAATAAGGATAAAATGCAGAATGCTTGATGGGTTTTATTAACTACCAAATAGGGAAGTTTTCTAACTTCAGCCACAAAAGAAGAAAAGTGATAACCTGAACTATTATTGTTGTTATGTTGTTAACTTACATTCTCTAGGTAGTTTAGGGTGGGATTCATATGAACGAATACATCCTGTGTTAGTAGTTTGATTACTGCTCCATTCAATGTGATTTACTCTGCAATGTGTGACCTATAAATGACAAAAATAGTTCAAATGTACAAATTAAATATTTTTATTTGTGACCCGTTCAGTTTTTGAACCTTTATGTGACTTCTATTTATTAGTAAATATTGGGTTAGATTGAGTGATCTGTCAATAGAAGGCACAGGTAGATGGAAATGTTTCCCTTGTCACCATCAGAAATTTGCGACCTTGGGGAAAATCAATTCCCAAATTCATGAGACTAGCATAGCCATGGGTCAAGAGGATGTTCCGGGGAGGACAGGATGAGATGGGAGTGAGTTGGAAAATCACTCCTCCTACTGTCAGCAGATAACACTGATGTAAGATGGAGGACAGGGTGATTGTGCCTCCTTCTCATGCAGCCCCCTAAAAATGCACATGGCTATTAGTCCACAATAGGCATAGGCATGTACATTTGGATCTACCCAAGCTGAAAATCTCCCTGAAAAATACCTTACTGGTATTTTTCGGGTAGAAATTGGCTTCCCAAAAGTATCTAGGTGTTCTCTAAAAATTCCTCTAAAAATACAGATACGTTTGGAAAGTTTGTCAGGCTTGTACTGCAAGGATCAGCTGTTCCAATGGGAAACAAACTGTTCCTGATGGCTTGGCCTGGTTGTAAACTGATCTGCATAAGAAGCCAGTCTCCCCCCCCCCCCCTAGGAGGTTTTTATTGGGGGAATGATGGTAAGTTGAGTTAGTCCCCATCCCCACCCCCTATCACCTTTTTGTTATTGTGATTGGTTGGGTCTATGATATGGTTTTATGTCTGGGGGTTTTACTGGGATTGTATTCAGACAATTGTAACCCACCAAGAGCTGTTTGGGAGTGGCGGGTAATAAATCGAAATAATAACAGAATCTGCTGTGCCTCCAGGAGCAGATTTATCCCCACAGGCTGAGCTTTTTGCTGACCACTCATGCAGCCCCATTTAACTGGACCACAGGCAAAGTGAACCCAGCCAGGATCAGTTGTGGCAACAAGGATCAGATTGTTCCCTGCAGGCTCATCTTTGCACTGGCTTTTTAAAGCAATGTATTGAACATGAGTACCCAGCTTGCTGGGGGGTAAACGGTAATGACTGGGGAAGGCACTGGCAAACCACCCCGTATTGAGTCTGCCATGAAAACGCTGGAGGGCGTCACCCCAAGGGTCAGACATGACTCGGTGCTTGCACAGGGGATACCTTTACCTATACCTTTTTATTGAACATGAAAAAAGTAGAGATTTCCAAAGAAATTCTGGATCCAAATACTATACCGGTATTGATATCTGGGATGTCTCTGAAATCCTGAAATGTTTCAGGGTCCAGTAGTCTTGAAAAATACCTATTAAAAAAGATTACATACTCCTCGTCCACATGGGTCCCATGAGTTGGAAATAATCAACTTTCATAGAATGAAAAAAGACTTAGACAAGGAAAAGATCAGCAGTACTTGCATCCATGGATTGTTGGATCCAACCTTTATGTAAATTTGGAAGTTGCTACAAATACCAAAGTACTGATGCTAAGCCCCATTCTAAGTAATTGCATTTAGGATTTTTGCTGGAAACAAGAGGGAAGGAGACATGCAGGAGAAACCATAATGGTGCATAAAATATCTTTTGACTCGCTTGATCTATTCAGAAATAATTTGGCAAGCAATATAAATTTGAAAATTCTAATTTGAATTTAGAACTCATTTTACACTTTTATTTTTAAAGACTGTACATACAGTTTTTATTTCAATGACTTCAACTGTTATTCCTTTCATTAGATATATCAGAGGAACAGCAGTAGGTGATAGAATAATGAGGTAATTCAAAATTCCCATTCCATTGGAATTCTGATTTATTAGATCTTTGATGCAGCATCTAACCATTTCTTGTATTACTCAGTTTTAAACCTACTAAACTTCATTATAGTGAGGGTTGAAGATCAGAGTGACTGCATGTTGTGCTCAGCAATAGTGCAAACAAATTGCTGTGTAAAGATTTAACAACTTTATTGACCTTTTCATTGTGTTCATTAAAGATAACTGCAGAATTAAAAATGTAAGTAAATCTGAAACCCATATTTTTAATTAAAGCACGTAGTGTATTTTGCATGTACCACTATTTACAAGGTCTGCAGATAGATTACCTGTTTTGAAATAATTGGTATTGTTTAAGCATATTGTTCACTAGCTCATGAAGTAATCAGTGGACAAACTTAAAAATACTTCTTACATGCAAAAATGATGAACTGGAATCCATATAGAATCATAGAACCATACAATCATAGAGTTGGAAGGGACCATACAGGCCTTCTAGTCCAACCCCCTGCTCAATGCAGGATCAGCCCTAAGCATCCAAGAAAACCTTTGCTTGAAGACTGCCAGTGAGGGGGAGCTCACCACCTCCTTAGGCAGCCTATTCCACTGCTGAACTCTGACTGTGAAATGTTGTTTCCTGATTTCTAGCCTGTATTGTTGTACTTGTAGTTTAAATCCATTACTGCGCGTCCTTTCCTGTACAGCCAACGGGAACGGCATCCTGCCCTCCTCCAAGTGACAACCTTTCAAATACTTAAAGAGGGCTATCATGTCCCCTCTCAACCTCCTTTTCTCCAGGCTGAACATTCCCAAGTCCCTCAACCTATCTTCATAGGGCTTGGTCCCTTGGCCCCAGATCATCTTCGTCGCTCTCCTCTGTACCCTTTCAATTTTATCTACGTCCTTCTTGAAGTGAGGCCTCCAGAACTGCACACAGTACTCCAGGTGTGGTCTGACCAGTGCCGTATACAATGGGACTATGACATCTTGTGATTTTGATGTGATGCCCCTGTTGATACAGCACAAAATGGCATTTGCCTTTTTTACTGCTGCATCATATAGGTACATGGACACATTTCATGTTCATATTTGCTTTTCTATTTAGAAAGTGCCTCCTTTATTCATCTCCAGAATGTTCTTTAAAGAGAGCCAGCTTAGTGTAGTGGTTAGGAGTGTGGACTTGTAATCTGGTGAGCCAGGTTTGATTCCATGCTCCTCCACATGCAGCCAGCTGGGTGACCTTGGGCTCGCCACAGCACTGAGAGAGCTGTTCTGACCGAACAGTGATATCAGGGCTCTCTCAGCTCCACCTACCCCACACAGTGACTGTTGTGGGGAGAGGAAAGGGAAGGCAACTGTAAGCTGTTCTGAGACTCCTTTGGATAGAGAAAAGCAGCATGTAAGAACCAACTCTTCTTCTTCTAAAGCATTTTGGGGTTAAAAAAATAGTTTGCTGATTAGGAAGGTTCCCCCCTGCAAGACTTTCCCTTTGGTCTGGAAAGTTTAAAGAGCAGTTTGGAATCTCTGAAAAGTGTTGCCTTCTGAACAAGAGCAAAGTTAAGGGCAGACCTGCCTGTCTCCTGGCCATGTTGCAAATAAGAAGTTCTCTCAGTCATGAAAAATTAACTGCTCTTTGGGATTCACTTGTATCATATAAGGAAATGCCTGATCATGCTAAAAGGAACAAAGGGGGAGGGTTCAAATGAGTAGCTGTGTTGGTCTGAAGTAGCACAATAAAATCAGAGTCCAGTAGCACCTTTAAGACCAACAAAGATTTATTCAAGGCGTGACAAAGAGTGCTTGCACTCGAAAGCTCACACCTTGAATAAATCTTTGTTGGTCTTAAAGGTGCTACTGGACTCTGATTTTAAAGGGGAAGGATTTACTGACCTTCACAAACCACACCAAGTTCAGGCCCTCTCAGCCCTATTGGATTTGCATTCTGGATTATATACTGTGACCCATCAGCATTAAGACCATGGATCTTTCTTGTATTTCCTTCTCCACAATAATCCTCTCCAACTCCAGGAAGGTTGATTCCCAAAATCAGGGGAACCCATGTGGACAAATAACCATTCATGTCGGGAGGCTACATGGTGAAGGTGGCAATATCGCCTCTGCTTCCTTTTCCATCAGTCGAGCTCCACAATCACTCCCTGATGCATTATGGGATCCATCTCATTTATTGAACAAAATGGTGAATTAGTAATATCAACATGAAAGTACATCATCTCTGAGAATTGTAATATTCTGTTATCCTGTAGCTCAGAATTGAGCAGCATGGTTCAAAAAACGGCTTACCCCCATTCTCATCTCACAGAATTCACACACATGCAAAATTTTCCTGCCCTAGCCTAGATTAGTTCAGTCTCATCCAGTCTCAGAAGCTAAGCAGAGTTGGCCCTGGTCAGTCTGGAAGGAGGACCACCAGGGAATCGCAGAGGTGTGGAGACAGGCTGTGGCAAACCACCTCTAAACATCTCTTGCCTTTTGTTACGTCTAAGAAGATGATTAGGCCCTCCTTTTGGTAAACTGTATAACCATGGAGAATCAGTGCAGACTTGTTTGATGAACTTAGTTGAACTCAAAATAATGCTTCCAGGATATGTATTAATGACTGCTTACAGTATGCTGATGGGCAGACAGTCAAATGCAGCTTTCAGAAAAATGTCAGCAATACCCTCTGGTATATTTAAGCATATATTGGAAGATTAAACCTTCAGTTACATAGGATGACACCCCATAATGGCAGAAATTCAGAATAATATTGCATAACCTTATTTTATCTGAATGGCATGCAGTGCAGATTAGTGTTTGTTGGAAATTGCGCATTGTAGGATTGCATTGGCATGAAACTGTGAGGAGCACGTTGGAGATTGGAATAAGAAGTAGAATGTGAATAGTGTGAGAATTATTTGAAGGAAAAACCTTAAGGGTCCACTGGTTAGGTTTCATCTTCTCTGTCCCAGTAGGACAGGAGTTCCTAATGTCATGCCCGTGGGTGCCATGTGAACCTAGTGACACCTTGTCTAGTTACTGCCAAGTGTTTTTAGAAAGTGGGCATCTGATTGGTCATTGGAGATTTGATTGCTTGTACAGGTCTTGATTTTTTTTGTTTTGCTTTGACCATAGCTGCCACCCTCAGTGTGACTGTGGCTGGCTTCATCTTCCTCATCAGCCCTTTTGTGGCTATGCCTACCATACTGTGTTAGAATTCCAAAGGTGCCCACAGGCTCAAAAAGGTTGGGGGCCCCTACAGCTGGATGAGCAGGGCTACCTCAAATGTAGGTACTTGTTAGTGACCCTCTGCTTCTTTCTGGTATCTGCCTTGAGCAAACCTCTGGAGCAGCAACTTAAATTTTCTAAATAAATAAACAGTCAAACTGATCCCTTCTCTTATTTTTCCCTTCTGCTCCCCTTCCTTTGTGTGTAGCCTGAACACAGGGCCTGTATTGTGTCTTTTCTGTGTAGAGTGCCTGTCACATATACAATGCATTGAATTTTGGGGAAGACTGCTTGTATTTGAATAAAAATCTAATCCATGGGATCTCATTTTCTGTTACTACTATTAACTTAAATGGCATACATGGAAAAGTGTTAGAAATAACAAACTAGTTGGTGCTTTTTTTGAGCCCTCCGCTCTCCATGACTTTTCAAGAATTTGCACAGAAAAATCCGATGGGAAAATTGGAATTCGCCTTAATATGGCTAGATGGAAGCAGGTCGTTTTCAGTAAATCCTGCTAGTGTTAGTGACTACTAATGAGATCAGTATCCTGCAAGAAGTCACATATTCTTTTGTTGCCTTGTGAGCATTTGAAGGGGAATCTTCACAAACTGCTGTATCTGTAGGCTTGACTTTGCTACCTGTTTTGGAGACAGAACAATCAACAGTTTCATATATAGCAAAGGTTTTTATATGTTGCCCCCATAAATCCAGCATCATTTGAAGCAGCTTCTGCATGATGCAGGCATGACCTGGGATCACAAACACATCCTGAGAAATTTTCCTTTTTCTTATTAAATATTTTCTTAAAATAACATATGGCATGATTAAGAGTTCTGGTAAATCTGAAAACTTGCACACTGTTATGTATCACTTGGTCAATCCTTATGAAAAGTATTATGTGAATTATGTTCTGGTTTTCTGCATCCAATTAGTCTTTGTAAATCTCTTAGTAGCCATTGAGGTTTAAGCAGCCTGGCTGTTCATGGACTTGCTCATATCCACATCATAATGTTGCTTTGTGATGGTTGTTCTATTCTTAATTCTTAGGCGATCTGCTGTTGCTCGCATTCAGGAACTCTTCAGAAGAAGAAAAGAAAGGAAAGAGATGGAAGAATTGGAAACTTTAAATATTAGACGTCCGCTAATAAAAATGGTTTATAAAGGACATCGTAATTCCCGGACAATGGTATGTCCTTTCTTGCTAAGGTCATCCTTTGATTTGTTATGCTTATATTCCCACTACCAGATTCTCCTGACAACTGCAAATCTGAGTCTACTGGGAAAATTTGATTTTCTCCCCTTTGTTCCTAAAATTGCTGCTATATGTAGCACTGATACTTCTGGGTGTTATGTCTTGTTTGCTTTGTGTTTTCATTCTGAATTTTGAGTGGTGACAAGTTAGTTTGAAAAAATATTTCTTTTCATATATTCTGTTTTATTAATGTAGCTAATATTTGGCTTCCATGTTTTCTAATTCAGAATACCAACCATAATTAACATGCCTTTTGGGTTTGTAATTTATATTTTCTTGTAGATAAAAGAAGCCAATTTCTGGGGATCTAACTTTGTTATGAGCGGTTCAGACTGTGGCCATATTTTCATCTGGGATCGGCATACTGCTGAGCACTTGATGCTCTTGGAAGCAGATAACCATGTGGTAAACTGTCTGCAGCCACATCCATTTGATCCAAGTAAGTCACTTTCTGTTTTCAGTACATTTACTCTTACATAGCTTGTAAGAATATCCTTGAAAGCTGACTGTGTTGCACATATTCTGCCTAAATAAGATGACATTAAAAAAAAGGCTTGAAATTGAAAGGCCTTATGTTAACTAGATGCCAGGGAAGACTCTTATATTCATAGTACATCTTTGCCAGATACTCACCTATGAATACATAGGAGTGGATCATGCCTCTGTTTACCTCTCTACTGAGCCAAGTCATTAGTCTTCTTCCAGCCTAAGGAGTCTTCCTCCAACAAGTGGCTCTTTTGTTGAAAGGAGAGCCCTTTAAATCAGAGGAAGGCTATTCAGAGGATGGTTGGATTCATGCCCCTGTCGTTTTAGACATTTATTTGAAAACTAGAAGAAGAGTTGGTTCTTATATGCTGCTTTTCTCTACTTGAAGGAGTCTCAAAGCAACTTACAGTCGCCTTCCCTTTCCTCTCCCCACAACAGACACCTTGTGAGGGAGGTGAGTCTGAGAGAGCCCTGATATTACTGCTTGGTAAGAACAGTTTTATCAGTGCCGTGACAAGCCCAAGGTCATCCAGCTGGTTGCATGTGGGGGAGCATGGAATCAAACGCGGCTCGCCAGATTAGAAGTCCACACTCCTAACCACTACACCAAACTGATTCTAGGGGTGAGAAGCCCTAAATTTAATGATTGACAGTGGATTGAAAATGGAAAGTCTTGAAGTTAGGGAGGTAGTAAAGCCTTCAAAAAGAATGTGGAAAGGCTTTACTGCCTTCTTCATTTTCTCATCAAATCTATCTGTGCTTCTATGTGTGAATTTAGAATTGGGAATTTAGAATTTAGAAGTGAAGGAAATATGTACTTGCAGAGTGTTTTTAATATATTTTAAAATAATTCCTTAGTTCTAGCCTCATCGGGTATTGATTATGATATAAAAATCTGGTCACCACTAGAAGAGTCCAAGATTTTTAATCGCAAGCTTGCTGATGAGGTAAGATAATTATATTTTTCTGTATTAACACTGGTATTTACCAAAAGTTTCTTCTGAAAGTACAAAGTGACTTTTTTCAGAATTTATGATAATCTTAATAATGCTGTACAATCCTGGAATGGAAGTATTTGGCATTTTCTCCAGACCTCTAACATATCGTGCTACTAGGTGCAAAATATTTATTTCATAAATGAATACCTCAGAGAGATCAGTTGATATGATATGATTTCTTCATCAGTGAAATAAAGTTGTAATCCAAGGTGCTTGCAGCGCATATTATTATTATTATTATTATTAGTAGTAGTAGTAGTATTTATTATTATTATTATTATTATTATTAGATTTATAGACCGCTGTTCCCCAATTGGGCTCACAGCCCAATTTATATTATAAAACATTAAAACACAATAAAATCCCCAATAAAACACCCCCAACTTAAATCATACATCATACAAGCAGCAATGATCTCATTCCAATCCCAATTTCCTCCCTATGTTCAGCATGGTGGGAAAAATAACATTCAAAGAGAGTGGGGGCCAATCCAATAGATCTTAATATTCACGATCTCAAAATTAGAGATCTCAGTATTGGAGGGGATCCTCATATGGACTATTGGGAGACTGCCCTGGCCTCAACCATATGCCTGGCAGAAGAGCTCCGTCTTACAGGCCCAGCAGAAAGCTGTTAACTCCGGCAGAACCCTTAGCTTTTCTGGGAGCTCATTCCACCATGTTGGGGCCAGGACCAAAAAGGCCCTGGCTCGGGTTGAGGCCAGGCGAGAACCTCCCATGGGCCCGGGACAACCAGTAAATTCATACCCGCAGAGCGGAGTGCTCTGCAGGGGGGCATAAGCAACAAGCGGTCCCGCAGGTAAATGGGACCCAGGCCGCATATGGCCTTAAAGGTCAGAACTTGTCTCGGAAACCGACTGGTAACCAATGCAGATCATAGAATCATAGAGTTGGAAGGGGCCATACAGGCCATCTAGTCCAACCCCTTACTCAACGCAGAATCAGCCCAAAGCATCCTAAAGCATGATGAAGCATTGGCAGAATATGGGCCCTCTACTACATGTAAATGCTACTACATGTAAATAATGATATAAAAAGGTAAAGTTATCCCCTGTGCAAGCACCGAGTCATGTCTGACCCTTGGGGTGACGCCCTCTAGCGTTTTCATGGCAGACTCAATACGGGGTGGTTTGCCAGTGCCTTCCCCAGTCATTAAATAATGATATAGAAATGAACTATTTGTCACTGAAATATATTTAAATATGCACACCACTAAACTGGCATGAAGCACGTGCCATGAGTTTGTTGTGAGTAATATTGAGGGCCATTTCGCACGGCTTCAAAGTAGCAGAATGGTTGCTATTTGGAAACGCTACTAATTTGCCATAACCCACGACGTCGTAGACAATCTGCAACAATCCTGAAACCAATCAGCAAAAAGCGCTTCGTTGTGGCGCTTTCAGGGGAATCCAGAAAAGTGGATTCACCCTCCGGATAGCGATACACTCCTGCAACCAATCTGCAACAGTAGCGCTAAAGACCTGTGTGTTACCATTGTTGCTGGTTCTTCAAAGTCCCTCCCCCTGGCTCTCTCCTCCAAACTTCCGGCGAAGCGATCGCCATTTTTTTTTCTCCGAGCGAGCGGGGATAAACGCACCGGCGAGCCTCTTTCTGTTTAGAGGCTTCCCTGGCTTCAGTCCTTCACTTTTAGTCACTAAGCACAAACCACTGAAAAGCCCGTTTGCTGAAATAAAGTCCCTTTATTTTTTACAAATAAATTCAGCCGAAAATCGAGCCCGTGAGAGGGGGGGGGGATTTTTTTTTTTATCACTCGAGGCAGCGTGCAAACAATCATACAATCAAACGACAGCTCACATTAGGCAGCTGGATGGGTCTCTCCGTAGCAACGAATCTACCTAGATTCGTTGCTATGGGTCGTTTTTTTTTTTTTTAAAGGGAAAGGGGCTGTTTGGGAGCATGCTAACGGCTGCCCATTGGCTGCTTGACGGCCAGGGGCGGGACGAGCTCGGCAATAGCGCTTCCTTTCTAGCGATTTCTGCCGAGACCGGAAGCCTGTGGGAAACGCTAAAAAACGCAACTGATTCCACTACAAGGGCAGGTATGCATAACGACGAATTCCACTATTTTAAATGGCGATTTTTCATTCCGCAAACAATTTGCAACAAAGATCCCTGTGCGAAAAGGCCCTGAATGTTGAATGTTATATATTATACAAAAGAGCAACTTGGTCCATTTGACTTTCTGGCAACTGCTTTCTGAGGCAAAGACAAGGCCTCCCCCGCCTGTACTGTACAGTTGGATATGTAGAAGAAGCACTTGCCTTCTTACTTTTTTAGTTCAGTAACTGTCCCCTCTTCTTTTTCTTATCATGTAACTTGTTTGGTAACTGTCCCCTCCCCCTTCTTGTTCTATAGGTTATTACACGAAATGAATTAATGCTGGAAGAAACAAGAAACACAATCACTGTTCCAGCTTCTTTCATGTTAAGGATGTTGGCATCTCTGAACCACATAAGAGCAGGTAGGAGGATTATAGACATCCTTCTGACTCACTTCTTTTCTCATATATGAGACTATTTCTATACACTTATACAGTCATTTAAAAAAAATACAAGTACTTTCTGAGGTGTAGGTAACTGTAGATGAAGTGAATTGTATGCGGCAAGGACATCCTCAACATACATTTTTGTAAATATTTTTATCCCACTTTTCTTCCTCTGTGGTACCCAAGGCAGTTATTTTAGCAGTGTATGTGCTATCTATTCGATGTATTTCTTTTTGGTTCAGTGGTATGTGCTTCAAACAAACTGAGAGAAACATTAGACAGTTTTGTTTTCTAAATAGGAAAAACTACATGAAATGTCTTTTCCCTTTAAAGTAACCCAGCTCTTTCTGTCTTGCAGACCGTCTGGAGGGTGACAGGTCTGAAGGGTCTGGCCAAGAAAACGAAAATGAAGATGAAGAGTAATTGGCTCTTCTCTGAACGCACCTAGACGCCATGAAATTTGTATAAGTCATGAATTATATTTTTCCTTACAAAGCTTTAGTGCAATTTTAAGGTTTTGCTTTTGGGTAACCTAACATTTTGATTTTGAATGAATGTGTGCATGACTTGTGAGAGTGTGCAAGTAAAATAAGCAAAATGTTTTAAAAATGTTTTGCCATGTATGAGGGGTGCTAGAAACTGCGAAGTGCAATATTTTCCCTTAACTTGCAAACATGGGGGCTTGGATCAATGTTGAAAAATAACTTACCTTATAGTAAAAACGTTGGTTCAAATAAATTTCTATACCTGCTATTTGCATGTTTGTTGCTTTCTATTAAAAGATGTGGTTGTTTTACATTTGCATCTGTGTTTTCAGTTATTATATAAAGCAACCAGTCTAAATGCATATTAAGTTCTCTTAATATTATACAGTTTTCACTGGTGGTGTCGCCCCCCCCCCCCAAGGAGGCCTCATTTTCTTTTACTGACTTTAGATATTCATCCTTAGGCAGGTGCAGCCAGATGTTTTGCAGCACCCAGGCCTTGTATTAGGGGCACATTGTACCCGATACACTCTAACTTCCTGCGATTGGGAGGCTCTGTATAAATAGTAAAAAGGTGGTGTGATGTAGCCCTCAGGTCCCCTGTTCAGTTCTCCATTAGAGATCACTCTCTTTTTGATTATTCCCAAACTCTAAGCTTTGGGAGCAGAACTTGCTGAATATTGCCTGAGTTTCTCCCAAATACTGTCATTATTCCTTCTAACCTTCGTTCTGAAAGGTGTTAATACGGTTGTTGTTGTTGTTATGTGCGAAGTCGTGTCCGACCCATCGCGACCCCATGGACAATGATCCTCCAGGCCTTCCTGTCCTCTACCATTCCCTGGAGTCCTTTTAAGTTTGCACCTACTGCTTCAGTGACTCCATCCATCCACCTCATTCTCTGTCGTCCCCTTCTTCTTTTGCCCTCGATCACTCCCAGCATTAGGCTCTTCTCCAGGGAGTCCTTCCTTCTCATGAGGTGGCCAAAGTATTTGAGTTTCATCTTCAGGATCTGGCCTTCTAAAGAGCAGTCAGGGCTGATCTCCTCTAGGACTGACCGGTTTGTTCGCCTTGCAGTCCAAGGGACTCGCAAGAGTCTTCTCCAGCACCAGAGTTCAAAAGCCTCAATTCTTTGACGCTCGGCCTTCCTTATGGTCCAACTTTCGCAGCCATACATTGCAACTGGGAATACCATAGCCTTGACTAAACGCACTTTTGTTGGTAGGGTGATGTCTCTGCTTTTTAGGATGCTGTCTAGATTTGCCATAGCTTTCCTCCCTAGGAGCAAGCGTCTTTTAATTTCTTTGCTGCAGTCCCCATCTGCAGTGATCTTGGAGCCGAGGAAAATAAAATCTGTCACTATCTCCATTTCTTCCCCATCTATTTGCCAGGAATTGAGAGGGCCGGCTGCCATGATCTTTGTTTTCTTGATGTTGAGTTTCAAGCCAACTTTTGCACTCTCCTCCTTCACCCGCATCAACAGGCTCTTTAGTTCCTCTTCACTTTCTGCCATTAGAGTGGTATCATCTGCATATCTGAGGTTGTTGATATTTCTCCCTGCAATCTTGATCCCAATTTGTGACTCCTCTAATCCCGCCTTTCTCATGATGTGCTCCGCATACAAGTTAAATAGGCAAGGCGACAGTATACAGCCTTGCCGAACTCCTTTCTCAATTTTGAACCAATCCGTGATTCCATGTTCAGTTCTCACTGTTGCTTCTTGACCTGCATATAAATTTCTCAAGAGACAAATAAGATGCTCTGGTATTCCCATCTCTTTAAGAACTTGCCACAATTTGTTGTGCTCCACACAATCAAAGGCTTTAGCATAGTCAATGAAGCAGAAGTAGATGTTCTTCTGGAACTCCCTAGCTTTTTCCATGATCCAGCGTATGTTGGCAATTTGATCTCTAGTTCCTCTACCTCTTCGAAATCCTGCCTGTACTTCTGGAAGTTCTCGGTCCACATATTGCTGGAGCCTAGCTTGTAGGATTTTGAGCATAACATTGCTAGCATGAGAAATTAGTGCAATGGTGCGGTAGTTTGAACATTCTTTGGCATTGCCCTTCTTTGGGATTGGAATGTAAACTGACCTTTTCCAATCCTGTGGCCATTGCTGAGTTTTCCAAATTTGCTGGCATATTGAGTGTAGCACTTTTACTGCATCGTCCTTTAAGATTTTGAATAGTTCAACTGGAATGCTGTCACCACCACTAGCTTTATTGTTGCTCAGACTTCCTAAGGCCCATTTGACTTCACATTCCAGGATGTCTGGCTCCAGGTCAGTAACTACCCCACTGTGGTCATCAGGGATGTTAAGCTCGCTCTTGTATAGTTCTTCTGTATAATTTTGCCACCTTTGCTTAATCTCTTCTGCTTCTGTGAGGTCCCTACCATTTTGGTCCCTTATCATACCCATCTTTGCATGAAACGTTCTCTTCATATCTCCAATTTTCTTGAAAAGATCTCTGGTCCTCCCCATTCTATTGTTTTCTTCTATTTGTTTGCACTGTTCATTTAAGAAGGCATTCTTATCTCTTCTAGCTTTTCTCTGGAATTCTGCATTCAATTGGGTGTATCTTTCTCTTTCTCCCTTGCCTTTCACTTCCCTTCTCTCCTTAGCTATTTGTAAAGCTTCCTCAGACAGCCATTTTGATTTCTTGCATTTCTTTTTCTTTGGGATGGTTTTAGTTGCTACCTCTTGTACAATGTCGCGAACCTCCGTCCATAGTTCTTCAGGCACTCTGTCTATCAGATCTAATTCCTTAAATCTATTTGTCACCTCTACTGTATATTCGTCGGGGATATGATTTAGTTCGTACCTGAGTGGCCTAGTGCTTTTCCCTACTTTCTTCAATTTAAGCCTAAATTTTGCAACAAGAAGCTCATGATCTGAACCACAATCAGCTCCTGGTCTTGTTTTTATTGCCTGTATAGAACTTTTCCATCTTTGGCTGCAGAGTACATAGTCAATCTGATTTCTGTGTTGACCGTCTGGTGATGTCCATGTGTAGAGTCGTCTCTTGGGTTGTTGGAAAAGAGTGTTTGCTATGACCATTGTATTCTCTTGACAAAATTCTACCAGCCTGTGCCCTGCTTCATTTTGTACTCCAAGGCCAAACTTGCCTGTTATCCCAGTTATCTTTTGGCTTCCTACTTTAGCATTCCAATCCCCCATGATGATAAGCACATCATTTTTTGGCGTTGCTTCTATAAGGTGTTGTAGGGTTTCATAGAACTGATCAACTTCATCCTCTTCAGCAGCAGTGGTTGGGGCATAGACCTGGATCACTGTGATGTTGAATGGTTTGCCTTGGATTCGAACTGAGATCATTCTGTCATTTTGGGGATTGTATCCCAAGACTGCTTTTCCTACTCTCTTATTGATTATGAAGGCTACTCCATTGATTCTGCGAGATTCTTGTCCACAGTAGTATACCTGATGGTCATCTGAATTAAATTCACCCATTCCTGTCCATTTTAGTTCACTGATTCCTAAAATGTCGATGTTCAGTCTTCTCATTTCTTGTTTAACCACGTCCAGCTTGCCTTGATTCATGGATCTGACGTTCCAGGTTCCTATGGAATAAAAATCTTTACAGCATCGGACTGTCTTTTCGCCACCAGTTACTTCCACAACTGAGCGTCCTTTCGGCTTTGGCCCAGCCGCTTCATTCATTCTGGCGCTACTCGTACTAGCCGTCTGCTCATCCCCAGTAGCATATTGGACACCTTCCGACCTGAGGGGCTCATCTTCCAGCGTCATATCGTTATGCCTATTGGAACTGTCCATAGAGTTTTCATGGCAAAGATACTGGAGTGGTTTGCCATTTCCTTCTCCAGTGGATCACCTTTTGTCAGAGCTCTCAGCTATGACCTGTCCGTCTTGGGTGGCCCTGCACGGCATAGCTCATAGCTTCACTGAGCTACGCAAGCCCCCTTGCCACAACAAGGCAGCGATCCTTGAAGGGGGGTTAATACGGTACAACCTTGCAAGTTCCCATGGCAACACACCCGGTCAGATTCAAGACTTCATTTTGTGACTGTGAAGCTGGTAAAGATTTTAAAAGCCAAATGAACATCCAATATCATTGTACCTGAGAAGCTTTGGCATTTTTCAAAAATCTAAGTATTTCAGAATTAGAAACTACAATTGTTATCCAAGGTATACTTGCTGGAATCAATGTTCTGTTGAGACTATTGAAATCGCAATAATCTGGTACTCTGTTGTTGCGTTCTGCTTGCAAGTATGATAGCAAGTTCTGCTGTATCCTTAATTTAAGCAAAGTAATGAATTGCTCTGTACAGCATTTACAATGAACTCCTGTGCAGAAGTACTCCAGTCCATTGCAATAACATGGCTTAGACTGGAGTAACTCTGAACGGTGCTGTTTTACTGTTTGTGCAGTAGACATGTGCATGCTTATAGCTGGAAAATCTTCTCTTTATGTGTAAAGCAGAAATGATAGGTATACTTCCTCTCTCAGGAACGTGATCCAGGATCTGTGAGTGAAGCCTTCAATCAGTGGAACAGTCAGCAGGACTGGGTTGATTGACAGTGTATTGGCTCCAGGAGAATACTTCCCTCCATTTTTTTCTGACTTTGGAGAGGCCATGCTGGAGAACAGATAGCAATGGCTAGACAGGCTATGAGTCTGCCTTTTACTAAGGAATGACAATAGGCTGTCTCCCCCCCCTTTTTTTTTTCTCTCTATTTGATGTCCTTTTCTGTTGCTGTCTTTTGAAGGGGAAAAAAGACATTTTTTCTCATTTCAAACCTGTTGGCTTCTCATGGGTTGTGTACACTTCAGACATGAGATCTAACAAGGGACTAAGAGACTAGTTGTCATAGGATTCACCTTGTCAGCTACATTTCAGACTGACAGCTGGTGTGGTTAGAATGTCAGACTAGGATCTGGAAGACCTGGGTCCAAACCTGCATTCTTGTCACAGACGTTTGCTGGGTGACCTTGGGCCAGTCATACACACAGCCTAAGGTATCTCACAGGGTTGGTGTGAGGGTAAAATGAAAAGGAAGAGGGCAATGTGAGCTGCTTTGGGTCACTCTTGGGGGTGGCATAAATAAAGGGACTGAGGAACCATTGGTGCTCTTCTTTCCTCAGGGGCAAAGACCAGGGTTTGGTACTTGATTGCTGGTTTCCTTCTGCTGCCCAAAGCTTAATCCTTCTGATTCTGTGCACCTCAGGCATTATAACAGGGAGAACTGCAGTTTCTGACTCTGCCTGACATAAGAGTAGTGTGCACTCTGAAAACAACTCTATGATGGGGACTCTGTTCTGGGGCTCTAAAGCAGAGTTGTTGAATTCATTTATTAAGAGGGCCAGAGCTGACATAAATGTTACTTTGTCGGGCCAGGCCATGTGTGCCATAGTATACAATTATAGGTACCAGAGATATAAACTTTATAAAGGACACAGAACAATATTTTTTACTCAAGATACAAATATGCTTAAGACATTATCCTTCTTACAGTATTTCCTTATAGTTTCTCCCTGATGTCTGCCTTTCCAGTTCTACCGCACATTAGGAGAACCTAGTGTTGGATCTCTTTTTTTCATATCTAGTTTTAGTCATCAGGACTCGTTCTCCACATTTTATTAAGTATTTCTATTTATTGTGAATTAGCAGTGGTTTAACAGCTGGATTTTGTTGTCTTGGGTGTAGTCTGCGCTGGGCTTTTTACCCACTCCCAGCTCAAATAAATCCCATCTTCATGGAATTTGATTCCCATTTTGATTTTGGGTGCTTTAAATTTTCCCTCTGCAACATGCATGATTGATCCGGAGTGACCCTACCTTTCCCCTGTGATATCCAGAAATGAATATAAGCCTCGATATTTGAAAAATCACCATCAGTAAGTGTGCAGGTTTCTACTTTTTGCAAATTAACATCATTCTCCGTGCCTCGTAGCAAAGCAGTCTTCCCTGATTGGCCAGGGTGTCAGTTCAAAAACTTCCTGGTTCCCAGTTGCAAGGTTTGTCTTAAAGGGGACACGGTCGAGAAGCCCCTCAGCAGAGATTTGCCGTCTCCAATCTTCCTATCCCCCCCATTCAAGAAAAGAGACTCCTGTTGCGCTTGGCTCCCCTCCCCATCCTGAGCTTCTAGACACTTTCTGTTTCAATGGGGGGGGGGGGGGGGAATAGAGGAAGACCCAAGTTCAAATCGATCTGAATTGAACAGGATCCACAACAGAAAAAACAAACTAAGTGCAGAATCAGCCCTGGACAAGGCAGTCAATGCAAATGATGCCTACAGTACAACTCTAGAGATCTGGTGAATATCCAGTGTTATATGGATTCAGTTCAAGTTTGGTTTGCCAAGCTGCATGTGATTGTGTTGTTACAAACATGCGTTATAATCCCGTGTGTACTTACACTCAGAATTCAGAACAGCGTGTGAGTCATTGGCATGCAATTTCTCAGCTATTCACAGAAGAGGATTACTGGATAACGGCACGTGTAATCTGCACGAGGTATTCTGTTGCAGTAAATTTCCTTGTCTGTCCCCCCCACCCCATCCCCTTTGTAGTAGGAATCAGTTGTTCAGTTGTACCACTAAGCTTTTGTAGTGCTGACATCGCTTGCCACTTAGAGAACACACAGTGTATTGATAAGTTGTAGCACAGGTACTGGTCACAATTACATTCTGCTAGAATCCTACTAGATACTGGGAACTGGCTACGTCACTGCAGTTCTGATAGCGAGGCCGTGTGCAGTTTGCACACACATTTTGCTGAGTGTCCAATGTTGGTGAGCTTTAAACCCATTTTGCATTCTCCACCCACCCCCCATCCCCAGTAATTTCCTTTAGATGTTTCTTAGCATCTGGCAGCACTGAGAGATTGTAACCTACTTAAGAACAGCTGTGAGAATATAATGTGTTCAAAAGAACATGTCTTCTCTTGTTCTAAGCATTTTTTCTGGTTCTCTACTGCTACCTCCTGGCGTCAAACAGCTTCCCCTTCTCCCAGCTCATTTTTTTAACACTCCAAAATATGTTATTCCCTCAAAACATCAACACCAAAATAACAAGAAGCAGACATACAAGAGCCACAACAAATAATTTGTTATGCACATTTGGGCTGCCTGCAGTTACGTTCTGGGCTTGTGAGGCTGATAAAAGGATGCTTGTTCCCTTTTGGTACATAGATCTTTAAGAAATTAGTTGATTCTGTTCAAGTGACTGAAAACCAACAGTTGGTTATTATAATCTTCTAGATCAGGGGTAGTCAAACTGCGGCCCTCAAGATGTCCATGGACTACAATTCCCAGGAGCCCGCGCCAGCTAATGCTGGCAGGGGCTCCTGGGAATTGTAGTCCATGGACATAGAATCATAGAGTTGGAAGGGCCCATACAGGCCATCTAGTCCAACCCCCTGCTCAACGCAGAATCAGCCCAAAGCATCCTAAATCAAGGGCCGCAGTTTGGAGGGCTGTAGTTTGACATCTGGAGGGCCGCAGTTTGACTACCCCTGTTCTAGATAAAAGGGGAAGGGGGTTGTGTGTGTGCATGTGTCTACAAGAGACTGACACACCAATTACACAAAGAATCCCCAAAACAGGAGGGAATGTTTCATTGTGCTCCTGTGCAGCAGCATCCCCCACCCCACCCTCAGTTCCTCTTTGGCCACTGAAAGAGGAGGTCATCTTTGTGGAGTCTCCAATCATTTGCTTTGTGATAAATCACTTCCCCAATACACCAGGGTAGTTTTGGCTTGTGCACTCTAATGGATTAGAAAGATATTTTATTGTAGTCCATGGATATCTGGAGGACCACAGGTTGACTACTCCTGGGCTAGGACATCAAAGCTGAAGGTAGCATTGTGAGAGAAAGCCTTCAAAGTTTCAGAGGTATCGTCTAAATCAACTCCAGACAAGGCATTTCCTGCCACATCCTTGAAATTAACAAGATCAGTGCTGCATCTCAGTTCCATGTCGCAATGGGTCTGATCAGGGCCTCACTCTTGGGCTAATCACACTTGATCGTAACTGCCAGTTAAGAGGGCAAAAACCAAGCCTAAAGAAAAAGAGAAACAAGGATCCACTCTTGGATAAGAGAGTGGGTGAGCCTCCACTGGCTTCCCCTACAAAAGACCTCCATATGTACAGGCATCAGGTCTGTATGTTTCAGTCCTTAGAAACAGAAATCATCATGTCTGAGCATAAGCCAAAAGATAAGATATTGTCTCTATTTGTGTTCAACAGGCATTATTGCCTTTTCGGTGTTGAAGGGTCTTGAAGATCTTTCAAAACAATTGTAGCAAAACCCCACATCAAAACAACTAAGAGAGTGAAGCATTTCTACAGAATTAAGTGTCCTTTAATTGTCTAACAAAACACCCTACACTGGAGGGCTGTCAGGCTTTACCATTCAATTCCCACTAAGATGGCATTAGGATTCAACATTTTCAATTTTGAGACCATCACGGCTGATTACCAGCCAACCAGCAATGGCTGGCAGACAGCATTGGTCTTCATTTCCCCAAGCCGTGTGGACCCATTACAAAGTGAGCTCCTTGAAAAAAGAAAAAAAGAATGCACATTGCATCATTATGGGGAAAAAACCATGTGAACCCAGATCATGGGTTAGAACAGGCTTTCTCAACCAGGGGTTTGTGAAACCCTGGGGTTTCTTGATGGCGCTGGAAGGGTTTCCTAAATGGATGGGAGTTAATTTTGTATATATGTTTTTAAATCTGTTGAACATCAGGTAAAATGATCATATAGGGTCATGTTGACCTGCCCCCCTTTCCCAAAATGACCGATGATGGGCCTAGAGGGAGTGGGAAAGGGGGAGCAGGTGGGTGTCCACACTGGTATGCTTCCCTACCATATTGATAATCACACCACTTCTGGGATTTTGCAAAGCCTGAAGAATGTTTTAGGAGTTTCTCAACAATAAAAAAGGCTGGGTTAGAAAAAAAAACCTGTTAATAAGGACGTGCATGATAGTGGGGGGCACAGCCCACTTCGAATTAACTGGGCAAAAGTTTTAAGCACATCTAACCCTGTCTTAAAAGGTTTATTGTGGAATGCTGGTCAGAAATTCAAAAAAAGAAAATGGGGCTTCAACTCCACATTAAAATGAGGTAAGCCTGAAGCACTGAGTCCCACCTACTGTCCTGCTTGCTCTAAGGCCTACAGGAATTGTCTCAGCACAACGGAAGCAGGAAGGAAAAGAATGTGAAAGCCGAGCTGGGAAAAAGTAGAAAAGAGAGTGTGTGAGATGAAGGAGCACAAAGAGAAGACCTTGAAACGGGATACAGAGTGGAAAGGCTCAGAAAGCAGGGTACTAAACAGGGCACTATAGGATACAGTATTAGCCTCCCAATTTTAGCAGAGGCTGTGTTCTGAATGACTTTCTGGAGGCCTGGCTTATAGAATATATTTCTGAGGTTAGTACTCCAAGCTTTCAGGTGTCTCATATAGACCGTTTATGCACTGGGAACTTCACTGCCCCACCTCCCTATCAGGAGCACAAATAGGGGATGGATGAGGTGCACTAGGCCAAATGCTCCTCCATGTGGGTGCAGGAAGAGGTGGGGCAACCTGCCATGATTAGAACTCCAGCCTGCAGCCCGGCATGAAACCTCCAGTGCATAAATGGTCATAGTGTTGCCAACTCTGGCTTGGGGAAATCCCGGAGATTTTGAAGGCGCAGCCTGACAAGGGACCTCAGAGAGGTTGAGTGCCATAGGGCCCATCCTCTAAAGCAGCCAGGGGATCTGATCTCTGTTGTCTGAAGATGAGCGGCACTTCCAGGAGATCTCTGAGACCAGCTCCATCAGAGGCCGACAATCCAAACTGTCTCATTCTCCCCAGCCTTTCTCTGAATGTAACATGGCTGCCTTCTGCTTTATTTTTCCTACTGGTTTTAAACCTTATATGTTGGAGTTCAGCATAGCCGTTTCCCATCTGATTGCTGTAGTTATTTGATATGGGTATTTGGTTTTAAATTGTTAACCTGCCCTACCTCTAGATATGGTGAAAACTAGGAATTAAACTGCGTAATTATTGGGGGGATGCATTTCTCTTTGTTTCTGCCTCCCCAGCCGGCAAGCAGGGACACGAGCTGCCACTTTCTATTATGTTGTTCTTAAAAGCTAAGCATTATGAGCTTTGCTTGGGTTAAAAGTGAAGGGATAAAGCTAAGAAAACATTTTAATGGCAGCATTCAGCCAGATGTTCAGTTTTAATTGTTTATGTTTGCTTTAAAAAAAAAACATGTTAGATTTAGAAGACGAACCCATTTCAGACATTGTCCATTAACTTGATTTTATTTCTCGGCCATGAAAAATTCTCTTAGGAATCATCTCATCAAAACAATTAACCTGTTTTTGAAATGGAAATATAAATGGAAATGATATTACATTCTGTTCTGTATAATACTCTTTTCTCTCCAGAGGGAAAAGAATAACCCTACGATACACTGAACTTGCTGTTAATTGCCATACTGGAGTTCCTATACAACTGGTGAGAATGGGAGGTTTCCTGATGTTCTGCTGGCATGTCTGGATTCAAAGGGAAGCTTAATTTAAACCTGTGGAAATCTTGGAATTATCAAGTGGCATTATCAAATGGTTAATTCCAGTAACTTTACTCTTATCACAAGCATTCCTGTCTATCGGGAATAAGGTGAGGGGAAGCAGAAGCTGCACCTCTGGATAGGATCAGTGGAAAAGTACTACCATGATTTGCTGCTGGCATCTCTCTTTGCTCAGTCCATGTAGAAAAGTTGAATGTATTCACTGGACTAAGAAAACATACTGTGTGAACCAGCTCTTAGATACTTTGATCTTTTAAAATTTTGCATAAGTTCTACATGTTAGGAGGTTATTTTCTATTTGACCAGGTGAAAGTACCTTGTGTGCATGCATGCACATGCTCAGTACAACTGATAGCATCAGCTAAGAGTTGGATATCTTAGCTGATATAATTTCTGCATTAGCTTCCTGATACTGAGGTCACACAAGGATATTGAAATTATCCTGCTCTGGGCTTTTATTTGTGGCTAACAATTTCATGTGTCCTGCAGTATGTCATGGTTAGAAGACTGCAGTGTCTTAGTATTGTGGTATTAGGTATCCCTCTAGCCTGGAAGATAACATTCCCTGTCACAGCAGGGACTTGACATGGTGATATGATAGCCAGCATCCAGTAAAGTCCCTTGACATTCGCATAATCACCGGGGAGTGATGATTCCAAGATTAACCATTGCTAGTAGAAACATAATAGTTTTATAGAACTTTCAGGATTATTAATGGATACCATTTTGAGAAGTTGATTCCCTGGCAAAGGATACAATAGAGGCAGGAAAGGCATGTGGATCCCCTAAAACAACTAAGTGAAGTGCACTTTGACTGCAAGGAGATGAACTGTCTGTAATCGTAGTATATGTTCATAGTATATGTTAGTTTATGTTCTGTCTGTAATCGTAGTAACTAAATGAACAAGAAAGTGTACTGATTGACATGAAGATGACATATTGAGATGGACTACTGGTTGACAGCCCAAAATAATCTGTTCTGGTTTACATCAACTCATTGAGTACTTTTCCAGGCCTAGTATATGAGATCTTGGCTGCCAACAGCCAAATCTAACAGTTTTGGCATAGAAAGGGGAGCCGTGATTCCCCTGCCCACCTAGCTACTTATTCCCAACACATTACATATTTATCAATCCTCGTTTAATGTTTATAAACAGATACTGTAGATTTCATTTTCTGCATTGCTTCAATGGGAATTTCCAGGACTAAGGGAGACTTCGGAAACAGTTCGTTGGGCCATATTTAGATACCTGCAAATTGTATTTCCTCAGTGGTTGACAAGTTGCACCTAGACCTCAGCTGAGAAAAAGATACAAACCCTCTTGCCACAGTCTATTAAAAACCTGAATGTGTCGTTGGCCCTCATGAAGAGAGGGGAGGGTAATTATGACTGGATAGACAGTTCAAGGGCTCCCTCTTACATCTGACCCTGGTTTCTTCTGTCAGTTGTCTCGCTCCCCCACCCCCAATTGCCAGGGGACTCTGAGAAAGGGTTGGAAAACAGTCCTAGGAGCCTTAAAATGGCCCTGAATATTCCGCAGTGTTCCCAAATATTTCTGGGATATTTGGGAATCGATATTAAATATTCTGAAATCCTGAATCCCATTTCAGATGACCAGAATATACTTCCAAATATGAGTCTGAAAATATCCTTAGTGATTCTTTCTAGAGTCTACTTGGTTGTGACCATTTTGATTATTAGAGTTTTTTAAGTGCTTTGGTATGGGGAGAAACTACCATTACTAGAGATCATAGCTTTCCCCTTAAAATCCTTACCATAGTTCCTCTTAATATTTCCGGAATGGCCATCTGGGCAGCTCTGTCTGGGACAGCGGAAGCCTTTGTCCGGCTCTGTCTGGGTCTGGCCAGCGCTTCAGCGGACCAATCTGGATGTGCCCAGTGAAGCTGGGCGTGTCTGGATTAGGCCGGCCCCTGGAGCCACCACCTCCATGAGCCCCACAGACGCTTCCTGGACGGCGAGGAGGGCGCTCCCACGGCTCATGCCCTTCCCTGAGTCTGCACCTGGCTGCCGGCAGCTGCCCTGGCCCACACATGGCCCAGCCCATCGGCCCATGCCGCTGCGGAGCTCGACACTCTGGCAGGTCGCTGCTGCTACAGCCTGTCAACACCACCTCACCCGCAAGTGAGCCGCTTGGGCCACCTCGACACCACAGGCTGGCCGGCCACTGAGGATGCCGCTCGCTCTCCTCATCATGTGACCCCACACTGGGGCCAGCCGCCAACAGCCTGCATGCCTTGCATGCAGCCCCGGCCGCTGTCCCACATGCCACCACATCTCCACTCTGTGGTGGCCCGCGGCACCTCCACCCACCTGCTGGCACCCACCCTGCCCCAAACCCCTTGGCCAACAGACCTGAGCGTCTGCTGCTTCTGACACCACATTGCCCCTCCAGCAACATGCAAGCACCAGGGCTGTCCCATCTGCTGGACAGCCCGCTGTCTGCCGCCTGCGCATCCCTGCTGCTGCCCCCCCTGCTGCTGCGCCACCAACTACATGACTGTCCCGCCAGATGCAGCCAGAGCTTCAGGTACATTCCTCCCACCACTACCTGCTCTTATTCTCACGACCCGCTAGTGCCCATTGCATTCCTGGATGCAATGGGCATTTTTGCTAGCATAGAATATATCTCTTACTGCGTAATCAGAAAACTTATTCTCTTGCCTCTGAAACCCAAACCATAAGTTCCTCTTTCGTCAGCAACACCAAGAGATCTTACCAACTCTGAATTATAGATTTTTTTTTAGCCAAATACACTTGGCATTTCCAGGTATCAGATCAAATGGCAAGCGGTTTGTTATTCCAGCCAAGTGAGATGCCAGAAACAGCATTATGCATTAGGAAATGATTTTCACGTCTATGAAGCAAAAATGCCACTTTCACAATTCGAACATTTTTATGTGCACAAAATGATTTTCTACATATGCAGTCAAACAGATTAATTTCCTGACCTTTTATCTTTAATCACAGATTTACATAGGGTAATAAAAATTCTTTTTTACATGGTGTCGTGGGGGATTAAGGAGATTAAATGTTTGACATCATTCTTTTGTCTGTGCTAAGGCTCCATCAAAGAGCATACTGAGTGGGTGGCAAAGCACTGGACGAGGGATGCAATCTGGAGATGACAAAATAATGGGTAGAAATGGGGTAAACGGGCATCTCTGCTCTACTTGGTAGGTTTCTAAAGCTAAGACTGCAGCTGTCTGGACAGCAAAGCCCGAGGATGTGGATTTTAAGAAATGTTAAAACTGCAGACAGAAGAAGAGTAGTTAAAGAAGAATGAAAACTGAGATGCTTTTGCCTCCTGCAGTCAGCAATGACTCCTGTTATCTGTATCTTCTGCATCGTATGATGTTTCTTAATAACCGGAGCACCAGAATGAAAGGTTATTAGCGTGGGCCGACTGAGCTGGTTTTACTCCTGTGAGTGGAAGACATGGTCCTTGCAATAAAACTGTTGCTTTTCACCTGCATCTGGCCGACAGCTCTTTTAATCGGTCACATTGATCATCACCACCGCCGTTACCACCACCATCATCCTCAGAGAGCATTCATGAAAAGGCATAACAGGTGAGCAAGAGGTACCCTGGGCATATTATGGCTGCTGTTCGTTTATGTCTGCTGTTTGCTGAACATCATCATCCCCCGAAGAAACTGACCAACTCTTAAGGGCTCATTTCATTCTTCTGTCCAGACCCAATAATGCAGGTAGAAGTGCTGCTGAAATCAGCAAAAGCAATGACAGAATTACCCTTTCCCAACATGTTATGTTTGTCTACAAGCATTCTTTATGCATAGTGTGTGAGCATATTATGTAACTATCTGGTAGCGTGTTCTGTGTAGTTATTAGTAAGCACCAAGTATGGCACAAAGATGTGAAATACTAAAATAACCACACTGAAGAAGCTTAAATTCTTCTTGGCAGAGTACTAAATGCTAAGCCGAAGCTAGCATTTGCCAACATATTTGTTTCCTTAAACCTGGATTTCATTGTGGCTGGATTTTTAAAATAAAGAAACATAAGAAGCAGAGTCGGGTGACACTGGAATATCGTTAATATGAATGTGAAATTATTTCATTAGCAGCTCTAAGTGCAAGCCTGAGAACATTTTCTTGGGATTAAGTCTCATTGAATGGTCTTGCACATGAGTTTAGGATTACTTTCTAAGACCCAGCACTTAAATTTACCTTCATATTTCATTCCATTTCTAGCCAGATTTATGAACGTTGTAGGCTTACATTAATATATGTTTGGGTCACAACCCCCAGAAACATCTTACAGATGACTCTACAGAAATAAGCAGGAGTTGCGTAAGAAGATTGGGAAATAGTTGGCATTTTGGCAGAAAACATTTCTCAATAAATTGTGTCCGTGGAGTATGGCTGAATGAGGGGGATCCTCTTACAAAAAGAGGTTTCCATGCTGCTTGCTCCTATTTCTTTTCTTTTAGCTACCCACTCCCTTCAAAAGGTTCCTATGAGGGTGGGGCGATGATTAGGAGCAGAGTGGTCCTTATCATCTGTTTTTTATTTTTCCCTGAGGAGGTCTCTGTGCACGTCACAGGGGTCATTCATATTTCTGCACTCTCCCAGTTGTCTGAATTGGAGGGATTGTGTTTAAAAATTGGATTCAAAACAAGCTTACATAACTGAAGTGCTCAGGAGGGTGTGTGAGTTCTGATGACTGCTGAGGTTAAGAGTTGAGTTACTGATGGCATGACTCAGATGCCTTGGACTTCCTTCCGGTAGAGAAGAAAAAGCAGTCTGAGTAGGGTACAGAGGAGAGATCTGTTTTCACAGTTGTCCCTGTCATCTTGTTCTGCAAATCACACACATCATTTTCGGGGATCCAGTATTCATTTTTCCGAGAAACATTCCCTGCAACAAAACCTAACACTGACCATTTATGCACTGGGAACTTCACTGCCCCAGCTCCCGTGCATGAGCACAGATCGGGGGCAGATGAGGTGCACCAGGCCAAATGCTCCCCCATGTGGGTGCAGGAAGAGGTGGGGCAACCTGCCATGACTAAAACTCCAGTGTGGCATGAAACCTCCAGTATGTAAATGGTCACTGAATTGGAGAATAGTAGTGGCTATAAACATCTTGCTTTCTAGCTTGGTGTACTGGTGAAAAGCGGAAGCCTCTAATCTGGAGAACTGGGTTAGATTCTCCCCTCCTCCATGTGCTGGATCACTGTGGGCCAGTCACTGTTCTTTCAGAGCTCTCTCAGCCCCACCTACCTCACAGGGTATCTGTTCTGGGGAAAGGCTAAACATCCTGAAGTAGTTCCTGGCAGTTAGAGCAGTTCCTCAGTGGAACAGGCTTCCTTTGGAGATGTTGGGTTCTCCTTCTTTGGAAGTTTTTAAGCAGGGGCTAGATAGCCATCTGACAGGGTCGGGAGGCAATTTTTTTCCAGGCCAGACTGTCCAGGGATTCTGGTTTTATTTTGGGCTATGTGTGTGAGTGTGTGGGGGGAGCATTTGGGCATGGAATTGGGGTTGCTGTGGATGGGCAGATAGTTGTGAGTTTCCTGCATAGTGGAGGGGGCCAACTAGATGGTGTTGGAGGTCCCTTTCAACTCTATGATTCTATGAAAGTAATAGTAAGTTGCTTTGAGACTCCTTTGGGTAGTGAAAAGCAGGATACAAAAAAGGGGCTCTTATCTGCCTGGAACCTTCTTTTAAGTAAGGAGCCAATAACAGAATTCAAAGAGATCCAAAATGTATTGGAGATTTCTATTTCAGGTTGCAATCCTATGCCTTTGACAGTAAACTATTAAGCTTACATGTGAGTAAAAATTCAGTGGTTTAGAATGCATATGTAATAAATTAAATGAGCCCCATAAACCCTGAGAATTCAGTGTATTTTCAGACAGCAGCTTCCCCGAAAGCGACAGCACCAATGCAAAAAGTGGAAGAGCAAAGGAGTGTGGCCATAGCTGTTTTTATATTTTTAAGTTGCTCTGCCTCCAAGGCCCATCTTGGAGTAGCAGTGCCTGTTAGCCTCAGGCTTCACTCTTTACATTAATAGTAGTTACCTTTGTCACTGTGTCCATATATGGCCCATTATGCATGGCCTCCGAAATGGCGATTTCGAGTCACATGGAAAACGCGGAGGGGGAAGAAGCAAAGCAAACCACTTATGCACGGGATGGGACGGAATGGCAGCAAAACCCAGAGTAACCGATTATGCACACGGTGACCCCGGTTGCACCCCGGTCACCCGGAAGCTGCGCTTTCTTCCGCGTTTCGCTAACGCGGCTTTTTCAGCAGCATGCACTGAATCTGCGGCTGGTTGCAGCCGGCACCGTGCGTTATCGGTGATTTTAGTTGCCGCCATTCCACCACGAATGTGCACTATCCCCCCCCCCGTGCATAATGGGCCTATGGCAGGCAAATGGGGTTTCAGTTAGGACAGGGGTAATCAACCCGTGGTCCTCCAGATGTCCGTGGACTACAATTCCCATGAGCCCCTGCCAGCATTTGCTCCATGGACATCTGGAGGACCACAGGTTGACTACCCCTGAGTTAGGACACAGTTCTAAGCAGACCTACTTTGAATGGCTCCCTTAGTTGATAACCAGAATTCTCCTGGGAGATAGAGGAGAGGAGCCTGGGAAGTGTACTCATTCAAGAACAGCTTTTCACTCACCCATCCCAAGTTTATGTTGGTTGGAAGTGATTTCTGATAGTAGCTGTTTGGGCATGTTGTTCTGCGGATGTTAATTTTATATGGTTGGAATGTTGTGAAACATGCTAAACATTTATCAGGCATTCTCATTTCACCTCAGAATTTTGCAGAGCTTGTTCAGCCATATGATGATTTATCCAGACCATAGGAGTTTAAAGCTTCCACTGGCATCTTCCATAGCATTCCATCTTTTTGTACTAGATGCAGGCATCAGACGTACTCTTCACTAAGCTCTTTAGCATTTGGCACCTTTGTCACTTTCATGATTTAATACATTGGGATTGTGGCTAAAGCTTGCAAGTGCTGCTTAGCTATTCAATTCTAAATTTTTGATCACTTACCACTTAAACACCCCTTAAAACCCTCCCTGTATTAATAAAATCCTTGGAAAACAGGGAGGGAATTTACTTTGCAGGGTGTATACCTAGAAGTAGAAAATCCCTGAGCTTTCCCCCTCTCAAGTCACAGCTGACTTATAGTAGCCCTGCTGGATTTTCAGAGGCAGTTTGCCATTGCCTATCTGTGCATAGTAGCCCTGATATTCCTTGGTGGTCTTCCATTCAAATACTAACCAAGGCTGATCCTGCTTAGCTTCAGAGACCTGATGGGCTTGTGGTATGTGGGGTTGGAGAACATCTTTCCCCTCACAAGAAACACCCTTGGTATCCACTTTCACACTCATGGGGCACAGAGGGGTTGGTTCACAATCAAGAGGAGTGGGAGATTAAAAAATGTGGGTCCTCAGCTGGGGAACCTGGTAGCAAAGCCCCTCTCCTCAGTGTGATAAGAGAGATGGATAGCTCAGATCCCTGAGTCCGCCTAAGACCCACATACCCTGCAGAGGAGAGGAGAGGAGTTCCAAATCACAACGGCTCCTATTGGTATTTTCAAAGCATGACAATTCTGCCTCCCCCCCCCCCCCCCTCCGCCTTGGAGTTTTCTAACCATTTAATTGAGCAGTGACAGTCTGTCTGGAAACATATTCATTCATGAACTGCCACCAACAGCTCCAATGTTTGTGAAATATTCAATATTCCACGAATATTGCTTCGTGAACCACAAAGCAGCCAAAATTCTAGACAAGCTTTAGCTTGTGAGCCAGTTTGTGCCCATCCCTACTGACAAGATTGGGCTAGCAGGTCAGGGCATAATGGGTTATACAGGTGTTTGAATTTCTAAAGCTCCTATCTATAAATCTGAAATATTTATTTATTCAGTTTCTATACCACCCATCCTTGCAAGCTGACTTGGGGCACTACAATAATAACAGCACAGGTAAAACCAGTACTCCTCCCCCACCCTCCTAAATACCTTCTGCTAGGCTAAACAGACTGGCGATGGTCTAAATAAGGGGGGGGGGGGGACAAAGAAGAACGTTAACAGACCTGGATTTCAACTCACAATGCATTCCACCAGATGAAAGCCAGGGCCAGAAAAGCCCAGACTGGTTGTGGCCGGGGGAACATCTTTATGGCCAGGGATTGCCAACAGTGCTCTCCAAGGGGCATATTGGGAGAGGTGGTCCCTTAGGTATGCCGGACCCAGACCACATAGAACCTCAGTACCAAAACTTTGAACCTCATCCAGAACTCCACCGGTAGCCAATGCAGGTGTTGGAAGGCTGGTCAAATATGGGCCCTCCATGTGGTCCCAGTAAGGACCTGTGCAGCTGCATTTTGCACCTGCCTGCCATGCCCTTGACCCTTGACACGACTGACACGATTGCCAGCTTGGCCTTGCCCATATTCCTCAGCTCTCCTTGGCACTCTGGTGGTGGTGGCTGCCCAGCTGGGGAGGAATTGGGCAGGGGGGGCAGCAGTCATGCAAGGAAGCTCCACAACCTTTAGGTTCAACCGAGCTGTGCAGGCAAAAGGAAGGGGGGCTGCCGTCTTTGGCCACCTGCTGCCACTGGGCTGAGGTGAGTTTGCATTGTGGGGAAGTTGAAGGTGGAGCAAGAGCTGCAATTGACTCTGAGTGGGGGAAATTCCACCAACAGGAAAAATATTGCTTGAACTACCTTTTTCCTATTGGTGGAATATCCCCCACTCAGGACCAATCATCTCCTGTTTTAAGAAGTGAGTCGTCAGCCAGAATGCCTGGGTGTGATGAAGATGATGATGATATGTGATGCTGTGACAAAATATCATTTGTTACAGAAAGGCTTTACTTTATTTCACAGACAAGAATTAATTTAGAACAACCTCACAGTTTTACTTTAATATTTCTGTCCATATGGTATAGACCAGGGGTAGTCAAACTGCGGCCCTCCAGATGTCCATGGACTACAATTACCAGGAGCCCCTGCCAACAAATGCTGGCAGGGGCTCATGGAAATTGTAGTCCATGGACATCTGGAGGGCCGCAGTTTGACTACCCCTGGTATAGACCCTGAAATGTCATAGTCTGTTACCAAGGATGCCACCGTCACTCAGTGAAAGAACCATTAACTTGGGTTTCAGTAGACAGCCCAAATACTCAGGTCATTCATAATTACTTCCCTCGAAGAACCATAGTGGATTCTTATAATCAAATACTCCACTTAATTCTGGATTTGCGAGTAAGTTGGAGCTGTATTAAAGAAATCAATTCCAAGTAATTCTATTAAAATTCAGTCACATGATTGGGAATGACCTTTTGTGGATGGACACATGATTTTATAAGGTTCTCAGGCAACATAACTAGAAGTGGAGATTTGGAATATAGAATCCAAGTGACTGTTATGCTTCTCAGTGTGCAAGAAGACATGGGGTGCCTGGGGTTTTTATTTGGCTAGCAAAGTAGGGAAACTTGGGCTAGACCAGAATTCAAGGCAGTATTTCTGTTGTGGGGATGTAACATTTTCCCAGTACTCAACCCAAGAAAAAGCATTCTCTACTGTGTTTTTTAAGTGCTGGGTGAAATGTTCTAGGGCAAGAACAGGGTGCTAGGCCCTCAGCCTAGCATAGAACGGATCCTGTGCAAACTAGATACACCAAACTTGCAGCAGGCCTCAAACTGACTCTCCTCTACATGCCCTCCAGGTTGTGAACAGATTGGATTTACAAGGCCTGAGTTATGCCCTCCAAAGAAAGTGCTCTTTGGAGTGCAAAAAAAAAATTACCAAGGACCATAGAAGCCTACAGTACAGAATCAAAGTCTCAAAGAATCCCTGAAGTAGAAACTGAAGGTGGCTGACATTTTTGCAGAACCAGTGCTACAGTGGTACTGCAAACCCAACAGGGCTAAATTTTAGCCAGGAAAGTGGTTTTGGGAAAAACTTTGGGCAAAGGTTCAAAAGTGTATAGATTAGACTTCTTGCAAGCTACACACACCAAATCCAGTGGGAACATTATTGTGCTGCCAGCTGCTCTACAATCTCTCCTGGTTGGAGACTGATTACATTTCTGGGGTTCCAGTTATGGATGCCCTCCAAAAGATCTTCCACCCCAGTTCTCTCTCTGGGAAAAGATAGCTGCATATAGAGCCAGGAGATTATAGATGGCTCAAGAACAAGCCAATGAGACCAAACTCACAGAGAAATTTCACCTGGGCAGACCCAGCTCCCCACCAGACACTGGAAGCAAGGCAAGCCCCCCACTATGCTAGTAGCCCCTCCACAGGTCTCCAAAGGCAGGTTCTAAAGGGCAGAAAGGCAGACCAGGCATCCCCAGAGTTTTGCTGAGAGATCCCCAAAATAACCCAATGGCAGCTTGGCAGACACTCCATTCAGACACCAGAAGGAAGGGAAGCCCACAACTCTCACAGCCCCTTCCAGGGCTGAAACAGGCAGGGTGAGGAAATGTTTCCAAATAGTAGCCTGGAAACAAAGCCCCATAATTGGAGCAGGTGTGTGGCACAGCTGCTTCTTCAGTCCTATGTCCACCTGAGACTCAAACCTGAAAGCATGCAACAAAATATGTAGATGAACTGGCTTGAAACCCTGAGACCAGTGGAGACCCAAAAGGGTACAACAGCACATGTAGATATGGTAGCTCAACCCTGGGACACAAATAGGTATAATAATATATTTAGACATGATGGCTCAAAGCCCTGGGACCACCTGAGACCCATATGCAAACTAGTGTGCAGTGATATATGTAGATGTGAAGCCCTGAGAAGGGTTGACCATGCACAGCAATCATCTCCTTTCAAGGCCCTCTCCCTAGCCCTTTTGGATAGCAGTGCTGTGTGTCCTGGGTGCTGTGTGTCCTGTGTGTCCAGCAAGCCAACTCATCCACCCTGGTCATGTCCAGGTTGGAATGGTGGCAGCTCAGAATGTCTCCCTAATAGGAGTACACTTATTCACTCTGGATACTTGGTGGGAGTGATTTTAGTAGGCTGTAATCGGATTTATTTTATTTGCAGTTATCCTTTGAATGTTTTAAATTCTAACTGTAGGTTTTTATTGCAACTTGAGAGAACTTGCGATGTATAGATTTTTAAAACAATCAAATAATATATTTTTTAATGCAGCAAACGAGAACTTAGGATGAGGAAACTAGATAGTACCAAAGTGCGACCCATGAAATCGGAACAGCTTCTCCGCATAGAGGACCATGATTTTGCACTGAGGCCTAGCTTTGGAGGTAAGAGTTGTTGCATTTGATTTTCCATGCTAGTTAATTGTATCTTCTTATGTAGTAAGTCACTCAGTCCCCAGCCAGCCAAGTCATCTAGAAATGGGATAACATGGTTTACTTTAGACTGAAAATGACATTAGATGATACATGCATTGGCAAAATTACACCCTTGTAAAACTACTGAAGTTAATATTAGTCTTACACAAGTGGGAACCTGCATCTAATGTTCTCCTCTGCCTCATATCCTCTTTGCCTTTCCTGAAAGCCCCCGAAGCCTTTTCCCTTTACCTTGTTTCCCCCTCCCCATACAATTTCCTCTTTCCCTCCTGGCAAACCCCATTTTCTGTCCTTGTCTCCTGCCTCAGCCTTCTCTAAAGTGGAGATCAAAGCGGTTGATGTTATTCTCCTCTCTTCTTTTTTAATTCTCACAACTCTGTGCGATAGGTTAGGCTGGAAGTACTTGACTAACCTAAAATCAGCCAGTGAGCTTCTACAGGCAGATGGGAATTTGAACATGGGTCTCCCAGATCCTACTCTGACTTTCTAGCCACTACACCACATTAGCTTTCATGGGGTGGCTGCTGTTGAACAGTCGCAAGCTGATAGGCTTAGTTGAGTCATACAAATCCAATAGTGTCAAGTCACCAAGTGGTTACTTCTAGCCAACCTCCTAGTAGGACCTGGAGATCCCTCCAACTTCCCTGTCTGAGGCCTCTCCCCTCCCCAAACCTTGACATCCTTGATCTCTACCCCAAAATCTCAAGAAATTTTCCATAGTTAACAAACTTAGCCAGGTCTGGCCCTGATGAGTTCTTCCTAAAAGGCCAAAACAAAAGCCTGGCAAGGACCCTGCACATTCCTCCTGTCTTTTACTCATCAAAACAGCCTCAAATGCTATGGTTGCCTAGCAACAGTTGCAATCTGTTTATTAAGGCTACAGGAACATTTAAAAATCATTTGGGTTTTTTTACAAACCACCCAATGTAATTCTTTTGGACTTCAGATTTTTCTACACAGCTGGGGCATTTTTCATATTCGCAGAAAGACCGGTCTTGCCTGTTCACTGCTCCATTCATTGGATTTAAATATCCACAGTTTTTGCTCACTTTGCTATTAGAATCTAAGATTTTACAGCTGGGAATGATTAAAAAGGGATACTGTGAATTATTAACAATCTGCTCATTTTATTTTTATTTTATTTTTACTTTTACAGATAAAATTATTTCTTTGCAGCCAAAGTAAATATTTATATTACACAGTATAGAGTTGTTGTGTTTTTGCTGTCAAGTCACAGATGACTTATGGCGCCCTCATGGGGGTTTTAAGGGAAAAGCCAACTGAAGGTGATTTGCCATTGTTTGCTTCTGTGTGGTGACCCTGGTACTCCTTGTATCATCTCCCACCCAAATAGTGATGAGAGCTGATGCTGCTTAGCTTCCAAGGTCTGACAAGATCAGGTTAGCCTGGGGTATTCAGTTCAGTCTAGTAGCAATTATTAAATTA
Organism: Paroedura picta; assembly: GCF_049243985.1. Lineage (NCBI taxonomy): Eukaryota > Metazoa > Chordata > Lepidosauria > Squamata > Gekkonidae > Paroedura > Paroedura picta. The sequence goes on along the minus strand of NC_135374.1, from coordinate 41,674,415 downwards.
CTGGACATTAACACGTTTAAGGGAGTAATCATTTTCTGATTATGTCAAATAGGCATATGAAAAAGAAACTGAACTCTATTCTCAGATAATTGCTACTGGTGTTTAGCTGACTGTTTTATTTTGCTCCATGTTTTTGCTTCCTCCAGCTTTCCTTCACTTCATTGCACATGAATGATAAAAGCATTAGGTGTGAAATTAATAATTTGCATATCTAGAGATAAGAATTCCGCATGATATAAGGAGGCAATTTATATTGGTTCCGGTCATTAACAATGTATTTATCCATTATATTTCTATCCTGCCCTTCTTCCATGTAACACAAGGGTAATCTACATGATGCTCCTCTCTGCCATTTCATTCTTGCAATAACCATGTAAAATAGGTTAGGCTGAGGGGAGTGGAGGTCCAAGATCACCCAATGAGCTTGGATGTAGGGATCAGAAGCTGGGTTTTACCATTCCAGCATTCAACTACAGCTTATGCATTGCACTTGTTAGTGACCATCTGTCTTTAGAGGATCCCAGGGAAGCATACATGGAGAACCGATCCCTCTTACCTACTCCTGTCATTGCAGGAAAATGCAAAACTTTGCAAGTAACCCTAAGCTCAGTTTGCTATGCTGGTGATTCACATGACGAGATTGGCTTGGCTAGAACCTTTATATCTGATTATCTTTTCTGTCACACAGAGATGTTGCCATGGGGAATAGTCAAACATCTTTTACCCTACTATTTTGGAGCAGCACAATTGTGGAAAGATGATTCCAGAGGGTTAGTCTTATCATGCTGTTGCAGCAAAGATAAAAAAGGATCTTGTGGCCCCTTAAAGATGAACAATATTTTATTCCAGCATCCATATCCATGGGCTCCTGTCCATGAAATGTATGCTGGAATGAAATTTTGGTGTTCAGGGTGCTCCAAGATTTTGGGAGGAGCATATTGCATGCTTTTTGTGCCATTGAAATTGATGCCCAAAACTTATACCCCAATATCAGAATACTCAGGTAGAATATGATTGAAATATTCTTATAGGAAACACATATACTTCTCTATTGAGACTACAGCTGAATAATCCAATTAAAACCAATTGAATGCAATTAGCAGTAACAGTCTATCTCTCTGTGTTGGTTTCCCTCAGTTACTAATGAGATGATGAGTTTTAATAATGAATTGTTTACCAATCTTAACGATGAAATGGCTAAGATTAAACATGCCACAGTTCGTGTATGACCTGGTTAAAAATGTTATGTAACATCCATCTGTTTCTATTATATTCCTTACAGAACATCTAGGAAAACAAACTGCAAAGTTTTAAAATACAGAAAATGCAGAAATAAGTTCCATGTTTGTTGGTAAATTTTCTTCCATGTTATTTATGAATCACTCTCTGAAATGATATTGTGGAAGCAGGAGGCTGTTCCTCTGTAACAAAATATTTTTTTCCCCTGTAGTTATATTGGACTAGATATGTGAAGAAAGAACAGTGTTTTTCTTAGTGATTTAAGTCTTAACACTTGACTTTTGATCCAGAAGTTTGTGGACATTTTTATATGGATGAACACATAATCAGATGAATAAAAAAAAATTAAAACTGTAATAGTAGCTGAGATACAGAACAAGGAATGTAATAGGGAGGATTACAAAATGTTGGTCTCTCACCACCTTTGGTTGGTGCCTATTTTCTGAATTATCATTTTCCCATTTTAAAAAGCCAGAAAGAGAATAAAAATCCTGGTGGAACACAGGAACAGAACATTAAACAAGAGATCCATTTCATTAGATTTGTCTTATTTTTGTTTCTGTACTCTTAAATGCATAACTGTTCTGGACATGCATAAAACAAAGTTTTTAACACAAAGAGAATTTTCCAAAGTTGTTATAAAGACTGGAATGTGTACGTAGCATGATGGTACTTGTCCTTTGAATGCTAATTTTGACAGGTAACACAAAGCTGAATGGATGAATAAATAAGTAAATAACTCTGGAACAATTAGAAGAAGAGTTGGTTCTTATATGCCGCTTTTGTCTACCCTGAGGAGGCTCAAAGCGGCTTACAGGCTTTCCTCTCCTCACAACAGACACCCTGTGAGGTGGGTGAGGCTGAAAGAGCCCTGATATCACTGTTCGGTCAGAACAGTTTTATCAGCGCCGTGGCTGCATGTGGGGGAGTGCAGAATCAAACCTGGCATGCCTGGCATGCCAGATTAGAAGTTCACATTCCTAACTACTACACCAAACTGGCAATTAAAGTGCCAACACAAGGCAATCTACATGAGACATTTTTGTTATTCTTCTTTTGTACATTCCTCCTCTTCTGAATCAAAACTCAATCCAAAAGGGAGGAAGGAAGTATTGTATTTCTTTTGGTGGTTTTATATTTGGCCAATGGCTTAGTTTATTTAGACCTTGATTTAAAGTATGGAATGTTACTTACAAATGATCAATTGATCAATATTGTTCAAGAGGTAGAAAAGGAAGCAGGGATATATTGTTTATTTATTTATTTATAAATAAGACTGCCTTATTTATAAACGTTATAAACTTATTTATAAACTTATAGACTGCCACTCTCAGAACAGCCGGCTCGTGGCGGTTTACATTAAAAAGATAAAATACTAAAATACAATCCCCCTGGGGGGATACAGGGGTTGCCAGGAGGTGGGAAAGAGGAAATAGTGTAGGGAAGAGGGATATAGAGGAAAGTGAGATGCATCCCTTCCAATTCTTGCAGTTTCTCTACAGTACAACTGTGTCTGGCATGGCAGACAGCACTGCACAACTGGGCCTGACCAAGCCTGACCAAACCAGAACTATACAGAATTTTCCTAGGGAGAAGCTGCCAGGGGGAGGTAAGGAAAACTGAAACTTGCTACAAGGAGATTGGTTGGTGAGTGGAAAGAAACAAAGAGAGCAGGTAACAGGTAGAGGTTATAGGGCCTTCTGGAAAAAGAAAGAGGATGTAAAGGGGGAGGGGAAATGAGATGCCTCCTACAAGTTCTTGCAGGTCCCCTACTTGTTTATTGTTAATCTCTGTGTAGCAGCTATAACGTCTCTGGCAGTGCTTGGCTGAAATGGCATAATATTAAGTGGGGAGACAGGGCTTGAGACTCTCAATTGACTGAGTTGCTCTCCTCCTAAGGATCTCTGTTAGCAGCTGGCTGAATTATTTCAGATGCTAATGAGATTAAAGAAGGAAGAGCAGAAGAGCAAGACTCCAGGGCTGAATCTGCACTTACTTTGTTATTTCCATTGTCAATCTTGTTGAATTCAGATCGATTTGAACCTGGGTCTTCCTCCTCCCCACCCAAATTGAAACAGAATGTATTCTGCACTTGTTTGGGGAAGCTCAGAGCGGGGAGGGGAGCCAAGTGCAGCAGGAGGCTCTTTCTTTCTTTTCCTGAACTGGGGGGAGGGGGTGAGGATTGGAGACAGCAGAGGAGGGGGAAATGAATCCCAGAGGCAAATCTCTGCTAAGAGAAGTATGGGTTTCTGGAGTGCAGGCATTTTAAAACAGGGCAAAAATATGTCTTGGGAGGGAAGCCTTGCAACCAGGAACTTCCAGTCTTTGAACTGATTTCCCTGGCAAATCAGGGAAGATGGCTTTGCTATGTTAGCATTCCAGGAACGGGCAGGAAGTTAATCTGCAAAGTGCAGAACATCTATACTTGATATTGGGGGCTTTCAAAGGTGGTTTTTCAAATATACTGACTTATATCCACTCTTGGGTATCGCAGGGGAAAGGTAGGATCACTGTGGATCAGTCATGGATGCTGCAGGGGGAACATTTAAAGCGTCTAAAATCCAAATGGAAATCGAATACAGAGCAGAGGGGAGGGATGTATTTGGGCTGGGAGTGGATAAAAAGCAAAGTGCAGACTCAGCCCAGGACAAGGGTGAGGCAAGAGGCCGAGAGAACACAAGTCAAAGGAAGCAGAAGTCACTAGAAAAATGTGAGATGAGGGAGAGAAGGGTCCAGAGGACTGAGGGAAGGAGCGTGAGGAAAACTGGGAGCCCATGAGTGAAAAGATTGGATATTTAACTGAAGAATAAAATGTATGCATTAATTTTAATTAACACCTAGAATTTTTCCTGAATATCTGTATTTCTGATGCCCCCAAGAGCCAAATTCCCATGTAATTGCCTTGCATTGTATGTTCATCTCCCCCACCCTCCTCTGGTTATAGCAGTACTTGATTATTATTTCCCCCTTTTGGGGTTAAATATGAATAGTTGAGTACATGCTACTGCTTAGAAACTTGGAAGCTCCAGGTAAACATATTTAATGAATGACTCAGAGGGTCAGTGATGCAGGGAACCATTTGGGGACAAGCATATTTGTTCATTTCCTTGAGTTCTTCTGTTGAAATCTCATCTCAGTCATGAGCTCATTCTTGTTTTAAAAATCTCTCTCTCTCAGCCTTGGCCCCTCCTTCCCCTCCTTCCCTGTAAGGTGATTTGTTTTGAGTTCAGATTTTTCTGCAAGCCTGCATTTTTCAGGTTTGTAGAAAGATCTGTCTTGTTTTTCTGGGCTTCTCTTTTTCCTTGTTATCCTTTTAAATGACAGTATTTTAGAAGAAGAAGAAGAAGAATATTTTAGCATTCACGTACTTTAGAGCAGGGATAGTCAAACTGCGGCCCTCCAGATGTCAATGGACTACAATTCCCATGAGCCCCTGCCAGCGCTGACAGGGGCTCATGGAAATTGTAGTCCATGGACATCTGGAGGGCCGCAGTTTGATTACCCCTGCTTTAGAGCAACAATAATTTAGTAGCACCACATTTTACAGAAGATGTAAAGGTTGATGGGAAGGGATTGGGGGTCAGTGGCAGAAGGGCCGAGGTTCTGTCCCTGGCAGCGCCAGTTAAAAGGATCAGGTAGGAGGTGATGGGAAGCAGCGGTCCGCAACCTTTTGATGGCCGCGGACTGTTGTGCCGGGGTGGGGGGAAAGGGCGACCTGGGGCCCTGCACACGAGCGGCAACAATGGCGCAAACACGCATGCGTGGACTTGCTGAGCATGAGTGTTTGCGTCCAGCGGGGCGCAAACGCGTAGGCACAGCAGCGCTGCACATGCACGCATGCGCAAAACGGCGGTGCATGCACATTTGTGCCCCCGCCGGACACAAACGCGCATTTGCGGCAAGTCCGCGCATGTGCTTTTGCGCCGCCTGCATGCCGGCAGCCACGGCTCCCTCTCCCCGCCCCTCTGGGCCATGAGGAAATTGGCCGCCGAAGTGGCCGATTAGCTTGCGGCCCAGCAAGCTTCTCTTCCCCCCCCTCCCGAAGCAAGAAACTTGCCGGGCCGCAAGCTAATTGGCTGCTTTGGCGGCCGATTTGCTTGTGGCTGGACGAGCTTCTCGCTGCGGGGGGGGCGGGAAGAGGGAGCCGTGGCCCGGCGCCAAGGCCACCACGGCCTGACAGCGGGCCGCGGCCCAGGGGTTGGGGACCACTGATGTGAAGGACCTCATCCTCAGACACTGGAGAGCTGCTCCCTGCCTGAGTAGACGTTACTGACTTTGATGGGCTGATGGTTTGATTCAGGATAAGGCAGCTTCATATGCTCAAGTGATTCCTTTATGGACCTTGCCTTTGGGTCAAACTGTACGGCACACGCAGATGCATTTAAATAAGTACCCAATAAGTCCTTTTCATAAAATTAAATGTTCCTCAAGAGCAAGGAAGCCGCAGAGAGAAGCAACACTTAACTCTCATCACTGCACTCTTCTTTCTTTGCAGTTGCCAATGTTTGGAATCATTTTCTTATGAAGAAAAAAAAAGCTCCCTAGTTATTGTTATATATGAGCTTGAAACGATGATTCTATGTCTCTATGATTCCATAACTCAGTGGTTTTCAACCTGGGGGTCAGGACCTCTTTGGGGGTTGAACGACCCTTTCACAGGGGTCACGGCAGGGCGAGCAGCTTGGGCGGGGGGGGGGGGCGCCACTGATGCCGCTCCTCCTGAAGGCACCTGTCAATTTATATACAATTTATAACTAATTTATATACAATCAGGAACAATGGATCTTCACGCCCTTGATCAATATCGTTTTAATTTCTGTGAAAGAAGACCTGCATAATTTTATGGTTGGGGGTCACCACAACATGAGGAACTGTATTAAAGGGTCACGGCATCAGGAAGGTTGAGAACCACTGCTATAACGTATAGTTGGATTCAAACTTTGAGTGTGACAGAGCCCTCTAGGAAACAAGTTTTAAATTCTTAAAGACAGTTTCAGGAATTAGATATAGGTCACTTATATGATTAGTATTTATGTATCCTTAAATTTTTAAGAACTTACTATTTACATACTTGATCAACATATTTGTATTCTCTATTATTTTAAAGGGTCACCAATACCAGTGGGCATTGATGTACAAATTGAAAGTATTGACAGCATTTCAGAAGTTGACATGGTAAGCTTGTTCTCATCCAGCTACACCTGTGATAATCAAATAATCATAGAGTTGGAAGGGGCCATAAAGGCCATCAACCTCCTGCTCAGTGCAATATCAGCCTAAAGCATCCTTGATAAGTATCTGTCCAGCTGCTGCTTAAAGACCGCCAGTGAGGAGGAGCTCACCACCTCCGATTCCACTGCTGAACTACTCTATGAATTTTTTTTTCCTGATATCTATCTGATATCACTCTACACATAGTTTAAACCCATTATTGCAGGTCCTCTCCTCTGCTGCCAACAGGAACCTTCCCCTGCCTTCTCTAAATGACAACCTCTTCTTCTCCAGGCTGAACATTCCCAAGTCCCTCAAAAATTCCTCATGGGACTTGGTCCCCAGGCCCCAGATCATCCTTGTCACTCTCCTCTGAACCCTCTCAATTTTGTCCACATCCTTTTTGAAGAGCCTACATTATTCCAGGTGTGGTTTTATCATTGTGGTATACAGCAGGACTATGAGCCTCTTGTGGCGCAGAGTGGTAAGGCAGCCATCTGAAAGCTTTGCCCATGAGGCTGTGAGTTCAATCCCAGCAGCCGGCTCAAGGTTGACTCAGCCTTCCATCCTTCTGAGGTCGGTAAAATGAGTACCCAGCTTGCTGGGGGGTAAATGGTAATGACTGGGGAAGGCACTGGCAAACCACCCCATATTGAGTCTGCCATGAAAACGCTAGGGGGCGTCACCCCAAGGGTCAGACATGACTCGGTGCTTGCACAGGGGATACCTTTACCTTTACCTTTATACAGCAGGACTATGACATCTTTCAATTTTGATGTGATGCCTGTGTTGAAGCAGCCCAAGATTGCATTTGCCTTCTTTTCCTCCACATCACATTGTCTGCTCATATTTATCTTATAGTCCACTAGTACCCCAAGATCACACAAGCTGCTATCCAGAAGTGTATCTCGCATCCCAGTATGCATGCTTCTCATTTTTGTGAATGAGAACTGCAGTGTTTATGAATCACTTTTGAGTCTCAGGAGAGGCAGCACAAAGATCAGCTATCCACACACTAGTTTTGGATTAATATGGCTTTGGATGTAATTGCATATAGTTCCATAGAAAGTTGACAACAGCCAGGGGAGAAAAAATTCCTATACCTTTAATATGTACTATGCCAAAATGAATGGTTGATGTTCATTATGGCATGAAACTAAATAGCAGTACTTGAGGATTGCAGCACACAGACTGATATTAAAAGGGCAACTAGATGGACCAGTTTCAAATCTGGCAACACTTTCAGTGCACTTTAGAAACAGATTTTCTTGTTTTACACATTGTGCAAAAGCAAATTGAAAGTGCATCAACCAATGTATGAGGAATGAGTCAGAAAGGAAGCACACCGTGCATAATTGACAGTTTGGTGTAGTGGTTAGGAGTGCGAACTTCTAATCTGCCATGCCGGGTTCGATTCTGCACTCCCCCACATGCAGCCAGCTGGGTGACCTTGGCCTCGCCACGGCACTGATAAAACTGTTCTGACCGAGCAGGAATATCAGGGCTCTCTCAGCCTCACCCACCTCACAGGGTGTCTGTTGTGGGGAGAGGAAAGGAAAGGCGACTGTAAGCCGCTTTGAACGTCCTTCGGGTAGAGAAAAGCGGCATATTAGAACGGCTTCTTCTTCTCCATAAGAATATGAACTTCTAAGTGAATCTGCATATATTACTTGGCTGCGGTCTAATTAGTTTCTGGTATGTATGGGGGAGAAGCAGCTAGTAGAGTTGTGGATAGAAACAGGCCTTTGGCTATTAATAACTTTGGGAAATAAGCAAGGAGAAAGTGCCTGTCATTTTTTCTTCCAGAGGTTATAAAAAACCAGGAAGGGGGGTGGTTTCATAGCAAAGCCGCAAGGGTTGAGACCATATCAGAGGATCTGGAAGCTGCAATTTCCTTTTTAAAGAAGTAGTGGGAAGAGACCCATCGTGGATCTTACAGTGTCTTGCTTGGTTTAGTCCTAAGCTGATATAACATAGAGTGAACCCAGCTCGAAGCACTAGTTACTTTTACAGATAATATTATAGTGACTAATTCATACCTGGTGGATTATTGACTCCCTCTTAATTTTCTTTATATTTCCTTTACATAAAGGATTTCACAATGACTTTGTACCTCAGACATTACTGGAAAGATGAGAGACTCTCTTTTCCTAGTACTCGAAACAAAAGCATGACCTTTGATGGAAGACTCATTAAAAAGATCTGGGTACCCGATATATTTTTTGTGCACTCCAAAAGATCATTCATCCATGACACAACTGTAGAAAATGTTATGTTACGGGTCTACCCAGATGGCAATGTACTCTTCAGTTTGCGGTAAGTACAATGTCCTTTCCTCTATCATTTTCAGGAGAGCAAACAACAGAAGTGGGAATAATGCCAGTTTCTTGTGATGTAGACTTGTGATGTACAAAGAACAAGCATGGAAGGTCTATTTTCAAGAGGCTGTGATGACAACCACAGATTTTCTACCACTCTAGACATTGCACTCAACACGTGTTGGGTCATGGGGAAGTGACTGGACATGATCAGACACATGGTGTGTGTGTGGGGGGGATACCTTAAAAAGTGCTCATTCACTTGGAGTTGTGATTGAAGAGGGGTCTCTATTTCCCCTCCTACATAATTTTTGCTAGCAGAAAAGATGGGGGGGGGAGACTTCACCCCCTTTTCTCTAGCTCTGTGCACCCTTGAAAGAACCAGGATTATATGAGTTCAGATTCCACAGTGTTTGATGCATGATTTAAGAGCAGGAACTGGAGACTTCTTCTAGCAAGGCCAGAGTAGTTCTGGTAGAGTTCTGTAGAGAGGGATCACCAGTAACAGAGTTTTGGCGTCATTGTAGGAGTCCAGGAGGCAAGAAGATTGTACTCTGTGAAGGAAAATCCTTCCCCTCATGGAAGAACTCCAGGAAATCTATGAGAATTTTGAACAGTGCAAGGCTCTGCATACATCTTAAGTCTTATCATTTTAAAAATAATGTAATTAATGTGTTTCATCAAAACTTGAATTCTCCCCTTAAAGTTTGGTCTACCACTCTACTCTCACTGTGGTCAGATACTGGTTGATTATAAACTATGGTTTGGTCAGACTCCAGTCATCACATCTGAATACAGACTAAACTAGGATTTCAAAATAGGGATCTTACCTGGTGAGTTAACCACAATTCCTAGGGCATTTCTGCACATTGAAAAAAATAGTGTTACACTAGCACCATGGTGTAATGCTATTAAATAAAGCGCTTTTGGTCATTACCCACTTCCTGGCTATACACACAACTCTCCTCTGCCTGTTAATCAAGCCAGGTAGCCAATCACCTTTCTTCCTGTTTTAAAGGGCCCGCGATGCAACCTAATTTTTTAAAAGTAAAACTTCTCTGTTTTGATGCCTATGCATAATCATAGATGCATAGTGCTTTTTTAAAATCCCTTTTGGAATCATTAGCCTTGAAGTGATCTTGTTCCTGATTTTTTTTGGGGTGGGGGGAACTTTAGAGATGCAAGCTTTGTGTGTTAACTGGTGGGGGGATTTTTTGTTGTTGCTTTGCCTGGGCGATTTAACGCATATTAATTGCTCCAGGCAGTTTGCTTAAAAAAGAAAAAGAAAATCCGTGTTCCCAGTAGAAAGGAGAGGGAGGCGGGTACGAGGGTGGGCACTGGAGACGTAGTGCTACTTCAGCTCCACACATTTCCTTGGCGGGTGGCTTACTGGGTGCTCTCCTCTTGCTTGCGCCAGATAGTTGGGGGAATCCACTTTTTGGGATTCTCCAACTTTCACTTTAAAATTGAGGATGTAGTTGGCAGTTTGATGCTGGGACGCTGGATGTTGATAACATTGTGAAAAACTGCTTCCTAGAACTGGAAAGTCTGTCTTGGGAAAGTGGGGAAGGAATGCGAAGGGAAGTACATGATAGCTGTCATGATTATGACTAGGCAAAGGGCAAACGTGACCCTGAGCTTTTATAAGGAAACCCCTATCTCTGCAGAAGCAGAGGGAAAGAGGAGGGGTCAGAATGGTGGCCCATTTAAGGCCTGAAATCCACAGTAGGCAAGAGTTGCAAAGGTGTTCTTCTGTCTCCTTTGCAATGGAAGGAAGAGCATGGCATGTTCACTTCTGCCCCAGTTCATTGACTTTAAGGTTGCAACTCACAGTTTTAAGACTTTCAGCAAAAAAAGGTTACCTCTTAATTTGTGCTATATTACCTTTCTTATAAGAGCCTCTTGTGGCGCAGAGTGGTAAGGCAGCCGTCTGAAAGCTTTGCCCATGAGGCTGGGAGTTCGATCCCAGCAGCCGGCTCAAGGTTGACTCAGCCTTCCATCCTTCCGAGGTCGGTAAAATGAGTACCCAGCTTGCTGGGGGGTAAGCGGTAATGACTGGGGAAGGCACTGGCAAACCACCCCGTATTGAGTCTGCCATGAAAACGCTAGAGGGCGTCACCTCAGTGCTTGCACAGGGGATACCTTTACCTTTACCTTTCTTACAGGATAACAGTTTCAGCTATGTGCTTCATGGACTTCACTAGATTCCCACTAGACAGTCAAAACTGCTCTCTAGAACTGGAAAGCTGTAAGTCTGTCTTGGTTTTCATACTCTATACCTACATGTGTGTGTTTTTAAATAGGAGATAGAAAATACAGGAGAGCATTTGACCTCTTAAGACTACATTGGGCTCATCAGATGTTCTTGAGAATATTCTCCCAAGAATATTTGTGAAAAGAAGCAGAATAGCATTGTCTTCTCCTTACACAAAGAGGGAAATATATTGGACAGCAGCAATGTTTTGTGTTTTTCTTACTTTAATGCTGTGTAACTTAGATGCTGATGCAATTAGTAGAGGTCATTGGTCTGTGTATGGACTGAAGACTGGGATGAGGTTGTAATAATGAGGATGGGGATAAAGTTGGGTGCGCATAGGATCAAGCAGCCAGGATTCTTCTTTCTATCACATTTTTATCCTGCTCTTCCTCAGAGTGGTGTACATCATTTCTTTTCTCCTTTGCTTTCACAACCACAATGTGATGTAGATTGGAAGCCCCACCTCCTTCCATATATCCCTATATGCCAGTTATGACCATGAGGCAGTCGTCTGATGGCTATCTCAACCTTTAGGGTGACCTGGCACTGACCAGACCTTTTCCATTGTGGATCTGGCTGTTTGAAATGGGCTCCCTTATGAAGTGAGCCACCCCCCACCAAGTCCTTCCTTCTCATTAGGTGGCCAAAGTATTTGAGTTTCATCTTCAGGATCTGGCCTTCTAAGGAGCAGGCAGGGCTGATCTCCTCTAGGACTGACCAGTTTGTTCGCCTTGCAGTCCAAGGGACTCGCAAGAGTCTTCTCCAGCACCAGAATTCAAAAGCCTCAATTCTTTGACGCTCGGCCTTCCTTATGGTCCAATTTTCGCAGCCATACATTGCAACTGGGAATACCATAGCATTGACTAAACACACTTTTGTTGGCAGGATGATGTCTCTGCTTTTTAGGATGCTGTCTAGATTTGCCATAGCTTTCCTCCCCAGGAGCAAGCGTCTTTTAATTTCTTTGCTGCAGTCCCCATCTGCAGTGATCTTGGAGCCCAAGAAAATAAAATCTGTCACTATCTCCAGAGATATTAGGGTTTGCTATTTTATTTTGGCTTTAATAGAAAACTAACTGTTATTATAAGCTGCCTTGAATTATGATGAAAGGCAGGATATAAACGTTTTAATAAATAAATAGGCTGAAGTGTTCGGGTAGGATTTGAACCTGGGACTTTGCTGTTCTTGTTCTGACTAGACATGGGTTTCTTTTGTTATTAATTCAAATAATTATAGAAATGGGGTATTTCATAATTATTGTATTTATTTATCTAAACATGTATATCCCACCTTAAGATGGCAATCATAATGAAAATGATACAGATTCCTCATCTATACCCTTCTGTTTCTTTAATAAATGCAGTCTTGACCTCTATTTGTTTCACTTTTACCAAGCAGCCAGCATTTTCCTAATAAAATGCACAGAGAGAGTACAGTTTTTCTTAGGGGCAGTGGGAAAAGATGCCCTGAGATTTCTTGATTGACTTCATGCTGTAGCCACTAAGATTACATATATCTGTGTAGGTATATCAATTCTGAAAGATGAGGGGGCAGGGCTTTGCTTTCCTCTATTTCCCCATTGCTTACCCTGTTGGGCCCAATTTCCACTTGCGGTCTGCACTCCCCTGCTGCTCTCCAAGCCTTATTCCCCCATCCAAGCAAATCTACCTCCAGATCTTTGTACTGCTGCCTGCCCTGATGCCTTATCCTCCTTGTGCCACCAAATGCCCCTTGCCCCATTTGTCTGCTACTTCCTCATGATATTGGTCTTCAAGCTTTACTGCTGTTTGTGTTTCTGTGGGGAATTGTTCCTAACAGTTCTCCCAAGGACATTAATGACTGTTTGAAATTTGGCAGTGTGGGTGTCCTATGATCCCCTCTGATTTTTGTCCAATTTGTATGGAAAAATCACCAAGCATGTGTAAGTCTTTCATTGAAACCAGTGGGAAATAATAACAAAATGATATTATAAAACTATGAAACAATAACAAAAGAAACAAAGTTATATGAAACAATACCATTTGGAATTCATATCAAAAATGAAAAAAAATTGTGCACAAGTTCTGACTACTGCTAAACAACACTGGCTATTGATGTTCAGAGTTTTGTGCTGTAAATTTATTTCTAAGGTATTTTAAGTTTAAAACGTACGTGCTTTTACTAAAAACAAGAACAGGCATGTGATCATTCATTTATTAATCTTCTAACAGATGCATACAATGAGGAAGACTTGATGCTTTACTGGAAGCATGGCAATGAATCCCTCAGCACAGATGAGCACATCTCCCTTTCCCAATTCTTCATTGAAGAATTCAGTGCTTCTAGTGGACTTGCATTCTACAGCAGCACAGGTATAGTGTCTAGCCACCAGGTGACAATATTGATATTTTTAATTTCTCTTAGCAAATGAGAATGGTAAGTAAAATATTTGTTATATATAAAAACTGTTATTCAAAATAGACTGGTATTCTTTCTCTACAGTGGGGTCATTAGGATTTGGGCTTCCACTGTCACTCATTGATATTTGTTACATATGAAGTTTTTAAACATAAAGAGAAGACTAGTGCCAGTTCAGATATGTTTCTTGTTCACACTGGTGGTTCAAGCTTGCATGAATGAATTAATATACTGTGTAGTTCCAAAGACATCAGTTGCTGGCTATTTCTTGCTATTTCCCCGCCCTGACACATGTGGAATAGAACAAGGGGGGAACTTATTTGGGGGACAGCTGCTGCAGAAAAGCTGCAGTTTTGGAAAAGGTTAAATACTTTCCCCCTTCACTACTTCCTCTCTTAACTTAACCCTCCCATGATAGCTGTTAATTGTGCATATTCCTTCCATGTTGCCCATCTTCAGCTAAAAGGATCAAGTAGTAGTTGAGGTCAAAGACCTTGTCCTAAGTAGATTATGCTGCCTTTGATGGTCCAGTGGTCTGATTCAATACAAGGCAGCTACAGGTCTGTGATGATATGACAGGCATATTAAAGCCTTTAGAAATGCTATATTTTTATATTTAGGTGGACTGTTTGCTCTCTTCATAATATATGTGAGTTTTCTATAGAAAACCGTATCTCCATTTCTGCTTAAGACAACAACCCTGTGAGAATACAAACTGTGGGCTTTTTGATAGCTGTTCTGAAGGCTATGGAATTGTCTCCTGGAAGAAACCGTAAGGTCCACTTCCCTTCTGCAGTTTCAGAAGGGATGTAAGTCTGAAACCTTTTAGGTGGCCTATCTGGATGAGTGGTTTTAACACTGGTTTTGAAGTATGGCTTCTATTTTAAATTTGCTATTGCTATATATTCTAATTAAAAATGTTTATTGTTGTTACGCATCATGTGTCCCTGTTTTTTAGAAGGATGGTCTATAAATGTTTTAAATAACTTACCAAGATAAAGTAGGAACAAGGACAAAATTTGTATTGGGTTGGATGATAAGTGTACTAATAATGGTCCTCCACCACCTCATGACATAATTGAATGCCAGTCCGCAAGCACAATTTTAAAAGGAAGAAGAGTTGTTTTTTATACCCCGCTTTTCACCACCGAAAGGGGTCTCAAAGCGACTTACAGTCACCTACCCTTCCTCTCCCCACAATAGACACCCTGTGAAGTAGGTGAGGCTGAGAAAGCTCTGAGAGAACTATGATTGGCCCAAGGTCACCCAACTGGCTGCATGTGGAGGAGGAGCAGGGAATCAAATCCAGCTCTCCAGATTAGAAGTCGGCACTCCTAACCACTACACCAAGCTGGCTCTTTTTAGGACATAAAACCAGACTACTTTATTTATACAGGTGTATTTATGATTCACAGATCTCAGGCACATATTAAATGAAAACGTTTTGCTTGGTGGCCCTCAGCCAACTCCTCCTTTCTAGGCTTCATTCCTGTTTGCTGCATTTTTTTAAGGGTCTAGGGGGGAAATCTAGGATTTGAGATTTTATCTGCAATTAAGGGTGAACAGTAAAACTCATCTCAGTGGGTGGCCTAAACTGCAACTTGCATGTCATAATCCTGAATGCTACCTAAGATTTCTAGATTGCCCCTAAGGAGTCCATATGGCTCCTGTGAAGAACCATTAACGTTACTTAGCAGCAGTACTAAATGGAGAGGCGCTGCCAGAGTCATTATGCCTTATTATGTGACTTGGAAGTTTTTCCATCCTGTTGTGCTTCGCGCTTGATCAGAAGCATACTCTTTGTTGCCATTATTTCACATGACTCAAATTAAGGGTTGCTTTGCAGAGCTTCTTGTAGTAGTGTATATAACTGCTAGTCAGTACGTTAAGGTTATAATTATTGATGATAGCGTAGTCCTGTGCAGATGGCTAAAAATTCCGGGAATATGGAGGGGGATGCATGAGTGCATTCACCACCTCTGTTTCTGATACCCCTCCTCCGATCCTTTATTGAAGCTTTTAAGTCTATGGGTTCAGCAAGACACAGACTCAGTTTCTTCAAATTCAACAGCTCTTTATTAAACACCACCTCCAACCAGGACACAGAACAGCAAACAACAGAACCCCTCAAACTTCTATACACTTCAGGCAGCCCACCAAGTAACCTGATTGGCCCTTAATGAAGACCTGCAATTGGTCCGTTTCCAGAATCTATGTGCAGCTGTTGACTGGCTAGTTTACAATCCTTCATTAGCATAGTGTTCAGGCAAGTGTCTTTGTCCACATCTATAACAGAAGCTCTGCTCTATGTGTAATGGTCATCCAATAGACTGAGACCAGCAGGCAGGATTCTTCACCACCCTGGATGTTAGTCATTTTGCACAAAGCATATGCCTGTTCAATAATCAAGGCTAATGACTGGGTTAGAAGTATTTTCATGTTAAATATTTTAAAATGAATAAAGCTTTTACACATTATAAATTATTTTTAACATACATCAAATCAACTATTTACAGATTTATTTACAAAATTTTATTTACACGAATACTTGGCATTTGTCATCTAAATGGCTATAAAATAAAAAGTTTACCAGTATATTTGTCATTAAAGTTAGTACTTGTGATTGCTAGGGGTGTGGATTTGGAGCTACCTGTGCCAAAAATCTACCTGAATTTCAGCATCTCAAATGTAGAAGAAGAAGAGTTGGTTCTTATATGCCGCTTTTCTCTACCCGAAGGAGTCTCAAAGCGGGTTACAGTCGCCTTCCCTTTCCTCTCCCCACAAGAGACACCCTGTGAGGTGGGTGAGGCTGAGAGAGCCCTGATATCACTGCTCGGTCAGAACAGCCCTATCGGTGCTGGGGCGAGCCCAAGGTCACCCAGCTGGTTGCATGTGGGGGAGTGCAGAATCGAACCTGGCTCTCCAGATTAGAAGTCCACACTCCTAACCACTATACCAAACTGGTTCCAGTTTTCCTTGGAAACACAAACCAAAAAATTCCTGAAAAAATCTTAGATATATTTGGAAATTACCGGGTAGATCTGAAAACAATGGAGATGCAGCTGTTTGTTGGGCTTCTACTGCAGTCCCTGTCAGTCAGCTCTGCCAGGGTGGAGGGTGAGAGCAGACTAGTTTTTCTTCTTAGCTCCCTGTAAGTCAAATTGAGGATTCAGGCGGGTGGCTGTCTTGGTCTGAAGCAGCGAAACAAAGTTTGAGTCCAGTGACACTTTTAAGACCAACAAAGTTTTGTTCAAGATATAAGTTTTTGTGTGCAAGAAAAAATTTTCAAAAGAGAACTTTGTATTTTGAATAAAACTTTGTTGGTTTTAAAGGTGCCATTGGACTGGAACTTTGTCCTATAAACTATATTGCTGTTGCTCCATTTACTATGTTAGTAGCTAGCTAAGTGGTTGTCCCCTATGTGGCGCTGCTGTTCCAGTAATCGAATGCTTTACCGGAAAACCATGTATTTAGTGAGGTACAACAGCAAATATGAATATGAAATATCCCATAAATCTTTTCTCATGGTTAGCAGTGCTGATCTCAAACAGTATGTTCTGTTTCAATGCAGGTTAAGTGGAATTGTGCAGTTGTGTTTAGTAGCCTGTATTCTGATAATGTTCTCTTTGCTTCCTGTCATTTAGCAGTAGTCCGATGGTGATCCTGCATCATTTTAGAAATTGTGATGTTTTGCTATTGTCTATATTATATGCCGATTAACAGAACAGAAATCCATTGGAATTGGGCTGTAAACTCATTTTGATGGTTTCAGTGCTATTAAAGATCCTTCCCACCTGAACGTTTCAACAGGAAGCCATCTTTTCTTGTCAACTCTTACCAGACTGTTTAAGAGATGCTGCAATGCTTAAATAGCCCAGGGGGGTAGGACAAATCAAAGATTAAGTCCAGGAGGAGTATGCCTAAGGCATTGTTCTTCTTTGGCTTCCAATGTATCTACAGTAAGTCACACACACACACGTAGACCAGCATCCCCCCCCCCCCGATATCATCTAATTCAGCAAGCCCAAGAGGATTTTGGATAGGGTTTCTCTAACAGATGCCCTTCAAGTGTCATGACAAACTGATTTGGAAATTGAGGGAAGGAAGGAAATTGAGTGAGTTTAAAGCAGCTCTTTGGAATGCAGCTATGGTGTAATCCATTCACAGTGGAAAGGACCTCATCCATCAGGCAGGTTTAAAGGATTTTAAGCAAATGGAAACAGCCACTGGAGGAGTAAAGTTAGAAGAAGGAGAAGAAGAGTTGGTTCTTATATGTCACTTTTCTCTACCTTAAGAAGTCTCAAAGCGGCTTACATTCGCCTTCCCTTTCCTCTCCCCACAACATACAACCCTGTGAGGTGGATGAGGCTGAGGGAGCCCTGATATCTCTGCTCAGTCAGAACAGCTTTATCAGTGCCATGGCGAGCCCAAGGTCACCCAGCATGCGGAGGAGGAGCGGGGAATCAAACTGGCTCGCCAGATTAGAAGTCCGCACTCCTAACCGCTACACCAAACTGGCTCTTTAAGTTACAGTACTTAAAGACAATTCCAAATTCTAAGAAAGATATTTAAGTTCATAAAGGAGATAGGTAGTATTAAGCACAGCAAAGTGGAAGAAAAACAGGGCAGAGATACTAATACACATTTGTGTTTTTCAACAGGTTGGTACAATAGACTTTTTATAAATTTTGGCCTAAGGAGACATATTTTCTTTTTTGTTCTGCAATCCTATTTCCCATCGATGCTCATGGTGATGCTGTCGTGGGTTTCATTTTGGATTGACCGAAGAGCTGTTCCCGCTAGAGTATCACTGGGTAAGTTCTCGCTGTAAAATGTCTTGGAGAATGTTGAGAAGGGAGAGAATTGACTGGCTTCACTGGCCTTGCTGCGAGCTTGAAGAAGTTGTGCGTCAATAAGAATGAGAGAAATGGCACTATCTTTTTCTTTCTATGCATGTTGACATTTAATTATTAAAAAGAGGAATGTAATTCCTCATTGCATATTCTTGTTATACTGCAAAGTTTCTTGCTAATCTCAAATGGTTGTAAGAACATCAAACGTTTCTGCAAATAGTCATGTTTGTGTATTTAAAAGAATTAAAAAAGCATCAGATGCAAATTTCTTTTATTAGGACTAATTTAAAAAACATGCTCTATTGAGCAAGTTGTTGAGTTCTTTCAAATGGTTCTTCAAGTTACGCATTCAGTAAAATCAAGATCAAAAACAGGTAGAGTGGTAGACAGGAATGATGGCAGAAAGAATAAATGTATGAGGAGCTGGAAGGAAAACTGAGTGGTCTGCAGTTTGTTTTTAACAGTATTTAGGTGGGTGTATAAAAGTATTACACAGATTTAATAAGGTCTAGACTGTGCTAGGTAAGAGCCTCTTGTGGCGCAGAGTGGTAAGGCAGCAGATATGCAGTCTGAAAGCTCTGCCCATGAGGCTGGGAGTTCAATCCCAGCAGCTGGCTCAAGGTTGACTCAGCCTTCCATCCTTCCGAGGTCAGTAAAATGAGTACCCAGCTTGCTGGAGGGTAAACGGTAATGACTGGGGAAGGCACTGGTAAACCACCCCGTATTGAGTCTGCCGTGAAAACGCTGGAGGGCATCACCCCAAGGGTCAGACATGACTCGGTGCTTGCACAGGGGATACCTTTACCTTTACCTTTAGACTGTGCTAGATGCAAAACAGAAATCAGGTCCACTGGGTTACAAAAGCAAGTAGACTGTCTTCCATTTTGAAAATAAAAATATCAGCCATAATTCTTATCTACCTCCACCTGTATTATTGTTTGTGCCTTTCTTGTGAAATCATCTTTCCTGAAGGAACAGGTTGCACCAGTTTTGCATGGGAGAACTGGCTGATCTAGCTAACACACTTTACATTTACTGGCATAATCAACAGCAAAACTTAAAAGGATAAGAATGGCTGAAAATAGATCTTAGAGAGCATGCGCACAACATATGTGACCTGAACGAAGCATGCTTACATGCAATAATATATACTGTAAGATCGTAAGATATCTGTTCCACTTAATCTTTCTGTTAAGGCCTTGGAGGAGCAGTGTGTCTCATGGCTTAAGTGCTCAGCACTTCCACTTCAGGCGGCTGTCCTACCCCTGAGTGCCTCCTCCTCCAACCGGCTTGCCTGCCTGTCCAGCGGCCAGCCAATTGCCTTCTGTCTCCCACCCCTGACCACCCCCTCCTCTTTCCACTTCCCTCTGAGGCTTGGAGGCTGCAGATCCCTGTCGTGTGAGAGCTGTCCCTTCCAGTGAGTTCCCTGACAGCTGCCTGCAGCCTTTCCAGATCCTGGGAGTAGGGAAAGGCCGTTCTCAGAGTTATTCCCCTCCATCCCCCTAATCAAGCACCTGTTGTATTCCTGAATGCAACAGGCATGGCCCCTAGTATTGCAATAATATATATTGTACCTGTGAGCCTCTGGATCTTGAAGGGGAGGTGGCGGTTAATAGCTGGGACTGACCAAGACTGGGCCTGCACACACTCAAGCCTTAAAACCCTCTTCAGTTATGAAAGCTGCACAAGAAAAGATGCTCTCTTCAAACTTTATAGGGAAGAGCACTGATTTTTCCCACCTCAGAGATGCATTTGCACTTTTGTTTCATTACAGGCCACTCATCTGATCAACACTCACATTTCAGATCTATTTACCTGCTTAATATCCAACACTCTAGGACAGCAGTCCGCAAGCTTTCGGCTGCTGCGGACCGCTGCGGCGGAGTGGGGGGAGAGGGCAGCCCCAGCACAAATGCGCATGTGTGGACTGCTGCACACGCGTGTTTGCGCCACCGCCATGCCGGCGGCCACGGCTCCCCCTCCCGGCCCCTCTGGGCCGCCAGCAAATCGGCTGCTAAAGTGGCCGATTAGCTTGCGGCTCAGCAAGCTTCTCTTCCCTCCCCTCCTGAAACAAGAAGCTTGCCAGGCCGCGAGCTAATCGGCTGCTTTGGCGGCCGATTTGCTCGCGGCCTGGCGAGCTTCTCACTTCGGGGGGGAGGGAAGAAGGAGCCGCTGCCCGGCGCCAAGGCCTTCGTGGCCCGGAACCGGGCTGCAGCCCGCGGGTTGGGGACCACTGCTCTAGGAACATTAACACAGCCTGTTGGAAGCAGAATGGCCCATTATGCACGGCCACCGAAACGGCGATTTCGGGTCACATGGAAAACGCAGAGGGGGAAGAAGCGAAGCAAACCGCTTATGCACAGGAAGGGACGCAATGGCGGCAAAACCCAGAGTAACTGATTATGCACACGGTGACCCCGGCACCGCTTCTGGTTGTGCCCCGGTCACCCGGAAGCTGTGCGTTCTTCTGCGTTTCGCTAACGCGGCTTTTTTGGCGGCATGCACCGAATCTTCAGCTGGTTGCAGCCGGCACCGTACGTTATCGGTGATTTTAGTCGCCACCATTCCACCCCGAATGTGCGCTATTCCCCCCATGCATAATGGGCCAATGTCAAGACTGGATGTGGAAAAACTGTAGCAAACAACCAGCCTGTCTGGAAACACAACTGAAGGACATTAGGGGACATGGTGTTTTTTAAAATCGTTATTTTTATTATAGCTTTTCACAAAAACAAACAAAATTTTTAAAAAGGAAAGAAAAAGGGACTCACCCCGAGCCAGAGCCTTTTCAGTCCTGGCCCCAACCTGGTGGAGTGAGCTCTCAGGAGAGCTGAGGGCCCTGATGGAAGGGCCCTATCAGAGTTCTGCCCCATCAGAGTTCTGCAGGGCCTGCAAAATTGAGCTCTTCTGCCAGGTCTTTGGTGGAGGTCAGAGCCAGGAAAAACGGGGCCCTTCCTCAAGCCACGCAGCAACACCAGGCCATGTGGGTGGACAGCTGCTCGGATTGGGGGGGGGGGGGGAGCTCAGATTTTGTGTGTTTTGTTTTATGGGGTGGGGTTTTTTCTGTGGTTTTATGGGATTTTTATATATTGTAACCTGCCACGAGTCTCCAGATAGTGGTGGGCTAAAAACAAATAGACAGACAGAATTAAATGACAGACAGAACAACTTAAATCTCTTACATTATACTTCCCATCCCACTAGATTATAAACCATAAACTGTATATCTAATTCTGATTATGCCATAAATATATTTAGCTTGACGTTTAATCAAAAAAGTCTACTTTTATAGATATGGCAAGTTTTCAAAAGATTTAGGGGCAACAAAAAACCAAAACAAACTTATTTATGCAGAGGTCACCAATCACTTTTGACCATGCTCCAATATGTGCTCCTATTTTCTGGAAGGCCTTTGACTGATATGGCAACAGAGTGGCTATAGCTGAATAGGATTCAAGGGGTGTGTGAGGGGGGGAGACAATTATACAAAAATCACAGATGAAACAGCACAGAGGTAAACATCATGCGTGACAGAAGGGAAGAAGGCAGCAGCCTAAGATAGGGAAGAAAGGTATAGTCAGCTGGGAATATATTGGAGATGGCACTCAATCAATCAGCTCCACATGTTATAGCTCTATTTACATGCATGTTCCTATAATTTGTTAGGCATGTCATGTGATAGTCATACTCAATATTGTTTTTTTTTTTTATTCTTCCTTAAGGTAGCAAATGATGACAGTTTTACTTAGGAATAAAAGTATGGAGAATGTCCTTTAAGCAGTAGGTAGAATTGACAGACAAGGATTCCTTTGGGGCAGCCAGTAAATAAGACATATGTTTTCTTTAATTATTCATTATCAGTACCTAGAAATCATCCAGCTTCTCTTCTTTCTGCCCCCCCCCCCAAGAATCGATATGGCTTAAGTACCAAAGCTTTGGCTTTAATGGACATTTGTGTCCTATCCTGTGAGCCACTGTGTCAACATAGCTGCTTACAGAATTAGGCCATGTTTAACTGCTGAAGATTTTGAAATGAATGGTTGATTTCCCATTACTCATATTTATTAAGACAGCAATATTCCCAGCAGCTGACTGTGTGGTGTCTTGTTGCTTACTTAAGGGATGCCTTTGAGAGCCATAGGTTTAAAAGCATGTGAAGGTTGTTAACATATCAATTAAGAATTATTGTCTGTATCCTACCACACTACTATGTGAAGCCTGAAGCTTCCTTCCAGACTAATCAACCTTCCTCCAAAGGGCTCTTCCTGCAATGGAACTTCCTGCAGGCATGAGTTTAACCTGGGAAACATCTTTTTAAAAATATATCTGCTCAGTTTCAAGAGATACCATAAAGTTGCCCACCATTAAATGACAAAACTGTGGTCCATCTGCAGTGTGGCTCTGGACAGGGGTGGCTGGGTGTGTCAGCCCATTTCCTTTCTTTGCCTTTTTCTCTTTTGGCCCCTGCTTCCTCCATCTTTATCCCTTGGATATGCCATCTTGCCTGTACCCAACTGTTTCTCTTATCCATTAATATCCCTTATCCATTAATAGTGCTGTTCTGCTATACACCATCTTGCTGCAATGTTTTCAAGATCCCTACCAAATAGTAGGAGGGGATATGGAAATATGGCCTGGAGAAGGAGGAGTCCTTGCACAAGAGGAAGGGTTTTGTTTCTTGTTGGCCCAAGATATTGGAAAATATGGCCTTGCATTATTCTTTTACTTTCAGAAAGTACATAACTTCCAATGCCAACAAAGCTATTCTGATTTCCAAAGTACAAGTCTTTATTATAGGGAAAAAAACATAACAAAAATATGTCATCTGTAGTTTACACATAAATTTCTGATTGTTAAAAAACCCCAATCCTCCTATCAAGTGGATGTAGAATTGGGGGAGAAGGTTGTGTGTAGGTGGGGAATACCACATAAGATTAGATACATTGTTTACTGCAGTAGCACGTTACTGCAAGTCCTTTGCCTGATTTAAATCAGCAAGCCAGCCTAGGGCATGCTGTGTCTCAGCACTGCCAGCTTCTCCCCGAGATGCAGCTGCTATAGCCAAGGCATAAAATGTGGATAGAAAAGAGGCACGAGGGTGTATGTTTGAGGTAATTCCCAGAAGGTTTTATTTTTTACCACCTTGATAGTTTTTATCACCATGAACCCAGTATGTTAACAAAACTCTTTGTACTTTAAGTAGGATTATAAAATGCAGGAGTAAAATAGCTAATAAAATCCATTCAGTAGAGCTGTTATGAGTTTAATGTGTATGGGGTTTTCCAAATAACCATCGCATTTCATTTTTTGTGTGTGTTGTAGTTTTCGATGTTCACACTACTAACACAATAAGTTCACACTGCCATGTTTGCTTTGGTCTTTCCCCATCAGTCTTCCATCTGTTTGGATGCACATTGTAAGACCCTGTTTCTCCCATTTTGTGCATGCACTGAAGCAGCAGCCTCAAGGAGGCCGGATGGACTCTGTGTCCTTCAACTGCAAGAAGCTCTGAATTCTGCCTTCCCTTTCCCCTTGTGCATTTAGAGAATTTCTGTCCCCCTTCTCTGGCCTGTTTGTATTTATGAAAGTATGCTGTGTTGAAAGGCCTTCTGTCCTTCTAGCTCCAAGTCACGCATACATGATGGAAATGACTTTGCAGAGTTTTCGGTTAGTGAAGTCTGAGGATCTGACAAATTATTATCAGGGATTCCTATGGGAATAAACTGAGCCACATAACTAGGTATGCCTTTTAATCTGACCTTATGCCTCCAAACCATGTGTACTAGATACACTCCCTCAGATTTACCAGATCTTGCTGAGAAAGATTAAAGAGTATGGTTAATACTAAAATGCATTTGAAAATGGCACCCAGGGATGTGCTAGAATTTGATGTTGAATTTGAGTGAAAGAATAGTGGTGATGATGTTTGGTTCTTGCTGCTGGGCCTCCCAATGAGATTGACCATTTGTATCAGGATGGGTAAATCTAATTTTTAAATAAATGGGGCAGAAATGAGGAAAAACTGGGACAGTACTGGGATCTTACCATGTAATCTGGACACAAGAATCTCCTCCCCCATGACACTGGGGAATGAAAATAGAACATTAAGGCAGTCTGCAAAATGCCTAAGTAATGTAAATGGTTTCATCTGAAGGGGCTGGAACCTGATATGGAACAAAAGCATAACAGTGGTCATTAATAACTTTGGCTGTTTCCTTAATGGCACAGTCATAAGGAAATAGCTCTGTCTGAGCACCCATCAGAACAAGAGAATGACCATTCACAACTGAAAGGTAGGGCAGACAGATCTGTGTGTTTGTGTGTGAGTGAGTGAGTGAGTGAGAGAGAGAGAGAGAGAGAGAGAGAGAGAGAGAGAGAGAGAGATATGAAAAAGCAGCTTTGAGTTTCTACAAAGAAACAGACAGGAACGGCTGTGAATTGGCTGAAGTACATTGGGCTACAATTTAGCTTTTATTCTGATAAAAAATCAACTCCAGAGAGTCAACAATAAAAACGAGAACACATGCAGAGTGACTAGCACAAAATAATGAATGCAGATTAAGTGGGGGAACAGAGAAAATAATTCCATCATCTGGCAAACTGGAAAAGTTATTGAAATTCTGTTACTGGAATAGAGAGTCTTCGTGGATATGTAGATCTGCTGCTCTACAGGTATGCTTCTTTGCCTCCACCTGTAATCTTCTTGTATATCATATATCTAATTACAAACAAAGCTACAGAATATGGATCCCCCTGTTTGCAGAACAATCTTGAATGTATCCACTATCTGGGCCTACTGTACAGCTAAACCAACCTTTTCCTGTTGAGGGGGAATGCTGAAGACAGAGGGGGGAGCTAAAGAAGAGTAGGAAGCAGGAAAAGGGGAGAGCCTATCGGGGATGGAAGGGAAAATAAGATGCTTCCTGCAAGTCCTTGCAGGTCCTCCTGCTCATTTTCAAATAAACACAATATTATAAAAACACAGTAAGCTTCTAGCTCTCTCTCTCTCCCCACAAGGGAGAAGCTGATATTTGTGTGGAACTTCTCGCTGCTCAGTGGGGAGCATAAAACAATATTTCGTCCTGTAAAGCTGGCTATTAACCAAATGGAAATTTGGATAGGTTTATAGGAGTTCTAGGGACCAAGCCCATTGTACTTGTAAATACAATAGGTGCTAGGTGTGCTTTTGGGGCCAGGGGGAAGGCTTCCTCCCCTCCCCCCGGGCCCAGAAGCACACCCGCGGCCTCCTCAAAGGCTGGATTCTGAGGCATTGTACGATTTTGAAGTCCCACCTCCAAAACTCGAGGAATATTTAGCCAACCTCCAGGTGGGGCCTGGAGAGCTCCTGGAATTACAGCTCATCTTCATAGTATAAAGATCAGCCCCCCAGGCAGAAAGGGCTACTTTGGACAGGGTTGTGGTAGAGAAGAAAAATTTAAGGCCTCCCACACAGGCTGTTGTTGAATTGAAAGACTTGCCCAGGGTTGTTGTGCAGATGAAACAGGAGACAAAAGAACCTCGGCAACAGCATCCAGTTTCGTCTGCAGAATAATGCTGTGCAGTAGGCCTCAAATCTGCAGAGAGTTGCAAAGAAGAAAGACATATGGCTTGGCTGTGTCTAACCCCTGACCAGAGCAGTATTTTAAGTGAAAAGGGGATATTCTGTGGCCTCCCTGTCAGCCGTTTGGCAGAAATAATTCCCCCCCCCTCAAAAGGAATGCCCAGCCCCACGCCTTGAGGCTCCCCTGCATTGCTCTTGGAAATGCCTCAGTCAGGGCCTGTCAGAGGCTCCTTCACAGTAGGCCTGAAGAGAGGGGGAGGGAGAGCACTCACCAGCCTCCTCCCAGCTCTGTCAGGGTTCTGAGGCAATTTACAGTTGGACATGACATTTAGGATAGCCTTGGGGTGAAAAGGGCTGGCGCATCCTGTCCAAGCCTCTGTTCTCATCCCCTTTGACAGCCCTACTGACCTCCTCTCCCTGCGGTCATCAGGAGCAGACTGGCAGCAATGTCTCCAGATTGCCCCTGTCCTGGTGAGGGCCCAATCGGAAGGTGCTTTGCCCCTCACCCGACTGGCTGGAATTCTTGTCAGTCCGGGGCCAAGGGGCCAATCGTTGGCCCCTGTTTCTATTGTGGACTCAGCCCACCCCCCTTAGCCTTCCTGTTTTATTTATACCACTCCCTGAGTGGCTTACAGATCAGAGGTAGATGTATGAATTAGTTTTAATGTATTTTTAAATTTTAAACTTTGTATGGTTTTTTAATCTTACTGATGTGAGCTGCCCTGAGGCCATCTGGAAAAGGGTAGCATATAAATCAAAGTATGTATAAATAAATAAATATAAACTTCTATAATTGTCAAGTCAATCATTTATTATACAGTTCTAGACCATAAGAAAGTACCATCCAATCTAATGTAAAACACAGTACAGTATGTCAGAAAAGCACTTACATAAAATAACTACATCCCCATAAATACTTGCAGATATACTTTGCTATACAGCTAACTATTTCTTTTGCCGTTTTATTATGAAACTACTGTACTTAGCCACTTTGAATGTAAACTCTTCATTCTTCTAAAAATCTGCAAAGATAAAAACTTTTTTCTGGGGCTTTCTGCATAAATGGGTTCTATGGATTAATATAATTTACAAATTCTAGTGGGGTAGCGTGTTAATTTGTTGCAGCAAAGTCTTCTAGCACCTTAAAGATTAACATGTTTATTATTGAAGCATAAACTGGTATTGGCTGCAGACCACTTTAAGATATGTCAGAGTTCACTTCATGAATTTGAAGTGTTCTTTAGCACATAAAATCTATTAATCTTTCAGATGCCACAAGATTTTTTCCTGTTTTAACTAATCTCTTTGTTTTCTGTGTCCCAAACTGGCACAACATTGTGCAGTATACTTGCTTAAATATAGGTGTAGATCTTATTGTTTTGTTTTTAAAATACGTATCAAATGCAAACATACCTGTTTAAAACGTTAAGACAAACTTTATCCCTAATAAAAGTTAACTCTGAAGCTGAACCATTACATTGCAGCTTTGCTTCTTCTACCCAATGTTTTGCACATTTTGCGTAACAATTAAGTATGGAGACCTTCGTAATAGTCTCAGGTAGATTGCTCCACAATGTAGGAACTACCACAGAACCCAAGCTGCCCTAGTGAACATAATAGCAATTGAAAATAGGGAAAATAGGGAACATAATAGCAATGGAAAATAGGGAACACTTTCCAAGGAGAAGGGGGAGCAAGACATCTAACTTCCTTAAGTTAATTCCCAGTGTTTTCAGGGAAACAGTGCTGACCATTTATCCATTTAAACTTGCATTGCCACTAAACCAGGGCGTTTCCGCACCCATTAAATATAGCATCATGCCAGTCGATTGCAAGCTGAATATTCTGGCCCCTGCACATGATGTAGCCTTTGTTCTACCTTCGCACCCACCTCCCTTATTCCTGGGGATGGGAATTTCTTTTTTTAATGGCGACGTGCCTGGAGCAATGAATAAGCGGCCATGCATGTAGGTGATGCCAGAAATTTTTTTTAACAAAGGGTGCCTCTTGAAAGTTTTCTCCCCCCACCCCAAAAAAATCAGGAAGTATATTAATTTTTTAATTTATCAAGGGACTCATGATCCCATAAGAGGTGACGTCCAGAAAACATTATACATCTATGATTCTATGCATAGGCATTGCATCGGAGAAGTATGAATAAAAAAAATTGATTGGGCATCATGGGACCTTTAAACTGTTGGAGAAAGGGAATTGGTTGCCTGAACTGATTGACACGTTTAAGTGCAATGCATATAAGGCACGTTGCTCTCTTCCGCCTCTTCCAGCAGCAGATGAGGAAGGTAAGACATGCAAAAAGAAGGCAGACAAAGGCGAGACAACAAAAAGGTGAGGAGGGCCTGGGAGGCATGATATAATTTGGTGCTTCGCCATTCCACAGGCATGATGCTATTTTTACTAATGTTTGGAAATTCCCCTAATGTTGGTAGGAAAACAGCAACATAACTGATCTACAGTGCTCAATTATTCCCTATATTTTCTGACTAAGGTGGAAAAGAAGGCAGACCATCAGACGACAAAGAGTTGGTTTTTATAACCTGCTTTTCTCTACCAGGAGCCCCAAAGCGGCTTACAATCACCTAGAATCATAGAATCATAGAATCGAATCATAGAGTTGGAAGGGGCCATACAGGCCATCTAGTCCAACCCCCTGCTCAACGCAGGTTTAGCCCTAGCATCCTAAAGCATCCAAGAAAAGTGTGTAGCCAACCTTTGCTTGAAGACTTCCAGTGAGGGGGAGCTCACCACCTCCTTAGGCAGCCTATTCCACTGCTGAACTACTCTGACTGTGAAAAACTTTTTCCTGATATCTAGCCTATATCGTTGTACTTGAAGTTTAAACCCATTACTGCGTGTCCTCTCCTCTGCAGCCAGCAGAAACAGCATCCTGCCCTCCTCCAAGTGACAACCTTTCAAATACTTAAAGAGGGCTATCATGTCCCCTCTCAACCTCCTTTTCTCCAGGCTGAACATTCCCAAGTCCCTCAACCTATCTTCATAGGGCTTGGTCCCTTGGCCCCAGATCATCTTCGTCGCTCTCCTCTGTACCCTTTCAATTTTATCTACGTCCTTCTTGAAGTGAGGCCTCCAGAACTGCACACAGTACTCCAGGTGTGGTCTGACCAGTGCCGTATACAATGGGACTATGACGTCTTGTGATTTTGATGTGATGCCTCTGTTGATACAGCCCAAAATGGCATTTGCCTTTTTTACCGCTGCATCACACTGCCTGCTCATGTTTAGTTTACAATCCACAAGTACCCCAAGGTCTCGTTCACACACAGTGCTACCTAGAAGCGTATCCCCCATCCAGTAGGCATGCTTTTCATTTTTCTGACCCAGATGCAGAACTTTACACTTATCTTTATTGAATTGCATCTTGTTCTCATTTGCCCATTTTTCCATTGTGTTCAGATCTCGTTGAACTCTGTCTCTATCTTCCGGAGTATTTGCCAGTCCTCCCAATTTGGTGTCATCTGCAAACTTGATGAGTAGTCCCTCCACCCCCTCATCTAGATCATTAATAAATATGTTAAAAAGTACCGGGCCGAGCACCGAGCCCTGAGGTACCCCGCTACTCACCTCTCTCCAGTCTGATGAAACACCACTGACAACAACTCTTTGAGTGCGGTTCTCTAACCAATTCCCTATCCACCTAACTATCTGAAAATCCAGATTGCAGTCCTTCAACTTATCCATCAGAACATCATGGGGAACCTTGTCAAAAGCTTTACTAAAATCCAAGTAAATGACATCAACCAAATTTCCCCGATCCAGCAAACCTGTTACTTGGTCAAAAAAAGAAACTAGGTTGGTCTGGCAGGACCTGTTGGAGACAAATCCATGCTGACTTCCTTGGATCACCAAATTGTCCTCCAGATGTTTGCAGATCGCTCCCTTTAATATCTGCTCCATTATCTTCCCCACAACAGAGGTCAGACTCACTGGTCTGTAGTTTCCCGGGTCATCCTTCCTCCCTTTTTTGAAGATCGGAATAACGTTTGCTCTTTTCCAGTCCTCCGGGACATCTCCAGTCCTTAAAGAGGTTCCGAAGATGATGGACAAGGGCTGTGCAAGTTCTCTGGAAAGTTCTTTGAGTACTCTCGGGTGCATTTCATCTGGACCAGGGGATTTGAACTCATCCAGTGCAGCTAAATGCCTCTCGACAACCTCTCTATCCATGTTAACCTGCCACCCAGACACTATCCTTTGGCTACAGCCATCTCTAGATGTGCCTAAACACTTTAACCTGTGGGAAAAAACTGATGTAAAATAGGCACTAAGCCTTTCTGCTTTCTCTGCATCTTTCGTTAGAGTTTGTCCATCTGCACCCAACAGTGGGCCTATTGCCTCCTTGACTTTACGTTTGCTCCTCACATAACTGAAAAATCTTTTCTTGTTACAATGGGCTTCCCTGGCCAATCTTAGCTCACTCTCAGCTTTGGCCTTTCTGATGATTGATCTACAGTGCCTAGTAACCTGTAGGTACTCTTCTTTAGAGCTCTGTCCTTCCTTCCATTTCCTGAACATTTTCCTTTTCTTTCTTAGTTCCTCTTGAAGTTCTCTGTTCATCCAAATAGGCTTCTTAGAGCTCCTGCAGTGTTTTCGTATTTCTGGAATAGTCATTGATTGAGCATGCAATAGCTCTTGTTTGAGTAGCGCCCACCCTTCACATGCTCCCTTCCCTTCCAGCATTCTCGTCCATGGTATGACACTCATCATGTCTCTGAGTTTATTAAAGTTTGCCCTACGAAAATCCAACATCCGCGTCTGGCTACAAGCTTCCTTGGCTCCCCATCTCAAAAGGAATTCTATGAGGACATGGTCACTTCCCCCTAGGGTCCCCACCTCCTTCACCTCATCCACCAACTCTTGCCTGTTGGTCAGTATTAAGTCCAGTATGGCTGAACCTCTTGTGGGTTCATCTACCATTTGATAAATGAAATTGTCAGCCAGGCAGGTCAGAAACTTGCATGACTGAGGACGCTTCGCAGAGTTAGTTTCCCAGCACACATCTGGGAAATTGAAGTCACCCATGATGACAAGGTCCTGCCGTTTGGATATTTTCTCAAGCTGCTCACAAAGTGCAGCATCCACATCCTCTCGTTGGTCAGGCGGTCGGTAGCAGACACCAACCACCACACTGTTTGTTTTCCCCTCGCTTATTTTCACCTTCTCTTCCTCTCCCCACAACAGGCACCCTGTGAGGTGGATGGGGCTAAGAAAGCCTTGATGTTACTGCTCTGTGAGAGTAGCACTATTAGGCTTGTGATGAGCCCAAGGACACCCAGTTAGCTGCATGTGGGGGAGTGGGGAATCCAACCTGGCTCACCAGGTTAGAAGCCGCCAGTCCTAACCACTACATCAAGCTGGCTGTTTGTAAAGGGTTTGTATTTTTGTGTGTAACTCTAGCAAAATGCAAGAGATAACTCGTATTGTCCTTTGATTCCTAGGTATAACCACTGTGCTGACAATGTCAACTATCATCACAGGAGTAAGTGCCTCAATGCCTCAGGTGTCTTACATAAAAGCCGTGGATATATACTTATGGATCAGTTTCGTCTTTGTCTTCCTGTCTGTCATTGAATATGCTGCTGTAAATTATCTCACCACAGTGGAAGAACGAAAGCAGCTGAAAAAGAAAGGGAAGGTATAAATCTGCATGTGTTTCAATCACAGAAAACGCTATGTAAATTGGCTTGCATAAAATCTCTAGTTGTAACTTCAGACGGGCCCTTCTGTTCACACAAGGCTGGCATTTGGCAGGGAGTGTAGTTTCTACTGATTCCCTTTTCACTTCGGCCTTCTGTGTTGCATTCTATGCTGTTCTCAAGGAGTGTTTGACTTTTAATACTTTTATAGCAGTGTGAACAGGTTTGGGATGGGCACAAACCGACAGATGAACCAAAGTTAGTTATGAATTTTGGCTGGTTTGGAGTTTGTTAGCCGAAGTTTGTGAACTGAGGAACCACAATTAACTCTGAAATTTGAGTCTGTTTGTGATTCTTCGAGACCTTTTGTGAAGGGTAGAATGCAGGGATTTACCCCTGCGTTCTGCTCTTAAAGATAAACAGTTGAGAGGCTGGGAGCTCCCTGCCAGTCAGCTGTTTAGTTTAAATGGCTTGGAACCATTTAACCAACAGTCAGGGAGTACTTTCCCTGCTGTCTCAGCTATGGTCTCCCTCATGCAGCTTGGTTTAAAGGGGTTGCAGGAAGAAGCATGAGACAGCAACCAGGGAGAGCTCTCCTCACTGGCCTAGCTGTGGGCTATCAGATACAGAGTTCTTCTTTCCAGATCAGTGGTTTGGGGCCAGAAGAAAGATGGGAGTTCTTTCTAGGGTGATTCCTGCCCCCTTTTTGATGGCTGTGGTGAGCTATGCCAGAGAAAGGGTGAAGGGAGATCCTTTCTAGGGCAATCTCTGCCAGGGCACCTGGCTAGGACAAATAGGGCCTAGTCTGTACACAATAGATAATGCACTTTCAATGCACTTTAGAAGTAGATTTTCCTGTTCCGCACAGGAAAATCCAGCTGCCAAAGCACATTGAAAGTGCATTATCCTATGTGTGCAGAATGGGCCTAGGAAACCAAACTGCCAGGAGTGCTTTGGGTGGGGCTCATTTGGCTCAATTTGAGGGTGGCCCTGAACTCCAAAATGAACTGAACCACCATTTTTAGGTTTGTGCCCATCCCTAGGCTGCAATATGAATATATAGGCAGGGAAAGAGACATTCTGTGAGCAAGCTGTTCACAATTATTTGAATCCAACTAATAGTGTGCAATAGCTTTCCTTTGTAGGGTCTGTGCTGTGACTGTGTTGACTATTAGGTAGACATGAGGCAACTGAATGCTGATGGAACTTGGAATTGTTTAACGGCCATCACACCTAGTTCTTTGGAGTCTTGAGCTTTGACTTCAGTCTCTGTTCACACTACTCTTCCACCTAGCTACTCCCAGTTAGGGCCCCTTTTGATCTTCTTGCCTCTTTGGTTTTCATGAATCCAGGCCCCAATAATCCATTCTGCCTTATCTGCCCACCCTGGAAAAAGAACCCTTCCCTTCCCATTGATACTTACCTACATCACTTTAAAACCGAACAATGTACTTTCAATCCACTTTGCAACAAAATCAACTTGAAAATTATCACTGTAGTGCATTGAAAGTGGAGTTAAAATGCATTATTCCATGTGCATGCATTTGTGCCTTACTGTTTGTTTGGACCTTTCCTATTTTCTTATATAGTATCAAGTCACCCTGGTACATAAATCTTCCAGTGTACTGTTGCAGCAAAACTGCTATCATTGGTTGCCTGTATATCATTCTTCTTAAGGACAAGGCATCATTCAATCATTTCTTTGCTTCACTGGAGATCTGCACCTTGCTGTCTGTTGATATGTTAATGAATTGGTATCCAACTTTCTCATGGGTGCTTTAGGCTGATTCTGCATCGATCAGGGAGTTGGACTAGATGGCCTGTATGGCCCCTTCCAACTCTATGATTCTATTTATCTTTTGTAAAGGGAGATGTGTACAGAACAGATTTCCTGGCGGTTTCTCTCTGGACCAGAATGCTATGGTCACATGACATCACATAAATCCTCACAGCAGCCAGACATTTTGTTTTAACAAGCCCTTTTCATTATTCATGAAAAATGCTAACAGTGGATTTTAGAACATTTCCCTACATTAGGGTGGTGTTTGTATTTCTAGTATCTATAATTAGAATGAAAAATTTAATTGGCAAGAATGTAAATTCTTTTAACTACTCATGTACTTTATATTTAACAACATTCATAAGTAAAGCATTCCATATGAAAGCATTTATGCAAAGCAAAACACTGAATGTTTACTGAGAAAAAAGATCCACATTGGTTCAATTAGAAATACTGACTAGGTAAAGGTAAAGGTATCCCCTGTGCAAGCACCGGGTCATGTCTGACCCTTCGGGTGACGCCCTCTAGCGTTTTCATGGCAGACTCAATATGGGGTGGTTTGCCAGTGCCTTCCCCAGTCATTACCGTTTTACCCCCCAGCAAGCTAGGTAGGACTGTAGCCTTAGTGTTACTCATCAAGACACCGTTGCTTGTTATCTATTTCCAACAAGAAAACACTGAAAAGAAAACCCTACATATAGTCAGATGACAGCTGAAATTGCACCAGCACCCCAAACTCCTCTTCTCCAGCCAATAATAATCCTTTTTGTTCTTAGGCTGCTGGAACATATAACATTGACGCAGTGCAAGCAATGGCATTTGATGGCTGCTATCATGACACCGACACTGATATTGACCTGACCTCCTATTCTGTCCATTCCGAAGAGAGTTCAACGCGAGGAAGAACACCCAGTATCAGCAATCTGGATGAACCTCGCATAAAGAGGAAAAGATCCTTGAAAGGGAATGTGGGCAGAATTATTCTGCAAAACAATCATGTCATTGACACATATTCCAGGATAATATTTCCTATTGTATACATCATATTCAATTTTTTTTACTGGGGCTTGTATATATGAACAAAAAGAACTGTAACTGGTATTTTTGCACATTTTGAGCACATCAGAAAATGCTTCAGCCAGCAGGTTGGGAGTGGCGGCCTGTAAATTTGATTAATAAATGTTAAAGCGTGCATGCCACAATCCATGCAGGAGATAATTCAGAGTTTGAAGAAGAGAATCTGATAACAAAGAAGCGATATTCTTCCTAACTGTGAAACTTATTAACTGAAAAGGAAGTCCCAGTGACTCTCCACATTTCTTAATAAGTGGTTTTCCAATTGTGTTGCCTTGCACAGCAGTACGATACTTCTACAGTTACTCTAGTGGCTGCAGTTACATAAGGTTTCCTGCGATGCTGCTGAATAGTTTACAATACAATTTATAACACTGCCAATGTTATCCTGTCTTCATGGATGCAGCAGCTATTCATCCCTACCCTTGCCTATGTTGTCCCACCACTTGTAAGTCAAACCTTCCATTATTTTCAAGAAGCGAATTCTGATTGCATGAAAAAGTACAAACTGACTACTTATAAAGGATACTGGCTGGGTTGGTGCACATTATACACTATTAAAGACACAGAATGTAGGCCAGATTCTGATACTCTACCTAACTCTTAAATAGGTGTTGATGTGTTGCAGTATGGATCCTAATTCTGTCAGGTGGATCAATAACTGGTTGACAAATCGTACCCAGAAGGTACTTGTTAATGGTTCAGCATCTTCTTAGAAAAGAATGGTGTACCCCAAGGATCTGTCCTGGGGCCTGTGTTATTCAACATATTTATAAATGATTTGGATAAGGGATTAGAGGGGATACTTATTAAATTTGCACATAATACTAAACTGGAAGGGGTACCAAATACAACTGAAGACAGCAACAGAATGCAGGATGATCTTGATAGGCTCGAGAAGTGGGCTAAACTGAATAAATGAAGTTCAATAGGGACAAATGTAAAGTTCTGCATTTAGGTAGGAAAAACCAAATACACCAATATAAGATGGGGGAGACTTGTCTTAGCAATAGCATGTGCGAAAAGGATCTAGGAGTCTTAGTAGACCATACATTGAACATGAGTCAGCAGTGTGACTCAGTGGCTAAAAAGGCAAATGGGATTTTGGGCTGTATCAAACGGAGTATTGTGTCCAGATCATGGGAGGTGATGGTACTGCTTTACTCTGCTCTACTCACTTGGGAGTACTGTGTTCAGTTTTGGGCACCCCAGTTGAAAAGGGATGTTGACAAACTGGAACGTATCCAGAGGAGGGCAGCAAAGATGGTGAGGGGTTTAGAGACCAAGATGTATGAGGAAAGGTTGGGGGAGGTTGGTCTGTTTAGCCTAGAGAGGAGACGACTGAGAGGGGATCTGATAACCATCTTCAGGTATTTAAAAGGGTGCCATATGGAGGATAGAGCAGAATTTTTCTCTCTTGCCCCAGAGGACAGACCAGAATGAATGGGATGAAATTAATTCAAAAGAAATTCCATCTAAACATCCGGAAGAAGCTCCTGACAGAGCGGTTTCTCAGTGGAACAGGCTTCCTCAGGAGATAGTGGGTTCTCCATCTTTGGAAAGTTTTAAACAGAGGCTAGATAGCCATCTGACAGAGAGGCTGATTCTGTGAAGGCAAAGGGGTGGCAGGTTACAGTAGATGAGCAATTGGGATGTGAGTGTCCTGCATAGTGCAGGGGATTGGGACTAGATGACCCATGAGGTCCCTTCCAACTCTATTATTCTATGAATGACTGATGAGTACTAATTTTAGATCAAGGGTCATAGCCCCTAAATATGCCCCCCCCCAAAACCTCTAGTAGCAATTATATCTGAACTATGATGCATTAAAACAATGCAAAACAGTATCAATATCATCATCACTAGAATTTGAAGCAGGACTTTATAGTATGATCCTATGTATGTGATTAGAAGTAAATGCCACTAGTGTTAGTGGCATATAGTTCTGGGTTATTGTGCAGAGAATTGCACTCAATGGTGGTGCAGCATGAAGGTGTGTCTTTGTGTAAGATATTTAAAACTTGTGTGAGATTTTTAAAATCTTGAGGATTTAAGTGTCACCATGGCAGGGTGTTGGCAGTAGAAGTAGAATGGGCTGCTTAACCCTTTTCTCTGACCTTCCACTAACCTCTTTTGTGGGGACTGGCGGAAGATTATGAAAATATATGAAAAACATATATGAAAAACATATATCCAGTTGTCCCATTTAAGTTGGGACCTTTAACTCAGGTAGCTTCCTAATTTGCTATAAAATAGGTTGACATTGAGGGCCAAACTACACTTAACACAAGGGATTAGATCTCCTAACACATTAAGGGTTCGAAGCTGTGTGTGTGTATCTTAACAGGACTGGAACTACAATGCTAAAAGCAGTACTATTTCTCCCATTTCCTGACTGAATTTCTGAGGCTGCCACTGTTCATTTAAAATCTATACCATCTCTCAACCTGCTTCCAAAGTGGTTCATAGCAAGATATTAAAAAAAAAAAAACTTCAATACAATTTAATAACATAATAAGTAGGAATTAAAACAAAATTTAAAGGCCAGCACAATTACTGGTCAGCATTAGTAAAATAGAAAGTATAATCAAAAGCCTGAAGAATTTCACATATTTCAAATTTTAAAGAGTGTCAAATGCATAGCTTCAGGAAAGTAATTCACAGATGAAAGGACTATTTCTTGGGCTGAAGAAAGTAGACTAATAGACTTTCTTGAGGGCACAAGCAATTTCAAATGGGAAAGCTGAATGGGAGAGCCAGTTTGCTGTATAGTTAAGAGTGGCGGCTACTAATCTGGTGAGCTGGGTTTCATTCTACCCAGCTGGGTGACCTTGGATTAGTCATAGCCCTGGTAGTGCTGTTCCCATAGAGAATTTCAGGGCTCTCTCAGCAGCAGTACCTACCTCACAGGGTGCCTGCTTTCGGGAGAAGAAGGGAAAGTGATTTTAGGCTGCTTTGAGACTCCTTTTGGGGTATAAAAACGAATTCTTCTTCCAATGCCAGGGATCTGATCTAATGTCTCCTACATCCCAGGGTCCTTTAACATGCTTTAACTGCACGTTACATTGTTTTAATACTTTTTTTTTTACAGTTTACAATAGGCAGGGAAGGGTGGTATAAAAATGAATTTTATAAGTAAAACAAACATACCACGAATGTTGCCATAATTAGAAAGGTTATAAGGAAGCTGTTGTCACACGTTGCTAAGCAGGAAAGGGAAAAGCAATGGAACAATAGTAGTATTGATGTTCCTCACAATAGCTTTGAATAGATGTGAAGTGTTACAGAAGCCCTTTTGCATGAATGAGTAATCCTGCTGCTGTGTTGATTTCAATACTTCTTTGGGCACCATGTTTGAATTGTGTATGTGCTTGCTTCAGGGAAATACCAAGAATCCTTCTTGGGTATTAAACATGTGTCAACAAATATGATATAGTTGTCTGTTTACTCAAATTAATTCAGGCTGCATCCGCATGGAGCTTTTGCTCCAGTTTTGTATCTAAATTAAGAGTGTGTGCAGGTTGCTGGACATCATTCCCTAATCATCCATTTTTTCCTTCACTTTGCTACAATTGTTCCCATGTTTCATGCTCTTTTGGGGCAAACGTATCAGTTGCACTGCACAAAAAGGTGTCTTTTTTTCAGGTCCTACTCCTCTCACCACCATCTTCCCTGCCCAAGTCCTCTGTAATTACGACTCTCTATCACTAGAGCGCTTTTAGAATGGAAGCTGACATATAATTACTGCACATATATATTAATTACCAACTTTAAAAGAGCTTTCTGGGGTTTTTGGGGGGGGATTGGTGACTGCAGAGGGTAGAGATTGGCAGTGGCCAAAGCAGGAAATACTATCCAATGACAGCGGCTGCCGAAGGAACACAGGAAATCACCAGGACAGGGATACAGTCTGACTTCCTCACTTCTTGGCTGCAATCACTATATTACAAATGCTGAGGAAACCCATGGACTTTATTAGAACTGCTCCGGAGTACTGTACCTTACAATATCAAATATGAAATTTATTTCATATAAAAATGGAGATACTTGTAATGTGGCATATTTTATTTACTCACTAGTGAGCTAAAAATAAAAGGCACCTTCTAATATGTGTATTGTCACTTTTATGATTAACAACGATTAGGCTTCCAGTAGAGAGGATACTAAATACAAATTTTTGGGAAACATAAAACTGTACAAAGACTGCTAGAGCACAATGTATGTATTTGCCAAAACACGCTTGTGCTAATGTGACTATGACACTAGTCTACATTATGCTGGATTGGAAATACATTCCTGTAATTAGGGCACGCAATGCTGTCTGATCCTATTTTACCTGAAAGACTCACCATTTTCAACACCCCCAAATATGCATACATTTGCAGACAGTGACTCAAGTTTTGTGCAGCTACTATGCCTCAGTTAGCAGATTGCTGATACAAATATTTCATAACTTTTAATCACATTTAAAATTTTAATACCACAGACATTTATGCCATAATACATCTGTTCAGAATCCTTCAACAGGCAGACTCAACTTCCTCACTTGAATTCTACATGATGTAATTTGTCAGAGAACTAAATACCCCAATAGGTAAAACAAGCTGTAACCAGATCACACAGCATTAATGTATACATATTCAGCTATCTGTATTTAGGGGCTTCCCCCCCCCCCCAGTTTGCATACACTTATAATGCTTTCCCATGCTACCTTTACTAAAAAATTTTTTGCTATGAGCCAGTGGGCTCAAATTTTGTTGTCACTTCAGACCAACACAGCTACCCACCTGAATGGATCTTGAAGGAAGCTTTCTTTGAAGAATAAACACGTTACAGTTAAGCACGGATGCGTGTTCTACTATTCTTATTACACAATACTTTCCGAGTTTATTTATTCCGTCCTCAAATCTCGAGCCAGGAAACTTTTAGGCAAATCACGATGCAAGCAAGCTGTGCTACTGTCAGCACCAACGCAACAGCACTTTCCCTAAAGCCTCAGCTGCCTCTCAGACCAGCCTACGCACATACTACTTGTCCTTTTTACTAAAACTACGTTTTAAGTAATGTCAAAAGCTAAACAAGCTTTAAAGAGCAGATAGGCCTATAGCGGGCAGTTCTCCACCCAGCGAAGATCAGTGAGGGTTCTCCGGGGGCTTTGGGCTCATCTACCTATCCTGAACACGGGGAAGGTGACCAGGTGAGAGGCACAGAACGCGCGCAAGACAAAGGCGTTAGAGGCTTCCCGCCCCACGGGTGCAGGCCAACGTCGCCGCCTTTGTCCCTTCCAGGATTCCGGAGGAAGAGTGTCTGCACACAAAAGCTCACGCCTTGAACCAAGCTCTGTTGGTCTTAAAGGTGCCAACGGACTCAAATGTAGTCGGACAACTTCAGACTAACCCGGCTGCCCACTTGAATGGATACTTTTAAAGAGCGGCAGAGGAGGCAGAGATTCGCCCGCTCGTCAGATTCCCTCTCGCTAAGGAGGAACAGGCGGCAACCCGCGCCCAAGGACGGATTCTGCGCCGGCAACCGCCCCTCTCCGCCCCTTCCGCAGACGGGAGAGCGAGCAACAAGTCCCTTCTAGCAAGGGAGCACGCGGCGCTGACTGGAGAGGGCCACGCATCAGGCCAGCCCCTCCCCGGACGCTGTTTCTCCGCCTCGGAGGAAGCGCGGAGCAGCCGGCTTTTGCGCACGCGGCAGTCCACGTGCGCACCCCCGGCTGAGCGCTGGCAGGTTTGTAAGGGGGGGGGGGGGGCGGAGCTCTGCGCGCGGCCTGGGATGAAGGGCTCCCGCCCACGCCATGTCTAGAGGGCGACCACGTTGCTCGGGTGCCCTTCTGCCACCCCAAGGCCCCGCCGCTCACGCTGGGAACGGCGCTTGTCGCCATTAGGGACTTCGACTAGTGCAGGTCCTCCGGGCACCTCTCTCTTGCGCTCCAGACGCCAGTAAATGTTCTCCCCCCACCCCCGTCCCTAGCCTCTTTCAACCTGGTCGAATGCGTGGCCCACACGCGTCCCAGGGCAGGGTGGCTGGTGCTTTTGCTGTATTCGTGGAGCCTGTTGGCACTTTCAAAGGGGAAAGCATGTAGCCGGGGAGGTGAAGGTGGGCAAGAAGTCTTGGGGGCAAGAAGGTATGCAGGATGGGGTGAAATATCCACCTCATCGGGGGCTTTCCAGACAGCTGTTTTTCCTTTTTCTCATGCAATTGACGCTGCAACCTGTCCACAATGATTAAAGCGTCTCTGGAAGTGCAGTTTAGAGGAAGTCCAGTGTGAGCAAATTGTGTGTGTGTGTGTGTGTGGGGGGGGATGTGACTGTGACATCAACCCTACTCTGATGCATTCAGCTAGCCATCTGCATGTACTATGCATGCACAGTATTTATTGAGATTTTTATATCACCCCACGTGTGGCTTATGTTGCCATGCTTGTCTCCATTTTATTTTCACAATGACCCTGTGATAGGCTGCTAGGCTGAGAGACCATGACTGACTCATCTCCCAGAGAGCTTCTGTGTCAGAGTAGGTATTCGAGCCAGGGTCCTAGTTGATGCACTAACCATAGTTTCATGCTGACTCTCTACAAAGGACTCCTTATCTTACAAAGAGAGAGAGCACTCTACATGTACAGCTGTAAGCACGTAGTTTCCTTGCAGGCATTCAGCAGAACACTCATTGGTGCCTTCCCATATTCCATGTAACTTCCCTGGATTTGTCTCCTGTGAACAGGCCTTGTAGAGGTGCACTACTACTGGCAATGTTTACAGATATTTAAAGTCAGCTGTGGGAATGCAGAAATAGCTCTTGAACTAATGCGGGGTGTTCAAATCTCAGCTCATCTGTGACGTTTTCTTTCAAGCCTCAGCCAGCCATCTACAAATGTACAGAGTTTCTGTAAGTGTCACTAATGTGATGTTTTACAAACCTGAAGGAATGAGCACTCCCTTCTTTTTAAAGTTCGGCCTTATTTCACATTGCCAATTTCCCATAGAAAATAAAGATCATTATCAGTCAAGAACATTTCAGAGATATGCACCACCGATCTCCACTTACTTTTATTTTATGGCATTTAGATCTGCTAAGTCTCAAATGTATGTGAGAAGAACATTCCAGGTCTCCACCACTGTCATTGTACATTTGCCTATTTTCTCCCAATTTTCTTAAATAATTTTTGACCAGGAAAGGAAGGGAGCATAAAGTGGTACCTTGTTAAAATATTTAGTCCAAGATGTAGCAGGCAGGAAAGGGAAATAATGTTTTATACATTACCTTCCTTGCCCAGGGGGTTGCAGAGGTGGCTAAATGGCATAAGGGTGACGTGTGCACAGCATCTTTGAATTTTCCAAAAGGATCTCAGAATGCTTTACATAATGGCAGCATTAACACGACCTCTGTGGCTGAAACCAGCTAACAAATAAGCAGAGCTTCTCCAGCAGAGAGCGGGGTAAGGTTAGTGGAGGATCCCAAGCAACTATTGTCGTAGAACATGTCATGGGAGCTACAGGAGCCAGATAGACCAGCATTTTAAAAGCTTCATCTCAGAGCCAAAGATATGCAATCTGATAACAAGGGCTCAAAATGCTGCTGAGGTGACTCTGCTGAGATTTTATTCAGGTGTTTTCCCCCCAGACAGCATCTCAGAAACCTAGAAGACTAGCCTTGGCAGAAAAACACACCTTGGGCTTTAACGTGTGCAGTAATAACTAGTTAAAGGTGATGCAGATGAAAATGTACATCATTCAGTGTTTCACTTTGCATGGAACACAGGAACTGACATCATTGTCATGTATTTGTAGTGGAATTGAACTTTGGGGGTTCAGTGGCCTCTTACACTTGAAAATCGTTTCTTTCTGTTGGAGTACTTGAGTAAAGAGTGTGTATGAACTTTCCAGTGTCTAGGAATGGCACTTTAAAATTTTTGTCTTAAATATGCATCACTTGCGTACTGCCTCAGGTACTTCCCCTCAAATGTGCTATAGATCTTTTAGTGGGGGGTCCATTGTCTAAAACAAAAGGCTGGGAAACTATCTTCAGGGTTTAAATATTTGAAGGGCCTCTGCCTGCTCTAATTCTCTGAACAATCCTTGGGAAATTAATGCTGAAATCCAGTATGAGTAAGTTGCATGAACTTTGTAAGTTTGTGGAACTTGCATCTGTGTTTATGTAGACTGTTTTAAATTTTGCTAGACAGTGCAGCTTTCTGCACACCTTTGCTCTCTATGGATATTTGGAGGTAATATATCTCATAGGGTTGCATATTGTCTTTCCTTTTTTGTATATTTTACTATATTGTTTTAATTTATAAAATGCTACTAACAGGCACTTCAGTCCTAAATTTGGAGATCCACTGGCATCAGTAAGATGCCATTCTCGCTGGTCGTGTTTAAACATTATGGCTAGACATTCTAATCCTGTGCTTATTTAGAAGCAGATTCTGTTGGATCAGTGAAACAGTCTCAGCATAACCTGCAATTTTGTCCATACTCACTTCATTCCATTCATTTCAGGTTTACTTCTAAGCTAAACATGCATAGAATTGCACTGATAATTTCTGGGTTACTTGTACAGAATCATGCCCAAGAAAGCAAGGAGACAGACTCGAACAGTGGAGGAACACCAGACACCATGCAAACAAGCAAAAGTAGAAACAGCATGCCCTTTGCTTATGAAATGTGACCATCCAGAAAGAGTGTTTGAGAGCTTGATCTTTCCCATCAAACAAGAAGAATTTTTCAGAGACTACTGGGAACAGAAGCCACTGATTCTTAAAAGAGAGGACCCCTCCATGGCATCCTGCTATCAGTCTCTATTTCAGTTAAATGACCTGAAATGCCTAACCAGTCAGGGTTTATGTTACGGAAGGGATATTAATGTCTGCAGATGTGTGAATGGTAAAAAGAAGATTTTTAACAAAGATGGCAAAATCAACTACGCACAGCTAAAGAAAGATTTTGATCAGAAAAAAGCTACAATACAGTTTCATCAACCACAGCGATTCAAGGTGAGTTTTTGTAGTTACTCTGGCGCTTTCTGCATGCACAGCTAAATTTTGCTTATCATGGAATTGAAGCCAGTATCCCTTTAATTCACATCCTGTACCTGCATCCTACACACATCTTCTTTATCTGATTTTTTTCCTCCAAATTGCAGAGTTTAACTCTGCATACGAATGAGAACAACTGGATTGCTGAGATTTTTTCTTCCTTTTTTGTGTGCTGCTGGTTGGTGTCTGCTCATTGGTCAGTTTCAGACAGGGGGTGCCTTTTGAAATTGTAAGGAAAGCTTCTTAAAGCTTCTTTCATTTACAGATTGCCATTTTAGTGGAAGGCTTTCCCACCTTCATCTTGTGTAAGATTCAGTATTGAATAAGTATTTATTTTGTTTTATAAGCCCCTCTTGTGAGAATCAGTGTTAAGTGTCAGAACTATAAATGAGCCTCTTTGAATTTTTGCTTTTTAAAACTTTTGAAAAGCTCATGTTTTCCAAACAGAGCAAAAAATGTAAAATTATCATCACCAATTCTGTGAGGGAAAAAAGTTTACACTCAGAGCTAGTGTGAGAGTTGGGCCAATTTGCATCAATAAACAGTCTTCTCTTGAAGAAAACCCTTTATTGAGAATGCAGCAGTGTTAACATCTCTACATTCTTGCTAAAACTGGTGTTACTGGACTACAACCCGCTTTATCAGTCCCTGCAACTTTTCCCAGAGACCAGTTTTGAGCAGAAAATTGAGCTAGATTAGAACTCATAAAGCTCTGATCCTCAGACTAATGTCTTATTGATTGAGCAAAACAATCTGTTGTATTCTGGAACATATCAGCAGTAGATGAAGCTTTCTCTGATGTGTTTAAAAAAACAAAAACAAGTAGCAATTCAATGTTTCACTAAAATAGTTGAAACAAAATCAACAACAGAAATCAGACTGTGCAAAGTTACCTTAATTTTTCAATAAAAAACCTGGCAGACTGGGAGGGGAAGGGCAGATAGCATCCTTGGGAATATTTCTTAATCCTTCTACCCACTGTATGATGTGCATGTCGGGAGGAAGGAGAGCAGCTATAGACAAGAGAGGCTCATCTGTATTTCTGACACTAACACTGAACCCTGATTATCACAAGGTGGGGTGGGGGCTTATAAAACAAAATAACTGCTTATTCAGTATTGCAGCTTAGACAAGATGAAGGCAGGAAAACCTTCCACTATAATGGAAATCTAGAAGTGAAATAAGCTTTAAGACTGTTCTTTCCTTACAGCAGTGGTCCCCAACCCCCAGTCCGGGGACCAGTACCGGTCCATGGATCAGTCAGTACCGGGCCGCAGCTCCTCCTCGCCCTCCTCCCTGGCTGCTGCCTCAGGGGCTGCCCTGCCACTCTGCTGCCAGCTCACCTTTTGTGCTCTCCAGCGGCTGGCATGGCTGGGGCTCCTCCTCAGCGTGGCACTGCGCAGAAGTCAGGGGCGCTAGCGGGAAAGCAAGTGGAGCA
This sequence comes from Paroedura picta, assembly GCF_049243985.1. Classification (NCBI taxonomy): domain Eukaryota; kingdom Metazoa; phylum Chordata; class Lepidosauria; order Squamata; family Gekkonidae; genus Paroedura; species Paroedura picta. Next base: position 41,629,578 of record NC_135374.1, on the reverse strand, counting down.
GGGGCTCAGGTGGCAGCAGCGATGTTCCTCGGCAAAAGACTACCCCCCTGGGCCTCAGTAAAATTGTCGTTGACCGGTCTCTGGTGATTAAAAGGTTGGGGACCACTGCCTTACAGTATCAAAACTGACCAGTGAGCAGAGGCCCGAAACTGACCAGTGAGCAGAGACTGGCACAGTGTTGGGGTGGAGTAGCCTCCTTAGGGGAGGGGAGAAAATCCAATGGAGTCATTTCTGCTTCATTATTTCCTTCAGCTTTGGAGCCAAGAAAGGGGGGAAATGGGGCAATAGTACTTTAAAAAGAAATGGAGATACAGCAATAGGAAATGAACTGAGCTCTGAAGGTAGATAAATCCATGTAGAAGCACAATGAAAGCCAACACACCTGCAAAGTGAAAGTGAGTTGGCATACAGAAGAGAAAAATACAGCTGAGGGGAATGCAGGGCGAAAACGAAGGGAAAGGCAGTGTATAAGCTGCCTTTATTTTATGGTAGCTTTTGTAATTGTAATTTTGAGGTAATGCAGGCATATACTTAATTAAGGCCTTGGGAGCTCACGTGCTTACTCTCCATGTGGGTTCGGTGTTATGTATGATTTTCATTGGCCTAGCTGGAAAAGAGTTTGGAGATATTTCTCAAAAAAAGAAATTGCTCAGTTTCTGTATTGGCTAATTAATTGTTCCTTCTGGACACACACTGCTGTGATTATGTTGGCTAAGATATGATCATCAACAAATTGATACATGGGGACTTAATATCATGCAATAGAGCTTGTCTATAGGTACAGTTTTCAAATTCTGTAGTAAGACATTAATTTGATGTACAGGTTTTCTTTTTTCCGTAAACATTTAACATGCCAAAAGTTTAATTAGTTTGTATCAGTGGGTGGGGGGCGGCTGTGATTACAAAAGTTGCTTCAGATGTTCTCATTGATGTTTAATTGCTTATTATTTGAAATCTTGCTTTGCTTTGTATTTATTAAATCTTGCTTTGCTTTAGAAATTCTGGGAAATGATACATTGTATACCTAGTTTACTAGATTGATGTTCATTGTAAGTATTAGGAAGCTACAGGGTGTACATGATAACTTTATTTACCATAATGTAAGAGGAAGAATGGATCAGGTTAGTATGGTACTTGAATCTTTAGAAGAAATTGTCATACCTGGTAGTGGAAGCTCACCAGCTGTTAATACTTTTTAAAAAAATGGACAAGTTCAAGAATTGTTTCCAGGAAAATTTAAATATCTTTGACTTGTGTAAAGTATAACTCTTGCTTAATATGATTCTGACATTTCTAAGTGGCTTGATCTGCCAGTGAAGAGAAAGTGTGCCACAAATAAAGAATACAATTATTTTCTGGGTTGCGTGATGACCACAGCTATATTGATGCATATCTACTTTATTTCGCATGTTGCAAAGGCATATACTGTAATTTACTGGAAATACACTGTTAAACTCTCTATATAAATTGCCTAAAATATTTTTCCCCAATTTGCATGAACACATATGAAGTTGCCTTACACTGAGTGAGACTCTTGGTCTGTGGAAGTAAATACCATCTACTCCTGAGTGGTAACACCCCTCAGGATCTCAGGTAGAGGTTTTTCACATCAATCAAGACTTGATCCAGTTTTAACTGTAGACCTGGATCTGTTTCTTTTTGCATGTCAAGCAGAGAATCTACCCATTGAACCATGGCACTTCCCTCCATTCAGCTTTCTCATGAACGAGTTAGTTAATACTTTCTTTTCAGAACTGCATAGTGAAATTAGTTAAATAAACTGAAACACTATGTCCTGCATAGCGCAGGGGGTTGGACTAGATGACCCATGAGGTACCTTCCAACTCTATTATTCTATGATTCACTGTAGATAATGGGGAGATTGGCTGGAGGAAAAAAATAATGGATCAAAATGAAAAAGGGTTAAATGGAATGTTCTTTACTCCAGGAACATTATGCTGTACAGGATTAGATTTGTCTAACGGATCTGTAAATCTTATTTCTGGTTCCAGTAATGTCAAGTTAATATAAGGTCCAAATTTGATTCTGCCTGCTGTTAGGTTTGCAAATAGTATATTTGTAAGCAACAGGCACTCTTGTTGAGGGGAGAGGCTTGTGTGCATTGTTGGTTGTGTCTTGCAGGTCATCCACTCAGCCCACAATGGTGTATGTGTTTAGAAGAACACAGTGTAGATGTGATGGGGGAAGAGAGAGAGCCATTGGTTTTGCCTTGCTTTACTCTCTATTTCCTTAAAATAAAGGATGAACTCTGGAGAATCCAGGAGAAATTGGAATGCTTCTTTGGCTCACTGGTTGGATCTAATGTTTATATTACCCCTCCGGGATCCCAAGGCCTGCCTCCGCACTATGATGATGTTGAGGTAAGAGGACACAAAATTGCCCGAAAAAGTCTCAATCACAACTGTGTGTGTTTTATACAATGAACGGTGTATGTATCCACACCTTGTTACTTATTAGTGTTATGAGGATAGTTTTATGTTTTATAAATAACACTCAACAAATATTTGTTCTCCAGTGAGGTTAGGTGAATGTGGAAGAAACGTAGAGTGGTGGTGGAGCTTCTTGATGTGCTATTGATTTGTGTTCTTTGCAGGTGTTTATTTTGCAGCTGGAAGGAGAGAAGCACTGGCAGCTGTACCAGCCCACTGTAAATCTAGCTCAAGAATACAATGTTGAATGTGAGAATAGAATTGGAACTCCAACACATGACTTCTTATTAAAGGTACTTCATGCATGTAGTGTCTAGAGCAGCTTTTCTCAACTTTTTAACCTTTGAGAACCCCCTGAAACAGTCTTCAAGAAACCACAGAAGTGATGTGATCATGCCAAATATGGTTTGCAAGCATAGCTGCTACATGCCCACCAAGGGCCCCTCCCCTTCCAATCCCTTCCAGGATCATTGTTAGCCAGCTTGTCAGGGGTGGGTGCATTGACATGACCGTATATGGTCATATCACCCAATAAATATTTAACAAATGTAAATAACATAATTGAAACATCAGAAATATCAGTTCCAGAAAAATGGGAGCAGGCGTCTATAGCTCTCATACATAAAGAAGGGACAGACCCTGGTTTACCACAACCATACAGACCAATTTCACTACTGAATTCATAGTATTTTAGAAGAAATGTTGAACATTAAATTTCCTGTGTATCCTGATTATATGTTATCCTTATCCATGGATCCTCTATATAGTTGTGAAACAGCCTGGGGGGTGGAACGTGTCCAGCTGTCCGAGTTTGGCTGCACCCAGATTGGCCCTACAGCTCCCGCCATTCCTCCCTGGATGCTAGCCACGTTCCTCTTAGACACGACAGAGACAGAAAGACACACAGAGCCCTGCCAGACTGAACACAACCCCTCATTCCCTCCTATCCCTCCTGCTGCGAGGAAGGCAGAGAGAGACACAGAGAGAGCTGCCCCAAGCTGCTGACAGAGACACAGATAGAGCCGCCCCTGCTGTGACGGAGAGAGACAGACAGGGAGAGCTGCCCCAAACTGCACACCAGCCCTCCTTCCCTCCTACAAACCAGCCCTAATTACCTGCTATGCCTTCTACTGCGAGCCACACAGACACCCAGCAAGAGGGAGAGAGAGAGACAGACAGAGAGAGATCTGGACCTCCTGATGTCCTCTAGGTCCCTAGCACCCATTTCATTCCTGCTTGCAATGTTAAGTATAATGCCAGATATCTTCTGAAAGGCTAAGACTTTTTTCATGCGACTATCGTGGCAAGAATCGTGTCAGTAAAAATCTGGAAACAGGAGATACCAAAAATAACAGACTGGCTTGATAAATTTGGAGAACTATCCAAAATGGCCAAGCTGACAAGTTTACTGAATAACAGACCTATAGAAGAGTTTGAAGAACTGTGGCGTTTTTACATAAATATTTTTGTAAATGTAACATTTCTCCTCTCTTTGTCCTTTGTTGCATGATGGGAATGAGTCTGAAATGTCATTGGATCGGTGTGTTTACTTCCCACTTGGAAATAATTTCTTTTTTTCACTGCAAACTATTGTTACGTTCAAACAACAATTCACGGTTTGCACTAATAAGGTGATGCATTCAGTCCTAACAAATTATGCTTTGTAGTGAATGCAGTTGATTTCTGAGCCATGCATACAGAGAAGGTAGAGGATGCCAAGGCTGATTTCTATGGGAAAACATGGTTTGCTATAACTTGTGAATCATGCTTAAGTGTATGCTGTTGTGTAGCCAAGACTGATTCAATTGAGATAGTATTGTGAATTTCATACATCTTGGAACTCTGCTTGGCCAAATGTGGCTCAAGGCATGTTCCCAATGCCAGAGGCTTCTCCACTAGCAGATTGTGCCTTATGCTGGTGGAAAGTATTACACATAGCAGATCAGAACTATATGATATAGTCCAAAGTAAATATTTGTTTTGTGACTGTTCTGCAAATTTATACATTGCTGGAGTGAAGGAGAAATATCATCATAACACTATATAAAGTTTAGCCACAAGGTTTTGGGACGTAATACTTCTGCAAGAGTACAGCTGTGCATGGTATTGGGGGGTTCTGTCAGATCAGAATGGTAGATTCAGCTTTTTGGGTGGTGCTGAGAGTTTTAAAATATACTTGCAAACATAGTAGTGTAGTCCCTTTAAAATTCCAAGTTATAATTTAACTGTTTGCATCCACCCAACTTCTTCCAGCCTGGAGATCTGTTGTATTTTCCAAGAGGAACCATTCATCAAGCTGACACACCTCCTGGGGTGTCTCATTCTACCCATGTGACCATCAGCACCTATCAGAACAAGTAAGTCTTCTCCCTTGCCTTTCTATTGAAGTTTTCTTGCCAGTTACTTTGTGACAGTGGAAACCACAAGCTCAACAACTACTGACTTTTTGCTTTTAAATGAAATCCTGTGAAGTGCTTGATTGGATGAGTATCTGTGCATTGTATTTTATTGATGCTCAGTTAGGCATTTGACGCATGGGCAGAGGTTTGCAGCCTTGGTGTCATGTTGGACCATGCCTTGCTATTTGATAGTTATGTCTAGAATGGCTGTTCATTGATTTCTGGTTCTGTCGTGAAAGACAAGGATATTAGCATGCTGATTCACGCACTTTCAATTTCCAGACTTTTCCATAGTGTTCATTACATGGGACTGTTCTTGACTACTTGGAACTCCTGCTGACACAAAGTTCGACATTTTATCTCTGGTTAAGGAGGCAGCCTTTACTTAGTTGACTGCATGGGTTGCTTCAGTCTAAATAACAGTGCTTGCTTTGGCCTATAAAGCTATTTATCGTCTGGGTTCTACATTTCATATAATTGGAGCAGGTGATCTCTAATGGACCCTGGCAAATTTTGTTGAATAAGTAGTCTTTGGCTAAAAAGGGAAAACATACAGTTGACAAACATCTGAGCAAAGGGCTTAGACCCTTGGTCCCTCAAAGTCAGTATTGTCCATTCAGCCTGGCAGCATAAGAACATAAGAGAAACCATGCTGGATCTGGCCAATGGCCCATCTGGACCAGCACTGTGTCACACAGTAGCCAAAATCTAGATGTCATCAGGAGGTCCACCAGTGGGGCCAAAACTCCGGAAACTCTCTCACTGTGGCCGTCCAAGCACCAAGAATACAGAGCCTCACTGCCCCAGTGTTCCATCTATATCTTGTGACTAATAGCCACTGTCCCATTTGCTTATCCAATCCCCTCTTGAAGGGGATACTTGCAGCTATACTTGTAGCTGCCACTACTTTCTGCGGCATTGAATTCCACTTGTTAATTACTCTCACCGAGAAGGACTTCCTTTTATCTGTTCTAAATGTACTGCTCAATTAAATTGAGCGTCCATGAGTTCTTGAAGCGTGAGAGAGAAAAGTACTTTCTCTGCCTCCTCTACCTCTTGCATAATGTTAACCTTTCATGTCACCCCCTCAGTTGTCATTTCTCCAAAGCAAAGAGCCCTAATCTCTTTAACCTTTCTTCATAGGGAAAGTGTTCCGTCCCCTTAATCATTTTACTTGCCCCCTTTTGCACCTTTATTGAGGTGCAGTGACCTGAGCTGTATACAGGATTCCAAATGAGGCTACATCATAGATTTTATTTAATTTTTAATTTATATTTCAATTTCTATATCGCCCTCTCTCTACCTAGTTGCCTTGAGAGTGGTGTACAACATTTAACAGTTTATAGTTCAGTGCTAAATTCAGAATACAATTATAAAATCATTTTAAACTAACATCATGCACTAGTGTTAAATGTTTAAGGCATCAAATACTGTCATCCAGTTCAAAATTAAAATAAATCAAAGACAGCCCCCAAAATTAGGTGGGGGAGGAGTGGATGGAAAAAGTTGGAGGATGTCCAAGATGGATGGTAGAACTTGAAGGTATTGCTCACACTAGTCTCAACGATAGGCTTGGTGGCGTGATAATGGCTGATTTGTTTTCAGTTCCCTTCCTAATAATCCCCAACATAGCATCTGCCTTTTTAAAATTATTATTGCAGTCACACACTGAGTTGACATTCTCAGTGAATTATTTACCACTAGCTGCAAAGCCCGTTCCTAAGTACGGGTCTTGAAAGGGTCCTCTCCCCTGGCCAGGCAGCTTAAGGTGGCTTTGGGCCACAGCTCACAGCCGGATCAAGTGGGATGGGCGGGGGCTGGCCAGCTCATTAGAAGGCCCGGGACAGAGCTCCTTAGCAGGCAGTCAGCAGGCCAGGAGGCCCTTGTTAGCAGGCCCTCCACCACGGCCCTTTGCCCAGGGCCCTCTCCCCTTACCTGCTGCTGGCTCCAGGAACTGAGGTGCATCTGAGAGCAAAGAGGCTAGAGTTCATGGACAGAAGGCGGGAGCTGCAGGGGCAGCGCCAATTAGGGGGCAGGCAGCTTTGCAGGCTGCACCCTGATTAGCCCTATTCAAGCTTGGACAGCCGGACACGTTCTACCCCCCAGGCTGTTTCACAAATATATAGAGGAACCATGGATGGATAAGGATGACTCCATGATCTGTCTCCTGATCAGTTACTGCCAGTTTAGGATTAGGATTTTTTGCTCCAATGTGCATTATTTTGCACTTGCCCACATAGAACCTCCTTTGCCATCTATTTGTATGGTCTATGCTGGGCCCCCCACTGGATTTGTATGAATATATCTGAAGAGGTGGCATTGAAATTTTCTAAATAAGTGACTGGAACTAGCTGCTGTTAGACCATTGGACCTGATGCTTGAAGCTTTTTTTCATGTGCTGATTATTTTGAACAGGAAGCATTGCTCCAGTTTAACTTGCTTGTCATTCTTGATTTCTTTAATGCCTTTTGCACAACAGCTCTTGGAGAGATTTCTTGTTGGATGTCATTCCTGGACTTGTGCTGGATTCATCAAAGGGCGACCTTGACTTTCGGAGGGGCATACCAAGACAGTTACTTATGGTAAAAATGCAAGGCTGAGGAAACTACAGTGTGTGCTGAGGAATAGGTTCATGGGATACATTTAAAGCACAGAGTAATTCCTTGGATTTCTACTAGGAGTTCAAAAGCTTAATTTTTGGAAGGGATTTTGCTTTGACTATTAGCAGAAGTGATATACTACACGGCTGTTAAAAAAACCGTCATATGATGGAAACCAAAGCATGGCTGCTAAGTCTTGCTGTTTTCCATTTTATCTTGCCCTTTATCAAAAGAGCTGTATTTTCTTTCCCATTTTATCATCCCAACAGCCCTGTGAGGCTATTCTGCAACTATGTGAAAGTAATTGGCCCAGTGTCAACCTATAACATAACAGGGTGGGTATTTCTACCTGGGTGTTCCCAGTCCCAGTCTAGCAAACTGAGGTCTCTACTGTAATAGCTCCATTTTTCTTTGTTGCTCTATCTTGATCTTTTTAGAGCCTCTTGTGGCGCAGAGTGGTAAGGCAGCCGTCTGAAAGCTTTGCCCATGAGGCTGGGAGTTCAATCCCAGCAGCCGGCTCAAAGGTTGACTCAGCCTTCCATCCTTCCGAGGTGGGTAAAATGAGTACCCAGCTTGCTGGGGGGTAAACGGTAATGACTGGGGAAGGCACTGGCAAACCACCCTGTATTGAGTCTGCCATGAAAACGCTGGAGGGCGTCACCCCAAGGGTCAGACATGACTCGGTGCTTGCACAGGGGATACCTTTACCTTTACCTTGATCTTTTTATTATGGGAACATAACAGAGTCCATCAAGATCTTTAAAAAAGGAACCAAAGCAAGTATAAAGAATTTTGTTTCAGAAAGATGCCAGAAGATGAAGTAGTCGAAATGCAGTTTTATTAGATTTAAAGGGGAAAAAATGAATGTACAGTCTCTTGATGTTGCAGGTGTTACTGTGAGGATAAAAATGATTAAGGGGACTGTCTGATGAAGAGTGCTTGCACTCGAAAGCTCACACCTTGAATAAATCTTTGTTGGTCTTAAAGGTGCTGCTGGACTCTGATTTTATTGTGAGGATAATAAATGCTGAAGGCTTGATAATAACAAAGCATGGCAAAGAAACTAGGCCTGTATTGGTTTCCAGAAATTACAAATTTTTTACTCCCCTTTAAGATAAGGTGACCAGATTTTAACATTGGTAAAGCGGGACACCGTTGATCGGGGAGGCTCTTGATTAAAAATTTGGTCTAGATGGAGCAACAATTTTTTCATAGAATGCAAAAATAGTATTGTAATATATATTTTTTAAATTTCAACATAAGTACCATTTGCCATGTGCCCTCAGATGTCCCTCCAAAGGTGGGACAATCTGGCTACCTTATTTTAAGAACAATATGAACAATTTGAACCAGGATTCTGGGAGGGACCATGGCTCAGTGGTAAATCACCTGCTTGACATGTTCAGTTCCCAGAATCTCCAGTTAACATTTAGGTTGAATTAATCTAGAATAACTAATATATTTACGGACTGTAGCTTGGCCAGCATTTCAGATGATAAGCAAGCTATGTTGTACGTGAGCAAATTTCAATCACCGTTCCCTACCCTATTTCCAGTGTGGCAACTGGTTGCATTCAAGATCGTTAATTTATCCAAAAGTTTGGCCCTAGGATAAAAAAAATCAAAGGTGGTCTTGCTGGTTCCAGAAAACCCCTTAAGATAACTCTTTTCTTTACACAGCAGATTTCATGATAGCTTGGGACCCTGAAAAGTTTAGAACTTCTCTAGTGAATTATGATCTTATTTCCAGCACGAACATTAACTCTTGCTTTTCTCTTTGTTTAGAAAATGGATTTGTCTGAATCCTCTAAGAAATTAAGTGGCTTCCTGAGAAATCTTGCAGACCAACTGGAAAATGGCAGAGAACTGAAATCATCTGACATGAAAAAAGATTTCATTTTGAACAGACTACCTCCTTTCTTGGGAACTAGCTTTGACTCTTTGGCTCCAGGTGAATTAAATTAATACATTTACCATTGGTGTTTTTCCCTTGAAGAGTTAGGAACCAGTTCATTTCATACAGTGGTGCAACTATTTATTTATTGATCAGTCATATGAGAGCAATTTGCTACAAATGAAGTAATGTGTATAAATTTGTTTGAAGGCCCCTTATAGATGCTAAGTTATTCTCAATTTATTTTTGGTTTATTATTTCTGGAGATACCCATAAAAGAGGTCTCCAGCTACTATTTCTATTGCTGTAAAAAAATTAAGTCATGTATTTTGTCTAGTAGAAATTTCTAGAAGAAATTATGTCTGCAATCCTTCATGAGAAATTAATGGTTTAGATGTTATTGTGATCATGCAGTTAGATTTCTCATGCAGGCAGTTATTTCAGCCTTGTTTCAACTGCGCCTACTTGACTGGTATGATTATGTTCAGAAGCCCTGCTTCAGGTACCCTTGTCATCTGAAGCTACACTGGTAACAACCTGAAATTGGTACTGAAATTCGGTAATTCCCTCCCCAGGCAGATCAGTCTGTTCCCCTTCAGCAGGTGAACAGTTCTTTCCATTTTGTCTGGGGTAGCGTTACTCACTTCCTGCTTGCTTGCTTTGAATTGTCAGCTTATATGTACTTTTTTTAAAAAGTAATTTTTCTTGGGGAGAAAGTTTGCATACAAAGGTTTTAAATAAATATTTTCAGAGCTGACTGAAATAACTTTTCATAACTGAGAGTGGAACATTTCCTACTGTTAAGTAATGCATTTACGTTTTCTCTTTTAGGAGGCAAGCTTCCCAAAGTTGACAGTACAATCAGATTACAGTTTAAAGAGTACACTGTAATTACAGTGGAACCAGATCAAGATCCTTTGGTGCGTATGCTGAGAATGCCTGTAGTGAACAGATTTTCAGTAAAGCTTTTTGCTGTTACAATGGCTGTGTGTTATTTTTAGACTTAGTTGTATCCCACGGCACACAATTAGGATTTTTGGCATTGTAGTGACACACTTACTGTGTTCTCACAAGTGAAGGTGAAATGAGATGAAAATATTTTTGGAGAAACTTAAAAACTAGGCTTCAGATTTTATTTTTATTTAAAAAATGACTAAATCTGACATTAGTTGAAGGGTTTCCTGCATAATCTTATGCAGTTGCTACCCACACCGGATGAATGGTAAGAGTTCTGCCTCCATCTTCTGTTGGTGTCAGAGGGCTTCAGATTTGCTTTAACTGATAATCCATCCATATACTCCCTCTGTCTTGATTCTCAGGATGATGCACATAAAGAGATGGTTTATATTTATCACTCCTTAAAGAACAAGAGAGAAGCCCACATGATGGGGAATGAAGACACAGCTGAAGAAGGAATACCCCAGGTTTGTCTTTAGATTTGTTCATAAGGGCCTGTGTCTTGAATAAGATGTTGAATGCTTTATTTAGTCAAATAACTTTTTTTTTTTAATTTAAAGACTCATGGGTTACGGTTTCCTCTCTCCCATATGGATGCGCTGAAGCAAATATGGAATTGCGATGCCGTGTGTGTTAAGGAACTGAATCTGGCTTCAGATGCAGAGAAAGAAAACCTGGCAGTATCACTGTGGAGTGAGTTGCTTATTAAAGTAATCTGAAGGTGTAAAGTGGCCAAAGTTGTACAATTTGAGCTACTAGTCTGTTTTACTGGGAAGCTGAAAGCATGATCCAACCAAAGTTAAAAATGCCTGTAGTGCAGGGGAAGTAATGTTACATCTCAATTTCGTGAAGGTTTTTTTCATATAACATGAACAGTATTGTGTATTCTAAATACTCTCAGGAGTTATTTTGTATGCTGATAAAATAACTGCCTTAGAGCATGTACTGACCTGTAGCACATTCATCTGAAAAATAAAAAACCCCAAAAACGGAAGAGGTCACTTTTTGTTTTCTTGAGGTAGAATGAGAGCAACAGTGAAACTTATAAAGCCTAGTTGGATGGGAATTTGCCTAGTGATTGTGGTGAACATGAAGAGTGCCATGACCGTATTAAAAGATTTAGACATTTTTTCAAGTGAACTATACTAAATGCTGTGGGTTACAAGGGGAAAGTTTCCAGAACTATGAGTGAACATAAGGCCACCTCAACTTTGACTGAGAAATAGCAAACTGAGCATATTTTGCTATTATTGATCTCTGTAGGAAGCATATTCCCCTGATCAGTAGTGTATTTTCTGACTGGCATTTCTCACAAAATTTTGAGGGTAATAGTTGATAAGCTTCATTTGTTCTAGAAAATGTTTCTTATAGTGAGCAATACTTGTCTTACAAGATCATCATGATGTTATGCTACACTAGATGTGAGGTAATGTTCCAACTGTAAAAAAGATAAAGGCCATCAAAATACTTTTATAGCATGATAGAACTAGAATCCTCCTTTTATAATGCAATTATAAGAGCCCTTTTGTAAGCTCCCCCCCCCCTTTACAGGTACCACCTGCAGTGTGGGAATAGCTTCCCTCTCTTGGGTATAGCTTCCCTCACGGGTAAGCTGCTAAAATATGAACTCACCATGTGGGTTTCTTCTGCTATATTGTTGGCATTTCCATTAATTCAGAATACCAATATTTTGGTAGGAAAAGGTATGCAGTTAGCTATAACTGCTATAGTCTTCTCTTCCAGTCACAGAATAGTGGCTTGTAGAAAAATTAAAGCTTTTCAGAGCAGCTCTACAGTGCTTATGTGGGGTAACTTGGCCTCTGTCTGTTTTCCCCAAGCAAACCAATACTACTCTGAATGGTAAATTGCCTTGGTGGAAAAAGGAACCTTTGATACGGGGGAAATATTCAGCAGATTGCACTTTTCCCATCTAGCACAAGGGTGTATGTGCACACTTCTAGTTTGATCAAGAGCAAACAATGAGACCAGCTACTGCATCTTTAAAAGGAAATATTGGAAGTCATGACAGCAGCACTGGAGGAGTAATTGCATCGGGAATGACTGGTCACATCCAAGTGACCATCTGTATACCCATAACCTAGAGCTCCTCTGTATCCAGAAAGATAGTGAATGTTTTCTTGCTATTTTCTCTTTGGACTCCAGAAGACCAAATTGCATTTTTGAATGTTCCTTTTAAACTTAAGTGTATCTTGGGGAAAACAAGTTTAGACTCTTCTAACCAATGTACTATCTTTTCTCTGACAGGACTACACAGTGTTCTTTTTCTGCATAAGTAGCTCACATTTGTAGCACACTATGACTAAGTGGGTGGAGGACCATAGTGATTTTGGTATTCACTGTACAAATAAAGGCAGCTGCATAGCTGGGGAGAGGCACATTATTATTATACAAATAAAACACAAATACTTCCTGGATGTATTTTAAGGTATTTTAATTTAATCCAATGTTACAGAGATGCACCCTCTATATATACCAAACGTAAGGTCACTTTTTAGACAAAATGTGAAAGATTGGAACATCAGTTGCTAAAAAATTATTGCATTTTGAGACTGTACAAAAACGAAGCATATAGACTGAACTTCCCTGCAGCATTCTATACAATGTAATATACATTCACAAATTTTAATTAAACTCCTGAAAGTATGATCCACATCCACTGTCCAATCCCCCTTCCATCACTGGCACCGTAGGCTAGAAGTGACTTCTACTGAGTGAAGGGGTGGGAATGGCCAGGTAGGCTTTCACTCAACGCTTCTATGAACCACCTCTGAATATAGGACCACAGAACATGGGACTGGATCAGACTTCCAAGACATAACACTGATAGACCAGTTCATGGGATATTGCATAGTTTTAAAAATGTGTTCAATATTTAATAATCAGATTTGTCTGTCTCTTGCTAAGTGCCTTGAATGAAAATATATTTAAAGAATGGCATAAATGGAAAAGGTAAGTTTGATCCTTTTTTATACAATCTAAAGTGCAATTAGGGCATATTCCACATACCTATACAGTGCACTTTCATGTAGCTCTACTAAACCAAGCTGCACCTAGGGACTGGAAACCACACAGCACGCACTTAACAAGGAATGCTGCTGTTGCAGGTGGAAGCTAATGCTATAGCCTGGAGCCTGAGGTATCCCTGCCCTAAGTCAAGAGCTGCTGTTCCAGTTTGCTGCAAGCCGCAGTAGGAGATGATACATGGCCTGGGAGGCTGTACTTCTGGCTTGGTTGGGGCTACAGCTGATGCATAGAACCGGCTCTTAGGTAGATTTTCTGAATACATTAGGACTACAATTTCTTCATACAAAAATAAAGTTTGTCCATGTTTCTGCTGGGGGTAACCTTGGAGCTTTATATTTCTCATCTTTTCTATAGCCATCTAGACTTTTTCAGAAGTCAAAATAAAAATGGTGATTTCTTTTTTGGTAATCTTGATTTTATTTACATGATTACATTTAAGATGTACTGTAACCACTGCTATTTTTTTTGCAAGACAGGAGACAACCTCTCTAGCTTGTGCAATTATCAGATCGAGGACTTATGTATGTATAATTGCCAGCTGGGCAGGCTCTCTTTTGCAGTCCAGCAGCTGAGCACAGGCAAATGAAGGTTCCCCCCCCCTTAACAAAAAGGTGACACTGCTCCTTGGCCTTTTTAAATAGCAGGCTAGCAAGAACCTTTTTAAAGGCAGTTCATGTGTGTTGATTTTGGAGTGCAGAGAGCAGATGCAAGCACACACCTTTCTGTTATGGTAACAGCATCACCCTGCCAACGGGCATTTTAAACCACAACTTAACATTCAAGTTGAGCAACTCAATGCTTATCTTGGATCAAATCACTAAAAATAAGGAGAGTTCCTCAGGGATAGAAGAGACCCAAGTTTGAACTAACTATTCAGTTTTCCTACTAAATGATGTGATCTCTAGCAGGTAATATCTTCTTTCTAAAATTGGACCAAAAGTGCTTTTATGTTAGGCCAGATTTTGCCAAGTGCATGTGGGTTCTTTGCCCCTTAATTTAATAAAACAGTCCATTAAATTAGCTACTGACAGTAGTTTGAGATGATCAGGGGAATACAGTGACAGCTGCAATTATCACAAGAGTATAATAGAGACCAAACACATATTTGTGATGGGATTGCAAGACAGATTCATTTGAAATGAGCACAGTGAAGCCCAATTTTAACTTCTCCCCACTTGGTGGTAATGGGGAAAAAAACATTTTTCCAAAGGTGCAAATAGTAGGTGCTGTGGGGAAGGAGATGATTTATATTGGGAAAACAGTATAGGACTCCTCTTGCATTAGACCTCTAATCTAATTCAGTAGCCCTTACAGGCATGAAAACCCATGTCCGGAGATCCAACTGCATGTCATACACAATATGGCCTTTTAAATTTAGGGCATTAAAGCAATAGCCTAGTTATTTAAAGACCCAGATATAGAACTAGGTTTATGAATTTCACCATCCCACCCCATAAGTACTTGTATTTAAAGCAAATATGAGCTGAGTTGTTGAAATGAACATGATAATCTACTAACTTCATACTGTCACAACTAACTCTTAAACTACAGACAGCTTTTGTACAAAGAATGAAATTCAACTACAGGTATTGCATTGTGTGAAGGTATATTTGCCATCAACCTGTGTTTCAGTGTTGCATAAACAAATATGGAATAATCACAGACCTCCCCCCCCCCCAATGCTTCCAAATTATTTTACAGATAACAGAGAATCTTACTGAGAATAGAGAACCAGTAGCAAGAAATGAACTGCCTTTTCACATATACTTCTCACAACATTGGATTTATTACTGTTTTGAGGTCTGGATATAGGCCATAGAGGTCGTGTACATAAAGGATGATGATGATGCTTACCTGAGGCTACTCACTTGTGAACTTCCAAGTACAAGGTCTTTGAACATGGAAAGAACAGTGCAATAATCAGTAAGCTTCCCCTGGCAGTTTTAAAAACTGAAGGAAGCGGGCAAAAGTAAATATTACAAGAATGCAAAATAAATAAGCAACTGGAGGCTGCAGAGTCACCACCGTAACACCTGCTACTGGTCATTATTTAATAGAACTCTGTGCTAAATTTGCCTCTGGTCCCTTCTAGCAGTGCTGCTTATACAGGATTAACTTTCCATAGCCTAGTAGTTGCTTAAAAAAAAATCTTTGTAACGTTGACTATGCCTATGCCAAATACGATGGTGAAGTCAGGCAGATTCTCTGTGGTCCAGTGTTGTGACTTCAAGTAGTTAGGTCAAGAGTTATCTTTAGGTCACATTGGTCCATGTTTTAATGTCTTTACAGTCATAATATCTCAAAGTCCCATCTTTGGGTACATTCACTTACATTGAGCTGGTTTACAACAATGTGGTTCCTGTCGTAGTAATATCCTCCTAAAATATGAAAGACGTTTGAGAGATGGCTGTTTAGTACTATGTATTTAACAAACCATTTTGGAAGCAGTTTTATATTTCTGAAATGTAACACTTTAAATGCTGCCAGTAAATTCATCAAAGTGTTCAGCTAAATATATTTCCCCTCCCAGAATGTTGGCAGTCCTCCAAGCTGAACATTATGGTTACTACTGCAAAATAATTTTTTTCAGAAATTTAGAGCCACTTTTCCATATCAGATACTAACATGACACTTTCCCCAAGAGGAAAGGTTGCACAAACGAATTATTAGAGAACTAGCTGCAAAGCCCGTTCATAAGAACGGGCTTTGAAAAGGTCCTCCCCGTAAGAAGAACGGGCTTTGAAAAGGTCCTCCCCGTAAGCTTCCTGGCTGCTTTCCAGGCCGCCGGGAAGCGCTGAGGGCGAAGGGGGAGTGGGGGAACACTCTACGAGGCCCCGGAAGTGCTTGCCAGGCCCCCGGGAAGCACTCCCTCTCTCCCACGCTCCCCCGTGGCCGGATGACTTTCTGGGGGCTCTGGGTGAGCTTTCCAGGCCTTTGGAAAGTGCTCCCTCTGCCCCCCCCCTGTGGCCAGATCTGCTTTCCAGGCCTTTGGGAAGCATTCCATCTCTCCCCCCCCCCCTCCGCAGCCGGGCCTCTTACTTGGGGCCCTGCAAGTGGAGTGGCGGAGTCACAGATGTGCCTGGCTCTAACAGCCAGGCACGTGCCTGGCTCTAACAGCCAGGCACAGCCAGGCACGTCTGTGAGGCAAGGGGTGAGAGCTTGGTGAGGGAGGGAGGGTGGGAGCTGTAAGGGCAGGGCCAATCAGGGTGCAGCTGGCTGCACCCTGATTGGCCCTGGAGAGGCTGGACTGTTAATCCCCCAAGGCTGTTTCACAATTATTAAGAGGCACCAAATGGATAAGATGGTTACGTACACAGGAAGCTTCCATTCAATTTCACAATGCACGGGTTCATATGTAGTACCTAATTGTGATTCAGCACTACACCAACTAAGCTTTGGCTTCAACCTGGTGGTAATTGTAGCTTCCAGACAATCTACTGTTTATAGAGGAACAGGGATGGGAAAAGCTGCAGTACAAAAGGATAAAAGAGGAGGGAGTGCCTGAGCTCAAGATAGTTTTATGTAGCATTG
Source organism: Paroedura picta (assembly GCF_049243985.1). Classification (NCBI taxonomy): domain Eukaryota; kingdom Metazoa; phylum Chordata; class Lepidosauria; order Squamata; family Gekkonidae; genus Paroedura; species Paroedura picta. Next base: position 41,612,703 of record NC_135374.1, on the reverse strand, counting down.
AATTATTACATGTATAAATGGAAGGAAGTAAAATAATAATATATGTTAAGATTGTAACTATATATGTGATTGGTAAGTCACAAGCTTGTATTCCCGTGCCTAATCGAGAGGCAGACTTGCCTCATACAGATATGTATATTTATTCCAGGCTAATTTAAGCTATAAATAATGTGAGCAACTCATTTTAGAGCAATAATAGATACAGGCTTCGATTAGTACCTTTGATATCAAGGACAAGCTGATCACTGAGATATGAGATGACAGTCCCATCCTGGTTGAATGTCCATTTTTGTCTTGCCTTTCCATGCTCTACCCACAGGGCTACTTTAGCTCCTGGTACATCTCTGCCTCCAATGACATCAAGGCAAGCATCATTAACCTAGAAGTACATTGGAAAAATAGGATTTGTTCATTGCCGTAATAGACTCCAACATTTATTTTGGTAGTGATGTCTACTGACAGTGTGCTATAACCACTAACAGATTGTACTGATCACCACCACAATGCATTAATAAAAAGAACGTTACTATTTTTTTTACTGCTTGGTTTAACATGGAACATTTTACTTGACCAGTTAAAATATACACATTTTGTGATACAGGCCTATCTATAATTATTTCTTTATGCAGATGTGGTCTTTGCACAAATCAATGCTAAGGTTTTAATCTTTCCAGTATGCTTCAGGCTGGAACAAAGGAACATGAATTTTATTATTCCAATCAGATCAGATATGAAAATGACTGGTTGGCACCATCTAGATGCTAAAAATCAGTGCAAAAAGGTTCACACTGATATTCTAGGTGGGTGCTTGTGGAAAAGTGCTTTCCCAGTGATTCAGCTTCTGCGCATATTGAGAATACAGGAAGGCTGAAGGCATTTTTTGCTGTATTAAAGTTAATTGCTTTTTGTGCTGTTTACATATCTTCTCAGCATCAACAGGGAATGACTAAAATAACCTGAGAGATACAAAGTAATTGTTAATTACTTTGTTTTGTTTGTTACTAATTCATGACAAAGATTGCCAGAGAAATCTGGATACAAATGGGAACACAGAAATGCTAAAGAATACTGTAAAACTAAAGAGAAGTTTTCCTCACAAGGAGAGAAATTGTAATGGTGTCTTACCATTACAATCTATTAATGCATCAAAATTGGAAAAGACACACAAGTAAAAAGATTCTGTGTTTCGCTGAAGGCTGTTCAAATGTCACATAAGCTGAGTGATCTTAGATGGTTTTAAAGCATGCCCTAGTTTCTGCCCTAAGACATTTGTAATCTAAAGCCTTATTTATATAACTGAGAAAACTTACTTTGTGAATGCTGTGGAAAAACCAGTATGTAACCTGGCAGTGATGGTGGAAACAGCTGGTAGGATGACTGCAGAGAGAAAAGAACTGGAAGGTCCCATTTACTCTACTGCAAATTATGCCCTTCTGGCCCCAGTTCTCACAGAAGCAGTAATCTGACTTTAAGGACTCAATGTTGATAAGGAACAAATAGTTCCTTCTGAGTCCAGAGGTAAAATGTAAGCCTAGCACACACATTTGGACACGTAAATGAGAGGAGGATGCAGGAAAAACTAAAGTGATTGGGGGCTTTTTCTATACTGAAGAGTAGAAACAGTATGACAAAGCAAAGAGAATTAAAATATTGCAGTTTCAGTAATTAGCAAAATACCTTGGATTTGATGAGCCCACATCTGTAGCGCCAGATCTGTGTATCCTTGCCATTTAGTGGGGAAAGACATACTGATGTAGCTCTTGCGTCTGTTAGATTCCCAGCAATGGTCAAATACTTATCTTGGGATCTGTTCTTTATTCTAAAGTATATAGCTGGCTGGAATAGAGAATAACTATCATTTTCTGTAGAGGCTCAAATCCCTAATCTTTTTTCTGTAGCACCCAAGACAAGCTGCTTGTATCTAACCATGACCTGGGGCAGAATCATTAACAAAATCATAGAGTTGGAAAGGGCCATACAGGCCATCTAGTCTAACCCTGTGCTCAGCCTGAAGAATCCATGAAAAGTATCTGTCCAGCTGTTGCTTAAAAACTGCCAGTGAGGGGGAGCTCACCACTTCCACTGTTGAACATTTTCCTAGTCTCTAGCCAGTCCCATTCTAAACATAGTTCAAACCCACTACGGTGGGCCCTATCCTCTGCTGCCAACAGGAATTGCTCCCTGTCTTCCTCTGACAACCTTTCAAATACTTAAAGAAAACAATCCTATTCCCCCAGACTCTTCTTCTTCAGTCTAAACATTCCCAAGTGTTGAAAGTTTAATATGTATGTTGACTCATGAAATAGGCCCACTCCAAATACCTTCAACACAAAATAACACAGTTTAGGATCAAGACTTTTTTAAAAAAGCTATTCCTCTAAAAGAAAAATACGAGTGTTAAAAAACCCTTTTCTGTAATACCTGCTTCACAGGACGAAGGGAGCCAATGGCTTTCCATGCACTAAAATGGGTCCAGTTTAAAATTTTACCAGGTTCAAGAAGAAATTGTTTCCCCAAGAAGTTGCTTCCTTCATACGCAATCCACCTAAGTTTAAAGCAGAACTCAAACTTAATCTCTCAACCATTAACAGCTTCATGAAATGGTTGTAATGCTTTTTCACATGCTTCCCAGGACAAAGTTACTTTAAGTGGCAAGGATGTAAGTGATGATTGCTTCAGAATAAAATCCTTAACACTATTTCGCTCCCTTATATTTGGGAAATAGCCTCCTGGGAGAAGAATGTCCGGGGCCCTGTCCGTCCAGGTCCACCCTGATTGGCCCTCCCCCTCCAGCTCCCACCCACCCTCCTTGCCTGCTAGAAGCCTTCCAGCTGCGGCCTCCATTGTCGCCCAAGAGGAGAGGCAGTGACAGGGCTTGTGGCCCGCAGGTATGCTCCTGCTGGAAGGGAGTGGGGGGGGGGAATTTGGAGCCACCCTGCAGGCCCAAAGCCCTGTCGTGCCGACGGTGGCAGTGGGGGCGTTCCACTCCCTGGTGTAGTACAGTTTGGTGTAGTGGTTAGGAGTGTGGACTTCCAATCTGGCATGCCAGGTTCGATTCTGCGCTCCCCCACATGCAACCAGCTGGGTGACCTTGGGCTCATCACAGCACTGATAAAATTGTTCTGACCGGGCAGTGATATCAGCGCTCTCTCAGCCTCACCCACCTCACAGGGTGTCTGTTGTGGGGAGAGGAATGGGAAGGCAACTGTAAGCCGCTTTGAGCCTCCTTTGGGTAGGGAAAAGCGGCATATAAGAATCAACTCTTCTTCTTCTTTAGCCTGCTGTGCGGCCCAAAGGGTGCCGCGGCCACCCTCTCACACCTTCCTGCCTACTGCCCCTTTCAAAGCCCATTTTAAAATGGGCTTTGATACTAGTTTTAATACTAGTCTTTAAACTGCCCGTGGCGCCGCGGGCGCCGCGGACTAAATAAAAGAGTAAGGGCTGGTGGGGAGGAGTTAGGGCGGGCTCTGTCCGGGATAAAAACTCGAAGGAGCGAATCAGAGTGGCAATCCAGGAGTGGCAATCGCTCAGAGTGGCAATCGCTCCTCTGAGTGGCAATCCAGGGCCAAGTGGCCAATTGGGAGGCGCGCGAAGTGCACCTCCCTATTGGCTACTTGGCCCGTCCCGAGAACAGCCGCCCGCAAACTCCACACTCCTCCCAACCGCCATCCTTGACGGATGGCAGCCGGCTAGGAGCCTTGCCCCACAGCGCTGGCCTCCGGGGAACACACTTCCCCTCGGCACAGCGCCTGCCCTGCCCACGTGCCTGCGGACGCCCCCCCAAGCCCTTCCCACCCCACCCCGACCGTCCGTTCCCGCCCGCCAAAGCCCCTGCCCTGCCCGCTCGACTAGCACCATGCCCACCACCCGCTGCCCGCGCCCTTCGCACACCCACCCCACCACTTGCCGATCCGCGCTTGGCCGCCTTTCCCCCGAATTCCGCGCTGCCGCCGCCTGAACCCTTCCACGTACACGCCTGCACGGCCTTCAATGCCCCCGCGAACACTGAAGACGCCGAGCCAAAATGGCGGCACTACCTCTCAGACCGCTGCGCCGCCAACCACGCCGCCTCCATGCTCCCTGCCGCCTTTGCGTCCCCCAGAGAGAAGACGGCAATTGCAAATGGCGCCGCTACCTCCCGAAGCGCCGCCACCACGCCGCCTCCACGCTTCCCGCCGCCTTCGCCCCCCCACAGGCACGCCTCACCAACGCCTGACTCACCAACGCCTGCTAAACGCCGTGCCTCCGCCTCGCCGACCCTCAGGAGCCGCTGCCGAACGCTGCGCTGATTACCCAGGATCCGCCAACAGCCGTGGTAAGACCTCCCACGCTCCCCTTCTGCCACCCCATGGACGCCGCCCCAAGCCTCTCTCACCCACACCACGCCATCGAGCCCTAGGGGGAAGCCTGCGCCAGTCCGCGGTGGGGGAGGCCGCTGCCATCTAGCGCCCATTTTATTTAGAAATAAAATGGGCTTTAAATCTAGTTTTAATATAATTACAGAACTGGAATTCTGGGAAGGAACTAAAATTTCAAGGTTTATAACCTTCCGTGCAATTTTAAAAATAAGTAATCTAGGCAGTTTACAATAAAATAGATCCACACTACAAAGAGTTCCAAATTCCATTAATGTCGTCCAACATTCTATAGTAACCTCTATTATATCCCAAACATATCCATCAACCTATTTGAACAATCACAATGGCCCATGCCAATCCCAATAATGAAAGAATGACAGAGTAAGGGTTGTCATGTTCACACAGGGCAGAAAAATATCTCCCTCTTGAGACAGGGTGCTGGGCAGCCATTGAAGCATTTCAGCTGAGATTCCCTAAAAAGCCTGAACTCTATCTTACTTTCTGAGATGAATAGTTTTGCCCCTAGATTCTATTCCTCGACTCCTAGGCTACTTTTTTGGTGTTTGTAGAGTTTCAGGTGCCAGGTGAAGCCATTTTTGTTCTTCAAGGTATTTGATTTGTTAAAGTTATATATGTTCCTAGGTCATCCATTGCAATGCTCCTAGTTTTATTTTCTGTTAGTATTTTTTTTTCTGCTTGCATTGTTGGGGTAATTTTATTTCTTTAAAATACATTTGAAATCCTTAACTGATGAAAGCTTGCACTTTTTGTATCACAGGTTCTCATAGTTTTCTTCTAATCTTACCAATAAAATGTACTTCCTGTTTTTCCAGCTTGACAGACACTAATTTATTCATCTTTTTTTGCTTGTTCTTTCCAGCTTGTAATGTAATAGTAGTTGTATTAATCTTCACTTCTATCTTTTCACAAGGCAGTACTGCAGGATTAGTACATCAATACAGAAGTAATTTTATGGAGGAGGAGGAAAAGAGGGAATGGTATGTGTGGGGGTACTGTGGAAACCCAAGACCCTCCAACAAGTCCTTCTGAGTTCCACATTTGTTTCACATATTTGAAGACTATTATTTATGATTTATTTATTGAAACATTTGTATTCTGCTTTTCCTTATGGTTCAGCCAGCTTACAATAAGAGTTAAAGAATATTGAACCTTAAACCTTAAAAGATGCTTGCCAACCTTGGCAGACAGACAAGCCTTGCAGTGCCTCCTAAAGATCTCTATAGGGACCCCATTTCACAGAGCCGGAGCCACAATGGAAAAGGCACAGACTCTGGTACATGACCAGCAGGCCACACTAACTGGTAGAATAGTCAACAGACACTGCCTGATGGCTGTAGTTGGTACACAGGGATGTAGGGAAAGAGAGGATCTTTCAAGTATGTGGGTCTCAGATAATGAAGGTCATAACCAGCAGCTTGAATTGAACTCAGAAACAAAATGACAGCCAATGTAGCTGTTTCAAAAGAGGCAACAGGAATAGATGGACCAGTGGACCAGCCAAAGACACCTTAAAATTCTTGCATCAGGCCTGATCTACCCTTCTGTTGCAAGGGCCCTAAAAAGGCAATCAAGTTCTGCTAGAGTGACTTAGTTCAAACAAAAGTCGGCAAACAGAGTACCCACTACTGGAAGTTTAAAGTGTTCTGCTGCCTCAGGCACAAAGCAGAAGTGTGAGATGATGGGATAATTGGTCTTGGTCACTGCCTCCCCCTTGAGGAAAAGCTCTGGCCAAACTGTCCTGTATGGTTGGATCAGGCTCCTCTGCTTCCCTCTTGCTGTCAGGGATGTGGAAGAAACATAGGGAAAAATTCTTGTGCGAAGAGATTAATCTGCATAGTGGTTATTAATGAATCTACCTCATCCAATAACTCTCCCTCGTCCTTTGAGAAGAATCAGAGAAATCCAACTAATCAGAATTGTGGCCCATCATAGGATTTGGGGTTCTAGTGAAATACCTACTAGGTTGAATTGTTTTGCATCTCTTAGAATAGGTGGGGGAAGAAGGACTTCTTGCCAGACCTCGACAGTGAGTGGTGTCTAATTCTGCTAAAAGGTCTAGAAAATCTTGTGTGTTAGGGGATTGTCTCTGATGAAGCTGCTTTGATCTCCTTATGCATTTCCTCTTTTAATCCATGCCAAAAGGTTGGCATAACCAGTATTTCCAGAAAAATCTGGAGCAGAGACTTCTGCTGTTCCAATTCACAAAAGGGACCATAAGTAGACATGGGAGGAAAGGGCAAGGCCTAAAGCCAACAACTCAGAGAGATCTGTTTGATCCACCATTGAAGAAAATGCCCATTTTTTAAAAATGCGAGTGGACTCGGACTGTTGCCCAACTTCTCTTCCCAGAGCCAGTTGGTTAGCCCACCTTACTGGAGGCTTCTGGAGACTGATGGAAGTTTGAGACTGGTGTCACTACATCTACCGTTTCCCCCCGAAAATAAGACATACCCATAACATAAGCCATACCAGGATTTCTAAGCATTTGCACAATATAAGCCATACCCTGAAAATAAGACATACCCATAAAATAAGTTGTAGTAGGATTTCTAAGTAAAGCTGTGGCTGCCGTTTTACTCAGCACTGTGGGTCTCTCTCCCCCAGCACCAACCAGCAACAGTCTGTAGTAGGGTTGGGGGGGGGTGCCAGGGCGCGGGGCTGGGAATCTGCCCTGACTTGGTGGTGTTTCTCTCTCCTCTCTTCAAAGGAGGGGGCAGAAAAGCCCAGCCAAGAGGAGACAAAGGGAATAGCCGTCCATCCTCCCTCCTGTGTGGCAGATTCTGGCACGCACCACCTGCTCCTCACTGTGGCGGCAGCGATCCCAGCTTGCTCCCAGCAGCTGGAGCAGGAGAGGCGAGGCGGTAAGGAGGGCATTTTTGTAACATGGATGACTAGCAGCAACACGCCAACTGATGCTCGGCGGAAGACTTGGGTGCCTGCAGCCAGATAGGTATCCTCCTGGGCGCCAGCCCCAAGCACACCTGGCACATTTCCACCCCCACCCTGCTTTTCTCCCCCCTTCTCCCGCCGTGCACCCGCTTCCTTCCCCTGGCCCTTTTGGGGGTTGCTTTCCTGGTGGGAGGGGTGGAGCAGAGCACCAGTGCGCCAGCTGGAACCTACCGCTCCAGTCGCTCTCACCCCCCACAAACACCAATAAAGCTGCTGCTCCCCAGCACTGACCAGCAAAGTCTGTGGGTGTCTCTCACCCCACAGAAACACCTTTTTTGATGGCATTGACTTTTCTAAATACCAATAAGACACCCCTGAAAATAAGCCATAGTATGTCTTATTGAGGAAAAATAAATATTTTCTTATTGTCTTATTTTCGGGGAAACATGGTAGTAGTACCCAGTTGGCTCATTGAGGTCCCCATCAGGCCACATAGGGAGACTGTGGAAGGTCCTGGCCTGAAGGCTGGAATCTTCACAGCTTGTCTCTTCTTCCCAGAAGTGGAGGTGGTCTCACTGATGTAATCCTCCCACTGAATTCCCCTGATGATACTGTTGCTTTTCCTTGTGCCTCCTCGACTCCCCAGGAGGGGCCAATAGTGAGGATGGAGTCTCCCCAAGTGAAATTGGTCACCTGGTTGACAGCAGCAGTCTTCTTAGAGTTCCTCTGAATATTTATTGCTTACATTTCTAAACCCTGGAAGCAAGTCTAAATTCCTTTAGAAATGTGGAATACTGACAATGTCTTGGAAGCATGCCTCAGACTTCCCAGTTGTAGGTACTAGTATTTTTCACAATTCTGATAATTAGGGCTAACTTGGTGAGATTTTATCTGTGAAACATAAGCACCTAGAGTCCACCACATCCTGTGGATAATACAGGAATTCTGTTCTAAGTAGGGTAAGTTGTAGAATGAAGTAGAACTCATTATACTTACTGTCCACTTCTTACCCACACGGATTGGGTAAGAAAGTGAAGATCCTTATTCAGAACAGAACTGGCAGCTTCTTGCAAACAAAGCTCTCTGCCTTCACAGTTCTCCAAAGCAAAAAGGCTTATGAAGGACTCAGCAAAAACCTATGAAGAAGAAAAACATTTGGTAATATATGCAGTGAGCTACAGAAATAACTAAGGCAGTAGTATACTACTCCACCTCACAAACCTCCCAGGGGCAGGGCTTTATTTGGCAGCTAAACCACAGTTCCACTATACTATCTTTAAAGATTGAGTTGACAAACCAAAATTAGTGGCAACTGTGATTAAGAGCAATTATCTGCACTGGAACATATTAAAGCAATTATGGCACCCCACCCCAACTGTGACCTGTGTTATTTGTCCTTTGGCCCTCAGATTCCAGAGGTGAGGCAAATGACCTGGTGAGGAATTAAAACTGTCTTTCAACAAAAGGCCTGAACTGGATAACCCACACTAACCCAATCTCATCAAATCCTGGAAGCTAAGCAGGATCAGCCTTGGTTAGTAGTTGAATGGGAGATCACCAAGGAATTAGAGGGTTGCTGTGCAGAGGCAGGCAAAGGCCAACCACTGTGTTGCTTGCCTTGAAAACCCCATAAGTTGCCATAAGTTGGCTGCAACTTGACAGTACTTTCTACCATCACCCTTCAAGTTTGGTGATTTCAAGACATACAAGAGTATAAGAAGGACGGTCTAATAATTAAACCAAACAGAGAGAAACAGACCTATCCACTGGCAATATGATAAATATATTCATAAAAGAAAGAAAAATATCCTATTTTTGTAGTTTTCCTTGTTTCTTTATTCTTTAGGACTTCTGTCAAAACGGAATCCAGGTAATGTCCGTTTTCAGTGAGATTCTTTCATCAGTGTCAAGTCCTTATATATATTAATAGTATAATACTGGCCACAGACTCACATAGGTATGGGGATACCAGTCTGTCAATACATTCCAAATTCCATTCCAAATTTAACCCTGCACATCCTTTCATCTATTCACAGCTTATTATCTTCTGTTTTGGGCTGTCCCATTTGGTCTGTTCCCATTTTTAGGCAACCTTTGGACTAGTCATGTTGGAAGAAACCAAATTTTAGACCAAAAGTAACTTCATTTCACTATCCAGCTTAAAATAACACAACCAGCTATGAAGCCTTTGAAATGTGAGTTGTAATATGACTGAAAATACTTCCTATCATGTACATTTACCTTGACTTCCTGACTTAACATTCTGTATTTTGAATACAATAAAGTTACTTGTTGGTTAAATGCTAGTCTCTTTCTGCCCTTCCCAACAACTTCCTGTACCAAACTGGGAACATGATTACAAGAAACTAATAAGATCCCTTTTTGCTTTTGGAACTTGTGTTCTTTACATGTAGGGGATGTTTTTCAAATGACAGGTTTGACATGAGGATTGATTTACAGTAGTAGAAACAAGATCTCACAAATGGAAAAGCTGAAACAATAGCCCATATTCTACATAACCTGGTATTCTTACCAGAATAATTATCAAAAACAAGGTGCCTTTTCAGTGAACTGATGTCTCAGAACAAAGGAAAAAAGCTGATTGCAGAGAAGTCTGAAAGGAGAACTAGGTACCTTATTTTCCCTTTATAAAGACTGTATTAAAAACTGGAAGAAAAGTTATAGGCATAGGCTACCATGACATCTGACTGCTAACCTAAATCTCTGAATGAACTGAGCACTCTGGAAGTGTGAACCTGCCTGCTGCTATCATTATCTTGTTCAAGGAACCTCCACATTTGTAACATAGATGATTGGCTACCAAGGTCAGGGTCTTTTCCATTGGGGCACCCAGTAAATCCCTGTAGAAAGATTTGCCTGGGAACAACACAGTAATATTTCACTATCAAGTGTGGATGTATTCTCCACCTTTGTTAACAAAAATGGGGACTTGCTTTTAATTGAGTTTTACCACTATTTTTCTTATATTTTGGATGTTAGATTGTATTGTGTTTATCTGGTTTTAATTAATAACTTTAGAGCTTAAAATTATGCAGGCTGTCTTGAAGATAAATCTTAGTGAAAGGCAGGTTAGAAATATTAATATAGTCAATTTTACCCAAGTTCCCCTATGAATGTGCCATTTTCATTTACCTTATTCATAGTTCTCAGCATCCTTTGACAAAGGTATTTAGGAAGGGGGCAATGAGTTCATGTCACTATTCCAATGCAAAATTCTTCAATAGGAAAAACATTACAAGGAATCTGCTACACATTAAACTACCCCTCCTATGTAGTGTATGTAGAGATAATGTTGCAAGGGTTTAAGGCAAAATCTGATCAGAGGAAGGAGCATTTATATCACATTTCTTGAAAGAGTGATCTTCCAATAGCAAACTAGGTAGTTATCCTTCTCGTTAATAGGTATAATTATACATTTCAGAAGTACTAGCAAGTACTATCTTCTTTTTTAATAAAGTGTTATATTGCCACAAAATATGAAGTTGTCAGTTTTTTACCAGTTCTTCGTGCTATTAACAACCTGGTCTGCAAGCACCAGCAAGTGAAAAGGGTTTCTCTCCATGCCATGAATTAGTTTCACTTGCTAATTCCTGCTAACCGCATCCTAGCAGAAGAGGACATTAATTTCTGGCTAGCTGGCAAACCTACAATATGATATAGCAGGGGTAGTCAGCCTGTGGTCCTCCAGATGTTCATGGACTACAATTCCCATGAACCCCTGCCAGCAAACGCTGGCAGGGGGCTCATGGGAATTGTAGTCCATGGACATCTGGAGGACCACAGGTTGACTACCCCTGCAATATAGCTTACACAAGTAAAGCCTCCCTCAAGCTATTCCCTTGTTCTTTCCTAATAAAACTTAGTATTCAGCAGTGACTTCTGAGCCAGCAACCATCACAAACCAAATATAATAAACCAATAAGAGCACGTAATTAAGCTGTGGGTCATTATAGGGGATGTCTTGTAATTGGGGAGTAATAGCTTAAATAAATAGCCATTGGGGATGGATTATGTCTAATTAATCCTGGTTTATTTCCAATGGATTAACAAAATTAGTTTTAAAGTGCCTCCAAGGCCTACAATACTATAAAGATTAGCAGCCTACTGACAACTGAGATGCCACCAAATCCATAGGTTGTATTGTTTCTATCCATGTCCTGGCAACTTCCAGTTCAGATTATTGTTGTTTACTCTCCACAGGACTGCTCTTGAAAAATGAATGCAACTGATTCAAAATGTTGCTGTTCACCTTTTAAGTAGAATAAATACCAAGCTCATTATCACATTCCTCTTATAACTAGATGCCCAAATCTTTCAGTTCAAGGAATTAATAAATGACCTTTAAGACGTTTTGTTGTCTGGGACACATTGTGTAAGAACCATCCCTTACCCACTCTTTGTGACTGTTAGACCGTTTATGCACTGGGAACTTCACTGCCCCACCCCCTTATCAGGAGCACAGATAGGGAGTGGATGAGGTGCACCAGGCCAAATGCTCCCCCATGTGGGTGCAGGAAGAGGTGGAGCAACCTGCCACGACTAAAACTCCAGTCTGGAGCCCAGCATGAAACCTCCAGTGCATAAACGGTCTTAGAGAAGCACAACTGATAGATGCAAAAGTGACATACAGTCAAAATCCATGTTGTTTCAGTTGCCATTCTATTATTATGCAGACAGGAGGATTCAAACCTCTCTCTTTGAAGACAGCCAAACACATTTTCTACTAGGCTTTTAAATAATGTCTAACAACAGAATTTTTGTGTGAAAACTGGGCTGCTGGTTGGTTTAGTTTGGGAAAGTATTTATAGATATTGGGTGTGTTCTGGTGAAATGCTGTTCTGTGTACCACTTTTGAAATTTTAATTAAAAATTAAGTAAACTTTGATTTGGTAAATAAGTTAACAAATTCAAAATACCTTTGAACTGCACACATTATCAAAAGGACCATCTCAGCAATGATCTCAAATTTGTGTATTACGCAGGTTTGTATAGGGAGGTTCGAAACAACTGTGCAAAGTAGTCAGTCAGATGTTGCCCATAACTGTGTTCTTGTTTGGATTAACCTTTAACAGGGTTTCCAGCCCCTCCCAAAAAAACAACCCCCAAATAAAAACAAATGTCCCAGAACGGCAAATTACTATGCAGATAATATCACTCCATTTATTTAGAAGTAAAATTTGGGCACGTAGATTTCAGTTTCCTGCCACAAAGGCCCTTAAGCATTCTTCATACTGTTCTTGGCATTGCTAATCTTTCTGCAAGTGATTAAATGGTCCAACAAATTTCAGATTAGCTACACTCTTGCACTGTGAGTTTAAGTGGAATCAAATAACACAGCAAAAACAAACATCAGGCCCGGAAAAACATTTTCTTTTCAGAGGAAATGTGGAAATATACTAGGAATGTGGGAAGGGCAAATTAATTCTTAAATAATCACTTTCATTTTCCTTTGTGCACTACCAAAAGGAGCAGGCAACCATCAACAGGGAAGTAAGCTGCCATAGTGGTTCCGGATCTGCTGCTAGTCTTGCAAAAATGTCCCCCTTCAAGCACACACACACACACTTTCAACTGCCGAGATTCTCTGAGACGTTTTGCTGGGCTTTTATCCCCTCAGTTATGGGACATTCTACCTCAATATAAAACTCTACCAGCATATTTTCACCTGCTGGATTCCCATTTATCTAAGAGGACCTTTCTACTTGCAAGAGTTAGCTCCTTTACTTCAAGAGTGTCTTGTGGAATATTTCACCAAATATCTGCACCTGAAAGATACTGTCTACATGGCTGCCAAGTCCTGGATACACTATTACATATTGTTTTGGAGTGTCCAGTTTTCTCTGTCCAACAAGCTGCAATTCAGTTCTACTTGTCAGATCTAAATTCTAAATGCAGTCCCAAGTCCCTTATTATAAAATCAATGCTATCAGAAAAGGATCCTATTAAGCTTGCTAAGGTAGCCAATGCTCTTGGGAATATGCTCCAAATAAATAATTACTGTTTGTTAATGCAAAAGCATAGCTTTGTATAGTTTATCCTTGATAAATGTTCTCTTTGGACTGTGATTTACTATGCCAATAAAGGTTTCTGATTCTGGGCTTTTATTGCCTTGATATTTACCACCACCACTACCTACGTACGTTGGAAACAATTGATGATGGGTGCCCATAGTACCCTAAGTCCAATCTTTTTGAAACCGGAGGATTCTTTTAAGGAGAGGCTCCAGCAGCTACACTGGAGTTGGTGCCTCTACCTCAACTCGCCCCTTCTTCTGGCCACTGAATACACCCCAGGATAGATTTGCCCTTGTCTTTAATGATCCTCATGGAATATAAAGGCCCCTCCAAAAATATGGGATTCCTGACTATTACTGAATCAGAATACCATACTAATATTGGAGTTTGAGAATATCAGGCAATTTTAGGGGTTCAATATACCCAAATATGAAAAAAATCCCAATTATTATTCTTGCACACTTCTAGTTTGTAGGTAAGTATCAAAGGAACTTTTGAAAAAAGGCAGACTTTGGCTTTTACTGTGTGCTGGCAATCTAACTTCTAAAATCAAAACTTGGAAGCCAAGATGATATTATTGCTGTTTTATCTGAATATCAGTTTTCAAAATTTAATAAGACATTCGCTAACTATGGCTGTTGGATGGGAAATGGCCTTTCAATACAGTTCTTACATATTCAATAGGACGAAGGGACACGATTGCAGCCTCCGGACAGCCACAGGAAGCAAGATCAGTGTAAAGGCCTTCTTCTAGCACACACTGATTATTAGCACTTTCTCCCTGGTAACACAGCAGCCAGCTGAAAGAACAAACAATAAAACATTACCTAGTACAGTATGATTCTAATTATGTTATCCACAAAAATATTTTAGCAAAGAAATGTTAAAAAAATGACTGCACCATCAAACTACTTGTGTCCATTGTTGTAATGGCTTAAGAGTGTATCCTAACAAAGACAATGGTTTTGGATTCAGTTTATGCAAACCCTTCTGCAACGCCATATATTACCCAATTAACAAGCCTCACTGTCCTTTGGAAAAGGCTTCTGTCAGGCATAGAATACAGGGAGAGGAAGAGAGTTTATCTTGTGCATGTGGTGTTTCACTCACTCTGCTTTGGGTCCAGTCCATTATGATAAATACAGTGAATCTTAATATTTGTAATCAATAATATAACATTTACCTACTTTTATTTCTGAAACACGGCACAAATTTCATTGCAGACTACAACAATTGCATAGCTCACAGCCATCTTCATTGTGAAACTGAGATAATTTTCAAGGCAGTTTAGAAACATAAAACTTAAGGCAGTAAATATAGATTAACAATAGTTTCCCAATATGCTTTAAAGAGACCAATGAATAAATCAACTCACCATCCCCGCAACACTTTAAAAGAACATGGCGTGAATGATGTAAAAACAGAAATCTCTGTTGTAAAATCCAAACACAATCCCTGGAAGTGTGTGTTACTGAAAGCTTTCAGCTACAAAGAAACAAAATTTGAACAAACAGGAGCTAATAAATAAAAGTACTGTTGTAGAAAAATACTGATCTAGCTATATATTCTGAAACTTCAAATAGCCAAAAAAGGGATATATTTCAAAAACAATGAATTGTTAATAAAATAAATGTAAGTATTTTATGGAACAATTTGTTACTAAATATTATTTAACAAGAACTTACCCAGTGTGGGGGTGCCTGGTGTTCCAGTGGCTCCTGTAAATGAGATTTATACAGAACATAAATCTTGTACATAAAATTTATCAATTTGTAAAAGCAGCTTAAGAACAATAATATAAACACCTGGAACAGAACATCCTTGATATTACCATGGTAGGAAAAAAGAGAAATAGGGTTTGGATTATTATCACTGCCATCCCAGGAGGCAGCAGAATAGAAATGAAAGAACAGGCAAAGATCATAAAATACCAAGACCTACAAAGAGAGTTAGAATATCTCTGGGAGAAGGTGGTTATGATCATGTCAGCTGTCATTGGAGCTCTTAGAGCAGTGCCTAGATGTCTCAAGAAACACCTGGACATTCTAGGTATTGAGCAAATAACATCAGCTCAGCTCCAGAAGACAGTGTTGCTTGCAACAACAAGAATCCTGCAAAGATACTTCTACAGTTCCCGATAACATGGCTAGATCTTGAATTGCAAAACACCAACACATAAAAACACATAAACAGGGAGGAGGGCTAAAAAGAAGTGAGGAAATGGCAAACAAAACAAGTCTGGTGTTAAGTGATGGCCTTATGTCAACTGTGCCCCCTTTTCCTGCTCCCCGTATTAATTTTTGAGGGGGACAGGAGTTAAGTTATACTGGTGTGTTTTTTTTTTTTGGGGGGTGTCTATTTCTGTGTATGATATTTTTATGTCCTAGGGTATTTTAATGGGGTTTTTATGATGGACTTAATGTACCTTGCCATGAGCTATTTCCGCGAGTGGCAGGATATCAAATCAAGTCAATCATCATCATAATCCTTATCCATGGTTCCTCTATATATTTGTGAAACAGCCTGGGGGGTGGAACGTGTCCTGCTGTCCAAGATGGAATAGGGCCAATCAGGGTTGGCCCTACCCTTACAGCTCCCGCCCTCCCACCCCGGACACTAGCCACATTCCTCTCAGACATGCCAGAGACAGAGAGAGACACACAGAGCCCTGCCACACCGAACACAAACCCTCATTCCCTCCTATAGCTCCTGCTGTGAGGGAGGCTGAGAGAGACAGAGAGGGCTGCCCCAAAATTGCACACCAGTCCTGCTTCCCTCCTAAGAACGAGCTCTAATTACCTGCTATGCCTTCCTGCAGCAAGGCACACCAAGACACACAGCGAGAGGCAGAAGGAGAGAGACACACACAAAGAAAGAGATCTGCACCTCCCGGTGTCCCCTGGGTCCTAGCACCCATTTCATTACTGCTTGCAATGGGCTTTCTTGCTAGTAATAATACAATGCAGCTTCTCCTGCTGGTGAAAACAACAACAGAGGAACATGGATGAATTTCTCTATGGATAGTTCCAGAGTTTTGGTGACATGATTGAAAAGGGCCTCATTTGGGTTGCCAGTGACCTTTATAATTTGGCACCAACATACATATTCCTTTATTAACTTACCTGAACACATGCTGATCTTTTTGGGCCCTGTTTTGGGTGCCCCTGCCTTCTGAGATAAGGCAGGCAGCAACCTGGGAGAAGTCCTTTTCAGTCATCTCACCAAAACTCTGAACTCTTTCCCCAGGGAGACTCATCTGTCTTCTTCTGTTACCACCTTTTGGGCTACAAAATTTGTAAAATAGATACATATGAAAGTGATTGAAAGTGTCCAGATCTGGTTACCCTGATCTCATCACATCTCAGAAGCTAAGCAGGGTCGGCCCTGATTAGTATTTGGATAGGAGACCAACAATAACGTGGTTCCTATGCAGGAGAAGGCAATGGGAAAACATTCCCTTGAAAAGCATACAGGGTCATCATAAGCTGCCTGTGACTTCATATCAAATAAATTACTAGCCATTAATCTGGATACACTGGGCCTTTTTTAATTTAATGGTATATCACTGAAAAAACTCAACCCCTGATGTTCCAACACAATAGAAATATATGAAAACAGGAAGCTAGTGATTTTTGCTTGATCTGATTATTGTCATTCCATTGTTTAATCTTAATATCTTTAAAAAATGTGTTTCATTTCACTGGCTAATAGCCACTTTTGTAAAAAACATTTTTTATCTTATACACACAATTTCCCACCAGTTGAAATAACTTACCAATTTAACAGGGCGGACTGACATGATAGTCTCATTTTGTCCTCCCCAGTCAAGGAAACATTTGTATTTGCCTTTCTCCAATACATACTGCTCTCCACAGAAGTACTTCTGCTGATAAGCAACCCACCTACATGTGACAAACAAGGGAAGTCCTTAGGAACAAATGTTAAGATGGCAATTCATATATATAGCATACAATCATAAAGTGCTCTATGTTTAAAAGAGCTTCACCTGTACATCCAATATGGAATGAAACAGGCATTGAAAATGATACTATGATTCATTATGTAGCAGTGGACACCTTGGCCCTAAAAAAGGAAAGAAATGACACTCTTCTCTAGCTTCTAGGTGATGCAATGCTTTGTTGACATTAAATTTGCCTCATATGCCTTAGGTTACCAGGAGAACATGGCCGACCTATTCCACTTGCTGGCTCAGTCCCCTGGGAGGTTCTCGTGTGCCAAATAACAGACTCTCTGCCAGCATCAGAACTAATGTCTACTTGTGTGAGTTTTAGGAACCCATATCCTTATCCACGGTTCCTGGCAGTCTTCAAGCAAAGGTTGGATACACACTTTTCTTGGATGCTTTAGGATGCTTAGGGCTGATCCTGCGTTGAGCAGGGGGTTGGACTAGATGGCCTGTATGGCCCCTTCCAACTCTATGATTCTATGATTCCTCTATATATTTGTGAAACAGCCTGGGGGGGTGGAATGTGTCCGGCTGTCCGAGTTGGAATAGGGCCAATCAGGGTGCAGCCAGCAACGCTGCCTGCACCCTGATTGGCCCTGCTCCTACAGCTCTCCCTCCCACCCTGGACGCTAGCCATGTTCCTTTCACACACACCAGAGACAGAGAGAGACACACAGAGCCCTGCCAGACTGAACACAAGCCCTCATTCCCTTCTATCACCCCTGCTGCAAGGGAGGCAGAGAGAAACACAGAGAGAGCTGCCCATGCTGCTGACAGAGACACAGAGAGAGCTGCCCCTGCTGCGACGGAGGTAGAGAGAGATAGACAGAGAGAGCTGCCCCAAACTGCCCACCAGCCCTCCTCCCCACCTACAAACTATCCCTAATTACCTGCTATGCCTCCTGCTGGGAGCCACACCAAGACAGGCAGTGAGAGGGAGAGACACAGAGAGAGATCTGCACCTCCCAGTGTCCCCTGGGTCCTAGTGCCTATTGCATTCCTGCTTGCAATGGGCTTTCTTGCTAGTCTGAAAATAAAACTGGATTCTTGTTTTCAGACATGAAATTGTATTCTGCCAGTAATTAAGAGGACAAAATGCTTCACGATTATTTTAGAGCCATCTCTAAAGTCTAGCTGATGCCATTCTCTCTCATATATTGAATTTTACCAGAGAAACAAAACCCCATATAGTTATAGATTCAAGTTTGTTAGCATTACAGCCTCATCCACAGATGCTTGAGTGCCGACAAAATGAATATAATTTGATTACCTTGGGAGCCTAAATGCTTAAATTCAAGCAGGTAAACATTCTGCTGAATTAGGCTATAGGAGCTATTTTATATAGGGTTGTTAAATTTTATGACAACTCTGGATTTGATTAGATCAAGTTTCTTTTAGGGGGGTTCACAACATGCTGAGCAACTGAAATGTTCAATAACTTACACTCCACTCTTGACATTAAGGGACCTTGTCATGGAGCCAAATCCCGCCTGATCCAAATCAGGAATTTCTTGATTCACTATCTCCAGCAGCTTTCCATTTTCTTCATCCCTTTCAAAAAGTGTGACTTCTGACTCCATAAAATCCTACAATTTAAAACTAGAATTTAGGTAATATTTGATACAATGCTGCCTATTTGTACGTAGCAGTTATATAAAATCACGAATTTGCAGAATTCAATTACATAAACATTTTGAGATTACTGTACTTGGTAAAAGTGCAACACTGAATTATCAACCAACCACCATTTGATATCGGGGTGGGTAAACAGAGATGGGGCAGCTAATTGACTGCATGGCCTGTCAGGGAGGGGCCTGACCCAGTAGCAGCCAGCATGGAGCAAGTCTAGCTGTATTGTATGGGACTGTGGGAGCAGAGGTTCTGAAGTGTGAAGGTGATATGGCTGGTCCATCTACACAGCTTCACTATTTAAGCAGATGTCACCAGGTGGAAGTTCTCAGTTCATCGCAGGTTTTCCCCTCCATCCATTTTTTCTTGTGTAGTAGTTGTCATGGATTACGTTTCGAGTTTTGCTTTAATTCTAATTGTCACAGCTTTTAGGCGGTTTGGGCATTGGGATGGATCCTTTTGGGAGGAGCCTGGGCCTGTATGCATGCTTCCCCTAGTTTGGGGACTCCCCTAAGATGTCCTGGGGGGGGGGTGGAGTTCTCTGCAGCATGTCCAGCTCAGGAGCTGCCAGATGACTCTCAGTACCAGGTAGCAAGGGAACTGCACAGCAGCTGGCACCCAAGTGGATCCTTGGAACGCCTCTCTGCATTGTAACACACTGGCACATGGGCTTGATACAGCTCTTGACCTATCGATTTGGTTCAGGTGATCCTCCAAGACAGATTTTTGAGGAGCACAGATAATCTCCATTCTGTCCTTTGTCCAAAAAATACAGGACAGCACACTTTGTTCTCCCCTTTTTCATTTTATACTCACAACAGTTCTTCAGTGGTTTTTAGGATAAGTGTCTGTGACTGCCATTAGGTTTTGTGGATGACTTCAGGCCAGAGTGAGCATATGAAAGTCTTAGTCCAACTCTTTGAATCACTACAACTCACTCTTGTTCCACTTCCAATTTATTTCCTTCTTGTAACATGGCTTTACTTTCAGTCTGCCATTTAGACAGTGAAACTTTGTATATACATGGAAAGAACCAGCACGTTCAACTCCTTAATTTTTGCCATTAGCATCTTTTTATAAGAACTTTGTTGCATTATAGGTGAAATTGAGCTTAATTATTTGAGAATTTGCCTGCTAAAGTTGCAGTTGTAAAGCTACTGATTTTTTATCAATCCGTGCACAGATGAGTAAGGACAGGATTGCAAACACATTTTATCATTTTTAAAGTGAACTGCATTAACAGTCCCATTAGACACGTGCCTAATTTATACATCAGAGAAACCCTTAAGGCTGTTTATGTTCAGACTATGAACTATCCCTCCATACTTTTCAAGAAAAATTGGCATGTCAACCTGTCTACAAAAGAGCCATGCACAGCACAAATAATTATTTTCTCTCAGGAGTATGCCATGTATTAGACCCTGGTTTGCCTGGGTAGCTGCTGACACTGCAATCAGGGCATTTGGAAATTCAATTCTAGGGGAAGAACTTTCATTTTCTGCTGACAACACACTCATGTTTCTACTTTAATTCCTATGATGTTTTAAAACACACCAAAATACGACAAAGAACTCTGTGTGTGATCTAGATGAGAGGAAAGTGATCTGAATGAAAAAGCAGTCTTCTGCATGAATATCACGAGCCCTTAATGTAGATCAGGGATACAACTAAATGCATGTTTCCTACAGATACTTCATTACTTTCACTAGGAAGTCTTTGGATGCATTTTCAAATATGCATCCTTGACTACGTTCCAATGCAGTTGAGTATGCCTACAGGGCACAGAGGGAGGAAGGAGGCAGTTTACACCAGGGAAAGGATGCAAGGGGAGGATTAACACCCAGCTTCCTATGCTGCTATTAGCACTTTGGATGACAGCATGAAACAATCACCTTGACCTTGAGTGACCTTCAGATTCTCAAAATGTTTTGAAGGGGTTAAGACAGGGGTAGTCAACCTGTGGTCCTCCAGATGTTCATGAACTACAATTCCCATGAGCCCCCACCAGCAAATGCTAGCAGGGACTCATGGTAATAGTAGTCCATGAACATCTGGAGGACCACAGGTTGACTACCCCTGGGTTAAGACACTACCAAAGCAAATGATTAATTAAAAAAAGATTTCTTAGATGGGAAAGTATGGAACATTCACTATGGAACAGATACCTACTCTCCCCACCTTGTCATAAAGAAACAGTCCTTTTAGCAGATGATTTTCACTTTTCATATTTTGAGGGGGAGATCTGTTGTGGTGGAAATGACATAATGTGAATTTAAGCTCCTGGGCTTCTCACAGTAACAAGCCACTTACTTTTCTCTCTCTGATTTGCTAATCTGTGTTCAGTTCCAATGAAACTGAACAAATAAATTCTGGAGGGAAGACACAGTGATTAAACCAAGTAGTACTTACAGCTTGCAGAAACCGAAAAGACAACAGGACATTGCTAACTTCAGCCCATGACTGCCAATCATCATATTCTCCCTCCTCTAACAGGTACTGCCGGCCTTTATAGTGTTCCTTCTCATATGCAACCCATCTATAGCAGTCACAAAGAACAAGGAGAAAAGTGATGAATTTCCTTCATAATAGCCACTAATCAATGGAAGAAGTATACCATAGTCTTATTATACATTTCACTAACACAGCAGACCGGAGTATCATTTTGTCTGCCTAAGAAGCTCAGAGTGGCATGGTAGTGATCTAGAGGGACATTGGTTTTACAGCATGGAATTAGAACTTTTACATTTCAGGAGATGTTCATTATACAAGTTTCAGAACAAGTATCATACAAATCCACTAGGCTATATTTATTATTATTTTTAAAGATACACTTCATTAGCAATTGCTTCATGATTCTTTTCCTTATTCATGATTCTCATGGGAACATACAAACTTGCTCAAAGAGTTGTAGAGCAGACATGGTGGCAAATTAAATGAGCTGCAAAAGCAGAAATCATTATTTGGGTGTCCACACATGAGGAGAATAAGGGACACCTGTTAGATTAATATCTCCTCCCAGGTAATGGGTAGAAAAAAATGAATTTTGCTGAAGAGGACTCAGCAAGGCTTCTGTAAAAGGTAGCCCTGTGTCATCAACTCAGGGACGACCTAGTATTGAACTTGATAAGACAGCAAAGACTCCTGATTAAAGTTATGGATTGGTAATGGGTTAGAAAGCAGAGGGCAGAAATAAATGAACAGTTTTTACAGGAGAAGAAGGATCTGTGTTGAGTCCAGTGCTGTTTTATTTATTCATAAGTAATTCTGTTGCAGAGTGATTAGTGAGGTAGCAAATTTGGTAAATACATAGGAAAATATATTGGGTCAAAAACATCTGGGCTTAGTAGCAGAACCATGAGGAAAGGTGGGGTACAAATATTTTAATAAATAAAATAGTGTACAAGAAAGGCAACAGGGGTGATATGATGAGGGTCCATAAAATTAATCCTGGTGTTCAGAAAATAGAGAAACTATTCTTCCCTGACACTATTAGAACACAGGTTGACCCTATGAAACTGATTTGTAATAGGTTTAATTCAGAGAAAAGCACTACTGTACACAATTAGCTAATCTGTGAAACTCTGTGTCCTGAGATACCGTGATAGCCACAAAGTTAGATGGATTTAATGTCTAGTTCAGAGGCAGAATGCCCTTTTCTATCAGTGGCTGGGGAGCAGTCTGCAGGACAGGGCTGTTTGGAGACCATGTTTGCAAGCTCTCCTGTGGCCACTGATAGTAGCAGGTACTGGGCTAGACAGACTACTGGTCTGATCCATCACAACCAGTTGTATTCTTCTGGAGCACTATGAGAAGCCTGGACAGATACGGTTGTGCTTTTCCTGAAAACAAGATTCCAAACAGGAAATAAACATATTTGGAATCCTTGTTTGCAAACAAAAACAATATAACCCATTAGCTGGCTACATCTTGGGAGGGGGCATATAAGTAGAAGATTTGCTGTTACATTTGAACCAAATATAGCATTAATGGACAGCTTTTGGATACACTGAACATTTTATAACTTTCTTTGCAATCATGACGCTATCCCTGCAGAAAAAACTGAACATTAATGTTGTCCTGCTGGCCTCATTTTGTTCTTGGGTGTCAATTTCTAAACTTGGAATAAGAATGACAGGTTGGCAACTTTTGTGTTCCATTTTTACACTGGGATGTGCACACCATCACAAGTGGAGCTGTTTCCAGAATGGGATTACCTCTGTCCCTAGAGCTCACTGTGTCCCCCTTCACATGCTGCCTCCAGGCTTCAGGGACTCCCCAGGAACAGTGCTGGGCAGAATGTGGTGTTACAAAGTTCAGGAAGACATTATGATGTTATAGATTAAAAAGATATTCCTCTTCCCCTATGCAAGTAGAGGTAAAGGATCATTTGAGACAATCCCATTGCCTTTGTTAACCACAAAGGTGAGGGTTTCAAATATCTCCCCTTTGTTTCAAGAGAGACTAACCAAGACAAAAGTTGAAGACCCTAACTAATGAGATCTCCCAGATTTCTGGTTGTTGTGGTTTTCCAGACTGCATGGCCATAGTCTGGTACTTTTAGTACCTGACATTCTGCCAGTAACTGTGGCTGGCATATTCACAGAGAAGACATGATGATGGGAGTAGTTTGGTATGAAGAGCTTCCCATCTTGCTGTCTCCTACCGCTGAAGATGCCAGCCACAGTTACTGTTGAAACATTAGGGACCAAGAATACCAGACCATAGCCACACCTGGAAAACCACAACAACCAGTTGACTCTTGCTGTGAAAACCTTTGACAATTCATCTCCCAGATTTCTTTTTCCTCCCTCTGACCAATGATGTGCATAATGTAAAACATCCCCCCCCCGAAGTTCAACTATAAAGAAACATGCAGCCAATGACTAAAAGTTATGAAACTGTCCTTTTTAACAACAAGCAATCTTCTGGGGATTTTTAAATTAGCATATACATTCTGACAGGATTAATATTTGTCCAAGAATGGATTTCACTGTCAGTAACACTTGTTTCAGTGTTGAAATTACTGAAAAATAAAAAGAAGGACCGATAAAAATGAGAAAATCACTGCTTATCAAATCTGGGGTTTACCAAAATATCTAGTCCAGAAGCCTGATTTCTATGGAAACCTGTAGAAATTCCATAATGAGGAGGGGATGCTGCTGGAAGGTGACTAGTTTAAAAATGGAAATGAAATCATACTTACATCCCACCAATAACACATATTGACCCAATCCCTTGGAAATCATCAGTATCTTTGAACAGCACTGGAACATAATCAATATTTTCAGAAAGTTCCTTACACCATCCTTCAAAGTGCGGCTTCTCATAAATCACCATCTGCAGAATGTGAGATAGATTGTCTTTGAAATATATTTCTAGATCTTGGGTTTACTTTTCCAAAATCTTGTGAGAATTTTTTTAACTCCTCTCAGTCATCTCTTTTTTCTTACCTGGAGATACCTTCTTATGAATTGCTACTAGACTAGAGGTGCATTGTAACCTTAGTTTATCTGTAGGGAACGTATGATGAGTTCCGTTTTTGTGCAGGAGATCCAACTGCAATACTTAACACGCCCGCGGCGCCATGGGCGCCAGACTAAATAAAGCAGACTAAATAAAACACTAAGTGCTTTGTGGGAGGAGTTAGGGCGGGCTTAGTCCGTGATGAGGAAGGGGCCTGATTGGCCCCCTCCTCCAGACAGACCATCGGCCGGGCCAATCAGCAGGCGCAAAGTGCCTGCTGATTGGCCCGGCCGATTCCCGCCCTTCAGACAAGGAAGTAACTGCGAGCCGGCGGCCTGATGCAGCGAGAGGCCTGACGCGAAGCGCCTCTCACCGCGTCAGGCCGGCGGCCAAGGGAGCCCCCGGCAGCCGCGCTCCGCACGACTGCCAGGGGCTCCCTAACGTAGCGCCCGCTGTATTAGTTGCAGCGGGCTTGATTACTAGTATTATTGATAAATTCGAAAATGGGATTGTGCAGTTGGGGTTAAATGATAGCCTGTATGTTTTATTTATTTATTTAATTTGTATACTGCCCCTCTCGGAATGGCTTAGCAAACATTTTCCTGAAGTCTGGAGGACAAAATTAAGAGAACATCAGGAGGGAAGGGGGAGCTGTTTCAGCATTAATACTTCCCGCTTATTTCCCCATTCATAATTTCTGAAGTAAACAGAAAGTGGAAAGGGTAAATAGTTTTGTTTTTAAAACTTTGTTTTTCCAAGTCTTCAAGATGCTGTTGTCCTCTTCAAACTGCCTTTAAGTTCCATCCTTAAATATAGGCTAAAACAGATGGCAAAACTTTCACCAGATTATTAAAAAAAACAAGTTAAGCATAAATTTACTTTTCCTTATACGACTAGAGTTTTATTGTTCTTTTAAAGATTCTGTTTCTTGTCTGAGAAGATACAAGGAAACAGTACATCGAATTGTTTAAGTGTTCTGTTTAGTATACTCTCTTCAGAAACAGATGTTTTGCCTACTCTAATTGTTTATAAACTACATTTTTAGAAGGTGAATGTGTTGGCTGAACTTGAAAAAGAAGAAATTGAACAAGGTGAAAATCCCCAACAAAGAAGTTTATATACATTTTGATAAACCCTTTTTAGAAGATAAAAGTTCAAATCCACATGTCTGTAACAGAGAAGTAGAAACAAATACTTAACTACTGGGTATGATTAATGCAGATTTTATATAATTTGCGAAAACACTTCAGATTCCTGGCAATCAAGAGCTGGAACATATATTATGGACTACTGTGTTAATGATGCTGAAAGCAAGAGTGAAATCACGGCCAAAGTTTCAACTGAAACTGCATAATAGTGGCCACCAAGAGGGGTGTGAAGATTCTCATTGTGTGCACTAGAATCATAGAATAATAGAGTTGGAAGGGACTTCCTGGGTCATCTAGTCCAACCCCCTGCACTATGCAGGACAATCACAAACCTATTGCTCATCCACTGTAACCTTCACAGAATCAGCCTCTCTGACAGC
Organism: Paroedura picta; assembly: GCF_049243985.1. Lineage (NCBI taxonomy): Eukaryota > Metazoa > Chordata > Lepidosauria > Squamata > Gekkonidae > Paroedura > Paroedura picta. The sequence continues at coordinate 41,586,813 of NC_135374.1, read as the reverse complement.
TATCCAGCCTCTTTAAAAAATTTCCAAAGATGGAGAATCCACCACCTCCCGAGAAAGTCTGTTCCACTGAGAAACCGCTCTAACTTTCAGGAACTTCTTTTGAATTAATTTCATCCCATTGGTTCTGGTCCGTCCCTCTGGGGCAAGAGAGAACAACTCTGTTCCACCCTCTATATGGCAGCCTTTTAAATACTTAAAGATGGTGATCAGATCCCCTCTCAGTCGTCTCCTCTCCAGGCTAAACAGACCAGGCTCCCCCAACCTTTCCTCATACGTCTTGGTCTCCAAAACCCTCACCATCTTTGTTGCCCTCTGCTGGACACACTCCAGTTTGTCTACATCCCTCTTCAACTGTGGTGTCCAAAACTGAACACAGTACTCCAAGTGAGGCCAAACCAGATTAAAGCGGTACTATCGCCTCCCGTGATCTGGACATGATACTCTGTTTAATACAGCCCAAAATCCCACCGAGTCACACTGTTGACTCATGTTCAATGTATGGTCTACTAAGACTCCTGGATCCTTTTCACACATACTACTGCCAAGACAATCTCCCCCATCCTATACTGGTATAAATGGGTTTTCCTATCTAAAAGCAGAACTTTACATTTTTCCCTATTGAATTTCATTTTATTTAGTTTAGCCCAGTTCTCGAGCCTATCAAGATTATCCTGTATTCTGATTCGGTCTAGCTTTGTCTACATGCTATAGCCAAGGCTTCCCACAGTTACCTATGGGGAGCAAATTCTGTACAAATTTCTGGATCATCTTCTTAATTGGCAATTATAGGAAACCCACATCAAGTCTGAGACATGTTTTCCCCATTTGTACATGTTTTGTACATGTTTTCCCCATTTGTTCTGGTCCCAAGGTGCTTGCGTTTAGCCCTTGATTTCTGCATGCATTTTTGTGTCTTCAGTTTAGTTTTCTTCTCCCCATTTTTTAAAATTAGACCACTTTTATCCCCAATATTCTTCCAGAAGCCAATTTTGAGCCACCTTCCATCTGAGTAATGTTTCTGTCAACCACAGGGATGCCAGATCCCCTGGTGGGGGTGGGAGCCCCTGCTCCCAGGCCCCACCTCTCCACCACTGATCAGTTGGCCAATGGTGGGGGAGACTTACTACGTTTTAGTGTTTTACCTGATGTTTTAGTGATAGCCCCAATGTGACTTCAATCTGATCCAGAAGTGATGCAAGCACATCAGGGATACATTCTGGTTTGGTGGAAAAAACTACAATATAAGTTAATTCCACCACAGAGTTTTGCCCCCAAAGCAGAGCATTGCCCCAGTGTTCCCATGATACTTCTGGGTCATGGTGGGGATGCCTCTGAAATCAGGTGAGACTCCTGCTCTGAGTAAGCCCACTTCCCATACTTCACTGGCTACCTGGAGGGACCTGGCAAACCTTCTCAAACTTTTTTGTGTCCACCAACTTCCAGACCAGTTTTTGATGACTGAACTGTTATCAATTAAACAACTCCCTCTCCTCCCACCCCAAAGATAAGTGATTTCATTTCTGATTTTTTAAAAGAACAGAACACTTATATTGCTTTATCATTGTCCCTGAATCTCAATTTTATTTTTAAAGTATTTTTATCTAGCCTCTTCCCTTGCATAGGTCTTGAACATCATATCTCTACAAAAGAAGGGTCTAGAGACTTTCTTAAAAAAATGAAAGCTGGGGATTCTGAGCATGTTCAACCCAATATTATTACAATAATAAAGAAATATAACAATATCTTAATGCTTAGAAATGCAGCCAGGATATCAGTATAAAAGTAATGAACTGGGAGGGGTGGGTCCCAGTGAAGAAACAAATACAGAAAAATACAGACGGACTGGGAAACCAATATGGCAATAAATTATCCAAATTGGACTTATAGAGTCATCTCTCTTCAGTAAATCTTTTGTTCTTGTAAGGCGAAACGCGTTGGGACTTGTGTGAAATAAGAATAAAAGAATTACTGAAGAGAGACGAATCTATGTAAGTCCAATTTGGATAATTTATTGCCATATTGGTTTCCCAGCCCGTCTGTATTTTTCTATATCGGTATAAGCATGTACAAAAAGAGAAAAAGTGAGGGTGCTGTCATGCCAGTGATGATCCCAATATCCTCCTTTGAAAATCCAGATTTAAGGCATTTGTGCAAGAAAATAAAGAAAGCGAAGAGGAACTAAAGAGCCTCTTGATGCGGGTGAAGGAGGAGAGTACAAAAGTTGGCTTGAGACTCACCAAGAAAACAAAGATCATGGCATCTTGCCCTCTCAATTTCTGGCAAGTAGATGGAGAAGAAATGGAAGTAGTATTTTCATGGGCTCCAAGATCACTGCAGATGGGGACTGCAGCAAAGAAATTAAAAGACGCTTGCTCCTGGGGAGGAAAGCTATGGCAAATCTAGACAGCATCCTAAAAAGCAGAGACATCACCCTGCCAACAAAAGTGCGTATAGTCAAGGCTATGGAATTTCCAGTTGCAATGTATGGCTGCGAAAGTTGGACCATAAGGAAGGCCGAGCGTCAAAGAATTGAGGCTTTTGAACTCTGGTGCTGGAGAAGACTCTTGCGAGTCCCTTGCACTGCAAGGCAAACAAACCGGTCAGTCCTAGAGGAGATCAGCCCTGACTGCTCTTTAGAAGGCCAGATCCTGAAGATGAAACTCAAATGCTTTGGCCACCTCATGAGAAGGAAGGACTCCCTGAAGAAGAGCCTAATGCTGGGAGTGATTGAGGGCAAAAGAAGAAGGGGACAACAGAGAATGATGTGGCTGGATGGAGTCACTGAAGCAGTCAGTGCAAGCTTAAATGGACTCTGGGGTAATGGTAGAGGACAGGAAGGCCTGGAGGATCATTGTCCATGGGGTTACGATGGGTCGGACATGACTTTGCACCTAACAACAACAAGTGCAAGAAAATAAACTGATTTCACAACTATGAAAATGCAGAGGGAGGGCATATTTGTGGAAAGGACCATGCCTGGATCAACTGAAATATTTGTGGATTGACTCCCAAGAAAATAACGAGTAAGTTGAGCAGTAGAGAAAAGCCTTGTAACAGACCCACATTATATGTGTGGACACTGCAAAACAAAAAGGAAAAGGGAAAAAAATGCAACTATACATTTATTCTCCTTCACTTCCTCAGTAGCCAATAGAGCAATTTACCTGTGCTTTGATAAGACAACAGATGAGTGCATTTTCCTATTCCATGAGGCTGGTTGCCACCATTGAGCAACTGGCAAACTGCACAGTGCTGTGATACCAAGAATATATCAGTTGTCCTAAACATTTATTTATTCATTTTTATTTAGAAAATTTGTATGCTGCCTTTCTGCGTCTACAAAGGCTACTAAGTTTGCTAACAATTTAAAACAAACATAAAGAACTTACATTTTAAAACCATTAAGATCAGCCCCTTAATGCAGTGGTCCCCAACCTTTATTAGGCTGGGGACCGGCAGGGCATCGGGTCGCGCCCGTAGGTACCGCGCCCGCGCGGGCCACGCCCATGCTTCGGGCCATGCCCGCGAGCCGCGCCCGGCCGCGCCCTGCACGGGTGCGGCCCGGCCCTGATTCCCTCCCCGCCCTCCCGCAGTAAGTAGCTTCCCGGGCCGCAAGCTTGCGGCCTGGGAAGTTTTTTACTGCGGGGGGGGGCGGGGAGAGGGAGCCGCGGCCCGGTGCAATGGCCTTTGCGGCCCGGCGCCGGGCCGCGGCCCGCAGGTTGGGGACCACTGCCTTAATGCATACCATTAAAACTATATTCACAAATTAAAATACATACAAAACATTAATGCAATGGACACATTGGTTAAGAAGGAGGAATCACTAAGGGAATATCAAGTGAAACAAAAAAAGTCTTCACCTAATAGAAGGGGACATATGAATCTCCCCTGGGGAGAGTTTCAGAGCTTTGATGCCATGACTGGGAAGGCCAGGATCTCTCTTGGGTTGTTACCTGCCTAATCTCAGAAGGCAGGGGCACCTGAAATGGGGCCACTGAATTTGAATGTAGTGGCTGGGCAAATTCATAAAGTAGTAGGAAGTCTTTCAGATAAGTTAGTCTTAAATTGTATAGGGTTTTGAAATTAAAACAAACTGTTGGATTTTACAAATATCCATTCTAAGTAGGCTTACACCCATCTAGGTCTACTCAAGTAAGTGGGTTTAATGGCATAAGATGGCACTGTTAATGTTTTTAATGCAGAAAATTTTAATAAGAATTCATAAGATATGCCATACTCATTCTAAAAAAAAAAAAAGCTAAGTGTTTCAAAATTACAAACATTATTAATTTACATACTCACCTTAACATTCATGGGCATCTGTACCTTTAGGCCACCCTAACATATAAAACAAAATAAAAATACAAAAATGTAAAATCTGATTATTTGTCTATCCAATTCATTTTACATGTACATGAAAAAAAATGCAGTTTGTGAGGTAATCCCTTCAGTCTTGGTGCATGCTTAAATATAATTGTGAATTACAATGGCTTGATAAACTATGTGATAAACAGGACAATCCTTTTGCTGAGTTGTTCCATGGAATCATAGAGTTGGAAGGTACCTCCTGGGTCACCTAGTCCAACCCCCTGAACTATGCAGGACCCTCACAACCCTATCACTCATCTACTGTAACCTGCTACCCCAGTCTAAGCTTATTGGGATAACTTTGCATAAGATTATACTTTATATAAGTTAAGTTGTTCTCAGAGCTAAAAAATGTATTTAAAACAAATAAAAAGCATAACATACAACAAATGACAAGCTATTAAAATAGGTAATATATGTATGTGTCTGTGTTCACATGCATGCCAAGAATTAAGAATTCCAAAGCAGATAAAACATCAGAGTCAACAACATTTTCAATTCCTGTTCCATTTCCCATACAAAAAAAAATGCCCCTCCAGCACTGAAGTTGAAGTCAGGTAGAGTGTAGAGAGCCAGTTTGGAGAGCCAGCTCTGCATATAAAAAAATTTAAATTCAAGTTTTTAACCTCTCATGGCATTATATGGAAGTCAAGAACATTGCATCTGTTTATTGTTACATAAGCATATTTTTTGGACAACTTATATTTCAGTAGTTCTTTGTAAATCCCTTTGGGGGAGAATAATGGAATATAAATCCTATAAATAAAAAGGAATAGTGTTTGTATAGTACAGATTTATGTGATAAGAAGAATACTGTTATTTTTTTATATATAAATGCATTTGAATGAAGTCTCTTATAGCCAGTACCACCAGACAAAAATATTTTCCCTTAGGCAAATTCTGTTCATTCCATTACTCATTCTTGGAACAGTGACACAGAATATTGATGCATACTCAGGATCATCTTAGTCAATGTGGGTGTTTCAGCACAGAACAGATTCACAACCTGATATAAGACTGTCAGGCAGAAGCAATGGATTGATGCAAAATTTAGTAGAAAAATGTACTTCCTCACCATTCTCAGTGGATGAAGAGATTTTACATCAGCTGCTGAAAGTTCATACAGATCCTGATTTTCTTCCAAAACCATCACCTCTCCTTTGTAACTAGCTTCCGAATAGGCAAGCCATCTATTAGAAGAAAATGACTTATTAATTCATTTAACTTGCGTTCATTTTGTACATGATAAATATGCTGGCTCAGCCCAATGGATGACCTACTCTGGCCTTCTTTTTCAGCACTGACCAATCAGACACCTCCAGAAAGCTCAGAAACAGGACAGTCTCGGTACTTCTATAAGAACTGGCCCCATTAGTTTTTCCTCAAAGGCCAAAATAAGCCTGGAAAGGACCTTTGTTTGACAGAAACAGTCTTGTAGGCAGGCAATAATATTGTGGTTCTCTGGCAACTCCCATAATGGCCACTGTAGAAGATATTAATTAACTAAAGGTATAGGTGCCACTTCTATTGTTTTGAATGTTTTAGCTATTTTTGCTTTATTTTGTTTCAGACTTCTATGCAAATCTGGGGATTTTTCTCAGGTGTCCAGAAAGACCTATTTTATCTGTTCATGGTTCCAATCTCCAGATTTAAGTATCCACAGATTTGGCCATGTTGAGAATTAGATAAATTGATGATTAAGATAAAACTGGTACTCACACTCCTGCTTTCACAAGCAGAGCAGGATTTTTTACTTCTAGCTCTTCTAAATTAGCAGCTGCAGTTTGAATACAGACTGAAGAATTATCTGTGCCAGTTAGTGGAAAAAGCTCAACCTCAGGAACACTACAACTCTGCAAAGTAAATCAGACATCAAAAATAAAGCCAAGGGTAAGAACTTAGCATATTTGGATAGTATTTACATCTCTTAAAACATAGCTGTATGGACTCACTGGGGAGGCCAACTCTTCTTCTAGCTAGCATTGTCACATACAATGGCATGACTAATATCAATAAAAGCAGCATCAAAAAATTCTATTTAAATACAAGAGATTTTATGTGTGTATGTAAGATTTCATGATTTCTCTCTGGTCATAAAACAAATGTAAATCTGAAGTATATGTAAGTGGAAACTTGTTAGATTAAAAACAAAATAAAATTAGCCATTCCAATACATTGTACCAATATTACTTTCTTTGTGACTATCTAAAAGTAAATTCAGATAAGTGCCATGTTGGTCTAAAGCAACAAAATAACGTTTGAGTCCCGTGGCACCTTTAAGACCAACAAAACTTTAATTCTGTGTATCAGGTGCTCTTAAAGACCAAAGCGGGTAAAACAGAATACTAGATTACTTTAGTTGCCCTATTTCTACACTGCCTGAAGTATAGAGGTTAAACATTTGAATTCATTCTGCCTAAGCTGAAATTCAGGCTGGACTTTGGAAGTTTTTGTTATGTGGATATAATGTGAAATCTATTTCATGTTTCATTTATTATCATAATAATGTAATTAACACATATGCTTATTAAAGCACAATTATGAAAATGTGTACCATGCATAGAAATTTCTCTATCATGGCATAGCAACTTATCCGCAGCATTTTGAACATATGAAGCTGCCTTACAGTGAATGAGACCCTTGGTCCAACAAGGTCAGTATAATCTACTCAGCCTGGCAGCGGCTCTATAGAGCCTCTAACACAGGTCTTTCACATAATCTAAAGCCTACTCCTTTTAACTGGAGATGCCAAGAATTGAACCTAGGACCTTCTGCATGCCAATCAGATGCTCTACCACTGAGCCACATCCACTCCCACTTTTGTTCATCTTTAATAGCTATAAGTTCCTGTGCCCTCTGCCCCAGAGAACAGAAGCTGGTTGTCACTATAACTGGTGATGCATTCCAAATATGACCAGTAAACACCCTTTAGTTCTGTGCCACGTTAAGAAAAATTTAGAACATTTTTTTGACTGTACTACCTGTGGACCAGGCTTAAGGGTATATTGTACGGATTTCTGTAGTTGTTCCAAAATTATGGAACTACCTTCATTTCAGGCCCAGGCTCTTACTTTGATATACATTCTGAAAGAGCTGAATACTTCTGTCTATGTGTTGACAATGAATATCCAGGGTAATAGTTCACCTCCTGCAGCATTTTTGCCTTAACTTATATAAGTTTTTGCTTTCACATCTACTAGTATAACATTTTCTTTCAGTAGGAGAAAGTATTTGAAAAAAATGAGCACTGCTTCATGAAAGCTTATACCTATCACAAATGTTGTTAATCTGTAAGATGCTAATTTTTTATACTGCTACAGATAGACTCATCTATTCTCTTTCTCATTATCAACAGTGACCTCAAATTATATTATGTTGGCTTGAACCCTGAACATTCAAATGCCAAAGGGTGTTGTTTGACAGAATAATACATTGTACATTGTGATTGTTGAGAAAATAAGCATAATACAACATATCCTTTAAGGAAATTAGGTCAGGTAGCACATGTCTGGTGTGGACAAGAACAAAGGAGAACTCTTTGTAGTGCAAGAACTGAAACAGGTAATATCTACTGAAAGACTAAGAAAAATATCTGATGCTTCAGGGCTTATAAATAGTAGATTGCTTCATTGACTGAAAAAATAGTTGAATATAAAGTAAGATGCAAGCAATAAAGACAGGTTGGGAGGGAAAGGGGCAGGAAGACACAACTATGGGCATTGCAACTAGCCCCTCTCTTTCATAATTAACAAAGTACCTTCACTACGTGTCTGATTGAACCAACTGTGAAGTTGCCTTGATGCTTCTCAGGAGGAGTACTCCAGATATCACCCAGTAGCTTCTCTCCTTCTTCCAGAACAAAGTTCTGACCTTGAAATTGAGGTTTTTCATACAACATCCAGCTATATCAATAAAATAAATACAGGAATGTAGCCATTTTACCCAAGATTTGCTAACATAACTATTTAATACTAGTAGAAAATTATTGTGCTTTCATATTAAAAGGTGTCTTATTTAACTGTTGTATCTAAATATGTTTGCTCTTTCACACTAAAACACAAATGCATGTTGTGTGCTAATTAACAGTAACCAGGCCATCATGAGTTATTTGAAATCTTCTAGTTTCTGGAGTTGGTGTGAAACACACACAAAGCTTACTATCTCATTAAAAACATCTGGCCTCTGAGTGGATGACAAAAGCGGATATCCAAAGATATGGTAGGAGTAGTACCTACCTGGGGACCTCTCTAGGCATGCAGAAAAAACTATAGATTTGTGAATTAAAGAAGGGAAAACCTCTAAAATACTGAAAATACTCCACTGACATTGACAGCAGGTAAGAGTGAGTTAAAAGAAAATGAGAGACAGAAGATCTGCTCATGCTCTAGAAGCTTAGAGAATCCTGAAGATTAACTTTTAACATAAATTAGTAGAATGCCTACCATTACAATGGTTATGTTGGGGGTGGGGGGGGGGAGGGAGAGAAATAGTATCTAATCTTGAATTTTTTTAAACATTTAAGCATAGTATAGGACTGGAAAGAGCCTCTTGTGGCGCAGAGTGGTAAGGCAGCAGAAATGCTGTCTGAAGCTGTCTGTCCATGAGGCTGGGAGTTCAATCCCAGCAGCCGGCTCAAGGTTGACTCAGCCTTCCATCCTTCCGAGGTCGGTAAAATGAGTACCCAGCATGCTGGGGGGTAAACGGTAATGACTGGGGAAGGCACTGGCAAACCACCCTGTATTGAGTCTGCCATGAAAACGCTAGAGGGTGTCACCCTAAGGGTCAGACATGACCCGGTGCTTGCACAGGGGATACCTTTACCTTTATCTTATAGGATTGGAGGGAGTGTGCATCTCAGCTGATGTCATGGTTATCAATCAAGAAATGTTCATGATATTCAATAACCATATTCCACACAGATCTCCCAACAGATTTCTAGCTCCAGAAAGACTGCTTCAATAAATTGTGTTAGGGTACTGGGAAAAAGCAAGTTCTTTACCAAATACATGTGACTGTTGTAGATGAGTTTAGGATAAACCCTTCCCTGAACCTCAGTTACTGCATACTTGTTGCAGACTGAAAAGCCATTAATGACAATCAAGTACAAATTTTAATGCATATGTTATTATCACATGCCTGAGATTGATACATTTCTGAAACCTTATGTATGATCATTCTTTTTATCAATAATCAGAAAAACAATTGTTCCCAATTGTTTCATAATACTCTATTTTTAATAACTGTAGTAAAATCGATCTCTTCTTGGTAAATAACAACATGCATGGTGAAAATGAAAAATATGCATTTCATACCATCCTCTAACAACTCTGATCAGTGCTTCATTTGAAAACATCCAGGTGGTGGTATCTAGTTCATCATGATAAATTTCATGTTTATTTTTGCTGTCCTTAAGATCAGAGATAACCATCTGAAATAATATGAAATACTCTTAAACAAAGAACTACATATTGCTTCTGTTCTTCTTAACTAAAAAAGTATTATGCAGATCATTTATACAAGTTCCACTGGTTTAAAACGGTGTGCAGGGAAGATTATGCTCCTTTAAATCCAAATTTACCCCATAGCACCTAAAAATTAAGTTTGGATACAACAACACTGAACACTCTTCAAACACACATCTGGGAAGACCTATACATGGCTACTCAAGTAAACTGGGCAAACAACATGCCCAGGTTAAATGTAGAATTATTTTTATTCCTTACTCAATGGGTTAATTAAAAAAATCCACTCCCCATAAATATTATTTGTAGAACAATCAATTTCTCTTATTCAGGAATCAGTTAAAGTACCACTCACTTTTCCCGGTCTTGGATTACATCTGAGTTTCTCTCTGTCAACGAGACTCTGAAATTAAAGTGCAGAAGGAAATAATTTTACTACAGTTATGAACTGACAAGAGATACAGTAAAAGCTTTGTTACCTGGCACTTGCAGGGGACAACTGTTGCTAGTTAACCAAATAGTTCAGATACTGAAGGTAATAACCTCACCCACACCCAGAGGAACCAGCAGCAACCCGCCCCCTGGAATGCCATGGTGACAGCCCTCACATCAGGTAGAACACTTTCCCTCATGCCATACAGCCATCCTACACAATAGGCAGAAAAACTGCCAAGATACCCTTTAGTAAAGTTGGCTCCTGGACAGCTCAAGGCAGGCTGAGGGGGAAGGAGGCATCTGAAGATGACATCAGTTGACAGTCACAGCTGTCAGAAGCCCAACAATGGCCAGAGGCATCAAGCAGCCTGGCTGGCGAGGAAGGATTGGTGTAAATGCACACCCAAAGACACTGAGACATGCTTTATTGGAGGACAGGGGAGAAGCTTGCCCTCTGCAGTCTAACCAAGCATTCTGGATAATCAAGTGCTGGTTAACAAGGCTTAACTGTATTTCTTAAACCAGCATTTCTTTATTCCAATAATTCTTAAACTCTTAGAGAAAGGAAACACACTATTAGGTAGGCGAGGGGCATACACTTTTCTGTTTTTACAGACACAATATGTATTTTATATCCACCATACATCTGGCCTGCAATGTATGCTTGTTATTGTTGCTTCAACTAAGAAATGCTAATTTATTTCTGGCAACAATTTAGAATGCCGGGGGCTCCGTGGTCTAGCGCCCGCTGCATTTAGCTGCAGCGGGCTTGATTCCTAGTAAATAAGTAAGTAAGTAAGTAAGTAAGTAAGTAAGTAAGTAAGTAAGTAAGTAAGTATATATGCATATATACACACACACAATTAAAATCACCTTACCACTTGCAAAGCTCCAATTTTTTGTAGATCATTATATTTGGCTTGATGATCGTTTTTCACTAAAAGACTTTCAAATCTTGCTCCCTTCTCACATGCGTAACTGCCTGCTTTCTGTAAATAGTCATAGAACACACTCCTGGAAAAAGGCTTAGTGTCAAGGTCACTTTTTTCCGGCAGCTGAGCTGAACACACTGAAGTAAAAGGTGAGGCCTCTTCTTCAGCAAGTGTATTCTTAGAAAGAGGCATGTGCCTGGAAAGCGAATTCCTCTCATGAACGGCTGTCTTTGGGCTGCCTGCCCAGCCACTTGGAATACATGTTTCTTTTTTATCTTCTATTTCATTTTCTTCACAAAGTCCCTCATCCTCTTCAAAATACTGGTTAGTAGATTTTAACCGTTCAGAGACTGACTGTAGAAGTGATAAAACCGATGATGGATTATTGTTATCTCTCGATTTCTCACTAGAATGACCTTCTGGTGAGATGTCTGTTGACAGCAAGTCTTCTTGTGAACTGTCATCTTCATATATCGGAGACAGAGATAAGGGATAAACTCTGTAACGCTTCGCCTCAACTGTCATGAATGATTCTGAATAAGTACTGTCTGGAGTCTCATTTACCTGGCTGCCATCTTCATTGGGTTGCTCAGAGTTATATTTGCCCTTTGCTGCTTCATACCTTAGAAGATGCTCAAGGTTATTCAGGGAGAGGCCAGGAAGTGCTGGCAAGGAGTGTTCTGGCTCTGCGGAGGAACAGCTATCATCTTGAAGAGAATCTTCATACAAAATAGTGAAAGAAGAATCACCTTCCCAATCTTTTGCTAAAGAAAAGGTAAAACACTGTGGGGATTTCTCTCTGATACCATCCAGGTAATTTTCCTTGTGCAAATCGTCCACAGTAACCCCAGTTTTTTGTTCTTCCTCATAGGCAAAATTTGGTTTAATCACTGTTGAATTGTTCTTTACAGATGATTCAGATACACTGTTTTTATTCTGCGATTCTGTACAGTCTTTCTCAGTTTTGCCATAATCCCTTTCACAGCTAGTTTCGCAAGAGCTTCTGTGTGATTCTTCTGTTGCAAGGAAGGGGAATGTGTTGTAGTTGCAGTTGCATTTGGAAAAATCATTCCCAATGTCATTTCCAAGTAAATCTAAAGGACTATACTCTCCTTCAGATTTGTTAGAAAGATGAACATTTGAGTTAAAGGCTGGCAGTGACACATTCACTGGCAGAGATAGGCATGATGGCAATTGCTCTCTTGTCATAACAGTCCTTCCATTTCCTGCATATAAGGAATAATCAGAGTTATTGCCTGTAGTCCAGTTGCCCACTTTGCTACTAACCTCTATCAAGTGTGTACTGCCAGTGACACCCTGACTGTTTTTGCCATAATCTACTGTTGCAGGGCTGGATTCTGTGGAATCACTACATTTGCCTCCATAGTTTTGCTGAGCAAATATTTTATTTGGCAGCTTTTCTTCTCTTGTTACTTCTTTTTCATCATTTATGTGTAAAGAAGTCAAGGAGCTTGCTGTCTCACACTCCATAGTTATGTTGTGTACTTCAGCTGAGTATACCTGGCTTAAACTCAAGGATTCTTTGGTTGTTTCAGAAAGTTTATCTGTTAACTTAGTATCCATAATCAGTTTGTCTGGGACTCCGATCTTAGACATAAGTACTGTAGTTTGAGAAGGACCCTTGCTCAGATTTTCCTCCTGTTGACTATATGTCAATTTATGTTTGGCTACATTAACATCATCATCAATTATTTCTTTTGCTTTTAGTGCTAGTGAACTGGGTAGATCAATTTTATTAGTAATGTCACATGGCATCATTTCATCTTGAATGTCTGTGTCAACATTATCTTTCCTTTGAATTCCATAAAGCTTTCTGCTGCAAGTCTCATTAAAATGTTTTAATGACAAGTTCTTTGGCAGGATTTCTTTTGATTCTGACATTTTTTCCAATTTCTGATCCTTTTGAAGGCTGGGTCCCAGTAAATCGCCCTTAATGTCATTAGTCTGGCAGAAACCCACAGTTTCCTTTGATTGTATTTCTTCTATAGCTAAATACAGAACTGCGTCAACTATTTCATCAGCCTTTTTAAACAAAACAGCTAAGTCTTGGGATCTAATTTGTACTTCTTTTCCTGTTTCAACATCTTTCAGTGTTTCGTCAGAAAGTTGGCTGCTTAATTTTGTAAACAAAGTAGGTACTGATTGAGCATAAATTTCAACTGGATTTTCTGAAACAGAAGCAATAAGGCAATGAAGATTTACTTGCTCTGAAGGAGTTCTCTGCACCACTTTCTCCTGCTGTACTGTGAATGCCTTTTCTAATACTGTCTTTACAGGATGTACATATTCTACATCCGAGGCAAATAAGTCCACACATGGGGCTGAGCAAGCCATTTCAGATGATGATCCAGCCACTAGCCTGCCAGATGTATGGTTTGATGAAATTCTGATCCTATCTTCAGAATTAATAGAAAATGAATGTTTTGTGCCTAATACATCAATTGTTTCAGAGGCAGCAGAACATAGTCCTGGCATATCTTTAAAATGGGAAGAAGGAGAAACAGGCTTGCAAGTATCCACATCTTCACATTTAGAAACAGAGAGGATCTCTTTTCCTAGACTAGATCCAGGGCCCAAGGAACATGATCCAGATGTCTCTGTTTCTTTGGAGCAGAGCAAAATCTCACTCCCGATGTTAGTATTTTCTAGACAGTAAATTTTAGTATCTGCAATGTCTGCAGATTCCTGGGCAGTATCAGAAATTTGATCTGCACCACCAAATTCAGCAGCAGTAAGAGAGCACAAAGGACTGCATATCTTTTCACATGCAGAGACAGAACAGCATATTTTACCAAAGTTAGCCCCTGAAGTTTTGTTAGGGCATTCCTGTTTATCATTAGATAAGACACATGAAGTTAGCAATAGATTCTGTTCTTCAGGGTTAGACACAGATTTAGACATACCACCCAAACAGATGTTGTCTTCAAAGACATTATTGGCCAAGACAGATCCTGAAGTACAAGAAAGAGTTTTTGGAGAACTGTTCTCTGGTTTCACAGCAGGAGGGGAGCCCTTGGGCAAGAAGACTTCTTTAGAAGGAGAGAGAGGAAACAGACCCATCATAACAATTTCTTTAATTTCAGGAGTCTTCTCTGCTTCAAAATGATCTGTCAATTCTTGGGCTAATGGATCATTTTTTCCCGTAGATATAGATAGGTTATTAACCATAACTTCTGCAGTTTGGAGACAGGAAGGCTTTGCTGTGATAGCAGATCCTGTGCTTATTGCCAAAGATCCATCATTTCTGTGGCTAGGATAATGGCAGCTTCCACCTTTGGTTTCAAGGATCAAAGAGGAATTATCCTCAGGAGCCACAGCTTTGCCAGTGGTGTCATCTTCATTTTCTAAGGAAGTACATGGCATACAGTGCTGCTCATTTTCACACACTACAGATAACGGACAAGTAGTGGTGTTGCTCACCTGAGCAATCTTGGGCAATGCAGAAGTCACATCAACATGGCCACCTTTAACTGAAGGCATACAAAAATTCTCCACAGTATCACAGTTAATTTCAGCAATCATGGTGAAGTTTGGATTGATTTGTGTAAGTTCCGTTGATTCTGTGGTCCTTCGGTCCTTTGGAGTATTTTTGCTGTGTATTTCTACCTCTTGAACTGTTTCTGGGAACTGGACTGAAACAGATGAATTAATTTCTCCTGTTACTGTACTGGTTTTGTTGCATTCCACATCATGCAATTCTTCTTGATTTCCTTGTCGGTAGAGTGGCAAATGTGCATTTGATGAAGTGATTTGTGCAATTTGCTCCTCTTTGAAGATAGAATCTGTTTGGGTGATATGCTTGTGTGAACCCTTATTTCCATTTTCTATACTACTAGGTTCCTGCCCACTACACAAGTGATTATTTAAATACAAGGTCCGGTCATCTGATTTTAGATTGAACTGATTATCAATGTAGCTATCACAGGAACATTTACTTTTTATTAACTGTTGTTCATCACCATCATCAAAAGAATATACTTTAGGGTAAGATGAAAACTCATGTTGAATTTTTTCTGTGTTAGAGAGAGCACCAGAACACATTCCTTTTTGAAAGTCAACAATGGCAGCATTGTTTGGTTGAAGCTGTGTTTCTGTTTCCCCTAACACCTCCTCTCCCTTTTCAACCAATCTGTTATTTGCTGAACTCAGTTTAACAGAACCTATATTCTGGCAACTAGAACTTGCTTCCTTTGGCAACAATACTGATTCTAACAGAAGGTTCATATTAACTTCTGGTATCTTGGAAGCTGAATCATGTTTCGCAGAAACCACATCTTTGATGCAATTTTTCATGGTTTCCATTTCTGCCAATAAGGTAATTGCATTATTTGGTTCTCTGTTGTCACTGCTTTCCGAGATATCCTTAGCATTATTTTTCAGGTCCATTTCTGCCAGGAAGGGATTCATCTGTGCATCCATTGTGTCATCTTTTGTCTCTTTTAAAGATAATCCTGCTTTTCTTGCAGTGCTTTCCAATTCTGGAAGATCTACTGTCTCATTGTTTTTGGGAGTAGAACTAATACTGCTGGTTGGAGCTTCTTTTTCTTGCTCTAGTTCTACTTGCTTCTTAAGCAACTGCTTAATTCTTGCTGAGCCTCGATATGTTGCATAAGTAACTGCAGGTGTGCCCAGCTCACAGTCTGTTTTTCTGGAATGACAAAAATATAATTATTGGCACTTTAGCCACATAAATATGGGGTTTAGAAACTTTGATGCAAAGATTTTTGGCAGAATGGGCTCTGCTCACTTTTGTATTTAAAAAACTCAGTGTAACCATTCCATTTAACTTCCACTCCCATAACTCCACAAATGAGACATTTTTATAGCTACTTGCTTTCTACTCAGCAATATGTATGGGCAGAAATAAGTGTTAGCAAGGAGTCCATCCAGGAATCCTTCCTAAAACTGTGCTTTCTAAATAAATTACACAGCTTCTTTTCAGTGATGGACATGTCTGGGTGTGGTTTTTACAGCAAAATTACATAAGTAGGTTTAAGGAACAAGCTATTATTAGATACAATATGAGGAACTCTCCTTTCTGTCTTTACAAGGTCTCTGTTCAAGTGCAAGATCATGGGTTGGATCCAGTGCAAAATTTCCACTTGGGCTACAGTAGTTGCTTGCACTGCGTCAAGCTTATTTTATTTCCATTTTTGATTTTGCTTGTGCAAAATCTTGTGAAGCCAGTTTCTGGGTACTATAATATGTAGGGAAGAAAGCACTAGGTTTTGCACAAGACCTTTTAAAAGCATAAATGCACTGAATCTGTTCATGTTTCTGCTTGTTGCATCACTGGATTCTAACCACTGCCTGTTATTATGTATGTACATAACATTGATCCACTGACACTTTCTCATTACAACTGTATGTTGATTACTTTTCTGTCAATAACATTTCCTTGCCAATACTATTACTTATAAGTCTTTTTTTTCCATAGGCTACGGAGGGCTGATTCATTCCATTCTAATAAACTGTTCACAAAGCTGCAGCACAGGGTCACAGACTGAGCAAAGCAGAGGGCAGGATTGTGCCCATTAACCTAATTTCCTCCTGCGTAAGCATTCTCCATAACCTCTTTAAAATATTTATGTGCATACCTTTTTCCTGTGCAAGGCAACTACAATTTTTAAAGTGTAAAATAAATTTGGATAAAATACATTAAAACATTTTGAAAAGCACTCTGAAGACTCCTTATGATTAAAAGGATATCCCCCCTTTGCAGGCTCAGACTACTCCAAAAGCACTGGAAAAATGACCTCTACATGAAAACACATGAGTTTCCTGATATACTGGATAAAGACCTTTTAAAATAGGCTATGAGATGAATTGCTAAAGTTGAGACAAAAACTGCCGGCTCCAGCACAGATTCATCCAAGACCTTCACCGTGTACCAAGACTCATTCATAATACAACACATCATGTTTTTGGAAATGTCAAAGGTCAAGCAGCAGGTTGTGATGACCCAAGTTTATTTCCCATCTAGGTCTTAAAGCCAATAGGCTGTTTGACCAGAAAAAGACAGTGATATAACAGAAAGTTATTGCTGTTCATTTTTTCATTTAAAACAAATGAAGACGAAGAAGAATTGGTTCTTAATTGCAGCAGCTATTACCTGCACACATCTAATGTTATGTTGAAATCAAGGTCCACAAACCGGGTCAATAAATAATTCAAAAAGTGTGCAGGCTTCTTATTCAGATGAGGATCCAGATATTTTATTCTCAGATCCAAACAAATTGTACAGAACAAGAAGAAATGTTCAACGGTTTCAATAACCAAAGCGCATGGGCAAGCATACACACCACTTCCTTTCCTGAAGACCATGTGATGAAGCAACCCGATGACTGTTTGGAATAATATCCATTCTTGCCATGAGTTCAAGGATCCACAGTGTGGCATATTACAAGCATCATATGAACTAGCCCTAAAAGGGTTATACAAGAGCTACACAGATGTCAAATTTCTGGAAATTTTGAAGCCATAATAAAAACAGAAAATTGGAGGGAAACTGAAATAAAAGACATACTGTCCTATCAAAATTAAGCTTTAACAAAAAATACATCAATTATGGTTTCTTTAGTATATACAACTGCAATATTTCATATCTACGGAATTTAACAGTTTTCTCCAGTTAGTTTAACAACCTTAGTTTTCTCCAAATGTAACAGCAAATATTTGAGGGAAAAATTCAAGCCGATGTACGCTATGCTATTTTAGTACACGTATCTGAAACTTTGTTGCCTGAGTAGCAGAAAAATAAGTTAATAGTAGAAATATAGGAGATAAATATATGCAAGTTTTGTGGTAAATAACATAACATATTTTCCATCAGAAAAAGGTCATACACAAAATTAATAGCATATTTTGATGATGTAGTTAACTTTTATAGTATGGGCACTGAACTATTCAGTAGTGTATTATAGCATTTTAATTATGTAAAATTTACTTACATTTAGAAATAAATGTATCAGCCCCTTCAAGTTAATAATCAGGATCAGTTTCTGAAATTTCTGATTCTGAGCCTTAATTTCCATCCTGTAGCTTTTGGGAAATTTTAAGACTTGCATGAAATACATGCAAGTACAATGATATAGGCTAGATATCAGGGGGGGAAATTTCACAGTCAGAGTAGTTCAGCAGTGGAATAGGCTGCCTAAGGAGGTGGTGAGCTCCCCCTCACTGGCAGGTGAGCAAAGGTTGGATACACACTTTTCTTGGATGCTTTAGGATGCTTTGGGCTGATCCTGCGTTGAGCAGGGCGTTGGACTAGATGGCCTGTATGGCCCCCTCCAATTCTATTATTCTAAATGAACCAAGCTTTTCTAACCTTTCACACGTTACTATTTCGCAATTTGGTGTGTTTCCAAACATGGATCAGTTTCTTTTACGTGCTGCAAAACATATGGGAATCTGAAAAGGCTGTGAAACAAGAGGAGTCACAGGCTGTACAGTATGCAGGCATTGCCATTGTGTTACAGAAGGCATATATTTAGCAGAGCCCCAGATTACACCCCCCAGCCCAAATTCATGATAATGTTTTGCATTCTGCAATGTTAGAGAAAATCTTTCCAACATCAAGATCTTCTACTGTAACTGCATCTTGAAGTTCTTTAGTTTTCTTTAGTAAACTTTCAAATGAGAGTACACGACCACTCCATCTAGTTTTATTACAGAGTTTGAGTGTCACTATTTTATTCTTAACATTCTTGTTTCTACTTAAAGACTGCAGGTACATTTTGAATAGACTCTACATGTATTTTAACTTCTGTTGCTTTTCTGTAGATCTTTTCCTCAGCGTCCAACTTCATGAAATTATTTAAAAAAACAGGTTTAGAGTATGCAAAGTTCATCCTATTGCAGTAATATGTGGAAATTTATCTACCATGATTTCCCATGCGGCTTTCAAGTAACTTACTGTCAGTCACCAATGCAAATACTTTACCAGCCCAAACCATTTCTTTGTCTTCACATATTTTATTACTAACTAGGGGCAAAGCCTGTTGTATCCAGGAATACAATGGGCGCTAGAGCTTGGTGATGGGAAGAGGAAGGGGAGGAGTTGTCCAGTCTGTAAGGGCATGGGGTTGAATGTGTGTGTTATGTAGGAGGTTGTGGTGGTGTGGTGACAAATGAGGCCATGAGTGTGAAGATATGGGTGTCATGAACCTGTGGTTTGGAACTGTGGCACAGTGGTTACAGATAAGCTTTCCAGAGCCATGTCTTCAGTTATGTGAAGGGAAAATCAGACTGGAGACTCTTCTTAGGGGGAGATCACATGGCATAATTTCCCTACTTGTGTGAATTAGGCCACAGACAGTACATAGGTGCCCACCCTGCTCCTTCTGTCTCCATTTTTTCACTGTTGATTAAATGTTATGTGCCCACGTTCTTCTTTCATGGTTACTCCTTAGAAGAAGAACTAAATATTTGTACCCTGTTGTTTACTACCCAAAGGAGTCTCAAAGCAGTTTAAAACACCTTTCCCCTTCATCTCTCCACAATAGACAACCTGTGAGGGATGTGGGGCTGTGAGACGTCTGAGAGAACTGGGAATGGGCCAAGCAGTTTCCAATCATCTTCCCTTCCTCTCCCCATAGCAGACTCCCCATGATGGAGGTGGGGTAGAGAGCCTCACATGGAAGCTGGCAACCCAGCAGTCTTGACCTTAGTAAGGTTTTTATACTGTTTTTTTTATTTGTCAGGCCAAGGTTGTAAAAAGTCACTTCAGTTCCCATGTCTCTCTTACTTGTTCACTATTTACAGTTTCAGGCTGTAAATATTCTTTTAGATCTTCCTGCACTTTCCAGACTCACAGGACTGATGCTGGTCTGTCTGCGCCCCAAAATACAAACAGTTGCTGGTAAGGGCTGGCCATAGCACATAGCCCAGGAGGGACACACCTGCACCACTCACTCCCAACTGCAGCCTGCAAGCTCCTACCATAGTATCTAGAGTATAATGATCAGTTCAGCAGGCAAAAAATGGCTCCTTTGAAGGCTGGACTCTGAGTCATTGTACGAATTTGAAGTCCCACCTCCAACCCTCCAGGAATATTTCCAACCCAGGATTAGCCAACCTCCAGGTGGGGCCTGGAGAGCTCCTGGAACTATAGCTCATCTGCAGAGTATAAAGATCAGCTCCCCAGGCAGAAAGAGCTACTTTGGACAGGGTTGTGGTAGAGAAGAAACATTTAAGGCCTCCCACACAGGTTGTTGTTGAATTGAAGACTTGAGGCCCACTGCACAGGGTTGTTGTGCAGATGAAACAGGAAACAAAAGAACCTCCGCAACAGCATTCAGTTTCATCTGCAGAATAATGCTGTGCAGTAGGCCTCAAATCTGCAGAGAGTTGGGAAGAAGAAATATACATGGCAGGGCTGTGTCTAACCCCTGGCCAGAGTAGTATTTTAAATGAGAAGGGGCTTTTCTGTGCCCTCCCTGTCAGCCAACTGTTTGGCCGAAGAGGAAAGTTTCCCCCCTCAAAAGGAATTCCCTCACCCATGCCGTCAGACTCCTCTGAGTTGCTCTTGGAATTGCCTTCCCTCCCTCAGTTAGGGGCTGTGAGAGGATCCTCCCCAGCAGGCCTGAAGGGAGGGGGGAGGGAGCACACTCACCAGCCAGCTCTGTCAGTGTTCTGAGGCAAAGGGAGGAAAGTTAAAGTTGGACATGACAGTAAGGACAGCCTTGGGGCAAAAAGGGCTGGCACAGCCTGTCCAAGCCTCTGTTCTCATTGCCCTTGGCAGCCCTACTGACCTCCTCTCCCTGTGGTGATCAGGAGGAGACTGGCAGTGATGTCTCCAGATTGCCCCTGGGTGGGCAGGCCCTGACAGAACTTTGGCCCAGTGATTGGGCCAAAGTCCTGAGTGGACATGACCTGGACATGACAGAGCCAAATCGGGATGTGCTTTGCGATTAGGCCATGCCCACTCTCCGCCCACTTAGCCCTTATTATTCTGCCGCCATGCTGTGACATTTTAAAGTCTTTTAATGGGAGTTTTAATGGGGTTTTAAGACACTGTAACCCGCCACGAGCCATTTGGGAATGGTGGGAAATGAATCGAAATAATAATAATAATAATAATAATAATAATAATAATAATAATAATAATAATAATAATAATAATAATAATAATAATAATAATAATAATAATAATAGTTTTTTATTAATATCAGCTCCTGCTGTTACAGACGTATTCTGCAGTGTGTTTATTCTGTTTAGTTTCAGCACTTTTGTAAAACACTGGTTGAGACCTTAACACAAAATTTATGATTCCTTCATCCAGAATATTTGTCCACTCACCTGTAAATATTGCAGAATACAAAGCTTTATTGATTTTTCTCACTGAATAGATTGCATGACACATTCATGCTCAGATCTGCTCAATATGATGGTCTTAATAATTTAAATACTGCCTACCAATATATATTTTCAATAATCAATAATAGTACCAAGAGGCATATATTCCCCTTGCAAGAGCTTGGCCAGTTTTTTCGGGTGTCGCTTTATCTTTAAATGAAGTTATTCTTGGATGTTTTTGTGCAAACAGAGGATGGGAGATATCAGTTCACTTCTGGCCAGCACTTTGTAATACAGACATGAGAGGGGGAAAAAACAGGGCTTCTGGACACTATTCCACTCTGATTTCCCAAAAACAAGGTGGAATAGATATTCTAAAATAAATATTTAGTGCTTATACTCATGAAAGATTTTTCTGCAGAGCATTTTTTTTCCGTATAAGGATGTGCTTGGTCATCCTGGTAGCATTTTTTATTGACAGTATTTGCAAGACACAGTCCCTCCCTAAAAAAATAAATTGGAAGTATGGAAATGCTTCTACTAAATGTTAGAAGACCATTTTGTGGAGGAAGGGAGAAAAAAGGATATTTAATGATGTCACGCATACATGTACATTAGAGAGCTGATGCCATAATGTCCTGTGACAGATGGCACTTCGTTCAGCCCTCCAGGCAACCCAGCAAATCACTGCCTACAGGGGGGAGTAGGCAGACACCAGTGAGAGGCTGTGGAATCTCTGGGATTGGATGTAAGAGATGCAGATGACAATAGCACAATCTCCTTGTATTTAAAAATATTTTTATTCAAAATATAAATATTTCATAGCAGGGTTTTTTTGCCAATATACCCCTATATTTCAAACTTTTTCATTGGGAATAAAGGCCTTGGCAACCCCCTCTCAAATTTTCCCATTTTTTTATTCGACATACACGTCTCTATTAAGGCACTGTCCTGAATCTCAAGAGAACAAGAAAACAGATTACATATTCCAGCAGCTCCATCTGCCTACCCAGTACAGAGTTGCTCAGTCATTAAGTCTCCTGCAGCCAACACTTGCCATCACTGAGAAGGTCGTAACACAAAGCAAAAACTAACAATGGGGAGAGGGAATAATACCCATGAAATTAAGTGGATTATAAACAAGGCTTTTTTATTGCTTCTTCTAGTGGTATTTGCACTAAAAGTTTAATCAAATAATCCAATATTTTAAGAAAGAAAAATACATATGATATCATGACTGGAAAAAACTTAACTCATTCTAGTTTGACTTTTCTTTTTATTAAAATATTTCAGTTATAATCCACCTTTCTTTTTAGTGCCAGGAGGGCATTTAAACAGAAATTACTGAAGCTCCTCGAAAGTATATTTTGTACCTCAACTAGAGAAAAGCAAACATTCATGACAAAGCCCAGTTTCTACATACTTTTTATTTTTGGCACTCATTATAGTGAGTCAGGATAGGCATGAACTGGGAAAATATGGTTCGACTCATGGTAGACTCATGGACTGTTACAAACTAAAAAGGTTCCATGCGAACTGGTTTGATTTGTGAGGTTTGTGACATGGTACAATACCCTCCTCTCTATGCTAAAGACAACAAACTTAGAGGGGATTTCTGACTGACTCTCCTCTACCTGCCCTCTAAGTTTGGGGAGCATTAGATTTACAGTGTTTGAGTTACAGCTCTCTAAAGAAGGCATATCATCTTAAATCTTCCCCTGCCAGAATTTGGACTAAGCTTATGTGTGAGTGGTTAGACCACTTGAGCCTTCTAACCCCTGGAGGTTCTCCTCAGTCACCATAGCTAGTAACCACTGATAGATCTAGCTTCCATGAATCTATCTAATCAAAAATTGATACAGATAATAAAAGAGTTAACAAACAGATGTGAAAACTAAGTTTTGAGTTGAGTGACATCTTTAAGACCAATGAAGTTGTAATTTGCTGCTATTCACAGGTCTTACTGACAACTCCAATCTTAGCTATACTTATTGTGCAGTTACTTATGCATCTTGACTCTAATTAGCCTTTCCTGGCAATTAAGTCCCCCTACTTATATGTAAGAGCCTCTTGTGGCGCAGAGTGGTAAGGCAGCCGTCTGAAAGCTTTGCCCATAAGGCTGGGAGTTCAATCCCAGCAGCCGGCTCAAGGTTGACTCAGCCTTCCATCCTTCCGAGGTCGGTAAAATGAGTACCCAGCTTGCTGGGGGGTAAACGGTCATGACTGGGGAAGGCACTGGCAAACCACCCCGTATTGAGTCTGCCATGAAAACGCTAGAGGGCGTCACCCCAAGGGTCAGACATGACTCGGTGCTTGCACAGGGGATACCTTTACCTTACTTATATGTAAAGGTTAAGCAAGTCTTGTTTCAATTTATCTGAAAAAGTTTGTAGGCACACGAAGCTTATACTCAGAATTAAGGAGGCTTGGTCTTAAAGGTGCTACTGGACTTAAAAGCTTTGTTCTGTTGCTTCAGACCAACACGGTCATCTACATAAATCTATTGCATGTAACAAAACAGAGCTCTACTTCCCCAATCTCTGCGCTACCCTTTGTCCCAAATCTGCAATGCAACCCAGGGCAAAACTCTTACCTGCCCTTAAAGATACCTACTAGTGATATAAAAAATGGAGAACACTGAAAAGCTATACAATAAGTAAAATTTCAAATGATTCAAGATTTTAAAATGTTCAGAACAGAATCCCATGTTTTAACAAGTTAGTGTCAAGCTCCCACTCTTCCTTTTCCTGTCCTTTCTATGTCTCCCTTTCACATATTTCCACTACTTATGTTTGAGTTTTTAAAACTGTTATTTAACCAATTGCTACATTTTCTGTTTGTTGGAAAGGGGCACAAGATTCCCCCCCCCTTTAACTTCTTTATATCACAATACTGATTAGGATGTCACATGAACTTTCAGAACAAATCAAAACTAGCTTGGGCTACAGTTACTAATTTGGCGTGAAAGTCAGTCACAACGCTTGGGACACACGAGGTTATCAAACATTTTATACTTCCTAGTTGCAAGCAATAAGTACTTCTTTTCCGATAACGTTATATAAAAGATCATTTTTACAGTTTCCTAATGTTTTAACTATACTTAGCTACATAAGGTGTGATAGGATAAAAGTATTCTATTTTCCAAAAGACTAAACGAAGGGGAAAAACCAACACAACTGCTCCACTATCATTAAAGTTGAAAACAAGTCTTTAAAATGAACCGTAGTTTTAGGAGCAAGCACTCTGCAACGTTACAAGCTGTCAGAGTATGCACCCCCAAACTTCTACCCATTTCCCAACCTGTAATTGGCAGAACTAACTACATTCAGCAAATGAATTTCTTCTGCAGATAATCAGCAGAAGAAATTCATTTGAGATTTCACATTTGAAGCTTCCCACATTTTTTTTTTAAAGAGATGCTGACAAGGTCACCAGTGAGCATTTCCACAGAATGGGAATTTGAACCCAGGTGTCCCTGGTATGTAGGGTTTTCTAGCTCTGGACTGAGAAATACCTGGAGATTTTAAGAATGGAACAGGATATACCACAGTGGGTATAATGCTGCAAAGTCCATGCTGCAAAGCAACCATCTTCTCCAGCGAAATTGTTCTTTGTCATGTGGATTTCCAGATCTCCAGGTGCCACCTGGAGGCTGGCAACCCTACATCATCTCCAAGCCATTTTATATATACTACAACAGGAATTTTAAAACTTTCAGCATTCCAGAACCCCACAACATAGATGACTTTTCAGCTTGTTCTAGGGGACGCATTCTGATCATGTGACACTCCAGTCAGGGATATTGGACATTACAAGCACTTGTATAAAACAGAATGTCTTCTAGAACACATTGAAGATGAATTCTTGGGTACAGATTTCAAAATATCAGTAATAGTGGGCAAGCTCCCTTTCAGAGACACTCATCCACAGTTCTTACTAAGAAAGCCCTCATTAGAAGCTTAAGGAATCGAGTTTCTCCACATGGAAAATAGTGTGATACAGCATAAATCGCCCCCCCCCAAAAAAAAAACTTTTTCATCCTGTGGCATCCTTGGAATTCTGACACTGTGTGGTGGACACAGCCACAAAATGGTGATCACAGGAAGCAGAGCCAGCCAAATAATAGCTGCTCCTGGAGAAAATGGCGGCTTTGGAAAGATGACTCTATGGTATCATACCCAGCTGAAGTCCCTCACCTCCCCAAACTCTGCCCTTCTCAGACTTCATCCCTCAGAGTTGCAAGAACTTCCCAAACCAGAGTAGCAATGCCATGCACCAGGTTAAGGTAAATTATCCTAACTAATGCTACACTGGCAAGCTACACAGCATGTTCAAGGAAATCTAGCATGTGCAAAAGATGCACTGTAACTCACTGATTGCATCTCTATATTGACATATGAAACTGAGCTTCACAAAAGTAAACAATCTTACCATCTGAGGTTCTTGGTTTTAAGATAGGAGGTTTTATGTGGTT
This sequence comes from Paroedura picta, assembly GCF_049243985.1. Lineage (NCBI taxonomy): Eukaryota > Metazoa > Chordata > Lepidosauria > Squamata > Gekkonidae > Paroedura > Paroedura picta. Next base: position 41,560,825 of record NC_135374.1, on the reverse strand, counting down.
TTATAGGGTTCTACTATGTAATTCGCCTTGAGTCCAAGGAGGAAGGCAGACTAGAAATACTAATATTAATATACTAATAATAATACATATAAAACAGCCATCCTCCAGTAAATCAGATTGAAGAATGACCTCAGTCTAAAATAAGAGTGAAAGTGTCAGGATTTTGTTTGTTGTTTAAAAATAAGAATCAAGGTACACTTAATTGTTTTAATTACAAAAACCAGGCTCTGAAGGTTAGATGCTTCACTAGATAAACTTCTATTTAGAATACCAGCCATTGAAAATACAAAAGTTAAAGAGGAGAAATTGGTATACAACTTATACATGTAACACTGAGAAAGTAAAAGGTTGCTGGTTGTGCTTTGTTTCCCCCTAAGGCACAGGAACAGAGAAAAACAAGCTGAAGGAGTTCCATGTAAGTTATCATGGCTCAGGACTGGCAGATGGGATATAGAGTACCAAAAGTAAATGTCAAGGAGTAACAACTGCAAGTATATGCTTTTATTTTCAAAACATGTCAAACTGGATGAGGGCTGGTAAACAGGATGTGGAATGGCTAGATTCTGTCTATCCCCAAATGGATTTTACTCAGACTTAATCCCTGCCCTACAGATAACTCCTACACATATGCATATTTGCTTGAAACACATCATCACTGTAATAACAAGACAAGGATTAGAGGGGAAATAGACACTGGTTTTACCACAGAACAGGAGCATTATAACAAAATACATTCAATAATGTTTAAAAAATGCATGTATATATTTCACAAGGTTCTACCCTCTCTAAATCAAGTTGCAAAACTGAAAAACACTTCTATTCCAGTCTTAACTTTTTTACCACTGAGAACCCCGTGAAACATTCTTCAATCTTCAAGAAACCCCAGAAGTTGTGCAACTGTGCAGAATATGGTTCAGAAGCATAGCTGTGTACATGCCTACCCAGGGCCTCTCCCCATCATTGGCCATTTTTTTTTTGGGGGGGGGGGGAGACCATGCATTGTCATATCATTCAATAAACATTTAACAAAAAAATAAAATATATTTTTAAAACTCCCATTTGGGAAACCCTTCCAGGGCCTTCAAGAAACCCTAGGGTTTCATGAAACCCTGGTATACTTCCAAAGCAACATAGAATGAGAACACAAATTTTGTTCCCATGTTCAGAAGCAGAACAGGTTGGAAATCGTACACTGCACATTGTCACTAGAATTTGCTGACAGCTATAGCATCTGGAAGTAAATCATGCTGCTTTAGTAGCCAAATATTATTTGCCATGAACAGCATGTGCTTCCTTTCTCTTTAAAGGAGATCACTTCAGCACACAAAGGACTTTCACTATGTTGTTACTAAGAGAATAAAGTAATTGCTACTGGGATTGTCAGCCTTAATTATTCATTGGCACCCATTAAGGCAACTTGGAACTCTTCAATTTCTGGGTTAAAAGTTAGAAGGAAAACTGGTCACGACAAGGTGTCAAGAAGAGTTGGGCTGCAGTCCAAAGGCATGCTTGCAAGGAAGTAAGTTACACTGAACTCCAGGAGATTTACAACATAGAAAAAAATATTAATGCCTTCATTCTTCCCCTTTGTTCCGCAGTGGTACTTGAGCAACTGCCCCTCCCCTGCTTTCTGCAAGGAGAAGAGATTGGTACTTGACTCATCTCAAGAAGTTATAAAAATAGGTTACATATAAAACAGAACTTGGAAGAGACGTGATTCAGCAAGAACCACATAAATATTTGTTATGTTTAAATGATTAAATCAGCAATGCAAGTTGATTTTTCAATTTTAAGAGTTTATATTCTATTTATAAAACATCAGTAGATAAGTTCCATTAGAGTTACTGGGTTTGATTTTGATTTAAAAGTGTTTCTTCACGTGATGTTATAAAATTGCTTTGTATTTATTTAATAAAAACATATGTTTTTTTTTAAAAAGCAGGGTCTATATTAACTTACAATCAAAGTAGTGGTTCCCAAAGTAGGAAGTACTGCCTCGTGGGGACGGGGGCAGTGCTTTACACCACTTTGCAAATTTAAACTCTGCCAACAAATATATCACCAGAGCTCTAGTCAGACCAGTGTTCCACATTTTGAGAAACTGTCATCTGTGGGGGTGACCTTGGGTGCCTTGCTGACCATGGAGGCATGAATCAAGAAAGTAGTCCTCTAAGCGTTTTAACAGCTTCATCAGGCGAGGATATTAGTGCCCTATCTGTCCTCCAAACACCTATCCATTATGATCCATGAGACTGTCACCTCCAGAATTGATTTTTGTAACTTGCTCTGAGCAGGCCTGTCCTTGTCTCTAAAATGGAAATTGCAGCTGGTGCAAAATGCAGCTGCTAGGGTCCTCACAGGAACACCTTGGAGGGCCCATATCCAGAGGCAGCTGCATTAGTTGCCAGTCATGGCCAAGATCAGGTTCAGAGTTTGGTTTTGACCTTTAAGGCCCTTTGCGGTGAGGGACTGCCTGTTGTCCTATGCCCCCTGCAGGGCTTTGTGCTCTGTGGGTACCAACTTATTGGTTGGTCCTGGCCACAGAGAAGCTCGCCTGGCCTCGACCAGGGTCAGGGCCTTTTAGTCCTGGCCCCTACCTGGTGGAATGAACTCCTGAAAGAGTTTTTGGCATTCCGCAGGGCCTGTAAGAGCTCTTCCGCCAGGTCTATGGTTGAGGCCAGTGCATGGAAAAGATTGGATGCCCCCCCCCCCCAAGGAAGATATACCACCACACTCTGGAACATCATTCATGGTGGCCAGCTGATTCAGTCCCTCTGGCACCCCTAGTGTCAGTTGTACTGCTGTGGGGGAGGGCTGATTATTTTATCACCATGTTGTTAATGTCTTAAACATTGTTGTTTAAGATAACTGAAATTGTGTTATTTAGATTATTGTTGTTGTTGTATTTGTTTATGTTATGTTATATATTAATTTGTTCCATATATACCCCCATGATGTTGTATGTAAACTGAACCATATGGAAGGGCGGTATAGAAATCAAATAAATAATTAAAATAAATAATGTTAATTTTAATGTTTTTTTTTTAACTGGGGTTTTATTTTCTGTGGGGTTTTTATTGTGTAACCTGCACGAGGCGGCTTGCTGGGAATGGTAGGAAACAAGTCCAATAAATAAATATTTTCCAAGTTTTTGCTGTTAAGTCCTAAGAGATGATTCTTCTCAGCAACAACTCAATGCAACGATACATAGAAGAAATTGCAAGATACATTATGTAGTATAAAAAGAATTTGCATTACAGCTGGATAAGTCAGTTTTGACAAGCAATGAATCTTTATTTCTTGCTTATGTTCATTTTCTACAAAATGAAAATTTGGCTCAAAGTTTATTATTTGCAGGATAACTAACAGTAGGCGAGTCAATAATTTATGTTGCCAAGCAGTTCTCCAAAGACAAGGAAATTTCACTTACTAACATGCTTGCTTGCACAACAGATAAAGCCCATCTGTGAAGGTCACTACTATGGGTGTACTGCTAACTGGAAAAAACAAATGCCAAAAGTCTTTACCACTTACTGTGTCATTCATCACTGACCTCTGGTTGCGAAAAACTTTAACTAGTCCACACAAGTCATTACACACTATCATTTGCTGCAGTGAATTAAAGCCCGTAAGCTCAATGATCATTATTCCAGGAGCTCTGTGTTGAGAATGATGGAAGATTTCGAATGTTTGTCACTTCACATTCAAGCTGGTGGTTGTTGAAGGAAACTGTGATATCTAAGATTCTTGTTAAATGACTATCAGACTTTGAAAAGCTGGTATCACTGGGTCAAGTTCAATGATTTTGTTGACAAAAATGTAATTGGATTTTGAATAAATGTGCAATTAATTGGCAGTTTTGAATTTTATTGTTATTGTTATGGGTTGCGGAAAACACTAGTCTGATTGCTTTTTAGAGGACAGAGTAGGCGGCACTGGAGATGAGTTTATGGAACCAAGGGAGTGCTGGTCTGAAACAATTTGGGACCCATTAGAGTAAAAATCTTATGAGTAAACAGGCTTATGGTTGCCTTGTAAGACTGAGTACAGTGCAACTTCCTTACGGTATATATGCCCAAGGTTGCATGTTATGTTGTCTTTTTCTTTTTAATTTATGAATTAGTATCTGTAATGGCTAATTCAGGTTCAGAATTGCAAATAGCACTTCACTACTGTGGTCATTTGTCGGTACCCTTCAGGAATGGAAACATACAGGCCCAGTATATCAACAGACAGTATATCCCAGTGGGCATAAATTACAGCACATATTTCTTGAACTTCTTATTTGCACTTACTTTGAGGCTTCAGCATTTTTTCCCTGTGCTTCCTGCACACCAGAACAGGTGTTCTTCTCTTCAGCTTTATCTGACACCTCACGTGCATTTTTAGACACTGAAAAACCAAATACTTCTGGTTCAGGATATGCATCATTCTGTTGGATAGCTGGGCTTCCAAAGTCCTTGCTGGTTCTACTGCCATCTCCAGGGATGGATTGGTCTGTTTCTTTCCAGGAGGACTTAGAAGCAATACCAAATAAATTCCCAAGAAACTGGAGAAATCCTTCTTTGGGCTGCCTGCCATTAACAGCAGTCTTGCCTTCATGAGCCAAACTCGGCAGACTATTCGCTTTTTTTAATTCTTCCCAAGTCGGGGACCTGCTAAGTTCTTCTGTTGAGAGGTTTTTATTTTCACAGCCGGAAATCTGTAAAGGAAAGATTTCATTATTAATAATGGAGATACAAACTAGTGTTATAATTTTATATGGAACTCATTTAGTATGCATTTCAATCCTTTCCTGAAGGCAGTGTCAGAGGGTAACTGGGTGGGCCTGCAGTAGAACAGCCAGGAGTGCTTATCGGGCAAAGGGAGCTTTGGTTATGGAACACTCGTACCCCCAAAATCTTGTCAATCTCCAGGTGCTACTAGACTAAGATATAGTTGTTCAACCCTTCTCCAAGGAGTTCAGGGACGCAAACATGGGCTGTTCCACTCTGTCATATATTATGCTGGAAGATTATGATTGGGCCAAGGTCACCTCATGAGCTTCATGGCTATGCAAAGATTTGAATCTGGGTCTAGGACCTGAACCCTCTATACACTGTAACATAGAGATACCTTTAGTTGAAAACAGCACACACTATTTTTGAGGTATGATACACTATCAGATGAATCATACATCATACATAATAGATAAAACTCTACTTAGTGATAGAAATTAGTTTATTTGTGGAAGGAAAAGATGTCTTGAAAATTGCTTTTATTTAAAAATGATTTTTCAGAATCACATGTTAAGCACAGAAGTAAATGTTGGAATATGCAAGATCTTCAGTGTGCATGATTCCACAACACAGGAGGAATACTCTACAGGGGGCATCACAGGAGATGTGTATTTCACATAGTTACATTTGGAACCTCCTGGTATTTTTTCAAATAACCTCTTCTAGTGACCTGACTGGCTCAACTGGAGACTTCCTGCTCCTTTGAGCACACTTCCTCTCTGCTTGCCTCCACAACAAACAGAATTAAGACAGTTCTTCATTCTGTTTGCTGTCCTAAAGAGAGTCCTAACAGTTAGACAGACAGTTAGGACATTTTTATCCTCTTTATATACAAAGTTTGTTTATTTTCACAAATCAAAATATTTGATTGTTTTAAGCAGCCTGGTGATCAGTACAAAAGGCCAAATCTACTATACACTGAAAAATTGGGGTGTGCATTTGGCTAAACTGAGTAAACCCCTCCCCAACCCCAAATAACTTACCGCATGCAAATCCTGGGGACAGCTTCTACTGCAGCAAAGTTTAAACTGCACTACAGTAGAAGCCCTCCCATCAGGTCCTTCAATGCAGTTTAAACTGTGCAGCAGCAGAAGCCCTCCCAGTCAAGTCAGAGTACGGCAAGGAGAGACCTCTCCGCTGCATGCAGATGCTGGGCATTGCTTTTCTTGCAGCTCAGTTTAAACATTGCTGTAGGAGAAGTTAAGCAAGACCTAGGATTGGGCTGGCTTTTTTTTTTTTTTTTGTAATAATTTGACCCCTACCTGGGTCCATTGGACCCCTCAAAATTTGGTATTTCCAATAAATAAATAAATAAATAAAAATCAGTATTTGGACACAGGATTGTTCAAAACTGCCAAAACATTTTTTTGGGGACTAATAGATCAAAACAATAAATCTGATTTTTTTTTGTATACCCAGACTAGGAAACAGCAGAACATACAAAACTGCCTTATAAAATCAGGAAACAGGTAATTTTAGCTCAGTGTTGTGTTCTGTGACTTGCAGAAGAAAGCAGAAAAAGATCTCCCACAAATCCTGTCACATTAGATCTTTTAAAAGCAGCAGTATCTCCCCCTCAACCCCACATTTAATATCAGCAAGAAAAGGACCACTGTTTCCAGCATCAAGGATGACCTTCTCACAGAGAGTGAAAATAGTTGTGGCGCAGTGGTAAGGCAGCAGACATGCAGTCTGAAAGCTCTGCCCATGAGGCTGGGAGTTTGATCCCAGCAGCTGGCTCGAGGTCAACTCAGCCTTCCATCCTTCCAAGGTCAGTAAAATGAGTACCCAGCTTTCTGGGTATATGGTAATGACTGGGGAAGGCACTGGCAAACCACCCTGTATTGAGTCTGCCATGAAAACGCGAGAGGGCGTCACCCCAAAGGTAAGACATGACTCGGTGCCTGCACAGGGGATAACTTTACCTTTTAACGGCTCTACTTTACTATTCCAGAGCAAACCACAAGCTATGACAAATGTTCATCCCAAAACATTAAAAAGATCATGAATTAATTTTCCCCAGGGTATAACTTCCCCAATATAACATATATTGCCTTGGATCCAGCAATGAACAAACAGAAAGATAAATAAGCAGTTCCACTTAGCAAGATCTTGTAAAATACTTAATGCTTTCCTTCCTATATACTAAAGTGCTCAGAATCAGGTTGCACAAGATTTTCCCCAAGAGGAAACACAAAGGGAGAACACAATAAAAACTGTGGTAGGTGAAACTTAACACAACTGCTACCTCAGTCTTTTTCTTGCTCTTACACAACCTTCAATTTGAACTTCGTGACTCAGGACGGTGTACAACATACATTTACACACACACAAAAACATGGATATTGAGAACCTTAAAAGAAATAAATTATAGTATTAATATTTCAGCATCTCAGTACCACCAAGCAGTTTTCCAATGCAACCTATCAGAAGACATTCTCCATGGGGGGTTCTCAGGGGGAGGTCCATTTGATGTTATTGGGATCACTGACTCCAAACAAATGCTTGGTGGAAGAGCTCTAGCTTGCAGGTCCCGTGGAACAGGGGAAGCTCCAACAGGGCCCTGATTTCCTTCGGGTATCCATTCCACCAAGGGCGGGGGGCAGGACAAAATGTCCTGGCCATGCTTTAGGCCAGACATACCTCCATGGGGCCAGGGACCACTAGCTTGTTGGAGTTTGCAGTGTGCAACGCTCTTCAGGGGACATAGGCAGAGAGGTGGTCCCTTAGGGATGTTGGACCCAGACCACAGGTGGCCTTGAAGATGAGAACCTGCACCTTAAACTTGAACTGGAATTCAATCAGAAGACAGAACAGCTGCCAAAGGATGGGACATATATGGTCGCTTCAGGGAGTACCTGCACTTCTGGGTCAAGGATAAAGGTAGGCGCACATAGAATGCATCTACCATAGAAGTCTAGCCTACAGGTAACCATTGTATGGATTACAGCTTGGCAAAGATGGAGAAATGCCAGCCAAGCTACTGTACCTCCATTGTAAGGCTGGATCTAAAGGTGTCATTCTGCATGGGTAAAGTTTTCTTTGATCACAGAATAGCTGGTTTCTATCTTGAGCTGCAGTATTGTGTGATTAAATTGTATATGTTTATTACCGTATTTGCCGGCGTATAAGACGACTAGACGTATAAGAGGACCCCCCCCCAATATTTCCACTCAAAATATGGTTTGTTATATACCCGGCCCGCCCCTGCATCTCCCTGTGACCGGCACTAGTGCACAAGTGCACATGTGCGAGCTCTGCGCAGACAAAGGGTGGGCCGGAGCGCCGCTGTTTCCCACCGAGCAGAACGGGCTGGTCACACTGAAAAGGCTGGCACCCGTCTCACTGCTGATGCTCGCCACAGCCACGCTGATGACCCGCCGCGGCCGCGCTGGATACCGCGCGATACTGGATGGTACGTAGAATGATGTGGGCGGACATCGGGAGGCCACTATGGGCAGCTATGTCTATCCCAACTGAAGTGTACCCGGAATATAGGACGACCCCCCTCCCCACTTGGAGGCATGTTTTTCAGGGGGGAAAAGTAGACTTATACGCCAGCAAATACAGTATTTATGCTATTTATTGTCCGCCTTTTTCATAGGAACTCAAGGTGTATTATACATAGTGAGCCAGTAAAATCACAAAAACTGGGAAAATAGTTCAGTTTTGCATAGTTTGCAGAAGACTAGGAGAGTGAGAACTTCCCTTTCTCGAGCAGGCTATTCTACAAGGTGGGAACCACAACAAAATGCTTTTATACTGATGCAAGTTATCACACAGCCAGGCTGAACTGCTATAGAATCTAAATAATAGAGCATCGTGTAAACTCTTGCAAAAACATCTTGCACAATGCAAGCTTTTTTTTGTTCTGCCTGCAGTTCTTTGCAACTTTTTTGAAGGGTGGTATAAAACTATAATAAAAATAAATATTTATAACAAATTATTTATTTGGGGATTTAGTGGGTATCCCATTAATACTAAAAAAAAATCACTAAAAATCACTAATACTAAAAAAATAACCCTAACCATGTAATTCATAGAAACAAAAATCTCAAAGACCAGTGTATGAAAGAGTGAATGCATGACTTGAAGCATATTTACATAAGTGTATTACAGTATTTGCTGGCGTATAAGACTACTTTTCCCCCCTGAAAAACATGCCTCCAAGTGGAGGGGTCGTCCTATACGCTGGGTGCACTTCAGTTGGGATAGACATAGCTGCCCATAGTAGCCCATAGTACTATACTGTAATGTAACAAACCCTATATTTTGAGTGGAAATGTTAGGGGGTTGTCTTATACGCCCAGTCGTCTTATATGCCGGCAAATACGGTAATTACTATTATCCAGCAGCTTGTGCTAACTGTATCAATGCACAGATCTGTTTCTGTCTGAAGAATTACATTTGAAGCAGGCCTACTGAGTACTATTTTAAGACAGCTTGTTAGGGAATACCCAAGTGAAAGACAACCAAATATGGATTTTGGTTTCAGCAATGGATTTTGGTTTCAGCAAACCAACAGTTTATACCTTGATTTCAGACAGGAATGATTAGCCTAAATTTCTGTAAAAGCTATCAATTAAAATGTCTGTTTATTTTTATTGTATGGCAATTGCACTTACTTAGCAATTAACATGATTATACCTCCACCAATACCAAAGGAAATTCCGCTATGGCATACAAGTGCAAAGTAAAGGACAAATACAGGTACCCACCTGCAGTCTATCTGGGGGCTAAGCAAAATTTTGCAAACAAAGCAGAAAAAATCTTAAGTATAGACTGCAGCAATTTTTCCTTGAGCTTTTTCAATACCTAGATTTAGGTCTTGGCTTTCCAAATGATCAACATTTCTTTCCCTCTCCACTTATGTTAAGAAAAAGCATCTTGGTTTTCTTTTTTAAATGCTGAAATCACTTTGTGCTGACACAAAGTCACAACTAATTGAATTATCTTGCACGAGCATCCCAAGTCAACTTGGGGTATTATGGGAACCAGTCAACTGTACCAGTGCCACTACTCTGGGAATAACTCCTATTCTCAAATGCTTCCTAACAGCATTACACAAAATTGTACAGAAACGAGGCATAATGGGAACTGTGGATCATGCATAATCCCCAAAGCAATAAATCTCCTGCATCAGGACAAAAAACATATTAGATAAGAAACCTGCTATAATGGTATTTAAGCTATTTTTGAGTGTAGTGCAGATAGCCTGCACACCAGTGTAGTGCAGTGAGGCCTGGGGGGGGGGGCAGTCTTTGGCCAAGGGACGCCGCTGCCGCCTGAGCCCCTGCTCCACTTGCTTTCCCACTGGCACCCCTGACTTCCCGCCACCCGTTGGGGGCGCTGCCAGCAGCAGCTGCGCAATGCCACACCATGAGGGAGCCCCAGCCATGGCAGCCGCTGGAGAGGATCAAAGGTGAGCTGGCGGCAGAGTAGCCCCCGAGGCAGCAGCTGGGGTGGAGGATGAGCCGCCGCCCAGTATCGACTGATCTACGGACTGATACCGATCCCCGGCCCGGGGACCACTGGTGTAGTGGTTAAAGTGTCAGACTGGGCTCTGGTAAACCCAGGTTCAAATCCCCACTCTGCCATGGAAGCTTGTGAGGTGACATTGGGCCAGTCACACCCTCTCAGCCTAAACTACATCAGATGGCAATGATGAGGATAAAATAGGAAAGGAGAACAATGAAAACTGTCAAGCTAAAGCGGCTGCAATGCACTTCCATGATGACATTAAAACAGTCTTAGGCAATTCTCAAAGGAAGTCTGTAAGGAGTTTTATTGCACCCAAAAAGAGCACAAGCAAGCAAACAGTTACAGCAGGAAGATTATTGCTAAAGACAAAGCACAAGGGCAACCAGGATACATACAGGTTTCAGCCCATAACCCCGACTCAGTCACACATTTACTCACCAAAACCTTTTCCCATAGAAAGGCCCTTTCATCCTAAAAGTGAAAGCAACTCACAATTTAGCACCTGGGTGCTAAACATTCCCCAAGGACACTTATTCCCTTCAGATACTACACAGGCCTTCTACAGAAGCTAACAAGTCATAAGCACATCTGGCCTTGACCCTGGCTTGGTGGAATGAGATCCCAATTGAGATCAGGGCCTTGTCAGAACTTTGACAGTTCTGCCGGGCCTGTAAAATGGAGCTCTTCCACCAAGCCTTTGGTTGTTGCCAGCGTGGATACAACAGAACAAATCAGGGCTTTTGGCATTGCTGTTTTCCCTTGCATTCACAGCGCATTTCCATTGTTTTTTTAAAGCCATTTCCTATCAAGTTCACCACACACCACATTTGGGATTAATTTTGGCTTCTGTATAGCTTTCCCTCACTTCAGCCTTCAATTCACTTTCTGGCTGGTTTATCTCCAGCTTATTTGAAAGTCCTTTTGGGGCAGATCTCCCCCCCCCCCCGCCCACTCAAAAGCTGAAATTTAATCAAATGCATAAAGATTCCTTTGGACTAGTTTCACCTGCCTTTTTCCTCCCCTCAAGAGAACACCCTGCCACTCCAACACTGCCCACATTGTACTTGTACCTCCCACTCCATACCTTCCTTCTCCCTTTTTAGGTTTACAATCTCCATCTGTTACTGTTTCCTAGCTTCCGAATATTTTCATTGTATACACTTTGAGTCACAAAGTAAGGGGTGTTTTTTTTTTTTTGAGCAATCACACATCTACAGCCACAGGGTTATAATGTTCTGAGGGAGTGGGGTATGCAAGCAACGCAATAGTTCAAATATCCTCCATCGTCCAATGAACATGCCTCTGGCAAAATTGACCAACTGGTAGATTCACACAATTGGGGTGTGATTCTTCTGAGTTTAACGCAGGGGCTATACTCTGGGAATCCATGCAGAAGAATCAGAGAAACCATAAAGGTGCAGAGTCTACGTACAACATTTGAATTAAGTCATACCGATCTGAATTTAGTGAAAACTGAGAATAAGCTATGTGTGCAGAAAGGACTTCAGTCTTCTACAATTTTAATTTGCTTATTCTGAAATGTCCCTTTGTGTTCAGTGCAGTTTACTTTTAAGTAAGCATGCAGGATTGCAGCATAAATCACTTGACTGTTAGACTATACTTCTTCACAGCACTCTATGTGGGCAATGAGAGTGTAAACTATGGGTTGGATCACTTCTGTTAAATAAAGAGCTTTGCTCTGTTGGAAGTGAGCTCCTCAATTAGTAGAAGGGATTGGTAAAAGCCAGCCCTAATAGTGCAGGGAGTGCATCACATCACATAATAATTGCATAGAGAGTTGGGAAAGAAACAAAGATATTTTATGTACTCACTGACCCAACTGTCAGCAATATTAATATATTTGTTCATATACAGAGACATTTTTGTTAGGAACATTTGTTCATCGCCTTCCTTCTGATTAGATCTCTGTTTGAAATCTAGTAACTGAGAGAGGTGACCAAGAGGGAGGAGCTCATGGACATGAGCACCAATTTTTTAAAAGGTTATTTTCCATCTTTTAAAAAGGCACAGCTAGGTAAGCAGATTCCTGCACGGCTTTTTTTTTTTTTTACAATTGCTTCTTAAAATCATAAACATTTAGTAACTCTGAGGTCAATCAATCAGCACTGTCGTCTTTAAAAATAATACCTTTGCCAGATCTGGGAGAGGGCTACTTTCCTTTCTCCGATATGCCACATTGGTCGATTCAATCTCCTTAACTTCAAAGCTGAAAAAGTAGAGAAGTTGAATTTAGTTATTGTAATTAATTTGAAGTAGTTATGGTACTAAACATAGGGATCAGTTCCCCTTTATGTTATTTTCCCATATCAGTCACTGTGATATTTAACAATGTTTTCTCACCTAGATTACACCAGTGAATGAATACTGGAGAATCTTTGCCACCCTTCCTCTCTGCAAATAATTATGTCAGTAATTTTTCAAAAGAGTTTTACTCCTCCAACATAACCACTGGAATGAAATTATATCTCTCATGTGATTCAATTAAAATCTTTAGTTATTTGTCCACATTTCACTCACGACACTAGTTCTGCTCCAGCTATTACCAAAAGACACACAAACATGCAGCACAATTCTGTATGTGGCTCTCCGTGAACCTATTTATATGAATGGAGCTTGTTTAGAAAACTATTATGAGAATTGGGCTATCAGGTAGTAACACACTGGCTGCAATCAAGATCTGTCAAATGTACTTTAAATCAGTGGTCCCCAACCCGCGGGCCACGGCCCAACGCCGGGCCGCAAAGGCCTTGGCGCCGGGCCGCAGCTCCCTCTTCCCACCCCCCCTGAAGCGAGAAGCTCGCCAGGCCGCGAGCAAACTGGCTGCCGAAGCGGCTGATTAGCTCGCGGCCCGGAGGGGCCGGGAGAGGGAGCCGCGGCCGCCGGCATGGCAGTGGCGCAAACGAGCACGCACAGACTGCTGGGCGGAAACGCGCGTGCGCGGCAGTCCACGCATGCGCGTTTGCGTTGGGGCTGCTGCGCGTGCGCGGGGCCCCGGGCTGCCCTCTCCCGCCACTCCGGAGCAGCGGTCCGCGGCAACCGGAAGGTTGCGGACCACTGCTTTAAATTCTCATAAAACAAAAAGCCCATATCTTGCTTGTACTAAATTATATTTAGAATCTGAGAATAGGCCAGTTACTGCTGAACAGAGTGTTCATGACCCAGATTATCACTTTTGATACAGAAAAATATTACAATTCACTGATTCTTTCACAGAATGTTCCACAAGTATAACCACTGCAGGTACTGGAATGAGATATCGTATTTTAAAGGAGAAAATAAGGACATTTAATACTGTTCTCAGAGCTAAACAAAAGCTCTGTCAGCAATGGGGGAAAAAACTAAGGAAAAATGAATGACACTGCATGAGAGCAGTAATTTTCCACAAAAGTTCTTCTATTCACAAGAACTCACTTCAAGAAGGACGTAGATAAAATTGAAAGTGTATAGAGGAGAGCGACAAGGATGATCTGGGGCCAAGGGACCAAACCCTATGAAGATAGGTTGAGGGACTTGGGAATGTTCAGCCTGGAGAAAAGGAGGTTGAGCGGGGACATGATAGCCCTCTTTAAGGAGAAGAAGAAGAGTTGGTTCTTATATGCTGCTTTTCCCTAGCCGAAGGAGGCCCAAAGCGGCTTACAGTCGCCTTCCCATTCCTCTCCCCACAACAGACACCCTGTGGGGTGGGTGAGGCTGAGAGAGCCCTGATATCACTGCTCGGTCAGAACAGTTTTATCAGTGCCGTGGCGAGCCCAAGGTCACCCAGCTGGATGCATGTGGGGGAGCGCAGAATCGAACCTGGCATGCCAGATTAGAAGTCCGCACTCCTAACCACTCCACCAAACTGTATCTGAAAGGTTGTCATTTGGAGAAGGGCAGGATTCTGTTCCCGTTGGCTGCAGAGGAAAGCACACGCAGTAATGGGTTTAAACCAGTGATCCCCAACCTGTGGGCCGCGGGCCGGTGTTGGGCCGCGGCGGCCATGGCGCCGGGCAGCGGCTCCCTCTCCCCGCCCCCCTGCAGTAAAAAACTTCCCAGGCCTCAAGCTTGCAGCCCGGGAAGCTTCTTACTGCGGGAGAGCGGGGAGAGGGAATCAGGGCCAGGCCGCGCATCGCGCATGCGCGGCCCGCAGGCGCGGCCCGATGCCCTGCCGGTCCCCAGCCTCAGAAAGGTTGGGGACCACTGGTTTAAACTACAAGTACAACGATATAGGCTATATATCAGGAAAAAAAATTCACAGTTAGAGTAGTTCAGCAGTGGAATAGGCTGCCTAAGGAGGTGGTGAGCTCCCCCTCACTGGCAGTCTTCAAGCAAAGGTTGGATACACACTTTTCTTGGATGCTTAGGGCTGATCCTGCGTTGAGCAGGGGGTTGGACTAGATGCCCTGTATGGTCCTTTCCAACTCTATGATTTTATGATTCTATATAAAATATAGGCAGTAATACAAGATAGTACAATCAAATGAGTTTGCAGTTGCACTACCCTCAGGTTCTTACTGCAGATACTGTGTCACGGTAAAATCATCTACTTCCACATTTATTTTAACATCTCTATTAGAAGGTCAGAAATATTACTATAAAGATGAGCATTCAACATCTACTGCAGAGGTAACCAACTTTTCGAGAACTTCAAAGGCAGACAGTGACAGGCAAGCTGCACATTTATTAGTATAACCAGCATATCATTTTCATGATGAACATGGCAGGTGCCAAACTTGTTAACTGAAATACTGCAATTTTTTTCAAGGTCTGATTTGTATTTCCTGCATTTGATTAAAACAGTATCAGCTAAGGTTATAGAAAAAACATAGAATCAAAACGTGTTCTGAATCCAGAGATGCTGGAAATACAGAGAACTGCACAAGGAATTCAATCACATCACATAATCTGTAAAATATTTTCTTTTTTTGTAAAGTATATATACAAATACACAATTACATTTTCAAAGTCTGTGGAAAACATTTGGCCAAGTGCATTTCCCTACCTTTGTTCTTCATAACAATCCCTTGGAAGCATACAGAAAAAAGCCCATCCCCTCTTTTCCGCTATTTAAGCACTCCACCCACATTGTGTACACAAAATCTGTTTGCAATGCTGAGCACAAATGCTCGGATCTTAGAAGGAAACTGAGCACTGGCAAGAGAACAGAGATATATTAGTTTTGGCAATATGGTTGGGTGGGTATGGAAGGAGAAAGGCAAGGATTCCGGAGACCAGATTTGGACATCTCAGAATTGTGCAAGATAACATAATTGCAAGACTAATATTTAAAAACAGTGTTATTTAACCTTGTTAATAACTGCTCTGAATATGTCAGATTCCCAGGTTAAGTACTTGAATAGGACACTGGAGAAAGAATGACAGAGAACAGGAATAAGGGGGAAGACCCAAATAACTTGAGATAGACCAAAGTTACACACATATACACTCCTCCCAATGTCTTATGGACACCTGCTTCAATAGCTACTGTGGAAGCACTCATCCTGTATCAAGTACATTTGTACAGAATCTGCAAAAGACTACTCCCTACAAGCCTTCAAGTTTTGCAATTTTAGGAACTATTACCCAAGTTCAAATTACCTAAAAAGGGTATGCCAAAGATAAAATGTGGTAATAAGCTACCTTATCCTCCTTCATTTGTACAAAGCTGAGTTTCACGAGAATTACCAATTGCATTGGTTCTTCTAGCATATTATTTAGGATTTTTTAAAATCTTTATTAAATGGCTATCACACTGTTTACTATGATCTTTTAGCCATTTTGGGTTTTTAATGTACTAATTATAACTTGTACTTGCAGTTTCACTTTGGATCAATGCTCAGACATTACACCATTTCTTGTTTCCATTTCTACAGTTCCAAAATTAATGACAAACAGACCAAACAGTTACTGGATAAACTTGGTCTTAAAGAGACTGAGGAAAGCTGAGCTAAAGAAAATGAAAACACATTTCTGAGGTAGCTGCACATTAACACATAGAACAGAACAGCAGCTGGGAAGCCAGAAACCATGAATAAAATTCAGTATAAACTGTAGCATTTTGAGGAAAGCAATGTTTTTTTATCATACTGTTTACAGTTGTTCTTTTACAATGCAGCAGAAATTAGTAAAACAGACATGATTTCTATACTTATGAAAGGTGTTTAGTCTAATTTCCAAATAACCAATTTCTGAATATACTACATGAAATGGTAAATGTGCTTTACCTCCTCAGATGTATCACTCATACAATCTGTACTAATTTATCGGGATTAAAACTAGTATACGTGTCAAGATAATGTCTGCCGTACAATATGTATAGCTGCCCTAAAGCTGGTAAGCACTAGCAATAGCTCCAAGTTAAGAAGATGCAACATTAAGGCACAACACTTCATAGTCTACAGGAAAAAGGATAAATACACAATGCTGAAATTCTTCCACTCACTAAAGAACATATCAGCCTGATCCTAAAGAAAAATCTATCGATTTTAAAGGCCAGATTAATTTTTCTTATACATTACATACTCCTGTTAATTTTACCTGGAATTAAATGGTTCTCTCTACAACAGAAAGAACACACATTTGTAAAATACTATTCAAACCTATCTAAGTTTTCAGTATGCAATTGATTAGGTTTGATTAAAATATAGTCATTGTTAAGGGCATTTGGAAGAGGGGGAAAAGCACTGCCGTGCTCAAAACCTCAGAATTTCACAAAACTGACAATGAACCTTTTAGAAAGCTTCCTCCAAATATCACTTCTAATTCTAAAAATATTATTGACCAATATTATTCAAAAGAACCAATCTGCAGTGTATATTAATGACAGGCTTTATTTTTGCAGAGCTTTTGAATATCAGGATTATGGCAGATTACACTGAGTTTTTCCTTCTAGCATCTGTCAAGCACAACTACTACTATTAATATAAGATGCATTAGACAAATAGGTCAGATGCGGGTTTTATACTTTTTGAATTATAAATAATGCTTCTGGTGATTATAGTGCATTCTAAAACATATCTGGTAGTATATAGCTTCTATGACAAGTAAGGCAGAAGCAATAACTTCCAAGTAAAGATTATGTAAAGATGTAAAATTCCCAGTAGTTTTGAAGCCGTGGGGAAAGGCTGGAAAAAACTGAAATACATGCAGTGTAGTATTTTACTTGTTTAATAACAGGGAAAGTGGAATGTATAAAACTTAGCATCTAAAATTGTACTGTTTGTCATATTTATGAAATGTAAGGAGTTCTACAAGCAAACTGCAAATATACCCAATATTAAATGACTGCTGCAAACTTATGCTATATGTGCATACTACCATCTTTAAGGTAAGAAAAAATAGAAGCAGAACTAAGCACACACACACCCATTTTGTAATGAACAAAAGTATTATTTGTACTGAAAAAATCTTAAATAATCACAATAGGAGTACCAGCATATTTGGATATTGAGTTACAGTATAGTTCTCTATTGACAAATACAAGTGTTGAGCAGCTTGGAGTAGTGGTTAGGCGTGTGTACTTCTAATATGGTGAGCCGGGTTTGATTACCCACTCCCCCACATGCACCCAGCTGGGTGACCTTGGGCTCACCACAGCACTGATAAAGCTGTTCTGACTGATCAGTAATATCAGGGCTCTCTCAGCCTCACCTACCTCACAGGGTGTCTGTTGTGGGGAGGGGAAAAGGAAGGCAACTGTAAACTGCTTTGAGATGCCTTCTGATAGAGAAAAGTGACATAAAAGAACCAAATCTTATACTGTGAACAAATCCTACATTTGTAAAGACTCAATCATAAGTAAAGTCAACAATCATACAACAAAATTAATCTGTTATAAATACATTTATGTGTACAGGTAGGAGGGATCTTGAAAATCTTGGAAGTTAAGCAGGGTTAGTACTTGTAATACCACCAAGGCAGTCTTTGCAGAGGAAGGAAGTGGCAAACAACCTCTGTGCCTCATTTGCCTTGAAAACCCCTTGCAGGGGTCTTCATAAGTTAGCTGAGACTTGATGGTAGGGAGAGAGAAATATGATGGGCCAGGAGAAGAATAACCATAGAGAACCCCCTCTCTGTGCACAGAATAGTAAGGCACATGCCTCTTCATTAAGGTCTGTGAAATATCTCATTGTCCCTATGCACTATCCTCAGGCTACAAAAAAATCCACCGAGCAACTAACACCAGTAGACCATTCAGGAAGGGATCATTACAAAAAAAAAAAAAAAATTATACCACCTTTCTACACTACCAGAGTCCAGAAGGCAGAAAGTATAGAATTAAAAACAAACTTGAAAAGATTTAAACAATTAAAAATATACAGTTTAAATCATAAAACCAATTTCATAACAAATATACAACTGATACTAGAAGGGGGCCCAGTAAGCACTAGAGAGGTATGCCAGAGGAAACAAAAAGCATTTATGCAGAGATGGAAGGAGACAGCCTTTCTCTCACTTCTCTACACAGTTACAGGCTCCTTTTGTCATTCTGTCCACCTTCATCTGGAAAGGGTAGCCATAAAATTGCAGGGCTTTAAGATCTCCTGGGATTAGCAACATCACAATTCCAGGGGGCTATTGCCAGCTGGTTTAACAGAGCCAAAAGCAGGAACTCTCCTTCCTTCAGTACTAGGTTTCTGCAGGAAGACTCCTTGATATGGACACCTCATGACAGAGATGGAAATAAATATGGTTCTTTTGGTTGATTGCAACGGGAGGGCAGCTGTGCAAGCCACTGCTCAAACAGTTCAGTGCAACTTACAGAGTTCAATAATAAAATAAATATTTCCCTGTATCCAAACAAGTGTTCCTGAAAGCCAGTGCAGGCAAGATTTGAAAATGAAGATTTAACTTTCGTGGCATCCTTAATATAATCAGTGCACTACTTCAAATACCTGATTACAACTTACTGAGTAGCGTAACTTGAAGCCTACTCTATGAAGCTAACTTCATAGGGTAGTTGAGTTGGTCTGCAGTAGAACTCTACAAGATTGGGGGGGGGGTATAAGCTTTCAAGACTCTCTAAGATTCTACTGGACTTGAATCTAGTTTAGCTGACATTACTTAATAATCTTTTTAAAGCCATAGTATTATGTGTCACATCTCAACCATGTGCATTGCTCAACAAAAATTGGAACAAGATGTCAAATTACTATATAACTTCTTTGAAGCAGCAACCAAAGTCACTTGATTTCAATTATAGTTTAACTAAGATTCAAATTAATATCTGACTAAACAAGTCTGTTTAAGTGGCACAATTGCTTGATGACTAGATGAGTAAACAAAAGTTCTACCCTTCAGGTAAGTAGAAACATGCAAGTGGAGATATACATATACAATGTTAAAAATATAAGCTACATTCAGCAAATCAGCACATTAAGTGAGCTGAAAAAACTATTTCCATCTTCACTTGGCCTGGATAATGGCTCCATATTTTGACCTGGCCACACAGATACATGTCATTGCGACTGCAAGGCTACTTTTTTGTAACATGCTCTGCATGCCCATGACAACAACCTAGAAATTCTTGCTGGTACAGAATGCTGCAGCTCATTTATGATTATTATTTATTACATTTCTTATCCACCACTCCCAGCATGCTGGCTCGAGGCAGGTTACAAAGTAAAGATAAAAACCCCACAACAGTAAAACCCCAATAAAATCCATTAAAACAACAACCAATAAAAAACCCCAACATGGTGTAAAAATAATCCTACCCCATAATGGAACGAATGCCACTGGGCAGCAGTGTCAACAATCACCAAGGTGGCTGAAAGATGGTATGACATGCTTCCTGAGGGGGCACCAATCAAATCTTTCTCCAACACTGGCCTCAAATGTAGATCTGGCAGAAGAACTCCATCTTGCAGGCCCTGTGGAAAGCTGGCAGCTTCCACAGGGCCTGCAGCTCTCCAGGGAGCTCATTCCACTAGGTAGGGGCCAGGATCTTGGAGATGCTGAGTTTCAGGCGACTCTGCTCAAGCTATCCAGCTCATTCCCCACTGCCACCCTCTGGGTTCGGTTCAGGAGAAAGGAGAGTAGCCAATAAAGTGCTGTGACCTGTATCCCCATCCCGGAGAGATGGTGAACAAGTAATGCATGGATGACCACATCAAATGAGGCCATCAGATCTAACATAATGAGTATGGCTGACCTGCCTGATCCAGCTGGTGCTTGGGGTCATCCATTAGGGCAACCAGCATCGCCTCCACACTGTAGCCAGGACAAAAGACAGAATGGTATGGATCAAGAGCTGAAGTTTCTTCCAAGAATGCTAGGAGCTGGTCCGCAGCAGCCGTTTCAACCACCTTACCCAGAAACGCAAGATGTGAGACTGGGTGGTAGCTGGCTGGTCCTGTGAGTCCAGCGATGGTTTCTTGAGAAGAGGGAGAACCATTGCCTCCTTCAGCAGCTTAGGGAACTCCTCAGTAGACAAGGAGACTTATCCGCTGGCTGTCCCCCTGAGAAGCCAAGATGGATAGGGATCAAGAGGACAAGTGGTTGCCCTCACTGCCCCCAACAACTTGTACACTTTGGTAAACAAGAGCCGCCTGAAGCCGATCAGGAATTACAACTATTCTTTAGTCCCCAATTAATTCAACTCAAGGTCTTATGATCCACTTATCTACAGGACCCCTGCCTACTCTATATATTTCATTAAGACAACTTTGCTAAACAATACCTCCTGTAGGTGCCAGTTGATGACAATGGCAATCTGTACCTGAGTCTTCTCTGTTGTGGTCCCCTACCTGGTGGAAAGGTCTTCCTGATGACATTAGGAAGCCAGGAACATTTCTATCATTCTTCAGAACATGTAAAAGAGAACCGTTCATGAGGGTACTTTTTAAAATAAAGGACAAGGATTATAGGAAAAGGAAAGGAGGCACTACTAAAGAAATCATTGCCCTATGTCCCCTACGGGGCTTTATCTTCTGCGGGTACCAACTTGTTGGTGGCTCCTGGCCCCCGGGAAGTTCCCCTGGCCTCAACCAGGGCCAGGATTTTTTCGATCCTGGCCCCAACCTGGTGGAATGAGTTCCCGGAAGAGCTGAGGGCCCTGCAGGAGCAGTCTATGTTCCACAGGCCCTGTAAAACAGAGGTCTTCCACCAGGTCTATGGTTGAGGCCAGGGTATGGAAGATCAGATGAGCCCTTCCAGGAGAGATGACCACCAGGCCAGACCACCGCCTTGTGGTAGATGGCTGGCATCCGTGGATTCCCATAGGATGGCATTGAGAGGAAGTGAGTTGTGCAAATGTGGAAGGATAGGTTTTTTGCCACCAGGGTATGTAAATTTTAATGGGGCATTATAATTCTTGCATTTTATGTGGGGTTTTTACTATGTAACCCGCTGTAAGATGGCTTGCCAATAGCAGCGGGAAATAAGTATAACAACAACAACAGTTTAATGTTTGAAAAGTATGGAACAGTTTTCCCTCCCTTTCCCTGCTCACACTGCATTGTTTATTGGATAATTATTGTTTTTATGTCATTGTTCTCTATCTGCATAATCTGATTTTACTACATCTATTACATTAGTTTTATAATTCTGTAATCTTCCTTGGGTCTCAACAAGAAAGCAGACAGTAAGTAAGTAAAGTGGATTTGGGACTCTAAAGTTTAGAGGAGGAATATAAAGAAAGGTAAGCTATAAGTGAACTATTATTAAGAAAGTTTCAGCTTGCCCAAATGTAAGTTTCAGGGAGAGTTATCCTCCAATAGCAAATGAAGTTTTAAAGCCTACTCCTTTCACCCAAATCTTTCTCTCTATATATACCATCCTCCCTTACAGTTCAGGGCAGTTACACAGAACATAAAGATAGTACAGCATAATTCATAATGTTGAGTAAAACAACAACAGTGGTTTTTCATAACTGGTAATAACAATTTCTATAACATTTCCTGTAACATTTCCATATAACAATTTCCATATAACAATTCTAATACTAATGTTGACAACATTAATTTGCTAATTCCACAGGCAGATCAGTTCGGAGTTCAGTACATAGGTAGGATTTTTTCTGGGGATCCAGTTAATACTGTTGGTTTGGTCAGCCTCATCCCAATGTCTGGCGGAAGAGCTCCAATTTGGAGGCCCTGTGGAACTGTTGTAACTTTGGCAGGGTCCTGGTCTCTTCAGGGAGCTCATTCCACCAGGTGGAGACCAGGTCAGAGAAAGCTCTGGCCCTGGTTGAGGTCATACATGCTTCTTTGGGGGGCAGGGGACACCAGCCAGTTGGAAGTGGCAGAGCACAGAGCTCTTTTGGGGGAAGGGGCGTAGGCAGTGAAGCAGTTTCTCAGGTACACTGGACCCAGACCCCTGTATGGCCTTAAAGGTGATTACTAGAAGTGGGGAAGGCAATAGACAGCCTATCTGCATCTCTAGAATCTTCACTCTAAGGATGCCTATTGTACGCACTGCAAAATTTTTAAAACCAGTCCTTTCAGTAATGCTATTCATTAACTGAAATATTATATCAACATAGAAACATTATTTAACTACGTCCTCTGGTTCAATTTCTTTAGTTAACAGAACTGTCACTGACTTCCACTTTGTTGTAAGCAACATTTAAACATATTTCTGTGTGTGTGTGTGTGTGTGGAGGTTAGTAAAGCTTTCAGCCAACAAATTCCAAATGGGTTAGTGTGCAGCAGGAAAAATAAACGATCACGAAGCACCTCAACAACTTTCCATTCTACCATAAACGTTTGCAGACCAAAGTCACGAAAGATGTAGTAAGTAGATCCTCGACAAAGATTTCTATACAAGGTTATGGAGAGGCAAAAAAACCGTCGACTTAAAACCACAGTCCCACAACCCTCTAATTGGTCAAAAGCTCTGCCCCATAATAAACTGTCGGAGGCTGAGGTGATTTTATTTTCTTGGAGGAAAGAATGAGGTCAGAAAGAAACAATTCGCCGGGCTTGTGTGCCCAAATCACCGTCTCCGCACGATCACGAAGTTTTGAGAGTTTTCCTCCAACTCGCCGGTGGGCTGTGACACTCCTCGAGCCACCCCTCCAGCCTCTACCCGGGCCAGAGAGGGGCTACCGCCACCCCTTCCGACCCTGCGAACACCCCTTCTGCACCGTGAAGCAATACAGGAGAGGCAAGCAGCCAAGGCTAGATGACAAGGGCGGGGGAGGAAGCAAGGGAAGGGGTGAGCCATCCGAGCCACGCACAGAAGGCAAGCCGCGCGACGCCGTCCGCCCAAACTTTTGCCGGCGCTCTTCCCTTACCTGCCTGTTTCCTGGGGGGCTCCTTTGCCCTCTTCCTCGGGCTCCTTGGATGCGCTCCTGTGGAAAAGTCGGGAGAAGCTGCTGTGCCAGGAGGAACCGGCTCTCCTCCGGCTACTCCCCGCGGACATCTCCGGGAACGGCTGAAGGCGCCAACCGTCGCCCCTTTCGCCCGATTTCGTGCCACGAGGAGGACCCCTTCCCGCGCTGTCCGTGGCGGGGAAAAGCCCTCGCTCCTGAGTTCCTAGTCCATCCGCGCCAGCGGGACAGGCAGAGCGGTTTCCCTTCTTCCTCCGGGACGGGCTGCAGGCAGCTCCCCTCAGCTGCCCGCCCCTCAGGGAGGAGCCACGGCTGCGAACAGAGCCGCTCGCCCTCTCACTAGGCAGCCGTAGCTGGGGTTCCCGCGCGCCTCGGCCCGGCTTTGGGCGTGACGTTTCCGCCTCCTCCCGCTCTCGGTTCCGCCAAGAACTTCAGGTTGGCCGAACTCCTGCCTTCCCTTCCAAGGAGAAGCAGGGACTGCCAATGGGCGCACGGCTCCCCGACGGCCACGTGAAAGGGGCGGGGACTCGAGTCCGCGGCGCAACAATGTGGGCAAGAGCGCCAGCATTTCCTTTGGGTCAAGCGGGAGGGTGAAAAGCCTTCCCCGCGCGCCACTTCAAGAGCTCCCCTTTCTTTTCACAAATTGGTGAGGTGATAGGAATTGTAATCCACGTTAGTAGTGACTGTGAATACAGAACCGAGTATACCGAAACGTCGTGAACATGCAGAGATCCAGATCTCTTCCCCACCCCCCATGTGCGCCTTCTTTCTAAATTGGCACGAGAAAGGGATGCCCCCCAAAAGGGGTGTCCATATCCTGAAGAGCTCTTAACATCTGTAGCGTGGCTCTAAGTTTGTTTGAAAAAACCACAAAGACGTCGACAGAAGTTCACCCTGGCCCTACTCACTTTCTAAAAATACTTAAGCACCAGGTAAGACATTGTTGGCCACCACTCAGCACCCCTGGTCTACATGCAAAACAATGTGAGCGAGGTGGTAAAACAAGCTGTGCTATTTCAGGTAGGGAGAGGCACATTCTTAATTATGTCCCATGTTAAAAAACAAACTAGCTCTTCTAAAAACTTCCACCGGATTACAAAAATTAGCACACCAGGCTGACCTAGCCCTTTACATACAATGTTAATTTTCTCCTCAGAAGAAATTGAGAGTGCATGGGAAAGGTTAACAATGGCATCTCTTCCCTGTAGTCTGAAAAAGGACATGTACTATTTCATTCAGCTACGTGTCTAGAGCAGCAGGACAGCATGTAGTTAAAGAATAGAGTCTTTAGTGATTTTGAGTGTGTACCAGTATTATAGATTGAATAATTGTGAAAGTTGTATTTACTGTCCACCCACTATTCCTAAATTGACAATCTAGACATGCAGTTTGGCACACCAAAGTCAACTGAAAACAATGGACTTCAATACACTTAAGTCAACATATGATGATGCAAGGTGGTTTGTCATTTTTATCACAGAAGTGTCAATCTCATTGACATGTCATTTTGTCAGGCTGGGCCACTGTGCCATAAAATTTAATGCCAGGTACTGGAGTTACAAACTTTATAATGAACAGTGGCTGGCAAATTTTAATTTGATGTGTCCTTACTGCAAGGCCCCAAGGGCTGGGGTACAGAGGAAAATTCATATGGGCAGATTGGAGACCTAGTGGTGCAGCACTGAATAGATGTCCCCATGATGCCTGGAGGGGAGACAACCCCCTCCGCAGCTGCTCCTGCCATCAGTGCTGTGAGCAAAGACCCCAGTGTTAAAATGCAAAGCACCCTTGTGTTGGGAGCTTCCTGCTGCCCTCAAGCCACCATGGAAGGGTTGAACTAACCCCCCCCCCCATTGTGGAAATGGTGGGGACAGTGGTTCAGGCACAAGGCCAAACACACAATGGGACCCAGGCCAAGCAAAACACGATAAGCTTGAGATACCTGTGCAGTAGCAGCCACCTCTGGCCAAGGTCTATAGTTGATCCATAGCATGGAAAGCCATGTCACCCCTATGTGGTGGTGGCTGCCCCAGGGTGAAAGCCATTGGATTGTCTAATGGGGAAACAGTTTCTGAATAAACAAGGCTGCATGTGTGGCAGAGGCCCCAAGGCAGCCAATTACAAATATGGCCAGATATTGCCACCACAGCCCCCCCCCCCACGAGGTAGTAGCTACTAAAGGCCGATGGCCACCAGGTGTTCAATGGGAAGGGGAGGGCTGGCCACCAAGTTGCGTGCTTGGTGGCAAGACTAGGCTCACAATATGTGGAGGAAAGTGCCAAATATCAACCCCCTGTGGTCTAAAGCACAGCTGCCACATGCGGGGCATGAATATGGCAGCTGCACTGGCTACCAGCATGTCCCAGCAGGAGATCCTCTAAACACCCCCCCCCCCTGCAAATACCTATCCCTGTGGCCATCTGTGGTTGTATCCTCGGAACTATATACTGATTAAGAAGGCATGCAACTTTACATTGGAATCCTGAATTGGCATGAATGCGGTTGTGGTTACTCACAATTTGTCAATGAGATTGCCACTGAAGCAAAGGGGTTCTGCTTAACTGCTGCAGATGAGGTTGTGCCACCCTGCTGAAGCTACAATTGGAGTGGTTCTGCCCACTTCCCCCCACCCCCATCCTCTTGTTCCCTCCATCAAAGGCCCTGGACCTTCCTGGCTTATCTGATTTACTTAAATCATGTCTGACTCTCCCTAAAATATAAATAAATAACATCAGGAAACGGTGTGTTATTTCCTTAGGAGCAATATTTAAATACCAACACAATCTGCATTTAAAGAAAGAAGGTGTGTTTTTTCAAGAACTAGATACAGGGCGTACAGGAAAAACAAGTTAATATGGTAGTGTAAAGTTGTCCCCCCATTTATCACAAAGTTATCTTAAACTCAGGCAGTCTAGCCATGCTCATACATCCTACGGTATTCTAAACTCCCATTGTAAAGCACTGCACATGCAACTGCTTTTAATGACCTTACAGAAAACATAGAAAGCCTGCTTCTCTCTTGGGCTTCCAGGAAAACCTGCAAAGCAGAAAAAGCCCTCTTAAGTAGACCTTTACTGAGGATTTTATGATACTTGTTTTGATGTTTTAAATATGGTGGTGTGTTTTCTTAATTGTCTGCTTTTTTGTAAGGCCCAGTGAGTCCTTCAATGAGTGGGAAAGTACAGTATCTGAATCTTTAATAAATTCAAAGAAAATAGAAGTAAACTGGAAAATGCAGTTGCTACTTTTCAGAGCTCCATTTACTCCCCATGCTGACTCTATTCCAATAAAATAT
Source organism: Paroedura picta (assembly GCF_049243985.1). Taxonomy (NCBI): domain Eukaryota; kingdom Metazoa; phylum Chordata; class Lepidosauria; order Squamata; family Gekkonidae; genus Paroedura; species Paroedura picta. Next base: position 41,533,998 of record NC_135374.1, on the reverse strand, counting down.
TGCTATTCAGAGACAGATCAATGATGCCAAGTGAATGTATGTAGTTATTACATAAGCAAGTGAATGTATGTAACAAATGTCTCTAGTTATTATTTGAGTAATAGATAATTTACAGTAATCAAGGAAGGGGAACACTAGAAATAATCTATTACAGTTCTAGCAGCAGTACCAACAAACATAACTGCAAACAATAGAATAATATAGAAAGATATTCAGAATAGTCTTGGCTCCACATGTGCCCAACGGTGATTTGAACCTGTGTTTTGTGGACAGTTGATCCCACTCCACATGACCAAGTCTTTTAAAATTGCACCCATGCCTTATAATAGTTGAAAAAAATTCCTTGTCATCATAACCGATCTATTTCTCCATTAACAGAGCTGGATCAAGACCCCCCCCCCCCCCCACACACACAAGGGTCTTAACCAGGTCAGCAAGAAAAAGACCCAATGCATCAAAATAGCCAGAAAATCAGCCTTAACAACCAGTATCTCTAGATTCAGTTCTGGATTGATCTCACTTAGCCATACTAATTGTAACCTTGCTGTAAAGTGCCCTGTAACATTTGCAGTCATCTAACGGTCATGACTGGGGAAGGCACTGGCAAACCACCCCGTATTGAGTCTGCCATGAAAACGCTAGAGGGCGTCACCCCAAGGGTCAGACATGACTCGGTGCTTGCACAGGGGATACCTTTACCTTTTTAACTGACCCAATATCTCTGCATTACAAAAGAAGTGGCAGATCTGTGAGGACTCATGGGTACAAGACAAGTCTGATCACCCCACTTCTGTCCCCCCCACAGGCAGCCTCCTCACTCATTCGTATTTGTTTCCCCATTCCCCCCTTTCTGTTTTCCTTCTTCACCATTTCTGCTCTCCCAGATTGGCTCTCTGCTTGCCAACTTATCCTCTCATAGTATTTGCTCTCCATTTCTGTCCCCCATATTGTCAGCTTTCTGCTTACTCCTCTCCCCTATCACTGGCTCTCTGTTCACTTCCCCACATATCGCAGGCTCTTTGCTCTTCTCTCCAACCCCCATTTTGTTTGCTCTCTGGACTCATCTTCCCTCCCATCATCAGCTTTCATCTCCCCCCCCCATCCTCAATACTCTGCTTGCCTGGGCCTGCTTGCTTGTCTGCTCACTTCCTTCCATCCTCAGCAGGGTACTTGGTATCCGTGGTGCAGTGCTCTCCAAGTCACCTGCCACTGCAGTCACCAGGCAGCTGTTTGCTGTGGACATAGGTGGGCCCAGAGCTGCTCCTGGCATCTGTTGTGTCTGGGGTGGCTCCTGGCTGACGCTACCAACACTGCTAGCTCTAATGGCTAGTGCTTTATTTAACAAGTGTATGTGTGTGTGTGTGTGTGGGGGGGTGTAAACCTTTCCAATATATTTTTTTAACATTTCAGATTTTTCTGCAAGCCTGGAGGGGTTCTCTCAGGTTGCAGAAAAAATGTTTAGTGTCACTAAATCCATGGATTTAAGAGCAGACTTCACTATTAGATACACAGATGTCAGAAACTCAACTATGAACCACTACTGATAGTTTCAAGGGGTAGCCATGTTGATCTGCAGTAGAACAGTTAAAGGGAGTTGTAACTAAGGATGTGCCATTTCACTTAAAAATACCCCCCAAACCCGAAATCAAGTTTTTTAAAGCCAAACGACGATTTTCCTCTTTATTTGAGAGTCAAATACCTGAACCAGAATTGATTCAGGATTCAATTCAGATTCCTTAAATGGCTGCTGGAGAGACATTTAAAATCACCGCCAAAGAAGCAGTTCTCTGCAGCATCAGACGGGGTCCGTGAGAGCTGGTTCTCCAAAGTATCAGCAGTTTAGCGGAGCCTGCACAGCCACCAGGCTCAACACAGGCAGCCCCGCAGACACCATCTGATGCTAACGGAGGGCCCCTCTCCACCTCATCAACTGTTTGTTGAGATTTGTGGGCTGTAGAGACTAATTGATTCAATAAACCCAAATTGCCCAAACCCAAATCACTAAGCCAAGCCAGTGATTTGGATATACCTGAATGGATTTAGGCAAATCAACACATACAAACAAAAATGATTTTTTTTTTGGTACACACCTCTAGTTTTGAGAGCTCATACTCTGAAATTGTTGTTTGTCTCTGGTACTACCGGAGTCAGATCTTGCTCTATGAACTATTATTGGATCTTATTAGAAAAAAACAGATATTAGTACAAGCAATCTGCACAGGAAAACTGCTGCATCCAAATTCTGTTTAGTCTACTGCTACATCACTTAGAAAGGTCATTGTGAAGCAACATGAGCCAGTAGGCTTGTTGCTGGCCCAGGAACAAAATCACAAAGTAATTGGACTCCGATCTCTCATGTGGAAACATCTTGCACATAAACCCAATTTTACACTTGACAGTGTTTTTAGTTTCCCACATCATGTTAAAGAAAACAAAAACCAAGTAATAATATTAACGTACTTACACAGTATAACCGTTGTACTTTCCAGGTACACAAATCACAATTAGATTTTAGCCTGTGGTCCATCTAATGCAGTTCATACCGCTTCTCCTTTTTAAATGCAAAAATGCAGAAGCCTAAATCATATTCCAAACAAAAATGGGGAGTTTTGGTCCCACATCCAGCCCTGATCCCCTTACACCAAGCTGGATAAATTACAAAAAAGAAAAGCCTATTTGGCCTCAAACTATGTCTCACCATCCCTTACTGAGAACAGACTGGCTCACTGTACTCAATGACCACACTCATTGTGGAGCATTGATCAGTGTCAGACTAGGATTTTGGACATCCAGGTTTCAATCCTTACTCTGCTACGGAACCTTGTGAGTGACCTTGAACTAATCACACAGTCTCAATCTAATGTACCTCACAAGGCTGTTGTGAGGATATACTGGTAAAAGGCAGAATGTTGTAAGCTGCTTTGGGTCCCCACTGGATAGAAAAAGAGGTATTAATGAAGTAAAGAAAAGACTTTGATTAACAGCGGACTGATTTATTATCCAAATCTGGAGATCTAAGTTCTTCCTGTGTCCAGAATTTGGAGGTTTTAACAGTTCTGTGAACATATGGTTTACAGAGAGTTGAAACAGATTAAAGTATCAGGGATAGGACAAACTGCAGCCTGTTTGAGCTGTGTCCCTTCTGTTCCATGTCATCAAGTACTCTGGAAAAGGCAGACACAGCAAAGACAAAGGCAGGCATGGGAATATAATTTTGCGTATGTTCCACAGAAGAGGGTATTTATCATGTGGCAGGTGGCAATGGCCTCTGAATGCAGCTGTCAACATTAAGGACCATGGAAATGCACACAAACCAAGCAGATGGGAATGAGACCTCAAGTTGCCATGTGCAGAGAATATGACGTGATAACTTATGGTCCAAAGCAGTCACAGTCTTTAAAGGAATACTAAATGCAGAGCATAGGGATGTATTTTATACTTCTTCAGTATCTTCTTTGCTTATTGCAAAGCTTTCACTGGACTCACTTTCATAAATGACCATTTTGTAAATGAACTCATTTGACAAGCTGTTATTTTCTGTCGCCATTCAAGCTAGAATGGTTTACTCACATGGGGAAGCTCCTGGCTGATTGCTGTTTTAGTGTGAACAGATGGCTGAATTAAATAATTCTGTGTTTTTAAAAAAATTCATCTCACATGGGACTCTTGAAATGTTTTATTAAATTGTTTTCCACTGCTTCCTTACAAAATGAATGTTGATATTCCTATAACCTAATTTTGATTAAAATATATAGGAATATACTTCAGAATTTTTACCTACAAAATTAAAGACACACAGAATTTATGAGCTGCAGTTTTATGTGGAAGAACATCCTACTGAATTCATCCAGTTCATTCTGGGTTTAGGCACTATATATGCAGAAAGAAACAAACATAAATACAAAGGGGGAAGGCCTGCATGCTTGGTTAATAGACGCTTTTAAAGGTTACCAGATCCTATCCTCAGCTATTAATCTGCAGGGAGAAAAGATGGCTTTTCATAGCCGGTGTTGCACAGGAAATGACATTGTCACACCAGTGACTTCCAGGTGATAAATTGGTATTTGGGCAAAAACTCTATGGTAGAAGCCAGTTTTATCATAGTTTTTGCCAAAATGCCAGCCTGGACGCTACTGGTGTAATGATGTCACTTCCAGTGTGATACTGGAAATGAGGCCTAAGCCTTTCTCTTTCTTCTCATATGTCCCCCCAATCCCCTGCTGGTTACCAAGAGGGTCCTGGCAGCCCCAGATGTAATACAAAGGAAAACAATAAAATATTTTAAGAGTCCCTTATGGGAGGAACCCTCTTTCTCTGCTGATTATTTACTTCATTCAGCACTGGATGCTTTTCTTCAGCGAGTCAGACAAAGGAAGAAAAATCCTTCAACATTGTACTTAGAGCTTTTGGATACAGAGCAGGAACATTGATAGCAACTCATATTACTGCCTAATGTTGTTATAGGAGCCACATTTCCCTTACAGCAGAGTGAACCCCAGAGAATCACTACCGGACACATTTACACGAGAAACTGAAACTGAAAACAGTTTGCTAATTTGAAAACAGTAGTTTTAAAATGATGCTGAGAATTTATTAGAATATAGGTTCTCTTCAAAGACAGGCCATTTGCTTAGTTGGGTTTTATTTTATTATAGTTTTATTTTACTTATGGTTGTGCCTTGGTTATTGATATATGCACGAACACAAATAAGGTTGTTAAATAATAGAATATAAGAACATATGAGGGGCTGTATCCTATAAGCTTTCCATTATCACAACAGCAAAGAGGATCCAGGACCAAGTCTTCTCTCGTCCTGATTTTCAGACCTCAATGCCAATTATGATATCAAGTAGCTATTTCTATTAAATACACAACAACCTCATATAGCTATGCTGTGTAGAAGTTTTGATACAGTTATATAATGCAAACGAAAAATTAGGAAGAGAAAGGAACATGCACACAGTAACACTAGTGAAGTAAGTCAACATCTAATCTCCTGTGTTCTTTGCACTAGCCAGCTTTTTGGCATAGAAAACACATCGTTATGTGACAAACAGTTTCAGAAAACATCCTTCTACTTCAGTGATTAGGTAAACTGAGGACAGGCCTGTGATAGTCTGAAAGCTAATCACAGCAACAGAGCACATATATATGCATAAGCTTTCCTATCCATACAAGTAGCATGGTGTCATTACACTTTTCTAACACATCTAGGAAACCACATACATTCATGAAGTGATGGCAAGAATCATTACTTGATTAAATAAGCAAATTGTTGTTGTTGTTAGGTGCAAAGTTGTGTCCGACCCATCGCAACCCCATGGACAATGATCCTCCAGGCCTTGCTGTCCTCTACCATTCCCCGGAGTCCATTTAATTTTGCACCTACTGCTTTAGTGACTCCATCCAGCCACATCATTCTCTGTCGTCCCCTTCTTCTTTTGCCCTCAATCGCTCCCAGCATTAGGCTCTTCGCCAGGGACAACTTGAAAACCCAATGGACAAGTTCAAAAGGCAAAAAGTAAGCAAATAGTCCACATCTAATATATAGGATCAACAAAGGATACTGGAAAAAAGAGCAATTATTTAATAATGTGAGCGCTTAACAGTTTCCAAAGCCTTGAGACTCTGGATGTGGATTCACGCAAGTACAATCACCATGTATAACGTTGTGTGAGTGCAGAACAGTTTAATTTGAAAGGTTTAAGTACACAATTAATCCTGTGGCCTTCTAAAATGTGGTAACTTGAAAGCAAATGCTATGTCAGACTGGACTCAAATTCAGTTCTCACATTTTTTAAAAAGACTCTCTTATTTGTATGATAATTTAATGCTATTCACAGATCTTACCAGCTGTTTTAATCCAATCTCAGCTATAATTGCCCGCTTACTTGTGCATCTTGATTATTTATTATATTTATATACTCCCCTCCCCAGAGGCTCAGGGCGGTTTACGTAGAACATGGGAACATTACATGAAACAATCTATATTAATAACCATACAATAATATTAATAATGATTTCTGTAGCAGTATAACATATAACAATATAATAGTACAAACAGTGCAACAGTGCAACAGGTCCAGAGCGCTCTGGTGAAGTTCTGGGAGGGAGGGGGGGAGCAGGGGCCCTTCAGTCGCTGTTGGTTATGCCTGGTCTCAACCAAATGCCTGGCAGAAGAGCTCCTTTTTGCAGGCCCTGCAGAACTGTCCTAGTCCTTGTCAACTACCCCCTCCCACTCTCTATCTATATATTAAGGATGTCTTGTTTCATTGTATCTGAAAAAGGGTGCATGCATACAAAAGCTTATACCTTGAATAACACTTTGTTAGTCATAAGGTGCCACTTGACTCAAGTTTTGTTCATTAGACCATTTCAAACAACATCATTTTATGTTTGTCATTACACAGTGCTAAATAAAATTCCTTGATCTACTCTAAGTATATTTAGAACTGGAGAAGTTCAGATTCTGTACTTGTACAATATATGAACAGAATATGAATGAATCAATCTACTAAAAATAGCATCTAAAGAGTTCAACTACATGTGGGACTGTTTAGACTGCTGTATCGCCTACATGCCACTTTACCTCTAGTTTTAACACACACACAACCCAGTAAGTCAGTCATGTACTGTATTTTATTTATCAAAATATTGTTTCAGCTGTTACAGGATGCAATACAATTTACCACATACAATCAGAAGCTTATTCATAAATATCCACAATAGCTGATAAAAACACAATTTGCATGTAGGCGGTATATCTTAAAAGTTACTATGAAAAAATTAATTGGTATAAGCTGGTTTCTGTGCAAAATATAACTTACATTCTGGTAAAAGTACGTTTCAATATACACTAATGAAGACACTATATATAGAGCTTGTAGAAAATTAAATTATTGAGGTCTCTTTTTGGTCACCAACTCCAAAACACCACAAAGTATACAATGATTTTAATGATCTGTCTAAATATCCTGAAATTCTTGGCTGGTTTCGTAAATGTCCATATGTGACTTTCTCTTTTAAGTTTGGCTTATTTTTAAAGCCAAAAAGAAGGAACAGATAAAGTGTACTGCTTGTAAACAGACCTTTAAAAAGTCTTTATCTTCATGGCTTGCCATCCACAAATGGTCTTTTACTATATTTTCGGAGCTTATTGGCTTCTCATGTCTTCACTGCCTGAATTTGATCTAGATAAAATAAACAAAACTCACATTAAAATACTGTGCTATATGTTATTTCGTCCAAAGACTTTGATATAGTTAAAGCTTCTGAACAGTAACAAACAACCAAGTTGAAAGTTGCATGGGTTTATATCTGTGCCAAAATGGGTAAGAATGTTCAGTCTTCATGCCAAACCATGCGAGTTCACATGCTGCTTTTTTTGCCCCTTGAAGTTTCCATCCTCTACTTCCTGGTTTTTACCGAAGTTATTAAGATGATGTCTGTATTGGCAAACTATGGTTAATATGTTTTCTCTAACAACATTACTTAGTATTTGTTGTGTTTGAATGGCAAGTATTAGTAATTATATGGTGTTTTATGTTCCATAGGCAGGTTCCTTGGAGAGACAGGATAGAAATGTTCTAAATAAATAAAAATTAGTGACAGTTTTTCACCCAGAATTCCTCAACATTTTCCTTGGTGGTTGATTCACTGAAAAAGACTCTTCTGCTCAAAATACGAAATAAACTGTGCTTTAAAAGCAGTTTGGAAATTTACAAGTCAAGAAATTTGTGAAGAACCACTTTCATTGTTGCATGTGCATGACTTTATTTCCTTCAGATGCCAAACCCAAATATGCTTTATAAGCTGACCAAGAATTAAAAAAACAAAGATAAGGGAGGAACAGTCAAAAGGAAAACACTGACGTACACATGAAGGTAAGTAAAAAATTGGCTTTTATTGCTACAAAATCATAGAAACGTTTATTAAATAAAAATATCAAAATCTGAAGCTATTATTTCTCAATATATCCTCAATCTGAAGGAGATGTTTCCATCTTCCCCCCAAAATTCTTAGCTCTTCAATTTACCCCACGCCCAAATGGTGGTAAGCTGCTGTAAGTCCCCATTAGGGAAAAAGGCAGGGCCTAAAACGGTAGTTTTGGCATCCTTGAAGGACTCAAAGCATGTTCCTTTTAAATGTTCTTTGAATTTTAGGGACAAAAAGAAATCTGAAAGCGAAAGATCAGGGCTGTAGGGTGTCTGGGGCAAGGTTTCCCAACCAAATTCTCAAAGTACAGCCCTTATTACACTCAAAGAATGAGCAGATACATTGTCATGATGGGGAAAAAATTCTCAGCACAACTTTTCTGTCCTTTTTCTCACCAGTGTAACTTTAAATTTTTTTGAAGACACATGACACTAAGACAAGTGTATTATTGAGGGAACTTGTGTGTAGCCATCCACTGATCACACAGACACATTTAAACATGTTTTGTTTGGAATAAACCCATGCATCTATGAACTGGAATGCTAACAGCAATACTTTTTGCCTTACTTTCATATATGGTGCTTACTCATACTAGATTTATAGCTACAGATTTTCTGAAGGTAATTCTGAACAATTTGTCAATTGCTGTTCTGTCTATCTTGAGTATGCCCTTCACCCTACTATCATAGTAGCACCTGCTTTTGATATCTCATAGTTGAGTCTCTGCTGACATCTTGTGGTATCTTTTAGATAAAATACTACTGTGATGCCAAAGTTTTAAAATAACAACTATTGTAGATGGCACACATTATTTTTAGACTTGTACAGGACCCTGTCACAAGTTCCAAAAAACAAATATTATTTTTTGTTTATATTCTATTTCTAATTAAACCAGTGCTCATTTACAATTTGTACAATTATAAATGTTTTGGTTGTAGTGACCAGACAATGCCATTTGCAACAGTCTTCTGGTGTACACTAATAAAGCCTTTCTCCATTAGTAATATCTAATACCAAATGAGATAATATGGAAGAAGTGTGCATATTTGCAAGGTTAAGTACTTGCAATGGTTTACTTAAATAAATATTGTCTTCTGCTCCACACTTCTCTGCTACTTCTAAAAGTGTGCTTGAATGAATATGTATGTTTTAGGTGGAGTACTATTATCTGTAAATTAATTTAAATTAATCTACATGAGATTAATCTAAGAGAAAACCTAATTATCAAGAGCAAGTGTGTTGCAGCAATGAGAATGTTGGACTAGGGTCTGGGAGACACAGGTTTGAATTCCTACTTTGCAAAGGAATCTTACTGAATTACCTTAGGCTAGTCGCATATTCTTAGACTAACCTATCTCTCAGGGCAGTTGTGAGAGTAAACCAGAGGAGAGGAAAACAATGTAAACTGCTGTGAGTCCCCATTAGAAAGAAAGGCAGGGTATAAAAAGTATAAATTAAAGAAAATGTGAATATTTATTATTATTATTTAATTTATTACCCGCCACTCCCAAGTAGGCTAGTGGTGGGTTACAGATGTCCAGTTAAAACCCCCATTAAAACCCTATTAAAATGGACAAAAATACAAATACAGTGGACCAACAACCCAACAACATGGCAGAACCCCCCCCCCCTCTACCCCTACCTCTAGAGGGAGGAGGCAGGAGAGACAAAATAATTGATTTAAAGTAAATTTAAAGTAATTTAAATTAGCTATGCTTGTTGTAGCAATAAAGCACAAGCAAAAAGAGTTCAAATGTTATATTTGACATGGATACTCACTGTGTAATTTGATCTGATAGCAGAAATAGGTAGAAATAAGGCAAAACAAAATGATAAAAAAGATTATTTTTAAAAGAGATTAATGAAAAGAGAAGTAGCTAAGGTAAAATGTGTTGAACATACCCTGAAGCCAGTCTACACCTTCTTGCAATCCTTCTCCTTTAAGAGCATCACTAGCACTAAAAAGAATGTAAACTACAGTTTAAAAGCATATATATAAAACACAGAGAAGATAATATTTTCAACAGTTACCAAAGTTCAGTTTTCCAAACAGTAGAGACAACAAGGATACACTCATATTAGAAATCTATGTGAGAGAAGAATGATTGTTCCCACACAAAGAAGCCTTCCTGCACATCCTCTTTTACCAACCCCCCCTCCGCCCTGAGTGATATCATGTTACTGTGCTGAGTTTCTTTGCCCCCTACAAAATGAACAAACAAAAGTAGAAAATATAGTGAGACAAGGGTTGGGAACCTTGGTTCCTGCTGTCTTGGTTCTGGTGACAGAATGATCTCTAAAAAGCATTAAGAAAATGAGATGTTCACAAAATGGTGGGAATATGAGAGGAAACTGAATAATAAACAAAGGCTACCTCAGTGGACAGAGAAGAGAGTGGGCAGAACAACTGCAGTTTCCCCTTTTTTCCTTGGTACTTGCTTTTAGTATTTCTCGGTTTACTTTTCTCTATCTGCCCACTTTGCCAGCTCCCCCTATTTCTCTCACCCTTTCATTACTTTGTTTCCTGTACTAATCAGGGTTTTTAAAAGTCATTTCAACCACTTTTTTCATCCTGGATAAATGAGAACTTTTAGTTCTTTTAAAGAACAGTGACTATGTGACTGAAACAACGTTTTTAGGGAGGGAGAACAGAGGTTGTTTCTGATTTTCACACTTAGAATTTTTATGGATTTGTAATCTTTGTACAGTCATAGTTTATCTTTCATATAAAATAATATTAAAGAAAAATAGTACAAATATTTTGGACAGTAGTTTATATCCACCCTACAAAGCCAAAGGAATCCCCAAGTTTTCAGAAAACAAAATCTTTAAAAGGAGGTAATTTAAAAACGTTTAAAAAGTAGAATTTTCACAGGATTACCACACAAGATCTCATTAGCCATTTTCCCTAGGTAATCCAAAATCTCTGCTGCAGGTAGTAGGGGGAGCAGGAGTGGACAGTCTTGATCCAAAAAAAAAGGATGAGGAAGAAAGAAGCAAAGCTAGAGGGAAGGAGAGGAGAAAAGAAAAATGGAGCAGAAGGGGAGGAAATAGGGGGAAAAACAGCAAAAGGAAAGAAGCTGTAAGGGGGAAGAAGGAACGAAGGAAGAAAAGACTGGAGGGGAAAGTGCAGAGAAAGGAAGTTAGAAAGGCTGGCGAAATGGCAGGAAGGAAGCAGCAAGAGAAGAGAAGTTACAGGGACTACAAGGGGGAAGAAGTATCGCTTCCCCTGGGTCTCCCACATGTCCTTTTATAATTGCTTTCATGAGACCCTGAGTTTTTGCAATGGTCCCAAAGGGTGGGAGTTAATAAATTTTAAATATATTTTTAAATTTTAAAAAATGGGTGATATGACCCTATATGGTCATGTCAACCCACTCCCACAATGGCCAGTGATGGGCCTGGATTGAGTGAGAAGGGAATGGGGGCAATGGAGCAGCATGGGCCTGCTCTGGCCCTGATTCTGGCATGGAGGTGGTGGTGGTGGTGGTGGTGGTGGTGGTGGAGGCAACAGAGTGGCATAGGCCTGCCCGGCCCAGTTTCTGCAGACTCCCTTTGGTGAAGAAGAGCAACTGGTAACAGTTCCAGAGTGCAGGTATGCTTCTGTTTACAATCATCTGAAAAATATTTCTGTGCTGTCACTTCCTGCCACAGCACCTTTGGATCCAACTTTATGAGTTCTGTATGGAAACACAGCTGAGGTTTATTATTACAAATACATTTTTGAAATGAGATCAATTTTTTCACTTTCCCTCAGCAATAACGGAATGGATGATACTATTAATTTCAACTGATATGTTTCTATTGTTACTATAAACTAGTAAAAATAAGTTTTTGATTAGTTTATTCTTTTAAAAAAGCACAGCCCCAACATGAAAATTTAAATCCCAGTCTTGAATGAAAAATTACTGTCAGGACATAGCTTTGCAAATGTAGGCAATTTCAGCATCAGCATTAGCAAACTTCCTACAACAGATATTTCTCAATTCAATAAAAAGTCTGATTACAAATGGATCCAGTTATATTTACCTTTTCAAAACAGAGTAATACTGCAGTTAGTAAATTCAAACATTTCATATCTATGAGATAACAACATAAAGCTGTACAACTTTACCAGATATGCCATGGCTTGTCTTTGATATTCTCTAAGGATAACAACTGAGAGACTTTTACTGAAGACACAGCATCTCTAAGATCCATCTTGTTTGCAAAAAACAAAATTGGTATTCGCCGATGTTTAATATCTAAGGAGGAAAAAACAAGAGCAACTCTTTGTTATTCCCATCACCATTTTTGTGCAACAAATTTTGAGGAGGAAAAGTGATACATACGTTGCTCACCTGTCGCTGTCATCTTCTGAAGGCTGCATTCTACCAAGATGCACACTTGGGTAATGAAGCCTCAGGTGCATATTTCAGTAGAGCTCTCAAAGTAACCCTCCTAAACTCATGCATGCATTTAAGACTGTGGTGCAAACTGTTTATAATGAAAGTACCTTACACTGTTCAAATAAAAGCAAAGCTGCTTGCTGCAGATCTTCCAATACACACAAATGAAAAGTTGATAAAAACCATTAAAATATGAAATTCAAATTTTGTATAGGAATAGGGATTTGCGATTACTATAGAAGGTAATATTGGTCCTACATATAAATGAGTGGAAATAAGACATCTATCTCATAAACATTCTATGCAGTCAAAAAACATTCAGTACCAGTTGGCAACCATGATATATATTTTCTAACATCAGAAGAGTTATGATACTAAGGGAAACAAACAAACTGCATCATGGAACATATGCAAAACTAGCAATAAGAGAATTTATACTGAGGCCATTTTGTTGCCACTTTAATGCAGCATCTGAAAAAGGTATGCCTCTTGCTACTTCTGCACTATGCAGTTGTTTGGAAGTCATTTTTCTCATGCCATCTGTCCATGCAATGGGATCAAAGTGGAGCCTAATCCCTAGTCACCTGGTTGTTTCTGCCTTTCTCCTTCACCTTGCACAGAAATGAATGTAAATCTGGGAAATTTAATACATATTTGGCTGTGAATAATGAACCCCCTTTCAAAATGAACTTAAGACAGCAAGCGAGTGGTAATGAGTTGCATGGGAACTAGTCCTGCCTTCAGTCTCACTATGTGTATTCCCAAAACCATTCCCATAATTCATGTTGGGGATATGGGTTAAACTTTAAAATATGAAGATAAATCAGAATCCTAGCAAGAGTTATTCAATGGGCTTGAGATGACACTGTTACACCTTTTTCTTTGTCAACTACTATTCACAGTGGAGGCAATGTGGCTCAGTGGTATAGCATTTGCTTTGCTATGCAGAAATTCCTAGGTTCCATCCCTGGAACCTCCAGTTAAAAAGATCAGGAAGGACATGATGTGCAAGATCTCCATCTGAGACCCTGGAAAGCCGCTGCCAGTGTTAGCAGACAGTACTGATTCATGTGTTCACAGAAATACCACAACAAGATATAAGTGCTGTCTGCTACTCAGATAAATCAAATCTTAATATCAAGGTATATCATGTGTACTCAGATCAGTGAACCAATAGTGGTTATCTATGCAAGAACAATGTATTTCGCGGCTCCCTTGGTAAAAGTACACCTTTTAGTAGTCTGTACTGTAGGTGCCTCGGCTTATATGCGGGTCGGCTTATATGCGAGTATATACAGCTATATAATATTTTTCACTAAAACACATTTTAGTAAAGGCCTAACATTTTAAGACTATGGTCCTGGCTAGTCATCTGTAAATTGTAAAAAAAGCAGTTCTTACGGGAATGTTCTCAATTTCTTTCTGATTTCATTTATTGAAACATTTTCATCATGTTTTTTATAAGATTGCTCCTGAAGTAATACTTTTTTATTTTATAAATCAAAATTTGATAATTCCCTACTGTAAAATGATGTAAAGGAATTTGAACTTGAACAGAAAGAACGATAAATCTGCCTTAAACAAGCAGTCCTCATAAAATTTGTATGAACTCTGCTCCACAGTTATCTCCTCAGGATACCAAGCCACAGGGCAACAGGTTTAAAGTATACCAAACACTGCTATCCTAGCTTTTCTATACATAATAGTTCACAGTGCCAAAGCTGGAGCAACAAGCTATTTATCAAACTAACAACTAGTTTCTGACTGCATGTAAAATCAATTAGTAGAGACCATAAGGCAAAATGTATAGTACAATAAATTGACAGATTTAGAGTTTTGAAAAACTCTAAATTTAAAAAGGTAAAGGTATCCCCTGTGCAAGCACTGGGTCATGTCTGACCCTTGGGGTGACGCCCTCTAGCGTTTCCATGGTAGACTCAATACGGGGTGGTTTGCCAGTGCCTTCCCCAGTCATTACCGTTTACCCCCCAGCAAGCTGGGTACTCATTTTACCGACCTTGGAAGGATGGAAGGCTGAATCAACCTTGAGCCGGCTGCTGGGGTTGAACTCCCAGCCTCATGGGTAGAGCTTTCAGACTGCATGTCTGCTGCCTTACCACTCTGCACCACAAGAGGCTCTACTCTAAATTTATGCATGCTCAATTTACTTTTTACTTGACTGAAATTTGTTCCAGTACTTATGGTGATCAGTACTATGAATTAATAGCACACAATGGTACTCCAATCTGCAGAAAAGTATTGTGATAGTATAGGGAGACACCACGTCTTTATTTCTAGCTCCCATCTACTTTAAAAGGTAATAGTGTTTAAAGGCAGAATTACTACAAAATAGTTATTTTTATGCCAAAGATAAGAAGTAAGTTCAATAAAAGATAAAGAATCTCCTCACCTGGATGATTCAGAAGGGTGTCAAGTTCTTCTTTGGCTACAACCATTCTGAGTTTGTCACTGCTATCAATGACAAAAATAATAGCCTGGCCTTCTCTGTGCAATATAGAAAGAAGGAAATTATAGGTTCTCTAAAATGTTGAACAACAAATAATCAGAATCCTACTTCACTGTGTTACTGTACTAGCTAGAGGCCTCCAATTCCTTCTATACTTCAACAAAATAAATGCCTCTTTCTGCAATTCAGGTTTCTTTCAAATTTAAAGTATTTATAGGGTTGTCAAACAGGGCTCTTCTGACCAACCAACTATACAACTGTAGGAGGGAAAAACAGTTATATTCATTTCTTCCATAAGTTCCTTATGTACACCCTCAAAGAAATAGTAATCAACTTGCTAAATTCCGAATAACATCAAAGAGTCAGTAGGTAGTTTGAGTCCTATGGCACCTTTAAGACCATTGAAGTGTAATTCTTGGTATAAGCTTTTGTGCTCATTCACACTTCTTGAAGCTATCTGAAAAAGTGTGCATGCACATAGAACTTGTTGGACTTACATCACAAGGAAGACAGTTAAGAGTAAGACAGATGCATGAGTGTGACAGATACATGTTCTGGACTAACTTCTCCATACTGAATCCATGGATAGCCGTATCTCTCACAGCAAAAAAATGCACATTTTTTTGCAGATTTTTAGAGCAGTAAGTCTTTAATCTTGACTTCAGATTCTGTGTCTGCTTTACACACCATTCTTTTTCCTCAGGTGAATTTATTCTGCAGCTATAATAAAAAAACTGCACTTTTCTAACTCGGAATATCACTTGTGATGAGCAGGGGGTAACAGCCAAGTGGTTTTTTTAAAGCTCCTATTTCAGCCACGCAGTAGCATCCAGCAAGCACCTTCTACTTAAATCCTGGTAGTTCACATTTTGCAAATGCATTTTAGTGTTAGTTTCTATTGTGTGATGTGTATGTATATGTTGGGCATTTTGGAAAGGGGTTCTGTTCACTTCTTGCTCTTTCTGTACCATGCTTTGGGGGGGGGGTCCCTAATAAAGACTTTAATCACTTCCAGGGTCATGTTCTTCTATACCCATGGCTTTAACAGAATTAATAATAATTTTTCCCAGACTTCTAAAGACACCAACTGCGTTGCTAAAACCAGAGAAGGAAAATTAGAATGTGGAATGCAAGGATTTTTAAGTAGTTCATTCTTCCCTCCCAAATTAGGAAACCTTATTAACAACAGCAAATCCGTTATAATGTATTTATTTAATTTTTATATTGTCCTCCTAGTAAGGCCTTGGACTGCAAGGTGAACAAACCGGTCAATCCTAGAGGAGATCAGTCCTGACTGCTCCTTAGAAAGCCAGATCCTGAAGATGACGCTCAAATACTTTGGCCACCTCATGAGAAGGGAGGACTCCCTGGAGAAGAGCCTAATGCTGGGAGCAATTGAGAGCAAAAGAAGAAAGGGATGACTTCGCACCTAACAAAAACAACAACAAGCAAGGCCATCTTAACGGTTGGCTTATAAATCTGAATTATTGTGATAATGTATAAATAATATAAAAAATATCACATCACACTGAAAATAATTACAGAGCACAGGTAGGTCTCTCTGTTACAACTATCATGGCTGGAATAGGGGGAGGTATATGTGAAGATGGCCTATCTAGGAAAGATGGCTTATATAGAACCAAGAGGAAGAGGCTTCAGGTGCCTAACACCCGAAGCATGGACAATAAAAAGGAAGAGCTTGAGCTTCTCATGCAGACAGAGATATATGATTACAAAGTATTATAGAAACTTTGTGGAATGATTTCCATGACTGGAATGCAGTAGTGGGTGAATACGAGTTTTTTTTTTTTTTAAGTTTGAAGAGGAGGTGGAGTGGTGCTGTATTTGAGGAGAGGGTTTACCTAACAATAAATACTGGAGAAGGAGAGCTCCCCACACTGGCAGCCTTCAAGCGGCAACTGGACAGATACTTATCAAGGATGCTTTAGGCTGATCCTGCACTGAGCAGGGATCTGGATTAGATGACCTGTATGCCTCTTCCATCTCTATGATTCTAAGATTCTAAAAAATATTTAGGCCCAAAGCAGTCTACAATCTGTAGCCATGGGAGCAGAGCTCCTGAAAGATCTTCAACTGAAGTCCAGCTACAAGATTATCATTAATCTGAGCCTCTGGCGGTATATAAATATAAATAAATAAATCTCTGAAAGCATTAACTTTGTTGAAAAGTACTTCATTTTGTAGTCTACTTTGATATCATATTTTCAGAAAACTGAAACAATGTTCTAAACTAGTCAATCAAGAGGCTCAAGACTTGATACCTTTATTGCCATCTTTATTGCTAATCAAAATATAGTTTATATACTTAATTGGGAACCTATTGACTTATGCCCTCTCTCACCAAAAATACCAACAAAAATGTACCTGCTTTCATTTTATGCAAAAATCGAAGCGGCATCAAAAAAAGAAAGAACACACACTAAAATAATAGCATCAAGCTTATACAGATTGCCCCTGCCCAATATCATTTCAAACACTCCTCTTAAGAGCTTTATTTTCTACCTTGCAAAAGACAGAAAGCAGAATGTTGTCAGGCCAACACCAAAAACAAAAACCCACCATGAGATCAGTCAGCAGTGGTTCTCACAGTTTAATCAGAGGAGATACACAGTAAGGCCTCTTGTGAACATCTCAGGTACAGGCCTGTTTTACTGTTTCTAAGACACACGCAACAGATCCTAACTATAATTACCGGTACTTTAATAACATTTTTATAATGTTAATAAATGAATGGACTAACACTATCACTAAGTAGTATAACAATACATCTCTAATAATCAAGGATTGGTTATATTAAAATTTAGGAAAGAGGTCAATGTCCAAGTTTATCATTTCCCCCCCTTAGAAACAATGTTAAGTGGCAATTTAAATGCTTTTAATTCTTTGATTATACTGCAGATATAAGAAGAATCCCAAAAACCTCAAATGGAGTTCCACTTCTTCCACAGCTCCAAAAAGCCGCTCTGGAAAGTTTGGGGGGGAACCCTTGGGAATAATGTGGAATGTAGCACAGGAAGCTGGAGGTCACTGAAACTTTTTGATACCAACTTGTGCCAGGAGTCATGCCTTCCATCTGTACAAGGCCTGATTTGGATCCAATCAATTATGCCTTATGAGTGATGTTACTGTAATCTGTACATTTTAATATCCATAATGATAGATTCAAGTGGGTAGCTGTGTTGGTCTGAAGTAGCACAACAAAATTTGAGCACCTTTAAGGCCAACAAAGATTTATTCAGGGTGTAAGCTTTCGAGTGCATGCACTCTTCCTCATACAAAGTGGAACAAGGATCATAAGAGTACAGTTATAAGGAAAAAGTAAATTAGTAAACTGTGTCATACCATCGAAACTATGCAGTATGATCATTCTTTGCTAAAAAGCTAATCAGTCCTTGGGGTTCAATTGTAGTTCACAAAAAACATTGGAGAAATAAAAATGTCAAAGTTATTAATTAATAGCAGACAATTTCCTAGTTGTGAAAATAAATAATTAAAAGAGACTAGTTGCTTGCCCCATCCATCTCTACCCAACATTGTGAGGAATAGTGCATGCACTCAAAAGCTCAAGGCTTGAATAAATCTTTGTTGGTCTTAAAGGTGCCACTGCACTCAAATTTTAATATCTATTAAATGTAATTAAAATTCCATTAAAAAGTTTAATATAAGCAAACATTTTTATAAAGTTCTCCAAATGTTGTGACTTTATGATACCTTTATCCAGAAGTGCACCACCCAAAAATATTACTCAATGAATAAAGGGCAGAGCAATTTAGAAATTCTGCATAGCCACGCACATATTTAACATGGCTAGGAAAGAAAGAAAAAATAATTAAGAAATTCCAAATGAAAACGCTTGAGACTTTTTATAAAGTAAGAAACCAAGACATAGGTCTTGCATGAACCAGTAATTAACTGGCTACAGGAACAACATTTGGCGGTTCTCCAGTAGTCATTTAGGTGCCACCATTCCTTGAAATTGTGCTGTGTGTCATTATATGAAACAACAGGAAGAAAACTTGTGGAGTCTTCTAAAGAATTTTGATGATTTCATTAAAAAATACATACCTGCACAAAGTAAATACCAGATAACTCCAAGACATTTACTGAGAAGTTTTCATTTTTTCAGTGCAATCTTAGGTTTAAAGATTAGTTTTTCTAAGCATCATAATTGCATTATCTATTTACTTCACTTTATTTATTTCACTTATACCCTACCTCTCTCCCAAATGAGGATCTGAACTGGCTTACATCATTTCCCTCTTCCCCATTTAATCTCACAACTACCTTGTGTGGTTGGTTAAACTAAGAATATGTGACTGACCTTAGCTAAGGTCACCCAGCTAACTTCCATGATAGAGAGGAATCGAACTAGAGCCTCTGGGATCCTCTAATCACTATACCACACTGGCTCTCACATTAAAGCTGTCTAAACTACTTAGAATGTTTGTCAATTACCATGAAGTATCACATGACTTTTTTTTCAAAAACTATCAATAATGCAAACAGTTGGTTTTTTAAGTTACTTACTTGTAGTAGTGTTCCCAGAGATTTCTGTATCTACCTTGCCCAGACATATCGAACACAGTAAATGACAAACTATAAAGAAAGTAAAATACGTAAGTGCAATTTAAATTAATTCAATGCTGTAATCCCAAATACGGGACTCAAGACATAACCAATCCCAAATACATGTAAGTGGGCTTGTTTCTGAGTACTCGCCCATTGGCTTGAAATGCAAGTTGATAACTTATTTTAAAAATAGCTTTTTAGTTAAAAGAAAGTTCTAAATTTCATGTATCACACTAAAGCAAAGATTGAAATAATCCAAAACACTTGAAAAGGAAATATTTTAACATTTCTTTTGATAAAGTTATTTTCTTAAAATATGTTGACTACAAAATTTTTATTTATGCAAATCCCATAAACTTTAGATCCCTGCCTAGGTTTATGTCTGGTACCTGTCTGTAGAACAATGGGGAAAATGTATATTTGCACTAGGCAAATAAAATGGCTTACCTGGATGTCTTGAATTTCTCAATACTGAATCCTATTGTGGGCACGATATCTTGAGTCTGAGCCTTCAAAAAAAAATTCATCTTAAAAACAAATCTCTGGAAAATTTTAATACTATGGTACTTTGGGTGATGAGGGTTTAAGTTTTGAATTGTATTTTATCCAACTGTTGTGAACCGCCTTGAGCTAGCTGGCTGGCCAGGAAGATCAGTAAGTAAATAAATAATTTACTTAATAACACTATATAGATAGTAATCTGAGTAAATAAATACTATTTACTTACTTGTAGTTATTTACTCAGATTACTAAACATACAGTGTTATTAAAAATAAAATTATAAAGCTGGCAGAAGGTAGATGACACACACAAAATGTTTACAAAGGGGGAAAGTAATTATTTTAAGTTCACTTTCACAAGTTCTTAATTGACAAACTAATAATTTTGCAATCTTATTTGCTTTGATTATTGAAATTATTATTGAAATCAAGAACCTATATCCACAATCAGACATGTTTAGTTCATCTGCTATTATTAAGTCTTAAATAGAACTTCATTTTTCTCTGTAATGACATATAGTTTTGCTACATTATTATTGGACAATATGAACATCTTATATTTATGCTGCAATTCTGCTTCAGAGAAATCATGCTTCTTCAGACTGTATCCAAACTGCATATTGTTATTACTGGGAAATTACAATTCTTCCTTCTGAAAGTGTAATTGTGTTATGCAGTTGTGTGATTGTCACAGATACTTGTAGGACACAATTGGCATCATACTGACAAGCAACTTCATGCCCATATAATTTGTGATATAGTTTATTTGAGCCATCGTTTATGAATGATGAAGACTTTAATGAAGGATATTCATAGGAACCCATGAGAGCAAAAGTTACGTATGACCTTGTAAAAACAAATGTCATACATCAGTGAGACCATCACCTTTCTGAACTACGGTATTTTGTTTTATTTATTTCTCTGTTCTTTGAAGGGCGCCTTTTAAAACTGCACATTGGGTTGTATAGTAAAGAAAAAGTAGGTCAGTTCCCCAGTCATGTAACACTGTTAACACGCTTCCATTTCTGGCAAAAGCAATATTCTTTAGATGTTTTCAGCAACTCTACATTGTATTGTTTGTTTTTTTTAATTAGTACTGAGACATATTAAAATTCTCTGATTTCTGATACATCTTCATTTAACAAACAACAACACATGTTGTGAATACTAAATAATGTTTTCCACCTTCCTTATACTTGCGGTCCATTATTACTGAAGTCAATCTATGAATCATTAAAGACATACACTCAGGTAGTGGTTTTACTAAAAATCTTGAAGACATCTTTGAGATACATGCCTGGAAAAGTCAAGTGTACAATTTCTGTATAATCTGTGTAATTTCTGCATTCAAAAATTGCCATGTGTAAAGTGGTTTCTAGATGAAGCTGCTGAAAATTTGTGTAGTGTAATGGCTAAGAGATTTACATTACAATCCAAAATACACTTTGTTGGAAGTAAACTGTACTGAACAGTGGTGGTGTACATGAAACAGCAGTATTGTTAATGTGTGTGAACTAATATTTAATTTTTTTGGGGGGGGGGGTGTTCTGTTTTGGAAAACTAATGCAATTACTACATTTGGAAAATGCGTAGACTGAAAAGTATAACCACTAACTGGGCAGGTACAAAGCATCTGGCAATTCTTAACATTTTATTCACCGCTCCCTGGAAACTGATTTAAGAAACACTCAACCACGGGGGACCAAATCCAATATATTTTCTTCTATTGAAAAAACATATTTTATTAAATCAGCCTGTATCTGGAAATGAGGATTATCTTGAGCATTTACTAGTTAATCTACGGAATGGGTGTAGGATGTTTGATTTTGTGGCCGAGAAAAGAAGAAATCCTTTGAGAGAGCAATTCAAAATAAACCAAACAGAGCTCCACACATTACATGTAAAAACAAGTAAAATCTTTTTGTTACATTAATGCCTAATAAACAAGACACTTTCAATGCAGCCCTAAACAAAGTTATATCCTTCTATTCCTATTGACTTCAATAGGTTTAAAGGTAAAGATAAAGGTATCCCCTGTGCAATCACCAAGTCATGTCAAACCCTTGGGGTGACGCTCTCTAGCGTTTTCATGGCAGACTCAATACGGGGTGGTTTGCCAGTGCCTTCCCCAGTCATTACCGTTGACCCCCCAGCAAGCTGGGTACTTATTTAGCGACCTCGGAAGGATGGAAGGCTGAGTCAACCTTGAGCCGGCTGCTGGGATTGAACTCCCAGCCTCATGGGTAGAGCTTCCAGACTGCATTTCTGCTGCCTAACCACTCTGCGCCACAAGAGGCTCTTTCAATCGGTTTAGAAGAGCATATCTCTGTTTAGGATGGCACTATCACTATACATTCAGCTACACTACTTTTGTTTTACAGTTTCTTTGCATTCTGATTACTGATGCTTATTTTCTTTAGAACTTTTCATTATTGATGTAATGTCTACTCCATGAGCCCAATATTAATTGCTTACAAAAACTCCAGCTATATTTAAAGCAAAAGGATGACAAATAGAATATAGGATCATACTTTTCATTAAAAAGTATATACATCTGTTCCCTTTCTTATAATTTAGCTAAAATCTACTGATGGAAACTAAATACAGTAGCAATACTCATGCTGTTTCAAAGTCAGCTGAGCTGCCTTTTGCTGAATCAGACCCATTGGTCAATCAAGGTCAGTGCTGTCTACAATGACTGGCAGTGTCTCTTCAAAGGCAGAGGTCGTTCACATCACCTCCTACCTGATCTTTTTTTAAACTGGAGATTGAACCAGGGATCTTCTGCATACCAAGCAGATGCTCTGCACTGCTCCACAATCCCCCCAAATTAAAGTCTGAGGGTTTAGTGAGTCATCTTTAATCCCTGCTATTTCTTTATCTTGAGAAAATTCTTGGCATACTGGGGTTCAATATTGTCATAGCATTTTAATCAAGCTCTTTTTGGTAAGATGTTCTATACTCTTCTACACTAAACTGATAAGGAAATTTCTTATTACTTCATTGCACAATCACATAAAAGAACAACTTCCATTAGCATCAGTTTTTCAGCATTCACAATAACCCATCTGTCAACATGCTAAAGTGCCTACTTACATTAGATGGTTTCAGTTTATTGATGATAGTAGTTTTACCACTATTGTCCAATCCAAGGCACAAAACATGAACTTCTTTCTTCTTCAAGCCAAGCCAACCTGCTAGTTTGTCGAATAATCCCATAATTTGGATTGAATGGCACAGTCAGTACCAATATTTTTGAAGAATATGCCTATTTAAAACATGAGGCGGAAACATGATCAGACATTTCAAACAAAGATCCTTGAGAGAAAATGGATTCTAACACTGTCACAACGGGCTACTTAACCTAAGTATCTAGGAAGTAAGCTGATTATTTGACAACAGCTTTCATGCTAAAGTAGATTGGCTAAATTAAAACTTAGTCTAAAGGACAATGTCCTTGCTTCAACAAATTATACTTTGCAGTGCTATCAGGCTAGTGAAATTATTTGCAACAAATTAACTGTTTCAGGGTGCAGTTGTAATTATTCAGTCAGATATACAGAAAACCACTGAACAAAGTTCTTAAGAAAATCAGGTTCTCCTGCTGCAGTGGAGAAAGCTTCACTAAGAACATCTAGTCAACCCCATTACTTAAGGCAGAAACCTCTTTACTCAACACTTCAGCTGCCTTTCAGATATCCTATAGAAGAACTGCATCAAAAATGCATGCATGGTGTCACAATTTCAAAAACCGCTCTGCTGTCTAAGTAAGCAAGTCGAGCTGCAGGATCCTCACAAAGTACTCCCAAAATGGATTTTCACTCACTTCTCAAAGGACCCAGAATTATCATGCAGAACATGTAGAAGAATTAATATTTTATGATGGAGACTTGTAAAAACCACTACTCAAATATGGTAGGGTTGCAACCAAGAAATTACAGGTTGGGTTCTGTTGTCGCCTTGTAACAAATACTAGTGTTTACTTGTCAGACCTAGTCGGCCCAACAACTCTGTAATTGTTACTGAACTCTGATACTCTGAAAATGATCATATTTTGAGAGGGAAGCATGTTTCACTTTATGTTCTGATTTGTGACATCTTATATAACATTTTGTCTGATCTTCCAGGAGCCTTATTTTGGAGTTAAATTTTCATAACATCTTCGCAATAGCATCTTACCATGATGAAAGATTTAGGTGATTGCTTCCAGTGACATGAGGGCAGCAGATTTTATCTTTTAATCTAAAAGTAGAAGAAGCATATTCTCAGCTATCCCTGACCAGTTACCCTAGAGGAGTACCATGTGCAAGGAAGTCAGCTCTATACCTTCCCAAAAGACCACAAAAATGTCATCTGGATAAGGTTGCTAAATATACAGAACTCTGGTGCTTTTAGCAACTATAACGCTGAAAGAAAATCAACAGAAATTGTTATTACCATGTAAATTAAAGTATGGTTAAACTTGAGGCATGTAATTTTAGTCTTTTACATCAACACTAAAGGGAAGGCATTCTTCCTAAGGCTTCCTCGCTCTCTACTGAATCCTATTTCATTTTTTACAATATGCCTGAAAAAAACTGGAAAAATCCCCCCAAACACCAGTACTGTGCCAATCACACTTTGGAATCCAAGAACAATCAGTACATTTTGTAGCACCTATGGGAACAGAATAAAATATAAATACGAAAGGATTGCTAAACCCAGTATGGTAAGGGAGATAAGAGATACAGAATGGACATGATACCTAGTGCTGCAATTAATCACTTGATGAGTTAATTAAAAGCTTTTTAATTAATTAAAATATGCCTACCATTAATATAACAGATTTCAAGTTATTAATAAGTTGTTAAAATATGCCTACCATTAATACAACAGATTTCAAGTTGTTAATAAGGATAAGTACTTACAAAATTCACAGATTAAATTATTATTCTTTCTCAGAAGAGGCATTCCTGCTCCATCATGTATAGAATGTCTGTTTTGAGACAGTCACTTATCTACAGAGGAAGATTTGTTTTTTGCTTAACTGTTTCTTTAGTAACAAACTAAAGTGAGGAATTTGGGGGCAGTGAAAAAAATTGGGGCAGTATCGAGGTGATGAGGAATTTGAGGGCAGTAGGGCGGCAGCAGTCCAACCCTTCCTGCTGCAGCTGCATTTTCCTAGTGAGAGATGTTCCAAGGTGGCTTGCCTTTGCCTGCCTCTGGGTAGTAGCGACCCTGGAGTTCCTTGGGGGTTTCTCATCCCAGTGCTGAGTCTGACCAGGGCCAACACTACTTAACTTCCTTAAGACATTCATAACATCAGATGAGCTGGCTGGGATCATATTCCTGCTGAGCTCCTTCCTCTCCCCAGACTATGTCCTTCCCAGGCTCCACCCCGGATCTCCAGGACTTTCTTAATCCAGGGTTGGCAACCCTTCACCAAAATGCTCCATTTTCGGGAGGCTGGAAAAGCTTTCTCCTGCTTGCTCCTGGCCACGGCATTTTTCATTGCTTGCTTCTTTCTCTTTCTCCACCCATTTATCTATCTCCCTAAGGAGGACCCAAAGTGGCTTTTACAAATGATATATATATTTTCCAGACTAAAATACGGTTGCTGCACAACTGCCAAAATAGAAGAGTAGGCAATATAGTGTTTCGAATCTACAGTAGACCTAACACCAGAAAAAGGGGCGTGTTTGTGTGTATTTGCGTGTGTGTGTGTGTGTGTGTGTGTGGGGGGGGGGTACCAGGGATTTGGCCTGGGAGTACAAAAAAAGTGTTGGCACCAGTGGTCCCTTGCAGGGCGGCCTCAGGAAACATGCCCCGAGCGCATCTAGTAGTCGAGGCGCTTCGTTTGAGCAGGGTCACGTCCAGGCTCGCCTGGAACCTCATTGTCCCCCCCCCCCCCGTCCCAACACTCGTTCCGCTCTGTAGGCCTTTCCCAGCCCTTGCCCGCAGGCCCCCTCCCGCGCCCCCCCGCGCCCCCTCGGAGGAAAGGGAAGCCCCCCCCCCGGCATCTACTCACGAAGGAAGCGCGAGAGAGGAGCCCTTGGACAGGCCTTGGAAGAGCAAGCGGCATTCCCGCCCCTCGACGCCTGCGTCGTCGCCTTGGAGACCGAAGGGCCGTCAGCTCCGTAGGCAGGGAGGGGGCATGAGGAAGGAAGCTCGCGTTCCCCGTTATTCCTTTGGGCTGCGCTAGGAAGCGTCGCTTCGGAGCCGAATGTAAAGAGGAACATACTCCTCGTGGTCGGTTCTCTTTAACTCACAAGGAAACTCTACGACCGCAAAGAGAAGTGGAAAGAAGAGCGTTTTTCTCAGACGTCAGTTCCGATAAAGGCTTCCATTTGAGGGGCAAGGATAGTGGGCGCGCACAGGAATCCAAACGAACTGTTTAGCAACTCCTTAACACCTCTAGAAAACTGAATCACACTGTCTGTTTACTGAGGTTTACTCTTTGAAAAGTAGTATATTGGCAGGTAGGGTTACAGGTGCCTCTTGGTTGTTGTTGTTGTTATGTTCGAAGTCGTGTCCGACCCATCGCGACCCCATGGACAATGATCCTCCAGGCCTTCCTGTCCTCTACCATTCCCCGGAGTCCATTTAAGTTTGCACCTACTGCTTCAGTGACTCCATCCAGCCACCTCATTCTCTGTCGTCCCCTTCTTCTTTTGCCCTCGATCGCTCCCAGCATTAGGCTCTTCTCCAGGGCGTCCTTCCTTCTCATGAGGTGGCCAAAGTATTTGAGTTTCATCTTCAGGATCTGGCCTTCTAAAGAGCAGTCAGGGTTGATCTCCTCTAGGACTGACCGGTTTGTTCGCCTTGCAGTCCAAGGGACTCGCAAGAGTCTTCTCCAGCACCAGAGTTCAAAAGCCTCAATTCTTTGACGCTCGGCCTTCCTTATGGTCCAACTTTCGCAGCCATACATTGCAACTGGGAATACCATAGCCTTGACTAAACGCACTTTTGTTGGCAGGGTGATGTCTCTGCTTTTTAGGATGCTGTCTAGATTTGCCATAGCTTTCCTCCCCAGGAGCAAGCGTCTTTTAATCTCTTTGCTGCAGTCCCCATCTGCAGTGATCTTGGAGCCCAGGAAAATAAAATCTGTCACTATCTCCATTTCTTCCCCATCTATTTGCCATGAATTGAGAGGGCCGGATGCCATGATCTTTGTTTTCTTGATGTTGAGTTTCAAGCCAACTTTTGCACTCTCCTCCTTCACCTGCATCAACAGGCTCTTTAGTTCCTCTTCACTTTCTGCCATTAGAGTGGTATCATCTGCATATCTGAGGTTGTTGATATTTCTCCCTGCAATCTTGATCCCAATTTGTGACTCCTCTAATCCCGCATTTCTCATGATGTGCTCTGCATACAAGTTAAATAGGCAAGGCGACAGTATACAGCCTTGCCGAACTCCTTTCTCAATTTTGAACCAGTCAGTGATTCCATGTTCAGTTCTGACTGTTGCTTCTTGACCTGCATATAAATTTCTCAAGAGACAAATAAGATGCTCTGGTATTCCCATCTCTTTAAGAACTTGCCACAATTTGTTGTGCTCCACACAATCAAAGGCTTTAGCATAGTCAATGAAGCAGAAGTAGACGTTCTTCTGGTACTCCCTAACTTTCTCCATGATCCAGCGTATGTTGGCAATTTGATCTCTAGTTCCTCTGCCTCTTCGAAATCCTGCCTGTACTTCTGGAAGTTCTCGGTCCACATATTGCTGGAGCCTAGCTTGTAGGATTTTGAGCATAACTTTGCTAGCATGAGAAATTAGTGCAATGGTGCGGTAGTTTGAACATTCTTTGGCATTGCCCTTCTTTGGGATTGGAATGTAAACTGACCTTTTCCAATCCTGTGGCCATTGTTGAGTTTTCCAAATTTGCTGGCATATTGAGTGTAGCACTTTTACTGCATCGTCTTTTAAGATTTTGAATAGTTCAACTGGAATGCTGTCACCACCACTAGCTTTATTGTTGCTCAGACTTCCTAAGGCCCATTTGACTTCACATTCCAGGATGTCTGGCTCCAGGTCAGTAACTACCCCACTGTGGTCATCAGGGATGTTAAGCTCGCTCTTGTATAGTTGTTCTGTATAATTTTGCCACCTTTGTTTAATCTCTTCTGCTTCTGTGAGGTCCCTACCATTTTGGTCCCTTATCATACCCAACTTTGCATGAAACGTTCTCTTCATATCTCCAATTTTCTTGAAAAGATCTCTGGTCCTCCCCATTCTATTGTTTTCTTCTATTTGTTTGCACTGTTCATTTAAGAAGGCATTCTTATCTCTTCTAGCTTTTCTCTGGAATTCTGCATTCAATTGGGTGTATCTTTCTCTTTCTCCCTTGCCTTTCACTTCCCTTCTCTCCTCAGCTATTTGTAAAGCTTCCTCAGACAGCCATTTTGATTTCTTGCATTTCTTTTTCTTTGGGATGGTTTTAGTTGCTACCTCTTGTACAATGTTGCGAACCTCAGTCCATAGTTCTTCAGGCACTCTGTCTATCAGATCTAATTCCTTAAATCTATTTGTCACCTCTACTGTGTATTCGTCGGGGATATGATTTAGTTCATACCTGAGTGGCCTAGTGCTTTTCCCTACTTTCTTCAATTTAAGCCTAAATTTTGCAACAAGAAGCTCATGATCTGAACCACAATCAGCTCCTGGTCTTGTTTTTATTGACTGGATAGAACTTTTCCATCTTTGGCTGCAGAGCACATAGTCAATCTGATTTCTGTGTTGACCGTCTGGTGATGTCCATGTGTAGAGTCGTCTCTTGGGTTGTTGGAAAAGAGTGTTTGCTATGACCATTGTATTCTCTTGACAAAATTCTACCAGCCTGTGCCCTGCTTCATTTTGTACTCCAAGGCCAAACTTGCCTGTTATCCCGGTTATCTTTTGGCTTCCTACTTTAGCATTCCAATCCCCCATGATGATAAGCACATCATTTTTTGGCGTTGCTTCTAGAAGGTGTTGTAGCGCTTCATAGAACTGATCAACTTCATCCTCTTCAGCAGCAGTGGTTGGGGCATAGACCTGGATCACTGTGATATTGAATGGTTTGCCTTGGATTCGAACTGAGATCATTCTGTCATTTTGGGGATTGTATCCCAAGACTGCTTTTCCTACTCTCTTATTGATTATGAAGGCTACTCCATTTCTTCTGCGAGATTCTTGTCCACAGTAGTATACCTGATGGTCATCTGAATTAAATTCACCCATTCCTGTCCATTTTAGTTCACTGATTCCTAAAATGTCGATGTTCAGTCTTGTCATTTCTTGTTTGACCACGTCCAGCTTACCTTGATTCATGGCTCTTGGTTGTAGATTTTTCAAATAACCATGCTGACTTCTAGAGAAGCTCCTTTATTCTTGGGAGAGCCGTGTTCCTTCTTATTTAGTATAGTTAGTTTGTTAGTAAGGTGAGAAGAGTAAAAGCCATACATTAGCCTAGCAGTTTAATTTTTATTGTACATTAAAACATTTTTTTTGTAGTAAGTGTAATGGCATTTCATTGTTTCCTTTTCTAAAAGGGAATAAGGGGCTGAGGGTATTGCACTCCTGGTGCTTCTTGGTGCTCCAGCTTTTAACTATATTACATACACTTACTATAGCAAGCCTTAAGTATCTGGAAGACCCAGCTCTGAATCTCCACTTGTACCTTGAATAACACTTGGTTGGTGTTAAAGGTGCCACTGGACACTAAATTTGTTCTGCAAATTGAGCTGTTAGCATTCCACCTGTGATATTAGTTGTCCTGTGTTTCAGTTGTTGTCATATTAATCCAGCACAATTATATGTAGCCAGCAAAAACATTTTGGCACTGGCACCATATGTGCCATTTGGAAGATGGCTGGGTGACCTCAGCCTAAGCAGCTCATAGGGTTGTGAGGTGAGAACAGAGGAGAAGGGAATGATGTTAGCTGCTTTGGGTCCACTGTGAGGAGAAAGGGAAGGTATAAATGAAACAAATGTACTTGCATTCCATAAAATGTGAATTTAATATATATGGCATAATCCTCCCACATTGTAATGATGGACAGGAAAAACCAAATACACCAATATAAGATGGGGAGACTTGTCTTGGCAGTAGCATGTGCGAAAAGGATCTAGGAGTCTTAGTAGACCATACATTGAACATGAGTCAGCAGTGTGACTCAGTGGCTAAAAAGGCAAATGGGATTTTGCGCTGTATCAAACGGAGTATTGTGTCCAGATCATGGGAGGTGGTGGTACTGCTTTGCTCTGGTTCGGCCTCATTTGGAGTACTATGTTCACTTTTGGTCACCCCAATTGAAGAGGGATGTTGACAAACTAGAACGTGTCCAGAGGAGGGCGACAAAGATGGTGAGGGGTTTGGAGACCAAGACGTATGAAGAAAGGTTGGGGGAGCTTGGTCTGTTTAGCCTAGAGAGGAGACGACTGAGAGGGGATTTGATAACCATCTTCAAGTATTTAAAAGGGTGCCATATCGAGGATGGAGAATAGTTCTTTCTTGCCCCAGAGGGACAGACCAGAACAAAAGGGATGAAATTAATTCAAAAGAAATTCCATCTAAACATCCGGAAGAAGTTCCTGACAGTTAAAGCAGTTTCTCAATGGAACAGGCTTACTCGGGAGGTGGTGGGTTCTCAATCTTTGGAAATTTTTAAACAGAAGAGCCGGTAACTGCGCTGCCCAGGTGGCTGGGAAGGGCTGGAACTGGGGGGGGGGGAGGCTCTTCCCAGCCGCCCGGGCAGCGCGGCCGCTGGCTCCACCACACATCCGCACCACGGACCCTTCCCCCCTACTCCCCCTTTCACTTTCTCTCCCCCTCCCTCTGTCTCTCTCTCCCTTTCTCTACGCCTGCCTGCCTACCTTCCCTCCTTCCTTCCCTCCCTCCCAGGGGGGCCCCTCCCGCACCCACCCAGTGCCTACTAGCTCCCGCTGTATTTTTCTTACAGTGGGCTTAATTTCTAGTATAACATAAAGCTTAATGGGTTTCCGAGGACAGGGTGAAGTATAAATCCCAAAATAAATAGGAATAAATATTGCTTTCTGTAGCAAAGTATCCTTTATAAGAGGCTATTAGATGTCCCACCAACACAATAATACTATCTATGTTTATTAATTTATCATATTTGTATACTGCCCTCCCCAAAGGCTCAGGGCAGTAAAACAGAACAGAAACAATACAGATAACTTAGATTAACAATAATGAATGAAGTGAAACAACAAGCAACATGGAACCATAGAAAAATTAAACATTCAAGTAACTCATACTGATAGCCCAATGGGTTGGGTGTAACAGCAGTGGGTGCCATAGGAGGGGGCTCAGCCCTTGGGAAGTGATGGTACAGGTCGACCTCAACCAAATGGCTGGTGGAGGAGCTCACTTTTGCAGGCCCTGTGGAACTGTTCAAGTTCCGTCAGGGCCCTGATCTCCTCTGGGAGTTCGTTCCACTAGGTGGGGGCCAGGATGGAGAATGCTCTGGCCCTGGGTGAGGCTGTATGAGCTTCCCCGGGGCCAGGGATCACCAAGAAGTTGGAATTGCTAGAGCTTAAGGCTCTTTGGTGGAGGGGGGGTATAAGCAGAGAGGCGATCCCTCAGGTACACTGTTGAAAGTGTAATTTAATTCAATTAAGTGGAAGAGAAGAGAACAAGTTCTAAATTATGTTCCACATGCACAACCAAAAAACAGATTAACATTACATTACTATGCATGTAAAGTCTGGGGGGGGGGGGGGGGAGGGTGGACCATCCTTTTACTACTTGGATATATCATTGGAAAATATTTACTCCTCTTTCTGTTCATAATTCTGTTCTGTTTTGCTATTATACTACTTTTAAGTACATTCTAAGTTGGCTACTAGGACAGGGATGAGAAGGAGTTGAAACCAAAACTGAAAATAAAGAGAGAGGAAGAAAAAATTAGAATGAAGGTAGAGAAATGAAGAAAAGATGAAAGGACAAAGGACAATAAACAAAGGGGAAAAGCTGGAAAAGGAAAGAAATCAAGGGAATGAGATGGAACGCCTGCTTTATTTTGTTACAATACACTACCTATCCCTTTGCAAGATCTGAATGGGCGGACAAAACTACGTACCTAGGTGCAAAGTAAGGAAAATGAAATAATTGACAGCTGGAGAGAACAGAATTGTTCAGAGGCTGCAACCTGAGGCTGCAATTACTGTAGTAGTCAGCTACTCTAGTAGCTGCAATGCAGAGTGGCATTAAAATGAAACAAATGGAAATGCATTTAGCTGAATGCAGCTTGACTACGGCTTAATGGACTCTAGAGCTGACCTGATCCCCAGGAATGTGGTCCCTTTAGTCCCCCTTCCTTCTTGTCAGAATGCCTATCTTTAAACTGCTCAGGGAGCGGTATAAATAATTGGTTAAGGGCTAAGGGGGTGGAGAGTGGGCGGGGCCGGGCCGGGTGAGGGCCCAATTGGAAGGTGAGAAGCGCCTTCCTATTGGGCCCTCACCAGGTCAGGCCAGAGTTCCAGTCAGGCGTGACAGCATGAGTAAAGAGGGAGGCCTTCCTCCCGGGCCCAGAAGCACACCTGGGGCCTCGAAAAGGCCGCGCTGTGGCCAGGGTGCTTCTAGGCCCAGTGGAAAGGCCGCCCTAGTATCTCTATACTTTCCTAAACATCTCCTATTCCTTCTACCAAAAAACCCATAATACCCCTGCCACAAACCCACTACCAGGCAAGACACTCTCCCATCCATCCTTTTTAGCGCCCGTTGTATTTACAAGTACAACGGGCTTTAAATCTAGTATTGCTTATAAAGAGAAACACATTCTCTTGTAGATAGAGTGGCAGGAGCCAATGCCTGGTCCTGATAACCCTGCCCTGGTTCCAGAGCTGTGGACAGCCATGGCCCAGACTCACTCTTGCAAGAAGGACTAAGACATGGAGGTTGCTGGAACCCAGGCGGGTCACTCTGACACACAGAGAATAAGACAAGGGAGCCAGACAGATGTGGGGAGGAGCACGGTGAAAAGACAAGGTTGAGTTTGGACTTGGGGAAGGCCAGAATGAGAGAGGTTTTAAGGCAGTCTTGATAATGTAAGTCTATATGTTGGTAGTCTGTGTATTTGCTATGAGTATATTTACAGATGTGTATATGTATGATTTGCTAATGGTTCTAATATTTTAGCTGCTTACTAATATACTGTAATTATGTTCAGCACTGTTTCCCCAGTGAGTGGAAATTCCACCTGGCCTGGCAGAGTCTTGTCTTTTCTCTCTTACAGGTTTCCTCCACAGTGCCCTTTGACAGTTTATGTCGCTCTCCTTTAGACTGTTTGCAGTGCTGACCTCTACAAGAATACAGGTGTTGTTAGCATCTCTGTCTCGCACGCTAATAAAATCTAAATGTCATATTCACTAACCAGACCATTAGTGTCACTACATTTGTATAGGCAATGGGACTTTCACAGAACACACCCATTCCATACATGGATGTACACTTTCATTAATACTAATGTTGAAAATTTGCCTTGTTTGAGAGAACCTTATGGACTGTATTTTTACAATGTGACTGTATTGTAGTTTATAGCCTTTTAAGGAAGATGTAATTTTCTGGTGTGATATTGATCTTCATATCTGGAAAAGTAGCAAGGATTTTTTTTCCATGGCAGAAGATGTACAGGGCTAGACTTACAACCAAATAGGTACAATCTCTTATAATTACTCCTGGACACAGAAAGCTAATGCAAATTGATATTGTATCTGAGGAAGTGTGCATGAACACGAAAGCTCATACCTTGAATAAAACTTTGTTGGTCTTAAAGATGCCACTGGACTCTAAATTTGTTCTGCAAACTGAGCTGTTGGCATTCCACCTGTGATATTTTGTTGCCATGTATATCAGTTGTTGTCATATTAATCCAGCACAATTATAAGTAGCCAGCAAAAACATTTTGGCACTGGCACCATAGATTTATTTGGAGGGGGAAATTTTATTTATTATAAACATGCTACTACATTTATGGTTTCTCTTTATTTGTCTTTAAAGGTTCTGGAGAAAAGTGGAGGTTTTCACCTCTATCTCATGAGAGAAAAGATGGAAAAGAGAGCACAGAAGCCCCAGAATCATTCCAGCCTAGACCCTGCATGTTCACCTTGAAACACAAAAGATAGCCAGGGCTACCTTACTGTTCACATCCTCTCACCTGTAATGAGGTGAGACAGAAAGTACCACAGAGTATTCCTGCAGATGCACCATGCAAGAGGACTTCTGGCTCAATAGCTCCCAGCATTTTTGGAGGAATCTTCGTCCCATTCCGGTCTGGCTTCCGTTCTGGCCATGGGGTAGAGACCATATTGGACGCCCTGATAGATGATCTCTGGCGCCAACTGGATTGAGGAGGGTCAGCCATTCTCATATTATTAGACCTGTTGGCCACATTTGATGTTGTCAACCATGAGCTTTTAGTCCACCGCCTCGCTGACACTGGGATTGGAAGGACAGCCCTTGCGGTGGGGGATGAGCTATCTGACTCCCCCACTTTTTTTAACATCTGTATGCACCCTCTTGCCCAGTTGGTTGGGGGTTATAGGTTGGGGTGTCATCAATATGAAGATGACCCTCAGCTCTATCTCTTGATGGATGACCGGCCGGCCGGACCTCCCCCTAGAAACATTTGCCAGTTGTTTGGAAGCAGTGACTGGATGGATCAGGAAGAGTCTTAACCGCTCCAAAACGGAGGTCCTGTGGCTGGGTCGAAGGGGCAGGAGCAGGAGGCATCTTCCCTGCCTGGATGGGGTACAGTTGCCATCTGTGCCCCAAGCCAGGAACTTGGGAGTGAACTTGGATGCCTCACTCTCTATGGAGACCCAGGTCACTAAGGTAGTCCAGATGGCGCCTTTCCACCTGCGCCAAGTTTGGCTACTAGCGCCTACCTGTTCCTGGAGCACCTGGCCACTGTGATCCATGCAGTAGTCACTTCTAGGTTAGACTTCTGTAACTCACTCTATGTGAGCCTACCCATGTCCTTGATCCGGAAATTACAGCTGGTACAGCATGCAGCTGTGTGGGTCCTCACTAGGTCATCTTGGAGGACCCATGTCCAGCCTCTGCTGAGGCAGCTGCATTGGTTACCGGTTTGTTTCCAGATTAGGTTCAAGGTTTTGGTTTTAACCTTCAAGGCTATATGTGGCTTGAGCCCTGCATACCTAAGGGACTGCGTACCTCCTTATGTCCCCTGCAGAGCACTTCGCTCTGTGGGTATGATTCTGCTAATGGTCCTGGAACCCCAGGAAACGTGCCTGGCCTTGACGAGGGTTAGGGCTTTTTCTGTCCTGGCCTCTACCTGGTGGAACGAGTTCCCTGAAGAGCTGCGGGCTCTGACGGAGCTCTCTGAGTTCTGCAACATGGAACTCTTTTGCCAGGCATTTGTTTGAGGCCAGGTGGTGATCCCAGGGTTTAAGATCAGGTTCCCCTCTTCCCTTAGGTTTCTGGGCCAGTATTAGACTATCCCCAAACCACAATTCCCTGCTGGTATCATCTCAATCGCTGACATCTGCCTGATACTTAGACAGGCCCAGTGGTCTCGCTGTGTTGGGATGAATTTTTAATTAATTCAATTATTACCGCCATCAGCTGAATAGTAGAGTTTTTAGAGTTACATTTTAACGGGGAGGATTGTTTTAAGTTATTGATTGCTATGTTTATGTATTGGATATGTATTTTACATGATTGTAAACCGCCGTGAGCCAGTCCGCTGAGAATGGCAGTTATATAAATCCAAAAATAAAATAAAAATAAAATAAACATTGACGTGTCAGCACTGAGGGGAAAATATCTGACTATCATAACACAGCCCACAGCGCCGCGGGCGCCGCCGACTAAATAAAGCCGTAAGGGCTGTGTGGGAGGAGTTAGGGCGGGCTCAGGCAAAGCGCCTGCCAATTGGCTCGGCCGATTCCCACCCTACTGACAAGGAAGCAACTGCGAGCCGCGCAAAGCGCGGCACGCAGTTGCTTCCTTGCCGGCGGCCTGATGCGACGGAGGCGCGAAGCGCCTCTGACGTGTCAGGCCGCCATGGCTGCCGGGGGCTCCCTGCCCGCCGGCTTGACGCGGCGAGAGGCGCAAAGCGCCTCTCACGGCATCAAGCCACAGCACAAGGGATCCCCCGGCATCGGACTACACGCCGCTTCCATCAAGTAAATGGCCGCCAGCCAGAAGACGCCGCGAGGGAGCCCGCCCGCTCAACGGTAAGCCACCTTTTACTCTGCCCCAGCCTGCTAGCGCCCATTGTATTTCGGATACAATGGGCTTTTTTACTAGTTACAACATATAACTGTTATTTCCAGGAATTTGCTTTAACGTTGGTCTAGTCCTGATATGCTGTAGAGCGGTGGTCCCCAACCACCGGGCTGTGGCCCGGTGCCGGGCCGTGAAGGCCCCGGCACCAGGCTGCTGCTCCTTCTCCCTGCTTCCCCTCCACAGTAAGAAACTTCCCAGGCCGCAAGCAAATCAGCCGCAAAAGCGTCCAATTAGCTTGCCGCCCGGCAAGCTTCTTTTTGTGGGAGGGGGGGAGAGGGAAGCAGGGTTGCACATGCGAGTCTGCGCCATGCGCGGCTGCAAACGTGCATGTGTGGCAGTTTCACGCATGCATGGAAGTGTCACGCATGTGCGTTTGCGGCCACACATGGCGCAAACGCGCATGTGCAGCCCTGCTGCGCATGCGCGGCCGCACGATCGCCCTCCCCACCGCCGCTGGTCCACAGCCTTAAAAAGGTTGCAGACCACTGCTGTAGGGGATATCTTTGTTCTCAATCATTGTTTTTTTTAATGGTCATATATGAACTTTTCTTACTGTTTGCGTCTCCTCTTCTGCATTTATGGTGAAATGAAACAAAACACTTCAACTCAGAAATAACCACCAGTACTGTACTTTTATTAGCTAATAAATATCTTAATAAACAGGCTTACTCCTTATGTAAGACCTGATAATGCCTCTTAGGAAATCATAGAAAAATAAAATACAATAATCATCAGTAACTTGTACTTTGTACAAATATCTTATTATGTTGCTCAGCATGTAGCTTTGCCAAACCCCATATTCTTTCTGCAAATAGATGGCATATGAATGCAATTCACCTTAAAACGCCCGAGTTATGAAAGCTGAGCATTTTATTACACTACTAACTTATAGGCATGCCAACACATGAAAATTTACATGGAACATTGTATTATCATAGTAGTAGATTTCAAATGAGGAAAATTATATTATCTCTCAAGTAAATGTGGATTAGTTTACTTCTAATTTAAAGTAGGAAAATTACTGTATTTCCCCTTGGGAATGCAGATCAATATTTTAGATTTTCTTTCAAACCACTATTTCTCTTATAATTTTTTAAAAATAAGAAATTCAGAAAGTACAAATGGAGTATGAATGGAAGATACAAAAGGGAAATAACTAGACAATGGTGGCAGTCCCAAGAGGAAAACAAGCATGTCAGATTTGTTTGTTTTTTTAAATAGACCAAGCCCTTCTCTTCAGATACAGTAGCTCTTGCTTCCTGTTGCAGTAAATAGTCATAACATTTATTTATCTTATTTAAATATTCAGAATCAGTTATGGACATAGCATAAAGTTAAAAGAGTACAAATGTCCCAGTCTAGGATCCATTTGGCTTAGATATATATATATATGAAGGGTACAGTGAGGTGCCCACATTCACATCAATGGAGGGAGATGATCCATGTGCACCAAAGAGTGCATACATTGGCTGGCTTCCTTCTTTGATATGACTTCCAGGAGAGGAGCTCCATGCCTGCATTGCAGCTCCTGTGCCTGGAGAAAGTAGCTTGATCAGAGTTTGATGTTTCATCATTTATGAATTATGCAGTTAAAATGGAAACCATGTTTACAGATAAGGGAGCAATAGAAGCTGTTTTTTTCATACCCCGCTTTTCAGTACCCAAAGGAGTTCCAAAGTGGTTTACAATCAATATTCCCTTCCTTTCCCCACAACAGACACCCTGTGAGGTAGGTGGGGCTGTGAGAGTTCTAAGAGAATGCTCTGCAAGAACAGCTCTAAGAAAACTGTGACTGGCCCAAGGTCACCCAGCTGGCTACATGTGGAGGAGTGAGAAATCAAACCTGGTTCTCCAGATCAGAGATTGACACACTTTAGCCACTACACCATGCTGGCTCCCAAAGTCTGGCTTCTTTTTACATACAAGGTGGATTTCAAAATGATGCAGACAAAATTAATGTGCCCTGGGGCTATCAATAGCCTGCAAACTTTTAAAAGGTTGATGATGCTGCAGTTTTAGAAGCCCCAGAAATTATATTTGGACACAACTGTTTTAATTATTGTTTAAATAGTATCCCATATATGACCGTTTGACAAATTGAACACATATCATGGCTTATGCTAGCAGAGCAAATGGTTAAGAATGATCATGTTACAGAAAAAAATTACAACAGTAGTACTTATTGAATTTTCCTATGCTTTAATTAATGCAATTAAAAAGGGAATTGTTGCTGTACTGACATTTGGATTGCATTTTTGATAAGAGACATCACTTTTCCTGTATAATCCCTGTAAATAAAAATAGATTCAGGTAAAGCATTGGGCAAAGTGTGAAGTGCTTTATTAGACTTCACTGCTAATTCATCATTGTGGTATCAAACCCAAAGTTCTGTTACAAGAACATAGTATTTTTTTATGTTCACTGTTACAGTGTTCACGTTTATCTGAATGATCCTGAGAGCTGCTTCTCTGAGAGATCCTGAGAGTTTGCTTCTCTCAGCAGGAATTGCATTTACAGATTCTGATTGTTATTTGGGAGTTTCCAGAACAATTGCCAAATTAGGTATGCTTCAGAACAAAGCAAATCTGCTGTTTGTAATAGCAATTGTATATTTTGACATAGCCTGAAAGTAAATTTTTGCTTTTATGATTAAATAACCAAGAAAGCAAGCTATTAGAGATCATTCTGTAAAATTAATCATGTTTTAAGACTGTTAAGCTAAGAAATCTTGGGTGTAAATTCCAGCTGTATTACTAATTTATCTTTGGCTGTCAGTGCTACTTCTTCCACCTGTAAAATGGGAAAATTAAAGACCAGCCTCATGAGCTGTGATGTGGATTAATTACTGTAGCTTGTTTATTGAAGCACTTCAAAATTATTGAGAATTCAATAACTGGTAATGGTATTTTAAGAATATTTGGGATTAAAAGATGTTCCTTTTTAGACATAGTTATATAAGCTACAGAATTTCACATTCTTGTGATATGTAAATTTCATAAATGTGCATAATTTAGTAAAGGTTTTGTATTTTAACATTTGATATACTCCATTCTCATTATGTTGTGTGAATATAAGCTCCATTGAAACCAAAAGGCTTTAAGAGTTCAAATGTGTATAGGATGTTGTTCTTAAGTTATTCCATAATATATGTCATGTTGTGAACTGGTTGAAATGCAAACACATTTATTTGAGTGTGTGTGCTATATAACTTTTGAGAATCACACATAAAATATTTATTTCATTTATACTCCACCTTTGTACCCCAACGTGACCCAAAACAACTTACACTGTTCTCCTGGATGGCATAGTGGAAACAATAAGGGCCATTTCCCACGGCGATCTTTGTTGCAAATTGTTTGCGGAATGAAAAATCGCCATTTAAAATAGTGGAATTCGTCGTTTTGCACACCTGGCTTTGTAGTGGAATCAGTTGCGTTTTTTAGCGTTTCCCACAGGCTTCCGGTCTCGGCAGAAATCGCTAGAAAGGAAGCGCTATTGCCAAGCTTGTCCCGCCCCTGGCCGTCAAGCAGCCAATGGGCAGCCGTTAGCATGCTCCCAAACAGCCCCTTTCCCTTTAAGAAAGCTTTTTAAAAAAAAAAAACAGACCCATAGCAACGAATCTACGTAGATTCCTTGCACTGGAGAGACCCATCCAGCTGCCTAATGTGATCTATCGTTTGATTGTATGATCGTTGGCACGCTGGCTCGAGTGATAAAAAAAAATTCCCCCCCCCCCTTCTCACGGGCTCGATTTTCGGCTGAATTTATGTGTAAAAAATAAAGGGACTTTATTTCTGCAAACGGGCTTTTATGTGGTTTGTGCTTAGTGACTAAAGGTGAAGGACTGAAGCCAGGGAAGCCTCTAAACAGAAAGAGGCTCGCCGGTGCGTTTATCCCCGCTCGCTCCGAGAAAAAAAAATGGCGATCGCTTCGCCGGAAGTTTGGAGGAGAGATCCAGGGGGAGGGACTTTGAAGAACCAGCTACAATGGTAACGCACAGGTCTTTAGCGCTACTGTTGCAGATTGGTTGCAGGAGTGTATCGCTATCCGGAGGGTGAATCCAGTTTTCTGGATTCCCCTGAAAGCGCCACAACGAAGCGCTTATTGCTGATCGGTTTCAGGATTGTTGCAGATTGTTGACGACGTCGTGCGTTATGGCAAATTAGTAGCGTTTTCAATCGGCAACCATTGTGCTATTTTTAAGCCGTGGGAAATGCCCCTTAATTATCTGTCCTGTTTTGGAAAAGTAGGTAAAGTACAGCAAAGCTTCAAAATCATTCTACATATGATGGCTTGGATCCATATACAATTGGAAATATAAATAAACTTAGTGCAACTCCACTTGCAGAAGATCTTGTATACTGCCTAGCATTTTTCTTCATATATCTTATGATGTCCATAAATTGCTCTACAACATCTTCTGCAAGCAGAAAAGCAGTTCAGGATACAGTTCAGGATACACTATGTTTAATTTAGCGCAAATTGCTGGTCCAATATGAGGCTTTTTTCATACTTTACGCACAAGGACTGCAGAGTTTGCAGACATCTTCTGGTGGAACCAAGCGTATATCTTACAAAAATGCAACACAGATGTGAACTTGGGAACCTTCAGAGAAGAAATCAGTGGGGAAGAGACTAATTAGGGCATCACCCCTTGCTGGGAAATGATCACTGAAGAACAAACTTTTCTGAACTTTATTCTGTCCTTCAAGCATCTCTAGAGTACCCTGTGGCATCCTGTTTCCAAGGCCATACTATACTGAGATGCAGCACAATTTCTCCAGTGAGGGGAAATTCCACCTGGGCTGGCAGGGCCTTTGCTAGTGCTGCCAGAATGATGACACTTTGAAGATGCACTTACTCTTATATTTTGAAGTTCTGTACACACCTGACTAGTATTATGGCTACTTCAGGGTTACTTCCTTGTTGGTATTTGACCTACAGCCAGCTCCCCATGTTATCCCTTGGTCCTGGTGCCTTACCGCCAAATCCTCAACTTTTGCTTGGTGCTAGTTCTTGTATAGCAGTTCCTGATTTTACTCTGAGGGTAGCCTCCATTTTAGGTGATTTTACGTATTTAAAACATCATGACATTGAAGGCATGGATGACTTAGCAGCCTGTTTGTCCCTGTTGTGTAGGAATGGCCAAGGTATTTTATATTGCTGCCACATGTGAGCCCCTCTCTTTGGACATTTCACAGGAAATGCAAACAGAACACCCAAGTCATGGGTGCATTATAAATATAATATAATGGAAAGAGTTAGGGACACACCCCAAAAAAGTAAGAGTAGGACATGGTTATGGATTGACATTTTATTATAAACCTTTTAACATCCTGAGCTTTAATTTTATTAGAAAACGCCATACGTTTATAAAAAGTACGCTTGTTGAAACAACAGAAACAACTTTGGAGGGCTCGGAGTTGATGGCAGATGACATCTTTCTAGTGAAAGGAGCTACTATTCTGATGGGTCATTTATAGTACGAAAGGAAGCTCTTAAAACTTTCCTGGTAGTTGGTGTAATTTATTCAAATGTGTGCTTGTATTACTTTTTTGGGAGGTGGCTGGGAACAATGCAACACTAACACTAAATACAACACACCCTTCCTCATTTAATAATGGCCATTGTGAAGGGGGAGAAGACAGGTTCCTATAGACAGCAATTTAAAATTCTGTAAATCAAACAGCCATATTTCAAAGCAAATTCTGAATCCAGTGGCACTTTTAAGACCAACAAAATTGTATTCCAGGTATAAGCTTTATTGTGCCAGCACACTTCTTCAAATGCACTGAAACAGAATTTCCTTGGTCCGAAGGGGGGGGGGGGGTGTTAGTTGCCAGGAATGGCTAGCTGGAGTCAAAGACACATCTTGATTAGTAAAATCAAGATGCATATTGACTCTAGCTATCCCTTAGTGGCAACTACACCCCCCCCCATTTTACTGCATCTGAAGAAGTGTGCTTGCACACAAAAGCTTATACCTTGAATAAAATTTTGTTGGTCTTAAAGGTGCCACTAGATTCAAATTTTGTTCTGCTGCTTCAGACCAACACAGCTACTCACCCAAATCTAGCCATATTCCAGACAGCTTTTATTTGTTGCTTTTCTCATCACACAGTTTCTCATATGAGTGTCTAACACTTTAGTGCCATTTGTATGAGTAACTGAAAAGAAAACAGCAAAGAATCTATGGTCTTTTAATTTAGTCAGTTTCATTCATCAACAGAAATAATGGCAGTCTGTCATGTGCCTGTCTGTAACCAGTCAACATTTTTAAAAACAATCTGACATCATGATTCAAGATTATGGCATTATATTGGTATTAATAAAAATATAGTTAATGACCTTGAAGGTACACATTCCAGTCTTAAGGAAATCCAGAGTAAGTATCAGCCACAAACTGGTTATACAGGAATCATTTGGATTAGTTGATATACTGCTTCTAAAGTCATTCAGGTTGAGCCAACAAGATGTCTTGATTTTGCTGTTAGAATTTGGTATAGGCACTCTCCCCTCCCCCACAAAAAAGAATTAGGGATAGGCATGAACCAGTTTGGTTTGTAATTCATGGCTGAACCACAAACTATACAAATTTGGAGGTTTGTTCATGAACTAAGCTTGTTTGTATTGCTTCATGAGCCATTTAAAATTTAAACCCCTCCTTTCTGCAGAATGCAGGAATTTTGAAACACCTGATCTGTGAGGAGCTCCCCATCACTCAGCTGGCTTTCATGAAGAATAGAAAGCAGGGGTAAAGCCCAACCCCCTGCTTTCTGCTCTTCACAAACTGTATCAATATTCATGGAAGTTCATGGCACTTCTTCAATTTGCAAAAATTGCTTTGCGCATTGCAAACCAGCCAAAATTCATGACAACCTTTAGTTTGTCAGTCAGTTTTTGTTCATCCCTAACCCTAATTAGAAGATAAGATGTTAAAACAAGCCACTCTAAATGGGACTTTAAAACAGAATCAAAAAGAATATTGGTTAGGAAACAAAAAGGTCACTGCTTTTTCCTTACAGAATCAGATTCCGTTAGCTTTTCCCTTGTTTATCATTTTAAAGAGCTTTTTCCTTGTTTATCATCATTTTTAAGAGCCAATAATACAATCCAGACTTTATTTTCATGAAACCAATGGGTTGAGGAAAGCTCAGTTCTGTGCTGCATTGTATGGTCCTTGTGTTCTAGTGCAAAACAAACACCAGGGTTTGGCTAGACTCAGAGTCTTACAGAGTAACCTGCTGCTTGACTGAGCAGGTAGCCACTCTTATCAGGATGGCTAAAATAAAATGACCTATGCCTGTGTTTGTTTCATCACTGTTTCAGAATTCCATGTTACAATGCTTGTTTTTTTAAAAAATGAAGACAGTATGTTTTCCTAGAAAGTTACTGACTAGCTATTCTTCTGAATCTTTTTGCAACACTTTTGCTTATCTGTTTCATTTAAAACTAAATACTAATCATTAAACAAAATAGCTTTCAGTTGGAAAAAAAGAGAACCAATTTAAGTGGAAAATGAAAGAAATTTTTGTCTATGTTTAAGGTAACGGTAAAGCACCCGGTCATGTCTGTGCAAGCACCCGGTCATGTCTGACCCTTGGGGTGACACCCTCTAGTGTTTTCATGGCAGACTCAATACGGGGTGGTTTGCCAGTGCCTTCCCCAGTCATTACCATTTACCATTTACC
Source organism: Paroedura picta (assembly GCF_049243985.1). Taxonomy (NCBI): domain Eukaryota; kingdom Metazoa; phylum Chordata; class Lepidosauria; order Squamata; family Gekkonidae; genus Paroedura; species Paroedura picta. The sequence goes on along the minus strand of NC_135374.1, from coordinate 41,490,191 downwards.
CAGAAAGCTGGGTACTCATTTTACCGACCTCGGAAGGATGGAAGGCTGAGTCAACCTTGAGCCGGCTGCTGGGATTGAACTCCCAGCCTCATGGGCAGAGCTTTCAAACTGCACATCTGCTGCCTTATCACACTGTGCCACAAGAGGCTCATGGTCTGTGTTTAGGATGCTCATATAATGTTTTGTGAAAAAGTACGTATCATTGATGGGGGGAATCTGTATTAAGCTTTGAAGTTATAGTTTTTTCCCATTGAAGAACAAACATACAAACCACTTCCCCCATGCAGCTTCTAAACTTTGGAAACTGAAAACTGATTAAAAATAGCATGACAAATAAGTTATATGCTAAATAGGGTCGCCATACTCCAGGCAGTAAGCAGAGATTTCCTGTGATTACAACTGATCTCCAGCCAACAGATATCAGTCCACTTGAAGAAAATGGCCACTTTGTAGGGTGTCATTGGATCCCACCAAATCTCTCCCCTGCCCAAGCACTGCCATCCTCATGCTCCATCCCCAGGTATTTCCAAACTTAGAGTTGGCAGCCCTAATAATAAGACAAGGGAGTAACAAAAATCCAAAACCCATTAAAGAAAGCAGCAAGATTCAGGATATTTTTTTAAAAAAGACATTTAACCAAGATCATTACTAAAAGAATTCCCACTATTTCTTTTCTCTGTCTTTAGATTATTATAAAAATATATTTAATACATGTTTATACTGTGATATTTTCTTTATCCTTTTCATTGAAAATATATTTTCCACAGAGTGACAAATCTAGAAACAAAGTTGTCCGTATACTGTAACTAGATTGATGTAAATGCTACATGGATTTTTTTCAGACCCACTAGGAATGCACATGTGTACACTTATGAGAAAAGACATGCCTAAACAGTACTAATAAAAACTTATTTGATATTCAATTTATAGTCTCTCATTATATGCATATCAGTTCCAAACGCATTTACTTGGGTGCCTTCAAATATTGCCAGATAACAGCTGCCACCATCAAAATTCACAGTCACTTTTGGATTTAGCTGGTAGCATTTCTTGCGACGTTCATAGTAGAACTTGCACATGCTAGAACAGTGGACACAGTAATTAATTCATGACTTAATTCAATATAGCACCTTTCTCCCCAATGGAGACCCAAAGCAGCTGACACCGTTCTCCTGTATTCAGTTTTATCCTCACAACAACTTTTTGAAGTAGGGAAGGTCAAGCAGGTTTGACTGGCCCAAGGTCACCTAGCAAGCTTCCATGGCAGAGTGGAGATTCAAACCTGGCTTCCCCACCTCCTTGTACACCCTTTCACTACACTGTTAAGACTACCCTGCAAGTTCTCTTTGAACATCTAGTAAGTAGCATTTGCTGAACTCATAAGTGACTGTATATTGGGCCAAGTGTCAATAAAGTACAGCGAACTGCAAAAAGGGATTGCCTTTAAACACATTGCTTGTTACTGGGTTACATTTTTTTATATCTAAATAACACTCATAATATTATCAACACATGTTGCAATGTTTTGTCAGTGAAGCGAAGAGATTTCTTCTCTCTCTATTCTTCAAGCATCTGGGCTGCCGGTGTTTCAGTAATATCCTGCAACAATCTCCCAAACAAGCAGCCACTTGGTAACCAACTCCAAACCAGCCCTGTTTAGTAAGCCATTCTGTGACTGTGTTTGCTTTTTGCATAGCGAATGGTAGCTTACATTTTACCATAAATCATAGATTCAAGTGGATAGTCGTGTTGGTCTGAAGTGGCAGGGCAAAGTTTGAGTCCAATGACTCCTTTAAAACCAACTAAATTATAGTCAAGGTGTAAGCTTTTGTATGCACAGCATACTTTGTCAGACAATGAAATGGAAGACCACATATATAAGTAGAGTGTGGGTCATGGATTAGTACACAGGTTAATGAAGATGTTTACTAGATACAAGGGTCTTTCAGAAATAATGAGCTATGTTTATCAGGTCATCATTTGTTTGGGTCCAACTCTAAGGGAAAACAGAAATAAACATTTCAAGGTTAAAGATTAATAAGCAAATGCATTCCCAATTGTGAAACCTGACAATAATTAAAAGGTTCTCTTTTAATTAAAGATTAATGGACAGATGCATTCCCAGGTCCTGCAACTGGGAATGCTTCTGTCCATTAGTCTTTAATCTTGACATTTTTCTTTCATTTACTATGTTCTTTCCATGTAGTGTTGAAGTCAAACAAATGACTTGATAAACTTAAGCTTCTAGCTGGTAAATATCATAGTTATTCTATGTACTAATCCATGACACATATATGGTCTTGTAACTCCCATTTCACTGTCTGACAAAGTGTGTTGTGCACACAAAAGCTTACTCCTTGAATAAAACTTAGTTGGTCTTTATGGTGCCATTGGACACAAACTTTGTTCCACCATTAAAAAGATTGCTTTAAAAGCGGCTATCACCGGGCTTCTTGTTTGTGTGAACTTGTTTTCAGTTCCAGCATTTCAATGGACAGCCAAAGGATTACTGTCAAAGCTATAAAACTGGCCTAAAGTTGACATCAAAGCTCTGGAAAGGTGGGAAAGCTAAAGCAAAAACAAAATACTTCTTTTTTTTTACAGGAGGATGAACGTTTAGAAATTACAGCTTGTATGACTGCTTTTCCACATGAGGTCAACCCTCCCAACACTAAAATTTGCATTTTTCAAACAATTTTTCAACCACATGGAGCAAAGCATGTTTCTTCCGTCCTGTGGCTAAGACCCGACATGCAGAATCAAAGTGCTTGCATGCATGAAGATAACTTGGGTGTTGAAATGAATACTAAACTTGCAAAAGAAACGCAAAAATATTAGCACCCATTAAATATCTGTGCAAATTTTGGCTCTTAACAGTGTTAAGAAGTTAAATGAAAGTGTAGTCTGACACAGCCATTTACATTGAAATCATAGCTATACAGGGAAAAATAATTTGAAGCATTTTGTAATAAGCTGTTACTTTTCACTGAAACAAAACAAGAGGGTTAGCCTTCCAAGATCTTCCTCTTTTTGTTGGTTACACACAAGATGCCCTTTTCAGAATCCCTAAATGGTAAATTAAGCAACAAATTCTTGTAGTGTACCTCTTAAATCACCTATATCTATCCTTTAAGTATAAATAAGAAATGCTCTATACATCAACAGTATTAATGCATTGTGCCGTCTGTCTCTACATGTGACATATGTGTGATTGTGCATGGCTTTCAGAGCATGCAAATGTGCTCATATCTAGTACACAGCAGCACATATCCCATGCAAACTTTGGAAGGTATAACCCAATAGAAGTACAGACATTTGTAGAGCATTTTCTTTATTATATGGCTATTAAAGATTATAGCTGGAAAGACTAACTTATCTAAGGTGGCCAAAATAATGAGTACCACCAAACTGACTACTCTGATTCATGTATATCTGTTTGGTTTATTTCTCTAATGGACACTATATTTGTTTACTGCTATTTCCTTTCTCTGCCAAAACCTAGTACTTTGTACTGATCAAGTTATCTTAGTGCCATTGGGTTTGAATGGATAAAAAACATGACACTATTACTACACTGCTCTTCCTTTCGTACTGACTGAAAGTCTTGACAAACCAAACAGGGAAACTGGAAATATTCCCAACAACACTGAAAAAGAAAATTGACTAAAATAGGCATTTGGGGAACTGCCAATTTGATTTTTTTCCAGATAAATAAAAATGGCTGGCCTACAGAAATATGCCATAATAAAACTTCTACATTCAGTGAATAACTTCCTTGTTCACAAGTAGCAAATGCTTGTGGTTTTGCAGCATAAGTATCAAATATGACTATACAGTCTGCACAGCTGCATTGTATAGAATAGCTGACAACTATCATGTATTGCATGTTGTTTAAAACAACTTTTCCAGGGATAACTATGCAGAGGAGGCAAATAGAAAAATTTTAAACTGAAAAAAATACCCAATAATTATATTAATTTTGCAAGTTACTCCAAACCATAAAACCCCCCAAAAAGACCCTTCAGTGTCCAAGCAAATATATCTAAATACAGAGCATCACAAAAATGTGATCACTCATCATTCTTTTTAATTGTTCACTTCAGTCTGTGCACACGCAAGTATTCACTGTAAGCTGTCACTGGTCCTTTTGACCAAGAATTCTAAAACCTTCCATACCAGCAATTCAACTATTACAAAGTGTAACAATACAACCCATACATTTGTACTTTAGTAAACAATAAAATAAATAATTATGTCGAACTCTGTCTTTCTTGATTGCACACTTTATATTGGAAGCTAAAAGATCACAAAACATGAAAAGAAATTTCAATTAACTTTGTTTTACTCTACCATTAAACTTTTATATATCAAGAAGGTAGCCACTCCAAGCCAACAAGGCTTTAAGCTTCCAAAGAAGTCAGTGAAAGCTTTCCAGATACTTGACTGTCATACAGAGCTGTACATCCATGCTGAGCTATTACCAGTGTGTAGCATCAGTCTTGCAGTGGGCCAGGATGTTATTGGCAGTTAACTGAGGGAGAAACTATGAAGTGAGGTTTGAAATTCCAAGCTGGAAGTATTAACGTAAACATTATGTGGTTCCTGTATGATGCGGAGGTTGCAGGTCTTGAAGCTGGGAAGAGCAGAAAGAAGGAATGAGAGTGTCTTTCATTTTAGAAATGCTGAGGCACAAAACACAGTCGCTTCTAGAATTTTCATACATGAAATCCTTTCTCTTGTATGTGCATCATGTGTAATCGCAGAGTCTGTAAACTGCTCACTATTCGTCTCTGGTGCCCAATAAGTACAACACCAATTCTTCTAATGTCACTATAATACAAAAATGATAACAATAAGGTTAGGAATCACTCTGGCAGCAATAGGAACAGTACATCATAAACAGAGAAATTAAATTATTGCATATTTGTTAGTCATAACTAGCATATATTTTGGAAGGATATTTGAAAGATTTGTGAATAAAGGCCTACATTCAGCATGAGTTTTGGCTTATCACATGAATTGTACCCATCCCTAACCTTAGGTAGAAAGGAAATTCTAGAACTGACAGATAATTAAAGACCAGCACTATGGCTTGGAGTGCCACGAATGGCCAAAGTATGATGTGTATTTCCACAATGGGAACTTTGTTGCCCTGGCTCTTGTGCTGGAGCACAAATCTGGGGTGGATGAGGTGCATCAGGCCAAATGTTCCCGTGTGGAAGCAGGAAGAGGTGGGGCAACCTGCCCCAGCTCAAACTCCAGCCTGCAGTCCAACGCAAAGCCTTTAGAGTGGAAACAGTCATGTGTGAACTTTATGGCTCTCTTTCTTTCCCTTTCTCTCCAAGCAGAAAGAGTGGGAAAACTGCATGGGAAAACATCATTTTTTAAATCCATATTTTTGTTTATGTGGGAGTTGTCACCTATTTCCCAGGTAATAACCAGTCCCAGTATAATTCATTTTTAAGTAAATGCATCTGTGGCTTTTGAAGACATTAGGAGCATAGATATTTACCTTTGAGATCCAGTTTGGTGTAGTGGTTAAGAAAAGCAGCTTCCAATCTGGCAAACGGTTTGATTCCCTGCTCCTCCATATGTAGCCAGCTGGGTGACCTTGGGTCAGTCACAGTCCTGATAGAGCTGTTCTCACAGAACAATCCTGTCAGAGTTTTCTGAACCCCACCTACCTCAGAGGGTGTCTGTTGTACTGAGAGGAAGGGAAGGTGATTGTAAGCTGCTTTGAGATGCCTTCAGGTAGTGAAAAGCAGGGTATAAAAACCAATTCTTCTTTTTCTTGATTTTAGATAGATTCAGGTGCATAGCTATGTTGTTCTGAATCAGCAGAATAAAGTTTGAGTCCAGTGGCATCTTTAAAACCAACCAGGTTTTATAAGTTTTCATGTTTAATTGAATACACTGAAACAGAATATCCTGAACCATTACATATATAAGTAGACAGACAGCAGGGGGTTTAACTGCCAGAAGGGCTAGCTAAAGATGCATAAGAGACTGGGTGATAATAGTTGAGATTAGATTAAGGCAGTAATCAAGGTCTGGGAATTGTGATGAATAAGCATACAAATACAAGAGTTAATGAACAGACGTGAGATGTTAGAGTCCAGTGGTAGCCCCAAGGTCAACAAACTTCAACTCTAGGTACTGGCATAAACTGGGAAACTGGGATATGTGCAGATGCTTACTCCTTCAGTATATTGGAACAGATTTCCTTAAATGTTACATATAGGCAAGGGATATTAGCTGTCAGAAGGGGCTAATTCAAACAAAAATGTATAAGTCCTTATTTAGATACAGAAATTGAACTTGTTGGCTTTTTGGGGGGAGGTGGCACTGGACTTAAACTTAGTTCTCATATCTGTTGTGTATTTCTTTATCATCTGTTTTACCAAAGATGCTATTCTAATCTTAGCTGGATCAATTGCTCAGTTGCCTAGGCATCTCCTAGCTCCCCCTAGCAACTAATTCCACCTACTTATATGTAACATTTAAGGAAATCTGTTCCAATTTTATCATTCATTCATTCATTTAATTTCTGTACCACTCTCCCAGCAAGCCAGCTCAGCACAGTGTCCTTGTGGATACTCAGAACTGAACTTTGTAAACCTTGGGGTCTACTATTAGACTCAAACTTTCCTTGCATTTTTTAAAATTAACTCCTGTATTTGTATGCTTGTTTATGGCAATTCACATACCTTGATAACTGTCGGTCTTAGCTATTATTACCCAGTCTCTTATGCACCATTACTCTACACAGCTCTTCCTGCCAAATAAACACACCCATTCCACTCTCTCTTTACTTATATGTAATGGTTGAAGATATTCTGTTCTACTGTATCTGAGAAAGTGCACATACACACAAATGCTCATACCCTGAATAAAACTTAGTTGGTCTTAAAGGTACCACTAGACTCAAACTTTGTTTTGATCACAGATGTTTACCATAAAGCTGCTTTTCTATAAATTTGCTCATAAGTTCAGTAAGGAACAACAATGACCAAAAAATCAATAGGCGGCTAATTTTTTGTGATCTGCTATACTTCATCCCAATACATGTCAAGGTTGTTATAATGAAAGTTATGTTTTAAAAATACTTCTCCAACTGGCTTGGATGGAATGGAATTAAGAAACTGCTGTCAACAGAACTACATGAAAAAGAATACAAGTGTTTGACATTGGATTTCCATGGTTCTAAGGAAATCAAATCTGAAGAAATGTCTTTAATTTCAGAAGTGGGGAAGGCACCCCAACAAGTCTTTTTCAGTGGCAATATAGGAATGGACTTACTCAATACTCATTCTTGAAACAAGATCCATAGTTGTATACCCTGCTGCCATGAAGTTATTTTTGTATTGGCCCATTTTTATTGAGTCCAGCCAGTCACTGACTGACACAAAGAAAGGGTATTCAGGGACTTCACCAGGTGAATCTGGCATTCTACAGGGGAAAAATGGAAATGAAAAACAAATCAATCCAGATACTAGAACTTGGCATTAGTTTTCTGAAGACGTTTGAAATATATAATAAAAATGTATCAGAGATGAACGGAGCAAAGTTTTGATCAAGTGAACAACAAGCACAGGGCATTAATGGAAGTAGATCTTTCCCATCTTCCTACAGCATCCACTTGTGAGTCCCAAAAAAGGCCCGGAATCAGGGTCCCTCATGAACAAAAGGGTGGCTGCAGTAAGGAGGGAGAAACAGACAAAACAGCCCATATCTGCCTTTCCTGCAGTGTCCTTTCTACTGGTGGGCATTGATAGTAGAAGAGAATGCACAAGAGTGATTATGTGCAATTCAATCCTCTGCTCTCTGTACCACATATTGTCTTTTATTTTTGTCTACAATGTGTCCCTGACAACTGGCAAAGCCTTTTTGAGAATTACAGGCTTCACAGAATCTGAGACACAGCTACAGTATATTACAACTAGGATAGGATTTTTTTCCCCCTGGAGTAAATCAACTATAATAATTTTAATAGAATGATTTTCAGCTTGAGGTATATTTGTTTTTTTTTAATTTATTTATTAGATTTTTATACCACCCTCCCATATGGCTCAGGGTATGCATTTGATCCTGTTAGTGCTCATTTGCAATCTGGACTGACAGGCACAACACAGGGTAATCACTATTAGTGAGATTCAGAACCTCAGTCCTTTGTGCAGATGGGCCTTGGATTTGCCAACTCTAGGTGGAACTGGAATTTCCTGGAATTACGTCTGATCTCTAGACCACAGAGACCAATTCCCCTGGAGATAATGAAGAATGTATTTTTAAAGAGACATAACTAGAATAAGAGTAAAAGTTTCCACGTCAGAGATGGACCTCTCTCGAGTTGTAATCCTTCATGCAATTTCATACATGTAACACCAACAGAAATAAATCAAATATTTATATACGTCAATCGATTAATTGAAAGCTACTAGTAATGTGGCTCCACTGTGGATTTTTAGGATAAAGAAGGTGATAAAGAATTACATGTTTAGTCAACAGATGACAAAAAAAATATTAATTCTGAATGTCTCTCTAATTGCTTCTACTTTCCTGTAACTTCTTACTTACAACTTGTATTATGCAGCTGGATATCCCCTGTTTTTTTGTTATTACACATATAGAAATGAAAAGTTAATTTTCTGCCATTGTTTTAGCCAAATTCTGTGTTTTAGCTGCTGAAAATTAATGGTGGCTACTTCCAACACCACAGCATAGCTGTCACAATAACATGGTACTCTCTGCTGGCATTCATCCTGATAATTATTTAAAAAGCATGTTAAGGCAAGTCTTACACAAGTATATCCTCTACTAGAGTATGAAGAGAGCTGGGGTTGCGTATCAATTTGTCTAGGAAGCTGACAATGTCTGTGAACTTTGGCCGATGGTTTCTTTCTTTTTGCCAGCAATGAAGCATTAGCTGGTGAAGAGAAGCAGGGCAGCCCATGGGAGCTGGAAGCCTGTAACCTTCTTCTATGGACAGAATAACCTATAATATAACAATAAACAATACAACAATAAAAAACTTAGAGTGAGGCAAGATGATGTAGTTTTATATTTCCATATACAAAGGCCCATTATGCACGGCCACCGAAACGGCGATTTCGGGTCACATGGGAAACGCGGATGGGGAAGATGTGAAGCACACTGGTTATGCACGGGATGGGGCACGACGTCAGCAAAACCCAGAGTAACTGATTATGCACTCGGCGATCCCGGCGCCGCTTCTGGTTGCGCCCCGGTCACCCGGAAGCTGCGCTTTCTTCCGCGTTTCGCTAACACAGCTTTTTCGGCAGCATGCACTGAATCTGCGGCCAGTTGCAGCTGGCACCGTGCGCTATCGGTGATTTTAGTCGCCGCCATTCCACCCCGAATGTGCATTATTCCCCCCATGCATAATGGGTCAAACTAAAGCCAATAACACAGAATTAATTACTAATGTCCTGGATTTAGACTTTAATGGATGTGGAATCCATTCAGACAAATAACCTAAGATAGGGCTGATGTTTTGCTTGTACAAAACTTCATCTCACATAATATATGAGGACTATCAGGTCCCTGAATGCTATCCATACTGTGTAAAACAGTATTATAATAGATTATTCCTAAACATTTCTCTCAATCGCAATGAAATTTACTTCTGAGGAGACCTAATTAGTTCAAGAACCTAGGCCTGCCATTTTAGAACAATTTGCACTGGAACAATATGACTTCAATGATAATCCTTTCAATGCTATTTCAGTGACATGTCTGAATCCACCCATATACCTAAAAGGTCTTCTGCTGCATTGAGATAAATATGGAATGCTATATGGGATCCCACGTATATTAGTATATTGGTAGATACTGAATGTTCTTTCCCATTCAGCTGGATTCTGCAAATAAATTTGATTCACACAGTTGAGATTCGGTAGTACATTTAAAACAATGCCAACATTTAATAGGTTCCAGCAGCCCTGAAGCTGAGCCACATGAGCAAACTGTTTACTACTTTGTGGCTATCACAGTTATTGTCACAAGAAGTCATAACTCCCTTTGAAGTCTGTATTTAGGACCAAGTTCAAGTGAGCTACGGCTATGGAATTAATGAAACTCCAGGAATTTTTGTAAAACAATTTAATGCCCTAGTTATCTTAGTTTTGCTTCCAAATGAGAGGGAAAAAACATGTTTCGTTCCATATGCTGGTTATATTCCATTCAATATTCCTTTCATTCTGTTGAATAATTTATCCAAGTTCTGTGATGAAGAACTCCCTTTTGGCTGCATTTTGATAAATTTACAATCTATATGTAAAAGTAACCTCAAAATGCCGCAAGAGATTGCTAACTTCATCACATTTCAAGAAATAGCACAGTGCCTTTGGGAGACTACCTTGCATATGTTGTCCCTTGAAATCCCCAATACTTTTCTCTCTGGGCTAAGACAGTCTAAATGTTAAGCAAGTGGTGATAATTAAATGTCATAGGTGTCCTTTCCTGAACTCATCTGCCTTTGACAACACACTCAGAAAACCAACTTCAAAGGCTGCTTATCTATTGCTCAAGTTGAATTTGTAAACCTCATCTCCAAATAATGCACAAGGAATATTATATCAATAAACAGCAATGATTTTAAAAGATAGGCTTTTGCCTCCTTGTGTTCATTATATTACCTATAGAGAGAGATGTGACAATTCTGTCCTGTAATGAAGCAGTATTTTGTGAACTATCACTATAAGATACCAAAAATGAGAGAACATAGATGTATCTTTGCCATTTATTTTCCTTTCTGAATTACTTGTTTGGATGGTGTCTTCTCTCTCTCTGTTTTATCAATTATAATAGGCACTATCAAAACAAGAACACTTCTTTGGTTACATGTTTAAGGTTGGTATAATTTTGCAGCTCAACATTGACATGCCCTGTACTATTATGGGCTTTAGAGGAATGGTAGTTGGGAGACTGAAGGTTGAAAGTAATGTGATACAGTTTGTAGAGTAATAGGATACAGCATGGGAGACTCAATGGCTAACCTTGGGTCAGTCTTTTCTCTCATTTCAACCCCATTTACAAGCATGGTTTGATAGAGGGAAAAAATCTGTAAGCCATCCTACATTCCTTAGAGGAGGGCTCTTGGATATGCTTTTCCAGAAGGTATGCTGTGATCTCCTGGCAGCTAAATAAAAGTTTGCTGTAAAAATACCTACAAAAGTGGGTAATTCAGATTCCTCTGGTGAGTGACACTGTTCCTGAAGGATTCCTTCATATTCATTGAACTATGCATTTTTCACCCAAAGCTACTTTTCCATTTTTATCTGTTCATTGGCATCCTGGTTTCCACAGAAAAATTGACCAAGCTAATATTTATTAATTAAGCATTAGGACATGAAAGGCCTTGCAATTAATGGAGATATCTAGTGCCTGCCATACACTGTGAGCATTAATCAGCATTGACCATGAGTTTGAATGAATACACCAAGACAGCTATCTGCTTGATCAAGTAACACTTCTTATCTTATACTGGAGTAATAAAATGAATATTAAAAAATCAGTCAGCATCCTAATGAGTAAAATGTAAGTTCTGTATTTTAAAGACACAGGAAAATTCCTAGAGCATCATTATAGAGACCATTCGCCAGTCATTTCCCCCTAATTTCTCAGTTTCTCACGGGCAGGGGATCGGAGCCAAGGGTGGGGCAAGTGAGTTAAATAGTTTTTTAAATCTATGATAGCTAATCTTATGTTGTTAAGATTGCATCATTAGTGCATCATTAGTGCATTTCTATACATGTATGTAGGTCTCAACACAGAGACATATGTACTTCACCAAAAACAGGTGCAGTAATTGATCTGATGTAGTGTTCAAAAATCCTGTTAACAGTAAAATGAGAAAAATAATGCTACAAGATCCTTCTTGGCTCCCCCTATTTTGATATCATCTCTAGTCTGGGGTAGCTGGTAGAGGGTGAAAATTGGGGGTGGAAGGTGGGGATATGGTTGTAAATTGTATTTGATTGTAATTTTACTACTGTAACTGAATGTATTGAATATTTTATTATTGTGAATTACTCCAAGCCTATATAGGGAGTGGAAGTATAGAAATTAAATATTAGTAGGTTAAAATAACCAGCATGCAAATGACAAAGAAAATTAGCAAAAGGGACATATCTTCCATGAGTGGCAAAAGGTTGCCAGATCTTCTGCTTATTAAAAAGATACCACAGCAGAGCTATTACTGTGTAAGCATGTACTGATTAATCATGACAAAAATATAGAGTCTTGTTTTCTTTTTCTCAACAAACCTTATTAATGAACACAAAATACTACTACTAAACAAAGCAGAGAAGCAACAGAATGTACTTATAGCCAGACGTGGTCACCTTATTAAGTTTGGGAAACTTTCAAGAGCATTGGCAGCCATTTGGAGCTCCAACAAACCTGGAGTCCAAGTCATGTGAGGAGAGGTTGAGGGAGCTTGGTCTGTTTAGCCTGGAGAGAAGATGACTAAGAGGTAATATGACAGCCATCTTCAAATGCCTGAAGGGTTGTAACATTGAAGCTGGAGCAGAGTTGTTTTCTGTTGCCCCAAAGGGGCAGACCAGAATCAATGGGTTGAAATTAATTCAAAAGAATGTCCAGAAGATGTTCTGGAAATATCCAGAAGATGTTCCTGACAGTTAGAGCAGTTCCTCAGTAGAACAGGCTTCCTTGGGAGGTGGTGGGTTCTCCTTCCTTGGAAGTTTTTAAGCAGAGGCTAGATAGTCATCTGACTGAAATGCTGATTTTATGAACCTAGGCAGGGTGGGCAGGGATTTGCCAATATTTGTCTCTTATGGCCCTTCCTTGCATACCCAGGAAATTGCTAATCATCAATGTGAAATGGTAGATGAATTCCCTCCAGACTAGGCTGAAATTTTTGGAGGGGTGGAATCACTTGGGGTCACTGTGGTAGTTGTGAGTTCCTGCATTGTACAGATTATCCTGGACTAGATTATCCTGGAGGTACCTTCCAACTCTATGATTCTATGATTTCTGTTAATGGATGTCTGCAGAAGGCTACTGCTAAAAAATGCTAGAACGTGGCTTTTTAAATAAACTGTTTAATTTCATATGAATGTTAAATTTTGTGTATTTTCTAGCCATTTTGGTTTTTAGGCAGAAATATATGCTACATTCTAAGGGAGCAGTTACAGTCAATCAAGGCAGCCAGGCATGAATATCTACATTAGAAATCAAGGTCCAAGAAGACAGAGCAACTAGCAAAAACAACAGTATAAATAATCACATCTTTATACTTTCTTTTCATCCATCTCCCTTTATCCTCACATCAATACTGTCAAGTAATTCTGTCTCTCATTAACAAGGTATAGAATTATGTTTCTTCCAGCACATAGTTTCCCACTCTCTCTCTTACCACTTTCCGAGTGAAATGAGCTACTTTTCAATTCTGATGGGACAAAGAGTACTGAGAATACTTGCACACTGTCAGTTCAGTTCTATGCAGAATTGCACTAGCCTTATGTCCACCAAAATCAGTGGACTTATACTGGAGTTAATTCTGCATAGGATTGCACAGAGTACCTAATATGCTCACACAGAAATAAGTATGCCTAATAATAACCACAATGATTGAGAATCTGATACCCCAACTGAAAACAGTAGGGCTATTCTAGTATATACATGCAAAACAGATAACTATTAATGTCTATAGATCATTAAGCAAGGAGTAATGTAAAAGAACAACAGTTTAAAAAAAGAACAAATATGAACAAATATTTGACTGGAAATACTTACATCTTGGTTAGACATCTCCCAATATGGCCTTTCTCCATACGACATCACTTCCCACATGACAATCCCATAACTCCATGTATCACTTGCTGAAGAGAATTTTCTGTAGGCTATAGCTTCAGGAGCTGTCCATCTTATGGGAATTTTTCCACCCTAGAAAACATGTTGAAAATACCTCAATTTATTGATCTTATTTTTAGATCTAGATTTCTGCTGCCTCATGGAATTGACTAAAAAAGTGTGTGTGTGTGTGTGTGTGTGTGTGTGTGTGTGTGAATGGTATCTTTAAGCAGAAATATCAGCTTTCTCTCGTGACCTCATTAACTAATATGACATTGCTAGAATGATATAATAATTGAGATCCAAAATCATCTTTGTCATCTTAATCATTTGAGGTTCCTTACCATTCATATAAGTAATGAGACTGTATCTTGTGAAATGTTTAATAAATTTCAAGTCATATCAGCAAGCTTATCAAACACAAACAGTAAGCATACAAAGTGAAAAAACATACACTGAATGGACAGGAAATCATTACATTTTCAATTGACAATTTTAAAGCTTTTCTTTTAAGTATTACCATAAATCCCTTAATGAGCCTATCATTTCACATAAACAGGCTATGGTTTTGCATGCAGATATATGAAATCACATTGAAATTGCTGTGAATATAATAGGTTTATTTGAAATGCTGGCATGATTTTTTGGGGTGTCTTTGAAAGTTAATATTGAAAAAAATGACTACAGTAAAAAGGTTACTGTTTCGTCACTATCAGTCCACTTCCATGGCTGCAGGAGTACCTAGCACCTTTTGGAAACACGCCATCCCCATATTAATTTTTAGTTACTTAGACTGGCTTTTGAGAAGATACATCATCAAAGCTACTGAGTAAACTCGGCAATAATAGGATGAGAGGATGGATTCTCTTTATGGATTAAAATTTGGTTAAATGGTGGGAAGCAAAGAAGTGGAATGTGGCAGAGAGTCATTTTCTAGCTGGCTGCGGAGTGGGCAAAACTTGAGCAAACTTGTAGCTAGTCTGCATGCCATGCTGAAATTGAACACACCAGGTGGCAATTAGTAGCAAAATCCTGCAATCTCAAATTTGTTGACTAGGGCCTTAACTAAAACCTTTATTATAACAAATCTTACATCTCCATAAAGATCAAGTGGGCCTAGAAAGCCTAGTGAAGGCCAAGTGAGACTGTTATTGAATATAATGGCAAGTACTGAAAAACATTCCCTTCCTGTGAGAGTACTTCCAGGGGGAAGACTTATGATAGAGTTACTTGATTTTATTATGCACCCATGCAAAGTTTATATTGCCTAACCATATCATTTCTTGCAGTACCGCTCTCTATTGTAGCAGTTCTGAAACTTTATCAACACATTTAACCCCCGATTGTCCAACATTATCTAACACAAGGAAGACCCCCCCCCCCGGCCCTTCCTTCCATACCAGACATATCACACACTGTAAGCTGTTTGAAAGTGTGTTTGACAATTTATATATACCTAGGGATCCCCTGGTGCTGAACACGGTATTCTTCTATGAATACACATACTAATTTTCTGCTCTTAAGCTTTTCTCCTTTGCTTTGATCAATCACATTTTGCATTGAACATCTACACCCTGATGCTTTTCTTTGCCACACTTGCCCATCTTCATACCAGGATATAAGGATTCATAAATTTCCATTCCTACTTATATATGATGAAAAGGGCTCTGACTCTTGAAAGCTCAACCCCTGTCCCAAATCTTGTTTGTCTCCAAGGTGTTACTGGACTGGAATCTAGCTACTTTTTCTCTTGTTCCATTTGTAAATCCCATTTTTTTCCTGAATAGCAAAGATATTATTTATACTTCTGTTTGTTTTTGTCTTGTGGCACTTTAAAGACTAACAGATTAATTATGGCACATGTTTGCATGAACTAGAATGTACTTTGATGGATGCCTGAAGTGTGAATTCCAGACAGGAGATATATACAGAGATATAAAGGAGGGGAAATGAAACCTTGAAGCCAAAAAGTCATGAAAAACAAGAGATGCAGCTTGTAAGATTTCTATTTAAAGCTGAAGTATTTGTTTTATGTTTGAGAACATATCTCAAAATGAAAAATGTGTCATATTTCAAGGGCTTTTGTATTCATACATTGTGATTAGTTCTGTCTTTATTATATGTTTTGACCCTGTCAAATAAAAAATCAGAAAACGAAGGACAAGGAGCAGCCAGAATAGCTTATAGTTTAACCAAACTATAAAAGTGGTGGGAAAGTGATGCTGCACACAATGGGAAGCAGAAAATATGTATGATGCAACTATGCTTGAGAACAGGCTTCCCTGGGAGGTGGTGGGTTCTTCATCTTTGGAATTTTTTTAAAAGAGTCTGTATAGTTATCTGATGGAGAGGCTGATTCTGTGAAGGTTCGAGGGGGTGGCAGGTTACAGTGGATGAGTGATAGGGTTGTGACTGTCCTGCATAGTGCAGAGGGTTGGACTAGATGACCCAGGAGATACCTTCCAACTCTATTATTCTATGATTCTATGATCTCTATTCAGCCTTTTCCTTTCTGCATGTGCAATCCCTCCCTTTTCCTCTTCCCTAATGCTGCTGTTTCATGTATGATTTGCAAACCTTGGTTAAGGGTGTGCTTAGATTTCTGCTTAGAATCCTAGTGGCATCCTTTATCAGTGTGAGCAATTACATTGAATTTTTGAGGAACCTGACTAGAATGATATCGACCAAGCATGATTTTCTTGGCAAACTTTCATTGTTGCATAGGAATATGAAGGACTGCCTCTTCCAATATGTCCCCCACAGGATACTACACTTAGCAAACACCAATTTGCTGGTGATCCCTAGTCCCATGGACATTCACCTGGTCTCAACCAGAGCCATTTTGGCCCTGGCTCCAACCAGGTGGAATTAGTTATCTGTTGAGATTTGGGCCCTGATGGAGCTGTCAAAAGTTTACCAGGACCTTCAAGATGGCACTCTTCCACCAGGCCTATGGTTGAGGCCAGGGTAGTTTTATTAGCCTCCCTTCACCTCCTCCTTCTTGGTTCTCCCTATTTTTGATATCATCATGCATCTGGAGTAGCTGGCAGAGGGCACAAAGAAGGTGGGTGGTGGTGATGGGATTTTAAATTGTATTTGATTATGATTTTATTATTAGATTCAAATGAGTAGCCGTGTTGGACTGAAGTAGCACGATAAAATCAGAGTCTAGTAGCACCTTTAAGACCAACAAAGATTTATTCACGGTGTGAGCTTTTGAGTGCAAGCACTCTTCGTCAGACTAAGAACTGACCTATTGGAGAAGGGCAGTCTAAAAATTAAATAATAATAATAATAATAAAATAATAACAGTAGGAATATATAAGCAAAAGTTAATCCTGTTACATTAGTAAACTGTGACACAGCTTACTAATGTAAAAGGATTAACTTTTGCTTATATATTCCTACTGTTATTATGGTCAGTTATTAGTCTGACGAAGAGTGCTTGCACTTGAAAGCTCACGCCTTGATTTTATTATTGTGATGGATTTTAATAACAACAACATCATATTTAAACACCACCCTTCCTGGCTGGCTGTTTTATTCTTGTGAACCACCCCAAGCTCATATGGGGAGGGGCTGTATAGAAATTCAATGTTATTATTATAATATTGATATAATCAGTGTGTAAATAAAAAAGAAAGTCAACAAAAAGGGATATCTCCTCCACAAATGGTAAAAGCTTGCCAGAACTTCTGTTTACGGCAGCAGACTTCCCAGTGGCAACCATTGTTGCCCATTGCTATTCTGTCAGCTGGTGGGAGAAAAATAAATGAAAAAAATTGCCATTGGTGTGACAATGTTGCATCACTTGTGGGGAAACCTGGAAGTTATATCACATCTGGAAATGATATAGTTGCTGGAAATGGTATGTTTTTACCTGGTTTTTCTCAGTACAGATGTGACGCCATTGCACTGATGGTGCCCTCTCCCCCATGGCTTCACCTTCCCAAACTCTTACTGGTTGCCATCCATCAGTTCACAACCCCAGCACAGTATTGTGACATAAGACCATTCCTTATGTTACCTCTAATTGTTAAAGGAAATTGTGCTGTAAATATTCATACAGACTATTCATCTCTTGTATAAGCCATTATATGCAAAGGAATGGGAAATTCTATTACCTAATTACTTTTGTAAAAGAAAGTTTTCTGCAAAAAAATTCTCTACACTTCATATAGAACTATGCGAAAGGCCCGAGTATTAATATCTGCTCATGAATAATAGAAGGACACATTTACTTGAGCACAATTCAAATAGTATTTCTAATTCTTGATGAAAGTAATAAAAAAACTCTAGCTCTGTTAAGCATTTATTTCTGATAATATTGATAGAAGGAAAACATTTATTTGTCTCCACTGTATATAGAGTGCTCTGTCGACACATTGAAACAGGAGTCCTTTGGATCATCACCAAGTAGTGGCTAGAACAGTTCAATCAAAACCATCATTGTCTTCAGAGGGCAAGATCTGAATGAACAAGCGTTTCCCCTTCATACAAAGCCATACTGCATTTCACCTCATTTCTTAAATTTATAATGAGCTCAGGGAAATGCTAATTTTGCTTCCCTCTTGTAACACAGCAGTAACGAAGCCATTCCCATGCTTCTGATGATGCCTGTTTTCATCGGCTGCCTTCGGAATGATTCAGAGACAAGATGTCACAGCATGCTTCAGAAGCCCCTTAGTGAATGAGTGAACACTGATTTCTTCAGCACAACATATTCGTTTCAACACGGCCATCTACTGAGATGGAACTAGAGCACATATGCACACTGGCCTAGAAGGTTGGAAAGAGGCTCACTGCCCTCTAGGTAAATGAGAACAATAAATCATAGGTCATGCAGAGTTCTTCTAGCCAGTTTGAGAGATCAAGTACTGTTCTCCAAGTACTGTTCTAACATTTTCTGCCCTGACACATGGAAATATTTTTAGGACCCAGGAACTCTTTTCTGACTGCACAATTATCTTTTCTTTTCAAACCAAGGCAAAAGGAATACTTTCTTTTCTTTCATGTCTCTTGCCTTATAGTAGAAGCAAGAGTCCATCCCTAAATTGTACTTGTGCTCTTGTTTTCTGCGTACTGTGAGTGTGTCAGTGGGATGGTTTGCATTCTGACACTCATGTTACCCTAGTATGAATTAGGGCTGAACTGGACAGTGGGTCTCATTCACATATAAATGGATCCCTTGACCACACGTTAACATTAAGTTAAAATGTAATAATCCTCTGCTAATATTAAACACAACACATGCTGTCCAGTGGGTCGACCAGGCCTTGGTCTGCAATTAGCCAGCATGGCTACTGTGGTGTATGTGGGCAATTGGAGGCAGGGAACTTGGAACAAAAGACTGGGATCATAGACTCTTGTATGGGATTTGTAGGGTTCCTATTCCTAATTGCTCATTGGACTCTGTAATGGACCTATGAGAAGCCTCTGTTATGGATCAGCTGCATGTTCTGGCCGGAACCTCAAACATGTATATGAGTTCTCTGGCTTTGCTTGTGGTGGTTCCTGATCTTTGTAAAGAGTTGGTTGTTTGGAGCTAAAGTGTCCATGTCTTTACTGAATGCATGGATATAATAGTTACTCTAGCCTCTTTCAGCTCTAGCCTCTGTCAGCTCTTCATACGTGTGTGTGTGTATATATATTGTTATCAAGTTGCAACTGACTTCTGATGACGCTGTAGGGTTTTCAGGGCAAGAAATGAATGGAAGTGGTTTGCCATTGCCTTCTCTGCATAGTGCCCCACCCTGAATTCCTTTGAAAATACTAACCAGGGACAATTCTGCTTAGTTTCCAAGATCTGAGGTCACTGGGCTAGCTTGAGTCATGCAGGTCAGAACAGCATTTCATTTATAACAGTTATATTTATTAATGTTGTTGAATGATTGGAATATTATCAGCATGACAATTATATATGATCAAAGATTTTGGCTCCATGAGCTTGTAATTCTACTGAACGGATAGGGTCCAGAGTAGTAGTGACAGGGATATAGGAAGTATTAATAGTGTTTAGGTAAGTATTAATAGTGTTTAGGTAGGAAGGTGGTAAAGCAGTATGTAACCTGCTGATATGAGCCTCTTGTGGCGCAGAGTGGTAAGGCAGCTGTCTGTAAGCTTTGCCCATGAGGCTGGGAGTTCAATCCCATCAGCCGGCTCAAGGTTGACTCAGCCTTCCATCCTTCCGAGGTCGGTAAAATGAGTACCCAGCTTGCTGGGGGGTAAACGGTAATGACTGGGGAAGGCACTGGCAAACCACCCCGTATTGAGTCTGCCATGAAAACGCTGGAGGGCGTCACCCCAAGGGTCAGACATGACTCGGTGCTTGCACAGGGGATACCTTTACCTTTACCTTTAACCTGCTGATGGTAGGTCAACACGAATATAGGGAGATGAAACTTGTTTATATACCTTATTTGCATTCTAAAGTTTCCTCAGTTATAATCTACTCTTATACAGAAGCTATCATAAACTCCCCATCCCTATTCAAAGTTTGGCCTTGCATAGTTAATTATAATGAGAGTATTATTGAAAAGTATATGTAAATTATCAGAAGAGAATTGGACTTGGATTCCTACAATCATATCTGCTAATGTAGGAAGGCAAATAATTTTTGTTTTTTTCCCCTCCTACTAAAGACCTCAAATTTGCCACTTTTCCTGAAATGCTGGGGCTTGGTTGAAGCAGGAAGGGGCAGGAAGCTAAATTTTGTTCCATTAATTCTGTTGTCTTAAGTTTATTGAAATTATCACTGAGATCCAGCCCAAAGACATTCAAATTTCTGAGAAAGGATTATTAGCATTTCCCTTCTGATCTGTTTTCAGAATTGTCATAGGTGCCATCAAAAGCATGAGGTAACTACTCTGTTTACCTTGAGAGTAATTGTCCTGCCTCAGTGACAGCAATGTGACCACAGTTTAAATCTATACACTATTATACACTATTATCATTCTTTCCTTACTGCTGTATTGGACTATGTCCTCCACTACTGTAAATCAATAGGACTCAGTAAAGACTGATTTGATTTACAGTGTCTGAAGGTCTAGTAAATACAATGCTCTTTGCTACGATGCTGCACGTCTCTCTTTTTTCAGTGCCTCATAAATAGTAGCATATACTAGATCTAGGATCAAGGTATCTTCTATCCTATAAATCAGTCTCCTTGCAGTTTTCTATGGATGCATTATTCTTTGAGTAACACACCATTGGAACATCATTCCCCAACTATACATCAAATTAAATCATCATCTGTGGTGGTGATAACATGATGACAATGACATAGTAGGATAATATGTCATCAGTATACCTTGCTTCAGGACACATTTAGTATAGTCTGTAATATATTAGGCACTACTTTAATGATGTATTACAGAAAGTTCTAATCAGAAAATAAAGTTTAAGCAGTCTGCAGCATTACATCATGCTATGCAGAGATAAACAGACCTCAGGGATGCATCAATCACAAAAGGATTATGGTTTTCTGTGTGAGGGAATTGTCTTTTCTTCTAGAACTTGGTAGTTGATGAGGACTGTTACCTTTCTGGCAGTCAGTGGTGCTAACAATTCTTTTTTAAAAAGTTATCCAAACATGGCAACCTGAAGTGCCAGGGGGATACTTCTGGTTTAGAAAATGTTCCTTGTTTCCTGTATCCCTGTACCACAGTAACACACGTGTGACTTGATTCTGTTGAAACCAAAGGTACTTAAATATGTTCAGCTTCTTTTGAAGTATGCCCAGGGTTTTATGTGTTTGAATACAACATTTATTTTGGGGAAATCCTGCATATTGGTGTTTATTGTGCCCAGAAAGCCAGTTTGATATAGTGGTTAGGAGTGTGGACTTCTAATCTGGTGAGCTGGGTTTGAATCTGCACTCCCCCACATGCAGCCAGCTGGGTGGCCTTGGGTTCACATGGCGCTGATAAAGCTGTTCCGACCGAGCAGTGACATCAGGGCTCTCTCAGCCTCACCCACCCCATAGGGTGTCTGTTGTGGGGAGAGGAATGGGAAGGCAACTGTAAACTGCTTTGAGCCTCCTTTGGGTAGAGAAAAGCAGCATATAAGAACCAACTCTTCTTCTCCTTCTTTGACCAGCATCCTTACTATTGTTCCTTATAATATTTTGAAAACCCCCCCTGTGGGCGGAGTGCTGTTTGGAGACACCTCTGGTGTCTATCCTGTGCTTCTGCCTGCATGGGCCAATCCAGCCCAGCTTTGCTGGGTGCAACTGGATTTGGCTGGCCCCTGGAGCGCCTGCCTCCAGGAGCCAGCCACAAGGCGCGCAGCCAGCCTCGCAGCCAGAAGCTGCCTGGCTGCCAAGGACACTGCTCCTCCACTGCCTTGCCACTGCCCACCCATCTCTAGACGATTTTGCCCCAGTTTACAGAGTAAAAGGGTGAATAGCCACATAACCATAAAACAATAAAATCAATAATCCCCTTCAACCCTTCCCTTAACAAATTTAACAATTACCTTTGTCTTCTAGCAGAAATTTTATCAGAAATGTAATTGTGCCCAGTATTTTATTTATTTGAATGAAGCATTTATTTCTGCATACTAGTATTTTAAACAGAATTATGGCGGTTTTGGTATTCCCTAGTACAGAATACAAAATGTAGAAAATTTGCCTAATACCCAGAAAAAACATGTTTTTCTCCTTTTCTTTTTGATTCAAAAATCCCAAAGTATGTTATAAATGGCTATTCCCCTTATTTTTGTATTTTGAGTGAACATCAGGCTACATTATCGCAACTAGTCCATTACAGACTCACAGGGAGGATCCTGTAATGGATTTTAGTCAGGAATGCTGCTCCTAGCATTCAGGGTACAACATGTAAATAAAATGTGTCCATCTGGCTAAATTATATCCAAATTTGTTTGACTGTTGTCCTGGGGTAAAGGCAGTTGTCAATGATGGGATTATATGGACATTTTGCCTAATAGTCCAAAGGCAATTTCTGTGGTAAAGACCTTCTGTGAACTATAAAAGAAGCATATGTTTCTCTATTTCTGTTCATTCCAGTAATCTCTGTTAATGTACTGCCTATATGAAAAAGGACTAAATTTAAAGAATCTTTGGGATGTCAAGAACTCAAGAGGCCTAAGTTGCTTGAATACCTGCATGCAATTTGAGATAGACAAATAGAAAGAAAAAAATAATTTATAGATGTTCCTTACAGAATGCTTGCTGGCTCTTACACCAGGTGTAATGTTAGATGTGGCTGTTGGATAGGAAAATTTGGTGATTTGTTGGCTACTGTCTCAAGTAAATTAAAGTGAAATATTGTGGCCCAATAAAGGCAATTCTGTAATGACATGCCAAAAGACTGTTTAGTATTGAGTGACACACATAACCACATGGAGCTTCTTTCCCTCTATCTCTTCCATAGGTCCTTTCAGGCAGGATGCAGGTGCTCCCCCATGTTACTCTGAAATGCCTACTGTCGCTTCCAGTTAGGGAGGCTAGTCCTCAGGTGGTCTGTGGGGACACCCTGGCATTATAGTTCATCTTCAGGTGACAGAGATCAGTTCCCCTGAAGAGAATGACTGGATAAGTTCATACTCCACTGAGGCCCCTCCCCATCCCAAATCCTACCCATTCCCAGCTCCACCCCCAAATTCTCCAGGCATTTCTCAATCCAGAGCTGGAAAATCTACATCCAATACAGTGTTCAAAGCAGCACCAACTTTTGGAAGCAGCTCTTTGGGCATCACAGCAGGCTGCTTTGAGGAAACATGAAGGCTTAAAAGATCTACTGGGCATGCAAAACTTGGAGCCCAGATTTAAGATACACTGATCAAAAATTTCCTATGTATTAACAGTGTCATATTATTTCTTCAGGAACACCCCCTCCTGTTTTTTACAATTAAGGAACAGGAGCTGATGATATCAGTTGTTTATAGTTAAGGCTGAGCAGGATTTTAAAGTTAGATTCTCAATAATCAATACTCCTTTCCACTGGGCTAACTAAACAGTCAGGTTCAAATTTCCACCCCCAGCAAAATAGCTACACCATCCTTTTCCAACCTTTTGATTTTGTAGGAGCCCCTGAAATATTTTTCAGGCTTCATGGCATTAATTTTTTGGATTTAAAACCAGTCACTCTCGGAACCAGCTTGCAGAGGGTAGCAACAATAATCCAACAATAAAACCCCACAAAAACTCTGCCAGGTAGGGGCCAGGACCGAAAATGCCCTAGCCTTGGTCAAGGCCAGGTGAGCATCCCTGGGGCCAGGAATAACCACCAGATAGGTACCAGCCAAGCTCAGAGCTCTGCAAGGGACATAGGGTGAGAGATGGTCCCTCAGATAAGGTAAAGGTAAAGGTATCCCCTGTGCAAGCACCGAGTCATGTCTGACCCTTGGGGTGACGCCCTCTAGCATTTTCTTGGCAGACTCAATACGGGGTGGTTTGCCAGTGCCTTCCCCAGTCATCACCGTTTACCCCCCAGCAAGCTGGGTCCCTCAGATATGTGGGCCTAAAACAGCAAAGGGCATTAAAGGTCAACACCAAGACCTTGAACCTGATCTGGGCCACAATTGGCAGCCAATGCAGCTGTCTCAAGACCGGCTGAATATGGGCCCTCCAAGAGGTTCCAGTGAGAATTCTAGCAGCTGTATTCTGCACTATCTGTAATTTCTGGGTCAGGGTCAAGGGCAGGCCCACGTAGAGCAAGTTACAGAAATCAATTCTGGAGGAGACTGTTGCATGGATCACTGTGGCTACAAATTCAGGGGAAAGGTAGGGCACTAGTAGCTGTGCTTGGTGAAGGTGGAAAAATGCCTGGCTGGCTACCTTCTTGGCATGTGCCACCATAGTCAGCGAGGCATCCAAGATCACCCCAAATTCCTGGCTTGCAATGCGATAGATAGTTGTGTTCCCGCCAGGAGAGGCAAACGTGCTGCCTGATCTGACCCCATCCTTCCCAGCCACAAGACCTCCAACTTGGAGGGGTTGAGCTTCAGGCAGATCTGCTTAAGACATCCAGTCATGGCTTCCAAACATCTGGCAAATGGTTCTGGGGGGAGATCAGGTCCATAAGGAGATAGAGCTGGGTGTCATCAGCATAATTCACGGACTTGCTCCATTTACACTCCATTTACCAAGGCAGGGAGGGACTGTTTAAAAGAATTGCTCCCATGGGGGGATCCCTGCCTTTAAAGGCTCCCCAAGGCTGGGAGCATTTAAAGGGATAACCCCCACCCCTTTACTGCTGATTCTAACAGCCCTGTGAAGCTTTCAGAATCGACTATAACATGGTGGAAAGGGAATCCCTGCCTTTCAAGGGACTGCCCTGCAACTGTCATGATCAGCTGTTAGGCTCCCACTATCCCATTCAATACTCTCTCCCTACCTTTGCAGGCTGTGGGGGAATATTAAAATGGAGTCTGGGTGGCCTAAAGCCCATGGTATTTTTTGTACAGTGGGTTATACTGCCTTTAAATAAACAAACAAAAAACAAATCTAGAACCACATTGGCTGAACACTATTTGTATTTATTTATTTATTTATTTATTTATTAGATTTCTATACCGCCACTCGCCGTATAATCCTACACATTGTGTACAACTCTCACACCCTTTAGAAATGTACTTAATTACTATTGTCCAAATCAGCAGATATGTGAACTCAGTATCTTTAACCGCTCCTAGCGGAGGGGTTAAAATAAAGCAGTAAGGGCCCTGAGGGTGGGCCCTGTCTGGGATGAGGAAGGGTGCCAATAGGCCCCTTCCCCCGGATGGACAATCGGAGGGCCCAATTGGCAGGTGCTTCGCTTCACGCCTGCCGATTGGGCCCTCCCATTGTCAGTCTGGCGGCAAGGGACCAATTGGAAGCCACACGCAGTGCGGCTCACAATTGGTCCCTTGCCGCTGGACTGACTAATAGGGAGGCGTGAAGTGCCTCCCTATCCACCCCCCTCACAGTTTGCTCGCACGCGGCCGGCCGCCGCCATTACCTCGCTTCCCCTCGACAGGGCAGGTCGTCGCCTGCCCACGCGAACAGAAGGGGCCAGCGGCCGCGGCTGTGGCGGCAGAGCTGCAGCAGCCACCACCACCAACGTCACGCCTCCACGCCGGCCCCCATACCCGAGAGCGGCCCGCGCTGCCACCCACCACCGCCAGAAATAGTGCCGTCGCGCGGGCCACTGCCCGCCCTGCCTGCACCCAACACAGCTCGGCCGCAGACACATGTGGCCGCCAGTGCCCGGCAGCACATCACCCAGTAGCAGCGGCCCGCGGCCCGCGGCCCCGCCCCAGCCCGCCGCAATCAGAAAGCCATGAGTGCGCTTCAACCTTGCAAAGTGGAGTTGGACCCAGTGCCACCGGCGGCGGCGGCCAGTGTGCCGCCGGCCCCACCGCACACTCCACACTCGCACCTGCAGCTGGCTCCTGCCCTCCAGGCCGCCCGCTGCCACTGGCAGCCTCCACACCGCAGATCCAGGTCAGGAGATGCAGGTAGACCGTGGAGCACAGGCCCCTGTCGACCATTCACGCCGCCTCATAGGTTGCCCCGCGCCCAACCTTGGGGCCGAGGCCTGGCCCCAGAGAGCCACGCCGCCCAACTCCCCAGCCCCGCTAGCGCCCGCTGTATTTCGGGGACAGCGGGCTTATTTACTAGTTTATGTATAATTTAACTAATCCAGTCTTTTCCTGTTACCAAAATTAGGGTAATAAATATATAGGCATTAGGGTAATTAGTATTTATTTATTTATTTGTTTGTTTATTTATTACTGCAATTTATTTCCTGCCACTCCCCAAAGGCTCGTGGTGGGTTTCATATATGCCATGTTGTGAAACATTTATGTGCTTGAATGCCTGGAACAAACATGATATCATTCATTTCATGGCAAAGTCTAGTCTCCCATGCCTTGTCAAATATTTAGCCTGGGATTATGGTTTTACAAATTGTAATCTCTAAATACTGGAACCAGTTTTTAAGGATTCAGATACTGTCCAGTATAAAATTGTCTGGAAAACAATTCTGGCCAATATTCAGTTGCTTTAGCAAATCATAAAAGGAGGTCAGTGTAAACAAACACAAAATCCCCCCCCCCCCAAATCCAAATGACAACTTTGCAGTGTTGCACTTTTGAAGACCTTTCATATAATAAATAATTCAATGCTTTTAACAGGATGTGATATTTCTGGGTACTCGCTGAATCAGAAGAAGGCATGGCTGATTCCACATGTAAGAAAAATGGACACTGGGTTTCCCCAGACATCAACAGACTATTAAGAGAAGTGGACTGTAGGTCGCTTTTAAAATTCATAGCATTTATACTAAATTGACCATGAGAAATCCCTACTCAGAAAAGCAAGCCTATTTTTAAATTTTTTTGAAAACATCTATGCAGGTATATCACTGTCACAGTGACGGTTTTTATCCCAAGAAGCAGAAATATGGAACTATTTTTGCACACTTTTATAAATATTTCTAATTACATGCAATGGTTTGTGGGAACTTGCTCAACAGAAGACCCTTGGGACATCAGTGTGATTCATAAATCTTTAAGTTTTCATAATTTCTACATTTACTAAGCTATTTCTTATCAGGATACATCCTGTTTATATGCTGCAATTTATTCTTTACTCAGAAATGGTGAATATACATACATTCTCTGCTTAGAATGTTTTGGGTTTTAAAACAAATGCTGACTTAGCACAAGGACACCATTGATGCCATGGTTATGTTAGTAGAGGTGATTTTACTCTTTCTTCTCCACAGCAAACTTACTGTCCTCTGGGTAGCTACCAAGGTTCTGGAATGAAACACTGAGGCTTCCAAGCCTCTGTAGCAAGGTCGAAGGGCCATGTGCGGCTTCTGGATTACTAAGTATCACTAGTTGAAAACAATTAGGAGACCAAATTAAATCTGTTCCAGGAGTAGCTGTATTGGTCTGCAGGTTTGAGAACTGCTTCTTAGAATCCAACACGTTTTTTTGGGGTATAAGTTTTTGAGTCGAAGCTCCCTTTGTCAGATATCTTGAAAGTTTATACCCTGAAAATGTTATTGGTCTCTTAAGATGTTATTAGAGTAAAAAATAATAAATTAAATCTGATAAGACTGCATTTGTTCTGTAAACCTCTTAGTGTCATGGGTGTTTTCAGCACAGGGACTGGCTTGTGTAGCTTCCTCATTGCATTCCACATGGCAGGTTTCCTCATGCGAAAGGGAGCTCCTCCACCATTTGGCTGAGGTTGGCCAGAATCTAAAATAACTACGGGGCCCCTGAACCTCCCTCCCGGGAATCCATGTATCTGAATCTACTTCATGGACCTGTTTGATTACCAGTTTGTTAAACTGTTATTGTTACCATTGCTATATTCTAGTTCATTGGCAAAACTGAGTTCAAGGTATAATTCCTCATGTTCCATGTAAACTGCCCTGAGCCCCAGGGGAGGGTGGTATATAAATGTAACAAAATAAGTAAGTAAGTAAATAAATAGTCTCTCTGACCCAAACTCCCTACTGCAGCCATTCTCCCCCATTTAATGCACCATCAGGACCACTCCTGTGATTTTAACATAGAGAATTGAGTATCATTGGATCATTATAACAGGACAACAATTTGTTCATAAGGTTCCTTCAATTTCCAGCTTTCATTAAAAAAAAAAGCCTCTAGCTCCTTTCCTTGAGGACACAGGTATTTACATAGTAAAAAGGGCTAGAGGCTTTTGTTTCAAAAAAGAAAGAAAGAAAGAAAGCTGGAAATTCAGTGAATATGATACTCAGATTGTTATAATGGCCTGTTCATGGAATCATAGAATCATAGAATTGGAAGGGATCTCCAGGGTCATCTAGTCCTGCACCCTGCAGAATGCAGAAAATTCACAACTACCTGCCCACTACAGTGAACCCACCTCCAAGCCCAGATGATCTCTCTCCCCCAAACCCAGAATTCCTGGCCAGTCTGTCCTGGAAGAAATTTGCCTACTGATTCCAAAGTGATGATCAGCATTTCCCGGCCATGCAAGAAAGGGCCACAAGAGCCAAGCCACAAGACACAATCCCTTCTGCCCACCCACATACAATCTGTCTAAGTTCACAGAATCAGTATGTCTGTCAGATGGCTGCTTAAAACATTCTAAAGAAGATCCTACTATCTCTGAAGGAAGAGAGAAAGCTATCCTGACTCTTAATAATCACAGCCATCTCCTCTAGCTGCTCAAGGATCAACTGTTTGATTATTTGTTCTAAATATTTGCCAGCTATAGACATCAAGCTGATGGGTCAGTACTTATCCGGATCCTCCTATTTCCCCTTCTTGAAGATGGGAACAGAAATTACAGTCGAACTAGCTTTTACTACTCTTGGATGCAATTAATCTGGCCCGCTGGATTTCATTTAACTTAAAGAAACTAAGTGTTTATGGACAACCCTATAGTGATCCTAGGCCAGTGCTAGGGGTGAGCACTTCGGCACGGTTCAGCCGCCGTTGCATTAACCAAAGCCTGAGGCGGCCAGCGCTGCAACACAGAGAGGAAGGGTGGTGCTGGCGCCAGTGTGCTGCCCCTCCTTTTCACGCTGCGGTGCTGGCCATCTTGGGCTTTGGTGGCCAAACCGCACTGAAACGCTCACCACTATAGGCCACAACTCCTACCCTTATCACATGAAATGATTTTGCCACATTGAGCATGATTCCCCCCGCAAGAAAAGACTGAGAAGAAGTAGGAATTGATCAGTTCAGCCCTCTCTTCATCACCTATTACAATTGCACTTTCTTGTCCTACCAAGTCCTTACTCTTTTTCTTACTTTGAATACAACTAAAAAACCCTTTTATGATGTCTTTAGCATTTATCTGGTGTATATATTCTGCAGCTACAACCCAAAAATTCAGTTTTCTTAATTTGGGTGGGAAAATCCCTTTTGATATGTGGGGGGTGGCATCCATTTAAAAAAAATCTGCAATGGCCCTATTGTAGTTGCGCAGTAAGGTCAAGCAAGCACCTTTTTTAATGGCCAAGCTCCAGTGGTTTCTCAGTTCTTGGCCACTGTGAAAAATGGAGAAGAGTCACTACCTCCCACCATCCCTCCCCCCCTTTCCCCTTTCAGAGCTTGTAAGGAGGCTTCTCAGAGAGCTGCCAAAGCAGCTTACTTTTCCCAATATTTAATTTTTTGAAAAGTGACCCAAGTTTCTAATGTCTCATTATGGTAGACTTGGATAGCTTTTTTTAAAAAACCCCTCATATATTTAAATGATGAAAAAAGTAAGATTGTAAGTTCCCACCTCAGGAGAAAAAAAGAAGAAACCAAGAGGAATGGGGGGAGTAAGGCAGAAACTGCCCCCAGCCAAAAGGAGGCTGCCTTTCTTCCTGGCCCATGAACTGGGAAGGAAGGCATTCCAGGGTGACATTTATTGTGCCAAGCCGAGCAGAGCCCTAGAGACAGACACGGCCATGCAGCTAAGGCTTTGATGCTTCATCAGTATTCAAGGAGAAGCTTGCCAGGCCTTCCCCCTCTGCTGCTGTTCCTTTCCTAATATTACCATTCTCCCCACCTGCAGCTGGCATGGACTGGTCCTCCAGTTGAGCAACAGTTTCCAATCAGCAGGACTAAAACTCTACAATGCTTTGACTGGTGGAAGAAAAGGTTCTCAGTTCTCTTGGGGATGCTAGAACATGACTGGGGTCCAGGTACTTGGAACCAGGGTAGGTGCCACATTCCTTTGGTCTGGCAGAGCTGTGAGGGGAAATCAGTTTACTCGCACAGCAGCTTAGTCAAACATTAACTCTAATGTATGAGACCTTGATAAAGAGAATAAAAGAGTATGTGAAAAGATAGGACTATACCTAAATATCAAAAAGACCAAGATCATGACAACTACTGGCAGTAGCACCAAAGTCATGATTGACAATGAGAACATTGAATGTATTGATGATTTCATCTTTCTTGGCTCTATGATCAATCAAAGTGACCATGAAATCAAACAGCAAATAACACTGGGTCGGAACGCAATGTTAGGCATGAACCGAATATGAAAGAGTAAAGATATCAGCATTAATACAAAGTGCCGGCTAGTCAATGCCATTGTCTTCCCCATAACAACCTATGGACCCTGAAGAAGGAAGACAGGAGGAGAATAGATGCTTTTGAACTATGGTGTTGGAGACGAATGCTGCGAATACCATGGACAGCCAAAGTTACCAACAAGATAGTTTTAGAGAGGAGCAAATCAACTATGTCATTAGAAGGGGAGATATTATGGCTAAAGCTCACTTACTTTGGACACAGCATGCAATCAAACTCGCTAGAAAAATCATTAATGCTTGGCATGGTCAGGGGCAAAAGGAAACCTGGTCGCCAAAGGGTCCGCTGGCTCGACATGATCAAAGCCGATATAGGGATTACCATGAACCAACTAAGGCCTCTTATGCACGGGCCAGAATGCCCGTGCTGGCGGCAGGAGCGCTTTGGTTAAAATTACCGATAACGCTCGCTGCCACCGCCAGCACAGGCGCCTCCCAGCCCAGAGCTATGGAAGGCCTGCTGTAAGCGACCACAGGATCTTCCGCAGCTTCCTGGGTAAGCCAGGGCTGTGGCGGGCCGGCGCTGTGCATAATCGCCAGCACCAGGCTTATTGGCCCACCCAGCCCCAACTCTATGGTGTCCCTGTAGGAACACCGTGCACCCCTGCAGGCTCCGCAGAGCCCCGGAGCTGGCAGGGGTGACCCCCTGCCCCCACCTGGGCTTGCGGAGGGGGCCTGCCCTCCCCACTCCCTCCCTGGGCCGTCCAAACCTCCCCCACCCGCGCCCCCACCATGCCAACTTAACTTCTGGCCCTGGCATTCAGTGCGCGCGCGCTATGATGGGGCAGCCCAGCATGCCCTGCTCCTGTGCATACACGGGGAACAGCGGGGCATCCTAGCCCGCTGCAACGGGACAGTGGCAGCGCACAGTAGCTGCCGCCATGCATAAGAGGCCTAAAAGAAGCAGTCAGAGATGGACGCATGGTGAAGAATTTCCTATAGAATCGCCGAGGGTCAGACACGACTGAACGGATAACATCATCATGACATGAACCTTAATCTCTATACTGTATCCAAAAGGCCTAGTCTACCATTAACAGTGTTGTGTGAAAAAAATCCAAGAAACAGAACATGAGAAGTAACCAGGATACATTATCCTTCCTTCCTTCCTTCCTTCCTTCCTTCCTTCCTTCCTTCCTTCCTTCCTTCCCACCTGCCTGCCACTAACCACTATGGCTTTTGGCCAGTACATTTACACATACCTGAAAATACTTCTTTTTGGCTCATTAAGCCATATATTTTTCCATTCTTTAAATTACCCGCAAAGTCTACAAAGCCTTTCCTGGCCCTATTCTGCACAGAATAGATAATGCACTTTCAATGCACAGGAACATCCAGCTGCCCAAGCACATTGAAAGTGCGTTATCCTATGTGTGCAGAATGAGCCCTGGATCGTTACAGATTCACCTTGTTCAGTCTTGTCAATACTAGTTATCCTTCTGTTAGCTGTCATTTTTCTTGCTCCATCCACTGAGCTTCGTTTTCTGACAGTGTTATTTATATAGTAAACGTACGTGGGGGGGGGGGGACTTTTCTATTCTATTTTATTTTCTCAGTGCAGGTTTGTTATTGCATAGATGTTTGGCAACATTATTATTATTAATAGTAGTAATAATAAAATACCACCTGGAGAAAACACTGGCAAGATACAAACTGGTGACAAAAGGTCAAAGAGTTGTATTTGACTTTCAAATGACATTCAGAGGCACTGAATACCACCTGCCCCTTTTAAATGGCTTAGAGGAGCTGAACAAGTGAAACAGTGTCATAGGTGGGAACAGAATGCTTGAAATTCTTTCCCCAGCCAACACAAAATAAAGAAAGCTTTACAGTGTATAGTGTATAATCATCATAATCACCATCATAACCACAATCCCTTCAGGCACTACCTAACTTCATTTTTCCCCCTGCAGTCTAGTTTCATTTCACAAGGGGAAGAGAGCTATAACACAGAGCCAGCTTGTGCCACATAAGCAAAAGGCAAAGATTGAAGCATTGATCAATATAATTGTGTCCTAATAACATCTCACTCTAGGAACTGATTATTTTAAAAATAGGTAGAGAAGTGGAAAGAAGTGCCATTAAATATGCCACCTGGAAATAGATGCTCACATGAAGGCCAAAGTAGATGTAATGCACGATTTCTCATTTTTTTCAAAATGCAAGTACAGCCTTAAGAAGTTGCAAATTGGAGCAGAAGGCTGGTGGTGGAGGAAGCGTGGTTAGAGGCCAGCTTCCTTCCCATTCCCCTACTCATGTCACCATCAGTTTAAGATGGCATGGGAAATTAGTATTATAGAAACACTAGAAGTCAGACTACTCCCTCTCCAAAGAGCTGGATAACCCAGTCAAGCCCGATCCTGCCAGAACTTGGAAGCTAAGGAATACCAGGGTCACGATATGGGGGGTAGGAGGTAAACCACCTCCAAATGTCTCTTGCCTGGCGGCCAGACAATCTTAGGATCTATTGGCTATATTAGATACATAAGGTAAGGTAAAGGTAAAGGTATCCCCTGTGCAAGCACCGAGTCATGTCTGACCCTTGGGGTGACGCCCTCTAGCGTTTTCATGGCAGACTCAATACGGGGTGGTTTGCCAGTGCCTTCCCCAGTCATTACCGTTTACCCTCCAGCAAGCTGGGTACTCATTTTACCGACCTCGGAAGGATAGAAGGCTGAGTCAACCTTGAGCCGGCTGCTGGGATCGAACTCCCAGCCTCATGGGCAAAGCTTTCAGACGGCTGCCTTACCACTCTGCGCCACAAGAGGCTCTATTAGATACATACCACAGGATAAATAAACAAATCCCTTGTCGAAGGAAACTAATTTGTTAGGCATTCTGAATTTTCCACTATCCATGGAAGAAGAGGAGAAGGAAGAATTTGAAATAATACCATTAATCTCTCTTTCTCTCTCTGGGTGTGTGTTAGGGGGAAATGTACCTCAAATGTAAATTTTTTGTAAATGGAAAGATCTATGATGTTGCAGAATATGCTTATATTGCACAAGCTTTTAAAAAACTGATACACAGACCCTGCTTACTATATACTTTTTAATCAGACATTTACAGCAGCTATAACATCTGCTGTGCTGCTTTCCCCTAAACCTCAGAATTATGCAGATTTTTAGCAAATATGTAATTTTAATTGCTGTTCCCAGAGACTTAAAAAAAATTAGATTCAGCATAATTGCACATTACCTAACCTACAGTGTGCAGTGCTTAAAATCACACATTTTGAAACCTTTGTTCTCCTTCTTGGGTAATTTCTGACTTTGGGATATCATTAAATTATAGAAGAAGTAGATCTGCTTTTTTGTACCCTGCTTTTTAATACCTGAAGGAGTCTCAAAGCAGCTGACAATCGCCTACCTTTCCTCTCCCAATAACAGATACTCTGTGAGATAGGTGAGATGGAGAGAGCTCTGTGAGAACTGTAACTGGATCAAGGTCACCTAACTGGCTGCATCTGGAGGAGTGGGGAGTCAAACCCAGTTCTCCAAATTAGAGGCTGCCACTCTTAACCACACCAAGCAGGGTCATATATTGCTCTTCCCAAGATAATCCTAGAGGCCAAATTCTGCTAAAACACACTCTGTACTCATGATATCCATCAGATGCTTTGGGCTGATCCTGCATTGAGCAGGGGGTTGGACTAGATGGCCTGTATGGCCCCTTCCAACTCTATGATTCTGTGATTCTATGTCAGTTTCTGATTGTGACAAAACTGTACCATTCCCTGCTTCTTGTATCCTTGACAGAATTTATTCATATAATTGCTTTTCCTTACTTTATCTTGTTTTTTCTCCTACAACATTATCAATTGTTTTCTATATTCAACTAGCAGATGCTTGTCTCTCCCTTGGGCTCACTTCATTCATAAAACTTTCAAAATAGTGAAAATAAATTTGATTAATTAATTCACTATTCGCATTCACTGGATCCTGCTAATTTCTAATGTAATCAAACTCATATTCTTTATGCATATGCTTTGAAGACAGTACTTCCTACAGCTCTAAAAAGACATTTATAGCTTTGGACTGCAAGTGTGTCCTTGAGAATCTGGAAAATAATTTATCTCATTACCTGTATTTTGAGAGGACCCAAATAATGAAGTATTTTAATTGTAGGATTTTCAATATATAAAGTATGTCTTCAAACCAGAGGTAGAAACTGCAAGAATTTGGGTACCTATGAAAAAACATTTGTATAATTCCCATTACACAGACAGAATCCCTCCTCCTTCAATTTAGCATTTGTGCAGATTAATTTTGAGAATCTCCTACTTGTATTTGTTAAAATATAATCAAATGGATTACTATTTATATAATCCTTTGGTGTTTCTTGTACTCTTTTTTTATGCAGAAAATAAATATAAAATCTGAATCTGTGAGGCTTACGTTTGTGTGTGTCTCCCTTCTTTCCACAAAGCACTGACTGTTTTGCTGATAGTAAATATTGCCTCTTTTCCTCCAAATGCAATCCCTCTTCACCCCTTGTTTTCTTTAGACTTCTTGTATGTTTTACATGCTTTTTGTATGTTTGTATGACTTTAAATTTAATTCTCCAGTTAAATCAGGAAACCTTTGATTTGGTAACAATGCCAGGCAAAGGGAGAAACAAAAATCAGCAGACATGGTTCAAACAGGTACATCAGCCAACCAGATAATTTAACCCTTTGTGATCGATGGGTAGGTTCTGCCTCGGTCAAAGAGCAACCAATGAGAGCTGATAGAATGTTGGTGAATTGAGATTTGGAAAACAGCAGTTAAGAGGGCTGGTGGGAGGTGGAGGTTAGTTGTGAGATAAGAGGATATCTGACAGAGTGAAACTGTGGAGATGAGCTGCTTAGTGCTGACTGAAAATAATTTGTAACAAAGGATCCCAATTGCAGAAACAGGACTACAGTTCAAAAGTTCAATGCAAGTGAAATGTTGGAATTTCTACTTCACTTCCTTCAGTACTAGGTTCAAACCATAAATTCATGAGAACTCAGTCTGAGGGAGATTTTAGTGGCTGTTAAAACCAGGCCGTTTCTTTCTATAATTTGGCAGGGAGTATTCCTTGGGTGAGGATAACAATCCCTGGCATCCTTACTGAAGGAAGGAAATGGCAGCTGGAAATAAAGTGTGTCATTTGTTATAAGTAGATTAGGGTGGCATTCTCATACATTATTGAAATTGGGAAAGGAAGCATCCATTATGAGAATATCATCATAACGGGAAGGGAGAGAAGTTACAGGTGGGACTATACTTAGA
Organism: Paroedura picta; assembly: GCF_049243985.1. Lineage (NCBI taxonomy): Eukaryota > Metazoa > Chordata > Lepidosauria > Squamata > Gekkonidae > Paroedura > Paroedura picta. Next base: position 41,454,070 of record NC_135374.1, on the reverse strand, counting down.
CCACCACTCCTTGCATGTTCTTGTGTGTCAGGTCTGCTTTTCTCAGCAAGATATCTTATCAACACTCTTCCCAATGTTCTATCACAGGCTTGAGATTTTTGCTGACCACCCTATGCCTCTGGAACAATCTCTTGGAAGAGGCAAGGTGGTATCTTACCTGTGTGGTTTTCTGAGAGGCTGTAAAACAGCATTGTTCTGGAGAGCTGTTGGGGCAGTCTGAGCCCGGACAAAGGGAGAATACCCTGCTAGTTGGTGCACACATTGTTTTTAATTTTCTTTCTCATGTGCTGATTAAAATCTTGTTTTTATATTCTTGTGGAATCATGGGAGAAAGGTAGGCATATAAATATTTCAAATAAGTAAATAACATACACCAGTAGTTAACAGCTACTAAATCAATTAATCACCTCAAACGTGTACCACAAGAATACTTTGCAATCAGAAAATTCTGACTGAAAAAAACAGATTGAACCCAAGTTAAGTTCCTGTGCACTCCCTAGCAGACATAGTGTGGATGGAGGCTGCAAAAAGATGAGAGTTAGGCAAGATTTTGCTGGGCTTAGGGAAAGGTTGATCAAGAGTTAGATCTTTATTTACAAAAAGAAATGGGATGGCATATTCTGCTCATATCACTACTTTCTTTGCATGATGACTAGCAGAAAGAAGTGTTAGAACTGCCTTATAAGGACTATTTTCCTTTTCCCTCGTAACCTATCTATGACAGTAGGCTGGGGTTGGCTGAGTGACTCACCGTTATAGCTGGGGATTAACAGATACATACTAGTCTCTAATCAGCTTCCACAGCAAATGACCTACATATACTGGCTATGGGTGCGGTCACTTGCTGTTTTGTAATGAGAACCTTCATCTCTACAGTACATCACAGAGAGAATTTGGGGACAACACTAATAATCCTGTGATTTAGAATGTCAGACAGCAAATAAGGTTATTTGGTTGAACTTCCCTATTTGGAATATTCATTATTTCCTCAGCACCTCTTTGCTTGTGTTTTTTGGTAATTGAAGACAATTAAAGGATAATGAATACACCTGAGAATAAAGAGCACCCATAGCATAGTTCTTAAGTTTGCATTTATCTGTTTCTTTTTGTAATCTTTCTTTTTGTTAACATGCAGAAACTACCTCTCAAACTGGGTCAACAGCAATTAGCCTAATATACCCTTAGCCTAATACAGTAACTTAAACTTTGATACAGATTTTCACAACTGTCAAATAATTTCGACATCTTATGTATGGTGTTCTCAGACCATGTCAGCTATAGTTCTTGCCTGTCAGTTTATATGTTGATTTTTAATATTGTTTCCATGGTCTGATACGGTTGTTATGATGACAAAAAGAGGAGGTGCTGGCTCTTGTCTTTTTAATAGTTTGATACAAGAGTAATCTATGCAGGTGTCACTTCTGCATGATAAGCTTTTATGGCAAGATGTCCCATCCTTTACATCTATTGAGTCTAAAAATTCAAGGATCCTTTTCCACTGGTCCCATTATTGGATGTGTGACTGTTGGGTGGCATGCTATGAAGCTGGTGTGACTGGACAGCTGTGATCGTGATCAAAAACAAAATCCCATCTGCACAGTCTTTTGCTAATTGTACACACTCATTACCGAGAAGAGGGCCTCAGGCCTCAAGGCTAATCATTTTCATCAACAGTCTCCAATATTAGGATGACAGGCCAGTAAGCCTTCCCTAGATGTTGGAATATGCAAGATCTGCTGTGCACATATAGAAATGTGACTTGAAAATCCTGCAGGGGCAATAAAGGAGACCACTAGCTAGAATACTAAGGTTAGGGGCCTTCTGCTATTTCAAATGGGTACCCTTCTTGCCTCTGATTGGTTGACTCAGGTTTTTCTTTGTTCTTCTGAGAACAGCTAGTTGGTCTCGTCTTCTCTCCAACTAGAGCAGATATACAGATGTGTCTCTTCTTTCCTATACAGTCTTCTATTTGATAAATCTATTTTGTTCTAAATCAGTGTGTGCTCAGCCTTTGCTAATACCAAAAGTTTCCTTTTCCTCTGTACAAGGCTAGTTTATCCATTTAGCACATAAAGCATGTGCTACGGGCCCCGCACTTCTAAAGGCCCAACCTTGTGCCTTCCTCCCCATGGATCTGAGCATAGCCTCTCTCCTCCCCATTTTAACTCTTTAAAGACACTCAGATTGACACCCATTTTCACTGTGTGTGTGTGTGTGTGGGGGGGTGGCTTGCCCTTATTTGGCTACTCCTGTCCCAATTGTACTCTGCTAGAGCCTTGCAAATCCTTAAAGCATGCCTGTCTCTGTAATTAAATAGGGTCAAACAATATATTACAGTTTTTCATAGGCTGGGTCTGAGTTCCCATCCCAACTTTCAGGCTGTTAGTGACATGTCATATTGCTATGATCTCCTTTCCAAAGTATGACGGTCCCCAATTCACACAGAGAACATGAATCTAGGGAAGAGGGGCTTTAGCCATTTACATCCCCTATACTGACAGCTGACATTTGCAGACACCCCAAAAAGATAAACAGTGAACTCTGGGGCTGTTTCAGGTCAGAAAATGGGAGAAGGCAATTTTAAAGAATTTTCTCCAAAAATTATGTTTCAAAACCATGTTGCTTTATTTGTAAAGTTTTAATTTTTAAAATTTGAATATCACATAACCTGGCAATACCGTAATGGCCATTAAGGCTGCCTACCAGTGCATTTCCCCATGTTAGGAAAGTTTAGATCACAGCCAAGTATTGTAGACACACTGAGACTAATGAAAGTTTCCAGGGAGACTAAATAAATAAACCTTGGACAAGAGAAGACAATCAGATTTTGCACATTAAAATAATGTATTATTCTATAACGTAGATGCAATTATAATCTCATCATTGGAAATATATAGGAAATTATTCCACTTATCAAAACACAAACAAAACAGCCAATTTTCCTTTTAGAGCATGAGAAATATGTTAACTTTCCCCCCTCTAATGATAGCAGAAGGTGCAATCAGCAGGAAAATAATCTGCTTTTTTTTAAAGGCAAACTCATGTATTAACTTAATGGATTCCAAATATTTATTTCAAGGAGCAAATTGCAAGCCTTTTAAATACTTTATGAGAAGGATTCTTCCTTGAGCCATTACTTTTGGTAACACCAATTTTGAAAAGGCTTTAAAAAGCAGCTTTGTATGCACAGCATCCATTACTTTTATTTAATAATTTACAGTGAACAGTAGGATAAGATTTCACTCTCTTTTTCTATTAAGTTAGCTATTCTTTTTGGTAATGGTATAACCTCTACTTTTTAGCTACTGCCATGAGCATTATTTAATTTGTGCTCTTGTCCCCATTTACTATAGGATGGCCCAATGCTCTAAATCCAGATATAAAAGACTAAGTGTGCTGTATGTAGCAGAGGACACATACATGCACACACATACACAACCAACATTCACCAATTTTCAGTTTTATTTTTTAAAATCATTTTTGTTGCCTTTTGACTCAATTTACAGTCTTCCAGGCAGAAGAAGACTGTATGAATCCCCCTGCACAGGGACCTCCATAATTCCGGTGCCACAACCACAAAACCCTTTCTCAAGTTGCTGTCCATTTCATTTCAGGCATGGGGGCACCAGAAGTAGGGCCCTTGAAAATGATTGTAGTGGTCAAGTAGGTTCACATGGGAGCAGGTGGTTCTTAAAGTATGGTGGCCTCTTTGTATGAGGCCTGACAACCAGTTGGGAGCCAGTGTAGATAAAAATATTGGAATAATATGCTCCCTCTGACCCACTCTGCTAAAGCATTCTGACTGTAGAACTGTGTACCTAATGTAGCTTCTGGACATTCTTCAAAGGCACTCCAACATAGAGTACATTGCAGTAATTTAATCTAGATTTTCCCAGAGCTTTCATCACAATGGCAAGATCTTGCCCAAGATTTGTACCAGGCTAAAGCTAAAGCTGGTGAAAGCTTCTCTTTGCCATTGCCACCATCTGCTTATCCAACAGACAGCCTCATTATGTTATTATTTTTCCATTAAGAAGAATATTTTTTGTGCATTGCATTTTGTCTGTATATGTATTTCGAGGGGACACAAATATAAGAAGAAAAAGTGAGATCCAATTAACATAACCAGAATTACACAAAAACTATATTTTTACCACAGGTTGGGAAATTAATATAGAAATTAGCTAAGTTTCTAAAAGGTATATTTTAATCTGATCATGATGAATTAATGATTTTTGCATTGTGATATCATAGCTTGATCCTTCATTTGAAATCAGTTTACTTATCTCCAATAAATTAGCAAAATAATCAGTAAAAACATGCTGTATTTAATGATACAGTCACACAACCAGTCAAGATAGATCCAGACAGCATGTAATGGCATAACTGATCTATAAAAAATATGGATCATGGCCATGGAACTCTGCTGTTACCTCTTCACATGTTTTAAAATTCAGGGGGAGAAAAAAGACAGGCATAGCACAGGTACCTGGCTTTTTCCATTACTGGATATTCACAGAATCACAGAATCATAGAGTTGGAAGGAGCCATACAAGCCATCTAGTCCAACTCCCTGCTCAACGCAGGATCAGCCCAAAGCATCCTAAAGTAATATTCAAGCAATCCAAGAAAGTTGTATCAGAAAAATGGGAACTATTATTTGGGAACTATTATTCCCAAATGGAACCTCAAGTTTGCTAACATTAAATTAGACTAGCATAAAATGTGCGGGAGGTGGGGGCTGAGAAGACATTTTCGATGGAGAAATAGCACAGGACAGTTTATTCACCATTTCCCAGCACCGCAGCTGTACTCAGGCACTTGAAAAGTATGAAAGAAGACTCTAACCTTTGTTTTGCTTTCGGACTAGATGCAACAAAATCAAGGAGCAAGACTTTAGGTAATTTGACGAGTTTTGTGTTGAGCTAACCACCTGGGCCTACTGTTCATCGCTGAAATCTATCACATACCCCATTCAATTATCACAACTAGTAGATATCATTAATCTTTTAAAACCCATTTGAACAAACAGCCATAAACATATTGCATAGTGGTAAGCTGTACAAGTCAACTATGCACTTCTGGTTGATACCAGGAGTCAGGCAGGGGAAGAGGCTACAATATCTTCAAGTGTTTCACCACATGGATTACTCAAATGTGAGAAAAATGTGTCCCTGTGTCTGGTATCTGCTGCCAGTGATGTGAGCAGATATATCTATATCTATATTTCATTTTTCGTTATGTTTCTATTTATGTAGTATTGATGTTAACATTCAATTTTACAAATTGTTATTTGGAAACCAGGTGTTGGATCCAGTGATGCATACATGGAAATTTTTTTTACTTAGAGCAGTGCTGCTTGTGGAAGAATCTCTTGCAACATTTCCCACTCCCATTCTAGTTTGCTCGTATACATAATGATGGTCACTCAGATGAGCTTGTGCTGCCACTTTCTTCCACACTGTAATTCAGGGAGCCATTTTGAGAATGAAGAAGCTATTAAGTTTACTTCCTACCCTACCTTCTCCCACACACATAGATTACACAACAAGAAGCACATACAGGGTTGAAATATTTGGAAAATATTATTTTCTTCTGGTTTTTCCCCAAGCTATTTTAAACCAAAACAAAGCTCCAGTTAACAGGAAAACTTTAGAGTTGGTTTAGAAGAAATTTTTGAAGTTCTGAAATTCATCAACTTATTTTCCTTTTCAACATATGAGAATAGAAGAGAACTGATGTAATGCAATCTGGCAAGGAAAACTATAACATTGAAGTATAACTAAAGCACCTTTTCTCTCTTATTTCAGGCGGTGTTATGGTATCCCAAAGAAAGAAAAAGGAAATGGTATGAATCAGATTATTCCCAGTACAATACCCAATCAACTAAACAAATATATGGGGATGAAATTTGTCTCTCCTCTACATACAAGAACAAAAGGAATTTTGATTTCAAAATGTGCAAGTTTGTCTTACTATTTCTGAATCCAAAATACACAATAGCACAATAATAGATAATTAATCTCATTCACTGAACTGCATTGTATTTCCTGATCACTTCTTTTATAAGAATTGTATCTGTAAACCAAATCTGCATAATTGGAGATAGGTTTTATATTCCACCCCCTTCCAAAAGACAATAGAATGGGAGAGAGAGACAGAGAGACTAGGGATGCTATTGTTTTCAACAATGTCAAAAAGAGCCAAACGTTTTAATACAAAACCCTTGTAGCCACAGTGGGGCAGTCAAAGGCCATAAATGACATCAGTTGCTTGGAACAAAGAGTTCGGTGGCAAAATATTTAGCATTCAGACAAGCAGATTTCCAGTTGGACCCAGTACAGAAGTCATATCATCATTAACAAATTTGTGAATTATGCATCAGGTATATCTGAAGATTAATCTTAAATTTAAAGACCACAAACCAATACACTGAGAGACACACTGATTCCTGTTATGTTTGTATCCTACCCTTTCTCCAAGAGGCTCAAACATCTTCCTTTTCTATGTCATACTCCTGACATACCTGTCAGATTTTTCTAGTAGTGAAATCTGCAGATATCTAAATCCATGGATTGAGTCTACACTGTCACCAAACTGACTTTTCTACAAATTTGTAGGGCCCCCCATGGATTCAGAAAAAAGGATGTTGGCAGATGCCAAGAACCTCTCTGGGCACAGCTGCAGTGGATCTTGGGAAGCTTGCTGGTCTTACCATATGCCAGGAGGTTCTCTGGACTCAGCCACAGCAGTACCAGTGTCTGGGAGCCTCTCTGAGTCTGGCTACGTGGCACCAATGTTGAGGAGGCTTTCCAGACCTGAGTACGATGTCAGGCTCCCCACATTCAGTGCCAGCAAATAGGAGGTCCAGAGCAGCTCCCGGACACTGTTGCTGCTGCAGACAAGCCTGGAACCTCTCTGGTATTGCCAGTTTTTTTTTTAAATCAACAACTGCACTAACACAGATGTGCAGTAGTGCAAAGCAAGCATCTTCAATTTAAATCCTCGTGATTCCAGTTTTGCACATGCAGAGGGGAAGATTCAGTGTTGAAACTGACCAAACCAATATTCAATGTTGAAGCTGACAAGCAGCTGCAAAGCCCTGTTTTCCATATTGTCAAGCACAAGGGGATTCTCTGCTGTTTTATCAGCCACTGTGAAAAATGGGAGTCACAAGAGCTCATAATATTGTGGAACACAGTGAGTGTACAGGAGGCCCAAAGAACCTGTTGACACTGTTATTGCAATCTGGGATAGTTTGCATTGTGTGTTTATGTGTACGCGCACATATTGTATAAAGTCAGCTGCAGCTCCACCACGCTTTGCCCAGGGATGCAGTTTGTATGGGAGAGGAATTTTCTGGCAGAAGCTCTGAAGAGCTTTTAAAGTCTTGTGTCACTAAATTAAAAAAAAAATTGTGTGGGGGTATTTTTGTCAATGCCCTAAGATCAGCTGCATCAGGAAGCTAATTTCCTGCCCTTCCTTGCAAATTTGCGTGGTTTTTTCTTTGTGAGTTTCTGATTTGCTCCTGCGCATTGGTCACACTGATCCTGCACACTGATGATCTTAGCAGTTTTTTTAGAGCCTGTCCTGTGCAGATTGCACTCTGTCCTCCAAATGCTTCAATCCCAAATAGGGTTGGGCGCTTCAGCCACCAAAGCGGCCATTTGGGCCCAAAGCAGCAAGCACCGCAGCACGGGGTGGGGGGAGGGCAGCGCCACGCGCCAATTGGTGCACGCACACAGGTGAAGAGCTCTGTGCCTGCATGCATGCGCTGACTGGTGTGCCGGCGCACGCACTGCCCCTCTCCCCATGCCGTAGAGCTGGCTGCTTCAGGTGCAAACGGCCACCCAGCCCTAATCCCAAGCGATTCTGAAGTTTGACAGTTTGCAGATGGTCCATGTGGCTCAGCTGACATTTTTTTTATTATTAAAATTTCTAAACTGCCCTCCCAAGACCAGCTCAGGGCAGTGTGTATACACAATTATCAGCAACAGTTAAAACAATAAAACATTAAAAGCAGTCAATATAAGCACCTATTAACAGTTTAGAAGCATTTAATTAACAGCATCGATTACTGCCTTCTCACCCAGAAACTAGTCACTGCCAGAAGGTCTTCCTAGGCTGGATGTCTATGTGTGGGGAGGGACATAGATGTTTTAGAGTCATTGCCCCCAATCAAAGGCTTGGTGCAATGTTAGGCTTCTGGAGACTGTCAAAATAGTTGTCCCTAAGCTTTAGTCTCCCCCCCCCCCACCAGTGTCTCTCTCTCTTTATATCTCATGTCAATTTCATTCCATGCTAATGATCCACCCTTTGTTTGTTTACATGAAGCACTGGAGTACTTTCTCTTTTTCTGCACCAGCACATTGCCACTGGCCTCCTCTCCGATCCTCCTTTCAAGTCAATAGCAGCAGGAAACTAAATTTCATACAGCTCTTTTTAAACCTCTCCTCTGCCGTTTTAATTTAAGACTTTCATATCACTAGACTCATGACACTGTTAAAAAAATTAAAATGAAGAAAAAATGGAGCATGTACATGAATGAAGGGGGAGGAAGATGGCAGAAGTTACGAAGTGGGAGAAATGACCTTGATGTGAGCAGTCAACTTTTCTCCTCAATTGCCTTTGAAGGGTAGCAGAAGGTTGGGGGGAAAAACCAAGGGAATCTGTATGCTTATTTGTAAGTAAAAGTCTGCACATATATACAAAGTATTACAGAATGGACTCATTTATCCCAGTCTTTATGATCTGTAGTATTTTTTCAATTGGTAAGGAACATGTCAGAGATTAGCTGTAGATATATAGCTTATCAGCCCTATTGTTGACTTATACAGCAATTCTAAACAGTAGAAAGTTTGGTAAGTGCACAAGCCCAGAACAGCCCCTGACTGAGGGGAAGGAGGAGTTTCCGAGAGCAACGCAGGGGAGCCTCAGGGCATAGGGGTGGGCATTCCTTTTTTGGGGGGAATTTCCCCTTCTGCTAAACGGCTGACAAGGAGGCCACAGAAAAGCCCCTTTTCATTTAAAATACTGCTCTGGCCGAGGGTTAGACACAGCCAAGCCATGTGTATTTCTTCTTTGCAACTCTCTGCAGATTTGATGCCACTGCACAGTGTTATACTGCAGATGAAACTGGATGCTGTTGTGGAGGTTCTTTTGTTTCCTGTTTCATCTAGACAACAACCCTGTGCAGTAGGCCTCAAGCCTTTCAATTCAGCAACAACCTATGTGGGAGGCCTTAAATGTTTCTTCTCTACCACAGCCCTGTCCAAAGTAGCCCTTTCTGCCTGGGGGGCTGATCTTTATACTATGAAGATGAGCTGTAATTCCAGGAGCTCTCCAGGCCCCACTTGGAGGTTGGCTACCCCTGGGTTGGAACTATTCCTGGAATTCTGGTGGTAGGAATTCAAAATCATACACTGCCTCAGATTCCAGTCTTCAAGGTGGCCGTGGGTGTGCTTCTGGGCCTGGGGGGAAGGCCACGCCGCTGCCGGGCGGGCTTCCCCCGGCCCCAAAAGCACACCTAGCACCCGTGGTATTTATAAGTACAATGGCCTTGGTCCCTAGTCATAGCATATTTTCATAAACAAATACCTTGTCCATTCCTGTTTGGCTCAAGGCAGCAAACTTAAAAACAATCAAACAAACTGATCATTAAGAACCTTTTAACTTTAAAAATCTTTCTCCTTTTAATGATTTGAACATTTTTGAGGGTTGTCCAGAACTTGGAGGGATTGTTATTAGCAGAAGGCTACTTACGCAGGGATTCATAGAATTGGAAAGTACCTCCAAGGTCATCTAGTCCAACCCTCTGCACAATGCAGGCACTCACAACTACCTTCCCATCCACAGTACCCCCTGTTTCATGCTCCAGTGATCTCTCCACAAAAAAGCTCCATAATCTAGCGTGGCCTGGATGAAATTCTCTTACCATCCCACAGTGGCAATCAGCCTGGGTATGCAGGGAAGAGCCACAAGAGACAAACATTGGCAAATCCCTTCCTGCCCACCCATTCACAATCTGTCTAAGTTCACAAAATCAGCATTTCTGTCAGATGGCTATCTAGCCTCTGTTTAAAAACTTCCAAAGAGGGAGAACCCACCACCTCCTGAGGAAGCCTGTTCCACTGAGGAACCACTCTAACTATCAGGAACATCTTCTGATCTACTAAGACCCCCAGATCCTTTCCACATGTACTACTGCCAAGCCAGAATATTTATTTATATATATTTGGATTTATTCACTGCTACTGTTCTTTCCTCACTTCAGCCTATTTTTATAGCTTTCCAAAAGAATGCATACACTGAAGATGCAAATTTCAAACCATGCACATATAAAAATATGAATAAAAATTTACATATAAACATATTAGAACCCAATCTATGCAGAGTAAATCTAGCCTAAGCCTATGGATTTCAACAGGCCTAGATTTTAATATCTCTGCATAAGATGCCTGTCAATTGTTTTACTTCATAACTTTAATTGTTTAGTAAATGAAATAAGAGATTTTTTTCTTTGTTCTTTATGCAATGGGGCCTATTTATTTATTTAAAACATTTGCTAGTCACCTTTCTCATTTGTGGAATTCAATGTGGGGCAAGTGATCGCATACCAGCCACCCACCAAAATAGACATTTCTCCATGGACTTGAGCTCCATCTTCTGAAGATGTGATAATTCAAAGTGATTTCTGAAACCTAAATGGAAGCTGACAACCCTAGTTCCCATGGAGGAAATGGCTGCTTCGGAGGGTGGTGACTATGGCATTATACTCTTCTGAGGTCCCTTTATCTACCTCATACCTTCGTCTAGATTATTTATCTCTACCTTTCTCCACAGCAGGAAGCTTACATTAGTCTCATCTCTTCCTTTTTATTCACACATTAACTCTGTGGTTAGCCTGAAAGTATGTGATCGGTCCAAAATCACCCAGTGAGCTTACACAGCAATATGGAGATTCAGACCTGGGTGTCCCAGACCCTGCCCTAGTTCTAACTGCTGCAGTACAAAAGGTGGCTGCTGTTGAACAGTAACAAGTAGCCAAGCCTAGTTGCTCACTCCCCAAACCATGTCCTCCTCCCCAAACCATGTCCACCATAAAATTTCCAGGAATTTTTCCAGCCTTAAAGCTGACAACCCTGGTCTGGCCTGGCTTTGATGACTCCTGCCTCAAATGCCAAAATAGCCCTGGAAAGGACCCTTCCCTTTTCCCCTGCCTTTTAAATCACAGAATATTGTGGTTGCCTAGGCAACTGAAGGTTGCCTACGCAACCACTGAAGGAATCCCTTGCTTAAAGCTACAGGTGCTCCTTTTCATTTTTTGTGTTTTTAACCCCCCCCTTCAATATAGTTTTGCATTTTTCTGTAAACCTGAGGCCCTTTTCAGGTTTGTAAAGAGATCTGTCTTGGCTGTTCACAGCTCTAGTCATGGGATTTAAGTATTCAAAAATTTGGCTGACTATATAATTTATTTATGTGAACAAACTGTATTTGTTATTATTTTGCAATTTTAATATCCTGCCTTTTAGCATAAAGCACTGAAGGCAATTTTTAAAGAATTCCATAGGGGCAGCAGTCTGTTGAAGCAGACTGAGTCTTGTGTCACCTCCAAGATGAACACAATTTCATTTCAGCAAAATGAGAAAGTGTCTACATCCTGCTGAATATATCCATTGACTGGCCTTTTCCATCATTGTGCGGTAAGGTTCCAATCTTCCCTCTTTCATGGAAGCTCCAAATGCTGCCCTTGGATGTCAGGTGACCCTCCTCAAAAACAGCTTGAAGGGAAAATGATAAATCTATCAAGTGAGGAGGGAATGAGTTCTTCCTGCTCCACAGGATCTAACTTATAAAATCAAGTCAAAGAAAATACAATGGTAGTTTTTATGCTTATTAACACTTGTAAAGTGTAAGGAGACTCAGATTTTGCTACGAACATTAATGCTTTCAGTGAAATAAAACCACACATCCTGACTGGGGTAGACTAGATGACCCTGGAGGTCACATCCAACTCCATGATTCTAAATCCTGTTGGAGAGTGGTTATAATTTATAGGTAGAGAATCTGCTTGGCAAGCAGAACATCCCAGGTTCAATCATAGCATCTCCCATTTAAAGATTCAGGTGGTAGGAGATGTGAAGAACTACCTGAAACCCTGGAGAATTGCAATATTGACTATGATGGACCAAGTCTGATCTGATTCAGTATAAGGCAGTTTCATGTGTTCAAAGTGGCTAAAAGGAATTCAAACAATAATTTGACAAAATTATGAATGGTATTCTTGCAGTTAGAATAGAGTCTGGGAGATTCATGTTCAAATCCCAGTTCTTCCTTGAGGATTTTTGAGTGGACCTGGATCAGTTACTTAGTATCAGTCTAGCCTCATCAAAGTGCTGTTTTCAGGATATAATGGAAGGCTGGAAAACCGCATATACTAATTGGGTTCCTTGGAGGAACAACAGTATAAAAATGTATTTGTGTTCTCCAACACCTGTACGCATTAACTGAAATGGTAATAATATATTAGGCAAATAGCTTCAAAAGAGATGGAGGTTGTAATGGAATACTCCTAAATCCTTCCCTATTTCTTAAATCATGTAGTTGAATGTACCACAACATCACATGTTAAGTCATGCGTTCAGCTGAAAGCATGCTCGGATGCTCTGGCCAAGAACAAGTATACCAATTAAACAAACAAAAGGAAATAAATAAATTCTAGCTGGACTTAGAACATTCCCAGAACATTCCCCTTAGAACATGTGGTTAGAATTTATCTTGTCCAGTATGAATAGATTAAACAGGGTGGCAGGAAATGATAATCTAATTCCTAGAATGATGAATTTTGATAAATCAAGAAGGGTTCAAGAGCTTATATTCTGATAAGAGTTTTTTTCCCCAGCTCATAATATAGGCCTATTATGCACGGCTGCTGAAATGGTGGCATGGAGAACGAGGAGGAGGAAGAAGTGAAGGAAACCGATTATGCACAGGACGGAACACAACGGCGGCAAAACCCAGAGTATCTGATTATGCATGCAGATACTCCGGAGCTGCTTCTGGTTGCGCCCTGGTCCCGGGAAGCTCCACTTTCTTCCGCATCTCGCTAACGTGGCTTTTTCGGCGGCATATGTTGACTCTGTACCCGGTTGCCGCCTGTAGCGTGCATAATTGGTGATTTTAGCCACCGCCATTCCACCCCAAATGCAGACTTTCCACTCAGTGCATAATGGGCCATAGACATGTCATTGTGTGTGCACCTAATGTCCTGGCAACATTCAGTATATACTAAAACAGTATTTTCTGTTATCTTGAATGCTTACTTTATCCTTTCCTGACAAACAAATGCCACAGGTAAAATGTTACTAGCTTTTAATTCTTTCTCATCCCCCCCAAATGGATGGCTATAAGCCTTGCCTTCAGCAACATCAGGTACAGAAGTATCTCTTAGTGCCACAACACTTAGTATCAGCTAAATAACTACTTTCTGGTTTTTTAAGAAGCAAGAGAAATGGACAGAAGTACAAAGTTCTTATTATAAGCAACTAGTGGAAGTGAAACCTTTACAGTGGTCTAGTGGTCTTTCACAAATAACAGTCACTCTGCCTGGTTAAAAAACCCAAACTCTCTGAATACACTTAAGAACCAGTATATAGTGTTGTATAAATAGCTTTATGAAGGCTGAAAGATGCAATAGTCCTGTGGTGTCTAAGGTTGGCCCAAGGACTTTGGGTGCCCAAACTGCTCCCCCCCACAGGGAGTCTGAAAGACAGCACCCACCCACTTTGCCTTCCCCTGCACCACAGGGAGATGGGGGGAAATAGGGAAATGTCACCCATCATCCTTTTTTATGCCTGCACCATAGGGAGGTAAGACACCTTTTAAAAGATTCAACAGTCAGTATCACACAAGAACACATGAAGGTGCCTTATACTGAATCAGCCCCTTGGTCCATCAAAGTCAGTATTATCTACTCAAACTGGCAGCAGTTTTCCAGGCTTTCAGGGCAGAGGTCTTTCTCATCACCTACTGCCTGTTCCTTTTTTATCTGGAGATGCTGGGGACTAAATATGGGGCCTAAGGTATGCAAAGCAGATGCTCTTCCACGGAGCCACAGCCCCTATCATATGTTGACATAACTTTGGGATAGCTTGTTGATTAGTGGGGACCATCAGAGTTAAATAGTTTAACTGGACAATGATAAGACCTGTATCACAGGTTGAAAGACTTTTGGAGTTAACATGTTTTTTTAGAATCCCTCTTGGCCTTGAAGAAGACTGCAGATTAGTAGCAGAAGAATGATGTGGTCTTCAGACAGGGAAGTGATGTATATGTTCACCCATGAACTTTGGTTATTTATATTTAATACCAGCTACCATAATATTTCTATAGTATTATGGTACCATGCTATTTTTTGCTTGCAAGAATGAATTAACTTCCACTTGCTGTTTGTAACTGTGTTTGCAACTGTGATAGGTCTTTGTAGAAAACATTGAGCATTTCTTTTTGTTCCATACAATTTACTTGGATCTTGGAAGAAAATATCTGGATCCTCATCCGAATATGAATCCAGCACACTCTTCTAATTATCATTTAATGACCCTGTTAGTGGACTTGGATTTTAACATACCATTAGATTTGTACAAATACATAGCAACTGCAATTAAATGGTGTTTGTATTGAACAGCAATCACTTTCTGTTATATTGCTATCTTTTTCTGGTCAAATAGCCTTTGACTTTAAGGCTTTAAGACCTAGATGGGTTTGGGTTTAGACTTCTATGGAAAGCAATGCTTTTGAAAATGGATCCCATTTATATAACAGAGGAGTGTTGTAAAGATAACACTTGGCCATAAAATTAATTCTATACTGCAACCATATGCATTTCCTGCCATACGTATAACTTGCCTTTCTTGCTGTGACTCAGAGCAGATTACAGGATAAAAAGTGTGCAAACAGACAGTGTAAGAAAATCAGTGAACAATGCAATAAGATGAGGAATACAGAATTAGGGAACAAAACAGACACAAATTAAGAGAAGTATACTATGAATAACAGAAAAAGTAGATTACAAAATTAATGCAATGAAAAAAAAAGCAGTTGATAACATCCAATAACCATTGTAGTTGAGTATTCCATTCTAAAGATGATCTCCTGGTCTGTTCATTGCAGAATAGGTCTAATCTCCTTTTAAAAATGCCCTCTTGAACATGAAGTATCTGTACATTGTATGACATGAAAGAAGTGTGGAAGCCTTCCAGACCTCCTTAGGCAGGCAGTTCCACATGGTAGGAGACATCACTGATACTATATGTAAATGAGCAACTGCTGACCTTTAGAAGCTTTGCTTGGATGAGTGAAGCTGTCATAGTAGATTATAGAGGGAGATATGGTCCTCTATGGCTTGTTGGTCCAAGGCCACGCAGTTCTTTGTGGGTGATCACCAGAACTCTGAACAGAACTTTGAATTTAACTTGATTACTGAACAGACACCAAAATGTCTCTCCAGTTCATGGATCAGATTAGAAGCTGTTTGATGAAGGTAGAGGCTAGAGTTGCCCTTGCATCAATCTACCTTTGGCTAAAAGTGCATTGGGTTGTTGATGGGTTATTCTCCTAGTCCTCTGTGACAATTTTAAATCAAAATGGTTACTTGCCATGGAGCATAGTATGGATTCCAAAGCATGGATCCTCAGGGGTTTTGTATCCTGTCACCCCAAAGTCACCAGAAGACGATTTCTTCTATCAATAGCTACAGCATATACCACAAAAAACACATATTCGTGTCATCATGGCAATGCCACGGGACAAAAGCATGGTTCCAAAGCATGGATCCAGTAGCATCTTTAAGATGAACAAAATTTCATTCAAGGTAGAAGCTTTTATGTTAGATACAGAAAAAAGGTATTCATTTTGAAATGTGCTATCAATTTTGCCATGAATGAAGCTAAACTCTTCTCTTCTCTTGCTGTTTCAACACAAATAGTGGTCCTGCAAACAAATGCCTGGGGGGCATTTGTCCTGCCTCCCCCAGCACTTGAGCATACTGCTTGTGTTCAATCCCTACTCCTTAGATGCAATGTAGCTATTACTGCTGGCACAGAGAACAGAAGAAGCAAGATAAGACAGCAGCACCTGAAGTGAGAAATTTGCTCATGAGGAAACCTCCAGAATACTTGCATTC
Source organism: Paroedura picta (assembly GCF_049243985.1). Classification (NCBI taxonomy): domain Eukaryota; kingdom Metazoa; phylum Chordata; class Lepidosauria; order Squamata; family Gekkonidae; genus Paroedura; species Paroedura picta. The sequence continues at coordinate 41,437,887 of NC_135374.1, read as the reverse complement.
CAAGGCAGAATGGAGGTTTCTAGCAGCAAGGAAGGCATCTGACATGCAGGTGGCCAACTTGGGGCCCTTCCCCAGGGCCACACAAATCATAAATATGTATGGGTGTGTGCTACTCTGTCTCCAAGCAGACACGAGCTGGGGAGGCAAAGGATGTGCATTGAAGGAAGTGAAATCTCCTGAGCGCACAGCAACAAGGAGGCCAAGAATTCCCCCCCCCCAGCTACTACATCCAATCAGAAGCTGAAGGTCATAAAACATGGCAGGCTGTTTTGTCCTGTATCAGCCACAATATAAATTAGTTTGGAGAGGGCTGCAGTCCCATGGCTTCTTTTATCTTCCTCCTCTCAGCACTGGGAAATAAACGGTGAGGGTGGGGAGGCAATGTGTAGGGCCCCTGAAAGTGCGGGGCCCATAGCATGTGCTACAAGTGCTACGTGGTTAAACTGTTACTGGCATGGTATCTGATATGTTGGGTCATGGTTGTTTGTGCTTGGCTATATCTGTTCTATTCTATGTAGTGCCATGGATATTAACTGGGTCTAAAATTATCTGATCTCCCTTTTTTTACTTCTAATTCTAAATGAAATCGGAAATTAAAAATGACAATTGAATGGACAAAGTCACTATCATAATTATAAAATTTTATAACAATAGGTTTATCCCTTCATTATTTATCTTCAAACCTCTCCTTATTTCATTTTCATAATTATTTATATTGTTTATGCCATATATATAACAGACTAGGGGCAAAGCCTGTTGTCTCCAAGAATACAACCGGCACTAGAGCTTGGCAGTCGGAAGAGGAAGGGGAGGAGTTGTCCAGTCTGTAAGGGCATGGGGTTGAATGTGTGTGTTGTGTGGGAGGTTGTGGTGGCATGGTGGCAAATGAGGGTATGGGTGTGGAGATATGGGTGTCAAGAACCTGTGGTGTGGAATGTTCGTTGAGTGTGGGAGAGGACTGACCTTTGGGAATTTTGGCATAGTGGTTACAGATGAGCTTTCCAGAGCCATGTCCTCAGATATGTGAAGGGAAAATCAGACTGGAGACTCTTCTTAGGGGAAGATTACATGGCAACCAATTCCTCCCAGTTCTGCGTCATTTCCCTTCTTGTGTGAATTAGGCCACATTCACCGAAATGCCCCTCTGCCCTAATACACATGGGGTAGTCACAGTACACAGGTGTCCACCCTGTTCCTTCTGTCTCCCATGTTTTCACTGTTGGTAAAATGTTATGTGCCCACATGCTTCTTTCATGGTTGCAACTTAGAAGAACGGATTTTTGTACTCTATTGCTTACTACCCAAAGGAGTCTCAAAGTGGTTTACAAACACCTTTTCCATTCGTCTCTCCACAATAGTTAACCTGTGAGGTATGTGGGGTTGTGAGAAATCTGAGAGAACTGGGAATGGGCCGCAGTGACCCAGCAGGCCTCAGGTGTCTCAAAGCATTTTCCAATTGTCTTCCCTTTCTCTCCCCATAGCAGACTCCACATGAGGGAGGTAGGGTAGCGAGCCTCACAGGGAAGCTGGCAACCAAGAGGAAGACTCTCTGTGCACAGCAGTCTTGACCTTAGTAAGGTTTTTTATACTGTTTTTTTTTTAGTTGCCAGGCCAATTAGTCATTTCAGTTACTATGTGTCTCCAGACATTTACTTGTTCTCTATTTACAGTTTCAGGCTGTAAATATTTATTTAGATCTTCCTGCACTTTCCAGACTCACAGGACTGATGCTGGTCTGCCTGTCTGCGCCCCAGAATACAAACAGTTGCTGGTAAGGGTTGACCATAACCCATAGGCCAGGAGGGACACTCCTGCACCACTCCCTACCAACTGCAGGCAAAAATGGCTCCTTTGAAGGCTGGACTCTGAGGCATTGTATGATTTTGAAGTCACCTCCAAACCTTCCAACCTAGGGGTAGCCAACCTACAGGTGTGGCCTGGAGAGCTCCTGGAATTACAGCTCACCTGCAGAGTATAAAGATCATCTCCCCAGGCAGAAAGGGCTACTTTGGACAGGGCTATGGTAGAGAAGAAACATTTAAGGCTTCCCAAACAGTTGTTGTTGAATTGAAAGACTTGAGGCCTACTGCACAGGATTGTTGTGCAGATGAAACAGGAGACAAAAGAGCCAGTTTCCTCTGCAGAATAATGCTGTGCAGTGGCCTCAAATCTGCAGAGAGTTGCAAAGAAGAAAGACACATGGCTTGGCTGTGTCTAACCTCTGGGCAGAGCAGTATTTTAAGTGAGAAGGGACTTTTCTGTGGCCTCCCTGGCATGCAACTGTTTGGCAGAAGGGGAAAGTCCCCCCCCTCAAAAGGAAGGCCCTCAGGCTCCTCTGCGTTGCTCTTGGAAAGGCCTCCTTCCCTCAGTCAGGGGCTGTCAGAGGCTCCTTCGCAGCAGGCCTTAAGGGAGGGGGAGGGAGAGCACTCTGCAGCCTTCCGCCAGATCTGTCAGGGTTCTGAGGCAATTTGCAGTTGGACATGACAGTTAGGACAGCCTTGGGGCAAAAAGGGCTGGCGCAGCCTGTCCAAGCCTCTATTCTCATCCCCTTTGGCAACCCTGCTGACCTCCTCTCCCTGCGGTGGTCAGGAGCAGACTGGCAGGCAGACTGGGCTGTGTGAATCAAATTTTGGTCTGTCCTGGTGAGGGGCCAATAGGAAGGCGCTTCGTGCGCCTCCCCATTGGCTGCTTGGCCCTGGATGGACACTCGGAGGGGCCAATCAGGAGCCGCTCTGAGTTTTTATCCTGGACAGGGCCCGCCCTAACTCCTTCCCAGGTGGCCTTACCCTATTATTTTACTGCAGGAGCAGTTAAAGATTATTTTATAATACCTTTTAAATTAGAAATTGGCCAGTCTGTGTAAATTCAGGTGCTGGATAGATTTTTATAATTCTGTAACTCTTTTTAGAAATGTTTTAAGAGACTCTGTATCAGTCACATTTTATATGGTTTTTGAAAAAAATTTGTTTAAAGAGAGAACTAGCACAGCCACCCACTGAAATTACTTATTTCTCTGCACAGACTTCTGTTTTCAAACATTATAGAAGGAGCACAAGGATAAGAAGTATGGCTCATTCAGGCTTCTTTGATTCTTGAAATTTCTGACAGCACTCTATATAAAATCTAGGCACTCTGTGTAAATCTAGGCTCCAGTGAAAACTGAAAACAATAAAGGCTGTGCTTTTGTCTAAAAATGTTTTATCATCCTATAGGGTTTTCCAACCAGCAGCTGTCACCCTGCAGGAGAGAGAGGGGGACAAGGGGAGGTCCCATTGGAGTAATGACTCATCTGGCATCATTGTGTCAATGACCATTTATGCACTGGGAACTTCACTGCCCCACCCCGTCAGGAGCACAGATCGGGGGTGGATGAGGTGCACTGAGCCAAATGCTTCCCCATGTGGGTGCAGGAAGAGGTGGGGCAACCTGCCACAACTAAAACTCCAGTCTGCAGCCCTACATGAAACCTCCAGTGCGTAAACAGTCAATGTGACACTCTAGGATTCACTGGAAAATCTTGTAATTTACCACAGAGCTTTGGGTGAATCCTAGATTCTTCATCATTGCAATGGCATCACTTCCAGATTCACTCCAGAAGTGCTGTCATGCCATTGCTCTGGCAAGTTTCAATTTATTTTTCTCTCCATTGCCCTACAAAGAAGTGGCAGGTTTCAGAGGGGCTGTACCTAAAAGCTCTCTATATACAGGCAAACTGACAAAAAGGACAACACATCAATTCCTTATGCATACATAAAATTATTTTTATATTTGGTGATTAAGGCATACAATGGATCAAACAAAGCTTTGGAAATTTAGAAGAAGCCATGATCACTCCTCAGCTATAATAACTCCTCCAGTACTAAAGTTGATAGTTTAAGAGGAAGGGAAACGTAAAGGGAAAAAAATTAAATTTCAAGTTAAAAAATTTAAAGACTCAACAATGAAGCTTCACTGAAAACAAAATTTATTTAGGATTCCATCACTGACTAATTAAATCTCAAACAATACTATGCTAGGATGTTTGATGTTCATTAAGAACATCACACATATGTCCAGTCCTGACACAGAAATCTATGTCCACACAAATTTCCTGGGCCAAAGTTCCCCCAAGCATTTTATTGGAGGACAGAATATTTTCTTTCAATGTTCTCTTCTTGCAGGGGAGAGATTTCTGTGCAAGCACCAGAACTCAGCTGCCCATAAGCAATTCCTAGATCAGAGTAATTGCTTTCATTCCTGTATTCAGCAACATACAAATAAGTATAATTGAAATTAGTTAGATTTATGCATGTACACTACAGGATTACAAGCTGCCGACTGACTTTGTGGAGAAGGTATTTCCCATTTCTTCCTACAGGGCAATGGACCTTCGGGAAGAGTAAATAGAGCCACGTGGGAGTCTGCAGTCAGCACCTTTTCTCCAGCAATTGGAAATGCTGTTCATTGGAATAGCTACATGGCTAGATACCAGCCACTCTCATGATCCTTGACCATTTCCTGTACTATGGTTCCAATGAAACAAATGGAAGCTTTATGAAATTAGATTTTGTTATAAACCTAGGTGCAAGACTTTAGGCAATGGTAGTGCATTTCCATAATATTTTTACTGTCTAAAGGTAAAGGTAAAGGTATCCCCTGTGCAAGCACCGAGTCATGTCTGACCCTTGGGGTGACGCCCTCTAGCGTTTTCTTGGCAGACTCAATACGGGGTGGTTTGCCAGTGCCTTCCCCAGTCATTACCGTTTACCCCCCAGCAATCTGGGTACTCATTTTACCGACCTCGGAAGGATGGAAGGCTGAGTCAACCTTGAGCCGGCTGCTGGGATTGAACTCCCAGCCTTATGGGCAAAGCTGTCAGACGGCTGCCTTACCACTCTGCGCCACAAGAGGCTCATTTTACTGTCTATGTGGCCACAATTAACGTTTCTTGGAACTCTGTGCTATCTTATGTATAATATATGAATAAAAATGTAATTCCTTATGTTATTGGGTAATAATCAAACAGAACCAAAATGAATTGAAGTAAAAGTTTAAGTTATCAGACACATGAATGAACTATTCATGCCTCAACAATGGAAATACAAGAGTTTCAGTCTTTTGTTATTATACTGACCGTGGAACATGAAGTAATAGTATCAAGACAATAGGCTTATTCAAATTTGCAAATAAAATGAGGTGACTGGGCAACTGTGACCCAAGATAATGAAACAGAGAAAGCTCTTTAGATTAAAAAAAATATAACCAGTGATAAATAAAGATGGTCTTTGAAACAGCCAATTTTGTAGCAAAAGTAACTGAGTCACAGATCTGGCTAACACAAAAGCCAGTCAATCTGCATACTATCCTAACTGCAGCAAAGAAAATAAGGACAATATTCCAAATTCGTAACTTCTAAATATTATATGTACATATAAAAACTTACACTTGTGGTATAAGCAGCCTCAGGGTCATCTTCTAACACACGGGATAGTCCAAAATCAGAGACCTTGCACATGAGGTTGCTGTTGACCAAAATATTCCGAGCTGCCAAATCTCGATGTACATAGCCCATGTCTGAAAGGTATTTCATGCCAGAAGCAATCCCCCGTAGCATGCCAACTAGTTGGATGACAGTAAAATGGCCATCGTGTTTCTGCAAGAAAGATAGGGGAGTCAAGTTAAAGTATGTTTACATTTTAAAGTTTTGCTAGTTCAAATCAATGTACATTTCTAAAATGGTGAACTGCTTAGAGCCCAATGATATATTTCTAACCCAAGCAAGCCTTTACAATGACTTCTGGTGCTTCTAAGAGTTTGCCCATTTTAAACATTTCACCAGCCTTTTTCTATTATACAGTTAGTTCTTCCTTTTCCCTTTTGCTGGAACTCTTGCCCCAGAATTAATACCTGATCTTTCCCATTTAGATGAGGGGGGAGGGGAGAAGAACTCAAAAGCAAGCTGTATTTCTTCACCATTTCTATCATTCTTGCTGGTATCGCTGGAATTAGAGTACCTTGATGTACTTTTTCATAAAAGCCAGCTTGGTGTAGTGGTTAGGAGCGCGGACTTCTAATCTGGTGAGCAGGGTTTGATTCTGTGCTCCCCCACATGCAGCCAGCTGGGTGACCCTGGGCTTGCCATGGCACTGATAAAGCTGTTCTGACCGAGCAGTGGTATCAGGGCTCTCACAGCAACACCTACCTCACAGCGTGTCTGCTGTGGGGAGAGGAAAGGGAAGGCAATTGTAAGCTGCTTTGAGACTCCTTTGGGTAGATAAAAGCGGCATGTAAGAAACAACAGCAACAACAACTCCTCCTCCTCCTCCTAATATAATTGCTTAAGTATATAGAAACTCTATTCATCATAATTTTATTTTTTTCCTTCCTCTTTTACATGGAGTAATGTAATTTCACACAACAATGGGCCATACTGAAACGAAAGATTTCTAATATTCCTTTACCTTGCCCTGCTCCATCAGTTCTGTACAGGAAAGGTGACATAGATGGGAAATGATGGCTTCAGGAGGAGGGGCTTATTCACATCAAAGTTAATTAATTTTGCTTTTCCTGACATTTAAATACCCATAAATAACCTTTATAGCCTCATCTATGGAATTCTAAAACATACATGATTAAAGTAACAGAATCAACAGAGTGGTCTACTGATGGCTTGAAGGATGTTGGGGTATCTGAGAGGTAGGAAAGTTTAGGATGTAAGTAAAAAGGAAAACTGATTTCAGTATGGGAGACTTAGCACTGTAATATGCAGTAGAATGTTAATCACTAAAGCAACTTGAAGATTATACATGCAGTACAATATGGGAGTAATTCTCGGGCACATGTTCCACTGCTGAATGTATACCACTGTATCACTGAACTTCCTGGGGACTTCACAGTCCAGTGGTTCAATCCACAGTGTTTACAGTTCAGCTTCTAGCAAGCCGTTCTAAAGCAATAATGTAACAGTGCCTAAACAGCTGTTATATAAATAAACTCTTACAAATTCCACTCCCATACCTGTGAAATAAGACTGTAAAAACAAGGATGTGTGCTGAATTAAAAAGGAGTCATTTCTTAAATCTGTAACAGTCTTTTAATGAAAGATGAATACCTCAGAAATGGAGGGGGGGGGATATTAAATAATAGATATGCTCTTGTCCAAGGTTACAGAGTTAGTAAATCTCAGTGGAAATAGAGTTGGAAAGAAAACCCAATGAGAAAAAACTCTTATTAGCTCTTATCTTACTAATCCATTTCTCGACATGGAAGTGTTTCCTCAAGGACTGTCTTGGATATGAACAGTACTTGTAACAAAATCAAGGCCTGAGGAACATTTAAGCAACTGTCCAGAAAAAATTATTTTGTTAGAATAACTTTTGAAAGTTCTTTTCTTTGGGTCTGCGTCCAAGGGGACACAGAAATCCAGGGCAGACAGCATTTGCTGCCAAAATGTCTCTCCCGTGGTGACACAGGACATGGTGGAGCATGCTGCCCATAACACACTGACGCACAACACAGTGGCCCTGGAGTGGTGCCACTGGTATGGAATCAGACAGAGTGAGAGAGAGACAGAGAGAGGGGTGTCAAAAGAGCTGTATTAGTTAACAGTGGTGGCTTTTAATGTGGCAAACTGGGTTCGATACTCTGCCCCTCCCTATGTAGCCAGATGGGTGACTTTGGGCTCATCACAGTCCTGATAGTACTGTTCTCACAGAGCAATCCTGTCAGAAGTTCTCTCAGCCTCACCTGCTTCACAGGGACCATTTATGCACTGAGAACTTCACTGCCCCAGCTCTCATGCAGAAGTACAAATCCGGGGTGGATGAGGTGCACCGGGCTAAATGCTCCCCCGTGTGAGTGCAGGAAGAGGTGGGGCAACCTGCCATGGCTAAAACTCCAGCCTGCAGCCTGGCATAAAACCTCCAGTGCATAAACGGTCAGGGTGTCTTTTGTGAGGAGAGGAAGGGAAGGCAATTTTAAACTGCTTTGAGATTCCTTCTGGCAGTGAAAAGTGGGGTATAAAAACCAATACTTCTTTTCCTTCTCCTTCTCCTTCAATATAGCAGCCAGAACAGCTCCCCCTTTACATTTTAAGTTCAATGGACAAGCAAAACTAAAATGGCACATAGGATGATGGCCAAGGAGCACAGACAGTTTAAATAGCAGTTTCAGCACAGTAGGCACTTTCCTTTTGCTGGAATAAGATATACAACCTCAGGTTTTAATGCTGGCCTTCTAACTACAGTTTCAAACATGTCAACAATAGGCAGTTCAAATTAATTGCATAGCACAGTCAAACACTGCGTTATGTTTTCATTCATCCAGCTAATAGGACTGCTCTGTGCCACATCTAAGTAAATTCACTTTTTCTGATTCTTCTCTGCTCTCCCCATGAATCATGACCAAAATATATTCCGATGTCAGTGGGTTTCCTTTTGCTTTTTTATGCTAGAAAGCTGGCAAAGTAGTAAAGCTTAATTCCTTTTTTAAAAAGCATACATTTTACATATTGTCACTTAACAAATACAGTCCATAATTTGAATTATACATTAAGATTTAATTGCTGTAGAAGTCTTGAAAACCTTTATTCAGATTTTTTTTTAAGGGAAAAAGATTTTTAAAAAGATTTTTAAAAAGAAGATCCAAAGATGCACTGGATCTTTCTAGAAAACCAGAGCTTTATCTCATTGTGCCATTGTTGTGTCATTATGGAGTGTCTTGTTTACACAGGAAAATCCAGCTCGGATCAATTGCTACAGCACAATGGTAGTGTAATATCCAAGAACATGTGGAAGCATCTGAGATCATACAATTGTCGATTGCAAACTGGGGGCCAGCCCTTGCTTACGTTACTCACCAACCACATAATTTGCTCTGTTTGCAATATCATTTTATAGACCAGTGGTTCTCAACTTTCCTAATGCTGCAACCCTTTAATACAGTTCCTCATTTGGTGGTGACCCCCAACCACAAAATTATGCAAGTGTTCTTTCACAGAAATTAAACCAAAACTGATCAATGGTGTGAAGATCCATTGTTCATGATGGTATACAAATTGTTTTTTTTTTCTGGGGTTTCTCAGTTCAGTTCTGCCTCTTGTCCCACCATACTGATGTCACTCTTTCTGCGGCTCGAGACAGATGAACGCTCTATCTCAATCTACCCCACAAGGCTTTTGTGTGGATGGTGCCCACCTGGCCAGGCTGCTTGCCCTGCTGCGACCTTTGTGAAAGGGTCATTTGACCCCAAAGGGGACCCGACCATCAGGTTGAGAACCACTGTTATAGAGGCTCTGCTCATGCCTGATCCACAATCTCCAAAGTGATATGCAGTTATATTTTTCTTCTCTAATAATGAGTATTTTCAATACTTTGACAACAAGTGACTATAATTACAAAAAAAAATCAATGGTAAGGAATAATAACTAATTCAATTATCAGTATTAATTAACAGATAATTAATTATGGAAATAACATAGCCTTGGTAGCAAGGCATTGTTATAATCCTACCATTGGAAGCCAAATAAATACTTTTGTTTTGAATCTTACTTTTAGCCATATGTATAATAGACCCCCCCCTTCAAGGATCGCTGCCTTGTTGTGGTGAAGGGGTTTGCGTAGCTCAGTGAAGCTATGGGTTATGCCATGCAGGGCCACCCAAGATGGACAGGTCATAGCAGAGATTACTGATTGGTTCAAAATTAAGAAAGGAGTTTGGCAAGGCTGTATACTGTTGCCTTGCCTATTTAACTTGTATGCGGAGCACATCATAAGAAAGGTGGGATTAGATGAGTCACAAATTGGGATCAAGATTGCAGGGAGAAATATCAACAACCTCAGATATGCAGATGATACCACTCTAATGGCAGAAAGTGAAAAGGAACTAAAGAGCCTTTTGATGCGGGTGAAGGAGGAGAGTGCAAAAGTTGGCTTGAAACTCAACATCAAGAAAATGAAGATCATGGCATCCGGCCCTCTCAATTCCTGGCAAATAGATGGGGAAGAAATGGAGGTAGTAACAGATTTCATTTTCCTGAGCTCCATCTAGACAGCATCCTAAAAAGCAGAGACATCACTCTGCCAACAAAAGCGCATCTAGTCAAGGCTATGGTCTTCCCAGTTGCAATGTATGGCTGTGAAAGCTGGACCATAAGGAAGACCGAGCGTCAAAGAATTGAGGCTTTTGAACTCTGGTGCTGGAGAAGACTCTTGCGAGTCCCTTGGACTGCAAGGCAAACAAACCGGTTAGTCTTAGAGGAGATCAGCCCTGACTGCTCCTTTGAAGGCCAGATCCTAAAGATGAAACTCAGATACTTTGGCCACCTCATGAGAAAGAAGGACTTCCTGGAGAAGAGCCTAATGCTGGGAGTGACTGAGGGCAAAAGAAGAAGGGGACGACAGAGAATGAGGTGGCTGGATGGAGTCACTGAAGCAGTCGGTGCAAACTTAAATGGACTCCGGGGAATGGTAGAGGACATGAAGGCCTGGAGGATCATTGTCCATGGGGTCGCAATGGGTCGGACACGACTTCGCAACTAACAACAACAAATAATAGACACGTGCAAGTTTTTTGCAAATTAAGGCCAGCTATTAGTAATTACTGTCCTTGATCTTTATTGGTGCTCATTGCAAATCTTAGTTGAATGGAACACTGAAGCCTCTTGAATTGAAAAGGGAGGTCTGTAGGTATTATAGGTAAGGTGACCAGATTGTCTGACTTTTGCAGAGACATCTGGGGGTACCTGGCAAATTGTAATTATGTTGAAATTAAAAAATATATATTACAATACTATTTTTGCATTCTATGCGTTCTATGAAACTTTTCGTTGCTCCATATAGACCAAATTTTTAATCAAGAACCCCCCCGGTCAATGGTGTCCCGCTTTACTAATGTTAAAATCTGGTCATGTTAATTATAGGAATTCTTCAATAAATACATCCCAGCCTGCAGCATGGCTTAGAATTGTTGATTTGATGTTACTTTTGATTCCTAGAGATATCAAGCACATGATTAAACTAAATTGTAAAAATACAAGTTGATCACTGATATATTTGGACAGATGGACAATGTTAAACCTTTCTTCATGGGATAAAGTAAATACACTTAAAATGAACATTCTCAGTTCCCCAGGGCCTGCAAAAGGGAGCTCCTCCACCAGGCATTTGTTTGAGGTCGACCTGAACCACTGCTTCCCATTGGCCCCCAAGCCTCCCTTCTACGACGACTACTACTACAAATCCGCCCAACCCACTGGGACTCAGTATCTTTATTCAATGAGCAATTAAATTGTGGAATTCACTACTAGGGGAGGTAGTGATAGCCCTGAACATTGATAGCCCTAAAAGGCCGTTAGTGACTGAAGGGACATCCATATCCAGAGGCAGCAAACCTCTAAATACCAGATCCTGGAAGCAGCATTGGCTACCATGGTAGCTGGAAGTTATAGCAGTGGTGCTCCTTTCATATGGTCAGGACATCATGGGAAGCCTTGGTCCAAATGTGAAAAACTCATGCTGAGATTATTTCCTGGGCCAGTATTATGTCCATTTCCTGAATGGGCAATAGAGAGAGTAACAACCCAGCAAACTTCTCACCAAAGGCTACAAGCTTTTTCACTGACACAGAAAGACAATTCTACCAAAATAATTTGAGAAGGGGCCTTTGCACAGTCTCTTGCTAGGAATTCTCTTCTGTAGAGTCCACAACTAGGACAGGAGAAATTGTGTCCTGTTCTTATGGGGAACAAGATACTGACTAACGGTCAAAAGCATTGTTCTTGCAGAAGAAAACTCCCAAAGAGCTCAAGTAATTTTTCTACATAGTAATGATGTAGCAGAGCATATAGTAATTAATTTCACTATCTTTCAGTTTTAAACAGCAAGGAACTCTCCAGGGGATCTAGATTAATCACTCTAGCCTACTTTTATTTAACTCTGTTTTTCCAGATACTCATATATTTGTTACATTTTCAGAAGCAGCTCCCTTTCAGCAAGATCTCTGGTTAATCAACCAGAGGTTCTCACTCATCCTCCATTATTGCTTCGCTCTCAATCAGTGTGATTGGCTTTAGTGAGGTTGGGAGTTTTGACCTAAGCAATTTATTTTGGACTCTTATGAGCAGCCTCAGCTTTGAAAGGTAACAGGCCCAGTTCCAGTGCAAAATGTCAGCTCTAGTGATAAAATATCTGGAACAAGGAAATAAACGAGTTTAGCAGATGTGTGAGTTCAGCAGCAGGGTGAGGAAGCCAGGGCACCAGTCTCTCCATGTCCCTAAAAGGGTAAGCACACTTTCCACAAACAGAACTTCATAAATAGGAAATTTATAAAATAGGGGATTAAGAAACCAATTATGATGCCAGCAGGGTGCTGGGAGCTATGCAGTGTATTAACTGAATGTAACATGTATGACAGCCAGCTGGATAGAAGTCATGATTGTGTGTGCTTGGTGCAAGGACCTCCTGGTTCTTAGGGGAAGAGTACACACCCTTGAGGCCAAGGTAGCTGACCGGAGAAGCAGAGAGAGTCAGTTAGGCTCTTGGAGAATTGTTAGATGTGTCACATTTTGAGAATGGCAGCCCCACTGCTTTCAGGAAGAATGAGGTTCAGGGAGAAACATGGCACTGCACTGAATGGCGGGGGGGGGGGAGATTTCCTCAGAAGGGACCCCATCTACAGTTGGTGAACAGGTATCTTTTCACACCAAGGAAGCAGTACTGGGCAGGGAGTGAGGGGAGGTCCTGATAGTTAGTGATTTGATCCTTAGGGGTGTAGACGGATTAGCTGCAAACCTGTGTACTGACCACTGTTATTTAAAATGATGATCATTACAAGGAACAGACCCTTTATAGCAATAACCTGATTTTCCTTTATAGCAATAATCTGATTCCAGAAATCCACGTCAAACTGTAAGACTGGAATTTAAGAAAGATTAATGGAAGGCTGCTGGGATGAATGCAGAGTGTGTTAACAGTGAAAAAAGTTAATACAGTGCTCTGAAGGACTGAAAATAAAAGACTAATATTATAATGCTCCTATATCTAGGATGCAGCTTCATTTGGAATACTGTGTATAGCCTGGTCACTACATCTAAAAATTATATTGTAGAGCTGGAAAACGTTCAGAAGAGGTGATTATTTACTGTGACGTAAGAGAAAAGATGATTAAATGGGGATATTTAGCTCTTGGAAGATCTAAGAGCCCTGCCAGAGCTAACTCAGTGCCAAAGGGCCTGTAAGATGGAGTTCTTCTACCAGGCTTTAGGTTGAGGTCAGGCCAATGGAAGATTGTTTTTCTCCTCTGGGGTCTGTTATCTGTAACAATATCCCTGGGAACTTGGTGGATTGGTAGTCCTGGGAGGGCATGATTGGGGGCGGGAGGTTAGGGATCTGGGGGGTAGTGGTTTGTATTTTTCTTTGATTTTATTGTATGTTTTTACTGTTGTTAGCTGCCACAGGGAGCCTACAAATATAATAAATGGATAAATTTGAAATTTATAAAATTATGCATGGGGTGAACAATGTGGATAGAGAGAGCCTTTTCTCTCCCATAATAACAAAATTTTCAACTAGGATATTGGAATGAAGTTTATAGGGAATAAGTTCAGGAGAAAAAAAAGAAGTAGTCATTTACTAAATCATTATTATTATTTATTTGATTTATAGCCCACCACCCACAACAAAAATAATCTCTTCCCCCCACTCCATAACTTCCCACCCCCGTGCCTTAGAGATAGATAGTAATAGTTGGTATTTTGGGAGTAGCAGCTGTTATAGCCAATGGTGGTGGGGGGCTAGGTCTAATTGCCTTGGCCTCACCCAAAGACCTGCTGGAAGAGCTCCATCTTGCAGGCACTGTGGAGCTGAGAAAGCTCCGACGGGGCCCTTAGCTCTCCTGTGAGCTCGTTCCATCAGGTTGGGGCCAGGACCAAAAAGGCCCTGGCCCAGGTTATGGCTAGGTGTACCTCTTGTGGGCCAGGGATCAGCAACAAGTTTTTACTCACAGTGAAGAGCCGTGCAAGGGGCATATGAGGGTAGGTGGTCCTGCAGATATGTGGGGCCCATATCGCAGATGGCCTTAAAGATCAATACCAAAATCTTGTAATGAATAATTAAGTTGTGGGATTCATGTCAGTAGATGTGATGGGTGAAGCATACTTCAGAAGTGGATTTGAGGGATTAATGTAGGATACACCAATCAGTAACTACTAGACATGCTGTTTCTTCCCAACTCTTCACATGGCATTAGATGTTGAAAAGTGTGAAGACTTTTTGCATTCTATATTTGAAGAGGAGCTAATTTTTAAATGTTATGATTTAAAAGGAAATATATTCAGGTAATTGATGCTATACATACAGAAATCAGAGCAGTCCCTAAATTTGAGGAGTAATAAAGCACCATGTTTGGTTCTAGTGCAGTCCTACTATCTTGCTGTCTCTGAGTGTCTCTCTTTGAACACCAGCTACTTCAATAGGCCATGTAGGCTACTTTTTTTGCTATCCAGGAAGAAAAAGCAAACCATCCCAACAGAAAAACAAATTGCTACATACCAATATACCTTCAATATGCATAGGTACAGCAGGAGCTGGCTCCTCCTTCCTTGGATCTCAGGATATTAAAGACCTCTCATCCTGGGAGGAGGAATTCAGACATTCATTCAATAATAGGGACAAATACTGGGGGGGGGGGGCAGAATGTAACTGCAACCTGCTTGGAGCAATAAAGAAAAGCAGTGTAGAAGTACAGTAAATAAATAGATACATAATTGTTCATAATGTACTGCAATATCATATTGTTTTGTTTGCGCTTCCAAAATACAAGAATATTTGTTAAATTAAATGATTAAAGAGCTCTCTTTCAGCTATCTTCACTTATTAGCTTTAGTCATTATTAACATTATTAAAAACACTATTTAATAAGTTGTTTTTCTATTTCTTTTACATTTTGTTCCTCTTTTATTGTTTCATATTGTCCAGGTTCTCTCTTGGCTGTCCCAAAGATCTCCCACCCACGCTGTGAAACCCCACTCTACCTGCAGGCCGAAGACAGGGTTGGGGTCCCTCCTACTCACCACCATCCAGCAGAGGACCACAAGATGACTTGACCAGAGAGGACTGCTGAAAATTCTGAGTACTGCTGAGCCCCCCCCTCCCCCAGCCTCAGTGTATTTACTCAAGATGCTGAGCTCTGGTGGCTCATCTTGGTGAAAGGTTCAGGGGAGCCATGGTGGGACAGGTGGCTCAGAAGGGCCCTAAGAGAAGGGCCATAAGTGCACCCTTGGAGGTCATCCCTGCTTATCACATATATATTTTTTGTTCAAGATTAAAAGAAGAATTTAAGGGATTTTGGTGGAGAAACCCGATTTACATCCCCCCTCAATGCTTTATTTATCTACATTTTTGATAATCCACTTTTGTATTAAAGCACTTCACTGGGTGGTTTTGGCTCAGTTAATATGCCTTCACCTAATCTACTTTGCATGATTTCTGAGTATCACTACTTAATACAATATTATAATTACAGAGACATAAATGCATACCATATATGTGCTCTTTCAGTTATTAATGCTTTTGTTGATCCATTATCCTATTGAGAAGAGCTACATAGTTAACTTGGAGCATTTCCTATAGTCAATGTTGCTACATTTTAGGAAAAGTTTTGTACCTTATCCTATAGTGTTTCTAGACTAGTGTGCTATAGTGCTGAAATGGAAATTCAGAAGCTACAGTCTGAATAAGCTCTTTCTTAATGTGTCTGATTTGGAGTAAGATACTTGGATTTATATCTCATCCTGATTTGCTTTCATACATGTTCAACTTTTTAGCACTTTGGCAAAGGAGACTTACACCTGATAAATGGGCATCTTTCAACAGTTCCATTTTAAATTATGTTGTTATTTATAGAGAACTAATTAAATTTTTAAAATCTCAATGGCTGCTATCTGTATTTATTGCTACATCACATACATGTTCAGGATTAGACCTCTGAGGAAGACCCACTTTGAGGTCAAATCGCATTAGATCTTGCATTGTATGGTGCATATTATGTTATTTCAATGATTAGCCTATGGATTATGTTTATGTGTTTAACTCTATACATTGTACACAATAAATGTTAATATAATTTGATTATATTTTGTGGATACCTTTTGGGTCCTAACTATTTGTTGGTTATGTTTGTTGCTTTTTTGTTTTTGTAACACTATCCCTTTTTGGGTGTTTGTTTTGGGGTCTGGAGTTCCCCTAGAATTACCATTGATGCCTAGAATATAGGGATTAGTTTCCCCAGAACCAATGGCAGCTTTGGAGCATGGACTGTGGAAGGTTTGGAGGGTGGCATCACTTCCCTGCTGTTTCCTTCCCTCTCCAAACTCTGCTACCCCAGGCGCTGCTCCCAAATCTCTAGAAATTTCCCAAGCTGCAGTTGGCAACTCTATTCTCTGGCAAAATCTGTCATGTGTCCTTTATCTTAAGAAAATGTTATTAGCTTTAAAGCAAATAACCTTTAAGTAAAGTTTTAAACCGAACTCAAATACTCTATTTAAGATTCTTGCCAAATTAAAAGAGGGCTTTTAGAAAAGCATAGGAAAGCAAAAAGGATATTTTCCTGAATGGTTTTCTGCAATCTTGCTACAAAGGCTGCTTAAAATACAAGGGAAACAATGACATTCCTGCATCCAATGGCAGCATCTGCTGAAGCAGGCACATAAAGATGGAGACGATTAAACTTTGCGATGGCAGGTGAGCTCCCCTCCGCCAAAAATGAACTCTGACTACCGAAGCTATGTTGGATGGATTTATAGCATGCATTTTATGGTTTCATTTTATGGAACTCGGCTCTCATTTCCCAACGTTATTTAACAGGAGCGTCTACTACTGCAGCATCTAACCTCTAGGTTAGAAGGATGAGGTTAACGGTAAGGCTGTTCTGGGAATTATATAATAGCTGCTTCATCAAAGAGCAATATATACTGACATTTCTCCTCGTGGAAAAACATTTTTTACTTTCCTTCCTTGGCCTGTCTTGGTTTGTCTTTAGAAATTCAAGTTTGGTGATAGGATCTGGTGGGTTTTTGCTGTACTGTGCCACAGAAACCTTTTAGTTACCCATAAACTTCTGTTGTTGAATTCAGTAGTAGAGTGCATTTCTGCAATGAAACAAGTTTTGGTATGCCAATTTCCTTAAGTATAATTCAGGTTGCTGTGATTTTTTTCTATCTTGACAACATTTTTCCTTTATCAACGAGAAGTCATATTCTGATATTTCTTGCAATCCAGATGATTTTGATACAGGTTGCCACAAAGAGTATGATGGAACCCCCCAAAAAAGTACTCTTAAATATTTTAAATATCATTACATTTGTGTGCTTTCTAGGAATACCAACAGTCTTGTGAATAATGTTTTAACAGAACTATAATATATGGAAATAGCAGCTGAAGATTTTCATGGCACAGAAATAACTAGCATCACTTGTTAAATAGCTTGTTATTAAGTCTTTGTTAAAGGGTCAGGATTTTCTTCCTTCAGGCACTTGGCAACTCAGATGTTTGGTCCTTCTGAACAGCTCTGAGTTGCATCGATGGCACTTCCTTCTTTCATTTTATCCTCAGAGCAATCCTGTAAAACAGGTTTGACTGAGAGAATGTGACTGGCTCAAGGTTAACAAGTGACCATGGACTGATTGACTCAGATCCAGCTAGCAGTATTTGCTTTGCTTTCTCCTCCTGCATTAATTCTTAAAGCCCCTGCTTACGGAGTGTGAGTGGAACAGTTCCCGAGGCACTGCCAGGGCTACTGGGGTTCTGAATGGCTTGTTCTTGTTCCTCAGAAGTGCAGCCATTTAATTACCAAGAAGGATTCCAGTGAGTGGCTGGCCTTGAAGGTTCCTAGGTCTACTCCTGTCCTTCAGTGTTGTATCAGCCAAACCACTTTGTTATAAACTGTTGCATGGGAAGGAAGGAAGACAGAAGAGCCAGAAGTAAAAAGAAGTTACAGGGAAGGAGAAACTACAACTGTTACCAATTATTAATATACCAAAGTGAGATATTAAGAGCATTTTTGTATGCCCTCCCCCATAATGCCTTGCTTTATTCCCTGATTTCCACCCACACTTTGGTGCTTTTAGAGCCAGCTTTTAGACTATTTATGCACTGGGAACTTCACTGTCCTAGCTCCTGTGCAGGAGCACAAATCCGGGGTGGATGAGGTACACCAGGCCAAATGCTCCCCCAGGTGGGTGCAGGAAAAGGTGGGGCAATCTGCTACGACTAAAACTCCCGCCTGCAGCCCGGCATGAAACCTCCAGTGCATAAACGGTCTTAGTGATTAAGAATGGTGGATTCTAATTTGGCGAGCTGAATTTGATTCCCCACTTCCCCACAGGCAGCCAGCTGGGTGACCTTGGGCCCTTCACACCACTGAAATAGCTGTTCTGACTGAGCAATAATATCCAGGCTCTCTCAGCCTCACTTACTTCACAGGGACCTTTTCCGCACCAGGAATTTGCATCTTACCACTCATCTGGTGGCAGGGCAAATTCCTGGTTCCACATGATGTTGCTGCTGGGCTGGGGCTATCCCAGGCCTGGCCCAACTCAGGCCCTCAGTTGCCCAATGGCAAGGGAATGTGGATAACTTTGCATTCCCTTTTTTGCCCTAGGCCCCAATGGGGTCTATGTCAGGCCTGGGTCATGGGGAAGAGAAGAGTCAGGCTGTCCTGACCCAGCTCCTCCTCACCCGTGGCCATGACTATGGTGGCCCAAAAGCAACAAACAAATGCCCCAGGTGGCTCTGCCAGCATGATGGAGCTGCCTGGGGCATTCTTTTTATTTTTAAGAAAGTGTATTCTTAAAAATACAAAGATACGTCCCCAGAAGCTCTGTCTTGTGGTGGAGACTCGCCACCCTTCTGGCAGCCTTGTCCAGAGGTACACATCTGGGGCAGACCTAGTGCTCTGGGGAAAATGCTCCCCCATCTGGAACCCAGAAGGATCAGGGTGGACTGCCCCAGATCAGATGCCCAGCGGCAGCATAGCACATTTGTTGTGGGGAGATTCATTCATTCATTCATTCATTCATTCATTCATTCATTCATTCATTCATTCATTCATTCATTCATTCATTCACAGATTTCTAAACCACCCCTCTCCAAAAATTGGTCTCAGGTGGTATACAGGAAGACGGTATAAAAATCAAAAATAAATAAATAAAATAAATAAATAAATAAATAGAATGTAAATATATTCAAGTCAAAATTCTAAATTTCAATTTGCTTCAGTCCCACCCCCCCACCCCCCGGGTTTTATATGGTTCTCTTCTGGAGTTGCTTTTTATCTTGTGCATAAAAGTGTCAGTTTTTAAAACAATGATAGGCCAAGCAGGTTCTACGAATTCCAGCTTCTATTTAAAAAAAATATGGGAAAAGATGCACTTACGGCTGTTTCAGCCATGGATTGATTTGCCCCAGTCCAGATTGCTCGAGGCTGGATTGGCTGGCTAGAGAAGCATCAATTCAATGGAATGGCAGACAGAAGAACTTAATTATTCCTGCCTTACCTCATGCTACATGTTTGCCTTTCCCCTCTTATCCACCTACCCTTAATATCATGGGTTGAGTCAGTTGCCATTTGGGGCCATGCAGGGATTTGAGTGGCCATTTCCCCCAGATTGGGACTCTGGCAGAACCCTTTTCCATCTGCTTCATGATGTATGTTTGGGAAGCCTTACATCTCAGAATTTATTTTGTCCTTCCTTATCCTTTTTTCCTTAATATTATTTTTGTGGTACTGTCACTGTCTACGTACTTAATTGTATGGCACAGCAAGTCTTAAAATCACCCTGAAACAGCATCATTTTTTCCATTATTAAATTTAAGGGAGCTGATGGGAGAAAGAAAGGCTTATCCAATCTCCAATATTTCTAACTTTTATGTAGTGAGAAGCAGAATATTTTTCAGATCTAACACTGTGAGATAAATACCTCCAAATCTTCTTTCCCATAGAAAAGTAAGATTCATTGATATTTGTGAACAATATTTTGGAAAGATGGCACAGAAGCTTGAAATTACAAAACATATTCTTTACATTTTGGATTTTTATCTTTTCACTTTGCCTTTTATATATTTCTATAAAAGTCCTCAAAGCTATAAAAAAGCATTCTTACATGTGAAGAAAAGATCACTCTGTGAAGTCCTTTGATATTCCAGCAGATAAAACTCCTTGTAAATGTAAAATTTTATTATGTTTTAGAGATATACTCATAGAGTACTTTTTTGTAGTCTCACAAAGGCATTTCAAAGTTTAGTGTTCAAGCAACTGGCAGGAAACAGTGTTTTTGGAATGGAAGTAAACTGATTTCTTTTTACATCTAATTATTAACAGCTATTGAGATGAAATACCTTAATTCCTTTCAGATTCTAAATGTAACCTAAAACTTATATCAAGAGACATTTGAACTGATAAAACACAACTGAGGGAAGAAAATGGTGTCTATTGTCATATAACTGAGAGAATGAATGTTCCTGAAAGCATAATGTTATGACTACCACTACTTTTTTATGACCCCACTCTCTTGGAGACAAGGACATAATGTGTTTAAAGGCAGTTGTTAGGAAGAGCCAAGATATTACAGAAATATTGCTCGCAACTGGTTTTCTCATTGCAAAGAACGGTGACATAATTTAGGCCAAACTCATTTAGGCTGATTCTGAATTGAACAGGGAAACTACATGGCCTGTATGGCCCCTTCAAACTCTATATTTCTATGGAGCCAAGCATGGTTGATTCTTGGTTGGGAGATGGCCAAGGAAGGCTCTGCAGAGGAAGGTAATAGTAAACCACCTGTATTTTTAATTTGCCTTGAAAGATGCTGGCTAGGGTCACTATAAGTTGGCTACAGTTTGGTGTAGTGGTTAGGAATGCGGACTTCTAATCTGGCATGCCAGGTTCGATTCTGCGCTCCCCCACATGCAACCAGCTGGGTGACCTTGGGCTCGCCACAGCACTGATGAAGCTGTTCTGACCAAGCAGTGATATCAGCGCTCTTTCAGCCTCACCCACCCCACAGGGTGTCTGTTGTGGGGAGAGGAATGGGAAGGTAACTGTAAGTGTGCTGCCCTAGCCGGGCACACACAGGGTTAGTGCAAGGACAAGCACAGTTACCGAGTCCAGCAAGTTCAAAGCGCCTACCAGAGAGTAGTCTGGGTCTTATCAGGAATTGTTAGCTGACAAAGTCCAAAGGAGAACCGAAAGAGTTGTCATTTATCTTTACCAAGGTCAAGCCGGGAATCAGTCAAACAGAGCTTCGCTGAAGCGTCAGGGAGCAGGAACCCAGTCAAGGCAACGAGTGGACATGTGCACAAGGTTGCAGCCACACTGGGAAGCACTTCGGCTGTGCTTAAGAACAAGCTGAGCTGTCACACCAAGTGGCTGCACCTGGCACTCAGACTTCCTCCGATGAATGAGCCCCACCTGAGCCCAACCTAGCCTGTTGCTGTAGTCTAAGCCGAGCACTTTGCCTGCCTGTTGCCAACGTTGTCCTTCTGCATTCCCTCCTGCGCTCTGGAGATGAGTCTGGGCTGTTCAGGGGTGTTGCTCCAGGCTGAGGTAATGCTGGTGCAGAGGGCATGGTGTTTGTTTGGCTGGGATCTGGTTGTGGCTCCCTATCAGGACTTTCCTCTCTAAGCAGCACCCTGCTGCTTTGCTCCAGCTCCTCCACTTCCTTCCTCCGAGGGAGCTGGCAGAATGAGCTCAGGCAGTGGTCCAGAGGCACCCTCTGGAGATGGGGCCATGACAGTAAGCCGCTTTGAGCCTTTGTGTAGGGAAAAGCGGCAGATAAGAACCAACTCTTCTTCTTCTTCTTCTTCTTCTTCTTCTTCTTCTTCTTCTTCTTCTTCTTCTTCTTCTTCTTCTTCTTCTTCTTCTTCTTCTTCTTCTTCTTCTTCTTCTTCTTCTTCTTCTTCTTCTTCTTCTTCTTCTCCTCCTCCTCCTCCTCCTTCTTCTTCTTCTTCTTCTTCTTCTTCTTCTTCTTCTTCTTCTTCTTCTTCTTCTTCTTCTTCTTCTTCTTCTTCTACAATAACAACTCAGTGGCACTTTACACACACATTGACTATCTCAAGGAGGAAAAAAATATACCCTCAAGATGAAGATCTCCCTGATCTACCCTCTCTCTCTAGGAAAAAATGCTTAATCACAGCACATCTTAGAGGAATTGCTATTTTCTGGGCCCATTTTCAGATCATTAGGGATCAGGGAATCAGCTGGGAGTGGTGTTCTATTCCACAACTCCTGAAAAATTGCTGGGTACCAGCAAGGAGATAAAAAGATATACAGAAACCTACTTGCAGCAGATCAGGAATCAGCTGGAAGTTGGTTTCTTATCTCCGTGCTGATGGCCCCTTCTCTCCAAATTCACTGTGTCCCAGCTTTGCTGTGAAGTTTGGAGACAGTTTTAGTAGGCAACATAGATTCTCATGCTTCTCATAATGTTCCTGCAAGATTGGAGTATAGTGAGAAGTTTGGGTTGGGGAGATGCAAACAGAAGGAATTGCTTCTGTTTTCCCCAGTCTAGGTCCTTGCTGCCTTCTAGCCTTGCAAGTGGAGCTTGAGGAGGAGAAGCTTGAGGGGAATAGCAGCCCCCTCAACAGACACCTACTTTTAGTTCTGATTTCCTTCTCCAAGCGTTCTCCTGTGTCCTTGCAAGGTTGAGAGGTATGAAGAAGAGAGAATAAAACCAGAATCTTAACTGAAAGGGGAGATCAGCTGATATTTGATGGGCACTGCACCTCCAAAGCTACTCTATGACCTTTTCACATGGGGAATAAGGCCTGGGCCGGTGCTCATCTGGCAGCGGGGCTAATCCCCACTTCCACATGATGTCAATGTGGGTCTAGGCCTGTCCCAGGCCTGTCCCCATTCAGGACCTCCATTGCCCTGCAGTAAAGGAATATGGATATTTCTCTGTTCCCTTTTCTGTCTCAGGAGCCAATGGGGCCAATGCAGGGCCAGGCCCACGTGGCAGGGATGAGCTGCTCCTCCGACCCTGGGCTGACAACGGCATCTCAGAAGGGACAGAAAAATGCCCTAGGCAGCTTCGCAGCACTGCACAGCATCAACAAGCTGCCTTAGGCATCTTTTTGTTGTTGTTGCTACCACGTTCCTAAACAGGAAAATTAGGCCTCCACCATTCCCCACATGACAAAAACTTTCCACCCTGGCTGCCTTGCATGGAGGCAGAAATTCAGGGTGGATGGTGTGTGCCACAAAAAATGGTCCCCCATGGGGACAAAGGAAGCAGCGAGGCAAACTGCCCCTTCACAAAGAACTGGTGGCAGCCCGGTGCGGTCATCACCAGGCCAAATGGGTGGAAATTACCCAAGATCCAGGGAGAAGCTGGTAGGGCGAGATCAGAAGCTGAAAGTGGGATCCTGTTTTTATTGAGTCCCTGAAAGGCTGGAATTCAGCTACAGCTTTTCTGTTCAAGCCAAACAGCATGAGCACCTGAACAGCTCATTGAACAATCAGATCCTGACTAGCATTCTGAGTTTAAGAGTAACTGACAGATTTTTAAACACCCCTAGTTATAAAGAGAAGTGTAATAACACTGGAAATATAACAGGGCAATCTTGTCATGGCCATCTGCCACATAATGTCACTGTAGCTTTCACTGTTCAAACAGTTTTGGTTATGCTTATAGAAAAAAATCAAGGCATTTTCTATTTGTAGCGAAGGGGTTACAGTTCTGACATTACTATCCAAGTCTGTTGCCCTCTAGTGTCTATTCTTCTGGCCTTTATTCACAAAGATTCAACACCTGACCTCTGATGCAGGCTGTTGTCAAGCCACTTCACACAGTTCGTTAAATGCAAGTAACCATCAATAATTAAAAATCAATTACCCAACTTAAGCCATACTTACCCAAGGGCTTCCCCACCAAAAATCATTTAAAAAGTGACTAAGTAAAATAAGCAGCTTCCATGCAGCAAGGCATTTGCATTTCAATTTGTCATTTTATTCACACTAACACCATTTCAAATACATTTTACTAAATATGGGAACTGATCTTGTAGAAGAAATCAATTACATTGTTAAGTTTAAATCTTTTTTTTTCTCCTAGCTGTGCTCTAATGTATCACTGTACCTACGAACTGCACCCTGGGGGAAATGCTTTTCTTCAACTAAAAACCCATGAATAACATTATGTAAAAATTAATTTATGATAAAGGATTTAGAATCTTTACTTGGAATGGCTTCGTATTCAAATGTCCTGAGAAAATGATACCTCACCCGTAGAAAGGAGTCAAGGGATCCATTCTCCATGTATTCAACCACAATCATTACTGGTCTGCCTGCAAAGACAGCAAAGGAATATGTTAGGATTATGGGTTTATTAAGGGTTTGTTTTACCTCCAGCTGTTACAAAAAGATTATTTGCATTCATAAAGTATGTTGCTCATTTTACAATCCTCTGTAGTGAAAATGTATCTCATGGTTTTATTATTTCTGAGCTGTATTTCCTCTGATTATGTTGGCAGATTAACTGAAGGCATTTATTTTATTTTGCTTTTTAATTAAATGGCTTAAGTCAGAATCCAATATTTATAGCCATGCCATCCTACACAGAACTGTGCACTCAAAAGGGTTTCTTCATGTCTGCTATGTGAGTATACTAGGCCAAAGATGGTCAGTTTTTATTTCAGGCTGCCCTTTCTTCCACACATTTTGTAGCTGGTGCCAGTCATCTCCACAGTATTCAAAGATCTATGGTTGTTAATGGTTGGCTTAAAAACAAGGTGCTCAGAACCCTGTATGATTGGGAGAAGGATGCCCAATCACCTGCCCACTCTTCTCCAGCTTATTCCCCACCTCCAGATAACAAAAAAGAGGATGTGTTTTGCCTGTCTGAACCCAAAAAGACCGTGGACACTTTAAAGATTTTATTTCCCCTTTGACAAAGTAGGTTTGTGCTTCCGCTGCAATATGGACTGCACCATCTAAAAAAAATTACTCCTTGTTGAAATGGTGAAGCAGTGGGAAAGGCCGTGGGGCTTTTTGCACGCCTTCAAAATAGCACAATGGTTGCCAATTGAAAACGCTACTGATTTGCTGTTTTGCACAACGTCGTCGACAATCTGCCACACACCTGAAACCAATCTGCAAAAAGCGCTTCCTTGTAGCGCTTTCAGGGAAATCCCCAAAAGTGGATTCACCCTCCGGAAAGCGATACACTCCTGCAACCAATCTGCAACACTAGCGAAAAAGACCTGTGCGTTAACATTGTTGCGGTTTCTACAAAGTCCCTCCCCCTGGCTCTCTTCTCTGATCTTCCGGCGAAGCGATCACCATTTTTTTTCTCCGAACGAGCGGGGATAAACGCACCAGCGAGCCTCTTTCAGTTTAGAGGCTTCCCCGGCTTCAGCCCCTCCCCTTCAGTCACTAAGCACACTTCAGTCACTAAGCACACTACTAAGCAGTCACTTTATTTTTTACACATTCATTCAGCCGAAAATCGGGCCCGTGAGAGGGGGGGGGATTTTTTTTTTCACTCGCAGGGAGTGTGGCAACGATCAAACGACAGCTCAAACACACCAGGCAGCTGGATGGGTCTCTCCGTTGCAACGAATTAACACATATTCGTTACAATGGGTCTGTTTTTTTTTTTTTAAACCTTTCTTAAAGGGAAAGGGGCTGTTTGGGAGCATGCTAACGGCTGCCCATTGGCTGCTTGACGGCCAGGGGCGGGACGAGCTCGGCAATAGCGCTTCCTTTCTAGCGATTTCTGCCGAGACCGGAAGCCTGTGGGAAACGCTACAAAACGCAACTGGATTCCACTACAAAGGCAGGTATGCATAACGACGAATTCCACTATTTTAAATGGCGATTTTTCATTCAGTGACCAATTTGCTACAAAGATCCCGGTGCGTAAAGCCCCCCTGTTTTCCCCTGCAGCAAGCTAAGGGAACACAGAAGAATCTGACCATTTCTGTTCCTGGACAGCCTTCGAATGTTGGTGGGTTTTAGAGCCCCCTCCACATGACATTGCATGCATCCCAAGGCTGTCCAGTAGCTGGGTCAAGTTTTGGCCATTTTTAACTCGCAATTTTGGGAATCACCTAAACTGGATTTACATCCCTAAATTTTGCATTCCATCAGTGAGCAACCAGTGAACAACCAGGGATAAGACCATATGGAGGAAGAAATGTGTGATAATCTTGGCAGCTTTGCCCTGCTCTGGCACCCTCCCTTCCCTCTCCATTTCCTGCTCCAAGTAATTTAAGAAAATGGCATGGTCTGTGTTGCAGTGCAACTCCAAAGCTACATTGTCAAAGATAAAATAAAATTTTCTTTAAAGTTTCCATGGTCTTTTTGGGATCAGGCAGGCAAAACACTTTTCTGTTTTCTGGAGATGGGGAATGAGCTGGGAAAGGGGAAGTGATTGGACACCCTTCTCCTGATCATACAGAAGTCTGAGCACCTTGTTTTTAAGCCATCTATTAACACAAAATGTATTTTGGGGCACCTGGGACCATGTCCAGGCTTCTCACAACTCAGGTAGGCAAATACAGCCCAGTTTCTGTTTTCTAGAGGAAGGAAATGAGCTGGGAAAGAGGGGTGGGTGATTGGACAGCCTTCTCCTGATCATACAGGGGTCTGAGTGCTTTGTTTTTAAACCAACCATTAACACAACATTTCCTTTTGGGCTCCAGAGACCATGTTCAGTGTCTCATAAATCCATCCAGATAGAAATAGTCCCAGAGAACAGGAATCTCAAAATGGTGTGTGTGTGTGAGGGGGGGGGGGGATGCAGTATCATCCTGGCGTTTCTCCATAGCAACATGGCAGTGTTGATTTTCATTTAAAAAATGCAACTTCATAGCAATGCTATTAATTTTGGGGCTGGGAGGAGAAAGTTTCAGTTCATGAGAGAACTGCTATGCTGTGACTGGTGGCTTGCTGTGATTGACAAGCCAAGGAGCAGAGGGAGAAGTTAATTTTGCTTTCCCTTGCAGTCTCATCAGGAGGCAAAAAGCTGCAATGGGGCAGAGGGAAAATGTGGGAGTGGTTTCCCCATGAAGAGGGCTGCAAACATGAGATTTATCATCCTGCATTTGCAAGCAGAAGCTACTTGCGTTTTACCCCTCTGTGTGGAAATGGTCTCAATGTTCCCTTAGCTTGGGGCAATGGTGGTCTTGATCTGTGGCAGGCCCGGCAGGGAGCCTGCCTAGCAGCTACTTCATATGGAAGCAGGGATTAGCCCCACTTCCATATGACCGCCCACTCGGCCTTTTCCACCTGTGCCTGTGTGCATTTGCTAGCTTCATAAACTTGGTTGTCTGTAAAGTACAGTAATTTATCATTATAGATATATTATTATACCTGAAGTATAGCACACAAGGATGTACTCAGCTTCTTTAATCACAGTTTATTTTTGATTTAATGAAATTGCTTGCACATTTAAGATATATGCATCCTAGTACTCTGTAAAATGGGTCACACTTGCCTAATGAATGTAGTAGAAGAAGAGCTGGTTATTACATGCCGCTTTGCCTTCCCTTTCCTCTCCCCACAACAGATACCCTGTGAGGTAGGTGAGGCTGAGAGAGCCCTGATATTGCTGCTCGGTCAGAACAGCTTTATCAGTGCTGTGGTGAGCCCAAGGTCACCCAGCTGGCTGCATGTGGGGGTGCACAGAATCAAACCCAGCTCATCAGGTAAGAAGTCTGCACTTCTAACTACCACACCGAGCTGGCAGCAAATGATTCATTTTATCTATCATAGATTAAGCAGCCAGACTTTAATGCCACCCAAAATCAGCTCAAGCACAACATATAAACAAATATTACAAAAATATATTGATGAACTCTGAAAGTTTAGTTTAGATGATAGGCCAGGCCAGTATCTGATGGAGAGTGGAAGAAGAGGTGGTGTATGTATTAATTTCCCACCAACTCATACCAAGTGCAGCTCAAATAGCTGCAGGATGTTATATTGTGTAACAACCAATCTATGCACAGTAGCTACACAGAGACAGTTGAAATC
The DNA here is from genome assembly GCF_049243985.1 of Paroedura picta. Taxonomy (NCBI): domain Eukaryota; kingdom Metazoa; phylum Chordata; class Lepidosauria; order Squamata; family Gekkonidae; genus Paroedura; species Paroedura picta. The sequence continues at coordinate 41,409,879 of NC_135374.1, read as the reverse complement.
ATGCTTTAAGTCTAGGATTGAATTACGTCTACAGAGCCCACAGATGTCTGGAGGGCAAATTGCACTTGGGAGGTAGGTAAGTAAGGCATGGTTCTCCCATCATTTGCTCCCCAGTATGCACAGGGCTGGGATTTTGGACAAGCCAGCCCATGAAGTAATGGACATAAATGTGCACATTGATCTTGTACAGTATAGATACCCAGCAATACATACAGTTATTCAAAGAATTATTCTCCTTATTTTAGTCCTTCCAATTCTCATTTTGAAACATGATATATTATACTTGACAATATAATGAACATTCCATGTTTGTGATAAATATATCTAAGTCATTTGGGCACTAATTTTAACTTCTGTATTTACTTGATAAGTCTTTCACTGGCTGCATTCAGTACTTACTCCAACTACACAGGAGAAATGGCCCAATTTGCATGCTAATCAGGGCATCCCATCAGATATTATTTAGGTAATACTAATAATACAAAGTAGTAAATAATATATGCAGAACTACTATAATGAATCATCTTGCATGCAAGTCTAGGAAGAACAAAATAGCAAGTACATTTTGTGGGAATGCTTATATTAGTTTTGTGGAATGAATATCAGCAGATAAAATAATTTAAAAAACTGCCTACTTTCAAAGAACCTTGTCTATATTTGCCTGTTATTGCTTTTAAAAAATATTTCTGCCAACAGATATATAGACACAGTATTTTGTGGGAATGCCTATATTAGTTTTGTGGAATGAATGTCAGATAAAAGAATAAAGAAACTGCCTACTTTCAAAGAACGTTGTCTATATTTGCCTGTTATTGCTGTTTTTTAATATATCTGCCAACAGATATATAGATACAGTATGATTGGAGTTGCCCATGTAACTATGACATACCCTTACAAAATGGGATCATTATTTTATTATTAGATCTCCAGCAGCTTTCCTTTTCTAAATATTATTCAGTTTTGTTGGGCAACAACAGAGGGTTGATTGTTTGACCTAACAAAGACCCAAGGTCAGATTCTTTGACCAATACAGAGGGCTTTTGTTTCCTGCTTATCACTGATGCTAGTAATGAGAATCCATATTAAGCATGGCCTCCTTTATTATCACAAGCAAGGTACAGCTTTGGGAACCTGCTTTTCATTAGTTCCTATATAATACAACATGGGTTCAAAGAAAATAACCTACAGCTACTTAGGGTAATATTTTCCTTTAATTTTTTTTAACATTAAGTTCATATTACCTATTTAGTATTTTAATATAATTAAAGAACCATAGCAGAATCAGTGCTACAATTACTTTCCATCCTTATAAACAAAATGAGATTTATAGTACCTAAAGACCAACAAATTTACTGTAGCATGAATAATTGTTGAATATTAGATTAATATGCCTGCCAGCTGTTCAAGATCTATGCTGAGCTTCTGTTTCCCTCCTGTTGCAGGTACTTAAAATAAGGACTATTTGCAATTAAATTGTGTGAAGGTTGAACACTCTCCCCCATCTTACCCTAAGGCTCCCCCCTCTTCATTTCTTACCCCTAGTAGTTTCTGTTGCAGACCCTTGCTATCTTCTTCAGTCTGACTGAGCTGGGGATTAACGTATACAATAGTAAATGCATCAAATTCGCATTTAACAGTGACACTTCTGGAAGGAAAATTCAGAGCAGTAATGAATCAGAAATTTCATTTAAAATACTTTATTTTATGTTTGTTTCTTTACATGCCTCAATAGTTAAGATAATCAAGAATTGTAAGGGGAAGAATACTTTTGGTTTCAAATTATTATACCACAAGTGTGGAACATGGAAGAACTTGGGGGGGGGGGGCTGTTCCTTCATTTCCTTCAGTATCTCTTTCTCCACATTATTTCCTTTTTCTATCCTCCTGGCAGCTCCCGTATTTTCTCCATTTCCCTTGCTTACTACTACCCACTCACCAACAAACTTTTCTTTTATCTGCCCACCCTCTTCAACTTTATGCATCATGCATTTATTTCATTTATACCTTAACTTTTCCCCAATGGGACACAAAACAGCTTACATCAGAGGTCCCCAACCTTTTTAAGCCAGTGGGCATTTTTGAGTTTGGGACATGGGGTGGTTGGTGAAAACACAAAATAGCTGCCAGAAAGAGGTGGAGCCAACCATAAAATTTCTGCCAGATAAATTTAATAAAAAGAAATTCTTCTTGTTATTGCTTCCAGCTAAGGATGCCAGACCCCTCTGGAGATGGTGGAACCACCACTTTGGCATCTGTCCCTTGCTTTAGGGTTTAATAGAGCAATCCTCCCCAATCCCACCACCTGAAACTTGCAGAGTGGCATTTGTGACTTTCCCACAGATGCTGCCCAACTGTGTTTTATGTGCCCACTCCTCAGAAACTTGTGGAGCAAACATTTGACAACTTGTGCATGCTTGCTCGCCCATGTGAAACTTACAGAGCCAATGTTTGACAACTCATAGCTGCTCACTCCCTACACCTGAAACTCACAGACAACTCACTGGCTCCCCCCTGAAACTTCTGGAGGGGTGGGAGTGGGCATGTGTTATGGCAGTGTGTGGTGTCTGTGGCAAATGCCAGCTCTGTGAGGTTTTTTTTTTGGGGGGGTGGTATGGAAATGCATGACAGTGGCCAGCTCTGAAAGTTTCTGGAGGGGAGTGAGTGACACATGCTCTGGTTTTGGAAATCAGCACATCTGAGAGCTCCCAACCACACCTCCAAATCCCCTCACTGCCAGCCCACTTCCCCCTGGTAACCCTACATCCAGCAACAATTATTCCATGGAATACTATATCTATCATTCAGCCAACACAGGTAATAACCACTGGTGGACCTTTCCTCTATTCATATGTCTTTTGAAAAGTTAGGGTTCATTCATATTAGAGATTGGATATGTTGGATATAGTGCCAAAATCTCCTTGATATATGCTGTGCAAATATTGTGCAATTTGAACATTTATACAGAATGGACTTTTATTTGCATGTTGCACTTTCATTCAGAATACAATCTACCAAAAGTGAGGCATTTTATATTTAGCAGTTTCAGTATATAGTGAAATATATGGGTTTTTTTGCTTGTGGAATTCTTTTAACATCACATTGTTCAGCTTTGAGTGGCTTGAATCTAGTATTTTTAAAGCAAGAATGTTAAACTATCAAATGTCATTCAGAATCATACAATTTTAAATAGGTCTTTTATTTACATTTCATCTAATATTTATTTTTAATTTTTGTTCTCATTTTCACCACAGCAAAGGACTTTGACAGTGTGTAATTTAATTGAATGGCAGAATGATGAATAAGGGTGAGAATTAAAAGGCCTATATCAATGATAAAATATTCAAAATGTTGTCTCCTGTCATTATTTTAAATACTTAAACAAAGCCATGTTAATGAATGTTTAAAGTATAAAATCTTTCAAAAAATAGTGTATGCCAGTTTTTGCACTTTTTATTCATAATGAAATGTTCAACCTCTGATAAGGGAATAAAGGAACTGAAGCATTTATTACTTCCATACACAATAAAAACAGAATGTAAATGCAAGTATTTTGCTGTATAATTTTAAACTCTAAGTACATTGGCTAAAAGTGGATTAAAGAGTACAACTCTGTTTAGGGATTATACTATTGATGTTGCTATTTTAAGCAAGAGTCTACATTTTCCTTAGATGGCTTTAGGCTTTAAAAGCCTGAAGGATTCAGCTAGCTACCTCACAGTCAACCTGGGGAAAACTCAAGTAATGCTCATAGGGAAATGCTGGTAAATGCCTTGGGCACCAACATATTGATTGAAGTAATTTTTATTTTCATCCTACCCTATCCCCCTAAAGGCTCAGAGTAACTAGCAATGAGTTTCTAAAAATGAATACCACTGGATAAAATTGACACATACAACTTAAAACTCAACCCAAATGTTGCGACACCTTGCCAACTGCGAATATATCAAAAAATCCTAGATGGAACAACGAGATTTGATTAACCATAAGTTCAACTATCTATCATCAATTCTTTTTAAAAAAAATCTAGAATAACCAAGTTTTAAAGTCTTAGAAAAAGAAACCAGGAAATAGGCTTGCTCCACAGTTTCAGGTTGACTGTTCAAAAGTAACTGGTAAGTTGTTGAAAAAGCTCAACTCTTTGTAAGTACAAAGCAGAATTCTCAAGGAGATGGCACTGTAATAAGGACAGATTAATGAGAAGATATAAACAGGCAAGTGAACCTTCAAGACAAGTGAACCTTCACGGATGTATGCTCCAGATCATGAAGGACTTCATTGACAATCACTGGAAACTTTAATCCTGGAAACAGATTGGTAGCTGATTTAGCTGTAGATCAGTTAAAGAGAGATGTCACAGTGAGGGGTGTTATATAAATTAAATGAATAAAATAAATGAATACATTTGCTATAGCCCTATCTAATCAGATTGCAGAAGCTAAGCAGCACGTGGAAGGGAGACCACCGAGGAAGATTCTGCAGAGGAAGGCAATGGCAAACCAAGTCTGCTTCTCACCAGACATGAAAGACCTTGCTGATGTCACCATACATTGACAAATTTACAACACTTCACAGTTTGAAGTTGTGGTTAAAGTGTGGTGGATTCTTATCTGGAGAACTGGTAGTGAAAAGGGGGGGGTATAAAAAACTGTTCTTTTTCTTCTTCATTCTGTTACTTTGTGTGGCCATGGATAAACATGTCAGCAGGAATGTGCCAACATTCCAATTGGGCCCAGAATCATGCTAGATAGCCTAATGAAGAAACTCATCTGTCACTCTCAGAATGTAGACTAACCTACTTTTTCTAAGTGGCAAGGTGCCAACTAAGTGCAGTTCCTACAGGCTCACTCTAATATCAAAGTTACTTTCCTACATATTACAGAGACAACTGATGTTGTCAGCTAGGTCTGGAGACTCCAAAGTGGCTGCTACACATCTATGATCCCTGAAGAGCACTTAATTCAGCAAATTCCAACCTGCTGGTGATCCCCAGCCCCAGAGAGGCGAGCTTGGCCTTGAGCAGAGCCAGGGCTTTTTTGGCCTTGGCTCTGGCCTAGTGGAATGAACTGCTGACAGAGACATGGACCCTTACAGAACTCTGCCATTAGGCCTCTTGTTGTGGACCATCATCACCTTCTTGTGCCTGGTCAACACTGGCATGTCATCTACTTAGGCTCCAGTGCGATAGGGAAAGATTTGTCAGAATGTTTAACTTTTTAGAATCTTTTTATACTGATAATTTTTAAAGATTTTAACTGTATTCTATGGGGTTTAAACCCTTTAATTGTTGTAAGCTGATCAAAGACCATTTGGAGAGGGACAGCCTATAAACCTGAAAATAAAGTAAATAGATAAATATTCCTTTTAGAAGTGATTTAACACTCACCCAAGTAGGTGATTCTGTGCTCATACTTTAGTCCCTCCTGGTTTCTCCCTTTCTCTTGTTCCCATTGCTTTATTTTAAGTTCCTATGAACTGCAAGGGTTGTGTCTGCTTTATGAACTGAACACATCACTTCAGAGTAGGGGGAAGAGGTCTCCTGCCCTCTGCCTCTAATGCCTGTTGCCACCCAGTGCAGCTGTGGGAAAAAATTGTGGGAGGTGCTGTGGCATTACATGCTGCTGCATAACCAGAAGTCATGTCACACTTTGCCATGATGCTTTATCCATCTCACGAAACTCTATGGTTTACATGATTGGAAGTGACTCTTCACCATGCTTTGTCCCTCTCCCAAAACCTCTCAGGTCTGGCAGCCTTATTTCTGGTCAGCCCTATTTAAATATAGTCAGGGTGAGAGATATATCTTGGAATCATACAATTGGAAGGGGTTGTACTAGCCATCTAGTCCAACTCCCTGCCCAATGCAGTATCTGCCTAAAGCATCCAGGATAAGTATCTGTCCAGCCACTGCTTAAAGACTGTCAGTGAGGGGGAGCTCACCACCTCCTTAGGCAATCGATTCCACTGCTGAACTACTCTGACTGTGAACATAATTTTTTCTGATATCTAGTCGATATCATTCTCCACATAGTTTAAACCCATTATTGTAGGTCCTATCCTCTGCTGCCAACAGGAACCTTTCCCTTCCCTCTTCTAAGTGACATTTCAAATATTTAAAGATAACCATCATGTTCCCTCTCAACCCTCCCTTATCCAGGCTGAAAATTCCCAAGCCCCTCAATCTTTCCTCATAGGGCTTGGTCCCCAGGCCCTGGATCATCCTTATCACTCACCTCTTGCACCCTCTCAATTTTGTCCACATCCTTTTTGAAGTGAGGCCTCCAGAACCAATATGGGACCAATGCCTGATACTCCAAGGCTTTTATGTGACTTGCATCCTCACCCCATCCCCTCTCACACTTATACTAAAGGAGCTGAGGTCTTAGGTTTATTCCAAGCAGAAAATAATGTGTTCAGTTTGGACAGTGATATAACCATACAGCAATGAAAGGATCCACTGCTGAAGACGAGAAGCTTTTGTACAAGTGTAGAACACTGAATGAAATTAGAAGTAGTTCATTGATGAGAATATTAACAAACTCAAAGTCCCCTAACATCAAACATACAAAAACAAAACTCCTCTAGCTCTACTGGAAAACTCCCAGTCAGCTGGTTTCATTTCTGCACTGGAATCTTCACTGCCCTGGCTCCCATGCAGGAACACAAATCTGGGACAGATGAGGGGCACTGGACTAAAGACTCTCCTGTATGGGAGCAGGAAGAGGCGGGGCAACCTGCCTCAACTCAAACTCCAGCCTGCAGTCCAACACGAAGCCTCCAAAGCAGAAATTGACAGAAATGGCCATCTGCCTGCTGTGCAGGAAGGCTTAGGGGGGGAGAGGAAGAGAGCTGTCAATGTACTTTAAAACATACCACTTGTTAAATAATCTTATGCTTTAAATTAGAAGTCATTTCAGGTTACATCCTGATCTACAGCTAATTCCAGAATGAAAACTGGAGTAATGTAACACAGTGATGATATTCAATTTAGCTGTTGCAGAACTGTGAGAAGATATATTGAAGTCATCTTCATTCACTGCAGAAACCCAGGCAAGTCTGTATTTTTTGTCAAGTCTGTATTTTCAGTGTACCTTCAAGCAGCAGGAGCAAGCATATTCCATCCTTTCTACTGATGTTTGCTGAATTATGCATATTACTCAATTCAATGTTCAATGTTTGCATCAAGCAAGGGTTTTGAAAGGTAATTGACCAAATATTAATAGAAACTAGTAAATAAGCCCGCTGTCTCCTAAATACAGCGGGCGCTAGGGACCATGAGACCCTTCCCGGGCTGGCTGGCAGCGTTGCCCCCGGGCCCCCCGCAGGTGAGGCTGGCCAGGTGGTGGCCTGGGAGGCTTCCTACCGTTGGTGGTGGCCGCGTTGCTCTGAGGTGGGCTCGGGAGAGAGCGGGGCCTGGCAGGTCATTGGCGGCGGCGGTGCTGGGTGCGTTGGCGGGCGGGGCCGGGTGCCTATAGCGGCGTCTGCGTCCTCCGGCAGCTCTGTCGTGATCGGCGGCGGGCGTGCAGCGGCTCTTGCGGCAGGCTTTGCCGCCGTCCTCTTGCAGCCTCTTGGGGCTGGGTGGGGCTGGGACGTCTTCTGAGCATCCACAACGCCTCTGTTCTCACGTGGGCAGGCTGCATGGCTGCTGGGGGTTCCTTCGGGTGGCGGCCTGACGCGGTGAGAGGTGCAAAGCACCTCTCGCCGCGTCAGGCCGGGAGCAACTGCAAGCCGCGCTGTGCGCGGCTCGCAGTTGCTGGGGCTGGGAATCAGAGGGACCAATCGGCAGGCACAAAGCACCTGCCGATTGGTCCCTCCGATTGTCTGTCCAGAGGAAGGGTCCAATTCGGACCCTTCCTCATCATGGACACATCCCACCCCAGAACCCCTTAGCGTTTTATTTAGATGGGGGGATGTCTCTTACTAATCCAGCCTCTACAACATTCTGACTGTGGAGGAACCCTGTTATATTTTTCACACTTCAAGAAACCCCAAAAGTGGTGATGTGCCCCTTCAGAGATGTGGGCACAAAAGTAAGATGGGAGCCAGCTAATCAACCAATCATTTACCATTTCCGTTGTGGAGAAGGAGACTAGGCCTGTAGGGCAACAGGAGAGGTGGGCTCCAGTTATGTCTAGTGATGTTAGTGGCCATCTGAACTTCATGAAAATACTCTGTGGAGCTCTCACGTAACCAGGAAACCCTGGTTGAAAATCCCTACTCTAACATCTGTAATGGCTGCACAGCTGCATTTCTGAATGTTTCTGGTTTATTTTTCATCCTATCTGTACGCTCGCTGTTGCACTATATATTTATGGATTCTGGATTTTGTTTCCCACAGAAACATTTTGCTTAATTTTATTCTCTTGTATAACATTAATTTATTTCTCCATAAAGGAAAACATAACTCATAAAGCTTCTGACAATTCATGTTCATATCAAAATAATATGTTGAAGCATTCTAGAACTTCTATTTCTAATTTTTCACTAAAATTAAATGTGCATATAGAGTCTTTCAAGCCTGGCTTTATTTAGGCTGAAGTCAACAAAGAATAAATGTTTATAAAAGGGTGACATTCTTTTCCTATAAAAGTTTGATTTGTTATTTGTTTCATGAAGAACACTTCCGCTACCCCCAGCCAAATTTCAGAGAAATTGGTAAATATCCCTGTCTGGATACATCTGTTTTTTTGCCTGGCTTTTTCATCTTCAATTGAAACTCCTTTAAAATAGAAAGGTGTAATCTTAAGCAGAACTATACTCATCTAAGACCATTAAAACCAGTGTTTAAAATTGAACTATGAATACCCAGTTAGCCTATTGCTTTGTTTCTGTATTGATACCTACTCTGATGAACAACCTTAATGGACAAAACAGAGCAAGCCCAACTCCTCCTCTACTCCACAAACCACATCCTTTTATGTGGTAAATAAATGTATTCCTATTTCAGTCTGCAGTGAAACTTTTAAGTTCCCACCTTTCCACTGTATATGACAATCTGCCTTTTATCCATTTTCTGTTCTAAGAAAGTGGCAAGTCTTTTAACCCTTTGCATTACTGCTTCCTGAAAATAATTTTTGTGCATCATTTGTTAGCTCAAGTACATTTTCTTGACAAAGACAAAAATGGTTTTAATTGGGCAAATAACAGCACAATCCTAAAGGGGAGAGGATGAAAATGCTCAGGGAGCCAGCTGACCTTTGTGTTGTCATATGTTAGAGATATGTGTAAGGTCCAGTTACAATGGCACAGCCCCCCTCCCCCCGCAGCATTACTCTGTAGCTTGGGCCCCGGCAAAAGGCCATGATGGCTGCTCGTTGGTGTAACTGAGTTGTGGGCTCTGCTCTAGAATGGTTGTGGCTGGTTTTAGGAGTGTAATCAGAGGTATCTGACTCCCTAAGGTCTTTTAGCCTGGGAATGTCCCTTGCCAGAGTTGAAGAGTTACATCAACAAAAAATATGGTATAGCCAGAGGTGCCAATTGACCTGAAAACTCAAGTCATCTCCTTGCTGCTGTAGCCTCACCAATTAGACTTGGAGCAGTCAGGAATCTGACTACAAGTTTGTCCAATTATCTCCCTTGCTGAGGTGACTAAGCTCCCTCCCTAGCATTCAATCGTGTCCCCCCCACACACAAAAACTTTACCCAGGAGATTTTATAATCTGTAATTCAGGCACACAGCTTGTGACTCTGTCATGAAGACTTAGAGCAAACAATGAGGTGCTTTGTGATGGGACTACATTTAGCACTACAGGGTGAGCACTTAGCACTAACGTTAGCACTAAGCAGGAGAGCATAGACCATTTTCTGTGGCTGACCACTCCCATTTCAGAATCCTAACAGATTATCCCATGTTTGAATGCTCAACCCAAATGGGAAACCAAACACTGACAGATAAGCAAGGACAAGGAAACCAAAGTTACTCTCCCATTCCACTTGCATGAGATTGAGTGACACAACAGCTCCTCTTACACTCAAATCCAGCACCAAGCTCATGCAGGGATAGCACAAGTCACGGCCTTACAGCATCCCCTGTTATGCCATGGGAAAAGATTAAGGAGATCTTGGGGAGGGGGAATGCTCTGTCATTTACCTGGCACCTGGCCAGCCTTTCCTAGTTCCACCTGCAGTGCCATCCCACTTAAGATGCATGCCATGTTGGGGATCCTCAGTCCTCTTTCCCATGGCCCCATAATGAAGTCTCTCTCCCCTCCCCATGGCTTGCAGTTCAATAAAGCCTGTTACAACCATGTTTCTGTTTGGTTTTGATATGACAGGAGTTCCATACCTCTCCTGGCCCCACTCCCACCCCAGCCCATCTGTGGATCCTCCCAAAGGGTTCCTGAGGACATGTTTAAGAGAGAAGGCTTTTTGGTGGCTTTGGTGGTTATGGATGGTTGTGGAGGTCCCACTAGTCATAGGCATCTCCAAACATGACCTAACAACAAGTTACTTCCCTCACCTTGCAGCCTTCTGTGTAAAGGAGGGAAGAGCCAAAGGGTGATTGGGTGAATGAGCCAACTTGGTTAGAGCATGAGACTAGATCTGGGAGACCTAGATTCCATTTCCCACTTGTTACATGGAAGCCATGTGGGTGGCCGTGGGCCACTTGCACACCTCACAGTGTTGTTAGAGCATAAAGTAGAGGATGGAAGAATGATGTAAGACACTTGGGGGAGAAAGGTCAGAAATCACCCCAGCTGATTGGGATACTTGAATATTCCTAAATAAAAGCTGTATTTTTTAAAATTCAGGCACAACTGTAGCTGTAGATAATCAGGATATCTGATCTATAATCGGCTTAAATAATACCTGAGAAATACCATTAAGGAATTGGGTGTGTGGGGGGGTATTTTTTCAGCTTGGTTTATGCTAAATGCATACTCCTAACTTTATTTTAAAACTTGGAAGAAACTGAAGGGATATAATAGGAATTAGCTGAACTGCACGGGTTACTTAGTACACGGGCTGCAATGGGTACTTACCAGGTCATCCTAGAGAACTCATGTTCAGCCATTGTTAAAACAAATTCATTGGTTACCAATTTACTTCTGGATCAGGTTCAAGGTATTGTTTTTGACTTTTCAGCCTTTACGCGGCTTGGGCCCTACTTACCTACAAGACCATCTACCTCCTTATGCCCACCACAGGGCACTCCGCTCTGCAGGTATGAATCTGCTGAGGATCCTGGGACCTTGGGAAATGCACCTGGCCAGGGCCAGGGCCTTCTTGGTTCTGGCCCCTACCTGGTGGAATGAACTCCCGGACGAGCTGTGGGCCCTGTCGGGACTCTCTGAGTTCTGCAGGGCTGAAAAATGGAGCTCTTCCACTAGGAGTTTGGTTGATACTGGGTGGGAGTCCCAGGGTACGTGATTGGGACCCCCCTGGCCCATGTGCGCGGTGCTAGACTGAGCCAGGAGCCTTATGCCATTCTTATCTGCCAGCCATTCCTTTACTTTTATCTGCACCAAGTCTGATGTTCTGGAGCATAGGGAGGGATTTATTTTTAGGTCATACTGGATACCACCATTTTGTGTGTTTCTGAGGATTTTGTTTTTAAGGTGTTTATCAATATTATATGTTTTTAATGGATACTATGGTATTTTCTATTTTGTGAACTGCCGCGAGCCAGCTTGCTGGGAGCTGCAGTATGAAAATATAAATATAAAATAAATAAGCAGAATAGACTTCTCTATGCCATTCCTCACATAACCTAATCCAGATTATGGCACCTTTAAAATCATCAAAGTTTTATACAAGATATAAGCTTTCATGTGCATGCACATTTCTTCAGATACAATGAAATGGATGTTACCACTCCATACACATAGGTAGAGGGTGAGCCGTACATTAATACACAGCATAATAAAGATTTATTTTTCATTTATTTTATTTTTCAATTTATACCCCACCCCTCCCAGAGTGCTAGCTCAGGGTGGCATCCAGCATAGTTTACAAAACCTACATAATAAATAAAATGTTACATACATAAAAACATTAAAGGCAAATTAAAAACAGTTATACCAGCTGTATAGCCAAGCTGTTTCAATTAAGAGCATTTGGGGTTTTTTTTGGGGGTGGATATACAGGAAGCCCCAAAAATGTTTAATCTTCTTGTTCATTGGCCCTAACCAAATGCCTGGTGGAAGAGCTCCATGTTACATGCCCTGCAGGACAACTAGTTCCATCAAGGCCCTTAGCTCTTCTGGGAGCTCGTTCTACCAGATCAGGGTCAGGTGTGTTAAAAATGTTTAACAGTTTCAAAAGCCAGCCTAAACCTAAGCAAAGCTACCTCAAAAACTACCAAAAAACTAACATTTTCACAATCCTAATATATCTCATTTTGAAATGAGGATAAAATGGAAGAGGGGAGAACAATGTTGGAATGTACTTTGGGCCTCTCTTCAGCTGAAGATCAAGATATAATTATCTAAATAAATAAAATACGGGTGTATATATGCAAAGAATGCAGGTGTGTTCTTAAGGGATTCTTTGGAATATAGCCTGCATGTTTAATCACTTGAAATAACATTGTGTGAGGAACTGTGTTATCGGCCTCAGGAGATGGGTATATATTGGTAAAATCTGCATATAATGGATTAAGGATAATATTCAACATTGAGCTAGTAGAATTCTCATTCCCATTTCTGTATAGAGCTCTGTAAATAAGAGAATATAAAAACAAATTACAAACTGCATGAAGTTACCATATGTGTTTTATTTGAAATGTCGGGATTACCACTGGATGCAATGGGAGATAGGAGGCAAGGAGAAGGAGAAGGAGATAAGGAAAGGAACAATGCTCAAATGTTTGTTGCCAGATACACTTGTAGAAAACTTTCAATGACCGTTTATGCACTGGGAACTTCACTGCCCCAGCTCCTGTGCAGGAGCACAAATCGGGGGCGGATGAGGCACACCAGGCAAAATGCTCCCCCACGTGGGTGCAGGAAGAGGTGAGGCAACCTGCCATGACTAAAACTCCAGCCTGCAGCCCAGCATGAAACCTCCAGTGCATAAACGGTCAATGTGATTACCACTATAAAGAAATAAAATGACCTCAGATCAAAGACCTTCAGTCACAATAGGCGATACTCTCCACGCACAATAACCTTCTCCTCAACATATGAACAGTACTGTTTACAGTGCAATTATTCATCTTCTATTAAGGATCAAAAAGAGATGGGAATAGGAAGTTGATCTCCCCAAACTAGTGGTCAGTACTGTTAGAACTGTTAGTACTGATTGATTATTAATCATGAATTAGATTTATTAGCTGATTCTCCATGACAACAGTCTTGGGGTGGCTAACATCAGTAAAAACATGTGCAGAATAAATATAAAAACATTTACAAACAATAAAAATTTTTAAAACTCTATTGTCTGCTCTTGTCTCTTACATTGATTTTATGTTCAGCTTTCAGATGGCGGGGAAAATTGAGAAAAAGGAGCATACCTGATGTCATACTCTGCTTATATTGGCCTCAACCATATGCCTGGTGGAAGAGTGCCATCCTTCAAGTTTTTAAAAACTTTGTCAGCTCTTGTCGGGCCTGGGTCTTGCCTGGCAACTCATTCCATCCAACTAGCTCTGGTTAAGGCCAATCACACTTCTTCAGGAACAGGAGCTACCAGCAAGTTGGAATTTATAGAACGCAATGCTCTTTGGGGAACATATTTGGAGTTGACTACCTTTTCCAGGGAGCATGCTGTAGTACAGGAGGAACCACAAAGTTTTGTTCTTTCTTCACCCATATACACTTATTGCATATGCAGATAGTGCCAGAGACCTGCAGTAGAACTGTTGGTCTGCAGTAGAAAAACTAGATTTAGATCCAGTAGCACCTTATAGACCAATATAATGTTTCAGCATATAAGGTTCTGAGAGTCACAGTTTTTGTATACCCTATAAACCTTCTTGGTTTCTAATATGATACTGGACTTAGATTTAGCTCTTGTTCAGACTGAAATGTCTGTGCATGGATTGCTCTTTTCTGAATTAGTATGTTTATTAAAACTGAGTTAATTCCATGGTCCTATAAATTAAGTGACTAAAAGAAGTATTTTATCTGAATGTTAAGGCAATGTGCATTTATTATTAAGGACAAATGATGCTATATTCTGCATTTTACTAGGTAAATGTTACCAGTGGGAAAGAATTAATGATGCTCCAGGTTAAAAAATTAATATTAGTATATTGTAAAGTGAGGATAAACAAATTTGAAAAAAACACATTAGGCTATTTTTTTTGTCTTGTAATTGTCCAGCTCTCGGTGCCCCAGCTGAATTTCAGAATGAATCATTGTTCCTTTACGCTAGTCTCTGAGTAATTTCTCCAGCAAATATTTGTTAATTGTCAATTTATACTGCATAAGAACAATCCATTATACTACGGAAGAAAAATGAGCACTCAATGTGGATATGAAACCTGGTTTCTTTTTATTATAATTGTATTGAAAATTAAAGCAATAATGTTACCTTACAAACTAACAAAAGTTATTTCGGCATGAACATTTATGAGTCAGAGCTCACTTCTTTGGATGACTCATGAAAACTCCTGTTGGAATAAAGTTTGTTAGTCTTTAAGATAACACTGAAGTTTCTTTTGGAATAACCGGCTTCTTTATATGAACAAGCTGTAACACTGGCAGAACATGATGGCAAGATTTACTAGCCAGGATGCCTTTTTGTTCCTTAAGATTTTTTTGAAAAAGGGTTTCTTTTAAACTAACAGGGGTTTTAATAGATTCCTAACAAATTATTACTTTTGCTGATCATGCAAAACTTCTGCATTTTTGTTTACCCTTAGCAAGAACAGTAAATTTTTGTGAAACAAAAAGGAAACATAAATGCATAATTTTCCTCATTCTGGGCCCAAGAACTACAGCTTCCTTACAACTAGTGCTTTGAAGAGTCACATGGAATACCTACCAGAGAATATCCTTGGGGGCAAAGATCCTCCCCCTGACAAAGGATGTGAGGCTGGAATGTTATTTAAAAATCCTTCCCTCAGGAATCTTGGGCAAAGAGACTTCACCCCAATGGCTGGGAAGGCTCCTTATAAAAGATAAAAATGTTTCATTAATTAAACAGGTAGTCATTTTCGTTGCTGAAAAGAAGCTGCTGGTTTGCAAGAGAGCCACAATATATTATTAATTATAAAGTGGTGAATAAATTGTGGTCATGTGAGAAAGCCAGAAAGCTTATGCAGTACCCCCCCCCCCCCGATTTTATAGGCTAAACACAGAACTGTTATTTCAGGAATTATGACAACACATATTGCAAGTTACCACCGGAATACTAACAATCGATACTAAACCCACAGATTGCAGAGAACATTTACAAAGCTTTGCACAGTATTGTGGCAAGATCAGTACTGAAGATGCAAGGAATGTATTTGGACCAGATTCTCATGGATGTATAGCTTTCTCAGGGCCAAAAAGGATATTTAATGGCTCTGTGAAGGAATATCTAAAATTCTCTGTGGAAAGTGGATTGTAAATAATAAGAGTTCTGTATTAAAATGGTAATAAATAAATTCCAAAGTTATGAAGTGATTTTATTTTTAAGTGGGAAGTAAAGCAACAAACTATGTAAGACTCTGGGCAGCTTGCCTAGTGAAACCGTTTATGCCTAGGGAATTTTCCCCAGTGATTTCTGGAGACCCAAAGTGGCTTACACATTTCTCCTTTCCTCTATTTTATCCTCACAACAATCTTGTGAGATAGGTTAGATTGAGAGCATGACTTGCCCAAGGTCACCCAACTTCCATGGCATGAGTGTGGATTTGAACCAGCGTTTCCCAGATCCTAGAGCAACATTCTTAACCACTACGCCACACTGACACTGCTTTGTATTTGTTTTACAAAGCTAAATAAGATGTGGATGTACGACTTCTTGCATCTTTAAACAGGCAGAAAGAAATCCTTGTCAGCACCTATTTCAAGAATAGTTAAGTTAAAAGTATTAAAGAGACTGTACTGTTATGGTAGTGACATTCAGACAGCAAATTTGGTTATGGCTGGTTTTAGATTATTTTATGATTTAGTTAATTTTATTTCTAAAAATATATGTTTTAAATCAGCAGGAAGCTGCCTTGAGCACTTTTGGAGAGGCAGCTGCAAGGTGTTTATAAAATAATAACGATTAACATGATAAAATGAGTCAGATTCAGACTTCTCAGACATTGGTAGGATATGCTGAACGTAGCAGTAGATTTGAAGACTACGTTTAGTATTATAAGAAAAGAATAAACATTTGTCCAGCGAGGCAAGCTGTACACACCTGGTAGCTATACTGGCCCAACCAAGACGCACCCAAAACAGGTGCAGCAAGACTGTAGAGTTAAGTAATTGAGTTGGGAAGCTGGGTGGAGATCATCATGCCTACCTGGGAGCATCCTAGATATAAACTGCATTTGAGATATGGCTCCAGGAAGTATCATGGTTAGCTGAAAGGGTAGAGAGGAGGCATCAGCCATGCAAGAGGATTGGAAGGATAGCATATTCAAGAAGCAGGCCAGGGAAGATGGAGTATCTCTGATCAGGCAGCATGTGTGAGAGAAGGATCGGAAGGAGAATCAGTTGGATTTGGAAAGGAGAAAGAATCAGGTGATACAACCTATTCCCTTCCCTAATTTCAGGCCTTGAGGATCCTCAATTTTGGCGAAGGAAAGGGTGGAATGGGACAATTTGGCTTTGATGTAAGATAGCATCACATATTATTAAATTTTGTTAATATGGTTTAGAATAAAAAGAGTTGGTTCTTATATGCTGCTTTGCCAGTGCCTTCCCCAGTCATTACCGTTTACCCCCCAGCAAGCTGGGTACTCTATTTAGTGACCTCGGAAGGATGTAAGGCTGAGTCAACCTTGAGCTGACTGATGGGATTGAACTCCCAGCCTCATGAGCAGAGCTTTCAGGCTGCGTGTCTGCTGCCTTACCACTCTGCACCACAAGAGGTGAGTTACAGAAGTTTAATCTGGAAGTGACTGTTGCACAATGTGACCAATGTGACCAAGTGTTTTGTCGCACCAAGTGACTGTTTCACAATGTGACCAATGTGACCAAGTGTTCTGGGGACAGGTAGGGCACTAGTAGCCTCACTTAGCACAGATGGTAAAACACCATTTGTGCTCCCCTCATGACCTGAGCCTCCATAGACAAGGAGGCATCAAAGATCACCCCCAAATTCCTGGCAGTAGGTACTGCCATAAGCTGCACTCTATCCAGGATGGGAAGATTTGCATCTTGGTCCTGCCCCTGTCTACCCAGCCATAGGACCTCCGTCTTGGAGGAGCTGAGTTTCAGGCAATTCTGCCTGAGCCATCCAGATACTACTTCCAAACAACTGGCAAATGTTTCTGAGGCAAATGTTTCCATCTGTCCTTCAGGAGATAGAACTGGATGTCACCAGTTCTGATAACATCCCAACCCAAAACTCCATACAGCTGTACCAGAGGGCACATATAGATGATAAAAGAGAGTATCACCCTTGCAGCACCCACAGGAGAGTGCAAAAGAGAGTTAAGCACCCCAAAGGAGACTGCAACTCTTCTCCCACAGCTACCCTTTGTGTCCGGTTCTGGAAGAAGGAGATAAACCACTGTAAGGCTGCCCCCCTAATCCCCATCTCAACAAGGTGGTGCACTAGCAATTCATGTTTGACCACATCAAATGCAGCCATCAGATCTAAGAGCATGAGAAGCACCAAACTGCCCCTCCTGCACTGGAGATCATCCATCAAAGCGACCAACGCAGTCTCTACCCCGTGTCCAGATCAAAAGCCCAACTGGTATGGGTCCAGGGCCAAAGTTTCCTTCAAGAATGCCAGGATCTGGTATGCAGCAGCCCTCTCAACCATCTTACCCAGAAATGTCAAATGCAAGACCAGGCAGTAGCTGGTGGGGTCCCGCAGATCTAGGGATGTTTTTTTCTTTTCTTTTTTAATAAAAGGGGCTAACCACTGCGTCCTTCAACCCTTCGGGGAATTCTGCAGATGATAAGGAAAAGTTGACAATATCCCTCAAGGGGCCTCCTATCAGTTGGTTGCCCAATTTGAACAGCCAGCCATTCAGAAGAGGCAGCAGATCCAGCAAAACATCCAAGCTTCAGAGCTCAGTTTGCACACAGAATGATGGGACAATACCTACACCTAGGTCAATCACCTTTCCAATCAAAGTATCGCTAAATTTATTCATATTTGCAAGTCTGTCTGCTAAAAACTTTTAGTTTTGGGGGACTTCAACGTTCATGCGGATGCGCCGTCTTCAGGACTTGACCTGGATCTAGTGTCAGCCATGGAGACACTAGGGTTCTCGCAGATTGTTGCTGGTCCCACCCATCAGGCTGGTCACACCCTCGATTTGATCTTTGGTGCAGGTGTTGCGGTAGATCTGGTGGCGAATAACATCGTTCCATGGTCAGACCACCATGCCCTGAAGGCTCGACTGAGGATACCACCCCCTCTCCGTTTGGGTGACGGACGTATTCTAGTCCGCCCGCGGAGACTCATGGAATCTGAGAGATTCCTGAATGCCCTGAGGGACCCGATGCCCTCCGGCACCTCGTTGACAGCCTTGGTGGAGGACTGGCAGTCCCGCCTTACGGCCGCCATTGACAAGATTGCTCCTAGGCGCCCTCTCCACCTTCGCCTCAAGCAGGCTCCATGGTATTCCCAGGAGCTTCGGGAGAGGAAGAAGGAAGTGAGACGGCTTGAGCGAGTGTGGAGGAAGACTCGTGACGAAGCTACAAGGACATCTCATCGCACGCTTATGAAGGCATATGAGAATGCGGTGAAAGCGGCGAAACGAGACTTCTACGCCGCAGAAATCGCGTCCGCAAGCTCTCGCCCAGCACAATTATTTAAGGTAATTAGATCACTTACCGCCCTGGAAGAAGGGCGACAAACGATAAGGGAATTGGAATTGAGCTGTGTGGCATTATCGAGCTATTTTGCGGACAAAGTCCTGTCGCTCCACCGTGACCTAGCTGCCACGATTGATACAGTTAGTGAACTGGAAGCTCCGTGGCCGTCAAGGGGGTTAGTGTTTGATGGCTTCAGGCGGCTCTCTGTAACCGAAGTGGACAAGTTACTGGGTTCAGTGAGGGCGACCACTTGCCCCTTGGATCCCTGTCCGTCCTGGTTGCTCAAATCGGGCGACCAGCGGATAGGAGGCCCCTTGAGGGAGATTGTCAACCTCTCCTTAACATCTGGAGAGTTTCCCAAGGGGCTCAAGGAAGCAGTGGTACGCCCCTTACTGAAAAAGCCATCATTGGACCCGCGGAACCCCGCCAGTTACCGCCCAGTTTCGCATTTGGCGTTTCTGGGTAAGGTGATAGAGCGGGCCGCAGCGGACCAACTCCTAGGTTTCTTGGATGAAACTTCGGCCCTCGACCCATACCAGTCTGGCTTCTGCCCTGGCCACGGGGTGGAGACCGTGCTGGTCACCCTCATGGATGATATCCGGTGCCAGCTGGATTGGGGCGGCTCTGCCATTCTCGTGCTTCTAGACCTGTCGGCCGCATTTGATGTGGTCGACCACGAGTTATTGGTACACCGCCTCGCCGGAGCTGGAATAAGGGGGACTGCACTTCAATGGCTGGTCTCCTTCCTCCAGAACCGGACGCAGAGGGTTGCGATGGGGGAGAGTATGTCGAGCCCTTGTGAGCTCCCTTGTGGGGTTCCGCAGGGGGCGATACTCTCTCCCACACTTTTTAACATCTATATGCACCCTCTAGCCCAGCTGGTCCGGGGCTATGGGCTGGGTTGCCACCAATATGCGGATGACACCCAGCTCTACTTCCTAATGGACAGCCGGCCGGACTCCACCCCGGATACATTTGCCAGCTGTTTGGAAGCGGTAGGTGGATGGCTCAGGCAGAGTCGCCTGAAACTCAACCCCTCCAAGACGGAGGTCCTGTGGCTGGGCAGAAGAGGGCAGGACCAGGAAGCGCGCCTCCTATGCCTGAACGGGGTGCAATTAACACCTGCACCAGTTGCCAGGAATTTGGGAGTGACATTTGATGCCTCCCTCTCTATGGAGGCTCAGGTCACCAATGTAGTTCGGACGGCATTTTTCCATCTTCGTCCAAGCCCGGCTACTAGCGCCCTACCTGTCCTCGGAACACCTGGCCACAGTGATCCATGCAACGGTCACTTCCAGATTAGACTTCTGTAACTCGCTCTACACGGGCCTTCCCTTGTCTCTGACTCGGAAGTTACAGCTGGTCCAAAATGCGGCTGCCAGGGTCCTCACTAGAACACCTTTGAGGGCCCACATTCAGCCGGTGCTTCGTCATCTGCACTGGTTACCAGTCTGTTTCCGAATCAGATTCAATGTATTGGTATTGACCTTTAAGGCTATACGCGGCCTGGGTCCCGTCTACCTGCGGGACCGCTTGGTTGCTTATGCCCCCCGCAGGGCACTCCGCTCTGCGGGTATGAATTTACTGGTTGTCCCGGGCCCACGGGATGTTCGCCTGGCCTCGACCCGGGCCAGGGCCTTTTCAGTCCTGGCCCCAACCTGGTGGAACGAGCTCCCAGAAGAGCTAAGGGCCCTGCAGGATCTACCAGCTTTCCGCAGGGCCTGTAAGACGGAGCTCTTCCGCCAGGCATATGGTTGAGGCCAGGGCAGCTCTCCCACTAATCCATCAGAGGATCCCCTCCAATATTGAGATCTCTAACACCGAGATCATGGTTAGATGTATTGTATTGATGCCACCCTCTTCTGAACATTATTCTCTCCACCAGGCTGAACTAAGATCAGAATTGTGACCACCGCCGCTATATGTTATGTGATATGTTATATGTAACTTTTAATTGGGGTTTTTATGGGGATTTTATTGTGTTTTAACTATTTATGTTGTAAACTGCCCTGAGACCTATTGGGAGAAGGGCGGTCTAAAAATTAAATAATAATAATAATAATAATAATAATAATAATAATAATAATAATAATAATAAAAGAAACAGCTTTTTGTAATAGACAATGCTTCCCCATGCCTGCTTTACCCCCTTATCTAGGATGCTTGACATTCCCTTGAACAAACACACACACACACACACACACACATCGTCTTTACCATGTTTGGACACACACACACATATATACTTATTGGACACACACACATATATACATATTTCTAAATATATACAACCAATTTTACCATCATATCACTCACGGATATTGGGAGAAAAAGAGGCATGCTATGTGTTGGGTGCCTTCACTTTCCTCTGTTTCCTGCTATGCCTAGGGAAACTATTTAGGGAGTCTTATCAGATCATGATCACAACTTAACAAGCAGAAAACATGTACAGAAATGTGGTCCTTATGTTATCTCTTAATTGTCACACTAGTGGGTTTGTGCCCATTAATGTCTTTTTTAATTACAGTATTTGCTGGCGTATAAGACTACTTTCCCCCCCTGAAAAACATGCCTCCAAGTGGGGGGTCCGTCTTATAACTTCAGTTGGGATAGACATAGTTGCCCATAGTGGCCCATAGTACTGTATTTTGAGTGGAAATGTTGAGGGGTCGTCTTATACGCCCAGTCGTCTTATACGCCAGTAAATACGGTAAGTAAAACCCTGCATTTGAAAACAATATAAGCAGAAAATGAATTGTGTCTACTTTAGTTAATTTATCTCTTAAAGCACACTTTGTGGAATCTTAAGAACTACTTTGGAACCATATGGACCGCATGAAAATCATAATTTCATTAAAAAAATTTAAAAAAAAATATGAACTATTTTGAACAAAATATTGTGAGTGAAAAAAAATTACTTATTTTAAAGTGTGTCTCAAGTTGATTTGTATTAGGGAACCTTTAGTTGCTTAGTAGAAATCAATAGATGTAAAAAGGTTCCCTATGCAATATTTTTTCCAAGTAAATTGTAGAATTCACTTGACATTATTACTGTATATAATTACTTTAGGAGCAATAATTTCAGAGATATACATTGAGCCAAAGTATACTTAAGCATCTATGGGAGAGAACAGTCACAAACATGAAGGAATGCCTTGCTGTTAAATAATGTATTCTGCTAACTATCTTACCATCTCTACTACTTTGAAAAGGAAATGCATGTTTGTTCCTTAGAGACATTCAGCACCTGACTCTCATTATAATCAGGAAATAAACAGATTCCTTTACATGGGGTATAATTTTGTAGTGATTACCAGAAATGCAGAAAAATTCCAGAAAGAAAATTCAGATAAAAAACCATTCACATATTCACCTGTCTATATTGTGTTCACAGTGTCTGATACATAAAATATGCAGTATATAAATTTGTTTATTGATGCCATAACAATGAGAAGTCTGCTAAATTTGAAACCTTCATTAAGGGGAGAAAATAATTATATTCTAAATTTATATATTTGTAGCCAATGAAAAGTTGAAACCAATTTAGCTTATATTGTAAGTGTACATAAATTAGCCACGTTTTTAAACATATCATTTATAGCTATGTTGCCTTGATAGGTAAACCAAATACAGATAAAAATTGTCTTTTGCTGCAGGCCTGGGATCTAGATCTAGATTTTTCTAATGGTAGAATAAAATTTCCTTTCTCCCTTTCATACTTGGAGCCCACTGATCTCCACAACATGCTACTCCTGTGGGATAAGGGGCTCTGAGGAGTGACATCAGGGGGTTCTGTAGTGGAAAGAGGGAATCAGTGGAAATTGCCCATTTACTTGGATCCAACCCATGATCTGAGGAAATGCAGTACCTATAGGGCATTTTATTGCCATTGGCAGCTTATATGATTTGATATGTATTTATTCAGTTTATGTCTACTGTCTGCCAGTTGTGATCATATAATTTTTATTCTAGATTTCATCTGAAATCTATTTAATATGATTTATTTCGCCATCTGCCATTCTTGCTTATCAGTCTTATTAGACATAAGGCATTTTAGGGTGACCTTTATTTGAATAAAAATATGACTGACTAGCTGATTAAACAAATAAATATTATGGATAGAAAAGAATCAGATTATCCTAATAGGATACAGGATTTTAAAAAGATAATCTGTTCTCTGTAACTTGGGAAAGGCCAGAATGATAACATGAGGATCATCACTTTTCTAAGCAAAATGAAGTTCTGGACAGCAAACAACAGCTGGCTGTCCTAAAGCCGCCCTTCCAAATGGTGTGGTGTGAAGCTTTGGTGTGTGTACCATATTTTAGCTATGAGGGAAATCAGGCAGGGCAGATCTTCACAACTACCACAGTGATGATTTCAGCTTCATGATGTTGCATAGAGAGTTGTATGCAAACCCCTAGTGTAGACCAGGGCAGAGTCTGCACTTACTTTGTTTATTCCATTGTCAATCCTGTTGAATTCAGATTGCTTTAAACTTGATCTTCCTCTTCCCACCCTTCCCCATTGAAACAGGAAAGTCTTCTGCAAGTGGTTAGGGTAGTTCAGAAGGGGGGGGGGAGCCAAGCATTCTTTTCTTGAAGGGGGGGGAGAGGAGCCAAGCAGGGAGCCTCTTTCTTTTCTTGGAGGGGAGGGGGAGAAGATTGAAAAAGGCAGAGAAGGGAGAAAAAATCCAGGACCGACAGAAGTTGAGAGAAATTAGGGGCTTCTCCTTTAAGGCACATTCATCACATGACCACCTGTGGCCAATCACGGGTCCTCTACCATGGAGGAGGTGGTAGAGGACCCGTGATTCAAAACAATGCGATTTTATAATATATTCAGGATTAAAAGCACTCTACGATATCACACAATAAAGGTAGGGTCACTCCGGATCAATCCTTCTTGCTGCAGAAGGAAATTTTAAATCGCCCCAAATCCAAACGGAAATCGCATTCTGTGTAGAGGGCAGGGACTGAATCGATCTGGGGTTGGAATAAAAGCTCCGTGCAGTTTACACCCTAGTTTAACTTGATCATGATAGTATGGTAAATGCCAGAATGCAGCATTCCATGTAAACCATAAATAGGAAAAGAGGTTGAAATTAACATAAAGCTCAGTTGCCATGCAGGTTCTCATCTTCAAACTAAACCCTTAAATTAGAATCATAGAATCATAGAGTTGGAAGGGGCCATACAGGCCATCTAGTCCAACCCCCTGCTCAACGCAGGATCAGCCCAAAGCATCCCAAATTCTGCACATCTATTGTTTCATAGGCTGTTCTCACAAATCACTGGTTTTCCTGTTGAAATGACAGTTTTTTATTTCGTAACACAGCATTGATCCAAAGGTGCATGTACTTCAGAAGTTTGCACAGAGTGAACTACCTTTTACGACAGGGGAGTTACATTGACATTAGAAATACTTAGATGCTATCCATTGTGACAGCTGATAGCAATGAAGTTATTGGAGCAGGTAATGGAGGCAAAGTCCATTCTTTTATTTTCCATAGGTCCCCGAGGAGTCACAGCAGATCTGCCAAACCCTGGCTACAGGCATTTTGCTATCATTTTGGTTTTTCAAATAAATGGAAGATTAGGAACCAATTATGCATAACAGAAACCAGGGAGGCTGTAACACCAAGAAAGACAAGTAGGACTTGCATGAACCATTTCAGTGAATTTATCAAATGTAATAATTTGGTACACACTGGGAATAATCTTGAATATAACATTTCAATCATACATTTGTCATGCTATCAGTTGTCAATCTCAAATTTCTAGAATTTGCACAAGAGGATTTTAAAAATCAGCAGGCAACACTTGGCCACTTTTTGTGTAAAAAATCTATTTGTATGTAAAAAAAACAAACCTCAAAAACCACAGTAGCTCTTTAAGCATGATTTTATATATGTTTTTTTTAAGGGTTAATTCTAATACAGAGTTGTAGGTGGATTATAGAAAGCATTTGAGCAAATTTTATATATTAATTTATTGGATTTACAAGTGGGAGACCCACAATAACTTGGCAGAGCATCTTATTTCCCCCTCCCCTACTATATCTTCTCCCTTTCCCTGCCTCTTTGTCTCCTTCCTAGTTGCCAGTTGACCTACCTTAACTTTTCTTCAATAAAGATATTTTCTTTACTGTTGGTAAGAAAACTGCCATCAGTGAGTCATTATTTGGTTCCAGTCCAGAGGCAGAGACTGTATACTTGACCAATTAGAGCTACCAACTTGTAAAATCAACTTGTTAAGCAAATCAAGGTTCCAGAGAGAGCAAGCAATTGTCCACCCAGAGCAGAAACATCTCATGCATTTTTGTTGTCCTGTGAGATACATAGATTGCTATTGCCTTATTTTAAATAAGTTTGGGACAGAGTAGCAAGTCTGAACCCACAAAATGAAGTTCAGTTCACAAGATCATAAGCAGAATTATTGTATGAATTGCTCCCAAGCCTCCTTGTATCCCTTTTGGATGCATCTTGCAATTCACTTGACTGCTAAACAAGTTTTGCATCATGTGCGAGGAGCTCTAGCTAAAATTAAATAGTTGAATGCAATTTTTCAGCATCATGCATAAAAAATACTCTAAGGAGGTAGAACTTATTCTCAATAACTGTTTATGTATTATCCCGGGTGTATCTAATGATGCAGCCTAGATAATGTTATTGCAGTGTTCTGCAGTTAAATCTTGCTCAGCCTTGCCAGTCCATAATGACAAGAGTGGGTGGAAGTTAGGCACATTCAGTTCTAAGGATCAAGTAATGCTGTTAAAAAGATTCATGACTTTCATTTAGGTAAGTTTTTGGCAGTGGTATGCATTGTTGATAATGACCTCATTAATGGATTCCTCAGAGAAAATTACAAGTATGAGTTTCTGGTATAAAAACAATTATTGTATAAGTGCACCTGGTTGCTGCTCCTGTGTAGTAGTATATTTACTCTGTATAAAACTGTGGAGTTTACTGCAGTATCAAAAGTTTATATCTCCCATAATAATATAAAAACAAAGCAAGACATTATGAAGGATGGACTATAAGGCAACACACTCCTTAGGTATTGGTATGAACACGGTCACCATTATATTAACCATCCAATGGAGAACTTGAAACGTTGCATACTGTTTTGCATAATTTTGGTTGGACCTGGTTTTTAACTTTTGCTTCTGGATTTTGCTTTCGACCAATGTGACTACCTGCCACTTCCCTTTACATTGAGAATACCCGAAGTTAGCTGATAAGGAATAGATTTCATCAATTGGAGGAAAAAGAACCCGGTAAAAGATGGTGCTTATGGGTTTTCCTACCAACACAAGATCTAACTATCCACTTCGACTTCTATTAACTGTTTATCATGTGTACCAATTGAAAGCAATCTCCACTAAGATTAATACAATTGCTTTCCCCCATTTGGAATCAGCCTTCTAAGGTATGTTTCCCATCTGGACATTGTCTAGCTGTAGCTTTGGCATTTTCTAAATGTAAAAAAGAATTGTGGTGCAAACTCCATTGGCCACATCTGGGAAGGATTTATCCTAAGCCAGTGGATGAAGCTTCCTGTAGAATATCTATGATTCCTATGATTTGAAGACTTATAGGTCTTGCAGGAAGGTACAGGACTAAAGATTTGATGTTAAAAGGGAAGTCCTAGTAGCAGAAAGACTTTGTCCAAATTTTTGCTGCACTGGAAACAAGGACTGACAAGGCTAAGTTCATGAGATCGTTCCCCTCAACTCTGATATCTATAATTATAACTAATTGAACCTGCTCTTCTAAAATAAGGCATGCTGGTATGCATTTGGTAAACCTGATGAAAAAATATTAAGAAGTTTAAAAATAATAACCACTATTACTTGCTTACTGACTTCCAAAATTTATATATTAAGAGTGATCTCTGAATAGGGCTGCCAGCCTCCCAGTCCTTGGTGACAGGAGAGAAATCATGTTTAAAAATGGCTGTCAGCATGATGTCACTTCTGAAAAAAACCCAGGACGTAATGTCCCCATAGGAATTGATGGGAACTTTGTGATTCCTAGAGAGGTATTACATCTCTTTCAGGTTTATCCTGGAAGTGATGTCATGCTGTCACTGATGGCTGCCCTTACATGTCCACACCCTCTGGTTACCTGGTGGTCCTTGCAGACTAGTTCACATAATCAGAGAGGAGAATGCTTAAGAAGAATGTTTTGTGCATTTTCCCCACCCAATGACAACCCTCTATTGCAAGCTATTTCAACCAGAGTTCTGTGAAACCTTGAGGTTTCTTGAGAGCCCCGGAAACGTTTCCTGAATGGATGTGAGATGTTTAATTTCTATATACTTTTAAAATTTGTTAAATATTTGTTGGGTGATATTAAAATTTGTTAAACATTGGTTGGGTGATATGACCATATATAGTCATGCTGGGCCTAGAGGGGGAGGACCCTGGGTGGGCATGCCCACCGCTATGTTTTCCAACCCTATCCTGCATGTTTGTGCCACTTCTGGGGTTCCTTGAAGCTTGAAGAATGTTTAAGGGGTTACTCAATGGTAAAAAAGTCAAAAAAGGCTGCTCTATTGCATCTCCATATAATTATATAATGGCCATTTACAAGCATCATAAGGCCCCAAACAGAGGTAGTTGGCAGGTCATTCCTCATGAGCTGTAATCCCAGCATCCAGAAGCTTTAGTGGATCCCAGGCAGTTTGGTTCTAAATTTAATTTAAACTAGACAGACATATCTTTATTATGGTCATAGATCAGCAAAGTAATGTATACTAGATGTGTGACTAAGAGGTTGATTGTGAAATATCTTAGCAAATATTCAAGAAATAGACTCTATAATGAAGATGAAAAATGTACAATAGGGGAATCAAGTATTGCTGCAATGTTTCTTCAAAGGGACCACTAGGTGTAATGGATTACTATCTTATGCTGTCTAGTTGACAGTGGGAGGAGTAATTGTTAGATGGTTTTGGAAATACACATATTGTGTATTGTATTGTAACACAAAATTGTGTTTTGTGGTAATATTGAACACTTGGCATCTGAAGGTGTTATCAAGAAGTAATATTATGAAGTTTGTCCAGTAGCTGCTTTCAGATGAACTAAGGATTATTAAGGTATAAACTTTTGTGTGCAACCTCATCTGTAACCATTAATAAAGACAGTAAGGGGTGGTAGGAGAAGTAGGGCCTCACTACCTAACCAGCAATCAGGTTGGTTGTCCTGGGTGTAAACTGCATGGAGCTTTTATTCCAATCCCAGGTTGATTCAGTCCCTGCCATCTCCACTGAATGCGATTTCCATTTTTATTTTGTCCAATTTAAATTTTCCCTCTGCAACAAGCATGATTGATCCGGAGTGACCCTACCTTTATCCTGCAATATCCTGGAGTGGTTTTAACCCTCAATATTTGAATAATCGTATTGTGAAAGCATGAGGATCTCTGGCTGCTTCGAATTTGCTGAAGAGCTCCATAGTAGAGAAGCCCTGATTGGCCAAGTCTGCCCAGGTGACGAGCTTGCCTTAAAGGGGAAGCCCCTAATTTCTCTCAGCAGAAGCTCCCAGAATCCCTAACTTCTGTTGGTAGAGATTTGTGTCTTGGGTTTTTTTCTCCCTCCTCTGCTGTCTCCAATTCTCTCCACCCCCCTCAAGAAAGCAAAACAAGAGGCTCTGGCTGTGTTTGGCTTCCCCCTCCCCTTCTGAGCTTCCCTAACCATGTGCAGAACACTTTTATGTTTCAATGGGAAGGGGGGAAAGAGGAAGACCTGAGTTCAAATCAATCTGAATTCAACAGGATTGACAATGGAATAAACAAAGTTAGTGCAGATTCAGCCCTGGCTTCCATTTGGAAGAAGTACCAGCCTGGTAAGCAGGAGCTGAAAGTGAGACTGGAGGGCCTGGAAATGTGGGCTGGTGGGGTTGGGGAGAGGAGGGAGGGAGGGAGCCCCTGCCAGCACTCCTGCTGTCTCAAGCAGCTCCGGCCATGGCCTTGCCAGCACATGATGAGGCTGCCAGGGCAGTGGGAGGAGGACTGGACTGCTCACCAGTGCTTCCCCATCCCCAAAGCCCTGCCACAGCCTCTGCAGCCCTCGGTTGGCCTTTTGCAGGCAGCAATGGGAGGAGCCAGATCCCTGCTGGTGCTTCTCCCTGTCTGTACTACAAAACACCCACTGAGACCTCTGGAGGCTTCAGTGGGCCTTCATGGTTGGCAGCAGAGGATCCAGGTCCCTGACAGTGCTTCTCTCATGCCTGCACTGCAAAATACCTGGCGAGCCCTTGGGAGCTGTCTCCCCTGGCACGGTCTTTTGCGGGTGGCGGCGGGAGAAGCCAGATCCTTGCTGGCACATTCTCCAGCCTGTGAAATAACAGTTGAGCCCTCCAGAGGCTTTAGTTTTGCGTGTGGTGGTGGGAAGAGCCAGGTCCCTGCTGCCACTGCCCACCCCACCCTGCAAAATGCCCACCGAGCCCTCTGGAGGCTTTGGTGGCCCTTTTGCAGGTGGTGGTGGGAGTCATGGCCCTGCCAGAAATCCCCCCTGCTTGGAAAATGCCTGCCAAGCCCTCTTGAGGCTTTGGCGGGCCTCTTGTAGGTGGTGGTGGGAATAACCAGGTCCCCATCAGCACCCCCCCTACACAAAATATCTGCCAAGCCCTCTGAAGGCTTCAGTGAGCCTTTTCCGGGCAACAGCAGGAGGAGCCAGGTCCCTGTCAGTGGGCCTTCCCCCATTCCACAAAAAAAACCCACTGAGCTCTCTGGAGGCTTTGAGGGACTCTTACAGGTAGCAGTGGAAGGAGTTGGGTTCCCGCCAGCTCTTCCTACCCCACAAAACTCCTGTCTAGCCTTGGGAAGCTTCTGTGGGCCTTTTGGCAGCGAAGGTGGGGGGAGTCGCATCCCTGTCAGCACTCCCCCTCCCGCCCTAAGAACAGTAGCCTACCCATGGTGGTGGCGCGGTGGGGTGGCTAGCACCCACTATATTGTTATATACAACTTGCTTTGCTGCTTGTGCCTTGAATAAAATCTTGTTGATCTTGATGGTGCCACTGGACTAAAACTTTCTTCTTCTTCAGATGAACATGGCTACCTATCTACATCTATCATCAAGAAGGAATGCAAAAGTGAAGATGTACAGACAAGCAATGTAAAAAAACAATGCATTCACTCAAGAAAAAAAACAATCCAAAACAATAAGTAAAATAAATTATTCTGATCTGTCCTGTACATCTCATGTTAAATATCCAAATACAAATGATAGAAGAAAAACCTTTTAAGAACCTTATTGCAAAATTACAGGATAAGCAAAAACACTCACATATTCTGCAAATTACAACATGCCAGATCTGTATATACAATGGTTTGTACTTTGAAGGGCAAGAGTGAGAATGCGGCATTTCCCATACATTGCATAATTAAGCATACTTCCAAGCAAAGTGAACAATAAAGCTCTTAAGATGTGTACACAGGGATAATCAGTATTCTGCAGTCCAAACAAAACCTGATGGAAGAGATTGAGAATGAGTATTTTCTGAGGTTACACTCTGTAATTCTAATGTACACACCACGGGATTCTATATCTTCTCAGAAAAGGTCAAGATTTTGAAATATAAAAGAATTCAAATATACCATCCCTTTTGTTTGCCTTTACTTAGCAACGTCAGTTGAGACTGCATCTCTCTAATATGTCAGGAAAATGCTAATCTAGAAAAATATAAAACCTCAACAAGTCTTTAAATGCACAGAATGTAGTAGAGTCTCAAGGGAAACTACTGAGTGGGACTGAGCGACTGACAAAGCATTCTCACTCAAATATGCACATTACTGAGGTGCTTAGAGTATTTGAATATACTGTAATGACACACTTCACTATTCACTGCAATGCTACTGTTCAGGGATGCCAGCCTCCAGGTGGGACCTGCAGAACCTCCAGAATTAAAGCTCTGCAGAGATCCTGGAGGAAAGAGCTGCTTGGGATGGGGATGGGGATGGGGGGGGGGACATGTAGCACTCCCCTCTACACGCACATACACACAGAACATAGAACACAAAACATTCCTTCCTTCTCAAAAGCAAACCTTATTAACCATGCAACCACCTCCATGTAGGAAATACTTGACTGTCTCCCTCCTTGGATTGCTCTGAGAAATCATTGGCCAGAAGGTACAAATTTAAAGGAAATGAATCCCATAACAGTCAAAGAGCAAGTCAAAAAAGATTTACACCATCATCCTGCACCAGTTTCTTCTGCCTGTGCTACATCTCTTTAAGGCAATGGCAATTTGTACAGCATGGTGCAGTGGTTAAGAGAAATAGCTTGTAATGTGGCAAGCTGGAGTTGATCTCTGCTCCTCCACATGGCGGGTGACCTTGGGCTCACCAAGGCACTGATAAAGCTGTTTTGACTGAGCAGCAATGTAGGGGCTCTCTCAGCCTCACCTACTTCATAGGGTGGTGGGGAGAGGATAGGAAGGTTATATAAGCCACTCTGAGATTCCTTTTGGGCAGGGAAAAGCAGGGTATAAAAACCAACTCTTCTTCTACTGGGAAGGTGCTACTGGGAAATAGCAGCTACTGGGAAATAGTGCTTCTTTGCCCTATCTACAGTTTCCCCATCTTCCATGCCATTGGTCTCTAATTAGCTTTGTTGTGATGGTCTTGAAAAGACTGCAGAAAGACCAAGCTGGCTTACATATGGGAAAATATAGTGTACATCTCCCCCATCAGCATTATTTCCCCTATTGCAAGTGTTTGTGATGGTTACCCCCAAAACATTCCTCCCTTCTCAGATTGCAAATTGCAAACCTTGTATGACTTACTCATGAGTAAACATTCTTAGGGCAGAGGCTTTTATTGGCTGCCCTGGGTACCAGAGAGCTATCAGGGTGATGTTTCTGGGCCACCAACAGCCCCCTCCAGAAGGCACACAGAGGCAGCTCACTCCCCCTCCAATGTGTTGAAAGAGGCCAGGAGACCTGTACAGCTTACTGGCAGGAGGGCATGCTCAGAGGCTACCTCCTCTTCCACCCAGCAAACATATGAGACTGCCAGGACCCCTTATTAGCTCTTCCTGGCCAAGGCTTCCCTCCTGCTTGGGGCTAAATTACTAGGGTGGGCCATTCCTGGCTAAGGGCCATCTCCTATTGGGGGGTATTTCTGAGGGGGCCAATCAAGTAGGGAGTAAATTGTCTGCATGCAAATTGAACTGATTGACCCTCCTTGGAAGAGGACAATTTGAACTGATGGGCCTCATTGTCAGAGTGCAATTTGAACTGATTGGTCCTCTTTGACAGAGTGCTCTCTCCTTATTAGCAGCACACCCCCAGGGAGTTCCAATCAGGTAGAATTTGAGTTGTCTGCATGCAATTTGACCTGATTGGCTCTCATTGGCAAAATGCAATTTGAAATGATTGCTCCTCATTGGCAGAGTTCTTCCTCCATATTAGCAGCACACCCTCCAGGGAGGGCCAATCAGAAATGGATTGAGTAGTCTTCATGCAATTTGACCTGATTGTCCCTCATTGGCAGAGGGCAATTTGACCTGATTGGATCTTCCCGGCAGAGTATAATTTGAACTGATTGGCCCTCATTAGCAGGGTGCTTTCTCTCTATTGACGGCACACCCCCAGGGAAGGCCAATCAGGTAGGGAATGAGTTGTCAGCTTGAGGTTTATTATGTTTAATTATAATGATAATGATAAAAAAATAAATCTTGGAGGGGGTGAGTTTCAAGTTATTTTGCTCTAACCATCCAACCACTGTAAAGCTGTCCCCCAAATTCCAGTCCCAGAGAAATGGCAGGCTAACAACTTGTGGTTGAGCACGTCACATGTGGTTGGTATATCTAACATCTCGAGGATAGCCTATTCAGCTGGTGCCAGATATCATCCATCAAAACAACCAGCACCTTCTCCACCCAGTGGCCAGCATTGAAGCCCGACTAATATGAACCAAAACTGAAGTTTCCTCTAAGAAAGCCAGCAGACTGAGTGGTAGTTGACTGGGTCCCACGAATCCAGCAATGGTTTCTTCAGCAAAGGGCAAACCAAGAACAATAAACAGTTAAATTCTAGATAAATTCTAGAGCCCTAAAGATGCTCCTTTGAACACACTATGTCCCCTTAGGTCCTAGACTGATGTTAATCAAAGTATCCTGATTTCATTTATAGGATCCCAGAGGAAGCAGAGCTATGGTTCATTGCTTACGTTCAGCAAATGGATTTGGGTGAGTATTTGGTGAGTATTTTCATGCTGAGGTGAGATTTTTGAGGTTACTAATTTTGCATTTCCTAAAACTGGAAAATACACACCGTTCTCTGTGCATACAAAATGGTAACTCTGCATATTGAGAAGATTATGCTGTGTGTGAACTCCCCTTACAGATTGCTGATGGTAACAACTGGGAAGGGCTAAAGAGACAGAGAAGGGAATTAGAGTTTATTTCTGCTATTACAAAGAAAGTGGGGTACAGTTTTGCTAAGGGAATGCAGAGTATTCTTTTGAGCATGAGTACCTGCTTTGTGCTGTTCTTATATGCTGGTAAACAAAATAAATATTCCAGAGCTGTCATACATCTACAGTGCTCACCTATGCAATGGCACAAAATCTGGGAATGCTGCTCCTGAAACTTCTTATCTTTTAGAAACAAGAAGCAGGTAACTGTCTAAAATACAGTCTTTTAGTTATCCAGATTTATCAGTCAGGTTCTTTGTCATGTAATGGTGTGTGGTAAACTTATTGCAATTGTTGATTTTCTTGTATAAATAAAAGTTGTACCTTGTAGTTATATGTAATCCGTTAAAAGAGCAGGAAATGTGTTTAAGTTGTTGCTTTAAATGAACTTGCTGGGGAAAGGCACATATATAAGTCAGGATGTAGGAAGTGGATACAGTGTAGGGAGGCACTATTTTCAGTTGTTTTATCTTTTTGGAGTTTTTAAAATAAATTTCTTTAACTTGGAATGGCGACTTTATAGAGTGAAACATAACAAGTAATAAGATCAAGTAATCATTTAAAAGACCTTGCATTGGTGTAAATGTGTATTGGGTTAGCCCTGACATCTCTATAATGGGCTCATGCAGTTAACAAGTTGTAGGAAAGATGCAGTATCCTAGGGGCTCAAATCTTAAAACAGAGTATCTTCTCTCAAGTAAAAAGGAGAATGAGGGAATGAGCTGTCAGCTATTGACATACTTGTAATGAGGAAAGAGATGTATGGTTAACAGTTACAGTGCATGTTGCAAGATACTAAAATTATGCTCTTCCTTTGCTTTCAACTTATGCTAGCAGGCTTTTACTGTCCTCTTGACTTTCCTCCCAAGGAGCAGTGCAACAGCAGTATCTTAACAACGACTTGTGATCAAAAGGCTGAGAATTTTATATGCTCCAGATGGCAAGTTCAACTATTTCAGCATTCAAAAGGCAAAAATTACTACTGCACAACACATATATGAGTTGAAATACAAAATTATATTCATCCTTGTATGAGCATATCATGGAACTCCTGATATCAAAGAGCACATTAACATTAAGTGCAGGTGTCCCCAAATGTTTTAAACCTGTGGGCACCTTTGAAATTCCAACACACTGTGATGGGTGCATGCACCAACTGGTGTGACAAAATAGTTGCTGTAGGACGAGAGCCCCCTACTGTCTAAAAAGGCTTGGTGAATGCCATGGTGCCCATAGACACCATGTGTGGAATCTGTGGCATAAGGGCACCTCTTGGGTTTGGGTCAATAGACCATGTGCCTACACTAATATGACAGTGATGTTCTTCGAAATATGTTGGTAATATTCTTCAGTTTCCATATCAAGGTCCATAGGTTTTTAAATTAATTACTCAATTTCTATACCGCCCTCCTGAGACCAGCTCTGTGGCTTATGCCACCCTAGAATCTTGCACACCATAGATACTACTATGATATTATTCAAACAGGGGCTGCTTTAGATGTAGTGAGTGGATCCTCCCTGTGTAATCATTTTAGGTAATAAGAATAATACTTGATATTTGTATTTTGCCCTTCCCTGGCTGGCTCAGGGCAGTTTGCATCAGGTTTAAAAACGATATCAAACAAATAAATTAAATACACATGTTAAATATTAAATCAAAAATATAAATCTAGGTTTTAGAATCCTTTAAAATCTGCCTCCTCTTTCCAGATTAGAATCTGACTGAGGGGGACTGGTTACTCCCCAGAGGGTTTAGTTAAATGGATAGGATTTCAAGCAGGGATGCCAGCATCTTTTAAATGTTATTTCCTGGCCTCAACCACAGGCTCTGTCTTACAGAATTGTTTGAAGTCCCACAGGTCCTTGATCTCAATGAGTGTTCCACCTGGCCAGTGTTGGGACTGAAAAAGCCCTGGCCAAGGACAGTTTTATCTCTTTGGGTCTAGTTATCCTGAGCAACCTTGATCACTTGATCTCAACACTCTTTAGGGGGGGGGCATAGTGGAAAAGACAGTCCCAGAGATACAAGGGTCCCAGGTTTCTTTGGGCTTTGAAGTTAAGAATCAGAACCTTGAACCAATTGGGAGCCAGTGCAGCTGAAATAAATAAAAGGTGTAATATGTGCTTTCCATTGGCTGCCACATTCTGGACCGTGGGAGATTCCAGAGTAACTTCAAGGGCAGCCCTACATAGAATGGGTTACAGTAGTCTAGCCTAGAGGTGACCATTGCATGAATAATAGTGGCTAGGTTGGGCACTGATAGGTGAGGTGCGAGTAGTCATGCCTGGAGGAGATAGTGAGCTGGTGAGCAACATTTGTCACCCGGGCCTCCATAGATAAGGAAGCATCCAAAATCACACCCAGGTTCTTGACAGTGGTCAGATATGTCAATTGGACCCCGTTAAGATCTGGGAGTTGCATTACTTCCCACTCGGCATGCTGACTCAGCCAGAGCATTTTCATCTAAGTTGGATTTAACTTCAGCCAAATCCACTTCAACCAGTCCACCAGAGCCTCCAGAGATCTGGCCAAATACCTTGGGGTATGGACAGATGGCTGTCCATCAACAGAAATGTAAAAGTATGAAATAGAATAATGTAAAAATAAATCTAATAAAAATA
Source organism: Paroedura picta (assembly GCF_049243985.1). NCBI lineage: Eukaryota > Metazoa > Chordata > Lepidosauria > Squamata > Gekkonidae > Paroedura > Paroedura picta. The sequence continues at coordinate 41,373,969 of NC_135374.1, read as the reverse complement.
TAGACTACACGTGCAGTAGGTGAGCAGTCTAGAGTCCTGAAATGCAATAAGCACAGTATGAAATACAATCATGTATTATTTATTTAATTAGGGAAATATCTATGCTATCTCTTCAGGAAGCTTTCCCATGACAGCTGTCAAAATAAACATTAAACCCAGCTTTCAAAACAAAGTCAAAGTAAAAAAAGAACAAAATATAGCAGCTTCTCATCCTTGCCATCCTCCTGGAGTGGCCTAGAGATCTCTTCAAATTATAACTGATCACCAGAATGGGAGATCAGTTCCTCTGGATAAACTGGCAGCTTTGTAGGGTTGATTCTTTGGTATTATAGCCTGGTAAGGACCCTCCCCTCCACAAACTCCATCCTCCATGTCCAAATATCAAGATAATTTGTAACACTACCAAAAAGGCATACAAACAGAAAGAATGTAGTGTAGGCTCCAGGTAAGCGTCAGGAGGAAGGCCATTCCTTAGGTAAGATGCCAGCAGAGAAAAATCCTATATTTGCTTGTCATTCACCTTACTTCTGAATGCATATCTGCTGAATATCTTAGCTGGTGAGCTGGAAATTATGGGAAGAGATGATCCTTAAAAAAAATCTCCTATACAAAATGTCTAAATATGTCCACTCACAGCATCTGAAGAAGTTGCCGGTAGTTAGTTAGAATCATAGAATCGTAGAGTTGGAAGGGGCCATACAGGCCATCTAGTCCAACCCCCTAATTAGGCTTGGTAGGTCTTCAAGGAATTTTTGTTTCAACAGACAAATGGCTATCCTCTGGAATTTATGAAGGATTGTACTTATCCTTTAAGAATGACAAAATAATCTCCACATATAAACCCATTTTCCAGCTCATCTCAAGATTACATAGCATTGCCACTTACTCAGAAGGTTTTTCCTCCCCTTTCTCTGGAATGGGATTCCATACTCTGACTGGAGGGCCTCCAACTCATTCAGCTTTTTGTAATGCCATGATAACTAAAAGAACTTTTTCTGTGAGATTTGATCAGTGGAAATGACTTGTTTTATTGAGAGCTCTATTTTATGACACATGTTTAAAATTTTGTTCTTTCTATTTTACGGTTTCTATTGTGTTACTAAGTTAGGTTTTAATAAGTATTTTATTGTTAGCCACCATGTGCTTGGAAGTATTGGGGGAAAATTAATCAATATATTATTATATTGATTTTGATTGTGTTCTATGTGAATGTTCAAAAATGTTTTATGTAAACTGCCCTGAGCCATAGGGAAGGGCGGTATAAAAACAAACAAAATCAAAAGGTCCATTTTTCAAAACAATGTACATAGTTTAATCTGAATAACCTTTTGATTTTGAAAGCAGTGATTGCTTGAAAGTGAATTTTCATGAATTGAAGCCCTTTGTAGCAAAAAGAAAGACAACTGCAAAGATTCCATTGCATGATGATTTTCTTGGGCTCATGTAACGCTAACATCTCATGCAATTTGGAAGTCAAATTAATGCCTTATCGCCCCAGGGAGAGTTTGTTCATATGCTAACATTGTCAACATTTGATCAAGATGCATGTTCTTACACATCCATCTTGGAAAGATTGTTGTTACCAACAGTAGTAAATTCAGCCATACAAGCTCAGTGTGAAATTCAAAATTGGTACATAAAGATGCACTTTCAAAGTCAGAATGAAAACAATCACCAAAGCCTACTGGTCTTAAACAAAAACCCCAAAGAATTTTTGCACCACTCTCAATGAATTGGTCAATGGATATTAAATAAAACAAATCCAATCTTTTAAAGCTAAGCTCATAAAATCAATGCATTTTATAAAGCAAAACTATTGTGTGTGAAATCTTGCTTTGTTATTTTGCTGAAAAGCTGAGACACAATTTGTTGGGCTCAGATGTTGGTATAAATCGCATAGCAAGTGCAGCCACAGCATGCAACAAGCCTTATTAAATTTAAAGCTACATTCCCAGGTTTCTGGTTCAGATACATGAAAATACTTCAGAACCTGCCCTTTCAGCATTCTGGGCTAGACTGCTGTAAGTGAGACAATACAGTTAAAATGGGCTCTGTCTGAGCAGAGTATAAGGGATGGGAAGTGATTTACATGATGTTTGTTTTTAAAGAAGAAATGCTGAAATCTGAGTAATTTAGGAAGATTATAGTTTAGGATCCTTAGGATATCACATACAATGCAACTGAATGTGATAGTAATGCTAATGATTGCTTCCTTGGTATTGTAAATAGCTCCTGTTTCTGTAGTGTATGGGATCATTTAATTGTTTTGTTGATCAATAATTGCTGACAGAATAGACTCTCAAAGTTATTGCAATCCAGTAAATTGGGGTTTTTTTTCCAGGTCAATGGATAAGAACATGGTCATGGATCACATTGTCTACTAACCGAAGCAATATATACAGGTAATGGTTACAACTTAATAACTAATGGCTAAGAGTGGGGGAAAGCGTGTGCCTAATAACTGCAGATCAACTGTTTTTCACTGTCAGGGAGTGATGCATTAACTACTTACAGTGGTATATGTCTCAGTAAGTTCAGTGTCAGATTCTAGCTGATAATTGCCCCATAGTATGTGATATTGTGTTTCAGCTCAGAAGCATAGAACAGAACTGAACATTCGAGTAAGCAGTTTTCAAAATGAAACAACACATTTTAAACTCACCAGTTAGTCAAAAATTATCTTCCTATTAATTGATTAAATTAAATTAATTCTATCCAATTCAAATAAATGTATTTAACCAAAACCTCAATAAAGGTGCCTTTTTAAGACAATGAATTATGAGAATATACAATAAGCAAAAGCTACCACTCAGAAAGAAAAGTGACCTGATATAGTATTTGAGCCACACATCTATGAATACTCCCCAATTTCAGATTCCTCAGTTTCAGGTGATGAGTAAATATTTAGAGAAATAAGGAAAGACAAATAACTAGGCAAATGTTAGTAAATGAAGCTGTAATCTTTAGCTCTAACATCTATAATTGAAGGTATAGCTGTTCTGGGAAATAACAAAAATTTGGAAAATAAATCCAAGATCAAATGTTAGGCAGTGATTGTATATTTTCATATCAAAATTTTCTTCTATCAGTACTCTTAGACACCTTTTTAATCCAAAAAAATGTACTTAAATACAAATTTTATATAATCAGATCTTAAAGGACCTGTTAAATTCCTGTAAAAAAGATTGATGTATACTTCTTGTAACCTACTTTTCAAGAATAACAGAATCTTTTGGTTATCCATCCACATCAGACAAAATGGAGAAGGCACTACAAGCTATTCAGTGCTACCAGAGCACTGAATGTGGAAAGTATATCCTTCACATTTCTGTGAACAATTCTAGATACATACACATATATCAATGTATTCATGCTATCAAACACCATATACATTACAGAAATCAACAATTTAACAAATTAACAATTTAAGCTATGCAAAATGGTTGGGATGCAAAAAGGAACAAGTGTTTTTATGGACATTTAATGGTTCTATAGGAAATACAATCTTACTGAGAAAAATTATAGCAAAGTATTAGTATATAAATTACTAAGGAACCCTGTAGGGTTCTTTGCTTCATGAAAAGAGAAAGATGAACTCATTAAGTATAGCAAGATTGCCAAATGTTGTATAACAACAAAATGGAAGGATAATGAGGCACCTGCTGGTGATACAACAACATACTAGCAGGCTGATTAATGTATATAGGGTGTATTTAGTCCACTTGAACTCTAGCTGGAGCTGCATGAGTTACTCATATCCTGACTGTATGTCTGCTATTGCAAAGCTGTTAGTTGATGCTAGTTACAAATTGTGTCATCTTGGTGAACTATTGAAAACCGCTCCTCTTTCAATAGAAAGCAGAAATGGTAAAACTAGCTAATTATGCAAGAGGTGGACAACAACATCAAGATAAATTAACTGTAAATTGGGTAATGTTTATTCAACAATGAAATAATGAACAATGATTTTCTGCAACCCTTTGTTCACTTGACTCTGGTGTAATAGCATGTATTTTAAGTGTCATACCTTGTTCAAATGTGTACATTAAATGCCATCACCAGTCAATCACCTAATAGGTGATCAACATTACTAATTAAACATATAAAACTTGTTAAATAATTCATTGGTAGAGTTTACTTGGGTTAGTTGTGCCCATGATCCTTCAAAGTTTGTCCCATCATTTATATATCTACTAGCCACATGTTGTCTAACCTTATGGGTTAAGAGAAAACTACTCCATCAACTATATGCCAGCCCTTCAAATACCTGAAGATGGCTATCATGTCTCCTCCCCAGGCTGAACATATCCAGATCTTGCATCCTTTCTTCACAGGACTTGGTCCTCATATTCCTTTCCACATTCATCTTGGACATGTTCCAGCTTGTCAACATCCTTCTTAAACTGTAGTGCCCAACTCTGAACACCATACTCCAAATGAGGTCTAACCAAGCCTCCCTCCGACGACAATCATTACAAATCCGCCCAACCTACTGGGCCTTCAGTATGAGTTGATTAATGTTCTCCCCAGTATCCTATCATTCTACAATATTAGATTCAAGTGGGTAGCCATATTGGTCTGAAATAGCACAACCAAATCAGAATCCAGTGGCACCTTTAAGACCAACAAAGATTTATTCAAGGAAGAGTGCTTGCACTCAAAAGCATTGAATAAAATTTTTTTCGTCTTAAAGGACTCTGATTTGGTTGTGCTACAATATTGTTTATTGTTATCACCACATTATTATTAAATAAGATATGCAGAGGCTGCCCCAGCTCCGCCCATGTTCTCCGAGTTGAAAGAGGCCAGGGCAACTTACTTTCGTCAGGGCATGATCTGAGGCTGGCGTCTCTTCCACCCAGCAAACTTCTGAAACTGGCAGAGAGTTGGAGGTGGAGAGCTGACTCCTTGTTAAGCCCTTCGCGGTTGAAGGCTGTCTTCTGATTGGAGCTAAGGTACCAAGGTGAGTAATTCTTGGACAAGGGCCACCACTTACTCTTGAGTAAACATTTTTAGGGCAGAGGCATTTCCTCAGCACCCTGGATCCCAGAGGACCAGCAGGGGGCTGTTTCTGGGGGCCATTCCACACGAGTTCAAAGTAGCAGAAGGCTTGCAAATGGTAAACGCTACTAATTTGCCATTCCGCATGACGTCGCACACAATCTGCAACAGTTCTGCAACACTAGCGCTAAAATCGCTTCATTGTAGCAATTTCCGGTGAATCCAGAAAAGTGGATTCACCCTCAAAAAATCACTACACTCCTGCCAACAACCTGCAACACTTGTGAAAAAGGCCTGTGCATTTTCAATGTAGAGGCTGCAACAAAGTCCCTCTCCCTGGCTCTCTCCTCCGAACTTCCGCGAAGCGATCGCTATTTTTTTCCCTTGGAGCGAGCGGGGAAAGCAAAGAACCAGCAAGGCTTCATTCACCCAGCGAGGCTTCTCCGGCTACAGTCCCTTCACAGAAGTGCTTTAAAGCTCCCCTAAATTACCAAGCACAACACAGCCCCCTGTTTGCAAGTTCCTTTTATTTTCGGCTGAAAATCGCACCCCTGCAGGTGGGGGTCACTCAGGGAAGCTTGGTAACGATGACTTGCCAGCTCACATGCCAGCTAGTTGTAATGAATCAATGCCTATTCGTTGCAACTGTGTGTTTGTTTTTTTTAAACCTGTGCTTAAAAAGAAAGGGGCTTTTCGGGAGCATGATAACAACTGCCCATTGGCTGTTCATTTGATTGACGGCCAGGGACGGGAACAAGCACAGAAATAATCGCTTCCTTTCTAGCGATTTTTGCGAGACCGGAAACCTGTGGGGAACGAATGAGACGCTACTGGATTCCACTAGGTATGCGCAGGTATGCGGAACGCCGAGATTCCATTATTTAAAATAGCGTTTCCGCTTTGTGAAACCAATTGGTGACATTGGTCCTTGTGCGGAAAGGCCCTGAGCCTTCTTCAGCCCTCTAGCTCTTGAAGGCATGCAGAGTCAAGGCAGGCATTGTTATGCTCAGCTTAGCTCTAATGCAAATAGGAAAGAGGCACCAACTTTCTCTTCAAAACAAGTATTTACAAAGCTGCTATGCATTCCTGGAAGCAATGAGGTGAATTTAATGATGATTTCATCAGTGTTATGAAACATATTTGGCAAACTAGACATATTAGGATACGAGTCCCCCCCCCCACCCCATGGAAGCAACAATCAAGGCTCCAAGAAGAAGAACCATATGGGATCTGGCTCTCCACAAACCTGAAAGCAGAGGCTGGGGAGAAGCAGCCTGGGGGGTTCTGTGAGGCTGGACCCTACAATGATTTTTGCTTTGAGGCTAGCATTGCTGACGCTGATGGCAGCTTGCCATTTATAACATGTAAATGTATAAACAAACTTTCCCAAAAGATCTATCGCTGATCAAGTTAGAAATCTAGAGAACAATCCTAAGAATGCCCATATAGAACCCTACTCAGCTCTATACAATATGGCTTAATCTTATGAAAGGATGGACCAAATAAGCCATATGTATTCGGAACAAGCTCAAATAATAGTATATTGTTATCACAACTGCAATATGAGTACTAGCAGTAGAAGATGCTGCTCCCACCAGATTCTAGATGGCCAGTTTTTATGTAGAATCATAGAATCATAGAGTTGGAAGGGACCTCATGGGTCATCTAGTCCAACCCCCTGCACTATGCAGGACACTCACATCCCAATTGCTCATCTACTGTAACCTGCCACCCCTTTGCCTTCACAGAATCAGCCTCTCCATCAGATGGCTATCTAGCCTCTGTTTAAGAATTTCCAGAGATGGAGAACCCACCACTTCCCGAGGAAGCCTGTTCCACTGAGAAACTGCTCTGTCAGGCACTTCTTCCAGAGGCTTAGATAAAATTTCTTTTGAATTAATTTCATCCTATTCTTTCTGGTCTGTCCCTCTGGGGCAAGAAAGAACAATTCTGCTCCATCCTCCATATGGCACCCTTTTAAATACTTGAAGATGGCTATCAGATCCCCTCTCAGTCGTCTCCTCTCTAGGCTAAACAGACCAAGCTCCCCCAACCTTTCTTCATATGTCTTGGTCTCCAAACCCCTCACATCTTTGTTGCCCTCCTCTGGACACATTCCAGTTTGTCAGCATGCCTCTTCAACTGGGGTGCCCAAAACTGAACACAGTGAGACCGAACCAGACCAGAGTAAAGCAGTACCATCACCTCCCGTGATCTGGACACGATATTCCGTTTGATACAGCCCCAAATCCCATTTACCTTTTTAGCCACTGAGTCACACTGCTGACTCATATTCAATATATGGTCTACTAAGACTCCTAGATCCTTTTCGCACATGCTCCTGCCAAGACAAGTCTCCCCCCATCTTATATTGGTGTATTTGGGTTTTCCTACCTAAATGTGATCTCATAGATGTATTTTTTTGATATTAGTAAGAAGTACAGGGAAAATAGCAGCAAAGCTGATACACCATTTACTTACAGTAGCTTGCACCACTCACCAGACCTCCACAATTTATTGTCAGGGTCCTTACAAACCACACTACTAAACCTGCAAATGGCACACAAATATTTTTGAGCAATGCCACTGGATTTAAATTTTCAAATTTTAAAAATGTAATAACTGTTAAGTACCATTAGTCTCCAGTTGTGTTTTCTACATTTGTTTTTGTTATTTTAATCATGTTCTGCCCTATTATTCCTTGATGTTGGACATTCAAGAATAAACGTTTAAAAACGGCTCAACTACACTGCAATCATACAACATCATTTCTTATGATGCCATTTTTCCAAAGTTTTAAACAGACTTTAAAATAAATAGTGAATATAAGGAAGCATAGCAAATTAGTATTCAATGCGTGGCCTAGGAGGTGGCAAGAACTATCTTGAAACTATCAAGTCTTGTATTTAAACTTTGAAATTAAATGTAGTAAATAGTCTTTAAGAGATTTAAAATTTGAGGCCTGATGATTCACACCAAATGAAGTATTTAATCTAGCATTGTTTATTTTACTGTGGCCAATGAGATATCCCTGGAAGACCTGTAAATATAGTATGGGGAAAAGAAATATATCGAGAGAAAATAAATACCTGTTGTTGGACAACAAGTAGGACAACAATGAGTATTTATTTTCCTCTGAATATGGAATGTCCATATAACCCTCACAGTAATGATCACTGATGGATCTATGCTCCATTAAATTCTATAATATACAACATCTTATGCAAGTCACAACTTTTTGTTTTATGAACCCATGATTATGCAAAATTCTGCTACAATGTTGAAGACACTTCACTTGCAGGAGGGCATGTTGGGCTAAGTACGACACGCACACATTTTTGTTGGCTTTTAAAAAGGCCACAGCTTTATTGGCATATCAGAGAGTTGGCCTGGCATGGGAGAGGGAGCCTGCATATGTGATCGACAGACCATGAGAACCCTGACCACAGTGGCACCATGGGAGCCACCCAGTTCCACCACTGGGAACATGGCTCCCCTTGCAGCTGGGTCCCATCCAAGGGAGATGTACCCACCTGGGGTGCCAAATAGAGGCGCAAACCTCCACTGGACCCACCCCAGGCCACCTGGCCCTGCAAGCCCATTTGCCTTCCCCTGCTGGGTTGGTCCTGCTCACAGCCAGCCACCCCTTATGGGGGCCCCTAACCATGGGGAGTTTGATGCCCCTAACCAAACTCCCCCCAAAATAGGCTCCATCCCATGCCAAAAACCACCCTCCCAGCTGTGACAAATTCATACAAGAAAACTTGGCTAAGTTGAAATAACTCAACACAAGCAGTATATAACAGGGTGGGTGGGAAGCTGCTCCGCTCGGCTGCCACAGGGGAAAAGAGAGCTGGGCTCCTGCACGTGGTGCCCTTATAAGGGCACCATGAGCCCCCCCTCCCCTCTGCAAGTTGCTTTGCACGCCATGCCTGCCCACCCCGCTGCTGGAGCAGCACTGGGAGCATGTCTCCCTTGCGCCTGTTCCTCCATAGCATCAATGGTGGGCTCCAGGTAAGTCTGTGCCGCATTTATCTTCAACTATGAAAATGATATGTAGTATTTGTTCCTGAATTTAAAAAATCACAGATATTTCTTGCTTTCCCTAGGTAACATGGGTCATACTTATGTTTCCTTTCTATTACTGAAGATGTTATAGAAGATTTTATGAAAGATACTGGAAACTTGTTATTTAATAAGATGCAAGGATAGATCCATGAAAAGAAATTAGCCCTAGTTTAGAGAGATGAGTTCCTGTGCATGTGTTTCCAAAGGAGTATCTACTTCCTATGCATTTATTACCTATATATACAGTTGAACAATCTGATTGTATTTCAGTGTAGTGACCAGCACTATATGCAACATCTTTTTGTCCTTGCTGTACTTATTAAACACATGAAAACTTTGTGTGCGTGGATTGTTTTGTCTGGATTGTAGTAAAGAAAGCAAAGATGAGAGATTTTAACAAACGATAAAGAATTCTAGACAACTTACTTTTTGTAACCACTCCTTCAAGGCGGATAATATTTGGGTGGTCAAACTGTCCCATAATACTAGCTTCTCGCAGGAAATCTCGTCTCTGTCTGTCCACATAGCCCCCTTTCAATGTTTTTATGGCAACAGGAATCTCCCTCTTCCCAGGTGTCTTCAGGCGACCACTGCACACTTCTCCAAATTCACCTTAAGTGGAAAGCAGGAATTATCAGATTGACAGAAATTTATATTTGGGGGAAAATGGTTATTGCATATGCAATTGTTCTGATGCATAAACACACATGCATAGACAGCATAATTTATGGCATTAAGAGTACTATCTCCAAAATATGGATGGAGGATAAACAAAATTCTATCACACTGACCTGGAGGGCTCAGACTAGCCCAATCTTGTGAAATTGCAGTTAGCTAAGCAGGATCAGCCCTCATTAGTATTTGGATGGGTGACCAACAAAAAAAACAATGGTTGCAAATAATGGCAAACTACCTCTGAACATCTCTTGCCTTGAAAACACTAAAGAGTAGTCATAAATCTAATGTGACTTGACAACAGTTTCTATCACCACCATTAAAAGTGTATGGCCCACACTTTCTCCTTCATTGATGAATTCTCTTACAAAACAATTAAAAAAATTAAAAGCACCATCAAAACTAGTATCAAACACTTCAGAAAGGTTCATAGTGGAGTCAGAGGACAGATACTGTCAGAGGTCTGCCTAAAAAGCTCAGCTTCATAGGATTTCTTGAAGGTCAAAAGAGAAGTTCTGAAAAGTCGTTTTAGGAGTTACTTAAGAACAGAGGAAGCCCACAACTTGGCTGAGGCAGTTTTCTTCCATCTATGTGGTGTCAGAAGGTGTTGGTAGGAACACAGTTGTGGACGACACCCAGCTCTGCTTCCTAATGGATGGCCGGATAGATACCCCTTCGGATACATTCGCCAGTTGTTTGGAAGCAGTGGCTGGATGGCTCAGGCAGAGTTATCTGAAACTCAATCCCTCCAAGATGAAGATTCTGTGGCTGGGTAAAAGGGGGCTGAATCAGGAAATGCGCCTCCTGTACCTGGACGGGGTGCAATTAACACCAGCCCCGGTTGCCAGGAATTTGGGTGTGACCTTCAATGCCTTCCTTTGCATGGAGGCTCAGATCACGAAAGTAGCCCAAATGGTGTTTTTTCATCTGCGCCAAGTGCAGTTATTAGTGGCCTACCTGCCTCCAGAACACTTAGCTACAGTGATCCATGCAATGGTCACTTCCAGGTTAGACTTCTGTAACTCGCTCTATGTGGGTCTGCACTTGGCTTTGATCTGGTACAAAATGCGGTTGCAAGGTTCCTCACTGGGACATCTTGGAGGACCCATATTCAGCTAGTGCTCCATCATCTGCACTAGTTACTAGTCTGTTTCTGGAACAAGTTTAAGGTATTGGTTTTGACCTTTAAGGCTATACGTGGCCTGGGGCCTATCTATCTGTGGGACTGCTTATCTGGTTATGCCCCCCCCCACAGAGCATTATGCTCTGCGGGTATGAATCTGCCAGCTGGCTTGTGCCCCCGGGATGTTTGCCTGGTCTTGACCTGAGCCGGGACTTTTTTGGCCCTGGCCCCAACCTGGTGGAATAAACTCCTTGAAGAGCTAAGGGTCCTGTCAGAGCTGTCAGCTTTCTGCAGGGCCTGCAGGATGGAGCTCTTCTGCCAGGCATACAGCTGAGGCCAGGGCAGCATCCCTGGTGTTACCATCTGAGACCAACAAAGATCAGCTAGGATCCTCGCTCCCAGTTTCTTGACCTACATGCTGAATGGAGGGAGAAGGTTGATGTTTTATGGTTCACCATCTTGTTCTAGTGATGTTAATTATATTTTAAGGGTATTTGGGGGGATTTTATTGTGTTTTATCGATTCTTGTAAACTGCCATGAGACATCCATGAGCAGTGGTATATAAATACATGCATAAATAAATAAAATAATTATAAATATGTTATCCTTCAAACATAAGGGCCCCAGGCCATGCAAGCCTTTAAAAGCAAGAAACATTCATCTTAAAGTGAACTCACAAAGAAGTAGGAAGCCAATAAAAATGTTCTGGAAGAACTACTATTTCTTCCAATAATCTAGTTCCAGCTCAAATTGAACTGACACATTTTGCATCAATTTGCAGGTTCTGAGTTCTTTTTAAGGGTATGCCCATTTTTATTTATTTATTGGAACATTTATAACCCACCTTTCTTTGTTGTGCAATAGTTTAAAAATTCAGTTTAAAATAAACTAACAAATCCCATCTGTCTCCCTTTAAGCTTCCATTTTGACTTCAAGCCTCCATTTTGTTGACTTTTCTCTTTAAGTATGTGACAAAGACCAATTCTCCACTGCCATGAAGACCAGAAAACAAATGCTGGGACATCTTCAAGAAAAAATGGCAGAGCAGACAGAGAGATTATAAGATTGGGCACCATTCTTGCTTGCTTGAATCATGCTCACTGGCAATAATAGCTGCCTCAGAGAGAGAAGATCCTATCACTTTACTTAACCATCATACCATTAATCAGGATTTAGCAATAATTAATCTGAGCACTTCAGTACAAAGGATTCAGCCACCTTAGCATTTGGGCTTAAGAAAGAACTAAAATCTACATTACCACATTTCCAATAGAAACACATCACAAAGAGAAACCTAATTTGGGACTATGGAATTTCCTACTATAGATACCAGTGCAGTGATTGGTAACACATATCTGTGACCATTGTATTATACTGATTACAAAGATGACCATAAGAATAAAAAGACTGCTACATCACACTTTTATCACCCAATTTAAATTCTGCGGAGATGCTTTGTAAATGTAATTTACATCATGAAAACTTCCATTTGCTATTGTGGAGTGTTAAGGGTGAATTCACTATGGCAAAATGTCATCAGGTGAAGTTGGGGTTGATTCTGAACTTTTTTCAGATGTCTTTGGAATTTATTATAAATCTGCATAGTATGAGAAGTAATTAGGCTGAGAAAAAGAAAGCTGAATCTGCATATGTAATGAAGCAATCACAGAGCGTTTTACAAAACCTGAAGTCGGATACATTCAGTCTGTGTCCCATGATGAGATGTTATTTTCACCTTTGCTGAATGCCAAGAGAGTCACGTTTTAAGCAATGTAGTTTGTGCTCAAATTGCAATAGTTACAAAGTGTTTTATTGGTTCAGGGATTTATCAGTATCATAGTTCTCCTACTACATCTAGCCAAACAAGTAAGGGTTTGAATAAAATAATCCTAACTCCCCACTTGCCCTCACCTGGATAGTCTAGGTCAGTGATGGCAAACCTTTTAGAGACGGAGTGCCCAAACTGCAACCAAAAGTACACTTATTTATCGCAAAGTGCCAACATGGCCATTTCACCTGAATACTGAGGGTTTAGTTTAGAAAAAACAACCCAAACATTAACATCTTCCATCTTAAAAGAAAAACACAATAACAGAGCCCTTTGTTGTTGGGCCATTTATGTTTAGGTTTTGTTTCCCCCCCTTTTTTTCTGCACCTTTCCCTTCACTCCATTGAGGGGAGGCAGCGAGGCCAGGTTTGTGTGTGGGTGGGCAGTGGTGTGTGATGTCTCGGGCAGGGTCTGCCCCAGCTTTGTTCTCTCTGTGCTCCGTTCGGCACAGCCTTCTCGCTCCCACCAGCCTAGCTGAGTGACCTGAGCCAGCCAATCACACAGAACATGTAGGAAGAGTCCTCCCCATCCTCTGGGTGCTGGGAAGCTGGACCTTGTGCAGCCTGACTCAGCAAACTCTGCAGTGGGGTGACAGCGCGTGTGCCCACAGAGAGGGCTCTGAGTGCCGTTTCTGGCATGCTTGCCATAGGTTTACCACCACAGTTCTAGGTGAACCCTGATCTCATTAAAACTTTAAGGCTAAGCAGAATTCAGCCTGGTAACTATTTGGAGGGGAATCCTCCAAGGCAGCCGTCTCCAACCCCTGGGACGGGGACCGGTACAGGGCCGTGGCTCCCTTGTCCTCCTCCCTGGTTGCTGCCTCAAGGGCTGCCCTGCCATTCTGCTGCCAACTCACCTTTGGTGCTCTCCGGTGGCCACCATGGCTGGGGCTCCCCCTCGGCATGGCACTGCACAGCTGCTGCTGACAGTGCCCGCTGTGGGTGGCAGGAAGCCAGGGGCACCGGCAGGAAAGCAAGTGGAGCAGGGGCTCAGGCGGTGTCGGCGTCCCTCAGCAAAAGGCTACCCCTCCTCCCGGGCCTCAGTAAAATTGTCAATCCTTGACCAGTCCCCAGTGATAAAATGGTTTGGGACCACTGCTCCAAGGAATACCAGGGTCCCTATGCAGATGCAGGAAATGGTAAACTACTTCTAAATGTCTCTTGCATAAAAATCCTATGGACTCACCATAAGGCTAAAATTCCATGGCAAAACCCACAAAATAACTCTTCCTGAGATAATGTTCTAAATCTATATGCAGTCATTTTTTTCTTGAGAAACCAAATATGGATAAGAGTCTAATAAGACTGAGATCACACTTCTGAATCGAAGGCTGACAACGGTAGGACAAAAAAGCTTTGCATGTCAATGATCCTGTATTTAATCCCTAGCGTCACTACTTAAACGGATCAGGTAGGAGGTGACGTGAAAAACCTTTGCCTGAGATCTTGGAAACATGCTGCCAGTACAGTAAATATTGACCTTTGTAGACCAATGGTAAGATTAAGGCAGCATTTCCCACCACCACAATATCAACAGGATGTTTGTAACTGCAGGGTTAACATACATCAGGCTTTCCCTATCTAGAAATTGTGTTTGAGAGACACTACATAGTCAGGAGACAAAAAGGGGGGGGGGGGAGGATCCAATTTCCTCTGCAACTTATATAGCTGGAAGGGGTTGAATACATGTCAGAGCTCCTGTGTTTTACTCCTCTTAAGGACCATCTTTAGGCAGCAAAGGCCAAGGTGAATGCTGGATCTAGTTTTGTAGTTTGCAAGGATAGTAAGAATCACAAGCAGTTTTAAAATCCCGGCCAAGTAGCACTCCCACTCTCCTATATTATAACACGATATAACAGGAGAAAAGAAGATGAAGAAGAGTTGGTTTTTATATGCTGCTTTTCTCTACCCAAAGGAGGCTCAAAGCGCCTTACATTCACCTTCTTTTTCCTCTCCCCACAACAGACATCCTGTGAGGTGGGTAAGCCTGAGAGAGCCCTGATATCACTGCTCGGTCAGAACAGCTTGATCAGTGCCATGGCTCGATCAGCTGGCTGCATATGGGGGAGTGCAGAATTGAACCTGGAGTGCCAGATTAGAAGTCCGCACTCCTAACCACTACACCAAACTGGCTCTGGATCTTCATGTTGGATACTCTGGTGCCTAGAAGTTTGAATTAAGCAGTTGCTTGGATGTGTGGATGATGGACTTTTTCATACAATCATAGGATCATAGAGTTGGAAGGGACCTCCAGGGTCACGTAGTCCTGCCCCCTGCACAATGCAGGACACTCACAACTAACCTGCCTTCCCACAGTGACCCCGATTTCATGCCCAGTTGATCCCCCCCAACCAAAAATCTCCAAAATCCATCCTGGCTGAAGGAAATTTTGAACTGAGACATGCAAGTCAGATGATATAATTTACTTTTCCCAGGTGTTGTTTGGGAGAATTGCCTCTGGGTCATCCCCCCTTTCTTTCTCCTGTTGCATCACATTTTTCCACCCCCACATTTCCCATATATTTGGGGCGGGGTGGACTATTATGGTGCTGAGTCTTTTCTAGGGGTACGTGAACACTCTATTGGAGCTTTGAACATTGCAGATTGGATCTAAGATGGTAAGTATTGTACCATTTAGGTTTTTTCAGAAGGCTACATATTGTTTTCCTAAAATACATAGGAAACTTTTACATTTGCAATTGTTTAGTTACATCTTTTATACGTATTTTAGATCCATGGCCAAATAAAATGTTTTACACCTTGATGAGTTGCCCATGTTGTTTCTTAAGAATACTTCACACCACTTATTCAACAGGTGCATATTTCAGTGTGAGTAAGGCAGCTATCAAATTTGTTCAATTTATTTCAAAGTATTTAAATTATTATGTTTCCTAGCAGATGTATAAATAATTACTTTTGTCTTTTTTTTACTCCATCTTCATTTCAGGTCCATTCTGTGTATGATTAGTTTTATATATATTTATAATTGATGGTGTTCTCAGTTTGAATTACACCACTGCCTGATTGCCAAAATGTGTTTGGCATTGGATTTTGCACATATGTGACCTGAACTTAACTTGGGGTGCTTTTGCCACCATGGGGGATGTGTGGCGGGAGAAGGATGCAGCGTCTGGACTTGTGAGCCCAGTGTCTGCATCCCCCAAGTGTGTGCAGCCAGCAGGTGCACATTGGCACAAAAAGGAGGGGCAGGGCCAAATGCCCACCTTTATAAGGGAGCACCCAGTGAAGCACTGTCTCTTCCCCACCTTGGAGCAACTGTTGAAGCATCTTCAGCGAGCTCAGCAGGGAAGAGGCATCTATTAGAGATGGCGAGGCTCTGGGGTGTTCCTTCTTTAAAGCAGTGGCGATGGGAAGCCTTTTAGCAAGGCAGCAGCAGTGCCCGTATAAAACAGTCTACCTTATCTTAAAAAAGCAAAAGGAGAGAAAAAAAATGAAAAGGGGAAACTCCAGAGCCTCACCAAGAAAGCAGCTGGTTAGGGACACCCCACCCCCCGACACACACGTCTCTCCCTTCAGACTCTCATCCGGGCTTATTAAAAAAAAACAACAACAACAACAGCCAAATGTGTTTTTGAGATCGGGGGTAAGGGGAGGGGAGAGGGAGGGAGGCGGTTGTTAATTTCAAGGTGCTCCAGGTCTTCATTTGGGTTGCTGTGGCACTGGAGCAGATTTAACAGGCAGGGGCCACCCAGGTGATAGCCCACGTCTTGTAAACCTTTTTAAAAAAGGAAAATCTGCCATCAAATAGCTACTGCCAAAAAACAAACAAACAAACAAAAACTCAGGTAAGAGGGACTGACACTTGGAACATCATGGCACCTAAAAGGAGTGCACAGTCAGGTAGAAGACAAAGGCCCTGCCATGAGGCGGTCCCAAGGAGTGCTGGGGGAAGACAGGCAGAAACCGTAGCAGAGGCAAAGTTGCAACATCTGCCTCTGCACCCTACCCATACAGTACCAGGGGGCAAGTAAAAGGGCAGCAGTCGAGAATGAATATTTGGTTAGATGATCTGTGTACAGCAGTGTTGGTGTGGCTGCAGGGTGAGCGTTGGTGGGAGTGCGTGGGAAAATACCCCTTCCCCCAGGTTCAGTGGCAGGTTTAGGCATGGGAGGATTGGTTGGGGGGATGGCCAAACTTGTGCGCTGGCCTCCTCAAGGTATGGGGGTTCCCATAAGGAGCTGTGAGGATATGGGCCAGGATGTGGCTCACATTTCTGGGTGGCTGGGGGAACCCAACAGATGCCCAGGGGCCTCCTCTGGTGAGATAGCAGGCCTTTGAGGTGCCCTGTGAGCCTGGAGGCATTTTTTATTGGAAGCGATATTGATGCACTGGCAGGATGCTGGAATGGCCCCTGATTTTTCCCATTTTCTTCTACCTGTGCTTCAGGCTCCATCTGTCAATAGAAAGAGCTTTGGGGAGGTAATAAATAATGGCATTATAATAATCAGAAAGAACAAAGGTAGCAGTGATTCAGGAGGGCATCTATGTAAAGGGGATAGGCTTGTAGTCTACTGTTTATTTATAATACTCTTAATTACATTGTCTTCTACTTTTGTAATTCCATTTTACATTGTTTATGATGTATCATGTCTGACATTTGTTTTGCATAGTTATCAAATTTTTGTAATCCTGCTCACATTGCATTGTTTATTGGATCTGATGCTACCCGATTGCATCATTTTATATTGTATAATCTGCTATGCATTTCAACTGCTAAGGTGGACTGAAAATAAAGCAAACAAACAAAAAATCAAGGTACTGAACATTACTTCAAAGTGTGATTATTTTTACCTGCCCCAATAACTCTCTCAATACGAATTCGGGAAGGATCTATCTCCTTTGCAAACTCATGGACAGCAAGTGATGGGTCCTCATAGGTATCTGGATCAATATATGTTTTGGTTCCTGGAAATCGCACTGCAAAAGCAAAAGGATAATAAAAATAATCTAGTTGACCTGCACATGCACACAATAAAAACATAGTAGCAATCTACAGATGAGTAAGTCTATGCGAAATTTAACGTTTAAGAAATTCAGCTATTATAATTGTAATGTGAATTCCCTTGTGGATTCGTTGACATGCGTTTCCATTAAAAAAAAAAGCAATGAATGGCCTTTACTTTTGAGTAAACATTCATAGGAGTGGACTGCACAGAATGAAAATATAACAGAGAATATCCTCCTGTCTCCTCACATTTGTTCTTCAGGGGAAGGAATAGCACTGTGTAAATGTTAGCAATGAGACAGAAATTGCAAGTCAAATGATAAACATTAATTTTTACCAAACAAGCATGATATAGTTCCCAGAGGCAAAAGCTGGAAAGTTCAGAGAAAAACACATAATGAGGAGCAGGTGGAAATTCACAAACACATCATCAGTGCTGATGAAATGCATTCATTTATCTTGAAGTGCAAAAGAAGGTCTTTTTCTTCAGGCAAGCTCTCTGGAAATAATGCAGGTTTCAAAACTAACCAAAGTTCTTTGATAAACTTTGGAAGCTCTGATACGTGTATCCCTGTGTTCATTGGACTCGCCTAAAGCACTTCAATATTGGTGATATAATAAGCAGATTATAGTTGCTCCCTCAACATTGAGCAATTAGCCCTGGAGCTCTGTGTTCCCATGGAAAGGAGCTTGAATCAATTTTTTAAAAAAGAATTCTTGCTCTCTCTAATCATTGAAATCCCATGGGTCTGCTTCTACAATTCCAAAATGAAGCAAAACACATTAAATAAACTGACTAGTCTCTATTCGGAGGTGAAACATCACTAATAGCTTTGCTTACAGTGTCCATTCTGCAAATGAGCTCTTCGTTTTTCTTCTGACTTCATTTTTGCTTTTATATACCACTGGCACCTTCAAGGGGGAAAAACAGTATTTTACTTCTTCAAATGGCACAGAATTAATTTTAATTCGTCTTCTGATTAATTTGGGCAGCTAGAGGAACTGCAAAAAATGCAGCTGGCATGAAATGAAGTACATGTAAAATTAAAGTGGATCTGGTAGACTTCAGATTCAATAAATACTTCTATAACAGTACTTTAAATATTATATCATGTGGGTAGCCCAGGCTGGCCCAGTCTTGTCAGATATTGGAAGTGAAGGTTGGCCCTGGAAAGTACTTTGATGGGAAACTTCCAAGAAATGACAGGGTCATGATCCAGAGGCAGGCAATGGCAAACCACCTCTGAATGTTCCGTGCCTTGAAAACCCTATGGGATCACCGTAAGTCATACAATCATAGAATAATAGAGTTGGAATGGACCTCCTGGGTCATGTAGGCCAACCTCCTGCACTATGAAGGACACTCACATCCCTATCGCTCATCTACTGTAACCTGCCACCCCTCCGTCTCCTGCCTCTCCGTCAGATGGCTATCTAGCCTCTGTTTTAAAATTTCCAAAGATGGAGAACCCACCACCTCCCAAGGAAACCTGTTCCACTGAGAAACCACTCTGTCAGGAACTTCTTCCAGATGTTTAGACAAAATTTCTTTTCAATTAATTTCATCCCATTGGTTTTGGTTTGTCCCTCTGGGGCAAGAGAGAACAACTCTGCTCCTTCCTCTATATGGCACCCTTTTAAATACTTGAAGATGGTTATCAAATCAGTTGTCTTCTCTCTAAGCTCAGTCGTCTCCTCTCTAGGCTAAACAGACCAAGCTCCCCCAACCTTTCTTCATATGTCTTGGTCTCCAAACCCCTCACCATCTTTGTTGCCCTCCTCTGGACATGCTCCAGTTTGTCTACATCCCTCTTCAACTGGAGTGCCTAAAATTGAACACAGTAGTCCAAGTGAGGCTGAACCAGAGCAGAGTACAGCTGTACCATTACCCGATTTGGACACGATACTCCATTTGATACAGCCCAAAATCCCATTTGCCTTTTTAGCCAGAGTCACACTGCTGACTCTTGTTCAATGTATGGTCTACTAAGACAGTGATCCCCAACCTTTTTATCACTGGGGACCACTCAACGCTTGACAATTTTACTGAGGCCCGGTGGGGGGGTGGGTAGTTTACTCCTCTACTCTCAACCACTGCCCTAACGCTCTCTGAGCCAAAGGATAGTGTCTGGGTGGCAGGTTAACATGGATAGAGAGGTTGTCGAGAGGCATTTAGCTGCACTGGATGAGTTCAAATCCCCTGGACCAGATGAAATGCACCCGAGAGTACTCAAAGAACTTTCCAGAGAACTTGCACAGCCCTTGTCCATTATCTTCGGAACCTCTTTAAGGACTGGAGATGTCCCGGAGGACTGGAAAAGAGCAAACGTTATTCCGATCTTCAAAAAAGGGAGGAAGGATGACCCGGGAAACTACAGACCAGTGAGTCTGACCTCTGTTGTGGGGAAGATAATGGAGCAGATATTAAAGGGAGCGATCTGCAAACATCTGGAGGACAATTTGGTGATCCAAGGAAGTCAGCATGGATTTGTCTCCAACAGGTCCTGCCAGACCAACCTAGTTTCCTTTTTTGACCAAGTAACAGGTTTGCTGGATCGGGGAAATTTGGTTGATGTCATTTACTTGGATTTTAGTAAAGCTTTTGACAAGGTTCCCCATGATGTTCTGATGGATAAGTTGAAGGACTGCAATCTGGATTTTCAGATCGTTAGGTGGATAGGGAATTGGTTAGAGAACCGCACTCAAAGAGTTGTTGTCAATGGTGTTTCATCAGACTGGAGAGAGGTGAGTAGCGGGGTACCTCAGGGCTCGGTGCTCGGCCCTGTACTTTTTAACATATTTATTAATGATCTAGATGAGGGGGTGGAGGGACTACTCATCAAGTTTGCAGATGACACCAAATTGGGAGGACTGGCAAATACTCCGGAAGATAGAGACAGAGTTCAACGAGATCTGAACACAATGGAAAAATGGGCAAATGAGAACAAGATGCAATTTAATAAAGATAAGTGTAAAGTTCTGCATCTGGGTCAGAAAAATGAAAAGCATGCCTACTGGATGGGGGATACGCTTCTAGGTAGCACTGTGTGTGAATGAGACCTTGGGGTACTTGTGGATTGTACACTAAACATGAGCAGGCAGTATGATGCAGCGGTAAAAAAGGCAAATGCCATTTTGGGCTGTATCAACAGAGGCATCACATCAAAATCACAAGATGTCATAGTCCCATTGTATACGGCGCTGGTCAGACCACACCTGGAGTACTGTGTGCAGTTCTGGAGGCCTCACTTCAAGAAGGACATCGATAAAATTGAAAGGGTACAGAGGAGAGCGATGAAGATGATCTGGGGCCAAGGGACCAAGTCCTATGAAGATAGGTTGAGGGACTTGGGAATGTTCAGCCTGGAGAAAAGGAGGTTGAGACGGGACATGATAGCCCTCTTTAAGTATTTGAAAGGTTGTCACTTGGAGGAGGGCAGGATGCTGTTTCTGCTGGCTGCAGAGGAGAGGACACGCAGTAATGGGTTTAAACTTCAAGTACAACGATATAGGCTAGATATCAGGAAAAAGTTTTTCACAGTCAGAGTAGTTCAGCAGTGGAATAGGCTGCCTAAGGAGGTGGTGAGCGCCCCCTCACTGGAAGTCTTCAAGCAAAGGTTGGATACACACTTTTCTTGGATGCTTTAGGATGCTTAGGGCTAATCCTGCGTTGAGCAGGGGGTTGGACTAGATGGCCTGTATGGCCCCTTCCAACTCTATGATTCTATGATTCTATGATTCTATGATTGCTATGGTAATGTTTAAACATCCCTTCAAAATAAGATACAGACACGCCACAACAATGAACACCAGGGACATTTTATTTTCATGGAAATTTTAACTCATGACAATGACAAATCAGTGGGAACCCTGAGCTTGTTTCTCTGCAACGAGATAGTCCCATCTGGGCGTGATGGGAGACAATGACATCTGAAGTGTGTTGTAAAGGGCTGCAGGGGATGAAGTAAAGGGCCGGGGGGGGGGGAGAGAAGGCGTTCTTCGCGGCCCACCTCCAATTAGTCGACGGACCACATGTGGTCCGCAGCCCACAGGTTGGGGATCGCTATACTAAGACTCTTAGATCCTTTTCGCACATACTACTTCCAAGACAAGTCTTCCCCATCTTATATTGGTATATTTAGTTTTTCCTACTTAAATGCAGAACTTTACATTTGTCCCTATTGAACTTCATTTTATTCAGTTTAGCCCACTTCTTGAGCCTATCAAGATCATCCTGTATTCTGTTGCTGTCTTCTGTTGTATTTGCTACCCCTCCTAGTTTAGTATCGTCTGCAAATTTAATAAGTATCCCCTCTAATCCCTCATCCAAATCATTTATAAATATGTTGAACAATACACCCCAGGGCAGATACTTGGTGTACTCCACTTGTCGCTCTTTTCCAAGAAGGTGCTGAACCATTAACAAGTACCCTCTGGGTACGATCTGTCAACCAGTTATTGAACCACCTGACAAAATTAGGATCTATACTGCATTTTACCAAGTTGTCAACAAGAATATCATGTGGAATCTTATCAAAAGCTTTACTGAAATCCAAATAAACTATGTCCATGATATTCCCCTGATCCAGCAAGGTAGTCACTTTCTCGAAAAAGTGGTTTGACATGACTTGTTCTTGCGAAACCCGTGCTGAATCTTTGAAATCACAACTCTCAGTTCCAGCTGCTCAAGGACAGAGTGTTTATTTACTCCAAAATTTTGCCAGCTACAGATGTCAGGCTGATGGGGCGATAGTTACCCGGATCCTCCTTTCCCCTTTTCTTGAAGATGGGCACAACAAGTTGTGACTTGCCCATGCTTTTCACCATCACAGTTTCCATGTGTTCACAATAAAGGTAATTGCCTGGAGTCGCTCACACTCTAGTATTTTACTCTTAGCTGTCCATGAAAGATAACTCAAGGGTGAGCTAGGCTGTGAGACTAAACTGTTCCCTCTGGCATGAAACTCAGGCCTTCAGTGAAGAATCAATCCCATCCTATTCTAGAGCTAGTTCCATCTTTACATTTCAAAGTCCTAGTATTTATTGGGGAACAGCATGAGTATTTTGTAGTGGCCGTTTTGCACTGGAAGTTTGGGTCTCAGATGCATGGGCTCTTTTCTGTTTATGACAACAACACAGAGAAGATGTTTTTACACCCTCAAACTGCTCCATGGACCCACTATCAGCTCCATTGTGAAACTTACATGTAGCCACATAATTGCTGTGACTTTTAATCAGATTGGAGGAGTATTTACAGTTTGGGGGTGGAGAACACTAAAGCTGCTTCTCCCTGCATGCTGCAGTTGCAAACAGAAAGAGCCAATGAGAATCTGAGATGCTTGAAACTCCAAGTGCATGTACAATACAACGTTCTCATGTTGGTCCCCAACAAATATGAGGATTTTGTAAAGGGTAGATAGAGCCTAAAGGAATTGATACAATTCACTCCTGTAGGGGAAAGTGTTTCACAGGCGTCTCTGGTGTTTGCTCAGGCTGTGCAGGGAAGGCTGGTTTGAACCGCCCCGCTGCACAACTCAACAAACAGCTGACCCACAGAGAGAAGCCTCTTTTTGGATCAGCTCCTCAGTGGCTCTGGAGGCAAATCCAGATAGGTCAATTTAAGTGTCCCGGAGCCTAAAAATTTGGCTTTCCCAAATCAAGATGAACCTGAATCCCAGTACCAAAACTGGAATTCAGGCAATTCAGGATATGCCAAATTTGATTTGGGTTAAATTGACCAGAACCCAAAATAACCCTTTTTTTCTTTGCACATCTCTTCTCTTGACTATTAAGTGTGCTTCAGGAATATATCAAATTGATTGTACTAAATAGTGAGCCAGAACACATCTGTAGGATACCAGTCTAATCTTGCACTTTACCATTTGAATCAAAGCCTATGATCACTTGACTATTTCTTTGGAATCACCTTTCCTGATTCAAAATTCAGAAAGGCTTATCTTAGTGTTTGAATCCTGAGTGGATTTGTTTTTTATAATAATAATAATTATAATAATTATAATAATTATAATTATTATTATTATGTAATTGATTGTAATTATTATGGAATTGAAAAAAAATCTATTCAATTTAATGTGGCATGCTAAAAACTTGAGATTGTTTGCAATGTTTTAATACCACCAAATAAATCTAATGAACTAGGAAGAAATCCTGAGATACTTTGGTCTTTCCCATCTTATTCCTTTATTTAAGTCCTCAAATTCAAATAACACTACAGAATTTTACTTCCATGCTGAACGTGCTCCTTTCTTTCAAAGGTCTGCAACTCTGATGGTTGCATTTATCCTACTTGTATGGTATACAGTAGAAAAGCTTGGGAAGGGGAAGGTGAAAGAAAGCAGAGAAACACTAGAATAATAGAATCATAGAATAATAGTTGGAAGGGATCTCCTGGGTCATCTAGTCCAACCCATTATGCAGGACACTCCCTCAGGGCCCTGATCACACTCAGAAGAGCCTTCCACCAGGCTGGTGCCAAGATAGAGGAAGTCCTAGCTCTGGTTAAGGCCAGTTTCAATTCTCTGGGGTCAGGGTTCTTGAGCAGATTTTGTGTACTCAAGTATAAGCTTCTCTGAGGGACATAATGGATTATAAACTTCCTTGAGTTTAGGAAGAGCATGGTAGGCAAATGAAAGCAACAAAAAAAGCCCCACAGATAATTTTGTGCAGTACTATATTGTTCTTCGTTACCTTCCAGTGATGAGGAAGAAGAGAGTGAGAATGACGAGGAGAGTGAATCCACCCACAGCAGCAGTAGCAATGACCAGAATCTGCCCCTGTTCTGCAGCTATATCTGAGGCTGAAACAAAGACATCCAGGAGTAAACATCTGAGCGACCATTTCATGTAAAAAAAAATACAAAGAGCTGCCAGCATCAGATTGGGAAATTTCAGGAGATTTGGGGGTGGACCCTGGGGAAGGTGGGGCTTGGGGAAGGGAGAGACCTCAGTGGCTTCTAATGCAATAAAGTCCACCCTCCAAAGCAGCCATTTGCTCCAGGGGAACTGGTAGCTGGAAATCAGTTGTAATCCTGAGAGATCGCCAGTCTCAGCTAGAGGGAGGTAGTCCTACAAATATATCAATTAATAGTAATGTAATTTGCTATGATTTGTTTGTCATTTCCCTTCTGGGGAGCAATAAAGGTATCAAGGGCAAGATAACATTTCTTGGGATTTGTTTTGTGAAAGAAATTTAGAAATAATTAACTACATTCTTTTAAAAAACGTTGATAGCATTGTAGTGCAATTTTTATTCTTGCATCTCATGGGATTTGTTGCTCTGAGAGCAAGAGATTCAATGTATTTCCTGGCTGTGGGGAAATGCTTATCTGGAATATTTCCAGACGTTCATTAGACTTTTGGGAAGAGGGTATGGAATCAGTCCCTTAGAAATTCCCCATTGTCCTTTTTACAAATTATCCAATGTGTACTAGGCCTTACATATGTACAATTTATGGGAGAAGGTTGATTATGATCCTGAATACGGCATGTATTTTTCTAGATGTATTTTTCTAGATAGTGAAGTCAAATACCTGTGTAAAGTAGGTTTGCAAGTGAGCTGGATATGATTGAGTTATTGATAACTTTCACAAGGTACTGTTTGTGCTAATGGACATGCAGTATGGTTTAATGGGTGGAGTATTGGACTAATATTTGGGAGACCCAGGTTAAAATCCCTACTCTGCTATGAAAACTTGCTGGGTGACCTTGGGATATGCACATACTCTCTATCTAGCCTACCTTTGGAGGTTGTTGTGAAGATAATATGGAGGAGGAAAAATGACCAGGAGGAGCTGCAGTCCGGTACCGACTGATCTGTGGACCGGTACTGGTCCCCGGACCGGGGGTTGGGGACCACTGTTCTAGGGATTCCTATGTTTAAGGTGGGCTCCCACCCACTTCCTCTTTCTTCAGGAAGAGCAGATCTGTGTGTGTGTTGTGCAGAAGCAAGCAAGCAGCCAGATTTAAGGCTTAGCTTTTTTCATCTGCTTATGTGTGGCCTGTAGTCTGCCTGCAGCCTAACCACGGGATGCTTGCAATGAGCTGCTTTTGTAACTACTCTTTAAGCTTTTGTACTCTGCTTCAATAAGGATAGTAAAGCAGATAAATATGATACATTTTGTAAATAATCTTTCTCATTAAAGATTACTCTCTTTTAAACCTCAGAGTCCTGTGAACCTGGATCTGTGCCTCATTCACCGAAGTAAATAATAACTGCATACTTTGACAATGCTCTGTCTCTGGAAGGACTCAGGATACAATCAAGTCCAAAAATTCCAAAAGTAGCAAGTAGCAAAATTATTAAAAGCCATAGAAGAGAAGGGATTTGAACCTGGGCCCAAGATCCTAGCCTGACACTACAGACTAAGTTGGGAAAGACTATAAAAGCTATTAAAAGCAGCAGTAATTTATGCCCAATTAAAAGGTAAAGGTAAAGGTATCCCCTGTGCAAGCACCGAGTCATGTCTGACCCTTGGGGTGACACCCTCTAGCGTTTTCATGGCAGACTCAATACGGGGTGGTTTGCCAGTGCCTTCCCCAGTCATGACCGTTTACCCCCCAGCAAGCTGGGTACTCATTTTACCGACCTCGGAAGGATGGAAGGCTGAGTCAACCTTGAGCCGGCTGCTGGGATTGAACTCCCAACCTCATGGGCAAAGCTTTCAGGCGGCTGCCTTACCACTCTGCGCCACAAGAGGCTCTTTATGCCCAATTAGCAACATAAATTATCATTATATGTCTGGCATTGGTTTCTTAGCATGGGATGACAATAAGTAACAACAGAACATAAGTAACAACATGCCCATCATAAACTGTTCACATGGAAGTAGAGAGGCTGAACAATCAGGGAGGCATGCAAGCCTTTTGTTTCAGTCTCAACAACCAACTTTTAAATGGCTAATCATGACAAAATAATGAATTTTACACTTAGCCTCATAATCTGCTCCTTTTTGTCCTGGTTACTTAGAAAACCACACCATAACTAAACAAGATACATGACAAGTAATTCTATACAAAAATAATATTCCAGGGAATTATAAATATCTTTATACAGCTGTCGCTGTATAAACATAAAAGGCTAAGGCCTAAGTGAGCAGAGAGTGGGTGGGGCCCTGAGCAGAACAGACCAGAGTTCCAGCCAGTTGGGTGGCGTGAAGCCAAAGTTCTGACAGGGCCAAAGTTCTGACAGGGTCCACCCAGCCTAGCCAGGGGCAATCTGGAGACATCATTGCCAATCTGCCCCTGACTACCACAGGGAGAGGAGGTCAGTAGGGCTGTCAAGGGGGATCAGAACGGAGGCTTGGACAGGCTGTGCCAGCCCTTTTCGCCCCAAGGCTGTCCTAACTGTCGTGTCCAACTGTAACTTTCTTCACTTTGCCATCAGAACCCTGACAGAGTTGGCAGGAGGTTGGTGAGTGCTGCGAAGGAGCCACTGACAGCCCCTGACTTAGGGGAGGGAGGCATTTCCGAGAGCAACACCAGGGAGTCTGAGGCCATGGGTGTGGGCCTTCCTTCAAACAGTTGGCTGACAGGGAGGCCACAGAAAAGCCCCTTCTCACTTAAAATACTGCTCTGGCCTGGGGTTAGACAAAGCCAAGCCATGTGTATTTCTTCTATGCAACTCTCTGCCACTGCACAGTGTTATTCTGCAGACAAAACTGGATGCTGTTGTGAAGGTTCTTTTGTCTCCAGTCTTATCTGCACAACAACCCTGTGCAGTAGGCTTCAAGTCTTTCAATTCAACAACAACCTGTGTGGGAGACCTTAAATGTTTCTTCTCTAATACAACCCTGTAGTAGAAGGGAAATGACGCGGAACTGGGAGGAATTGGTTGCCATGTAATCTCCCCCTAAGAAGAGTCTGCAGTCTGATTTTCCCTTCACATATCTGAAGACATGGCTCTGGAAAGCACATCTGTAACCACTATGCCACAATTCCCAAAGGTCAGTCTCTCCCACACTCAACGAACATTCCACACCACAGGTTCTTGACACCCATATCTCCACACCCATGCCCTCATTTGCCACCCCACCACCACAACCTCCCACACAACACACACATTCAACCCCATGGCCTTACAGACTGGACAACTCCCCCCCCCCCTTCCTCTTCCCACTGCCAAGCTCTAGTGCCCCTTCCTACTGCCTAGCTCTGCCCCTAGTTGTTCAAATATTTTGCATATTCTCTCCAATAGCTGCTTCAGAGACTAATAAAGCAGAAGACATTTAAAAGCAATAAAAGAACAACATAAACAACTGAAAGCACAGCCACTGACAAAACTACAGCCCTCTCTAGGTTAAGGATAACCCACGTCCATTTTTTCCACGCAAACATGTTTTCTGCTGCAGGTACACATAGCAGTAGAATCTTGCAGACCTTTGTGTATGGCAGTAAACAGAAGGATATGTCCTTTTCCCTGCAGCAGTCAACAATCTTTTGGCTTTGGTCCTTGTTCCAGAATGTTAAGGTAATGTTTATCTGCTTGTCTGGAGCCAAGCAGGCTGTCTTGTGGAACAGCAGGGGTGGGTAGTTCAAAAATAACCCAAGAGCCAGATCAGAGTCAGAAGATTTATAGAACCAGGCTGAATCCTCATTCGTCATGGTTCCAGATTTTATAGAAAATGTGCGTGACGTGTTCCATAGATTTCAGTTCATATACTTCCCCCCTCTACATTGCAGATTTGCTTGCATACACTGATAACACTGTAAAAAGAAAATCTTAATGTATTTTTTACATACATTTGTACCGACATTCTTTTTGTATGGTTCTTCACCATTATGGAGGAATATGACATACAGCATTGGGGAAAAAACCCTTCAGTCATAAGCAGAATTGTGCCCACAGTGGGGACCCAATAATGTGGAGTAAAGATTGTGATACAACTGGGGCTTTCACTCATTAATTCAGGAAGTCTCGCTCAGAAGCAATCTGGAACAGCTCAGAGTCTTGTACTGCCCATTGCCCATTTTAAGATTACAGCAGTTATATTTGGCTTGGGATGTGAGCTGCTTTGCTCAGTAGGGGAAAAATTTAGAGGGAACATTGGGTACAACATGCAGGTTGTGAGAAAAGCATGGCCACAACTTTAATCCTCAGCAGCTTCCAACAGTAGTTTTGACATCAACTGATTCAGGGACCTCAGATACCATGAGCCAAGTCCTACCCTGGCCCACTTGTCAGGGAGGATAAACATATGATCACACTCCCTGGTACCACCTGAGGTCTGAGAGTGCAGATGATGCATCTTAGCAAGATCTTAGAAGGACAAATGGCCCTCATCCCTGGGCCATTGTGGGGATACACCGAAAGCCCACTGGAGGTTAAGAGTGGCAACTTTCTAATCTGGTGAGCTATGTTTGATTCTCCACTCCTCCACGTACAGCAAGCTGGGTGACCTTGGGCTAGTCACAGTCCTGATAGAGCAGTTCTCACAGAACACCAATATCAGGTTTCTCTCAGCCCCACCTACCTCACAAAGTGTCTGTTGTGGGGAGAGGAAGGGAAGGTGACTGCTTTGGGACTGATTCAGGCAGTGAAAAGCAGGGTATAAAAGCCAACTCCTCCTCCTCTCCTTCTTTATTCCTGTCCCTAGGCTGTGTTCCAGTGGTCTAATCCAGCCACTGCATCTGGTTTGCAATCTCACTTTCCTCACTTCACCACTAATTAGCACAGTTTAATCCCTAGGTTTAAAGTCAGGCACTTTGTATAATATTTGGAATACTGATGAATTAGAATTTGGAAACAAGTTGTTTGGAACTTGATGGGGAGTATTTTGGAACCATCCCCATTTACAGCCACAGCACATGGCTAAAGGGTGTCTTCAACCTTATGCATCAGAAATGTGGTCCTGCTTTATCAGTGCTACAAAAAGTTGGTTTTGTAATCTATCCCCATTTTATTAACAACAGTAGTGTGACTATATTTCATGTTGAATCTCAAAGTGGTATTTCATAGATATCCTGTGTATCTCCAACAGCATGAAATAAGTAAGGAAAACTGGTACTGTCACCGTGTTAATCAATCCACATGCAACCAGTCCTTTGCCTTTTCACAAGCTTTGGGTGTCTCTTGCTTTTAGTGTACAGCACATAAAAGCAATTCTTCTTCTTTTGTTACAGGTTCAACTCTCTGTGAGCTGGTCCCCTATTACCAGCTCAATTTTGTGTGTTAGCTGCATGTTTTAGTTATTGCAATTTGACATCTATCAGCAAGCAGACTCTCCAGCAGAGTGAAAGATAGGGAAGTGACAAAAAGACATCTGGACAGATAAAAGGGAGCATCTGTAAGACAGATAGCTAGAAACTGCAGGGACTGAAGCTCTAATGGACAGGAATTAACTGTCAATGGTTTGGATGCAAAGGGCATTCCAAACAACAGCCAACAAAAATGATGTTTTTAAAAGCTGTGCTAAAGATCTGATAAAACATCCTTTAATTCTCTGGGGATATTTTAGGTGTGCTGTCTCAGTGAATAGACAGGCAATCTCTAATACAAAGTGAAACACATATGACAAAAGCATGAAAAAAATGGCATGCTGAACTATATGTACTGAACAATGAATGTCCCATAGCAATTAACCGTATTAATTATATTCCAAATGTTTCATACAAATACCATTCACACCCTGCATGGCGGTGGGGCACATTGCAGTTCTTGGGCAAGGAGGGAGGTAAAGGAATCTATTATTCCAGCAAAGAACAGATAGTAACATAATTTTGCTAAATGAAGAATATTGTCCTACGTATTGTAGGAAAACCGACTGGTATCTCATAGACCTCAGGAGAACATAGTACATTCTCTGGCCAGGTTAGGCTAGATTAACTATTTCCAGTTGAGACTAGAGACCACTCTACCAGTCTGGGGACTATTAAAGCAAAAAAATCTGAATCCAGTGTCAGGCCCTTGAATTCCACCTTGAGAATTCCACAGTCTCTTCTCTGAGACTGTTTAATCTTGTTCCTGAGATTTTGTTAGGGCAGGACTTTTAACATGGTGACAATAGCTTATCCTCTCCAAAATTTTCTCCTAAATCAGAGAGGCTGTGGATTCTCACAGCTTTGTGTTCTGTAACTCTCATTCTACACTGTAAACACCAGCTTCGGATAGACTGTGCACCTACTGCGTATGTGTGCCCCCGGAGCCTTTAGAAAACAGCAATCTCACACTGATCAGCTGTAGGGATAGGGAGAGGAAAGCACAGGGTATTAAATTCAGGTTTAGAGGCATGGTATTAGTTCAGCCATGGTATTAATTCCTTTTCCTGCTAGTAGTATGCTGTGAAAGTCAGTGACAGCAATATGCTATGGACAATAGCTGAATTGATTAAGCAAATAAATGTTGATTAAATAAACAAACAAGCAGAAATTGTATTTCTGTTGCTTGAGGTATGCTCCTGTACAGCATAGAATATAAATATCCACATAAATATCCATGCTACCAAATGCATATAAATCTTATATTATGTATTCATCAACAATTCTCTTCTTGCAGATCTTAATGTACTTTGATCAGAAATAAGCTGCCTCCCCTTTTTGCTGATATAGAAGTCATTTTTATTTGACAGCTAACAACTAATGCTTCTTTTCCCAAGGCAATGGAATTATATGATTAAGATTCTCAAAGGCAGTTTATTTACTAATATTTTCAATACAATATTGTACATTTAGGGGACTTACTTCTCAACAGATGCAAAGGAT
Source organism: Paroedura picta (assembly GCF_049243985.1). Classification (NCBI taxonomy): domain Eukaryota; kingdom Metazoa; phylum Chordata; class Lepidosauria; order Squamata; family Gekkonidae; genus Paroedura; species Paroedura picta. The sequence goes on along the minus strand of NC_135374.1, from coordinate 41,342,593 downwards.
TGGTCAGTTAATCGAAGTTCTGTTGACTGAAAAATAGATTATAATAACTGTGGACAGATTTAAAAGATGGAATTATCATGCATTTATATTCCAGTATTAAGCTCTCCTGTGTTGCTCAAGAATATTTTAGTCCCTCTTTCATTTTAGTCCTTCCATCTTCCAGCTCAATTAATGTTTCATTTAGTACATTCCCCTAAGACTGTTTCAGACACCCATTAATTTACATCACTCACATGTGAGCTGGTGTGTTATAAAAAGCTAAGGATATTACTACAACTAACTTATATTTGGCCATTTCCTGTCCCGGCCCAGGTCTGGTAGAACACTCCTCTGAATGAAATCAGAGCACCACAGGGCTTGTAAAAGAGGATGATGGTTGATGCCCCAAACAACATCAGAATTATGGTGGCCTCCCTGCCATAACCCAATTTATATGTCAAATGTGGTCCTCCCACGTCTCCTTAAACCCTTCGTTGCTGAGGGACGCCTCTTAATTGGGACTGAACTACCAGGGTAGGCTATTCCTGGCTGAAGGCCATGACTTACTCATGGGTAAACATTCCCAGAGGACCAGTGGGAGGCCTTTCTGGGCCTCCTGTAGCTCTCCCACCTCCAGAAGGCATGCAGAGGCTGCCCCAGCTCCACCTACCACATCCTCCAAGTTGAAAGGGGCTAAGAGGCCAGGGTAACTTACTGGCAGCAGGGCATACTCAGAGCCTGCCTCCTCTTCCATATCACAGCAGAAGAAAGAACCTACCCTAACAATGAATAAAAATAGAAATATCTTGTCTCTTCTTTTAATGTTAATCAAACAACCAAAACAGACTCTTCACTTAAAATTTTTTATATATTGGCCTTTAGCTCAAAGGTATGGTTCTATGACAGAGCTGAGATGTCATTCTGATGTCTCCCAGATCCTAACCTGAAATTTCAACCATTACAGAAAACGAATTTGCATATGGTGACTGCTGTTGAGCAGCAGCAATCAGCCAGACCAGAGTGAATCATGATGCCAGGCCTGGCCCCAATGAGTTTTTCCTCAAAGGATAAAATGTTCCGGAAACAATCCTCCCTCCGTCTCATTTACTGACAAAAGCCAAGGCTTGAAGGCTAGCAAATATTGCCTAGAAGAAGAAGAGTTGGTTCTTATATGCCGCTTTTCTCTACCCAAAGGAGTCTCAAGTGGCTTACATTCATCTTCCTCTCCCCACAACAGACACCCTGTGAGGTAGGTGAGGCTGAGAGAGGCCTTAAATTACAGCTTGGTCAGAACAGCTTTATCAGTGCTCTGGCGAGCCCAAGATCACTCAGCTGGCTGCATGTGGGAGAGCACAGAATCAAACCAGGCTCGCCAGAGTCGAAGTTCGTGCTCCTAACCACTACACCAAGCTAGCAATTCACTCAGTGGCCACTACATAGGGCAATACTGCTTTTTAAAATCCCTTTGATTTATTTTACTTTTTAGATTAAATATTTTTCTGTAAAACTGAGGAAAACCTTTTTTCAAGTATGTAGAAAGATCTGTGTTCATAATGAATTTGATTTTATTTAAGTATCCACAGATGGAGACATATTGAGAATTATATATATTGATGATTGAAGGACTATTAGACTAATTCAACCAGGTTTCCTATTGGTAAACTAAGGAGAAGGAAGTGCTCTTTAACTATCAATAAAGTTATGCTGGGGATCATGAGAACTATAACAACAAATGTCATGAGGGACAAGAACTGTAATACATATGGCAATTTGATAAGATGGAGTGAAAAAATTGGCAGAATCAACCCATTGCCTTTCAAGTATAGATTGCAGTCTAGTCACCTTGTTGTCAAGTTTATTGGAACTAAATTCCTTCTGAAAAAAAGAGGAATTAATGAATCTAGCTGTTCAGTGGGCTTAATAAGAAGTTGGACTTGACTCATAATAAAGTGTCTGTATAGAATGAAGAGCTAAATAACTGAACTTAGAGAAATGATCTGTTACTAGTTCTTCTCTGCTGTTATACCAATGGCAACATAATTCTTTATTGAGGGGAGTCTGAATTTAAATTTTATTTTAAGATGAACTTATCCTGCATGTTACGTATAACAGGACCCTTATGGTATGGCATACTGTCCCCAATAACCAGTATCACCCCTCAATAGTCTAGGTTTGTGTCCAAGCCAGGCACTGTTAAAAGTATGCCAAAACCCTGCTGGGCCAGACTCCACCTTCTCAGCCACAAGTTTGACATGACTTGGGACATACATTGCTCTTGCAACTTGGGACATACATTGCTCTCCTCCTTCTCCCCGACTCCATTGTATTGCTGATTCGGTGGCCTGGCAGAAACCTGTTTGTCCAGGGGCTCCTGGGCACACTCCTTTGCCTCACACCTATGACTCATGCTTGGCCCCTCTGCAAGTAGGACGTCTCTTCCCCAACCTCAGCAGCTAGACCTATTGGTTCCCTTCCTTAGACCCATTAACTCCTAGGTCTAAGCCCATCAAAACCCATCTCTGGACTTGATCAGACCATTTCCCAACTTCCAATCCCTGGAAAATTCCATCATGTGCTCACCTAGGTTACATCACATAGCTCCTTCCCCAAAACATATATAAACAGTGGCTTCACAAAGCCATCTTGTGTCTTCTGATTCGGATTCATTCAGAACACCCTGTGCACTGGTCGTAATGCTGCTTTCTCCCTGTTCCTGGAGACCAGTAATTATAATGGAATCTCTTTTCCACTCTTTTATTCCCTAACCACCTGATTGCTAATGTGCTAGATATATTTTTGTCTATTTTCTAATAAAGCTTGCTACTATTTTTACTATAACTATTTGTGTCTGTCTTGAGTTCTTAAGGGTATAATCACCTCGTAAACATTGGGAAATGATCTATTTCACTACATTACCACCTCTTGCTAAGCAAATTCCTCACTGCTGAATATACATGTGTCACAGGACACGTGTGTAAGTGCGTTTCTGGTAACATGCAAGTTCTGTTCCTGATTTAACCACACAAGAAGAGGTTATACTATCATAGGTGAAAGAAATATAGTTAGAAACACAAGTCTGTTTACAATATTGTTGTCTCAGACATTGTCATACCTAACAACCAACACAGCTGTCAATGAAAGAGAACAAAATATGAAATGCTTAACAGATTCAGAAGATATATGTTTATAAATGTTTATAGAAGTGAATAATGGCAGTCACTACTATCAGGCAATACATGGGGAAATTGAGAAAGCAGAAGGCACATCTCAAAGGATAAGACATGGGTACATTTGGGCACAGTTTTGAGGTCCATAGATTGCAGAGGCCCAGGCTGAAAACCTTTTAGCATGCCATAATCTATTTCACAAGATTAATGAGAAAGGATTGTGGGTGCATTTGAGGCCCATGTACAAATTTGTACTAAGAGCAAAGAAAGTATTCCTGGGCTTCCAACAGGGATTACAAAGAATGGACTCCAAAAGAAACAAGGAAAAGAAATGTGGGCCAAAGCTGGCTGTGACAGTAAATTAGGGCTTCAATTTTATGGCTGTATTTCCATATACATGGCCATTTGGCTAGTATCTTATTATGCAGGTCTAAGACTTTGGGGTTGTCACTTAATCAATTGTGCATGGTTATTTTCAGATATATTTTCAAATATATCACTACATCTCTGAGTAGTTACGTCATATAAAAAACCTACACCCTCTTTGATTAATTAACTATTTTTATTACTCCTGCAGGGTCAGACAGTCCTCTTTCTGCATCATGCACCACCATTAATAACCATTCCAAAATTTCTGGCTGCTTCTCGTTATGAAGTATCTAATTTCATCCTAAATAACTGAAGCAGCACAGATTGCATTTCATCTAGCAAACTGGAGAGAGCATCTCACTGAAATCACCTACTACAAGTTTTTAGATATTGCATTTTTCTTTTATTCCTTATGACTTCCTTCCACAAGTTAACTCAGTGCTGAAGTAAATACAAGTACAATTTTTTCTTGATGTCTGTGGGGCACCTGCATGGTTTAATTTTTAAAATGTTGACATGATTTTCCCAAAAAAAATCTAAAATGAAAAAAACCTTTATTCGGAAAGTAATGTGGCTGATTTTTCCCATTCTGCAAAATTTTTGTGAACTACAAATTCTATTTTCAGGGGGAAAATAACTATCCCCCCCCCGAAATATACATTTAAAAACTTGTGTTATGTCTTTGGTCTATCACCAAGAGGATTCTCTGTCAAGATTAGGTGACATAATCTTGCTAAAATCTGAGGCTTGTTAGATTGTATCACAGTCATAGATTTAAGGACATGAAAAGCCTTCAAAGTGTTTAAACGTCATATTGGTTTTTCCATCCACATTCATTTTTTTTCTTATAGGAATCTCCTACGGTTACATGTTTGGACATTTGTATATAGCCACCATTTGTAATCTGCAAACCTGGAAAGTATAAAGTATTTATCACCTTATGTATTCTATGTGAGGCACATTTGATCTGTTTTGGGTTGGAGTTACTTTGCAAAAGATATTTCTGCTGATTAGCAAAATTTCATGATTGTCCGCACATGTACATACATGAAGAGGAAGAAAAATGTACATGCATACATTTAGTTTTCAGTGGATTAGCTATGCAGTTCTGCAGTAGAAGTGTAAGATCCAAGTCCAGTTAAGACCAAGATTTCCAAATCTGACAAAGGGAGTTTTGACTCTTAAAAGCTTATAACCTGGATATCTTGTTGGTCTTACAGGTGAACTGGTTTTTATGGTGCCACCCTGTTTTTCCTTAAAAACAAACCTGATTGGAGGGTTTAAAAAAACAACAACCCTAATTTACAAATTCTGGGAATAAGGATCAAAGTGCTGAACTGCCATATGTATAATGTATGAGATTATGAAGGCCATCCTAGGGGCTTTTCCGCACATTGGGCATTATTGTGTGAAGCTTGCTGTATGGCAAAACACAAGAAATAATCATGACTCTCTGGCACTCCACACCTCTCAAGCTGTCTCAAATATTTCTGGGTGCTTTTTGCATGTCTTGCACTCCTCACTCACTGCCAGAAATGTGAGAAGAGAGAGCTGATAGTCTTGTTGCACTTTGGCCTGCCTACCACTGTCACCAACCAATCCATTCCTGGCATGGCTGATTGAATTATGAACTTCTGGCAACTGCTGAAATTAAAAAAAAAACTTATTCATTTAAATACCTATCCACATATTCATAGAGCCACAGACAATAAAAACCGAGGTGCGTGTCTGTCTATTCGTTGATCCAGGCAGTTCTCCATTCTCCAGGGGATAATGCTTTTTAGGTTGGTGAATCCACTTTTTGTGATTCACCAACTTGTGGAGAGGGGAGGGTGAGTGCGAGGGCGGGCAAAATGCTACCGAGACTGTCATATGGTTTTCCCTCCAGACAGTCTTGCCCCTGCTTGTGCCCCAAATTGCAGCACAACAAGATTTGGTGATTTCCCTCATTGCAGAGCAAATTGGGCAAAAACTCATGCCACCCACTGGAGAGCTTCGGGTTGCTGCCGACATCATGAGGAAGCTGCATTAAAAGCTTCCAACAATGAAAGGCTGTCCAGGGGCAAATTCCTCATGTGGGATTGGTCTGTGTATGGGTTTGTGTTCTAATCCAACTCTAGCTACTCACCGCTGCTACTTAAAAACATGTGAAATCCATTCACAAATCTCCCATTGTCATGTTTTGTTCACTCTTTAAAAGCACTTGGCTGGCTGTTACTGAAGAAAACTAGTTAATTTTCTGTCTGAAGAAGCAAAGCACTTTTTTTGTTCATCTGACCATTATAAATATTCCCACAGATTTGATCTGCAACCCAAAAGAAGTATTGAATATCCTATCCATCAGTAGGAGCAATGGATTGTTGGTGTTAACTTTATCCACAACATTTTTAAAGCCTAAAATTTAAATACAGTATTATTTTAGCTGTTGTACTGATTGTTTGTGCTAAACCTCTTAATGAATATAATGAAGCTTTCCATTGTCACTGCAGGGTAAAACTCCCCATTCAATTACATCCTTTGGTTGTGCTTATACCTTGCATAAATGCATCATCAGTTTGCTGTTCATTAACGAAACTCACACACACCTCATAGACCCTTTAATTGGACAGTATTGTTTTCCTGGCTTTATTTTGTAGGTCTATTATTCTCCTGTTACAGCTTTGCTAAAGCACAAATGAGTTTAAAGCAAATTTCTCTCTACTCCTTGGTTTGTTTTGTCTGCCTTTTAGATTAGCTTGTCCTTTTATGAATTTTCTGTACAACTTGAAAGAAATCAACAAACAAAAAGATTTTCATTTTTTTGCATTTAAACTGTTTTCAGATATATACTGATAATAGCAGCATCTATCTAAACCTATAAATATTGTATTTGAATGCCGGACCATTAACAGGGAAACAATGCACCTTTCATCCTGGTCTTGAAAACACTTGTGACATGGACTTTTGTTGTTGTTATTATTTCTCAGTAAAGCAGTGTTGGACATTTAAGGAAAGTCCCATGCTATAATGGGCTACTCCTTATAGACAGGTCAGTCCCAATTTATCAGTTTTCTATTTCTGACATACACAGTAGACAAAAAGTGAATACTGCAGAGTTCCACCAGAAGAGTTGGAAGATTTATACTTTCAAAAATAGGCTATGCTTTACTGTGACTGCTGAATTCCTTAGATAAGAGCTTCAGAAATAAAAACGGGAAGACTTTAGGTAAAATTTGGGGTATGTATGAAGTCAAAATTTATTTTTAATCAATGCACATTTACAGTGTATCTTTTTAAACAGCACAGTTCTGTGCTGATAATAATCTGACATAGATATAACTAGTTAATATTCTTAACGCATAATACTTAGATGCTACTTCTACCATATGCATCATCACCATCTTGTATAAGACTTACTTTCATCACCAGTTTCAAATTCAAACTTCTGGCTATAACCACTGTATCCTGTTGCACTCCTGACTCTGATATGGAAGATATACTTGGTTGCTGGTTTGAGACCTGTGACGATAACACTTGGAGCTTTTGATCTTGTGGAGGAATAGCTGAGCTGCTCATGTTCCTGGAGGGCAAAACAAGAGTAATAAATGGAGTCAAATTGCATTGGGACAGATGGGTAACAACAATCTATCTCTCTAAGGAATGTCAAAGTGCATTCATTAAAGTGGTGAGAATTATCACCTTGATATGACACAGCCTTAGCTTTCATAAGAGATGTTATCTTTCATATAGAGAGAATCATAGCTTTGTGAGCTGAGTTAGTCATTAAAGCATATAAATCAATATAGTATGAAATTAGTAAAAGATAACAGCTAAAGAAAACAGCAAATAAATGGCAGCTCTAAATGTTGGGTGATGGTCAAATTAGGATTTCAAAAAAGATTTAATAAAGTATAATGTATAAATGTGGGAGTATTCAAATGCCTGCTACTCACTTCTACCCGCAGGTAGTGCCAAAATGCCGGCGCTATCCGTGGGTAGACCTGTGGGTAAAAGAAAATGAAAATTAACTTTTTATTTATTTTTTTGTGTAAAAACCAGAAACAGGAATTCTGTCTCTTTGGTTTGTAAACTGATGTATTTTAATATCCTCCATGCAGTCACAAAAAATATTTCACATTAATTAAACTGAAAAAAGCCCCAACTATTGTTTGAAATGTCCACTTCCAGGCTACACATAGAAATTGAACATTCCTTCACCCCATATGAATCTGTAATATAATAAAGCAATGTTTAAAATGTGGTGTATTCAGTTACCAGAAGGCACTGTCAGCCTACTAGCTTGGGGGAAATCAGATTCACTGAAGAGATTTTATAGAAAAAAAGGATAGCACTGGCAGTGTATTGTACTAGCTGAGTTTAGGTTTTGAACAGTAGATGATGCACCCTGCCTTGAGATGGCAGAACCAAGAGGCAAGCTCAGTTTAAGGATTTGCGGGGCCTCCAGCACGACAGCCAGAGCGGGGCCCTTGTTAGTTATTGTTGTTAGGTTCAGTCAAGTCAGCCCACCATCCAACTGTGTCTGCAGTCATTTCTCTAAGTTTCTGTAAGGTTACTCCATTTATATCTTTAAGCTCATCAACCCACCTACATTAACTTATTATTATTATTTGTTATATTTATATACCGCCCTCCCCGAAGGCTCAGGCAACACTTGGCAGTACCACTTGGCAGTAGGCACCACTGAATATACAGGCAACCATAGGATCACACTGAATCCTTCAACACAGAGACATGTGGCAGAACAAGCTAGGCCAACGAAATATTGAGTCCAGGAACACCTTTAAGACAAAGAAATTTTATTTAAATTTTTCTATAAAAATAGATTCACTTTGAAAGTTGCCATCACATTTGCCATGAATGAAGCTAAACCTTTCCATTTTTTTTTTTTTTTTTTGCTGCTTCAGAGCGAAGTAATAGACAAATACACCCTGGAAGGAAATCCTCCAACACAAACAGTGAACCTGTAAACAAATGCCTTGGGCATCATTTGTCCTGCCTCTCAACCCCCAGCACTTAAACATACCTCTTTTGTTTAGTCCCTACCCTTTAGATACAATGTAGTCATTACTTAAAGGTAAAGGTAAACGTATCCCCTGTGCAAGCACTGAGTCATGTCTGACCCTTGGGGTGACGCCCTCTAGCGTTTTCATGGCAGACTCAATACGGAGTGGTTTGCCAGTGCCTTCTCCAGTCATTACCGTTTACCCCCCAGCAAGCTGGGTACTCATTTTACCGACCTCGGAAGGATGGAAGGCTAAGTCAACCTTGAGCCGGCTGCTGGGATCGAACTCCCAGCCTCATGGGCAAAGCTTTCAGACGGCTGCCTTACCACTCTGTGCCACAAGAGGTTCTTAGTCATTACTTACTGTCAGAATAGACAGCAGACCACTATGGGAAGCAAGAGGAGACAGCAGCACCCAAAGGAAGTTGCTTGATCATGAGGAGACCTCCACACTGTTTGCTTTCCAAGCCTGAACAGAGGCATCTAGCAGGAAGCAAAGCATCTGACATGCGGGTGGCCAACTTGGGGTTCTTGCTATTGCTTCCCAAGACAGAACAAATAATAAATGTGTGTATGTGCATTTGTGTTTGTTCACCCTCTACTCTGTCTCCAAGCAGGCAGAAACTGGGGAGGCAAAGGGTGTACATAGGAGGAACTGAAATCTCCCATACACAGCGACAAGGAAGCTGAGAATCCCTGCTCCCCCCCCCCCCCACTACCATATCCAATCAGAAGCTGAAGGTTGTAAGGCAGGGCAGGCTCTGTTTTTGTATTGTTTTGTATCAGCCACCATAGAAATTAGTCTGGAGAGGGCTGCAGCTCCACTGGCTTCTTCTACTTCCTTCTCTTGGCACTGGGAAGTAAATGGCCTGGGAGGGAAGGGGGAGGCACCATGTGGGGCCTGTAGCATGGGCTAAAAATGCTACATGGTTAAACCAGCTATGCCAAGAGTGGTGGGATAAACATAATTATAATATAAATACAAAATAAAATAAATATTTTCACCATGAAAATGTAAATATAGTTGGCCTGTCTTCATATAATTCAATATGCTCAAGGTAAAATGATTCATAATAAGGAAAAGGTTTTTGGTTAGCACGGCCGAAACAACATGTTATACATAACAGCTGGGATATGATTAAGTTAAGATATTTAGGGAGAAACTTTTGGGGAAAATGTAAATGATCAATGATGCCCATAATTTAAAATAGGATCAACAGTTTGAACAACTGTACAATGGGGTATCTTTAGGTTGCTATTTATTTTTAATCTTTCCAGCATATTATTCCATTTTGCTGTAGCAATCTGCTTGTAAACTGAGCAAGTACATAAAATATTTATGTGCATATAAATGAAGTATACAAAAAAGATACAAATAGCAAAGAGAAGATTATAAAATGGTATTCCCTAAAAACCAATTAAAGTCTGCTCAACAAGTGTTATGATTATGGCATGGCTAAAAAGGCAATCAAAGTCTGCTAACATACACAAAAGTTTGTAATAGGAAATTATGTAGCCCAAACTTCATTTAAATCCCCCGCTGGTTATTGAACAAAAGTCTGTTCCTGCCCACAAGAGGTGAAAACAATGAGAACATCAGCTAAGCTCCTGGAAATCTCACTGAGCAGCCCAGACTTTACTATCAGGAACAAAAGAAAGCAACAAGTAGTTTTTGCCAGTGGAAGTTGCTTATAGCTGCCAATATTGCCCACATCCTTCAACCAGCAGCCCTTTGCAACCACAGGAAATTTTATTCTGGGACCCACAATGACAGATAACCCTGAACAGAAGGCTGCAGTTAATGAAACAACATTTATTTCTCTTTCATTAGTGCCATCAAACTCCATTTAAATAGATTAATGCAGTCGGGGCTGCATCACATCACAATTGCAAGATGTTAAAGTCTTGTATAGCACATTGGTCAGACCACATCTGGAGTACTATGTGCAGAACTGGGGGCCTCACTTCAAAAAGGATGTGGACAAAATTGAGAGGGTGAAGAGGAGAGCGACCAAGATGATCTGGGGTCTGGGGACCAAGCTCTATAAGGAAACACTGAGGGACTTGGAAATGTTCAGTATGGAGAAGAGAAAGCTGAAAAGGGATATGATTGGTCTGTTTGAATATGTGAAAGGTTATCCCTTGGAGCAGGGGTAGTCAAACCTGTGGTCCTCCAGATGTTCATGGACTACAATTCCCATGAGCCTCTGCCAGCTAATGCAGTAGAATTGGCTGCCTAAGAAGGTGGTATGCTCCCCCTCACTGACAGTCTTTAAACAGTGGCTGGATATATACTTATCATGGGTGCTTTAGGGTGATCCCACATTGAGCAGGGTGTTGGACTAGATGGCCTTCATGGCACCTTCCAACTCTACGATTCCATAATAATTATGGAGGAATAGAAATCTGTCCCATAAACCCTTGAATTTAGAGGATGAAGCCAAATCAAGAAAATGCTCCATAGGGCTTTGTTTGATGGGGAAAAAACAGAATAACCATAGAAAAAGTCCACAGAATGTATTGCTGCAGAATCCAACAATGACTCCCAAAGCAAACTTCATAGCTGATGATGACACAGAAAGGAAGAAGAAAGGAGACTGCCAGCAGATAAAGCCAGGTCTTCTGCATAGCTTAAAAATCCCTACATGTACAGAAAAATAAAGAGGATACGGTGATGACTGAAAATGCCTTGGAAGAGTTTGCAGATTGTTATAAGAGTGTAAAGTAGAGGTGGGAGATGGAAAAATTGCCTAGCGCAAAACGTTGATAAGTGGTTTTATTCTATAGGAACAAGTTTGTGCTTGTTTTTTCTCTCTCTACCCCAAACCATAAACAGATTGAATGAGACTATGATTGTAATGGTATACAAGAGAATCACACTACATGTTGCTGTTTATTTATTTATTTAGATTTTTAGGATAAATGGAAGCAAATGGCCCGTCATGTGCTTCATTGACATGCCTGGTGGGTCTCTCCCTCCCTCCCTTCCTCCCGCTCTCTCTCTCTCTCTCTCTTTCTCTGTCTCTCTCTCTGTGATTTTAAATTTCTCTTTTCACTGTTAATGGAAGGTAGAAAAGCAGCTGAGGACTAGATTGCTTATCTTTCTGCTCCCATCAACAATGCTAAACACACATTTCTCCACATGAAGTCCATTGCTGGAACTTCTGAATAGCTGGGTTTTCTAACCCACTTTTCTCTCCCATAAGAGGTCTCAAAGTGGCTTAGAATCACCCTCCATTCTTCTCTCCACAACAGACAAAGATCAGCCCTTGTAGAGATCCCAGCCTTCAAAATACACTAAAGGGTTTTTATTTTAGGATAATTATATGAAACATATCACCAACTATTCTGTCCCTATAGCTTCCAATAAGCAATCTCATTTGGCAAAAAATAGAACATAGCTGCTAAAACTCCTTGAAACACATTTTGGAAATAGAGATAAAGCAAAAGGATTCAGACATTAATATCGATTGATATGCAGTTATAAATGATTGTCAGGATACATTATATAGTTCTACAGAACATTGGAGGAAGAGCAAAGAAAAAAATTGCAACAGTTGAGGAAACAGAGAGAAATACAATATAAGTTTGGGAACTAATGATTGGCAGAGTTTGAATATGCAGAAAGATCAAAGCACCAGGTTGCTTAGGACAAAATAGTTTTTATTCAGATTAGAAACAACTATGTATGGAAAAAGCAAGCAAGAGAGGTTTAATTAGCTAACTGTTTTCTGCAGTCATTTTTCTGTTCAACAGCTGTTCTGGAGAGAAGCGGGGAGGAAATATACTAAAAAGAGCAGGAAGTCTCTGTTGAGCCCATCAGGAAACTGGAGGAGATAATTTGAAACTCATCAGGCAGTTTCTATCCTATGTTGAATACACATCTCCGATGCCCCCTGCAGGACATTTTAATATAAAGGGTGTCCATCAGGGGGCATCAGAGGAGATGTTTTTATGTTCTGATCAGTCTTACACACTGCAGAGCATGAATATTCCATCACTAATACCACCTGAAACTCTTGGAACCTACAGCTCCTGCGGGAATCACTGCCTGATAAAATCATAATAAAACGAGAAAAGTAATTACAAGGAACAGAATAACAAAAATAGAGTCCAATAGCAACTTGAAGACCAACAAAGATTTATTCAAGGCGTGAGCTTTCGAGTGCACTCTGTTTTTGTTGTGCTACTTCAGACCAACACAGCTACCCACTTGAAGGAACAGAATAAAAATAGAAATAACAAAATGGAAAATAGAAACACCAAGCCACAAGTTACAATGGTACACCAGTCAAGAGAACAGATAATGTTTTAAATGGTAGAAAGAGGAACTAAACTGTCTATTCAGCATTAGAAATTGACAAGTGGAAACCGACAAGGACTTGCAGGATATATCTCATTTCTCTTTCCTGAAAGTTTCCATAATATCACTTTTCCTGCTTCCTTCTGTTCTTCTATGACTGCCAACCTCCAGGTGAGGCTTTGAGAGCTGGAATTACAATGGATCTCCCAACTACAGAGATCAGTTCCTTGTTAGGGTTGCCATCTCCAAGTTGGGAAATTCCTGAAGTTGTGGGAGGGTGAAGTTTGGGGAGGGAAGTGACTAGTATTTCTCTCTCCAAACTTTCCCTCCCCAGACCCTGCCCTTCTCTGATTTTACCACAAAACCTCCAAGAACTTCCCAACCTGGACCTAGTAACCCCAGCCAGGTCTGCTTACCCCCCCCCCCAAAAAAAAAACCCAAAAAATTCCAGTGTGCTAAATAAGATGTACTAGAAGGAAATAATCTGTAAAATTTGCCATTTCCTCTTGAGAAAACTTAAGGGCACTTAAATTTTCTGTGCTAGTATCTACATGAGAAATAACATCACAAACAACAGTTAGTGGCAATTTTCCCCACACTAAAAATGCCTTTTTCAGGCAAGGCATTCTTCCTTATGTTAGTATCACTAAGGTTGTCATCTTTTGCTATGGCTGGAGCCTTCCTGCCAGGAAACCCCTGACTGCTCCCACCATTCAGTAGGCTGGAGGGTGGAGGGAAACAAAGGGGAAAAGGCATCTCATTGATGGTGTGATGTCAGTTCTGAAGTATGATGTCATACTGCTGTGTTGTTTGCACCCCTTTGTCCACATCCACCCCACAGCATCCCACCTGGTGTCATCTGCCAGCTGGCACCCCTCCTGCCAATCCAGTTCCAAAATATTGAGATCCTTAATCCAAACTGCATACTGTATTTTTCAATAGTAAAGGCAATTAAGATATGTTTGGATTGCCAAAAAAGAGAGAGCTCCTTACAGCAGAATCTTCTAAAAGTCCCCTTACCCTCAGTGTTATGGACAAGTACAGCCTGGGTCCTGATCTTTTCTATTGGTGTTCCACAGCGGCAGAATGGTCTCCAGGAAAGAGTGAAGTGGGCACCTTCCAGCACTTTAAAAGACCCCTTTAAAAGAACTTATGGGGAAATTATAGATAAGACTTAGAAAGGTGCAACTCTGTTTAGGATTGCACTAAGATAGATTCAGGTGGGAAGTCATGTTCTGAAGCAGCAGAACAACGTTTGTCCCCTGGCACCTTTAAAACCAACAAGGTTTTATTCAAGGTATGAGCTTTCATGCGTATGCACACCTTTTTATATCTTATATTCTGAAGAAGTGTACTTGTACATGAAAGCACATACAAATCTTGAATAAAACTTTGTTGCTCTTAAGACTCAGACTTTGCCCCTAGCACTATTAATGATGTATTTTAATACTTTTAATAGAGTATTACTTTTGCATTTTATTTATTGCGTATTGGATATATACTCTTGAGTACTAGTTATATTTTATAAATACCTGAAATAAATAGATACATAATTAAAAATATATATAATTGTTTATTTTTACTTTCCAGCTTTTAATTTCAACCCATAAATAAATCTGGCAGCTTGAAATAACCTGAAAATATTGAATATGCATTCTGCCCTTTAGGATGAGGTATAATAATGCAAGCAAAAAACAGAATGGGGTCAAACTCAGTGAAATATCACTTAAATTGCACTAGGAGTGAAGGGAGAAAAAAGGCAAAACAACAAAGATCATGTAAGTAGATACAGATACAGATACAGAAGCCTTTATTGGCATAAGATGATGTAAGTGAAAATGTACAGCAAAGAACAAATCTGACGAGAAGTTCAAAACCAAGTCAATTGCAGATGGTGTTCATAGAATCCTTATGTCCAAAAGTATGATATGTGATTACTGTGACATAAAATAATTTAACATTTGCTTATTATTTCTAAGAGGGCATGGAAACAGAGCTCCAAAAATCTGATATACTGTAGATCTCATTTACCAAGTTCAATAACATTGGAAGATTTACTTCATGTCTTATTTAAGTCATTGTTAGACTAACTACAATCAGAGTTAGTTAAGGTGGAGAGTAGACACACTGAAATGGCTCAAATATTGATTGCTACTTTTCCAGCCATCATATAATGCCTCTATAATTTCTGTTGTTCTAGATGAAAGCTGCAGAATCGATATGTCAAATGCTATGTGTGTATGTTTATGAAACTGTCCCAAAATAATGCAATGATGATATTAATCCCAATTCCCAGTGTGTCATGCTACCAACTTGAACAAAAGGAGATAAAGCTATGCTGAAGATAAGGACAATCTCATTCTACACTGGCCTTGAACTACCTCTGATATTGATTTTAGAGCATTCACCTTCATTATCAGTGTAATCTCTAGCATCATATAATTTTGGGTATATTTCTTCACTTGATTTTCTTCATGTGGACATCTGAATGGGCCATCTATAAACAAGCCTTTATTTTTATGGCAATGTAATGCTTTAAATCTCTTCTGCCTGTCAGGTAGTATTATTAATATTTTACAGTAAATTATCTAGGACCACAGGTTTAGTGAACATCTTTACAGTTCAGCAGCAGCTCCTGAGAACTTTAAAGTAAAACTTTAAAGGAACAGCATTTTGTTGGTCTGGAACAAACTGCTACAGCAGTTACATTAAGCATAATTAATTGAAACATCTACTATTTTAATAATGTAGCCTGAAAACAGTTTTTAATAATATACCATAGTAATAGGTAAATTAGCTTTGTTGTTGTGGTCCATGTTTCATTTCTTGAGTGGACCAGATTGCTATTATTAAACAAGTTGCCTGAAATAATATAAGAAACATCATCCTTTATTGTGTGCATTATGGCTGTGAAATACAGGGAAAGGAAATGAATAAGTTGCTGAAATGTAATGGAAGAGTAAACATATTTAGTAGGAACTGGAAAATTTGGCTTCCATTTCCAAATCAGTTTCAAAGCAGTAGGACTGAATTATTAAATGAACTCCTGCAAAGAAGACCAAATTTCTTAAATTCTTGACGAGCCTAGAATAACTGAATTTTCAAGAGACAAAAGATACAAAAGTAATATGAGAAAGCAAAATTATATAGTCCTTAATTCAATCCACAGCTAGGAACAGGTTCACTAGCTGTCTGGTGGAGACAGAAGAGTCTCTGCCCACAAACAGGGCAGGAGAAAAAAATAGCCATCTAGCTGATGACATCAGATCCAGAAAAATCAAAAGTGATGTCAGTTACCTCTAGTTTCAATCTATAGTTTTTTTCATAGGGGTTTCAGCAATCCATAGAGAAGCGAGGTGTCACCTTTGGGTTTTCCCTGGAAGTCATGTCACAAAATCACCAATGGCAACCCCGACTGACCTTCCCCCACACTGGCTATACCTTACAACCTTAGCTGGTGACATGATTTCATCTATTACTCCTCTTACCTTTTTTGTCAAATGTAAAGTTAGTCAAACCATAATATACTGTACTACTAGTCAATGAAGGAGGAAAGTGTTTCACTCTCCAGATACAGCTGACAGAAGGACAGGGACACAAGGGACTTCTCAAGTAGGGTTTCCTCAATGGACACTTTTATATGCATTTGTACAATCACAATTTACTGTGGGTGGGATATGCTTTTCCATTTAGAAATATATGGAGAAGGAAAAGAAAGGGACATTTACCCTTCTTCTCTGCTGAAATCTATATAATGACTGATGTCCTCAGGCACATCCATCAAATTTTCCCCAGTAACTTTATGAGTGGCATAGCTCCATGATGGGGACAATAGTTGTCTGAATCTAATTTGAGATTAAAATATAACTGGATAATTCTATTTAAAAGTTTTATTAGGCAGGCTCACACTATAATTGTCAAAATCTGCTGCTTTGTTTGTTTAAATGTTTCTGTTCTGCACATGTTGGATAGTGCCTTTTCAAGGCACTTTAGAAGTAGATTTTCCTGTTCTGCACACGAAAATCTGGCTGCAAAAGCACATTGAAAGTGCATCATCCAATGTGTGAATGAAGACTCAGGTTGTTTTGCGTAACTCTAGATCTGTGCTTATATCCCACAATTCTCCATCCATAAAACCACAGTGACCCTCAGACTGAATTCTGTTGATCCTCTTTCTCCTTCTTTCCTTCTCCCTTGCAGTTGCTTCACATATTTCTCACAAAAAGGCAGGTCTGTTATATTTATCATGTTCCAGTAGCATCTTCCCCCTGCACTCACTTAACAGAGATGTGAAAACACACGCACACAGATCCCTTTTCTTCTGCTGCCTTCTCTCTTTCCCTTGCCATTGAAACCAAACTCTTCATTAAGCATTCACCTTATTACAATTTTATCCTTGAGTTGTTTCTTTAAAAAAAATGTTCTGACAGTACTATTTTACTCTGGGACTTTTGACACAACAGAATAAAATTATGACTTTGTGTTCTCCCTGCCTTAAATCATCTCAACTGAACATTTCCTTGTCTTTTTATCTACGCCCCCCCCTCCCACGCACATGCACACTGCTTTCTGCTAGGTTTAGCACGCAGGGTCAAAGCAGGTGTTGAAGAGTGTAATCTACAATCAGCTAAAGATGTTTTTAGTTTAGTTTAGTTGTTTAGTTTAGTTTAGTTGTTTAGTTTACTTAAAGGCTAACTTTTGACTGAAAAAAAAGTCTCCACAACGGTTTGCTATATAATTAAAATACAACAAAATCAATGCAAAGTCAGTAGAATACAATATGTCACTTAAAGGTAAAGGTAAAGGTATCCCCTGTGCAAGCACCGGGTCATGTCTGACCCTTGGGGTGACGCCCTCTAGCATTTTCATGGCAGACTCAACACGGGGTGGTTTGCCAGTGCCTTCCCCAGTCATTACCGTTTACCCCCCAGCAAGCTGGGTACTCATTTTACCGACCTCGGAAGGATGGAAGGCTGAGTCAACGTTGAGCCGGTTGCTGGGATTGAACTCCCAACCTCATGGGCAGAGCTTTCAGACTGCCTGACTGCTGCCTTACCACTCTGCGCCACAAGAGGCTCTTAAATGTCACTTAAATGCATCCCTAAAGGTGCTCTGGTCAGTTGGAAGGACAGGTTCTTCTATGCCAGCACAATGTGTTCACCCTACCCTATACCCTGCCTTGGTAACCCTGGTGATTATAGAAAAGTGGAATATAAATTAAGGAAGTGAATGAATGAATGATATTGCTCAGTTCTGATACTTTCATTAATCAATCAAGTTCATATTGGTGGTCCTACCATTTCCTCTCTTAAGTTTTTTTTTGCTGGAGTTACTAATGAAAAGAACTAATGAGCTCCTGCTCCTGCCTCAAACTCTCTAGGCAATCACTGGCTCAAGGCAGCTAAATAGTCTCCAACATCGTCCATCCCCCAAAGTTCCAGTCTCTGGAGAGGCAGAAAGCAATTTTCTAAATAACTAAATGCAAATTAAAATGGTACTGCAACTCGCAGTCCTGGTGCATTGGTGCTGCTGGAGGGAGATGGCGGGGAGCTTTCTGGGAGTACTGCAGAAAAAAAACTGGATTGCTTACATCTAGATTTCCTGGAGGACATACCTGTGGGCTTTGTTACAGAAAACAATTACTATGTATATATGTGAGCACATGTACTGTGTTGGATCTCTTCTTGGGAGAGAAAAGAGGAAGGTTTCCTGTTGAATACTAAAAAAAGGTTATGCTGAGAAACCACATGGGTTGGGAGCTGTCATAAGCAGAGTTCTCGGGAAAAAGTTTCCAAAAATTTGTCATTACTAGAAAACATTTCCATGCGTATTCACCTTTAATATACATTGAAATAAACCATCCAATTCCCATGTAACGTTGTGATGTGCAGGTCTATTTTTATATGGTTATAGAATTGAATATTTTAATTAGAGTATCTTTGTTAGAAATGTTTCACAATCAATTTGATATAAAAATGTTCAAACTTCTATCTGCCTATGAAGAAAGGCATGGCAATTTTATTTAGAAACTCAGGTCTGTTATTAAGATCAGTATAATTTGTACAAGGTCACTGCAAATACAGAATGTATCAATTTAGTCAGATATCTACTACAATATAAATGTTTTTATGAGCAGCAGGTGTATTCCTGCAAAGGACTATAAAGCTATTAACTGCTCAGTAAGGAATACATAATAATTGGTTGTTAACTGAACCGCTCTGACAAGAACAGTGAGAAAGGACACTTTAAAATCATTAGTAAAACCTGCAGAAAATGAAGATATTCAATCTACAATTTTTCCCCCAGTCAAACAGATAAAGTATCAGTATTTGTTGGAGTACAGTCTTTTTTTACAACACTAAGAACATATTTAGCCTTAAAATAAGCCAATTCATATGTATACACATGAACACACATAGATGAAATTGCCTTATAGCGAATCACACCCTTGGTCCATCGAAGTCGGTATTGTCTACTTAGACTGGTAGCAGCTCTCCAGGAGCTCAACTAAAGGTGTTTCACCTACTACCGGACCTTTTCAACATGAGATGCCAGGGATTGAATCCTGGACCTTCTGCATGCCTAGCAGATGTTCTACTACTAAACCACAGGTTATACATGTACAAAGTCCTAATGCTTCTATCTGTCTACTCTGATCAAGTTGACCAGATGTGGTTTGGGAGTCCTCTGTTTGGAACTTTATTCCATATGAGACCAATTTGGATCAGGAGTGCTACATTTGGGAAGAGGGAGTTTAAGTTTTTGTCCCACACTGTTTTACACGTTGACATGGGCCTTGGATTTCCCACAATTGAGGTCTGTTCAATTAAACAGGTTTGCAGGTTTCTGAAGTAATATACTATTATGCCAAACCTGTTTTCAATAAATGATTGTGGAAAGGTTATATACATCATGCACAATGGTGCCTCTTTCACACCACCTCCAACACACTGAAAAATCTGCAGTCTTAGTTCGAACCAAAGCAGAGTGTTGTAGCTGGCCGCTGGTATACACAGCAACCTCCAAGTAAGTGAAACATAGTATGTTTAATTTCAGTGTTGTAACATGACCCATCCTTCAATAAATATAGAACATTCCGTCTATAGCATTAGACCCCTGGTTCTCAAGGAATCACTTCTCTGTAGCATAAATATTACTGAACTAGTAATCAAGCCCGCTGTATGACCAATACAGCGGGCGCTAGGTGCTTACAGTCTTGCGGGTGCTCTGTGGCAGCGGCCTGACGGCGGGGACTCCCTCGGGCGGCGGTCTGTTGGCGGCGGCTCTCTCGGGCGTCAGGCCGCCGGGCAGGGAGCCCCCGGCAGCCGCGCTCCACGCAACTTGGGGGGGCTCCCTTGCGGGCGGCCTGACGCATCGGAGGTGCTTCGCACCTCCGACGCATCAGGCCGCCAGCAAAGGAGCAACTGCAAGCCGCGCTGCATGCGGCTCGCAGTTGCTGGGGCTGGGAATCGGAGGGACCAATCAGCAGGCGCTTTGCGCCTGCTGATTGGTCCCTCCGATTGTCTGACCAGAGGAAGAGTCCAAACCCTTCCTCATCCCGGACACATCCCACCCCAGAACCCCTTACTGCTTTATTTAGTCAGCGGCGCCCACGGCGCCGTGGGCGGTGTTGAGATAGGTGTATATTTCCTATTGTAGTTTAATCCACCTTTATTCCCAGCACATGTGTTCTTAGTAGTGCTTATACTTAGTAGTATACTATTTCATGTGTATTTTTAGTAGCTAATAGTTTGTATGCATCACTACAGTATGCAAAAAACCCATGCACAATTAACAGTGTTCATAATTGATACCACCAATATGCTCAACACTAGCGATCCCCAACCTGTGGGCCGCGGACCACATGTGGTCCTTCGACTAATTGCAGGTGGGCTCCGAAGGACGCCTTCTCCCCCCCCCAGCCCTTTACTTCATCCCCCCCAGCCCTTTACAACACACTTCATTGTTGTGGCGTGTCTGTATCTTATTTTGAAGGGATGTTTAAACATTACCATAGCGATCAGAGAGCACTAGGGCAGTGGTTGAGAGTAGAGGAGTAAACTACCCCCCCCACGGGCCTCAGTAAAAGGCGTTGAGTGGTCCCCGGTGAGTGGTCCCCGGCGAGTGGTCCCCGGCGTTGAGTGGTCCCCACTGATAAAAAGGTTGCGGACCACTGCTCAACACTACCTTTTATTATTATACAAGGGGGAAAGCATTCAGGAATACAACGGGCACCAGATTGGGGGTGGGGTGGAAGAACTGTGAGGATGGCCTCTCCCTCCACTCAGGACCTGGAAAAGGCTGCAGGCTGGAGGCCCCAGTCAGGGAACTCACGGGCAGGGGCAGCTCTCACACAGCAGGTATTTGCAGCCTTTGAGCCTCGGAGGGAAGAGGAAAGGGGGAAGTGGTCAGGGGTGGGGGATGGAAGACGATTGGCTGGCTGCTGGCCGGCCGTTGGAGGAGGAAGCACTCAGGGGTGGGATACCTGCCTTGAGTGGGTGTTAAGTGCTGAATGGTGCTTAAGCCATGAGACCAGCTCCTCCTCCAAGCCCTTACCAGAAATATGAAGTGGAACAGATTTGTGTCACCAATTTTATAATAATGACTAGGGGCAAAGCCCGTTGTCTCCAAGAATACAACGGGCGCTAGAGCTTGGCAGTGGGAAGAGGAAGGGGCGGAGTTGTCCAGTCTGTAAGGGCATGGGGTTGTCATGTGTGTTGTGTGGGAGGTTGTGGTGGCATGGTGGCAAATGAGGCCATGGGTGTGGAGATATGGGTGTCAAGAACCTGTGGTGTGGAATGTTCGTTGATTGTGGGAGAGGACTGACCTTTGGGAATTGTGGCATAGTGGTTACAGATGAGCTTTCCAGAGCCATGTCCTCAGGTATGTGAAGGGAAAATCAGACTGGAGACCCTTCTTAGGGGAAGATTACATGGCAACCAATGCCCCCCAGTTTCACCCTGTTCCTTCTGTCTCCCATATTTTTACTGTTGGTAAAATGTTATGTGCCCACATGCTTCTTTCATGGTTGCTCCTTAGAAGAACGGATTTTTGTACCCTATTGCTTACTACCCAAAGGAGTCTCAAAGCGGTTTACAAACACCTTTTCTATTTGTCTCTCCACAATAGTTAACCTGTGAGGTATGTAGGGTTGTGAGAGACCTGAGAGAACTGGGAATGGGCCGCAGTGACCCAGCAGGTCTCAGGTGTCTCAAAGCATTTTCCAATCGTCTTCCCCTTCTCTCCCCATAGCAGACTCCCCATGAGGGAGGTGGGGTAGCGAGCCTCACAGGGAAGCTGGCAACCCTAAGAGGAAGACTGTCTGTGCACAGCAGTCTTGACCTTAGTAAGGTTTTTAATACTGTTTTTTTATTTGCCAGGCCAAGGTTATTTGCCAGTTACTATTTCAGTTACGATGTGTCTCCAGACATTTACTTGTTCTCTATTTAGTTTCAGGCTGTAAATATTTATTTAGATCTTCCTGCACTTTCCAGACTCACAGGACTGATGCTGGTCTGCCTGTCTGCGCCCCAGAATACAAACAGTTGCTGATAAGGGTTGGCCATAATCCATAGGCCAGGAGGGACACTCCTGCACCACTCCCTACCAACTGCAGGCAAAAATGGCTCATTTGAAGGCTGGACTCTGAGGCATTGTACAATTTTGAAGTCCCACCTCCAAACCTCCAGGAATATTTCCAACCCAGGGGTAGCCAACCTACAGGTGTGGCCTGGAGAACTCCTGGAATTACAGCTCACCTGCAGAGTATAAAGATCAGCTCCCCAGGCAGAAAGGGCTACTTTGGACAGGGTTGTGGTAGAGAAGAAACATTTAAGGCTTCCCACACAGGTTGTTGTTGTTGAATTAAAAGACTTGAGGCCTACTGCACAGGGTTGTTGTGCAGATGAAACAGGAGACAAAAAAGCCAGCTTCCTCTGCAGAATAACGCTGTGCAGTGGCCTCAAATCTGCAGAGAGTTGCAAAGAAGAAAGACACATGGCTTGGCTGTGTCTAACCTCCAGGCAGAGCAGTATTTTAAGTGAGAAGGGGCTTTTCTGTGGCCTCCCTGTCAGGCAACTGCTTGGCAGAAGGGGAAAGTCCCCCCCCCTCAAAAGGAAGGCCCTCAGGCTCCCCTGCGTTGCTCTTGGAAAGGCCTCCTTCCCTCAGTCAGGGCCTGTCAGAGGTTCCTTCGCAGCAGGCCTGAAGGGGGGGGGGAGGGGAGCACTCTGCAGCCTCCAGCCAGCTCTGTCAGGGTTCTGAGGCAATTTGCAGTTGGACATGGCAGTTAGGACAGCCTTGGGGCGAAAAGGGCTGGTGCAGCCTCTGTTCTCATCCCCCTTGGCAGCCCTACTGACCTCCTCTCCCTTTGGTGGTCAGGAGCAGACTGGCAGCCAGACTGGGCTGGGTGAATGGAATTTTGGTCTGTCCTGGTGAGGGGCCAATAGGAAGGCACTTTGCGCGCCTCCCCATTGGCTGCTTGGCCCTGGATGGACACACAAAGGGCCCAATCAGGAGCCGCTTCGCGGCTCCTGATTGGGCCCTCTGAGTTTTTATCCTGGACAGGGCCCGCCCTAACTCCTCCCCAGGTGGCCTTAGTCTTTTATTTAATAGGACCCTGTCCTATTTAAAGATGATTGAACAGTTTTAGGATAAAAAGAAACTTTTAAGATGAACTTATAATGGCACCCATTTTCTTTTTCTTTTGATTCTTAGAAGCCACTTTTCAGTCTAGGTGATAACTGACACTGAAGCAGTCTTGTGAAGTTTCACCAGATATTCTGATTGTATCAAATCAGATCATTGCCTACATTATGAAACTTTGAAATTGTGCAGTAAGAATCACAGTATGAATCTTTGGCAGAATCTTCCTGTTATTACTTCAACATGGTACAAAAGCCATGCTGAAAATATCATTGCCAATAGTAAGTACAACAGTCATATAAATGCATGCTACACATTAAAAGTCTTTCCCCCTCTATGTTGGATAAGCAAAATAAAATAAAATGCTATACTTTACAGTCATCTATAAAATGGGGATGCAGGGCCATAGGCACACTTTTGGGAGGTCTGATTTCATTTTATTCAAGACCTACTTTCTCATAGTACTTGATCTCGTAGTCCAGAATGGCTCCATTAGGAAAATCAGGCTCTTGCCATGAGAGAGCAATGCTGTTTTGGGAAGCCCAGTCCTTCCTGACCATACCTATCAAGGATGGTGCTGAAAAGAAAAAGGACAACTATGGGTTAAAGACAATGCAACAGATTTAACTTTTGTTGACATCTAAAGAGCATGACCAGCAGATTACAAGGTGATTTTCTAAGAAACTGTTAAAGTAACAGAATTGGTGCTGCATATCCCTGAACCACTGTAAGAGAGAAAGACATCAGTCTCCTCTTTCTAGCTCCAGCTGAGAATTCATTTTCTTGATCATTTTTTTATATTGAAATCTGGGAGCTAAGTTTACTGGCTGAGACGCAGAATAAAAGTATAATAAAACATATTTTTGTGAGCAAAATTGGATCTACTCTTGAAAACTTTCTATATGTATATGTTCACGTTTGATTATTTCCATGGCCAAAACATTTCTTTTTACAACAAAACCATCAAAGTTAACAATAATGGATACTCTCCACTCTGGAAGTTTAGTCAAATGTTGCAACAAGTAACATCTGTTTCTACATGTCCTTATCCAATGTTTCTCTTAATATTTGTGAAACAGCCCTGGGGGTGGAGAGTGTTCTGGCTGTCCGAGATGGAATAGGGCCAATCAGGGTGCGGCCAGCTCGCCCTCCTTCCCTAGATGCTAGCCACTTTGCTCTCAGATGCCTGAGAGAGACACACAGAGACACAGAGAGCCCTGCCAAACCGCAAATGACCCCTGATTACCTGCTATGGCTCCTGCTGCCAGAGAGAGAGATCTGTGCTGCTGGTGTCCCCTGGGTCCTAGCGCCCATTGCATTCATGGTTGCAATGGGCTTTCTTGCTAGTTTTTAATATAAAATAGCCTAACTGAGGGCCATTTTGGCCACTTCTGGTCTAAAAGATGTGAAAGACTCCAGATTCTGGAGTCTAAAAGATGTGAAAGACTCCAGATTCATACAAAGTCAGTGAAGAAATACCTTGATCAAGAGATCCACACAAACAGAAAGTCATGTCTATAAACAATATATAC
This sequence comes from Paroedura picta, assembly GCF_049243985.1. Classification (NCBI taxonomy): domain Eukaryota; kingdom Metazoa; phylum Chordata; class Lepidosauria; order Squamata; family Gekkonidae; genus Paroedura; species Paroedura picta. The sequence goes on along the minus strand of NC_135374.1, from coordinate 41,317,600 downwards.
CAACTTCCTGAAATAAGGACAATGGGAGCTCTGGGAACACACTGGACAGTATAGGTGAACATTAATGATGATGTGCTGAATGCAGTATTTGATCTTACTTCCCTAGGTCATCAGCAACAATGGCCCATCAAAGAATGTCAGGACTGGGCCTAATGATTTGTCATCAGAGGATTAACTCACCACAGTGGTAGATCTCATGGAAAACAAATTAAGACAGACCTTCAGGTGCTAGGGCCCCCTGACAATCAGAAGCTGTCAAGGAACTTATGGCTTGCTGTGGCTACCAGAGCAATAATTCAGGAGGTTCAGGAGCAGAAGCCACCATGAGAACCTGGGATTTCTGAGGGTCCCATGAAGAAAACAAGCTGATTGGTCACCTCCAGAAAACCTAGAGCACAGATGACAAAACGCCTGGACAGAAGCACTGCTCAGAAGGTTAGAGTGCACATTTAGCGGCCTGAGGCCTTTAGGCTGATGGTGAACTGTCTGCATGAGTGTGTGTGAATGAGTAAGTGAGCAGGATAAAAGAAAACATATGTCAAAGACTTGGCATTCACGGAAACTTTTGTGGGATACATATCTATTATTATAGGACAATGATATCAACCATGGGGGGCTTATCTTCCAGTATTATGTATGCCATTGGAGTTGGACTAGATGACCCTGGGGAACCCTCCCAACTCCATGATTCCAATACTAAACTACCATGTCCTTCTAAAATCTCTGAAGAGGGACCATTAGCAGATATGAAATTGTTTTAAATAACATCTAGAAAGAAACTTTATCACAACTACTGTTATTTTGTGCGCTATTCTGCTTATTTATTACTGTTTATTTATTTAGGCTCTACATAGAAAAATTACAGATCCATAGTTACCCCTTGCATTTCATGGCCTTTTCGGTTAACTGTTTACAATATTTTTTATCCTACTAGAAGTAGGAACAGGAGCTGGGATTGAGGAATGCCTCAACACCCTTCCCTGGGTAACTTGGGAAGCATTCCTGCCACCCTAATTCTCTTGCCTATATAGGTTTGAAGCAGCCTTGCAATAGCTTGCTAGGAGCTTGGAAAGTATCCCAAACAGCTCATCAGCACTTAAGCATACAATGATAGGTAATATAATTTTCTACTTTGCCTCCTTCCTTTTCTTTGTTGCAGTTCCTTTTCTTGAACTGTATGTGCATAAGAATCTACTTGTGTAGAAGTTATCTAACATTTCCTGTGGATATTTTCGTGTTTGGTACTACATGCATGTTTGATAGTCTGACTGCATTAATACGTTAGATATTTCAGCCAATGAAGTTGTTTCTCACAATTTTTCTAAATTCTTGATTCCATCTTCTTTCAATACATGCCTTGGAGGTTTGTCTTGAAGATCTCTTGGAAGTGTGTACATCAGCTAGATATTAGAACCAAAACATGTAACTCCTTTAGAACAGACAAGGCTTTTGGGGGGAGATGGGGATTCCCAAGTCTTAAAGAGGGAATTGGTAGACATTAGTGCAGCCTTAACAAAAAATGAGAGGAGGAACGAGAAGTGGTAAAAGACAGGTTACACTTGCAGAATTAATTGGGACCTAAAACACACATGCCTACGTGTGTTTTTTCAAGAGTGCATGGTAACAGAATATCTATCAGTCAAGAAAGTATAAAACTATATGCATCTTAAGAAGCAGGCTGTAGTCCACAGCAGCTTGTGCTACAATAAATCTGTTAGTTTTTTAGGTACCACAAGACTCCTTGTTGTTTTTTTACGTCAGTAAACTAACATGACTACTCCTCTGGAATATGTTGCATAACAGCTGCCAACCTACAGTTCTTCAATTACTTTTGAGAAAGCCATCTGGAATTGTCAAAGGCCTTGCCAAAGTCACATTATATACGCTGCATTCCCTTTATCCATCAAACCAATTACCCTGTCAAGGAAATGCAAGAGATACGGCTAGTGATTTTTTCCTACTCCACCTTCCCCAAATGGTGGGAAGTTCAGAGCAAGCTTTCAAGAAAAAGACTACAGTAGTAGCATAAAATGTCTATGGGCTTTTTTAAAATGAATGTATGGGCTGGGAAAGAATTACCAGTATGCAAAGTAAAAACAGGCAGTGCTAGTATTTGAGTAAAATTGTTCTCCCTCTTACCATATCATCTGTTTCTATAGTAAATTCTGAACTCAAACATTTAAATCTCCTCCTGCAAATTAAGGCTAAAATTTTATGGGAAAAATAGGTAATTTACTATGTATGTTTCAATGATGTCTGGCAACCTTTTTAAATTATGATATAGTACATCATAATTTTTGATGCTTTATACGTAATGTCTGACAATGATAATTCTGGCCATTCATCAGATACTCCAGAGTAAGGCTGTACTCTGTGACCCTTTGGATCTCAATATATTTTTTAATTAGTTAGTTTAAATTGGTTAGTAGCACACATTACGTCTGCAAGCAATAATGCCATACTGATGTAGACATTCATATCTGAAATCTGGCATTGTTTCTGATGGGCATTAGGTATGTGGTGATACATTACTAGGTCATAAACATGATCAGTTGGGTGGATTGGTCACCAAATAAAAGCTTTATCTGTGGTATTTTAGTGACAAAGATTCAACAAATTTGCAATCATTGCAGGATGAGACACCAATAGAAATGTGTTTGCTAATGGAATACAAAAATATATTGTTGGCAAGTGATATTTTTGATGTGGGGTCTGAAATCCATGAGAATCCTGGGTTCTACTGAAGTGGTAAGTTTAGAAATGTACTGTCAAAGAACAATCTTGACTATTTCCTTTTAAGATCACTTTCCTAAACCACTGTCGTAAGAGTAATTTTTTTTATTTCTAGACAACTCTATAAGCATATATATCCTACCAAAAGCTTCTATCAGATTTGATTTTTAAAAAATTAGCTGGAAAGCATTCAATCCTGCGTTGAGCAGGGGTTGGACTAGATGGCCTGTATGGCCCCTTCCAACTCTATGATTCTATGATTCTATGATTCAATAATTTCTTCTTTTTTGCATGATTTCCCCTCTTAAATATAGTACAATGATGTCCTATTTCTCTTTTCAGTTGATCTTGTCTAAAGCTCTAATCATGACACATTGAAAGGCATATATATTCCAAAATTAGTAAAATGAACATGCCTATTTTGCTCCCATAGCAAACACATTTGGACAGCTTAAAATGCAAATGTAGATAGCTGGCATAAATGAATGTTACCCCAAACTGTTAATTATAAAAATGTGTTATCTGACTTTGTGCACTGCAACATCGCAATTGAGGTTATCAGCAGAAATGTGTACTTTCATTCGGCCAGAAAATACTATTATTCTTATATGAAATGCTTCAACCTTGATTTCTATAACAGGATTATAATGTCTATAAAGTCTGACAGTAAGTATAATGTTGTCTCTTATATAGCAATAAATGGAGTCTAAGGTCATTCACAGTCTTGTGCTAAGGGAAAAAATGCTATTTCAGTGTAGTGCAGTGCAGAAAAATGATTTATTTCATATGTTATTTTGAAAAGTCTGTAAGGAAAAGTAATAACACCCCCCACACCATCATTGGGTTTGATTCAGTGAACTATAAATGGAATAAGTTCAGGGATGGACCTCTTCTTTTCCTTCTGCAGCCTTCCAAAACCTGCTCCTGAGCGGTAGAGGATCGTCAGGCAGGCAGTGGAATTATTATGAACCAAGGCTACTGTCTCATAGGAGACAAGGAAAACTGAGACATTCTTTATAGAAAAAAAAAAGTTCAGAGTTTATTGTTTCCAAGAAGGTACATCTGGAAACATCAACACAGAATTTCTATTGCTAAGAACAACTGGCTAATCCTAGGATGCATATAGACATTCCCTTGACCCCATCATTGATCAATTTCCAGCCATTTGCTATTCTGATGGCAGAAGGGCTTTTATCTTCAAAGCACATTCGGAACAAAGCAAATGTTATGTTTTTACACCTTCTGACCAAAAGACAGCCAGGATTATCTGCTTGAGTCATAACATGCTGAACCAGCATTGTGAAGAACATTCTACTTCCTTGGAACAGGCTATGGTATGTGCCAGCGAAAAGCCAAGCAAGGAGAAGAGTGTGAGGGAGGGGAGGGGCGGGGCGGGGGGGGGGGACCAGAAAACAAAAGTTGAGCTCAATGGCTCCTGGAACTTAGGTTCATTTTTGCCTTGAAAATATGACATGTAGTATGGGAAGACATGACAGGAATGCTGTCAAGGAGGGGGAGAGTTCAAAAGGAAATCAACAAAACCATTTCCCATCCGTCTTGCATGAATTCTTCTACAAATGGCACAGGTACAAGGGGGAGGGAATTTTTGATGATTCCTCCTTCATATGGTAGCCCACCAATGGTTGCTGTTGATTGCAAACTGAACATGAATCGCTAGTGTGATGGGACTATAAAACGGGCTAATGTGAATTTGGATTGTATATAGCATTGAGGTAATGAAAACAATAATTCCTGTCTGTTCTGCATAAACCAGAACTGCTCTGGAATAAACTACATTGTTAAAAGACACAAACAAATTGAAACTGATTCAGATTAGGGCAGAGAAACTGATTCACAGTAGAGTAGAGTCCAGACCAACACGGCTACCCATTTGATTCACAGTAGGGCAGAGAAGGAAGCATTGAAGGAACTAATGGTACAATCCTAAATAGAGTTAAATCCTAAATCTGGATAGTGCAGGCTAAGCAGGATTGGCCCTGGCTAGTATTTGGATGGGAGACCTCCTAGGAAGGTCAGGGTCATGACTGAGGCCGGCAGTGACAAACCACCTCTGAATGTCTCTTGTCTAGAAACCCCCATGGGAAATCACCTAGTTCAGCTGTGACTTGACAGCAAATGAACAACAACTGGAAGTCAAATGAAATCAATTATAATGGTAAGATAAAAATGTGCTCAGAATGGTGTTATTTTCCTTAGGATTGCACTGCAGATATGCTTAGTTTGGAGAAAAGGAGAGGGAAGGGAAACATGATGTACTCTTCAAATTCTTAAAGAGCTGTCAGAGCAGGGCAAAGATTTATGCTCTACTGTTCCTGATAAGATGACTAGATCAAACAGGGCTAAGTTACAGGAAGACAGATTTCAGCTGAACACAAAGCCAAAAAAATTCTGCAATGGCCTCCCTAAAGTTCTGTGAAAAAACAAACCTTTCACACAAAAATGGGCTCTTAAGGAGCAGATCTGAATATTTTCCTTGTTTGCTGTACATTTGAGACTCCTAAAAAAATTAATTTCTTCCCTCCCTGGGAGGGAATTCACAGTTTACCAGTGAAGAAACCAGGATCTGAGTCCACTTCACCCTCCATTCCCACCTCAAGTGATGACATAGCAACTCCAAACAATAATCTGCCTCTCCTCTCACCGTCCCCCCTTCCTTCTGTATTAAAAAAAAAATATTTTTAACATGATTGCATGACAACATGAATTTGTAGTAACAATAGCATTCATTTTCTGGGTATGCCCCAGAAAGTTAAAAGTAAAAAATGAGGGCTCCACATTCCTCCCTGCTTCCACCTGTCTCCCCCTCCAATATCCAAACTCACTTTATGCTTTAAGGAGCAACGGGCCACTTCATAACTTCTATGCAGAAAAACAGTTGTGTAATGGTGGCTGACAGGCATTGTTTTCATGCATTCATGGTGACTGAACATATATCAACACAAGAATCCTTGCACGGGTGATTCTAGTGACTTGGAAATTGAGGGATGGGTGTATGCTTTTAATTTTTTTTTGATTGTGTGCCATGAGTGCATTATTACAGATGCTCAGACGGAAAAAAAAGGGGATGTGTGACAGGAGACAGGACCGCCCGTTCTCCTGAGAAAATGCAACACACATGCTGCAATTGGACTCCTGACCAGTGATGGGAGAAAACCACAGATGCAGAATGCCAGGCACAAACTCAGAGTTTACACTTAGAGTCCAATGTGGTGAAAATGCTCTTGAAACTCATAACTGCAGAATCAGTCAAAGAGGAACTTACTAACAATACAAATGATTTAACAATGTAGCTAACTCTATGGACATGTGAATTCTCTTTTGTTGGAGATCTTCAAGTAAACTTTGGACAACAATCTGTTGAAATTTTCTGTCTAAGATTTCCTGCACAGGGCAGGGGAGTTGACCAATCCATAGCAAGAGAAAAAGACACAATTTAAGAATGTTTTAGTATCACCTGTCAACCCTCAAATCAGGGACTAATAGAAACTGATGCACCCCTAAATTCTCAGAATTGCTGAAACACTACTGGTTTCTGTGTTTTTTTTTAATTATGTTCTGCTCCTTATGATGACTTATTTTTTAATGAGCTCAATGGCACCTGAAGTATTGTCATGGCAAAACAGCTCCTATTTCACCATATTAAAAATGGTCTGCAAGGCACTGTGTTCATGTGAAGACTTATTACTTAATAAATCTTATACTGTGCACTCAGGCAACAAGTAAATCACCAAATCTTGACCCACCACTTACATTCTGCAGCACATAAAACAAGGGTTGCCTAGAGGCACTGCAAGGATAAATGTACCGAGATCTTTGCACACTGTGTGTGTGTACAGTCTGCAATCTGCTACTATGTGTGAGTGTTAGGGGATGAGGGGGAACAGGCAGATCTGAGTCCTCCCTAAAACCAGATCTTGGGTAACATTAGAAAAAAAAAATGAGTAGCTCTTTCTGACTCCTTTAAATTATGCTAGCATCTGTTATACCAACCCATCTAGATGGCTAATGTGTTATGATACCCTAGAACACAGGGAAAGGACCAAGCAGATATCCCTCACCCTCATTTTCAGATCTGGAATATGGTGAGGCCAAAAGACGGTTGGAGGGGGGGGGGAGAGCTGCTTTGTTTGGACTGACAACAAAATACAAAGCTAACAAAAATGTATCAAATGTCAACTACCCTTTGCAAGAAGGTTCATTTGAGAGGAAAATATATTGACTGGCTGGGATCATTTCAGATTCTGGCCCCACCAGGAATGGTTGGTGTTTATAACAGAAAGACAAATACTATAGAAACCTTATCACATGGAACAATTTAGTTTCCTTCCTGAGAAACCAACTAAAACTGACAATGAACTTGTGGCTACCATAAGTTCACCCTCACAATTTTAGAGTTTTTAAAATGTTATGATGTCGCAATCTAGAGTGGGCCAATGGTTTGGAGGTCTTCCCTCCCACCCATACCTCACAGTGGAATATGTGTTCTTAGGCAGTTTCGGCACTGAAATGGCAGTGTGTGCGCGCACGTGTGTGTGTATCAGAGAGAGAGAGAGAGAGAGAGAGAGAGAGAGAGAGAGAGAGAGAGAGAGAGAGAGAGAGAGAGAGAGAGCTCTGCATCTTTGGCCAGTGCTGGATAAGGACCTGATAGCATTTGACAATCATTACAAAATGGCAATGGCAATTATGTTCTCTAATAAATAGTTCTTAAGTACCACATTGGTGAATGTGTCTTTCTTTGTAGTTTTCTGACTGCATGCGCTCCGCCTTAGGCAGTGCTCCTTGCCATACCGATGCTTAATATCCTTCACCATATTGAGTTTGGTAGTGGCAACCGAGCAGCAGCCCAGAAGCTGTGCTTGATATGGTGTCAACAGCATGTCATTGGACTTGCCAATGGTGGAGATGTAGGCCCTGGTGTTGTGCTGGATGCAGGCCTGGCAAGAAAGTAGAGAGGAGGAAATCTCTCCATGAATATTGCGGGCTTGTAATTGACATTATATCAAATTCTCAACATGGCCAAATCTATGGATACTTAAATTCAGATACAAGAGCCCCAAACAAGCAAGACAAATCTTTCCACAGGCCTGAAAAAACAGCCCAAAGGTTTGCAGAAACAAAACAAAACTGAAATATTTTTTTTTAATGGAGGGAAAGATGAACATGGGATGGGAGCAAATAAAGGTAGGATTGCTGCTGGAGAGAAGGAAGCAGGACAAGTGGAATGTCTAGGGTGGCTTTCAGGAATGGAAAAAGGGAAAGAGGGAGGGGAAAATGGAATGCCTCCTTGCTTGTCTATCTCCTTTCTTGTTCTCCATCACTGCCATTGTATCTCTCCTAAGAACCTCCCACCAACTGTCAACCAACACCATCCCACAGTACCTTGTAGTAGCAGCCCTCCTTTTATCCTCTCATCACTACAGCCCCTTTCCAGGCACTCCTGCAGGGCACCAGCTTTCCCTCACTCCAACATTTGGCAACCACTGTAGCCCACTCCATTCAGTCCCAGGTATTTTTAGTCATCATCACCTCTCTCTCTCACATACACAGCAGCTCCTTTGCTATTCCCTATTATATGTTTCTTCCTTTTGAACTTCTTGGGAAGAAAGACATATAAAATGGCACCATAAAGCAATACCCATCTCATTTGGAGAAGATATACACCATCCTAAAATTATTGCAAGAACAGTCCAGGTTGCAGGGACAACTACACATGTGAGTATAAAAGGAAAGTAAAGCTAGGATATAGTGATTCCAATACATTCAGGGTGTTTCTGCACAAGGACCAATGTTGCCAATTGGTTCCACAAAGCGGAAACGCTATTTTTAAAATTGCAATCTTGGTGTTACGCATACCTGCCTTTGTAGTGTAATCCAGTAGCGTTTCAATCGTTTCCCACAGGTTTCCGGTCTCGCAAAAATCGCTAGAAAGGAAGCGATTATTTCTGTGCTTTGTCCCGCCCCTGGCCATCAATCAAATGGACAGCCATTTTGCGGTTGTTATCATGCTCCCGAAAAGCCCCTTTCCCTTTAATACAAGTTTTTTAAAAAAAAGAAAAAGAAAAACACACGTTGCAATGAATATGCCTTGATTCCTCCTAATGGAGAGACCCATCTAGCTGGCGTGTGAGCTGGCAAGTCTTCATTACCATGCTCCCCCAAGTGAAACCCCCCCCCCTGCACGGGCGCGTTTTTTGGCCGAAAATAAAGGGAACTTGCAAACGGGGCTGTGTGGTGCTTGGGGACTTAAGGGAGCTTTAAAGCACTTTTGTGGAGGGACTGTAGCCGGAGAAGCCTCGCTGGGTGAATGAAGGCTCGCAGGCTCGTTGCTTTCTGCTCACTCCGAGAAAAAAAAATGGTGATCGCTTCGCCAGAAGTTCGGAGGAGAGAGCCAGGGGGAGGGACTTTGTTGGAACCGCAACAATGAGAACGCACAGGTCTTTTTCGCTAGTGTTGCAGATTGTTTGCAAGAGTGTAGCGCTTTTCGGAGGGTGAATCCACTTTTCCTGATTTCCCTTTAAGCGCTACAACGAATCGCTTTTTGCGGGATTGTTTCAGGAGTGTGGCAGATTGTGTGCGACGTCTTGCGGAACTGCAAATTAGTAGCATTTACAATTTGCAAGCCTTCTGCTAAATTAAAGTTGTGCGGAATGGACCTCAGTGTTAATAATTACCCTGCTATAGAGCAGTCCTTTTGCCCTTATCTTGGCCTACAGGCCAAGATGACACCTTGCTTCATCATTCTGTTCATTCCTGAAATTTTGTAGCCTCTTCTTTGAGGCCAAGTGGTTCTTTGGGTCATTGCCATATAGACCATCTATGTTAAGGAGTATTTTGGATGTTTCAAAGTTCCTTTTCTGCCATATTTTCTGCAGTTAGTTGGGAATGTAGTTGTAGAAATGTTTATTGGTGTGTCCTGCTTTTATTGTTTGGCCAGTTGGGCACTCATTCTCATTCTCTTCACACTATCCCCCATCCATCTTCTAAATGTCCTTGGGAGGACAGACCAGTGCCCTTGATAAGAACCTGCTGATTTCACAAAGGCTTGTTTGTTTTGACTGATGTTCTCCAAAAACTTGGATTCCTGACGTTTTGGGATAAAAGCTGGATTTTTCTTGCTACACACAAGTTATGGCAATGTATTGATTTGGTTTTCTTGCATGACTTTTAATAAACACAATCTTTTTCAAGTCAAGAATTCTTTATTAGGGAAATCTGCAGAAACCTTACAGATACATTCTTACAATAGTGTAAGAGTGTTAGACAACCATTGATCAGTAACATCTTTGGTTCTGATGGTTGCCCTTGCATCTCACTTAATTTCTGAAACCTGGCAACACCTTATAAACATACAGCACAATCACTGTGCCACATAACGTCATTTATCTAAAAAGGAGAAGCATTAAGAGTGTGAATAATGGGTGTCAACTGTGGTGTTACACATATTGGAAGCCTTACAAGGGATTGTATAGAAAGAAAAATGCAGGAAACCAATGGCATGCTATACATCTCAAAAGAAAAGTAGGTCACTACTAGCTTTTTCCTTTGCGATTTCCTGCATTGTTTGTTCAGTAATTGCAAAGTGCAGCAGTGCCTTCAGACTGGACATGAAGATTATACCTATTTAATTGGTCTGCACAGTGCCTGTTTTCCTATTGTGTGCACCAGCTTCTGGTGTGTACTAAGTCTGTACTTAATCCTGGAGCTTGCCAGCCAAATTGCCTCGGCTTTTCAAGCAGCAGTTTAAATTCATGTTTACAATGGAATAGGACATCATAAATTTAATGGTATTATTTAACCTCAAAACTCTGAAAATCTTAAAAAGTAGTTACAGGGCAGTATGTCTGAAAATATGAATTCAGAGTTGCATGGAAATTAATGTTTCAAAAATGCTCAGCAATGGCTGTTATCTATAAGCATATGAATTGCATGAAAACCATTATGGTCACACCTGAGATCTATATATCCTGATACTAGAAGGTACAGTTGACAATTGTTGTCAGGTTCTCCCACCACTATCTTAACACAACTTTCATAGCAAGTGCCTGGGCAAGTGCAATCATCTTCATTTGGTATGAATAGTGGCTCTAGGAAAGGTTTAATTCCTTCTCCATGCATCATTTCCCTAGTGCAGTTCTATGCTCAGTTATATCCTATGATGAAGTCAGTGGGCTAAGAAGCTATTCATGGTGTTTAGGAATGTACTGGAGGTTCTCCCTGGAAGCTGCTATCTGCTGTCAATGCTTGTTTCGCTAGGGAAGGAAGATTAGCTGTAAATGGCTTTTTAAAAGACCACTTAAAATACTAAATTTTTAACTGAATGGATTAGTGGTTGATGGATGTTTGCTTTGGAACATGCAACCATGCTTGGCAAGTTGATTTGTGTAGAAATGGATACTTGATTTCATCATTTTCAAGGCACACGATTGTTCTTCGAATGATTTAAATGAAGGGTATACAGTTGGTTGCATGATATACAGTTGCATGATATACTATAACTGTACACTCTAGATAACTATACACTCTAGATACACTCTAGTACACCCTAGTTGCATGATAACTGTACACTCTAGATGTAAAACATCTGTAAGGTCATTTTCATTGATGCCAGAGGCTGCTGTATTTCACTTTCTTTTTGCCTCTATAGTCTTTTTGATTCAGAGGAAGACAAGAAACACACAAGTTTGTATAGAATTATATAGAATGAGCTTCTCTCCAACAGGTAGAAGAATTCTGTTTCTAGTGTCTGAAAACCAGCCATGTACAAAGTCTGTCAAGATACAAAGCAATTGTGCTAAAACTGGCATGCTGTGATGAATGTGTAAATCAGAACTATCAGCCATCCAATAGAATTGTCATGTATCTAAAATTCTCATGATACACCTGTGGCTCAAGTAAAGGTGGGCAATTTTGTAAGCAAACATGAAAATTAATCCTCTTGATTCTGAGATGGAATAAATCTAGGGGTACATAGCTTATGAAAATCTAAAAGGAGTATCTGAACAAATAAATAGTCCTTGTTCCCTTAAGATAGCTTCATAGTAGAGAAAACTGTAATATCAGTAGGCTATATCTTTCCTCACTGTAATTGTCTATGCTTTTGCAAAGCAAAAGTTCTGAAGCACATTGGAAGCAAAGGATAAGTAAGGCAAATGGTGAAGGCAATAAATATCATCTGAAAAACTGAACTGTGTAGCCTTTTAGGAACACATGCTCTTTTCAAAAAGATAATGTTTGCCTTGCAGGGGAACAATTTCCACACCAGAAAGGACACTGACTCCTTATGATTTTTGTTGGTGTTAAACAGGCCACAACTTTTATTACCATAAGCTCTGGACAGCATGGGGAAAAAATCCCACCTTTTTGATCCCCTGGCCACAAGGCAGCCAACGTCTCCCAGCAGGCATGCCTGGGTCCACTGGCTCATTGCCAAGCTCCCCGTGCCCCCAATGATCTGCTGGTTGACAGTGAGATGGCAGCATCTTGGGAACCCACTAAGGTGCAAACTTCTGCTGAGCCCCCTCGCCATTCGGAAATGTGGCTCCGCTTTCGAGGCCCCACCTTCATGAGTGGGGGGGCCACCCAGCTCCACTTACACACAGCCTCTTATGGAGGCCCCCTCCAAAGGTCAGGCCTGTCCCACTCACAAAGAGATCTTCCCCATGCCAAATTCCCACCAGTTGTGACAATAAAACAAACATTACATTTTTTTAAAAAGTTACAACCATTTACTAGTGTACAACAATTTAACAGCTTACAATGCTTTCACTATTCTTAATACAACAACTATATTTCAAGGAAGGGCAGGTGGGTTTTCCCTGTCAGCAAGGGAGAGGGAAAAAGGCCTCTTGCTCCGCCCCCTATCTAAAGGAGGGGGCAGAAAAAAGGCAAACTGCCATCCCCTCTCCCAACGGCACACACTCCACTCCCTGGCCTGCCCAGGGGACCCTGGGACCTGTAGCCCCAGAGCTGTCTGGTGCCTCTGTGGGCATGGGGCTTCCTCGCTGCAATAACTGCTGCCAGGGTAAGTCCCATTTGCCCTTATTGAAAGTTTCTTAAAGACAAAAGATAAAATTTAACAAAAACTAATACAAGGTAGAAATAAGAGAATGAAACTTGCGGGGAGGGGGCACAGAGGTACAAGATACACACATTCTAATGTTCATTTAGTGACTGGAGAGCCTGACTGCTCTCGGCTGCTCCCACCCTTGTGGAACTCTGGCAGTGTGTGTGGCAGTATACTGTCCGTAGCATTAAGAATTAAGACACATTGTTATAGATGGGTTGCCAACCTCCAGGTGGGTCTGGAGTTCCAGAATTACATTTTTTCTCCAGACTACAGAGGTTACTTCCCTTGGAAGAAATGGTAGTGGGAGGTTTGATCCTGTGCCACCGTCTCCTGACTGAGCTCACTCATGTACCGAAACTTTGCCTTCCCCAGGCACTGACACCTACATATTGTGGACACTGGAAGCTTTTTCCCCTGTGCTCTTATCTACTCAGTCTGAAGAACAGCAAACAATGAAAAGCCTTTAGCTAGATGTTCAGCCCTGGCCACAGCGGTATTAGATGGCTGTTATAAGAAAATCCCTTTATCTCTAAGACTCTGCTCCTTTGCAGTGGGCAGAGAGAAACGTAGCATTTTTTTAAAAAAACTTTATTGCCCCAAATATACCACACTACAAGATAAGTTTATACAACCAATGCTGGAAATATTTTCAGGCCTGTCTTCAGTTGGTAAGATGAAAACATTGCTGATTGATGAGAAATTTCAAATTACAGCATATACTGCTAAATTTTGTGTGGCCACTATTAAATTATGTAGTAACTTCAGAGGATAATATTTGTACACAGAGATATGTGGTTTTATGGTCTTTGTTTTATTGTATACAACTTTAAAATTATTTATGTATATTATAGTTTGTATTGGTCTAAATGTGTGTTAATAAAAATTTGACTTTGCTTTGCTTTCTATTATCAAAACCAAACATGATTTCAACTGTGATCCCATACTGCAGATGCTGAATCAGAATTCATGTGTAGATTTGACACTATTATATCCTGATTTAATGGGACCTGGGAGTGGGTGATGCATTACAGAAAAAAGCTCATCTGTAAAAGTGTAAATGCACAGATATTTTCTTATTTTATCACCATTTAAGTTGAATCTATTTTTTATCTGCTCATTTCAGAGTTATGTAACACACCTGGGCCTGATAAAACTTCTGGCTACATTTTGTAATGTACATGTATATTTCTGATAAATGAATGTAGCATTTCATGCATCTGATAAAGTTGTCTCTGGTTCATGACACAGTTAATGTGTTAGGCTTTTATAAGACCCCGTTGCATTCAGATGTTGTTTGAGGCAGGGTTTGTCTATTAGTCACAAATATGGCCACATAGTTGATAAGAGCAGTTTGTGTGGGGAAAATAAATATTATTCAATCAGATACTGGTCTGGGACATACAGAAAACTGGAGCTTGATTCAAATTTTGAAAATTGGATATCTCCAACTGCCCAGAGAGGGGCCAAGGAGAATGAGCACAGGGTGTTACCTTCAGCTTGGAATATTCTGGAGATTTGGGGCAATGCCTTAAATGGCAGAGTATGGGGTGGAAGGGAATTCAGTGGAATTATACTATCTTAGATACCTATCTTCAAAGCTGCCATTTCTCCCAGAAGAACTGATCTAGCCTAATTTTTGGAGAACTCCAGAACTTACCTTGAAGTTGGCAACCATAGTGGAGCAAGGGGATCACATTAGCATGGGAAACTGCAGACTATAAATTTGTGAGCTCTCAGTGCAGGCTGCTTGTTGTAGAAGGATGGAGTGGTGGCTTTGTGGGGTAAACACAATATATATATGTCAGCAAAGATTAGATGATTAAGACAAATGTTTTTACAGGAAGGAGGCAAAAGGCCAAGCAATACCAGCATCTGCTATACATGGTATTTCATGAAAGCATGACACAATTGGAAGAATGAGGGAATCTAGTCTGTCTGTGGCTACAAGTGTCTATTGATTTTTCACTGCCACCAGAATCATCTTATTTTTATTGTGATTAATAGCAGATTGTGGTTGATTTATGGTAGCTGCTGGACAATGGAAGCCTACTTCTTAAGTCCTAGTTAAGCATTCCTGGATTTGAAATTTATATTCAAAACACAACACAAATACAATTATATTAACTGCCATTATAAAACTGTGCCATTATTAATACATAATTTTTTTTATAGAAACAAAGTCTTCCATAACAGCTGTCATGAAAAAACACACAAGCATCATGAAATAAAGAAATGATAAATAAGTGAAAATGAAAACAATGTATGTAAAAACATATTATGATGGGATATCTATCAGTAAAAGTAAAATCTTTGGGTTGACAGAGCAATCTATTCCCTTTGATGTCAGCATGATAACAACTTAATTTTTATATAGTATTAGGTGGCTGACAGCTGCCTGCAATGAAGAGGACTTCTAATTCTTCACACCATACATAGCCAGGTGCCATTCTAGCTGTGTTGACTTAAGCACACTTTCTGCTCTCTAATCATTTCCTGTGAACTACTGTGGCATATCAAGTGAGCCATGCCATCTTTTTTCAACTGTATCAGCATGCATTCTTCAATCCACAAATTGCACTTTGGCACAAGCAGAAGGTTTTGAATGGACTTCTGCCACCCTCTCAGTCCCAAGCTAAATGGTTATGGACATATGTAGAAAGTGTGCTGTTCATTTCAAGAGTCTTTTGATGGCACCGCTAATTGTAGTAAAAGTGCAATTGATGGAAAGTAAGATACAGATTGGACAGGCAGCACAACAGATGTAGAAGGTCATTCAACATGGACTACTCATTACTTCAAATTACTACCCTCGAGGAGAAACTCTGGTGTATGCCAGGATGGAGCTCTTTCGCTGACATCTCATCTTTCAGTTTCATCCCAGAGGCCAGCTTCGTCAACGTGCTGTTAGCAGAGCCCAATTAAAACTGGTTGCCTAAATTTACAAGAAATCTACCGTCATTTTAAATAGGGTTCAGCTAGCCAAATTGCACTAACACTAGGTGAGTGCATATTAATAGGAGAGTTGGCTGCCAAAAGGTTTCAATGGTATCTTTGCATGGATTCGGATCAACTTTTCTGTCTGCTAAAAAGAAAAAAAAGGTTAAATAAAAATGGATTATTAGGCTTATATACTGTAAGGTTCTTTTCATTAGGTTTATATATAGTGAGATTATTTTTAAAATTCATGTCTATCAGTTTTATAATAGCCAAATTTTCACAGTTTTTAAAAAGAAAGCTCTTTATATCCTTCACATTTGTTGTAGGAGTCATGGCTTAGGCCCATTATGCACGGCCGCCGAAACGGCGATTTCGGGTCACATGGAAAACGCGGAGGGGGAAGACGCGCCGCATACCGGTTATACACGGGGCAGGGCGCGACGGCGGCAAAACCCAGAGTAACCGATTATGCACGCGCCGATCCGGGTGCCGCTTCTGGTTGCGCCCCGCTCACCCGGAAGCTGCGCTTTCTTCCGCGTTTCACTGACGCGGCTTTTTCGGCGGCATGCACCGAAGCTGCAGCTGGTTGCAGCCGGCTCCGTGCGTTATCCGTGATTTTAGTCGCCGCCATTCCACCCCGAATGTGCGCTAAAACCCCCGTGCATAATGGGTCTTAGAGAGAAATGTAGGGATTTGCTCAAGGTTATACAAGACACTAGTAACAAAGTATTCAAGGAACCAATTGCTAGGCAGGAGAGCTATGTCGGTGCTCCAAGAACATTCTAACACAAATAATAGTTTTATGGCATGAACAGGGCCACAACTTTTATTGACATTTTGATGAGCGTAGGTACACTACAAAAAAAGAAGGGGTTTCTTCTTTGGGTTGACAGAGCAGTCTATTCCCTTTGATGTCAGCATGATAGCGACTTAATTTTTATATAGTGTTAGGTGGCTGACAGCTGCCTGCAATGAAGAGGACTTCTAGTTCTTTACACCATACATAGCCTGGTGCCATTCTAGCTGTGTTGACGTAAGCACACTTTCTGTCAACCCCTCCCCAGCTGCAGAAAGCAGACCACAGCACCACAGGGAGGTGAACCATCTACAGGCCCACCCATGGGGACAAGCAACTGTCCAGTCATAGAATCGTAGAGTTGGAAGGTACCTCCTTGGTCATCTAGTCCAACCCCCTGCACTATGCAGGACGCTCACAACCCTATCGCTCATCCACTGTAACCTGCCATCCCCTTGAACCTTCACAGAATCAGCCTCTCCATCAGATGGCTCCCCTAACCATCAGGCCTGCTGGACCCTGGGAAAGAAAGACCAGAAAACCCCCACAGGCATCAACCACTATTGGAACTCTTCCAGCTATCTTGCCATATGAGGTTGATGAGTCCCTAGCCAGGAAATCACCCCCTTCTTAAGGAATCTCCCCAAACCAGCAGCAACCAGGCTCATGGGAACAGGCTGTGTCCGATAGGATCTGTGCCCATACAAATTGCCACTGAACGAGAGAGGTGTGCTCCTGACCCCATTCCAGTCAATGCTCATGCCTTCCTGAGCCTTAACAAAGCTGCCCTGATGTCACCCACCCAAAGATCATGCCCCCAGTCTGACAGATGGATGCACAGGGCCTCCACACCAAACACAAGGTCTGGATGAGGCAGCACTTCACAGATTCTAGGCACACAGCCTCATGCCACAGTCCTATAGATCTTGCATCTTGCCAGCATCACCTTCCTGGGGGCCAGCACCCCCCGCCAAACCCTACATTCTAGAATATTGACCACAATATGAAGGTCCAGGGCAACGCTTCTGAAGAATGAACAGATCCCACATGATTGAGGTGGCCAAGTCCATGCCAGAAGTGGCAGACAGGTCATTCCCATCCAACTGTATGACAATGACAACTGGGTGTCCATGCGTCAACATCAGCTGTTCAATGGAAGAGAACAACCCCCGACCGGCACATTCTTCAAATTTCATGCCAATGGAGGATGAAGTTGTCACTCAAACCAAAGTCTTTTTCCCATCCTGACTCTGCGGCATATCTAGAGGCCATGCCAGGGGGCTGCCATGGCATGCCTTCCGCTCAGCAATGGCTGCTGCATGCTGTGGGCAGCGGCAGCATTGATCAAATTGTGTACTTCCAGGATATCCCTCATTTCTGAGTTATGGTTCTGAAATAGAGTGCATCAGGGCTCTGTAAAGAGATGCATGTTCATGTACTCATTTCCTCATACATACATATGTCTGACTTTCTGCTTTCATTCAATGACTATCACTTTGTGTTGGAACAAACAAAGGTAAAAAATGATTAAAAGTCATATATGAAGACACTGCCACACTTACTCAACATGGTTATTTATTATTATGTTCAGTACAGATGGTTAATCTGTTCCTTCTTGTTACTTTATTGGATGCTTACCACAGGTGCAGATGCTCTAGGACAGTGGTCCCCAACCTTTTTATCACCGGGGACCACTCAACGCTTGACAATTTTACTGAGGCCCGGTGAGGGGGGGGTAGTTTACTCCTCTACTCTCAACCACTGCCCTAACGCTCTCTGATCGCTATGGTAATGTTTAAACATCCCTTCAAAATAAGATACAGACACGCCACAACAATGAACGTAAAGAACATTTTATTTTCATGGAAATTTTAACTCATGACAATGACAAATCAATGGGAACACTGAGCTTGTTTCTCTGCAACGAGATAGTCCCATCTGGGAGTGATGGGAGACAATGACATCCGAAGTGTGTTGTAAAGGGCCAGGGGGGGGGAAGGCGTCCTTCGCGGCCCACCTCCAATTAGTCGAAGGACCACATATGGTCCACGGCCCACAGGTTGGGGATCGCTACTCTAGGAGAATATGCTGTAAAATGAGAAGCACCTAAGATAATCACTCATTTGTTCCATAAACCTCTGCTTTGAAATGAATGAAGCTGGAGATGTAGTTAATAAAGAAACAAGATTAGAACTAGAACTGAATGAGAAGTCAATGGAATGTATTCTGTACTCCACTTCCACTGGTGTGGAATCCAATCTACTATATTAGTGGAAGTGTGATTTTTAAAAGAAACTGATCAAATGCACACCATTGATGCAAAAGAGTTATTTCTCCTTGCTCAAGGCAAAGCAAGAGTGCTAGAACGTCAGATATTTCCAAATGGGAAATTAGTGCTCATGACTGAGGAAATATGGGCAACAAGCTAATGTTGCAAGAAAGAGGAAATATATAGTAATGGGTATAGCAAGCTTTCTCAACTAGGGTTTTGTGAAAGCCTGGGGTTTCTTGATGGCTATTTAAGGGTTTCCCAAATGCGAGGGAGAATTAATTTTAATGTATTTTAAAACATTTGTTAAACATTTATCGGGCTATATGACTATATATGGTCATGTTGACTTACCTATCTCTTCCAAAATGGCCAATTATGGGCCTGAAGGGGGTGGGAAGAGGAGGGGCCCCAGGTGGGCATGTGCACAGCTAGGCTTCTCAACCATATTCTGCATGTTCAGGCTACTGGGATTTCTCAAAGGCTGAAGAATGTTTAAGGGGTTTCTCAATGGTAAAAAGGTTGGGTTAAAGACATGTTTATGTGTCCACCACAATAAAAGGAAATATTTTTGTATTCTAAATCCTATGAAATCCTTTTCCTTCTTGTACCTTCTTGCACCATAGAACTCGAATATTCTGAAAGTATAACTTCCTTTTTATATATGGCTGCTATCATCCCTAAACTAGTTCTTGTTGTTGTTATCATCCATTCAGTCATGTCCAACTCTTGGCAATCCCATGGCACAGCTGTCGCCATGATCCCCAATCCTGCACCACCTTTCTCAGCCATGCAATGTTCTGGCCACCATGCCCTTTGTCACCCTGATTTTCTTTTTCCAATGTCCAATCCTAGCATAATTGTTTTCTCCACTGAGTTGGATCACATGATTTAGCCAAAGTAAGTGAGTCAGAGTTTCGTAATTTTACCTACTAATGATTTATCAGACTTTATGTGCTGTAGTATTTCCTTGTTTGTGACTTTTGCTGTCCATGGGACCTACAGAATCTTTCTGCAACACCAGAATTCAAATGAATCGATACTTCTCTTGTCCAATTTTTTCATCGTCCAACTTTCACAGCCATAAGTGGCTTCTGTAAATATGAAACGAATGTACATTTAGTAGTCAGACTTATGTCCTTGCTTTTCCATGTTAGGTTCAAGCTCATCATTACTGAGCTATCCAAAGCAATTCAATGTTTTATTTCCATACTGAAATCACCACTCACATCCATTTATAATCCAAGAAAAATGAATTCTTGAATGCATTTGATCTCTTCACCATTAATTGTTATTATGACATGTCTTTTTTGCAGTGGTTATTATTTTTGTCTTTTTAGTGTTTAAGAATAGGCCAAATTTCTTTCTTATTCCATTGAGCTTTGTAATCAGCTGTTCTAGGCCTTCCTTAGTTTCTGACATGGGGGTAGTGTCATCAGCATACCGGAGATTAATTATAGTCCTTCCTCCAATCTTAATTCCAGTATTTGATTTGAGGTCTCTCTCTCACATAATGATCTCAGCATACAAGTTAAACAGGAAGGGGGAAAGAATACAACCTTGGCACACGCCTTTCTCTATTTTGAACCAGTCAGAGTCACCAAATGGTATTCGTACAATAGGTTCTTCAGTGATGGGGTAATTCCCACTCCTCTGCAAGTATTTTGGGTTCCAACTTGTATAGCTGAATCTACATCAGTGTGATGTAGTGGTTAAAGAGGATCAGATTCTAATCTGAAGAACCAAGTTTGAATCCCCACTCCTCCTCATGCAGCCAGCTGGGGTGACCTTGGGTTAGTCACACTTTTCTTAGAACTGTTCTCTCAGAGCAGTTCTCTCAGAGCTCTCACACTTCTCTCACATGGTTCTGTTGTGAAAAGTGGGGTATAAAAACAGCTCTTCTTTTTATTAAATGTTTAGAAAAAACAGTTAAAATTATGAGCCAGGTGAGGTATTCTTGTGCAAATTGCATCTCCCAGCTGAAACTATAATGGATAAAACATTGTTTTGTCTTGTGATGCTTTTAAAAACTTGACTAAAACCATCCACTGCGCTGTGAACATAGGAATTCAGATTAATTAAAGCTCTCATTGGCTTCTGGACAGAATGATGTACTTGACACTACTAGATTGGACACAATCTCTGCTAAAAATGTGATGTGGGACACAGGATTCTTGCAAAATATTGTTTAGTTGATTGAATACATTGAGATGCAGAAAATCTCTTTGGGATGTTACGGATAGTTTCAGAATAGAGTCAATTAACTTTTCCATTTAGAAAAATGACATATTGGAAAACTCCAACAAAGAAAAACAATGTATTGACTCAGCACTAAGCCAGGCCAGCTGATGCATCCTGCCTACTGTTTCAAAAAGATAAGTAAACCATTTCAAACATTATTCTAGCCAAACAATGAAAACCATCCCTTAAACTTGACATTTCCAGTGTGATGAATCTTAAATGAAATCATGTGAAATGTCAAAACGAAGGGGGTAAAAATCAATACCTGTAGATAAAGCTATGCGAGGTCAGTCATCTTGGGTTGCAAGTGACAGCCCCATGTCTTTTTAATGGAAGTAGTTTTTAAATGCACAATGCACAAAAGGTGTTTCAAAAAATATTTTTTGAGACTGAACAGAAGTTATTGACAGAAGTTATTTATTAAGCTTTATTTTTTGACAAAACTGTCAGTCAAAAGCCAGTTTCAAGGAGCTTTAAAGTTTACTTAAAATTAGTTAATAATAAATCTAATTATCAACAGTGCCACAACTTTGGAGTCTTGGGCATAGACAGAGGCAGATATTTCTGTAAACCTGAGAAAACCCTATGTTTGCAAAAAAAGCTGAAATGGGGGAAAATAGTACATGAAGAGTTAAAAAGTTGAGAGTTAAAAAGCGGGGGCATCTAATTATTCCCTCTCCCCATGACTTCCTCTTCCTGTTCTCTGGCAACTACCAAAGGCTTTCCCATTTCCCTGCTTCCTTCTCTCTTTGCCACATATTAGCCAATTTGCCGTTACCTCTGTCTTCAGTTTTCAGTACCTCCCTTACCCTGGCAAGCTCTCCCTGGGAAAACGCTGTCCAAGTTCAGTAGTGCTGCTGAGTCAACCCTACTTGTGTGGTCGGGAACCCACAGTATTCTCCCTTTCAGCTAATTCAGGTCCTTATGGATGCTCTGAACTGATATCTGAAAGTTGTAAAGGACTAGCTGGGGCAATTAAACTGAAGAATGAGGTGCTATTGGTCAATTGTAATACTAGGCCTGGTTTAAGGAGATCATGTTGCATTCCCTTTGAAATAATACATTTAGAGTCCAGTGGCACCTTTAAGATGTACAAAGTTTTATTCAAGGTATGAGCTTTGGTATGTAGGCACACTTCCTTAGATACACTGTATCTAAATTTGTTCTGCTGCTTCAAACCTACACACTCACTAGATACCCACTAGAATCTCCCTTTGAAAGAGAAAGTTTATAGCCTAGGGATGATTCAGATCTGAGCCTAGGGATGGGTAGCAGGGAAACACTTTAATATAGAGCCAAGAGCCCCCATCCGAGACCTGAATCATAACTTGGATAAGGAATTTAAAACAGCCATAGCTGAGAAGGGCTAATGTCATACACACTGGATAATGCACTTACAATGTTCTTTAGCAATCCTTTGCAGCTAGATTTTCCTGTGCAAAATGGGAAAATCTATATAAAATTGCTAAAGTACATTGAAAGTGCATTATCCAACATGTGTGAAATAAGCCAAAAAGGAGAACTGTAGAGAAGCATACATTTTTAAAGGGCAATTTGGTAAGTTGCTATTAAGAACGGTCTGAGAGGTCTGAGAATGGTCCACAGTCACCCAGCAGGCCTCAGGTGTCTCACAGCAGTTTCCAATCACCTTCCCTTCCTCTCCCCATAGCAGACTCCCTGTGAGGGAGGCGGGGTAGAGAGCCTCACTTGGAAGATGGCAACCCTAAAAGGAAGTCTCTCAGTGCACAGAAATCTTGACCTTAGTTTTATGCACACCTGGAACCAGTTTGATACCCCAAACTGATGTTCCAGGAAGGTACCTGCCCCGAAAATTTACCAGACTTTTGCATGATTCAGTTTGATTATTTGGACTATTTAAACCTAACAGTTGAACAAGGCAAACCCACTGGTTTCACTCCCTCCACTGCTTCCAAGAAAAATTAACAGGTGAAATAACACTCACAAATCCTGCTATAAGCCAGAAATGGCTGTGATCCATTTCTGCTATCCATTTCATTTCCCCACCTTGGAAGCAGGGGAGAAAAAGGAAATTGACCTGTGAAATGGTTCCTAGTCATATAAACTTAACAGCCTGGAGGGTCCACACATCAGCCTGTGAGCCATTTAGCCTGTCCGTTTCCCTCCCTCTACCTTCCAAGCAGAGGGATATGTAACAGAATGGCTCACAGCCATTTCAGCCTTACTGCAGGATGTGTGTGTGCCATCTTACCTGTTAGTTTCTCTTGGAAGCAGTGGGGGGAATGAAACCAATGGGTTTGCCCTGTTCAGCTGTCACAACCATTTCAGACTGACTGTGAATAGGTTCACCTGTCCTGTTGTTAGGCTGAAATGCCAACAAATATGGAATATAAAATAATGGCCCATAAACTGGAAGTGCTCAATTTACATTCCAATGCAGAGAAGGAGATGTCAAAGACTGCAGTAACTATTAAACCATTGCATTATTTTCTCATCTGAGTAAATAAAATCCTCCTCCCCCTGTTTCCATTATGTTTGCAAGTTATCATCCTGGGTAGAGTCTTTCTTGCATGCCTATGCTTTGTGTGTTTGTGTGTGTGTGGGTAATACCATAACTGGTAAAAGGTAGTAAACTTAGGGATACTTAGGAATCTCTGACTAAGCTACTGATTCCAAAGTGATTCCCAAACCTACCTTCCTAACAGGTTTTACCTTTGTTGAATTGGTATAAATGATTATACATAGGAGTGATGTGTTCCCTGTCCAGGGGGATTGCATTTTATCTGGCACATACAAATTAGCAGTAATTGTTGTCAGGGATAGGTGGCAACAATGCAGGCATGTGCCTCTTGTCTGGAGAATTTGATGTACATGTGAAAGCACTTTTGTCTTTTTTGATGAGTCAGAGTGTTCTCTGTTCCAAAGTGTCCCATTATAATGCTGAAGAAAAATGTGCAGCACCTGATTTTAAGGAGGGTTGTATGAGAATCTGAGCCTTGTAGAGCTTTGGATTGCAATTACAATCAGGCAAAACTGGTTCTAGAAGAAATTGATCTGAGGGAGATGCCCCTTTTACATTTTTCCCTTGAAAGCTGCAATACTGATAAAAGCTAAGATTGTAAGACTGATTGGAAAATATTTAAGAAGAGCATGGGAAAACCTCTGTTCAATTTTCTCTTTAAAATTAGTTCATTCCAGATTATGATTTATGTATCATATCATCATTACTAATATGTCTACAAAGTTATGGACAATATGTTCATGGGTCATCTCTTTCACAGCAAACATTTAAATGTGTTTTAAAGAAAATGATCTTTGAAGCTGGTATAAAGTTTGTAGCACTTCTCAGACACGGTTGTAGCAAACGGGGTCAGGTGAAAAATAGATCAATGTCTTGACTGTTATATTTCACATCAGGGCACTCATTGGATGGAATGCTCCTCATTAAAAAAACAAACAACACGGTCCCTGTATAATGAAAACTACTATGCTAGAGAGCCTCCCCCCAATATTAAGAATGCAAATTAAATGGCTAATTTGTCAGAAACTTATTCAGAAAACAATCACATTGATTTCAAAACAGCAGCCATGTTAGTCTGTTGCAGCTAAACTAAACAGGTTGTGCAAAGACTTGTGATAGCTTACACCAGTTTATGAAACCTTACACCAGAATGAATTTTGGTAGTCTTTAAAGTGCTGCTGGACACCTATTTAGCCTTTCAAAGCCTTACATGTCAAGCAAAACAGCTGGAAATAAACATTGTGTATCGAGAGAGTCCTAGTATAGTCCTGTGTCTGCAGAGGATTTATTTTTCTCCCTTAGAGTCAGGCATCCCTTTATTTTTCTCCCTTAGAGTCCCTTAGAGTCCGGCATCCTATTTAAAATTCATCTCGTATATAAGAAACAGGACGGGAGGGGGGGAATACATCATATAAACTGGCAAACTTCAGACCACAAGCTGTCTTCGTTTGAGGTCATTACTTGCAGTTTGCCGAAAGGCATCCAGCCACTGACACCAACTGGAGCACAACCAGAGTGTCAAGCCATCCTGGTCTGTGTCAATTCTCTCATTAATTACTAAGCAAACTAGGGCACTTGCAATATGACAGACTACAGGCTTCCTGAGCCTGGTGGGATTTTTATTCAACTGAGTGTGGTCAATAAAAATCAAAATGAGGTAACATTTATTATCTTTGAAGAGCTCAGAGTTCAATACTTTCTTTAAAAATATTTCAGTTTTTGCTGAGGCAATTGATTCACAGACATGAATTTTAATATGCCATTAGCAAATAAATAGAGATGTGAATACGAATTGATTTTCTCAAAACAACTGTAATGCAGGAATGAGGCTCTGGGGTATAAAGCAAATAATAATAAAAAAAGACAACTATGAACAATACACACTGTGGCAACCAGGCACTGTTCTAACCTTCATGGCAACATCAGAGTTAAGGAACTCCTAAGAAAAAGGGAAAAGTGTTTTTTTACAACAGCTAATGGGGCACTCATGGAAGCCCATGAGAGTCACATCATTTAACCAAGGAAAATAAGGACAGAACCAC
Source organism: Paroedura picta (assembly GCF_049243985.1). Classification (NCBI taxonomy): domain Eukaryota; kingdom Metazoa; phylum Chordata; class Lepidosauria; order Squamata; family Gekkonidae; genus Paroedura; species Paroedura picta. The sequence continues at coordinate 41,291,995 of NC_135374.1, read as the reverse complement.
CTATTCTTTCAAATGTATTTCTCACAGAGGCCATGTGACAGAACATGTAAGTCTCTTGCAAAACTCTGATGATAGTTTCAACAGCTTTTAGTATCAGTGGAAGGAGGACACCTCCATTAAAGAATTGTAGAATATGGCTTTGCCTAAGGTGACTAGATTATCCCACTTTTGGAGGGACATCTGGGAGCACCTGGCAAATTGTACTTATGTTGAAATTAAAATATATATATATATATATTACAATACTATTTTTGCGTTATATGCGTTCTATGAAAATTTTTGTTGCTCCATATATAACAATTTTTTAATCAAGAACCCCCCCCCCCCCGGTCAATGGTGTCTTGCTTTACCAATGTTAAAATCTGGTCACCTTAGCCTTGCCCCCACCCTAGCTCTTTAGAGGAATAATCATGTTTAGATAATGTAATGCTTACTGGTTGGTCCCATGCAAGTTTTTCCTCTCTTTTTTGGCAATGTCCTTCAGAGTTAGCAGGGGCTTTCTTCCAAGTAAGTGGTCCTAATTATCACCAGAAATTCCATTTACAATTATTTTGAGTGGCTTCTGTGAAATATCTAATTGCAAATGTGTTTAGAATTGTATTGATTATTTAATGCAGTGTTAGAGATCACCTGCACAGATGCAGTCATTTATTTTGAAACCAAATCCATGAATTAGATTTTCTCAAACAGAAAGGAAATATCATTGGCTACTCTCTCTGCAGCAACAACAAACCTTATTTTATGGGCACCAGTTTTAGCAGACTTACAGTGATATTTCTTATTATAGAGAAATTATTAATACATAGGGCCATTCCGCACTCGTCCAAAATAGCACAATGGTTACAAATTGAAATCGCTACAGTTTTGCCATTATGTACAACGTCGTTGACAATCTGCAACACTCCTGAAACCGATCCTCAAAAAGCGCTTCATTGTAGCGCTTTCAGGGAAATCCCCAAAAGTGGATTCACCCTCCGGAAAGCGCTATACTCCTGCAACCAATCTGCAACACTAGCGGAAAAGTTCTGTGTGTTACCATTGTTGCGGTTTCTGCAAAGTCCCTCCCCCTGGCTCTCTCCTCTGATCTTCCAGCGAAGCGATTGCCATTTTTTTTCTCTGAACAAGCGGAAATCAACGCACCGGCAAGCCTTCGTTTACCCAGCAAGGCTTCCCCGGCTGCAGTCCCTCTGTTTAAAGTCACCAAACACAAGCAACACAGAGGCCCGTTTGCTGGTTTATTTTCCCTTTATTTTTCACACTGTTTTCGGCCGAAAATCGCGCCCATGAGGGGGGGGGGTATTTTTTTTTTCACTCAGGGGGAGCATGGCAACAATGAAATGGCAGCTCAAACACCACCTGCTAGTTGGATGGGTCTCTCCGTTGCAACGAATCAACGCAGATTCGTTGCAACGTGTGTATGTGTTTTTTTTTTTTAAATCCTTCCTTAAAGGGAAAGGGGCTGTTTGGGAGCATGATAACGGCCGCCCATTGGCTGCTTGATGGCCAGGGGCGGGACACAGCTCGGCAATATCACTTCCTGGCTAGCGATTTTTGCTGAGACCGGAAACCTGTGGGAAACGATAGAAACGCAACTGGATTCCACTACAAAGGCAGGTATGCATAATGACGAATTCCACTATTTACAATAGCGATTTTTCGTTCCGCAACCAATTTGCAGCATGGATCCCGGTGCGGAATGGCCCTTAGCCTTTCTATAGCATTCACAATGTTCAAAGCACCTGTAGTAATCTTTACAAGAATCCTGTGAAGGAGACCATCTCCATCTTTCTGAATCTGATCTATTGTGTTCATTCAGGTGGGTAACCAGGTTGGTTTGAAGCAGCAGAACAAAGCTTTATTTCAGTGGCACCTTTAAGATCAAGCAAATTTTATTCAAAGTATGAGCATTTCTGTGCACACAGACTTCATTCATGGGAGAGGTGAGATTTAGAACATGGGGCATATTATCCATTATGCTACATCACATATATTTGTGTGTATCTTGGTAACAGTTATTCCTTTCAGTTTATATAAATATGGACTTGGAAGAGAATTTTACTATTGGTTTTGTTGAGAAATGGAAAATTACATTCACTTGAAATCTGTGTATTTCTTTTTAAAACAATGCAGACAATAAGCTAGTAAAGTTCCATTTTTTGCTGAGATAATTGGTTTTCCTTGTTGAAGAAAATTATCCCCAAATTGTGTCTATAAATACATTCATTCAGGTTAGAATAAACAGTTGAATAAAACATTGGCTCTCTTTAAAGATTATGCTTTCTATAGAAACACTGGTTAGAACAGGCAGGACTCTACATTCTTGGGACTGATGGGAAGCTAAGGTATACATTTCATCACTCTGTATTTAAAATCATAACATGAAAGTCCTTCCAAAATGTTTCTTTCTACACAGAATGTAATTTTAGCACTTGATTCCTCCCTTTTTGTAATGGGACTTCCTTATGTAAGATTTAGAGATATGTATCAAGTGGATTTTACACCTTCCATGTTCCTGAATACGAGTCAAATTACCATAAAAATGGGAATGAAACTAGATGCTGCCAATATTGTGGAGCTAAATTCGGGCCATTTAAACATGTCATTAGGGTCCAGTCAAGATTGGGCCTGCAGCACTATAGTGCCCTCTGTACCTTTCAACTGCTGAAACAACTTCCCATGGCTATTTCAGCATTTGAAATGGCACATGGGGGGACAAGAGCCCTTGGTCCCACCACACAATGGGCCTGATCAACATCAAGCCCTCATAGCATTTTTAAAGGGCCAGAGTTCAGCTTTAAAATAGTGGTACCATCCATAGTTTGGACCTATAGCTACTGTAATATCTCTACTCCAAATGGGGTCTTATCAGAGTAGAGTAAAGTGGTAACATTCCCTCACGTGATCTGGACAGTATACTGAGAATGTCTTATCTCAGTGAGTTCTGAGAATAGTCTGCATGGAGCTTTTTACCCACTCCCAGTTCAAATAAATCCCTTCCGTCTACACTGAATTCAATTTCCATTTTGATTTTGGCCATTTTTAATTTTCCTTCTGCAACATGCACGATTGACCCAGAGTGACCCTACCTTTCCCCCTCGATATCCAGAAGTTTATATAACCCTCGATATCTGAAAAACCGGCATCAGTAGGTGTGCAGATTTTTTCTTTTTGTGAAAACTTCCTTCTCTATGCCTCGTACCAAAGCAATCTTCACTGATTAGCCAGGGCATCAGTTCAAAGACTTCCTGGTTCCCGGATGCAAGGCTTGTCTTAAAGTGACTGTGCTCCAGAAGCCCTAACTTCTCTCAGCAGAGATTTGCCTCTTGTTATTTCCCTCTCCTCTGCTGTCTCCAATCCTCTTCTCCCCACTCATTCAAGAAAAGAAAGAAAATCCTGCTGCCCTTGCCTCCCCTCCCCGTTCTGAGCTTCCCCAATCATGTGCGGAACACTTTCTGTTTCAGTGGGGGAGGGGAATAGAGGATGACCCAAGTTCAAATCGATCTGAATTCAGCAGGGTCCACAATGAAAAGGAAAAAAAAAGTAAGTGCAGAATCAGCCTAAGAAATATAGTGTGGTAAAAGCCGAAGCTTCCTTCATGAGGTATTCTGCGCATGCATTTTAGTGAATCGCTGGGTATGTTACACAACATCTGCTTATCACATGCACTTAGAACATCTGAAAGCCTGTGTGGTTAAATTGCAGTTTCTTACTTGTTCCTGAAATATGGTCAATTTTTATATACCATGTCAGTGAGTGAGCTCAGCCCAAGTAATTTAATACATAACAGAGAAAGTTTTAGAATAAATTTATGAAGGGTTTCCTCTTGCTGGCTGATGATTCTTACAATATATTTTGTTCATAATTTGCTGTCTTTAGCAATTCTTTTGTTTCAAAATAATAATTTCTGCCAACTGCTGAACCGTTGGAGTCGAGTTAAGGTTTTTTTAATGTTTCTTTTATTGATGTTTCATAGCATGGCTTTGGGACCAGAAACATCCACATGTACAAAAATAAAGCAAAGGACACATTCCCATCTCCCAATTACATCCCTTTTTCAACCTTTTGATCATGGAGGACTCCCTGAAATAACTGTTCAGGCTTTGTGGATCCCCAGAAGTGATATCAGCTGGCCCTGCCTCCCTGCCATGCCCTTGGAAATGACATGTCACCAGAAGTGACATCACTACCTGTGTTAAGAGGCATTTGAAGAGGAGACAGGACATGGTTTAAATTGGGAGTAAGTATGCAGGCCCCACCCAAGCACAGAAACCATGAGAGAATTCACTCATGCTTGGGAGGGAGAATAATGAAAGTGATTGGTACCCTAACTCATGGCCAAGTCCATTGAAGTAGGAGGGGAAAGGTCCGGAGCTCCCGTGGGCTCCCAGGGGTCCATAGACCCCTGGTTGGAAATCCCTGCCTTACTGAATGACTCTAAACTTTAGAAAGTTACAATAATTGGTTGGATCCCACAACTAATTTCAATGCACAAGAACAGTGCGATATATATTTGTGATTTTCTTTTGTCTTTGCAAGAGTTAACTTGTTTGTCTTCCATCTTGCATTTCCAGTTATCCAAACAACCTCCTCACCAATAATCACCATATTGACCAAATCACATATATGCGGCAACCGGGCGCAGAGTCAACGTATGCCACCGAAAAAGCCGCGTTAGTGAGATGCGGAAGAAAGTGGAGCTTCCCAGGATCAGGGCGCAACCAGAAGCGGCTCCGGAGTAGCCGCGTGCATAATTGGATACTCTGGGTTTTGCAGCCATTGTGTTCTGTCCCATGCATAAGCGGTTTGCTTCGCTTCTTCCTCCTCCGTGTTCTCCATACTGCCGTTTCAGCAGTCATGCATAATAGGCCAATGCTATAATCAGTTAGTGAACTGCTAAGGATAGCAGCTGAGCCCAAAGACTGGCATAACTTGGAGCAATCCTATCTGAAGAAATACCATCATAGTGCTACATAGGTGCCACACCAGTGTAAATCCAGTGGCTATGCTCCTGATATCTGTGTTCTAACTACTGCTACTGGCCAAACACAAATGATGCCTTTTGCTCCTACTTGGCATAGCACAGCCCTGCCTACAGCAGACAGTGTACTGTTTGTTTCTGCAACGTTTTCCAACCCAGCACAGTAAGAAGCCCCGAAGACTCACCGTAGGGGCAGTTGCTGCCGCGGGTGAGAGAGTGGCAGAGGATGCTAGCTGGGGGGAATGAACTCCCAGTCCCAGCAGCCCCGGCGTGGCGCTCTCGCGCAATGCGAAAAGGGGCGGGGCCAAACGAGCAGGCTAAAAGGAGCAGCCTGAGGTGTCTCTGCCTCTTCCCGCTCCTTTGGCCCCGGAGAACGCGAAACCCTCCCGCCCTCCCTGTTTTTTGGTTGTATTGCACATGTTAAAAGATGCATAATAAATAAACATGGAAGAATGAAAGTAAGAAGAAAAAGGAATAAGGAGAAGAGGGGAAGGGTAGATATGTTATGTTATTGTTGTGCTGCGATTTATTGTCACAGCTGGTGGAATTGGGGCATGGAAAATGGTCAAGGATGGGGCGGCCAAGCTTGCGCGCTGGCCTCCCCTAGGTTTGGGGGTTCCCTTAAGGAACTGCGTGGATGCTAAAGCCTGATTGAAGGATAGCATTTCCGGGAGGCAGGATAACCCAACAGAGGCGGACGCCCAGTAGGGTTATTCCATTTTGCCTCCTCCCAATTTCTGCCTGCCATTGTGTTCGGGCCATGTGGCCTGCAGGGCCAAGGTGTCCTGTGGTGGGGCAGGCTGCGTCGGGCTGCCTTGTGGTCGGCTGACCACAAGACGGATAGACCTTTTCCATGCTTGCCATGCTCACATTGTGAATAAAGGCTGTGGCCAAATTTAATGCCAAGTTATGTGTCAGTGTCCTCATTGAGCAATCTAAAACCCTGCAAAGCAACAGAGTCACATACCCTGTGAATCACCTAGGTTCCAATTACTATGTAATGGTTCTATGACAGCTATGTAGTCAGAACTTCTATGCTAAGTTTATTTTAAATGGTATTGAAAACATTATGGCTAGTAATTCCCTTGATTTATGATACAGTGTTACTTGAATTATTGTGGGGAGTAATGGTCACTGTAACTAAACAAAATTACAGAGAGGACAAAAATGTAGAACACGGCAAGCACCTTTATTGTAGCACTTTCCCCACAAGTGATCAGCAGAGTTCTGACACTCCACATAAAATAGTAAACTGTTACCACTTGCTCAGTAGTTGTGTTCATACAGAAGATGGCTTTTGGAAGCTTATTGATGTGCTTGCTTCCAAAATGAAGAATCATGATTGCAGTATTGACTAATGTCATATCAAAATAAACAGCTGAAAACTGAGGCTATATTTGAACTCCTGAGAGTGACTTGAAGCAAAATTGTTCCTACCCCAACTATATAGAACTATGTTACTAAAACATTTAAGTTATTTAATATTGCAAGCAATTTGATATAGAGCAATAATTCTAATTATTGAATTAGCAATAATTCTAATTACAGTGTGTCCTGTAATCCATGCACCTGTACTTTTTGCTTCCCAATGTCATCCTCCACTGTCATGCTGCTGGTCAAGTGTCAGTCCCCTCTGATCTGCAACTCTTCTGGAATGGGTAAATATCACCCAACCCTACTCTGAATCCATCAAGTTTCCTCCATTTTATTTCTTAGTAACTTGTACGTGTACTCTTGTGTGCTTTGACTGCATACCCCAATATCTTCCCTAATAAATTTCCTTGAGTGAAAGTTAAATTATAATCTTTTGTTTAAAAGGTTTTCTACATGGGGAAAGACCCCGTAAATGCTGGTAGAAAGATCCTGCAGTTGCATGGCCTCTTGCTAATATATTCAGTTGACTATAACTCCCCATAATTCCCCTTAAAGTATCTATTTCAGACAACAAAGCAGTTTGCAAAATATAAAAAAGCATATAATTTATTATTTATTAATGAACAGCTGACTGTAATCAAAAGCAGCCTATTATTATTGTTGTGTATGCAGACCTGTTGAGGACCGAGCTTGAGGCCTGAGGCAGGATAGTAATTCAGAGCCACCGATTGGCTCAGGTCTGGCTGGCTTCTCTGCAGGAACCAGTAGATGAAGAAGAAGCAGAGTTGGTTCTTATATGCCACTTTTCTCTACCTGAAGGAGTCTCAAAGTGGCTTATATTCACCTTCCCTTTCCTCCTCCCACAACAGACATCCAATGAGGTAGGTGAGGCTGAGAGAGACATGATATTACTGCCCGGTCAGAACAGCTTTATCAGTGGTGTGGCGAGCCCAAGGTCACCGAGCTGGTTGCATGTGGGGGAGTGCAGAATCAATCCCAGCTTGCCTGATTAGAAGTCTGCACTCCTAACCACTACACCAAACAGCTGCAGCTGGATTGGACAGCTCACAGCAGGATCCACTAAGGATCCAATAATTTCAAATTGTCATGTATGCCAGCGGTCCCCAACCTTCTAGTATTCGGGGACCGCCTCCGAGGGTTGGAGAGAGCTGGCGGCCCGGCCGCCGCCGCCGCTCGCAAACGCGCATGCGCAGTTCTCGCACATGCACGTTTTCACCACTAGGTGGCGCTAACGCGCATGCGCAGAGCTGCCGCGCTTGCGTGTTTTCGCCAGCAGGGGTGCAAACATGCGTGCGTGGCAGCTGTGCCTGCTTCTTCCCCCCATCTCGCTGTGGGGGGAGAGGAAGGCGCGTCTGCTGGCGGCCCGGTACCATGGCCTTTGTGGCCCGGTACTGGGCCGCAGACCGGGGGTTGAGGACCCCTGATGTATGCAATCACCAGCAACTGTCGGTCGACATATTGTTCTATGTGTGTATATATTGGGAGGTTTGTTTGGGGACTTCTCAGTGCAGTCACAGTATTTTTGCACTATGAATTGATCACTAATAAAGAGCTGAAAGATTCCAGAGTCTCTGTGTTCCTTAACCCAAGGATCTAACAGATGATGATGATGATGATGATGATTTCAACTTATTTTCCACCCTATCTCATGGGACTCTGGGTAGATTACATCATAAAATCACATCTAGAAAAATATAGCAATAAAACATAACATTATTCAATAAACATTAAAATCTAAACCGAATTTCAATCAACCTCTGGTAGTTCTTCTCATATTGAAAAAGGAGACAGGAAGTGGGAGGATCTACCAGCCCTAGATGGCACATAAATAAGGCTTGCGGGGAGGGGAAGTATAATTAAGATATAACTTTGAACCTCAACCATAGGCTCAATGAACTCAGAAGCAGTTAAAATTCTACCATCAAAAACGTAACAGAAGGAAATGAATGTTTTATTTATTTGATGTTGATGCCTTGCTTCTCTCCAATGACAACACCCACTCTGAGAGGAGGCTAGGTTGAGAGAGAGAGAGGGACCAGCCCAAGGTCAATCAGTAAAAGGATTCTGTTTCTGGTGAGTACTAATCTAGCACCCATCTGAGATGACTCATAGTCTAAGCCTCAAAAATGGGAAGGCCTATGTAGAGGCAGGACAGAAAAAAGTAGGAGTAATACAGGAAAAAACTGAGGTTAAAAGAATATGTGGAGAGGGGGGCAGGATTGCCTCCAGTGGTTCTGTGCAGAAGAGATAATCAAAGCATGAAGACAACTTGTGCAGTTCAATATCCCACTTATATGAGTTGTTGACTCCTTCCTGATTGCTGTCTTCAGAGGACTAATATACTGTATATGTGATTGATTAAACTCTGAAACAAAGCCGAAGCTTTTCTTATGGCATAATTAAGCAATTCCATTCAGCTACTAGTATTATTCATCCCATAAACGATGTCGCAAAATTCATCCCACTTGTAAAAAGCCACAATCCTTTATGCGATGTAAAAGAACCCAAAAGTGGCATTGAAGGAGGGAGGATGCTAGAAAGTGCAGAATGGGAGGAATGACCTCAATGTGGGCAGTGGAGGAGCAGCTTCTGAGAGGCCAAAATAGTGTGTGTGTCTGTAGAGGAAATCCAAGGGAATATGCATGCTTTTGAATTACTTTCGCCTTGGAGTCTCATCACCTGCTAGAAGAGTGTCTTAAGTACTATTGTGTATATTTTGTAGATAAGCCACTGAATCTGCCTTGTGAGAAAAAAGCAGGGTATAAATTATTTTTTAAAAAATGATAGCAACTACATGAAAACCTAACCAACGTAAAACCAAAGTTGATTGGCAAGACCTTTTCCAGCACTGTGTAATGAAAACAGCTCTTCGACTGGGCCCTTGGAAGACAGCTCTTCGACTGGGCTCCGCAATGTTTGAGCTCCTCACATCTCCTCCTTAATGCTTGAAAATGACTATTTCAGCAGAATGAGCACAAATGCTGCAGCCAGTCAACTTCCATTGCCTATTTGTAAGCTGATCAATTCCCTTCATTAACTGGATTAATCCATAAACCCACAAGACTGCATTAAAAGTAAGACAAACACATTTCCTGAAAGCAACTTTAAGTAAATGTGTCTAGAGTAATTTGTCAGTGTCCACTTTGAATCGTTGTTTCCTTTTGGTTTCCAAAGAGCCTTATTAGTAACCTTGATACTTATAATAAAATTCTGGTGTCCTCCTGAAATCACGTAAAGGATATAAAATATGTGTGTGAGCATAAGTATGTAATTGTGTATCCCACTTAACATGTTCCTAGGATTCACTAAAAATGTCCAATTTTCCCCCTTACTTCTGTTTTTATATTGCACTGGCAGACTAAAAATGGCTGAGGACTTTAAAAATAAATTCAAGTCACATCTCACTATGAATGGCCCCTTTCCCCGAAGAAATAAATATTAAGGAGTACAGAATTCTAACTAAGAATGCAAACAAATTTGTAAAGTTACAAGCAAGTTGCAGAATTACTTCAGTCTAAACTAATAATTTTCGACAAGTAGAGAGCCACAACAAAATGCTGTGATCATGGTTGTGATCATGGAGACATTGGGCATGGTATTGTCCATCTCATCCCAGTTGCTTTTAGGCTTTCCTGGTGGCTTCCAACCAGCAAGTGGGAGTGAACAATTCTCCTTGCTCTTCCTTTGCTACAGTGCCTTATTTCTTCCTGCAGGTCAAAAGCCAGTGCAAAAAAAAAAAAAAAAAAAAGGAAGTAGCTGGGTAAGGAGCCTCCTTACCCACCTGCATGTCTCCTGCTTCAGTTGCCCTCTTTAAACTTTCCAGCTCACTTCTAACCAGCCAGCCTGCAGGGAGCAGCTGCACTGGAGATGGCTAAGTGGGAGGAGTGTGTCCTTCTGTCCTCCTCTGCTTCCAGTTCCAAAGTCCACAGTCTGGCTCAGTGGGAAAGGGATCCGGGCAGCAATTGGCAGCCAATGCAGCTGCCTCAGCAACGGCTGAATGTGGGCCCTCCAAGATGTTCCAGTGAGGACCCTGGCAGCTGCATTTTATACCAGCTGTAGTTTCCGGGTCAGGGACAAGGGTAGGCCTGTGTAGAGCGAGTTACAAAAATCTATTCTGGAGGTGACTGTCGCATGGATCACTGTGGCCAAGTGGTCAGGGGACGGGTAGGGCGCTAGTAGCCGGGCCTGGCGAAGGTAGAAAAATGCCTGGCCCGCTACTCTCTTGACCTGAGCCTCCATAGTCAGGGAGGCATCAATGGCAACCCAAATTCCTAGCTTGGGGCACGATGGTAAGTTGCACCCCTGCTAGGGTGGGTAAACGCGCTGCCTGTTCCCGCCCCCTTCTCCCCAGCCACAGGACCTCCGTCTTGGAGGGGTTGAGTTTCAGGCGACTCTGCTCGAACCATTCTGTCACCGCTTCCAAACATCTGGCAAATGGTTCCGGGGGGGAGTTCGGGTGACCGTCCATTAGGAGATAGAGCTGGGTGTCATCAGCGTACTGATGGCAACCCAGCCCAAAGCTCCGTACCAGTTGGGCCAGAGGGCACATAAAGATGTTAAACAATGTGGGGGAGAGGACCGCACCCCGAGGGACCCCGCAAGGGAGTCTATAGGGCCGCGAGAGCTCTTTCCCCACAGCAACCCTCTGGGACTGGTTCTGGAGGAAGGAGCGTATTCAGCACAAGGCTGTGCCCCGTATCCCCGTACCGGCCAGGCGATGGACCAACAGTTCGTGGTCCACGATGTCAAAGGCCGCCGATAGGTCTAAAAGGACCAACACGGCTGACCCGCCTCTATTCAGCTGACGACGGAGGTCATCCAGCAGGGCGACCAAAACCGTCTCCACCCCGTGGCCAGGGCGGAAGCCAGACTGATATAGATCAAGTGCTGAAGTTTCCTCCAAGAATGCCAGGAGCTGGTCCGCTGCCACCCTCTCCACCACCTTGCCCAGGAACGCTAAATGCGACACTGGGCGGTAGTTAGCAGGGTCCAGCGGTTCCAGTGATGGTTTCTTCAGGAGAGGGCGGACCACCGCCTCCTTGAGCCACTCAGGAAACTCTCCCGTACTCAGGGAGGAGTTGATGATGTCTCTGAGCTGGCCTCCTATCTTCTGGCCACCTCCCTTAAGGAGCCAAGAAGGACAGGGGTCGAGGGGGCAGGTGGTTGCCCTGACCGAACCTAGCAACTTGTCCACTTCAGAAGAAGAGAGTCGCCTGAAACCATAAAACCTCACTACCAATGGCGGCCAACAGGTCTCCAGTTCATTCACTGTATTAATTGTGGCGGGAAGGTTGTGGCGGAGTAACCTTCCCTAGTGACCTAGTTAGCAACTAACTAGGAGAATTATGGGGAGAAGAAGTGCTGGAACTGTAGGGGTGGAGCAGAATTATTCTCACCTAGCTGGGCATTTCCAACAATCCCCTCCCCCACTGTAAAAGCACTGAATTTTGGGAAGTTTTAATATTTTTCTAAAAAACCTGCCCCCTCCAAGTTTGGAGAAAAATCTCTCTTCTTTTCATGTAGAAAATTTCTCTTCTTTTCATCTCTTCATATTCATGGATATAAGTATTTACAATTGATCCCACATGCAATTAGAAGAATATACGTGGGAACCTACAAGGACTTGTGGGAGGTATATAATTGCAGACTCCACTACTATCTCCCCCTTTCCTTCCCTGAAAGCTCCCTTAGCCTCTCCCTGTTTTCGTCTTCTCTCCCACCCCAAAACCAATCAACATTTATCTGCACCTATGTCTTCAGCCTTCCCTTTCCCCCAGTGGCAGCTTCTATCTAGGAAGTCTGTGGCCCAGTTGTGTGGTGATCTTGATGATTGCCACTGGCATGTCAGGTCTGGAAAAGCTCCTGTCATAATTTCTGGCTGCTGCTACTGCTGGGCCCAGAGCAGCTCCTGGTTACACCCAGCAGAATGAAATTATATGCATTGTCTACCTGCTTAACTTTGTTCTTTATTTGTTTTCAATTTATTTATTTATTTTATTTATTTTATTTCTATACCACCCTTCCATATGGCTCAGGGCGGTTTACATACAACATCATAGGGGAATACATGGAACGCATTTTTTTTAACATTCCAGATTTTTCTGTAAATCTAGGGGTATTTTAGAGGTTTAGAGATATTTTGCGGTCATTGAAGACAGCCTGTTGTATTGCAATGGGACCAGAAACAAATATGGATTTATAATGATATACTAGATAATCAGAACTGGGTAATGGAAATAGATTACAATGAAATATTTAGCTCAGTTAATTATAGCAAGGTAGAGCAGAAAAAATAGTCTACTGGGGCAAAGAAGATTTCCATCTTACTAAAAATGTGTGAAATACAAAGAGAATAACTCATACGAAATAATTTGTTTAATACAATTCTGAATATGCTTACTTAACATTGTGCTAGGGCTGTATACCATATTTGGTATTTATTTATACACTACTTTCCCCCCTTAATCACAGGCCTTAAACTGGCTTACGTTCTTTAATGTTCTAAAGAATTTTTTTAAATGCAGTATGTATGACCACTCCAAATAAAAATACATCATGAAATCCAATTCTCAAGCCCCTATAATTACAAAACTCAAGCTGGCACCCAGTCTCTTTTTGACAGAGGACTAATAACATTCGTTTCATTGTAAGCTGTCATGAGTCAGAGTTTCCTTCTTGAGATGATTCTGGTAAGAATCTGGTAAGAATCTGGCAGGAAAATGGACCCCAAAAAATGACATCAAGGGAGAATCAATGACTCCAGTTCATTTTCCCTATATGTAGCCATAGAAAGTTATCGTCCTACAACTAAAATCAATCCCAAATCTCTCATTAATGTTAACAGATATCAGTTAAAATATGTGTTAAATTTGCTTAATCTGAAGGAGCTCTCATATTTGCTCATATAAAGGTTATGTTGTATGTTTTATGAGTGTCTCAGTTATTCAGCAGGCTCTTAATGTCACAAAATATTGTGCTGGTTCAAAAGCATAGAACTGAAATTTTCAGTTCTTTCATTCTTTGAAAGTCTTTTTCAAAATCGGGGAACAGGTTTTTAAAAATTGCTTCAAGAAATCATCTTTATAGCGTTACAAAAACTGAGCTATGACACTCCCTGCAGGACAGATGATAACATCATGGAGTCAGTTGCAAAGTGTACTCATTATATTTTATTATTTCTGTAAGATGATGTTGTTATATGGGTTGTTTTAATTTTTATGGTATGGTTGTATTGTTGTATAGTAAGTTGTTGTGAGCTGCCACGGGCTGATGATGCTGGGAACGGTGGGATAAAAATCAAAGGCATAAATGAATGAATGAATGAATATGAAACCTACAGCTTCAACTTGCATTAATGCAGTTATCAAAAGGCTCTAAATTATTTAACAATATTTTTACTTTTAACTTCCAGGGAAATAATCCAAATTAATTGAGGAAATTTCTTAATATTAATTAACTGTTGAGTCTCAGTATTTTTGCTTTTCTTACTTCTTCCAGTATGCTGCACTGTTCTTTAACTTCACCTCTCTGATAGTTATTGTTATTAAGAAAAGATACCCCAAGGGTTCAAAACACCAAATGCTGCTCTCAAGACAGCCTCTTAATGTGCTGCTGTAATGGAATTCAGGAACAGGTGGCTAATAAATTAACCAAAGGTATGCAATCTATTATGGACTGGCACCATTCCAACCACATAGCTCTCATATGGCAGCTTGTTTCATGTAAATTTTATTGTATTGAAGGCTTCATTTGTCACCAAGGGATTGGCTTGCTAATGGGAAGAAAATGCAAATGAAATCTTATCCTTTAAGAAGAGTACACTAAACAAAAGGCAGGTGTACAATATTTTACTTACCATGCTGCCTTTTATGATGGACATTAAGGAAGAAGTTAGATATGGCCAATATATTTAGTTCAAAATATTTTATTCAAAACCCCAAAGTCAAGTGAATTTCCTATAGTATTTAATTGTTAAAGTACTAAACTTATGCCAATTGAAACTTTTATGTGTTAGCACAGTTGCATATGTTCTGTTCACATGTAACTGTACACCCTAGTCTGCTGCCTGGGGCCTTGGAAGATTTCTCCTTACATATGGCAGATTCTGAAGATTTTCCAATAGACCATTTTTTTCCTTAGGCAAAAATGGGATAAAAACTGAATTAAATAATATGTCATTTCTTTTATTTCCTGCAAATCATGATTAAAATTATTTTAAACCTACTATTTTCTTCTAAAAGAAGAAGAATTTGCCTTCCCTTTCCTCTCCCCACAACAGACCCTGTGAGGTAGATGAGGCTGAGAGAGCCCTGATATCACTGCTTGGTCAGAACAGCTTTATCAGTGCAGTGGCGAGCCCAAGGTCACCTAGCTGGCTGCATGCGAAGGAGCGGGGAATCAAACTCAGCTCACCAGATTAGAAGTCTGTGGTCCTAACCACTACACCAAGCTGGCTCCATTCAAAGGTACAAAAAACTCTTGTTTATTAATAACATGGAAGAGTTTACTGTCTGTATTGCACATAGTAGAGGAAGGAAGCGAAGGGGGAAGTTCCTAGAAAGGCAGCATAAAAGTGATCTTAATAAATTTGAAATCAATCAGTTAATAGGTTGAAAGGGGTATAACTTTGCTTAGGATTGTTCTGTTTCCTTTCCAGTACACATTATTTTGCTAAACATATCCTTCTGTAATCCTGTTTGGTCTGAAGCAAAGTAGCCAAGGTAACTTCTCAGACTTCTGTCTTTCAGAATAACAACATATAATAACCAGACTGGAATATTTCCACCATTTTTTCTTCTGATCCAAAATGAAACATTAAATTACTGGAAATTATATTTTGAATTAGTCTCCTTCATTATAATGAGCTGGTATTTAAAAAACAGCATGCCCTCTATTGCACAAAAACAGACCTCTCACACATAGCAATGATTTTTTCTTTTAAATTTTCTTTTAAATTTCTTTTAAATTTTTCTTTTAATTCAATAGAATGTGTAAATTCATACAGCAGAAACAGGATGGAAAATTATACCAAAAATTTCCATTTGGGCCATGAAGACTGTCCTAGTCCTAGCGATGCGCGGCCCGGCCCTGATTCCCTCTCCCCGCCCTCCCGCAGTAAGAAGCGTCCCGGGCCGCAAGCTTGCGGGGAGAGGGAGCCGCGGCCCGGCGCCATGGCCTTCACAGCCCGGCACCAGGCCGCGGCCCGCAGGTTGGGGACCACTGGTCTAGAGTACCTGAGAATAAGATCCTCCAAACTCAAGGCAAATCCAGGGATGTGACAATGAGAAGCCTAAATTGTTATCAAGCTGTATTTCCCTACCTTAAATTCTAATTTAATCCACAGTGAAGAATGCATGATGTTTTAAAAATATATTAGAGAGAAAATCTTTAAATTAATATAAAATAGTTTTATAGGGAGATGAGCCCATACACTGATAAGCTTGGCTAGCTGAATCACATCAGATCTCTGAAGTTAAGCAGAGTTGGCCCAGGCTAATATTTGACTGGGAGACCAACAAGGTATTCCAGAATCGCTATATAGAGGGAGGCAATGGCAAACCACCTCTGAATGCCTCTTGCCTTGAAAACCTTATGGGTCACCATAAGTTGTGACTTGATGGCACTTTCCAACACCATAGTGAAATATGAATATCAAATGAAGCAGAAAGCTAATAACTATTCAAGAATTCAAGAAGCCTATCCTGTATATTTTTCTCATTCTGTTAGTTATTTTAATTAAAGAAAACTATTGTTTTCCAGACTATGCTTAAAAAAAAACACCATTAAATTTTCAGGTTTGTCATTGTTTTGGTATTAGAAAAGATCAATCATTATGTGTAAGCCTTTGTTTAGCTAATGACTGACACTAAAAGGTTACATAATTGTTGTAAATGTCAAGCTTTTGGTTGCCCATGATGTGAAATCCTGTGAACAGATAGAAATGCATATAATAGGGTCTAAATATTGTTACTGTCTTCCAGTATCCTTAAATAGCAACTCTGTTGAGTAATTTCTTTGACACACAGTGGTTTTAAATGTTCTGATTTTATCATCGTAAGGGCTTGTTGGTAGAAATTACTTGCTAAAGTGGTAGGAAACAGACTTTCCCAAGTATTACTGAATGATGGCAATTTTGAATGGATTCTCTGTCAAGACTAAAACAAAACTATTTCCTCCAAATAGGACTACCTTCTATTTGAAATATCCAGTTTAAAAGTCAGTGTCTGCACAGACTTGTTCTGATCCTTCCATCTCAAAAGCTAGAAAAAGGTACATAAGAGGGCAACCAACACAAGAGTTGAAGTACCTTCCAAAAAAGAAAGGTTTGGTGAAGTGGTTAGGAGTGCGGACTTCTAATCTGGCATGCCGGGTTCGATTCTGCACTCCCCCACATGCAACCAGCTGGGTGACCTTGGGCTCGCCACGGCACTGATAAAACTGTTCTGACCGAGCAGTGATATCAGGGCTCTCTCAGCCTCACCTACCTCACAGGGTGTCTGTTGTGGGGAGAGGAATGGGAAGGCGACTGTAAGCCGCTTTGAGCCTCCTTTGGGTAGGGAAAAGCGGCATATAAGAACCAACTCTTCTTCTTCTTCTTCTTCTTCTTCTAAAGTTTTGAGGGCTTTTTAGTTCATTAAAAATAGGACATGTATAAGGAAAATGCTAGAGCTCATAAAAATACGCATTGGGTAGAGAGACAGTGGTCTTCCTGTCTGATATAAACCAGACCGAGGGAGATGGACCCTTGGTCTAACAGGAGGACTCTTATATTCTTTAGTTTCAACATACACTTGCTTTATTGCTTTGGAAAGGAAGCCAGAAAATGGAAAGGTAAAGGTAGAATAACTGAGGTAAGCTCTGCCATATAACAAGTAAAAGGCCATGGAAACTTCTCAACTAGAAAATTGAGAGGGAAAGTCCCCCTCATTAATTAGGCAGAAAATTTTCACAATTAATTGTTTTGAATTACAAATCTGTAAGAGGCAGAGACCTTCTTAGAAGAGATACTCTTTTGACACAGGAGGAGATGCTTCTTGTGAAATACTGCTTTCTGCTGTGACACTTGTATGCATAAATTAAATGCAAAGAAAGCTTTTTGCTATAGTGTTATTTCTATTTCAGTGTATGCAGATGTACCCCATTAATCATCTATTTCAATTAACATAATTAATTGTTTTAATCTAGAAAAAGACCCAATGATAAAAACTTCAAAACAGCATGAATGTACATCAAGGAACTATGATGGGTGGTTCTCTACAAAAGCTACATATGCTTTTTAATAAGGACACTTCTAATTACTGAGAGTGCCTTGAGTATGAAGTCTCAATTTCAGGCCATTTATATTTTGTCATCAAACATAAGCATAAATGAGCAATAAACATCAACTTATATAAATATAACCGTGGAACAGATTAATAAAATAGCTGTGAAATGGATGTCTTAGAAAAATTATAATTATTTAAGTGCAAGGAACTGCGCGAGATTTATTGGGAGTCCCCAAATATATAATTATGAAGTTTCCAGCTGTCCTGTGTAGAATAGTTCACTATTTTGAAGAAATTAGTGACAGAAGATATTCAAGTGAAAAACTATTGATACTGATTTTTCAAACATTGGAAATTAATTTTTCATACGTGGATTCCTCTGATATCACCTGTATTCCTGTTTCAAGTAAAGCAAGTTCCTGAAATCCCAGGCAAGACATCCTGGAAGACATCACATGTAATAAATTTTGAGTATGTGAAGGGTTTGAACAAAACATTGCTCAGAGCAATACCACACCCATAAGATTTTTAATACAAACTCCCCTGCATGCTATTAAATGTGGATCATGTAATGAAACATGACCACAAAGGTGAGTGAGACAAAAGTCAGCTCCTTCATCTGAAAGGCATCAAAAGATTTATGGCAGTGGACACAGATAATTTAATTTGTTTGGGAGAGAACCATGCCTGTCAAGGAAAAAAACCTGCAGTATATTTGGAGAAAAGTCCTGGAGGGAAGGGCATAGTTGACAGCACAGAAAAATGGAACATAATTTCAGTCAGTATTTTATGCCTTTAGCCGAGCCAGAGCCCAATACTGAAACTGAACTGGGCTGAGGATAAAGATAAGGTGGGCCACAGAAAAGTAAGATGAAAGAAGGAAACTTTTCAGCTCTAACTTTCAGCTTGAAATTTTCATTCATGATCTATTTTGACAATCACTCTCTTTCAACCTAACCTATCTCATAGGGCTGTTGTGAAGAGGGAAATGGAAGAAGGGAGAATGAAGTTGTAAGACACGTGGGTTTCCATTGAAGAGAAAAGTAGGACATACATATCAATATAAACAGAATACTGAAATCCAAATATGTTAAATTTGAATAAGGAACAACAGTTCAATGGATGCTTCTTCTAAAATTGTGTGGTATTGGGGCCTATGAATACATGCAAACAGAATGTGTTGTGGTACACTATCGCTAGTGATAAAAAAGACTCTAAAGATTTTAATTTCCTGCATATACAGTCAATGAATGACAAGAGTAGATATTGGGTAGATGGTGAAATATTTCTTATTTCTTTAGAAAGGTTGTTAAATTGGTTTCTTTTAAAGGAGAGCTGTGCATAAAGAGAATTAAAATTTCACACAGGCAGCTTAAGCAGAATCAGTTTTTTTGAGCAACAAAATATTTTTCACTATTTATTTATTTAGATTTCTATACCGTCCATTTCTTTGCAGCTCTGGGTGGTTTTTAAACTATGGTTTCATTACCTGCTGCAAAGCTAAAATAAACCCCTTCCAAAAAATGCTAAATTAAAGTGATGTGACAAGCAGAATTAGTAGCTTTTCTTTGGCTTTGCTCAGATATATGAAATTGCTCAGCACTTCTTATGTATGAAAAATTGATGTGGATGAAATATTTCAGCTTGAAAGTGTGTCATTATTGTCACAGCAAGCAATTCACTGAAAATTCTCAAAGATTTTCCCCACCCCAATATATTCCTTTCATAATTCAGGTTTGACTAAATTAATTACTTCCCAGCCTATATAAAATGATCTCCTTCAGATTAGTAGCAAAAGTGTTTGGAACTTGCTAAGACTCTGTACCTTTTCTACATCATCTCTAAACTCTTTTGAATGCAAACATATTTTTAAAGTTTTCACACAGTACACAGGAAACAGATCAAAACAGCTGTGGGAAACCTAAAACCTCATTAACTGCAGGAAGGCAGAATTTTATCCTATCCAACAGGTGTATAAAAATGTTCTAAAAAACCCTGTTTACTTTCAGAAGCCAAAGTGAGTTGTGAAATCATATTTTGGATTTATTAGATTTATATTCCACTAGAGGCAAAGCCCATTGCCTCCAGGGAAACAATGGGGACAAGGATGCACACCTGCACTGTGACCTTTCTGGGGGCTGGTACATGGCAAAAGTTCCTGCCCATCCCTAGACTCTTGAGGCCCCACCTCTGAACATCAAGGAACATTCATGACACAGGGGTAACGAACCTCCAGGTACAGCCAGGAAATCTCCTAGAATTGGAGGTCATCTGAAGGTAACAGAGATCAGCTCTCCAGGGAAAAATGTCTGTTTTGGATGAGAGACTCTACAATGAGAACTCATCTTCTGGCTCCTGGAGATGAAAGGGCTTGCTTGGGGCGGGAGAACTCTTTGGCACAGTGCTCCAGAAATGTTGCAGGATGCCAATCTCCAGTTGGGACCTGGGGATTTGCTGGAAGGGTAAGTCATTTCCAGGCAACAGAGATCAGTTCCCCTGGAGAAAGAGAGGGGGAACTCTCTAGCTTTCGATATTATGGGGATGCAGGGATGCCAGGCTCCAGGTGGGAAACAAAGAGAAATGCTGTGTGGCATAAATTGCTAATAAGAATAAATATCAAATAATCCATAAACCTCTCACAGTTTCTTCCTTCAATGAAAATATTTCCTTGAGAGCAAAAGAAAACCTTTCAGTCTGTACGTTCTTCAGTTCAGTTCAATATCAAACTAAATCAAAAACAGTTGCATTTTACAATCAAACATAAAAATATTGGCTGGCAAATAACTTACAGAGGGTTTCTCACTCAGTTCTGCCTCTGTCAACTTTTCTCAACTGTTTTTCCATTGAGAAACCCCTGAAATATTATTCAGGCTTTGAGAAACCCCAGAAGTCAGCTATCCAGGTCCCAGCTGGAGGCTGACATCCCTGCCACTGTTCAGGGTGTAACAAGGAGAACCCCCAGAATGAGAGCTCCTCTCCAGACTACAGAGATCATATCCCTGGAGGAAAGAGCTGCTTGGGATGAGGATGGAGGGCTGTGTAGTACACCTTTATATACACACACATACAATCCCTAGCACAACATTTGTCTTTTTTATTGCAGTTGCACACTGAATCAAAATCTTCAGTGAGTTATCTATCTTAGATCTTTGTCCTGTTCAGTTACCACCACTTTAGACACCATCAACATATATGTATAGTTAAGATTTTTTGCTCCAATATGCTTTACTTTGCATCTGCCCATGTTGGACTTCATTTGCAACACTGGCACTCACTCACTCAGGCTTGAAAGATCCTTCTGGAGCTCCTCATGGTCTTTCCTGTTTTCACCACCCTAAACAACTTAGTGTCATCTGTAAACTTAGCCAATTCTTACTTCCAATTCCAAATCATTAATGAACAAATTAAAAAGCACCAGACCTAGTACCGAACCATGTGGTACCCCATTGTTTATCCCCTTCCAATGTTAAAAATTCCCATTTATACTCACTCTCTATTTCCAGTTAATTACATGTTTTTAATCCATAAGAGGACTTGTTATTCCGTAACTTCTTAGGAGCCTTTGATGAGGAATTTTATCAAAAGCTTTCTGGAAGTCCACATGTTTATTCCCCTGGTGATTTTTCAGTTTTTATAGGACCTCCTCTCTTAGTCACCCCAACCCAATTTAGATCTTTCAATACCCCCTTCTGAAATCAACACCCATAGAAAAGGAAAGGAACAAAAGGCCACATAGCTGAACTAGCAGCTTTGAGGCTTTTTGATTTTTTAATTATTATTGGTCTATGCATTTTTGTAATATGCTCCCCATAGTTCTTCTTTGCCTGTTTGATTACCGAATTACATTTTATTTGCTAAAGCCTATGCTCTTTTTTATTTACCTTACTTGGGCTGCCCTGACACTGCTTAAAGGAATCCTTCTTACCTTTTACTTTCCATTATTTTGTTCATTAACAAAGCAGGCCTTTAAAAAAAACACCTACATGTACCTTTCCTAATTTGTGGTAGACATTTTATCTGAACTTCTAGGATTGTCATTTAAAATTGTCTCCAGGCTTGCAAAAGGTATTTGACCTTCCTTACCTTTCCTTTCCTAAGAGCCTCTTGTGGCGTAGAGTGGTAAGGCAGCAGACATGCATTCTGAAAGCTCTGCCCATGAGGCTGGGAGTTCAATCCCAGCAGCCAGCTCAAGGTTGACTCAGCCTTCCATCCTTCCGAGGTCGGTAAAATGAGTACCTAGCTTGCTTAGGGGGTAAACGGTAACGACTGGGGAAGGCACTGGCAAACCACCCCGTATTGACTCTGCCATGAAAATGCTCAAGGGCATCACCCCAAGGGTCAGACATGGCCCGGTGCTTGCACAGGGGATACCTTTACCTCTTCACAAGCCCCCCTCATTTGAGAGAAGTGACCTCTTTGAAAGTCGCTGAAGTGTCATTCCCCGATCCCACACCCACAGGAAGAATCAAATACAGCCATTTTTCACAAAGGCAAGGCAAACTAGGAAATGTGTTTCCAGTGACCAAAAGAAAATCTTATATTTATGTGGAGCATATGGACCCACAGAGAAGAAAAAGGAACAAAAGGACACATAGTTGAACTCTCAGCTGTGAGGCAGGAGCATCTTCGACCAGCCACCACAGGTCAAACTGCGTAATTCAGCTGAAGTTTGGCTCAAGCTGACAGACAGTAAACTGCAGAATTGTGCTTCTAGACAGAACAGCTCAAGGTGACCAAGGCCAAAATTTCATTTAAAAGTACACTATATATATAAATGGTGTATACTGTATACTGTGTATATGTGTGTGTGTGTGTATATATATATATATATATGTATATATGTGTGTGTGTATATACACACACACACACACATATATGTATATATACAGTATACAGTATGCACTATTTATATATAGTGTACTTTTTATTAAAAGGTGGTTTTACCTGTAATAAATGTCTTCCTTACAGTAGTGGCTGCATTGAGAATATCTGATTTAACAACATACACAGGCAGGGTGCATCTCATTTTCCCTTGCATCTTCTTCCCTATTTTTGTCCCTTTTTCTCTGTCCCTTTTTCTGGCAGCCCCCATATACTCTCTCCTTTTCCCACTTCCTTCTTCCTACCTATCAGCTAGGGTTGCCAGTGCTGAATTACACAAGCCCTGGAGATCTAAAAGTAGTGCAAGGGTAAGAAGAGTTTAGTAAGGGGAGGAAGCTCAGTAGAGATGTAGTGACACAGAGTTTCCTTTCCAAAACTGCCCATTTCACCATTTAAGTTTGGAGATCAGTTGTAATTCTGGGAGAACTCCAGGCCCCAGATGAAGGTTGGTAACCCAGTTGTGCAGTAGTTACCATCAGCACAGAACCTTGCTCAATTATGTGGTGACCTCTTGGTCCAGTTACTACTCCTGGGTTGGACCAAGTTGCATGGTGGCTGCTGGGCCAGACTAGACCCAACTGATTGGTGGTTGCAGCTGCGCCAAGGTGAGCTAGCTTGTGTCAAACCAGGTCAAAATAGTCATGGATGCAGCAAGTCTGGGCCCAGTTGGCAGTGGTCACTGCTGGGCTGGCCCAATTGTTGTGGATAGTCTATGGTGGTCATACCTGGGCCTGCAGCTAGTTAGTCTTCCTCCAACAAGGGAGAGAGACAGGACAGTTACCAGAGCTGTTTTACCCTTCAATTTGCCACTGTCTTTCCATCACTTTACTTTACCAAAAGCAAAGGCTGAGCAATATTATTGTAGGTGCCTAGCAACATCTAAAATGAATACTGAGAGCTCAGTGGACATCCTTTTCTCAAGGCCACAGATGTTTCTGTTAGTTTGAGTAATTTAAATTCCACAATAAATATATTCAGATTTCTCTGCAAGCTGACTTCCATCAGATTTCTGGAGGAATCCCTCCACCTGTCCCAAGCTCCATTTTGTATATTAATTCACACTCTATAGTCTGTTTTGGAATTAGATATATGGAAAGAGGGGTCAGCCATCTCACTGACTTCTCTTTACTTAATTCCCTTTCACACCATCACTTCTCTCTCTCTCTCTCTCTGTCTCCCCCTTCCCACATTCCTCTTCTTACTTTACATCATTCTACTTTTTCTCTTTCTCCCCCCCTGTACCTACTGTGATTTTTGTCTCTCTCTCTTCCACTTTCTCCTTCTCAATACCACCCCATGCCAACGAACTCCATCACCCTTCCTTCCTTCCTTCCTTCCTTCCTTCCTTCCTTCCTTCCTTCCTTCCTTCCTTCCTTCCTTCCTTCCTTCCTTCCTGCCTGCCTGCCTGCCTGCCTGCCTGCCTGCCTGCCTGCCTGCCTGCCCTTCAGTGACTGGATCCTCCCTGACTCAAGCCATGAGGGGGGAATTTCTCTCATGGATCAATTTCTCTTTCCACACATTTTCTGTAGCAACATTGCAGAATTGACTATCAGTCATATAGATATCATGTATTGTTAGAGATTTTCAATTTTGCATATTTCTCCCACCTCAAAAAACCTTCAGATCACAATCCCTAATAGATTTAGTCTAATATAAATCTATTTGGGTGATTTGGGCCCTTTAAATGGCTCCAAGTCATTCCAATCCAGTGCTTCTTTTTACTTCTCTGCCTTTGGAAGGAGGAGAAGTGAAAGGGAGCCCTGCAGTGGCTGCCAGTCACTTAAATTGAACAGCCTGGCTGACAGGTTGATCAGCTGTTCTGTTTAAATGTCCATCAGCTATTTAAATCCTCCCTCTCACTCCCTTCCCCCAAGAGGAGAGAAGCTAAACGGACAGCTGGGGAGTTAGGGCAGGCAAAGGAGGCCATTGAATAGAAGTAGAGTGACCAACTTATGCTCCCTGGAACTTTCTAAAACAGTACAGCATATGTTATTCTTTGGTAAAATAGAAGTACTTTAACTATTAAAAGGAAAAAATAGAAGATACTAGTTTATTTAGGCGAACAAACCGGTCAGTCCTAGACGAGATCAGCTCTGACTGCTCTTTAGAAGGCCAGATCCTGAAGATGAAACTCAAATAATTTGGCTACCTCATGAGAAGGAAGGACTCCCTAGAGAAGAGCCTAATGCTGGGAGCGATCGAGGGCAAAAGAAGAAGGGGACGACAGAGAATGAGGTGGCTGGATGGAGTCATTGAAGCAGTAGGTGCAAACTTAAATGGACTCCGGGGAATGGTGGAGGGCAGGAAGGCATGGAGGATCATTGTCCGTGGGGTCGCAATGGGTCGGACACGACTTCGCACCTAACAACAACAAGTTTATTCAATCCCTGAAGGCAATATTTAAAGACAATATTTTTAAAACTTTCACTTCTTCCCACAATTCCTCATAGCCCATCCAGTTTATAAAATGTATTACTGACTCAATTGAGTTAGAACAAATCTCCAGCAATTGTCCATTCCTGATAGTATAAAAACAGGCTAGAGGATGCTGCAAATAACTAGATTAGTTGCCACAAAATGCAGTCTCAGTTCCTAAATGGCCACAGAAAATTTGTCAGTTTTGCTGGTGGAAAACTTGTAGAGATGGGGCCAACATATAAACACTATTAAAAGATCACCAGTATTAGCCAAATACAATCCTTCCCCTGAGTCATTATATGTGTGTGTGTGTGTGTTTGTATTCTCAGTAGAAAACAAAATATTTTCACAAGATTGCTTTCTATAAACAGGCAGCTTGACAAAGTTTTATGAAAACATCCATTCCATTGTTTGGATTTTCAGTAAAAAAACAACAACTTCCAAAGGGCAATAGACATTAATTAGCAGACATTAATTAGACAGCTTCCATCAGAGGAAGGACGAGAAGCAGCCAAGGACTATCCTTAGCAGCCAAGGACTTTGCTTAATTCTAGTTCCTGCTAAAGCTTCCCTCTTTCCAAACTGTTATTAATGAGGCAATGAGAGGAAAGACAAAAACAACTTAGCCAAGAATTTCTTTCCCAACTAATATTTGTATTGGATTCTGATTGTCATTTGTATAATTTTTGATACCCATTTTATGCCAAATATTGGTGTCTGAGCCCTTAGTGCAATGAATAGAATATCTCCCTGCCTAAGCAAATATAATTATTACATTAACAGTCATCAAAGTAACTTCCAAGTAGATGGCCAATTTCAATATTTCACAAAGAGAGCCCCAGTGCCAAGGTACAGATCAGATCCATTCTTAAAGTTCAACAAAAGAATATGTTCAGCCTGGTTTAAATATTTTCCTGAGAATCAGATTGTCGAAAATTATGTGGAAACATCATCAACAACAGACTGATTCTGGGAGTATGGGGCTGGCCATGGAAGACAGGCAGTGGAAGCAGTGGCAGCTGAGCAAAGCCCCAGACATCTTGGCAGGGAAGGGTCCTCCACGCCATCTAGTCCAACCCCTGCTCAATGCAGGATCAGCTTAAATCATCCAGGATCAGTACACATCCAGCCGTAGCCGCATGTAGGCCCTCACACTCCACTGCCACTGTTCCTCTTCTTTGGTGGCTGGCCCTGGGCTGCAGCTGTGCTGAGGCCTGCACCCTCCACTGCCACCACTTCTCTTCTTTGGCAGCTAGCCCCAGGCTGTACCAAGGCCCACACACTCTGCCTCCACCTCTGCCGCCTATTTATTAGCACATTTCGTTGGTCAGGACAAAAGGAAGTCACATCCATTATAATTTCTATTTGAGGGGGTGCACCAACAGATCTTTCCACATAACAAATTCATATGTGATTCAAGCTCAACTAACTGAATTACGGATACTCATTTCCGTGTATGATTATCACAAGGTTATCCTGTTCTTGTTGTATACCTGCTCAAAACAATTTGCCCTGGATGTTTCCACTAATTTATTCTAAGAAATTTTCTATAGTACTTGAACAACATTATCCGAATAAGCAATTTGACTGGCAGCTTCTGATTGGAAACATGCTGTTGGAGTCCCCACTGAGATTCAAGCAGCAATTTCTAAAAATATTTTTACAGAACTTCATATAGTTATGGTCTGCTGGGTTGATAAATATATGGAACAGATATTTAAAAAAAAGGCTTTCCCTGCTCCCTTCATTGATGAAATCTATGACTGAGGCTTATTTTAGCAGAATGCAACAAAAAAGGATTACCTGTATAAAATATGGAGATTTGGTGTCAAAAAATAGGAGAATTAAAGGACTTGTAAAGACTAAAGAGAGAGGGAGTAGAAATGCAGTGATTAGAATATAATCAATTACTCTCCAGGTTTAAATCAGAGTTTACTAAACAAGCAGAAACGAGTTCCTCCGCTTTCAGAATTTCTGTTCCAAGAAAAACTATATCTGCAAGGTCAAATATATAAATTGCTCTTGAAATATTATACAGAAATTGAACAGGTTGACATTTATGATTAAACTAGGGGCAAAGCCCGTTGTATCCAGGAATACAATGGGCGCTAGAGCTTGGCGGTGGGAAGAGGAAGGGGAGGAGTTCAGTTTGCGAGGGGATGGGGTTGAATGTGTGTGTTGTGTAGGAGGTTGTGGTAGTGTGGTGACAAATGAGGGCATGGGTGTGGAGAGATGGGTGTCAAGAAACTGTGGATTGGAATGTTCATTTAGTATGGGAGAGGACTGACCTTTGGGAATTATGGCAGAGTGGTTACAGATGAGCTTTCCAGAGCCATGTCTTCAGATATGTGAAAGGAAAATCAGACTGGACACTCTTCTTAAGGGGAGATTACATGGCAACCAATTCCTCCCAGTTCTGCGACATTTCCTTTAGTGAATTAGGCCACAGACATTGAAATGTCCCCCTGCCCTAATACACATGGGGTAGTCACAGTACACAGATGTCTACCCTGCTCCTTCTGTCTCCATTTTTTCACTGTTGATAAAATGTTATGTGTCCACATGCTTTTTCATGGTTGCTCCTTAGAAGAAGAACTGGTTTTTTTTAATACCCTGTTGTTTACTACTCAAAGGAGTCTCAAAGTGGTTTACAAACACCTTTTCCATTTATCTCCCCTCAATAGACGACCTGTGAGGGATGTGGGGCTGTGAGAGGTCTGAAAGAACTGGGAATGGGATGCAGTGACCCATCAGGCCTCAGGTGTCTCAAAGCAGCTTCCAATCATCTTCCCTTCCTCTCCCCATAGCAGACTCCCCATGACGGAGGTAGGGTAGAGAGCCTCACATTGAAGCTGGCAGCCTGGTCTCTCTGCGCACAGCAGTCTTGACCATAGTACGATTTTGTATACTGTTTTTTATTTGCCAGGCCAAGGTTGCAAAAAGTCACTTCAGTTCCCATGTCTCTCCAGCCATTTACTTGTTCACTATTTATAATTTCAGGCTGTAAATATTCTTTCTTTAGATCTTCCTGCACTTTCCAGACTCACAGGACTGATGCTGGTTTGTCTGTCTGTTTGTGCCCCAGAATACAAACAGTTGCTGGTAAGGCCTGGCCATAGCCCATAGCCCAGGATGGACACAACTCCCCCCCCCCCACAATTGCAGTTTGCAAGCCTCTAACATACTATCTAGATCAGGGGTCGTCAACCTGTGGTCCTCCAGATGTTCATGAACTACAATTCCCATGAGCCCCTGCCAACAAATGCTGGCAAGGGCTCGTGGGATTTGTAGTCCATGAACATCTGGAGGACCACAGGTTGACTACCCCTGATATAGATCACGGCTCATCTCTAGATTATAATGATCAGCTCTGCAGGCAAAAATGGCTACTTTGGATGCCAGACTCTGAGGCATGGTATGATTTTGAAGTCCCACCACCAAACCTCCAGGAATATTTCTAACCCAGGGGTAGCCAGGCTCCAGGTGGGGCCTGGAGAGCTCCTGGAATTACAGCTCATCTTCAGAGTATAAAGATCAGCTCCTCAGGCAAAAAGGGCTACTTTGGACAGGGTTGTGGTCGAGAAGAAACATTTAAGGCCTCCCACACAGGTTGTTGTTTAATTGAAAGACTTGAGGCCTACTGCACAGGGTTGTTGTGCAGATGAAACAGGAGACAAAAGAACCTCTGCAAGAACATTCAGGTTTGTCTGCAGAATAACACTGTGCAGTAGGCTTCAAATCTGCAGAGAGTTGTAAAGAAGAAATTCACATGACTTGGCTGTGTCTAACCCCTGAGCAGAGAAGGGGCTTTTCTGTGGCCTCCCTCTCAGCCAGCTGTTTGGCTGAAGGGAAAGCTCCCCCGATCAAAAGGAATGCCCACACTCATGCCCTCAGACTCCCCTGCATTGCTATTGGAAACGTCTCTCTTCCCTCAGTCAGAGGCTGTCAGAGGCTCCTTCCCAGCAGGCCTGAAGGGAGGGGGAGGGAGAGCACTCACCAGCCTCTTGCCAGCTCTGAGGCAAGTTACAGTTGGATGTGACAGTTAGGAGAGCCTTGGGGCGAAAAGGGCTGGCACAGCCTGTGCAAGCCTCTTTTCTCATCACCCTTGGCTGTCCTAATGACCTCCTGTTGCTACGGTGGTCAGGGGCTGACTGGCAGTGATGTTTCCAGATTGCCCCTGTCTGGGCCGGGTGGTCAGGCCTGTCAGAACTTTGGCCCAATGATTGGGCCAACAGCCCACTTAGCCCCTAGGCTCTGTGGGTGGGGGGGGGTCGGGAGGCGTTTTGCGCCTCCCGACTAGCCAGAACTCTGTCCTGTCCTGGTGAGGGCCCAATTGGAAGGCGCTTCGCGCTTTCCGATTGGGCCCTCACCCGACTGGCTAGAACTGTGGCCTGTCCTGGTGAGGGCCCAATTGGAAGGCACTTTGCGCCTCCCGATTGGGCCCTCACCCGGACTGGCCCTGCCCACTCTCTGCCTCCCAGGCCCTTAACCAGATATGAAAGCACTCACCAAGCGGTTACAGATGGATGCAGAACTTTGAGATTAATATCACAATAGAAGACTGGGAACACATATGGACCAAAATCCCTGAACTGACGAATAGTCAAATTTTAAGAGAAAACTGGTATAAGATCAACAAAGATTTATTCAAGATGTCGTCTAAAGTTGTCACTTGATTCTGATTTTGCTTTGTTGTGCTGCTTCAGACCAACATGGCTACCCATTTGAATCTATCCTGGTACAAGACATTTTCAGATGGTATAGCACACCTAAAACAATAGCAAAGATGGCTAATGGGTATAATAACGTTTGTTGGAAATGCAATGTTAAAGTGCGTTCAGTTTTTCATATGTGGTGGTGATGAGGGAAATTGAGAAAATTTTGGGCAAAAGTCCATCGGATTATACAAAAAATGTTTAATGTCAAATTTCCTTTGAAACCAGAATACATGTTGTTAAGATTATATCCTGATAAATTACTACCACAAGTGAAACATCTCTTTTGTTATGCAACAACAGCAGCAAGGCTGGTGTTGGCTAAAAGCTGAAGTCACCAGAAACCCCAACACCAACGGTGTGGCTTAACAAACTGGCTGTGCTAGCCAAAATGGCGAAACTTACAAGCACTGTTAACAAAAAATTTCTGAAAGAACATCAGGAACAGTGACATTTTTTCACAGACTACCTTGCCAACTGAAAGGAAAAGCAAGACTGCGGGAGTGTGGGGAAGGGAGACAGTATGTAACATGGATTTCTTTCTATCTCTTGTCTATACAAAATAAAAAAGATTAATAAAAACTGCTTTGTATGTTCATAGGGGAAGCACTTTTGCTACAACTGTAGGAAAAACTGTAGGAAAAAGATTTTTAACTTTGCTGTAGCAACTGACAATCGGAGAACCTTCTCGGCATTAACTGAAATTAGGAACCTGCTCACTTATCAGCAGTGCATTCCCTAACACAGCTATATCCTTCAAAGGCTGTTGACTTCAGTGAACATTAAAGAGTCTAATTTTTTAAGGATTGCACTGCTGATCACTTAGAAGCCATGTGACAAGTACAATGGTGATGGAAACCATAATGTCAATCTTAGCATGATTTACAATAAGCTGATCTCTTCTGTAATTCCAAATCCCACACCTAATTTTTCAGTTTATAACAGCAATCACGCGTCATACCATATATTCAGTATATCTAGCTGCTTTGTGGGGAGGGGAGCAGGACCCTGGTGGATGGCACCATCCCATTTGAGTTTAATCTACTGTGTGTGTATAAACACAGATGCAAAATGTACTTGGGTATCAATAGACTGTCTTCAGGGTCTTCTTCCATAATCCTAGTACATCACAACACACTTTAAAATGTGTACGCCTAAAAAGAGCAATCATTCCAAACTGCTGAGAGCCAGCATGGACAAAAATTCCATTCCTTCCCTTCCCATATGGCCAATGACATTTAATACATCTACACAAATATATGTGTATGTAATGTATGTAATGTTATATTTATACATAAATATATGTGTGGACCAATATGGGCCATCTAATTACACCTAATTAAGTAGTCAGTACTTTAAAAAATTCATGTCACAATAAATCTTCAGTAACTAAATCAATAAGAAACCAATTTCAGTTTACTTTTGTACCATTACTGAGCACAAAAGCAGGAGCAAACTTATTCTGTAGTGTGCTAGATGACAAGAACTGGGATCATTGGGATTGATTTTGCTGACATTTTTTATTTAAAAGATTCTGCCATTTCTCATACAAAGCTTAATATCTACAGTAGATAAGTAGCCTTTACAGAGGCTACTTTAGATGACAATAACAATCCACTGTTTGAACAGTGTTTAAAATATATTTAAATCTAATGGGGGGAGAAAGAGAAGGAGTTTGAACATTTGTCCCACACCTGGAACCACTGAAACAGATTAGCGTTCCATTCCCATGCATGTAAGGGAAAGAAAATACCCTTTTATTACTTTGATAAATCAATATTAACTCCCCCTTCTCTTCAGAAAATTAACAAGGTTTATGTGAGATCTATCTCAAATATATGTTCTCAAAATAACATTAGCCACAGACATGCACAACCAGAAAGTATCTATATATCAGTTATAATAATTTTTATTGGTGATGTCCTTTCCCCCAATATGTCAGACATTTTGTTTGTTTAATGGTAAAAATATTATGATGCCTTCTCCAGTCAGTGGTAGAGTATTTATTTCAAGATAGCAATTAGCATCCAAACCAATGTGTCACACTTAATTTGAAGCAATGCATGCACTGACAGATAGACCCTTAGACATGACATTTGTTTGATGTTGCCAGTAGCAGCCTCAGTTTATCACTTGTCATTTAAAACCTCTCATGCCAATGATGTTAAGTTTTTAAGGATTTTAAGTTATGGCAGTTATAGATTTTTTTTAAAAATCAAAGGGAAAATAAACTGGAGTTAAGAATTCTACAGTTCAGATCAATAAAACACTGTTTTTATAACTGGATGTGCCATAGTTAAATCCCAGTGGTCTGAAAGAAAGAGGTTAGTGTTCTAAGCACTTTCTTTCCCAACAGAATAAATTTTTATTACAGCAATAACCCACTACAGCATGAGCATAGGTAGGACGTTAAAGTTTGCTCTGAGTATGTTTTGAAACAAGAAGCTCGAGGCAAACTGATTAATCAAAAGAACCAAACCACTACTCATTGATTTACACGGAAGAACTTATTTCTCTGATTTATATGACTGTCCAACATTCATATTTAGCATTTGCCCCACCCTTTAGAAATAGATAATATTTGCATGCAATTCATAAAGAAACTACAAGAAAACTAGGAGGAATAACAAAATATATAACTTTATTTCTTATGTTGATAAAGGAAGAAAAATTAATTGAGTTCCTTGAGTCTTACACTGTATATCTGCTGGTTGCTGTGGCCTGCCTTATATCAGCTCCCTCCAGGCCTCTGGTGACTTTGAGGAAGTAAAGGAATAGCCTAGCTTGAGAATGAGAAACACCTTTCTCAGACTGAGGAGGTAGCCCACAGTTTTAAACAGATGAGATAGTGTTATGCTCTGAATTCAAGCTGGTGGTTGCATTACCACTCTCTGGGACAAATGCCATGATTAAAATGCAAAAGTCAAACTGGTGTTTCCCTCTGTCATGATGCTGATACTGGTAGGAATAAAATCCTTGGGCCTCACCATTCTGAGCATTCTATTACCAAAATGTATTTGCTTTGCAAGAGCTTGCTTTTTTGGCAAGACTTCTATGTTGTAAAGGAAGCCTTTGTCAGACATTCCCAGAAATGGGTTGGAGCCCAGGGCTGCAGCACCCTTCAGTGTTACTTTTTCTTTACCTTATTTATGGAAATGAGGTGATTTCTAGCTCTCCTTTTACCCTCTTTCTCTCTTAAGTCATCCACCTATCCCTGAGCATCATGGAAACTATTAGGTCAGCTCAAAAAAGGGCATAGAGGAGGGCTGACTCTGGACTAACCCAATGCTCTCTCTTCAGGAATGGGCCCCTGGTGAACGAAGGTTGGATGTTCTACTCCCTTGATGTTTCAAGAGGCTTCTTTGCCTGCCTGCATATGCCCCAGTTGCTGCTGAATCCCTCTTCTGGTTGCCTGCCTGAACCCCAGGGGATTCAGCCAGTCAGCTGCTTCCTCCTCTACAAATGAAGAAATGAAAAAATCAGGTCCTGCACTGGTGAAATGTCTGCCTTAGCTGATGTGTCAAGAAGAAGATCCAGTGAAAAAAGGCTTCAGGAAGCAAGAATGCTTCCCAGCAGGCTGCACATTCTGGCAAGAGACCAATGTTTCAGTCACCATCAGCTTCTCCTGAACCATCAGAGCACAGAAGATGGAGATAGCATTTGACAGCTTGAGAGAGATGAAGAAGCACCTGTTTAACATTAACAGCAACCAGCTAATTCCTGGACGAGAGTCATTACAAACAGGAAGCAGTAAGAAGCAACACCTGGACTTCAGGTAATGCATTAGCAAATGGGACGGATAAAAAGAACAAGCTGAACAAGTCCTCTGCCCTGGCCTCCAAGCTTTGGACCCTAGACTCCTGACCTTTGACTTGAACCATTGGCTGGAGACCCTTGATGGAGTAAAGTGCCAGGCTCAGCCCTGAACACAATACCTTCCTTCATTTTGAGTCAGTCACTAGGCCTGCCAAAGTCTGAGGCTGCTGTTGGTGTGAAGCCAGGCATACTCCTCCCTCAGCAGTACCTAGTCAAATATTTCCCTACTCAATTCTATTTTGTAGCAGGTCTGTTTCCCCACACTCAGTCTTCTTTCTGTTTTATGGCTTCTTTCATATTACTATTTAACCATATACACTTTCTATTCTATAGTGTACATTTCATCTTAGCCTTAATTTACCTTTTGTGTTAATAGAGCCCAAAACTATAATCATTATACAGTGTGATTTTTGGTACAACAGTTCACTCCTACTGCTCTTCCCATCATCCCCATATTTCATGGGTTTTTATGGGCTCTCTTTTCCATCTACTTTCAATCATCTGTTTCTAGATTTCAGATCAGACTTATCACTAATGGCCAAACATTTTTGTTCATTAACTTTGAGGAATAGTCAAATAGATTTTCAGTCTTTTAATTTAGAGATGCTGATTCCAACCAAGATAGAAAATGCTTGTTGAAAGGGTAGAATCATTAAATGTTCATGACATGCACATATTACTATATTTTGTCAGCACTCATTATAGCTTAATGCCACGTATCATGAAATTAACATATGCACAAAAAAGGTCAGAATTCAAAATAAGCAGCACAATCTATTGAGGATTCTGCAGAGTATTAATGGTTTATCTTGTCTCCAGAAGATATGCCGTAAACATAGTAACATACATGAAAAGAGAAGAATAATACTTACTGAACAACTGCAGGATCAGTGGAAAACAAAAGTAACTGTTCATATAATTAAGCCTATCGTTATAATTCATTAATAAAAATGCACATAGGGCAGCACTGAAGTTCTTATAATTGTGCTAAATTACTCCAGGGAATGAATTACTACATAACTGGCATGCCTCTTTTTGGATAAGTCCATTTTGCTGTAAGTTTAATGCAGCATAATATCACTTGCAAAATGTCTATTTTACCAAGTAACCAAAAATTCAGTTTTAAGCAACTGTAGTTAGAATCATTGTAGGGTGTCTAAATATTTGTATGGTTTGGACTGAATTATCTTTATCTATTATATTATATAAACATCTACTATACCTTATCCCACCTTTGGTCCTTGGATACCTGGAAGAAAGGCAGGTGTATGAATATTCTGTAATAAGTAAACAAACACTGGGATCAATCCTATGTAGATCTTCTCAGAAGCAAACCCCATGTTATTCAATGGGATTTACTCATAGGAAAATGCAGCCACAGTCACTAACATCCAGCCCAATTAAGAAAGCACCATGAGAGAATCAAGTGAGCTTTGAAGGTGAAAGGAGAATTCAGTTTGCACACAGCTACCATGCCCTTGGTAGGAAATGATGGATGGTGAACACTGACAGATGCAGTACACAGTCTCATATATCTGTTCACTTGTTTGTAGGTCAAAAGAATTAAACTTCATTGTATCAGAGGTATGGTTACACCTACGGAAGCTTTCAGAGTTGCTATAGTATGCAACTTCTGTCTGCAGGGGGTCAGGCTATTGTATTCTGCAATGATTATATCTGCTGTACAGAGTCTTTCAAGGTAGTCCAATATGAACACACCATGACAGTGAAGTCTTTGACTGGCAAAGCATAACTCTGAAAGAAAAAAAAACCTAAATTCTTCTAATTCAGTATTGTTGGTTAAAAACACTCTTGGTCTCTGCTGCAAACTGGAGCTTCAATTGTGGAACCTCCTTCCCATGCTAATTCATTCAACACCCAGTACTTTTTAGTATATATACTGAAATCATTTAAGTATTGATATATTATAGTTTTGTATATTGTTATATTTCTAGTTTTACTGTATTTTTTATATACTCAAGGAACTGGGCAAGTAATTCCAAAATTCAAAAGACATTGTGTGCCTACCTGCCATACAGAATAAGATCTATATTATCTGAGTACAATGGTAGATTCAAATGGTATTCTTGAGGTATCCAAACATAAGATAATAGGCCTGCCTTCTTGGTCCTGGCCCCCACCTGATGGAACGAGCTCCCTGAAGAGATCAGGGCCCTTCCTGAACTGCCACAATTCCGAAAGACATGTAAAAGGGAGCTTCTCCACCAGGCATTTGGTTGAAGTCAGCCTATTTAACAACATATGTTGGTCCCCCAAACACCCCCTCCATGATCTGAGCCATGCTGACCTCCCACTGTCAAAAGCTGAGAGTTGTTGTCACACTGTGAATCTGTTATAGTGTTTTGTTATAATCTGTTATGTTCAATTTTCGAACCACTGTTGTGTTACTATCACTAGATTTCAATGTATACCTATGATGTTTTATATAAGCCGTCCCAAGTCTTATAGGAGGGTGGTCTAGAAATTCAATCAATCAATAAATAAATCTAGGATCACTCACAACCTGTATACCTGAACAACATTCCAGAAAAGACTGTACAATGAACTTTAGACAGGAAATTCTACTGCCACAATGGTTTGATATTCTAAGTATTCTTTTATGTTTCATAATACATACAATTCATATTTGATTACACTGCATCCTTTAAAAATGTATAAACATGTGTTACCTTTTTCATCGTGATGAATCGATATAGTGAAAGCCTGTGTGGTTTTTGTTTTTTTTCCTAGCTCATGTTGAAATGAGTGGATTTCTTTGCAGTTTGTATTCTTCTGTTGGTTTGCTCCATACTCTTTTTAAATGTTAGTATTTTGATTTACACACAATTTATCAAGTTCCAGAAACAGAACTGAAAGCTTCTTACATAAAACACCACAGCAAAATGCTGAATCTATGGTTCAACTCACTTAACCTCTCCTCAACAAGTTCCGGTCCCGTGGTTTCTTCCTGATGTGTTAGGCTACCACAGCGAATCACTGCTGACAAGCCTATCCTTCACAAGTTTTGATTGCATAGCTATCCGAGCTAGTGGCCATTCACGCACTTTGTGGAAAAGAATTTTATACATTAATTGTGCATTGGATGGTTTTTGTTTCTATTTTTGGTGTCTGTATGTGTAAGAGAGAGAATTAAATTTCTCTGTATTCTAAGTTCACATCTTTCATATAAAATTCTCTCACATCCTTTCCACCCTTAAGTGGTTGTCTCATTTTTCATTATTATTCATAGGGAAGATGCTGTGACCATTTGAACACGTGGAGTGGCCAGATAGATCGTTAGTTTTAATAATATAATTGCTTGTTGAGGGACAGGAAAGAAACAACAATAATTTAGATCTAACCACCCCCACAAGCAGGACTTTTGCCTGAAGCAAAAGCTTTACCACAACCACATGTCTGGACACCATCTATCATAATTGTTGCCATCAAGCCTTTATCTTTGCTGGCCTTTTCTCTCCTCCTTAACACGAAAGAGCCATTCTCCAGCAGCCACCTGTGTTCCAGAAAGTGTAGTTTTTGTCCATTCCCATAACAGAACATGGCAGGTCTGGATACCCCCTCTGGCCTTCCAGACTGTTAATCAGGAATCTTCTCAGTGAAGGAGCCATGCAAGGCTGCTTCTGCATACAGACCATTCTTTTCACTACCTGTCCATCAGAGCTGCCAACACCTCATCTAAAATGAGATGTTATGCTTGTATACCTGTTTGACAGTGTCTTTCATCACTACAGCGGTTGGACTGGATAAGCTAAACTTTCTGAATGCCATATTACTTCATAGCTGTTAAATAGATAGTGACTACTATAGCATAGTGACATTAATTTATATCAGTCATGCTTAATCTTACAATAGTAATCATTTGTAGCATCATAAATCAAAGTCATATGGACTGTGCATGTACAACAAGTTAGGAAGAAAAATATCTGAACATGATTTTCTCCTGATAAAATCATGCTGAAATATTGGACCACTATTAGCTTAGTACAATATTAACTCAGATCATCAGCATAAAGTCATCATTAATTAACGTAAATGAAACCATCTGGTTTTGAAAAATCATTATAATTAGTCACAAACCAGCCACCTGAATCACTCCATTCTTTTTCTGAGTTGCATTAATAAAAGAAAATTGCTTTTTATTTCCAACCTACAAAATACCAGATTAGAGATGGACAACATAGGCTTTAGCAGTTTATGTGATCATACTGAAGTGACTTAAATTCCATAAATCATCATAATTTGTTAATCATATAGTAAATGTGTAGCATCAACAGGGTTGGGGAGCCAGAGCATGAGAATATCCATGGTCTCAGAGGGTCTGCTGGAGAGAAAGATCCTTAGGATCAACTGTTTGGTGCGGTCTTTCTCTCCAGCAGGCCTCTCTGAAACTGTGGACAGCCCCATACCCTGCTTCTCTCACTTTAGTGCAGCCTTCTGTAAGTTTAGTGGACAGACATGGAGCTAAGAAGTCAGCCCCGTGCCCTGTTTCCCTGACCCTCCTGGAGCTGGCTGCAAACTCTGATGGGTGTGTGTGTGGGGGGTGGAATTGGGTGCGGAATTGTCCTGTGAACAGCTAGGATTCTGTTGTTTCACTATATGATTAATCACTTCGAAGCAGCCGCCAAACTAGTTACTCATTTATAATCTGTTTTTCTCTCTAATGGGAACCCAAAGCATTTGTCAACCTAATTTCCTCCATTTCATTCAGGGTTAGGTTAGGCTGAGAAAGTGTGACTCGCCCATGAGCGCCCAGCAACTTTCCCGGACATAGCTGTTATTTGAATCTGGTCTCCCAAATATTAACCCACCATTCTAACCCATACATCAAGCTGGCTAGGCCATGGGAAATATGTGAAAATAGCTGGGCAACTTATCTGCCCATGATGCTTTCTTATCAGGCTGCAAGTGTGTCTGTTGCATGAAAACTGCTTTGGTTGTTGTAGTTGGCTGTTTTTGTCAGCAGTATTCAAATAGACAGGCAATTATTCCTTGTTAGTCCTGCTAAATTTATCAGTCACTTTCAATTATATAAACCACTTGCAATGATATAAATCTTCTGAGATTCTTAGAATATGGTATTGGTATTAGAGCTGTGGCACTAAAACGGTTTCAGTTATTTTACCTGATTGTATGAAGAGAATGGTTATTGAAGTCTGTGTAGCACTGGAGTTCTCGGGCAGAGTATGTCATGGCTCAGTATGATAGACAATGTTAATATCTGAGTGAGATCACTGGAGTAGGGCAATTTTCAATATACTGATGATATCCAGCAAGTCATAATGTTGTATAAGCTTCCAGAGGCAGCCAGCTCCATGTTACCACCATGTCAGAAATCTATGCTTAGGAAGAACACATTGAAGCTTAATCCTTTTAAAATGGAGGTGAAGATGGTTGAGAAGGCTGATCATCCAGAAGCAGTTCTCCCCTGGCTTTACTGTTAACAGATTCTGTTAAGAGACTGGGAATTGTATTCTACTGGAAAAGGAGGTAAACCAGTGTATTTGTTCAGAGGCATATGGCATGGAAATTGTCTCTATTTTAAAAATCAGTTGATCTCACCATGCTAATATCTGTTGTGGGGGAAAGGAAGGGCAGGTGATGGTAAGCTGCTTTGAGACTCCTTCAGGTAGTAAAAAGCAGGGTACAAAAAGCAGATCTTCTATGTAGAGCTGGCCATGAAGAAAGCATAGAAACTACAGTAGATTCAGAATAACACATCTAGACCAGTTGTCCCCAACCTTTTTATCACCGAGGACCGGTCAATGCTTGCCAATTTTACTGAGTCCTGGGTCCCTAGTCCACTTGCTTTCCCACCAGCGCCCCTTAACTTCCTGCCGCCCGAGGGGGAGCCCCAGCCATGGCAGTCGCTGGAGAGCACCAAAGGTGAGCTGGCAGCAGGGTGGCAGGGCAGCCCCCAAGGTAGCAGCCGGGGAGGAGGACAAGGAGGAGCCGTGGCGCGGTACCAACTGATCCATGGATCGGTCCCGGTCCCCAGACAGGGGGTTGGGGACCACTGATTGAGACTATTGACAAGGATTATGTGTTTTTAACATATTAACCTGATTTAAGATCATTTAAATATTGCCAGTTAATCCTTAACAGCTTTCATGACCTGGGACCCTCATATCTACAGACTGCCTCTACTTATATGTGCCCACAAGGTAGATGGTGATGATGATGATGATGATGATGGTAAGATAAGATGATGTTTTAGGGATTATTAGTTGTTTCTCTGTTTGGGTCAGCAAAAGTTGTGTTTTTGTCTTTGGTTTAGGCTTTTTAAATAGGCTGATCCTGTTTTTTGAAACAGGCTTCCTGAGGACATGAAGAAGGCCCTCACTTCGGTAATGTTCTAGAGACTATGTAAAGGGAAGCTTTTCTGATATACTTTGGGTAGCTTATTGGTAGAAGTCAGTATGATGGATAGTTCCTTTGGAAATCTATATGTCTAAGTCTGCAGTCTAAGTCCCAAAGTATAGATGCAAAAATACACCCCATGATCTATGTACACATATAAAGGAATTTTCTAAACTTGTCAGCCTTCAGGCTCTAGCAAACATTTACAGATTAAAAAAAAAAAGAAATCAACCAAACTGTTGAATTTACAGGGGGGAAAGACATTCCAGCCATGCTACATTATGAACTCTCAGAACCTATTTTTGAGGTTGCCTAGCAAGTCCATAAACACAGCAGCATCAGTGACAAGAAAATGGGGCAAGGAATGGGAAGAAGGCAGTGGTAGGGCAAGGAAGGAAGTTGGAATAGGGGCAGGTCAAAGGGGCAGGTCAAAGAGGTGGGGGTGGTTGAATGGTAAAGAGGGAAAGATTGCTAGGCAATGAGGAAAAAGCAGCAGCAGTTGCAGCAGGGCAAGGAGGAGAAAAGCAGTACCAAGGAGGAAGCAAGACCAGCTCTATGGATTGTTATTTTGCCCTTTCTTGTAGGTTCTTTTTGGATCCAGCTTTTTTGACCTGCATTTCTGTGAACTGCGATTTTAGCACTCCTTAACAAAATCACTTTGATCCTTGTTGATAGGCAGAGTCTTAGGAGAGAGTGGTATACAAATGTAAACAAACAAATAAATACTGGTATATAAATACTATAAATTAAAACAAAATAAATGTGGCAAAAAGAACAGAAGAAAAAGCTATATTTCACTATAGGCAGCCAAAAAGCTTTAGGCTACTGTTGCCTTGAACCTAACCTAGATATTTTATTTCTTTATCACAATAGTACAGAGGCTAATACAGAATAATCAAGGCATGCTTCTGCTTGAGGTTATGGGAAGCATGCTTTTACACATT
The DNA here is from genome assembly GCF_049243985.1 of Paroedura picta. Classification (NCBI taxonomy): domain Eukaryota; kingdom Metazoa; phylum Chordata; class Lepidosauria; order Squamata; family Gekkonidae; genus Paroedura; species Paroedura picta. The sequence goes on along the minus strand of NC_135374.1, from coordinate 41,251,206 downwards.
GCAAAATGGAATATTTACTGTGCATTCCCCTAGTGAAGTTTATCTTTTTATATAAACTCTGTATGCTACTATTTCCTAAGTGGCAAACTTGGATTTTATTTAGGGGTGAAATAATATTTTTTTAAAAAAAATGTAACCTAAAAGTGGAGATGGAAGCTTTCTTCATTATAAAATCTGGTCAGGAGTAGGTGAATATATGCTATTAGAAATACTATTTTGAAACTAACTCAGCCATAAAACAAATAGATTTCTAAAGATGGTAAAAATATAAAAACTTCCGGCAATTTTAAATCTCCTTTAAACATAATTCCAACATGCACAACCTAATGCCATCAGTGTATATACATGAAAACTTTCACTGAACTGAAAGCCTTGGGCAAATCCATATGGAAAGGCATATACTCTTAGAAAGGGGTTATAGAGTATAATGAAGAAACTACATTTTAAGTAGCAAATGAATTGAAGCAACCTGTTACAGGCATAATTGCTTTAAAGACCTCAGAGCAAACATCAGCAGAATTGGTTTGTAATTTACCATGTCCTTCACTTTGAACATGCTCCCTAAAGGTTCATGTGAAAGTCATGACACTTACAAGCACAATTTATCCTCCCTTAGACTGACTAGCCATGATTAATGCCTTCCTTTACTGCTTTTGACCAAACTAATTCCTCTTGCTGGGAAAGGAAAAGAATCATTCAGTTTGCTTGTCATGAAGGTGGAACACCAGAGATTGTGTTTTAATTGAAATCCCTTTCAGAAATATTTAGGCAAACTCTGAAAACAGAAGCCTGCTAATGTGAGTGAAGAATTTCAGCAGTCAATTAAGTATTATGGCAAAGGTTCCTAATTACAGGACTGAAGTCACAATCTTATTTTGGGAATAACTTGTACTGAATTGAAACTAGATTATTCAGTAATGACTTTTCTAACTGTATCAGTCAGTGATAAAGATACCAAGTAAATGAAATGAGCCTGATTATTTTAATTTGGTTCTTTGCACTTGTGGGAATATACAGCTCAATGTAAATCATCTTTGAGGGGGAAACCATTCAAGCTATTTAAGAGCTTCAAGAGCTTATTGATGCATTCAAGTTCCAAGGATTTCTGTACAATGCTGAACAAAATTATAAGAATCTTAAAACCAGAACAAAGTCTCTTCATTTCTATGAGACATCAATTGTATACAATGCTTTGGTCCATATATCATCCAAACATAATAATTTTAAATAACTATACATCACAATATACAGCCCTCTTTATGATAATGAAATGTTTTGTTTCTAGGACTTCGCTTGTAATCCTTTAACATGTCTGAAGTAGAGATTGATGAAGTTTTTCTCAAGAATTCATATTTAACTAATATTCAGAAATAGTGTTATGTCTAGGAAACATACCATTAGGGATGGTACAAGTTGGTTCACGAGCCAAAATTCAGCATGAAAGTTTGGGGAATGCGTATTCTTCGAACATTTACCAGACTTTTGTTTGGTTCAGCTGTTTGATCCATTTAAATCTAGCAGTTGAGTATTGTGGGTTCAGCTGTCAGCTGCTAGGTTTAAGTGGCTGTGAGCCATTTCAGTTTTATAGCTGACAGGACCATTCACCATGCTGTTAGGCTGAATTGTCTGTGATCCATTTCACTGGTTAATTTTGTTTTTTGCCCTGGAAGCAGATGGAAGCAAAACTAACCTATGGATGGCTGCCAACCATTTAAACCAGCATGGCAGGTCCACTCATCAACTGCTGGATTAAAATGTCTACTAGCCATTTAGCCTGTCCATTTTGTTCCCTTTTACTTCCAAGCTGTTAGATTTAAGTGACTGCAAGCCATCTCAGTCTAAGAGCTGACATGTACACTTGACTTGCTGTTAGGCTGAAATGGCTTGCAATATGGCTGATCCCCCCCAGCACACACTTGGCAGCCATTTAAATCCTGCATTTCACTTTCCTCCTCATCCAAGCAGGAAAGAATGAAACAGTGGGGAGAAGTGAAATGAACTGGACCAAACTGGAGAGTTAATTTGGGGGCATTTGGTTTCATTGGGTTTGGGTTTCATTGGGTTCAGTTTGGGAACAGCCTGAACACTGAACCAGAATTTTACTGTTTGTGCCCAACTCTAATTCTGAACATCCCAGTAATGGTGACAGTTGTTAAATGCTCATGAAGTTTTAGGATGCTTGGACAAGGAAGAGTCCAGCTCTCCTCATCTCAATTAATTTGGCACATATATCAGATTGCAACAAGCAAGTATCCAGGTCTATCTGAAAAAGCTTATTTACCATTCTGTGCCAGAGAATAACTTCAGATGGGATAATTATCTAATTATAAGCTAGTAAAATTTGTTGTCAAATTGGGTAATTATAAACTATACTAGAGGCAAAGTCCATTACATTCAGAAATACAAAGGGTGCTAGATCGGGGGGGATGGAACAGATCTGTGAATGGCCTCTCCCTCCCCCCAGGCTGCAGGCTGCAGGGAACTCACCAGCAGGGGAAGCTCTCAGGTGGCATGGATCTGTAGACTCCAAGCAACAGAGGGAAGTGGAAGGAGGAGGGGGTAGTCAGGGGTGGGGGATGGAAGGTGATTGGCTGGCTGCTGGACAGACAGGCAAGCCGGTTGGAGGAGGAAGCACTCAGGGGCAGGATAGCCACCCTGAGTGGGTGTTAAGGGCTGAGTGGTATTTAAGTCATGATACCAGCTCCTCCTCTAAGGCCTTACCAGAAATATATATTGGAACAGAAGTGGAACAGATATGACAATTTTATCACTTATCTCCAAACTACTAATGCCTGAAATAATAATTAATCTTTTAAATCATACTACATTAAATTGGGAGAGATTGTATTAATAATTTAAATGATTTAGCCAACTGACATTACTGTCCCTCCATAACAGTTTTTGATTTTGCTTCTCTGCTAAACAAGCTATGTTTTAATGTTCATTAATTTTATTTCTAAAATACTCAATGGTTTTATTTCAGCTTCATTTAGATTTGCTTGACATTTAATAATCTATCATGTATTTCTTCCCATACTGCTAGGGGGAAAACACCTCTTGTATTTTCATTGTCAACATATTTTAATATTTAGTCCATTATTTTAAAAACTCTAGTGGCCTTGCTCTGTAGTTTCTTTTACCAGCCAGAAAAATCCATTAATTTTCTTCACAAGGATATGGACATTATCATTCTGTTTGATCTTTCATACATATAGTCTTCAATGATCACTTGTCTATACATCCATACAATTTCTAAGCCAACAAAATTGGGGTTATGTTCATAAATGTGTTTTATGAAGGCTTGGCATTCAATTTATCATCATGTCTTTTTCTACAAAACTCTCCTTTTATGTCGAGATAAACTGACTGTCTCTAAAAAGTGATCCTTAAATTCTCTGAAGCTTTACTTGTGGCATTTTTAGTAATATAAGAATTAGTGTGTGAAATACAAGGAATGTATACACTCGGCTTTTACTGTCAGGCTATCATAGATTGCAAATCATAATTGGCTTCTCTCTGGATAAACTGCAGTTAAAATGAGTATGGTTATACATAAAAGTGGTTATGTACAAAGTGTTGATATATGTGCTAGTGTGTAGGTAGGTAGTGGGCTGATGTGGAACATAGGTATAATTAAGGCATTAAGATGTACCAGTAATTTAGTTGAGGTAAGGACTTGGTCAGGAACATATACTTGTTATGAGTTGAAACTGAAGGGCTAACTGAAGTGGTTAATTATTACTAACAACAGTAGTCATACCTCACTTTGCTCCTCAATGGGGGCCCAAAGTGACATACATTGTTAAGAACACAAGAGAAGCCATGTTGGATTAGGCTAGTGGCTAATCCAGGTCAACATTCTGTGTCACACAGTGGCCTAAACCTAGGTGATCCACCAGAACTCCAGAAGCCCTCTAACTGTTGGTGTGCCTGCCAAGCACCAAGAATACATGGTGCCCCTCTCCCAGACATAGTGTTCCATTTGCAGACAAAAATCTCAAAAATTTCTGACAGACTGACCACAAAATCAGTTCTACATGGCTATACATGTAAAAAAATTACGTAGTATTTTAGAAGGAGCAACACAAAAACTAAGATGTGCCTCCATATATAGTTCAAGGTTTATCCTTTGGTGAATATATTATCATATATTTTAATATAAGGCTTTACATTGACATCTCATACGTTACAGCTAGAGTGGTAACAAAATGCATCCTACCTCCACCCTATATTTCTCCTGAAACAACGTCGTTTTGAGAATAAACCACTGCATACTGAGGTGCAGACTTATTAGACCTGTATATCATTTGCCCATCCTTTATAAGAAGATTCAATAGTATAGATTCAACTCATTATTGACACTTCATAGCAACAAATGCTGCAGTTCTATATGTGCTTAGCAACACGCTACCATTAAAATTCATTTCACTTGCCTAGAACTTGCAAACAATTATTTCACAATTAGGGGCCATCCGCAGCTTCAAAGCACCCTTCTTTGATTGTGCTCAGTTTCTTGCTCCAGATCTGTCTCCTTCCCATGCATGTTAGATAAGAACATGCCCTCTGTACCTGAACCCCAAAGCAGATGTAGTAGCTCATTAACCTTGTCCAATTTGCAGTGAAATAAATAAATAAAATCCAGTCTCTGTCCAGTCTGTCTTGTCATCACGGAGGATACTTTGAGAGTAAAAGTGTTTTTTGTTTTCTCTAAGGCCATTTATGCACTGGGAACTTCACTACCCCAACTTCCATTCAAGAACAAAAATCAGGGGTGGATGAGGTGCACCGGGCCAAATGCTTCCCCATGTGTGTGCAGGAAGAGGTGGGGCAACCTGCCATGACTAAAACTCCAGCCTGCAGTCTGGCATGAAACCTCCAGTGCATAAACGGTCTAAGAGGAACATATACTGGCAAAAATTGTATTAACTCCCATACTAAAGCCACCCCCTCCCCAAATTATCTCTCAAATATGTGGCATACATAGTTCCAGAAAGTAGCAGAAGTAGAAGAAATGACAAATGTGTTGGCAGAGCTGTCACGGTCAGGCAAAATAGTAATTCCTGGCCAATGCTAGGAGTAAATATCTCATAGCCTGGGGTGGGTCAAGGGGTGTTAGCATTGCCCCCACTCGTAGTCATCCTGCTGGATATCACACATTCAAGGTCAGTTCCACTTTACCATCATCCCAATATTTAAATTGAATCCCGGAGGTTCAGAAAGCCAAGAAGAAATGGCCAGGAGACAGGAAGGAACCTGGAAGACTGCTATTCAGAAATGTGTTGGGAGCAACTCAGTGCAAGTTGGCAGAGGATGCAAAAAAAGAAAATGCAACAATTTCTGCAGGGATGGATCCTTGCTTATCTGTGTCAGAATCCAAGCTGTGTATTGAGCAGGTATTGTGTGAGGGACTGTCTTCCAGACAAATAAAACCAATACAGTAAAAATAAACCACATTACCAATTATCTGTCAGCCAAATGTTTAATTTATTCAATAGGTAACTGAATTGTTGAATGTGGAGTAGAGATGATTACAAACACAGACAAATTTAAAAGGAGATTTGAAAGATAGGTTCAATGGTTACCAGTCCTGGTGAGTAAAGGAAACCTCTATATTAAGGTGGCCAGATTGTCCCACTTTTGGAGGGACATCTGGGGGTACCTGGCAAATTGTACTTATGTTGAAATTAAAAAATATATATATTACAATACTATTTTTGCATTCTATGCATTCTATGAAAATTTTGTTGTTCCATATAGACCAAATTTTTAATCAAGAACCCCCTCCCCCCAGGTCAATGGTGTATCATTTTACCAATGTTAAAATCTGGTCACTGTACTCTATATGCAGAGTAGGGAAGGGCATGCTCATGAACTAGAGTCTGTCATGTATTTTCGCTTGTTTGTGGTTTGTGATATTCATGGATGGAAAATCACCTGAATATTCCATGAACTATGATACTATTTGTGGTGTTATAGGAATGGATACCTTTCCAGACAGAAATGCTCAATTATGTTTGGTAGATTTGGTAGGGCAAGAAACTGTATATAGTCTTTCTTTATTATGCAAGACAGTTTGCATCACTAATAACTTAAAATGGAAAACTAATTTCCCCTGAGGAAAAAATCTAGTATTTATATTGCTACATATTAACATATTATTATTTCCAAAGAAACAGAAGCAACTCTTTAAAGCCTCCAACTGAATTATTTCCACTATTCTATGACTGATAAAGACACAAAATGAAGTTTTAACAAGCACACTACTTCCATTCACTTCAGTGGGCCCTGTGTGGAGATTCCAATTGGAATGAGCGCTCTCAGGATTTATCCCAGTACTACAAAATATAGTTTATGCATAACGAAGTCTTAAAAGCTACTCCTCTGATTGAGTGTGCTCTGGACCTATATGTTTCATTTCAGGGCTCTATGTGTGAGAGTCATGGGAACGCTTCTCTTGCTTGGGTGGGTGCCGGCCAAACTGATGTGGAGTTAGTTTGGAGAGCCTCTGTCAGAAATCTCCTTTGGGACCAGCCTTTGGAAATTTGGGGTGGGGGTGGGGCTGAAACCATAAGGAGGATGCTTGCCTTGCTTCCAGTGTCCTGCTGGAGTGTGTATATGGTTTTGATGTCACTGGCTTGGTCTTGAGCCATTCCATTGACTCCTATAATTGCAGTTGTCTTTTCGACCGTTTATGCACTGGAGGTTTCATGCTGTGCTGCAGGCTGGAGTTTTAGTCGTGGCAGGTTGCCCACCTCTTCCTGCACCCACACGGGGGAGCATTTGGCCTGGTGCACCTCATCCGCCCCCTATTTGTGCTCCTGCACGGGAGCTGGGGCAGTGAAGTTCCCAGTGCATAAACGGTCTTCCAGAGAAAGCACTGAGAAGACCTTTTTTTCAGAGTCTGTAACTGGGATCCCAGGAATGTAATCTGCTCCCATTTTAGAGAGATTGAAAAGGAGCAGGTGGCAGGGTGAGGTTTCCTGTGTGTTTGGTGTGTGTAGCTTTCTTTCTATACACTTTTAAATTTGTGTTGGGTATTTTATTTGAGAGGCCATAACTTGGATCCCCTATGTCCAGTCTTCACATAACATGGCAGACATGTAGAGGATAATCAAGGTGTGGAATATGCAAGTTCTATGCTTATACAGGGTCTGTTCTATATACTTCTGAACCTCCTAAATCTGAACCTGTCACTTCCTCATAAAGCACTTTTCTATGGGAACCTTTTTATTGGGGTTTATGTAATTCGCCCCCCTATATCCAATCCTTACCAAGCTTGGAGGGCATGTAAGGGAGTCAACCAGAGATCCCTGTGAATTTCCTGTCTGCAGCATACCAGGGGCCATTCTACCACATCACAAAACTCACAAACTAAATAATTTCATTTTGCAACAGACAGTTTGTGATGGTTCACATCCCGCAAATGATGAATCAAATGATGTTGTCCTGGTTAATGCTCATCCCTAATGCAAAGATAGCAAGTCTCTGAAACCCAGTGCTAGGAAACAGCATCCGGGAAAAGCTTTGGCATGTCTGCCCTTCATGTTGGCCATCAGTTGTTTGCTGTGCGAAATGAGATGATGGATTGGATAAACTACTGGTCTGATCCAGCAGGGCTGTTTTATGTTCTTCTGTCCAATAGTGTGCTTGTGAGAATAAAATGGAAGATGAGAAAAACAAATATGCTATCTTGATTTCCTTGGAAGATGGAAGGGATAAAACTATGCTAAATAGTTTTATCAGAAGTAAAATTCCTAAGTGCATAACATGGTGACCGTGCATTGACTCCGGACAATGAAGCCAATGGAATTATCATCACTGCTATCAGTGGGTTGACAGCTGCATGCTTTGGGGAAAATTCATTGAGCATTGCTCTTGCACAAGTACAATGGAAATAGAGATAGCAATCCGTGGGGATAAAAGTGTAAAATTTTGATAAAGCAGAAATGAAGTAGAAAACTTCAGGTATGCCTAAAGAAAAATTAAGCATGTATCAATATTGTAATATTTTCATCAAATGAAAATTTGATAGTTCCTTAATAATTGTTTCTGGAAACATTGTCATTTGCAGTAAAGCTATCACTTTCTTAGCAAAGCAGTACCAAGGAATATCCTGCTGTGTGATGGTGCAACCTCCCTTTATTTACCTTCTTTAGCATAAATACAGAAGAGACAGATAACAGGCTATAGATAATAAAAAGCATAAACTTACCATCTTGATCTGTGGTAACTGTGATAGCTGTAAACTGTTTGGGTGAAAAACTTAATTCCGAGACTCCATTCAGGGCTTCTATTTCAAAAGTGTAGTTCACATGGGACACAAAATCAAGCACAGTCACTGAGGAATTAATTAAACCAGTGTGTCTTGGAACGAAACGGATCCCTCCTCCACAAATCTCACACTGGCTGGCATCAGACCCACATTTTTTACATATAACACTGTAGGTAAGGTCTTTTCTCCCTCCTGTGTCACTTGGTGGGCTCCATTCCAACATCAAGGCTGTTTCATTTATGTTAAAAATAACATTCCGTGGAGCAGAAGGTGGTCCTAAGGGGAAAGAAACAGTCCTTACTACAGCTAGTATGTAGGTGTTCATGAAAAAGACATACAGAACTGTTTGGTGATGAAGACATTTTCAATGTACTAAATATACAATTCAGATATTGTGAGATACAAATAGGGGGGTAAAACCCTCCTGTCTTCTTTTCTGGCAAGAAGTATGGCAAGAGGAAGCCAACTTGTTCATACTACTTGTCTTGCTGCCTCCCCAGGGCCCATTATGCACGGCCGCCGAAACGGCGATTTTGGGTCACAGGGAAAACGCGGAGGGGGAAGAAGCGAAGCAAACCGTTTATGCATGGGATGGGACTCAACGGTGGCAAAACCCAGAGTAACCGATTATGCACGTGGCGACCCCGGCGCCGCTTCTGGTTGCGCCCCGGTCACCCGGAAGCTGCACTTTCTTCCGCGTTTCACTAACGCAGCTTTTTCGGTGGCATGCACCAAATCTGCGGCCGGTTGCAGCTGGCACTGTGCATTATCGGTGATTTTAGTCACCGCCATTCCACCTGGAATGTGCGCTATTCCCCCCGTGCATAATGGGCCTAGATGGTGCAAAAGGGCTCACAGGAAGTCAGAATCGGAATTAGAATGGAACAAACTCATTTTCAGGGTAAGGAATCCAGGTAGTTTCAGGATGGCACTTTGAGAACATTGCATACCAGATAAATAAAATAATTAATACTAATAAACTAAAAAGCTTGTTCATAGCACCGAGCAGATATCATGAAGAAATGGAGGACATTATTGAAACACTTTAGTGCTGTTTCCTATGGGGAACGTCAAAATCCACAAAGCATTTGCACTAGTGAGGCTAATGGAGGTAGAGGTGGTTGGAAATTCAACCTTGTCCTCCCAAATGTTTTTTTTAAACTCCATTTCAAATGGGGTCAACCTCTGCTTTTTCCAAACCCTGTCTTACCAGACTCCACCTCAAAATATTCAGGTATTTCCCTAACCAAAAGTTAGCAACAGTAAGAAAGAAAAAAAAAACTACAAATAGTTTGACAGCAACACTCATGAAAGGCAAATATTTTGTAGTTTCATTCATCCAGTGATAATTAGCACCATGTTTAATGAAATTGGTGATGTTATCTTACTTACTGGAATGTAGATGATTATTTTATCCCCCCCCCCCCATGCAACAACCTGCAGGGGTATGACATTTATTCATCCAAGGGCCAAGTTACAATTTGCATCCATGACACTATAAGTAGATAATTTATTGTTAACTCTATCCATGGTTGCGTAATTGACACTCTGGCCCGAGTATGAATGTGTACAAAGCAGCTGGGTTATGCACACAGAGCCTCCTCCTCCCACTCAGCCCTTTGGCAGAGAAGGGCAGGCAGTAGTCTGAATCCAGCCCTTCACTCTACCTCCTAAACAAAGACATTTCAATATTTTAAGTTTTTAAAAGGAAATTTTGCACACAGCTCCTACCACATTAAATAGTTATGCACCCATTTCCCTATCCAGCTAGGAATATGTATGCAGAAGCTTGGCTTGAACCCATAGTGCTCCTTGCCCTAATTATAGCAACAATGAGTGCAGAGAGAATTGGTCTACTTGTCTGGATAAACAATGTATTGTCAAAATCAATCTTTAGTTTCAAAGCACTCAAGGGAAAAGGTTACAGGGGTAGAGGGGGAGCAGTTTATGTTATCTTTCTTTTATATGTGTGTATAGTTTTATACACATTACATCTAATGAAAACAATTATGCAATAATTCTTCCCCCTCCCCCCCAATCTTTTGGCATATTTTATGATTGCTAGTAAATTTTTTTTGTAGAAAAGCATTGCACACAGGATTTGGGTTTTCATTTATAACAAAGATATGATTTATTATGTGTTGATATTGCTATGAATAGGAAAATTGCTATCAATTGAGGTAGGAGTGTTTCAAAGTTTATAACTGTCTGCCTGCAGATAGTGAAGAAATAGACACCCTTCATACTCAAGGGCTCTCATGCCAATTTGCATGACGATTAAATAGGTTTTTAATTGCCATTAAATTATGCCATCTAAACTGTGATTTCATGCAAATATTAAGCTGTAATGACATGCAGTGAATCATTTACCAAGATTTAGAACTCGGAACAAAGAGAGACAATTAATTCTAATCCTTGGATTCTGCTAAATTGGGTGTCATTGGGATTTTTTATGAATGTGGCCTGATTGCTTTGTTATCACTTGTAAATTATGCATAGATTATATATCACACGGGCGGGGTGGGGGATACTGGCAACCATAACTTTTTTTTGGCAGACATCTGTGTGTAATATACTTAGGAATCTCCTTGTGCCCTATATTTTATTTAGGAAAGCAAGAGCACTAGTGACTGTAAATTATTAATATATTTCAACTACAGATGGCGAATGTTGCAACGGTTCCAGTTTTGGGTAATGAGGGTGTAATAATGATGCTGCTGCTGGTGGTCAGGACCAGGGGAAGGAAGGAGAGAAGAGAGAAGCAGCTAGTTGAAGAACAAGACAAGAAGGTAGAATGCGAGCTGCAGGTAGGGAAAAGAAGCAGGCCAGCTACTAGATAAGAATGAAGTTAGAGCTGCTGCTGCTGCTGCTGGTGGCAGTATTGCTGTTGTGTATGTATGAAGTCAGAACCATCAGCTACAGGAAAGGGGGGAAGGGATACTTCCCTTCCCCTGCAATTCCTCGTGATTCTTCTCCCTACTCTGTTATCAAGAAAATATCCACTCAGACAAAATATAGTTGCACAGTTCAGCAATAGTTCCTTGTTTAGCAAGTTTTATGGGGAAGCATGTATTGTTAATATCCCACAGAGCTATGCTGAGCACATCTAGGCACTTTGGAATATTCATGGGATCTCTAAGGCCTATTATGCACGGAGGGGAAGGTCCGCATTCGAGGTGGAATGGCGGTAGCTAAAATCACCAATAATGAATTCCGCCGGCGGTAGCCAGGCACAGAGTCGATGTATGCCGCCGAAAAAACTGTGTTAGCGAAACGCGGAAGAAAGTGGAGCTTCCGGGCATCCAAGGCACAACCAGAAGCGGCGCCGGAGTGGCCGCGTGCATAATCGGGGAGGTCCGTGGTGTACGGGGCTTCTGGGTATGCTTGCTCTCTCCCCTACCATGCCCTTTGGTTCTGCCAGCAGGGTCTGTGCCTGCGCATGCCGTGGCTGCCCTACTTGGCAGCCAGCCTCAGTCAGCACCTCGCTCAACTCCCTTCCTGTTTGCTCCGCATTGGCGCCTCGTCAGCTGCAGCCGGCAGCTGCTCTGGGTTTTGCCACCATTGCGTTCCGTCCCATGCATTTGCGGTTTGCCTCGCTTCTTCCTCCTTCGTGTTTTGCCAACCACCGTTACAGCGGCCGTGCATAATAGGCCTAATATTCTCTGAGCAGGATACTCTGTTATTTATCTTAAGCTCAAATCCCTTTAACTTTAAACATGGTATACTGTTTGATTTTTATGAAACTAAATTCCAAAGGCCCAATTAGCAAAAAAGCAGTAATATGACTATTTATGGTTTGGACACCAGGGCCCATTCTGCACACATAGGATAATGCACACTCAATGTGCTTTGGCAGCTGGATTTTCCTGTGCAGAATAGGAAAACAAACTCCTAAAGTGCATTAAAAATCTATTGTGTGCAGAAAAGACCCAGGTGGTATCTCCCAAACAAGGCACCATATTAGGAATCCACTTGCTGTTGTTAACATCAACTTTGGAGAAGGGAATATGCAATATAGCATTCACTTCAAATCAGTAAATGAAGTTGTGGGGTTATTTAAACCCAAGTCATGTCTTCTAGAGTCAATGTACCAAATTGTTTAATATTTTAGGTCCAAACAGGCATCTGTGTCATAGACAGGTGTGTCTCTCCTATTTCTCCACTATACTAAAAAAAAAAGCTACCAAAAACATGGTTGTGGCCAATGAAACTGGCCTTCCTATGTATACTGGAACCTTAAAGTGCAAAAGTGGACATATTCAGGAATCATGAGAATATTCTGTTCTAGGACTTTATCCCCTCTCCCACTTCATAGAATTATAGAATCATAGAATAATAGAGTTGGAAGGGACCTCCTGGGTCATCTTGTTGAGAAAGACTAGAATGTTCCATGATTTGAAGGATATTTATTTATTTATTTATTTTATTGCATTTATATCCTACCACTCTCAGTGAACTGGCTCACGGTGGTTTACATAAAAAACCTCAAAATAACCGATCCCCTATATAATTTAATGCCCTAAATCAGTGGTCCCCAACCTTTATTAATTATGTTACCAGAGAGAAAATATCTCTCTATACAAGGAGATACCTTCTATCTGGTAAATGTTATTTATTTTTATTATTGCATTACATATTGCCCTTCCAATGAGCTCAGGGTGGTTTATTTATTTATCTATTTAAATGGGGTACAGGGGGCAAGGTTCATGGTTCATAGCCAGAGCCTAAAAAAAAAGGAGGCTTTGATCCAAACTTGCAAATGTCTTCTACTGTAGAACTTTAAAAAACTTGTCATTTTAGTTCTATAATTTGCCTTTTGATACTTGCCTTTTTGGTTCTGTAACAGCTTGGGTGTTAACTTAGGCAGCGGTCCGCAAGCTTTCGCCCGCTGTGGACCGCCTCTCCGGCATGGGGGAAGAGGGCGGCCCGGGGGCCCACGCATGCGCGGCAGCCCCAGCACAAACGTGCATGCGCGGACTGCCGTGCACGCGAGTTTGCACTGCCGCCATGCTGGCGGCCGCAGCTTCCCCTCCCGGCCCCTCTGGGCCGCCAGCAAATCGGCCACTAAAGCGGCCGATTAGCTTGTGGCTTGGCAAGCTTCTCCTCCCTCCCCTCCCGAAACAAGAAGCTTGCCGGGCCGCGAGCTAATCGGCCGCTTTGGCGGCTGATTTGCTCGCGGCCTGGCGAGCTTCTTGCTTGGGGGGGAGGGAAGAAGGAGCCGCGGCCCGGCGCCAAGGCCTTCGCGGCCCGGCATCAGGCCACGGCCCGTGGGTTGGGGACCACTGCACTTAGGTATACTGACCCTTGTAGCGAGTTCTGTAAAAGAAATTTTAGATGACTTTTTAAACAGTTGGACCATATTACTTGCCAATCAGGACTGCCTTTAGGGATAGCTGATGGAATTGGAATAACTGAATGTTGATTTAATTGGTCATTTAATGCTGGATGCCCCATTTTGAAATCTATGCCTTGTGACTATATGTGGATCTGTATCAAGGGTCAACTATTTATCCTTTTGGGGTAATTGTCAAGAAAATTATTATGGATAGTGTGTTGTTTCATGTAAATATTTTGTGTGGATCTATTCATTTTCATAACTTTTCTAACTAAGAAAAAAGCAATTACTATACCAATGGCTTATATAGGTTTCAAACATTCCTGAGTTTGATTGTCGACTGTCCTCTTTGGGATAAGCAAATTGATATGCCAATATATCAGGAGGTTATTTTAGATGGCACACTAATATATCTATTTTGTCAGTAATGTTGTACTTATTATTATCTTAATGTATGTTTTATACAAGGTTATTTTTATATACACATTTTATTTACTGTCCCCCAAATTTGAAATTTATGGTCTTTGAATGAACATCTGAGGTTTTTATTAATGCTCTATCCAGGACTACTTTGAAATCATTTCAGATTAAGGAACGTTCTTTACTTATATGAAAGAGTGCTGGGAATAAGCAAGAAACCCCCCCCAAAACCCAACACTTGATTTGCATTCTTGATTAACTAAAACATTCTCTCATGCTTTAGTTTTGTGAGTGGAATATAAAATGGGTGCTATTTTTATCTGCTGAAATAATGAGAGCAGCAAGGGAAGAATTTCAAACACCAGTATGGATCAAACTTACGGGTACATGCCATAGTTGGTGGATCCTTCTCAGCCCGAAAGTAACCTTTTTCACACTGACATACAGATGTTGCTTCTATGAAAGTCTGACTATGTGGAGGGCACTTGGAGCATTTTATGTTCCCAGCAAATGCTTTATAGAATCCTGACCTGCAAGCTGTAAAAACAAAAACACAAAATAGATATATTTTTAAAAAGCTATCTACATGGGGGAAATTTCATCATGCTCCAGCATGAACAAGAAATGGGATAATGGAAGGGCTATACATATAAGAACGGGATTTTCAATGAATGTGATCAAAAGAGAAGAGCAGGCTCGCCTCTCCCCAGTGTCCCTGAGAAGGCCTTTTTTCTCATGTGAAAAAGAACAGCAGTTTTTCATTCATACAAGAAAGAGGAAAATACTTCAACTGGAACACTGTGACAATGAATTTTAAAAACCCTGACTTCTTCCCATGATGACTATTCTTTCCATTTACTGCCATACAAACTAGGATACTCCATGGGAGATCTGGATAGTTCCTCAAGGACAGAACGCCTGTAGCCCATGCTATGTTGAGAAAATCCATATAAGAAATATCCCATTGTAAAATAAGAAATTCAACAAAATCTAATGTATGCTTGCCTGCAAGTATCCCTTATAGGCATTCATTAGGTACATGTACTAGGAAGGACTAGATATTTCTAGAGAGATGCTACTTCTTCAGTGAACACAAATTAGGCTTCCAATAGCATTATATGAAAATATGAAATATGAAAATATGGCATGCTGTTTTAATTCTACTCATACCCCATAAACTCCAGAAAATCAGACCAAGTCTATGCATATCTACCTGGCCATAGCACATATTGGCTTAGTTGGACACCACCTCACAGTTGGACACCACCTTTAGGTAGAAGCTGATAGCCATTGCACATAATGGACATTTGATCCATATTGTAATGCCCATGTGAATTTGTGATGATCACAGGAAACAGGGATGGATCCTGTCAAACCCACCTTGATGGAAGCAGTCTAAAATGATTACATTGCAGGCTTTGGGACTAATTGTGCTTGACATTTCCTGCTGTACCTTCTTGCTCTATAAACCTGAAATCAGAGTTTTATAAACTGTGTGTCTGCAAAATACAGTGTATATTTATCTTCATGGATACAACATTTGGGACGGTCATGTATAACTCTTAAATAGCTGAAATCCCTGACATTGGCTGTTCTGGAAGAATAGGGAATCCCTTCTGCTCCTCTTTCTCTTATCAAATGGATAATTGCTAAATGGGGCAGCTTTTTCAACAGGGCTGTTTCCACGCAGCCACAATAGCAGCAGCACCTGGGCTTTGTGACATCAGAGACCTATTAGACTTCTCGTGCAGAGAGAAATAACCTTGAGGAAGATGGACAGATGGGACGAGGGACAATATGTTGTTGTTTCCAGTCAGGGAAACACATCTGTAAATGATTCTGATAGTGAGATAGCTACTAAAATGTAACACATGTAAATACATGCAACTTGCTTCTTTGTGAATAGTATATTTCATAAATACGTTCATAAATATGTTATCTAATATGTCTTTCTAGGGGTTCAGTTTACAGGAATCACATGTGCAATTGATACTCTGACACGAAAATATAGCAACAGAGTTACATTTCACACAAAAAAGTCAGTCCAAATAAATATACAGTTAATAAACCTGCTATGCCCTCATGCCAGATATTGCTGAAGTTTTATAGTGAGGCATAAAGTGAAACCATTGTGATTACTGGATACATTAAAATAAAAAACAGTGCTTTACAGATATAGTATGACAACATGCTGAGGAAGTCCAAATTATCACAGGCTTAGAATAAATGAACTGTGTAGAATGCTGATGGCCATATTCAAGATGAAAAGAAATAAGCAGCTTCTTTTTTAACAGACCAATGCCTATGCACTCAAAATTAAAAAATAAGAACCTCAGTGTCCTTTAAAATATGGCAATGTGTAGAATTTTACCTTGCAATGAAACATATGCACAAACAAGGCTCTCCTCGGAAATGCCACCAGAATTACTATTAACCCCTTTAAAGACATCTTATTGAATTCCCCAAACTGGTGGAAATGATTAATTTGTCACGGAGGCAAATTCAGGATTCAGACATTATTATATACCTCAAATAAATAAATTTGTATTTTATTGTAAATGTAAAGTGAATGCTATGACAGACAATTATTTAGTCTTTATTATTGTAAGGAAAACAAACATTTTGTTTCAGCCTCCCCATTCTTGAGAAATGGAAATTGGAGCTCTGGCAGCATTGTTTTTGTCTGGAGCAGAGATCACCAGAGACTTGTGTCTCTGCAATAGCCTATTTACCCCCCCCCCCCAAGAGAGAGGGCAATTCCGCACATTGAAAAAATAGCATTTCAAAAATAACTTCAAAATCTTTATTGCTAAAGTCCCCAGTAGAGGCATACTTTGATAAACCTCGACAATTACGTATAGGATGCCTCAGATATAAAGATCTGTTAACCACTGCAGGAAAATTTAAGAACTTGGACACACTTAGTAAACAAGGGGCTAATATAGATTGGATGGAACTTTAACAACTTCTGTCTAGTTACAAATCTGAATTTCAGTATCAGATTGGTACTGGCCCAACTTTGTCAGAATTTGAAAAAATCTTGTCCTCAATGAAACCGTATTTACAAGGCCAGATATATAGATTATTATTGAAATTTGACAATGAATCTGAACAGGTTAAAAATTGTATAGTGAAATGGATGTTGAATCTGGGCCAAAGTATTTCAACGGAGGAGTGGGAATCATTGTGGAAAAATATGGCAAAATGTTCAAAGAGCCAGCAATTAAAAGAGAATTGGTTCAAAATGTTTTATAGGTGACTATGGGCAAAGCCCGTTGTATCCAAGAATACAACGGGCGCTAGAGCTTGGCAGTGGGAAGAGGAAGGGGAGGAGTTGTCCAGTCTGTAAAAGCATGGGGTTGAATGTGTGTGTTGTGTGGGAGGTTGTGGTGGCATGGTGGCAAATGAGGGTATGGGTGTGGAGATATGGGTGTCAAGAACCTGTGGTGTGGAATGTTCATTGAGTGTGGGAGAGGACTGACCTTTGGGAATTTTGGCATAGTGGTTACAGATGAGCTTTCCACAGCCATGTCCTCAGATATGTGAAGGGAAAATCAGACTGGAGACTCTTCTTAGGGGAAGATTACATGGCAACCAATTCCTCCCAGTTCTGCGTCATTTCCCTTCTTGTGTGAATTAGGCCACATTCACTGAAATGCCCCTCTGCCCTAATACACATGGGGTAGTCACAGTACACAGGTGTCCACCCTGTTCCTTCTGTCTCCCATGTTTTCACTGTTGGTAAAATGTTATATGCCCACATGCTTCTTTCATGGTTGCTCCTTAGAAGAACGGATTTTTGTACCCTGTTGCTTACTACCCAAAGGAGTCTCAAAGCGGTTTACAAACACCTTTTTCATTCGTCTCTCCACAATAGTCAACCTGTGAGGTATGTGGGGTTGTGAGAGATCTGAGAGAACTGGGAATGGGCCGCAGTGACCCAGCAGGCCTCAGGTGTCTCAAAGCATTTTCTATTTGTCTTCCCTTTCTCTCCCCATAGCAGACTCCCCATGAGGGAGGTGGGGTAGCTAGCCTCACAGGGAAGCTGGCAGCCCTAAGAGGAAGACTCTGTGCACAGCAGTCTTGACCTTAGTAAGGTTTTTTATACTGTTTTTTTATTTGCCAGGCCAAGGTTATTTGTTCTCTACTTACAGTTTCAGGCTGTAAATATTTATTTAGATCTTCCTGCACTTTCCAGACTTACAGGACTGATGCTGGTCTGTCTGTCTGTGCCCCAGAATACAAACAGTTGCTGGTAAGGGTTGGCCATAACCCATAGGCCAGGAGGGACACACCTGCACCACTCCCTACCAACTGCAGGCAAAAATGGCTCCTTTGAAGGCTGGACTCTGAGGCATTGTATGATTTTGAAGTCCCACCTCCAAACCTCCAGGAATATTTCCATCCCAGGGGTAGCCAACCTCCAGGTGGGGCCTGGAGAGCTCCTGGAATTACAGCTCACCTGCAGAGTATAAAGATCAGCTCCCCAGGCAGAAAGGGCAACTTTGGACAGGGTTGTGGTAGAGAAGAAACAGTTAAGGCTTCCCAAACAGGTTGTTGTTGAATTGAAAGACTTGAGGCCTACTGCACAGGGTTGTTGTGCAGATGAAGCAGGAGACAAAAGAGCCAATTTCTTCAGCAGAATAATGTTGTGCAGTGATCTCAAATCTGCAGAGAGTTGCGAGGCAGAAAGTCACATGGCTTGGCTGTGTCCAACCCACGGCCAGAGAAGTATTTTAAGTGAGAAGGGGCTTTTCTGTGGCCTCTCTGTCAGCCATTTGGTAGAAGGAGAAATCCCCCCAAAGGAATGCCTACCCCCATGCCCTGAGGCTCCCCTGCATTGCTCTTGGAAAGGCCTCCCTCCCCTCAGTCAGGGCCTGTCAGAGGCTCCTTCGCAGCAGGCCTGAAGGGGGGAGGGGGAGCACTCTGCAGCCTCCTGCCAGCTCTGTCAGGGTTCTGAGGCAATTTACAGTTGGACATGACAGTTAGGACATCCTTGGGGCGAAAAGGGCTGGTGCAGCCTCTGTTCTCATCCCCCTTGGCAGCCCTGCTGACCTCCTCTCCCTGCAGTGGTCAGGAGCAGACTGGCAGCCAGACTGGGCTGGTTGAATGGAATTTTGGTCTGTCCTGGTGAGGGGCCAACTGGAAGGCACTTCGCGTGCCTCCCCATTGGCCGCTTGGCCCTTGAGTGGCACTTGGAGGGGCGAATCAGGAGCCACTTCACGGCTCCTGATTCACCCCTCTGAGTTTTTATCACGGACAGAGCCCGCCCTAACTCCTCCCCAATAGCCCTTAGGGCTTTATTTAAATGCAGGAGCGGTTAAAGATATGTAACACCTAAGTTATTGGGTCATATTTCAAAAAAATTATGATATTAAATGTTGGAAATGTAAAGATAGTGGGCTCCTTTTTTCATATGTGGTGGTTATGTAAAAATATGCAACAATTTTGGGTGAAAGTACATGATGTATTAGAAAAAATATTAAACATTATATTCGCATTATGTCCTTAATATATGTTGCTGAGTGTGCCCCTGGACAATCTTCCTCGTAAAGCGGATGCTTTTTTTCTTCCATGTGACAACTGCAGCAAGGATGGTGTTCACAAGAAGATGGAGACAAGGATATATCAAAAATAACAGATTGGATAGAAAAATTGGGAGAACTGACCAAAATGGCAAAGCTTACTAATTTAGTTAATGCAAGACCATCAGAAGAATTTGAAGAACATTGGGGGTATTTCTCACAATATTTAACCAGATAGGTATATATGTAATGACTAAATATTATTAATATTTAGCCAGATAAGTATATATGCATTAACAAATGTGTTAGTAGGGTGAACTGACTTGTTATGGAACTATAATCTTTTGTTCTTTCTTTTTCTGTTATTTTCTGTCTCAGACAGAATAAAGGCTGGAGTTATCCAGCATTTTTTAAAAATAGCGTTACTCCAGCAAAATGGTGTAACACTAAAAAATAACGCACTTCCGGCCATCCCTCACCTTCTAGCTCTCATGCTTTCACCTGCCGCTGTCTCGCACTTCTTAGCACTCCAGATGCCTGCTTGAAATGGTGGAAGAGATCAATGTGCTTTACACAGGACTCTCTTCCGCCTGTCATTTAAGCTAGGCTGCCAATCACCTCTCTCTAGGTTTTAAAGGGCCCGCAATGGCATATAATTGTTTTTTTAAGTAAATGTTCTCAATTAAAATGCCTATGTATCTAATCATAGATGCATAGTGCTTTTTATAATGCCACCCCTGATGAAATCACGAGCCTTTACTCTTTAAAAAAATAATCTCATTCCTGATTTGTTTTTGGGGGTGGGGTAGACTTTAGAGAGGCACGCTTTGTGTTTTAACTGGGGGGGGGGGTATTTTTTTACTTTGCCTGAATGATTTAATGCCTATTTGTTGCCTATTTGCTGCTCCAGGACGTTTTGCTTAAAAAAAAAACATCCCTGGAAGAAGGGAGAGGGAGGCAAGTGTGAGAGCGGAAATTGGAGGTAGAGATAGCGCTACTTAGGCTCCACACATTTCCTTAGCATGTGGCTTGCCAGTTGCTCTCCTCTAGCTTGTGTTTTTTAGTTGGGGGAATCTACTTTATGCAATTCCCCAGCTAGCGCTTTAAAATGGAGGATGTAGCTTGGATGTCGGCAATGTCATACAAAATGCCAAAAATATGCCGTCTGCATAAGATGAGTATTTTACTGTATTTATTGGGTGTGGAATGGCAGAGAGAGAGAGGGGGGAGGGAGGAGGAGGAGGAGAAGTTGAGCAAGAGTTATAAGGGGAAAAAAGGAGAGCCTTCTTGTAGACAGAACTCCATGCGCAATATAATGTTTAGTCTCCCAAATCCTCAACAGATATCTCTCAAGTCTTAGAGTTGTTTCAGCCAACTTTCTCCTCCTTTCTCCCCCTATGCCACGAATCCTTTAAAAAGTCCTCTTTGCTTACACATCCAAGACAAACTAGGTCTGTTCTACACAGGTTACCTGTGCAAGGTTCTGTACTCTGAGGTTCTGCTTCCCCACAGCATTGTTGTGCATTTGTGCACCGCTGGGGATTTCCATGGCTAAACTCTGAACTAGCCTTTCTCAACATTTTTACTATTGAGAAACCCCTGACGTATTCTTTAAGCTTCAAGAAACCCCAGAAGTGGCACGATTGTGCAGAATATGGTTGGGAAGAATAGCTGTATATACACTCACCCAGGGCCCCTCCCCTGTCCACCCCCTCCAGCCTTATCATTGACCATTTTGGTAGGGGTGGTCAACATGAACATATATGGCCATATCACTTGAAAACTGTTTAACACTTAAAAAATAATTTCTACACATTCAGGAAACCCTTCCAGGGCCGTCAAGAAACCCCAGGGTTTCACAAATCCCTGGTTGAGAAAGCCTGCTCCGATCTTTCTCAGGACTACTTTGCTTCAGAGTTTTCGGAAAGATCACAGTAAAGCCAGGATGACTGCTGTGTGTGTGGGGATTGGACTTGTTCAGCTCACATGGCAGCCATTTTAGATGTAACAGTCAGAATGGCGTATGGTTAAGAGCAGCAGACTCTAATCTAGAGAACCAGATCTGATTCCTACTTCTCTGCATGAAACCTGCTGGGTGACCTTGAGCCAATCACATTTCTCTTAGAACTTTCCCAGTCCAACCTTTCTCACAAGCATCCTACTGCTGGGTGACAAAGAAAAAGTGACTGTAAACTGCTTTGAGACTCATTAGGGTAGAAAAAAGTGGGGGATAAAAGAAAACTTCTTCTTCCACCTCTTCTTCTAAATTCTCAGCTTTTATTTTTTTAAGTATGCCTCTAGCATTTTCCTTTATGGGAATATAAGGAAAAAGGCATTAAGTATTTCTTTGATGTGATATATCTATTGGCTGACTTCTGTTCTCCTACACACACACACCACTTTTTTTTCCTGATTAATAACACAAAGTGATTTTTCATATCATTCCCCCATCCACAGTCTTCAACCATGTGAAGGAAGGAACAACCATGTGAAGGAAGGTTAGTCTTTCTTTTAAAAAAGAAGGCAATGGCTGCTTGTGGGGACAGTGTCAAGGCAAGTGGCTTTTCCATATGAGTGGAAAAGCTGAATTTCCCCACGTACAATGCAGCCATCTAGTCTTTATTATAATCATTCACAACCCTTCAGAGCAAAGCAGGTTTACATGGGCTAGATCTGACATTATAGTGAATTTATTACTTGTCAGGAGTGCCCAAGAAGGGTTATTGGAGATGACATGAGCAGTTAAACCTGATTGCATCAAGTTTCTCATAGTTACAGCAAGATCTTACCGAAAGATGTATTTGTATATAATTGGCCCTCCTGACACTGAATGATTTAATTGTGCCTCACTGCTTGGAAAAATATAAGTCATGGGTACTAGCAAAGTGTAGTAAAAAGCACTAGAATCTGGGGAAAGGACCATCTGGTTACTGAATCTTTGTCAATTTATGACATTGGACATTTTAATTTTGATCATCATTTTTTAGAATTCTCTTATACTGTGCAGAATCATTATCTAACTGGATATACTGGGCACCACTGAGATTTTGTGAGACTCGATAAAAATGTCTATGGTTTATTGAAGCAAATGTGTACCCATAACGTATTTATGATGAACTAGTATTAAAGCCTGTTGTAGTTGATACAATGGGCGCTATCAGGTGGGGGGAGAGGAAAATAGCAAAGAGAGAGGGACTAGAGTGATTAAGGTAGAGAGATCTTGGCATTGGGGAGAGAAAGGGGAGGGGTTGTCCAGTCTGTAAGGGCATAAGGCTGAATATGTGTGTTGTGTGTGGGCGGTTGTGGTGATGTGGTGACGAATGAGGGCATGGGTGTGGAGAAATGGGTGTCAAGAACCTGTGGTTTGAAATGCTGAGTGTGGGAGAGGACTGACTTTTGGGAATTGTGGCATAGTGGTTACAGATGAACTTTAAAGAGATATGTCTTCAGATATGTGAAGGGAAAATCAGAATGGAGACTATTCTTAGGGGAAGATTACATGAAAACAAATTCCTCCCAATTCTGTGGCCCTACTCCTTGTATCTCCATTTTTTTACTTTTGATATAATGTTATGTGCCCACATGCTTCTTTCACTGTTGCCCCTTAGAAGAAGAGATGGATTTTTGTACTCTGCTGTTTACTAACAAAAGGAGCCACAAAGCGGTTTACAAATACCTTTTCCCTTCATCTCCCCACAATAGACAACCTGTGATGGATGTGGGGTTGTGAGAGGTCTGAGAGAACTGGGAATGTCCCAAAATGTCCATGACTATCCCAGAAAGACGAAAACACTGCAGGAGCTCTAAGAAGCCTATTTGGATGAACAGAGAACTTCAAGAGGAAATAAGAAAGAAAAGGGAAATGTTCAGGAAATGGAGGGAAGGACAGAGCTCTAAAGAAGAATCCGTACAGGTTACTAGGCACTGTAGATCAATCATCTGAAAGGCCAAAGCTGAGAGTGAGCTAAGATTGGCCAGGGAAGCCCATTGTAACAAGAAAAGATTTTTCAGTTATGTGAGGAGCAAACGTAAAGTAAAGGAGGCAATAGGCCAACTGTTGGGTGAAGATGGACAAACTCTAATGGAGGATGCAGAGAAAGCAGAAAGGCTCAACGCCTATTTTACATCTGTTTTTTCCCACTGGTCGAAGGGTTTAGGCACATCTAGAGATGGCAGTAGCCAAAGGATGGTGTCTGGGTGGCAGGTTGACATGGACAGAGAGGTTGTCGAGAAGCATTTAGCTGCACTGGATGAGTTCAAATCCCCTGGGCTGGATGAAATGCACCCGAGAGTGCTCAAAGAACTTTCCGGAGAACTTGCAGAACCCTTGTCTTCGGGAACTCTTTAAGGACTGGAGATGTCCCGGAGGACTGGAAGAGAGCAAATGTTATTCCGATCTTCAAAAAAGGGAGGAAGGATGACCCAGAAAACTACAGACCAGTGAGTCTGACCTCTGTTTTGGGGAAGATAATGGAGCAGATATTAAAGGGAGCCATCTGCAAACATCTGGAGGACAATTTGGTGATCCAAGGAAGTCAGCATGGATTTGTTTCCAACAGGTCCTGTCAGACCAACCAGGTTTCCTTTTTTGACCAAGTAATAGGTTTGCTGGATTGTGGAAATTCGGTTGATGTTGTTTACTTGGATTTTAGTAAAACTTTTGATAAGGTTTCCCATGATGTTCTGATGGATAAGTTGAAGGACTGCAATCTGGAATTTCAGATAGTTAGGTGGATAGGGAATTGGTTAGAGAACCGCAGTCAAAGAGTTGTTGTCAATGGTGTTTCATCAGACTGGAGAGAGGTGAGTAGCGGGGTACCTCAGGGCTCGGTGCTTGGCCCGGTAATTTTTAACATATTTATTAATGATCTAGATGAGGGGGTGGAGGGACTACTCATCATATTTTCAGATGACACCAAATTGGGAAGACTGGCAAATACTCTGGAAGATAGAGACAGAGTTCAACGAGATCCGAACAGAATGGAAAAATGGGCAAATGAGAATAGGATGCAATTTATAAAGATAAGTGTAAAGTTCTGCATCTGGGTCAGAAAAATGAAAAGCATGCCTACTGGATGGGGGATACGCTTCTAGGTAACACTGTGTGTGAACGAGACCTTGGGATACTTGTGGATTGTAAGCTAAACATGAGCAGGCAGTGTGATGCAGTGGTAAAAAAGGTGAATGCCATTTGGGCTGTATCTACAGGGGCATCACATCAAAATAACAAGATGTCATAGTCCCATTGTGTACGACACTGGTCAGACCGCACCTGGAGTACTGTGTGCAGTTCTGGAGGCCTCACTTCAAGAAGGACGTAGATAAAATTGAAAGGGCACAAAGGAGAGTGACGAAAATGATCTGGGGCCAAGGAACCAAGCCCTATGGGGATAGGTTGAGGGACTTGGGAATGTTCAGCCTGGAGAAAAGGAGGTTGAGAGGGGACATGACAGCCCTCTTTAAGTATTTGAAAGGTTGTCACTTGGAGGAGGGCAGGATGCTGTTACCGTTGGCTGCAGAGGAAAGGGCACGCAGTAATGGGTTTAAACCAGAAGTACAACGATATAGGCTAGATATCAGGAAAAATTTTTTTCACCGTCAGAGTAGTTCAGCAGTGGAATAGGCTGCCTAAGGAGGTGGTGAGTTCCCCCTCACTGGCAGTCTTCAAGCAAAGGTTGGATACACACTTTTCTTGGATGCTTTAGGATGCTTTGGGCTGATCCTGCATTGAGCAGGGGGTTGGACTAGATGACCTGTATGGCCCCTTCCACCTCTATGATTCTATGAAAATCACCCAGCAGGCCTTAGTTGTCTCTAAGCAGTTTAAAAGTGCCTTCCCTTCCTCTGCCCATAACAGACACGCTGTGAGGGAAGTGGGGCTGAGAGGTCTGAGAGAACTGGAAAGGCTCACAGTCAACCAGGAGACCTCAGGTGTCTCTAAGCAGTTTAAAATTGTCTTCTTTTCCTCTCCCCATAATAGGCCCCCTGTGAGGGAGATGAGCATAGGGGCTGGCCCAATCGGGGTGCAGCCAGCTGTGCCTTCCCTTTCTCTCCCCATAACAGACATGCTGGGAGTGAAGTGGGGCTGAGAGCTCTGAGAGAACTAGGAATGGTCCACAGTTACCCAGCAGGCTTCAGGTGTCTCTAAGCAGTTTAAAAGTGCCTTCCCTTTCTCTCCCCAAAACGGACACCCTATGAGGGAAGTGGGGCTAAGAGCTCTGAGAGAACTGGGAATGGTCCACAGTCACCCAGCAAGCCTTAGATTTCTCTAAGCTCTTCCTATAACAGACACCCTATGAGAGAAGTGGGGCTGAGAGGTCTGAGAGAACTGGAAAGGCCCACAGTCACCCATAGGCCTCAGGTCTCTCTAAGTAGTTTAAAATCGCCATCCCTTCCTCTCCCCATAACAGACACCCTGTGAGTGAAGTGGGGCTGAGAGCTCTGAGGGAACTGGGAATGGTCCACAGTCACCCAGAAGGCCTCAGGTATCTCTAAGCAGTTTAAAATCACCTTCCCTTCATCTCCCCATAATAGACACATTATGAGAGCTCCACTGGCTGCATCTTGATTGGTCCGTATTGAACTTGGACACCTGGGACACGGTCCTCCCACAGGGCCGTTTCACAAATATATAGAGGAACCATGGATAAGGATGGGTGGTATTTGACATAAGTAATCTACTAGTCATATAGGGAGCAATTCTAAGCAAGTATAGTCCACTTTATTCAATAAGGCTGTACTCCAAAAACAGAGTTTTTCATATTGCAGTGTTAGAAATGTGTATTACACAGCAACTTTTACCTTCACTAGATACCTTGTTAACATTGCCCAGTTATCTCAACAAATGGTACTGGGTAATCACTGTTAATTTTCACTGTTAATTCCCAAATCATTAGCACATATACAGACCTCAGTTGAAACTAGAAGTACTTAGTTTTTAGAAAACTTTAAAAGAGTAAACCTATTCGCTATTTTTTTAAAAAAAAGAACCACAGTGTATCCTACTTTTTCTGTGTCTTCTAAAATTTCTTGATACTTGTAATCAGAAATATGCTGGTAAGTGTACATTTATGTCATTTTGGGTTGGTATTATCTGCTCCAGAATTGTATGTTTGAAACAGGATGAAACAACTCTCAGAGGTGCAATTAGGCTGCTTAAAAGAGTCCAGGATACAGTTATCATGAAAGAGGTCACAGAAAATGCCAAACTAGATTCTAGTTTGTTTACTGTAGAGCTTGACTTTTGTGCCCTTTATATCTGGCAGAAATAACCTTTTACTATTGCTCAGGAGTGTGGGAAATAGTAACTTTTATTATGGTACATATTTCCATTTGATAAAAAAATGCAATCCAGCATGAAGCGCACGTAAATTCTATTGATTTTAAAAGGTACTAAACGAAGAACTGATCACTGGAGGATACTAGATGCTGGCAATTGTATTGATAATTACTAGGAAGTAAGTCCCACTACAGTCAGTTGATTTATTTGTAATACTGGGGTGAAAACTAGTCTCCCATTTGTCTAGTTCTACAAACTTTCTGAGTTGTCTTCTTCTAGTAATATTGTTCTTCCCCAGATAAAGTTTTTTTTTTTAAGTCTGGGAAGTATTTCTTTTTTAATGGATTTAAAAATGCAATTGAAAATGCTAAATCTTGATTTTAGTGAAAATCAAATTATATTTCCATTATATTATATTTTCCATCAAATGTAAAGAGCACAAAAATGGCGATGCTAGGGGAGAGAACCTACCAATAGCATGCCATAATATGTGAGATCTTCATGGAACAATTGCCTTGCAGGGGCATATTGATGCTCCACAATAAGACAGAAGCACAACTCATTTGGCATTAAACTGTCCACACTTTTTATTTAACAAGGGACCTGCCACGGCATTAACTACCGTGGGTGTGGCCATAGTATCCCCTGCATTTCCCACACCCCTTTGATCCTCCCTCAGTGGCTCCCTTGGCACTGCTTTTCGTTTGGGGGCTCCTTTCTTCCCCCCTTAGTGCCCAATGCCTTCTTTGCGCCCATTTTTTCATTTTTTTTAAGGAGAGCTCTTTCCCTGGGTCAATTCTCTGCAGCAAAAACAGCACAGCTCCCAGCTGTTACAGCCCCCAACAGCCCATCAATCATGCTCATGTGCACGGTCCTATTCCTCAGAGCACAGCAGCAAGCTTCTCACTGCTCTGGCTCTGAGGAGGGAAAGAGGATGGGCCCAGTGTACATGCTCCTTAAAAGGAGATGCCTGTGTGTGCTGCCCCCCCTCCTGGCAGCCACCCCGCTGGTGCACAGTCACCCATCACATAGGCTGCTTGGGCGACACGGATGGCGCACCACCAGTGTCTTTCAAGTGCTTTTGCTCAGTGGCAGCAATCTGCACTCTAAGGTGCACTTCTCTCCCTAATGTTGTTTAACATCTATATGTGCCCTCTTTCCCAACTGATCCAGTGTTTCAGGCTGCAATCATCAATAAGCCGAAGACATCCAGCTATATCTGTTGGTGGACTACCACCTGTCTATTCCACCAGACTTTTTAGTCAGATATTTGGGGGCTGTGGATGATTGGCTAAAGCAGAGGCAGCTGAAGTTAAATGCAGCTAAGATGGAAGTCCTCTGGCTGGGGTGGCATGCTTCAGATGGGTTTCTCAATCTCCCTGACTCTTGAAGTCCAACTAACAACTTCAGCAACCACCAAGAGCCTGGGTAATTCTGGATGTCTGTCTATGGAGGCCCAGATCACAAATGTGGCTTTCTATCATCTCCACCAAGCATGTCAGTTGGTCCCCTATCTGTGGGCATCCAGTCTAGCCAATATGATTCATGAAATGATCATCTCCATAATAGATTACTGCAAGAAAACTATAGCTGAGCACACAAAACCTGCTCAAGATCCTGGTACTATAGAAGTTAACTTGGCTTCAATCATAGATAGGGCAGTTCTGACACCAGTTTGGTGGACCCCTCTCCCAGGTGAGATCAGGACTCTGCAGGGCTTAAATCAGTTGTTCAGGGCCTGCAAGAAAGAGCTGTTCAACCGGACCTATGGAGAAGAAGAAGAGTTGGTTCTTACATGCCACTTTTCTCTACCTAAAGGAGTCTCCAAGTGGTTTACATTTGCCTTCCCTTTCCTCTCTCCACAACAGACACCCTGTGAAGTAGGTGAGGCTGAGAGAGCCCTGATACTACTGCTCAGTCAGAACAGCTTTATCAGTCCTGTGGTGAGCCCAAGGTCAGCCAGCTGGTTGCATGAGGGGGAGCGCAGAATCAAACCCTGCTCACCAGATTAGAAGTCTGCTTTCCTAACCACTATACCAAGCTGGGTGAGGCTTATAAATACCAACAATGAGCAGGCCTCCCTATATAAAAACAAAGGATAGCGACTGCATGCCCATGCAGTATTTAACATCAAGCATCCCACTACTTCCTACCTCCTTGTTGGAGGGAAGGTGATGGGCCTTTAAATGTTTAAAGTGTTTTAATTATTGCTTTGCTATATAGTATATTGTAAGCCCCCTTGAGCTCTTGGGAAAGGGTGGCATAGAAATTTGAAAAACAAACAAATAAATAAAATTATGTATGAAGACCTCCCTTAAAACTACTCTGGAAACTTCAGCTGGTCCAGGATGCAGTTGCATGGGTCATTTGGTGTCACAGGTTTGATTTGCACAAGGGAACAGAAATTGGAACCAGAATAACACTACTAGGATGAGAAATTCAACATCATTCCTCCTATCCATTAATAAGTTTATCCAGACAGGAAGCCCACAGGAACTTAAGAGAATTTTTGAGCTCATGGTACAGACAAAATCAGACCTAGCTGGGAAGGCTTGGTTCCATGTTGCTATGCTGATAGGCCATTCCCCTTTCTAATACTATGTTACGATTGAAGACTGATGGATCAATTCAAGGAATGTATTTCATGTTTTATGTCAGCAGATTTTATTTAAATAATTTGCTTTGAGATGAGCACATCATTAGTTTTCCAGATGACTAATAGATTCTTCAGATCCTATTAAAACATACCAAACAGAAGCAAATCCTGAATGTGTCTACACATAAAGAGCAGCCCTTGTTTTTTTTTAATCTAAGATTAATATTACATTCACAGTATTATTTGCTTGTAGAAGGTTGACACAAAATAGAGATTTGTATGTTAGTGGGCATTTTACTATAAATCCTGGCTAGTACATAGAAGGAATACCAGTAAAACATTTAACTTGATATATTAATAGCCAGATTAGTAATCAGTACTTGATTAAATTTCTAAATTGCTAATGTGTTATGTGACCCTCTTAGATGTACCTGAGTATTATATCATTGTACAGAATTATAGAGTAAATGAAATATTTCCTTGTCTAGTACAGAAATATACTTGATACAAGGATATATTTAAAACAGTTTGTTGTAACTTAAACATGGTTTCTGGGTTGCAAATTCAGTTGCATCAAATGGGGACATAAGAACAGATATTTTTTAGTCAAGCTAGAGATATCTCCTGAAAGTTACAAATGAAGTAGTGAATATACACTGCACACCGAGTGGTTGATATTAATATAAAACCAGTAATCCTGTGATAGAAAAACGGCTATAGGTAAGTTCATTATTTGCATTCATGAACCTTATACTTACAATACTAAAAATACTTTTTATAGCATGTAGAATTTTTAAAACATTTCTTTGTAGAATAAATCCAGAGAGTCATCAATTTTTTAACCTTCAGAAGTTTGATTCTGAAAACTAAAAGATACATATATTTTGAAGCATCACTATAGCTTTCTGTTTTGATGCTTGAAAATGCACAGACATTGGTCTTATGGTTTTTCACCCTCTTCCCCCCACAATTAGGGAATGTGCTTTATGAAATTCCCAAGTCCAAAATATAAACAGAAATAACCGGTTTGTGTTTTTGGTTTACAGAACTCCCATCTTCAAATAATCCACATTGTTTCATATTCAGGTGTTGTTAGATGCCTAGAGCATGTGCTTTTATTTGATTTTTGACTTCCCCTCACTGCAAAGCATGCTTGGGGTGACCTATACAGATAAAAACATTAAAAAAAACATTTTAAACAATTCAAAACCAGTAGTTCTACTAATAAGACTAGCGCTCCCATGGATTAATTAATCGGTTGCTCAGTTTTTAAATCTAATATCCCCTGGTGAGAATGGAAAGGAGGGGAAGAAGTCCAATTTGATGTTATGTTTGCTCGTTTTGGCCTCAACCATACACCTAGTGGAAAAGCATCATTTTCCAGGTGCTTCAGAACTTTGGAAGTTCCAAAAGAGCCTACATCTCTACTGACAGCAAGGCCAAGCACACCTCTTTTGGGCCAGGGATCACCAACAGATTAGATTTAGTGACATGCAAAGTTCTTTGGGGGACATACAGTTAGCCCCCTAGGTACTCAGCATAATGCCTTGAAGGTCAAAACCAACACCTTGAATTTCACCTAGAACTCAACCGGCAGCCAATGCAATATGGGCACTCCATGGAGTCCTGGTAAGGATCCAATCAGCCACATTCTGCACCAGCTGTAATTTCCAGATCGAAGTCAAGGGAAGGTCCATGTAGAGTTCAGTAGTTCAGTCTAGAGGTATTTATCACATGGATCACTGTGGCCAAGTATTCCAGAGCCAGATAGGAGACTAGTAGTTTCTCTTAGCATAGGTGATAAAATGCCTCCTACACTACTCTGGTGATCTGTACCTCCATAGTAAAGGAGGCATTGAAGATCATTGAAGATCACTTCCCAAGTCTCTGAAAGTGGGTGCAGATATCAGCTATACCAGGGGTCATCAACCCCTGGTCCGCGGCCCAGTGGCAGGCCTCAAAGGCCACGGTACCGGGCCGCCGGCAGCCATGCCTGCCTCCCCCCGCTGGCAACAAGGAAGGTAAGAGGCAGGTACAGCCGCCGGCATGGCAGTGACACAAACGCGCATGCACGCTGTTGCCACGCACACGCGTTAGCGCCCCCTAGTGGCGAAAATGCGCACGTGCAGTTGCCACACATGCGCGTTAGCGTCACCTGGTGGCGAAAACATGCATGTGCGGCAACTGTGCGTGCATGTTTTCGCAGCACTCGGGCCGTCGGCTCTTCCCTCACTCCGGAGGCGGTCCCTGACCTGAGAAAGGTTGGGGACCACTAAGCTATACCACAACCAGGCTGGACAGTTATGCTTTCTCTTCTGGGCCCTTACTCTCCAGCCATAGGACCTCCATCTTCACAGGATTCAGCTTCAGGTTACTCTGCTGGTGTCATTCTGTCATGGCTCCCAAACACCTGGCCAAGGACTTGGGTGATCTGTTCAGCCAGCTGCTCATTAACAGATAGAGCTGAGTGTCAGCTGCATACTGGTGACCTGTGTCTAATAGCAATTGATGCATATAATCCTTTATCAATTGTAGAGTTCTCAAGTTTAGCCCATAATGTGTGTCTAGGGATACTATCAAAGACTGCTTTAAAATTAACAAATGCAATGTATAGTGCTCCAAATGGCCTAGATCTGTATTTCTCTGCTAAATGATACCATACCAAACACTGATCTATGGTTGAGTGATCCATGCAGAATCTGCCTCGTTCTTCATGAGTTTCCAGTATAAGTGTTTTAAGTAAAGCTCGCTAACCACATTAAAAGAAGGCTAACTGGATGGTAATATGAAATGTTTTTCCCTTCCCTTCTTAAATATTGGTATAATAATATTCAAACCTCAGTCCCTAGGGATCTGGACTGAGTGGCCAATGTGTGTAAAAAATGCAGCCAACATTGAGGCCAGGGTTGCGCACTTCAGCCACCAAAGCAGCTATTCCATCCCGAAGCACCCAGTGCCATGGCATGAAGGGGAGGGATGGTGCCACTGCCGACACACCAGTTGGAGCCCACATGTGGCCCTGAGTGCAGGTGTTGACTGGAGGGGGGGGGCTTGATTTTACTTATTTGCTCCTGGCCTCAACCATATGCCTGGTGTTATAGTGTTGTTTTGCAGGCCCTGTCAGGGCCTGATTTTCCACTGAGCTGGGATCACAGCTGAAAAGGCCCTGGATGAGGCATGGTTGAGGCCAGGCACACTTCTTAGGCCCAGGGACCACCATCATATTAGTATTCGATTATCTTAATGTTCTTCTGGGGGTATATGGAGAGAGAAATTCTTGTAGGGCCTAGAAGATTAAGACCAGCACCCTGAACTTGATTCTGAATTCTACTGGTAGCCAATGCAGCCATTGGAGAACAAGTCAAATATGAGTCCTCCATTGTGTAAGGACTTGTGCAGTTGCATTTTCAGCAGTTGCAGTTTCTGGGTCAAGGCCAGGAATAGAGCTGGCTGGTGCCAGTTACAGTAATCCATTCTAGAGTTGACCATCTCATGGGTCACTGTGGCTAGTAGATTTGCCTGACAGAGATGCAAAAATGCCATTGCGATCTGAGCCTCCATTGAAAGGGAGGCATCAAAAATCACCACCAAACTCCTGATGCAGTGCTAAATTGTTAATTACATCCAATCCAGGTGGGGGAGGCATCTTTGGAAGATCTGTTTGTACTTGTCAGTTTGTAGATTTGGGGGATGTAGTTAAAATGAGTATAGAGTGCTTCACTGGAAGATCCAGTTCTGGCATTAAATCACCTGCAACTATGACTAAAACACTGAGAAGGAAGAAGAGTTTGTGTAGGTATTCCTCAAAAGTGGTCCATGTTTCTTTCATTCTTTGTCAGATTATCTGAGAAGATAGATATATATTAAGAATCGGAAAGTGATGGTGGTTAAATTTAATAACATTTGCCTGGGTGCAAGGGTCACTTGGGTCAAGGGTGATAATTGATGTAAAAAGCTTTGTCAGCACAAGAAGAGACAGGTCACCTTTAGCTCTACTTTTCCTTTTTCCAGGTAAAGCTGGAAGTCTGATTATATCAACACACATCAACAAGAAATGGTTCTTGGCCCCAAGTCTCTTGAAAATATATAATATGATGCTGGGTAAGGAAGAGACTGTCAGATTATTTAACAACACTACAAGTCCCTAAATACTGAAGAATATTGGACATGCTTCAATGCCCTGCCCTCAGCCTTTCTGGAAGGCAGATACTTTGGTATTACTCATTCACAATGGGAATGTGCCTGCTAAATGAGAAATGAGACTATAGGGCATGTACTATTGCACTGCTCCTACTGTAGTAGCATTCACTCACAATATATCATGCCAGTAAACTCCCCAGGAAGATCAGAGCAGTTCTACATCTCCTGGCTTCTCTCTGATCTTTCTTCAGAAACAACTTGCAACAATTCAGAATTTTGTCTGAGGGCATGGAATGTACGTAAGCAGATGGTTAAATCCGTAAACAAAGCTGGATTATAATGACATCTTCAGGTTTATTTGCTGACTACAGTATGGTATTGTGGCACGACTTTAAGCTGAAGTTATACTGAAATAAAATGAAACAGAGCAATCTGATGATTGATTGGTCAGTGCAATCATACACAACAACTTTTTAAAAAAGTGAACTATTTTCAATTAGTATGGGCATGGGTTAGTGCAGGGGAATTTATTTTTATTAATTTTTTTACTGCAAATGAAGCCTCTCTTTAATTTGTGAAAGCAAAAAATGGACCATAACATGGAATGAAGGTGAACACAGAAATTCTATTGTAAAGGAAAATTTGTTTTACTGTCAGACAGTCATTGTAAGATTCCACGAAAAAAGAGATGTAGTCAGGAATTATTTTTAATTTCAATGTCTGGAGACATCCCCCTTTCCTCCAACATAAATCAGTGGAGAAAACTGTGCCTGCTCCAGAAGGCATCTATCTGGGGGATCTGTACAATCAAACTTCTTTTTCCTCTGCAAGAATTATCACTTGGAAGACTTTATTCAGGGGCCTATATAATTGGACCCCTTGGTGGTTTGTCAATTGGATAGGAACCCTGAACTCCTGTGCAATTCTGGTGTTATTTGATTGAAAAATAGCCACTCCAGACCTCCCAATAGTCCCCCATAAGCAATAATGCCAATGCTGTGGTTGCTTTTCCTTCCCTCCTTCCTTGTTCTGCAAAAGGAAACAAACATCAGACCACAAGGAATGATGACAAATGCAAAGTTTTCATTGGAAAGGTAATTCTTTCAAGATGTAAGTCTTTATAAGGGTGGGAACTTGAAATTGATGCAGATATACTGCAACCCTACCCCCATCCCAATGAATTAGTAGAGAAGAGTGTGACAGTTTTAGGAGGCACCTACTTCAGGGAATCTGCAAAATTGAACCCCTATGTTCAATATGTTTGAGGGATCTTTGGATTAGAGGAAAGAGTATAATCTGTGCAAATTTGGTGCTACCATTTGTGTAAACTAGGTGCCTGTCCCAAACCATCAAATAGATTCCCCATTGAAAATAGTGGGCCTGAACCTCCAGAGCTAGAAAAAGAACGACATGGATTTAAATCCTAAACCAATAACATCTGAGCAGAAATTAAGCAATCATGTCAACCCCTCCCTCCTGAATCTTTCTTGGCTCACATCACTACTTATCATCCAATCCTATAATTCTGATAAAAATCTATTCACATCCTGTTAGATAGGAGATCATAGTTCTGTCCATTAACATATTGTATTCATGGCCTTCTTTGCAAGGTCTTTCAGATCCAGACCCACCTTCCCCTACAGTTACAGCACATCATGGTTTTCCATAGAAACATGCCTTAGAAGTAGGCTTACCAGCTTGCCCTTTATGACAAAATCCAATCCCTGCCAGCTCTTGCTCTTTCATAGTGGGTGAAAATGGGGCAGGGGTAATGATGCTCCTGATGTGGTCATGTCACTTGCAGCAGCTGCAACCACGTTGCTCTAGGGCAGGGGTAGTCAAACTGCGACCCTCCAGATGTCCATGGACTACAATTCCCAGGAGCCCTGCCAGCATTTGACTACCCCTGCTCTAGGAGTTTCCCCAGTCTCCATGATCGGGGCTATGTCTGCACTGATATGTGCATCTGTGTGGGCTGACGCCACTTCCAGTGATCTCCTGGATGCGATGTCACCAAACCAGCAACATTCCTGCTCCCCACACTCTGCTCCCAAAAATTTCTCAGTAGGTCTCGAAAATGTATTTAGGAAAGAGGCCCTCTGAATTGCCAGCTTTCATTTAAAACCAAAGGTATCTTTAAAAGGGAAATTCCCAACTGCCTTGCACTTGATCTACTCAGTTTTATTTATTCATTCATTCCTTTATTTAAAACATCCATTAGCTGTCTTTCTACCTTTAGGCATTCAATGGAGCTTGCAATATAAATAAAACAACAGTAATAAAACACATAAAAGACAACAGATTAAAATCTCAATTAGGAGTGACAATAAATAAAAACTAAATTAGTCAAATGCAGTCCTACATAAAACTGTCCTCAGCTACCTCATGGAGATCAAAAGTGAGGGGGCCAGGTAGAGCTCCCTGGGGAGGCTGTTTCATAATGGTGGTGTTTCCAAATTCAATCATGATTCAGGAGATTAATTAAGGAGTATAAATATGACTTATGTGCCATATAAGCAGAAAATACATTCCACAAACTTGCCTCTTTCAGCTCCTATCCTTTTGCTATGTTGGTCTTCCCTGCCCCACTCGTCACCCGCCCCTATCACAAAAACAAAGATTCTCCCAGTCTTATATGAGATGTTTCCTCTCCCTACTAAATAAATGAACCAGTGTCCCTTTTCTTAGAATCTTTGGGTTTTTATAGAATCTGTGATATCCATTTCAGTTTTGTGAGAGAGAGCAGACCTGGAATACTAAATTGGCCAATTAGACATGCTATATTTGCCAGTACTTCCTTGAAGCTCAAGAAACCAAAAATTATCTGTCCTTGTAACTTGACAGTACTTCAGTTTCCATTTATTAAAACAGGAGGCTTGAAACCCTTTTGCTTTAGAAATACAGAGTAGATTTTCATCCAAACAACAGAACTTCAGGAATATTCCTGAATTTTGGAGTGAGTATAAACTGGGAAAATAAGATAATTGAAGGCAAATTTGACATAAATGAGAAGGAAGTATGAGAACTTGCAGATTTGTATTGTGCTGAAAGCAACACCCAACTTAAATATATTGAAGGTGTGGTGGAAACATTACCTATATCACTGCAAATTTTAAAAGCTGAATATTATGGTTTAACTGTGTTTAAAAGTTAGCTTGTGTTTACACATCACTTTCTCCAGGGAACTGTGGAGTCTGCTAAATCATACATGCCTACAGCTAGACTCCGTGTTGATAAAGAGTGCTCTGTTAGATAAGATGTCAACACTTTAAACCACTAATATAAGAAGTAGGAGAAACACATGCCAGAAGATATATAAAACAAGGCCCAGAGATTTGTGAAACAGTGTAGTTGCAATGGGGAGGCAGGTCTCCTACTATAGGTGAAATCTACCAGACTGATCTCCCTAATTTGTTACCACTGTTTGTCAGGCTTATAAGGGAGAAGTGTTTTACATAAATAAATTAAATGGGGGGGTACTTGGGAACCATAACTGGAAGTGATGTTGTAATGTCACAATTCATTCATCTCCAAACTCTTATGGATTAAACAGAGTTTGAGACTAATCCTAGAGCATCTTTCTAAAGTTATGATGGCACTTCGTGCTCAGTGCCATTTGTCAACATGACAATGAAAAAGCAATTGACCCTGGCCCCCAAATCCTCCCTGCCACCCAAACTATGTTTTCATGCAGAGACTCTGTACACTTGTAGAAATATTTGAACCTGCATTCCATATGAAATTGCTCTAATGTGGTGGGTATGTCTGAACCATAGCTCTACACAAAAGAGTGTTCACTGTGCAGTCTGGCAGACCCCTCTGGGAAACAGGTTCAAACATTCTCCTATCATTGTGAAGCCCACAGCATGTAACATAAGAAGAACCCTGTTGGATCAAACCACGAGTTCCTCATCTAGACCAGTATCCTCTTTCATAATTTTTTTATTTAATGCATTTCTTCTCAACAGGGACCCACAGGGCTAATACTGCACAGGAATCCTAGCCATAGTGTTTGACCTAAAGTGATCCTTTACCTGTGGGCAGTCCAAGGAAGCTTCATGGACAATGAAGGATGAAGTGGCTGGCTTTCTGTCTTTTTGAATTCCTTACAGGGGCAGTTGGACCCTGGCTGCACTTTCAGTATAGGGACATATTAATATTTCAGTTCCACCCTCTTTGTTCAGCAGCTCCTAAAGGCTTTATTAAGCTAAATGAGCCATTTAAATGATAGTAAAAAGAAGCCTTTAGGATGTGCAAACATTGTTTGGCTTGCAGAACTCACTGGTCCAGGATGCAGCGATAGCCACTAGGTGGCTTCAAAATTCATAGAGGACAGAGGTTGATACAGTTGTATGTGATGTCTGGTATGCCTGCCCAGTATTATGAAGTGCCCATCTATTAACACAGTTAGTAAAAAGACTAATTTCTCTTGGAATTATCTTATTGTAACAGTTAATATTGTGGATTTGACTTTATATTTGGTTGTGCCCATTCCATTTTGTCTCTATTGAAACATGTTATGTTTCTAGTTTTAACCCTGTCCTGCTGGCCTTTGGGAGACAAGGGGTGGGAAGAAGGCAGCCCACTCCCATGGCCTTCTCCATCTAACTTGGCCTTTGAGAGATGTGGGGGAAGAGGTCAGGAAGGAGGCAACCACCCTGTGGCTTTCCCTAGCTGGCGCAGCCTTTGGGGGGATGTAGGCAGCCCCCCCTCAGCCTTCCCTGCCCAAACTGCCCTTTGGGAGATGGGGATTGGTGGAAAGTAGGCAGCCCATCCCCTATGGACTTCCTCAGGCAGCCTGGCCTTTGGGAGATGTGGAGGTGGGTGGAAAAGAGGCAGCCCCCTCATGGCCTTGCCCACTCAGCCTGGCCTTCATGAGATGTGGAGCAATGGGTGCACAATGCGTTGAGCAGGGGGTTGGACTAGATGGCCTGTATGGCCCCTTCCAACTCTATGATTCTATGATTCTAAGAAAGCAGCCCCCCTGCAGGCTTCCTAACCTGGCCTTTGGAAGATGTGAGGGTTGGGAAGTTGGAAGACCACCCTTCCATAGCCTGCCCAGTCTGGCTTTTGGAAGTTGAGGAGTTTGATGGGAAGGTGGGGACAGTGGTGACCTGAGTAGACACTGTTGATTGGGGGTGTGGGTAGGGAGGCCAGTGCCCCTCCAAAGCAGCTGTTTTATCCAGGAGAACTGATGCCTTCCTTCCCTCTTCCCTCTTTCTCTGGCTCTTTCTCTATCCTTTATCCTGTTTTGCTCCCTTTCATCTTCCTGAAGGTTTCTTGTCGCCCACCTGCAAGTTGGCAACTCGTCTGGCTGCATACGGAGGTGGAGTCAGGAATCATGTCCAGCTCTTGAGATTAGAGACTGTTACTCTTAAACCACCTTACCACACTGGATCTCAAGATTGAGCGAGGAACAGGAGGGAGGAGGGAGGAGGGCTAGATCCCAGGAAGATCACATTGTAGGTGTATGTACCATGCCTGGGTGCAATGGGCTTTGCCTCTAGTTTTAAAATAACCCATAAAGCCATAGCTATGATGAAATTTTGTAAATTATCAAATACTATATTAGCATTGGTAATGAACTTTCAATTTCATTTAAAAGACCAATATCCTAATTGTTTTTTCCAGTATAGCTTCAATGAGAAATGTTTGGGATGTATTATTTCAATTATTTCATTCAAACCATAATAACATTAAAAAAAACATAGGCAATGTTGAATACAAAATGAAGCTGTCTTATACTGAGTCAGACTGTTGGTGTATCAAGGTCAACACTGTTTATGATGACTGGCCGGGTTCTCCAGTGTCTCGCGTCTTTTATATCACCTACAATCAGATCTTTTAAACAAGAGATTCCAGTGACTGGACCTGAGACCTTCTGCATTGAAGACTGATGCTCTACTACTGAGTCACAGCCCTGCCCATACAAAACCCATAACATAAAAAAATTAAGGTTTGACCTCACCTTTTTTTATTTTTCTTTTGCTGAAGGATCATCAGTAAAAGTCAAAAGGCAAGAGTTCTACTTTGCTGTCCTTTGTTCATTCCATCTGAACATTCATATTGGCTGCAGTGGGATTTGATACAAAGTTGCACAGTAGATTTGTATTCCCATATCTATTTACAGTTTAATTGGACTGGCTGAGCTCATCAGCAGACTAATTCCAATAAACAAATTTAAAAAAATTCAAGGATCAAAAGACAAATAAAAAGACATAGCTAGAATTCATTAGTAAAAATAGCATCATTTGCAGACGTGGAACTTCTCCATTAAGGGATGCATTATTATTTTCTTAATACTAAATGAAGTATGTAATACCACTAAGTCTATTTAAACAGGGTTGTTGGGGTTTTTTTTTTTGGGGGGGTATAGCTAAGATGAGATCCAGACCAGAACATTGCCCAACATATCTTCCTTCCACTGGAAATCACTTTAGAGACCAATAACCGCAGCAGATCATTTTTGTGGAGGAAAGTGTCATCAGCTGACTTATGGTGACCAATTAGGATTTGCAAGGTAAGAAACTAACAGAAGTGGCTTGCCACTGCCTGCCTCCACGTAGCAGCCCTTAACTTCCTTGATGATCTCCTGTCCAAATATATCCAACCGAGGCTGAACCTGCTTAGTTTCCAAGATGTGATGAGGTCAGGCAACCATGGGCCATTCAGCTAAGGACAGATCTTTAAAAAATCTTTTCCAGATTCCAGATAGTATAACTTAGAATAGTCATAGTTTACAGCAAGCATTATAAGTAGAACCAATTCCATAGAGTTGCATCCTTAAAGTTCACCGGTCAATTCATAGGTTGCATTTTGTTTATTGAGATATAACCTGCCATTAATGAATAGCTATACTGGCCAATTATTCCACCCAATGTACATTTTTTACATTGACTCAGTCTTGCACATGTTGCGTATCTCAGAAACATTTGTTTGAAGGTTCTTGAGCTGACAGAGCAGAATTCAACATCACTTGTCAATGTAAGTGAACCAAATGTCAGTTTCAATAAATAATATATCATTAGGTGTTATTTGTTACTGCTTTGATAGAGCCTTTGGAGATATATTAAATAGAACTTTTATTAATTATCCAGCTCAATTCAGTTGCAAAGGATTTTATGGTGTATAAAGTTCTTGATGCATTATAAAATGCCCATGACCAATTTTCACAAGTTAAATAGAGAAGCCAGAAACAAAATTATCCGAGATAGAAACAGAATGTTAATTGATTTCCCGCAAACATTTGTACACTGATGTGCTCAGGGTCTTTAAATATTATTCTTCAGCTTAAAGGCAGCAGAGAACTTCAAACCTAGATGTTTTGCAAATTAGGTAGGAAACACTTTGCATAACCAGGTAACTGGATATATTAAGCCATTAATGACTGTCTACTTTTGTACAAGATCCTACAAAGCACAAACACCTTTTCTGCAGCTACCACTGACATCTATCTACCTATTTATGGCCCCAGGCACTCATTGATCCATCTATTATACACCCACTCATTTGTCCATCTACTATACACTGACCACTCCCAAATCATCTTGAATTTCTGGAAGGATTCAAAACTCATCATTGCTATTTTTAACCTGTTTTAACTTGTTATTGTTTATTTAAATTAATTTTAAATTAATTATACCAAATAAGGCTTAAGGTTCTGGTAATCACATTCAAGGACTTATGCAGTCTGGGCCATACCTGAGGAACTGCATCTCCACCTATGCCCCCCCCCAAAGCACTATGCTCGACAGGTACCAAGAAGCTGGCGATCCTTGGTCTTAGGGTGGCTTGCTTGGTCTTGACCAGGGCCTTCTCTGTCCTTGCCCCAACCTGGTGGAATGAGCTTGCAGAATAGATCAGGGTCCTTCCAGAACTAAAACAGTTCTTCATGGCCAATGAGGCCACTTACCAGAGCCTAGAGACCCCTCCCACCTCCAACCATATCTCGCAGATAGCTGTGCCAAACCACAGTGCAGAAACATCAGACAGTGAACTGAGAAACCAGAATGTTACAGCTAAGTGTTCAATGTTGATGTTAAATGCTGAATGTTATGTTAGAAGTTTGCATGTTCTAAATTGTTGTTGTTCAAAAGTATTGTGTTCCCTGTACTGCACCAATAGTTGCAATGTAAACTGCCCTGAGCCTCAAGGGAGGTGGTATATAAATGTAAATTAACAAATATTTTATAATTGTGTACACCCTCCTGAGCCAGTTTGCTGGGAGGATAGCCTAAAAATCTAATAAACTGAACTACTTGATTCTGGGGTTGGGGTAGCCGAATTGACAGTGATAAAGGGAAGTCAGCAAAATTGTTCTTTTTCCACCACTGGAGCTCTAAGGACTTATGAGGAATGCCTCAGTTTCTGCTGTATCCCCTCACAACACTTTTTTCTCTTTCTCTCCTTCTGGTAGCCCTATATGATCAACTTTCCTTGCTTCCTTCTCTTGGTTTAGTGGTTAATAGAAGCAGCTTCTAATGCGGCAAGCTGGATTTGATTCCCTGACAGTCCTGTTAGTTTCTCTCAGAGCTCTCTCAGCCTTACCTACCTCACTGGATGTCTATTGTGGCAAGAAGGCAATGAAAAGCAGGGTAAAAAACACAGCTCTACTTCTACTGGGAAGTTGTTACTAGGAAACAGCATCTCCTGTCTCCACATGTCCCCATGGCCTCATGGGTACTTCTTTGTCCCATCGACAGTTTCCCCATCTTCCATGCCATTGGTCTCAAATTTGCTTTATTGTGATGATCCTGGAAAGATTTCAGCAAGACCAAGGAGGAATACATATGGAAAAGGAAAGTGTACATCTTCCCAGTCCCACCCATATCAGCATTTTCCCTGCTGCAAGTGCCTGTGATGGCTACCCCCAAAGAATTCCTCATTTTTTAGATTGCAAATTACAAACCTAACATGACTTATGAGTAAACATTCCCAGGACAGAGGTTTTTCCTGGCTGCCTTCATTTATATCATACCTTTTCTTCACAATGAGGACTGAAAGCAGCTTACCATTTTCTTCTCCTCCTCCATTTTATCCTCATAAGTGAGTTATGTTAGTCTGGGAGTGTGTGAGTTGCCACAGCAGAATGGAGATTCTAAAATTATAACCATTACACAATCTTAGGAGTGTGCAAACACCCCAACAGTGGCATTTTGGGGTTTGAGGTTCAGGTTTATTGAACCTGAAAAATATCAGAATTTCCTGCTATTCCCAAATCCCTATACTGGGGTGATATTTGGAGTCAGGAATATTTCAGCTTCTTTGCATTTAAAAGGATACCTTCTGCATAGTCACAGCTTGTAATGAACTCTGAGTCCATGGCCTTAAAGGGACCTCAGTCCCTATCTGCAAGATGACAATTCATCAGAAGTCATTTAAAGGGGTTGCAATCCCTTTATAGGCTTTTTAACTCTGGCTATCCAGTGGTCCCCCCCCCCCCAAAAAAAATTGGGCATTTCAGTAGCTGGAAAAATAGCAAACGACAATAAATACGTGGCCAAATTAATACCCACAAAATACCAACTAGGTATGATATTACATATAAAATGCTACATTTTGCTGAGAATTTACATAATTATTGGTTGAAATTTTTTATTACTAAGTGGTACCTTGTGGCGCAAGAACCTCTTGTGGCGCAGAGTGGTAAGGCAGCCGCCTGAAAGCTTTGCCCATGAGGTTGGGAGTTCGATCCCAGCAGCCAGCTCAAGGTTGACTCAGCCTTCCATCCTTCCGAGGTCGGTAAAATGAGTACCCAGCTTGCTGGG
This sequence comes from Paroedura picta, assembly GCF_049243985.1. Classification (NCBI taxonomy): domain Eukaryota; kingdom Metazoa; phylum Chordata; class Lepidosauria; order Squamata; family Gekkonidae; genus Paroedura; species Paroedura picta. Next base: position 41,207,872 of record NC_135374.1, on the reverse strand, counting down.
GGGTAAACGGTAATGACTGGGGAAGGCACTGGCAAACCACCCCGTATGGAGTCTGCCATGAAAACGCTGGAGGGCGTCACCCCAAGGGTCAGACATGACTCGGTGCTTGCACAGGGGATACCTTTACCTTTACCTTTACCTTGTGGCACAGAGTGGTAAGGCAGCAGACATGCAGTCTGAAAGCTCTGCCCATGAGGCTGGGAGTTCAATCCCAGCAGCCGGCTCAAGGTTGACTCAGCCTTCCATCCTTCCGAGGTCGGTAAAATGAGTACCCAGCTTGCTGGGGGATAAACGGTAATGACTGGGGAAGGCACTGGCAAACCACCCCGTATTGAGTCTGCCATGAAAACACTAGAGGGCGTCACCCCAAGGGTCAGACATAACCCAGTGCTTGCACAGGGGATACCTTTACCTTTACCTTAGTGGTAGAGAGTAGTTTTTATTAGTAATTTTTTTACTAAATGGTAGAGAGTAGAGCACTCAACATACTGAGTAAAGAGTCCATCTGTTTATGATACCTGCTCTGGTCTTTAGCACAAATGTCGAGCTGTCAGTATTGTCTATTCTCCCTAAGTCCTTGGAAGTCTTTCACATCATCTATCACCTGACCCTTGCCAGCTTTTGAACTTGAGACCTTTTGCATGCAAAGCAGATGCTTTTCCACGGAGCCTCAGCTTGTAAAAACCTGTTGCCTCCTGGAAGACAATGGCAGCCCCCTCCTTATGCTGCATCATTCAGCTGCTTGTAATACAAATGAGAAAAATGGTAAAATAGCTTATCATCGTGTAATGTGCTTTGCATAATTTATTTCAATATTTGCGGGATTTGGGAGGTTGATGCATGAATGCACAATCAACTGCAAATTGTACTTAGATGCCCCCAAACAGACATTCTCTCAGACTACTGAATGAATCCAAACCATCAGAATAATCCACCCAGTCCTTGTCAGCAAGAGCTCACAGTGTTATCGTGGCTTTCCGAGAATACACAAACTAGCAAAACTGCCTGCCCACCGCAAAATCAGCTACAGTGAAATATTTCTTTAACAACAGGTAAAGACCTGAATTGACTTCTTGATGGATGGTTCTGTGCCCATTTGCTAATGCAGCCTGTGCTTTATATTTTATTACTGATAAACTATGAAATTAGTTCTGCTTTGGTGTGGCATTATATCTGGTAGCAGCTTCAGTTGGCTGCTGTCAGATCAGAGACACCAGGTCCTCCAGAGAGTTTCACAACCTGCTGACTGGCAGGCCCAGAAACAACTCAGGAGACAGCGGACTCCCAGAGCAGCAGTTTAATCCCTTTATTTGATTGGGACACATTTTTCACTCTCCATCTCCCATACTGGGTAGAGGCCATTAAGCCTGCAGTGCAGAGGGGCTCTGGCATTGTTGTCCATAATGAGAAAGAAAAAAACAAAACAAAATCAAAACAACCATCTTTTCACCCTCCATGCAGAATTGCAGCACAGTTCTGCCTTCTTGATTCCCCCAGTGATAAGAAGGCAATTTATCCTCCCACAGCTGTGTTTTCACAACAAAATCCATTATATCATTTTCTAATTGACAAAAACTGCCTTGTGCAAAATCTAATTTTTACTGGGCAAATCATTCTTTGGGCTAGGGAGAACCTTTTAAATATCGTTAATCAGCATACAGCAGGGCCAATGCTCTGAAAGCTTGTATATATCCATAACTCAATCATCTCCAATGGATCTTGCAAAAATATTTATGAGAATGAAGATTTTTTGGAAAAGATAAATTTAATATGTATAATTCAGAAGGTAAGATATCATTATAAAGCTAATGAGTGCTGCTTTGTACGTTATGAAGAAGCAGCTATAGAGGTTGAGTGCATCAGCATTAACAGAGAATCTTTTTCAATCCTTCCTGCTGTCAAAAGTGAACCATAATAATGTCCTAGCAATGCTACATTGATTTGGATGCAGCATGCAAGCTTATTAAAAGCAGATTCTTGATGGACATATTAGAAGAATGTATTGATATTTGAGCCATGAAGGGCTATATTGCATGCAACACAGTAACTGGGATAGTAAATGCTGGATGCTGTGTGAAAGAATCATAGAATTGGAAGGAGCCATACCGGCCATCCAGTCCAACTGCCTGCTCAATAAAGGATGAGCCTAAAGCATCCATGATAAGTGGATGTCCAGTTGCTGCTTAAACACTGCCAGCAAGGGCTCCTTAGATAGCCTACTGCTGAACTAGTTCCACTGCTGAACTATTCTTGATTATGAATTTTGTTTTTGCTGATATCTAGCTGGTATCAGTCTACCAGTATTTTAAAGCCATTACTGTGGGTTCTATCCTCTGCTGCCAATAGGAAGTGCTCTCTGCCCTCCTCCAAATGACAACCTTTCAAATTATTAAAGAGAATCATTCCCTCTCTACCTCCCCTTATCCAGGCTCAACATTCCCAATTTCCTCAGCTTTTGTTCGTAGGGCTGAGTCCTCAGGCCCTGGATCATCCTGGTCACTCTCTTCTTCACCACCTTAATTTTGTCCACATTCTTTTTGAAGTGAGGCCCCCAGAACTACACACAGTATATCAGGTGTAGTCTAACCAATAAGATATACAGTGGGACTATAATATCTTGCAATTTTGATGTGATGCCTAAGACTGCATTTGCCTTCTTTACTGCCACATCACACTGTCTGCTCATATTTAGCTTGCAGTCCACAAGTACCCCAAATCTCATTAATACACACTGCTAACAAGAAGTGTATTTCCCATCCAATATGTATGTTTCTCATTTTTGTGACCTAGATGTAGAACTCTGCCTTTATCCATATTGAATTGCAACTTGTTCTCATTTGCCTACTTTTCCAGCATGTTCAAATTTTGTTGAATTCTATCTTCTGGGGTATTTGCTACTCCTCCCAATTTTATGTCATCTGCAAATTTAATGAGTCTCTCCACCCCCTCATCCAGATCATTGACAAAAATGTTGAAAAGGACCGGATCCAGTACCAAGCCCTGTGGCACCCTACTGCTCCCCTCCCTCCAATCTGATGACCATTGACAATTACTCTTTGGGTGTGGTTTTTTTACCAGTTCCCTATCCATGTAGCCATCCAAAAATTCAGTCTGTAGTTCTCCAGTTTACCCATCAGAACACCACAGGGAACCTTGTCAAAACCCTTACTGACATCCAGATCAGCATCATCAGCTTAGTTTCCACAATCTAGTAAGGCTGTCATTCAGTAAAAAAAAAGAACAAAAAGAAACCAGATTGGTCTGGCAGGACCTGTTGAAGACAAATCCATGCTGGCTTCCCTGGATCAATAAATTGTCTCTCAGATGTTTGCAGATTCCTGTCTTAAAATCTGCTCTATTATCTTTCTTGCAATTGAGGTCAGACTCACTGGCCTGTAGTTTGCTGGGTCTTCTCTCCCTTTTTTAAAGACAGGGATAACTTTTGTTCTACTCCAGTCTTCTGACACATCTCTACTTCTCCAAGAGCTCCTGAAGATAATGGACAAAGGTTCTACAAGTTTTCAGGAAAGTTCTTTGAGCACTCTCAGGAGCACACGATCCAGCCCAGGGGATCTGAACTCATCCAGAGCAGCCAAGTGCCTTTCAACAATCTCTCTGTCCATATCGGCCTGCCACTCTTATTGATTTATAATCTTATTTCCTTACTTCCTATAATCTTCTGATCCAAACAAATGTTTGTTTGTAACTATCACTTGCTTGCTTTTCAATAGACTAATTTGTGTCAAAGAGTGAGTCTGAGCCTCAAAGGATCCATCTCAGTAGTATTTATTAATTAAAATATCTATAACCTGCATTTCCCATAGTACATCAATGAAACTACACATGAAACTATATTATAGTGAATCAGAAGTTTTTCTGATCTGCACCGTTAACTCAGATGAGCAGCACTTCTCCAAGGTCTCATCTGTTACCTGGGCCTCTTCATTGGAAGGAACTTTTGAAATTGCAGCAAACTTACTGTTCCCCATGATACATCCAGCTTTTTAATGATGTCATAGCGTTATAACATTGCTACATATGCAAAAAAGGAAGTTCTGTCATTAAGTACATGATGTCACACTTCATAATATTGAGTCTCCAGTCTGATGATTGCTAGCCATCTTCTTTGTTGGTGGTGAAGGAAAATTGGGGGGAGGGGACCTTTGAAATGGTGGCAACTGTGCTCTCCCCCATGATCCAGCCAGCCTTTTTTTTTACATTATGATATTATAACACTACTCATATGTACAAAGGAAGTTCTGTCATTGGGGAAGTACACAACAGTACATTTAGTATGCTTCATAATTATTGAATAGCAGTGTTATGAATTGGTGTATCTAGTTTGAAAATCTGGCTGTTTTCTTAGATGGTGAAATGGCAGCAACTATGCTGTTCACCATAATACATCCATTTTTTTACAATGTTATGATGTTATAACATTGCTGCAAATGCACAAAAAAGGAGAGGCTGTCATTGATGAAGTTCATGACAACATAGCCGCATAACCCTTTTTCAATTGAAGTGTGGAAAGTGTGGGGAGGAGAGACCCTTTTGCAGAAGGGGTGCCAAGAAGTTAGAGTACCAGCTGCAGATTCAACTTGTTGGAAAACAGTGGCAATGCTGAAGTGCAGAAAAGGTCTCTGTCTTCCTAGAAAGATGGCCCTGTTCCTTCCCCTACTGTATTTACTTGCTTCCTAGATTCCAGCATTAGATCTAAACTCGCACTTGATCCAAGGATTGATATCTGTATTGTTCCATCTCTTTCTGTGTCTCTCACTTGCTCATAACTTATATCTCTCTTCCTCCCCTCTGCTTAAATCATTGAGCTTAGAGAAATCAATCACATTCAGATAGCTAGTTCCCCTGATTCTTTTTTAATATAACGTAGTCTTGGTTTTCAAACTAATTTGGTTTTTTTTCAGTTTCCATTTTAAGTGTATGTAGTCGTGCATTCATATTATTGGATCATTACAGCTTATGTTAAAGTTTAAGTCACACATTCCTTGTTCACCTCCTTCCACTGTGCTCTTTTAGTGTGCATATGGGGGCTCTAATTAAAAAGTGGTCTAAACTCACAGGCAAATGTCTAGGCAAATATGTCCCTGATCAACAAGAGGGAAGAGGTATTCTACATAAATTGAGAGCATATATAACTTCACTTAGCAAGGAGCACTATCACAAACACGTGTGTTTGTGTTTGCAAGGTTTAAATTTGCTAAGAGGTGGTCAGCACTAGGCTGTTTCAAATAATAACAGTTTTATTTAGTAGACAAAATGCTTTGTACAGAGAGGAGAGGGAACAGAACTGTTCTGGTCTGGTAGCAAACAGGGAGGAAGTATGCTCAAAGTAGTAGGAAGTCTCCAAAGAGCCAATCAGGACACTATAAGAGACTATTTGAAAAATACCAAGAAGTACCTAATCTAACTATGCTGAATAGGGTTGGGTGCTTTTGCGCCTGCTCTGCACCTGTGTGCATGCACCAACTGGCGCGCCAGCACTGGCACTGGCACCGCCCCTCCCCTCCCATGCACCGTGCCGCTGGCTGCTTTTCTAGCCACTTTAGCAGCCCTAATGCTGAAACACATCTCCTCCAGCACCACCTCTTGGATATTCTTCATATGATTCTGAATAATGTAGACTACAGATTGTGCATATTCCAACTGTGTACAGCCTTTGGGAGTATACGAATATATTTACTACCTACATAAGCATATTTTTTATACTTACCAATGTCAGTTGCATATTAAAAAAGTAAATGGGGTGGGGGCATCAATTTCCGAAACAATTTCTAAGTAAGAATTCTTTCCTTGTTCCACAGCTGAAGGTTCTTGAAAAAGGAAAGTCTGGCAGAATCAATTTAAGTGGCGGCATGGAATTTGGCAGCTTTCCTTTCCTTCTGTGATTAATCCAGCTGCTACTGCTGAACCCATTGATCCTTTTACCCATCGATTGGTTAATTTAATGAAATATGAGGCATTAGAAACTGAACAAATTCACATTGCTGACAAGGCAAGATCCTGACAGAAGAAGCTTACAAAGTAAAGCTGCAAAACAAGATCCAGGACAACAAAAGGCCTACTTCTTTTAACATTTAACCCTACAATGCACTATTAAACTAGGCTTTATTGCTATTAAAGACAAAATGCATTCAGGATTTTATTCCTTTACATGGTCTCCAGTCCTGGGCATTCACCCTTTCTTTCCATATCAAGACATCAACCCTAATAATAACACTAATAACAACAATAATATTAAAAAACAAGGTTGATGTCACACTTAGAATCATAGAATCATAGAATCATAGAGTTGGAAGGGGCCATACAGGCCATCTAGTCCAACCCCCTGCTCAACGCAGGATTAGCCCTAAGCATCCTAAAGCATCCAAGAAAATTGTGTATCCAACCTTTGCTTGAAGACTTCCAGTGAGGGGGAGCTCACCACCTCCTTAGGCAGCCGATTCCACTGCTGAACTACTCTGACTGTGAAAAACTTTTTCCTGATATCTAGCCTATATCGTTGTACTTTAAACCCATTTAAACCCATTACTGCGTGTCCTCTCCTCTGCAGCCAACAGAAACAGCATCCTGCCCTCCTCCAAGTGACAACCTTTCAAATACTTAAAGAGGGCTATCATGTCCCCTCTCAACCTCCTTTTCTCCAAGCTGAACATTCCCAAGTCCCTCAACCTATCTTCATAGGGCTTGGTCTCTTGGCCCCAGATCATCTTCGTCGCTCTCCTCTGTACCCTTTCAATTTTATCTACGTCCTTCTTGAAGTGAGGCCTCCAGAACTGCACACAGTACTCCAAGTGTGGTCTGACCAGTGCCGTATACAATGGGACTATGACATCTTGTGATTTTGATGTGATGCCTCTGTTGATACAGCCCAAAATGGCATTTGCCTTTTTTACCGCTGCATCACACTGCCTGCTCATGTTTAGTTTACAATCCACAAGTACCCCAAGGTCTCGTTCACACACAGTGTTACCTAGAAGCGTATCCCCCATCCAGTAGGCATGCTTTTCATTTTTCTGACCCAGATGCAGAACTTTACACTTATCTTTATTAAATTGCATCTTGTTCTCATTTGCCCATTTTTCCATTGTGTTCAGATCTCGTTGAACTCTGTCTCTATCTTCCGGAGTATTTGCCAGTCCTCCCAATTTGGTGTCATCTGCAAACTTGATGAGTAGTCCCTCCACCCCCTCATCTAGATCATTAATAAATATGTTAAAAAGTACCGGGCCAAGCACCAAGCCCTGAGGTACCCCGCTACTCACCTCTCTCCAGTCTGATGAAACACCATTGACAACAAGTCTTTGAGTGCGGTTCTCTAACCAATTCCCTAGTCACATGACTTTCTGAAAATCCAGATTGCAGTCCTTCAATTTATCCATCAGAACATAATGGGGAACCTTGTCAAAAGCTTTACTAAAATCCAAGTAAATGACATCAACCGAATTTCCCCGATCCAGCAAACCTGTTACTTGGTCAAAAAAGGAAACTAGGTTGGTCTGGCAGGACCTGTTGGAGACAAATCCATGCTGACTTCCTTGGATCACCAAATTGTCCTCCAGATGTTTGCAGATCGCTCCCTTTAATATCTGCTCCATTATCTTCCCCACAACAGAGGTCAGACTCACTGGTCTGTAGTTTCCCGGGTCATCCTTCCTCCCTTTTTTGAAGATCGGAATAACATTTGCTCTCTTCCAGTCCTCCAGGACATCTCCAGTCCTTAAAGAGGTTCCGAAGATGATGGACAAGGGCTGTGCAAGTTCTCTGGAAAGTTCTTTGAGTACTCTCGGGTGCATTTCATCCGGACCAGGGGATTTGAACTCATCCAGTGCAGCTAAATGCCTCTCGACAACCTCTCTATCCATGTTAACCTGCCACCCAGACACTGTCCTTTGGCTACTGCCATCTCTAGATGTGCCTAAACACTTTGACCTGTGGGAAAAAACAGATGTAAAATAGGCACTAAGCCTTTCTGCTTTCTCTGCATCTTCCGTTACAGTTTGTCCATCCGCACCCAACAGTGGGCCTATTGCCTCCTTTACTTTACGTTTGCTCCTCACATAACTGAAAAATCTTTTCTTGTTACAATGGGCTTCCCTGGCCAATCTTAGCTCACTCTCAGCTTTGGCCTTTCTGATGATTGATCTACAGTGCCTAGTAACCTGTAGGTACTCTTCTTTAGAGCTCTGTCCTTCCCTCCATTTCCTGAACATTTTCCTTTTCTTTCTTAGTTCCTCTTGAAGTTCTCTGTTCATCCAAATAGGCTTCTTAGAGCTCCTGCAGTGTTTTCGTCTTTCTGGGATAGTCATTGATTGAGCATGCAATAGCTCCTGTTTGAGTAGCGCCCACCCTTCACATGCTCCCTTCCCTTCCAGCATTCTCGTCCATGGTATGACACTCATCATGTCTCTGAGTTTATTAAAGTTTGCCCTACGAAAATCCAACATCCGCATCTGGCTACAAGCTTCCTTGGCTCCCCATCTCAAAAGGAATTCTATGAGGAAATGGTCACTTCCCCCTAGGATCCCCACCTCCTTCACCTCATCCACCAACTCTTGCCTGTTGGTCAGTATTAAGTCTTCCCCAAAGGATCAGAACAAGTTACAGGGTTAAAAAAACACAGGATATATCCATTAATAAAATTATTAAAATACAACTAACATTTACATAAAAATTATTAAAATACATAACATTAGCTTCATCTCAGTGGAAGAGGGGATAAACATATTATTTTGGTGATGTTCTAACTGGGTGGGTTCTTGGTTAGGAAGGACGGAAATTGTGATGGACCATTCCCAACACAATTATAGGCCTGGTGGAATAGCTCTTTCTGCCAATTTCTGCAGGGCTTTGATCTCATTTGGTAGAGCTTTCCACAAGGCCAGGGCCAGAGCTAAAAAGTCCCTGGCCCTGGTTAAGTTTTATTTCTTTAGGGTTAGGGACCCTAAAAGGATTCTGATCACTAGACCATAACACTCTCTGATTCAGTCTCCAATTGGGAGCAAATGCAGATGGGAAAGCACTGCTTGGATGTGTATTCTCCATGAGGTCTCAGTTAGGACCCACACAGCTGCATTTTGGACCAGCTGGATTTTCCAGAACAGCCTCAGGGGTAGCCTGAAGGTGACTGTTGTATGGATCACTGTAGCTAGGTCAGATGCTGACAAGTAAGGTTCCAGTTATTGTGTCTGGGAGAGATAATAGAATGAATACCTGCCATACAACATTTGTGACCTGGGCTTCCATGGAAAGGGAGGCATTCAGAATTACACCCAAGCTCCTGACAGTCTCTGAAGATGTTAGTTAGACCCTGTCAAGAGCTGGGAGTAGTACTGACTCACATGGGGCATGTTGACCCAGCTATCTTTCAGACAATTCCTCTTGAGCCACCCCATCACAGCTCTAGACAGCTGGCCTAAGAATCTGGAGATGCCAATGAATGGCCATCCATCAACAGTTATAGCTGGGTGTTATTAGTATATTGATGACACCCAAGTCCACAGCTCTGGACTAACAGGGCTTGTGGGTGCACAGAAGGGTGAAACAACATCAGAAAGATAATAGCTCCCTGGAGAACTCCACACAGTAGGGCATGCCACTGGGAGGTTTTCTCTCCTATTGCCATTCTCTGTTTCCAGCCTTGGAGAATGGATTTGTAGCCATTGAAGCACCATGAATCCCAACATTGGCTAGGTGATGGGCTAGTAGCATGATTACAACACCTACATCCAGTTATCTACTGAGATCATCGATGAAGGCTACTCAAGTTGTTTTTACCCCATGGCCAGGTCTGAAGCTGGACTGGATCAAGTCAAGGGCTGAAGTCTCTTCCAGAAAACTCTGTAGTTGTTCTGTGACTGTATGCTCAACTACCTTTCCCAGAAATGGCAAATGTGAGACCAAGTGCTAGTTTTTGTTTTTGTTTTGAAAAGCAGCCTCACCACAGCCTCCTTTAAACTCCCTGGGAAAGTCTCTGAGATCAGGAACAAATTGATTGATCTCTTGGATTGTTTATGCACTGAGAACTCCCATGCTGGAGCACAAATCGGGGGCAGATGAGGTGCACCGGGCCAAATGCTCCCCCGTGTGGCTGCAGGAAGAGGTGGGGCAACCTGCCACAACTAAAATTCCAGCCTGCAGCCTGGCATGAAACCTCCAGTGCATACAGTCTTGGAGAGGCGGCTGAATCTCCTTGCTCCCAGCCTTCACTAGCCATGAGAGAAATGTGTTAAGAAGGAATGTGTCTGGCTAAACAGCTGCTAGAACACTGCCCACATCAGCTGAGAGAAGCAGGCCAAATTAAGACCCTGAAACAGTCAGTTCTGTGACTGTAGCATTAATTTTATTTAAAACAGTTCAATGCCACTTTTCTACCCAGTTTAGGGTACTTAAGGCAGTCAGTAGCTACAACATTAAAACAAAATAATAAAAATATTTAGCAAAACTCAAAAACATAAATACAAAAATTTAGATGGGAAGGAAGGTTACTGATAGAAATGTGTTTATTCACTAGCAGAAGACAATGATAGATTGGGGCAAATACATTTTCCTGTGTGGGGGGTATTCCATAATTTCAGGGCCTGTTCTTACTGACTCTTTTCCGAATTGTGTATTTTATTTATATCTATAATATATCTAATGTGTTGAAGCAGTGCTCTTGTCACAGACAAGTGGAAGGGAAGCAGGACCATGAGAAAGTAGACAGGAAATCAGCTGATATGAGTAAGGTCATCAGAAGACACCTTTCAGATGGGGTATACCAAGATATTCAAGAAGTCATGGAACACTGTTTTTCTGTTTTTGTCTTTTTATGAATAACAAGGGCAAATACAAGAAAAGCCAGTTCCTGAACATTGTTATAGATGCTGGTTATATGCATGGTTTGATCCCCTATTTCTGATGCCTACTTTGCTGCTATAGAACCCGAGCTAGGAATTGAGAAAGATATTGTTAAGTTACCATGAAATGAGTAAAATAGGCAAGTTGATCTGGCAAGCTGGGCCAGATCATCCGTCATTAGAAAGCAAGAGGCCTTATGCGTTTTAACCCTCCATGCAGAAATGGAAAGAAAAAAAATTCCCCCACAAAACAGAATCATGTGAGAATTATATTTGTGATTTTGCCAGAAACTATACCTGCATATGTTAAGAACCTTGCTTTTCCTTTGCAAGTTAATTTAGAAGGCATGAAAGCTAAACTGCAGAGCCTTTAAATCCGGACTGTCATCAGCTGAATAATGAGACCTATATTAATCATGATTGTATCATCTGCTGTGGGACTTGGCTAATACCCAGTCCCTGCCTTTTTATTACTTTCAATTCAATTCCTACTTGCCAGTGGGACCAGAAATCAAGCAGCAGCCTCTTGGGTAGACCGTTTTAAGATGATACAGGGATGCATTTTCTAATACCCAAGAACTGCATATAAAGAAACAACCCTGGCAGAACAACAAAAGATTAACACATCTCTTTGATGACAGAAACCTTGATACATTTTAAGAATATGCAGGGGGAAATCACAAATTTTCATGGTTTCATATTCTACGTGGACTTTTCTGTTACTGAAAACATGAGCAGAAGTAAAAGTCATGCAAAGGAAAATGAAATCAAAGGCCAACTTGATAATATTTGTGGACTTGTATGATGTGAAGCTAATATGAAATGACAAAAGCTGTAAAAATACATGGAGCCACACACTTATGGAAGAACTGGCTTGCATCTTTCAGTTCCCAAGGTCAGTTCCCTGTGTCTAATATGTTGCTTGTCCAACAAAAGTTTAAATACCTGGCAGTAAAAAGTATTTAGTTGCCCTATGCAAGAGGGTCTCAGAATAGTGAGGGGGCAAAATTGATTAGGCTACTCTTAATGAATCAGTCATTACACTGATTAATGCAAAGCTAGATGCTCTTCCTACTATTACAATATCTTGCAAGTTGTAAGTTGTACAAATCATAGAAATAAATGTGCACTGATCTAACACGGAGCAGTCTATGGCTTTCTTAAAGAGATGTCAGCAGTGATCTAAAACATTAACATAAACATATGAAAGTCCTTTGAAACAAATAACAGTAAAAGAGGCTTCAGAGTTTTGCGAAGAGGGTGGCAACCAGTACTAAGAGGAAAGAATGGCGATGGAAGCTGCAGTTCAGTTTTGTAGTGCAAATGAGACCTGCATTTTCAAGACTAAAGGAACACTGTTACATCAGAGGTCTTTCATAAAGGTTCAGTGATGGTGCCAATTTTAAAAATGCTGGCTACTGCAATAGATTAAAGTTTTTAAAGCTTTCTGGAATCCAAAGTCAGTTAAGTTGTGGTCACGTTCAGTATCTGGAAAAGACACTTATATAGAATATATATAGAATATAGAATATATATACACATACACACACATTCTATATATATATTCTATACACACACACACACACACACACATATATATATATATATCTTTAAACAGCCCCATGGCGCAGAGCGCCACGGACTGAATAAAACAGTAAAGGCAGTGTGGGAGGAGTTAGGGTGGGCCCTGTCCGGGATAAAAACTCGGAGGGGCCAATCAGGAGCCACGAAGCAGCTCCTGATTGGCCCCTCCGAGTGTCCATCCCGCCCCAAGCAGCCGCCCAGACAGCCACGGGTGAGGGGTGAGCCGTGCCGCCTTCTCCCGTCTACGATTCGGTGAGGCCGCTCCGCCGCCCGGGAGAAGGTTCAAGAGAGCCTTGGGTGGGGGGGTGGGCCTTGCAGCCTTCTCCCGGCCGCCGGAGCGGCCTCGCCGTGTCGCAGACGCGGCGAGGCCGCTCCGCCGGCCGGGAGAAGGCTCAAGAGAGCCTTGGGTGGGGGGTGGGCCTGCTCTCAGGCCATCTAGGGCCCATTCCATTACAAAGTGAAATGGGCTTTAGATCTAGTATATATATAAACTCTGAGTATCAAATTTACAGATCTATTTGATTTTTTTTCTTCCTCAATATTTTCTTATCTTTTGGGGAGAGTGGGCATCAGAAAAAGAATAGTATTTCAGCAGCAGCAGCAGTGCTGATGTAACTCATCTCCATTGGCTGAACATCCCTATTTCTACAAACTTAGTACTAATATTACATTTAGAAATGCATGTGTGAAAAGGATCTGGGGGTCTTCATAGACCAGACACTGAACATGAGTCAGCAGTGTGATTTTGTAACTAAAAAGCCAAATGGAATTTTTGGCTGAATTAAAAGAATTGTAGTTTCCAGATCACATGAGGCAATGATACTACTTTACTCTGCTGTGGTAATACCTTGCTTGGAGTACTGTGTTTAGTCTTGGGCACCACAACTGAAGAAAGAGGTAGAGAAAGTAGAGCATGTCCAGAGGGCTACAAAGAAGTTGAGGGGTTTAGAGGCCAAGATGTATGAGAAAAGGTTGAGGGAGATTAGTCTGTTTAGCCTGGAGAGAAGGCGACCAAGAGGTGATATGCCAACCATCTTTAAATACTTGAAGGGCTGTCATACAGAAGATGGAGTAGTTTTCTGTTGCCTCAGAGGGTCAGACCAGAACTAATGGGTAAATTAATTCAAAATAATTTTTGGCTAAACATGCCTCTTGCAATGCTTTGTCTCCTTGAATTGCATATATATTCAGGATAGAGGTCTATTTCAGATAACAAGGAGAATCTCTAACTGTTCTGTCATTCATTCTGGAGGAAAGCAGGGAAAAGCATTCTCAAAGGAGCAGGAAGTCTCCAAAGTGTCAATTAGAAAACTGGAGATTATTTGAAGAAAAAAAAAAACATCAGGAAGCTCCTGAACTAACTAAGCTAAATAACTATCTCCTCCAATGCCCCTGCATATTCTGTCCATATTCTGTTCTCTTCATATTCTGTTCAATCATGCACATCTCAGATGTTGCATTTTCCAACACAATCAGTGTTAATGGTTAACTTCCATTATTATAGGAAAGGTAGTAGAGACAGAGAGACATGCCTCCACCTCACTGACCCCCTTGCTTGGCTAGCTTATGCCAGATAGAAATGGAGGTGGGGGAGTCTGATAGATGTCCATCATTGTGTTAATCATCCTTCAGAATGTTGACAGACCTTCCCCTGGTACTCTGCTGACAAACTTCAGATACTAATTGTAGATGTAATGAATATATAAATACAGTGAGTGAAGCAAATCATCTCACAGATTTCTCTTCACAGAAAAAAAAAGAATAGTCACTTTGTCCAGATAGGATAGATGTATCAGTGTCTACTAGCCATGGTGACTGAGGGGAATCTTTACTAAGCCTGGAGGCAATACCAGGGGAAGGACTTTGCCTCTAGGCCATGTTGTTGGTCCTGGAGGAACTGGCTGGCCACTATGTGAAACTGGATGCTGGAATACATGGGCCACTGGTCTGATCTAGCAGGGCTCTTCTTATGCTCTTGTGAAGAGAGGATTTGGGCGATGAAAACCACACAGTGAACATATAAAGCCGTCCAAAGAAAATGATCAAAACCCTAATGAAATGATAATTCTATTTTCCCTAGATCAGCCCTTCTCAACTTTTTTTAGCATTGAGAAACCTCTGAAACATTCCTCAGGCTTTGAGAACTCCCAGAAGTTACATGATCATGTAGAATATGGTTGAGAAGCACAGTTGTGCACATGCCTACCCAGGACCCCTCCACTTCCCATCCCTCTTCTACATCCCATTATTGGCTATTGGGGGGGGGGACTGGGGACAATACATTTTTTTGTGGGGGGGACAATACATTTTGTATATTAACTAACTTCCACCCATTCAGGAAACCTTTCCAGGGCTGTCAAGAAACTCCAGGATTTCTTGAAACCCTGGTTGAGAAAGCCTGCCTTAGAATATTGCATGCATGAATTGAGACCTGGGTGACACACATACTATGCATACTGCTATGCACATGTGTTGAATCAGGGCCATGTCAGTATGCTCTGTGGATTGGCCCTCTGCCCAAAAACAGCCTCCTACCCGGCATCCAGGAGAAATCTCCCCACTCCCTCCGTCCCTCCCCCCTGTCTCTTTATCTCCATTCCTTTCTCCAGTCCTCTTTCTTTTTGCCTGCCTTCCACAGGCTTTCATGCTACCAAAATCTCTCTCTCCCTCCCTACTCCTTCTTTCATGGCCAGAAAGCTTGGGGGGAGGGGAGGGTTGCCAGCTCTGGAAAATACCTTGAGGCTTTGGCTTTGGGGATGGAAGTGGACATGATTTTGGGTGCGCAGGGGCCTCACTGGAATCTGTTCCTCTGGAGTTCCCTCTTCTGAGCAGCCAATTCTGTCACCTGGGGATCTTCAGGCCCCTTCTGGATGCTGACACCTGCAATTCTATGCCATGCAGTCCTTCTCTGGAATGACTGCATTTTGCAGATAAGAGCTGTTGTAATTCTGGAAGATCTCCATATCTCACCTGTAGTCGCCTCTCCAAAGCAGTCATGTTCTCCAAGGGGACTCAACTCTGTGGTCTGGAGAAGAACTATGGTTTCAGGGGATTGTCAGGTCCCACCTGGAGAATGGAATCCCTGAACCTCAGTGGTATCCAAGGCCACAGAGTACTCCTTCCCCAGCTGCCCTTTTTGCCAGGGGAGATTATTGGTATAGTCTGCACATGAACTCTAATGCACAGAGGTCTCCTGGCCCCACCTGGAAGTAAGCAACTCCTGGGGTGGGAATATTCCTGAAAGTTTGGAGCTGGGGTCTCAAGATGGCACAATGCCTCACAGTCTCCCCTCTACAGTAGTCCTTTATTCTTGCAGAGCTGATCTTTATACTCTGCAGAGGAGCACTTTGAGAAGATGTGCATGTTTGTGTGCATGAAATTCCCCGGGCAAGACCCACACCAGGCCACAGATTATCAAACGCTGGCTGAGTGCTTTTCCCTGCATTCTCTGCATCCAGAGAATAGTTGGGGGGCAGGGGGGGCACGAAAAAGGAGGTTCACGCTCACATTCACCTATTTTCTCCATGGGGACAAATTGTAATTCGTGAAGATCTCCATGCCTCCCCATGAAGTTCAAAAACAAAAAAACTGTCAATCCCACAAAATAGAAGCCATGAAACAAATTGGTAATTAGCTGTGTGATAAAGTCTGTTTATTCAAAATACACTTTATTGCACAGCCAATTATTGATTCTTTTTCTCGGCTCCCTTGTTGGATGGGAACCCAGCTGGCTGCACATGAAGGAGGCCGCAAACAGGAGAAATTCTTTATATCCCTATCAGGATGGACTGTACAAACTTCAAGGCTGGATCTGTCTTTTGCCCACAAGCCTGTATGGTGGAACGTACTATTATGCCCTGAAGTACAGGAAGCCAGCCTGGTGTAATGGTTAGGAGTGTGGACTTCTAATCTGGTGAGCCAAATTTGATTCCTCACTCCTCTTCCACATGCAGCCAGCTGGGTGCCCTTGGGCTCACCACAGCACTGATAAAGCTGTTCTGACCAAGCAGTAATATCAGGGCTCTCTCAGCCTCACCCACCTCACAGGGTGTCTGTTGTGGGGAGAGGAAAGGGAAGGCGACTGTAAGCCACTTTGAGCCTCCTTCTGGTAGAGAAAAGTGGCATATAAGGACCAACTCTTCTTCTACATGAACAATTTCATCCTTTCCCAACAAGTGCATTCAAAAGCTCATAGTCACACAGTACAAAAGAGTCCATAATTATTATAGTGTGAACTACTTGGAAAGCATCCGTTTTTCCACAGAATTTGCTAGTTATTTACATAATTGTTCCTCTGAAATGCAAACGAAATATGTGCTTGACCCTGAGAGCCTTTCAAAGCAGCTCTTCACAGGTATTGTCTGACCCAAACCAACAACCCCTAACAACAAACTAGCATTAGATTTCAGCCTATCTCCATAATTCAGTGGAATTAATCTTCCGTGAGTAAGAATGCTGTCAACAACCAGTCCCTCACAGGACTATGAATATAGCATATGAAGGAGGCTAAAGCAGCCAGAGGCGATCTGATGATCTTTAGCAAGGACTGAGAGATCCTGGGACTCCACTGTAGTCTGATGAATGATGTACCCAAATATTATTTTCTTGTTCTTGCAAAAGGCTTTGCATATGAGGTTACAAGAAATGTTATTTATTCGCTTTATTTAGATACTAGCAAGAAAGCCCATTGCAACCAGGAATGCAATGGGCGCTAGGACCCAGGGGACACCAGGAGGTGTTTTTTTTTCTGCTGCGTGGAGCTGTGAAAGGCTCCGACAGGGTTTTTTTGTTTTCTGCTGCTTGGAGCTGGGAAAGGCTCCTACAGGGTTTTGTTTTCTGCTGCTTGGATCTGCGAAAGGCTCCTTCCGGGGTTTTTTTTCTGCTGCTTGGATCTGTGAAAGGCTCCTGCAGGGTTTTTTTTTTCTGCTAGCTCTCGTGGGCGTGCCGGCTTGGAGCTCCTACAGGGAGCTGCTGCTTGGAGCTGGGAAAGGCTCCTTCAGGGTTTTGTTTTCTGCTGCTTGGATCTGCGAAAGGCTCCTACAGGGTTTTTTGTTCTGCTGCTTGGATCTGTGAAAGGCTCCTGCAGGGTTTTTTTTTTCTGCTAGCTCTCGTGGGCGTGCCGGCTTGGAGCTCCTACAGGGGTTTTTTTTCCTGCTGCTTGGAGCTGGGAAAGGCTCCTTCAGGGTTTTGTTTTCTGCTGCTTGGATCTGCGAAAGGCTCCTACAGGGTTTTTTTTTCTGCTGCTTGGAGCTGTGAAAGGCTCCTTCCGGGGTTTGTTTTCTGCTGCTTGGAGCTGTGAAAGGCTCCTGCAGGGTTTTTTTTTTCTGCTAGCTCTCGTCGGCGCGGCGGCTTGGAGCTCCTACAGGGTTTTTTTTTTCTGCTGCCTCTCGTCGCGCTAGCGAAAGGCTCCTCCGGGGGTGTTTTTTTTTTTTCTGCTGCCTCTCGTCGGCGCGGCGGCTTGGAGCTCCTACAGGGGTTTTTTTTTCTGCTGCCTCTCGTCGGCGCGGCGGCTTGGAGCTCCTACAGGGGTTTTTTTTTCTGCTGCCTCTCGTCGCGCTAGCGGCGAAAGGCTCCTCCGGGGGTGTTTTTTTTTTTTCTGCAGCTTCTCGGCGGCTGGAGTCTTGTGTTGTGTTTGCGGCGGGGGCTTCCTTGGGGCCGGCCTGACGCGGTGAGAGACGCTTCGCGCCTCTCACCACGTCAGGCCGGGAGCAACTGCGAGCCGCGCTGAGCGCGGCTCGCAGTTGCTGGGGCTGGGAATCGGAGGGACCAATCAGCAGGCGCTTCGCGCCTGCCGTTTGGTCCCTCCGGTTGTCTGTCATGAGGAAGGGTCCAATCCGGACCCTTCCTCATCCCGGACACATCCCGCCCCAGAACCCCTTACTGTTTTATTTAGTCCGTGGCGCCCGCGGCGCCACGGGCGGTGTACAGATTCCATCTTCTTCATCAGTGGGGACCCAAAATTGCTTACATCATTCTCCTTGCCTCTATTATTCATTGTATATTTACTGAGTAAGGCTTACAATTCCTTTCTGCTTTTCCCTCGTGGGAAAATATAGTCAAAAGGCCAATCTTCAAATCCTGGTTACATCAATGATAACCCTTCTAGCCTCCACTTAGCATGCACACATGCACATACACAGGCACACATTTAAAAAGCATCCCCAAATCCTCAGAACTGGAGGGGAAATGCTTTCATGCTTACCCTCTGCAATGAAGGTTGTACACCTCACTTGGCGTGCAGCTAAACTAGCCGGCTCAGAGAGAAGTCTATTCCGCCCTCATTGGCTTTGAGGTTGCTGAATGTGTCAAAGTCAATATGACAACAGATGCTTGTAGTGTTTCCACTTTCCACTATATTTCTCTTTTATTTTGTGACCCCTGCTGTTGCTTTGACTGCCATACAGAACTCACAGTGGGATGTTGAAATGAAAGAAAGATCCACAAACACACATGGTTTGGTTTTCCTTCTGGAGCAGCAGGAGGCAAAAATGATAGGAATTATGTGGCCACGTCCTTAGACAAAGAGACAAAGTATTTGTATATGAAAATGTATATGTTTGCCCCTCCCATTAGCAGAAATAGTATCTGAGTTTAGGAACTGACCTTTCATCCTTTAATAAAACCAAGTGTTTTCTAGTTTACAAACATACACCACTGTGTGAGGTTATCAAAACATGCATGGGAAGTCCAAAGGGCAAATTTTTCCAATGAAAAGGAATAGTGCTTCCCCAGGCTTTATGAAAAGGTGATTTATGTGCAATTTTATATGGGAGTACTGCAAGCATTTTCTTGCTCTTACTGTCTCATAAGAGCCTAATGGCACAGAAAGAGATGATGCCAAAAAATTGTTTTCCTACTTCCAAAACATCTTTAAGAACTAAAAGTGCAATCCTAAAATCACTTTCCTGGAATTAAGCCTTCCTGAGTAGATCTGAGTAAGATTCTGCGTAGACTTACTTAGGATGGTTCTCAAAACTTCTTTTTTCTTTATCTAATGAGACAGGAATTTTACATGCACAATGGTCAATCTTAATGTCTAATGGTCATTTAACGATGCTTTAGGAATCCAGTAGGTGTTACCTGAATGTCAAATTTCATCTCCCTTTGCCATAAAGATGAAAACAAATGCTTTGGGGGGGGGGGAGGGGAGGAGAAACCCAGCCATTACTGATAAGCAGTTTTCACTGTCAAACAGTCAAGCTCTTGTTTACTTTCAAAAGAAGTTTATCTCTCTGGCATCTGGTGATACCACTGACATTTTAAAAAATTAAATCGCATACTTTGTTTTCCTTAGGAGAACAGGCACAGGCCTTCTTGAGTTTATCACTTTTTTCAGGCATCGTATTTGAGTGCACAGAATGAATCACACCCCTTCCAACTCCCATGTTGGGCCACAGAGAGTGGTTCTCTCCCCAATTTTATTCAATATCTTTATGGGCCCTCTTGTCCAGTTGGTATGGAGGGATGTCTTCAATATACTAATGACATCCTGATCTTCCTCCTGATGGATGGTCACCTTGTTACATCCCAGATTCATTAGCCTGATGACTGGAAGCAGTGATGAGGTGGATCAAGCAGAGCTGTCTGAAACTCAGTCCTTCAAAGATGGAGGTCCTGTGGTTTGATAGGAAGGGTCCCAGCGAGAAAACATGACTGTCCTGCCTGGATGGGGTGCAATTATCAATGGCACACTCACTCAGGAATCTGAGCATCTCCCTCTCTATGGAGGAATAGGTCACAAGGCTAGCATGGCTGGTGTTCTTCCTCCAGCATCTAGCTAAGCTACTATCACCCTACCTGGCCCCAGGACACCTAGCCACAGTGATCTATGTGACAGTTACCTCTAGAATAGATTTCTGCAGGCCTACCTGTATCCCTGCTCTGGAAAGTACAGCTGGTACAGAATGAACAGCCTAGACAGCCTGCATTCAGCCTGAGCTCCAACAACTGCACTAGTTACCAGTTGAATGCTGGAGCAGGCTTAAGGTCTTGGTGATTACTTTCAAAGCCATACATGGTCTGGGCCCTGCATGTCTGAGGGACTGCCTCTCTACCTACATGCCCCAGAGAGCACTACAATCTATAAACTCCAAGAAATTGGTGATCCCTGGCCCCATGGAACCTCATCTGGCCTCTATGAGAGCCAGGGCTTTCTCTGTCCTGGCCCCCACTAGGAATGAGCTCCCAGAAGAGATCAGGGACCTGCCAGAGCTAATACAGTTCTGCAGGGCCCGCAAAATAGAGCTCTTAGCACCAAACTTCCAGTTGAGGCCAATGAAACAATGCAATATGGTTGCCAGCCTTCAGGTAGGTAAGTAAACTGCAAAGGGAAAGTATGGGGAGAGGAGAGATAAAGACTCATTGGCAAAGCTGGGAGGGAGGTGAGATGAAAGAGGGATTCTCCCTTTCTCATTGGCAGAAGGTGCAACTGGTAGTGAGCCCCCTGTCAGTTCTCATTGGTTGGCAACTGACCAAGTAAGCCCTGTTTTGACACTGAGTCTGCATAAGAGTCTACATACCATAGAGTTTCACCAATTCTTAAAAAAATATGGCATCAGGTCAATCAGGGAGTGAAAGGAAGGAACTGGTCATGTGCCCAGACTCAGTCCCAGCACAGCCCGAGTCAGACAACAGTGTGGAGGAGTTGGTTGGGCGCTTGAGTTGGAGGGGATGCACTGTGGCCATGGAATGCAGAAGAAGTACAAAGCTGCTGGATCAATGTCAGTGTAGACCAGACACAGCTGATGCAGCTTCGGAGGAGAGTGATTGATGACCCAGCTGGAATCACTCAGCTCATTATCAGGGCTGCTTTTAGGCATGGCTGCAGCAGCGTTTTGGTGTGGGTTAATTCCAGATCAAGTTTAAGGTATTGGTACTTACCTTTAAGGTATTCACGGTCTGGGCTCAGTGTACCTAAGCGACCACCTCTCTGCCTATGTCTCCCAAAGAGCACTTTGCTCTGCAAATACCCCCCAGTTGGTAGCCCCTGGCCCCAAGGAAGTATGTTTGGCCTCAACCAGGGCATTTTCAATCCTGGCCCCTACTTGGTTGAATGACCTCCCAGAGTAGACCTGGACCCTCATGGAGCTGGTACATTTGCACAGGGACTGCAAGGTAGGATTCTTCCACAAAGCATTTGGTTGAGGCCAGTGATCCTGTAACATCAAATGCCACCCCCATAAAAACATCTCATAAAAACAACACTGAATGGAGATTATGCTAGAAATATATCTAAACTGATGTTGCTGCTAGTTATAGAATGTGGTTTTAAAAGGTTTTATATTAATTTTAACCTATATTATTTTGTTTTGTTTTTTGTTAGTTTGCCCTGAGCAAACAAACAAACAAACAAACAAAAGACAGCTGGGGACAGAAGATTCCATATCCTCACTGGGGAGGGGCCAATCTTCATTTCACAGCTGATTAGTTTATAGGCATTTTAACATTTGTTTTATGTCATGTTGTTAAATTTTATTCTTATTTTTAATTTGATGTCACCACTTCGGATTTGATAATTTATAGGGATACAAAAAAGATAGGTACATTAGCAATACATAACATACATGTTTAATGAAGTTCTGTTACCCATATAAATTTGTGACTATTGATTTATTGTTTTTATATATTTGTGTGTGGGCATAGTATATATTCTGATAATATCAGAATATGTGTCTTGGTACGCATATATAGGCCCGGGTATTCAGAAAGACAAGTGCTTTATATATGATTTTGACTATGTAAAAGAATACCACTGAATCTTGGTGAAAAGAATTTGAGAATCATGAAATTCTCAGTAGTAGGACATCCATTGATTTCTTGCCTGATCTCCTGATTTAATCAGGATGGTTAGTGAGTATTGAATGCTGAGGTATAAAAATACGCAGGCTGGCCTGACAACTCCATTCAAGTGAATGAAAAAAAATGACACAATAGGTCTTGCCAAAAGACATTTGCTTATGAAGTAAAAGATGAGTTGTAGGCAAATGTAAGCAGGAGGAAGAAAAACCCAGGAGAGTGTTTTATTAACACCTTGGTTTAAATTATTGCATTATATTTGGAATAGTCACTATCTTTTGAACTGTGTTTAAAAATTGAACTGAATCATTGAATCATAGAATCATAGAGCTGGAAGGGGCCATACAGGCCATCTAGTCCAACCCCCTGCTCAACGCAGGATTAGCCCTAAGCATCCTAAAGCATCCAAGAAAAGTGTGTATCCAACCTTTGCTTGAAGACTTCCAGTGAGGGGGAGCTCACCACCTCCTTAGGCAGCCTATTCCACTGCTGAACTACTCTGACTGTGAAAAACTTTTTCCTGATATCTAGCCTATATCGTTGTACTTGAAGTTTAAACCCATTACTGCGTGTCCTCTCCTCTGCAGCCAGCAGAAACAGCATCCTGCCCTCCTCCAAGTGACAACCTTTCAAATACTTAAAGAGGGCTATCATGTCCCCTCTCAACCTCCTTTTCTCCAGGCTGAACATTCCCAAGTCCCTCAACCTATCTTCATAGGGCTTGGTCCCTTGGCCCCAGATCATCTTCGTCGCTCTCCTCTGTACCCTTTCAATTTTATCTACGTCCTTCTTGAAGTGAGGCCTCCAGAACTGCACACAGTACTCCAGGTGTGGTCTGACCAGTGCCGTATACAATGGGACTATGACATCTTGTGATTTTGATGTGATGCCTCTGTTGATACAGCCCAAAATGGCATTTGCCTTTTTTACCGCTGCATCACACTGCCTGCTCATGTTTAGTTTACAATCCACAAGTACCCCAAGGTCTCGTTCACACACAGTGCTACCTAGAAGCGTATCCCCCATCCAGTAGGCATGCTTTTCATTTTTCTGACCCAGATGCAGAACTTTACACTTATCTTTATTAAATTGCATCTTGTTCTCATTTGCCCATTTTTCCATTGTGTTCAGATCTCGTTGAACTCTGTCTCTATCTTCCGGAGTATTTGCCAGTCCTCCCAATTTGGTGTCATCTGCAAACTTGATGAGTAGTCCCTCCACCCCCTCATCTAGATCATTAATAAATATGTTAAAAAGTACCGGGCTGAGCACTGAGCCCTGAGGTACCCCGCTACTCATCTCTCTCCAGTCTGATGAAACACCATTGACAACAACTCTTTGAGTGCGGTTCTCTAACCAATTCCCTATCCACCTAACTATCTGAAAATCCAGATTGCAGTCCTTCAACTTATCCATCAGAACATCATGGGGAACCTTGTCAAAAGCTTTACTAAAATCCAAGTAAATGACATCAACCGAATTTCCCCGATCCAGCAAACCTGTTACTTGGTCAAAAAAGGAAACTAGGTTGGTCTGGCAGGACCTGTTGGAGACAAATCCATGCTGACTTCCTTGGATCACCAAATTGTCCTCCAGATGTTTGCAGATCGCTCCCTTTAATATCTGCTCCATTATCTTCCCCACAACAGAGGTCAGACTCACTGGTCTGTAGTTTCCTGGGTCATCCTTCCTCCCTTTTTTGAAGATCGGAATAACGTTTGCTCTTTTCCAGTCCTCCGGGACATCTCCAGTTCTTAAAGAGTTCCCGAAGACAAGGATTCTGCAAGTTCTCCGGAAAGTTCTTTGAGTACTCTCGGGTGCATTTCATCTGGACCAGGGGATTTGAACTCATCCAGTGCAGCTAAATGCCTCTCGACAACCTCTCTATCCATGTTAACCTGCCACCCAGACACTATCCTTTGGCTACAGCCATCTCTAGATGTGCCTAAACACTTTGACCTGTGGGAAAAAACTGATGTAAAATAGGCACTAAGCCTTTCTGCTTTCTCTGCATCTTTCGTTAGAGTTTGACTGATGCAAAGATTGCATAGTTCTAGGTACCAAGGGATATTTGAAGTTGTGTTTCTTGAATATCCCTCCCCAACATAACTCACATTCTATATAGTAAAAGTTTTTGAGACTAAAAAAAGTTTCATAAGCAGGTATGACAAAGGTTTCATAAACAGGTATGACAAAAATACACACTTTTATTGGATGCTTTAGGATAGAAGAAGAAGAAGAAGAAGAGGAAGAAGGAAGAAGGAAGAAGGAAGAAGGAAGAAGGAAGAAGGAAGAAGGAAGAAGGAAGAAGGAAGAAGAAGAGTTGGTTCCAGGATTGACACTCGGAGGGGCGAATCAGGATCCTCCGAGTTTTTATCCCGGACAGAGCCCGCCCTAACTCCTCCCAACTTGCCCTTACTCCTTTATTTCTGTATCCCTTATTTAATCTGCTCCGCAGGAGCGGATTAAAGATAATTAGCTTCAGAGACCATTCCTAAGAATGGGCCTTGAAAGGCCCTCCCTCCCCTAGCTCCCCTATCCAGGCAGCTTAAGGTGGCTTTGGGCTGCAGCTCAAAGCTGGACCAAGTGGGGTGGGTGGGGGCTGGCTAACTCATTAGCAGGCCCGGGACAGAGCTCCTTAGCAGGCAGTTAGCAGGCCCAGCCTAGGAGGTCCACCCTAGCAGGCCGGGAGGCCCTCATTAGCAGGTCCTGCTTAGCAGGTTGAGAGGCCCTCATTAGCAGGCCCTGCTTAGCTGGCCCTCCACCAGCACCCTTTGCCCAGGGCCCTCCCCCCTTACCTGCTGCTGGCTCTAGACACTGAGATGTGTCTGAGAGCAAAGAGGCTAGAGTCCAGGGAGGGAGGGCGGGAGCTGCAGGAGCAGGGCCAATCAGGATGTAGCCAACTTTGCTGGCTTCACCCTAATCGGCCCTATTCCAACTTGGACAGCCAGACACGTTTCACCCCCCCCCCAAGCCGTTTCACAAATATATAGAGGAACCATGGATAAGGATATATGCAAGCACCTAATTCCCTAAGCAATTACACATGCACATATATCAACAAGAGAATGCTTTTATGAAAAGGAGAAGGGGGGAGTTGAGAAATTTTAGGGAAGGGACATAAAACCTTTAATCTCAGGTTTGAGGTCTGGAGAGATCCAGTAGCAGACACAGAAGTCCAAAGAGCAATTCATTGAGTAGGGGAGGGGAGAACTTCTGAAGCAGTTGCAGGACTGTTCAGATAGTGGGAGAACATGGCACACTTTTTGCTGACCTGGGATGGTCTTTTTATGGGTCTGATGGCTAGACATGGGATTCCACATTCCTAGAAACATGATTGATCCAAGATATGAAGCTTGAATTTAGCTAAGCAGTTTGATGCCAACTGCTGTCAAAATCTGGCTAGAAGATTAGTAAGGAAATATCTTACTAAGGTGTGGCAATCACTGGATGGTTTTAGCATATTGACAAAGTACCTGGGGTGAATGATGGGTCTAAATGTCCTCTTTATGGAGGTGAGGCTAGTCAGAGTCCTGAAGAGTCCACTTGTTTGAGGACTTCGCAGCCAGGCAGGGGTTGATTTGCAGCAGTAGTCAACAGAAGAGGGTGAGGTTTGTTAACTCCCCCTACCTTCTACCCAGGAAAGCTGGTAGAAGCTCCTGGGGCCATCTCTGATTCTTGGGGAATTTTTCTCTCCCCGGATACTAAGCTGCTTGTGTTGTGAGACAAGAGGACTTTAGCTACCATCTTCCTGAACTCTTTAATCTCTTTTTGAGCTGTATCTATTTCATAAAAAAGAGGAAAAAACCCTCCGATTCATAGACTGGATTTGACCTCATTGTTTGGTGTCCAATTATCATCATACTAAAAGATTCCTGGAGTCTCTTTTTGCTCACCGTTATTGCCGTGCCATGAGTTGGGCTCTTTCCTCCCCCTCTTTCCTTTATTTATGATCTCTTTCAGCATAAGCTGAGGCTATCCACAGTTGGGAGAGACTTTATTACAGGTGGGGATCAAGGTCAAGGGATTTCTGAAGGGGAGGCCCCCTCTCTTCTTGTTGTTTCTGTTTCGGAGATCAGTGACAAGATATATAGTTCCCACGAGACTTCCATACACCAGGACGAGAGCCTTCATTATTTTTGCTTTAAGACGTCACTGAAAGGCGACCCAGAAACCTGAAAAGTCTTCTGGCTTGGAACAAAATTTGACTATCGCTTTTGGAATAATTTACTGCCTGCTATCAATATGCCTGTGTTAACAAGGAGTCAAATGGTCCGTCTTTTGGAAAAACAGACCATGGACTTGAAAGCTTTTACAGAAGATTTGCTCAAGGATACATTCAAGGAAATCCAAAACAGCAAGAAAGAAATTCTAGGAAGACATGATGAACTAAAGATAGATACTATAACTAGTCAGTTACAACAGTGGTCCCCAACCCCCAGACCGGGAACCGGTCCCAGTCCCGGTCCCGGTCCATGGATCAGTTGGTACTGGGCCGCGGCTCCTTATCGTCCTCCTCCCTGGCTGCTGCCTGCCACTCTGCCGCCTGCTCACCTTTGGTGCTCTCCAGTGGCCGGCATGGCTGGGGCTTCCCCTCGTCATGGCACTATGCAGCTGCTGCTGGCAGTGCCCCCCAGCTGGCGGCAGGAAGTCAGGGGCACTGACGGGAAAGAAAGTGGAGCAGGGGCTCAGGCAGCGGCAATGTCCCTTGGCAAAAGACTACCCCCTCCCGGGCCTCAGTAAAATTGTCAAGCGTTGACCGGTCCCCAGTGATAAAAAGGTTGGGGACCGCTGAGTTACAAGATTAGGGGATCAGAGTTGAAGAACTGCAAGCAGAAGAGAAACTTGAAGTTTGGGAGACAGGAAAAGGAGTGTTAGAGACTTTTGGAAAACAAGACCGGCAACAAGAACTCATTATTTCTTCTGAACAGTTTTTGCCACACAAGGCCATCAATGTTGAAAAGGCACATAGCCATTCCAAAGCTACAAGACGTAAGAATCAATCAAAAGAAAGCAATCAAATAAGAGTTTTCCAGGAGAAAAAACGGGCTGGCCCACTCTGGATTTGAGATCAGATGCTGCCGGTTTTTCAAGATTCCTTTTTTCCTTTTCTTTTTATAGATACTGGGCTAAAGTTTATACTGTTTTGTTGTTTTGCTTTTCATAGGTGGTGAAGTATTAATTAAAATTGCTGATCTATTAAAAAAGGTAAAATGGACATCTATAGGCAACAGAAACCAACTGAAGAATTTCAAGAATAGTGGAATTCTTCTCTGGAGCATACGGCAAAATGAAACTTCAATCAAATGGGGACTCTGGGGGGGTAGAAGGAGGGGTGATATTGTAACTGCTAGTATTATTTTTTGTACTTTTTCTATATATCTACTAGGAATAAAGCCCATTTGTAAAAATGAGCGAAGAAAGGTCGGGGCGCGCAGGCAGCGTGGTGCTTACCGGGAGTTGTGGGCGAAGTGTCGTGGGCGGTGTCTGCGGGGTCCCGTGGTGGCTAGCGGCATGGGTGGAGCTGGAGGGTGGCGGGGGCTGTTTGGAGGGGGACGG
Source organism: Paroedura picta (assembly GCF_049243985.1). NCBI lineage: Eukaryota > Metazoa > Chordata > Lepidosauria > Squamata > Gekkonidae > Paroedura > Paroedura picta. The sequence goes on along the minus strand of NC_135374.1, from coordinate 41,180,081 downwards.
GTTGGGAACCAGGCATGCGCAGAACGGCGCGCATGCCTGGTGGCTGTTAGTGGTGATGTTGGGGGCAGGGCGAGCATAGGCGACGGAAACCAGGCATGCGCGGAAGCCCTGGTTCGCCCCTCCGAGTTTTTATCCCAGACGGCACCCGCCCCTTTCTCCTCCCAACTTGCCCTTAGGGCTTTATTAATACCGTGGAACAGTTACAGATATATAAAAAAGTATTTTTTTAAAAGTCCTCTTAATGACCCATTCTGGATGGTTTGGATGTTAAGCTGCCTTTATCAATGGATGTATCGGATTAGTTAGTTGCACAACTGTATATAGCTGGGAATTAGTCAAATTGACTTGATGAACTATTCTTTGGAGCAAGGGATATGCTTATATTGGACATGCCTTAGAGATGGGCAGATACGTCTGGGATATCTCTAGGTATCGGATGCTGTTCTTAGCGTTGAACATTTTTTAAATTCTTCAGCAAGATATGCCATGGATCTGGGGGTGATTGCACTCCATCAGGTTTTAAATCTAGCACACCCTTCTTCTTCTTTGCTGGAATTTTCCAGTGTCATGTCTGAATACAGGTGCCTTTATGAGAGTCCCCAAGTTTCAGATCCATCGGCAAGGAGGATTCAAGTGGGTAGGTGTGTTGATCTGAAGCAGTGGAACAAATTTTGATTCAACAAAGTTTTATTCGAGGTATGAGCTTTTGTGTGCATGCACACTTCCTCAGATAAAACGTCCTGCGATGGAAATAATCACTTCATACCTACAGGCAAAGTCTAAGAGTGAATTTATACACACCATAATGAAAATGGTTAACAAATTCCAGAAATGAACAGAAAAAACAATAATTTGGATTTGTTTGGATTCACTTGAGATTGAATTGCATGGGAAACATTCTGTGTACAATAAAGATATCCACACTAAGAGAATAATGAACAAACGTATAGTCAATTGCTGACAGTACTTAGCTGAGACCTTGTCCTTATGGCTCTTTCTTCTCCTCTCAAGCATGGAAGCATCTTAGGGCATCATCTTCTCTGAAGTGCTGCCTTTGGCTGTCTCCTCTGTTTGCAGACCAGAGAAAACACCAATATACCATTCCAAACTGCATGAAAGGAGGTTCATATTAAAATAACTAAATCCAAAACAACTGGGGGATCTTACTATCCAAGGGGGTCTTGGATGGAGGAGGGTTTGGAGTGCTCATGCAACCTTTCTTTCCCTTTAAAAACACTGTGCTGAAACTGAGAGGCAAATTGATCCCTATGTAACAAAAGAGATGTTGAACAATAAGCATGACTTTCAAGGATCAATTTTATTCACCTCATCAGCAGTAAAAGGAAAAGTCCTCCTTTTTCTTTTTTTTTCTTTTTAAAGAAATAAACTGTTTCTCCTACATAAAGTCTATTCCCAATTAATTACTCCTCCCTAATTACAAGTGTATTTTCTCCGTTTGGTTCCTGTTTGAGTTCACAGTTGTGGATGCCATTAAAGGTTTTTGTATTGTTCTATTGAGTTCACAGTTGCAGACTTACAACACAAATTTTGCTTAAGCAGAAACTTCTGTCATATAAAAACAAAGTAGCAGCTTGCTTAATAATTTTAACAAACATTTTCTTTTTCACATTCCTTGACCCCATATTTAAAGTACTATGAACACTGAGGGGGGTTTTTTATATGGATGGGCAAGCAGAATAATGCATTTTTGGAAGATAAATACCTTTTAAAGGCTTATTTTACAGTTTTAATGACTGAAAATAACCACTGAAATTCGTTGGTTTCTATATTGCTTTTTTTGTGAAGAAGAAGAGTTGGTTCTTATATGCCGCTTTTCTCTACCCAAAGGAGGCTCAAAGTGGCTTACAGTTGCCTTCCCTTTCCTCTCCCCACAACAGACACTCTGTGAGGCGGGTGAGGCTGAGAGAGCCCTGATATCACTGCTTGGTCAGAACAGCTTTATCAGTGCTGTGGCGAGCCCAAGGTCACCCAGCTGGCTGCATGTGGGGGAATCAAACCTGGCATGCTGGATTAGGAGTCTTCACTCCTAACCACTACAAACTACACCAAACTGGTAAAAATCAGAAGTGCCAGTATATATAAGATTGCCCCATTTTCCACCAGTTCCCCGCTCAGGACTAACTTGGAAATGCCCCCAATTGTGCTGGTACTCAATATATATGATGCACCTCTATATTAATCCACTGCACAATTCCAAATGGAATCCTGCCAGGACTTGTGGGAAGAATCTCACTTCCCCCTCTTGCACTATACTTTTATGTTTATACAGCAATGTCTTTTTACACACATACACACACTACATACATACTGAAAGTATTCTACTAGACATTCTTCCATATTACGTAAGTGACTTATTGGGGGTGAAAATCCTTCTTCCTTGAATTTGCCATCATGGAACATCTTTGCAATTTCAGAAGCTGCTGCCTTTTCAATGGGGCTCAAGTGTCCTTCCCTGCTAGCTTTGCCTCACAGAAGTAGTCTACTCATCTGCCTCAGCCGGCTGTTCTGCCTGGCCTGTCTGCTTTAAACATGATACATGCAATATAAAACCACTTACGTGTGGGACTTCTCACTCACAGAGCAATTTGTCTAAACTGGGCTGCTGCCCATTCAATGCCGCTTATGTGCTCTATTAATACACCAGAGGTCTATAGCCCTGGTAGGTATTGCACTGGCCTTGTAATTAGGCACACATAACTGTTTTGCATGGATAGCAGCCCTGTTAAAATTAGATCTTGTATAAGAGGAAAACCCCTCAGGTAAGTGTGTTTTTCCTTGCCAGCATCACATTTAATTCAGGCCTGAGTGTAGGTTGTTAGTTCTATAACCTGGATTACAGCACAGGGAAAGAAGCTGCAGAGTATGGTTCTCTCCAGATCTGGGGCTCCTCCTTCAGCAATTGATGGATCTGTGATTTCTTGTGAGCTGAAATTCTTAACATTAGTTAGTTAGGTATGAGGAAAGAACAAACAAAATCAGGACCAACAGAGGCCAATAGATGCCCACAAAGACCATTTCTGCACTAGAGGCTGCACGCTGGGCTGCAGGCTGGAGTTTGAGCCAGGGCAGGTCACCCTGCCTCTTCCTTCTCCTGCATGGGGGAGCATTTGGCCCAGTGCACCTCATCCACCCTGGATTTGTGCTCCTGCATTAGAGCCAAAGTTCCCAGTACAGAAATGGTCAAAGAGAGTCTTCAGGCAACAGACCTTACTTAGAAAGGCATTTTGTCTTTGAACCAGGAGGCCCCATTTGGCTGTCATGCCAATGATAAAGCTTTCTAAGTTGGCAGCCATCACTACACCTGGTGGCAGTGGCTTTCACAAATCAACTGTGTAAAATAAGCATTCCTTTTGTCTGTCTTGAATCTATTGCAAGTAAGTTTCATTGGGGTGCCTTGAGCTTTGATATACTGGACGAGAAAAATAAGTTTCTCACTATCCACTTTCACTGCATGATGCACAATTTTGTAGGCCTCTGTTATAGCACTCATTTGGAATCATTTTGGTTGTCCTTTTCTAGTTTCCCAGCTCTCCAATATCCTTTTTGAGATGTGGGTACCAAAACTGTACATTGTATTCCAAGTAAGGCCACATCAGAGCTTGTAAAAGGGAATTACTACTAGCAGAATTGCCAGCTGAGGGCTGGGGAAATTGGGGCATACCCAAATGGCAGCCACAGGTACTGTGACATTGCTGTGTAATCAGAAGTGAAATAACTGTGTTGTCAGACATTCTAGGATTCATTCAAAATTCTAGTTAAAAAACATCCAGAGTTGGAAGTGATGTGGCATCAACAGCCGCCCCATTTCTCCCCCAATCATCCTATAAAGCCAGGAAACAGAGTAGATATGCAGGAAATTGCTCACCAAAACAGGCAGTTTGACCTGCATACATAATGGAAGTTTTATTTGTAATCCTTTTCCTGCAGGCATCTAGCATAGAATTTGCCTTTTCAAAAATTTCCTTTGTACACTGAGTTAAGATTTTTAGTAAACCACAATCCCAAGGTCTTTTACATGATCTGCCATTTCCAGCTCTGATCTCATTGGCATTTATGTGGAATTAGAATATTTCCCCCTGATCTACAAATTACCATGGGCAAAACCTGGGTCTTCAAACTCATCATACTGCTTCAGTTTGCTTGTGCCCTTTGAACAACACCCAAAGAGCTACTTTAGATGTGCTTCTGGCCTTGCCTGGAGTGTCAATCCTGGACCAAGGAGGCAATGGGGAGGCACGCAAAGCGCGTCTCCCCATTGTCTCCTTGGCCGTCATTGACTGCGCCTGCTCCTTTCCAGCCGCACACCCTACACACTTCAACGGGGAGCCGGCAAGGAATCACATGGCTCCCACAATGCCTTCTGCCTCCCAGCTACCTCCCGCTGACCTTCAGGACCTTGCCGCCACTGCCAGGATCAGGTCAGCCGCCGTCCGCCGCTAACCGCCGCCCCCCGGTTCTACCCACCCCTCCCCTAACTACCCCCACAACATCTCCCCCTTCGCCCTTCCTTCCCAGCACCCGGCAACACGCCACCACAACCAACACTCCCCAACATCCAGCCCTCCTCCCTTGCGACCTGCGCAAACACCCCCCGCAACAAGCACCCCCCACTCCGCCGCACTTCCCCGCGAAACCCTACCCCCCACACCACCCTTCGGCCTGCTCACCCCCTCGAGGACATCACTCACCCCCTCGAGGACCGGGCCATTCTCTCCCGCTGCGCTCTGGCCCGCGCCGATGCCAGACCGCGTGACCTGCGTGGCTGGTGCATCTCCAACACACTGAACCACGCATGCACCGAGTCCCGTGCATGCGTGGCTCCCTCCCCCCACCCTCCCCCTGCCCACATGACCACCAGACACCATGCATGCGCCAGATCTGGAGCATGCGTGGTTTCCCTCCCACTCCCCCCAACCGCCCGCCAGCATCCAGCTGCCCGCCACCGGCCGACCCTCCCGCCCTCAGCATCCATTCCAGCCCTGAACCTCAGGTAAGATTGCCGGATGACTGCGCGCCCTTTTCCCGCCCCAACAACTGCCTTCCCACGAGGCTTCCCACCTCCCTAGCGCCCTTCTCCGCATCCCCAAACCAGCCTCACCACGTCTGCCACGTGCCTAGGCTCTCCCCGTCCCTGGGACCATGCCCCACGTCCCGCACCCCTGCCTACGCCGACCCAAGCCCCGGGAAGACTTCGCCCTGTGAAGACTTCCCTGGCCAGTGGTCGCTAACGCCCATTTTATTTCAGAATAAAATGGGCTTTAGTTCTAGTTTATATAATAAAGCTATTTGTGGATTTTAATTTTATTTTGGGGTATCCCCCCCAAGATCCAGTCTGGTATAACTAAACTTACAAGACCTCTCTGGGTCCAGTTTGGGTAATCGGATCCAACCCACAATGTATTCATTGCCAGTTTAAGTAGAGGATATGGAAAGTGGAGATAGGAAGGAAATACTGCCATATAAACAATGGATCTAAAATGCAGATTAAAAATTCCGCTCCTCTATAGAATCACACCTCTCATTTGCATCTTCCCTTTTCTAAATTCTCCAGACTCTGTCAACAAATCAGTAGGAATTTCCTTAGGCTGACCTAGTGACCCTTAGCAAAGTGCATTGCTGCATCTTTTCTTCTAGATGAAGTTTTCATTTGTCTCAGAAGAAAGCCAGAGTAAATATACAAAGAGGAAAGGGACAAACATATTTTCTATGATCCTCCTGTAAATTTCTTGTTGGGTTTAACAGAAGGAAATGCAAAAGAACTTGTAGATAACATAATAATTAATATTCTTTAATTGCATAATTAACACACAATTAGCATAATATGCAAATCAGGCCATTAGATTTAATAAACTTGAATAGGGAGAGTGAACAGTTCACCACTACAGTCGCCTCAGAGCACATATTGAGAAGGCTGCAGTCAGGAATGATCACATCTCTCTTTCAAGCTACAGCAGTTTCTAATATTTGTGTTGGATTGTTTCATTACAGTAATCTTTCGTGATAAACAACAGAAAGAAAAACACACACATTTACTTGGAAATAGAACTGAGATCTGAAAGGATTTTATAAATTTCCTTCACTGTATTAAATAAATGATACTATTAAATGTCATATAGAATTGCTAGAAACCTCATATTTTAAATGTCAGATTAAGTGGTTTATGTTCCCAAAATACATGAGCCTATTATGCTTGTGCAAGGGATTTCAAAATGGAAGGTAAAGTACCCATACTTTAAAACTGGAAATTCACAATCTGTCATGTCTTAGTTTTAATGTGAGATCCTCAATGTTGAAATGTACAGTGGGACATAGAGACTAGGGTTGGTGTTTTGGCGCCCAAAGCAGCCGGTCTCTCCTGGTGCAGCCAGTGCCACATCGCGGTGGGGGGAGGGGAGGTGCAGGTGTCAGCATACTGGCAGACGCACACTCACAGGTGCAGAGCTCCACACCAGGAGAGACCAGTTGCTTTGGGTGCCGAAGTGCCCAACCCTAATAGAGACCATATGGGGCCTTTTTACACACACTCAATAGTCCACTTCAAATGCAATTTGCAACTGGATTTTACTGTGTGAATTGGCAAAATCTACTTGCAAAGATTACTGAAGTACATTGGATTGAAAGTGCATTATTCAGCATATATGTGAAAGCTGGGGGTTGCAATCTCTGCATTAGAAAATACCACTTTGGAGGTGGAACCTGGAGTGGATGGGATTTGAGGTGTTGTATAATGCCATGAATTCCACCCTCCAAAGCAGCCATTTTCTCCAGGGGGATTGATTTTGTCTGGAGATGACCTGTAATTGCAGGTGATTCTCAGGTCTCACCTGAGCACTGGCATCCCTAGTGAAATAATTCCAAACTTTGGCAGTTCACACTATCAATCTATTCCAGAGCAACTTTGCTGGTGATGACCTATGTGACTTGGGACCTGAAGGACCATCTTTTTCCTTATGAACCTACGAAATGCCACAACCATTTTTGAAGGCTCTGCTCCCAATATCCTTGTTATAAGTAGGTGGGTGGCAGCTTGGGAGAGGGCATTCTGGATTGTAGCATTAAAACTCTGCAATTCTCTACCCAGAAAGACTCTCCTGTCTCTTACTGCTGCTTTCTTCTGCCAACTGGTGAGGACTTCTGTTTCATCTAGCATTCCCTGTCAACAATCCTTTCTACTCCATATTTTAATTGTTGTTTTAATGTATGCGTATTTTATTATACTGTTTGTGTATTAGCTCCATCATCAACCAAAATGAAACTATAACCAAGAAATCAGTAGGAGATTCTTACTGGAAAGGGTAATCACGAAGGATCTAGAAAAGATTCTTAAGTGTCTCTGGCAACCAAAATAACTTTTGAGATGGGGAGCCAAGGAAGCTTGTAGCCAGATGCGCATGTTGGATTTTCGTAGGGCAAACTTTAATAAACTCAGAGACATGATGAGTGTCATACCATGGACGAGAATGCTGGAAGGGAAGGGAGCATGTGAAGGGTGGGCGCTACTCAAACAAGAGCTATTGCATGCTCAATCAATGACTATCACAGAAAGACGAAAACACTGCAGGAGCTCTAAGAAGCCTATTTGGATGAACAGAGAACTTCAAGAGGAACTAAGAAAGAAAAGGAAAATGTTCAGGAAATGGAGGGAAGGACAGAGCTCTAAAGAAGAGTACCTACAGGTTACTAGGCACTGTAGATCAATCATCAGAAAGGCCAAAGCTGAGAGTGAGCTAAGATTGGCCAGGGAAGCCCATTGTAACAAGAAACGATTTTTCAGTTATGTGAGGAGCAAACGTAAAGTAAAGGAGGCAATAGGCCCACTGTTGGGTGCGGATGGACAAACTGTAACGGAAGATGCAGAGAAAGCAGAAAGGCTTAGTGCCTATTTTACATCTGTTTTTTCCCACAGGTCAAAGGGTTTAGGCACATCTAGAGATGGCAGTAGCCAAAGGATAGTGTCTGGGTGGCAGGTTAACATGGATAGAGAGTTTGTCGAGAGGCATTTAGCTGTACTGGATGAGTTCAAATCCCCTGGTCCGGATGAAATGCAGTTCTGGAGGCCTCACTTCAAGAAGGATGTAGATAAAATTGAAAGGGTACAGAGGAGAGCGACGAGGATGATCTGGGGCCAAAGGACCAAGCCCTATGAAGATAGGTTGAGGGACTTGGGAATGTTCAGCCTGGAGAAAAGGAGGTTGAGAGGGGGCATGATAGCCCTCTTTAAGTATTTGAAAGGTTGTCACTTGGAGGAGGGCAGGATGCTGTTTCTGTTGGCTGCAAAGGAGAGGACACGCAGTAATGGGTTTAAACTTCAAGTACAACGACATAGGTTAGATATCAGGGGAAAAAATTTCACAGTCAGAGTAGTTCAGCAGTGGAATAGGCTGCCTAAGAAGGTGGTGAGCTCCCCCTCACTGGCAGTCTTCAAGCAAAGGTTGGATGCACACTTTTCTTGGATGCTTTAGGATGCTTAGGGCTGATCCTGCGTAGAGCAGGGGGTTGGACTAGATGGCCTGTATGGCCCCTTCCAACTCTATGATTCTATGATTCTAAGTTAATTCACACAATTACTATGTATGGATGTGAAAGTTCTACAAAGAAGAAAGCTGACAGGAAGAAAGTTGATTCATTTTGAATTGTGCTTTACAAATGCCATGGATTGACAAAAAACCCAAGTAAATAGTTTCTAAACCAAATCAAAATGACTAAACTTATGTTATCATACTTCAGTCACATTATAAGAAGACAAGAGTCAATAGAAAGGACAATAACACTAGGGAAAGCTGAGGACAGCAGGAAAAGAGGAAGACCCAACATGAAATGGGTTGACTCAATCAAAAAAGCCATGGCACTCATTTTGCGAGACCTGATAAGAAATGTTGGAGATCATTAATTCATAGGGTTCACCTATGGAGACCAAGATTTTCTGAAATAATACATAAGTAGTAGCAGTTTATATCTGTAATGTGGTCTTTATGGATTGCTTAGTTCCTTCTATGGACAAAATATTATTAAGTTACATGAAGCCTGATGAGCAGGTAAAGGAAACACTGAAAGCTTAAGGATGGGGGAGGAAACAGGTAATTGCAACCTGAATAAATGAAGACCTGTACTACTAAACCTCTCTTGCTGCCAGTACTGGGATAATGGAGCTATTATACTTTAATGGCAGTTAACTCAGGAGGGCCATTTTCTATGATTAATTTCTGTGATTTTGTACCTCACAGGAATAGAGAGGATAGGAATTCAGTTTAGGCTTGGCTTGCCATTCAGAGTACCCAAGAACATTCAATAAAAGTAGTTACTGTGTTTGTGTGTAAAGGGCCTTCAAGCCACTGCCAACTTATGGTGACCCTATGAATTGCATGTGTATTAAGTGCTGTCAAGTTACTTCCCACTTAATGACCTCTAAAATATCCTATCATTAATAGCCTTGCTCATTTCTTGGAAATTGAGGGCTATACCTGCCTTTACTGACTCAGTTCATCTCAATGTGAGTCCTTTTTTCCTGCTAACTGATGAAAGAAAGAAAGAAAGAAAGAAAGAAAGAAAGAAAGAAAGAAAGAAAGAAAGAAAGAAAGAAAGAAAGAAAGAAAGAAAGAAAGAAAGAAACCTTGTAACGAAAGAGCTACAAGAAAGAAAGAAACCTTGTAGCAAAAGAGCTGTGTACACATTATGGGTTTATTTATGTATGGAACAGTTGTAGAGAAAAAAAAACTACAAGAAAAAAGTTACTTGTTTTATGCTGAGAAAAAGAAATTTCAAAGAGAAAGGTTTCAAAGGAAATCTAAAATATGGTGACCTGAAAGTTTTTTCTTCCCTACTTTGCAGTTTCATAGAAGATGCAAATGTGCCGTACATATTGCTTCCCAGCTGTCACTCTCTGCTTGCCATGAAAATTAAGACCATGATGGTGCATACTGCTTGTTATACTAAAAGCTGACAACAAATGCTTAAATGGGAATACAGCAAGATTCCTCTTACACTGAAAATTAATAGTATATGCTGCACACGCACATGGCAATGTAATTTATGTCTCATTTTGACTGTCAAATACACGACTTGTAAATCTATTCATATATACAGAGTTCTTTTAAATATTATTCAAATTTATGGTTCATCAGCAATTGTATTTCTTTAGCACTGATTTAATGCCTTCACATTTTATGGTACTACCCTGAACGGAGTTACACCTTCCTCAACTAAGGATGTAACTCTGGTTAGGACTGCACTGTTAGAATATCCTCTCCCCCCATGAACTGTACCACTAACTGATCGGAACTAGTAGGCTTGTTAACAAACAGAACCAATTTATGGCCCTGCAAAGGGATTGCAGACTGAAAAACAGTGTGAAAAATAGATTCATGGCAGGGAGTTGTTCCTTGCCATGCAGCTAATTTGGTCTACCTTCTGCAGTCTCCTTAAAGTTTAAAGGGACCCCAGAAGACAGATCAAAACAATAGCACAGTGGGAAGTGCCTACCTCCTGCTCAGCTGTTTTTGTGGCTTTTGTGAGGAACAGAAAACAGTGGTCTAAAGCTATTCAGAATCCCTTTAAACTCCTCCTTTCTGCTCCATTAAGAAACCACCACGAACTGCATTAACCACTCTAAAAGTTTGTGGGAATTTGTGATGGTGAACTTTTTGTTATGTATTTTCTTTGTGGTTCGGTTTGTACCTATGACTCTATGAATTAATGACCTCTGAAATGTCCTATCATTGACAGGATTGCTTAAAGGTAAAGGTAAAGGTATCCCCTGTGCAAGCACCGAGTCATGTCTGACCCTTGGGGTGACGCCCTCTAGCGTTTTCTTGGCAGACTCAATACGGGGTGGTTTGCCAGTGCCTTCCCCAATCATTACCGATCGAACTCCCAGCCTCATGGGCAAAGCTTTCAGACGGCTGCCTTACCACTCTGCGCCACAAGAGGCTCTTATGTCTTGCAAATTGATGATTCTGGCTTTCTTTATCAAGCCCATCTACCTCATGTTCTCCTAGTGCCAATAACTTTTTCTAGTGCCTACTTCTTTTCCTAGTGCCGATAACTTTTCCTAGCATTATTGTGTTTTCCAGTGAGTTTTATCTTTTTATGATGATGTGACCAAAGCATGATAGCTTCAGTTTGTACCTTTATGTGAAAATTTCAGACTTTATTTGATCTAGAATCCATATAGTTGTCTTTTTGCCTGGCCATGGTATCGATAACACTATCATCCAATGATACATTTGTGTTGAAGTCATATATTTGCTTCTTGTACCGAATTCATAAAACCTCATTGCCCTACTAAACTTTGTACAAGATACACATCCAAGAGGGAGAAAGAGCGGCCACGGCTTGGCGGGCGCCGCAGTTGACGGGGCTGATGGGCGGGCCCAGGAAGACGCGACGACGCTCAGCTCAGCGAGCGTCGTCGCAAGGGGATGACAGCAGTGGCAGGGAGGGGCCGTGCGCTTTATAAGTGCCACGCGGCTGGCAATCGCCCTTTCTGCCGCTGCCGGAGCCGGAGGACGGACACCTCCCTCCCTCCCATGGTTTATATTGGATCTTGGTCACAGCTGCGGAATAGGGGGCATGAGGTAGAGTATATGACACAGGGACCAGTTTGCGCACTGGAACCTGAGGTGGGGGTCTCCTTAAGAGATCGGCAGATACCGAGTGCGGCCTTACCCGGCTGGGGAGGACAGGGGCTCGGTGCCAAGAGGTGGGAATGGTTGCATGCGGTGGACGCCCAGCAGTCATGACTCACCTCTTCCCTGGGGAGGGCTTCAAGGGGCAAGGGATCCTTCCTCCCGGCTGGGAGGAAGGGGGACCCAGAGCGCCCCTTGAGCCCATATCAGCAGTCGGATGACTGCGCAGGAATACTTCATACCTCATGCCAGGCCAACCCCCAAGGTTGTTGTGTTTAATAAAGCTGTGGCCCGTTCATGCCAAAAGCCGACTCGAGTCTTCATTGGCCGGGTACATCATGCCAGTCAAAGGGTGTTACTATAGGTTCAGACACGACTTCGCAACTAACATGTGTCCATTAAAAATTAATATGAATGAAGTGTCTTGTCATCATCATTATGTGGTTGAAAGTTGCATGGACTGTAAGTACAGATGCTTATAATACTTCCTCTGTTTAAATGGATTACCTTCATCAGGGGAACTGGGTGTACAGGAATTTTCTCCTCTCCGCAATCTTATTAAGGTGCAAAACTCTTCCCAATAGCAGTCATTCATTTATATGGAAGAAAGTAAAGGGAAATACTCTGGGACACTCTTGGGTAAATGTTGAGTCTTCTTCCTGGTTAGGCACTAAGGATCATACTAACTCTTTTCCTCATAGCTCCCAGTTTGATAACATCAAATTGTAGCAGGCAAATGTAAGCATCATAAAGACATTTTGTCTGTCTCAGGGAATTTATGCATCCAGTGACATATTGATATATTATTTGTGACTCTTCTTTTAAATACTATGAAAATTTTACATACCCATATGATTTTCCCCCTGAAAAAAATATCTTTTCACTATTGTTACCCTTGGAAGAAAAATACCACATCATATGAAGTATTTTGCTTGCTTCTCTAAGCTGTAAACTATGGGTACAATTTACTTCCAAATGAAATTAATAGAAATTCCCCAACAATTGTAGTAGAGACTGCAATTCAGCTGTTAGGTATGGATAAGCCCTGCTGATTTTCCTATAGTTTATGCATAGGTGATGAAAAGCATTTTTGCAGCCCAGGTCCTTAAGCCACAGCTCCAGAACTTCTTCATGAGAGCATCTCTGCACACTCGTGCACTTGAGAAGAATACGGTTTATCTGCTGCACACAATGTAAATATCAGGGGCTTTCATGCAAGGTTGCTGATCTGATCTAGGATACTAATAATTCTTTCTCTTCCTTAGTAATCTGTCTTTACATTACTGCATAGAAGTAATACAAAGATGAAATGACTTATTCTTCATGGTACCAAATTTATTTTAGGCTGATGTTTACTTTCATGCCATTGACTTCATTTATACTCTTTCTCTCCAATGAGACCCAAAGCAGCTTACACTATTCTATTCTCCTCCATTTTAACCTCAGCAGGAACCCTATGACGTACAGTAGGTTAGGCCCAGAAAGAACCAGCAGACTTCCTTGGCAGAATGGAGATTTGAACCTGGGTCCTCCAGATCCTAGTCTGCTACTCAAATACGGTGAGGTGGTACTGCTTACAATTCACCAGAGACCAAAGGAACTGTTCATAGTTAAAACACATTTTCTTTATCTAGCCAAGGCAAATTTTCTACAATCATACACAGCAGTAAGCTACAAAAAGGAGCTTTAGTGACTGATGAGAAAATAGTATTGCTTGCAAGAAGGATTTAACATAAAAGAAAAATAAGCTCTCTGTTAATTAATTTCTCTTCAGTATTGCATAATTGTAGTCAATGTGTAGTTCAAAGCCAGAATTGTCTCCAAATTTCCCAGAATTACTATAAAATGGGTTATTTTGTACACATTGTGTTTGAAATACTATACAATGCATATTAATTTATCCTCAGAATGGCCCCTATGAAGTCAGTTAGGCTGGAATGTTTCAGAAACCACCAACTGTGCAACATGACTGATTGTGGGACTTAACTGGCGAACAGCCTTGTGCCATATTATTTATGTATTTAGAATATTTATACCCTCCATATTGGCTATGCTAGCTACTGATATTTCCTATGTGTGCCATGTAAAGACTATAGTTATCAGCAGATAGAAAGGTATCTGCATCATACCTAAAATAATGTTCTCCCACTCCCCAACTTACTTACTTTGCTTAATATCCACCATGAAGAACACCTCAAATCCATGGCGTTTTGAAAACTACACTGTTAGTTCTTTTGGATTCATTCTAGTGCAGTGGCTGAGATCCTTACTGGCTGAGTTACCTCACCTCTGGGTTGCAAGCCTTCATGAAGCTGCCTTTTGTTGGCTATGTTAAGGTTACTGGTCCCCGGAATTACAGCTCATTTCCAGACTATAGATATCAGTTCTCTTGGAGAAAATTGATGCTTTGGACTGGACTGTATGGCATGGACTGTATGGCATTGTACCCTGCTTAGGTCTTTGCATTCCTCAGGGTCCATTGCCAATTCTCTAAGAGTATCCCATCAAGTAGGGCCAGGAAGGACTTGGCAAACCTAGTCTGTGTACTGGAAGGATCTGCAGATATTGTGCATACATAAGAAGGGATGTATGCCTCCATTTTCATGCCTGCAGATAGTACAAGAGGACATGCATTTTTGAACAGCATCTCTCCCTTACTCCAACTTCTGCCAAAAATTACATGTAATAATCCAGAGAGCTTCCACAGTAATTTGTAACTCACCATGACAGTACATTGGATGAGCACAGCTTCTTAGGTACATCTAAAAGCACAATTTATTGTGGCCCACAACAACAAGTTTCCATGTCCGAACCAAAGGGTTACCTCTTTGGCCTTTTGGCTAAGATCAAGAGTAAGGGTAACCCTTTACCCAACATACTGAAATCCTTTTAATATAAAAGGAGATAAGCTAGATTTCAGACTGTCCTGGCTTGTTATGAAGAGTGTTTTCAGTCAATAAAGACTGTCCTTTGGTGATGTTTATATTTCAGGAACTGGTCGTACTTTATCAGTACAAAGACCCATGCATGTATACTGAGACATAAAGCACTTCATGATATCACTGCAGGGTTTCTTTCTTGCATTAACACAGTTTTAAAAGAAGAGGGACATTCCATTTGATCTTTTCAAAGAGTATGAAGAACCATACACATCTTTGCTGGACAGTGGCCTTCTGCATGAATTCCTCATAAGAATTTGGATTTGGTTGCCAAATTGATCCTAATGTAATCTAATTTACATTAATCCTGACTGCTAAAAAAAAGCTTCCTCCAAACTCCATTTCAGATGGTTGGCTTAATAGGAGAGATTTGTGAACACAAACTGTGGCCAACTACTATGACACTCGTTTGCATTTGAATACACAAAGAACCTATTAGATGAAAACAAAGCTGCCAAAGCAGGTAATACTTTCATTTACTAATGGATTTGAAGCTTTCGTGGAGAAACTAGGTTTTTAAAATTCTGTTTGTTTTGCTTTTTGCAGAAAGCTATTCCAATAAAAGCATGATACAAAAAGATGTTACCTTGGCTATATAACAGTTATTTTCTCCGAGCTTGACAAAAGCCCTGGCCTATGCCCTCATTAGCATTCTTATGATGTGCAAAGGAATCTGGTAGCACAGCTGGGAGCAGGTGGCATCAGAACAGGCTTAAAATGAGCTGAAAGATTCATTAGGTGATGGACTAAGTAATTGAAAGCCTTAGTATAAGGTTTGGTTGGGAGAGAAAGAGAGAGAGAGAGAAAGACTCCTTCAAATGCTGTCATAGGTAGGCCAATCTTCAATGTGCTGCAGTGGTATATGCCCCACAGGGATACGTCTTCCAAGTAATTACTATAGGATGAAAACAGTATGCACACCAGAGAACAAACACCCTGAGGAGAATCATTTACACTTTAAAAGTCCAAGAACAAATTAAGCTGTGTATAGAGTATGTGAGATTCATTGCGACAATGTGCTCCACGAGAACAAGCTTGCCATTAACTGTTTAAAGGTCTTGGGTTTCTCACTATTAAATACTTACACAGGAAGGAGGGAAGGAACATTCATACTCTGAGGTTCCCAGATGGTTGTAAGGAACCCAAACCTGGGTCCTGCTGGGTTATTATTTCTTGCTGCTTTAAGCAATACCCAGCCCAGCAGATCCTTGATGTTATATGCATGCAAATAAAGCAGATCTTTAGAAACATATAAAGGTTTATTAAAGGATTTTAAATGATTTCACTATGCAGTATAGTCACTATAACAACAGAGTAAATAAAGAAGCTAACTGTTTTATCTTATACACTGAATACCTGGTAGTAGGCATGCGCAAAAAAAAAAAAGGAAAGGAAAGGAAAACAAGTACATAGCTATGCTTCCATATTCTGCATGATCGAACCACTTCTGGGGTTTCTTGAAGCCTGAAGAATGTTTCAGGGTTTTTTCAACAGGAAAAAAGTTGAGAACGGATGATTCTAGAGAGTAGTTGTAATCTGGAAACACTCTTGCTTCTCCCTGGAGATTGTTAACCCTAGTGCACTCCTTTTTCAGTGATGTGCTCCTCTGTCTTTTCTCCATTTATTCCATATTTCCTTACTGCTCTTGATCACATCCACTTCTGTTCTGTACTATAATTTGGCCGTTATAGCCTGGTGCTGCTCTGGTACACACCCCTTTCTTTTGAGACTGTGTTCTCATGTCCTGTTATGGTCCTTCAGCACACTCAGAGCCATGACCCCAAGCATTAAAGATTTAATGAAAGTAATGTTTTTGATTACCAAATGAGAATTACTCTGGTGTTTAGTATAACTCCACAAATAGTACAATGGTGGGAAATTACCGTTTTCAGTTTATAATAAAGGCAATATGACATTTATTCTTGATTGAAAGCAAGATATGTGCAGTATATTTAATTTTTTCCATTAAAATATTTAAATTACATTATCACAAATATTTATTCTTTGGGACTTTTAAAGATAACATTAAAAGTGATCAAATGCTATGCCTGGCAAAGCATGATGGGTAGGTTCTCAGTCTGCTTGCTGAAAATAGATCTCCCAACTGTGATTAACAATGAGAGTGCTTATACTGAATTAATGAATATACATGTTGACTTGCAGCTTCAATTCACTGGAATAATTACTTCACATTACCATATCAACAAGCCAGCAACCAACAGTCAAAAGTTTCAGGTCACTGACTAAGCACAACAAAGGATTCTTTTTAGTGATATATTCAAAACAGTCTTGGTGCACATTTTCCTGCCTTTGTATTACCTTCCAATTGCAACTTTCTAATAACACAATCCTACACTCCATCCCTGAATAGTTTAGGATGACAAAAAACTGTGACACTGTGGTAATTCTGTACAGATAGCAGTAATGAGCTTTACCTTTGCAGCAGAGAAATAACATGAGGGATGGTTGACCTAAATGACTGATATTGGGAAAAACAATTAGCTGTTTGTTGAAATTTTGGTGATTCAGAGTCGTCTAGTAGCTAGCCTCACATGGGACATGAATTGAGGACTTTTGGTATGCTTTACCTGGGCATTTCCACTATATAACGCCTTTGTCTGCAGTTCTCCTTGCCCTGGAATATATGGTAGATTTTCATGCCACAGCTACTTAGAATTCCTAATCTTCCAAGCAATGGCTCCTGTTGTGTGCACAGTTGGCTATCTGGACTTACAAGTGGTTTCTGCTCCTCCATTTTCTTCCTGTTTTGCTGTTGATTGGCCTGTTGCTAGATAAAAGTTGACAATATTTCTTGCCCTTTAGTGGGATTTGATGATTTGTGGGTTGTGGTGGGGGTAATGTAGACTCTAGTGCAATTGCTATGCCTTCCTCTTTTTTGGAATTGGGTCAGTTTTGAATTTTTACCTACTGCTCAGTGAGCATACTATATGGATGAATGGTGCTGGTGCAATGTTGGCAATGCAGTGTGAGCAAGTGGTGAGGTTTTGGCTGTAATGAAATGATAGATATGATGCAGCTACAGATTTATGTTCCACTGACTGCAACAGAAAAAGTAAGCACATTGTTAACATCTTCCTTGAAATAAATATGACCCAACTGGACACACAGGTCTGTTTGGAGCCATGGACAAGGTTTGTAGCAATTCCAAGAAATCAGTATGCAAGATCCAGGTTTGTTTACAAGGAGATTGCAGCAATAGCAGGCAAACTTCCATATGCCTGGCCTTGAACACACAGCAAAGCTAGCCAAACCTGAGATGAGATATATAGATAAAACTCAACATTTTATACCCTAACTGCTGGCTAGATGTCAAGAATATCATAAATCAAAGTTCCATGCTATCAAACGCTCTTATTTCTCAGTGGAAGAGCATCTGCTTGGCATGTAGAAAATCACTGGTTCAATCCCCCACATCTTCAGTTACAGAAGACCAGGCGGTAGGTGATGGGAAAGAGCTCTGGACAGCCATTACTAGTTTGGGTAGACATGGGTCTGGTACAGTAAAAGGAAGCTTCATGTATTCATCCCTAAACACTGGAAAAAGCCAAGATATATCTTGCATCTGTTTCCCACTAGCAGAGAAAAGCACATCAGGTTTCTAGATAAGAACATGGGAGAATGCTAATTGCGCCCTATGCCCCCTGCAGGGCTTTGCGTTCTGCGGGCACAAATCTGATGCTTGTACCTGGTCCTGGGAGGTGTGTCTGGCCTCGACCATGGCCAGGGCCTTTTTGGCTCTGGCCCCCACCTGGTGGAATGAGCTCCCGGAAGAGCTGCGGGCCCTGCAGAATTTACCAGCTTTCCGCAGGGCCTGTAAAACAGAGCTCTTCTGCCAGGTTTATGGTTGAGGCCGGTGCCTCAATGGTTGATTGGGACCCCTCCAGGGTTATTCTTGGTGGTGAGTAATTTATTCCTTCCCTTGGGACATGTGTGGAGTTGCGTAGTTCCGCCACCACTTGGATTTGGCTTGGGTTAGGTTAGGTTGGGCTGGGTTGGGTTGGTTTTTTAGGTGGGATTTTAATGGATTAGGGGGTTTTATGTGGGTTTTATTGAATGTGACCCGCCACGAGCCTTGTGGGAGTGGCAGGCTATAAGTCCAATAAATAAATAAACAAACAAACAAACAAACAAACAAATAAATAAAAATAATAAAAACACGTTCTCATAGGAGTGGCCTATAGGTCATCCTCCCAGGAAATGAGAAGTCCAACATTAGTGGGGAGGTGGAGAGGGAGGCATGTATAGAATTTAGTTAGGTTTAAATAATATTTTAAAAGGAAAAGCCCTTTTTTCACCATAATATAATTATCCATGACAAAAATATATGCAGAATTTTACTGAAGCGATGTGATCCAAATCACTATAAAATCAAGCTAAGTGACATGATGCCTAGAAAAAACATCAGATGCTGAAATCTGAAGTACACCAGCTTGCCAGTTGAATCATTTAAACCAGCACAGCTGTTTTCTCACAGCAGCCAAGATTTCAAGGCTGATAAGGGAAAAGAACAGCTCCTTTTAAGAAACAAAAAAATGGCATTCAAGAGGAGGTATATATGCTTCAACTTCTAGATAACGTTAATGGTGATGTGATGATTTTCTTCCACCAAAGGCATGAATCAGGAAAAGGCTGTTTGGTTCATCATTTGTGGCAGACCCATGAACCAACCATGTACTGTCACAGATTAAAACCAGATTCAAGTGGGTAGATTCAAGTGGGTAGTCCACTGGCAACTGGAAATCAGTTGAAATTCTGGGAGATCTCCATATTCTGTCTGAAATTTGGCAGTATGTGTGTTCTAGGGGAGTACTCCTGTTCCCCAGTTTTGTTCATTTTGGAAGGAAAGCCATGAAGGTACAGACAAAAGGAGCAGGGGGGTGGGTCTTGCATTGAACTCAAAGTAAAATAATAATGAAATGGAATTATGAAGACAAAATAAAAGTAATGGCAGAAACAAAAATGAAATGAAACTACACAAAACAGTTCAATAACAAAACAGTTCTGTCTGGGATTAATAACAAAAATGAAATGAACCAAAATCCCATGCCCAAATCTAGCAAGTGTGTACATTTAAAACATATTACGAGGATCATACTGTCTTCTCTAGTTTGATCCTTACATTCTTCCCCCTCTGATTAAACTCTGAGGAAAAACCATTTTTCTTGTATGTGTCTAGAGGGATTATTTGCAGCTCTAAGTCTGTGGTCCTAGAGATGCTTTCTTTAGGTAAGCTGTCTCCAGATTGTTCAAATTTGATTTAGTGAGGCTTTTTTTGGGGGGTGGGGAGTGGGGAGAGAACGACCAACTAAATATTTAATCAGATAACGGCAGTGATTGTTTAAGGTTTTTCAGAACAACTGCAGTATGATGGGAGGAACAATCAAAATTCCCTAGATTCTGAGCAGATATTCTAGTTATTAGAAATCAAGCCAAGCTCATTCTGCAACACCATACTGATATGGTATTTCAATTCAGTAAAGATTATGGATTCTCAAAATGTTGGCGGCTCCATTATAGTTTATAACAGGGGTAGTCAACCTGTGGTCCTCCAGATGTTCACGGACTACAATTCCCATGAGCCCCTGCCAGTGTTTGCTGGCAGGTGCTCATGGGAATTGTAGTCCATGAACATCTGGAGGACCACAGGTTGACTACCCCTGCTTTATAAGACCCATTATAGTCAATGGTCCCAATCCTTATCCATTGTTGTTCCTCTATATATTTATGAAACAGCCTAGGGGGTGGGACAGGTCCAGCTCTCCAAGTTGGAATAGGGCCAATCAGGGTGCAGCCAGCTTTGCCCTGATTGTCCCTGCCCCTGCAGCTCCTGCTCTCCATCCCTGGACTCTAGCCTCTTTGCTCTCAGATGCCTGAGTGCCTGGAGCAAGTAGCAGGTAAGGGGAGAGGGCCCTGGGCAAAGGGTTGTGGTGGGCTTGCTAATGAGGGCCTCTTGGCCTGCTAGGCTGGGCTTGCTAACGAGGGCCTCTTGGCCTGCTAGGCTGGGCTTGCTGACGAGGGCCTCCTGGCCTGCTAGGCTGGGCTTGCTGACGAGGGCCTCCTGGCCTGCTGACGAGGGCCTCGAGGCCTGCTAACTACCTGCTAAGGAACTCTGTCTCGGCCCTGCTAATGAGCTGCCCATCCCCCACCTGCCCCACTTGATCTGGCTGCTAGATGCCACCCAAAGCCACCTTAAGCTGCCTGTGAGGGGGCCCTTTCAAGGCCCGTTCTTAGGAACAGGCTTTGAAGCTAGCAGGGTATATTGTTGGATCCGTCTGAGGGTGTCTTGTGGTCTGGTGAAGGGGCTCTGTGCTTTACTGTATAGCTGCTGGTACATCTTCTCAAAACCTCTCCAAGTTTCAATAGTATCTAACACATTTAATGAGTATCCCAGGCAGGCATCCTGATTCATTGTAGATTTTAGTTTGAAGGAGTTTAAAAGAGCAACCACCTTTTTTTCCACATCTGTGTTCCATCTAATTGGTTTGAGAGAATCCTGAATTTTCCATAGTGATGGCTGTTCTCAAATAGCAGTGAACACGATGTGATTGCCACTGGGCCTTGTAGAGTCATGCAAGTGGGTGAGTGAGTCACTAAATGGTTGCTGCCACTCTTGGTCCCAATGAGTCCTTCATGCAAGGCAGGGAAGGATAACAAGGAGATTTCTCAGGCCAAAACAGTCATGGAAAGGGTCCTGCACCCCATGTTTTTTGGGGGGACTGAAAGCACCACCTCAAGGCTGCAGTATTGTTGTGGCTGCTTACCACCTCTCTGAGATCTCAGAGGGTACAAATTTCCTAAAAGCTATAGGCACTGCTTCTTTGATTTTGGGGATGTCAGTCCTCCAATATATTTTTTGTCAGATTTTTTCCCCCAAAACCTGGTGCTTTTCTCAGATTTGTGGAAAGACCTGGCTTGTCTACAGATTCATTCATTCATTCATTCATTCATTCATTCATTCATTCATTCATTCATTCATTCATTCATTCATTCATTCATTCATTTATATACTGCCCTCCCCGAGAAGCTGCCACACTGGGCAACTTTTCTTTTATTCCTAATCAATTCCTTTCTTAGTTTCAGAGACACTAAGCCACTTGGGGGAAATAAGAGGTTCAAAATTCACGGATACCTTATTAATGTTGAAGTTTACAGAACTTGGTAATTTATGTGATTCATTCTCATATGATATTGAAGTTGGAGCTGGGCAGTGTATGTGTGGAGGAGGGGTATGCAGAAAAGCTTTACCTGAAGGCTTGCAGTATCCTCAAAACATTACAGCATCCAGGTTTGGAATAATTAATATTAGAGGATAAGCATATCTGCATACCAGTAATGCTTTTATCTGAATTAAACTCCCATGTCTACCTCAAAACTACACAGTATCGCCTGTATTTAAATTTGCATACTAATATTTTCCTCCATGCCATAGAGATATGGATATACAGAAGTCACCTTTTTATTTTGAGGATCTTTTTCACTTTCTTAATAGGCATGGGGCCATCATGATAAAAATAGTGATTAAAATCTATGGGCATTAGCCACCATCCCAAATAAGACACAGACATGGGGATTAGTGACCAAAATAGAGATATTTATATAGATTAATGCACTGTTGTTGTTGTTGCTGTACTTTATATGCTGATTCATATAAACAATTAAAGTTCTTTTTAACATATTAATATTTACACCACTAGAATGGGGCTGATTCTGTAGTTGAGCATCTGTATTCCATGCAGAAGATGCCAGGATCCCTCCACAGCATTTCCAGCTAAAAGGATCAGAAGTGAAAAAGCTCTACCTGAGACCTTGGAGGACTGCTGTCTGTCAAAGTAGATGATACTGACTTTGATAGATTAGATGGCCCAAGTTAGCTCAGTCTTGTCAGATCTTTAAAGTGCAGGGATGGGAGACCACCAAGGAATGCTAGGGGTGCCACATAGAGGCCAGCAATAGCAAATCACTTCTATTCATCTCTTTCCTAGAAAACTCTACAAGGTTGCTATATGTTGTCTGTGACCTGATGACCTTCAACAACCTGAACAACACTTTAATGAGAGTAGTAGGCTGTCAGAAAATTCACATGGTGAAATTTTCTGTTATGCAACTTCATCTTATATCTTGCTTTTCCAATTGAAACCCAACCTTATTGTTATTATTATGTTTGTAAACGTTAGTGATTACAGTGGCTTTAATTTTATGCAATCCCTACTGAATATTTCTGGCTCTTTGTACTGCCTATGTGAATATTTGCATGAAAATTTAGAATATTCGGTGTCTGACTGTGAACTCAGCTGAGTCACCTAACTTGCGTCCTGAAAAAGCCTTCCGCTTTCAGCCTCAAGCCCCTCCTAAGCCAAGTACTGGCAATCATATTGAATTGTGCAGTGGCTTTCTGATGTGTACAAATGTCCCCTAGGGATCAGGGTTAGATAGCCTAATGCATTTTGCTTTCCTTGTCACCATAAGCAAAATTTGCACACAAGCCAAGAGCATACACATTAGCCTGCTACACTGCAGATACACATCTAAAATCTGAAATATTAAATAGTCTACATTCTTTCCTTTCCTCACATTCCTTTGCTTGCTTTTTTCTCTTCCAATTTTTCTATCTACAAAAATGATTTAAGTAATAATAGTGGTAATAAGATAAAGATGCCCCCACATCACATATGCACCTGCAAATAAGCTTAGAGAAGAAAATAAAGTGCTAAAATTAATTTAACAATCGGGTACATTATTGTATAAATAACATTCATTCCAATGTATCCAAGTATATAAATATCCCAATAAATAAATATTCCCGGTCTGAGTCCTAGAAGCATTTTACTAGGATAATGTACAATCATAATAATGTTTCCTCAAAAGTAGGTCCCACTAAGCTTCAAAATAATCATGTGTGATGCCTGGCATGATCAGATATGCTGGTACTGCAGGATGGTGCTAAAGCAGGAGGAGAGCCTTGAGCAGGAAGAACTGTTGGGTGCGGACTTTACTGAAGCTGGAGCTACTTTCAGCTAAGGGATCTGCACGGAAAGGAATGTCCAAGGCCATGGTCATAAAAATGCCAGAGAGTTACCAGAGTAGAAAGAGTCCAAAATCAAACCAAAGAGTCAAAGCCAAGAAGTCAAGATGCCAACAGGGAACTTTCAAATTCAAGGTTTTTGCTACACATCCCGGGTAATCAAAGAATTCAAGAACAAGAGCATGGAATCAGGCTGTGTCAGGAACTAAGCATGTTGCATCCACAGTTTATTCTTCATAGCTGAGCAGTATGCGTGTGAGTTACTGTGCAGTTACTCATTGTCATAAGAATTCTTTATACACAGGTGTCTTCACATTGGGACCATTTCCACGCTGCATTTTCCCTCTGCCCCATCACAGCTTTTTGCCTCCTGATGAAAACAAGCCAAACTTCCCCTCTGCTCCTTGGCTAGTCAATCCCAGCAAGCCACCAACCACAGCACCTGATCAGCCTTTGATGACATAGCCAGCTGCATTCCTTTGTCCACTGGGCTGACAGCTGCTTCAGCTCCCTCGAGATGCCAGCTCTCCTGTTTCATTGAATGAACTTACATCAAAGGCCATGACAATAAGTCTGCTTCTACAGAAATAATTCTCGGGTTGTATACTGAACAAAAGAATGGTGTCTGAGATCACTCTGTATAAGGTGACAAAGACAGTTTATGCACTGGGAACTTCACTGCCCCAGCTCCCGTGCAAGAGCACAAATCAGGGGCGGATGAGGTGCACTGGGCCAAATACTCCCCCATGTGGGTGCAGGAAGAGGTGGGGCAACCTGCCACGACTAAAACTCCAGCCACGACTAAAACTGCAGTCGGGCATGAAACCTCCAGCGCATAAACGGTCTAAGAGTTGCTTCATAATTGCTTCAGAACTGGGTTAAGGTGATTGTGAGAAATAACAGCTGATCATGGGGTATGTTGTTGTGGTCATTAAAGTGACGACCAGTTAAGAAAGGATATACAAGGGAGCCCATTAGAGCCTCCAGGCAGGATCTGGGGATCCCCCAGCATTATAGCTCATCTCCAGGCTACAAAGGCCAGTTACCTCTGGAGAAAACAAATAGTTTGAAGGGTAAACTCTGAGGTATTCTATCCCGGGCTCCATTCCCAAATTTCCAGGAGTTCTCTAGTCTGGAGGTATCAAGCCTATCCTCCCATTCCCCGCTGATAGCCAGTGGGGTCCTGGCAACCCTAGAGCCCACAAGTGTATCACCTGCTCAGAGTGCACCAGTGCTTCAGTATTGCAGAATGGAGTTGCCAAATCTGGTCTGGAAAATTCCTGGAGATTTGGTGGGGGGGATTGGTGGCAGAATTTGAAGAGGGTCAGCTGGGACATTATTCCACAGAGTCAACCCTTCCAAACTACCATTCCTCCAGAGGATTTCTGTAGTCTGGGAATTAGTTATCCCTGTGAGAATCCCAGGCCACACCTGGAGGCAACATTCAATGTCTTGCTTGTACATACCTTGGCAAAATGGCTGACCAGCAATGTACTGTAATAGCACCAAAGGATTTTTTTTTAATGCAAAGGAACAGTAATTTAATTTCAATTCTCAAAATAATGGGTATGCTGTGTACTCTTGGTCTGAAAACTATATGTTTACTAATGAACTTTTTGTTCAGGTTTAATGTAGTACTACAAAAAGGAATTTGGAATATTCTGTTTTCCTGTGTGTATTTTGTTTTGCTTTCTAAAGGATAAAGTTATTGACCAAACTTCTTTTGTAGTTTGTTTGGGCATAAAGAGCAAAACATTTGCAATATATACTGAAAAATGTATAGAACAAAATCAGCCTTTTGAGAGCCCATCTTCATTTCAAGCTATCTAAATATATCCCCCTGACTTTACCCATCTGTTGTCAAGCATATGTTCCAGACACGGTTCCTGACGGACAGACAAGAAAGCAGGCTGAAAAATTCACCACATGGAACATTCTACCAGATCCATTTCCTGAACTACTCACATTGTAGGTTGTGAAGTATTCACTGTAACCTATAATAAATGAACAACAAATATATAAAGAAGCACTTTCAGAAATGTTATCAGTCACTGCGCAAGTGAACAGAAACAGACTAGATGCAGTTATTTCTTATACTGTCAATGACTCAGATACCTAGGCAAGCATGAAAAGATTCCCCGAGAGCAGACAAGGATAGTGTTGTTTACTGCTACTTCGGAGCAATGTATTTTCTTCTTTTTATTTGTTCCTTTGCTTATTTCTGATCTTTGTACAGGCAGTTATTGCAGTTTAACACTGTGCTAATTTATTTATTCAATGAAACCATGTAGTATAGTTTCCTAAACTATACCACTTAAGACTCCAGGTGAGAAAAACATTGTTTGAAAGCTCCATGGATACAAAATCGATACACCCAGAAGAGGAAATTCAGCCTAACCTTCTCACTGACATGGATTGCTTCTGCACAGATGTTTTGCTTCGCTTTGGCTCTCAGAATGGAATTTCAGGGAGAGGGAAGTATTTGCATAATCTGCTTTGGCACAGTCTAACTTGAAATAACACAGTCCAAGAGACTAAGCATGCTTTGTGGATATAAAGGTGAGGATTTTTAAACTCCCACCTGCATTGGCACTATTTTGCTTCTGATATCCCTTTGTAGCCACTACCATTTCCCCCTTCTGCCCTTGTGGCTACCACCCCTCACACTGAACTGAGTGCTATTTGATGGTTTAAAAAATCCTAAACACTTTAGTAATATAGGAACTACTGTTTTTGTTTTGTTTTTTTTTAATGCCAAAAGCTGTCCAATTAGGGTTGCCAACTATGGGGGGAGGGGTTGAATCTGGGGCAGGCATGATTTGAAAAGGGGAGAAACTTTGGTGGGATATAATGCCATAGTGTCCCCCTCCAAAGTGGCCATTTTCTCCAGGGGAACTGATTTCTGTCACCTGGAGACTGTAGCATATTCACAGTATGGCAACCAGGGCTCAAATCCTGGGGACTACTTGAGGGGACACAGGAGGTCCCAAGTTTCTCCCTACCCATCCTGCTTGAGGGTACAGAGCATTTGATGCCTGGAAAGGCCCTGATTCAGCAGGGATGGAAATGTGAGCAAGCGAGATCTAGGCAGAGCAGTGGATGAGCATTTGCTTCCACTGCAGAACAATGGCACCAAGGTGCTGCTGCTGACTAAGTCCATTTGACTGTGACCCAGCCACCCCAGTGATACCCATAACACCACCTCTGGGGAGAAGACCTGGCCCGCCTCGCATGCCTCTCTCACAGCCACCTGCCTTGCTCGCCATCTGCCTGCCTCGCTCGCTTCGCTGTCATCCCCGCCCAACGTTCATGGCTTGCAGGGGAGGGCAAGGGCTGCAGGAGAATGGAGGGTGCAAGTGGGAAACCCAGGAGTGAGGGCAGAGGCAGCGAAGAAGGGACACGCCTACTCCCTTCCCTCCTGGCCTCCGAGCAAGCAGAGCTGCCACACGTCGTGGGACTTTCAAAGAGCTTGGCGGGACACAGGCCTTTTGGGCCAGAAGCGTGTCCGTCCCACGAGAATCCGGATGCCTGGTGTCGGGAACCCGCTTGCTAACTGAAAAAACAGGGTGCCCCTTTGAAGAAAACGTCACGCCAGGCCTGGTGAACGATACAACAGGAACAAGCTTTATTTCAGCAACGTGGAGTCCGCTGGTATGGAGTAAGAGCTTCCACTGAACTCCAGGTGGAAGCTCCCTTTTATACAAAACCCACCTCCTTAGGCTGTATTGCCCCACCCAGTACTTGCGGAGGGAACATGCTGATACAATCATGACTCATGCACATATGCGAGGTTTTCCGGGGTTCCTGATGGCCCATTTTCCTGGAACAAAGGGCCATCTCCGGGCCCTTGTCAAAAGGTGGAGGGGGACATTGAGGTTCTTTAGCGGCCATTGCCACCTCAACGATCGGGTGGGGCGCCCAGCTGCCGGCTTGCCTATGATCACCATGCCCTACCTCCGTGATCGCGGGCGCCTCTGATGGCGGGGTTCGGTCCGGTTCCCAAGCCACCAAGGACCGAACCACGACATTCTGCCCCCCCAAAGGTCCATTCTCCAACCCCCCGGGACGGCCAGGATACCGCTTGTGGAAACGTTCAGTGAGTCGGGGCGCAAGGACGTCCGCTGCCCAGACCCATTCCCGGTCCCCCAAAGCGAAGTCCTTCCATTCCACGAGGTACTGCAACTTCCCCCTGTGGAGTCTAGAGTCCAGGATATCCGCCACCTCGTGGTGCTCCCCCCCCGGCAGGACCTCGGGCGCTGGCGGGGAAACCACGGGGTGCCAAACGTCACCGTCCGGAGTTTTTTTTAGAAGGCTCACGTGAAAGACGGGATGGATGTGCCGGAGGTTCTTGGGGAGCTTGAGCTTGACCGAAACTTCGTTGATCGGGGCCAAGACCTCGAAAGGCCCCAAAAACCGAGGGCCTAGCTTCTTGCTGGGCAAATTCAACCGTAGGTTCCGGGTGGAAAGGTAAACTCGATCCCCCGGTCGGATCTCTTCAGCTGGTCGTCTCTTCCGGTCGGCGTCCTCTTTCTGCGCTGCCTTGACTTTGTGGAGCTGCTCCTGCAGCGACTTCCAGCAGCTCCCGGCACGCTTCCCCCACTCGCGAAGGTCGGCCGATTCCCGGGCGGGGACCTCTCCAAGCTCCGGGAAGTGTCTCAGGTCTGTCCCGTAGACGACGGCAAAAGGCGACATCTCCGTGCTGCTGTGGTCTGCGTTGTTGTACGCGAACTCGGCCAGGGGGAGCAGGGGCACCCAGGTGTCTTGATGATAGGAACCGAAACACCGCAAGTACTGCTCCAGTACTTGATTAACCCGCTCGGTCTGCCCGTCCGTCTGGGGGTGGTAAGCGGAGCTCAGCCCTTGCTCGATGTCTAACAGGCGCAGGAAAGCTTGCCAAAACCGGGACACGAATTGTGAGCCCCGATCGGAAATCACCTTGTCCGGCAGCCCGTGCAGTCGGAACACGTGATCCAGGAACATCCGAGCCAACTGTGAAGCACTGGGGACACTGGCGCAAGGAATGAAATGGGCCTGTTTGGAAAATAGATCTACCACCACCCAGATCACCGTTTTCCCCTTGCTGGGAGGCAAGTCTGTTATAAAGTCCATGGAGATCACTGACCACGGCCGGGTCGGGACCTCGAGCGGGTGCAGCAGACCTTTCGGCTTGCCAACCCCCGGCTTGCAGGTCAGGCAGACAGGACAACCACTGACGTAAGCTTTTGTGTCCCGCCGCAGACTGGGCCACCAAAACCGCCGCCGGGCCAACTTCCAGGATTTTACGAAACCGAAGTGCCCGGCGGTCTTAGCATCGTGGCAGAGGCTGAGGGCTTCCCGTCGTAGCCCTTCCGGGACGTAGACAGCCTCCCCCCTCCGCCAGAGACCGGAGTCCAAAATCAAAGAGTCCCGGAGCTCAGCCAGCTCCTCGTCTGTCCCGTAGGCTGCCACTAGGCGGTCTCGGAGCGGGGCGGTCGCCGGGTCGGGCTCCCATTCCTCCCTGGCCCGACGCCTAGTGACGACCCCCCGTCCCAGCTGCTCCTCACCAAACACGGACCTGGTGCAGGGAGCGTACCCCTCCCCATAATGCGGCAGACGGGAGAGGGCGTCCGCGAGGAAATTCTCTTTGCCGGGGATGTGACCAAGCTTGAAATTGTACCGCGAAAAGAACTCCGCCCACCTCATCTGCTTGGCGTTCAGGGATCGCGGTTGCCGGAGCGCCTCCAGATTCTTGTGATCTGTCCAGACCTCGAACGGCTCCTCTGTTTCCTCCAGCCAATGCCGCCATTCGGTGAGGGCGAACTTAATCGCAAACGCCTCCTTCTCCCAGGTAGACCAGTTCCGCTCCGTTTCGGCGAATTTTCGTGAGAGGTAGGCCGCCGGCCTCAGCTGTCCCGCCTTGTCTCGCTGCAGGAGAACCGCCCCGGCTGCTGCGTCGCTGGCGTCGACTTGTACCACCATCGGCTGGGTTGGGTCGACGTGCAGTAGCGTGGGCTCAGACGCGAAAGCTTGCTTGAGGGCCAGGAACGCTGCCTCCGATTTCTCATTCCAGCCGAGCGCTGCGCTGGGCCGCGTGGCGCGAGGACCTCTCCCCTTGGTACCTAGCAGGTCCGTGAGGGGAGCCACTACGGAGGAGTATCTGGGGATGAAGCCTCTAAAAAAGTTAGCAAACCCCAGGAAGCTTTGTAGCTGTTTCCGGGTGCGGGGCCTTTCCCAGGCCAGCACCGCCTGCACCTTCTCGGGGTCCATAGCTATGCCCTGGGCTGAGATGCGGTAGCCCAAATAGTCCAGGGAGGGACGGTGGAATTCGCACTTAGCCAGCTTCACGTATAGGTGGTTTGCCAGCAGGCGCTTTAACACCTCCCTCACCAGGGTCACGTGCTCTTGGGGATCTTGGCTGTAGATCAGGACGTCATCCAAATAAACAACCACCCCCTGAAACAGAAGGTCCTGCAACACCTCATTAATTAGACTCATGAAAACCCCAGGTGCCCCGCTTAAACCGAACGGCATCACTTTAAATTCGAATTGTCCCAATTGACAGTTAAACGCTGTTTTCCACTCATCCCCCTCCCGGATGCGTACCCGGTAGTACGCCTCCCTTAGGTCCAGCTTAGTGAACAGAGTCCCTTTGCCCAGCCGGGCCAGCAAATCCGGGATCAGCGGGAGGGGGTAAGCGTTCCCCGCTGCGATGGCGTTGAGGCCCCGGTAGTCCTGGCACAGCCGTCGGGACCCATCCTTTTTCCGGACGAACAAGACTGGAGCTCCCATGGGACTGGAAGCGGGCCGGATGAAACCTCGGGCCAGATTTTTACCCAAAAACTCCCGGAGGTCCTTGAGCTCACCCTCACTCATCTTGTAGATGCGCCCTTTGGGTAGTACCGCCCCCTCTGGGATGTTGATAGCGCAGTCCGTGCGGCGGTGTGGGGGTAGCTCGTCCGCTTCCCGCTCGCTGAAAACGGCTGCGAGGTCTCGGTACTCTGGCGGGACCTCGGGCTCTGGTATCTCCTGCTGCGCCGCCGCCGCTCCCCTGGGACGCGCCGCCGTCCTCTTGTGGCTGGAATTCTCGTGGGGGACCCGATGCCGTGCACCCACCGTCAAGTCGAACTTCAGGGTCCCCGCCCGCCAGTCCACCACGGGGTTGTGTTCCTTCAGCCAATCCAGGCCCAACACCGCCCGATATCCCGCTACGGGGACCTGGATCAGCCACCGCAGCTCTTGGTGGTCCCCTATGTGGATGGCGATAGGACCCACCTCCTCCCCGAAAGGTCCCCCCTGAATCGGGCTGCCGTCCATCTGGACGAAAACCAGGGGAACCTTCCGAATGCGCTTCGGTAGCCCCAAAGCCCGGGCTATCTGGGGGTGGACCATGCTGTGGTCGCATCCAGAGTCCAAAAGAGCCTCCCCCACCCAACTTAGTCCGTTCTCCGGGTTCCGGAGCTCTAAAATTACCACGTTCGGAGGTCGCGCCTCATGCTGTAGGGGTTTTCCCTCGCACCGCGGGACCTGCTGCCCGGCGCCGTCTACAGCAGGTCCTGGCCGTTTCCCGTCGCCTGGGCGCTTCCCGGTTCGTTGCGGAGGTCCTCCGCCCGGCGTGCCTGCTGGGGGCGTGTCGCACCTCCCCCCTGGGAGAGCCCGCGGTCCTCCCCCCCTTGCCGTTGGCACGCTGCTGCGAAATGTCCTGACCCCCCGCATTTCAGGCACAGACCTTCCCGGCGTCTCCTTTCCCGCTCGGGGTTCGGGGGTCGTTTGGGGCGAGAGTTGTCGGGGCCCGGTCTCGGCGCCTCGGCTGACCCGCCTTTGGCCTCCCGGGGGGGTGCGGCGGCCCAACCCAGGCTGGCTTCCAGCTTGGCGACCACAAAACACCACCCCTCCAGTGTAGACAGATCTTCTTCCGTCCCCTTGATCACGGCCCATTCCCTGAGCTTCGGGTTAAGGCCCTCCCGGAAGTACTCGATTTGGGTCTCCTCGTTCCAGGAGAACACCTTGCCTGCTTCCCTCCGGAAAATGTCTATATAGTCCATAACCCCCCTAGTACCCTGTCGAAGTCCCTTGATCCGACTCTTTGCCTTGTCCTCAGCCTGGGGGTCCTGGAATCGTCGGCGGAGCGCGACCACGAAGTCCTGCAGGTCCCGAGTTGCCGGGTCGCCGCGCTCGGCCAACCCTAGGTACCACTGACCCGCCTTGCCCTGGAGACACGAGGCCACCCCCCAGACCAAGTCCTCGGAGTCCTCATACCGGTCTCCATACCTCCGGGCATGCGTCAGCGCGTGGAGGAGGAACTGCGGGAGGTCGTCCGGCGTCCCGTCGAAACGCGCCTTAAGCTCTGGGGGGGAACGTTTTGGAGAGTAGTCCGACCCCCTCCGGATCCGGGATTCTCGGCGTCCGCCGTCTCGTCCTGCTCCGCTCCACCGGCTACCAACTTGCCCAACGACGCCGTGCCGCTCCCTGCCTTGCACGTCGCTCCTGCGTTGGTCCGGCTCTCGCCGCCCCGTCGGCTCACCCGCTCCCCCGAGATCCTCTGCTGTCTCGCCTCTCCGCTGGCCGTCTCGCCTACTCGGGACTGAAAACTGCTCCGGGTCGGGGTCCGGGGCCCGCTCACCAGTGCCGGGCTCGTCCTCGTCGCTGGAGACGTCCTCACTCGACGCGATCCCCTCCGCCGTTGTATTACCAGTCCCTCCGGGCCCGGCCCGAGCTTGCTCACGGGCTTCAGCTGCCTGCAAGCGCCTGGCCAAGTCCGCCATGGCCCGCCGCAGGTCCTCTAGGGATTCCTCAGGTCCTACCGGGCGAAGCGCCTGCCTCAGCTGGGTGTCCCAGGTTGGGGCCAACCCCCCAGACCTCGGCGCGCTCCCCGCCGTGCTTGGGAACCCCATGGCCCGGCGCCTTCCCTTGGCCGCCGCTGCCGAGGGTCTCGGGGTCCCGGACAGCTGCTCCTGGCCCCCCGATTTTCGGAGGAAATCTCCCGGGGACATTAAACTCATGTTCCCGGGGTTCGTGGGGGTCGAGACCGCCCCGTTGCTTGAAAACGCCATCTCTGGATCCGTCCCGATAAGCGCTCGGATGCGATGCCGACCCTGGAGTTCGGTGGGAAGCTCTTACGATGTCGGGAACCCGCTTGCTAACTGAAAAAACAGGGTGCCCCTTTGAAGAAAACGTCACGCCAGGCCTGGTGAACGATACAACAGGAACAAGCTTTATTTCAGCAACGTGGAGTCCGCTGGTATGGAGTAAGAGCTTCCACTGAACTCCAGGTGGAAGCTCCCTTTTATACAAAACCCACCTCCTTAGGCTGTATTGCCCCACCCAGTACTTGCGGAGGGAACATGCTGATACAATCATGACTCATGCACATATGCGAGGTTTTCCGGGGTTCCTGATGGCCCATTTTCCTGGAACAAAGGGCCATCTCCGGGCCCTTGTCAAAAGGTGGAGGGGGACATTGAGGTTCTTTAGCGGCCATTGCCACCTCAACGATCGGGTGGGGCGCCCAGCTGCCGGCTTGCCTATGATCACCATGCCCTACCTCCGTGATCGCGGGCGCCTCTGATGGCGGGGTTCGGTCCGGTTCCCAAGCCACCAAGGACCGAACCACGACACCTGGTCACCATAACTTAAGGAGACAGGCCAAATTTCAATTTAATGTTTATTATTCCATTTTCCATTTCTTTGCTAAATGATCAGTGTACTTATCCTTAATAAGAAGGTCATTGTCAATGGTACAGATGCCAAAACAATACACTTTGGAGTTCTTATTTCACAAGGTGAGGAACCAAATGACTACAATACAATTGCAATATATTTCTAAAAGAAATATCTCAAAACTGGTTAAGATACACATAAAAAGCTCCAAATGAAGTAATGTATATATATTATGGTTGGTATTATTTAAAAAGCATTATATGACTTTGTGTGTGGAAACTTTAGGTGAAATGCCATATCTTCTGTGGTTTCCCACTTTGAAGAAGAAAAAGAGTTAGTTCTTATATGCCGCTTTTATCTACCTGAAGGAGTCTCAAGCCTGCACTC
This sequence comes from Paroedura picta, assembly GCF_049243985.1. Lineage (NCBI taxonomy): Eukaryota > Metazoa > Chordata > Lepidosauria > Squamata > Gekkonidae > Paroedura > Paroedura picta. The sequence continues at coordinate 41,146,431 of NC_135374.1, read as the reverse complement.
CAACCACTACACCAAGCTGGCTCTTTGATGCTAAAGGGTATGATGGCCCATATTGTTTTAAATCTCTCGATACATTTAATGTCCTAAAGATTGGGCTAATTAATTTGGGCTAATTAATTTGTTACATAATATTCCAAGCAAGGGTTCACTTAAAGGTTATTTACAGATATGGCAATTCACAGCCTGTCTCCTTATGTGAGTTTTAAAGGCAACTTATTATTATTATTATTATTATTATTATTATTATTATTAATTAGATTTATTTCCCGCCACTCCCCGTAGGCTTGTGGCGGGTCACAACAGTCCTATCCCCATTAAAATACCCATTAAAAGACTTTAAAACAATCTCAACATGGCGGAAGTTCTTACTATTCCCACCCCTGCTATCAGAGCAGCAGGGAGGGTGGGGAGGAGATCTAACTTACTAGGTCCGGGGGGGGGGGGATGTTGGCACTCATTCGCTGACCCCAGCCTCAACCAAAAACCTGGCGGAAGAGGTCCGTCTTGCAGGCCCCGCGGAAAGCTGGTAAATTCCGTAGGGCCCGCATCTCATATTTAAATACATATGTACATACTTTACTCATAAATAAATATATAATAAAAACAAATTAAAAACAAAAATTCTATGACATTCTTCATCATCGTCATCATCATCTTTATTATTAAGATTAGAGATCAGCTTAAAATAATGCAGACTGGCATGAAGTAAAATAGCTTCATTATTATTCAAAACTACTAACCAGTTAAAATTGGACTAAAATGTTGATATGACAATATGAACTATTTTATATGACATTTATAAATGGATTAATGATCTTCTGTGTATATTACATAAAACCTAGTCACATATGTCTATAGGTACATGAAGGAGTTTTTAGTCTGCAAATAACTAAATAAATACAGATACAGAAAGGCTAAGTGCCTTCTTCGATATGAAGAGGTAACAGAACTCCCACAGTCTTTCTGTTTCATGTTAACTTGCTTTGTGCTACAATGCTGGATTTTTTTGAAAGATAAACTTAGCATGGTGGTCAGCATGGCTTGAGAATGTATAACAGTCAAGGCTAAGCTAAGAATATGCAACACTAAACAAATAGGGATTTCTATTTTAAACAGCTTAAATTACTGATAACATTTAGAACCAAATATAATTTGCCTAGCCAACATTATATAATTATATCTACTGCCAAGTTTAATACCAACATGGGAAAATCCCTGAACATTTCTTAGAATAGATTAGCAGCAAAGAATCCTATTATATTCTTCAGCCCAAGTATTATTTTTCTGCCTTAAAATAAGGCATTGCTTTAGTGGCTGACTGGCTAAAGCATATGAGTCCTAATTGAAGGGAATTATTCATGCAGGGAATTTTCCATGTAAGGATATCCATGAGGATAATCTAATTTAATTCTTTCTAAATTCTTCCTGCTACAGAGTGATGACCTATGTTGTATTTATTTATTTAAAATATTAATTAGCCACTTTTCTACCTTATAGGAACACAGGGCTGCTTAAAACGTAAATAATAAACTACATAAAAAACACTAGTTAAAATCAATAATTTAGAACCGCTGGCAGCATAATGAATTAAACATGCTCATGAATGAAACTGTTTTCAGCTGCCTCCTAAAGGCTAAGAGTGGCAGCTGGCTCTGGCCGGCAATATAGCTGCAGCCTCTGAACACACTTCAAGGGTAGCCCCAATCAGAGCACATTACAGTCGACCTCAGTAGGACAAGGGTTTTTGTACCCTGCTTTTCATTCCCCCAAGGAGTCTCAAAGTGGCTTACAATCGACTACCCTTCCTTTCCCCATAACAGATAACCTGTGAGGTAGGTGTGGCTGAGAAAGCTTTGAGAGAACTGTGATTGGACCAAGGTCACCTATCTGGCTGCATGTGGAGGAGTGGGGAATCAAACCCAGTTCTCCAGATTAGAGGCCTCTATACCAAGCTGGTTCTTGACCACTGTGCCATGCCTCATGTATAAGATGTAATTCAGGCATGGGCCAGGTACAGCTGCTGTACCAGCCAAATTTGGGAAAAAGGATGTGCAACCACAGCAGCCACATGATTTTTTAAGGTAACCACTCTGTTAACCTGGAACTAGCCTTCAATATCAATAACAATAACAATAACTGATAACAATGATAATGATTTATTTGTACCCTACTCTTCTCTAATCAGCTGTCATGCCCTTGCAGCAGGAGACTGAGGCTTTGCCTAATGCAGAAGCAATGCTACCGCTGCCCTAGGAGCATGCGGCTGAAGAGGTGGGCAGAGTGGCGAGGTTCTGAGGGATGATCAGGGCAATCAAAGCCCTGACTGGGATGCACAGCCAGGTCACAGCTAGGCAGACACCTTGTCCTTCACACCGGCTTCCCCCCGTCAGCTGCAGTGGCCCACCCCAGCCCGGACAGCTTGCCATAATGCCAGAGACAACTCCGGTAGGGCTACTTGACAGCTTGCCACAGGAGCACCCGGCTCATGGTGCATTGTCAAGTCAGAGGGGACCCAGGTGAGGCCACTCCAAAAGAGATTGAGTCTCCAGGTATAGCTGCTCAACTCATGAATGAGGCTGCACTTAAGCAAAGCCAAAACAGCCCTTCACCTGTGTCTTAAGCCCTCCCATTGTTTCAGCTCTGGTCCCTGACCCATCCTCACTTCAGTGCTGCTCTGCCTGACTGACATCCTGTTTCACGACTTACAGCATCCTGGACGACTTACAGCTTCTGGTATTTGGACCTTATTTTGGCTTTGGACTCTGCTTCCCTGGTTCCTAACTTCAGCATGCTATTCGATCACTCTCTCAGCTTCCACTTGGACTCTGCTTCATCGGTTAGTACTAAGACCAAGACTGGACTGTGACTTTGATATTGGCTTGCAATTTGGGACTTGGCTTATGGGCTGAGGGTGTATCTATTGGGTGCAACTGGGTAGTTGGCTCAGGGGGGTTGACAGCAACTCAAAACAATTATATTATTATTATTATTATTATTATTATTATTATTATTATTATTATTATTATTATTATTATTATTATTATTATTATTTAGACTTGCTGGTATAAGGAAGGCCAGATCTTCCTTGCAGCCCAGGCTCATCCAATGACCTGGGGGAAGAACTCTATTCTACCGGCCCTGCGGAATGCTGTAAGCTCCTCCAGGAGCTCATTTCATCAGGTTGGGGCCTGATGAAAACATTGAAATATGTTAACATTAAAATATTGCCTCCTCCTAATAATTTGGACCTTTCCAAGGGTTGGTCAGAACATGGAGGGATTTTTATTGGTGGATGGGTCATCAGGAAGGGAGTTCAGCATCTATAATGTTCTTTCCTGGCCTTAGCTATAGGCCTGTGGAACAGATCCAACTCTCAGGCCCTCTAGAATTGTTTAAGATCCTGGAAGTCTCTCATTTCTTCAGGCAGAGAATTCTATCAGGCTGGGATCAGGGTCGAAGAAGCCCTGGACCTGGTTGAGACCAGTTTAGCCTCTCTGGGGTCGGGGGCCCAGAGAAGATTTTTATTGCTCAGTCTTAACACTCTTTGGGGGGAAATAGGGGAAAAGGTGGTACTATAGACATCAGGTTTCAAACTGTCCCAGACATTCCAGAGCAGTTGGAGTTTCTGAAGCAGCTTCAAGGGCAGTCTAATGTAGAGTGGGTTACAGAAGTCTAGTCTGGAGGTGACCATTGCGTGGATCACAGTGACTAAGTCAGGTGTTAGCAGGCAAGGTGCATGATGTTATTCCTGACAAAGATGGTAGAATGCCTGGCAGGTAACATTTGTGAGCTGGGCCTTCATAGACAGGGGAGCATCCAGGATTACACCCAGGCTTCTGACAATGGTTGAAGGTGTTAAATGGACACCCATCAAGTGCTGTGAGTTGTATGGCACTACCCCAGTGTGCCAACTCAGCCAAAGGCCCTCTGTCTTAGATGTATTTAACTTCAGCTGACTCTGCTTGAGCCAGTCCACCTCAGCCTTTAGACATATGGCAAGAGCATCTAGGGTAGTCAACAGATGGCCACCCACCAAAAGAAATAGCTGAGTGTCATGGGCATACTGATGGCAACCCAGGCCAAAATTCCAGACAAGCTGTGCAAGAGAGTGTAAATGTTAAATAACACCAGGAAGAGAATAGCTGGCGTGGGACCCCACATATAATGGTCTGCCATGGGGAGTTTTTCTCCCCTACTGCCCTCCTCTGTCCCCGACTTTGCAGACATTTTAGGACTGTGCCTTGGATCTCCATGTCAGCTAGATCAGTGGTCCGCAACCTTGTTGAGGCTGTGGACCAGCGGCGGCAGGGAGGGCCATTGCCCGGTCGCACATGCCGCGCATGCCATGCATGCGGGGAGTGCCATGCATGCACGTTTGTGGCCGCACATGACGCAAACACGCAAGCGCAGCACTCCTGCACATGTGCACATGCGCGGGAGTGCAGTGCATGCTCAATTGTGGCAGCGCATGTTGCAAACGCACATGTGCGGCCCGGCCACACATGCGCATTGAGAATGCGTGGCCCTGCTTCCCTCCCCCCCCACAAAAAGAAGCTTGCCAAGCCGCAAGCTAATCAGCCTGTTTTGCGGCCGATTTGCTTGCGGCCTGGGAAGTTTCTTACTGGGGGGCGGGGAGAGGGAGCCGTGGCCCGGTGCCAGGGTCTTCGCGGCCCGGTGCCAGGGCCTTCGCAGCCCAGCACCGGGCCACGGCCCGGTGGTTGGGGACCATCAAGCTAGATGGCTGACAGTGCCAAATGCTGCTGTCAAGCACAGTAGGAACAGCAACACCTACCCACCTAGGTCCAATTGACTCCAGAGATCATCCTTGAGGATGATAGTCACGTCAGAAGTTGAATCCAAATGGGTCAAGAAGCAATGTTTATTCCAGTAAACTCTGTAGCTGTCCTACAGCCATACACTCAGCCAACCTATCCAGTACAGTAGATAAAAAATTGAGTGATAGTAGGCAGGATCAGTTGGATTCAGCTCGGATTTTATTAGAAGTTGCCTTATCACTGCTTCCTTTAAAGTCTCTGGAAAAGTCTCTGAACTCAGGGACAGGTTAATAGCCTTTCAGAGTGGGACCTGACTCACCTCAAGCCATCACATTGCTCTTAGTCCCTGTACCGAGAGGCAGCCCAGTAGGATAAAGATGTCAGAAGACTGCTGAGAGATCTCACAGAACGAGCATGGCCATACTCTCCCTGTCTAGTTCTTGATAGAGATCATCAGCTAAGGGGACCAATAGAAGTCTCTGTTCCAAAAAATGACCCAAAGTTAAACTGAAATAGGTCCATAAATTCAGCCTCTTGAGCAATGAGGGATGGAGCCCTGGGGATGGAGATGCTCAAAACTGCTTTTCCATTCATCCCTGTAATAGTTTCCACCTTTGATATAGTTCAGATAGAGTCTCATCATTTGTTTTTTGGATACATCTTGAACCTACATTGCCATGTTTTTAGGTTGTTGTTTTTTTTTTGTAGTAATTATGCTCTGTGGGTTATGTGACTGCTTGGGATCAGACAAGTACCATAAATCATGGCTATATGTAATCAAGAAATAATATTAATCTGGAACACATCTTCTGGCATGCTTGGTGAAATGGCAGTAGTCTGTAAGTCCTGCCCATTGAGCATGCCAGAAGACGCTGAGTGTCTGCTACTACGGAGGCAGCCAGAGGTGGTGGTGGTGGCTGAGAAGGCTAGCCCAGCCATGGGGGCACCATCTGGGCCCATTATGCATGGCCGCCGAAACGGCAATTTTGGGTCACATGGAAAATGCGGAGGGGGAAGACGCGAAGCACACTGGTTATGCATGGGATGGGGCGCAACGGCAGCAAAACCCAGAGTAACCGATTACGCACGCGGCGATCCTGGCGCCGCTTCTGGTTGTGCCCCGGTCACCCAGAAGCTGCGCTTTCTTCCGTGTTTCGCTAACGCGGCTTTTTCGATGGCATGCACCGAAGCTGCGGCCGGTTGCAGCCGGCACCGTTATCTGTGATTTTAGTCGCCGCCATTCCACCCCGAATGTGTGTTATTCCCCCCATGTATAATGGGTCATACTGAGTCAGGGCCACCATGGCAGAAGAGATGGCTAGCCAAGCCATGGAGCTGGTGCCCATAGAGGCTGGGGCAGCCACTACATTGGAGCAGGCCACCTCAGCCACAGCATCATGGGACCCCCTAAGTAGCCCCGCAGCTGCTAGCCACAGGTTGCCCAGCTGAGATGCTGGAGGACTGTTGAACACAGTGGCCCTCCTGCTGCAAAAGGTGAGGTGGGGAAAGGGAATGGAGAGATGTATTTGTGAATGGATCCTCCATGTTTTGAAGAGTTATTTAGATTAGAGCCACAGTATATGGAGAGGAGTAGTGGTATAACTATTTGCCACGTGCAGACCTATTAGCCCTACTCAATCCCAGGAAATATGTATGCGTCATATGTATGGGTTTTTTCTTACAGACGGAAAAAGCAGTTCTTGGGTTAGGAGGGGCAAATGATGTGGTATAAAATGTTAGCCCTATGTACCGCTGCTGTAATCTCAATCAGAGCTCTATAGCTTATTTCCTCTTTTTAAAATGACAACTCCATTCAAGGACCCATTATTATGTCAAATTTGATCTTCCGTGATGTCTGAATATGTATCTTCATGTATGTGTGTAGGCGTAGGGTTTTAAAAGATTCTGTTGAAAAAATGAATCCCGTTTTAGACTGAAATATATGGTCACCATATTATTCTTTTAAAATTTGACATATAGCTAACAGAAGACTGTCAAATTATAATTGCATATTGAAGGGTGGTAACACACCATAATATCTATGCTGAACTGATAATAACAGTTTATAAAAGTAAGGCACAACAGAGAAAAGTTAGAAGAAGCTGACATGATTAATCTGTCAAAGAGCCAGACGAATAATGGCAAATATGAAGAATCAGTTCTCATTAGTCAATGAATAAAGTATAATGGTTTTAAAATTACTGCAAGAAATGTGTCAATGATTTGGAAAAAATGTAACTAGGAAAATAAAGCAATGAAAGTTGTCGAAGAATACTAAAGACTTTTTTGCAGAAATCTCTAAGACTTGAATTGATTGAAGCAAGATAAACTGCATAAAAGTCCTAGTTTTTAAAATACTTTGACAACAAAATCTGTTACAAGATGATAATTATTAATTTTGTTTGAAAATGCACATGAACAGATCAGTCAAAAGAAAATAAATAGAATTGGAATGAGTGATACAGGGGGAACCTCTACTGCATTATTTACATCTATATCTTGAATAGGGATATTGAAATAGCTAGAAAATAACTTGACTCATATATATATATATATATATATATATATATATATATATATATATATATATATATATATATATATATATATATATATATATATATATATATATATATATATATATATATATATATATATATATATATATATATATATATATATATATATTCCAATCAATATTGGTTCATGCTATACATTAGAAATCAGTAAATTTAACTTTTTGCATATTTATCAAACAGAGGTTGCAATATTTAGATCACATTTTTTATTTTTATTAATATTCATGAATTTTATTAATATTTATGTACTTTAACAGTCTCATCTAAACAGTTCAGGTAAATGAGTTATCAATAGGATCAGCAAGAGAAAAATAAAATGAGGAATGTCTGGGAAGAGCACAGATGGGAGATTTTGCTACCATTTGACCGAAGACATTTGAATTCTAAAACAAAATATGACACTGGGAAGTTAGAATTCTCCAGTTAACAGAAGCATTTCCTATAGCTTTAAGAAATGAGTGTACACTGAAATCTCACAAGACTATATTTTCAAATCTTACTGGTCAATTTGGGGGTAGGGTTGTCAACCCTGACTAGTAAAATTACTGTAGATTTAGAAGCAGTATCTGAGAATGATGAAATTTCTGGAAAGATTGGGGAGGGGGAGGACTTAGTAAGTTCTGATGCCATACAGTGTACCTACTGAAGTGACCATTTTATCCAGGAGAACTGATTCCTGTACTCTGGAAAACAGCTGTAATTCTGGGTGAACTCCAGTCCACCTTGAGACTGATAATTCTATTTTGGGGGTTCTAGGCAAACATGACAATATCATCTATCATTTCAAGTCTTGTTTTTTGTTTGGGGAATAGTTAAGATGATGATATATCTGACACATGTCTAGTTACAGGTGCGCAACCAGACTAGCAGTCGGATGTCCATCAAAGTATAAATTTATTTATTTACGGTAACTCAGAGTAACTCATCTTAAAAAGGGCTAATGTTCTCTGTTCTTTGAAAGATTGCTGCAAGAAGGACCTTCTGATTACTGCTTTTGCTAGCAGGAAGGACAGCGGGGAGAGTTCAACTTTTTTCCCTGTAGCTCCACATGAACTTCCTAGGGTGTAGTTTCCAGGTAGCTCAGATGCTATGTATCAACATCATTTCATTCCATGGAACCCCAGAACGCATGCTGAATGAGGAACTACCGTATTTGCCGGCGTATAAGGCGACTGGGCGTATAAGACGACCCCCCAACATTTCAACTCAAAATATTGAATGAGCCCAGTGGGGGGGGAGCCGCTCGCCGCCCGCCGCCCGCCGCCCGCCGCCCGCCGCGCTGCTCACCCAGTGGGGGGGAGCCGCTCGCCGCCGCTCGCCGCTCGCCGCCCGCCGCTCGCCGCCGCCCGCCAGCGCTGCTCACCCAGTGGGGGGGAGCCGCTCGCCGCCGCTCGCCGCCGCTTGCTGCTCGCCTGAAGTGCACCCGGCGTATAAGACGGCCCCCCCACTTGGAGGCATGTTTTTCAGAGGAAAAAAGCCGTCTTATACGCCGGCAAATACGGTAGTTATTCGAGTGATCAATGACTTCAGTCTGAAGTCCAGTGCTCAGTCACTTTTGCTCTTGGATCTATATGAGCCTCTGCAGCAAACTCTTCTCAGATCCCCAGATAAAAATGTAGCTTTTGAACAGTCACCATGAACTTTAGTTTGGAAGACAGCAGAATAATTTATAGTTTAAAAAGTGGAGCTTATAACTGAGGAATTATTCTTGTGGTTTATGACACTTTTGCTGCTTGATGGCAGTAGTCAGGGAAGTAGTCAGGGAAGAAGACAAGCAGCCAAACTGCTTCCTGGGCACAGCTTCAATCCTCACTGGCCTTTTGGAGAAGCTGAGGGGGATGAAGAGGGAAGCCTGGATGTTGAAAAGGACTTATTCTACTTGCCTTGGCTAAGAGGAAGCAGTCGCCTTTTGCTTTGGGCGATTCTGATGGGGAAGCCAAGCTTTAAGGGATTCCAAGATCCTGCCTCCATTTTCCATCTGAGCGGTAGGCTTCAGGGCTGCCAGCAGAACAATGGCAGCCAAGTAAGTTTGGGCCTTCTTTCCCTTTGAAAGTTTCAAGACTAGGTCTATCAGACTCTCAGCTGTTTGTTGGTTCACCTGTTTGTTGGCATCTGGTCTCTTGACATTGAAAAAATGCTCTTATTTTCTATGATGTTTTATTTTCTATAAAATTTCAAGGGATCAGGTACCCGAGCAGCTGTTTGTTTGGTCAGCTTCTTTTTTCTCCTGCCCTTTCCCTGGCCTCTCTGAAACATGAAACACCACAAATTCTGACTATTTCAGTACACCCAAATTTGGGGGGGGGGATTTTAAAGTCATTTCAGACCCCAAATAGTGAATTTCGGGTATACTTTCAGCTTGGGAATATCCACTGCACACTGCTGGTAGCAGCCAATTCATGATGCCACAGGAATTGCTATTGGATAATTTGTATAACTCAGTTGGGCCTGGCAGCACCCACTAAACAAAGGTGCTGACAATATTGTTGACAATATTTGGTCAACAATAAAGCCACTCAAGAATTGAGGAGCCCCTTGAGGGGCTAACACTACCTCTTGAAGGTGTAGGTTCATAGTTTGGGTATGTGGCAGGCTCTCATGTCTCCTTTGTGGCATGCAGCATTTTTTGTTAGCTTTGGTTAACGTGCCATTTATGGCCCATTCTTGAAAAGGAAGATTTGGCCATGGTGTTCTACGTGGCCTTCAAAAAGTGTTCAGAAATGTAAACTGGTCCAGAACATGGAATACGTATTATGGTTGGGGCTGAATACAGCGATCATATCATCCCTATGCTTAAAATATTTCCTTGGCTGTCCATGTGTTTCTGGGCACAATTCAAAATGCTGGTTCTTAACTATAAGGTCCTAAAGGGTACTCAGAGGATGGCTTCTTCCTGTATTGTTAATATCTGAAACACTCTTTTCTGTGTCCTAACCTGCAGAGGTCATCAGAGACTGGGCTGTTTCTGGGAGGATGTTGCCAATCAGAAAGGGGAAAAGTAATAATAAGTTGATCAAATAAATGAATATCCTAAGCAGCATAATGAACTTCATAGGAATGAGGGACTAAGAGATGAGAGAAGAACACAACACTAAACTAAGGCAAGAGGCACCTACTATAAGTTCTTTGATTATATGTGGACAAAATGAACAATGAAGATAAAATACGATGGAATTTTGCAAGTTAAACTGTTGACAACTTAATGTCATGTTCATCTAGTTCAAGTCATACATCATGAGAATTGCTAAATACTTCTCAGTATTCACCAAGCAGCTTATCTACAGCAAGGTCATATGCAAGCATTAAATCATCAAGGCAAGATGCACGAGCATGTTAGTTATATGGTGCGTCACTTAATATTTATAGCAGCAGTGATGCTCTACTTTTATGATCCAGAATATTCTATCATTTAGGCTGTTAGTCCAATGCTGTGATCACATCAATCAGGATATAGTTTAGATGGAAGACTGTGCATTCAAGAGATCATCACGACTCATAAGATATTTCCTAGTTTGATTAGTAATAAAAATCAATATGCTAACAATTATGAAGGAATTATTTCTATTTTGATAGTTAGTTTTCAGGGTATAAATATATTTTGTTATTTGCCAGTTCTCTTTTTTGCTGATGAGGTATGATAGTCCCTTGAAACATAGATGTGGCTGAGAAATTGTGATTAGATGTGTTGATTTCATGGAGTTCCATGATCCAGTGGAAGAAATGTAAGGCAACTGTAATATTTGCTAAAATGTCATTCCTCAGGTAGGCAGCTTAACCCACATATTTAAGTGGCGCAATAACATGGATTTCAACCAATTGCACTTGAACAGGGCTATGAAGGAATTATTTTGTGTCCTGACTGGCAGGCAAGATTGGCAGGCTTTCTGGCCTTTCCTGGAAGTTCCAAAAAGCCAAGGACTTTTGGATAATAATAACTAAATACATTTGTCTATTGCTTGTTTCCAATAGGTTCAAAATGGAAATGTGTCTGGGATAATTATCTTATGAAGAGTGAGCGATAGCTAGGTATTCACATTGTGCCTGCATTGTAGCGGCACAGTACAGCCAACAGAGTTGTATATATTATTTATTTATTATTATTGGATTTATTATATATAGAGGACCTCACACTTCCTTTACTGTAAGATAATTCAGTTGCTCAGAAGTGAACACAGGCATTTCAGTAGGCAGTTCATGCCTGTTTTCCTGGTATTTCAATACAAATCATAGATGCTAGTTTTCATAGATACAAGTACTGTGGCATACTTTATCCAGTTTGCTGGTGTCTGTCTGTTAGTTTCTTATCCACTGCAATAATTTGTTGTCACTCCATTGTAATGCCAAAAGGAAGGAGGTGAGCAAACATTTATCTGTGTGACCATGATAGAATTCCTACATCCTATTTAAGCATGGTGACAGCTGAGCCATTGGATCACCAAGAGTTGGAACTGACTGAATGGCTAACATCATCACCATCTAAGCATGAGTTGGAATAATGTGAAAAAATTGATAACTAAGGGTTGGTCTACCAACAAGGATATGGAGAAAGAGCCGGACACAGATAGGCTATGTTCAAGCCAAGGTGGCAAGCAGGACACATATGAAGACCAGAAGTCAAGTAAGAAAAGTGATGAAGACTGAGTTCTATCACCTCAATATGGCTTCCATGTTGACCTGTGCGACACAGTATATCCAAGGATTATACTGAAAGAGGAAATCTGTAATCTATTAAAGTAGTTATAGGGCATCATATTTTACTGGCCTTCTTGTAATCCTGATTTATCAGGATGCATCTCTGGGCCCAGTTTCAATGATAGCAGTATATGTTTTCATTAAATGGCATACCTGCAGTAAACACATTTTTTTAAAAATCATACTAATGCTTGATAAACTGTCATTTATAGTAGTTCTGTCTGGCTAGCTGAGGCTTATTTGTGCTTTTCCCTGTTTTAACTCTAAACATAATCACCTCACGTTTAATCTAATAAAAAGCAGAAATCAGAGTCTGAAGTTACAGTGCTAGTGAAAAGCTCTGCTGGATGTTCAGCAGCAGTTAATCCAATTACTCACTCTCCATGGTAAACAACGACATCAGTCTCCTAGCATGTAAGTAGGGGGGGGGAAACCAAAACCACATCCTGAGTTCACCACTGAGGAATTTGACATACCCAGTTAAAATTAAATTATTTTCTTTTGGTGACAGCTCAGGAGTAGCAAAAAGCAATTAGAATTGATCACAGAGGTCAATTCAAAATTATACATGAAATAAATGCAGAATGGGTAGAGCTGAAACACTTAACACGTCCTTTATATAGTTCTTCAAAGGATCTAAAATTGCAATAAGATAATGTCCCATAACATTTAATCAATGTACGCATTTCATTTCAACATCTTCAAATGATGAAATTGAAACTTGGCATATATACATTTTAGCTATTTTCACAAAGAAGTGGTATCACTTTTTTTCAAGACCTTGGCACTGACTTTTTTGTGACAGGAATTTTCAGATCTTAATACCTCTGCAGAAATATTGTGCACCTTTCCCCCCCTGATGCTGGAGAGTCCTTGCCCACTGGAACGAAGACCCATTCTATTAAGGGTCAATATATGTTTTAAAAGATTTGTGAGCACAGATTGCTCTCTCATAAGAGCCCTGCTGAGGCAGAGCAAAGGTCCATATAGTCCAGCATCCTTAAGGTGACCAGATGGTGGCATATGTAAAGCAGAACACTGGGGGCGGGGGCTCAGTGGGAGCAGGGGTGGGGGCAGCCTCCCTCTGACTGGGTTCACCATCGCCTCCCAAGCGCCTCTCCTGCGAGCCCGACTTGTGCACCTGCTCGGCCTCCGTTGGCGCAGGTCAGGTGGGGGCCAAGGGCAGGCCTCTGCCTGGCACACCTGCGCAGGCCAGCCACAGGGCCAGCCAGAGCAGAGCACCACTGCTGGCCATCCTGCTGGCCCAGGGGGCAGGGAGGGAGGCAGGGAGAGGGACCCATGGTGCTGCAATAGGAGGTGGAAGGGACTTTAAAGGATTCAGATGGGATACAGGACAATGTCTGGAAGGCGTGAGTGTCTTGTGGAAGTTGGGACAGATGGGCAGCTTAAGCATCTTGTCTCTTATAGTGGCTAACCAGTTCCTCTGGGAGGCCAACAGCAGAGCAAAAGGCTGAGACATTCCTTTTTTGTTGCCTCCTGTCTTTGGAGTTCAGCCCCTTCACACTTAAGAGGCTTCTGTATTGATACAAAATTCCCATGCATCCACCATCTGTGCAGAAAGATCCTCAGTACCAAACTATCTTTGTACTCCTAAAAAACTCAATTCTCCCACCCATCCATGTTGACTGTCTGTGTACCCCTTTTGATCAGTGGGAGAAGAACATTGTCACCGGAAATTAGACAGCATAAAGGAAGCACATTAGGGTAGGCTTTCTCAACAGGCTTCTCCAATTGGGTGGGAGTTAATTTTTTGTAATCTTTTATTCCCCCCCCCAAAAAAAAATTAGGTGGTATGACCATAGTTACGTGACCATAGTTACGTGGCCTCCCATTTCCAATGATGGGCCTGAAGTGGGTGGAAAGGGGAGATACCCTAGTCATAAAAATCCTTGTTAACCGAGGCTTGTCACATATGGAAGTTCAGAGGTAAATATTCTCATTTCAAATTAACTGCATTTAGGGTTGTGGGAGTGGGTAATGGAGTGGTGGATGTCTGCCCCAGCCCAGTTTGCAGACCAGCAGAGTAGGCTACTAGGTCATTTCTGGTGTTTGAGAGGTGGGGAGTGATGAAGCATGATGTCACATCCAGTGGCAATATCACAGTGGGTGATGTCACTTCTGGTGACAAGTGACGTCCTCTAGCATAGCAGGGAGGGGTGGCCTGCTGACATCACTTCTCGGGTTTCTTGAAACCTGAAGAATGTTTCAGGGGTTTCTCAATGGTAAAAAGGTTGAGAAAAGCTGAGTTAGGGAGTAAGCCTCTCTGTTATAAAGACTGTGTCTATTCACAGAAACAGATTAATGTTTGCTCACCAGATGTTTTACATGTAATAGCTTCATTTCTAGGGACTATTTGCATTGGAAATGACTTTTTCTCATGTTACATGCCACATCAACCATTTTTGCAAAAAGGTAAAAACAAGCGTAATAGGGGGAAAAAGGATTTTTAAAAGATCTTCAGTCTAAAAGCAGCTTTTAACACATTTCTTTTGGTCCAGTATTACTGAACAAGAGAAAGGGAATTCCTAGGAAAGTAGCCTATAACTCCCCCCCCCCCCATTTCTCAAACTGCAAAACAGACTGCTCTAAAGAGAAACAGGGCCTCTGAAAGAATGGATACAATTCTTATTTACTTTTCCAAAACTAGTTAGATAACCCTTGATTAGACCTATCTTTTCCTAGTCTTTATGATACTTGTTGGGTTGCCAACAGGACAATTCCAGAGCCACCAAGAGCCAGCTTGGTGCAGTTTGGAGCAGTGGTTTCTAATCTAGTGAGATTCCCCACTCCTCCCCATGCAGCCAGCTGGGTGACCTTGGGCTAGTCACAGTTCTGTTAGAACTATTCTCACAGAGCAGTCCTGTCAGAGCTATCTCAGCTTTCACTACCTCACAGGATTTCTGTTGTGGAGAGAGGAAGGGAAGGTGATGGTAAGCCTCTTCAAGTCTTTATTATTACAGTACTAGACCAGTAGTCAAATTACAAGGTAAATAAAAACATCTGGCATTAACAAGATAAAAGAATAATTGATAACTTAAATATTATAAAAGATTAAAAAAACCCAAGACTTATCTAAGGGGGCCATTGCTGCTGCGGGGGAGGAACGCCGACAGGGACCTGGCTGGTTGGAGAGATTGCCCAGCCCTGGCATCCTCTGAGCAGTGTGTGTGTTGGCATGGCAACAGGGGGTGTGGCCGAACTGGGCGTCAGTTAAACGGATGGCCTGATATTCTTTGGCCTCTTTCCCCCCTTCAGGGCACCCAAAGACGCAAAGCCCACCCTTCCTCCCTGTTTATGAATTGTTTGACTTTTTGTTAGATGTTGGGATATATTATTGATTAATTGTCACAGCCTGCGGAAGTGGAGCATGGGAAGGATCAATTTTGGGGAGGCCAAGCTTGCGCGTTGTCCTCCCCTAGATTTGAGGGGCCCTTTAAAGGGCTGTGTGGATGCAGAGCCTGATTGAAGGCTAGCATTTCCGGGGGGCAGGAGAACCCAACAGAGGCTGGTGCCCAGAGGGGTCACTCCATGGTGCCTCCCCCCCGTTTCAGCCTGCCGTTATGTCCGGGTTTTGGGGCTGGATAGCCAAGGCAACCCGTTGAGGGGCAGGCTGTGGTGGGCTTCCTTGTGGTAGGGTAACCACAAGATGGCATGATTCTCTTCCCATGCTTGCCACACTCAATGTTGAATAAAGGCTGTGGCCAAATATTTTATGCCAAATTATGGTTGTCAGTGTCCTCATTAGGCGGTCAATATCCCCCTGCAAGGCAAAAACATTCCAGCTATAAGAATCATTCTGGTTTAAAATCTCTTTGAGACTCCTTTGTGTAGTGGAAAGTGGGATATAAAAACAACTCTTCTTCCTCTTCTTTTTCATTCCATTAGGCATCCATTCTCTGGGGAATATCAACGCTCACTGTAACAAGCCCTTTTCTTTATCAGAATCTTCCTTCAGAGCAGAGTTAATAACACTAACGGAGGAGTCAGTCATCCTTTTGTGCCCTTTAACCAAATTGTCATCCTCTCAGCGTGGTTATAGTGACATAGGATGTTTACTGGGATATCACTCTCAAACTTTTAGTTTTGAAATGACTCATTTACATTTACAAGCTATATATATATGGCTAGTTAGGAAATACCAAGGTGGGAACTGAAATCATGGTTTGAAGTTGGTTTATTAAGTACACCTATTTTAAACTTTTTTCTTTGCTGCATGAATGCAAACTTCCTGGCTTAACTTTGGCTTGTTTCCTATAATGCATACTGGGATACTCTCCGAACCCAGGGGCAAATTCCTTGCCAAGATATTACCAAACTCACACCCTATTTCTGATTTTAACAAAGTCACCTATCTGTTATCAGATGTTGACTCCTATATCTCATATAGGGTGGCACTTTTTGCTCTGGCTGCCAGGAAGATCCGAGCTAATGCATTTTTACAGGAGCCTCCACCTTGATACACCATTTTATCCCTTTTATTGTACTTTAGTAGTCCATGTTTATAATTTTATGTACACAATATTGGAGAAATATTGTTTTATTTATTTATATTTGTGCCATTGGGGAAGGCACTGGCAAACCACCCCGTATTGAGTCTGCCATGAAAATGCTGGAGGGCGTCACCCCAAGGGTCAGACATGACCCGGTGCTTGCACAGGGGATACCTTTACCTTTACCTTTACCTTTATTTGTGCCATATTGTTTTAATTGTGTTTTGTAACGGCCTTTGGCTACATACAATAAATGTTATCGCATCGTATTGTACTGGGATACTGACTCACTGCAGTGGATAAAAGATGAAGAATAAAAGTGATAAAACCAGCATTTGTTGACACAATCCAGGATTAGAATGATAATCTGTGAACTGAATCCTGGTTTCACACATTCAGAGTTAAAATAAATCATGGTCTCACATTATGTGTCAACTGACCTTTTGTGTTATGAGGGCAGCAACAGGATTAATCCAGGATTCATATGTCACATAAAACTAGCTGTAGATTCACAGTGTAGTCAAGCAAAGAAACTCTTCAAGTATGCACTACAGTCCCAAGTTAAGTTTATCACAGTCTAAGTGATTGACTTAGAGGTTAACTCAGGAAGGCTATTCAATAATGCTAGGAAGCTGAAGCTTTTAGAAGGTCAACAGTGTTACGGAATGGGTTTACCAAAAGGGGGTCCTGAGTGCTTTGAATTTGTTTGTCTTCTAGTCATGTCAAAAAGAGAGAGAATTCTACCGAGAGTATCTCTGTCTCAGTATTGATTTAACCAGCAGCTGAAGGGGAAAGGCACTGAGAATTTCTAATTTAACAGGAGGTTTGGCTGAGAAGAAAGACAAATAATCCAAACGGACGGTTGCTAGAGAAATTATAGATTGTAGGGCATGAAGAAATCATAAGAACAAAAAAGGACAAGTCTGAATTACAGTCTTTCAGAAGTTTTAAATAATCCAAAAATTGATGGTGCAGCAGGGGGAAGAGTTTCAGGCTCTGCTATTCATGCACAGTTGAAAGGAAAAAACAGAGTGAGGACAGTATTGGGTGGGAGAAGAGATTAAAGTTAAAAAACCTCAATAGAATGCTGCATCAGCACTGTTAGGGGCACAAACAACAGTTCTCCAGCACAAATCCCATGGAGATAAATGAGAACTGCCCTGATATCCTTTGCACATTAATTTATTGTGTTCTTTACATTTTACATGCAATCAATCTCTATTAAAGTCTATGGCAAAGCTCTCATTGGTTGTATTTTAGATGTTTTTTCCTTCTTCACCACTCTTAATAATTAAGATGCCTTTACTGTTATGTAATTTATTGTGTGGACAGCAAGAGCTGGGTCCAGAGCTCTTTGACTAGAGTCTCAGTAGGGCCCCTCAACAGGGCTGTGATTCTAGGCTCTGCATAATTACAAAGAGGGCACTGGTATTTTACAACAACACCAAATAAGATGAAATAAATACAGCAAAGCATTTGCAAATTAAAACTTCTTGAAATATTATGATTACTAGCAGTAGAGCCCGCTGTCAAAAAAATACAGCGGGCCCTAGGGGAGGGTTTTCTTCCCCTCACGCTCATGTAGCAAAATGTTCCCCAGGCCCCAGGGCTTGGGGAGCATTTTAAAGGCGAGGGGGGGCTTTAAGACGATGGCCAAGCCCCGGGGAAGGCGCTCCGCGGCTCCTGGAGCCGCGGAGCGCCTTCCCCGGGGCTTGCCCAGCGTTTTTAAGGCAGCGACGGGGCTTTAAGACGCTGGGCAAGCCGCGGGGAAGACGCTCCGCGGCTCCAGGAGCCGCGGAGCGCCTTCCCCGGGGCTTGCCCAGCGTTTTTAAGGCGGGGGGGGGCTTTAAGACGCTGGGCAAGCCCCGGGGAAGGTGCTCCGCGGCTCCTGGAGCCGCGGAGCGCCTTTCCCGAGGCTTGCCCAGCGTTTTAAAGGCGAGCCGTTTTCGGGGCAGGGGCCAGGGAGCCTACCTTCGCTCTCGGCGGCCAGCAAAGTAATGGCCGCCGGAGCGAAGGGAAGCTCTGGTGGGGGGGGCGGGTTGGGAGGCGCTTCGCGCCTCCCAATTGGTTTGTGGCTGGGCAAGCAGCCAAACAGCAGCCGCGCTGCGCACGTCTGCTGATTGGCAGCTTGGGGGTGGACTGACCAGCAGAGGGCCCAATCGGGAGGCGCTTTGCGCCTCCCGATTGGGCCCTCTGCTTGTCAGTCAAGGGGAAGGGGCCTATCGGCACCCTTCCTCATCCCGGACAGGGCCTGCCCTCGGGGCCCTTACTGTTTTATTTCTTCCGCTCCGCCAGGAGCGGTTAAAGATATTTGGGTTCAGTGCAATTTTTATGTAGTTGTATCTCAATGGGACACTTTTACCCAATTATTGTTGCCTAGATTCCCAGAGCTCTTGCTGCAGTGCCCAATTCCTCCCACTTTACCTAACATGTTCTCTCTTATACCCATTATTTTATCAGATTTAATTATCACAATATTCTAAGAATCATACAGCTTATCCCATCAAACCAGTTAAATTATACAGATTTGGATCCAAAATTAAATTCCAGCATAATGACACAAACACAATTGAAATGGCATTTTGGTGGCTGTCTGAAAACTTTGATTTTGGCCAGTTTCGCCTTACCATCACTCCTCAAGTTGTTCATGAGTACCCATAATCCCAAGAAGCAGAATTTGGGTGGCCAATTGACCCAGTAGAGTAAGAGGGCAGGAAAGGTCTGTTTTGTTCACCCTGCTTCACTCATAGTAGTTTGGATCTAATTAATTTATCTCATACATTTAAAAATAGTAAGAAACATATTTGGTCTTAATTTAACATTTCATATTATTCTTGTTTATTATGTACATTGATTAAAATAATTTCAAACCTAGCTCACAACTTTGAGGGAGATTTGTGATTCCTTTCTTTTTATATATGGTTTTTAAGGGCTAAGCGTCATGCTGGTGGTTTACAAAACCTGATTTTGTCCTAAATTATGTGTTTCTTAACATTTTGGTACATTAAAATTGTCCTTACTATAGATGCAAAATATATTTCATCTTTCTTTTTAGTAACACATTTCCCCATATAGATTTCTGAGAGTCTTTTGGATTTGATTTTGATTTATGATGAGTTTCTATTCACAGTGGTCTAGTTACTGGTTTTGTTGATAGTAAAGTTTACTGTTAGTATTAAGAGCATTTCCCCTGGGTTCTCTGATGAAGTTTTCTTTCTTACCCAATATATTAATTTTTCATGTTTCCTCTGTTCTGTTGTTATACACAGCAGTGAAGCCTATTTACTACCATCTCAGACTGGAAGACACTAATCTACTGTTCCGTAATGAACTATTCCGGTTTTCACTAAAGCTAAATGATCTCTTTATAAAGGAAGCTCATTTAAATGAGTTTAATAAGTAGTAACTTTCACATGATTGTCTCTTAGAGTGCATTTCTTTTAAATGAACAACATGAAACTGGTTTTATCCAAAATATGCAGTAGTATACAGTGTATCAAGAACCTCTTGTGGCACAGAGTGGTAAGGCAGCAGTCATGCAGTCTGAAAGCTCTGCCCATGAGGCTGGGAGTTCAGTCCCAGCAGCCGACTCAAGGTTGACTCAGCCTTCCATCCTTCTGAGGTTGGTAAAATGAGTACCCAGCTTGCTGGGGGGTAAACGGTAATGACTGGGGAAGACACTGGCAAACCACCCTGTATTGAGTCTGCCATGAAAACACTAGAGGGCGTCACCCCAAGGGTCAGACATGACTCAGTGCTTGCACAGGGGATACCTTTACCTTTACCTTTACATACAGTGTATCAGCCACTATTTGCTTTAGTGGTAACAACATGTCCATGGTGGCTTGATTCAGACAGGGTCATTCATCATGGTGGTGTGCCTGTGCTGGGCTGTCACTGGTGCAATGCTAGGGAAATTTACGCTTCATAGCTTTCTTTGTCCCTATGGGGGATGCATTTCGGTGGGACACCTGGTCCCCCCCCCCAAGTAACACAGTGGCCGTTGATAGGTTCCTCTGCATGGGGGGGGGGAGTGTTTTTTTTTCAGTGGGCTAAGGGAACACAGATTCTTCCACGTTCCCTTAGCTCGGGGCAACTGAGGGCCCAAAACATGGGAGGACTGGCTGGGGGCCTGCACAACAGCTGCATCATGTAAAAGCAGGGATTAGCCACACTTCCATAAGAGGATCCTCTTGGCCTTTTCCGCCTGTGCAAAATCGGCCACAGTGTGTTTATCCAAATTCAGGTTCATCTGATGTCATTAATGAGGTATATCAAACTAGGATCTGAGACCATGTTTTGATGTCAGATTTCTAAGGATTTCCTAGTCTTGCAGTTCTATCTTAGACTTTTTTATTTCAGAGATGGAAGATCAAAAATCATTTGGAGATGGGATCAAGCCAGAAATTCTCTCAAGCCCTGATTTCCAGGCACCGTATTGACATGCAAGCCAGATGACAACTAGAGACAGCTTTCTCAGGAGTGGCACCTCCTTTTTGGAATGCCTTTTCCCACTAAGGCTTGACTGGTGCGTATGTTCCTTTATTTTATTTTATGTGCCAGATCAGATCATTTCCACAGCTTTTAATTAAGGGGCAAATAATCTTTTAATAGGCTATTAGTTTGAAAATGTTAAACTCGTTTTAAGCTGCTTGTTTTTTTTTAATTCTCTGGCTGGAATTTTTTCAAGACTGGTTTTTAATGTGTATCTTTTAGTAGCTGTGTTTTTAGATGCTCTTTTATACGCTGCCTCAGGCTGGTTCCCCAGAAGGACAGCATAAAAATTCTTCAAATAAACAAGCTATGTTTTATGCCAAATTTGAAAACAGAAATAGAGGGGGTGATAAAATACAGCACTCTTTTCAAGCAGGCTTAGTAGTAGAATTTGTAGTAGTTGTGAATGGGAAGGAAAATTCTGGTATTTTGCAGAATATTCAGTAGTACAATAAACAATTCTAGTTTAATTTTCAAGAATTTAGTTCAATTTTCAAGAATCTAGTTTAATCTGTGATGGTGAAAATGGTTTCATAGGACAATATTTATTTTGTTAAAGATCCTGAAGTCTTATTTGCCATTCCAACTTAAAACTGCTCAGGTATAATTTCATATCTGCAGAGAACTTTATAAACTGTAGTTCTACGGAAGATGTGGAGATGGACAAACAAAATTCTAAACACTCTGATCAAATGAGATTTGTTAGGAAACATTATGACAGGGTTTCTCAGTTGCCCAAAGTGTTGGACTGTAGCATGGAGTTCATGCTTCCCCTCCCAGAGGTTTATTGCAAAACCCCAAGGCCCATCTAGCAGAGCATGTACAAAGATGATTCTGCTCTAAAACTGGACCAAACAATATTAATGGCCACCTTGATTAAAATTTTGGCATGCACTTTTGGGGCTGGGTTCATGAATTAAACCAATATCCTTTCTGGAATGTGAGAATAAATCTGTGTGATAGCCTTTAGACTGCACAGTATCCCAGGTAGAGTAAAGAGGGAAGTATTGTTTAGAGGCAATGTTTCTGCATAAGTAAAGATCACCTGGTTTTAAATTTAGGCAGATAGGCTTTGCTAGAAATAATCATTCTGTTTCCTTTGAATAATGGTTAAGCAAGTTTACTTACCTAGATTATTACTAATGATGATTAGAAGAACAATTCTTGTAGAGCTGGCAGGCTCTTTTCTTTTTGGTTTCAAGTGGCTAAGTTGTAATAACAAATATAGAATCAATCTCACATTTTGATGAGAACACACTTCTTTTGTTACTGTAACTCACTGAGACATTCACTCTCTCAGACATACAAGCACCGAGGAGAGACACTGGCTGTCTGAGAGATCCAGTTAACTGACAAACTGAGAGAAACAGACAAAATCATAACAGTTAGAAATTCTCCCATCATACACTGCTCCTCTTTCCAATATGAAGAGAGCTTTAACTGGGGATCACAATTTATTGTAGGCTGCGTAAACATCCATATAAATTTAATATACGGTGACAAAAGAAAGATAGCACTGTGGATGTAACTATTTCTTTCTGCAGTTTTCTTTCTGCAGAAATACATGAATTGTGCTTTATAGTTCTACTCACTATTTAGATAAGGCATTTTGGTTTTGCTGCCACCTACAGCATAACATAGTTGAGTTGATAGATTCAGGTGGGTAGCTGTGTTGGTCCAAAGCAGCAGAACAAATCCAGTGTGCCCTTTAAGACCAACACAGTTCAATTTAAATTATATGCTTCCATGTGCATGCACATTTCTTCAGATAGTGACACAGAATTTCCTCAACCATATAGAAAAGGGTCACCAGGAAGGGCTAGTTAAGAGTCAGGACACATAAGTAACTGGGTGCTAATAGCTGAGATTGAATTAAGGTAGTTGATAAAATCTGTGAATGGCAATAAAGTAGCCTACAAACAGATGTGGGGATGAAATTTGACTCCAGCGGCTCTGCTTTGGATAAAACTTAGTTGATGTTAAAAGTGTCACTGGACCAAGATGCATTATGCAAACAAATTCTTATATTTCTATGGTAAGGAAATAGATTCAGGTGCATAGCCATGTTGATCTGAAGTAGCAGAATGAAGCTTTTGTATGCATGCATTGACTTGCAGGAGGACATGTTGGGCTAAGTACGACACGCACACATTTTTGTTGGCTTATAAAAAGGCCACAGCTTTATTGGCATATCAGAGTGTTGGCCTGACATGGGAGAGGGAGCCTGTGTATGTGATGAACAGACCACGAGAACCCTGATCACAGCAGCACCATGGGAGCCACCCAGTTCCACCTCTGGTAACATGGGTCCCCTTGCCACTGGGTCCCATCCAAGGGAGGTGTACCCACCTGGGGTGCCAAAGAGAGGCGCAAACCTCCAGTGGACCCACCCCAGGCCACTTGGCCCTGCAAACCATTCCCCTGCTGGGGAGTTTGATGCCCTTGAATGAAATCCCCCCAAAACAGGCTCCATCCCATGCCGAAACCACCCCCCAGCTGTGACAAATTCATACAAGAAAGCCTGTCACCCCAGGCCAACATAAATGTATCTGAAATAATTCAACACAACCAGTATATAACAGGGTGGGTGGGTGGGTGGGAAGCTGCTCCGCTTGGCTGCCGCGGGGGAAGAGAGAGCTGGGCTCCTGCACGTGGTGCCCTTATAAGGGCACCAGGAGCCCGCCCCCTCTTCTCTGTGTGTCGCTTTGCGCGTCACGCTTGCCTGCCCAGCTGCTGGAGCAGCACCGGAAGCGTGCCTCCTTTGCACCCACTCCTCCGCAGCGTCAATGGGCGGGCTCCAGGTAAGTCTGTGCCGCATTACTTTGTCAGACAACAGTGCTATGGAAAGAAGCAGTTGCTTCCACTGGGCTATCTTGAGCTGGCTTGCTAGGAGGGCAGTATACAAACCAAATCAAACAAAATCTTTCCTGAGTCACCACATATTGAGTTTATATCTAATGGTTGGGGAGCTCTCCTCCTTCTGCTAGACATCAACTCATATTCTCGGCCTGTGGGAGAGGATCACTGAGTAAGGCCCATTATGCACTGAGTGGAAGGTCCGCATTCAGGGTGGAATGGCGGCAGCTAAAATCACCAATTATGCACATTGCAGGTGGAAACCGGGCGCAGAGTCAACGTATGCCGCCGAAAAAGCTGCGTTAGCAAGATGCGGAAGAAAGAAGAAGAAGAAGAAGAAGAAGAAGAAGAAGAAGAAGAAGAAGAAGAGTTGGTTCTTATATGCCGCTTTTCCCTACCCGAAGGAGGCTCAAAGCGGCTTACAATCGCCTTTTCTTTCCTCTCCCCACAACAGACACCCTGTGGGGTGGGTGAGGCTGAGAGAGCCCTGATATTCCTGCTCGGTCAGAACAGTTTTATCAGTGCCGTGGCGAGCCCAAGGTCACCCAGCTGGCTGCATGTGGAGGAGCGCAGAATTGAACCTGGCATGCCAGATTAGAAGTCCGCACTCCTAACCACTACACCAAACTGGCTCTCCGGTGGAGCTTCCCGGGACCAGGGTACAACCAGAAGCAGCTCCGGAGTAGCCGTGTGCATAATTGGATACTCTGGGTTTTGCCGCCGTTGTGTTCCGTCTGGTGCGTAAGCGTTTGCTTCGCTTCTTCCTCCTCTGCGTTCTCCATGCCGCCGTTTCAGCAGCCGTGCATAATAGGCCTGTGTGAATAAACTAAGTACACAGTCAGGCTTGTCGTTGTTGCTGTAATCTCAGTGGAGATGCCCAACCTGAGTCTTAGGCAATAGCTGGGCACAGGGCATCATAGCAGTAAAGTGTTTAGAACGATTAACAAACTGGACAATTATGGGATGCACATTCTAGCATCCATAGTTTTATTTCCTGGTAACATCTGAGTAGTATTGTGTATTCTCTCAAGAAATATTTATTTATTTATTTTTTCAATACATTGAAAAATAAATAAATAAATAAACAAATAAATAAATAGCATTCCTGTTAAAATACTCACATCTGTGAATATCGGTGTTTTGGGGAATGAACACTTAACAGTCCAAGATGTAACAAGCATGATTGTTTCAGTTTCACCTATTTAGCCTGGCACAATGCACGTGCATACACATACACACATGACTCTGCTCAGTACAAATATATGTCCAACACATGTGTAAACACAATCTTAGAAGTAAAAATAATTTTTAAACCCAGATGAGGAAGTTAGTAGGTTTTGGCTAGATTTGTTCAGAAACACATGTATGATTTTTTTTAAATGTTCATTCATCTTTTTCTTAGCCAGCTGGCAACTGTAGTAGTGAGCAGCTTCATAAAAACAGCTGGACACATGGAATGGCATCTAAGCAGTTGTGTTTTGAGTGGCCAAGCATGCTGCTATCTGCACACAGGATCCCAGGACTAAATAGAGATTGTAGGAAATATCAAAAAGGGGATTAATACTTGAAGCCCCATTAAGCCTTTGTTGTGCTTTCTGCAGCTGCTACTGAGCAGCTTAATGGGAACTTGGCCAATGACAGCTGGTCCCCTTCTGGAGCACTGCTGCTAGAGGGCAACCAGGTCAGAGAACACAATACATCTTTCTCTCATGGATTGTGAGGATTTGTGAGCATCGGAGGTTCCAAATTCTACTTCTTGGTGTGGCTTCATCCCAAGTGTATCCCTAATGATTTTTCCATTTCTCTGTAGTATTCTCCCCTACGTAAACTACCTTCAAAGGAAAGTATAACATCAATCTATGCAGCTGAATGAATTTACATGTCAGTGTAAATATAGTAGAGATACTGTTGGAACATGCACTGCTTGAAAATTAGCTTGGACTTTCCTTTTTTGCAATGTTTGGAACCTGCTTCCAACTATTGCATCAATAAGCAGGCAAGAATTCATGACCAACACTGCTGAGATATAATATGTAGAGATGTTTGAGAGAAAGGCTTTGAGTTTCCAGTCTTCACACACCTTCCCTGTTGTGTTCTAAGCACAGACAATAAACATTGGGGGTGGGGTGGGAGTTGATGATTCCTGCAGCCATTAATTATGTCCCAAACAGTTTTGGGTGATACCATTACAAAAAGCAAAAGAAATATTAGTCGCTGATGCTCTCTAGTATTTGTGGTTTCACGGAGACTGGGGTCAGTATAGTTAAACATGGGAACATTACTCCTACGCTATTCCTCTGTTGTGTATCAGCAGGAAATCTCAATATCAGACACTGAGCAATCACAGCCGTCCATATGATACTGGACATATTTCTATTATTTGAGAGAGTCAAAAGCCTCTCAAAAACAGATTCACATTTTAACACTTCTTTCTCTGAGAAAATGTTCTGCAGTCACCTCATCAGTGGAAGGAGACAGTCAATACAAGATATTAATAGTTTTCTATTTCACCAATTCATGTTAGAGAACTCGCCAGCATCAAAAACCAATGCTGCAAAGCTGCCTTCAAATGAAACTGTCAGCTGGCTGAGTTTTCAAGGAATGCTATAGCACCTAAAATAGACACAAATTCCATTTTTAATTGCCTGGTGGAAAAGGTGCATCTTTCTTTCCCATATGGGGATATAGTCCCAAACACAAAGTGTTTGAACATTCTGACATTCTTCTTCTATAAATTATAATGATGAATCTGAATGAATTGTCCCTACTATTTATCAAAAGCCACACTATTTTTTTTCCTTTTCAAATGGAACTATTCATTTCCATAGAAAATTTGTAAGGGGGTCTGTTTTCAGCTTTTGTTAGGGAAGATTGTTTCCGCTGTCTTTTATTTTATTTATATTTTTAAGGAGAAAGAGGCTGTTGCAAAGTCTTTACAAAACAGCCCCCCCCCCCCCCAAGATATGCTATAGGCTTCTATAAAATTCAAAAGAAGGACAGCATGGACTTGAAGGACAAAAATTTCTTCACAAGTATTGTGTTCTTTTACGTCTCAATGGGGAATGAAATCACAGATGGAAGCATGAAGTACGTTTACTCATAGTAGGCCTTTGATATGCAAATGACTGTTCTGAGAGAATTAGAAATACACTGACCAGTAGATATTCTTTAGAAGAGAGTAAGCCATCACTACCTAGGGGAGAAGAGAGATAAACATTTCTCAGAGCAGACACCTGGTGAATAACTGAATACTGTCGTCTGCTACAGTGATTTTCCTAGGGGAGACATTGGTTTTCGATGTAACATATTTTCTAAGTTTAAATGCAAAGGGAAGAGGGAGAGAAGATAGCCTGTTGGACATTTCCATATTCTTGATAATAATCATAACAGTAATACCACCTGACAGTTATTCACAGAAATAGACAAAATAGATTTCTAATATTCCTATATCGGAACATTTTATGTTAGAAACAGGTTGGATGATAACCTCAAAGCTGCTTTGGGATTGTCATGGGGTGGTTGTTGGGTGACTCCCAGCCAGGAGGTAAGATCCTCCTGATTGCCCCACTTCCAGCAGCAGCTAGGCTTCTGATAGGCAAAACCCCTTATCTAAGTGTTCCTGCTCTAGTTGTAAACAAGCTGTGTATTTTGTTTGCAGATATTTTCACGCCTGCTATTTAGCCAGACTAGCTGGTTCTGTTTTTCACACACCCTTGGATCAAATGGTCCTTTCCTGGGAACAGGTTTTTCCCTGCAGTATTGGGGGCAGGGGCCTTAGCCTATATAAGTCTTAGCCTCCTCCCCTTTGTACCCTGTCTTTGACAATCCCTGGTTCTGTGAGTGTTTACTGCTGATGCTTATCCCTGAATATGCTTTCAATAAAGACTAATTTTAGTTATGTTTCCAATGCCTGGGACTCTGCTCTCTCAGTTCTGGGGTGACTTCTGAACTACATTCTGTGGGTCATGACAGGGAAGTGTATGTGTGAGAGATGATTCTTTAAACTTTTAACATTTTATCACCATACCCGCATGCCATATCAAAAATTAATTTAAAGCCCCTCAACTTGCTCTATGGCATATGGAACATGTGTTTTCATTTTTGAGAAAGAGAAACAAAATATCTTTGGTGTAAAGAACTGGTATTGATGCATTTTTTAAAATTCTAGTGACTGTTGGTGAGACAACAAATTTCTGCAAGTTATCCTGGTTCTCATAAAAATAGGCAAGACAAACATCATGAATAAATTAACTTGTTCCTGCTTGAATATGCAAAATTTGTTGGGTGCATGATTCAATAGCATATATGAAGAATATTCTACAGGCATTGGAGGAAATATTGAGATCAAATAATCTCCTCCCATGTCTAAATTGGCTCAAATGGAGACTTCCTGCTCCATTGAGAATACTTCCTCCCTGTTTGCCTTCAATGAAGAACAATAGCTAATAAGTCAGACTGTTAAGATTCTCTTTACCTTGTCTGAAATAACACAAACTTACATTTGTGTTATGAAAACACAAAGCATTGAACTGAGTGAGTTTTCTTCCATGAGAAGATATCAGAGCTGCCAAGGGTCACCATGAGACCCTGGACAAAGATTCCATCTTGGCCCTCCCCATATCACTTCAAATATCACAACAAAACAAATATCCAAACCAAAACAAATATATGAAATCAAATTACAAAGCTGTTTCCACACTTCTATAACAATAAAAGAATCCACATGTCCTTCTGTCTGTCCATTTGTGGCTAGCAGTACGCAACAAAAAATTAAATTACGAATCTCAATATTGTCCATCAGCTTACAGGATAATCATGGCAATAACGAGGCCAAAATTGAAAGGAATTGGAATATCCTGGCCAAATTATCTCTAGATTTGCAATTGGAATGAAGCTTTATAGTAGTCAAAGCACTGGATTAGGATCTGAGAAGCTTGGTGCATGACATTGGGCCTGTCACAGAGATTAATTTACCTCTCAGTGTTGTTGTGAGGATAAAATGGAGGACAGGAGGGCAATGTAAGCCATTTTGGATCCCCCTTGGAGAAAAAGGGAAGGATATAAGTAAAGCGAATAAATAAACTTCTAACTTTTGTTCCTCATTTGTTACTACTAAGGCGGATTAGCATTTATTATTATGCACGTAAAGTGTGGATGAGGGGGAGGATCCTTTACATGTGCAATTCCCTCTTCTGTTCATAATTTTCCTTCTATACTACTATTAAATATGCTCTAAATTGCTAGCTAGGATGGATTAAAAGGACTAAAAAAAAACAGGGAATTAGGCAATTAGAAGTAGGGATATATGAATGGCAGATCATAAAAGGAAGAGAGAAAAATGAAGGAGGAGATAACTTTGGAAAAGAGTTAGAGAAAGGTAGGAAAAGACAATGAAAGTTATTTTTAAACTTTTGCTACAACACACTAACTGAGCTCCCCCTTTACAAGATCTGGCTATGCAAGAGCCGTGTAGAACAAAGAAAGAAGGAAACCACATTCTGGCCTTTTATGGAGACTGCATCCTGTCACTGTCTGTACCTTGTTCTGTTTGGTCTTGCCTTGCTCCAATGATGGTTTGGCTGATGGGTTCAACTGAACTCTGGTTTTATTATCCTCAGGCAGTTACTGCACAGGAGGTGTTGTGCTATGCTGCTGACAGGTGTTTGGTATGGGGCTGGTCACCCCTTCTCACAACTACACAGTGTAGGATTCCATCCGTTTGTCCTGGATTTTCGTTACCACACAAGATAGCTTCCCACCATTCACTTACATAAACTATTGTGATGTGGTGAGAACTCTCCAGTCATATTCCAGCACTATTTTAGTGCCCTCTTCCAAGTCCAAAATATTTTTTTTAATTACCAGATTATAATGCAAAACTTCATATATGAGTCCTTTGTTTCTCCATCTCTAAAGATCAGATAAAATCTGGACTTGTGCATGCCCTTCACTGCTGGAGTTCTGCAAATACTTTTATCTAAGTATTATATTTTATTGTGAGAAGAATGAAGTTTCAGACAATTGCTTTCAATGAGAAAACTCTATTCAATAAAAAGTTTATTTATTGTAAAACAACAATGCTTTTGACACTACAATTTTTTGTTAAGACCGGCAGGAACTGTCTTCCACTCTGTTTTAACCACCATTACCCCCCCTTCCAACTCCCCCTACTTGCTGTTTTGGACACAAAGAGTCCACGTTGCAGCTTGAGAGACAGAACAACATTCTGGCGGTCAGTGAAGATAATGGTGGCATAGCAACTGGGCAGAACAGAGACCTTCCCCTAAAACTAATTCTCTACTGTGACAATGCAGACTTAGGATACACTGAACAGGCCAGTAATAAAGACATAAAAAATACCTACAAGTGAAATGGAAACAACAGGCAAGGTTTTGACACGAGGCCAGCGTTCTGAGGTTAGCTTTGACAATTTGCTGTAGATGTGGGTGATTTATCTGCTTCTTTGTCAACGAGGGAACAATTCATCACAATAATATTAAGATAACAGGAAAAGTCTTGTTTAGGAGTTGGACCCCAATTGCATAAAAATAGGTGACCTTCTGCAAGCACACATTTTAACATAATCTCTCTATAATCTCTCACATTGTTTGCATACAGAATGAACCTGTATGTATTTGTGCCTGAACAGCACAGCTACAATACGAATCAACATTTTAATCTAGAATATGCTTTTATCTACTCATACATATGTTTCTGCAAATATATCAAAATTTTCATGTATGTACATTAGAAAACATGACAAATAAAATGTGATTTAACGTTTACTGTGATTTTGGCTGTGCCACAAGACTAAGTATTCATATATAAAGATTTTATTTCAATTTTAGCCTGTGATAGGCTTTTTGAGAGTTGTGCACTCCGCAAGGTAGGTAATTTTAAAATGTCAGTGCAATACATTAGCATGCAAATGTCAGATGGATGATAAAATGGATGTTTAAAACAGATCTATAAAGCTTTGTGGCAGGGTTGTTCCATATACTGGCCATTTAAACTCAGCACATTTGTATGCACAGAGAACTCAAATATAATAGACATTGCCTATGTATAAAATCAACAGTGCACACTAATGGGAAATTATCAAGGTCACATTGCTCGGTGATCTTTCTTGATGCTGGCCTCATCATAATGCAGACTCAAAGATACATTTTAATCAATTCACACATGGTAACAAGAGTTATTGCTGAATCAATGTGTACAAACATTTGATAGTCCATTTAAAATATATGTATATGAATATAACATATATTACTCACTATAACCCTATATACATCTGTTTGATGAAACTATGGCTGATCGTATAAATTACTATGTATAACTGTGTAGGATATTTTGAATAGGCTGTGGTATGAATATATGCCATGATTGTGACATTGTGTTAGTGAATATGGCTCAATGGTACAGCAGCTGCATTGTATGCAGAAGATCCCAAGATCAATCCTGAGATTTTTAAAATAGTGGATCAGGTAACAGGAGATGTGAAAGACCTTGACGTAAGACCCTGGAAAGCCACCGCCTATCAGAGTTAACCAAATATCTTTAACCTTGTTAAAACTATGAGAACCTTTGGAATTTTGAGATTATGCAGGAACCACAATAAAATATCTGCCATGGGGGCAGTCAATAAATATTAGGACATTTCAAGCCTAGCATCATTGTATAAAGGGAGATTTTTGCAGACTTAGATATGATATCTCACAGAGTCTTCTGAAGCACCTCAAAGTGTAATAAGGTGGAAGCCATGAGTGGCTCTTTGCTTTGGGGGATAAAAAATGATGATGACGATGATGACGATGATGCCAACGCCAATAACAACTTTATTTTTCTAACCCAGGACCGACCAGCTGCAGGCCTCCCCATAAAAAGAGCTGTGGAATGCTCTCCAGGTCACCATGTGACCTGCCAAACAGCGAGTGAGTGCGATCTCGCTGACAGTCCCAATGTGGCCTTGTCTGCCATCCCTGGGATGGTTACAAAATGAGGCCGCAATCTGGCAGAGTCTCAAAGGCCTCCACAGCAGCAATGAGGAGAAATGAGAAGGTCTGTAGAGATACCAAAAAGGGCAACATCACTATCCCCAGTGAGGAGATCCAGGGAGCAGGCTACTTTCTTCCCACAACAGCTGTGGGTTGGTGAATTGAAGGGACGGTAGGTTTTTCTGTCACTCTTTTCTTCTCTCTTTCCTTTCCTTTTGGTTTTCTCCACTTCTTCTCTTCCACATTTACATAGTCCTTCCTAGGTAATTTTGATAAGTTTAGCAGCATTGTGTATTAAAATCCTGGTGGTGATTCTCTAAATTTGACAGGACTCTCATAACAAGATTCTGTGCCACCTGCAGTGTTGTTCCTCATATTCTTATTTATTGGATTTGATTATACTGCCCTTCCCCATCAGCAGGCTTAGGTTTATGAGTTTATAACATGCATGTACATAATTTATAAAATCACAGTTTACACATTATTAAAACTAATAGTGCTCCATAGTTTCTTCTCATTGGCTCATTGTTCTGCCCCTGGTGGAAGGAATACCCAGAGATGAATTGAGAGAGGCACATAGATTTTCTTGGCTGCAAGCTTGTTCTGACCTCAACTCAAGGCCTTCTGGAAGAGTGTCATTTTGCAGGCTTTGTGGAATTTAGGTAGTTCCATCAGGGCCCAGATCTCAATGGGCAACTCATTTTACAGGCTGGGACCATGGCCATAAAGGCCCTGGCCCTGGTTGAGGCCAGACACACCTCCTTCAGGCTGGGGAGCACCAACATGTTGATACCAGAAGATGTGAAAGTTCTTCTGGGGATATAATGGGGACTGTGTATGGCATTAAAGGAAGGTGACCAGACTGTCCCACTTTTGGAGGGACATCTGGGGGCACCTGGCAAATAGTACTTATGTTGAAATTAAAATATATATTTTGTTGTTAGGTGCGAAGTCGTGTCCGACCCATCGCGACACCGTGGACAATGATCCTCCAGGCCTTCTTTTCCTCTACCATTCACCGGAGTCCATTTAAGTTTGCACCGACTGCTTCAGTTACTCCATCCAGCCACCTCATTCTCTGTCGTCCCCTTCTTCTTTTGCCCTTAATCACTCCCAGCATTAGGCTCTTCTCCAGGGAGTCCTTCTTTCTCATGAGTTGGCCAAAGTATTTGAGTTTCACCTTCAGGATCTGGCTTTCTAATGAGCAGGCAGGGCTGATCTCCTCTAGGACTGTCCGGTTTGTTTGCCTTGCAGTCCAAGGGACTCGCAAGAGCCTTTTCCAGCAACAGAGTTCAAAAGCCTCAATTGTTTGACGCTTGGCCTTCCCTATGGTCCAACATTGCAACTGGGAATACCATAGCCTTGACTAAATGCACTTTTGTTGGCAGGGTGATGTCTCTGCTTTTTAGGATGCTGTCTAAATTTGCCATAGCTTTCCTCCACAGGAGCAAGCGTCTTTTAATTTCTTTGCTGCAGTCCCCATCTGTAGTGATCTTGGAGCCCAGGAAAATAAAATCTGTCACTATCTCCATTTCTTCCCCATCTATTTGCCAGGAATTGAGAGGGCCGGATGCCATGATCTTTGTTTTCTTGTTGTTGAGTTTCAAGCCAACTTTTGCACTCTCCTCCTTCACCCGCATCAATCAGCTCTTTAGTTTCTGCCATTAGAGTGGTATCATCTGCATATCTGAGGTTATTGATATTTCTCCCTGCAATCTTGATCCCAATTTGTGACTCCTCTGTGCTCCGCATACAAGTTAAATAGGGAAGGCGACAGTATACAGCCTTGCCAAACAACTTTCTCAATTTTGAATCAAACAGTGATTCCATGTTCAGTTCTCACTGTTGCTTCTTGACCTGCATATATGTTTCTCAAGAGACAAATAAGATGCTCTGGTATTCCCATCTCTTTAAGAACTTGCCACAATTTGTTGTGCTTCACACAATCAAAGGCTTTAGCATAGTCAATGAAACAGAAGTAGATGTTCTAAGGAACTCCCTAGCTTTCTGCATGATCCAGCGTTGGCAATTTGATCTCTAGTTCCTCTGCCTCTTCGAAATCCTCCCTGTACTTCTGGAAGTTCTTGGTCCACATATTGCTGGAGCCTAGCTTGTAGGATTTTGAGCATAACTTTGTTAGCCTCAGAAATGAGTGCCATGGTGCGGTAGTTTGAACATTCTTTGGCATTGCCCTTCTTTGGGATTGGAATGTAAACTGACCTCTTCCAATCCTGTGGCCATGGTTGAGTTTTCCAAATTTGCTGGCATATTGAGTGTAGCACTTTTACTGCATCGTCTTTTAAGATTTTGAATAGTTGAACTGGAATGATGTCACCACCACTAGCTTTATTGTTGCTCAGACTTCCTAAGGCCCATTTGACTTCAAATTCCAGGATGTCTGGCTCCAGGTCAGTAACTACCCCATTGTGGTTATCAGGGATGTTAAGCTCACTCTTGTATAGTTCTTCTGTATAATTTTGCCACCTTTTTAAAATCTCTTCTGCTTCTGTGAGGTCCCTACCATTTTGGTCCCTTATCATACCCATCTTTTCATGAAATGTTTTCTTCATATCTCCAATTTTCTTGAAAAGATCTCTGGTCCTCCCCATTCTATTGTTTTCTTCTATTTGTTTGCACTGTTCATTTAAGAAGGCATTCTTATCTCTTCTAGCTTTCTCTGGAATTCTGCATTCAATTGGGTGCATCTTTCTCTTTCTCCCTTGCCTTTCACTTCCCTTCTCTCCTTAGCTATTTGTAAAGCTTCCTCAGATAGCCATTTTGATTTCTTGCATTTCTTTTTCTTTGGGATGGTTTTAGTTGCTACCTCTTGTACAATGTTGCAAACCTCCATCCATAGTTCTTCAGGCACTCTATCAGATCTAATTCCTTAAATCTATTTGTCACCTCTACTGTATATTCGTCGGGGATATGATTTAGTTGCTACCTGAGTGGCCTAGTGCTTTCCCTACTTTCTTCAATTTAAGCCTAAATTTTGCAACAAGAAGCTGATGATCTGACCCACAATCAGCTCCTGGTCTTGTTTTTACTGACTGTATAGAACTTCTCCATCTTTGCCTGCAGAGTACATAGTCAATCTGATTTCTGTGTTGACCGTCTGGTGATGTCCATGTGTAAAGTCGTCTCTTGGATGGTTGTTGGAAAAAAATATATATTACAATACTATTTTTGCGTTCTATGAAAATATTTGTTGCTCCATATAGACAAAATTTTTAAATCAAGAACTCCCCTGGTCAATGTGTCCTGCTTTACCAATGTTAAAATCTGGTCACCTTACATTAAAGGCAAAAGCACCTTCAACTTGAGCCAGTGTAGTATAATGGTTAAGAATGGCAGCTTCTGACAGGACGGGTTTGATTTTCCACTTCTCCACTTACAACTAGCTGGGGTATCTTGGGCTCATCACAGCCCTGATAGTGCTGTTCTGACCAAGCAGTCCTCCCAGAACTCTCTCAGCCCCAACTGTTTCACAGGGTGTTTGCTGCAGGAAGAAGAAGGGAAGGCAATTGTAAGCTGCTTTGAGGCTCCTTCAGGCAGTGAGAAGCAGGATATAAAAACCAACGATATAGGCTAGATATCAGGAAAAACCAACGATATAGGCTAGATAGGAAAAAAAAATTTCAGTCAGAGTAGTTCAGCAGTGGAATAGGCTGCCTAAGGAGGTGGTGAGCTCCTCCTCACTGGCATTCTTCAAGCAAAGGTTTGATACACACTTCCTGCGTTGAGCAGGGGGTTGGACTAGATGACCTGTATGGCCCCTCCAACTCTATGATTCTATGATTCTAATTCTTCTTCTTCTTGATCTGGAAATCAACCAGCAACCATTGCTTGTGGGGATGAGTGGTACATCAAATCAGTAAATAAAAAAATAATAAAAATGATAAAATAGCAATATGAGGAACATACTCCAGGTAGCTAGTATTACATCTTCAGAAGCAACCAATATAAATACAGGGGGAAAGTGGACTAACTATGAAAGAATTATAAATTTAATATTGGGTGACATTCTACTTTAGGCTGGAAGAAATTCCTCCAATTTATATGCTATTCTGTTAGTTGTCATATATGCCCCACATATATGCCCCACAGTGGGCAAACAGCCCCCCCCCATTCAGTTTGGGAAGGTATGATAAAATCCCTCCCCACCTCTGCACCAGGTTTCAAGCAAAATAGGACACCAAAGCATCCGTGAACTTTTGTTCCTTATGGTAGTGTGCCTGCAAGTGGAGCTGAGGGGATCCCTGATACATCTCATATCACATGTATCATCCCTATGTGTAGACTACAACCAAGTATTTTTTCAGGAACAGTGCTTTTTAGGTCAAGAAAATAACTCACAGTGGAGCTATGATATTTCTGGAACCGTTTTTTTTTTTTTTTGCTGAATATTAGGGATGCTATTGAAAAGAACACCATTTTAATTAGAATTAACACTTTCATCTAGTCTATGAATAAATATAAAGCCAGCTTTGAAATATTTAACATGTGGGAATATAGTCAAGCTGTCACAGCAAAAGTAAGACATCTTACATACACAGCTACTATTATATAATAACTAGATTCCATATAACTAAGCAATCATTGTTAGTGTTTGGAGTAAAATCCTTCTGTGTATATATTCCCATGTCCTTTGGGAATTTATGCACACTTTGATCATTATCCCTTTGAAGTCACACTTCTTTTAAAGAGAGACATTTCAAGAGCAGTTTTCAACTCTGTTAGATGTATTACTGGTAGGTAGAATTATTTTACATAATTTATTCTGCAGTTAGAAAGCATATCCCAGTGAAAGCACACTGCAAATGATAACTTTTGAATAGCCACCTTTACCTCCTGGGAACAGTTACTTGTGGGTTATGTAAAAACTAGGCCCATTCCGCACCAGGATCAATGTGGCAAATTGATTACAGAAAGAAAAAATGGAATTTTAAATAGTGGAATTCGGCATAACGCATACCTGCCTTTGTAGTGGAATCCAGTTGCGTTTCAATAGTTTCCCACAGGTTTCCGGTCTCGGCAAAAATCGCTAGAAAGGAAGCGATTTTTGCCGTGCTTTGTCCCACCCCTGGCCGTCAATCAAATGAGCAGCCAATGGGCGGTTGTTACCATGCTCCGGAAAAGCCCCTTTGCCTTTAAGAACATGTTTGTTTTTTTTAAAAAGAAAAACACACATTGCAACGAATATGCCTTGATTCCTTGCTTCCTCCTAACGTAGAGACCCATCTAGCTGGCAGCTGGCCTGTGAGCTGCCGATTCATCGTTGCCACGCTCCCCCAAGTGAAAAAAAAATCCCCCCCCCATGCATGGGTGCGATTTTCGGCCAAAAATAAAGGGAACTTGCAAACGGGGCTGTGTTGTGCTTGGTGACTTGTGGTGAGCTTTAAAGCTGCTCTGTGGAGGGACTGCAGCCGGAGAAGCCTCGCTGGGTGAATGAAGGCTTGCTGGTTCATTGCTCTCTGCTCGCTCCAAGAAAAAAAATGGCGATTGCTTCGCCGGAAGTTCGGAGGAGAGCGCCAGGGGGAGGGACTTTGCTGAAACTGCAACAATGGGAACGCACAGAACTTTTTTGCTAGTGTTGCAGATTGGTTGCAAGAATGTAGCACTTTCCAGAGGGTGAATCCACTTTTTGGGATTTCCCTGGAAGCACTACAACGAAGTGTTCTAGTGGGACTGTTTCAGGAGTGTGGCAGATTGTGTACGACGTTGTGCATAACTGCATATTAGTAGCGATTACAATTTGCCACACTCCTGCTACATTAAACTTGTGCGGAATGGACCCTAGAGTTTGACAGATTATTACAGCAATGCTCCTATTTACCTTTGATGCAGTTGTAGTTTTCATCTAGTAGTTAAAATAAGCAGTTGTGGTTTGCTGAACCACATGAACCAGTCACCATGGCACTAGGAGCCAGTTTGCTGTAGTGGTCAGGAGTATAGACTTCTAATCTGGTAATCCGGGTTTGATTCCCCACTCCCCCACATGCAATCAGCTGGGTGACCTTGGGTTCGCCACAGCACTGATAAAACCATTCTGACCGAGCAGAGATATCAGGGCTCTCTCAGCCTCACCCACCTCACAGGGTGTCTGTTGTGGGGAGAGGAAAGGGAAGGCGATCATAAGTCACTTTGAGACTCTTTCTGGTAGAGAAAAGCGGCATATAAGAACCAACTTTTCTTCCTCTTCTAGTGGCATGACTTCTTGATTGGTGAATGTTGCTGGATGGCTAAGACCTCATTACCACATAGGTTATTTCCCCCATGGTTCAATGTTGTCAGGAAGTGTCTCCCCCCCCCCCCCCGACTTTCATTGTGATGCATTCAGTCACAGGGCAAACCAGTCACAAAGATGTTCAGATACATCTTCCCAGGCAAGTGGCAGCAGGCAGCAGGAATCCAAGGCACAGAATAAAGCAGCAGCAACACTAGGACTTCAAAAATCTAGCTCTGAGATGGGATCATGCTGCAAGATAGCCTTGCTTCGTATCCTCTGTGCCCATGCTCAGAATGCCATGGAGGGCTGTGAAAGAATCATCAAGACTTGGCACAGTTTTCTAGTGTGCTCATCATTTGGGATGGCCCTCAGATTTGCTGCTGGGGAATCAGTGAACTGTGGTGTCTTGTCTGCCCCACACAGAGTCAAGCAGTGCGTTTCCTTGCAGGGGTACAGCTAGGTGGCAGGGCCCTCTCTAGAGCCATTTTTTGGTTCCCCGCCCACTCATTCATCTTGTTCTTAGTTCTTATGGCAAAGGAGTTCTAAGAATCCAGTTGTGAGTTGAAAGTTTTTTTAAAAACTGCACAACTGCATTTCGGCTTAAGATACAATGCAATATTTTAATGCAAATTTAAGTCACTTCTAGATACAGTGCATGCTTTCAGAGTTACAGAGCTTACCTGATGTGCCAGAACTAACTAAACAAGGCAGTGTTCGATGTAAAGTGTATACGTCCCTTCTTTCCTTTTCTTTCCAAACTGGCGGAAAGAGGAGGGGTTTACACTAGCTACAGTCATAATACTGTACTCTGTTTTCCAGTTGCGACGAACTAGTGTATGAGGGCTGCTGCCACTCTGTTCCCTTCTTCCTGGTTCCCTTCACTTTCCTGACTGATTGTAGTCCAGACCAGTCCTTTTCCTTTTCTGTCTTCTCTCAAGAAGGCAGAGAGCTGTGAGTGCCACTGACCTAGCATGGTGCTGATCAGAGCTCATCAGTGCAACAAAAAGATAGCAAGCTGCACCCAGACTGTGCCATATATTTCAGTTGTGGGTCATTGTGAGCTCTATGCATGTCTTGATGGGCTCACAGTTCAATTGTGAGAACGGAAAACCAGGGACTAAAACAGAATGCTGGATTGAATTCTCTTATGGGACGAATTCATGAAGTATGTGAACTTTTGCCAGTCAGGTCCTGTGTAGCTTACATTTCCTAATTGCTGATATAATTGCAGTCATGGCCCCTCCTTCCTTTGGGATGGACTGAATTGGAAACAACACTCATTATGCTGAGACAGTTTTGACCCCACTTATAATAGATATCATAAAAGTCTGGCCTGATAGTGAATTCCTTGTACTGTGTCTCTTTCACAGTACAAGGATTTGTTCATAGCCTTAGTGCCAGCTTTTTCCATACCATTACTATACCAGAAAAACATCACATTGTCACTGCCGTTCATAAGAAGGTTATGTTTTCATAAAGGTAACAATCAAGCCACGTCTACCTCAAACATATGAACAGTGACCTAAATTAAATATATCTCAGATGAGCATTTAAGATGCACAACTTAGCCAAAAGTTCCTTTTCTTTAACCTAGTACTTCAAATAATTTTGTAAGCAAATCACTTTGATCAAATCTATTATCAATAAATAATTGATCGACCCTGGCCCTGTCCTGGTGGAAGGAGCTACTGACAGAGCTATGGGCCCTGCAGGAACTGATGCAGTTCCACAAGGCCAATAAAATGGAGCTCTTCCACCAGGCTTTTGGTTGAGGCCAGGCTGAAGAGATATTATGGCCCCGCCTTCCTGGAGGCCCCCGATATCATATCCATCTGAGTAACATCCTCTTCTGTTGGGTGTTGGTAACTGGAGGATTAGTTGGGTGGGGTGGGTGGGAATGGGGTACTTTTATTGTTTTAATACACTATGGCTGTTGTTTTTAAACTCATATTTGAACTATGACATTAACTATCATGAGATGGTTGTGCCAGAAGTTGCGGCTTATAAATATAACAAAGTAAATAAGTAAGTAAGTAAACAAACAAACAAACATATAAACATATAAGGCTGCAGGAATTTAAAAAGCCATGGTAACAAATTCAAAAGGGAGTACTCTTTTTTCAAATTTCTAGTGATTACTATGCAACATACTTGAATACTTATAACAACATAAAATTTATGCTGAGTTACTCAACCCTCAGGATTACCTATATGCTTGTAGATGGAAAATGCATAGGAAGGTAAATGTTGCATATAATGTTATATGGAAAAAAAACTTTTATAAATGCCTGAGATAAGTTTAAAAGGATGCAGGCACCAGATTTATCTCCTATAGCCTCATTAATTAATTAAGGATAAACTTGAAAATAGAAAGGGCAGTTAATAGTGAAGCTGTAATATTTTAAATATATTGGGCTCATATTTCATGTAGACTCTTTAAAAAGACATCCCATTAAAGAACACAAAATCTTACTGAAAAGTCTAATGTGCTTTTCAGATTATTCTTGAATTGCTGAAAAGAATGCCAATAGACTTCCTTTTTTTCCTCCTGTATTCCACACTGAGCAGATACAGTGAACACCTAGATGTACTTTTTCCATTATCACTGAATTATGGAATAGTGGAAGTGTGCACTTACATAACTACTTTTCCTACAGACTCCCTAGGCAACAAGGGGAGGGGGAAACACAAACAAACACCTGAAACACAGGATGGAATCTCTGAAGAATTTCCATAGACTGAATTCTGCTTCTGGTTTAGGAAGGTAACTAAATCTTTTGCTTTGGATGTAAC
Source organism: Paroedura picta (assembly GCF_049243985.1). NCBI lineage: Eukaryota > Metazoa > Chordata > Lepidosauria > Squamata > Gekkonidae > Paroedura > Paroedura picta. Next base: position 41,105,508 of record NC_135374.1, on the reverse strand, counting down.
AAAGAAGAACTACATAGAAGAAGAACCCTTGCACTGAAGTAAAGCACTGTAGTTAGTCGAACAGCTGCAAAGGACCCAACCCAATGTACAGAGAAAAAAACACTGCAGTTATCGAGGCTAATCACTGGCTTTCTCTGTATTTACAATGTAACTCTCAAACAACAGCACGAGAATATGTTTGTCAATTTAGGACATGATAAAGAGGTATAAAACACATTTGCATACACTGCATATAATGAACAATTCAAGCCATGGGTCATTTTGTGCACTACAATAATGGGAAGAGAATGACTTTGACTAGGTTATTTGATTTGCTTGTTGTTTAGAATAACACTAGTGATGGATAAACTCCTGTCAGTTTGATTAAGAACTGGGTGAGTAATTACAAGCTTTCTGTAAAAGTTTGTGTTCCAGTTTGGTGTAGTGGTTAGGAGTGCGGACTTGTAATCTGGCATGCCAGGTTCGATTCTGCGCTCCCCCACATGCAACCAGCTGGGTGACCTTGGGCTCGCCACGGCACTGATAAAACTGTTCTGACCGGGCAGTGATATCAGGGCTCTCTCAGCCTCACCCACCCCACAGGGTGTCTGTTGTGGGGGGAGAAATGGGAAGGCGGCTGTAAGCCGCTTTGAGCCTCCTTCGGGTAGGGAAAAGCGGCATATAAGAACCAACTCTTCTTCTTCTTCTTCTTCTTCCAGTAGTCATATCCTAGCTTGTTATGCCCATTATTACCTGCAGCTCTACACACACACAAACACACACACATACACATATCACACCACACAGAAATCCATCAATGCATTCTGCTCCTGGATCTGTTGCACTGTTAGCATTGTTACAATTTATCAGTTTAGTATTAATGTTATGGTTAACTACATGTTATGGATTGTTTCTTGCATTTTTTTTCTACGTTTTATGTAAACCGTCCTGAGCCTCTGGGGAGGGCGGTATATGAATGAATGAATGAATGAATGAATGAATGAATGAATGAATGAATGACCTGCTGCCTTTCTCTTTCCAGTATCAAAACACCAGCAGTAAAACACAGGGAGTTAACATCTGAACAGAAGACAGCCACGATGTAAAATAGTGTCAAAAAATAAATTTAGTGAGCTGACCAAAATGGGAAACAAAAAGATTAGCTGAAAAAGAGCTTGGTCAGGTGGTCAAGTAATGTAGTCCATAGCAATCAAGCACAATTTCAGCAACAAAATGAGTTAAAGAAATTCTGTGCATCCAAGCAGAAGACATCTGGCTTTATAGCTCACATAATTTTACAGTAATCAAAGAAAGCTTCAGCTAGAGTGAGTGGCAACAGTAAAGAAAATTTGTGTCTACAAAGCTGTTGCCTGTGGGTAGTCTGGTTAACACTAACCATCCATATGTAAGAATCTTTGTTCACATTTCACGTCAAAGCAATTCAATTCACAACAACATTCCAACATTACCAGATACAAAAATGCATATATCTAATCAGGAAAGCATTGGTGTGGGCAGGGGGACGGCATCAGCCTCTGCCTCTATGCTGACCCTAGTCCAGGGTATCTGGTTGGCTGCCTTACAAAACAGGATGCTGGATTAGACTCCCCACTAGTCTGATCCAGCAGAGCTCTTCTGAAGTTCTTAACAATTATCAGGGTTGATCATGGTCAGGGTTGGCATTCTTGGGCAGAAAAAGTTGTTCCTCCTCCATTTGTTCCTCGGGGGTCACAATTTCATATTAATCAATTATCTACAAAGCACATGCAGTTAGATAATAAAAATGTTATAATTGTATTGCATTGGAAAAATACAGGCATATAGACACTGGCTTATAGGCCACCAGCTTTTAAATGGGATAAGAAGGGAGAATGAAAAATATTAACCAGTTCCTCTCCTCCCAGAAGCTCCTTCTATTTGGTTTTTAAAATGTGGGACACATCTTCCCAGGCATAGACTTTTTAGAGTCATAAAAAAGCCTCTAAACTTTTACACCAGTGGATTCAGCTTACTATTTATGTTACAGATCAGAACTGTTAATTTGAATTTTCGCTCATGAGATTTGTCAGGTTTACAGTATCGGTTAGCACTTACTTGAATTTTTTTTAAAACTGTTTAAAATGTGCATAGAACATATTTTAAAAGAAACTACATTCCAACCTAATTTCAGTAAAAATAATACAATTCTTTAACTGGCACTTGAAAATTGCATCATTTTAAAAATTCAATTAATTACTGTTTGCATTTCCCAAACTATGCAATCCCATGTTTTGTTTCTGAACTCACATGTCTCAACAATGTGCTTTAATAGATGAACATAAAGATAATTTGTGATTTAGATTGAACCATGGCAATCAATAAAATCCTACGCTGAAGAAATTACTGCAGAGCTTGTGTTTGAATGTATGGCGTAAGTAATATTTTACAAAATATCTTTAAACATATTTCTAGGAGGCAAATGTGCTTTTGTTTGTTTGTTTGTTTTTAACAATTTGAAGCTATTCTTCAGACTTAAATCATTACTTGGGTATTTCTTTACCTTACTCTTTTTGTATTTGTATTTCATTATATTTCGTAGATGTAAAACAACTATATTCTTTTGTTGACTCTGTGCTGGGAGATGCCTGAGGATTTGGCAGTGGAGCCTGGGAAGGCTGACAATTGCAATAGGGTTTCATGCCATAGAGTCCACCTTCCAAAGCGGCCCATATTCTCTGGAAGAACTGGTCTCTGAAGATAAGTTGTAACTCCAGGAAAGCTCCAGATGCTGCCTGGAGGCTGGCAACCTTTTATGTTGGGCATCTTTTGCTCACAAAAGGGGACATTCAATTTGTGCAAGAGTTTCCAGAACAGCTCACACAGCAGAAGTATGAGAATGGAGACAGAACTGTAGAACTGTGTTAATTTTATGTAAACTCAGTACGTAGTTTGTTGAACAGTGAGTAGTTGTTTTGCTTCCCAGTCATGGTTTGTTAGATCTTACCTTTCCATTGGATGGAGCATTAAAAATCTGGGTGTGGATTTTCAACCTTACAAAATAATATAATATGCTGCATGGTTTGCTTCAGGACCATATGAAGTTTTATAAATATGTTCCATTAAGTAATTTCCAAATAGGAAGTAAAGCAAAATCGTTAGGGTTTGGATCATTAATCTTGCACAAGGTCATGCTATTTCCACAGCCTGGTCTGGATTTTTCTAAGAGCTCAGCCTGAGAACCTATCCTGAAGTCAGGATTCAACAATAATGCAATACATCTGACATATGCAGAATGCATTGTCCACATCAGTACATAACTGTTAAAGAATTTTCATTTTGTAAACTAAGGATTAAACACATTTGCATTTACTAAAATATAAAGAAAACTCTTTTAAAAATGAAGGGAACATGAAATAGCTTTTATTTTTACAGGGAAATTCCCAATTGCAACAAAACATCAAAGAGCTTCTTGGCTCTAGTAATTAAAATATGCCTAAAACAATTAAATCAGGTTCCAAATGATTACTTTCCAAAGTTCCCAATGCTCAGTTTGGTTGTAGTGGTTAATAGCTTCAGCCTCTAATCTGGAGAACTGGCAGTGATTTCCCACTTCTCCACATGCAGCCAGCTGGGTGACTTTGGGGGCAGTTACAGTTCTCTCAGAGCTCACCTACCTCACAGTGTGTCTATTGTGGGGAGAGGAAGGAAGACACTGATTTTAAGCTACTTTGAGACTCCTTTGGGTAGTCAAAAGCAGGGCACAAAAAACAGCTCTTCTTCTAGCAAAAGACTGTTCTACCCAAAAGCAATACCTATGCTCATGTGTACAAGGCTTCCAAGTCAAAGGGGACACCTACAAGGAAGACTTAACCTTTGAAAAAGAAAAGTCCTAAAACTTAACTGAACCTCCCCCCCCCCCTCGACTATTGATGATGGTGCCAGGACTTTGCAGCTCATTTAATCAAGAATAGTTTTTGAGGTTTTCACTGTGCTTACTTTTGTTTAAATTATTTAAGGATCACTGCCTATTACTATGCTCAGTCACCATAGTGATTATGCATGTGTGTGTAAGGTGTTTTCCTCTTCTCTACCCAAAAGGAAAGGCTAATCACAGAGCATGCATCAGCATGTATTTAAAGGTACTCTGACCTACCATTTAACAGTTATTTTTACTCAAGAACTGTGGGATTAGCTGATCATCTTGGGCAGAAATCTGTGTTGTTTTTTGCCTGCTACAGTTTGCTGGTTTTAGGGCTATTAGTAGTGATTGAGAATCTTTCTTAAATTCATCTGGTTAGAAGACTGATTAAGCCCTTATTGTGTTGCAGCATGCATAGTACAGGTTTTTACTGAAGTGTAGAGGGATATAGAGACTATTTCCAATGGCGGGACAAAACATGAGTGGCTTCCGGCTTGCAAACACATGATGGTAAATCTCACGTTTTGAGGCCCTGCTCATGGGGAGACTCCTCCCATCTTTTCCCTCTGCCCCGCTGTGGCTTTTTGCCTCCTGACAAGGTTGCAAGGGAAAACAAGCCAAAATTCTCCCCAGTCCCGAAATTATTTTTTTAAAGGCACTTCCACGTTGCTATGCTGTAATGCCACAACACATGTAAATTTAAATAAAAATCAACACTGCTGCATTGCTATGGAGAAATACCAGAACGATATAGCATCCCCCCCCCCCTTTGGGTTGTGTGGTTTTTCTGACTTTATTTATGTCTGGGTAGATTTCTGAGACACCGAACATGGTCCCTGGAGCCCAAATAGACATTTTGTGTTAATGGTTGGCTGAAAAACAAGGTGTTCAGACCCATGTATGATCGAGAGGAGGCTGCTGGATCTCCCCACCCTTTCCCAGCTCATTTATCACCTCCAGAAAACAAAAATCAGACTGCCTGATCTCAAAAAGACCATTCACACTTTAAAGAAGATTTTTACTTTGACAATGTAGTTTTGTAGATTATGCCATTTTTTTAAAAAATTACTCTGTGTAGAAGAGGGGAGGGCGGATGCGAGGGTGGGACAAAGCTGCCAAGACTATCGCACATTTCCCCCTCCATATAGTCTTATCCCTGGTTATCCACTTATTGCTCACCAGTGGGATGTGCGATTTAGGGATGTAAATCCTGTTTTGGCAATTCCCAAAATTGCAATTTTAAAATAGCTAAAACTTGACCCAGCTCCTGGACACCTTGGGATGCAGGCGACATCTTGTGGAGGGGGCTCTAAAACCTGCCAACATTCAAAGCTTTTCCAGGAACAGGTTCCTTTTGCAGAAATGGTCAGAGAATACTCTGAGACATCAAATAATGAGGAAAGTTTTCAAAGTCAACCTGTCATGGCTGATCAGATCCAGGGGTATTGGTGAGGGGACTATCAATGCTAAGTTTTCATCAATTGAACTCAAAGTAACTCATTTGAATCCTCTCTAAAGTGGGGGAAGGTGATGGAAAATCAAGATTCCTTGGCATCCCAAAGAATGTACACTGAAGGAACTGTAAGATGCAGAAACAACATTACAGGTAACTTCAAGACAGGTTGTGATGGTTTAGAATGCAGGGAACCCTCTGGCATACCAGTGGATAGGTAGTGTTGCCAGATGCCTACTTGGAGTCAGGCATCCCCCACCAAAGCTCCTTGTTTCCTTCTGGTGCTCAATGAAATGTTAGTGAGTGGAAAAACAAAAGACACCACAACATCACTTCCAGCTAGGAATCCAGAAGCAACACTGCATTGCATGAATCTATTGGCATTTCCCTGACTTTATGGCTTTTTCTACAGTTACAGGGAATTTTGCATGACATGGTGTCATCATCATGCAACATCAGTTCTTCTAGTCTCCTGTTGGTTGCTAGCACTGGGTCATTAGCTTTATAGATAGAAACCTGACTTGAAGGGGAGGTGAGACTTGATAAATGTGCAGGTCAGCTACATGCAGGTATTGTGTTTGGCAACTTCAGACATAGGGATGAACAATTAATTATTCCAGTTCTAACCTCCACTCTTGTGGCTGAAAAGATAATCTATCTTCTATCTGACCATATGGACAATGTATCATATAAAATTGTACTATTTGCTTTGGCTGCAAGGAAAATAAGGACCAACGTTGTTACCATTAAGGCAGGCTCTTAATATTCTTATATCCATGTAGTATTGTATGCTGTTTCATAGTTCTTTGGTCTTAAATTTTATATTTTATACAGTTCCTTTTATTCTATTTTATTGTTTATAAACTTGTATCTTATATTTTGTAAAGGCCTATGGCTATATACAAATAAATTTATCTATCTATATTAATTATTCCAATGAGGTTTCAATATAGGCTGCACAAAATGTGAAAGAAAGACAAGAGTTTGTACTCAATATCAGAAACTTGGTGTACTTTAGGTGTACTGAAGGTACCAATATCATAAATGAGGTGTACTGAAGGCTCATTTTTTTTTATAGTTTGGGAGGACAGATAAGAAATGACAAAAATTCTAGCATGCATCATTAAATCTGAAGAACTGCACTGATGCTTTTGACCAGAATCAAATTTCTTCTTAACATCCAAGCTATGTAATTAAACATTGACATTTACAGAAGCTGGCTACAAAATATCCTCCTCCAAACTGATAACAATCTCTGTTTCAACACTGGTTGCTAAATCAAGTAGAATCGTATTTTTACTTGATATAACCTCAAATATTGATATGTTCAACTTGTTCTTGACCTGCTCAGAAACCAAGGCAGATACCAGCAACAACAATACACACAATAAATCATTTTAACAAAGTTTGAGTCTAGGGATACCTTTTTGTGTGCCATCCCACATCTCTGTTCCAGAAATTGCAACCAGTCCAGAATGTGACAGCCAGGGTTCTCACGAGAACACCCTGGAAAGCACACATTTGACCAGTGATCCAACAGCTACACTGGCTCCCAGTGGAATTCTGCTAATTCTAAACAATTGGTGGCCCCTGGAACCAAAGAAGTACATCAACTAGGGCCAGGGCATTTTCCATCCTGGCCCCTACCTGGTAGAATGAGCTCCCAAAGCACACCTGGGCCCTGACAGAGCTACCTCAGTTTTGCAGGGCCTGCAAGATGGAGCTTTTCTGAGAGGCTTTTGGTTGGGGCAGATGAAAATGAACATCCAGATTCTATCAGGCCTTACCCAGCTCACGTGTTACTATCTACTGATATGGGAGATCTAGACCTCTGCCAGCCTAACTGTGACATAACAGAGACCCCATTTCTTAGATTTGCCCTTTCTGGGCTTTTTAATCTGAAGTTGACTTCTCCAATTTAAAATTTAAATTATCTTAAATTGTTTTTTTAAACTGTTTTAAATAAATTCTTGAATTTAATGTATTTGGTATACCTTGTTGTTTCCTGCCCAAAGCCAGATTGCTGGAATAGGCAGTATAGAAACCAAATGAATGAATGAATGAAAGAAACAAAGTTTTATTCAAGATAGAAGCTTTCATGTGCAAAACTGTATATCACCTGGTTTATCTTGGAACTAACAGAAATGCCCATTGCATCCCTGGAGAGGCCTCAGTGAGTCTTTTCAGGGTGGGGGGAGGCACTGTTGGACAGCTCACCCCCCGCTGCCTCCCCAAAAGGCAACCAAAGCCCATGGAGGCCTTGGCAGGCCTTTTCGAGGCAAAGGGAGGTGGTGGGCAGTCTGTTTCTTCCTGACACCCCCAAAAGGCTCACTAAGGACTGCGGAGGCTTCAGCAGGCTATTTTAGGGCAGAGGGGACATCCTGTTGGGCAGTCCACTCCTCCTCCTGCCACCCTGGCAGCTCTACCAAGGTCTGGCAAGGCTGTGGCTGTGCCTGTGGCTGCTTGGGTGGCTATAGCACTGGCAGGGGCTGCCTCCCCCTTCCCCCCACCCCCACCCCCCACCCCCACTGGCTCACATTGCCATCTGCCCTCCCTCCCAGCTCCTGCTTACTTCCAAGTGGAAGAAGTGGAAGGGGGATGTGGCCAGGAGTGGGACATCCTTCCTGATTGGCTGTTCGTTGGATGGACAGCCGATCAGGAATGGGACAGCTAGGACAGTGGTTGTTAGGCAGTAAATCCCAGCTCCTCCCAGCATCCCTTACTGGCTTTATTAAAGGTTACAGATTATGTGTGCATTTTAGTTGCCAATTGTATGGGGACCTTTGAACTTGTGGTTTACAATGATTCTCTACAATGTTGTTAGAATATAGCACTGGCGTATAAGTGCCTCTTGTGGCGCAGAGTGGTAAGGCAGCCGTCTGAAAGCTTTGCCCATAAGGCTGGGAGTTCGATCCCAGCAGCCGGCTCAAGGTTGACTCAGCCTTCCATCCTTCCGAGGTCGGTAAAATGAGGACCCAGCTTGCTGGGGGGTAAACGGTAATGACTGGGGAAGGCACTGGCAAACCACCCTGTATTGAGTCTGCCATGAAAACGCTGGTGGGCGTCACCCCAAGGGTCAGACATGACTCGGTGCTTGCACAGGGGATACCTTTACCTTTACCTTACTGGCGTATATGACTAGGAGATGCAAGTTAAAATTCCATTTTTATCAATGGAAGTTTGCTGGGTGCCTACACGCTAGCCACTATTTCAGTCTAATTTAACTCACAGGGTTGTTACAATATTGTAAGGTTCTTTGGGTACCCACTGGAGAAATTAACATTTTTTTTAAAACAGCAGAGTGTGAGCAACAGCAGAATGGCTCATTTCTGCAATCCCTATTAACAACTAGAGTTCATCATAATATGGGGAAAGCTCCTGGTGTTGCATTTTTGTACCAAGAAGATGATTTGCCTCAGTACTAGCACAGCAACTCAGACTTCTGCATCAGAACCCGATAACAAGCTATCTATACCATAGACTGAAAATTCTGTCTGGACACTTTTTCAGACAGAATTTGCCATCTATCTTGTAGCATCACAATGATAGCTTATCTGCAGTGCTGACAAGTGAACCAGAAATTCTGAGCTGTTTGTGGTTACTGTTCAGTTTATAAAACAGTTTGTAGACAGAAGACTGATTTTAAGGGCTTTTTAGTCCTGCAGCTTCTTTTTGAATCATTCACACTTGTATGGACATATATGTATTGAGCAGAATTTAAAATACAGCAAGAGCACCATAAACCAAAGACATTCATTTGAAGATTCACAAATGTATTAAAATGTTGTTCACCTTTGAGAATAGTGCATAAAACCTAAGAAATATCAAAGCCCGTACAAACACGATATGTTTAAATGCTAATTTCTCAGTTCTTGAGCAATTAAATAGCATAAAGATGTTTTTAGGTATGCCTTCTATTTATTATGCGTAGATCTTGCTTGTTCAGAAAAAAGTCAGAATGTTTTCTTGAATGTATGCAGTCAAAATGCTATGAAGGGATAAAAAGAATCTGCTGGATAGGTCTGGAATGTTATTATAAAGTAATCCTAAACAACTTTTTTTATACTCGTATTACTGAATATTTAGGCCATAATGTATGAGTAAACTGAGGTTTGATTGGGTGAAAAAATCCTGCCTTCTCTTCAGAAGCAATACACATTTTCCTGCTACATTGCCAGTATAAAAAGATCACACAATGGTAGTCCCCTTCTTGGTTCAGTCACAAGGGGCCAAATTAGATGTTAACATTTTTTAAAGATGAGTCCAAGTTCTACAGACTCAGGGACTATTTTTTAAATGGTAGTCCAGCTGTGGTGGGAACTGCAGGGCTGGTGCAGAATAGGCTCTTGCTTTCTACTCTCCATAATCTTTCCATTCAAAAATGATGCTGGGGAAGTTATTCCCTCCTTTTTAGATGTTCTGCATACACAGGAAACTACACCTTACACTCTGGTCTAGGGTAGCGATCCCCAACCTGTGGGCTGCGGACCACATGTGGTCCTTCGACTAATTGGAGGTGGGCCCCGAAGGATGCCTTCTCCCCCCCCCCGGCCCTTTACTTCACACCCCCCCCGGCCCTTTACAACACACTTCGGGTGCCATTGTCTCCCACCACTCCCAGATGGGACTATCTCGTTGCAGAAAAACAGGGTTCCCATTGATTTGTCATTGTCATAAGTTAAAATTTCCATGAAAATAAAATGTTCCTTATGTTCATTGTTGTGGAGTGTCTGTATCTTATTTTGAAGGGATGTTTAAACATTACCATAGCAATCAGAGAGTGTTAGGGCAGTGGTTGAAAGTAGAGGAGTAAACTAACCCCCCCCCGGGCCTCAGTAAAAGCCGTTGAGTGGTCCCTGGTGAGTGCCCCCCAGCATTGAGTGGTCCCTGGTGATAAAAAGGTTGGGGACCACTGGTCTAGGGAACACCCCAAGCTCTCCATTTTAAAGTAAAAAGGAAGGTCTAGTTTGCCCAGAATACTTCTGTTATGCAGTGGTTCACTAAGTAGGTTTAAGTATGTAAAATGCTCTATAATCCACCTTGTTTGCACAGAGAGCTTTTTTGAGTCAAAGATGATGTCTGATTAAAAAGCTGGAGGCCCATGTGTACTTCTCACCTTTGAAGCTGAGGTGAAAAGGAATGTATGAGTCCTAACCTTCAGGTGTGGCCTGGAGTTTTCCTGGAGTTACAGCTTATCTCTAGACTACTTCCCCTGGAGGAAATGACATCTTGGAAATATGGACTCTGTGGCATCACATCTCCACTGAACTCCCTTCTTTCCCCAAACTCCACCCTCCTCAGATATTGCTCCCAAATCTTCAGGAATTTCCCCAGCCTTAACTTCATGTCCATCTACTTGTCCATATGCTAAGTAGGACAAGCCAATTCATTTTCTGTCCTCAATGAGAATACAATCATGTCATCATGACAGGCTGACAAAGAACACAATGATTAGATATGATCAAAATGGACACTGGCAAGAGCATTATACAAATAAAAAATTATGTGCAAGATCAAAAAATGTGGTGACATTTGACCCATAGGATCACCAGGAGTGGAATGCAACTGAATGGCTAACATCAACATCATGGCAGGACCTTTTAATTGTACCAATTGCAAAGAATTTCACAAATAAAATGCACAGAACAAGCTGCAATAATCCAGCATGCTGGAACTCTCATAATATCAGAATCTTTTGAGGAAAGTTCCACTTGCTGATTGGGAAAACAACCATCAAAATGGCTTTCTGAAATCCCTAACATCCATCTAAACGTAAAATAAATAAATAAAATTATACTATGGATTTCTATCACTCACTATGTTCATCAATGATCATTCCTTTAAGAAAAATGAAACAGCCTGACACAAAGAAATGCAAAATCTTGGCTGACCCAAATCAGTACTTAACCCACACAGGGCAAGTTTTTTCAAGCAACGTAAGTGTTATCAAGAGTCACCATTCATAATATCTACTGGTGCACTAACCGTAACTTATTCTCCGCCTTTTCTATATAGGTCTGTAAAGATGACAATTATGCTGTAGAGTTTCACAGTGGATATTATATATGTAATCTAATCAAATACTAGTACAAGAAACAGCACATAAAGGAAATAGACTACAATGTATTTCTACCTAGGACATCTACCTGTTATCTTTTTTCACATGAAATTATTGTTAATTTTTGTAATAATATTCCAATTAACATAGCATATATCACTGCAAATAATAAGCACTGGCCTAATATATTGTTTTTCACAAATGTATCCATTCCAGATACCTTAAGCACACTGCACTAAATCTTTTCTCTTCTACTGAACTTGGCACACACATTCCACTTAATTATTTGGTATCTATCCTGCAACTCAATTCCATTATTCATTATAACCAGCAATCTCAAATAGTCCACTTTGCTCATACTTTTCTTGAAAGTCCACAACTTTGCTTTTATAATCTGTCCATTCTTTGTTGAGAATGGTCCTGAGCTGAATATATCCCAAGCAACTTTCAACTGTGAATCATATAATCTTCCCTTTACCCCTTATTAGAGAAAGTTTGGCCACAACATTTAATGAAAGCTCAACTAAAATCTATGTGATTAAAGAAAAAATGCAAAGATTGTCTTGGAATGTGATTTTAAAAGAGCCTCTTACCATGACAGGAACCATCCACTTCTTCATACCCAATACTACAGATGCATCGTCCTAGAGGCACAAGCCAATCCCCATCTGCTCCACAATATAATTTGGGAGTGTCTCGCTCTTCAGCACTCTTCACACAGGAGCCTCGTACTTCCACTAAAGAGGAAGAATCAACTCTTGGAATAGTGTCAGGAAACATAGCCAAGTTCCGAACAGTGAAAGGACACTTTTTGTAGTAAACACGGACAGAGACCAAAGCAATGCAGGCACCAATGTCTTGAAAAGCAAGAAAAAATCCTTTCCTGTTTATTGGTCCCACCTCACGAACTTCTGTGTTCAGTTTAAGGATGCGGTCACCCAAATCCATCTGAGTAAAACTTTCATCAGCTGCAATAGTATCAATTTTACTGTATTGATTTGGTTTGAATTTAATTCCGTGGGATTCATCTGATTCCAGGTAGTAGAGATTAAATGTTTCCTTGCATGTCCCCAGTACCCATGGAATGCTGTTGCAGTCCCTCAGTGTAAACTTCATTTCCACATAAATTTTCTGGGCTGCATCACGGGAAATCCAATTTGTACGAAGCCAGTTGTTTTGGTTTGCTTCCATAACATTACATACCTGGTAAGTGTGAATGGGGCGATTATATTCATCCATTTCTGTTATGGCATCCCACTGAAAAGAAAATGCATTTTATGAAGAAAAAAAATAAGGTCTCAGCAAAGCAGAGAATTGGGCTACTAACATTCTAATAATTGTTACAATTTGAAGGAAATATGATGTTGAAATAACTCTTTCCTCTGACTGTCAGAGTCAGGGTGGGGTTGCCCAAAGGATGGTAAACACTAAAAGCTACCTAGTACAGTACGTCCTTAAAAGAGGCTAATAGCTTATGGTGCAGATCAGTACTTTAAATAAACTAGCTAAATCTAAGCATGTTTTTTTTTTAGATTTGAGATTAGTGCTGGGGACTGCATGAGCTAAGTGGCTTCCTATGTAAAATCATATTCATATTTATTCATTTTTAACATTCTTTTGCATCGTTCCACCAGATCAGGGTCCCCAGGGCAGCACACATAAAACATGAGAACAATCAAAAGCAATGTTAACATTACAAAACAGTTCAATAAAAACATTTTAATTTCATTTTAAAATCGACACATCTTGCATCCATGTAAATAAATGTAAAACTGATTAACATGCAGGCTGGCAGTTGGGCTCAATGATGATGCTCACACCTTAATTTGGTTGGCAAACAGGCCACAGCTTTTATTTAACCAATAACATGTGTGGGCTAACAAGGGAATAAGGATCCTGAACCCACCTTGGGGCAGCTGACCCGTAACTGCTCAAATGGCGCCCTGGGCATCCTGTCCCAGATCCCTGCTGGGCTCTGGGACCCCTTGCCATAGATCTTGCAAAACCAGAGGTATCTGGAATGCTTCAGGAGGCGTGGACCTCCCTCAGCCCATTCCAGCTTACCTGACATTGAATGTTTTGGGCCTACCACTTCGGGTCGGTCACATTCAATGCCATTGCCTCTTTCTGAGGCCCCCCAATCCTGGAAGACACATTGCTTCCCTCTGCTACAATCATACCTGTTCAGGTTCCTTTACACTCTGAACACATGCAAGACCAAATTCCCCCGTAATCCTAACTATATGGGGTGGGTGGGAAGTTGCCTGCTGGCCGGCAGGGGAGGAAGGAGGCCGCCTACGAGCACATGGTGCCTTTTAAGTGCCACGCACTCACTCCTCCCCTGCCCTCTCTTTCCTGGCGCGGCTCTTCTGAGCCATGCATGCCCAGCCCCATTGGGACGTGCTCCCACAGCGCCATCCTCCTCCGCCTCGCTGCCTCGTTAATGGTGGCCACGGTAAGTCATGGCTGCATTAAAATAAGTAATAATTATCTTCTTTCTGGAAATATTTTAACAAATTTAGAGACACCAGAAATATTTGTTATGCTGATTAGCGATTACTTCATATATACTTGCTTCTTAGCATATGAAACATGTGTTATTTGAGTGGTAGACCTGCTGTGGATTTCGACATATCCCATTTTAACCAGCCACAAATTCTTCCTTACAGAAGTGAGTTCAGGAGATAACCAGACCTTATTTCCAGCAGAAACTAGCTATGCAGTGAGCTGATTGGTGGACAGTTTCCAATTGTTCTTGGCATGCAAGGAGAGGTGGTGGGTGAGAATACATATGTCTGTGTGGGGGAAAGCAGTGTACATGACTGCAATGAACAGAGGTTTGTCATGACATCTAAATGTGGGCAGACTGAGAAAGTGAGCCACAAATAGAATGTTAATTAGAATGACTTCAGAGGCTGGTATGTTAGAATTCAACTAGAAACCATTAAATGTCTAAGCGAAAAGACTGCCTTTCAATCAATAGCAGAGAAATAACAAATGATGTACATGTTACAACAGATATAATACAAATGAACTTATGTTTCCTCTAACGTATGGAAGCACTCCAAAACGTGTACAGTTTTACATTATAGGAAGAGCTAGGTATGTATATGTGCTGAAAAGACACTTGATTTGGGGCATTCTGTCTGCGTATTGATTGATATATCACAAAGCTGAACACCTGTTCATAAATGCTACCCAAACTGCTAGAGTTCTTCTTTGCACTGCCATAAAACATCATAGCATCTATTATTAACTTTTACAGCTTTTCATTTTTCCAGTAGAAACTTTCTAAGGAAATGGAATACATGTTGTTTGCAAATATATTTGCATACTCTATAGCAGGCTTTCTCAACTTTTTAACCATTGAGAAACCCCTGAAACTTTCTTCAGGCTTTGAGTAACTCCAGAAGTGGCACAATCATGTAGAACATTGTTGGGAAGCTTAGCGTGGCCACCCAGGGCCTCTCCCCTTCCCACCCCCTCCAGGCCCATATGGTCGTATCAACCAAGAAATGTTTAACAAATTAAAATAATTAACTCCCACCCATTCAGGAAACCCTTCCAGGGCCATCAAGAAATCCCAGGATTTTACAAAACACTGCTTGTTGCTCTATAGGCAACAAAATAAAGTTTGTGAAATACCCAGAAATGTAAATGGTTACATAACTTCCCCCTCTTGCTAACACTCTCAAAATTAATAGTTCCTTAAATTATATGTTCACAAATTCCAGATTTATTAAAGTTATAGTCATTGTGTGTGGTTTTTGCTGTTAAGGGTTTACAGTCATTAAAAGTGCAGCTATATTTCTTTGGCACTGTGTCTGAAACATACTATTTATTTTACAAAAGGTAAACCAAAGTGTTATATATTGAAATACATTAGGCAGGCAAGTTATAAGTAAGCACAAAATATGTTATTTGGTTCAATGCTAATGTGTAGTTTCCACTTTAGGGCAGTGAAAAAATATGTACTTAGTATAAAGATCTGTAGAAAAATGGTTAGTGAAGTTCACAGAATATTGTTGGATGTATTTACAGTGAGCTTGGAGAACCAATGCAACGATTCCATGTTTTATGAAACAAATCTAGATATGAAAAATTTGTATGCAAAAATTTAGCTGTTAAAGATGTAGTGAGGAGAATAAACACAGTTGCATCCTGTTCAATTTAGGTTTATTGAGATCATTTCACAAAAGTATTAGCCACAAAGCAGAAAACAGAATATTCAGGTGCTTCTCTCACTCAAGCAGTGGCTTAATAATCATGACTGTTAAAGCAACAGAGGAGGAAAAACAATTGATTAGCAGGGTGGCATTTCTGCAAATGAATACACAACTCACTTTTTGACATAAGTATGGCTGCAGCCATTTTATTATGTCTTCCTAAAGAGGGTTGGCCCAGCATGGAAACGAGCCTGACCCCTCAGCCATCCTGAGGGTCCCAGGATGCCCCGAGTCTGCTCCATCCCAGCCAGGAGACCAGGCCCTAAGCATCCAGAATCCCTCACCAGGAAGTGACCATAGTGGGCCCACCAGGCATCCACTTCAATTTGGAACCCCTAGGCCACTTAGCTATGGACCCCTGACCTCCTAGCTGAGTAGGCTGTGCTTGTATGTCTGTGGGTCTCATTAAGGAGACCACCAACCTCTAGGGAGTCTAGTATGCAAACTGGACACCCTGCCAACAGGCTCCAACCATGCCTGAACTGAAGCTGTAACAAACAGAACCAGTCTTAACAAAAGAACACGAAAACCAGAAACATAGGGTGAGAGGGAGAGAAGCTGTCCGCTGAAAAGGCACAGAGAGGGAGAGCCAGAAGCACTCTGTACCTATATAGGTCCATGCTCCGCCTCCCATGAATGCCATGGCTGCATGCATCCTGGTGCCCCTTGCTCACCATCTTCATTGGCTACCACCCACTTCATCAATCACGGCCATGGTGAGTCCCAGCCACTATCAGACAAGATGGATGAATACAACTTAAAATAAATGAAGATACAAAGGAAGGCACAACCAAGTTCAAATATTAAAGACAGCATTATAAATGGGACTGAAGATACTGAATCCCATTTCTGCTGGAATAACAGTGAACAATGATGATGCAACACAGAAGTTCCTTGGACATTCAAGTAACAAACTTAAAAGCTTGAAGCATTTCAGCAGAAAAGTTTCAAAGAAAAACTCAAACAAGAAATTGCAGATTTGGAATTGATACGCAGATATACTGCTGGCCCTGGAATCAGTTGGAATGGTTAGCTCACTGCAAAAAGTAATTGTTCCTCCTTACAGTTTTAAGCACACTGTTCATGTAATTTACTATGGCAGTTCCTGTGGGGATTGAAGAGTCATACCTAATCTTAAGACTACAGAGAAACTAGCTGCTTTGGAGGATGAATTCTATGGCATTGCATTCCAGTTGTTCTCCCTCTCCTCCTCAAACTCTGCCTTCCTCAGGCTCTGCCCCCAAATCTCCAGAAACTTCCTAAACTGCTGTTGGCAACACAATTATCTGTGTATCAATAGCTGATATTGGTGTGTATCCACTTTGAATAGTTTGATTGGAAGCTCAGGGGCTTTTTGCACGCCTTCAAAATCGCACAATGGTTGCTAATTGAAAACGCTATTGATTTGCCATAACGCACGACGTCGTCGACAATCTGCCACACACCTGAAACCAATCTGCAAAAAGCGCTTCCTTGTAGCGCTTTCAGGGAAATCCCCAAAAGTGGATTCACCCTCCAGAAAGCGATACACTCCTGCAACCAATCTGCAACACTAGCGAAAAAGACCTGTGCGTTAACATTGTTGCGGTTTCTACAAAGTCCCTCCCCCTGGCTCTCTTCTCTGATCTTCCGGCGAAGCGATCACCATTTTTTTTTCTCCGAGCGAGCGGGGATAAACGCACCAGCGAGCCTCTTTCTGTTTAGAGGCTTCCCTGGCTTCAGTCCTTCCCCTTTAGTCACTAAGCACAAACCACAGAAAAGCCCGTTTGCTGATGTATTTTCCCATTAATTTTTACACATTTATTCAGCCGAAAATCGGGCCCGTGAGAGGGGGGGGATTTTTTTTTTCACTCGGAGGCAGCGTGGCAACGATCAAACGATCAAACGACAGCTCAAACACACCAGGCAGCTGGATGGGTCTCTCCGTTGCAACGAATCTACCCAGATTCATTGCTATGGGTCTGTTTTTTTTTTAAAGCTTTCTTAAAGGGAAAGGGGCTGTTTGGGAGCATGCTAACGGCTGCCCATTGACTGCTTGACAGCCAGGGGCGGGACAGCTCGGCAATAGCGCTTCCTTTCTAGCGATTTCTGCCGAGACCGGAAGCCTGTGGGAAACGCTACAAAACGCAACTGGATTCCACCACAAAGGCAGGTATGCATAACGACGAATTCCAGTACTTTAAATGGCGATTTTTCATTCAGTGACCAATTTGCAACAAAGATCCCGGTGCGTAAAGCCCCTCAGTTTTGACTGGACAGTGATTCCCTACTTCATTCCCCTATATCTGCTCTTTGTACTTTTGTGTATAAATCTCTTTTCAACTGAATGCAACATTTCATGCAGTCTTATGCCATAGTAGAAGAAGAAGAAGAAGAAGAAGAAGAAGAAGAAGAAGAGTTGGTTCTTATATGCCGCTTTTCCCTACCCGAAGGAGGCTCAAAGCAGCTTACAGTCGCCTTCCCATTCCTCTCCCCACAACAGACACCCTGTGGGGTGGGTGAGGCTGAGAGAGCACTGATATCACTGCTCGGTCAGAACAGTTTTATCAGTGCTGTGGCGAGCCCAAGGTCACCCAGCTGGTTGCATGTGGGGGAGCGCAGAATCGAACCTGGCATGCCAGATTAGAAGTCTGCACTCCTAACCACTACACCAAACTGGCTGCGGGGATAGTCAACCTGTGGTCCTCCAGATGTTCATGGACTATGAGCCCCCTGCCAGCGTTTGCTTGCCTGTACATACGTACATCCATTGGTAAGAAATAGCCCACGTGTTCAATTTACAAATGAAATTAGAGAGCAGTACTTAAATGTGAGGTTTATGTAATACATTCAGCTGAGCGTGCATTGATTGTAACATAACAAAGAACTACCAAAAGTACAATGTGCACAAATTTTATCTGCATTCACTGTAATTTATGAACAAGATTTTAGTCTTTAAAATGCCACAAGTTAACCTATTTTAATTTTTACTATAAAATGTAATGCAAGTTTCTTACTGCAACAAATTGAGAACAAAAACCAATGCACAGGAAGATCGGGGTTGTTTTGTTGGTCTTTTACATATTATTTTATTTGGTTTTCCAATCTTTCAGTCCATCAGAAGTCAGTAGATACAAAAAGCGCCATTTATGTGCGTGTATAAATTGTGCCTTTTGTAGGCAGAATACACAAACATGAATTAGTCATCACTCGACTATATCAACGGAGCATTAATAAGTAATGCTGTTCAGCCATAGTTTGTTTCTGGATAGGTTCCTGCATACAAAAGTAGTGAAGTGCTGCCCTACATATGAGGAGGACAGTATGAGGAGTGTTGTTTGATGCATGGTTTTGTATCAGTGTAGGTAGTTACTTACAGGACCCTTGATATTCCTTCAAGCTCTTTAATTCAGAGGTAGTAATTGTTTATAAATGGAAACCTGTCACATGTTACCATGCTAAAAACACTACTATTGGCAAAACAGGCCAAGAATAGCCATTGGCTACATTTGATCAAAATCCTTAGAATTGTTATTTTGGAAATATAAGAGATGCACAGATTTTATTTTGTTTGCTGAAGTCCAGTCTTCTTCATAAACAAAGTCTATTTTAAGACCAGCTGTAAAATAGACCATTATTTTGGTGTCCCACTGGGATGAGATACATACATAGCAAGAAACATCAGCTACCACTATCCAACATCAGCCATTATGCATCACAGTGATGGAGGGTGAGAATGAGTGAGAGGGGAGGCAACCTCTGAGTGACCATCCCAGACATATTACAGTCTATAGTTACCAGAATGGCAATAGTGCCATTTGGCAGAGTGAAGAGAGTGAAATAAGACATTGCATGGATCCATACAACATGATCACAAAACTCTTCTTGTTGGAATGAGGATGCTAGGCAGAAATTTCCAGGGTGTTTGTTTCTTTTTTCTTTTCTGGATTTACTTCCAAATTCACATATTAAGATTAGGCTACAGGACCACAGTACATAATATGTTTAAGCCAAAAATGTAAAGGAATTGCTCTTTATTGATAAAATTGTGGCTATCCATACAGTATAATCTTAAATATGCTAATTCTCTTTAGGTTCAGTAGGAAGTCCAAGATATATTATACATAAGGCTTTTACTCTTAATGGGAAATGTGATTAAAAAATCTGTGACAGTCATGCAGTTGCACCAAAAGCTTGATTAAAAAGGCTTTTCTTGAGGTAAAAATGAGAATAGAAATGCAGTGATAGTCATAATTTAGATTTGAACAGCTGAACAGTACATTGTCTTGCTGTAGGGAACTATTTTAAAGCCAAAAGCCATCAATTGCTTCTTTCTCCTCCCAAAGAAAAATGGTTAAACTATCTTCCTCCAAATATGATAGTTTCCATGAAACTATTTAAATATTCACTTTGAATCAAAACCCTAGTTTGAGTTTGAAAATTAGAGCTTTGAATCCTGCTCCTAGCCATGTAGTTAATAGTATAAATCTCCTTTCTTTGGGAGGAAAGTGAGGATTCTGCATTTAAATAATGACTAATTTCATTAATGGAAAGGAGGATTTATTATATGCACATACTTTCTGTTACACTGAGGGCAAGAATTAAGGTCCAAAATGCAGAAAAAGAAAACAATCTAATGTTCAAACTAATCTTTTAAGGTGTGATAATATCTTGTCACTGCTGACAGACCCTGGGGAAAAACACACAATGAAATTAATTTCAACCACTGAAATTTATTTCAGTCATTGAAACTGAGATTCGCAGCGTCACAAATAACAAAAATCCAAACCCCTGTATACAATTTTCTTAATTATTAGAAGATGTCTTCACTCCACCAAAAAGTGACATTACCTTCTGAGGACACTTATTGGCAGAAGTCACTGTGCTCTAAACCATAGAACAACAGGGTACAAACAGGGTACAAACAAACACATTGCTGTCTTAATTTGGCTTCTGTAATGGTCTGTCAAGAGTTAATGCTTAACAGAGTCTGAAAAACCTTTGATTGACAAGCTGTTTAAATTGAACTCTGTGGAAAGATTCAGGAAATAATAGTTGGGAATTGATAGTTGAAGAAGAGACAGTTAACCATTAAGTGTGAACTGGGAAGAAGGCAAGTGAGAAGAATCAGAGAGGATCCCTATTCAAGCTGTAAAGGAAAATTGTGTCCAGTTAACCCTGCCTAGTGAAAAGAGACATAACTCTTAAAAGAAGAGTGATTCCTGGTCTCTGGATATAGAAGGATTTTGGGAACTTGGTTGTATGTTCCTTCCCCCTAGACCAGCCTTACTTAACCTTTTTACTGCCAAGAAAGCCCTGAAACTTTCTTCAGGCTTTGAGAAACATCAGAAGTGATGTCAGCAGGACCCCAAGTCCCTGACATGCCCCTAGAAGTCACATGTCAACCAGTGTGACATCACCTGGTCATTCCTACCAGATGTGAAATCATGCGCCATCCCACCCCAATGCCAGAAATGGCCCAGTAGCCTACTCCACTTGGCTGAGAACAGGGCTGGGTCAGGCATCTGCCACTCCATTGTCCCATGCCACCTCCCCAGTGTAGTTAAGTTAAAATGAGACCTCTCTGGATACCCACCATGTGTGACGAGCCTTGGCCATCAAGAAATTTATAACTTACCTTTCCACCCCCTCCAATCTCATCATGGGCCATTTTGGGAGGGGGGGGGACTGACATAATCATACAGTCATATCGCCTAACATATTTTTAAAAAAATTAAAAATATAAAAATTAATTAACTCCAACCCAATTAGCAAAACCCTTCCAGGGCTGTTGAGAAACCCCAGGTTTTCATAAAATCCCTGTTGAGAAAGCCTGTTCTAGACTTTAAGAGTCACTGAAACTCTGAAAACTATTCTTGAGTGTTTAAGCAGAAATTGAAAAGAAAAACTCTCTCCTGAAATACAGCCGCAGATCACAGTAGTAACTCCTGTGTAAGAAGACAGGCCCAATTCTGATCAGGATTCAGGTCCATGGCACAGGGCAAAAGAGGTTTCCACATTCTCCCCCCCCCTTTTTTTTTCTGCAGCTAAAACAAGCTTGAGAGGGAATTATTCACTCCATCAGGAGGCTGCCTGCGCACAGAAGGCTTGCACTTGCAGCTTATCAATGAGACAATCAGCTGCTCCCAAAGCCTCCAGAGTTGTTTTGGATGCCAAAAATAGCCCAGAGGGAAGGCTTCTGATCAGAAGTGGGCTTGTCTGTTTTATTTTCTGAGGAGTTATGCGTGGCACAATCAAAGAGCCTCAGATTCTAGCACATTTCTCAAGGCGGGTAGTTCTGGAGAACAAGACTAAAAGTTCAGCATGATATATAGCAGAGTGGGCCCCGGGTTTGAAATAGAGAAAAAGTCTTCTGAGGTGAGCAGTTTTACCCCATTTTAAGCTAATTGGGGCGTGGGGCATGGGGGGTTATAATGGAAGTAACAGCGAATCTGTTTCATCATCTTTTGCACTATGGTATGCTGCACTAATCATGAAGTTTTAGAGAAATCACATTAGGCAATATTGAA
This sequence comes from Paroedura picta, assembly GCF_049243985.1. Classification (NCBI taxonomy): domain Eukaryota; kingdom Metazoa; phylum Chordata; class Lepidosauria; order Squamata; family Gekkonidae; genus Paroedura; species Paroedura picta. The sequence goes on along the minus strand of NC_135374.1, from coordinate 41,083,385 downwards.
ATCACAAGAATGCCAGTATTAGGCAAAATTTTGCCTCAAGCCAAACCACAATAATAGAAATCAGCATTTCAATGTATGAAAGGATAAATAAGAAAAAAAGTTAAGCTAGAATACAAAATTGTTCTCCCAGAATTTTGCATCTGCTAAGCTACATTAAGCAGAACTCGTTTTCTCCCCAGATTTCACTAGTATTTAACAATTATATAAGCAGCAGTATAAAGGGCAAAGCTTCTGATTTATTACCCTCTGCTAGTCCTATCTCAGTACTAAGCATTTTTGCAGCCTGTTCAGTTTTATTAAAAATAAATGCTTTATTCAGCTTTACGAAAGCTTTACAAAATAACTATTAGAAACATTAATTGCTTTTCACCTGGTAGAACTGCCTGCTATAGGACAGCTTCATTTACATTGTCATTAAAGCAAAAGGAAAAGAACCAACAATCCCAAAGCCACTTACTCCAGTATTTCAGGATCTGCTCTAATTTTTTATAGTCTTCTAGCCATATGACAAAATGCTCTCTTGGATGGTTCTTAAATGTCTGGATTGTGTCATTCCTTCTTTATGTTGTGTGGCTAAGACATTTCTATACATAAAATTAAATGGCAAACATCATCTAGATCAGCGGTCGGCAACCTTCTGCCTGCCACGGCCTGCTGCTGCACCGTAAGGGGAGACGGTGGCCCGGGTCCCCGCGCATGCGCGGCAGCCACAGCACAAACGTGCATGCGTGGACTTGCCGCGTGTGCGTGTTTGTATCCGGCGGGGGCGCAAATGCGCATGCACGGCAGCCCTGGGCATGAAATTGGCTGCACATGCGAACTGCTGCACATGCGAGTTTGCGCCCCCATCGGATGCAAACGCGCACGTGCGCTTTTGTGCTGCCGGCATGTCGGTGGCCGCGGCTCTCTCTCCCCGCCCCTCCAGGCCGCCAGCAAATCGGCCGCCAAAGCAGCCAATTAGCTTGTGGCCTGGCAAGCTTCTCTTCCCCCCCCCCCTCTCAAAGCAAGAAGCTTGCTTTGGCGACCGATTTGCTCGCAACCTGGCAAGCTTCTCGCTGCTGGGGGGGCGGGAAGAGGGAGCCGCAGCCCAGCGCCAGGCAGCGGCCCGGGAGTTGGGGACCACTGATCTAGATCATTATCCACAGTTAGCATAGCACAGTGATTAAAGTGTTGGACTAGGACCTTAAATGTAGGTTTGAATCCCACTGTACCATGGAAGCTCGCTGGGTGACCTTGAGCCAGTCACACAGTCTCAGCTTAATCTACCTCACAGGGTTGCTGTGAGGATGTGGGAACCATTGAATACTGGATTCACCATGCTGCAACAAAATGAAATGAAGTTATGTATCAAGAACAGGAGATAAACATTTATAACCTCACTGGGATCATGATCTGGATTGTCAGCAGCAAACGAAGAGAGCTGTGGACCGGAGACACAAGCTGAGACTCCAAAGTGTTGATTGATCCAAGGATCAAATAAAATGTTTGCTACTGATTTTAGAATCATAGACTTGGAAGGGATCTCGAGGGTCATCTAGTCCAACCCCCTGCGCAAGGCCAGAACTCCCAGTTACCTGCCCACACACAGTGACCCCAATTTCATGCCCAAGTGATTCTCCCCACCAAAAATCTCCAAAATCCAGCCTGTCCTGGAGGGAATTCAGCTACCATCCCACAGTGGCGACTAGCAGTTCCCTGGGTATGCAAGGAAGGGCCACAAAAGACAAACATGGCACATCTCTTCCTGCCCACCCATCTCAATCTGCCTAAATTCATACAATCAGGATTTCTGTCAGATGACTATCTATCCTCTGCTTAAAAACATCTAAGAAGGATAACCCACTACCTCCTGAGGAAGACTATTCCATTGAGGAACCGCTGGAACTGTCAGGAAGGGAAGCCTGTTCCACTGAGGAACTGTTAGAACTGTCAGGAACTTCTTCCAGATGTTTAGCTGAAAATTCGTTTGAACTGATTTCAAATCATTGGTTTTGAGCCGACCATCTGGGGCAACAGAAAACAACTCTGCTCCTTCTTCTCCATGACAGCCCTTCAAGTACTTGAAGATGGTTATCATATCACCTCTTAGTCATCTCTCCAGGCTAAACAGACCAAGTTCCCCCAACCTTTCCTCATATGACATGGTCTCCAAACCCCTCACCATCTTCGTAGCTCTCCTCTAGACATGCTCCAGTTTTTCTACATCTATCTTAAGTTGTGGTGCCAAAACTGAATGCATTACTCCAAATGAGGTCTTAGGAGAGCAAAGTGGTAATATTACCTCACATGATCTGGACACTATACTTCTTTTAATACAACCCAAAATTCCAATTGCCTTTTTAGCTGCTGAGGCACATTGCTGACTCATGTTCAGTGTCTGGTCTACTAAGACCCCCAGATCCTTTTCACAAATAGTATTGCCAAGACAAGTCTTGCACATGCTATAGTGATGCATATGATTTTTTCTACCTAAATGAAGAATTTTACATTTATTACCATTAAAATTCATTTTATTTTTGCCCAGTTTTCTAGTCTGTCTTCTGATATGTTTGTCATCCCTCTCAATTTAGTGTCATCTGCAAATTTAATAAGTACCCCTTGTATTCCTTCATCCAAATCATAATTATGTAGAACAATACAGGACCCAGGACAGATCCCAGAGGCACACCACTCGTCACTCCGCTCCAAGATGATGAACCATTTATAAGCACCCTTTGGGTGCAATCTGTCAACAAGTTCTCAATCCACCTAACAGTAATAGGATCAATACTGCAGTTTACCAACTTGTCAATAAGAATATCATGTGGAACCTTATGAAAAGCCTTACAGAAATTAAGGTAAACTATGTCCACCATATTCCCCTGATCTAGCAAGGTAGTAACTTTTCTTGCTGCTCTTCTAAGCATATACATACAAGAGGTCCAGGCCCCCTTGTTCTCTTCACATGCAAACCAACGTAATGAAACTCTCATAAAACAAAACAAAAATGGCAGCTCTAAAGAGGCTTTTGAAATAAGCAGGTTTTGTTCCACAGCTGCAGATCTCAGGGGCATGACATAACCAGTCTTGGTAATCATTTCCATCAGTAACAGGAGAAAGTTTCACTAAGGTTCAGCTGTAATAATAGATCAAATCTTTCTCCTCTTTTTTATGAGTCCTTCAGGTACTTGAAGAGTGCTATCATGCTTATACCCCCTCCAGGCTAAACATAACCATTTCTTTCAGTCTTTAAAGTAGGGGATATTCCAGTTGTGAGTCTAGAAGTCGAGGTATCCTGTAAAATACACAAAAACTGAACTGTAATAAGATGGGCTCTTGCCCAATGTTGCAGCCAGTTATTATGGTATATAATACTTATAGAGATAGATATGGTAATTATTCCCTCCACCTCATCAAACATAGTCTTTCTTTTTCTTTTGCTGATTCTATTACAAAATTAGATGTATTAATACTAGGGAAAAACACAGACTTTAAATGTATCTGATTATATAGTGGGAATCTAAAATTGGGAACTTGTGCAGTCAGTCTCAGGTATGTTACTCTGCTTATTATCCTGGTGGCTCACCTGAAGAGCTATAGGCTTTCCTGCTCTCAGCTCCATCCTATATTACTTTATATCATTACTGTGCATGGGGTTTCAGCCGGCAGCTCAGTAAAAAGTCAGTTAACACAATGGACCAACGGTGTTCCATCTGGTCCTATGAAACTGCTGACTCTGGTTCATCACTGTAAGTAGCTAACTGATCTCCAAGCCCACTAGAGATGTAAATGAATAGAGGAAGAAATGCTGAGTGGCATTTAAGTAGCCATTTCGAAGAGCCCGAGTTTCCATTTTGAACCAATGTGTGATTTTGTTTGCAAAATTCATTTGCAGTATCTGGCAGAAACGCATGCAATCAAGTCCACAGATACAGAAAGCATACTGGTCCATTGTCCCTTTCATAAATATGTTGTGACCATTCTGGAAATCATAGATTTCACTTTTTAACATAAACATTTAACTCTTTCTGTTTAGTTAAGTTTGAATTTCTTGGGAGGAATAAGGGAAGTGAAATTGCTAAACTGCTGGACCTGAGTTTACTGACAAAAATTCTGTTCCATCCTTATTTCCTACATTTCTCCCACACCCACCCACTTCCCGCTAGCGCCCGCTGTATTTTGGATACAGCGGGCTTAATTTCTAGTCATACAATAAAGCCCTAAGTACTGAATTGGGATAGAACAAGTACCTTATTTATGACGTGTTAATGCTCACCAATGTTCTTTACAGTCCCCTTCTCTTGTGCTATTCCAAGTTATTTAAAAGACCTAATGATACTCCATTATAGAAGAGCTGTTTTTTGCACTCCAAATTTTACTACCCAAAAGAGTCTCAAAGAGGCTTACAATTGCCTACCCCTCCCACATTTAAAAACTCAGTCTGAATACACTATGCTTGCAAATTGGCCAGCCAATATGGCCAAGGGAAAATAGCAGTTTAAGCAGGGAAGCATAAATGCTTGAAAGCATGTAGTGGTTAAGAGTAACAGCTTTTAGTCTGACAAGCTGGGTTTGATTCCCTGCTCCTCCACATGCAGCCAGCTGCGTGACCCTGGGCTCTTCACAACCCTGATAGTGTTGTTCTGACTGAGCAGTCCTGGCAGAGGTCTCTCAGCCTCACCTACCTCATAGGGTATTTCTTGTGGGTAGGGGAAGGGAAGGTAATTGTAAGCCACTTTGAGACTACTTTGGGTAGTGAAAAGCTGAGCATAAAACCCAGCTCTTTGTCTCGTCCCACAACAGACACCTTGTGAGGTAGGGTAGGGCTGAGAAATCTCTGAGATGACTGTGGTTGGCCCAGGGTCACCCAGCTGGCTGCATGTGGAAAACTAACGAAACAAACCTAATCTGCTTCTCCAGATTAGATGCCACTGCTCTTAAGCACTGCACGCTCTCAAGCATTTATGCTTGCTTGCTTAAATTGCTATTTTTCTTTGGCCATATTGATTGACCAGTTTGTAAGCATAGTGTATTGGGCTGAGTTTTTAAAAGTGGATCTGGTCAGATTGAGTTCTTAGAACATATTTTATCAGAGTGTAAAAATGGGTCTGATTTTATCTTTAAATAGGACAGGGTCCTATTAAATAAAAGAGTAAGGCCACCTGGGGAGGAGTTAGGGCGGGCCCTGTCCAGGATAAAAACTCAGCTTTGCGGCTCCTGATTGGGCCCTCTGAGTGTTCATCCAGGGCCAAGCAGCCAATGGGGAGGCGCGCAAAGTGCCTTCCTATTGGCCCCTCACCAGGACAGACCAAAATTCCATTCACCCAGCCTAGTCTGGCTGCCAGTCTGTCCCTGACCACTGCAGGGAGAGGAGGTCAGTAGGGCTGCCGAGGGGGATGAGAACGGAGTCTTGGATAGGCTGTGCCAGGCCTTTTCGCCCCAAGGCTGTCCTAACTGCCATGTCCAACTGCAAATTGCCTCAGAACCCTGACAGAGCTTGGAGGAGGCTGCAGAATGCTCCCCCTCCCCCCCTCTTTTCAGGCCTGCTGCGAAGGAGCCTCTGACAGGCCTGGACTGAGGGGAGGAAGGCCTTTCCAAGAGCAACACAGGGGAGACTGAGGGCCTTCCTTTTGAGGGGGGGGACTTTCCCCTTCTGCCAAACAGTTGTCTGACAGGGAGGCCACAGAAAAGCCCCTTCTCACTTAAAATACTGCTCTCGCCGGGGGTTAGACACAGCCAAGCCATGTGTCTTTCTTCTTTGCAAATCTCTGCAGATTTGAGGCCACTGCACAGCATTATTCTGCAGAGGAAGCTGGCTCTTTTGTCTCCTGTTTCATCTACACAACAACCCTGTGCAGTAGGCCTCAAGTCTTTCAATTCAACAACAACCTGTGTGGGAAGCCTTAAATGTTTCTTCTCTACCACAACCCTGTCCAAAGTAGCCCTTTCTGCCTGGGGAGTTGATCTTTAAACTCTGCAAGTGAGCTGTAATTCCAGGAGCTCTCCAGGCCACACCTGTAGGTTGGCTACCCCTGGGTTGGAAATATTCCTGGAGGTTTGGAGGTGGGACTTCAAAATCGTACAATGCCTCAGAGTCCAGCCTTCAAAGGAGCCATTTTTGCCTCCAGGTGGGAGGGAGTGGTGCAGGTGTGTCCCTCCTGGGCTATAGGCTATGGCCAGCCCTTACCAGCAACTGTTTGTATTCTGGGGCGCAGACAGGCAGACCAGCATCAGTCCTGTGAGTCTGGAAAGTGCAGGAAGATCTAAATAAATATTTACAGCCTGAAACTAAATAGAGAACAAGTAAATGTCTTGAGACACATCATAACTGAAATAGTAACTGGCAAATAACCTTGGCCTGGCAAATAAAAAAAACAGTATTAAAAACCTTACTAAGGTCAAGACTGCTGTGCACAGACAGTCTTCCTCTTAGGGTTGCCAGCTTCCCTGTGAGGCTCGCTACCCCACCTCCCTCATGGGGAGTCTGCTATGGGGAGAAAAGGGGAAGACGATTGGAAAATGCTTTGAGACACCTGAGGCCTGCTGGGTCACTGCGGCCCATTCCCAGTTCTGTCAGTTCTCTCACAACCCTACATACCTCACAGGTTGACTATTGTGGAGAGACAAATGGAAAAGGTGTTTGTAAACCGCTTTGAAACTCCTTTGGGTAGTAAGCAATAGGGTACAAAAATCCGTTCTTCTAAGGAACAACCATGAAAGAAGCATGTGGGCACATAACATTTTACCAACAGTAAAAATATGGGAGACAGAAGGAACAGGGTGGACACCTGTGTACTGCGACTACCCCATGTGTATTAGGGCAGAGGGGCATTTCGGTGAATGTGGCCTAATTCACACAAGAAGGGAAATGATGCAGAACTGGGGGGAATGGGTTGCCATGCAATCTTCCCCTAAGAAGAGTCTTCAGTCTGATTTTCCCTTCACATATCTGAGGACATGGCTCTGGAAAGCTCATCTGTAACCACTATGCCACAATTCCCAAAGGTCAGTCCTCTCCAACAATCAACGAACATTCCACACCACAGGTTCTTGACACCCATATCTCCACACCCATGGCCTCATTTGCCACCATGCCACCACAACCTCCCACACAACACACATGACAACCCCATGCCCTTACAGACTGGACAACTCCTCCCCTTCCTCTTCCCACTGCCAAGCTCTAGCGCCCGTTGTATTCTTGGACACAACGGGCTTTGCCCCTAGTTTACAATAATATTTTGTGAGAAATTTTAAAATACAATCAAAAGAAAAAGAAAATGAAAAAGAAAAGGAGAAAGAGAAATAAAGAGGCTACCAATAGTATCTATGATTATGAATCAAACTTATCTATTACATTGTTAGAACATAAAAACATTTAAGACCACTTCCCTCCCTCCTTATACTTTTGTATTCTTCTTTTAGTCTTTAAATCCATAAAAGATTGCACCATTCTTGTAAAAATCATATAGAAAGTCTATAGAAGGTTTCCAACTAGTTACAAATACTATAGTAATTTTTTAGTTAAAATAGTTAATTTTGACATTTCCACCCATTCTACACTGTTTTACAACCATTCTACCATTCTCCAAGTCCATGTCATCGGCTATTTCCACATGAGGAATTTGCCCCTGCCCAGGGGTTGGTGTGAGTTTTTGTCCCCATTGTCCTGCGATAAGGGAAAGCACTTCCCCTTTCTTGTCATTGTGCACAACAAGGTGAAAACTGGGGCAAGCCTGTCTGGATGAAAAAACACATGATAGTTTCCCTCGCTGTTTCCCGACATGACCCTCTCCATTTCCAGAATGCCATCTTTTAAAAAAATTCACAGTCTGCATTGCTATGGGAATGCAAACCAACATGAATGGAAATAAAATGTACTGTCATGTTCTCTTTAGTGTGCACAGTAATACTGGGAGCGGCCAGCAGCCCTATCTAAAACATCTAAAACACATGTTTTTGGTTTCTTGTAACGCATGAACAGGGAAAGGGGGCACATGTTATGAAGCAGATCTCTCCCTAATAGCATGGTGCCCATGTTCTGTATTTTTATTTTGTATTGTGAACACACAATTCTTAGGGTCCAATCATCCGCATAAGTCTCAAGCCTATCTGACATCTGCCCAAACATGAATTGAGATCGTCATTAAAAAGATCCCGAAAAGAAATCAAGAAAATGTTTTATTATGGTGTATCCCCTTAGCAACGAAGGAGTTTAATTTTTTAAATTGATTTTGGGACTTAGGGGGGACGTTTGAGTCCCCAAAACCAATTCCGTGAGGGTTTTGGTTGCTTACGTTGATTGACAACCCAAAAAACAGGGGCAAACTAGTGGGTTGTCCATGTTTTTGGCTTCTCTGCAACCTCATTGGGAAGCAGAAAGCCATGACAAGTCAGTGGGATACGGTGGAACGAGTCTCTCATCAGGAAGCAGCCAAATGCACAGTTTACTATTGCATGTTTACAAAGCAGGAGGCAATGCGCATTGTCCGCCTCCATGCAGAAATGGTCATCTAGTTCCTTTGTTTCATGCAGCTTATATTGTAGATCTCACAAATCTTGTTTTTGATTCTCTTTCATTTCTTTTTCATGTTGCTGAAATAGTTTCTTTGTCTTTTCCACAGAAGCTTCTAAGTCCATAGCCTTTATTTCTCAATCCCTAAACCCTGTTAATGCCACAATGATTCCATCTCTAATATCTTCATCAGATAAATCTGGTAGATCACACATGTTCAGAATTCCCTCTCTCTTTCTTAGTTCCATCTTCTTAAAATTATTTTGTCCTCTTCCTAAGGCTTTGTTTATAGCCACAGTCCTGATTTCCAAATTTTGAATTTTCTCCTTAGTTTTATCCACCTGTTGTTTTCAGAATAGAAATTCCAACATTCTGAAATCCTTGCCTAAATTCCTTCTATCAAATGTCCATGTAATTCAGCAAACATTTCTTGAAGCAGATTCACTGTAATCAATTTTGGCTGAAAACATTTAAGTATTCATAAATTAAGTCTGTTGTTAGTCAGTCATATATAGGAAATGTGACTGAGCTGACTTAAAAAATGAAAAAGCAGCATGGAGCAAACAAAAGATCCAACCCCCCCGCCCCCCCCCCCAAAAAAAAACCTTGGCTGAAGCCTAAGAAACTTTACTTTTTCATGGGTTTATTTCTGTAATGACACATGAGAGGCTTTTAACGGTTCAAAAATAAATAAAATACATTATTTAACTCAGGGCTAAACTGTGATTGAAGTATTAGTTCGTAAATATCATTTCTTAACTGACACTCTCTACACAATTTCATTTGAATGCCAAGTTACTAAAAGGTTCTCAGACTCTGTGAGACATTAACCCTTGGGTGTCATACACCCAAATATTTTGAGGACTTTTAGGACCTGTTTCCTGGTATTCTGGAAAATCCCATATACTATCTGGACATCTAAATATATCTGTAAAATAACAAAAAGGTGTTTGTATGCATATTTCGACCAGAAATATCCAAATGCACATCCCTACTTATGGTAGCCACTTTACATGTAAATTAGGAATGCTGCAAATTTTCTGTGAGCATGTTTGATGGTCAAATTTACCATATTCAAAGGCAGAAATCTGATGTGAGCCATTGATCCTTTCTGTTTACTTTGTGTGAACTTGCCATGCCTATCAAACAATTTTGCATTATGCTTTTCCAAAGCTGCACATGCATAAAGACACTGCCAATTCAGACCTAGCAATAGTCATCAATATCAATAAAGAAGACTTAGGTATGGGTGGGATTTTATTGAAACACATTTTTACTGACAATAATATCCAGGATTTATGAATGATCTAATTTTCTTTTTAAGCAATTGCCTGGTGAGCAGAGCATTTATGCAGTAAGGATGTGAAGGATAGCAGAACTCAGACTGTGTGAGAATGCACATGCACAAAAAGCAAATTGTACTATACTGTATGTCAGTAAGAAATAAAGTGAAAAAATCTAGTAGACCCCCATGAACAGATTGATAAATGATTGAATTGACTGTCAAAACATTATGTCTCTGTTTGCAACCAATAAATATGGCGTGAGCAAATCTGGTGGTTGTTCGTGCATCCCTTATGTCAATTGGAGATGAAAAACACTAACATCTCAAGTAACTTTTATATTTGGCTTACAATTAATTTCCATGCTATTGGTTTGTCTACATAGAAAGTATGTGATACATACCTAGAAGTATTTTGTCACTGTTAATATTGCTGTTAGGTGACAGTACCACTGTGATGGACATATTCATTTATTTATTTTCATATTTATATGCTAGGATTCTCTCAGCCTCGCCTACCTCACAGGGTGTCTGTTGTGGGGAGAGGAAAGGGAAGACACTTTGAGACTCCTTCTGGTAGAGAAAAGTGGCATATAAGAACCAATTCTTCTTCTTCCCTGACCAATCAGGGAGGTTCACCAAAGTTTAAAATCCAATATAGCTACAATATATTTAAAAACAGAATGCTAGCCTGTTTAATCCATCTCCTATGCCAGGGGACAGGAAAATGTGGGGCATAAAGTGCATTCTTTGCTAGAGTATGAATGAATGAGTTCAGGTAGGGAATGGTTGAGGAGGCCAGCAAAATGTTCATGTAATCCTAAACCTCAACCATAGGCCTGGCAGAATAAAAGGCCGGGACTTACCGCAGCCACTTCTTTGACGCCATGGCGGTGCCAGGGAAGCGGCGTGCTCCTGCTGGGCTTCTTGGCCCAGGTCACGTGGAGAGGGCCGAGGCTGGCCTATTTAAGGCTGAACCCGGGGCTTCCCCGGCCTCTCCACGTTGCAGCCATCCAGACAGCAACCCTCCCTCCTGCCTTGTGTTGTTGCTTATTATGTCATGTTTGTTATAATTTGTCGCAGCTGCAGTTTTCGACCGGTAGGGAACCTGTTGGCAGGGAGTCCCATCTGCGTACGGGACTCCTGACTGAAGGGAGTCTCCTTACTGAGGCCGGCCACGCAAAAGGTGCAGCCTACCCAGCTGGGAAGCTAGGGGCCTGTGGCCAGGCAGCTGGGGAGGCCAATGGAGGTGGATGCCCTTTGGTCTCCTAATAGTTGCTTCCCTGTGGGGAATCCCTTGTGACGCAGCGTGACCCGCCCTCCCGGCTAGGAGTGAGGCGGGGACCCCGAGCATCACGGGGGGAACATGTTATTCGAGCAGCCGGACGGCTGGATAGCATTCAGGTCCCCCTACCGGGTCGTGTGGTGCCAACTCTCCGTTGAGGGGAGGTAGCAATAAAGGCTGCGGCCATTTTACTGCCAGCAGGAGTAGTGTCTTCCTTTTTAGTCTCTGCCTGATAGTCAATAGCTCTGTCTTGCAAATCCTGCAGAACAGGGCTCTCATTATGTTGGGCAGAACGTTCCACCAGGCTGAGGCCAAGGTCAAAAGTCTAGTTGAGGCCAAATTTATTTCTTTAGGACCAGGGATCCTAAGTAGGGTTTGGTTCGTCCTCTCTAAGAATTACCAATGTGAGCTGATAAAATGTTAATGAGAGGGACAGCTGTAAGTAGTAGTTAAGAGAGTTGAGGATTGCAGTTGGGAGGTGAGAGAGGGTCTAGGTATGAGCACAATGGAGAAGAGTTGCTTAAAGCTGATTGAAAAACATCAAATTGTAACGGGAAAACAAATGCTGGAATAGGGAAATATTTCTAAAGCTCAATTTAAAAGAATCTTTGTAAACTCTACAGTGTTATGTTCAAACCATAAATGAAATCATCTATTTATACTTAAGGATATAAAAAAGGGGGTAGCATGTGAATGGAATAGTGTTTGAGTCCTCCATCCCAACAGCTGTGTGCAGATTTTGAATGAAGAACAATTATTAAAGGGGGCTCATCTACCTTATCTGCTGATCCCTCTGTAAGAGGACCTGAGGTGTGAAATGGTAATTACTTTCTATATATTTTAAAGAGGCCAGAAGTGAAAGCGTGAGGGAGAGAAGTTATGGAAGGTAACAGGCATCTCACGTGACATCATCAGACGCTGCCCAATAAGTTTCAGAATCAGAAATGATGGGGAACTGGCAACTATAGCCTCCACTTAGTACACCCGTGCCCCGTTACTATAAGATATTTGACTATGGGCCTCAATGTAATACATATTTTTATAGCATTGTCAGAAGTAATATTATGGACAGAAATAACAGTGCAAAGCTTTTAAATGTGGGAGTATCTTTCCAACACTACTTAATGTCAAGGAAGCAAAATTAGAGCTAAAGGGAGGAAGGTTAAAGTAACAGGTCACTGGTTTTACCAGCTACATTGAAAACTATATTGATGTGAAACTCATTAGATCAATGCTTGTGACTTTCACCTGAACTTGCAAAGTCTCCAAAGAAACTGGATTTTTTTAAAGCACTGGTTCAAAATCTTGGGTCAGTAAGCTTCAACCTACTGCAAATTAAAAGGCACTTCTTGTACTGACCTTTTCACTATTCAGTGAATACACAACTTAATACTTTGCCATTTTTATGGCCTTCACTATGTACAAAGAACTTTACAATCTTATTTTTATATTTTGTGTAATAAATTATTATAGAAGGGTAATGTTATTGAAAATATAGTTCAAATATAATTAAAGCCTACAGAAATTTAAGTTTCTACCACCCTATATTCTAGTTCTGCATAGTAATCAAACTTCTTCATGAACAATCTGATTTAGCAGAATATAGCTAGACAGTAAAGCATTATATTACTGACACAGGAAATCCCACTAAAGCAAATACTAGTCATTTTGTTGTGACTATATTTTCATACGTTGTTTTTTGCATGGTCTACCATCCCAGAGGCAGAGCTGCAACTATTATTTAAACATCCTGAAACATCAGAACTCATGTTTATTTGCCTGCATGAGAATCATAGAAAACAAACAGTATAAGTCAACAAATGTTTGTCCTCTTAAACGAAGGACTTTAAAAAAATGAATTAACGTGTGATGGTCAAGTGAAAAGATTTTTTGAAATACTCAATTTGTGAATGTTCCCTTCAAAGTTTATATTCAGGGCCATTCCACACTCAGAAAATGTAGTGAAAGGGTTACCTGTTGCAGATGCTTCTTTTTTAAAAAATTTACATGACGTCCTCAGCATCCAGCATTTCGGCAGCAAACCGGCAGCTACATCCTCCATTTTAAAGCAGTAGTTGGGGAATCGCATAAAGTGGATTCCCCCAACTATGTTGCATGAACAGGAGGAGAGCAACCAGCAACCACTAGTGAAATAGCTGTGCATAATCAAAGTGGCCAGAAGTAGCATAACCTCTGTTTCCAGCACCTGCTGTCATGTCCGCCTCCCTTTCTCTTCTCCCTGGAACGGGGCTTTTTTTTTCATAGCAAGCTGCCTGGAGCAACAAATACACATTGCTGGATCCAGGCAGAGAAAAAAAATGTCCAACCACCAGTTGGTGCACAATGTATGTCACTAAACCACTCCCCCCCCCCAAAAAAAATTGGGAAAATAATTACTTCTGTTGATCTTCAAATATCATAACTCCAAAATGGGGTGGCATTAACTTCTGCGCTATGCATTTATGATTATATGCATAGGCATAGCAACAAAGAAGTTTTATTTTTAAAAAATCGCTTGCCCTTTAAAGCTGGGAGAAAAGTGAGTGGCTGGCTGCCATAATTGACAGCTGGGGGGAGACTCGTGGGTAGAGAGTCCCTCTTCTCCACCATTTTAATCAGCCGTGTGGAGTGCCAGGAAGCATGAGAAAGCAGGAGAAGAAAGTGAGAGTGTGAGTAGGCAAGAAATGGCAGGGGGGAGTGATTTTTAATAGCGTTAAGCAATTGCTCTGGCTTAACGCTATGTTCTCAGATGTGCAGAATGGCCCTCAATGTTGTTTCCTATATGAATATAAATATGAGACAAAGATCTTCCTAATCTTAAAAAAAGGATTCAATCTTAGAACAAAGTATTTCAAGAAAAACAGGTTTTGGTCTGAAGATTTTTTTTAAAGATATTAAACAGATATTTGTCAGTGGTACTTTTCATGTGGGCATATACTAATGAAAGCGGTTGAACTAGTCTGATCCATTAAAACCTGAGTTTCAGTGAATGATCTTCTGAATTTCGACATGTGTGGTTGTTTTGAACAAGAATGGGGGGAATTGGACAGTTTTAATCATGCTAACACTAATCCATGAAAAAGTAAAACTGCACTGGTGTGGTTAATTGTTCATACTAAATGTGGGAGCCATAATGACTGCCTATATTGTTCCATTTCACAGAATCACCTATGTTAATGGGTACGCATATATCAACATACTCTGCCTCTTGCCACAGTTGATTTCACATTTGAGCTTAATGGAATTAAAAAAATAAATATGAGAAGATGGATGATTTATTTATTTTATTTATTTATTGTTTCAACATTGCCCACCACTCTCATAACTGTGTAAAAAGACCTATTAAAACCCTCATTAAAACACTTCCTGGCATTCATCCGGAAAGATTGTATTTCTGATTCTTTACTTGTAGATAAGTTTTGCATAATGAATGGTAATTCACATTGACGAACCTATATCTTCACAACCAGTTGTATTTTGTGAAAAACATTCTAGAAAATAACACAGTAAACTTCCTTTTTCATGTTGTCTAAATTGCAACAAATTATACTCACAATTATGTGTTTTTAATTTATGTCTGCATAATCTTTATTAGAACAAATATAAATATGATGCATTTACTACAATCCATTTGGTTGACTGCCTTTATACAGATGAACTAAATGAAAGTAATAATTTTCACTGATGGTTTTTTCATTGCCTTGTACTTTCCAATTTTAAAGATTTTAAATAAAATTTTATGTTAGTGATGTTCTTGAGCAATGACATTTTATAGCCAAGTAACCAAATATGCCTAAGTAGGCATTTCAACATCAGTATACTTTAGAATTGCTAGTGTTTCTTAAAAAAAAAAAGAAGCTTTGTAGGTAATCTGCGTAATAAAATAATCTATGAAATAATTCCTGTTTCCTTTTTACCAAAAATATGTATCTCGGGTTGAAATAGAAAGCTAACAAAATTTTCTAGTTTCCGTATTATACCACAGAGGACACTAAATCAAACACATGTAGAACACTACATTGTTCCATTGGACTTTTATATATATATAAAACGTGGACTTTTATATTTTTTTCTAGAAAAGATAGAAATAGAATAGATACATATAATAAACATTAGTGAAGCAATTGTTTAGAATCTCAGCATATTAGAACTCTCTCCTTTCCCATCTGATTTACCTTTTTAAATAGTTCAGATAAGGATCCCATTGTTCCTGAAAGGCTTCTTCTGATTTTCCATTAACCATTAATGTCAATTTAGCCATCTTGGCGAGATCTGCCAATTTGCTCAACCAGTCTTCTATTGACGGTAGCTCATGCGTTTTCCATTTTCTAGCCAGCACTAATATTGCCGTCGCATAGAAGAATAGACTTGTGTGTGTGTTGGGAGGCACTGCCGTGGTAAACTTAGTAGCATATATTCAGGCTTCATAAGAAAGTTCAAATCCCACATTTTTTGCATTACTGTATGAACCTTAGCCCAGTACTTATACATTTTTTCACATTTCCACCACGTGTAATAGAAAGAACCTACTTTATCTGCCCCCCTTCAAGGATCGCTGCCTTGTTGTGGCAAGGGGGCTTGCGTAGCTCAGTGAAGCTATGAGCTATGCCGTGCAGGGCCACCCAAGACGGACAGGTCATAGCTGAGAGCTCTGACAAAAGGTGATCCACTGGAGAAGGCAATGGCAAACCACTCCAGTATCTTTGCCATGAAAACTCTATGGACAGTTCCAATAGGCATAACGATATGACGCTGGAAGATGAGCCCCTCAGGTCGGAAGGTGTCCAATATGCTACTGGGGATGAGCAGACGGCTAGTACGAGTAGCGCCAGAATGAATGAAGCGGCTGGGCCAAAGCCGAAAGGACGCTCAGTTGTGGAAGTAACTGGTGGCGAAAAGACAGTCCGATGCTGTAAAGATTTTTATTCCATAGGAACCTGGAACGTCAGATCCATGAATCAAGGCAAGCTGGACGTGGTTAAACAAGAAATGAGAAGACTGAACATCGACATTTTAGGAATCAGTGAACTAAAATGGACAGGAATGGGTGAATTTAATTCAGATGACCATCAGGTATACTACTGTGGACAAGAATCTCGCAGAAGAAATGGAGTAGCCTTCATAATCAATAAGAGAGTAGGAAAAGCAGTCTTGGGATACAATCCCCAAAATGACAGAATGATCTCAGTTCGAATCCAAGGCAAACCATTCAACATCACAGTGATCCAGGTCTATGCCCCAACCACTGCTGCTGAAGAGGATGAAGTTGATCAGTTCTATGAAGCCCTACAACACCTTATAGAAGCAACGCCAAAAAATGATGTGCTTATCATCATGGGGGATTGGAATGCTAAAGTAGGAAGCCAAAAGATAACTGGGATAACAGGCAAGTTTGGCCTTGGAGTACAAAATGAAGCAGGGCACAGGCTGGTAGAATTTTGTCAAGAGAATACAATGGTCATAGCAAACACTCTTTTCCAACAACCCAAGAGACGACTCTACACATGGACATCACCAGACGGTCAACACAGAAATCAGATTGACTATGTACTCTGCAGCCAAAGATGGAAAAGTTCTATACAGGCAATAAAAACAAGACCAGGAGCTGATTGTGGTTCAGATCATGAGCTTCTTGTTGCAAAATTTAGGCTTAAATTGAAGAAAGTAGGGAAAAGCACTAGGCCACTCAGGTACGAACTAAATCATATCCCCGACGAATATACAGTAGAGGTGACAAATAGATTTAAGGAATTAGATCTGATAGACAGAGTGCCTGAAGAACTATGGACGGAGGTTCGCGACATTGTACAAGAGGTAGCAACTAAAACCATCCCAAAGAAAAAGAAATGCAAGAAATCAAAATGGCTGTCTGAGGAAGCTTTACAAATAGCTAAGAAGAGAAGGGAAGTGAAAGGCAAGGGAGAAAGAGAAAGATACACCCAATTGAATGCAGAATTCCAGAGAAAAGCTAGAAGAGATAAGAATGCCTTCTTAAATGAACAGTGCAAACAAATAGAAGAAAACAATAGAATGGGGAGGACCAGAGATCTTTTCAAGAAAATTGGAGATATGAAGAGAACGTTTCATGCAAAGATGGGTATGATAAGGGACCAAAATGGTAGGGACCTCACAGAAGCAGAAGAAATTAAGCAAAGGTGGCAAAATTATACAGAAGAACTATACAAGAGCGAGCTTAACATCCCTGATGACCACAGTGGGGTAGTTACTGACCTGGAGCCAGACATCCTGGAATGTGAAGTCAAATGGGCCTTAGGAAGTCTGAGCAACAATAAAGCTAGTGGTGGTGACAGCATTCCAGTTGAACTATTCAAAATCTTAAAGGACGATGCAGTAAAAGTGCTACACTCAATATGCCAGCAAATTTGGAAAACTCAGCAATGGCCACAGGATTGGAAAAGGTCAGTTTACATTCCAATCCCAAAGAAGGGCAATGCCAAAGAATGTTCAAACTACCGCACCATTGCACTCATTTCTCATGCTAGCAAAGTTATGCTCAAAATCCTACAAGCTAGGCTCCAGCAATATGTGGACCGAGAACTTCCAGAAGTACAGGCAGGATTTCGAAGAGGTAGAGGAACTAGAGATCAAATTGCCAACATACGCTGGATCATGGAAAAAGCTAGGGAGTTCCAGAAGAACATCTACTTATGCTTCATTGACTATGCTAAAGCCTTTGATTGTGTGGAGCACAACAAATTGTGGCAAGTTCTTAAAGAGATGGGAATACCAGAGCATCTTATTTGTCTCTTGAGAAATTTATATGCAGGTCAAGAAGCAACAGTGAGAACTGAACATGGAATCACGGATTGGTTCAAAATTGAGAAAGGAGTTCGGCAAGGCTGTATACTGTCGCCTTGCCTATTTAACTTGTATGCGGAGCACATCATGAGAAAGGCGGGATTAGAGGAGTCACAAATTGGGATCAAGATTGCAGGGAGAAATATCAACAACCTCAGATATGCAGATGATACCACTCTAATGGCAGAAAGTGAAGAGGAACTAAAGAGCCTGTTGATGCGGGTGAAGGAGGAGAGTGCAAAAGTTGGCTTGAAACTCAACATCAAGAAAACAAAGATCATGGCATCCGGCCCTCTCAATTCCTGGCAAATAGATGGGGAAGAAATGGAGATTGTGACAGATTTTATTTTCCTTGGCTCCAAGATCACTGCAGATGGGGACTGCAGCAAAGAAATTAAAAGACGCTTGCTCCTAGGGAGGAAAGCTATGGCAAATCTAGACAGCATCCTAAAAAGCAGAGACATCACCCTACCAACAAAAGTGCGTTTAGTCAAGGCTATGGTATTCCCAGTTGCAATGTATGGCTGCGAAAGTTGGACCATAAGGAAGGCCGAGCGTCAAAGAATTGAGGCTTTTGAACTCTGGTGCTGGAGAAGACTCTTGCGAGTCCCTTGGACTGCAAGGCGAACAAACCGGTCAGTCCTAGAGGAGATCAGCCCTGACTGCTCTTTAGAAGGCCAGATCCTGAAGATGAAACTCAAATACTTTGGCCACCTCATGAGAAGGAAGGACTCCCTGGAGAAGAGCCTAATGCTGGGAGTGATCGAGGGCAAAAGAAGAAGGGGACGACAGAGAATGAGGTGGATGGATGGAGTCACTGAAGCAGTAGGTGCAAACTTAAAAGGACTCCAGGGAATGGTAGAGGACAGGAAGGCCTGGAGGATCATTGTCCATGGGGTCGCGATGGGTCGGACACGACTTCGCACATAACAACAACAACAACAACTTTATCTGCAGATTTCCAACGCACATTATCACAACTTTTTGCAATTGCAGCAATCACTTTTGGTGTTACATACCACCTATAGAACATTTTATACCAGTTTTCTCTAAGAATTTTACTGTTGGTAAGCTTTGGAATTCTAGTCCATATATATTCCCATTGTTCTAAGGTCACTTGGGTCTTGAAGTTTTGCATCCATTTGATCATGCATGGTTTTATCTGTTCCATCTCAGTTTCATATTTAAATAAAAGTTTATATATTAGTTCTTGTAAGTGTGGTTTTTCTTGGATTAATAGGTTTTCAAATTCTGATATTGGAGCCTCTAAGTTTAATGGATGCTGGAATTCTGCTTTGAACCTAGATAGAAGTTGGTTATATTCCCTGTATTGGGATCCCTGTATTGGGATGATAAAAGTCAATGAACTTTGGTTGTAGAATCACAGCAGATTCATTATGTTAATATATAAATGTATTGGTACATAATTTATTTTAAGAAGAAAAAGAGTTGGTTCTTATATGCTGCTTTTCTTCTGCCCGAAGGAATCTCAAAGCAGCTTACAATCGTCTTCCCTTTCCTCTCCCCACAACAGATACCCTGTGAGTTAGGTGAGGCTGAGAGAGCCCTGATATTACTGCTCAATCAGAATATCAGGGCTGTGGGGGGCCCAAGGTTACCCAGCTGACTGCATGTGGAAGAGGAGTGGGGAATCAAACTCGCTTCACCAGATTAGAAATCTGAGCTCCTAGCCACTACACCAAGCTGGCTCTCAAATTAGTCTGCTCATATTTAGCTTACAGTCCACAAGTACCCCACAGTCTTGTTCATATGCACTGCTACCCAGAAGTGTATCTCCCATCCAGTATGCACGTTTCACAAACTGTGGCTCTCCAGATGTCCACTGACCACAACTCCCATTAGCCTCTGCTAGCACATGGTAATAGGGGCTCATGGGAATTGTAGTCCATGGACATCTGGAGAGCCACAGTTTGACCACCCCTTCTTCGGTTTTTCAGACAGAAGATGTTGGTGGGTGTCATGCTAGAAACTGCTGACTTACAGCAATATCCCCAACCTCATTCTGAATTCTGTATGTACACTGAAGGCTCTGTGTTTGTGTCAAATCTTGTGCCTTGACTCACTACTGTAACCCAGGCTTACCAATGTTCAACTGAATATTATAATATTATAATACCTTTACTTCCCCATCTGATTAATAGGACAATGACAGTTTCATAACATGGGTTGTGTTATATTCATACTTTATGTTTACCACTGGGAAGAACAGCAAGGAAATAGCTAAGTATGATAAATAACATTAATAAAATTTCTGCTAACTAGGAACTTACTAAATGTTTATTTAGTCCCAGTAGTATGCTAGCTGTAAGAAATACAAAAGTTATAAGGTTGCAAGAGGACTTATAATCTACATAATTAAGATTTTTTTAGAAAAGAAATGTTATTGTGAATATCCTTTTCCCAAATATGATCTAACGTACAGTCTGGAAGGTGACCGAGCATTATAAAGAGCAATCAATGAAAAATGATACTAATTTCTGCATGCTGGTGTTTTACATCTTGATAAGGATTTGCTTTTTTATTTTATTCTCTTGTAGTAGCCGATCTTGTTCCAGTATAATCTCTGATAAAATAAAACAATTATGTTTTGGTTTCTTTCTCCTCGGCAGTTGAAGATTTTCTCCAAATGTCTTATTGTATTTCTGACTGAAAGATCCATGTAAAGACATACTCTGTTATCATCTAGCTTGTAACTACACTAATATGCAATACATTTTCAGAATAGGAGAACTGGAACACTTGCTAAAACACAATGTGTTATGGACCAAAAATGTTCCATAAAATTTGGTGATGAACTCTATTCACATAGATAAACTCATCTACACATAACTATTTAATCTTTGGACACAATGTTAATTTAAGGCTTTAGATATACTGTGAAACACAAATAACACTACGAAGTTAAAATATTAATTTTTATTTATTTATTTTAAACACTTATTAGCTATCTTTCTAACTTTTAGAACTCAGGGCAACTTACAATGAAAATAAAACAATTATTATAAAACAATTTAAAATCTCAGGACTGCAAATAAAAATAAAAATGCCATCCTAAGTGAAACTGCCTTCAATAGTCCCCTGACAATCAAGTGTGATGGGACCAGGGGGCTCATCCCTGGGAACTTTTCCCCATAATCATGGGGCTGCTACCAACAAAAGGTAATGGGTCCATGCAGCAAGGTTTTTAATGGAAATATAGTGCAAAAATCATATCACTCTGTATGGCAAAGCTTTGCTGATTTCCAGTATGTGAGGCACAAAGAGCTTTTACCTATAAAATCATAAATTAAATAGAACCATAGAATGTAAAGGACTATATCCACCAGAATATTCCTGTATATGTAATTGGCTGTTCTTTCTGCATTCCAGTTCATAGGGTTGAGTCAAGCAGTGATTAGGACTGCAACCAGTCATGGTTATACTGATACTGAGGAACCATGCTTCCATTCCCAAAAGACTAGCCTAGTACTTTCCTTATTCAGATTCCAGAAAATGTTTGTGTTTATTTTAGCTGGATTTTGATCAAGTTGAGAGTTAGCTCCCTGGATTCTGGTCTATCTCTAACACAGTCATGTGATTTTTGTGACAATATGGTAGGCAACTAGTTAGGTTGTGCCCTCGCTAGTCTTATGGACCAGGACTCTGATGCTATCCTACTTAGCATTCTATTGAAAAGAAGAAGAAAATGAAGAGTTGGCTTTTATAACCTGCTTTTCACTACCCAAGGGAGTCTCAAAGCAGGTTACAATTGCCTTTCTTTCCTCTCCCCACAACAAGAGCCCTGTGTGGTATGTGGGATTGAGAGAGCTCTACAGAATTGCTCTGTAAGAACAGCTCTAATAGGCCTGTGAGTAACCCAAGGTCATCTAGCTGGCTGAATGTAGGAGGGTATGGAATCAAACCTGGCTCTACAGGTTAGAGGCCACTGCTCTTAACTACTACACCAAGCTGGCTAGGGTTCCAGATCCAGAGAAAAAAAATAGCAGTTTCTTCACAAATTCCTGTAGAAGACCAAGAGTGTGGGCCCAAGTAGAGTTACTTGATTCTAAGGCCTTTTATGCATAAATGTTTCACCATGCTTTCAATATGCATGTCTGTCAGGTTTTATTTTGTGTTCTGTATTCCCCTCACTTTCACTGCACATGTCCACTGAGTTTTCATTCTGCATTGATTTTCATTCCTTCAGTGTTCACACTTGGCTTTCTGGTTGCCATTTCCCTGTGTTTCCTGAGAGTGATTTTGTGGTGGGTTTCCCAAGACAAAAGTGATGCAAAAGCATAACCATTCCCTTGGATCCCCCATTCCTTTTATTGCCCCTCAGAGACCACTCTCCACTGTCCACATTGAGGTCATTCCTCCCACTCTGCACCTTCTGCCATCCTCTCCCTTCATCAGTGTTTACTTTTCCTACTATGTGATTTTTGGGTGTTTTTTTTAAAGAAATAAGCATTATAAGTCTATCAAAATGAGCTGATCACCAAACTTTCATCTCTAGGGAAAATTAGTCTTAAGGAAAAGTTGAAGTACAGGTGGGAGACTTTTCAGCAGCCACTCTATGCAGCAAAGTAGAAATTTAACTGAAACCATTTATAATTTCCAGAATTATAACAGGTGGAGGACTTCGGAACACATGAAGTGACACTAGTAGGTGACAATGCTAATTTTGTTAATTTTGTCTCTTCTTGAGTATACCACCTACTTTGTTGAGCTGTTGGCAGTATGATTTTCCCCCGTTCATTAGTATGAAAAAGCATATGTAGTCTGCCAATGAGTTGGCTGGACTAGCCCGAGAACACTAATGAGCTAGACCAAACAGAAGGCCTATCAGCATCATCAGCTTTCAGCATAAATTAAACAGTCCTATATTACCACAAGGAAAAATTAAAGCCACAAGGAACAGTGATTTAAGAGAGGGCAATTTTAGGTCACCAGAATATCCTGCAGAGTTGTAGGAGAATTACAAGGACATTTGGCATCAGGTGCCTGAAAAGATGAGAATACTTTCAGCAATTATACATTTTAAATATTATGTAGGCAAACTCACATCTGACACTGACTCGTGGTCTTGAATTCCATTTTACTTTACATTTTTAATTATAACCTTAGACCATTTTAGGACTATATCTCCAAATATAATGTGCTCAATTTTATGTTACCAGTGAGATATTTGTTTCAATTGTAAATATTCCATTTGAAATATTACAGATTAGAGTGTGTGAGAGTTGGTGTCAGGGAAACACATTGAAAAGGAGCTTGTTTGTACATCATAAATATCAGCTGTTCTCATACAGTAATAATACATTTAATGAAAGGTTTGCCATAGAAAACCTGATAGTGCTAGGCAAGTTCCTATGCAGAGGACCAGGATAGTATCACTGAAAAAAGGCAGGTAGAGAAGCTTTTCTCTCTGTGACCTTGTCTTCAGAGGTAAGGTAGGTGGAGAATAGACACAGGGTATTTTCTGTGGCCACACCTTGCCTTTAGAGTGTGCTCTCCTTTGAGGCTCACCTGGTTCCTACTTAACTATCTTTTAGGTGACAGTCCAAAACAGATGTGACCAAAACCTAGTTTCAGATCACATCCCTGACTACTTAATTCCTGAGATTTCTCCCTTTTCCTCAGCCATGGTGGTTTCTGCTCTGTCTCTCCTCCTCCTCCACCTGCTACCCAGGGGCTCATCTCCAGTCTCCCTGGTCATTGGCTTACTACCTTCCTTGGCTTTCCCCAGTCCTTGAAGCTCTGGCTCCTCATGCTGTTGCCTTGGAGTTATATTGGGCCTGGCCTTCTCATGTACGCTTGGCCTGCTGCAGCTTTCCTCACCAGGTCCTCTAGCCCAGGAGTAGTCAACCTGTGGTCCTCCAGAAAACACTGGCAGGGGCTCATGGGAATTGTAGTCCATGAACATCTGGAGGACCACAGGTTGACTACCCCTACTCTAGCCCTCAAATGGCTGTCTTCTTACAGTATGGGCAGCCAAAACATCCTGAAGTCCCTCTGTTTATTTATTTAAAATGTATTAGTTATCTTTCTCTCTTGCAGAGCTCCAGGTGGTTTAAAAGAAAAGAAAAGAATCACAAAAACCCAATAAATATAATCAAAATAAAACAATTATGGAAAATCATAAAAATCACAATTAAAAAATTCCAGTCAGAGCTGCCAATAAATAAAAACTAAAGCTTTTCAATGCAGTTCTAAATAAAACTATTATTTAGAATAGAAGAGCCTCTTGTGGCGCAGAGTGGTAAGGCAGCCGTCTGAAAGCTTTGCCCATGAGGCTGGGAGTTCAATCCCAGCAGCCGGCTCAAGGTCGACTCAGCCTTCCATCCTTCCGAGGTCAGTGAAATGAGTACCCAGCTTGCTGGGGGGTAAACGGTAATGACTGGGGAAGGCACTGGCAAACCACCCCGTATTGAGTCTGCCATGAAAACGCTAGAGGGCGTCACCCCAAGGGTCAGACATGACTCGGTGCTTGCACAGGGGATACCTTTACCTTTACCTTTAAATAAAACTGTTTTTGGCTGCCTTCTAAACAGCAAAAGTGAGGGGCCCAGGTGAACTTGCCCAGGGAAGTGTAAACTTGCCTGAGGAAGGGAACATGCACATGAAAGCTCACATGTTGAATAACTCTTTTCTGGTCTTAAAGGTGCCATTGGACTAAAATTTTGTTGGGCTATCCATGGCTATCCAGGATAGCTATCCAGGAATTTGCTATGGCTATCCAGGAATTTGCCTAGGGAAACTATTCCATATCTGTGGGGCTGCCATCAAAATGTCCCTCTCTTGTGTGTCCAATAGATAAGCTTCTCTCATTGATGAAATAATCAGGAGGACCTTTCTCTGTAAGCTTAAATTCCAGGCAAGAGTGTATAAGATGGTCCTTCAGATATCACAATCTGAAGCCATGTATATCTCTAAAGCACAAAACAAATACCCTTAAATTTGTGCAGATGCAGATTGATAGTCAGTGTAATTGCTGTACTTTTGGGGTCATATACTCCTGGTAGCTGGCCCTGATGACATGTTCCAAAGATGACACCTGATGAGCACTTTAACTCCACATTCTGCCCTAGTAACAGCTTCACTCATTGAAGATAGCTGAAGTTCAGATTAGTTTATTATGGCTGTCTAGCTAGCTTGAAAAGGAATAAAGGAAAGCGCCAATAGTCCAGTCCAGATATAATTAAGGCATGGATCACTATGACAACTGAATCAGGAATGGGCACAGATGACAGATGGCCTGCAGCAGTGCCAGAGCAATGAGTGGGCCTCAGTGCTGGGGCATTACAGCCACCAGTCTTTTGATGCTGGCCCCACCCTCAGGAGAACAGGAATGGCCTCAGAAGATGCTCGGTGGTGGCAGCGGTGCCAGAGTGAAGAGCGGTCCTCAGTGCTGGGGTTTGCTGCTCTGGTGCCGAGGCCGCCAGTCTTCAGAGGCCAAAGGTAAGGAGGAAAAGGAAATTGGGAGTGGGGGGGGGGGAAGGAGTCTGGCTAGTATATCTGAGAGGGGGGAGTGGGCAGGGGACAAGAATTCTTGTCCCTTACTTAGATATTCTGCATAAGGAGCGAGAATCCTTGTCCCTGCATAAGGAGCGAGAATCCTTTAAAAAAATTATTAACCTCTTTGAGCAGGACTCTGAAGATGTGGAATAGAAATAGTTTAAATAAACACATAAAGAAGAAGAGTTGATAGCTATATGCCACTTTTCTCTACCAGAAGGAGTCTCAAAGAGGCTTACAGTCTCCTTTCCTTTCCCCACAACAGACCCTCTAAGGTAGGCGAGGCTGAGAGAGCCCTGATATTACTGCTTAGTCAGAATAGCTCTAGTGAACCCAAGGTCACCAAGCTGAGAAACAGGTATTTCACCATAGATCCAACAAGGTAACATAAAAATAATTATTTATGTTCACAGTACATTCCACGTTGTCAGGCAGATTTGTTTCCATCTGATCCTGACATTTTCACTCCAGTACATATCCAGTAAGTCATTACTATTTTCCTGTCAGAATCTAAATCATTGCATTTTTTCTCATGCTTTTATATTTTACTTCCTTTCTTTATTCAGCAGACTAAGTTGTTAAGATAACTTCACATGGCTTGTGGTATTCTAAAAATGCTCGATATCTTTCACTGTAGCCAGCCTTTCTTCCTGGTCTCACTGTCTCCAGTGTTTTACCTCATGTATACTTATTTTCACAACCTGTCACAGATCTTCTCTATGCTGATGACTCAGAAATCTTTGTGCCAATACATGAATCCACAGTGGGAAAGTTCATATGTTATGACTTGGCCTAATTTGTGCAAGCTGCAGCTCACAAAAATGGCCTAGCCCCATGAGAGACATTATGCAGAGAAGGGTACTTATGCAAGATGTAACAGCAATTTCTATGAATAGAACTCATGAGGGAGGAATCTGAAGAAATCGTTACTCTCAAAATATTGGTCCTACTTTTTCTGGGTACTTTTCTTCTAGAGGTTTCTTCTTACAAGAACAATATACACATGCTATATTTGCACAAATCAGACTGCTTCATAACTTAATCTGATATCTAAATCTAGCCCCTGTGCAGATTGATAGACCCAAAGAATGGGGCCAGGTACAGACAAGAATAATTTCCTTACCAACAAAGAAGCTCCTACAGGTTTGGAGAAAAAGTTGAAAAAGGGTGCCTTAAATCTCCCCCAAAGAGAAGAACATTGCCTCTAACATTTACCTTGAACAGGGAGTGGAGGAATAGAAAGGCCATCTGAGTCAGTCTATGTCCATAAACAGCTAAGCCAGAACAATCAGGTACCACAGCCCTTTCACCACCATCTAGGATTGTCTCTGGAGGAACATTTCATTTCGAAGAGAGGTTTACATCAGAGTGGGGAAGTATGCAGAGGTGACGATCAAAGTCAGTATGGAATACTGGACAGGTAGAAGAGTTGGTTCTTAAATGCCACTTTGCTCTACCCGAAGGAGTCTCAAAGCAGCTTACAGTCACCTTCTCTTTCCTCTCTCCACAACAGACACCCTGTGAGGTAGGGTAGGCTGAGAGACCACTGATATCACTGCTGAATCAGAACAGCTTTATCAGTGCTGTGGCGAGCCTAAGGTCACACAGCTGACTGCATGCGGAGGAGCGTGGAATCAAACTCAGCTCACCAGATTAGAAGTCCATACTCCTAACCACTACACAAAGCTGGCTCTCTCAAGGTAGGGAACAT
The DNA here is from genome assembly GCF_049243985.1 of Paroedura picta. Classification (NCBI taxonomy): domain Eukaryota; kingdom Metazoa; phylum Chordata; class Lepidosauria; order Squamata; family Gekkonidae; genus Paroedura; species Paroedura picta. The sequence goes on along the minus strand of NC_135374.1, from coordinate 41,056,276 downwards.
ATAACAAATATCAATCAAGTGGGGAAAAATCAACCCCCCCCCCCAGGGATTAGTATTTTTCTTCTTCCACGTCATTGGTCTTTTCTTGTTTTCTCTAGAAACTAGATCTGCATGCCTAGGTAGCATAACACATAACACTTTGTTGCTCTCTGTGTGTCATGCTGGGTATATTCATAATTGTATTTGATCATAACTAAATTTCACAATTATGGCTATCTACCACTACAATTTTACATTGTATATATTTTGTGCTATCAAAGATTCCTTGGAACGGGCAAGAAGTAGCAAAAAGAAAAATAATAGTCTGGATTCTGCAGCCTAACAAAACACAGTTACAAACATTGAGGAGAAAGGGGATAGGATCTCTCTTAGCACTCTATCACTGTGGTTCTTCAACTTCTCACTGTTTTCTAATCATTGCAAAGCAAATTCTAAAATTAGTCAAGGATGAAAAAATAATTTCTTTGCTACTAGCTCACCATGGAATCTTCCTTTCCTTCCTTTGCTTTCTGAAATTGTGAAAGGATAATTTGGCCTCAGGAGAGAAAAGATGCTGTCAGCATTTAAAACTCCTTACCATTTCATATATGACACTGTGGCAATCTGAAAGAATATTTACTAACACTGTAGGAGAAATCCTAAACATGATTATTAAATGAGGCCTACTCCCAGGAAAGTATTTCTAGCACTGCAGTCTTCATACCCCAGGAAGATTCCACACAAGGACTGAGCATTCTCAGATGCATCCTGGAAACAGCTAGCAATGGTAGTCAGGAAATAGCAAAAAATATTCCAAGTAAAAGAAACAGGATCGGTTCCGCTTTTGGGTAACTTGACTATTCTCATTCTCCCTCTTTACAATATGATTTAGTCCTCGTAGAAGAACATAAAGGAGCCAAACATATTGACTTTGAGCAGTACTGAAGACTGAACAACGAGGTTAGACAGAAGATGAAAGAGGAGCGAAAAGCCTATTGGAATAATATTTTATCCAGTCTGGAAGAAGCTGCATCCAGGCATGAATACAGAATCCTGTATCAGACTCAAATAACAAGTGGTAAAACTAAGTCAACAAATGTTAAGTTGAGAATATTAAGAAGATAGTGCATTTGTGAGATCTACTACCCAATGCCTGAAACGATGGAACAAATTCTTTAACCAGCTATACAACCATGATGTATCTCAGGGACCACCACCAGAACCACCATTTATTGAATTGCCAGAAAATATACTCATTAGTAGTGAGCCAACTATCAGTGAACTAAAAAGTGCAATACAGTCATTGGAGAATGGATGGCACCTAGAGCAGACCAAGTTACTGCTGAAATGATTAAAGCTGGGGGAGACATTCTGCTACAGCAGCTCCACACCCTCTTAACACTCATATAGTGCTCAGAATACATTCCATCAGATTGGAAGAAAGCCATCATAGTGCCAATCCTGAAGAAAAGTGACAACAGAGAATGTAAGAATTACCATGGCATCAGCCTCTTGTTAGTCACTGGCAAAGTATTCATGAAGATCATACAATCAGGCTATGGGAACATTGCAAAAAGACTAGTAGAGAAGTGCAAGCAGGATTTAGGCCACATCAGGGCTGTACTGATCAGCTGTTCACCATCCATCAACTAGCAGAGGAAAGAATGAGGTGCGGAAAGAGAACTGTCATACTCTTTATTGACTTCAAATCTGCTTTTGGCTGTATCCTACTCTATGGAAAGTACAAGAATCTGAAAATGTGCCCCCCAAATAATAACATTGCTCCAGACAGTATATGATGGTTCAACATGCCAAGTGTGAATTCAAAATGAGCTATCAGAGGACTTCACCATCCAGAATGATGGGTGTCAAGGTGATGTGGCCTCACCCCTAATTTCTAACATCAGAATTGATGACATTATGAGAGTTCAATATGGCCAGAACTACTTCCTGACAGAATTAACGTTTGCAGATGATAGTGCCAAATTGACCAATACAGATGCAGATGCTACTAACATCCTCTATGACATTGCCTACATAGCCCATTCATACGTCTTAGAAATAATTGGGGATAAAATTAAAGTTATAACCACAGATGGATCACTGACAAATGAATACCTCAGTGGAGCCCAAATTGAGCAAGTCAAAGAATTTAAATACTTAGGCTCATTGGTGCAAAAAAAGAAAGTGTCATCAACTACTGAAGCCCACAGTAGGATTGGCCAAGCAACATCAGCATTTGCCACACTCAAATGGTGCCTCTGGAAGAATACAAACATCTTTATCAAGAACAAAGTTAATTTTTTCTTGACACTAATCCTGCCAATTCTCCTGTATGGATCAGAAACATTGACTCTACTAAAACCTGACATAAACAAACTCAAGACCTTCCAAATGTGATGCATGCAGCAGATTCTGGGTGTCTCTGTATGTGATCAAAACTTTAATTCAGACAAAATGCGACAAGCCAGAAATTAAAGAACAAATCCAAAAGCGCAGAGTGCAATGGTTTCACCATGTCTGCAGAATGAACACTAGCAGAGTGACTCATAAACTCCTCTGGTGGGAACGACCACCCGAATGGAAGATTCAACAACTGGCGCCAAAGGAAACATGGCTTAAACAGATCAAGGAAGACCTTAAAAAACAGCAATTGACTGTTCACAAGGCCAAAACTATTACACCAATTGCCAAGAATGGAAACATTATAAACAAGGCAAAAAATATAACAGCACCTACAGCAGCGTATTGGCTGAGAAGACAACCAGCTCCACTGATCGCCAGCTAAAAGACAAAAAGAAGAATCTGATTTTAAACCAAGCCTTCTGGAATTCTGCCCAGGAATCTGTTTCAACGCCAGGTTGGCCTCTCAATGATTATGTGTAGAATTCCTTTTCCTTATAACTGAATAACTGCAGTTTCTGCTGAATCTCCACATCCAGAAACGGCCTTTGTAATGGTTTTCCAGATACGTAAGGGAGAAAAAGTAACTACTGTACTGTCTGCCTTCTTCCTTATAGCACCTTGCACACAGTGCATCAGTTGAATTGTGAAGTCATGTTTGGACTTAAGTAGCTCAGGAAAATGAAGATATGGTGGCTTTTCCAGAACAAACATTCTGCAGGTGTTGTGCAGCATTCTAATGCTTTCAAATACAAATGTTCTACGAGGACAGGAGTGTGCAAAATATATATAATAAACAGCACATGTTGAAACTGCCAAGTATCTTCTCCTGAATCTTTGCCCCTTGATAACAAAATAATATGAATGCTGTTACAGTTATTTGGCAAACATGTTTATAGCAGAAATCAGATAAAAATAATGGAAAAACAGGTCAAATTGTACTTTTTGATAAATGTTTACAATGTTATATTTTCTTCCACACATTTTTAGGGTGTGGTCTTTATTGTGTCAGTACGGACTACATTTTCATGCATGAGCATCAGGAAATTATGCAGGAATTTATTTATTTATGTTGCTATACTTTGCATTTCTCTTCAGTGAGGACCCAAACACAATTACATTCTGCTCTTCCTGGGGTTACCAGCTTCATTTTGGTAAATTCCAGGAGATTTAGGGACAGAGTTTGGGGGAAGGAAACTAGTCAGGAGGGATGTGATATCATAGATTCTGCTCTGTGAAATGGTCATTTACTCCAGAGGAACTATCTCAGCTGTCAGGATAACAGCTGTAATTCTAGAACTCTGGGCTCTGTAAAATGACAACCCTAATTCTCCCATATAACCACCTATGAGCTAGGTTAGAATGAGAATATTTGGCTGGCCCAAGTTCAGCCAGCACACTATTTGTTCCAGATGCTAGCACACAGTATGCCTTGAAATATTTCTGAAAAAATTCTCCCTTTTATTTAAATGTGAATGAGGTCCCAATTTTATGTTCTCCAATATGAATGATACCTGTGCATTTTCCAAAAGTACTATTAGTTATTGCTCATGCTCCTCGCATGCCTAAACTTCCACAATCAGTAACCTGAACTGATTGCCTAAACCCATATGTATGCCGATAAAGGTTTTCTGAGTTTGAGTCTGCCTAAACCCATATTAACTTTCCTTATAGGGTCCAGTAACACTGCATGGAATTTTAACTGAGGGAACACAGAACATGTTACTCAGCTTCCTTGCAGCAAAATATTGTAGCATTCTGTCTTTACAGGGGCCATATTCATCCAAACTACCTGTATAATTCTCAAGTAGACGTCACATGGTCACACATCACTGTGAGGAGCTATCAAGAAGCTAGTTATTTTTTGCTAATTAAAATTCACTGAGGTGAAAATCATTAGCATGGTATGAGAAGGGAAAAAAACCCAACCTTTAGTCTATTGGGCACGGGTAATAAAGTTTTGTTTTTAACTCCATGAGAATTATCACTGAAGGTCAAGGTGAAGGTTAACTCAATAGGGGAAAAACACAAAACCAGTTTTTGGAGCTTGCTTGCCTAAAGTTCAGTCTTTTCTTTCTTGGACAGGAGCTAGGTTTTCATTTTGAGATGTTTTTTTACACTCAAGATTATACACCCAGAGTCTTTAACTATTCTGTAAAATAATTCTGTCTTCAAACACATAAATCCAAATGCACTGATATAAGTAGAACGTGTTTAACTTTAAGAATCCTCCAGGCCTCTGAATAATTTAGATTCCAATGATGTCATGGGAGTTGCTGTTTGGAATGATGTAGCCAAGACAGATCAGTACTGAAATGTTCAAGCCAATGAAGCAAGAAGTACTTTTAGATGTCAGAGATTACTGAAATATTTTATTCTCTCAAATTACAAGTTTAGCATTTTCCCTTGTGAAATTAATTCATATATTTTAACAAAGATCTCCTGAATAATGTTTACAGCTTGCCTTCTACAATAAGCACAACCTGATGTTACATGATAAAATAGAGTTACATGACAAAACTTTCCTCCAGAATATACAGTTTCAAGCAGTCGGGCTGGGGGGGGGGGGCAGTGTTTGAATATTTTCCTGCAAAAATATTCCCTATTCATAGAAAAAATAGAATGCCTCAGAAAAAGCTAAGATGAAATCTCCTTGGCACATTATTTATATGCAAGGACTTTTCAGGAGAAGCATTCAAATGTGTATCTTTCTATCTGCAGGCTACTGAGAAAAGATTTATCATTTATTCTGTTAAATGTAGAAATGGATCCAGTACTTTAAAAGACCAAATAATTTCTTTCATGCCAACAATGGAGAAGATATAGCTTTGGGTTTGAGCAATTCTTGGGAGTGTAGAGGAGTACAGAGTATTAAATAGGTAGAGTTGCTGGCTCCAGGTTGGGAGATTTTGTGGGTGGAGGTTGGAATCATATTGCCATAGAAGACTACACCTTCCAAAGAGTCCATTTTCTCCTTGGAGCAATTTGTAATCTGAGATCAACAGCCACCATCTTGCAACTGGATAGATCCTAACAACTGGACAGGCCCTAACTAGAAGAAGAAGAAGAGTTGGTTCTTATATGCCGCTTTTCTCTACCCAAAGGAGTCTCAAAGCGGCTTACAGCCACCTTCCCTTTCCTCTCCCTACAACAGACACCCTGTGAGGTAGGTGAGGCTGAGAGAGCCCTGATATTCCTGCTTGGTCAGAGCAGTTTTTTTTCTCAGTGCTGTGGTAAGCCCAAGGTCACCCAAGCTGGTTGCATGTGGGGGAGGGCAGATTCAAACCTGGCTCACCAGATTAGAAGTCTTCACTCTTAACCGCTATACCAAGCTGGCTCTCTATGACCGTTTATGCACTGGAGGTTTCATGCCGGGCTGCAGCCTGGAGTTTAAGTCGTGGCAGGTTGCCCCACCTCTTCTTGCACCCACATGGGGGAGCATTTGGCACGGTGCTCCTCATCTGACCCCAGTTTTTGCCCCTGCACGGGAGCTCGGGCAGTGAAGTTCTCAGTGCGTAAATGGTCTATGTGCAACAAAATACTGCAGGTTCCTAAAACACATTTAGGGATAATTGTTTGCAAGGTGAACAATTACCAATATGGAACACATGAAAATAAATTCATCTTTTTAAAAAGCCCTTCATAAAATTTACAGCAAATGAAAACTTATTAAGTAAATAATTTCTCTATAGATCTATACAAGAAAATCTGATTCTAAGATTGGCTTTACGATATTCCTCTCTGAGGTGCTGAGTAGCTGGGGGGCTTGAGTGGGAAGGGAGGGGGTGAGGGTATATTCTGCCACTGCGTAATTTTTAGTATTTATGGGGTTTTAATTGTTTTAGTGTTTATCTTGTGGATTTTTTATGATTTGATTTTTTATGAACCCACCATGAGACAGCCTCGAGAGACCGGCTTTAATTAAAAATCTGTCCTTCTTAATAAAACAGTAAGGGGTGTTGGCCCTGGACTGACAAGCGGAGGGGCCAATCGGAAAACACGAAGTGCCTTCCGATTGGCCCCTCACTAAGACAGACCAAAATTCCATCCAGTCCATCCAGATGGAAACATCGCTGCCAGTCTACCCCTGTCCACCGCAGGGAGAGGAGGTCAGTAGGGCTGCCAAGTGGGATGAGAACACAGGCTGCGCCAGCCCTTTTCACCCCAAGGCTGTCCTAACTGTCATGTCCAACTGTAACTTTGCCACAGAACCCTGACAGAGCTGGCAAGAGGCTGATGAGCGCTCTCCCTCCCCCTCCCTTCAGGCCTGCTGTGAAGGAGCCTCTGACAGGCCCTGACTGAGGGGAGGGAGGCCTTTCCAAAAGCAATGCAGGGGAGCCTGAGGGTGGAGAACTTTCCTTTTCCACCAAACAGTTGGCTGACAGGGAGGCCACAGAAAAGCCCCTTCTCACTTAAAATACTGCTCTGGCCGGGGGTTAGACACAGCCAAGCCATATGTCTTTCTTCTTTGCAACTCTCTGCAGATTTGAGACCACTGCACAGTGTTATTCTGCAGATGAAACCGGTTCTTTTGTCTCCTGTTTCATCTGCAGAACAAACCTGTGTAGTAGGCCTCAAGTCTTTAAATTCAACAACAACCTGTGTGGGAGGCTTTAAATGTTTCTTCTCTATAACAACCCTGTCCAAAGTAGCCCTTTCTGCCTGGGGAGTTGATCTTTAAACTCTGCAAGTGAGCTGTAATTCCAGGAGCTCTCCAGGCCACACCTGTAGGTTGGCTACCCCTGGGTTGGAAATATTTCTGGAGATTTGGAGGTAGGACTTCAAAATCGTACAATGCCTCAGAGTCCAGCCTTCAAAGGAGCCATTTTTGCCTCCAGTTGGGAGGAAGTGGTGCAGGTGTGTCTCCTGGGCTAGGGGCTATGGCCAGTCCTTACCAGTAACTGTTTGCATTCTGGGGTGCAGACAGGCAGACCAGTATCAGTCCTGTGAGTCTGGAAAGTGCAGGAAGATCTAAATAAATATTTACAGCCTGCAAATGTAAATAGTGAAGAAGTAAATGGCTGGAGACACATGGGTACTGACTTGACTTTTTCCAACCTTGGCTTGGCAAATAAAAAAAACAGTATAAAAAACCTTACTAAGGTCAAGACTGCTGTTCACAGAGAGTCTTCCTCTTAGGGTTGCCTGCTTCCATGTGAGACTCTCTACCCCACCTCCCTCATGGCGAGTCTGCTATGGGAGGAGAAAGGGAAGATGACTGCAAAATGCTTTGAGACACCTGAGGCCTGCTGGGTCACTGTGGCCCATTTCCCAGTTCTTTCAGGCCTCTCACAGCCCCACATACCTCACAGGTTGATTATTATGGGAACACAAATGGAAAAAGAGCTTGTAAACTGCTTTGAGACTCCTTTGGCTGCTAAACAACACAGTACAAAAATCCATTCTTCTTCTAAGGAGCAACCATGAAAGAAGCATGTGGGCACATAACATTTTATCAACAGTGAAAAAATGGAAAAGAAGGAACAGATTGGACACCTGTGTACTGTGACTACCCCATGTGTATTAGGGCAGAGGGGCATTTCGGTGTCTGTGGCCTAATTCACGCAAGAAGGGAAATGACACAGAACTGGGGGGAATTGGTTGCCATGTAATCTTCCCTTAAGAAGAGTCTCCAGTCTGATTTCCCCTTCACATATCTGAAGACATGGCTCTGGAAAGCTCATCTGTAACCACTATGTCACAATTCCCAAAGGTCAGTCCTCTCTCACATTCAACAAACATTCCAAACCACAGGTTCTTGACACCCATATCTCCACACCTATGCCCTCATTTGTCACCACGCCACCACAACCTCCCACACAACACACACATTCAACCCCATGCTGTTACAGACTGGACAACTCCTCCCCTTCCTCTTCCCACTGGCAAGTTCTAGTGCCCGTTTAATTCTTGGATACAATGGGCTTTGCCCCTAGTAATTATAATAATAATACAGTGTGCATGACCCCCAAATGAAGAAGCAATGCACATGCAAACATAGACAATCACAATTGAAATAAGATTTCATAATATTACATAGCATGATATCAGAGAAAACTGAGCCCCTGAAAGAGAAAACATATTACAGTAATAGCAAATATGCTTTCCTCGTATCATTTTAATAGTGAGGGTCAATCTATATATTAACACACTGAGTATCCCTGTGATATATTCTGGTCTCCTTGTGCCCTGTTTGTATTATTGCTCTGTGCATTTCTCTAACCTTGCCTCAGACCATCAAAAACAGGAAAATATACAACATGAAGATGATGAGGCACAGTATATGTTTTCCTACATGTCTCATTATAATATATTTAGCACTATTAAGTATTCCTTCCCAAACTACAGGTGTTTACAGCAATGAGCATTTTTAACAGGAATTTAATTCATTTATACCTTGCTTTTCTCTCCAAAGAAAGAGGCTTATACCATTTTCATCCTTCTCCATTTTATTCTCACAACCCTGTGATGTGGCTTAAGTTGAGAGAGTGTGACTTGCCTGAGGTTGCTTAGCAAGCCTCCATACAACCAGTAGGGATTGGAATCCTGTCTCCCTGATACTAGTTTGACACTCTTAACCACAACATCACACTGGCTCTAGAATTCAAACAACGGTATAGCTGAATGGTTACCATGAAACAAAAGCAAAAGAAAGGAAATGTAGACATTACAGTGTGATTTCCATAACAGTGTGAATTGTCTAGTTAGTTAAACTTTTCTAAACACTTTAGTAAACTTAGAATCATAGACTCAAAGAATCATAGAATCATGGAGTTGGAAGGGGCCATACAGGCCATCTCATCCAACTCCCTGTTCAACGCAGGATCAGCCCTAAGCGTCCAAGAAAAGTGTGTATCCCACCTTTGCTTGAAGATTGCCAGTGAGGGGGAGCTCACCACCTCCTTAGGCAGCCTATTCCACTGCTGAACTACTCTGACTGTGAAAATTTATTTCTGATATCTAGCCTATGTCATTGAACTTGTAGTTTAAACCCATTACTGTGTGTCCTCTCCTCTGCAGCCAACAGAAACAGCATCCTGCCCTCCTCCAAGTGACAACCTTTCAAATACTTAAAGAGGGCTATCATGCCCCCTCTCAACCTCCTTTTCTCCAGGCTGAACAATCCCAAGTCCCTCAAATTATCTTCATAGGGCTTGGTCCCTTGGCCCCAGATCATCCTCATCACTCTCCTCTGTACCCTTTCAATTTTATCTACGTCCTTCTTGAAGTGAGGCCTCCAGAACTGCACAGAGTATTCCAGGTGTGGTCTGACCAGTGCCGTATACAATGGAACTATGACATCTTGTGATTTTGATGTGATGCCCGTTTATACAGTCCAAAATGGCATTCGCCTTTTTTACCTCTGCATCACACTGCCTGCTCATGTTTAGTTTACAATCCACAAGTACCCCAAGGTCTCGTTCATACACAGTGTTACCTAGAAGCGTATCCCCCATCCAGTAGGCATGCTTTTCATTTTTCTGACCCAGATGCAGAACTTCACACTTATCTTTATTAAACTGCATCTTGTTCTCATTTGCCCATTTTTCCATTGTGTTCAGATCTCGTTGAACTCTGTCTCTATCTTCCAGAGTATTTACCAGTCCCACCAATTTGGTGCCATCTGCAAACTTGATGAGTAGTCCCTCCACCCCCTCATCTAGATCATTAATAAATACGGAAATCACATTCTGTGTAGACGGCAGGGACTGAATCAACCTGGGATTGGAATAAAAGCTCCATGCAGTTTACACCTAGGTAAATGTGGGGGAATCAAGAAAGCATGAAAACGAATGTGGAAAATAAAGTGAACATTGCATTTCATATCATTGGAAGCCAGATGTTGGGAACAGGAATTCAATAAGTAAGGGGATTCAGAATGTTGTCTTGGTCACAGTTTAAAGAATCTGCAGTTGAGGATGGGAATTTTAAATCTCATGTGGTCAATAATGGTAGTCAGAGGAACTGTGCTTCTTGATTGACAATACAGCAAAATAATTTGGGGTGGTATGCTCTGGTTAATACACAGAGAGAAATGTATGTTTCAACAAGACAAGACAAAGAAATGGATACAAATTCCTTTTTGAAATTCACAGTGAAAGTTGTTTCATTTTAGTTCTTATTGAAAATGTGCTTAGTGTTTATTAATGCATGATACGTTATAGCACTGTTTCAGTTGAGAAGGTATAAAATAACAGTCGAAAATATTAGACAATTTTTTCCCCATTCACTTTGGAGATAGTATAATAGTTTTCATACTTATACAGTAGCATAGTATTTAATAGTCCTTTGATGGTATTTCTGTCATTAAAATTGATCATCCTGTCTCATTTAAGAAATATATTAGTCAATTGGAAAACAAATATTCATAAAGGTTGCATTTAAAAATTAATTTTAAACTTCAAGTTCTCAGATACACTGTTGTGAATAATAGTCTGTCTGAATGTGAAAGAATTTACACATGTTGATTAATATAGATTCTAACACAAGTCAATTCACACTGTATAAAGGATGATACTATAAGCATTCCCTGTGTTGATAACTTATTTTAAGGCTATTTAAATGGATATTCCACGCTATGATCCAAAGTTGATAAAACACATAACTAATATTTTTTCAATACACAGGATATATTCCACTAAGTTTCCTAGGTATAAAGATGAAGGTAAGAGGCCTATTTTTGTAGGCTGAAGATGTGCATCAAGTGTTAAGAGCCAGCGTGATATAGAGGTTAAGAGCAGCAGACACTAATCTGCAGCCAGCTGGTGACCCTGGGCTAGTCACTATTCTCTTAGAACTTTTCTTGCACAGCAGTTCTGTTAGAGCTATCAGCCCCAACAACCTCACAAAGTATCTATTATGGAGAGAGGAAGGGAAGGGTGTCTGTAAGCTGCTTTGGGTAGTAAAAAAGTAGAGTATTAAAAACAGCTGTTCTTCTTTTAACATATTTACATGACTTTTGTAGTTACAATTGCAGTTAGTATACAAAAATATCAGTGATCCATATAATTAATTTATGTAAATGAATATGTCTCAAAAAGGAATAGGTTGATTGTAACATCAGAAGGAGTTACTTCATTATGAAGCTTCAAAACTGATATTACTGTATCTGAATTAATGATCTAGTGGAAAAGCACAAAGTCTCTTCAAACTATATGAAGGAACATTTTCTTTACTTATTCTTATTTCCAGCCCAATTACCCCAAAGCTTCTTACATCAAATTAACATTGCAGTGCTTTAACTTTTGTTAAGCTGTCTCATAATGAGCATAACAGTTTGCCCAGTTTCATAGAACTAAATATAAATCAACTGTTTTACTATCATGGCAATATGCACTCTTGCTTCTACAATTAAATTCTACCAATAGAAGTGTACATTTTGAATTTATAACCCAGTAGCTTCTAACAAAATCCAGTATGCTGATTCTAATCTCTAACTTCTTTAACATTGAAGTTAATATAGGAAAGTATATTTGCATGGAACTTTCTGTACACATCTGTTCCACATAATATATTTCTAGTAAGGCCTTGGAGGAAGAGTGTGTCTCATGGCTTTGCCACTCAGTGCTTTACCCATTCAGGGCAGCTGTCCTGCCCCTGAGTGCTGCCTCGTCCAACCAGCTTGCCTGTCTGTCCAGCAGCCAGCCAATCACCTTCCATCCCTTACCTCTGACCACCCCCTCCTCCTTCCACTTCCCTCTGAAGCTCAGAGGCTGCAGATCCCTGCTGCATGAGAGCTGCCCCTGCTGGTGAGGTTGCTTCTCAGGGCTCTCCAGCCTGCAGCCTTTCCAGGTCCTTGGGCGAGGGAGAGGCCATCCATAGAGTTCTTCCACCCTACCCCACCCCTATCTAGCACGCAGTGTATTCCTGAATGCAACAGGCTTGGCCCCTAGTAACAGATAATTTCTATGGAAGGAAGAAAATCAGGCCAAATTAAATTTATTTAGTGTTCAGCTGTCAATGTTTAATTGCTTTTGGTAATTTATGAACAGCAAAGATTTATTTAAGGAATCTTAAAAATAACAAATAAATATGGAAATGTACTGCTACATGTATTGTAAAGCCTATACTTCAACGGGCTGTACAGTTCTCTACTGTACTTACAGGCACATGCTAATGAATAAGGAGTTGTGAATTCCTGCATTGTTATTGTTATTATTGTTATTGTTATTGTTTAATTTTTAGACCACCCTTCTCCAAATAGGTCTCAGGGCAGTTTACAACATAAACAATTAAAACACAATAAAATCCCCATAAAAAAACCCAATTTACATAATTGTGCAGGGGGTTGTACTAGAGCAGCGGTTCTTAACCTTACCTGCTCAGCGACCTCAACTTTGGGGGCTTCGGTGGCAGCATGCGCATGCGTGCAGGTGGCGTGTGGCGTGTGTGGGTACACACGCGCGCAGGTGCACAACACTAGAGGTGGTCTGGAGGCATCCATTGCCATGGCTCTGCCACCTCCACATGCCATCGCCACCTGCCATCACTTGCTGCCACCCCAGTGGCCAGCAACCTGGGGATCCCAGGGAAATGGCCAAGTGACCCCAAATGGGGTCCCGACCCACAAGTTAAGAACCACTGTACTAGAGGACCCTGGAGGTCCCTTCCAAATCTATGGTTCTATGATTCTATGACTTCAGAAGGAGGCAGCTTTCTTGCTTCACAATACTGTGTATCTGGTTTGCACATTCAATTGCAGTTATCAAATATCAATTTTTAATAAGTCTCTGGTATTTTCAGGGAATATTATTGATTCAGTTATGGTGGGGAAGCTTCAACCAGATGTGTAAGTTTAGAGAGGAACTGGGTCCTCTCAACATGCATGGATCATAACATACTTACTTAATATACATCACATACAAGCTTACAAAAGGGAAACAGCATGACACATAATGAAGGTTCTACTGCTTAGAGATGTGGTTAGTGGACAACAAGATGCAGTTTCAAGTCAATCTCTGACCATAACACACATCTTTTTGTTGCACTTTTGAGAATTATGACTATTGGAAATTTCCACCACACCCCAGATATGTCACTAGTCAACAGTCTCAATACTATTGTGTAGTGAAGCCTTTCTCAACTTTTTTTTACTATTGAGAAACCCCTGAAGCATTATTCAGGCTTCAAGAAACCTCAAAAGTGGCACGTTCGTGCAGAATATGGTTGAGAAGCATAGCTATGTACATGCTCACCTGGGGCCGGCCCCCTCCCCTTCTGCCCTATCATTGACCATTTTGGGGAGAGGGCGGGTTGACATATATGGTCATATCACCCAGTAATTGTTTACCAAATTAATCAACTCCACCCATTCAGGAAACCCTTTCAGGCCTTCATGAAACCCTGGTTGAGAAAGCCTGATTTAGTGTCTTTCCCCAGTGGAAGACACTACTCATGATAAACTCATGGTTTCTTTATACTTCTGCAGAGAGAAGGCAAAGGCAGGGAGGAAATAAGGCAAAGACAATTAGTCAACAGCTGGGAGCAACAAGGGTATATTTTCATAAATGCTTATACTGGCAACAGAATTTGATCTGCAATTGTTGGGTACTTGGCAAGGTATGCATATTGCACACTGTTAGTATTGCCAGATCTGGATTGGAAAATGCCTAGAGATTTTGGAGGTGAAGCCTAAAGAGGGTGGGGTTTTGGAAGGGGTGGAGGCTTCAGCAGGATATAATACCAGAGTCTTCCCTCCAAAACAGATGTTTTCTTCAGGGGAAACTGCTCTTGGTTATCTGGGTATGAATCGTAATAGCTGGAGGTCTCCAGGTGCCACATGGAGGTTGTCAAACCTACACACATTCTACAGTCACTTCATTGGCTACTTATCAGTCACTGGGCTCCATTCAAGGTACTGGCTATCATATCCAAAGCTCTTATATCTGACAGAGTGTTTTTCCTGCTGTGTTCCACCATGATAACTTTACTCATCTGAACAACACTACTGGGACAATATTCCACTAGAATTAAAGGTATGCGGAATGACAAAATTTCACTATTAAATATAGCGTTTCTGCATACTGCAAACATTGAGCAAAATTGGTCCTTGTGCGGAATGGCCCCTTGGGTTCCATATCATATTATTCATAAATGCAGATACTACATCCAATTATAAATAAATATTGCCTGAATAATTTCACAGCTTCTCTTGGCAATGCATGTACAGTTCTGGCAAGTATCCCCATATGAGTGATCTGTCTAATTTAGGAATGTATGTATTGCTGGTACAATAAGGAAACCACAATGGGAACTTAGGTTGCCAACAGTCCATAGAAAAATGATCCTGTCCTTTTAATGTAGGCAAAATAGGGTGTTATTTACCAGGTGAATTTATTTACCTGCATATTATGGGGGGAAAAAACCTGCCCATTTCCACATATTAAGCCTCTATTTAAGAGTCAGGACATTTTTTCCTGTCTGTTGGCAATCCGTTGGGAAGTTTTTCAGCAGTGGTGGAACTGTATGGTTAGCATCTAAAATGGTCAGAGTCCTGTTGATTTCAGCAGACCTGACTTCAAACCAAATGTATTTAAAGATTACACAGTGCCAAAAAACTTTTGCTGACATGACCAAAAAAAAAAAAGACTATAAAATGACCTAACACCCTTTGACAACAGCAAATATTTCATGCTAATTGTCAAAGTATATTTTGTCTTGTTTTATTATTCCCAATCAATAAAATCACCATATCTTTATAATCTCTAACAAAAATATGATTCTTGTTACAAGATATTTACATTCTGTTTATTGTATAGCTGCAATAAAATAAGAACATGTTAAAATGAGGTATATAATACTACAACAGATTTCAATCAATGAATCTCTGAAACTAAGAATAGTCCAATATATCTTTCAAAACTTTTATATCAAGCAAATGGTAATTTAGTTTGCTACAAATGCCTTATTGCTTATATTCAATAAACTTGAAATTGTTGATCCATAAATGTCAGTTCAAATCTGCCACTATGAAGTTTAAAATTTACTTTAATACTGAAAGATTAAGCCAAATTGGTAGACTAGCCTAGTGGCAAAACGATAACTAAAATATCCAACCTCTTATTGTATTACACAGCAGAACATCTAGGGTAGAACTTGATGGCTAGGCCAAGAATTATCTTTAATTTAGTTTGTAAAGATAACAAAACCTTGGATTGTGCTTGAAAATTAATCAGCAGCCATTGTGTCACTCTGTGTAACTCTGAAAAGTTTTGTTCTCAAGAAGGTGCAGCTGTTAATAGGTTTGCAACTACATTTTAAATGATTGAAATTTGTACATAATCTTCAAGCGTAGTACTAAAGAAAATACTTCGCAGTAACCTAGCCTGCATTTGCATAATATGGATAATAGTAGCCAAATTTCATTTATTTGGAAGGCACATAGATGAATCCACCAATTGTGCTTCAAGGTAGTATGCACCTCAGATACAACCTCAATGTTCATCTGAAGTGGCAAGTCTAATCCATTGCTGAAGGGGGGTGGGGAGATGAAGGAGATGGCGAAATATCACTCAAATCCAACATATTGCAAGAAGACAATGTATAACCTTCTGGAGTGTAAATGGCCACAGCTTTTTGTGTTACAGCAGCAGCAAGAGCCTTGTAGTTTGTATGTGAGAAAAAGATATCCAGGCATTGGTTGACCTGCCAGCTGGTCAATAAATATTCTTGCCCTCAACCCAGGGGGCAGCAGGATTCTGGTATGTACAATAATCACTGTGTGGTCACTTGAGAATGAGGGTGCCTTGACAGCCCCCAATCTGAGCATGCCCCTTGGGCCCTCATTCTATAATCTTTTATGGGGATCCCCTCAATTTTGGAGGAAGATTGGCACAAGACTTCCTTTTCCCTGAAATGTATTCAGCCCAATGATGATAATGCCTATACAGTTATGACAAAAGGAACATAACAAGTGTAACATACACAAACAGAAATAGCCCCGATGATAACCATGCACAATGCAAGTATCAACATATAGGGAAGGTGGATATGCAAAGCCATGAAGAAAACAAGTCCCGATCAGCACAGAAACCCCTTTAAATCTGCAATGGACTAGCCACACTGGCTGCCTCAGACCATGCCTGATTGGCCCAGTTATGGGGGACAGAGGCAGAGAACTGCACAGCATCATAGAGAGCTGCTCCGGCTCCTAGCTCCTCCACCCAGGTCCAGCAGCATGTGTCACCCTTCCCTTTATCTCCAGAGGCCCACAAACAGGACCCAAGGTAAATCTAGGACTCCAGCTTCTGTTCATTCACAAGAGTGCAACCATATCTAAAACAGAATACCTTCTCTAGATTTGACTGTGCACTGTTTTATACTATCAACTACCATTCTTAACTGGACTCAACATCAATTTAGTTCTCACCAGGAAGCATGATGAACCCACACACATGTATAAGGTATGATAAAGAACATTGAGAATACAATCTAATTTAGAGTGGAGTTTAGGGGCTAGCTTCCATATACTGCAAGCATTCTTTGTTGCTTCTAAGGATTTCTAAAATTATGGTGCCATGGAAGATTCGTGTTTTGTGAGTTTCATTACATGGTTAATGAAGGCAAAAACAGCTGTGTTTTGACCAATACAGCTACCTTTAGATAAAAAATCTCCACAAAACTGCATCTTGCACAAACTATTCTCAAATATTCAGAGCAGCAAATTTACATTAGATGGCTTTGTATATTAAATCCTAAAAACACCTGACAATTTGCAAACCAACAAAGGTGCTGCTGCTTCCCCAAAAAAGTCTACATGTTTTATGTTCTTTGGAACTGAAGTGCTTCTTCATTCATAAGGCTCAGTGCATTTTCCCATTAGCATGCCAGAACATTTCATTCATCATAAAATACAGAGAATTTCTTCCAGTAGCCTGAAATTTGACACAGAGGTTAGACTGGTGAGAGGTGTAATCTATTAAGATGTCATTAACATCTGCTGTAAAATGGATGTTATAAAAGCTTTTAAAATTGCTTGAAGATGAAGAAAGGTTAATATAAAATTCTATCAAGATGGACTAAGTGAAATAATAGTAAGGACGGCAAATAGTTAAAAATACAACCAGGTGGGTATCTGAAGTATGCATACATATGAAAGCTTATACCTTGAATGTTTATACCTCATATTTTGTTTGTTCAGTTTAAAATACCTTTAGGTACCCACATTTTGTAACATCTATGTTTTTGTTAATTTTACTTCTAAACAGAAGTGCTTGGCTAGTTTAACTTTTAAACTTAATGACACCTATACATTGAAGAAGTTATACCAGAGGATAGGGATAGTGAATTTACAGAACTGGCTAAACTTTAGGCAAATTTTTGAAGTAAAAAGAGGGGGGGAATGACAAAATAAACTGCAGCTTATGCTAAATTCACATTTGAAATCAAATTAACATTTGAAGTAAAAGGCAGCTTGGGGAAGAGAGGAGTGCAGCTAAGACATAAAAACAGGGGGCTCAATTATCACATTTTTAAAACAAGAGTTTTTTCCTTGCAAGAAACATGTAGTGATACCTCTGAAGCTAAACTCCCTTTTAACCGAAGGCTAGAAGAGATAAATTAACATTTGAACTTAAATTACCATTTTTAGTTAAAGTCAACCTGGGAAGAAGAAGACCTCTTGTCTGAGCAGCTCCCTTTCAACAATACTTATTACTAATCAACCAAAGGCTGCCCCACTCATCCTCCTTTGTTCTTTAGCTCCCAATCAGTGTGATTGGCCCCAGTGGGGTGTGGAGGGTTGACCTAAGCTGCTTATATAGGTCTAACTGCAGTGTTATAGAGCTGGAGTGAGTCCAGCAGCGTGAAGAAATCAGAAAATTAGTCTCTTCACATCACCAAATGGGTATGCATAATTTTTATGAGCAGATCAACCCAAATGAGAAACTGGTGGGACTTTTGGACTTGGCTTGGTCCTGAGTTCTTCCAGAGAAATAGCGCTACAGAATGTTTGAAAGTATGCAGTTAATAGTTACCTCTGAGGATGAGGTTCCTTTGTGGATGAGGTACAGATCCAGACTTAAAAAAGAAGCAATTATGAAGATACACTATCAGGGGGATGTTGGGGATTAGCCAGTGTATTGCACTGAGTGTGTGACTGCCTAACAGCTGGACAGAAGTCATGGGTGTGTGCCTGGGGCAAGGAGCTCCTGGTTCTCATGAAACAGGTTCATGCCCTTGAGGCTAATGTGGCTGACCTGGAGAAGCAGAGACATTCAGCTGGGCACACAGATAAGAAGAGGAAGAAGAGTTGGTTCTTATATGCCACTTTTCTCTACCAGTCTCAGAGTAGCTTACAATCACCTTCCCTTTCCTCTCCCCACAACAGACACCCTGTGAGGTGAGTGAAGATGAGAGAGCCCTGATATTATTGCTGTGGCGAGCCCAAGGTTATCCAGCTGGCTGCTTCCTGTTCCACATGCAGGGCACAAATTAGACAAGCACAAATTAAAAGTCAGTGTGTGGATGAGACACTTATGTTGGGAGGAAGGGGTTAAGTTTGTTAGGCACTGGGATGCTTTTGTGAACAAGCAGGACCTGTACAAAAGAGATGGTCTCTACTTGTCCCAAAACAACAAACCAGGCTGCTGGCACTTAAAACTGAAAATTGACAGAACAGTATTTAAACTAAATCCTGAAGGAAAGCAGGATATAAAATATTTCTGGTTTGAGATGGCTCATTGGAGGGGGGTAATTCCCCAATTTATCGGCCCCATGTGTCAGCATTGTGTAATAATATGTGCTGACTCTGAATGTTGAATGGGTGTTGTGGCAGAGACAATATTTGGTTGTCTGAAACAGACCTTGTCATGATTTATTAAAGGCATAGCCAGAGAAGTATGCAGCTGAAATGAGCTAAGCTTCTTTGGAGGTCTTATCCATGCAAGGAGAAAATAAACCACTCAGGGAAAATAAGCAAACAATGGGGGGGGGGCGAATCCTGAGATCATGTTCTCAGTAATTCTTCATATTTGCATATTTTGAGTGGTATAATTTCTCCTTGCAAGGGTAAGATTTCCAGAGATGATTCTCTGGCTATACCTTTAATTAATGGTGCCTGAATTTCCTCATCATGCTAAACATTTGAATCACTCCTGGCAGTCTCCCTAGAAGCAGGAATCAGGTGGCGATTACCCAGTTTCTTTGTGTGTGGAGGCTCTGTATATGTATGAGTCCAGAGTGGAGATATGTGCATGGTACCCCTGTTTCCAGTGGCTAAGAGATGGGATGACTGGAAAAGCTGAGAGGTCAGTTAAATCTGTCTCTTTCCCCTCACCAGCTGAATCTGGTCCAATCAATACAGACCTACATGCAACCAGATCCTATTGTATTATTATTTTTAGTGCCATTGCATATTTTTAAACATAGCACCATACAATTGTGTCAGTACTGCCCCCACAATGGACAAAACGTTTGTCTGGACTTCACAAAGTCTGAGACAAATGTTTACCTCACATGTTGTTTCTTAGGTTAAAACCAGTAGGGGACCAAGTCAGGATAATAAAAAAACAGACTAGTTAGAAAAGATAAAAAGTAGTTGCTGAAAAAGATCTATATCTGTATCTATATTCAACAAAAGAAAAATCCTGCAATACACATTACAGTCCTATAGGAAAAAAGCAGAGATAAGATGGATCCAAAAACTCATAAGGATTAAAAGACGTAGAAAAAACATACAGGCAAAAGGGGAAAAAAGCTTTTACTTGCATAGTTTGTCAAACAGCTGTTGAGAAATTTGAGAGAAGCATAGAAAACTAGTCTAATTTCAAAAGAGAAAAGCAGACAAAATAGCTCAAAGGTAGATTAAAGACACATTCAAGGCCTAAGTAGATAGTTTTAGTATATGGGATATGTGCAATGGCCTGTGCATAATAAAGACTCATGGAGGGGAAAATGTCTGATAAGCTACTGAAAGAATTTTTGCAAAGAAATAGCTATCTTTAAATACCACTAGTAGAAAGATGTACTAATACACATTGTTGCAAGAAGTAGCTGTACTAGTAACCTGGCATTTACTTTACTACTACTAATAATAAATTATTATTTAGTAAATAATAATTTACTAAAATATTTTTGTTGTTGTTGTTAGGTGCGTAGTTGTGTCCGACCCATCGCGACCCCATGGACAATGATCCTCCAGGCCTTCCTGTCCTCTACCATTCCTCGAAGTCCATTTAAGTTTGCACCAACTGCTTCAGTGACTCCATCCAGCCACCTCATTCTCTGTCATCCCCTTCTTTTGTCTTCAATCGCTCCCAGATTTATTTTAGCTCTTCCTAATTCTCTGAAAATGTTTTCAAGATATACCTTGAAGTATTTAATAGACTAACAGTGCAAACTTACATGCAGTCAAGTCATAGCTTCTATCTAGTGTTTTCATGTGAACAATTCCTGGGTCTGGAGCATTAAGTGTGGACAAAATAATTTTACAGCTTCCTTCAGCAATTACAACACAGTTTTCTTATAGCAAGCATCCTTTACAGGCAGACAATTCATGCTGATGGTATTTGAATGGCTTGAATTTCTCAATTGACCATCCCCTCTACACCCAATTTAAACCAAAAGCATTGTTGGATCTGGCACAGTCTACTTTGAAAGGGTGTGTCTAGTGGTTTTTCCAACATCAAGACTTCCAGTGTAAGAGGAATCTCCAGGAACATGAAGTGATAACTGAGCAATTATTCTGCCAGGTTTGTAGATCAGTATCATAAATACTGAACAAAATAATCCAATGCTGCATACATGTAAAGATAATTAAGGGTATAGTCTTGTTAGTCAAGAACAGTCCTAATAAAGGCTTTTGAACTGTGCAAAATTCAGATTTCAAAAGCATGGCCAAAAAGGTAGTTGAGGAAATAGAAAGAACAAAGATGCAGTAAGAGAATGGTGGGTCAGTATGAAATAAGTACTCTTTGCCATTAGACATCAAAAAACACACTTATTTAGTTGATGGGACAACACACGTGTTCTAATTCCACTATGAAGGGAAATATACTGCCCTCAGTTGTCCAAAGCATCCGGAATAAATAATAAATTTTGGTGTAATAAATTCTGGTATCAAGCAGGACATACATACTAATTACAACTAAGAAATAGGGAATTAAGTTAACCTTGAAACAAAAACAATTGTAAGTTTAAATTTTGACAAGTTTTCTAAAATAATATTGCAGTCACACCACATCATTTTATCTATAGCTGCCAGATCAAAATTCAAAAATATTTCTACGTGTGGTATAAGAAATCACCCTGACATCACCACCACTACCACTACAGAATGGATCAATGTCTTTGTAGCAGGAATGGCCGAAGTGTGGATCTCCAAATGACGTTGGCTACAGATACCATGAGCTCATAGCATGGGCTCATAATAACTATAGTCCATGGACATCTGGAGATCCACAGTTTCGCCACCCTGCTCTACCGTAATAAATCTGCTTTGCCAGCAGAGGGCTTCAGTTCAGATTTCAACATCAACAATTAAAAGGATTGGATAGAGATGATAACACAGTGAAAAGCTGATAACAGTCACAATATACGTTGCTGACCTTGACAGATCAATGCTCTGTAGAAGAAACCAGGCTTTGATCCAGCTAGAGAGGTCTGAAACTGTCTTCTTATTTAGGTGACCATTTTGTGCCCTTTTGTATGCTGGTGCCATATCCTGAGGACACCTATCCATCAAAACTGATGTACTGTTGTTGTTTTTTACATGCCTATGAAAATATTTTTGTGAAAACATTTCTGTAAACTGATTAATATGCATCTAAATAATCTGTTGTATGTATAATGGACTTCATCATGCATTATTTTGGACACTCAAGTGCTATTGCTTCTGGAAAAAGAAAGAAATCACCATTTTTGCTTTGTATTGGGCCCTTTTTGTTTGACCTCCATTTCTTGAAAACAAACCAATCCATGTTTGTAAGTTTGACGAATGTTTGTGACCTTTCAACAGCTCGGGACCTTATCCTCATATGCTCTATAATGGGGCAGCAAAACAAACAAGGCAGCAAATCCTCAATTTTCACACCTCTGCAGACAAAAATAATGCACCCAATAAAACATTTTGCAGTGTCTACCAGCTGACATAATAGAGGGCATTAACTGAAATCTGAAGGGCATAAAAGATTTCCTCAGAGTACATTTATTCCAAGCAGTTAGATCATTTTCATGGTCATATGGAAATTTACAGACTGGAATGTAAATACTGTGGGGGAATATCCAGTTGGTGGCAAGGAAAGATAGATCCTGGCATATAACACATCTATCAGTCTTTCTGGAATTTATCTTTGACAGCAGGAATGGTGATAAGATTAGTCAAGCAGAACTTGTTATTGATAAGTGTATGCTGGTTTCTACTAACTGCTCTATTGTTTTCAGATGCTTAAAGGCTGTCCATTTTATAATTTACTCTAGAATCTTCCCTGGAATTGAAGTGTGCGTGTGTGTGTGTCAATCATCTCATCCTGTTGTAGGTCCCATTTAACCCCTCATAGCATTCAAAGAGGCCCTGATTATCACAAATTGCCTTTTGAGGATTTCCAGGGCTGCAGTAAGTAGGCAGCATCAGTCCATTCCACAAGTTTTAGCTGCAACCTTGTATTTGGCAAATTCCCTTAAAATGGTTTTAAGAAGTAAATTAATCTCACAGTCCAGCGAAGGACAGAGCAAAAACGCATATATTTTATTGTAAGAATTTAACTATGAATGAAACTTCTAAATTATTTTGTAAAACCTCACTAGGAATGCTTTCAGAGACCTATTTATAGAAAGTTGGGTAATCAGCTCCCTAATTTCTGAAGCCTCAGTGGGAATGTATGGATCATAAGCACAATGGTTGCTAGTGGGACTTGGTAGCTTGATAAAAAAAAATCCTATTAAAGATGGTAAAATAATGCTGATCGAATTATGTGTGTAGTAATGTGTGTAAAAGTCAGTTTACAGTAAACTATTATCTAGCCTAGTATGTTGTTTCTTAAACAAGGTTTGGCAGAAGAGAAAACCGCCATTAAGCTTGGGTTACTGGAAGTTCTGACTAGAAATGAATGCCTAGGTCAAAGAGGACTTGATTTCCCATTATTTTTTTTAAAATCCAGTTACTAAAATAAACACACAATCAATTTACAGTCAGAATCAGACAGTTTTAGCAAGACAGAGTTTGGTTCCAGATTTATATGCATGTATTTTTTATTAAGATTTTTATTTTTATTTTCCAAGATTAAAGATAATAGAATACATCTACATTATTAATACAGAAAAAAGAAAGGTTATGCTCTTCATTTAATACATTTAGTTCTCCTTTTCAATCCCCTTTTGTATTATTTTCTTAGATAGTTCAGGTAAGGGTTCCATTGTTCTTGAAAGGCCTCTTATGTTCTTCCGTTGACTATCAGTGTCAGTTTAGCCATCTTGGCAAAGTCAGCTAATTTATTCAGCCAGTCTTCTATCGAGGGTAGTTCTTGCGTTTTCAATTTCTTGGCCAATTCTAGTCTTGCTGCCTATATGCATGTATTGATAAGATACCTAATTCTAACTCAGTTTATTTTATTGTTAATATACCATGAGTGCTAACAATTTATATAGCATCATCATTCATGGGGGTTGGACTAGGTAACCCATGAGGTCCCTTCCAACTCTATTATTCTATGATTCATAATAAATACTTTTTAGTCCTATTACATCAATGCTCACAGTAACTTGGTGATATTGATAATGTTCCCATTTTAGAGATAAGAAACTGAGGATGTCAGATAGTGACTCATCTAACGACTGAGTAATTTCAAGGCTGAGCAGAAACTTGTTCAGGTGTGACATATCTGATGCCTACCAGGTCCAAGTACAACAATCTATCAATGACCAAAATGGTTTAAGGAAGCTAAACTTGACAGCCATTCAGCCAGACTCATGTTATATTGAATGACCAGAGCATTTCCTCAAGTTTCAAAAAGCCCTTTGTTGAAGGATATGCAACAAGGATATGTCTGTTACCCAATTCCCCATTCTACAAACCATGCTTAATGCACAAAAGGACTTGTTGGGGTAACTACAACAATATAAAATGAGTAGATCAGAGCACAAAGATTATCATCTTTATAGCTTTTGGAATATTTTGCAATATTTTTTGTGTATCAGTCAAGGACAGGCAGACTGTTATGACATCAATGACCTATGTACTGGGTTTAAAGTGGGGGAGAACAATACCACAGTCCACTTAAAGGCCTCTGCATTAAATAATCCCATCTAGTTGACAGGTAGAAATGTTTATTATTTCCTTTCCTCAACACATCAATTATTTGTTATACAATGGAACAAGATAATATCTAAGCCCTTCACATGTTCATTGTCTGTTGATGTGTTATTAAATGAATTCACAGATTAAGCAAGGAGATAATGTACATAACAATTCTTGCTTTCAATGTAAATTCAAACCATTGATCCTAATCCTGTCAACTCATCTAATGACATCAGTGGGCTTGGCACATTCTGTTGGCTCTTCCTACTATGTATATTGGAAATAATCTATTGATATGAACAGGAAAGAATTGATTAATTTTTCCATACTAGGATTTAGATGTCCTTAAATGTGAATGTTGATCAAGCCTGTCAGCTGAAATATCAGTTGTCACTAACAAGACATAACGTTTGAACCCCACTAAATTATTGGTGCTATCACATCTGAAAGCCCCAACCAATTGTTCATTATTGCATGCAGGGCTAAAATACAGCAGAACACTCTGCATGCAGTGTTCCACTGTGTAATATTAGGGAGAGACCATGGCTCAGTGGTAGAGCATCTGCTTAGCATGCAGAAAGTTCCAAGTATGATTTCTGGACTCTCTAGTAAAAAGAATCAGGTAGGAGATGATGAGTGACCTCTTCCTGAGACCTCGGAAAGCAGTTGCCAGTCTGAGTAGACAATACTGAGCTTGATGAACAAGTGGTCTGACTCTGTCAAATTTGACAGAATTTAAAATGTGAAATTTATGGTAAATTTGAAACTTCTTGTCTTTTATCCTACTGATATTAAGATGGATGCCATTTATTGTCAACTTTTCTTTTGCTTGCCATAGGATTTCAAGCTGCCAACTAGCCATTTTATAGTCATGTTTGCTGTGAAATAAGTTCTAGACTTCATGGCTTGGCCTTCTATTAGGTTGGGTCACTTATCATTGTTACTTATCAAAGTATGCACAGTATCGCAGCCTTTAATATTTTGTTTTAGATCATGCATCCTCAGGAAAGATCATCAACTTCCATACCAAGGAAAGTAAAAAACAACAACAACAATGAGTTCTATTTCACCAATGAGGCATTTATTTCAGCTCTGTTGCCCTGTGCTGCTGCCATGTGGTAGCTAAATCTGCAAAGTGAAAAGACCTAGAATCATAGAATCATAGAGCTGGAAGGGACTTCCTGGGTCATCTAGTCCAACTTCCTGCACTATGCAGGACACTCACAACTAGGGTTATATGTGGCGGCGTCCGAATTGGCCATTCTAGGCTGATGCAGCCAGTGGGGGGGGGGGAGGCACGGGCACCGGTGCATAATTTGACACACACATGGCTGATTTGGCATGCATAACCCTACTTACAACCCTATTGCTCATCCACTGTAACTTGCCACCCCCTTGAACCTTCACAGAATCAGCCTCTCCGTCAGATGGCTATCCCACCTCTGTTTAAAACTTCCAAAGATGGAGAACCCACCACCTCCCGAGGAAACTCAGAAACTGCTCTAACTGTCAGGAACTTCTTCCTGACGTTTAGATGGAATTTCTTTTGAATTAATTTAATCCCATTGGTTCTGGTCTTTCCCTCTGGGGCAAGAGAGAACAATTCTGCTCCATCCTGTATATGGCAGCCTTTTAAATACTTGAAGATAGTTTATCAGATCCCCTCTCAGTCATCTCCTCTCCAGGCTAAAGACACCACTCTCCCCCAACTTTTCATCATCCATCTTGGTCTCCAAACACTTCACCATTTTTGGTGCCCTCCTCTGGACATGCTCCAGTTTGTCAACATCCATCTTCAACTGGGGTGCCCAAAACTGAACACAGTACTCCAAGTGAGGCCAAACCAGAGCAGACTAAAGTGGTACCATCACCTCCCGTGATCTAGACATGATACTCCATTTGATACAGCCCCAAATCCCATTTGCCTTTTTAGCCACCAAGTCACACTGTTGACTCATGTTCAATGTGTGGTCTACTAAGACTCCTAGATCGTACTTACTATTGCCAAGAAAAGTCTCCCCCATCCTATATTGGTCCAAGGCCTCAAAGGTTTGCATCAGCACTTGAATTTGATCTGGAATTCAATCGACAATCAATGCAGCTGCTGGAGGACTGGTTGAATATGTGTCCTCCAAGATGTTTTAGTGAGGGCCCGCAGCTGCAGTTTCTGGGTCAAGGGTAGAGCCACACAGAGCTAGTTACAGTCATCTAATCTAGAAATGACCATTGCATGAATCACTGTGGCCCCCAGGGTCAGATCAGGTGCCAATAGCTTCCACTGGTGAAGGTGGAAGAATGCCTGGTGAGACATCTTAGTGATCTGTGCCTCGATTGTTAAGGAGTGAGTATACTGCTCATAGTGAGCTATATATAAGCTATAAGTAAGAGACAAGATCAAGTTATTTCTACAATTAATCCCTTATACAAATGGGGAAATATACACTATCTGGTTCCTTTATGCTTTTGCCAACCTTAAAGTTTTGGTATGGTGGTGGGATTGACTTGCAGAAGCCACAGAGAAAGTGCATTTCCACAGAAGAAGCCAGAAGGATTTATATCTCAACAGTCCTGCAAAGACAGCCTTCCTTACCTATACTGGGAAATTGTGGAATGTCACAACTCTGAGCAGCAACAATGATGGGAGCAGCAACAGTGGTTAAGCTGAATTCCGTAACTCTGTTGTAAACTGTCGCAAGCCAGCTGGTCCAAGAGAAGCAGTTAAATATAAGAAATGAATAAATAAATAATGTTTCATTTTTAATGTTCATTGACCAGTTTTTGTGGCAGCAGAGAGTCCAAGTTGTATGGAGTTGTGGACTTGCAAATGCTGACAGGCCTTTTCGCTTACTCAATAAACAGTCCTAACCTGGTAATATTGCTGTGTCACTGGAGACCAGCATCCCTTTAATCTACAAAAATCAAAAACACTCTGAACTGCTCAGTCTCTAGCTGACTTCAAAAGAAAGTCTTATTGAATCATCTATGGGTTACTTAAGTAATAAAAGGCTAGAGAAAAGGGAAGGAGTGTTCAGGGGACACATTGAATTTCTGAGTAACAATACAACAACCTTGTCAGTGCCTCAGGTAAAAAGCATTTCAGGGCAGATGAATAGTGGATGAATGATTTCTATTACAGCATACTTTTGATTTTAAACAACAAAAATATTTTGATCTCTTTTGTATCGATAATATATAGCCTAAAATAAACACAACACCTGAGCTTTAAAACTGGCAGTTGAAGTCTTTGTTCATTTGTTCCTCTCAACAAACATGGTCATGTGATCACTGTTGAGTGCCCAGGGTTTAGGACAACCAGTGGGGCCTATGGCTTATGTTTAAGAATTCAATTTAGCCCTGAAGCTTGTGTGGAAGTCAGGAAACTTTATTTGTGGCCTGGTAAATCTAGTGGCCTGTATCCAATCACATTCTGAACACTCATTTTCTAGCACTGAAGATCTCCCACTGCACAGCTCCAAGGCATATGCTGACCACTAGAAAAAATGGGGGAGGGGGCTCAAAGGGCTACCACAGGAGAAATAACTGATAGCAATTTTCATCTCTCCTCAAGGAAATGCAAAAGCACTTAATTTTTGTTAACCGTTTATGTCTTTCTCATCTGATTTATACAAATAGTTTATACACCTTTCCATCACAACTGTTAGTAAATGAATGATGGGAAAGCCCCTCCTCTGTTCACTTTGCCATTCTAATCACAAAAGCTCCCCCCCCCCATTTTAAAAGGGCATTCTCTGCAGATGCTGTATTGTTGCAGGGAAAGCAATTTAGGCCTGAAGAACCCAGCCTCACCAAAAACATAACATCTTATTTGACCCTCCCTTTCTGATATTGGTCTTTCTATTTTACCTTTCCAAAGGTATGAGGTAAATGTTAAATCCGTGGTTCAGAGACCTAGGACAGTGGGAGTTCATTTCAGCTCTTTATTGTGACCCCAGCACAAGGTTCAAAGAGGCAAAAACTGAACAGCAAATGCCACCAACCCCCCCCCCCCAACTTAAATACAGTGCCACACAATGGATCTTCCTGCCTGTGTGTGCTTTTGATCATTTCAGTTCAAACTGACTGGATCCAGCAGTTTGGCTCTAGCTGCACATTGGCTGATTGTGTGCAGGGTTATAATCCTGCCTTGGACCTCAAGCTCAGCCCTCGGCAGGCCTACAGACACAACAGTAAACTCCAGTATAATAACAGTGCATGAGGGATGATACTTTTCCCTGATGTTGCCTCCTGGATGTGGATTCAGGGCTTTAGTGCCTCTGAACATGGAAGTAACCCTCCATGAATCTATCTAATCTCCCCTTAAAAGCCGTTTATTCCTGTGGCCATCACTATATCCTCTGGTAGTGATATCCATATTTTAATCCCTCCCTGTGTAAAGAAGTATATCCTTTTGTCCCTCCTGAATCTACTGCCCATCAGCTTCATATAATGTCCTCAAGTTCTAGTACTTTGAGAGAAGGAGAAAATTTTGTTGTCAACTCTTTCCACCCTATGCATAATTTCATAAACCTCTGTCATGTTTCCCCTTATTAGTCTCCTTTCTAAATGGAGACGTCCCAGACTCTTGAGACTGTCCTCACAGGGAAGGTGCTATAATCCTCTTATCCTCTTGGTTATCCCCTTCTGTACTTTTTCCAGCTCTGCAATGTCCTTTTGGAGATAAGTTGACCAGGGCACAGTTTTCAAAATGAGGCCACACCATTAATCTACACAGGGACATTGTAATATCAGGTGTTTTATGTTCAATTCCTTTTCTAATAATCCATAACATAAATTTGCCTTTTTCATTGCTGCAGCACACTGGATTGACACTTCTTCTTGATTAGTCTTTCTTACTCTATTCTTTACATTGTATACATATCCTCCACAGGTAAATTGCACTTTGAGACATTCATACCAAATCATGCCATGGATCAATCTGTTCCAGCCCCTTTAACTTGAAATATGGCAGGAGGCACAAATGATTCAAGGCAAATTTGGTCAGCCAGTTAGGAACTTTACTCAACCATACCCTATAAACTACAGCAATTTGCTGCAGTGGAACACCCTTCTTCCCTATGGGCGACATAGGATTAGCTTGTCACTAAGTTTAATTCCAAGCAGGAATGAGGGGGGTTGTCAGATGGACAATGTGCAAGACCCCCTTTTTTTGTCTGTTCTATGCTGTTCCAGTGGGCAGTAGTTTTTCTCCCTATTAAATCAGTATGGTCATGAAACTGATTAGGCCATAACTAGTCAGAGGGAATAAGATGGATTGCTCAGGACAGCTATGGCTACTTTGCAAGCACCCTGAGACATCTGGGGTGAAGAGTGTGAGTATCTGCAACAGTCTATAACAAGCCTTGCTGGGAAGGAGTGTCCTTGGGGCCGAGTGGCATCTTTTGAACCTGGTAGGAGTCTTGTGGCACGTTTGGGACAGCAGGGTGAATTGAGGCACCTGGCTGTGAAGGTGGTGATAAGCAAGGCCAGTGGAAATGTAGGCCGACTTTGCAGCCAAGATGGATCTGTCCAAAAGCAAACCAGGTGGGTGCCTAGTGTAGCCCATCCTCTGAATGGCCCCCTTTGAAAACAAAACACCTATATCAGCTATGTAATTACTTTAAGAATTTAAATAAACAAAATTAATTAAATATTCTACGGTCTTAGGGGGATGTTTAGGAAATGTCAGGGCAAACAATTTTCTTTATTGATTTCCTCCCTGTTAAATGTGAAATGTCACTACTAGCACAGCAAACTCTTTTGTTCCACTGACTTAGATTCCCTAACAATCATACATTTAAATAAAGCTTTTCCCAAATGAACAACATTTACTATTACATGCTCATTTGTGTCCTTAAAGTGAGGATATTTCAAGGCTATGCTCAGCTTTCCTTCTTAGTAGTGTTATCTGCTCTGGGATCTGCCTTTCCTCTGTGATTTGTTTCACCTTTTTCATTACATGTGTTCCTCTTGCCTTGTCTTCCACCCAAAGAATTGCATTACGGCCTGAAGCAAGATTACACAACACAGTGTTAGTTGGGAGAAGCAGTTCATTGTGCAAGGGTTTTTTGTCAAGATCCTGTTCTCTAGTTCACATGTTCTTGTCATGTTGTCTGTATATATATGTCATGATAGATCAATCTCTTATGTTTTATGATGTATTAATCACTTATTATGTTTTAGTCTACATGTACTGGTTCTGTTTGCTTAACATGTTTTGTCTTTGCTTGACCTAAGTTTGGGCCTTTCATTTCTGATGCCTGCTGAGTGTTTTCTTAACCCTGGGG
Organism: Paroedura picta; assembly: GCF_049243985.1. NCBI lineage: Eukaryota > Metazoa > Chordata > Lepidosauria > Squamata > Gekkonidae > Paroedura > Paroedura picta. The sequence continues at coordinate 41,025,379 of NC_135374.1, read as the reverse complement.
AGACGTGCAGTACATTTCTACTCTGAGCCTTCTAGTTACCTCCTTGACCATGGGTGCCTGGGATTGCGGTTTTGGTATGTCCTGGGGAGCATATCTCTTTTGCTTTTGTAAACTTGTAGTGTGGGAACATGAAATGTTGCACCTGTGTTTTTGCATGCGGGTGGGATTTAGGGTGACCATATCATTAAACAACCTTGTTTTAACTTTAGTTTTAGTGAAGAGCTTCATGCTCCTGTTTTGTTACATTCTTTTATAAAGAGAACTCATCACCTAAAAGATCTGCTTATTGAGAATTCAACTGGTTATGGACAGGTTTGAACATCTTTACAAAAGTAGTGTGTATAGTGCTGGGGAAGCCAGATGTCTTTGTCTCAGATGGAGAGCAAGTAACAGGGCTGGATGGTATCAGACAATAAGTATTTAATAAAATATATCCATAAAACTCCCCCTTTTCTAGTTTATGCTTGGGACAGCTATATAAATAAAAGACCACATTTTAAAGCATTTTGAAAGGGGAAAGAAAGGTGACAATGACCACATACAGAAGTGTAGTTACTTCATAGTCATAGGCTGAAATAAATTTACACCAGTTTGGTGTAGTGGTTAGGAGTGCCGACTTCTAATCTGGCATGCCGGGTTCGATTCTGCACTCCCCCACATGCAACCAGCTGGGTGACCTTGGGCTCGCCACGGCACTGATAAAACTGCTCTGACCGGGCAGTGATATCAGGGCTCTCTCAGCCTCACCCACCTCACAGGGTGTCTGTTGTGGGGAGAGGAATGGGAAGGCGACTGTAAGCCGCTTTGAGCCTCCTTCGGGTAGGGAAAAGCGGCATATAAGAACCAACTCTTCTTCTTCTTCTTCTTTTCTAGTCCTGGTAAAGAGCCTTTTGTGGCACAGGGTGGCAAGGCAGCTGACATGCTGTCTGAAGCTCTGACTGTGAGGCTGGGAGTTCAATCCCAGCAGCAGGCTCAAGATTAACTAAGCCTTCCATCCTTCCGAGGTCGGTAAAATGAGTACCCAGCTTGCTGGAGGGTAAATGGTAATGACTGGGGAAGGGAACGGCAAACCACCCCGTATTGAGTCTGCCAAGAAAATGCTAGAGAGCATCACCACAAGAGTCAGACATGACCCAGTGCTTGCACAGGGGATACCTTTACCTTTACCTTTAGTACTGGTATGAAATAAATAACTTATATTTATAAGACCTACAGGCAGACAGTGTTGCTGTACTCCTGAATGTCAGGCTTCAGTTTTAGGCATAGACTCAAGCACCTTAGCTGTATCCCTAAGCTTCACATTACATACTAATAAAGATATCTGAGGTCCGGTAAGACCATAAGACCAAGTAGGCAGTGAATACCATGCTAGTAGTTAGAAAGTGTATTGGTTTTGCTTGTTGAGCACTAAGTGGCACAGAACAGCATTGCTAGTATTCAAAAATGTATTCAAAAAAGGAAAGAAGAAAAATGATTATAGTTGACAAACTATAGCTGGCATCCTAAAGCGTATGTAAGGTGTCCAGCTTAATAAAGCATGTTCACCTACTGTCAAGAATAGGTATCCTGAGCTGCAGCCATCTGCATTCATGTGGATAAAATTAGGAGAAAGAGTACAAAAACTAGGTGACTGTGATTACAATAAATGCAGTCTGATCCAAGAGAAAGTGCAGTAGGTAATCCTTTGGCAAGGCAAAAATTGAGAGTAACACTGAAATGGAACCCCATGATGAGAATTTAGCACTCACTTAACACTACAAAGGAAATTGGTAGCCAACCACCATGTCAAAGTGAAATAACTTGCCAAATAACCATTAGCTTATGCTATGCTAGTAGGGTAAACCGTATTGACATCAAAGCTCCTTAATATAGCTGCCAAGTTCTGAAAAAGATGAAAGGGAGAGAGAAGAGCCAATGTTAGCAAGGAATTACCCTTCTAGAATGAAAAGTACATCCGACAACTCAAGGAGCAGGGGAAAGTTCGATACTGTGGTTACAGCAGTGAAAGGAAATAATTTCAGCATGCAGAGTAAAAATACAGAAGCATTGTAATTTTCCATGATAAAGATTTATGCCATTGGAGGTATAAACGTCATTCTTCTGGTGATGTAGCATACACTGTAAAGAACCATTCCAGTTGTGAATGCATGTGGGTAGTAATGTTAGGCATATTTAGGGCCAGACAAATTTACCTAGTTACCTATATCTCTATTTCTGTTCCTTATGCATTCCTTGACTGTTCTGACTAATCAAAAATTTCTAAACTTTGTCTTGAATTTCTCTTCAGAAACAAAGTACACAGAATCTTATTGATTTTGTTTAGAATCTTAACAAAGCGGTTATATTGCCAGAGATATGTTATTCAGTATTGTCTCCAGTTTTGAGAGCTTAAGTTTATCATGAATGTTACAGGTGAGCATGCACCTTGAATACGTAAGACATCATCTTAGGTAACTTAGAAGAAGGAAAACATGGCATAAGAGGGAATGAGGAAATAAAAGGGAGCCAGCAGACAGAGGTCAAGGAATAAGGAAGCTGAGCTCCTGAGGCTGCATTGACAGGGACCCAGTGGGCAGGAGGAAGACACGGGTAATTTAACCTCCTCCATTTCCATCCTGAGACCTCTAGCCAGCTCCAAGCCCTGTAGGGGCAGGAGGGTGTGACACACCTAAAAGCCTTTTCTTTTTCCGCCAGTATTCCTACTTGCAGGGTATAAAATGGTCTTTGGATGTCAATAAAGGCACATTGCCTAATAGCACTAAATCAAAAAGCCAGACATTTAAATGCTCATTTATTGTCCAACATAAAACAGACACATACTGGTGTACTGGACGATTATATATAGTCCCTTGCTTTCTTTGAGCCTTGCATTTTTTTTAAATGTATATTTTGTGCATAAATGTAGCAAGGAAATGTTTCTTGTATTTTCCTGGATAGTTTAAAACTAAGGGAAATGAATGTAAATATGTGATGCAATCCATGAAGAGAGTTTCAAAAAATAAAATCATATGGGAGTTGGTAGGCATTGAAGTAACACCTGTGCTACCTGCTTGTTCTACGTATGACATAATAAATTATTCGGGATGTGATATAGCTGCAAGTTAGTGCCTCTGAATATGAAACATCTCTGAATGTTCCACTTTTCATTTTAGGTGTTGAAAATCTTATGTCACATTATCAGTTTTCATTTTACTTTACTTTTAGTTTAAGGGAAAGAGAAAAACAAATCATTCAAGCCTAACGATAGAATGCTGGGTCTGAGTTCAAGTTCTACTTAGCCAGTTCAATTTTCTGTCTACATATAAAATCTGGAGTTGACTTATACTGAGTTAAAAGAGTGATCAAATAAAGAGATTTCCCAGCTGAAACAAGCACCTGGAGTACTGTGTGTAGTTCTGGAGGCCTCATTTCAATTGGTTTAAACTATGTATAGAACAATATTGGCTATATATCAGGAAAAAAAGTTTTTCACAGAGAGTAGTTCAGTAGTGGAATCGACTGCCTAAGGAAGTGGTGAGCTCCCCCTCACTGACAGTCTTCGAGCAGCAGATAGATAGATACTTATCCTGGATGCTTTAGGCTGATCCTGCATTGAGCAGAGGGTTGCACTAGATGGTTTGTATGGCCCTTTCCATCTTTAGGATTCTATTATTCTAAATGTATGTAGTTTAGAGTTGGACTGGGTGAGACCGACAGGAGTCCTGTGCTACTGATCTGTCGCTGGAAACCAATTTGTAAATAAACAGATCTTTCTGTGTTAGTGATCTCCATACTCTACTGGTACACTACAAAACTTACCTCACAGCAGTGAACATTCATTACCATTAGAACACCTGATAACTGAGAGGAAATTTTAAAGTTTAAAATAAATCTGGTTGTCCCAAAATCATAGTGGACTGTATGGGTCCCCTCAGTTGATAGAAATTACATACAGTAACCATAGAAATCCTTGTTCCAGTTGTTACAACAATAAAAAAAAGGTTCAGTTGCTACCTTAGGTCGGAACTAAGTTTCATGAAATAAATTTCTGCTGTCCTTCTAAATGTATATACTTTAGTGGTTGGACTAAGAGACCTAAGTGGGAATCATTTTGTCACTTAGCTGAATGGCCTTGGGCCAATCACTGTCTCTCCAACCCACCTCATAGAGTTGTTGTGAGAATAAAATGGAAGAGGGAGAGGAGAAGGTAATGTAATTCTAAACCCCTTTGAGGAAAGGTGGGATAATATTTAAAAAATATGAGAATATTGCTTTCTGCTGTATTTCCCACAGACTCTCTCTCAAAATTGTATTTATATGAGTCCAATACAGCCTCCTTGTACAACCTTTATTCTCTATCCACTATACTATTTGGATCAGAGATTCACAGGAGCTGACAAAAAATTAAAAGAATCCAATCATAGATGACATATTTTGTTAAAATGAAAAGTTTAAAGTGGAATTTGAGGGAAGAGTAAGGAGTTACTTAAGATATTAAGACATGAAGATCAGCACAGCAAATATGGAAATGGGGGAAAGAGTAACAAGAGGTAACCACGACAATGGAGAAAGATTGTTGGAATAATTTATTTTGTGGAATGAAGGGCCTGAGAATGATACAAATTGAGGGGACAGCTGCACTATGAATATTTTGAAGTGCATATTATTTATTTAAATATTTATAAGATGAATTTTGATACTGATGGAATTCTAATGCAGATTATATGTCATCTGAACAATAAAAATCTGGGCAAGAAATAAAATCACACACAAAAAAACAAAAACAGAAATGATCAGCAACAGGCTGAAGTCATGCTAGTATATGGAAAATATTAGGCAAGTTTAACTATTTTAAGAGTTTTAGAAGTTCTTATATCATGAAATGCCATGCAGGATATGATAATTGGAATGAAAATATATGTACAACCAGATTAATTTTTGTACCTGTGACTAGCATTAAAAAAGTTATGCAAAACAGAAGTTCTGAGTGCAACTAGATGGGCAGCTCCAGTAAATGCCCTTAGTTACTATGGCATGAAATGAGGAGCTAAAGCTAATCCCTTTAGCTATCCCACATGAAAATGAGATCTAAAGCTAATCCTTTTACAGTAGCTATACCACATGAAATGGGGTATTTAAGCAAATCCCCTTAATCATCATGGCAGGAATCAGGGAGCTGAAGTCAATCCCCTTAGCTATCCTACATGAAACAGAGAGTCAAAGCAATCACTTTAGCTATGCCAAAGCTAAAAAAGGCACTCCATCAACCATTTCAGCTATTATGATTTGAAATAGATACTAGCCTCTCTCTCAATGTTGGAAGGCCCTAATTAGGGAAACAATTGTGTCTACTGATGCAGTAAGCTGATTTGGTTGTCCTCATAAATTATATGTTTGGTGCCTTTCTTTTTTATTACTCCTTGTTGGACAACATAAATCACAATGAGAACATATTATGAAAAATAGAAATCATTTATAAAAGAGACACTAGAATCAGAACCCAGCCAGAAAAAGGTGGAGATGTATGGAGAAATAAAACCAGCTTTTTAGTCCTTTTAGACTAGTTCTTGGCAATGGATTCAGATATGAGAAAAGATTTTACATAAACATATGAGTTCCTTAAGTCTAGACCATGACCAGCATTAGCATGTAGGCATCGTGGTTTCTGAAGGCCCACCCCTTCTACTATCTTGCCAGCCCCCTCTTTTCCCCAGAAAAGATGCAGGTCAAATGATTGAACAAGGGTGTTTATTCTTGACTTCCGTTCCAGCAATCACCTTCACCTCTCCACTCCTTGACTCTTACTCTCAACTGCCCACACCCATGCTTCCCTGCTTCCATTCTTATATTCTCCTGTTTCTCCACCCCTTGCTCTTAAACCTCTGTGCTTTCTTCCTGTCTCCACTCCCCCCCTCCTGGACTTCTCCTGCTTCTGCTGGATCCTGGTTGGGCAAGTAGGTGTTTTCTTTCTCTATGTCCTGTTTAGCTTCTGAGTGCTTGTTGGCCCTCCATTAGGGAAAGTTGGATGGGGCAATATGCTCTTGCAACCTCCTCCTGCCTCCCTCCCATGGGCTGGTCAAGAATCTTCCCCTGCCCCATGCCCATCACTGCTCCAGGTAAGTCTCCTCTTCTTCCCTGCTCTCCCTCCCTGGTTCAATATTGTTGGTTTGCTGGGGTTGGGCCTTGCCTATTCACTTCTCCTGCCACCACTCTTTGGTTGTGGCTCCCCATTCCTCTGCCGGCTCCTGGTGCTGATAATCCAGGTGGGCTGGCAGCAGCAGCAGACTCTGCTTCTCCCCTTGGGATGGGTTCTTCCTCAGCATTCCAAGCCCAAGCCTCACCCCACATCTCCACAGGCAGATGTGGGCTGCCATCCGTTTTCCTTTTTCAGGGTGTCATGTCACTGCCGGGGTCTGTCCATCTGGGTCTGCCACCATTTTAGGGCTTTTCCTGAAATCCCACAGGGCCTGTAAAAGGTACCTCCTCCACCAGGCATTCAGTTGAGGTCTGACCAACTCAACAACATCCACTAGTCCCCCAAACGCCCCCTCACAATTGAACCTAAACCCAAACCTGTCTGCTATGGGTTCATGTTTAGAGAGTTATTGTTGTAATGTGAACTGTTATAATATTGTTGTTCAATTGGAACCCACTGTTATGGTTTTTGTTATGGGAGGGCGGTATAGAAATATATGAAAATAAACAAACAAACAGACAAACAGACAAATAAATAAATAAATAAATAAATAAATAAATAAATAAATAAAGTTTACTTAATGGGGATTTCTCTGGAAAATACCTTTAGAAATTCACTTTAAGTAGACATGATATAGGAAGATCTGAAAATTTTTTGCCAGTATAATGCTAAAGTCAAATAGTAGCTATGCGGAGCCTGATTTGGATCTATGTTTTTATCATTTTATCAATGGAAGTCAAAATATTAATAGTTCAACATTCTGTATGAACTTCACTGATAATTTTTGATAGATGATTCTTAATCAGATAACATTATTTATGTTTTAAATGATTCCTGTTGGAGATCTTGAAATTTAAAAACAGACTTCCTCCACCATCCAGAAAACTGGGGAAATAATCATATTGACAATGGAAATAATAACAGGTCCAATGTTTGTAACTGCTAAATACTTCTCTAGGACTCATTAATAAAGTATTTTCCATTGACCCGGAATCTGTTACAACAGCCAGAATTTCAGTATGCCAGTATTGTTGACCTTTCATCTCACAATGGTTAGTTAGATTTTGGATCTACTGGAGAAGGTTAAAGTTACTGAGCAAATTCAACAAATAAGCAATAGTAAATGTGTGGAAATATTCATTAAATTTGCAGTCTTGATAACCTTGTGTCAAGACTGCTACAAACCTGCCCAACCCACTGGGTCTCAGTAAGAGTTGAGCTGAGGCTCCTTACAATTTCCACCATGGTTTAATGTTATTGTTGTTGTTATTATGTTAATGTTATTGTTATTATCACCTTGTTGTTACTATAAATGATGTTACCTGCATCATTTTCTTGTTTCATGTAAACCGCCCTGAGCCTTTGAGGAGGGTGGTATATAAATACAATAAATAATAATAATAATAATAAATAATAACTTCCAAATTATCTGGATATTGATTCATTTGGGATATTTTCTATTGTGTGAATGCTAGAAATTGTGTGTTCTTTGTATTGTAGTTGTTTTATATTTCAATTAATAATTTTTAACATGATGTCCCTCTGACACATGTAATGCTATTAGAATGGATGAAAAACAATTTCTTGTCAGGTGAGTGTGTATGTGATGATTGCTGAAACTGAGACTGAAGGGTAAAATCATCCCTGTACCTCCAATACAAAGAACAGCTCTTGAGAAAAATCACGACACATCTGATAATTTCCCAGGATTTATCGAGTTAGGCCCTAATATGCTTTAAATTAGTGATCCCCAACCTGTGGGCTGCGGACCACATGTGGTCCTTCGACTAATTGGAGGTGGGCCATGAAGGACGCCTTCTCCCCCCCTGGCCCTTTACTTCATCCCCCCCCGGCCCTTTACAACACACTTCGGGTGTCATTGTCTCCCATCACTCATTGCAGAGAAACAAGATCAGGATTCCCATTGATTTGTCATTGTCATGAGTTAAAATTTCCATGAAAATAAAATGTTCCTTATGTTCATTGTTGTGGTATGTCTGTATCTTATTTTGAAGGGATGTTTAAACATTACCATAGAGATCAGAGAGCGTTAGGGCAGTGGTTGAGAGTAGAGGAGTAAACTACCCCCCCACCGGGCCTCAGTAAAATTGTCAAGCGTTGAGTGGTCCCCGGTGATAAAAAGGTTGGGGACCACTGCTTTAAATGATCATGTATCTTATCAAGCATGCAAAAAGGCATTTGAATCTTATTTGCACTACAACTCTAAATCTATTTGTAAGAGAATATAGAGCTATACCAAAACTTGAATTTGATAGTAGTTATTCTGTACTGCTTTGCCTGACTCAGTCCGATCCCAAGAAACACAGTAGATAATTCAGTTTTATAATTCAGTTTTAACATTCAGTTTATAATTCAGTTTTAACCTATCAATTTCTGCCAACAGTTAATAGTATTTTCTTATGTATGTAAGAAAATAACAGGAAAATTCTTTTTATGATATACTTTTGAGAATTATATAATTTACATTCTATTTGAAGCTTCAACGATTATGCAAGGTGGATCTATTATTTTATACAACATCTTTGCAATGTTTATTAATATGTTAAATTAATTAATTTGCTATTTAATATTTGCTAACATTGTTTTCTGTTCATTAATTAAGCATTAATATTTCTTATTAATTAAGAAGCCATAGATTGACTGCATGACACCGAGAAAAAGAACAAATTCACAAGTGAGAAATGGGTCCAAGTGGGAGTGTCATTCTTTAGTCAGCTAAACCACCTGTCAATTTCTTAGTGTGAAAATAATGAACCAAAAGGAGTTCTCATTACTATATGCATACTAGTATTCTGATCAAATAGATATTCCTCATGTCTGGAGGAAGTGGTAACATTGGAAAGAAAACCAAATAGAGGAATGTAATGGTGTCCATCTACAAGATGAACAGCAATCTGATTCATGTGATATTTTTTCTTATAGCCACAAGTCATACAGAAGGACTTGAATTTATAACTGGTAAGCAAGTGGGTAAAAGCAGGCCAGTCTTGTACTTGATGAAATCACTATTTACCCATTTCATTTTTGGAAGTGAAATGGTATCTACCAGAATGGGGTCTTCTGTGATGGCTGCTCATTTATCTGACTCCTGGCACCTAATCTTCATAGCTTCAGATAAAATCATTCCTATTTATACAGTTGTGGTGGCTTATTTTATCTGTTTTTACCCTTTCCTCTTTCCCTCTATCCTTGGATAACAGCTTAATAGTATAAACTTTGCTTTGCTGAAGTTTTACCCAGACATTTATAATGTGCCTTGAATTTCATAAACATTTTGCTGTATTTTCCATCTTTTAGTAGCATTTAAAATATTCCAATAGACATTATACTTTATCCTTTCAGAATTTTTCATTATTGTATTCAATTTATGCTGATCAAATACATATTACAATGAATGCTTAAAAACAAATGAACCTGCCCGCTATTAGTTTTTTAATTATTTTATTAAACAAAGTAAAAGCAAAAATACTTGGGTTAACAGGACTCCAAAATGTGCTTTTATCATTCACACTGTATTCTGGGAAATGTCAGTCTTATAGACAGCATGTATAACTGCAAAGTACTCTTCTAGAGGAACGAATACAGTATTAGAAGGATGAATTTGCTCTCATAGGCCCATTATGCACGGCCGCCAAAACAGCGATTTCGGGTCACATGGAAAACACGGAGGGGGAAGACGCGACGCATACTGGTTATACACGGGGCGGGGCGCGACGGCGGCAAAACCCAGAGTAACCGATTATGCACGCGCCGATCCGGGCGCTGCTTCTGGTTGCGCCCCGCTCACCCGGAAGCTGCGCTTTCTTCCGCGTTTCACTGACGCGGCTTTTTCGGCGGCATGCACCGAAGCTGCAGCCGGTTGCAGCCGGCTCCGTGCGTTATCCGTGATTTTAGTCGCCGGCATTCCACCCCGAATGTGCGCTAAACCCCCCGTGCATAATGGGTCATAGTTGGAAGGGAGATTAGTTCACAATTCTGTGTGGCTAGAAAAGAGATGTGTATACATGCTCAGGAGAACATATGTGGCTCTCCTCTTCCACACAACTATCCCGAGAGGTCAGTGAAGGTGAGAAAAAGTTTAATAAATATAGTTGCTATCACTGTGATGCTCTAACCCATTCGTTCCCAACCCCCGGTCTGGAGACTGGTACCAGTCCGTGAATCAGTCAGTACCGGGCCATGGCTCCTCCTCGTCCTCCTCCCTGGCTGCTGCCTCAGGGGCTGCCCTGCCAATCTGCTGCTGGCTCACCTTTGGTGCTCTCCAGCGGCCGCCATGGCTGGGGTTCCCCCTCGGCATGGCACTTTGCAGCTGCTGCTGGCAATGCCCCCCAAAGGGCAGTAGGAAGACAGGGGCGCTGGCAGGAAAGCAAACTGAGTAGGGGCTCAGGCTGCAGTGAAGTCCCTCAGCAAAAGACTAACCCTCCGGGCCTCAGTAAAATTGTCAAGCATTGACCAGTCCCCAATGATAAAAAGGTTGGGGACCAGTGCTCTAACCATTACACCCACCCATTCTCATTCTAAGTCCCATTCCCATAGTTCTGCAGTATTGTCCCAAGAGTTGCTTGTCTCTTCTTCAGTGTTACATGCAAGTCATATTCATCTATAGATGATAAGCATCTCTCCACAGATGTAAACATTCTTCCTTCAGGTGAATCCACAGAAATATGGGAGAAGTGAATATGAGTAATGCATTTTCTATTAAGAAGTTTTATTATTTATTTATTTATTTATTTATTCATTCATTCATTCATTCATTCATTCATTCATTCATTCATTCATTTTGATTCTTTACAGCTCTGGGCGGTTTACATGGAACATTCTGAAATTATATCAAGTTTGGCCATTTGTAAGTCTAGCTCTATATTGTCTACACTGATGGGCATCAGCTCTTGGGCCAAGTTTCAAGCCAGCTGGTACCTGACATTCTTTTAATTGGATGTCCTAAGAATTTATCCTGGAGCTTTCTAAATGTCAAGCACGTGCTTTACCAGTGTAGAAAAAATACTTTGTGACATAATGCTGAAATTCAGGGTTGAGGTTGTGAATGTTCATTTCAGTTGTACTGCATATGGAAGTGAAAAAAGCTTGTTTGCAAATTACTTATGACCCCTATTAATTATGCTCAACCTTTGTTTATTACATCTTGCTGGAGAAGAGAAAAGTTGGTTGATTTCAGGAATTAGTTGATTCCTTAAGCTAGAGGATGGATCTGAGTACTTAAATCCATAAGGTCTCTTCAGGAAAAAAAAATCAGTGTACTGATTTAAAAAAAAATTCTATCAAATATTCTCTTTTAGGATTTATGGCTGTGAAATGCCAGATTTCTTAGATAAAATGCATTATGTAACCCATTTCAACACGGCTTTTGGCTGAATTTTTGAACTGAAACTGCCTGTTTTACTCCTATGTTTAACTTTAGCCAAGAATGCTACAGTGGCAACATAACTGTTGCTTTATCTAGACCAGATTTGATACTATAAATCATAAAACATTCTTCTGGACTAGGTGTTTGAAATGAATGGGATTGGGATAGAATTGCATTTAGATGGTTCTTTCTAGTAAATTTATAAATGCTCAAAGAGAGACTCCTGACCATGTGGTACTGAGGTTGTTCCATCTTATCATGCTGTTTGCTATTTGCCATTTGCATGAAACTGCTGGAAAATATAATCCAGGAATTCGGCATAAATCTCCATCAGTTTATTGATGACAGGCAGTTCATAATGGAAACAGTTATATGACGAGGGGAAAGGGTTACTAGGATGCCATTTCCTAGACAAGAAGAATGCTTGGAGGAGGAGGAGGAGGAGAGACTAAGAGTTTTGGGAAGTGAAAATACCATGGCCAAGATCAAAGAACTGTGAAACTAGTTCTGTTACCACAAGGGCATAGCACACTTGTTTTGCCTCAAACATTAATTTCCCATGCTTCATGACAAATGACATTTTGAAACTGATGGAGTTTGAAAAGCAGTTTATAATGCAGCAGAGGGGTCAAGTCTTCAAAGAAAATAAACCAAGCCTAGCATGAGCCCCTTTTATGAGTCTTTGGAGTCCAGCCAACATTTCTTCTCATCATAGCAAGAACAAAGAGGAACTTTCCCTCACAGTTACATTCAAACTTTGAAGTAAACTTTTTCAGATATATTATTTTAATTGACTTGTATTTTTTCTAGAGAAAAGTGTGATGGGAATTGAAATTAAAAAAATATTGTAAATTTCTTAATTAATATGAGCAATGATTGAATTCTACAGCCTAGAGAATATATTTATATATTTATTATTTATATTTCTATATCACCGCTTTCAGCATTTGCCGGCTCGTGGTGGTATATAATAAAACTATAAATGAATATTACTAGATATACATCCCATAACGCTAGTTCTCATTATTTGACCACAGAGATTAACAGGTGGTAGAATTTTCTGAAACAGAAACTAATTTATCATCTGAAAGACTAAGTAGCAGGATGATTTTTAAATAAAGGCACATTTCTGAATCTATCTTCCTAAAGAAATATTAGCCTACTTCCAACAAAGAGTTTATTTAAAATCAGATACTAGTAATGCTATTGTTCCATTTTAAATATTTTAATGTTTTAAACTGTTGAATGTAAATGCCCTTTTTATATAGTGCAAATTCTGTACTGGGTTATATTTTGATGCTACCTAGTGGAATAAAAATACTTAATCAGCATTTGGCATGCTCTAGAAATCTAGGACCATTTCCGCATGAGGAATCTGGACAGCCTCAGGTTGCTGGTGGGTTTTAGAGCCCTTTCCACATGGTGTTGCTTGCATCCTGAGGCTGTCCAGGGACTGGCTCGAATTTTGTCCAGATTTGCCTTGGGATGAGGGAAATCATAGAAATTGGATTTACTGCTTTTATTTCGCATCCCATCAGTGAGCAACCAGAGGCAAGTCTGTATAGAGGTAGAAAGGTGCAATAGTCTCTGTAGCATTGCTTCGCCCTCACACTCACTTCGCCCTCACACTTCACTCTCCGTTTCCTGCTCTGAATACTTTTTTTTTTAATGGCATGGTCCACATTGACTACAAAGCTACATTGTCAAAAATAAAATAAAATCTTCTTTAAAGTGTCCATGGTCTTTTTGGGAGCAGGCAGGCAAAACACAGCCCTGTTTGTATTTTCTGGAGCTGGGGAATGAAAGGGGAAGGGGGGACAGGTGATCAAGCAGCTTTTTCCCAATCATCCAGGCATGCAAGCCCCTTATTTTAATGCCTTCCATTTACACTAGAGGATTTTTTTGGGCTCCAGTTTCCCATATGCAGCCTCTCCAGATTTTACCCAGAAATAAAGTCCAAAAAAATATGAATCCCAAAAATGGGGGGGGGGGGAATTCTGTATCATTCTGGCGTTTCTCCATAGCAATGCAGAAGTGCTGATTTTTATTTAAAATGTATCTGTGTGGTGGCATTACCACATAGTAATGTGGAAGTTCATTTTTTAAAAGCATAATTAATTGCAGGGCTGGGAGGGGGAGGGGGAGAAAGTTTCAATACATTAAATAACTGCTGTGCTGTGCTTGGTGGCTTGCTGTGATTGACAAGCCAAGGAACAGAGGGAGAAGTTCAGCTTGTTATCTTTTGCACCCTTGCCAGGAGGCAAAAAGCCATGATGGGACCGAGGGAAAATGCAGGAGGCATCTCCTCATGAGGAGGGCTGAAAGCATGAGGTTTACCCTCCCACATTTGCAAGCTGGAGTCCACTCATGTTTTAGCCATCCATGTGGAAATGGTCTACGTTTGATTCTGTTTCTTTTGTCCCAAACATTCCTTATGATCAATTCTGTTTAATATTAAATAATCAGCAACTACATACACAATTTTTTGCTAAAACTTGAAGCAAGGGAGGAGGGAGTGGCTCTATATAGTGCTGAGAAAATAAGGGAGTTTGAGACTAGGAGGCAAAATGGAAGAAGGAAGCCTAATAGGGAGGAAGCTGAAAGGATGGATAACTGAAGGGATGGGACACAATAGAAAACAGAAGCATCAGAGGCTGAGAGGGGGGGAAATGGGTAGATGAAGAATTGTAATGAGAAAAAGTCAGATCAGAAGGAGAACTTTTTGTTCCTCTGTGGAAAACTGGGATATCCAGTGAAGTAGATAGACTATTGATTCCAGATGGACAAAATATGACTTTATTCAACAACTGTGGCACTTATTGTCAGTGGGTGCAAGATGGCCATGATCATGGATGGCTTTAAGAGGGGGCTTAAACAAGTTCATGGAATATAATTCCATCAAAGAAGGCAGAAAATTTCCAAATTATATTGTTAGCAATGTCAGTGGAAGATGTTTGTTGGTCTTGAATCACTGAAATTCTTATACAAAGACTCTCTCGGTGCATGTGGGCACATGGAACAGCCTATAAAGGTTTAGAGTAAAACCTTGTTGAGATTGTGCCAGTGCCCCAGATTTCATTTCTAGAGGATGGGGGGGGGGGGATGCAGGACTTTTAGATTAATTTTAACTGATTTTTTTATAATGTATAATGTAAAAATTTTGAGCAAGATTTATGACAGTATAGTATTTGTAGTATTAGGATTTTATTGCTTGGGTTTTACTATTAGTTTTATTTATTACTTGTTTTATATTTTGTTTTAATATTTATAAACCAATTTGATTCTAGGAAAGACAGTATATGAAAATTTACATAAATATGTGCTTTCCAAAGGTAGGCTTTACCAGAAAGGGACTTTCTAAAGTATGAAAAACTAAAAACAACAGACATTAGTGGAACTAGCAGTTATAGGAGAATGAGCCAAATTGTATAAACTGATTTTAAATAACAGTGAAATCTTTTATTGTAGGTTCATATTCAGATAATTCAACAAGCCAACAAACCTGAAAATATAATTTTCCATTTAATGATGGGTAGTTTCTTGCAACATACAACTATATTGTGCAGTTACACATTGATATAATAGTTGTCTTACTTGACATTCTAACTAAAATTAGTTTTTCTTCTTTAAAATGGGAGACTTTATACTTTTACCCCTTGTATCACCCACTAACGCAGAAAATCTGTTTTAATTCACAGTGTCAAGAGGATCCATTCAGACAGTTTAAAAATCAGCATAAAAGCAAGGGCTTTTGACGAGACAGAAGCAAATCTTAAGAGACTATTATATTACTGTTAAATTGACACACTTGAATCAGCTATGTGGATTCTACATGGATTTTACCCCCTCCTGAGTACTTTATGCTAAGTATTGCTACAGTCATTGAGGAAGAAAGGTGATGACAGCCTCCCAGCATGAAGTCTTAGTCAGAGGTTATCCTGCTGGAAAATTAGCAAAGCATATTGTTCAGCTTACTGGGTACCCTTAACTACTATGTGGCCCAGTGTCCATTATCACAAACATATTTGTGTGTCATATCACATTAATGTAATAGAAATGTAAAAAGCATGTGGCTGGTAGGTTAAGCAGAAAATTAAGGTAATATATTTTGATGGAGATCATCACAATTTTGCAAATAAATAGCCATTCTCATTGCATACCTGTGGAGAAAGTGCAACACAATTTGGTGGCTTGTAATGGTTAAGTAAAGTCATAGAAGATCAGGCTGAAAGTCTATGAATTTCCATTAGGGATATTTGTGTTATATAACTTGTCCTAGATTAAGAATTTGACTCAGTTAATCCACTGTGATTCTTTCACCATATTAATCATAAGAATATGCCATATGCAATGCACTTCCTTACAGAACATATATCTGAATTCACAATTTAATTATGTTTATAGATTTACATTAAGATGGTTCCACACAACTATATCAGCCAGTTTCCCTCATGGCTCGTTGACTGTATTATTATTATTATCCTTATCGTTATCCTTATCCGAGGCTCGTGGCGGTTTACAAAAAAAATCTGACTAAAACCCATTTAAATGGACAATCACAGCATCATAATACCAAGACAACATGGCGGAAACCCTCAACCCCACCTACTCTTTTACAAGAGGGAGGAAGAGAAAACCTCTTTGAACGATTCACCAGGATAGGCCACAAGTCGCCATCCCTTCCTTGTATGTACGTACGTACGTATGTATGTATGTATATTTGGTGTAGTGGTTTGGTGTAGCCAGTTTGGTGTAGTGGTTAGGAGTGCGGACTTCTAATCTGGCATGCCAGGTTCGATTCTGTGCTCCCCCACATGCAACCAGCTGGGTGACCTTGGGCTTGCCATGGCACTGAAAACTGTTCTGACCGGGCAGTGATATCAGCGCTCTCTCCCACCCCACAGGGTGTCTGTTGTGGGGAGAGGAATGGGAAGGTGACCGTAAGCCACTTTGAGCCTCCTTTGGGTAGGGAAAAGCGGCATATATGAACCAACTCTTCTTCTTCTGTGTATGTATGTATGTATGTATGTATGTATGTATGTATGTATGTATGTATGTATGTATGTATGCATGAAATCCTTACTATTTTGGGGGGCTGCCTGTATTCAAGTCACAGGGCTGTGCTTCTGAAACCAGTTTTAAGACTTCAATTCTCTAGGAAAGTCTTTGGCCATTTCTCATAAAACAGCACAAGTGTAAAACAAAAGAAAGTGGAAGCTGAATTATGCCAGAATGGGTGTTGTATAAAGCCTGCAGAAGTTACAACCATATATCACAAAAGACAAATGACCATGACTAACAAACTGCTAGTGGGCTGACAGGTATGAGATAAACAATGCAAGAAAAAGGATGCCACAGAACCTAACAATATTATCAAATTGGTTTAGGAACAGACAAATATTCTAGTGCTGAGTGAAAAATATACTGTGAATTATTCTAATGGGAAAGCACAAAGCCATCTATCAGCTGCAAGCAGAAGAAAGGCCTCAAACCCTTAAAACCAACCATGCCAAACTATGACAAATTTCAAACCAAAGGTTCTTTCCTCCAAGTTAGACAATAAATAAATCTGCAACTGGAAATTATTCAAAACCTCAGAAGAGCTCACCAGGGAGTGGAATCCATTTCTGAAGTGAAGTAATTACATGTGTGGTTAATTTCCTCAGAAGCTTGCTAACTGACAAGGAAGCATTTACAATAGCAGCAATCACTGGGATTACATGTTCTCAAGAGTCCCCCTGTAGCCAAACAAGCCAGGGTGCTCATGCTAGGCTCTTCAATGCAGATGTGCTCTAATTAGCTATTTAAGGCACAGGTGTGCAAATAAGAAAGGTAAGCACTGCTTACTCAGAAGCTGGAAGATGCAATATAAACGCCCCTTTTAACAGCGGCACCATAGGGATCCAAGTCTCAGCATTCATTTGAAATTTAATAATCTTTTGTTACCCTTTCCCTCATCAAGATAGCCTTGGAAATGTAAACTGCAAATTGATCTACTGAGATAAGAACCGTCTCTTTTAGAGCTGTGGTGGGAGTGAAGTTAGCACCCTTTTTCCTGGCTCCTGTTTCTTCCACAGCTGTGTGATAGGCAAACATTCATCTGGCACAACTTTCTCCCACATCGTAATTCTATGCTGGGGAAAGTTCACCTACTAAATTGCTACCTTTTGCAGACATCAGTTAAAGCCAGCTTAACTCTGTGGAATAAGGTGACATTCTCTCTTTCCACTTTCTGGTCCACCTGGGATGCTGCTTTATACCATGAACTAGAATTTGAGCCTACTGTTGCCGAAATACAGCGGGCTCTAGAAGGCAGTGCCTTCGGGAGGGTGCGGGGGTATAGGGAAGGGCTGGGGCACTCCGGAGTGGTGAAAATGATGGTTGAGACCTCTGTAGGGAACTCCAGCCCTTCCCCGCTCCCCTCCCTTAAGAAATGCTGAGACCTTGTGCGCTGGCTGGAAAAGCCTCGGCTGATCACAGAAATGAGAGGTGTCGCTTCTGCGGGGCGCACAAGGTATCAACATGGGGCGGGGGAGGGCTGGCGCGCTCTGGAGAAGCTGCGGCTGGCATTTTAGCAGGCAGTTACACTTCGCTAGTGTGGGGAAGACAAGCAGGTAAAGGGGCCTCCTTCCCCCCTCCTACTGGTAGAGCTGCCATTTGGCCGGGGAGCTGTAACGCCACCTCGCAGAGGCCTCTGGAGCTGTTTGGTGGGGAAAGCAAGCAGGCAAGGTGGCCTCCTCTCCCTAGTTCTTTTGCGTCAGATCTGGAAAGCAGAGGCCCAACCCAACTGGCACCAGAAAGAAGTGGCAGGGGCCAGCCTTCCGTGCTGAAGCAGTTCTGGAGAAGCAGCACGGGCCGGCCAATGACTTCCTACAATACCGGGAAAGATTTCCTGAGCTGCAGGGCTAAGTGGCCGAGGACTCATCACTTGACGTGGAAAGAGATGAACTAGGTTGAAGTGGGAGGTGGGCTATGCTCTGGTTTGTGAGCAGCTGTTCCCGCAGGGAGGGAGGCTGATGTCGTGGGGCCAGCCCCCGGCATTTCCTTCTGGTGCCGGTTGGGCTGGGCCTCTGCTTTTCGGATCTGCAAACCCAGAGGGAGGGACAGGGAATGGGTCCCAGGCACAGGTTCTGCTACTGTAAACAGTGCCTATGCATCTCTGGCTTCAGAAGGTGAAGTTCCCCACAGTGTATCCCCGTTCCGGCTACAGGACCAGCTGCTCCCTGCAAGCCTCTTGTGTTCAGACTGCCGGTCTCCACCCAGGCTGACTTCCCTTTAGTGTCAGTCGGCCACCTTGCTGTCAGTTTCCTTCCTTCCGGGCCGAATCTTGGTGTCTGCCTGCAGTCACGGTTCTCCTTGGCTTGCGTGAGGCGAGGGCCAGCCCAGAGCGGGTTTGGCGGGTCATCAGGCAGGAGGCAAGGGAGCGTGCGGACAGTCCAGAAAGTAAGCAGGGACGGTTGGGAGAAGTGTTGTCGCCATTTCCTCGTGTGGTGGCGACGGCGGGCAGCTAGGCTTTTGGGGGCTCAGTGTGGCAGGCAGCCCTGGCCCTAAGTTTGTGGCCCCCTCTTTGTTTTTCCTGAACTGGCCCTGCTAGGTTGTTTGGCATGCCTGGGGCCAGTGGCCCTCCCCCGCATGTCCCCTCCCCCCTGAAGCCCTGGCTTCAGTGCTGGGCTTGGAGCCCAGCACATCTGGGACATGCTGGGTCTGCTCCGAGCCCGGCGCTGAAGCCTCCCCAGCCACCTCCTCCCACCAGCTAATAAATTGAACCAAATGTGGTCCTAAAGTAAAGGTGGTTTCAACTGCCTTCTAAAGATCAAAAGTGAGTGGGCAGGTGCATCTCCCTGGGGAAGTTGTTCCATAATCATGTGATAGCCAATGAAATGGTCCTCTCTTGTGTAACCACCAAATGAGATTCTTTGATTGATAGGAGAGTCAGGAGGGCCTCTCCCTGTCATCTTAATTTTCAGGCATACAGGAGAAGATGTTCCTTCAGATACCCCAGTCTAATATCATGTATGGAAGAAGAAGAAGAAGAAGAAGAAGAAGAAGAAGATGAAGATGAAGATGAAGATGAAGATGAAGATGAAGATGAAGATGAAGAAGAAGAAGAAGAAGAAGAAGAAGAAGAAGAAGAAGGTTCTTATATGCCGCTTTTCTCTACCAGAAGGAGTTTCAGAGCAGCTTACATTCACCTTCCCTTTCCTCTCCTCACAGCAGGCATCCTGTGAGGTAGGTAAGGCTGAGAGAGCTATGATATTACTGCTCAGTCAGAACAACTTTATCAGTGCTGTGGTGAGCCTGAGGTCACCCAGCTGGCTGCATGTGGGGGAGCGGGGAATTAAACCCGGCTCACCAAATCCTAAGATCACACTCCTAACCACTACACCAAGCTGGCTTTAATAGTGGGTATTTAAGTATCCCACAAGTAGAGAATAATATTTGATTAATATTTCTCAATTTCAGTGACAACTGGCAGTATGAATATGTTGCAATACTGCAGTCAATGGTGATGTTGCTCAAGAGTAAACCATACTAGAATCAGTGAGGGACTTGCTTCTTAGTCAAACAGATAAATTCAAACTGTAAAGCTAACTTTAGTCTACTCTTTCCTTTCCTCCTTGTTCTTCCATCTTTTCTCCCTATGCTGTCTTTTTATCATCCAACACAGTAAATTTTTTAAAATGTAAGCCTTTTGGTAGGAACAGCTATTGCTCACTTCACCCTCTAAAATACTATGTTCACAGACGCTAAGCATTAATATACACACATATGTCAGAATCATGGTAAATGTTGAATAGCAGTTCTCAAGATTTCAAATGTCATTGAAAAAACTCAGAAAAATCCAACATTCTGCTGTCTCCAAACCCACTGAGTTCTATTGGCAGTGACCACATTTCCATAATTTACTGGTGAAAGAACATTTATCTAATCACACACTGGTAAGTGCCCAGCATATGACATTATTGCTTTTGACATGTCAATAACTGTTACGTCCCATCAACAAATGGCCCCACTTTAATCTCATGAGAATTTGGCTGTCAGTACTGGCATGTACCAGGCAATGAATCGTTCAGAACAATTGGTCTAAACTACTTAAAAAATACATTGTAAATATTGTTATAACAGATATAAGATGCTGTGAGTTACATGAAGGAGACCCCCATTTCAAGGAAAATATTGTTTCCCTGGAAGGGGAGCTGTAAATGTTGAAAATTGCTGGTTACCTATATGGAGAGAACCATTTATACATCTGCCTGGTAAGGAAGGACTAATAGATGGGTTTTTGAATTATCTGAGCTGGGTGATAAAGCATTGAAACCTGCACCCTAAATTGATTGGAGAAAAGGAAGTGGGGTAATCCATGTGGGGTTCTATTCCCAAACTCAAGATAAACAAATGGAAATCCATCCAATGGGAAAGGAAAGGGTAAATGGTCAGGACAGCCTGTCAGAAGCACACAAGCCAGGAGTGGGGAACAAAGAAGGGGACAGTGTGAATTCTGTCTTGACCAACCTCCATTGTTGATGTTCCAGTGGGTTTGTGTCCATGCCAAGGAAGGGATTCCAAGGAAACAGCAGGGACTGGACAAATTAATCGGCCTCCTGTATATTATTTTTTCCTTCTTGGTTCTGCAATTTCCTGGAATGCTGTGACAGAGTTTTCCAATGTAGTTTTCATCTACTGACTTAAATTTGTGTTTTAGTAAATAAAGATCTTTCTCTTTTGAAAGTTCAGATTGTGCCCACAGTTCTCACTTTCATGCCTGTCTGTTTATCTTTGCATAGGCTAGAAAATTCTGGCTGCACTGGGTTAGATAAGCAACAAGAAAAAGAGGGGAGGGAGCAAGAAGCAGCACAGACCCTGCTCACACCTGTGGCCTGAAGCCACAGGTAGACAATTAAAAGGGCAGAGCTTGCGTGGTGGCAAGGACCCTGTACAGCAGGAGGGGTTCGGGAACAAATGGGACAAGTCCTTTCTCATACATATTTCTCCTCTCCACCATGACCAATAACATAAAATGAAAAATTAATCCTCTGAATCTATGCCCGAAGCAAATTAGATCTCACAGTGCATCTGTGCTGGAGCTTTTCCTTTGCATATGGACTTCCTTCTAATCAGTGGGAAAAAACATAAGAAGGCACATGGGAAGCACTCTACTATTGTTGTTACAAATAAACCTAGAAAAAGGGGTCAATAAAACTGTTCTGAGATAGTATTTTTCTTTTTGCCTTCTAAAGACTGTGCTTCAAAATGCTTGATGGTATTTTGCCACCGTTCATGTTAGTTATATCCATCCATGCTTGTGGGTAGGCATCCTATTGAAACCCACTGGCTTTTTAAAAAGGAGGCTTGAAAACACTGAGTTGGCTATATCAAGCTATGCTATCTGGGGATAACTCCTGTGCCTTAGAAATTGGAATGAGTAAACTGGCATTCCCTTTCATGCTCTCACTGAACTGAGTCAGACTAATCTAAAATGTTTTCTTGTCTGCTATAATTCAGTTAATTTTTAAAGAGATTCAGAAGACCAATATAATGAACATATTATTGTACCAATATCCATCCATATTTGATTTGCCTATATTTTCATAGGTTAGGGGTCAGAATCAAAGACCTGAGCTAGAGGAAGCTGCAAAGAAAATATAAAATGGTACTTCTTAATAGACTGGAAATACTGTTCAAGAATACAAAGGACTGTAAAACCCTGAAAAATGTAATCCATAAACTTGGAAACAGGCTAAGATTAAGAAATGTCATATTGCTTAAAGTCCCTGAGGGCAGAGTCTGTAAAAGGGCATTTAAAATATACTTTATGGTGCAGAGGAAGTATAATATATCTTTTTTCACCTGAAGAAAAAAATAGTACAGAAATGAAACAAAAAGTTTTCTTCAAGAAGCAATGCTATCAGTCCTTTATGGGCTCTATCCACCAGGAATGGGGGGATTCAGGTGAAATTATTAGGGCCAGAGTAAGCAGAAGGCTTGAGCAGGAGGATTTCTTGGTGGTTTATTATGTTCAAATGTTTGTATCACCATAAGCAACCTTCTAAATATCTAGCAACGAAAATGACATCACATAAAAGTAAATTATATACTGGCAAAGGAACTGTTTAATTTAAAGAGTTCTCAGGAAGGTAATCCATAAAATGGATTAAGTGCTTAAATATATTGCATCTTAATTAAAAGTTGAACTATACATGTTCCTCGATGTGGTGTTAAGTGAACTAGCCAAGTGGAAAGCATAACCTGATCCTTGAATTGTAACCACTTGAGACCAGATGATTTCAAATATGAAAGAGATTTCAAATATGCTTTTTCTGGATATATCTTGTGGACTGACATAGGATGGCCCATGTGACCTAAAAGTGCCTGACATTATTTAACCTGGGTGAGTAAGAAACATGTGGCAAAGTTTCCATACTATTAGGTAAAGAAAGCCAATTCTGATGTGCTGCTGTTGAGTGTAAAAATGTAATCTATAAACCTGGGAACTATGGAGGTGCCATCGTGTTCAATGCTTTGACTGCTGGTAAAGATCATGTTGTACATAGCTTTGGATTAAAATCATGTAAACTAAAAGTGAAAGAGCGAGAGAAAGAAATTGTTATACATATGTGTGTATCCTCCCAAGACAAAGACAGGTATGTAAAGGCCTGGTATTGTATACTTGCATAATATGATGCACTGAGATCCAGCAGCTAGGCTTTGACAGCACAACTGGCATTTCACTTGTGAGCAAACAGCTTACATTTGCTGATATATGACATACCTATAGCCAACAATGGATGCTGTTTTGCTGATGGTTCATTGATGAGGGCTGTAAACCCTATAATCCCTATAAACCCTTTAAACCCTATATACATAGTTGTAAATAACAATTATATTATTGATATTAGATAGGACTGCTAATCCCCAGTTGGGAAATTCTTGGAGGTTTAGGGCTACGCGCTATGGAGGGCAGAGCCAGAGGACAAGAGGAATCTTAGTAGAATATAATGCCTTGAAGTCTTGCCTCTAAAGCAGCCATTTTCTCCAGGGGAATTCATCCCTCTCATTGGGTGATCATTTGTTGGAAACCCTAATATCTGATGGCCAATATCCTCTACCCTTTCAAGCTGCCTTTCTTTTAATTGTAAACCGCATTCAGGGGTAAAATCCAGGGCCATTCCGCACCGGGATCCATGTTGCAAATTGTTTACAGAACAAAAAATCGCCATTTTAAATAGTGGAATTCGTCGTTATGCATACCTGCCTTTGTAGTGGAATCCAGTTGCGTTTCTATTGTTTCCCACAGGGTTCCGGTCTCGGCAAAAATCGCTAGAAAAGAAGTACTATTGCTGAGCTGTGTCCCGCCCCTGGCCGTCAAGCAGCCAATGGGTGGCCGTTATCATGCTCCCAAACAGCCCCTTTCCCTTTAAGGAAGGTTTAAAAAAAACAACACACACCCGTCGCAACGAATCTGCGTTGATTCGTTGCAACGAAGAGACCCATCCAGCTAGCAGGTGATGTTTGAGCTGCCGTTTCATCGTTGCCACGCTCCCCCCGAGTGGAAAAAAAAATCCCCCCCCCTCACGGGCGCGATTTTCGGCCGAAAACAGTGTGAAAAATAAAGTGAAAATAAACCAGCAAACGGGCCTCTGTGATGCTTGTGCGTGGTGACTTAAAATAGAGGAACTGCAGCTGGGGAACCCTCACTAGGTAAACGAAGGCTTGCCAGTGCGTTGATCTCCGCTTGCTCGGAGAAAAAAAAATGGCGATAACTTCGCTGGAAGATCAGAGGAGAGAGCCAGGGGGAGGGACTTTGCAGAAACCACAACAATGGTAACGCACAGAACTTTCCCGCTAGTGTTGCAGATTGGTTGCAGGAGTGTAGCGCTTTCCGGAGGGTGAATCCACTTTTTGGGATTTCCCTGAAAGCGCTACAACGAAGCGCTTTTTGCGGATCGGTTTCAGGAGTGTTGCAGATTGTCAACGACGTTGTGCATAACGGCAAAACTGTAGTGATTTCAATTAGTAATCATTGTGCTATTTTGGACGAATGCGGAACGGCCCCCAGTTTCATTGTGATTCATTTTCACTAGTGTGCAAGAAAAAATATATCCCTACTTTTTTAAAGACAACTGAGAGACAATGCTGACTTTTTATATAAATCCCCAGAGATTACCTTTAGTAAGAATATTTTTTTAATTTTTCCATGCAGTAGTCATGTAGTTCCTTTTTATAAAAATGAAATCCAGTTTCTTTTTGAAGTGCATACCTTAATTTCTGTTACTTGGGGCTACAAACAGAGAAACTGCCATTTATAGACAATATTATAAAACTGTAGCATGCAGAATAACCAAAAAGTATATGACATCTTACCCCATTTAAAGGATAGGTTTTCCATCCTAGCTCTCCAATTGCAGTGGTTGTATCAAGCAGTACAACTAGAAAATAAAATAAAATCATGAATGTCCCTAAAATCACAAATACATTTTGTTAATATCATTTTTCTTATAACTGTAGATGAGAGAAATAGTTCTAAGCATGTCTATTCAGAAACAAATTAGTCATCGGGGCTTGCTCCTAGGGAAGTGTTCTTAGGACTGCAGCCTAGATCTCTCATAGCTTCGGGTAGATAATCATGCTGGTCTGGCACTGGTCTGAGGACCAAATGAAAGCATAATATGAAGACACTAGGAATAAAGCCCATTTTAGTCAGAATACAATGGGCGCTAGCAGGCGCTCAACGTTGTGGGGGGGGGCTCTGGCAGGGGTCCGTGTAAGCAACCCCATACTGTGCAGCAGCGGCAGCCCCCCCAGTGGGTAGAAAGGGAGAGGGGTGGTAGAGGTGGTGCATCGGCAGCGGCCCATAGTGTGGGCCGGATGGTGGAGGGAGAGGGATGAAGACGCAAGGGTAGCATGAGAGCAGGAAGCTTATCATTGCGAGCAGCCATTATGGAGGGCGGGCTGCGGCTCGGCGTATCCAAGAATACAACGTGTGCTAGAGCTTGGCAGTGGGAAGAGGAAGGGGAGGAGTTTGTATGATTTTGAAGTCCCACCTCCAAACCTCCAGGAATATTTCCAACCCAGGGGTAGCCAACTTACAGGTGTGGCCTGGAGAGCTCGTGGAATTACAGCTCACCTGCAGAGTAAAAAGATCAGCTCCCCAGGCAGAAAGGGCAACTTTGGACAGGGTTGTGGTAGAGAAGAAACATTTAAGGCTTCCCACACAGGTTGTTGTTGAATTGAAAGACTTGAGGCCTACTGCACAGGGTTGTTGTGCAGATGAAACAGGAGACAAAAGAGCCAGTTTCCTCTGCAGAATAACACTGTGCAGTGGCCTCAAATCTGCAGAGAGTTGCAAAGAAGAAAGACACATGGCCTGGATGTGTCTAACCCCTGGGCAGAGCAGTATTTTAAGTGAGAAGGGGCTTTTCTGTGGCCTCCCTGTCAGCCGTTTGGCAGAAGGGGAAAGACCCCCCCTCAAAAGGAAGGCCCTCAGGCTCCCCTGCGTTGCTCTTGGAAAGGCCTCCTCCCCTCAGTAAGGGCCTGTCAGAGGCTCCTTCGCAGGAGGCCTGAATGGGGGAGGGAGAGGGAGCGCACTCACCAGCCTCCTGCCAGCTCTGTCAGGGTTCTGAGCCAATTTACAGTTGGACTTGACAGTTAGGACAGCCTTGGGGCAAAAAGGGCTAGTGCAGCCTGTCCAAGCCTCTGTTCTCATCCCCCTTGGCACCCCTACTGACCTCCTCTCCCTTTGGTGGTCAGGAGCAGACTGGCAGCCAGACTGGGCTGGGTGAATGAAATTTTGGTCTGTCCTGGTGAGGGGCCAATAGGAAGGCACTTTGCGTGCCTCCCCACTGGCTGCTTGGCCCTGGATGTCCACTCTGAGGGCCCAATCAGGAGCCGCTTCGCCCTCTGAGTTTTTATCCTGGACAGGGCCCGCCCTAACTCCTCCCCAGGTGGCCTTACTCTTTTATTTAATAGCGCAGGATCGGATAAAGATGGGGACATTATGTCTCCCTGTTAAAATTAAGTCAAGCTGTAGTAAAGAGGTAAAAAGGTGTGTGCACAGTGTAACCAAATTCCTCACATAATTGTTAGAAGTATGGGGGTTGCTGTACTGTGCTTCTTTATCATGTTACTTGCAGAAGTCTAGGGTTGTGTGAAATAGCCCCATAATATTATTCATTCCTAAAGGTAAAGGTAAAGGTATCCCCTGTGTAAGCACTGAGTCATGTTGACCCTTGGGGTGATGCCCTCTAGCGTTTTCATGGCAGACTCAATATGGGGTGGTTTGCCAGTGCCTTCCCCAGTCATTACCGTTTACCCCCCAGCAAGCTGGGTACTCATTTCACCGACATCGGAAGGATGGAAGGCTGAGTCAACCTTGAGCCGGCTGCTGGGATCGAACTCCCAGCCTCATGGGCAAAGCTTTAAGACGGCTGCCTTACCACTCTGCGCCACAAGAGACTCTTATTCATTCCTATGACTGTGTTATTTTATTTCCAAAAAAGTGATACAGATATGGAAAGCAGATGTGACATGGGTTTTTTCCATAGGTGGCCAGGAACTTCAGATGGGTGCAAGGATTCTGTACTTTGATTGCCCAGCATTCTTAAGGGAAGATCTTTCAGAAGACAGTGTGGGACATAGGTACTCTCATCAGGAATAGCTGAACTAAGTGAAATGCATAGATAGTACACCTTCTGTTTAAATGATTGACAGTACTCTGTACCAGGTGACAATTAGAAGATTACTTGAACTGTTATGAATTATTAATGAAGTATAATTTCCTGAGTTTCCCTTCTTCTTATATAATTAAAACTGTATAAAAAGATAAAGTTGATTGGTGATACAAATATAAGAAGCTTTCTGTGATTGAGACTTAGAACACTATAGATCAGGGGTAGTCAAGCATTTGCTGGCAGGGGCTCATGGGAATTGTAGTCCATGGACATCTGGAGGGCCGCAGTTTGACTACCCCTGCTATAGATGATATATAAGACGTCTCTAGGTTCTGATCATAGAAGTTTACTTTTACCATTATTATTACTATTGTTTTATTATTACATTTAAATCATAATAATAGCCCATTTGATCAATTGCAAGCTATACCAATGCGATTTATGTTATTTACTAGCAAGAAAGCCCATTGCAACCAGGAATGCAATGGGCGCTAGGACCCAGGGGACACCAGGAGGTGCTTTTTTTTCCTGCTGCGTGGAGCTGTGAAAGGCTCCTACAGGGTTTTTTTTTTCTGCTGCTTGGAGCTGGGAAAGGCTCCTACAGGGTTTTGTTTTCTGCTGCTTGGATCTGCGAAAGGCTCCTATAGGGTTTTTTTTTCTGCTGCTTGGAGCTGTGAAAGGCTCCTGCAGGGTTTTTTTTTTCTGCTAGCTCTCGTGGGCGTGCCGGCTTGGAGCTCCTACAGGGGTTTTTTTTCCTGCTGCTTGGAGCTGGGAAAGGCTCCTTCAGGGTTTTGTTTTCTGCTGCTTGGATCTGCGAAAGGCTCCTACAGGGTTTTTTTTTCTGCTGCTTGGATCTGCGAAAGGCTCCTACAGGGTTTTTTTTTCTGCTGCTTGGAGCTGTGAAAGGCTCCTGCAGGGTTTTTTTTTTCTGCTAGCTCTCGTGGGCGTGCCGGCTTGGAGCTCCTACAGGGGTTTTTTTTCCTGCTGCTTGGAGCTGGGAAAGGCTCCTTCAGGGTTTTGTTTTCTGCTGCTTGGATCTGCGAAAGGCTCCTACAGGGTTTTTTTTTCTGCTGCTTGGAGCTGTGAAAGGCTCCTGCAGGGTTTTTTTTTCCTGCTAGCTCTCGTGGGCGTGCCGGCTTGGAGCTCCTACAGGGGTTTTTTTTCCTGCTGCTTGGAGCTGGGAAAGGCTCCTTCAGGGTTTTGTTTTCTGCTGCTTGGATCTGCGAAAGGCTCCTACAGGGTTTTTTTTTCTGCTGCTTGGAGCTGTGAAAGGCTCCTGCAGGGTTTTTTTTTCCTGCTAGCTCTCATGGGCGTGCCGGCTTGGAGCTCCTACAGGGGTTTTTTTTCCTGCTGCTTGGAGCTGGGAAAGGCTCCTTCAGGGTTTTTTTTTCTGCTGCTTGGATCTGCGAAAGGCTCCTACAGGGTTTTTTTTTTCTGCTGCCTCTCGTGGGAGCGGCGGCTTGGAGCTCCTACAGGGTTTTTTTTTCTGCTGCTTGGATCTGCGAAAGGCTCCTACAGGGTTTTTTTTTTTCTGCTGCCTCTCGTGGGCGCGGCGGCTTGGAGCTCCTACAGGGGTTTTTTTTTCTGCTGCTTGGATCTGCGAAAGGCTCCTACAGGGGTTTTTTTTTTTCTGCTGCCTCTCGTCGGCGCGGCGGCTTGGAGCTCCTACAGGGGTTTTTTTTTCTGCTGCCTCTCGTCGCGCTAGCGGCGAAAGGCTCCTCCGGGGGTGTTTCTTTTTTTTCTGCAGCTTCTCGGCGGCTGGAGTCTTGTGTTGTGTTTGCGGCGGGGGCTTCCTTGGGGCCGGCCTGACGCGGTGAGAGACGCTTCGCGCCTCTCACCACGTCAGGCCGGGAGCAACTGCGAGCCGCGCTGAGCGCGGCTCGCAGTTGCTGGGGCTGGGAATCGGAGGGACTAATCGGCAGGCGCTTCGCGCCTGCCAATTGGTCCCTCCGATTGTCTGTCGTGAGGAAGGGTCCAATTCGGACCCTTCCTCATCACGGACAGAGCCCTCCTCAAGGCCCCTTAACCATTTATTTAGTCCGTGGCGCCCGCGGCGCCACGGGCGGTGTACAGATAATGAAATGTGATACATAATGAAATTGATGTCTGATTGATGTCAGTTAAAATAAGACATTTTGAAAAATCACCAAAAAGGAAAAGCACGACAGTTACTTTTTTACTGGAGGAAAAAGAAGGACATGGCGTATGCAAAAGAACCACAAGGAAGAAACTTGATGAAGGAAAAGAAGAGGAAGGAATAGACACCACAAAATCCTGCACAAACACAACAGAGAAATGAGAGTACTTATTCAAGGTCTCCATAAAGAAATTGCTGGTGTCAGAAAAATAGTCATAGACCCTAAAAAATAACAGTCTGGGAGAATTGATGATTTAAAGATATTGGTGAACAATTTAAAGAAATTGTTGAATATTAAATTTCCTTTGTATCTCAATTATGTTATTAAGTGTAATGCCAGATAATATTCCTCAAAAGGCTGAAGATTTCTTCTTCCATGCAACTACTGTGGCAAGAATAGTTATAGCAAAGAACTGGAAACAACAGGAGATACCAAAGATAGCACACTGCTTAGATAAATTTGGAGAACTATCTAAAATGGCCAAGGTAACCAGCAGAAGAATTCAAAGAACTATGGCAGTAGTACACAGACTATATAGACAGATAGTAAACAAACATATTAACCAAATAAGGGTTAACTAGAACCATATGGGGTTTTGATATTTCTGTACTCTAATTCTTATATCCCTCCCTTTTATTCTATTGCATACTTCATAAAAATCAATAAAAGCCGGCAACGCCAGCCTAATAAAGAGTATGATGGATGTTTACCACACGACCACCATTGTGCCAGGTGTTTGACTCAGGGCACATTGTCCTGCTCCCGCATAGAGGAACATTTGGCCTGGTACACCTCATCTACCCTGGATTTGTGCTCCTGCATGGATTCCAGGGTGGTGAGGTTCTGCCACACTGCATGGTGCCATGGGCCTGGGTTTGTTTTTATTTTTAATAAAGTGGTATTGCAGTCCCATTCAATATTGCATCATTTGAAATAATTTTTAAATGCCCCAGTTGGCGCCACCAAACTGCACAGTCCAGCGGAGCCACCTGTGGCATTTTTTGTCCCTTCCGGGGTGCCATAGTTGTGTGAGCGTGGAGAAAGAGCTGGGCCAAGATGGCTCAGCACTTCTCCTGCTACACGTGCCTGCCCCAATACATTGTTGTCCGGGGCAAAAAGGGGAACATGAATACATCCATTTTCCCTTGTCATGCGGCAATGGAGGGCCCGAGTTGGGCGATGTCTGGTACAGCCCTGGCCTGTTGCTGGCATCAAGCGGAACTGGCTATTTGCCCCACTACTGGACAGATGGAAAGGTTGGGCAAATTTCCAGTGTGGAAAAGGTCATGGAGAGGGAAAGCTGAAGACATAGGGGCAGATACAGTTCCTTGCTTTTTACTATCTGAAGGAATCCAGAAGTGGCTTACAAACACTTTTCTTTTCTCTGCTCCCCCCCAACCCTGTGAGGTATGTGGGGCTGAGAGAGCTTTCCATTATAGTTATATGCAAATAATTCTAAAATAACTGTGACTAACCCAAGGTCCCCCAGCTGGCTGCACATGGAGGTGTGGGGAATCAAAACCAGTTCTCCAGATTAGAGTCTGCCGCTCTTTAACAAATGCATCACAGTGTCTCAGGAGGTAGGAAAAGGGGAGAAGTGATAGGACTTTAAGGGAAGAGTTGTGGGGAACAATATGAGCATACCTAATATTCCCTAAACTTATTTATAAATATCATTAGACATTCTCAGTTATCTTTGTTAATAAGTTTTATTTAATAAACAATACATTTCCCCAAATAGAATTCAACTTGTCTCAGTTAGAAGAAGTGCCATGGCTGCATGTGCCGTGGCTGCATGTGGGGGAGTGCAGAATCAATGCCTGCTATGCCAGATTAGAAGTCCGCACTCCTAACCACTACACCAGACTGGCTCTCGCAGAAGGATCTATTTTATTCCACCTAATAACTGTGAGAAGGTTTAAACTTGTTTCCAAATCTAATGAAACACCATAATCTTCAACATCTGAACCACTTAGTGTCTCTATAAATAAAAGCAAAGAGCCAGAGTTGGTGGAGTGGGTGGCTGGCCTTCATTTCTAGATGGAAATGCTCAGCGGGCCAATCAGGAAGCACCCAGCAATGCTGGGCTCAGATCTAACTCTCCCTCTCAAGGTTATTAATAACATCATTAACCACCTGATTGTCTCAGCTTTCCAAGCATGCTGATCTATGGGAAAAGGTTATAGGTTTCCCTGGCAACAATTTGTGATTGGGTGAGGTCCCTCCCTGGTCAGGGAGGTAGAGGGGCTTGAGAAGCACTTTTGACTGGGTATCTGCTGGTAAGCTGGAGGTACCAGGGGACAGGGGCCTACAGTAAGTAAAAGTGTAGAATTTTGTCAAGAGAATACAATGGTCATAGCAAACACTCTTTTCCAACAACCCAAGAGACAACTCTACACATGGACAACACCAGACGGTCAACACAGAAATCAAATTGACTATGTGCTCTGCAGCCAAAGATGGAGAATTTCTATACAGTTAGTATAAACAAGACCAGGACCTGATTGTTGTTCAGATCATCACCTTCTTGTTGCAAAATTTAGGCTCAAATTGAAGAAAGTAGGAAAAAGCACTAGGCCACTCAGGTATGAACTAAATCATATCCCTGACAAATATACAGTAGAGGTGACAAATAGATTTAAGGAATTAGATCTGATAGACAGAGTGCCTCAAGAACTATGGATGGAGGTTCACAACATTGTACAAGAGGTAGCAACTACAACCATCCCAAAGAAAAATAAATGCAAGAAAGCAAAATTGCTATCAGAAGAAGCTTTACAAATAGCTGAGGAGAGAAGGGAAGTGAAAGGCAAGGGAGAAAGAGAAAGATACACCCAACTGAATGCTGAATTCCAGAGAATAGCTAGAAGAGATAAGAATGCCTTCTTAAATGAACAGTGCAAACAAATAGAAGAAAACAATAGAATAGGGAGGATCAGAGATCTGTTTAAAAATGGAGATATGAAGAGAACATTTCATGCAAAGATGGGTATGATAAAGGATCAAAATGGTAGGGACCTAGCAGAAGCAGAAAAGATTTTTAAAAGGTGGCAAAATTATACAGAAGAACTATACAAGAATGAGCTTAACATCCCTGATAACCACAAGGGGGTAGTCACTGACCTGGAGTCAGACATCCTGGAATGTGAAGTCAAATGGGCCTTAGGAAGTCTGAGCAACAATAAAGCTAGTAGAGGTGACAGCATTCCAGTTGAACTAATCAAAATCTTAAAAGACGATGCAGTAAAAGTGCTACACTCAATATGCCAGCAAATTTGGAAAACTCAACAGTGGCCACAGGATTGGAAAAGGTCAGTTTACATTCCAGTCCCAAAGAAGGGAAATGCCAAAGAATGTTCAAACTACTGCACCATTGCACTCATTTCTCATGCTAGCAAAGTTATGCTCAAAGTCCTACAAGCTAGGCTCCAACAATATGTGGACCAAGAACTTCCAGAAGTACAGGCAAGATTTTGAAGAGGCTGAGGAACTAGAGATCAGATTGCCAACATACCCTGGATCATAGAGAAACCTAGGGAGTTCCAGAAGAACATTTACTTCTGCTTCATTGACTATGCTAAAGCCTTTGATTGTGTGGAGCACAACAAATTGTGGCAAGTTCTTAAAGATATGGAAATACCAGAGCATCTTATCTGTCTCTTGAGAAACCTATTATCTGTCTCTTGAGAAACCTATATGCAGGTCAAGAAGCAACAGTGAGAACCGGGCATGGAATCAATGACTGGTTCAAAATTGAGCTAGGAGTTCGGCAAGGCTGTATACTGTTGCCTTGCCTATTTAACTTGTATGCGGAGTACATCATGAGAAAGGTGGGGTTAGAGGAGTCAAATTGGGATCAAGATTGCAGGGAGAAATATCAACAACCTCAGATATGCAGATGATACCACACTAATGGCAGAAAGTGAAGAGGAACTAAAGAGCCTATTGATGCGGGTGAAGGAGGAGAGTGCCAAAGTTGGCTTGAAACTCAACATCAAGAAAACGAAGATCATGGCATCCGGCCCTCTCAATTCCTGGCAAATAGATGGGGAAGAAATGGAGATAGTGACAGATTTTATTTTCCTGGGCTCCAAGATCACTGCAGATGGGGACTGCAGCAAAGAAATTAAAAGACACTTGCTCCTGGGGAGGAAAGCTATGGCAAATCTAAACAGTATCCTAAAAAGCAGAGACATCACCCTGCCAACAAAAGTGCATCTAGTCAAGGCAATGGTCTTCCCAGTTGCAATGTATGGCTGTGAAAGTTGGACCATAAGGAAGGCCGAGTGTCAAAAAATTGAGGCTTTTGAACTCTGGTGCTGGAGAAGACTCTTGCGAGTCCCTTGGACTGCGAGGCGAACAAACCAGTCAGTCCTAGAGGAGAATAGCCCGGACTGCTCCTTAGAAGGCCAGATACTGAAGATGAAACTCAAATACTTTGGCCACCTCATGAGAAGGAAGGACTCCCTGGAGAAAAGCCTAATGCTAGGACCGATTGAGGGCAAAAGAAGAAGGGGACGACAGAGAATAAGTTGGCTGGATGGAGTCACTGAAGCCATTGGTGCAAACCTAAATGGACTTCGAGGAATAGTAGAGGACACGAAGGCCTGGAGGATCATTGTCCATGGGGTCGCGATGGGTCGGACACGACTTCGCACCTAACAACAACAAGATCCTTAATGAGAGGTGCTGAATATTATGCTAAACCAAAAAAGGAACAAATGAGAGGTGCTGAATATTAGCCACTTCAAATGACCTATGGGTGAAAGCTATGAATGTATTCAGATGCACTGATTTTCTAAAACTATTTGGCTTCAGTGGTTTGACAATTTATTGCTATCAGTGTCTATAAATGTATAAAATAAACTGCACAGCAGAATAAGAACCTACAAGATGTAATATTTGGCAATTAGAATGGGGGTAAAATAAGATATCCCAGCAATTTAGCTTCTCTATTACATCTTTCACTAAATAGCATTTTTTTATACATTCCTAGGAACCCAAACAACTCAGAGTGCTTAAAAATGTTCCTGTTATGCTGAAATTTTGACAATATTTGCATAGCAATCTTTTCAAGATAATAGGTATAATAGATGTCGACCCAGGGTTAGTATTTTTAACTATAATTTCTACTGCTGGGAAAATTGTTCTGCTGGAAGAAAACAGTACATTCAGAATGTATTCAGAAGCCCTGTTCTCCAAATACCTTAATCCATAAGCATAACAAAAAAGTATAAAGGGGATTTAAAAATTTACATCAACAGTGTATTAGAAAGAGCCAGCTTTCTTTTCAGCTTGAAAGTGCAGTACCTTTTTTGTTTTGTATATTGAGGAATTGAATAAAAAGGTTAAGGAAAACAGAGACTTGTTGGGGGGCTCCCAGGATTGCAAACAAAAACAAACAAAAAAGGGAGAAAAGGGCTATCTTCATTGGTGACTGAGTTAATTATTTATAGCAGCTTTGCAGCATTATGCAATACTGCGTTAACTGTCCTATTCTGTAGCTGGCTGACCGGACATGAAGGCATTCTGATCACAGGAAGGTAGTAAAAAAATGGACTATGCTGGAACTATGTAGAGAAAGAGAAGGGGCATCTCCAAGTTGCACAGGCTTAAAAAGTAATATGCACATAGCACAGAGCTGGACAGCCTAAAGCATGAGCTTCTTTGCACCAGGAATGGGCAGAATTTGGAATGAATTAATTATATTGGGAATTAACACCCCTGTCCTTTCCTATACTCAAATACTCTTATGTGATACTCTAGACACCTGTGCTCCTGAGCAAGACTTGAATGTGGGCAGCCTTGAACTGCAAGCATAATCTTTTCTGCTTGGTCCATGTTTTGACTCTAGCCTTTCCTTTTCTTTGTTCCTGCACCCTATGTGGGTGGATGGGAATATTTGGAAAGAAAGTCTGATCAACATGAATAAAAAAGGTAAAGGTATCCCCTGTGCAAGCACCGGGTCATGTCTGACCTTTGGGGTGATGCCCTCTAGCGCAGTGGTCCCCAACCTTTATTAGGCTGGGGACCGGAAGGGCATCGGGCCGCGCCCGCGGGGGCCGCGCCCGCGGGCCGTGCCCATGCATCGAGCCGCGCCAGGCCGCGCCCGCGAGCCGCGCCCGCGGATCGGGCCACGCCCGGAAGCCACGCCCGCAGATCGGGTCGCGCCCGCAAGCCACGCCCGGGCCGCGCCTGCGGATCGGGCCGCGCAGGCGCGGCCTGCACAGGCGCAGCCCGGCCCCGATTCCTTCTCCCCGCCCTCCCGCAGTAAGAAGCTTCCCGGGCCGCAAGCTTGCGGCCTGGGAAGTTTTTTACTGCGGGGGGGGGCGGGGAGAGGGAGCTGCGGCCCGGCGCCATGGCCTTTGCGGCCCGGCGCCGGGCCGCGGCCCGCAGGTTGGGAACCACTGCTCTAGCGTTTTCATGGCAGACTCAATACGGGGTGGTTTGCCAATGCCTTCCCCATTCATTGGTACTCATTTTACCGACCTCAGAAGGATGGAGGGCTGAGTCAACCTTTAGCTGGCTGCTGGGATTGAACTTCCAGCCTCATGGGCAGAGCTTCAGACTGCATGTCTGCTGCCTTACCACCCTGTACCACAAGAGGCTCAATTGTAAAAAGGAAAGGAGATGATTCTCTGGTCATAAGCAGCATTCCGTATGGGGGGGACCATGTAGTGCCCTTCTTCCCTTGAGGCGTAACTCTTTTTTTCTGAGCAATATTGAGATAGGTCTTGTCAACAGCAGACATAAACTCAGGAATGTATTAACCCTCTCCTTTTAAACAACTTGGACATAAATAATTTTTGTATTATTTCCAATTTTCTCCTTGAATCTTAGAGATAATTGCTTGAGTTAATAAATATTTTATAGTCAAACACAGAAGTATCCATTGTTGGATACTTTCAACACACAACACAATGAAATGCCCTACCATCAGCCAGCTCTTCATACATTTTTTATTGGAAGGGAATATTCAGCATACAATATACAGTGCTCATTTAAATAATAAAAATGTAGGCAAATCACATATTTCAAGGTGCTGCCATAATTGGTGAGCCAGTGAAAACTAGTTAAATGCAAAATTTGTTAGAGGATATATAAAAGCTGCACCATGATTTGTGTTGCCAAATTGCAGTGCATCCCAAACTGTAGAATTTTTTAAGAAGTGCAAACTTATCCAGAAGATAAAACACTCCATAAATCTCAATTGGCCTTATTATCAACAACAATATTTCTGCCTTGTGTGAAATTTCACCTGAGGTAGCTGAAAAGAAACAGAGCTAGGTGTCATCCATATATAGAAGTATGGTCAGCTCAGTCTCATAGACAATCTTACCCAGTGGTTCTATATTGATAGTGAACAGCAGTTGGGTGAATACAGAGCTCTGTAGGAGTCCACATATCAAATGATCAAGCAGATGTCATCCAGAACCACCTTCTGGGATTTCTGGTTCACCTTCTAGGACCAAAACCACCAAAATGTGGCATACCCAAAATAAGCTTCAACCAGTTGGTCCAGAAGGATTCTATGGCTGACAGAATCAAAACATGGAGAATAAAATATGCACTCCCTCCTGATGAAAGCAGCCAGGATAGCAAGCTGTGTGAGTATAGATAACATAAATATTTATTTATTTACTTAGTTTCTTTTCAGCTGTCTTTCTTGTTGACACCCAAGGTGGATTTACTGTCTTTCTTTCTTTAACAATCTGATGACCCAATGGTCTTGGACAGAAACATTATCATAAAGGCCACCATATATTTCTATTCATGCATAGAAGCTGACTCTGCCAAAAATGTAGTCACAGTCAAAGTAATACCCAAATCACTATCAGCTATCAGGGAAGACACAGAAACAAGGAAAGCATCAGAAACTATCACTGGCTGTATCCAAAGATTTTGTAGAGGCGAGATCTGTTTAACTGATGCAGCTAGGTTGCCAACCAGTAGGTGGAACTGGAGAACTCCTAAGATTACAACTGATCTCCAGGTGATAGAGATCACTTCACCTGGAGAAAATGGCCACACTGGAAAATGGACTGTATGGCATCATACTCTGCTGAAGTCCCTTTCCCCTCCAAACCCTACCCCCAAATCTCCAGGTATTTTCCATCCTGGAGCTGGCAACCCTAGATGGGACAAACTCACTGGAAAACCCTCCAAAGAACAAGGCAGTGGGGAAG
Organism: Paroedura picta; assembly: GCF_049243985.1. Classification (NCBI taxonomy): domain Eukaryota; kingdom Metazoa; phylum Chordata; class Lepidosauria; order Squamata; family Gekkonidae; genus Paroedura; species Paroedura picta. The sequence goes on along the minus strand of NC_135374.1, from coordinate 40,987,826 downwards.
ATATGTGATTTTAAGGTGTCCTAAGAAAACCCTCAGGAAACCAATCATGGTTCAAGAAAAAACAATATATGGTCAGCCAGTAGTACAGGACTAGCTCAAAAGACAGTTTTAAGGAAGAGGTACATGCCTGTCAATTTTGTAGGCATAAGAGGTTTCTGGGCCTAGAAAGATTTGATAGTTTGGCTTGACTTGCTTTTCACTGTAGCCTCATGGCAAGTGTCAAAACCTCTTCTTACATAAGGAGAGGGAAAATACAATGAGCCTCACTTGTTCTCTGTCAAAAAGGGACATACTAGTCTCTCATGGGTCAGGGAGCTTATCATTGTCTGTAGACTTTAATATCACTAATGAGCCTCAGTACTCCAGCAATCAGTGATATTAGCATCCTGAAGAATGATGAGAAATGTAGTGTTAAGTGAGGAAAAATTTGTGTAAAATCAGGTCTAGGAAATGCATACTTCTTTGATATCTAGCGGTCTGTAATAAATATGTCTGGGGAAAAGAGTGGAATACAGCAAAAGTGTTGTATCACTACTTTTGAAAATGAAGTAATGTCATTTTGAGTGACTCAGTTCAAAGTAATTCTCCAAAGTCCCACTTCAGCCTTAAGTGGGTTTTATGTAACCTAGTGAGGCAAGGGGACTGTCACTAGGAATCTCAGGAGTACTGCTGAGAAGCTGGCAGGACAAAGATGTATATATGTGTGTGTGTGTGTATACATTTCAGTAAACAATTGAATTGCAGGAGGGCATTATGTGCTGGAATAAGATGCGACACCAATGTTGGGATGAACAAGGCCACAGCTTAATTACCTCCCCATGGGAGGGTTGGCATAGCATGGGAGAGGGAGCCTGTCCTAGCAGTCAGCAGACTGCACCAACAACCCACAGAGTCCAGAGGTGCCCTGGGGATTTGCACCATTCCCAACCAGGAGAGCATATCCCCTTGCCTACTGAAGCCCGCCACTAAGGGAAGTGATCTATGCGGTTGAGCCACCAGGTGCCAACCTGATTTGACTGCCCCCAGGCCACCTGGCAAATGAGCCCCTGGCCTCCCATCTGGGTAAGCCATGCTCATATATATGCTGCCTTGTTGGGAAGCCCCAAACCCCAGGGAGTCCGATCGCGCACTGGACTCCCTGCCAACAGGCTCTATCTCATGCAAACTCACAGCTGTGACAATTATTAACAAAACATCCACCTCAAAACCCTGAACAATTCTGTATACAACAACACAGGGTGGGTGGTAGGGAAACAGCTCCCACAGTGTTCCAGGTGAAGAAGAAGAAGAAGAAGAAGAAGAAGAAGAGGAGTTGGTTCTTATATGCCACTTTTCCCTACCCGAAGGAGTCCCAAAGTGGCTTACAGTTGCCTTCCCTTTCCTCTCCCCACAACAGACACCCTGTGAGATGGGTGAGGCTGAGAGAGCCCTGATATCACTGCTCGGTCAGAACAATTTTTTCAGTGCCGTGGCGAGCCCAAGGTCACTCAGCTGGTTGCATGTGGGCGAGAGCGGAATTGAACCTGGCATGTCAGATTAGAAGTCCACACTCCTAACCACTACACCAAACTGGCTCTCAAGAGGGTGAGACCCACGCATGTGGAGATTCAAATAGTCACCATGGGTCCCGCCCTGCCTTTGATGCTGTGTTCACTGTGGTCTGGCAACATGCACGCTAGAGGGCCTTTGGGTGGTTGCCTCTCCCTCCCAGCAACCCTCCTCTGTGTCAATATTCAGCCAAGGTAAGTCTTGGCTGGGTTTTTCTCTTCAGAGAAAATGTTAAATGGCTAAAACATTTGACATGTAATTCCAGCACCCAGATAAAAATATCTATATTTGTTTTCTCATAAGATGTTGTTTGACCTTTCAGAAAAAGGAAGTTGAAGCAATTTTGACTGTTGCTAAGTAATGAAAACCTATTAGAATTAGCAAATCTGTAGATTACAAGCAAAATATTTCATAATGGTTTCAAAGAACCACCTCAGCTGTACTTGTTAAAAGGTGCTTAGCATGCCACTACAAACCCTTGATTCATGAACTGATCATTTAAATTTGGCATGGAAATTTCACAAGCCAAAATCATGACAGACTATTTGACAAACATTGTGTCTGAGTATCTCCCAGCAAAACTTCAGTTTGGATTTCTAACAAAATGCCTCTGATTTCCATTTCAAGTGGAATCTGGATGTGAATATGGTAGTTTGTTCAGCCCCCCCCCCCTCTCTCTCTCTCTGTGAGAGACAGACAGACAGACAGACAGACAGAATGAGAGCTCAATAGTCTGCTCCCTAGTCTACTGCTTTAAAAATTGACAAGAAGAATGAAATGATTTTCACACACAATATGAAATGAGAGCAAGAGTACAACTTTAACTTTGCTATATTTCAAGGATATTTCAATTATGCATGCTATGGAAGAAAGTGGAATCTTGTGATAAATTCCATTGCAGATGCATACTGAGCAATCAGAATGGATTGTCATGCCTGTTTTTTTCCACTGCAAAAACTATATAACAAATTGGGCTCTCTTAAAATATTTAACCTCACTTATTATCACTCTATCAGTGCTATTGCAAAACTGAACATGGATAGATGCCTAAAAGCATCATTTGCATATATATCTGTGATTGTGAATATGGAATTAAAGAGGCTTTTGCAGTCTGCTCATCATAAAGTTCAATGTTGATCCTAGGCTGGACCTTGGGGTTCAGCAAGCTTGGGCCTTGGGGTTCAAATAGCAGGTCAACAAGAATTTGCTATAGATAAGGAATACCAAGGTTAATTTGTGATAGCTCATGCTTAGAATAGATAATGTTGTTCACTGCATTAATCTTAATTTATATATTAGACATGTGAACCAGTTCAAATAATAAGGTACAAATGGAGTATTTAAATGTTACAACTGTAAAAAATTAAAAACAAAACCCCTTCTAAAGTACAAATGGAGAGCAAATTTTCACAAAGTAGCCTCTATTTGCATAATTATGATTATTAGTAATGTAATGGTATTTATTTTTACATTTGTTAGCATTAGAAGTAGCATGATGATATGATACTGGTTCCCTGAAGTTTAAGTGGGTTCTAATTAGTAATAAAGTCACTGACATAAAATTAACTGCTATGATGGAAATGTATTGTAAAAGTAGAATCATATTCAAGATCTTCCCTTACTTTCCCAGATTATTTCAAAAGACAGTACCTAAAAGTTACTAAGGTATCATGTTATAATCAGCCCAGATTTCTTGGTCCTACACTTTTTCTTTGCTAGTTAAATCATTTCATGCACATTAACCTTTACAAATTATGTTCTATATTTGAACTAAGAATAAAGGTATCAGTGCAGATAAGAAGAACAAATGTTCTGCTGCTGATATATTTCAACTTCCTGAATGCATAGTTATAAATGTCAACATGTAATCAAACCTCATCTATTATTGATCCTTTCTTCTTGCTTGCAAATATACATCTGTTTCATAGTTTTCTATAAGCATATTTTCTTGAAGGCCACATTTCCCGTAAGATACAAGACCAATCAGAGTAATAAATAAAGGGGCATAAATATATAAATTTACCTTGATTGCCCCTCTCTCACATATTTAAAGAAAACTTACATGTGTGGTAATTAGATGAACTAGGAGACTAGGGCAGAGTATGCACTTACTTTCTTTATTCCATTGTCAATCCTGTTGAATTCAGACCGCTTTGAACTCGGGTCTTCTTCTCCCCCCCCCCCCCGCATTGAAACAGGAAAGTCTTCTGCAAGTGGTTAGGGAGGCTCAGAAGGAGGGGGGAGGGAGGCAAGCCTCTTTCTTTCTTTTCTTGAAGGGTGGGGGGAGAGGAGCCAGGCAGGGAGCCTCTTTCTTTTCTTCGAGGGGTGAGGGAGAGGATCGAAAAGGCAGAGGAGGGAGGAAAAATCTAGGACCGATAGAAGTTGAGAGAAATTAGGGGCTTCTTCTTTAAGGCAAGCGTGTCACATGACCAGGTGTAGCCTATCAGAGGTTCTCTACCACGGAGCTTTCTTTCCCAAATGGATATTGAGCATTAAAAGCACTCTGAGATATCGCACAATAAAGGTAGGGTCACTCCGGATCAATCCTTCTTGCTGCGGAAGGAAAAGTTAAATCACCCAAAATCCAAACGGAAATCGCATTCTGTGTAGAGGGTAGGGACTGAACCGATCTCGGGTTGGAATAAAAGCTCCGTGCAGTTTCCCCTGTGCAAGCACCGAGTCATGTCTGACCCTTGGGGTGACGCCCTCTAGCGTTTTCATGGCAGACTCAATACGGGGTGGTTTGCCAGTGCCTTCCCCATTCATTACCGTTTACCCCCCAGCAAGCTGGGTACTCATTTTACTGACCTCGGAAGGATGAAAGGCTGAGTCAGCCTTGAGCCAGCTGCTGGGATAGAACTCCCAGCCTTATGGGCAGAGCTTCAGACCGCATGTCTGCTGCCTTACCACTCTGCACCACAAGAGGCCCTTTTAGACACATTTACCTCATGGTAAATTCAAATATGACAGGTCCCCAATTAAAAAAAAAAACATTACAAAGTGTTTCTGTGTGCTGTTGATGTATAATATTTAAAAACAGTTGCATATCAGGATCTCTCCAGTTATCAGGAATAGGAATGGGTATTAGTTGGCTCACATTCTGAAGTCAGTGATCAATTTGGACTGGTTTGTGTTTAACAAAGTCAAGTTCATGGTAGATCACCTCTCTACCAATTTTCAAGCTGCTTGTGGAGGCTTTTGCTGGCCCATGAGCAGAGACATTTCAAGACATACCATCTCTGCGCAGTCAAGATTTTTATAGAACTTCAAAGCATGGAAGATATGTAGAAGAACATCTAGGGGAGGTCTCCTGACTCTGTAGCCTGCACCGGATCTGTTCTATACACTTGTGAACCTCAGTCATTTTGACAGCACAGTTTCAGGAGTGCATAGAACAGATCCTTTGCAAGGTAGAGTAACTTTGCGGTGATGTACAGGAGCATTCATGGGATGTCCACTGTGAGTGTGGTATATCTAGCTTGCACAGAATCTGTTTTATATATTCCTGAACTTTCTGATCCTGCACCTTTTGAAATGATCACCTGTCAACTATCATTTTAACACATGCAGGTTCAGGAAAATATAGAATAGATCCTGTGCAAGATATAGGTATCAAAATAACAGGGAATCTTCATCTGACTTTCCTCTACCTGACCTCCAGGTTTGGTGAGGAATAGATTTACAGGGTCTGAGTTACTGCCTTCCAAAGAAAATCCTTCCAGGAAAGTGTTTTCTGGGGAAATGCCAGGACCAGGATGTTATTTTGCGGAAATCTTGCTGAAAATTTGATGAAATATGCTCAGCTGGCTTGATTTAATAATGTAAAAAAAAAAAAAGTCTGTAGCCAGGCTCTAGTATACTGCTTGGGCATCCACATGAAAGAACCAACAGCCAGTTTAAAAATAGCAGCATTTTAAAAATAACCCTGCATGGATAAGTTTGCCTTTACTTTTAAATCAGGCCTGAATCCAGAACTCAAAAAATGAGAAAAGAAATTAATGTCAAAACAACCATAGCCTGGCTTGCCTCAGATCCAATAATGTTATCCCTTATAATATTAGACAGATGAATTGAATGTTCTTGGGCAGATATTATGATGGGCAAATATTACACAAGAATGGAATAACTGGAAAACTGCCAGCCCTAACAAACATTGGTTCCAAACATGCACATGGTTTGCCTATAGTTCTTATCCTGGTGCATGAGCACACGCACACAAAGCCACACAAAATTAATCTGTGGCTGATATAATTCAAAAAGAAAATGCTTTGGGTAACTGAGACCTAGTTATCAGTTGATCTGAAACACAGTATTAAACAAATGAATTAGTAAGCTATTTCTGTGCCAAATAATTGAAATATTCATTTTTTTAAAGTACAAACTTCCAAAAGGGGCTGAAACCATACATTTTCACATTTAGATTTGTCATTTTTAGTCAAGCACATTTTGTCACCAAACTATTAACATGAACCTAGCATTCTAAGCATTCTAAGCACACATTAACAATAGAGTTGATAACTTTCTCCAAAGTAGGCTTGCCAACTCTGAGTCTGGAAATCTCTGGAGATTTGGGGGGTGCAGTCTCTGAATGGCACAGTTTGGGGACAAGAGGGACCTAAGTAGGATATAATGCCTTCATCCAAAGGAGCCATTTTCTCCAAGGGAACAGATTCTATAAGATGAAAGAATGGGTTTTGACAGCCCAACCCCCATTGGGTTTGCTACCAGGATGTCAGTAAAGCACCTCTAATGGCATGACTGACACCTACTTAGAGCAGCTAGCAACTATTAATAATGTCACTCCTTTTTAACAAGATTAAATAGTAATAACATTTTTTCCAGGGATGGCTACCAGAAAACACAGTTTATTCCTGTCAAATGGGGAGTAGTTGACGCATATGCAGCTAGAAAAAGCTAACACTAAAAGGTTATAAATGTCAGTTGTACCTTCACTCTGACCAGAAGGCCTCAGCTAAGGCAAAACACTTATTACATGCATCACTGATACAGTTAACTCTATGTGACTCTTTTGTTCTAGATGCAGAAACCATAAAATGGATTGCAGCTGCCGGGACCTTGGTAAATATATCTTTTTACCATGCCCTATATTTTGTCTGTGCATGTAATACTTTAACATTGTGTTTTGCTACAGATACCGTGGACTGGCCAATCTTTTATTTTTCCGCCCAAAGACAGTCTTCTCTTCTTTTTTACAATATTTATAATAATGGTTGCAGGGACAAGAGGAATTTTTATTCAGGAAAATAAGTTGTAGTCATAGTCAAGGGAAGTAGAATTCTATTTAATGCTCTAGGATAGCCTTTCTCAGCTTTTTTTTTTTTTTTTTTTTTACAGTTGAGAACCCCCTGTTCCATTCTTCAGGCTTCAAGAAACCCCAGAAGTGGTGCAATTGTGCAGAATATGGCTGGGAAACATAGCTGTGTACATGCCTACCCAGGGCCCCTGGGTCTCAACTGCATGGTTCCTGACACCCTCCCCTTCTTACCCCCTCCAGGCCCATGACTGACCATTTTGGGAGCGGAAGTGAGTTGACCTGAATAGATGTTTAAAAAATGTAAAAAATATATTAACAATTAATTAACTCACACCCATTCAGGAAACCCTTTCCAGGGCTGGCAGGAAATCCTAGGGTTTCATGGAACCCTGGTTGAGAAAGCTTGCTCTAGTATGTCACTTCGATTGTAGTATGAGAAAGCAAAGGGAAATCACTAGAAAAGCTGAGGTTGTTTTGTGAGTATTATTACTCATATAATGGAAAACAAATGGCAAAACAAGCCATTCATTGGCTTGTTTTCAGGCATTATATACTGTATGGAAAGAATGGAGAAAGCAGAGTCAGTTAATATTAGTTATTCTTCTTAATTTTCTTCTGGCAATAGAGCAATAACTGTATATTGTTAACACTTACACTTCTCCTCTTCCAGGTTCTACACAGTGAAAGATAATGGAATGTCAACTAGCTTTACAGATAGAAATTCCATAAGAAAAGAGGCTCAAGAAATTTGAATAGGAAAGAAGGTGATCTTCAGATACGTCAGTTGTTATATCAGCATATCCCCATTTCTTTATGCATTTTTAGTTAGTGTGGATGAATCAATGGGCAGTTACCCTTGGGAAGACATTCTTGGGTTTAGCTTAGGGCTGATCCTGCATTGAGCAGGGGGTTGGACTAGATGGTCTGTATGGCCCCTTCCAACTCTATGATTCTATGGTTCTATGACAGGCCATGTAGTGCTACTTTGAAAAATTAAGGTGACACAGTAGCAAACCCCCCCCCCCCCTTAAAAAAAAGGTTTCTGGGTTATGCTTCTTTACCACACATCTTATAAAATGTGAAAGTGCTTAAGCTGTTTTCCTAGTCAATAGCAACAAAGCCAGAACTTAGACCTAACCCCACCGTGTTATATGCTGGAAGGGAAGTGAGCATGTGAAGGGTGGGCACTACTCAAACAAGAGCTATTGCATACTCAATCCATGACTATCCCAAAAAGACAAAAAGACTGCAGGAGCTCTAAGAAGCATATTTGGATGAACAGAGAACTTCAAGAGGAACTAAGAAAGAAAAGGGAAATGTTCAGGAAATGGAGGGAAGGACAGAGCTCTAAAGAAGAGTACCTACAGGTTACTAGGCACTGTAGATCAATCATCAGAAAGGCCAAAGCTGAGAGTGAGCTAAGATTGGCCAGGGAAGCCCATTATAACAAGAAAAGATTTTTCAGTTCTGTGAGGAACAAATGTAAAGTAAAGGAGGCAATAGGCCCAATGTTGGGTGCAGATGGACAAACTCTAACGGAGGATGCAGCGATAGCAGAAAGGCTCAGTGCCTATTTTACATCTGTTTTTTCCACTGGTCGAAGGGTTTAGGCACATCGAGAGTTGGCAGTAGCCAAGGGATAACATCTGGGTGGCAGGTTGACATGGACAGAGAGGTTGTCGAGAGGCATTTAGCTGCACTGGATGAGTTCAAATCCCCTGGGCTGGATGAAATGCACCCGAGAGTGCTTAAAGAACTTTCTGGAGAACTTGCAGAACCCTTGTCCATCATCTTAATGACCTCTTTAAGGTCTGTAGATGTCCCGGAGGACTGGAAGAGATCAAACGTTATTCCTATCTTCAAAAAAGGGAAGAAGGATGACCTGGGAAACTACAGACCAGTGAGTCTGACCTCTGTTGTGGGGAAGATAATGGAGCAGATATTAAAGGGAGCGATCCACAAACGTCTGGAGAACAATTTGGTGATCCAGGGAAGTCAGCATGGATTTGTCTCCAACAGGTCCTGTCAGACCAACCTGGTTTCCTTCTTTGACCAAGTAACAGGTTTCCTGGATCGTGGAAATTCGGTTGATGTTGTTTAATAAAGTTTTTATAAGGTTCCTCATGATGTTCTGATGGATAAATTGAAGGACTGCAATCTGGATTTTCAGATAGTTATGTGGATAGAGAATTGGTTAGAGAACCGCACTCAAAGAGTTGTTGTCAATGGTGTTTCATCAGACTGGAGGGAGGTCAGTAGTGGGGTACCTCAGGGCTCGGTCCTCAGTCCGGTACCTTTTAACATATTTATTAATAATCTAGATGAGGGGGTGGAGGGACTACTAATTCAGTTTGAAAATGACACCAAATTGGGAGGACTGGCAAATAGAGACAGAGTTCAACAAGATCTGAACACAATGGAAAAAGGGGCAAATGAGAACAAGATGCAATTTAATAGAGATAAGTGTAAAGTTCTACGTCTGGGTCAGAAAAATGAAAAGCATTCCTACTGGATGGGGGATACGCTTCTAGGTAACACTGTATGTGAACGAGACCTTGGGGTACTTGTGGATTGTAAGCTAAACATGAACAGGCAGTGTGATGCAGTGGTAAAAAAGGCGAACGCCATTTTGGGCTGTATCAACAGGGGCATCACATCAAAATCACAAGATGTCATAGTCCCATTGTATACGGCACTGGTCAGACCACACCTGGAGTACTGTATGCAGTTCTGGAGGCCTCACTTCAAGAAGGACATGGATAAAATTGAAAGGGTACAGAGGAGAGCAACAAGGATGATCTGGGGCCAAGCCCTATGAAGATAGGTTGAGGGACTTGGGAATGTTCAACCTGGAGAAAAGGAGGTTGAGAAGGGACATGATAGCCCTTTTTAAGTATTTGAAAAGTTGTCACTTAGAGGAGGGCAGGATGCTGTTTCCGTTGGCTACAGAGGAAAGGATACACAGTAATGGGTTTAAACTACAAGTACAGTAATATAGCTAGATATCAGGAAAAAAATTTTCACAGTCAGAGTAGTTCAGCAGTGGAATAGGCTGCCTAAGGAGGTGGTGAGCTCCCCCTCACTGGCAGTCTTCAAGCAAAGGTTGGATGCACACTTTTCTTGGATGCTTTAGAATGCTTTAGGCTGATCCTGGGTTGAGCAGGGGGTTGGACTAGATGGCCTATATGATCCCTTCCAACTCTATGAAAATATAATTCTATATCTCTCAACCCCAATCCTAAACTTTGTACAGGACCATGACAGCCAATGGCTTCCTGTATCCCACCAGGAGTTCTCAGTCCATTACCAGATCATTTCAGGTTAATGACCATTAATGCAAATATGAGCCATATTTAGTGTAAAAATTGTATTACCGGAATTAAAGGCTCCTATCTATATGTATTCATTTATTGAAAATATATGTCAGGGATCTGGTAAATGCCTCTCTGAAATATGTGGTAGTTGGTCTTGCCTTGAAGCAGGGAGTGGTATGTCACAATTTTGCTCAACAGTTGAAGCTGTTGAAAGACACTCCTAGCCAACACTCTTACTTCTTTAGCCAACAAGAGGCCCAGGTCCATGAGCACACACACACTACAAACCTGATCCTTTAGGAAGCCCCATCCAGAACACATGATAAACCACTATCCATTTCAGACCTGTGCCCCACAGTAGGACCTCTGTTTTATCAAGAACAAGTATTATTATTGTTGTTGTTGTTGTTGTTGTTTCAATTGTTGTTGTTGTTGTTGTTTCAATTTATTTCCTGCCACTTCCAAATGGCTCATGGCTGGTTATAGTAAAACTCCATTAAAACTCCCATTAAGAGACTTAAAACCATCACAACATGGTGGCACAATAACAAAGTATCAGCTTGATACAATAACAAAGTATCATCCATTCCAAAACTGACTTCAGGCAACTGTTCACAGTTTCTACGGTATTCCTGGGGTCTTCTGTAGTGTAAGATAGAGCTGAGTGTCATCTGGATAATTGTTGCAAATCAGGACAGATCTCTCAGTTACTTCTCCCAGTGGCTTCAAATTCATGCTGAAAAGCATGAGGAACAAGATGAAACCATGGGGAACTGCATAGGCCAAGGGGCAGAGAACAGTCTCTTAGTACCACATTCTGAAACAGACCAGTAGTTATTCAAGTCTCTTGGGTACAAAGTAGTTTTTCTAAGCAGTGGACATACCACCGCCTGCTTCAAGGCAAGAGCAACTACCACATCTCTCAGAGAGGCATTTACCAGCTACCTAACATATTTAAGCAGGCAGGATGGGCAAGAATTGTACAACCAGATTGTATGTCCCAAGCCTCCCAAAATCTTGTCCTAATCTTCAGGTTAGGGATGTCCATAAACCAGCTGGTGACATAAAGTTTGTCATGAATTTTGGCCAGCTCATGATGCATGTTCATGAACTTTCATGAATTTTGATGTGGTTCATGGTCATCAGTGAAGAGCAGAAAGCAGTGGTTTAAACTCCTTTCTGCTGTTCACTAAAAACAGCTGAGTGGCAGGAGCTCCCTGCTGCTCGGCTGGTTGCTTCCAATAAATCCAAACCTGGGGATGGCAGCCCAAAAAAGCTCCAAGGAAGCTCAACTATTGGAAAAGTTGGCTCTGTGTGGCTGAACTATTTAAAGGAGTTGTAATGGACAGCACTGTCTCCTCCTTTAACCAGCTGATCCATGTGGAACAATCTACTTCAGTGGTTCAGCTGCTTAAATAGGTTTTCTTGGGTGCCCAGCCCCAGGTTTGGAGCCATTGGATACATCAGGTTATAGGGTAGACTATCTTAATCTATCCCACCCCCCTGCAGAATCTTTGTATCCTTGTAAGTCAAAGCCCTATCAATTGCCCAAACTTTAGATTAAAAATATATTTTATTCATCTTGTTTTTGGTATAGGGACTACCCTGACTCAGATAGTCCAGGTAAGCTCAGAAAGAAATCTTAGAAAGAAAACAGGGTTAATTCTGGCTAGTATTTGGATGGAAGCCTTCCAAGGATCACTAGGGGTCAAGTCGTAGAGGCAGGCAATGGCAAACCACCTCTGATCGTCCTTCCCTGGATGCCAAACAATCCTTGAATCTTCTGGTTACACTATGCACACCATATGGTAAATTCACAATAAATACATGCATTGGGAATGACCTGTTTATCCAATATAGAGAGAAGAAATAAGGGCATTGCTGACACTTGATTACAGATCTATCATTAGAAGATGAACATCTGAATAAACCTAAGGTGGTATGACAGGTGTAATATAGTAGACTTATTGTGTTGTCTTAGTGGATATGAGGACAAAGATGTCATCTTGATGTTATATGGCTTGGTGTTTTAGTGCATTCTTGTGGATGAGAAGTTGTTTAAGGCTAGTTGGCTGTATACAAAATGTACAAAATGTTTGTATACATATACGTTTGTAAAAACATTTCATGGGCTGTAGTTATCTGTACAATTCTGGAGCGCATGTTTTCCTAATCAAAATTCAGACTGGAAATTTCTAAAGTACATATATGGCAATAAACTGCCATGACAAAACTCTTAAGCCCTTAGTGTAATGATGAAGTTCCCCCCCCCATAATGCAAATATAATAGAAAGCATACATGCAAGAGCCTCTTAATTCCTCAAATAATTAATTTTAATAAGTATTAGGTGTAATTTACTGCAGGTAATTTTACAATAATAATTGGCTAAGAGATTTAATTGAAAAGGAAAGGTTTTTCTTTTTTTAATGATATGGAATTTTGCAGACTTCTAGACCTTTTTCTCTAGAGGCCAGGGTAGGGGGTAAGAATTAAGGATCATTCCTCTTCCTCTCTGTCTCTTAAGAATTTATGTGTATAATAAATTCTTTAGTAAAATTTAATAGAGTGTTCCAGATAATTTTCTTTACAACCTTTCTGTCAAAGTTGGTTTCAGGCAGGAGAAAAAATTGTGTAAATGTCCATGTGAGCTGAGGTGTCTTATGCCATGGCCAAATCTTACAACTACATTTCACCATGAAAAACTCTATTGACATTGGTTGTTTCAAACTATTAAAAAAGACAAAGTATTTGGTCTCTAGGAAGACTTTTCCATCTCATACCTACTCTTACTTTTTGTTGGCACCGTCTAGTAAAACCCCTGTTTTCCTTTGTTCTCATTGTGCTTTTTGAGATGATAAATACATCTATTAAATGGCCATTAGTGTGAACATATGCAATAGAATGGAATCCATCAGATTCCTTCCTTTCTAGACTAGGAATGGGTCAATGGGAATGCAGAGAATTCTAGATTCTAGATTCAAGGCCTGTAGAACCCTTAGAGATCAACAAGATTTTCTGAGTCTATGCATTTGAGAGTTGGCACTCTCTCTTCATCAGATACCAAAGGGCACTTTAATTTTCAAAACTTTATACCTCGAATATATGGTTGGTCTCTAAGATGTTACTGGACTGGAATCTACCTACTGCACAGCAACACAGCTATTTTCTGAAACAAAATTCTAGCACGTTCCTTCCTTTTCATTTTCCCATACGCCCTCTCTATCCTGTGAATGATGCTGTAGGCATCAGTTAAAACTATTTTACAATAAGATCTATTATGAAATAAAATGGTTTGTTAAACATTATATTTTAAAACAGGGAATGGGCTTTTATGGACAATTCCAGCACACATTGCTTTAGAAAAAATCAGTCCAGGGCAAATTGCTGCTGAGTAAATTATTATAGTATTCAAGAAGTGACTAACAATTGCTAAAAATCCTTTCATACTAATATTCCTCTACAACACATTAGAAGATATGAAGGTATCAGTAGGAAGATATATGAACTCATCAGATCAAACCAGACAATAGCTTTGACACAACTGTGGTCTGGAGCCCTAAATTGCAATTCTATGAGAGTTCAACTGCCTAATGTCCCAGAGCACTATGGGGCCCAAACAGACTCAGGGACACAGCACTGGGGGATAAAGGAATTTGGTCCCCCCCCCCACAACTTTTCCCCAAGACAAAACAGCTGGAGGCAGCTCTGTTTGCCCTGCTGTGGGGCTTCCTGTGCATTGATTGCAGCAAATAATCTCTTTGCCTTGCTGTGGAGACTTAAGCCTGGAAAAATGACAAAAGAAGGAAGGCTGAAACACTTTGTCTCCCTGTGCTATGCTCCTAAAATGATTTGGGCCTTAGGATACTTGAGAACATTAGTTCCCCATGGTCATATGGTGCTGTAAGTTGGTGGCCCCCACCCAGATGACTGTAACATGTATTGTTTTGCCCTTAGCATTTATATATCTAATAAATAAATCAAGTGGGTATTGTTTTGAGACCCTTGCTACATTTGACACATTTTGCTGCTTGAAAATCTAGAACTCGCAAAATAGCACAAAAGGAAACTTGGTCCAAAGTTGCACCCACAGTAAACGACTACTCTTGAAAATATTTCAGTTTCCTCCCACCAAGGTTTCACTGGTTGTTGGCTGAATATAGAATAAATCTTTGACAATAAACCCTCCTTCATATGAGTTTCTGTTTTTAATTTGTATAAAATAATGTGTCAATAGAAACATTTTCAAGGCACTAACAAAGCTTTGATGAGAAGCTCTTGATTATGTTGTCTAAAACCTCCAAGAAGGTGGGTGTGGGCATATAAGCCGTTTGGTTCCTCTGAAAATGGTTACCCCTTCAATAAAACAAGGTAACAGCCTGAACAAAAGGTGCCTCCCACCCAGTGCTCAAGTGCCCAATGGTGAGCAGTTTGTGTAAACATACCCTAATACAGCCACAGGGTTGCTTTATAGATTCTTTAATAAGTTAAAATATTATTAACTAGATGAATCTTAAATGAGTTAGCAATGAGGTTGTGCAGTTTTGATCGTGCCGCACCATATCATTGTGTTACAGCCTTTACAATGCATGCTACTAATTTGAGGTCAAAGTTTTTAGGGCTTCAGCTGAAAAGGAAAATAAAAGGGGATAAGGTGCACTGAAAATTTTGCAAGTGAACTTAAGATTCTTGGTTCCCTCTACCTCATTGGCCTCTCTTTCCTGTGCTGACAAAGGAAGAATGTGTGTGTGTGTGTGTGGGGGGGGGATTCAGGATGCCCAAGTCTGCTTGAAGGGCCCCTAAAGTAACTGTCATGGTCCATCCAGCTGAGTGCACTTTTACAGCCACTGGAGGCACAATGATCCTAAACACAGTAAAAGGCACTATAAGTAAAAGGCTAGACTTCCCGAGATCATGCTAAACCCATCAACTAATTCAACAATGGTGCAAGACAAGCAAGCCCAGGTGATGGCTTCTACATTAACTGTCATCCTGCAGCCTGCTAAACAAAATCATTTTCTATAATAGTCTAGCATTTCTTTCTTCATTTCCTTGCACCCAGATCTTGTGAAGTTAGTGTGCTGCAGAAAGATAAAACAATCTTTCTCTTTCCCATAATTTTTATTTTTCTTTTCCACACGTTTCTCATTACTTTCTATCTCCCTCCAAGACCAAAAAGTGCCAATAAAGGGGGGGGGGGGGGTGTCTATCCTGCTTGGCAATAAAATGTACTTGAAAGTAGTATAGTAGCAGACTTTTGCTAATATTATGTAAAGAAGGGGGAGAAGAGTTAATATTTTCCCATGATCTAACAAAGTAGTAAAAGTATGCTTCCCTCCTCCCCCACCTTTTACATGCATGGTAATAGAACATTAATCAATTTTAGTGTTTATATATATGGAACAGAAGTTAAAACTTCTAGTTCAATCACTGGATTGTTAATCATTATTGTGCTAGTGGAAGATCTAATAGCTCTTTGTAGCAGCTACTTTGCTATATGACAAATGGTGTAATTTAAAAAATATCATTACAATTAGATTTATAACAAATATCATACCCAGTCTTTCTCCCCAATGAGGATCCAAAGCTATATTGTTCTCCTGTCCTCCAATTTATCCTTACAACAGCCTTGTGAAGTAGGTCTGGATGAAAGAATGTCACCCACTAACCTTCCATGGTGGGATGGGGATCCTGAGACCCCTAGATTACTTAAAAGTACTCTTGTTACATGTCTGTCATGAAGATAACTTGTTTCAGAGTGTTCCAGTTCCCTTCATTTTTGCACTGTAACTCTAATAATCATTAAAGATTTAGTAGCCAATTTTCAAACATGTAATATTTTCTGAGTTATGCTTGCCATGGAGACCCCTAGCTTCTATTGCAGATAGCATGATATGGTTGTGATTTGTCTCACCTAGGCCAGAATTGTTCCGCAGCTTTCAGTTTTGGCCACAGAACTTCCACAATCATTCTGAAGCTGGTGGCCAATTTTGAGTCTCATAGATTTATTTTCTGATGAGTTATGCCTACTAGCATGGTGCAGTGGTTAAGAGTGACAGTTCTAATCTGGAGAACCGGGTTTGATTCTCCATTGTTCCCCATACAGCCATCTGGCTAACCTTGGGTCAGTCACAGTTCCCTTCAGACTGTTCTTGCAGAGTAGTTCTCTTAGAACTCTTCTCACCCCACCTACCTCACAGGTGTCTGTTGTGAAGAGAGGAAGGGAAGGGTGTTTGTAAGACACTTTGGGTCTTCTTTGGGTAGTGAAAAGTGGGATAGACTGAACAACTGTTCTATCTCAGATCCCCACTCTGAGTGATGTTAAACCAGCCTACACGCTCAGCTTAACCTACCTCATAGAGGAGTTTTGAGGATCAAACAGAGGAGAGGAGAATGAAGTAAGCTACTTTTGGCAAGGAAGATAAAATATAAATAAAGTAAACAAACCTGGGTTGACAGGCCAATTCTTTCATTACTATAGATTCATAGAGATGGCAAGCCAAGGGATTTGTTTATTTTGTTATGTTATTTGGTCTGGATCAGAGTTATATGGGGACGGGGGGAGGCCCAGATGGAGTCTTTGTCTGGGGGCCCATGGTGACTCTTGGCAGCTTACCTGTGCTCACATTTGAAATCCAACATTGACAGAACTGATTTGCCCAATTCTGCCCATTTGGGGCATGTCATTTGCAATGCATATATTGTAAGAAATTCTAGAGTCCTCTGGTCTACAAACTTTGACACAAAGGGATCCACTGCTGCCACAAACATCTGTATGAACAGAGAAACTGGCAGTCGTGGTTTTTCCTGTTACAATGTGCTGGAGTCCCTGTTGGGTAAAAGACAGATGGAGCAATGTGTCAGAATATGCAAAACTGTCAATTTTCTCCTCTGTGAATATGTTAAAGGAAAAGGAGACATTTTGGGCCAGGAATAGGTAACCCTAATAGCAGCTGCTTGCTTCCTATCCTTTTACAGTGAAGACTGAATATTCATTAAAGCATAAACTGGAATTGATCTGAGTTTCCTCTTGCTAGCAATAAAACAAAATAATGATGAGGACACTTAGCAGCAAACCAAAGATGTCTTTAGAATTTATTATGAAATATTACATGATTATATTATACCATCTTTTCCATAAATGGCAGAACAAAATTTGACTCTGGTAATACCTTAGAGACCAGCAAAATATTCCAGCAAAATATTCCAGGGGCCAAGGTTTCACGAACCATTATTGTGTTCTTCTCTGAAAGTGCTACTAGACTCAGTTTTGGTTCTGTTGCTACAGATTAATATAGCTACCCATCTAAAACTATCCCCTAAAAGCACTGCCATTGAAAATGTATTACTTGATTTATGCATGTAACTCAAGCTTCTCTTTTAAAAAATGTAATTACAGCTACATTTACAGATGTATATATTTCCCAATTTTGGCTTAACAAACCAGTCCATATAGCAATATCATAGGGTTTCTGCAGAATATTAATGCATTGGGTTAGGAACTGGAAAGAAACATTCAAATCTACAGAGAAAAAACAATCCTGAAAATAACACACAAAATAATATAAAACTAGGAGTGGCCTAAGACTCTACCAATGATATTCTTTGCATGGACCTCTTGAATTTGGTACAATACAGCTGTGTGTATGATTTTTTAGCCAGTACTCCTCATTTCAAAGACATTCAAAAGTAACCTAAACAATGCTGGAGGATTCAGGGAAAGGTCCAGTTCTATAGAACTTCTTGCTTGTATCCATCAATAGACAGAAAACAGAGAGTTGTGCTTGACTCCAGGGTCAAGAGGAATGACAAATCATTTGACTTTTCTCCCTATAGCCACCACTATGAAGACTGGAAGCAGATGAATAATAGCCACATAGGTTTCACAACCTAATTACAGGCCTATTTGGGTGTCACTGCCATTTCCTTCCAGCACTTCTAGTCAGTGCAGTGTCTTTGATAATAATTGAAATGATAGCTCATTCATATGTTTCCATTAAATCACCCAACTGTTCCATATGGTGAGTTAAATATGACATGGCTTTAGGACTTTCCATTAGGATTTATTAATAACAACTGCTGAAAAAGATAAGACTTCCAGTCCTGAGATGTTCTCAGACAGAAATGGATTGTACACCCATAACTGCACATGAGAATCTCCTGACCACCTTGACTTTCATCTACTGCCCTTAGACCAAGGTCTTAAACAATAAAACTGAAAAACATAAATAAAACCCATGTCTAAAAACACCTTCTTTTGACACTGCTCAACAGTCTTTACATAAAATAAGTACATTGGGAACCCGAATCCTATGAGAACAATTGAACCTTTTGCTCTTATGTCCTAGAGGAAGCATAGTCCATTTATCAAAGCATGTCACAACCCATTTTAACCTAAACTGGAGCACATAAGGACACTGCAGGCAAATATGTATAAGAGAGTCCAATGACTGGAAGGGGCAGGACCACAACCAATCTGGAAAAAAGGTAGCAATACTATTGTTGGGAGGGTGATATGTAAATTTAATAAATAAATATAATAGTAATAATAATAAATCAAGAATCTAAATAAGGTCACTCTTATAAGGCCTAAGGCAAGCAGAGAACATGTCCTCTGTGCCTCAAAATGAGTACAACTTGTATCACTGGCATACATCCATTTGGCCACAATCCATTTCCTTGCATTGACTTATAGAGGAAGAGAAAAGATCCTCCAGACAAGAGAGAACTTTTGTTCAAAATGATGTAGTCAGGGAATCTTATAAGAGTCCTGAATGTTAGGCTTACCAAGGAAAACTCAAGGGCTTCAAAAAGAGATCAAACCATGCATTCAATGAATTTATCCATGTACAGGTGAAGACCAAGTTCATAACAAAAGGCCAATGCTTCAATGCTTCTCTGCTTTCCCAGACCTCTGCTTGGCCAGAGGAATGAGGACTGTACTCTATTTATAGAAACATCTGAAACAGAAATCCATTGAGGGACACCGCATAAAAGTTGCGAAATCACAATGGAGTTATTAATTCTAATAACTGCTGGAATATAATGTGCCCCACTAGAAATAAAGAAACACAAAATTGCCTTCATAGTAGCGATATACTTCTGAGTGACCAGAGTTATGATATCTCCAGGACAAGGTAGGATGAGATAAAACATCCAAGGGGGGATCTATGGGATTTTCAGCCTATTAACCATTCATGTCTCTCTTTTGGTCAAAGAGCAAGGTGCAAACTTAGTAATTTTAGTTTTAGTAAAATGAATAGATAATTCCTCATGCAAAGTAAGGAACTTTTTCAAAGGCTGATCTGGGTTCAGGAAAGTAAAACTGAGTCATCTGTATAAAGTAAAAGAGAGATTGAAATGTCCAGTAATTTGGGAAATGCAGAAAATGATCAGGAAAAAAAGGCAGATCAGAAAAATACTCAATAAAGACACCACTAAATAATGGAGAGGAATGTAGGGCAGGAGAAACAATATAGAGTGTTTTAATTAACCACAACAATCTCCTGACAACTGTAGTTGGTTCTAGATATGAAATTACATGCATAGGAAAGTATAAGGGTACACAGAAAAATGCCCTTCCTCAAAATGGCATACACTCCTGTCTACCAAACAACTGATTGGCATTGACAGTGTTGCACATATATTGCAGGAGCATTCTTCTTTCCTTCTCCCCCAATAGTTTTCCTGCTTATAGCAACCCTGGAGAAGAGATATGCTGTGCACAGGGAACATTAAACAGTGACATTGAAAAGGAAGGTCACATCATATGTATTTTGAGTTCCATGATTCATTCAACATTAATTTGAATGACAATGAAGTTAAACTAACTACTGAATTTAGCTTTATGGATTCCATGC
Source organism: Paroedura picta (assembly GCF_049243985.1). Taxonomy (NCBI): domain Eukaryota; kingdom Metazoa; phylum Chordata; class Lepidosauria; order Squamata; family Gekkonidae; genus Paroedura; species Paroedura picta. Next base: position 40,967,831 of record NC_135374.1, on the reverse strand, counting down.
CAAACGTTCATGAACAAGCAAGATTGAAACTTGCATATTCTGCATGCAAAGTAGGATAAGAAACCATCCTTGTTCTACCTCTCCCAAGTGACAGGCATTTTCTCACATATAGAATAGGCAAATAAATTCAAACATTACCCTGTTTTGCCTAATTACCTATTGACCTTTCCATCATTGGCAATTGGAAGACCACATGGTTTTAAACTAATAGAATATTTGTTTGCATATAAAGTATGTTTTAAGAGCACATGTTGCTTTCATATACCTGAGTGAATGACAGAAACACACAAGGTAATGGCCTCAGCCTGCTTGGTTGACTCGTTAAGCTATGAAGGACAATATCTTTAAAAAAAAACAACTCCAAAAGGACAAAATGTTGAGAAGGTCTGAATGCTGGGTAAAGTAAAAAAGGAATCAGCAGACCCAAACCTCTAACAAGTTTGAAAAATCTGAAAAATCTTGTGGGATTTCAAATTCTCCCCTTATTTCTTTAACTGGAAGTACTTAAATAGTAAGGTTCCCAGTAATATAGCCGGAGGGGCTTCTTGTACCTGGGGAAGGGGAAGCATGGACACCTCTGGGGGGAATGGGTCTGGCTTTGCTGTAAACCATCTCTCAAGCAGTTTCCTATAGCCTGCCTCTAAGGGGCCAGATCAGAGCAGGGGTGAGGGATCTGGAGCTTTGTTTTCCTTCTGGTTCTCAACTTGGGTCAGAAAAGCACAATGGTTTACAATTCTGGACATCTCTCTTCATCCTGGTGTGGGTCAGAAGAGAATAGGGGCCTCCAAGGCACCCTCTGCTTAGGACCCTTTAAAACCTGGAGCTGGCCTTGGATAGAATACTGACAGTAACAAAGAATCAGTTAATATAAAAGCAGGAGGGGGAGATTTCCAGGGGTAGTGTTGGATTTCCCTTTTATCCCCTTCCTCTCAATTTTTTTCACAGGCATTCATCATGTCTACTTCTATAAATACCATGGATGCAACACAGAATTTTTAAAATGTGATGAAGAAGAAGAAGAAGAGTTGGTTCTTATATGCCGCTTTTCCCTACCCGAAGGAGGCTCAAAGCGGCTTACAGTCACCTTCCCATTCCTCCCATTCAGTGATCAGGTCACTGTCTTCTTGTTATCTCTTTAAAAGCAGACTTCTAATGTACTTAAACTCTGGAAGCTTTGGCATAAGCTGGGAAATGATAGAAGGCTCTCTGCATAAGGTTTGCCAATGGATGCTGAGTGATTTGTCTTTGCAGTGTTAATTCTCTCCCATTTGCTGATGGAATATCTGTTTGTATCAAGTATATTCTGGCATTGTAATAATGCTAAGTGGCAGTAGCGGGATTTGATGAAGCCTCATATAATCTGTGACATGTTTATTCAGAAGAAAATTGAACCCACTGTGTTGCCTTCAACACCTGTCACTTTTTTGGAAATGTGTTCATGTCCTTTTTGTCAGTCTATTATTACCCTCAGCTAAAACCCCTGTAATCCATAGTGAAATACACCTAATCCAGGTAAACAAGACTATCTTCCATGTTAACCTATTCATCTTAATTTAGTTCCTATTTATGATCACTGTTTCTTCCCTCCCAAGTAAAAATTGGATCCTGTTTTCTTTATATTAAAGACAATGAATCTGTTGTTAACTGGCAGTCCAAATGGTCAAATACATAGATGCAATGCTTAAATCTTGTCTTATCAATGTTGTAAGTCAAATACTAATTGTAGAGAAGTATACTACTGGAGAAAAAAGCTGTTTCCAAGCAGAACTTGATTTTGAGTTGATTTTTGATGTAGTGCTTGTGTGCAAACTGTGAGCAATTATCTGGGCTGTCCACATATCTTTTCAGTAGTGGAGACTAGTCTTTACGTTGATCACAATTTATTTTTTGAGGTGACCACTCAATTAAGACAAATGAAGAAGTTCACTACTTTGTCAATACTGTAGTTTCAGTCGGCCTTGCCACAGAACAAGGCACTCTTCCATTGATTTACAAGGAAGGAGGGGGGGAACTTGTAGAGCTCAGGAAGAAATTTTAAAGAATGAAAGTTTCCACTCTCTTAGAACAGTGGAGATGAAACAATTGTCAGCTCTAGAATCTACAGATTTGTAAATCCCATTAGGATTATAGAGCCTTTCAAAATTTAGTTTTTATTTCTTGGCAGTCATAATTGGGATTTCAGAGTGTGTTCTTTTATATATTTTTATAATTACGGTTTTATTAACACTGAGAGCCTCTTTGGAGTGTTGCATGGTAGAAAGGCAGCTAATAAATGTTTAAACTAGATGAATAATATGATACATTTCAAAAGTGTGTCTTCGCTAGAAAAAAGGCAAATACAACCACCATCTGCATGAGAGAAAGTAAGTTTCTCACCTTGCACACAGGGGTAAGAGTGACAGTGCTATCCAATCCATTTATTCAGAAGTCCTGACTTTATTAACAGGAAAATGTTGTTACAACTGCAGCCTTACTGTGCCATCCTAAGCAGAGTTATACCTTTCTAACTCATGGGCTCTAAATAAGATAAAAACTTTCATTAAACTTAACAGAGCAAGATACAAATCTCATCACTTTGCTTATTGTCTTAAAACAGATTCATTTCTGATGTTATTGTTATGAAAAGCATGCAATATTTCAGTTTGTCTTAGCTCACTACTGAAAAAGCAGATGGTCTCATATAAAAGCTTGGTTCCCCATCCCACCACCAACTAAAATTACAGAACTGTTCCCCATTCAGGTGTAGTTATGGTGTGATCCAAAGCATGACCATGTTTATTGGTCTACTAGCAATGGCACGTTGCTGTAATGATTGTGAACACAATATTAGGAGTTCATTTGTGTCAGTGAGCCCAGAATAGGAAGTGTGGATTGTTATAGGCACTGTAAACATTTTTAGCCAGTTTGTTTCATGCTGTTCATATAAAGGTTATGCATCAAGCCCTTGAATAATCTATACTCTCAAATCTTCCTGATGTAACTGTTAAAAATGGAATTCCATCTTGGCATCTGGACAGCCTTTATTCTTTCACAACGCATTCCTTTTTTAATTCTGCAGTTTTAACATTGCCACCAGATTTAAGTCCTTTATTTTCATAATTCAAGTAATTATTATCAAAAGAACACATCTTTAATTTAAAAGATGGTTACATTTGGTGCATGAGTGTCATTCAAAACTTAACCTAGAAATGAGCTCCCTGGTAGCATTAATAAATGATTACTCATTCCTTTGTATTATGAAAATAATGCCGACATATATTCTAGTCTAGCACATGGATTGCTAGTAATTCCCTGTTACAGTACCTGACCATTCTGGGTACTTCTTCCCTTTAGCACCTCCTCCCAGTATACTCTTTATGTAGTATATCTCATAGGTTAGACTATTAACATGTATCTTTCCTTAGTGCTCAAGAGGTTCTACTCTATTAGTGTATTCCATAGGGTTTTTTAAAATAAATATGTAGCAATTTAGGCCAACAGCCACATCATTCTGGCATCTCAAGAACTGTCCACTAAGTAAATTGCTTGGAACTGTTATGGAGAAACTTTTTTTCATATGACTTCTGCCACCAACTAAGTTTTAACCAGCAAGCTCTACTGCTGGCATCTTTCATGCAGCAGGTAAAGTTAAAAGCAAAAGCAAGGCCTTTTCTAAAGTAGCACCCATCATCTGGCATGGATTCCCAAAGATGTGAATAGTCAAAGTTTTTCAAAGGGTCTCTGAGAAGATGGGCCGTGCACTGCAAAAATATATTTTATTTAAGAATGTGAAATGTGATGCCCCTGATTGATACTTTACACTGCAATCTGAAACAGATTTATACCCCTAGCTCAATTTAGGATTGTACTTCTAGGAATTATGTTATGTTTATATTATTATCAAGTGACATTGTGTACTGATTAATCTAGATTTCTGCTTAAACCATCTTGCTTGCTGGAAAGGTAGCACATAAGCACATGATCATAACATGGCTGTTATATTTGACCTTTAATTTTAGCAGAATTATTGATTTATAAAAATAAATGTCAGAATTAACAAATCTTATTAGAAACAAAGGGAACTACAAGAATCAAAATTGATTTTCTATAGTTTTTCAGCTCCTGTCTTGTTCTTTCTAAGCAAAGAAGTAAGGAAATATCAACTGGTTTATCACAAAGTTCTAATACTTTAATAGATCAAATTCCACAATTTTGCTTTGTTGTCACACTAACAGCATCAAGTTTATGTTCTTTGCAAAATGTAATGATATTTCTCATAGAGCATATTTTGTATACCTCCCCCTTGACATGCCTATATTGAGGAAATGGTTCTTATAGTTCCATGATGTTCAATACCACAGAACAACTAGATTCTGTCATCAGTTTTCTTTAACATTGTGTTTGGATGACGTTCCTTGGTTTATTAGTCAACAGTATGATGGATGCTATACGAAACACAGATCTAATACAGGCTCTTCTTGAAAGGCTAACAGGATAGGCTAAGTGTCAGGTGCCAAGGATATCAAAGTGGAATCCATTGTAGAAGCCAGGCACTAGCTCTTTACTCTTTTACATTTAATAAATCCAGGCATCACATTGTATGTGATCTAATAGTGAAATTCTAAGCAGAATAGTATCTTTCCAACCAAATTGACTTACTAAGATGTAACTCCTTATGATGGTACTGTAACTGTATGAAGGATGTCAGAGAACTACAAATTATCATGGTAAGAGAAATACAGCCAGATTACTTCCTGTGCATCATGGATTAAGACCAACTCTGAAAGCCTTTAGAATCAGAAGAATGTTGATGCATATTTCAGACCATAACATGCAGTGCACATTCCCTGCACACAGAAGATTATAATTTCACTCTCTGTAATTTTCCATTTAAAGATGTAAAGTATAGGTTTTTGAAAAGACCTTTTTCTGGCTGAGACCCTGGAGAGTTGGTGCTGGCCAGGATACACAGAATATTAGATGGACTTATGCTCTGATCTGGTATCAGAGAGTTTCATATACTGACATATTCATCTTTCTGTTACAGAACAACTTTGCTGCAATTACAAATGACCCTGAGCCTTCGGGGAGGGCGGTATCTAAATCTAAATAAATAAATAAATAAATAATAAATCTCAGTCTTTCATAAAGAATCTTTACAAATATATAGCCCACCTTTAGCCTTCATAAGATATAGCGATTCTTTCATACTACTCTAAATGTTTTTATAGCACTCCAAATACAGCCAAAGAAGAAGAAATTTCCAGTAAAACCCTCTTTGAAGATTATAGCTTCCCACGACCTCCTGTTATGGTGGAATTCTGTGCTCATAAAACACAATAGCACTTCATCTGATAACCTTCTGTGGCTTTTCTTGTCAGCAAGCATGGCCACAGGTCACTAACTAGCAAGAAGACTGGTTGCCAGAAGATTCCCAACGGACAGAAAAGTGGAATCTGGAATGGCTCAAATAATACCTTTCACAAGACCAATTATGTTGTAAGCACAAGATATCAAGCTTTTGACTTAGAAATCTCCTGAGAACAACAAGACCTGCTTGAAAGTTTGTCACAGTTGGCCCCATAAAAGCATTAATCTGGGCTATTTTGGACACTCAGGGTTTACAGTGGAAGAGATAATACAGATGGCTGCAGTACTGTTTTCAGGTCTGGAAACTACCTATAAGCTCTGCCTGCTACATGGAACCCACCTTTCACTTTGTACTACATATATCCATTATTCTGCTTCTTTATTGCCTTTGCCCTTGATTTCTCTTTCTCTTAAAACAAATAATTGTAAAAGACAAAAGAAAATGGTGAATGAACCACCGGATATTTCAGTGTGGATTGACCCATAACTCAGCTTGGGCTCTAAACTGAAGAGATGACATCTATAGAATGAAGAGTTGGATTGATCTGTAGGGTTCAAAAATGTGCTGGAGTGCTGGCTGGTCTGTGGTAAGTCACCCATGTTCAGTCACACTTTCACTTTTGTAAATAGTAAAAACAGGTGACCTAGATACAAAGCCGACGACGATACAAAGCCGACAAAATGAAGGTACGGATAGCATTTTGCTTTGTTAAATAATCACATACATAACATTAGGATTAGTTCAGTTAACATTAAAAACATATGTGCAGAGTTCCAGGTAAGGTATCAAATGAATATGTTATTATTTTGTAACAAATACCTTTGTCACAGAAAACAACATAGGATCCAGTGAATTCCATCTACAAATTCACTTTGTGCACCCATGGGGGCGCTCAGGGTTGTCCCTTGCACACAGTTGCCACTCCCTGTGTTACTGTGACAATGCTTGGTGCTAACATTATGGAAATGGTCTGTTGGGGGGGGGAGATAAAGTACAAAAGCAAGGAGGACCTTCAGTCTTACAGAGATGGTTAGAAGTATGCTTGGCATTTGGATCCCACCCTAAGACTTCCATGATAGTCAAGTGAATCAAGTATGTTGTCAAGTAGGCCACAGGAAGAGGAAGGAGAATTTTTTAGCAGGGTGGTGAAGGGGAAATTAAGAGCAAAACCAAGAGGCATTGACTTTCAAAGTACCATATCGTGACACAGCTGCAACAAATTCTCATTGGACTTCTTTAAAAATTAATTGCACAGCTTACCCACCCACAAGAATTCTGTGGAAAGCACGTCAATGCTTTCAGTCAAGAAGAAACACTGCCTGCTTGTGATCTATTTTGGGCCACCAAAGAAAACAAGATATGAGTGTAAAAGGAAGAGCTGAGTGCTTTTGAAGTTTCGCTGTAGTGCCTAATCAATGGCACAGCTTCAGATCCCTCCTCAGCCTTAGAATAATTGACCCTCCACCATGGCCCAGGCTTGGGGAATCCTGCAATTGTCACCTGAACCGGCCTGCCACTCCTCCTGCCTTAGAATGCAAAGGCTCAGAATGCAAAGGCTCCATCAGTCACCTAAGTGGGGCAAGTCAATGGGCACAAGCAGAGGACAAGGAGAAAGGAAACCACCAGGGCAACCCAGAGATCCTTTCAAGGCTTTGCCCAGCAGCCACCCAGAGCTTCTGAAAGGGGACCACTCGATTTTGATTTCCCCATGCAGTGCTCCCCCCCTTCCCCCCCCTTCCCACCTCCAACGGCTTCCCTTTACCTTGGTTGCTGGAGACGTGACTGCAGCCTCCCGGGCACGCGGTCAGCAGAGGGAAGACCAAGCTAAATCTCCAGAGGAAGCCGCTCATTTCACAGCTCTCCATGGCTGCTGGCCGAGCCCCTCGTGCTGGCCCCAAGAAAGGGGAGGGGGCTTCAGGGTCTCTTCCTCCTCCAGGCTAGTGAACGGTGCCCGAGGCGCCCAGGGGAAGGGCCGGTCCAGGACAGCCGGCGCTCCCAGAGCTGGAGAAACTGCATCCACCGTGGCCGGAGAGGGGCCGTCCTGGGAAAGAGCTCGCCGGCCAAGGGACGCGCCGAAACCCGGGCACCGACGAGTGCAGGTGGCAAACTTTCTCTGGCTCGGGCGCAAGGCAGGCGCGCGCGCGCGCGTGTGCGCGCGTGCGTGCGTGTGCAAGGGGGAAGCACCCAAGCTGGCGGTGCCCAGCCGAGTGCCCCTCTGCCCTCGCCCTTCGGCCTCAGCCCTTCGGTAGCAGCTTGGTCATTCGCAAGCCCCGCCGCCGCCGCCGCAGCCTCCGGCCCGCCAGCATCTCCAGAGCCCTTGCCCGTGGCCCGACCCCCCGCGGCGCACGAAGAAGCGGACGCCCGTCCTTGGCGCGAGATCCCTGCCCAGAGCTCCGCCAGGCGGGGCGGGGAGGTGCTGAAACGCTGGACAGCTCCCCGCGTCGCCTCAAGAAAACTTGCCGAGGCGGCTTGCCGCGCCGCGCCGCCGGACTCCCCTCGGTCGGGACAGGGGCTGCGGGCCGCCGGGCAGTCGCCGCCAATCAGGCTCCGTCGGGCCGCTCTTCCCGGAGCCCGCGGGCATCGCCGTGCCTTCCCATGGGCTTGGGCGCGGGGCTCGACGACGCCTCGAGCAGGTCTCGGAAGACGCAAGCCGGCATCCACGCTACCTGGCGTCCGGGGCGGCAAGGAGGCGGCGGCCACCGCTTGCTGCGGAAATCCCTCTCGCGCTCGCCTTCCCCGCCAAACGCGGGCGGAGGGAGAGGAGCGGAAGGAGCGGGCGGGCGGGACACTGTGATATGCCGGGATCCTTAGACGGGCGCGGGGGGAAGGAGGAGAGGGGAGAAGCCGCGCCAAAAACACGGGCGGGGAGGGGGGCAGCGGACCCTTCTTGCCATCGCCTCCGTTGTCCTGCGGGGAAGAGGTGAGCCCGGGCTGTACGGATGTGTGTCGTGCAGGAGGCAGAAGGAAGAGCTCGCGTCGCTTGGAAGCTGTGCGCAGCCCGCAGGTCAAATGCAACCTATTCAGCACTAGAGGGGGTTAGTTGACAAGACAAAAAAAGAAAAAAGGGGATGGGGGTGGGGTGGAGGAAAGCTCTCGACTTCGCTTTTTTGGCAGGCGGCCGTGGCTAAACTTTAAAATTGCATTGGATTCAAAGGACACTGGTAATCCTTAGGGCACATGTGGCCATTTGTTATCTTTAGCTGTCTCTCCCCCTCCTCACAACCCATGCTGGAGACAGGCTCATGCTGTCAGTACGGAGTAAGGATCCCCCCCCCCCCACCTTTCCCCCTGTCCTTCAAAATGTTCAAGGCTAAGGTGAAGGAGAAGGTGGTGGCACCGCCATTCAGGGAATTCCTTCGCCATGCCAAACAGCCTTTTCTGTGCAGCTTCCATCTGCACCTCTTGCAGCTGATCCAGAGGGGCTGAAGAAGGGCTGCCAATTGGAACCCTGCCAGGTGGGAGAAGCGTGGATGCAAAGAACCCCTCTCATGCCTTCTCCACTGAATACGGGGCCAACTGCAGAAGCAGCACCCCTTCCATTTCATGCCACCCACATATGGTACAAGGAAGCAGCTTTCTATGTCTTGGCTTGCAGTGGGAAGGGGGCTGCACTGTAAGGGTCCATGGTGAGTTGCAGAAACAATGCAGGTTGGGTATCCCTCATGGCTGATTTGGAAGTCAAATGGATCCTAGTGCTGAGGATTTGGAGGTGGGTGAAAAGAACAGGATCCATAAAAATGAGGCCTATTAGAAACAAGTGAAGTGGTGAAATATACCTGTTAAGACTGGGGAACCCCAGTTTAAGTGTGTGGCCTCACTACACCACATCCCAAATATGTAATATGAAGACAATAATACAGAAATATTTTACAGTAAGAATGACTGAAAGCATGTATGGGAAGCACTTTGAGCACATCAGGAAAATGCTATAAAATACAAATGAAGTAAGAAATATGAAGTGTGTGTGTGTGGGGGGGGGGAATCCCTCCGAGTAGTAAACAGGGGAACAGAATGAGACAAAGGGAATAACTGAGAATGGCAAGCATCAAAAGGGCAGGTGCATGTATAGAATGAGATGGCAGTAGAACAATGGTACCCAAAGGCAAGGTCATGGGAATGACCCTGTACATCATGCTATGACAGCCACAACCTATGCCTTTCGAACGACATTGAATGAAAACCAAATGATATAACATAATGTTAGGAGAAATGCAAGTTTGCCTCTAAAATATTTTTTGGGTGATAGATACCGATCCGCCACAACGCTTTCTGTTTTGAATGGCAGCAGCTCTCTGAGATTTCAGAAAGGAACCTTTTTCTAGGCCTGCTACCTAAGATCCAAAATGATAGCTAGGCCTGCAAGATATATACTAAGCCACTGAAACCACAGTCCCTCCAGTATTTATAACCATCCTATAAATCTATGCCTTCATGTTTTGATCATTCCTAGTGAAACATATCAGATTTCTAGAAGGCTGTCCACAGATGTAATCAAATGAACCACTTAAGCCTATAATCTTGCTTTGGATAGCTGAGTATCTTCTTCTACCCCTAAACCCAAAAACTTTCAAAATCCTGCACCAAATCTTTTTTTCCAGTTGAACATTTATGCTCACATGCATGTCATAGGCTATACAAAAAAGTGACTGACAGCAGAACCCTAAACAGAGTTACACCCCTCTAAGTCCATTCAAGACAGTGGGCTTAGAAAGGCTCTCAAGCAGAGTGAAGGCTGAACTCCAAATAACCCTGAACTGCATAAGAAACAGGGAACAATCATGCAAGGATAAGTGAAAAGAGCTGTGCAATTTATTTTATTATTTTATGGGGGAATTAAAACCTGAAAATGTTTGGGTCTTATTAATATTTTCATAAATCCAATTATGCAGATAATTACATTTAAACTTTGTGTCTCCTATGATAAACATACTGAAAAACCATGTAAAGGTCAAACATAAACAAAAGGAACTCATATAACACCAAAACACACTTCAAATGTTTTTTTTATCAAAAGGGGTACTTTGCATTTTTGGTGATTGTGTTTTAAAAGGACTAGAATACAGTGAAATCAGAGTCCAGTAGCACCTTTAAGACCAACAAAGATTTATTCAAGGTGTGAGCTTTCGACTGCAAGCACTCTTCATCAGACTAAGAACTGACCATCATAACAGTAGGAATATAAAAGCAACAGTTAATCCTGTTACATTAGTAAACTGTGTCACAGCATCCACACACAGCCACATGATACCTCCCTGCCAAACCAGCCAATCAGACCCCTCGAACCCATTTGTAGTTCACAAAGACATATCAGAAATAAAACTGTCAGAGCCAGTGAACCACAGCTCACACCCTACTATTTACTGCCGGCCCCATCTGTCTCCATACCAGTGTGAAACTTTTTTACAAGTAGAAGCTAAGCTGGCAGCTAGTTTGTCCTGGGACCAGAAAGTAGCATTCGAAATTACATTATATATTACTAACAGTCCCATAATCCCAATTAAAATAAATTGTGAGGAATGTGGATACACAAGTTACATAAGGTTAGCATGCATAGTAAGATAAAAAAAATCTTTGTCCTTGTTGAGTCCAGGGTATGTCAAAGTATTGAGTGTTGTGAGAACTTGCATTTCTGCAATCTCCCTTTCTAGCCTGCTCTTGAAGTTTCTTTGTAATAAAACAGCTACTTTCAGGTCCTTTACTGAATGTCCTGGAAGGTTGAAGTGTTCTGCTACAGATTTTTCAATCTTGTGGCTTTTGATGTCAGACTTGTGCCCATTAATTTTTTGGCGAAGGGTTTGACCTGTTTGTGAACTACAAATGGGCCTGAGGGGTCTGATTGGCTGGTTTGGTAGAGTTGTCATGTGGCTGTGTTTGGATGCTGTGACACTGTTTACTAATGTAACAAGATTAACTTTTGCTGTTATATTCCTACTGTTATGATGGTCAGTCTGACGAAGAGTGCTTGCACTCGAAAGCTCATGCCTTGAATAAATCTTTGTTGGCCTTAAAGGTGCTACTGGACTCTGATTTTATTGTGCTACTTCAGACCAACACGGCTACTCATTTGAATCTATCCTTATAGAATACAGTGGTTTCTATTGAAAATGAATAAAACACACATAAACAAACTCTCTTCCCTATATAGTTTTAAATGCTAATTTAAAAATTAAATTTTGTCCAAAGTTAATACGTACGCTTTATACCCTTTTCCCCACATACACACTTCAATCAAACAAATAGCTTTGACCATGTCAACCTGCTCTTCACTTTGACACACACACAAGTTTTCCTGTATTCTTTTGATGTTAATTAACTGTCTTCAGAATGAAGAGGAGCTATCAAACTATCCTATTTTTCTGTGCCTCCCCCCCCCCCCGCTTTTAAAAATGTATAGAAATACAGACAAAGCAGAATTTGCTGACTGGCACTCACTGATGGCATGCTTATAAACCATTTATTAGTCAAGAAAACTACAGAGGAGGCAGCTGTGCAGCACTCTTTAGTCTGCAATCTTCTGTCAGCATCTTGTCTAGATCTGGAGGGAGCACAATCTTTTTTTCTTTTTTTACCGTAGTGTATAGATCAAAATTCTTTGTGGCTGTCTTGTAAGCCTTTCTTCAGGATGTAATGTGCAATGAGATTACCTGAACGTTTGACACTGCTCCAAGTATTAAAGGGCACTGTGATCCAAACTCTGTTACCTAGTCTGTTTAAAGCTAATGTGTTCCTTTAAAAATAACCATTGTAATACGTTCTATATTTTATTGAAATATCCCTAAAGAGATTAGTAGTAGAATGTAGATTCAGGTGGGCAGCCATGTTAGTCTCAGGCAGCAGCACATAGTTTGAGATCTGTGGCACCTTTAAGACCAACAAACTTTATTCAAGGTATAAGCTTTGGTGTGCAAACACATTACGTATACATAAAACTGTATAGAAATGAAGTGTTATAAGACTTAAAAAAAATTAAACAGGAATCCAGCAGCATCATAAAGAATAACATTTTTTCAGCATTAAGTATGTATGAATGACAGTTCACATTCCAGATGCTTAATGGTTGTACCCTCCATGCATCTATAGAAGTGAACTTTGATTTATGAAAACGTGTGCTGAACCAATTTTTTGGTGTGTCTTTGAGGTGTCATGCTTCGGTAGACTAACCCCTCTAGATTTATTCTTTAAGTCACCATTATACTTTGAGCACAGCGTGATCCTAGACATGTCGGCTTGGAAATAAATTCCCCCAATTTAAGTGTGGATCACATCTTCAGTTTTTGAAAACGAAATGTAGTGTTAACTTTTAAATTACAGAGCTGCAATTGTATTAAAAAAAATTAGACCTACTGTTTCTTTGACAGGCATTAATGCTTCCCTCCCCCTGCCCCCATTTCCACAATCTCTCTATCCAACTTTCAGATTACTTCAGCCATTCATTTTAAATGGTCCTGCACTGATGTCTTGAGTCACTCTTCAGTGTTTTGCAAACACTGTCAATGAGATGTAGTAAATTCTTTGCAACTGTTTTCAGAAGTGAAGAAACTAAGTTACTTAACACAGGCCTTTGCTTTTATAAAACCGAACAGAAGTGCTCTCAGCAGTGTACTGCACGCTCTATTTTTGTAGTTACTAATGCCACTGCTTGTTCAGTGAAATAATTAAGAGTTCAGTAACATTAATCATTTTGGAATTTTATCTATTGTGAAAGTATATGAGTAATATCTCACCCTGGATAGAATAAAGCATTTGACAGAAAGATCACATCTCTTGTTTGTGGCATGTGAAAGAAATTGAACACATGACAGTAAACCAACAAAGAGAATAACTTTAACATGAAAGGTAAGTTTTTTAAAAAGCTCATATCCTTCCACAATTTTTTTAGTCCTCAAGGTGCTATTATACTCTTACTGTTTTTTAATGCTACTCCTCTACAGTTTCATTTTCAGACTGAAAAAAATAATGTTTTCTTCTTCATCTGCTTTTCAGTACCCTGAATGCTTTTCAGTTTCTTCAGTTTCTCCCTCCATCACATTCAAAATTCATTCCTTGGGCCCTCTATTCATTTCCTTTTTTCCCACTTTAAAAATCATGTTACTGAGACGGACCCACAAGTGCCCTTCTGCATCCAGGAGGCATTCACAGAAGGGCTGTTTTGTACTGCACTTCAGGGAACTGGGTCAGTAAATCTTACAATGTGCTTCCATTTGCAAAACACTTGTATGAACTGAAGCATGAGAACTCCTGCAACACTTACCTCCTCCAACAGCACAATACGAAATTTTTGAGCAAGGTCTGGTAAAATGATGTAGAGGTTTCTCAATCCATGCACATATTTTGCTCTCTCTTACTGTTCACAGGATCTAACCTAATGTTTTTGGTTGAGAGTAAATTGTGTCAGAGACAGTAGAGTCTCCTCTCTCCTCCTCGCCTAACCATACACATCTCTTTTCTGTTATGGAAACTCAAAAGCCATTTCAAGGAATTGCTAAGAGTCTAACAGCTTCTGATTTTAATGCTATTTTCAGTTTCTTTAAGCATCTACTTAATTCTGCTTCATTGTATGTTTTGTGTGCATTATGTAAGGTGAATCTGAAGTCTTGATTCCTGCTGCTTCTGAACCTTGAATAATACGATGGGAAAGTGGATGATGTAATTAGTGTTCCTAATATCTTAGAGCAAAAATACAACAGAAGCCAAAAGAAAAAGGTGTTGACAATCTAAATATGGCTAAGATTTTGGCTTGAAGATTTTGTCATCCATTGCTTGTTTTGATTCTACTGGATCTTAAAACAGTACAGACCAGTAAATCAAAAATGACAGTTTGCTACCAAGGTAGCTGGAGACGTTATTAGAGGCTTTTTGATGTTGCATTAACAACAAAAACAACAACAACAACAACAAGTTTGTATGCAAACTAAAGGCAGTCATGCTGAAGAGAGGGAGAGAAACTGCATACCCCAATGCACAGTTGCTTAACAACATATTTTAAATATCCATAAAAACATGTGTTATGCAGATCCTATTGCATTCTTATGGTGAGTAGCATAATAGAATACTTCTGTGTAAACATGTACAGGACTGGGTTCTAGCATATAGCTGTACTCATTTTGCCAACCGTTTTCTTAAGTCATTGAAATCAAAACTCGTCCTCTACTTGAATTTTACAATAGAAACAAACAATCATGGTTTGGGGATATTATATTATTTCTGAAACGAAGGTATTTTGCTGCTTGCTGTTTATCTCAGTCTAACATAAAGATTTTAATCTTCCTGGTTGTTGTGTCCCCCCTCCCCTTCAGCTTAGCTGCCTTGTAGATGAAAATGAGAAAACACAGAGGTTGTAAACCATGGCACAGTACAAAATAACAAGAAATGCAAACAACAACCAGACTTATTACCAATAAATATATCTTTGCCCTTATCCAACTAGAGCATAATGAAGAAAGAGCTCCAGGCCCAGAAGCAGACATGTTTATCATCACCACAGATGAATGTTCTGTTTGAGCAATAACTCTGCCTTTTGTTTTGCCTGCATTATCTCACTCTTTGGTGTGATGTGACACATATGATTCTATGCACCGTGCTGAGATTGTTTGCAATAAAAGGAAGCAATTCTTCCCAAAGGACACTATGCTAATATGAAGAACAATTGTAATCCCTTCCATAGAGTATGCTTCTGATCTCAGCTGAAAATTGTTTTTACTATTACTGTACAAAAATTCCACCCTCGCAATCATGCACAAAGATCTGTGGGCACAGCACACAAATTAAAGTAAAGCTCTACACCCCCAACCCTGCCCCACAATACCAGCAGGCTATAGCATACAAATAATCAAGGATAACCTGAGATATGTATTGCAAGCCTTCAAACAGTGAGAATCCCAGTTCCTAAAACAGTAGAAACTTTGAGCAACTTGATGGTCATGTAAGATGAACATAATCACTGTCTCCAAAGCAAATCCCTACTACTTACTAAATTATGCCTTGTCCTGTCAAATATTAAAGAAAGCATCACAAATGCATCACAGATTGCCTGGCTGAAAAAGCACACTAGTCCAACGCTATATTCTTTGCAGGGCACAACACATGAACCATGAGGATTTATTTTGGAATCACTGATTGCTCTTACTGATGATTGAAGAAATATATTTGGCAAGTTTGTTAATAATCCATATAAATTAGTTGTGACGACTTCTTCCGAATTCCTGAGGCTATGAATTTATTGTGCGAAAAAGTACTTCCTGTTGTCTGCCACAGCTTACTGCTTCATCAGACGACCTTGAGTTTCTAGCATTGTGAACAGGTTAGAACAGGTTTTCTCTTCCTCAGTTCTATCCACAATGTTCATAATTTATAAACTTCTAACGTATCAGCAAATACAGTGTCATCTAAAGCACTGTTGCAGTGTTCTAAGTCCATTATAACTCTGTTTGGATGGATCTCACTTATCTTTTTTCTTGAACTATAAAACAGCCATATTAGCTAACATGATTCAGAAGGTGCTCTACCCATTAGCGTTTCTGCATTATATTGGTTTTAACCTTCTTGCTTCCTGAAGAAATGGGTTCCTTCCTGTGCAACAGTACATTGTTTGCTTGAATTAATTAAATTTTCAACAATGTTTAAAAATTGATTAATACAATGCTGGACTTCACAGATGCACACACACATACACATTTTGGTGCAATGGCAGCCATGTCTAATTGATTGCATCTTGTATAATTTTGTCAATGTATAGCAATAGCTGATGTGTGAGAAGAATATTACACTTCGGATCAGCAGTGGCTTGGGAAAGGACAGATAAACCTTCTTTCAAGTGGACCACAGCATGACCAAAACCAGCAGCCTTTCAAGCCGCAGTTTCAAGCATGGGAATCCAAACATAGAATCTCCAGTGTCACATCTGTTTTGACCTTTAGGATCTTGAAAAGACATACCTCAGAAAGTTTGACACTTGGATATTTTTGCCTCTTCCCTATTAGTTATTGCAACTCTATAGTGTGCTGAAAGGAACTCTTTCTCAATGCTTATTGGCTGTCAGGTATGACTGAAAAGGACATCTAAAGGTATCAAAAATTTGGATGTTCTTTTCTTTCTTTGGGATTTAGCCAATGTAAGACATATTTGTCATCAGTCACATAAGACTATAAGAACTGTCCTGCTGTTTTACACCAAGGGTCAGTCAAGTACAGCATTCTGTCAGATGCCTTTGAAAAGCCCAGAATCAGGACAGAGAGGCAATAGTTTTCTCCCCATTCTTTGTCCCTTTACAACTCTTGTTTAGAGTTACACTACTTTTGCCAAGGTCACAACATCATAAAATATAGTGCTTCTGATAACAGATACGTGATCTATTTTTTTAACCTTCCAATTGTCACATTTTCCATCTTTCTATCAGGGATGCTCATTTGTTTATCAGTATTTATGATTTATCGGTATTTGTTGCTTATTGCTTCCTGGTCTTACCAGTAGGGTCATGTTTACAAACTGTTAGCTGTCCATATTTTAGTGGTCTCCCTGTTTAATCCCTGTAGCAATGGGGGAGGGGGGAATTCTAACAATGTGGCTAAACTGGGAGCTTTCTAAATGCCTTAATTCCATTCACTAGCATTTAGCATGGATAATGTATTATAACAAAATTGAGGAACTGCGAGAAAGCCTGTAGAACCTAAGTAAGGCTTTGGCTTCTCGCTTAATGGGATCTTGCACTGGAATGTGCATCTCAATTATTCTTACAACAGCTCTGTGCAGGATGTTAACTGAAGTTACTTGCCTGGGAACATCATTGTACAGCGCCCATGCATGGCTGTCATTCATTTCACTGGAGTTTACACAGACAAGCATTAGCTGAATTTGGGACAACTTTAAAATAAATAACTATGCAGTCCTTATGTTAGTATCAGGGAAGTAATAGTACATGCCTCTGTATCCCTAATGAATGGCAAACATGGCAAATGCCCTTTGTGTATAAAGTCCACAGCATCTTGCAGTGCCCTTCAGATATAAACCACACCGAATTCCATGGGACATTCCCTCTAAGTTAGGATTGCAGCCCTTGTTTCCTGAAATTTATGCTGGTCAGCGTGATTTAAATCTCCTGTAGGCAGTCATGTTGTCAAAGATTTTACATTCTCAAGTGCTCACAATCCAGTAATATAACCAGAATGACATTCTAAGCAGAGTTACCTCCTTCTAAGCCCATTAATCTTGTTGGAGTTAGAAGGGCATCACTCTGTTTAGGATTCTACCAATAATCCTTTCAAGTTCTCTGTAGTTAAACTAATTTGAATTCACTGCTTTTACCTAGGAAAATAGCATTTTATATTAAATGTGCTTGCTGTAGCTAAACCTGACACTCGTGCTTTAATATAATTGCTAATGTAATTGAAAAAAAATCTTTTGGAAAAAAAGGTGAAGGGAACATATTCTGGAAGTTCTATTAAAGCTGCTTAATGAAGCAATTCCTGCACAACTGCAGTAGTTGCTGCCAAATAAACAATTTAAATATTGTATTCACTTCAGACTTTATGTTATAAGAAAACCAGAACTGAACAACAGCAATAGAGAATGATGACAACAATGGGATAGGATCCAACATAAAAACAAACATGCATTAAAATTGTTTCTTATTTCCCTTGGTACTGTTTTTTAATCATGGGTTAGAGTTCCAGTCCTGGTGCTCTGCATTAGTAGATGGACCTAGCATAATGTTCTGCAGAAACTTCAATTGTTCAATATCTAATTAACATTAGCCTGATTTATGGGCCTAAAGTAGACAAATAAGGAAAGTATTGTTACATGCCCTTAACTTTAGGGATGTGTGTGTATATCTATCATCGGTCCGTCCGTACTTTCTCTCTCCTTCAGCACAACAGAATAGGATGGTAGTCTGCAGGTGGACTTAAATGGATTTAATATAATAGTCTAACCACAGCTAAATCTCAAAAGAAAACCTGTCTTTTCATTTGCCTTCTGTTAAAAACTTTTCTTTTGGCTGCACAAATGTTTGATGAATTCATCATGAAGACCGTGATGAGTCATCTCATACAACTGCTATGTTTTACCCGAATAAGCCTTCTTAACAGGAAGACAATATTCCCCCCCCTTGGTTTGCAGGCAGAGCAGTACGATTCGCAGCATCCAAAAAATGTAACCACAAATCAATCTAGGAAACCAGTGTTTTAACTAAAATTTCAAAGACAAATTAATCCTGTTAATTTGTGCCAGTTATATTCCATTGGAAATTTATCCAGCAGTAGTCTAACAACAGAAAGTAATAATTAATTTTTCATGATGTACGTAAAATATGAATGTTGTTAACATTTTGAACAGTATAGTTCTCTTAAAAGTACCTATATTATCACTCATAAGATTAAACATCATAATCATGGCATTTGTACCATCCTTCATAATACAGAATATTGTTACAAATAAAAGGAATTTTCTCCTTTCACATCTTACAATCCATTAGAAACTTAATGGATAAGGAAAAGAACAGAGGGGAGGGCTGTCACATCAAAATGTAACCATTTGGTTTTTTACAGTCACGATTCTTTTTCTGATTAAAATTTTGTATTTCATTTTTTTAATTCTGCTACATGTATTGAAGATCCTTATTGTAATGGAATCCACACAGAACAGTGGAACTGGAAAGAAATGACATACAACAGGTTTCAGGGCCACCGTAAGCATAGTAAAGCAACTGCCTGCTTAACTGCAAGTACTTTAAATTCCAGTACTTCTACGGTATGGAAGTGCATCTTACTGGCATTCTGCCTTATTCAGCAATGACAGTGAAGGTGCCCGTATATACTTAAGGATTACTGCATATAGGGGTTAGCAATGAGTGGTACATGCACAAGAATCTGTATTGTTTTGGAAAAATATTTTTGTAAAGCATGCTTTGTTTTCATTTATGAAATGTGCTGAATTTAATACTTCTCTGTTTTTAGTAGTCTAGACTGGGGCATGATAAAAAAACACACTATAATTTAAAAAAAAATATTTTTCTATGCAAGCTATTTTTGTAATGTGATTGTTCATCTTTCAAGAAATACCTATAAGGGATTTAATTTATGTAATGCAATCTTCATACTGGATTTAGAAGTTCCCATGAAAAAGAAAACAAAATTGATTAAAAGTACACCAAATATGCATATTATGTAAGTATTCCAATAACAGACTTTAGTCCAATAGAAAATATATCTCCTTTGTGACTCTGAATGATGTATGCTACATGGTCAAAGGTAGCCATGTCATGTCATTGAATACCAAACATAAAAGAATATGCTTCTCTCTGAAGTTTTGTTGAATACATTTAAGAAATAGAACTCAGGTGTGTGGAAATAAGACTATGATTATCAGTTACATACAGGACACCACTAGAGGGACTTATACAGCCAAGAGTCTCTTGCACAGAGCTCGGAAAGATACTTGCAGAAAATAGATTAATAGACAATGGAAAAATATTTATATGAAGAAATGAAAGAACAGGGATGCTTTTATTTGCAATGCTTTTGATGTAATTTAAATACACACAATAATTAGATGAATTATCAGATGCATATTTGCATATTTGTACATTTATTACAATGTACTTTGTACTCTTTTAAAATTGCAAAATAATTTTGTCAACATTTTTTGTCTATGAAACTCCCTAATATTTAGCACATGAAGAAAAATGAGACAATTACAAAAAAATAAATTACATGGATAACTAATGAATGACAGAGCAATACTGAGGACACTTTTCTTGGAGTAAACCCCAGAAAACTAAATGCAGGTGATATGCCAGATCCCACATTATGGTGATATGCCAGATCCCTTACATTATGAATCTTAATATGTAGTTACATCTTTAAACATCCCGCGGCGCGGGGCGCCGCGGACTAAATAAAGTAGTAAGGGCTTGTGGGGAGGAGTTAGGGCGGGACCCGTCTGGGATAAAAACTCAGAGAGGGCCAATCAGGAGCTGCGAAGCGGTCCAGGAGTCTTTCTCCTTACACCTCAAAAGGAGCCTCAAAGCAGCTTACATTCACCTTCCCTTTCTTCTCCCCACACCAGACACCGTGTGATGTAGGTGAGGCAGAGAGAGCCCTGATATTACTACTCAGTCAGAACAGCTTTATCAGTGCTGTGGCAAGTCCAAGGTTACCCAGCTTACTGCATGTGGGGGAATGAGGAATCAAACCAGGCATGCCAGAATGGAAGTCAGTGCTCCTAACCACTACACTAAGCTGGCTCTCAGATAATAGGATGGAAGCCTAATCCATTTAATAGCTATCAATGATCCCCTAACAATTGTCCCCTTCATTCTGGAATATCATCATTTTTTACATAATTAGTTATGATGGGGAGGGATTGTGGTTCAGTGATAAAGTATCTGTTTGGCATGAGAAAGGTCTCAGATCTAACCTCTACACCCCCATTTAGAAACAATCAGTAACAGGTGAAGAGAAAGATCTTTAATATGAGCCTCAGAGATCCATAGGCAATCTGAGTGGACAATACTCACCTTAATGGACCAATGTATCATACAGCAGCTTTATGTGATATTTTAAGGATACGCAGAATGTTTTAAAATTATGTTTTCTCAATGGCTTAGCTAGCAGATTAGTTATGAGAAAGTTATTTAAATCCATGTCCCTTTTACAAATACCTTTCTAACAAGCAACCAACTATTCAGTCAATCTGATGAAAACAGCCACTGCCCAGATTCTTCATATATCTGGCCATGAAATATTCCAGGGCTTGTTTGCATTTTTCAGGGGCCAAATTTTCCATCCATTTCTGCATGACAATACACCTTTCCAAAAACAGTCCTGAATTTCCCTCTGACTAACAGTGTGTTTTGGAAATTTCCATTTATAGCGATTTTAACTGTCAAGGAGGATTCTAATACATGTTGAATGGGGAAATATCTGAATTTGTTTTTTTCATGTGGCCACCATTTTGAGTTATTTGTACATACCCTTTTCCTCATCACCATCCTCCCTCTCTCCTCTTCCCCCTGCATTCCGAAAAATTCTGGCATTTTTTTTAAAGGGGTGATCAATTACAATGCTGTTTCTAAATATATATTTTTAAAAAGCAGTTTTTATTGCAGCATTGTAATGAAAATAAAAGTTCAGGCAAAGCACCATTTTGTGGGGGATATATTTTTTTAAAGTGGAAGGGAGCAAAGCATGATGCAAGACTGCCTCCCTCAGACTCAGATGCAGAAAAGGGAAAGGAGGGGAAGAAAACCCAAACGCAGAAAGCTTAGGGCCATTCCGCACGAGTTCAAAGTAGCAGAAGGCTTACAAATGGTAAACGCTACTAATTTGCCATTCCGCATGACATTGCACACAATCTGCAACAGTCCTGCAACACTAGTGCTAAAATCGCTTCGTTGTAGCGATTTCCAGTGAATCCAGAAAAGTGGATTTACCCTCAGAAAATCGCTACACTCCTGCCAACAACCTGCAACACTTGCGAAAAAGACCTGTGCATTCTCAATGTAGCGGCTGCAACAAAGTCCCTCTCCCTGGCTCTCTCCTCCAAACTTCTGGCGAAGCGATCAGCGAGTGGGGCAACGAACCAGCGAGGCTTGATTCACCCAGTGAGGCTTCTCTGGCTACAGTCCCTCCACAGAAGTGCTTTAAAGCTCCCCTAAGTCCCCAAGCACAACACAGCCCCCTGTTTGCAAGTTCCCTTTATTTTCGGCCGAAAATCGCACCCGTGCGGGGGGGTTCACTCGGGGGAGCATGGTACTGATGACTCGCCAGCTCACATGCCAGCTAGATGGGTCTCTACATTAGGAAGAATCAAGGCATGTTCGTTGCAACGTGTGTGTTTGTTTTTTAAAACCTGTGCTTAAAGGGAAAGGGGCTTTTCGGGAGCATGATTGCAACCGCCCATTGGCTGTTCGTTTGATTGATGGCCAGGGGTGGGAACAAGCACAGAAAAAATCGCTTCCTTTCTAGCAATTCCTGCGAGACCGGAAACCTGTGGGGAACCAATGAAACGCTACTGGATTCCACTACAAATGCAGGTATGTGGAACACTGAGATTCCACTATTTAAAATTGCGTTTCCGCTTTGTGAAACCAATTGGCAACATTGGTCCTTGTGTGGAAAGGCCCTTAGAATAAACTTTTGGAGGAGATCAGGACCCTGACAGAGCTAAAACAGTACCGCAGTGCCTGCAAAAGGGAACTCTTCCACCAGGCATTCGGTTGAGGCTGAGTGAAAACAGGAACATCTACAGGGCCCCTGCTCCCTCCCTCCGAGAAATCCACTCATGCGTTCTGCCCCTGGACCTGTTTGCATTATTATAGGTACCTTTGTTACATTTATTAATGTTAATATTATTATTGTGGTGGTTATCTATATATTATGGAAAAACTAAGTTCCTTGTATTGTTCTACATTCTATGTAAACTGCCCTGAGCCTAAGGGGAGGGTGGTAAACAAGTAAATAAATAAACAAGTGAACAAGCAAGCAAACAAGCGAACTTGCAGCATCCAATGGAAATCCAAAGTGAGGCTAAAACAAGGCATGTCTTCAAAAGCAGAAATGATCCTTGTGTATATCTAATTACTGTTGATCCACTTATAGATCTCATCATAACCAAGGTGAAACGTGACTTTCAGTGAAGAAAGCTCTTCTCTATTTCTTTTAAAATCTGAACACCTTGCTTCAAATGTCATTTCACTGGCTGCTAGGAAATCCACCAAATTGTATGGAACTGCTCACATTTTAATCACTGGGCAAAGAATGCGTTGGTTTTCAGAATCTCTGGCTCCTAGATTGTTGCACTCCTTTATTTTCCTCACCTTCACACTTCAGAGATCTCTGCCTGTGATCAGAAATAGTAATCATTGTTCTCGGAGTGTTTTCAGCTTGTTATGGAGACAGGCACACTGTGTCTCCACCCATGTTTCTATTTTCCATTTTATGAACTCACTTTTGAACATAAGGTTACCAGTCCTTGGTTGCTGTCTTTTTTTCCTAATAAGACATGTGATTCCAGGGAATTAAGATGGATTGCTCATGCTAAACTGACAGTCTGGCATCTGATCATTTCTGAATACATCCAGTCATATGTATTTGAAAATAAATATTTCCATGATAGAAGAAATGGCAATGTCAAGGTCTCCTATGTCATAATCTGGGGGAAAAGACATATAATTCCCAGCAAAGCATTCTGATTAATTTCATAATATATGTGCCTGCACTATGCCAACATATTGTGGTACAATGCTTACACAAGTAGAGCCTATGCACAGTGACTAAGATGGTACTTTTTATTTAGGTTCTACATTCAACTCCAATTAAATTTGGTTTGCAGGAGATTAGGTAGTAAGTTTGGAAAGACCCCGGAACAGAGCTGGATATATGCAAGCTGAGTAAACTACTGTCAAGATGTTAGTTTATCAGAAACTAAATGCAAAAATAATATTAAACATTGCTGAGACATATCTATCCATAATCATATTCAGGTATATTCAGTGAATGTGTTTTTAGGATTGCAGCGTATATTATTTTGGAGAGAGGTTAATGTTATGGGGCATCTTCTAAGGTTTGGGACCTTGGTATGTCTTAATTTCTCCCTGCTTTAGCTAATAACTAATCAGATAGTCTTTGGGCTTAATAGACCTTGGGGTAATTTAGATTCATAAACATGTACATGTTGTATAAATCCACTTCACACCTTACCTATAAGTAATGTCAGTAAAATGATTTAAAGCATATTAAAAATTATAGCGTAGTATCTGCATAAACATACTCAGTTTTTGAACAGTCATATGGTGATACTCCCTTTGTTGAAAATGGCTTTTAAGTGTTATTTCATTATGCAATAAATGAATATGGATTCTAGCCTTTTGCAAAACACAGGTTCCCCAAATGAAAAACATGCATTTGAATTGTCAACTCATAGCTACACAAACCAAAACACAATTGCTAAACGTCATGCATAAGCACAGTTTAATAATGGACTTTGATTTGTTAAGTACCTCTGATTAAGAATTCAAGATACACTGCAGTAGTTTACGTTTTCTGCTAAGAGCATGCCTATTGCACCATTTCCAGGTTGTAAATTATTTATGCTGGTTGAACATTATGCCATCAATAATTTATTTACTTATGAAATTGTAAATTACAATGTACTGACAAATTCCATGCAAGCTAGTGTGAGTAATGAGATATATTGGACATCATCCAGGGAAAGTTATGTGTGCCTATGTTCTATTGCAATGGTTATGTACTTAAGCATCCCTGTATTTCAAAGCCAAACTTCCTCTGGATTATGTCCAATGAAAGTTGATATTATCGACTGGATCATTTTCACACAGAGACATGCAACAACAACAAAGTTGATCAGCTTCTAAACGGATTGTCAAACAAGTGAACAGCCCTTCCTGGTCCAATACTTATGCCCTGTAAAATGAAATTATTTAATTGGCTTTGATGTATATGTCGCATGTCTGATAGTATCCATATTTTAGATATAAATATCATTAGACTTTCTTATGTAATAATATTACATGTTATTGATTACACAAGTCAAAGGTATGGATAAAATCCTAGCTTAGTGGTTTGGCTCTTATGCAACTTTTCTCTTTATGTACTGCCATTAGCCAGTTTGTTGTTTGCATTTTTTCTATTATCTTAGCCCTATTGCATTGCTCGTTGGTTGTCTTCTGCTGTCTAACTGGACAGTGTATATATCCTGTAATCCATTTTGAGTCTCAGCTAGAAAGGCAAACTATCTCCCACCCAGGATCCGGCTGTTCCTCCTGCAACTTGGTATAGCGGTGGGAGCTAAAGGGAGTGGTGGCTGTAGTGTCATGTCACAACAGCATTTCTGGTGCACACCAGCAAGTGCTATTACCGCATTGGGGCAGTGTTCCAGGCTTTAACTGAAAGTGCCCTAAAGCCTGATGCTAGTTCCAGGCTCATGCCAAAAGTAATGGTGAGATGGTGGCATAACATTATTTTTTTTCTGCCTTCCTAGCATTTCCTGCCAGTGGGCAATTACTGTTTATCTGGCAAGTCTAGAAGCTACCCTGCTGAATGATTCCAGGAGCTGCTCACCTGATCTCCCTGAAGAGATCTCCCCAGGTTTGAAGAAGAATGAAGTTTCACTTCCCACTGAAGCCTGGCAAGGGAAAATTGTGAGAATTTTTTAAAACCTGTGGTGGTGTTGGCTGAAACAGAATGGCTGACCACTGTTTCACGGGCAGAGTAACTTCTTAGTTAAGTACATGGTTCCTCAGCTATGAGTCATATGGCAAAAAGAATAAGCTGTCTGAGAAGTTCATATCACAAAGAGTAGAGGATAAAATCAAAGAAACAATCTAGTAAACACTGCGCTCTGTGGGACAATTACATTCATAGCAGAGGCAGTTAATATTAGTTTGTAATACACCCAGGGAATGTCTGTATTAAAATTATATTCTCTTGTGGCTTGGCTACCTCAAGAGTGTTATTTATCTACATCATATTACATTCTTTATTCAAATTCTAGTTGTATGTATAAAATCCCATGCGATTTGCTATTAATATAGTAGGATTATTTAGAATAATCTTCTGGATTATACCTGTTTAAAATTCTGGTATCCATGGTACTTTAGATTGCATACAAGGGAGAAAACAACAAACAACATTTGTGTTTGGAGAGAAGCCTAAAATAATTTCTCATGCACTGCATTAATTTTCTCCATCTCACAACAATTAAAGCCGGTCCTATGTAGGCCAATCCGTTTGTTAAAGCTCACAGTTCACAGTTTATTTGTTGGGGATCAGTATCCTTGAGGAACACCATTTATAAATTTTCCATTAGACTTAACTCTGTTTGGCATTGATCTGTAGACATTGCTCTTTTCAGAACTGAAGTTCAATGATAACACACTTATAAATGTATAATATTATAAATGTAACCATTATACTGAAGAAGTCATTACAATGAAGATTACAAGGCTTCAAATTGGTCATCAATGACAGGAACATTGCACTTTTAAAATTTTCCTTGTTTAAAACGAACACTGACAGCAGCCTACAACATTAACATTTATGCAGAGAAGTTAGAAAGAGATAACAATAGCAATAAAAACTTGCAAACACCAGGTCAATGCTTCAATTAACAAAAATTAGTCAATAAATCAAAAACAGCCAGCGAGGTATAGTGGTTAAAAAGCGGTAGGACACTAATCTGGAGAACTGGATTTGATACCCCATTCACCCATGTGCAGCCAACTGCGTGACCTTGAGCCAGTTATGGTTTTCTTAAAGCAGTTCTCTTATTTATTTATATTTTGATTTGATTTTTAGGCCACCCCTCCTCACTAGTACACTCCGGGCAACTCACAACACATAAAATCATATTTAAAACAATAAAACAGTTTTCTGTTCATTCTGCAGCCCCCATTGTCTCATCCAATCCCTCTTCTCGGCCTTGATGGACTCAACAGGCATGGGGGGGATTCAGCATGGAGAGGGAATGGAGAGGGAATTGAGAGGGGGGAACATGAATGGGTGAGGCAGGAAGAAGCCCACAGTTGTATCTCATTTTTCCTGGCCTCAACTATAGACCTGGTGGATGAGTGATATTTGCAGCCCTGTGGAACTTTGCTGGCTCTGTCAGGTCCCAGATCTCTACTAGCAACTCATTCCACTAAGCAACAGCCAAGTTTGAAAATGCCCTGGCTCTAGTCAAGGTCAGTCACACTTTTCTGGGGCCAGGGATCACCAATAGGTTGGTATTCACAGAGCACAAAGCTCTTTGGGGGGATGTACTGGGAGCTCGTAGAGCTCTCTTAACCCCACCTAACTTATAGGGTGTCTGTTGTGGAAAGAAGAAGGTGTTTGTAAGCCACTTTGGGACTTCTTTGGGTAGTGAAAAGCAGCAGGTAAAAAGAAAAAGGTCCTTTCCTTCTCTCTAACTTTTTTCCAGCTCAATAGAATCAGAGTCCAGTAGTACCTTTAAGACCAACAAAGATTTATTCAAGGTGTGAGCTTTCGAGTGCAAGCACTCTTTGTCAGTTCTTAGACTCTGATTTTATTGTGCTACTTCAGACAAACATGGCTACTCATTTGAATCTAATTTTTTCTAGCTGACACTGGAAAGCCTCTAAGGAAGGAACCATGTACACGGAGTTCCAAAGAGCAGGGACAGCTGCCAAGAAAGTTCAATTGCAGATTCTCACTGACTGGATTTCTCTGAAGGGGAGTTTTATAATAAAATCTCTTCAGCTGTTATGATCAACAGGCCTACTGTTTACTTTGGATTGGATATAATCCACTTTAGGTATTATGACTAAGCACACAGGATTGCCATAAAGAAAAAACCAAGACCTGTTTCTTTCCTTCCCCTTCAACACACACTCCAGGGCCAGTCTATTCATGTAGCAACCACTTCCAGGGGCCCCACGCAGTGCCTTCCCCTCATGGATCAGAACCATTTCTGATCAGAACCCTTTTCTGTATTTAAAAATACTTGAATTTTATTTATCATTTTAGAACTTTGGGGGTATCAATTTACAATGGTTTAGCTTTTAAATGCAGTAGCAAAGTGGTTGTAATACAGTGTACTACTTATTTAACTTAGTTCACCTACAACTAGTGTTAGGGCCTTAAATGGTTATACTGTATCATCATTTGCCTTGCAGGGGAAGACTTTCTCACTGCAGAAGCACAGGCCCATTATGCACGGCCGCCGAAACAGTGATTTCGGATCACATGGAAAACGTGGAGGGGGAAGAAGCGAAGCAAACCACTTATGCACGGGACAGGATGCAACGGCGGCAAAACCCAGAGTAACTGATTATGCACGCAGTGATCCCGGCACCGCTTCTGGTTGCGCCCCGGTCACCCAGAAGCTGTGTTTTCTTCCGCTAATGCGGCTTTTTCGGCAGCATGCACCAAATCTGCGGCCGGTTGCAGCCGGCACCGTGCGTTATCAGTGATTTTAGTTGCCGCCATTCCACCCCGAATGTTCAACATTCAACATTTTACTGAGCGTTGGATAGCATGGGGAATTAGGAACCAGCCCTCTTGTGGCTCATGAGCCACAAGGCAGCCATAGTTTAATCCTGCAGGTATGCACGGGCTCCTCCGACATCCCGCTGGGCTCTCCGTGCCCCCAAGGACCTGCTGGATATTACAGGGAGGTGACCAAATTATGAAACCCATTGAGGTGTGAACCTCTGCCGGGTTCTGAATCACCCGGAAATGCGGATCTGGATTCAGGGGCATCCTCCATGATTGATGGCCACCCAGCTCTGCTTACCCACGGTCTCTTATGGAGGCCCTCCCACTAGAGCATGCCAGCACACAGGCTGGGATTGCTCAAACAATGGTTCCTCCCCATGCCAAAAAACTGCAAGTTGTGATGATAAATTTATTTCAACCAATATTTCCTTTTTTAAAAATAATAATTAACAAATCACCCTAGTAACAACAATGTTTTAACAACACGCAACCATAAAGAACAGGGAGGGAGGATGGGCAACTCCTTCAGCAGCGAAGAGGGAAAGAGGCCTATGCCTTTCTGCCTCCTCCCTATAGGGGATGTCAGGAGGAAGCTGGGAGGAGCTAATTCGCTCCCTTACCTTCCAGCCCACCAATCAGCACTGCTGTCACCCCAGGGACTTATGGGACTTGTAGTCCCCTTCCCTGTGTGCTCTTTAGGTGACTGCTTCCCCGCAGCAGCAAACTGCACCCAGGGTAAGTCCTGTCTGCCCTTCTTAGGTATTAATTAGGTGATCCAAATCATGTATTCATGACCATTCCCTTTTTTGCTTCTTAAGGAGATGAGGAAATTGCTATCTGATCTTAACTGCTTCATAATACTACATTGGAGATGGCCAGAAGGTGTACTTCAGCCTAGCAGACCAGCTGACTTGCAAAGCTAGTAAGGTTCTCTGGACATGTTGAGCTCTTTAGCTCCCACTGCTAGTTGCATGGCCATAGTCTGCCTTGGGGTTCTGACATAGACCATTCTTATTTATTTATTTGTTTGTTTGTTTATTTATTTATTTGCCGCCCTCCCCGGGGGCTCAGGGCGCTTTACATAATAACACAAGAACAATACATGGAACAGTCTTATAAAACATTTGGGTAACGGTGCAATAATAACTGATAATTGTAACATATAACATTATAATTGTATAATCAATAAACAATACAATGTTGCAACATACAAACAGGTCCAGAGTGTATAGGTGGTGTAGGTTCTGAGGGGGGCGGGGAGCAGGGGCCCTTTGGTCGCTGTTGGTTATATATATATATGTATGTATGTATGTATGTATGTATGTATGTATGTATGTATATATATATATACACGTCTGGTCCAACCGAATGCCTGGCGGAAGAGCTCCTCCTTGCAGGCCCTGCGGAACTGTTTGAGCTTCATCTGTTTGAGCTTCTGACTTCTTATCGTTGTTTCTGTTTCGTTAACAGTTCTGGGCATGTGATTCTACTCATGTCAGTAAATGCATATCTTCTCAAAAGATGTGCTGTAGCTGTATTGTCGGTCCATCTGCATGATTATTCTTAAAGTCTCTGTGGTAGCTGCTCTCCTAATGAGCCAAGATAAAAATCATTAAAATGTAATTGTGTGCAGGTTTTGTAGACAAGTTACTGCTCTGGGATGAGGCAGTCCTGACAGACTGTAATATTTCTAAGGCAATATACTCCTCCCCACCTGTTTAATGAACTGTAATTTTTAATCTGGGAGATTTTGGTGCTAGGTAGAATGAATACTCAAGAGATTTTGTCATATCCAAGATGATGGTGATGATCATATACAATTGTGATGGGCATGGTAACTAGTAAGAAGGGGACCTCAATACAGTGGACCTATGATCATAAAAAATACAGCACTACAGATGGTTTCTTGATGACTTTGCCTCCCCTTTTTGTCGTGCTGTGTAATTCAGCACATTTCCCTGCCCCCTGAGGAATGGCACAGATCCCACTGTCACTATGGCCAGTGTGTTAACAATTTGTAGTTCACCCACAGGCACCAATTGTCCAACCTCCCCTAAAACAATTTAGTTATTTGTCATAAATTAGGATTAAAATTTTATTGCTGTTTATTAACAAAACTTCATATTGATTTTCTATTACAATTCTGAAAGCATTGATTTTTTAAAAAAACAAATACTGATAGAAAAGAACTGTAATATAATTAGCATGATGTGCTAAACACATGTGCCAGAAATAATAACAAGAAGCAGTGACTGGGCCTCATCAGTCAGTCCACCAATTGCGAAAAAGGGCATGGGAAGAGGGTCTGGAGTGGTTAAAGAACACCATCCCAAGGAAATCCAGTGTTTTGACTCTGAGTGCTGAAAGTTCACTGAATGGATCTTTTGTTTTTCCACTTACAATAGCAGGCTCAAGGGGGGTTATTTCATAGCATCTGGAAAATTAAATGTTTTGTATTTGTACCAGTTGTCCCAGGCATACCCCTTCCAAACAAAGACATGGGACACCAACATGGGTTTAACTGGTTCATTTAAATGCATGATTGCTAATTCTCCCCATTGGCTATCTGTTGACTATCGAACCACTTCAGGGGGCCCCTTGGACACCAACCATATGTCTAGCATCAACCTTTACCATTGTGGTGTCTGCTTTGTGGAATGGCCTCCCTGGGGAGGTGAGGGCAGTTTTGGATATCTTCAGGAATGACTGCAAGGCTTGCTTGTTTGACAGGGCTTTTGATATAGTTTGAGTGAAAACATCTAAGGGGGATGGAGGGAGAATTTGCAAGTGTGTTACTTTATTTTGGTTTTAATTGGAAATATTTTTAACTGTTATTGCAAGCTTCTTGTAACATGAGAAAAGCTGGTGGAAATATTTTAATGAATAAGTAAACAAATCCAATAAAATCAATTTTAAAAAGCAAAGCATTTATTTATGTATTTGATTTCTATACCACCCTTCCTTATGGCTCAGGTTTACATACAACACCATAGGGGGATACATGGAATGAGTCAATATACAACTTAGTCAATATACAATAATAACAATCCAACAGTGGTTCTAAACAACAACTTCAGTGATCCCAACAATAACAACATAACAAGCTAAACCCCTTAGAGAGGTCAGGCTGCTTCAGGTCATGGAGGGGATGTCAGAGTATGATCACGTGAATTGGCATCACTTTGATTAGCTGGTGTGGTTCAAATGGCAGACCATGTGTGGGAGAGCTCTTTCAGACATTTCAATGGCTAGCCACTTCCTAAAAAATCTCAAACAGCAGTTATTGAGCAGCGGGTACTTACCCACACCGCTCTTTGGTGGGCGGAGGGCGCTCAGGAGAAAACGCGGCAGCTCGGGTGGCTTCGGCGGTCGGGTGCGCGGCCAGTGGCGGTGCACCCGGCACACGTGGGGCGGGGCCAGGAGTGTCCTGGTGTGACGCTGCCTGGCGTTTGTCTGCCTCTTTGCTGGCCGCCAGGCAAGTCTCCCACCCTCCCATCCCCTTTGTTTTTCTATTGTTGTTATTATGTTTACTTGTTCTCGTCACAGTAGGGTATGCACATGGGAAGGAGCCAAATTTAGGTGGAGCCGGTGTGCGATCGAACTCCCCGCAAGGTTTGGGACCCCTTTAAAGGTGTGGTAGCAAGCAGGGCAACACCCAGCGGGGTGGGCAGTGCTGCTCGTCAATGACTGGACAGCTCAAAAGATGAAGCCAAGGTGGTTTGCGCCCTTTGACTCTCTTCATGAGCTGTCTCCCATCTTAGCTTTCCAAGTAGAGGACCACGTAGTCCCAGCGGGGATAATGACGTGCTCCTTTACATTGTGGAAATGAGGGAGGGCAGCCAGTGGGCTGCTTAGGATTGCCCCTTCCCCTGCTGTCCCAACCCTCCGGTGGGAGGTGTTGTAACACAATAAAAGCTGTGGCCAAATTTAAGCCAAAAGAGCCGTAGTCATGTCTTTCTTCCACCAACACTGGCCTCCTGCCTGCCAATAGAAACGATGGATCCTGACCTATCACTGCAAATCAAAATACCTAGTTAGATAAATGGTTTGTCTCAGAAATGCAGGACCACAGTGAACAGGTGAACAGATTCTACTTTTTTGAAATAAGTACAAGGTCCTCTGTCTGTACTAAGGAAAGAGGTACATGCAGGTAAAGCATTTCACATTTTTAAAGTCATTTTTGAGTGATGATACTGTGGGACATGAGAGGGAAGTCAAATGCAATTTCTGGAAAAGGGAGCTCAGCAACATCCTCAAGAACTCCTTTGGTGCTTGATCACTTTAATTCCACTTTGGTAGCTGAAACATGGAAACAAGCAGCACTAGACTCTGACACCTAAGCTCTTCCAAGGTACTGTGGTCTATAAATAGCTGAAATGCTTTTCTCATGACTTTTTAATGTTATAGCCAGAGGAGGATCTTAATTTATTTTAAAAAAAATAAGTGGGGAAAGACTGAATTCTGTAGCTCAGGAATATTGTTGCACAATAAAGGTCAGAAAGTAACAAGGTAGAATTTTAGATTTTGCTTTAATATTAAATATTGTGTAGTTTTTGCTATGCTGAGATGCAAAGATTAATAACCAAGAAATCTCCTCCTTATACTCCTGGAAGTGTTAAGAACAAACATGAGCTTTCTAAATATACATACCATGGTTACTAATAGTTGTTGCTCTTTTACTAGCAGTTAACATAAAATGTAATAATACAAAAATGTGAAGTTCTAAATTATATCTTGAACACTGAAATGTACTCATACATCCAGGCTTCTGAGAGACTGTTTTAATACTAAGCCATATTTCCTAAAAGATAAGCTAGCTGAGATATTTAATGGGCCATTGAGCGGCCTTCCACCACAAAGCATGTAAAATAGGTATTCTAGATGAATGCATTTTTTAGGCTTATGTCCTGTGGAGATAGAATTAAACAAATTGGGCATATGTATGTCCACATCAATACTCAAATATGCTTTCAGTCCAGAAGATATCTTGATGAAGCTTTGACATAAAGTCTAATTTATGCAGAAATTATTTCATGGGAATGTTTTGTTTGAATAACTGGTGGGGGCACTCTTCATAAGTGCTTTCCACCCCTTTTTGATGGAGGAAAAATTTCACAGACAGGATATTGGTACCCATGTCCTCCATCATATGAAGACTATTGAAGGCCTAAAGTATATCAGGGCTGGGGTAAATGGATGCTTTGGAGCATGGCCTTTATGTCATTGAACCCTACTGAAGTCCCTGTCCTCCCCAGGTTCCATCACCACATTTCCAGGAGTTTCCCAACTGATATCTAATAACCCTACTTCTGCCAGTGGTCGGGGGAGGGGGAGCTGGCAATTCTACTGACCAGGCACGGGTTTTGGATGAAAGAGGAAATGCCATTTTAGTTAATCAAGCTTAAGCATTCATGACAACTATAATATTACACTCTAGGTATATCTACTGAGAATTTTATGTATTTTTCTGTATATACTGACCTAGATATCAACCTTGAACTTGACTTCTTGTTTTCTCATTTTAAGAAACCAAAGATATTTACATGTAAGTACAAACAGTAAGTTGACATTTTTTGTTATTATGTGCATGGTAGAGTTTCTCAGCAATCCCATTATGTTTCTTGTATATGTTTTCTATAGCCTGTGGCTAAAGAAACATAAATGAGGACAACAACAGGAACTGTAGGCCTCATTTACATATCACTGGGGAGCAGTGCTGGTTTGCATTGTGTTACAGGTCATTTGTACCATGGACCTCATTAGAACCAGGCAAAGATCAATTACGTTACTTTTGTTGAAACATCTAGTGGCTCTTAAGAATAAACAGCAAATAGCAATATTTACAGACATTGCACAGTCTAATATCATATGGTCAGAACTCCAAGCAACTGTACTTTCCATTGCTTTTAGATTTTTTCAAATTAGGATTGCTGATATATTAAAAAGCCCCCAAGACTTATCTAAAGGGGCCATTGCCACTGTGGGGGAGGAATGCCAACAGGGACCTGGCTGGTGGGAGAAGACCCTCAGCCCCGGCATTCTCTGGGCAGTGAGTGCATTGACATGGTGACTGGGGAGGGGGGCATGGCCAAGCCAGGCATCTGTTAAAAAGGTGGCCTGACATTGCTCGGCCTCTTTTTCCCCTCAGGGCACCTGAAGACGCAAAACCCACCCTCCTTGTTTATGAATTGTTGGACTGTTTGTTAGATTGGGTTGGGTTGTTTTATTGTTTAATTGTCACAGCTGGCAGAAATAGAGCATGGGAAGGATCAATTTGGGGGCAGCCAAGCTTGCATGCCCCCTTTGGGGGGCCCCCTTTGGGGGGCCCCCTTAAGGGGATGTGTGGATGCAGAGCCTGATTGTAGACAAGCATTTCTAGGCAGCAGGAGAACCCAACGGAAGCTGATGCCCAGAGGGGTCACTCCATGTTGCCTCCCCCCATTTCAGCCTGCTGTTATGTCCAGGATTTTGGGCTGGATAGCCAATGCAACTAATTGATGGGCAGGCTCCTGTGGGCTGCGTTTTGGTCAGCTGACCACAAGAGGGCAAGATCCTCTTCCCATGCTTGCCACGCTCAATGT
The DNA here is from genome assembly GCF_049243985.1 of Paroedura picta. Classification (NCBI taxonomy): domain Eukaryota; kingdom Metazoa; phylum Chordata; class Lepidosauria; order Squamata; family Gekkonidae; genus Paroedura; species Paroedura picta. Next base: position 40,932,930 of record NC_135374.1, on the reverse strand, counting down.
TGAATAAAGGCTGTGGCCAAATATTTTATGCCAAATTATGGTTGTCAGTGTACTCATTAGGCAGTCAATAATCCCCTGCAAGGCAATTCATTTCAAAGAGTTTCCATGCCATTATTCAAAATAAAATTCTAGTTTAGTATTTATGTCTCAGTGTCTCCACATTCAGTGTCATGGCTACCATCTGCAGAAGAATTCAGGGGTAGAAATGCATGGACCAGTGCAGCTCCTTCAGGATTCCTCTTTCATCTTTTAAACTTCAAATTCAGATAATTTTGTCATGCTAGTGTCACTTTTTTATTTTATAATATCTACTTTTAATAATCTGATTTATTACATTTTAAAAATTAAGTTTCAATAACTGTGGGTCATTTCACTCTTCCATTTAAATCCCTCTCACTTCCAAGCATGAGAAAGCAAATCACCCCAGTAGAATGGCTGCCAGCTGTTTAAACCCAACAGCTTGGCAGGTTCACCCTTCAGTTCTTAGGTTTAAATGGCTGCCAGCCATTTAGCCCGCCTATTTCACTCTTCCACTTCCAAGCAGAAGAGGTGAAACAAGCCAGTGGAATGGCTGTGAGCCCAACATATGATGGCAGCCCCCATCCTAGCTATGAGGATGAAATGGCTATAAACCATTTAACTTCCCAGGTGATCTCCCCCCTCCTTCCTTTTTCTGGCCAGCTGGTTCAGGGAAATTCTGGCTTGATTTTGTTTTCAGTTCAGGATTTGGTTTGAGGCCACCCCACCCAAAACCATAATTGCTAAATTCATGCATATCCCTATTAAAAAGTGGCTGGGAGGAGCTGTATCTCTTCAGAATGTTTACAATGCTTCCATGCATCAGTGTTTTCTATTTTAAAAACCTCATGAGCTATTTTTGTATGCCAATATTTCATGTTAATGGGGGTAAGGAAAAAACAAAACAAAAACACCCAAAAGTATATTTATGAGTGGTTTTCTGTTCCAGGTGCTTTTTATTAGCACAAATGCCTGCTCTTGTATATCTTCTGATATGTGTTTCTATGAATGGATGGATGGTGGAATAGTCCATCATTATTACCTTACAACGACTGTTCCCCCTCCACTGAGATTATAGGTAAGTACGTAACAGGATTCTACTAATGCAGAGGCTACAGGAGCATAATTTGTATTTCTGGCTTAAAATATGAAATAAGTGACTGAAGACAGTGGAATTACAGGCATCAGGGAGAGAATTGTTAGCAAGTTCTGAAGAGAAAAGAGCACTTCTGTTCCATTTAATATAGGAGCTCTTCATGTGATTGTTCTTACCATTTGCAATTTGAATATATTATGTATTCATTCACAAAACAATAACTATCTATGTGAGATGGTTTCTAAAAGAGATAATGCAATCCTGAAAGATGATGCTGAATTAAAGTATCTTGCTGTAAGAATATTTTGAAACTAAATGCAGCAACACATTAAATTATATTTAACTACTACAAAAACAATGAGCCTTAAATATGTCAGATGGTCATACATTTTAAATATTTTCCACTAACTTTTCATATACACTTGAACATGAAGATAAAAATTTATGAATATAAAAATAAAGCAAGGAGTGTTTGTATTTTGAATATTCACATTTTTGCCTGTCTTTGAAAGGGATTGTATATTTTAATAGGCAATTGCTGCAAAAGAAAAGGATTATCTACATAGTTTCAACTCTATCCCTATGCATTCAGAGTGGCTAGCAATGCCCATATGAATATTACCAGATCAAATAAGATGTGGCTAATACAGTATTCTCCAACACAGTGTCCATGAGCACCCTGACACCTACAGATGTATTTCTCATTGTCCAGGAAGTTCTTTCCCAAAGTATCCCAAATCAATGAGACAACCCATCCTGGCTCTCCTTCACTTCATTAGAGTACAAGAGATATTATATTTCTGTCTTTTTCTGCCATGCCAGCCACACATGCCAACTACTTTGTAGTTTGCTACATACTTCCTCCATGATAACCATTTTGTGGCAGTGTCCACTACTTGTCCTCAACATTCCAATATCAAGACAAAAAGGTTGGGGATCCTTAGGCTAAGGTGTCACAGGAAGAAATCTGTAGCAATAGATCATTGCCTGTAACTTGACAGGGATATCTTAACTGATAGAGCCTCTTGTGGCGCAGAGTGGTAAGGCAGCAGACATGCAGTCTGAAGCTCTGCCCATGAGGCTAGGAGTTCAATCCCAGCAGCTGGCTCAAGGTTGACTCAGCCTTCCATCCTTCCGAGGTCGGTAAAATGAGTACCCAGCTTGCTGGGGGGTAAACGGTAACGACTGGGGAAGGCACTGGCAAACCACCCCGTATTGAGTCTGCCATGAAAACGCTAAAGGGCGTCACCCCAAGGGTCAAACATGACTCGGTGCTTGCACAGGCGATACCTTTAGCTTTATCTTAAGTGAAAGCTATCGTCACTGAGTTTATGTCATTAGAAGGGGAGAGGGGAAACCTTGTATGAGGGAAATGAAACCAATGTAAATGTTAGGCCCTGAACATGTGCTGCAACATGCTGAAGAATCAAAACAAAATGTTTAATTAAACAATCTAAAAAATATAATAACTGTACACATTGCTGTCATTAAAGAACTTCTGATCACAGTGGAGGACATTCATGCTTTTTCCTAGGACATATGCTCAATTTATGCAGAGTGCTGGTCAGGCCAGGTGATATCTCTATTTTCTTAACTGAGCTTAAAGTTTAGCCCAACCGTCTTCAGTAATCAAGATGACTGCATTGCAGAAGTCTGTTGATAATGTGTGGCAAAGAATCACCTGTGCTGCCGGTTGACCTGGTGGAGTGTAGGCTGGAGGTGGACACGACCACTCTCTGTCCTGTGCAGGGTGTGTGCTGTGCTTATGCAGCATACACAGTGTAAAGAGGCAGGCAGGACCTGCGATACCTATAAAGGCACCAAGCACGTGTGTCCCAGCCTCTTTGCCTGGCACATCGTGGACCAGCTTCCCTCCCTCCTACCCTATGTGATATGTAAACAGCCTCCAAGCTGTGTCAGTGGTGGATGTTTCATCACAGCTTCAGGAGATCAGACTCCCTGGGGTTCAGGGCCTTCATATGAGGTGGCTTGTAAATGAGCGCAGCTTACTTGGCTGGGGGCCAGGGGCTCCTTGCCAGGTGATCTGAGGGGCAGCCAAAGCAGGTGGGCACCTGGTGGCTCACTCCACATAGGTTGTCTCCTGTAGGGCGGACTTCAGTAGGCAAGGAGATCTGCTCTCCCGGCTGGGAATGGTGCGGATCTCCAGGGCACCTCTGGAAGCTACAGGTTTTGGTGCAATCTGCTGACTGCTAGGTCAGGCTCCCTCTCCCATGCTGTGCCAACCAATCCCATGGGGAGGTAATAAAGCTGTGGCCATGTTTATACCCAATAACTGTGTGTTGCATCTTATTCCAGCCCAAAATGCCTTCCTACAAGTCTATGGTGTGCAAACTGTCCTACCAACCTCCTGGTTTTGAAAAATTCCTGATTGACACCAGAACAACCCAGATTTCTGTATAACACCATATGAAAGCCACTGGCCTACATGAGTTATGAGTGACAAAACAATAACATCAATAGCAAAACTACAGGAGAGGTAGGCAAATAAGGGGCAACCTTATTTTTTAATCACCAAGGCTACAGGAACTAATTTATTCTCTTGCCTCATTAAGGAATTACAAAAAGTAATGTTTCAATTATATCAGCTTCCATCATGAAAGCCTATATGATACTTCATTTAATAGTACAGCTCGGAGGAAAGGAGATACTCAATGTCTTCCTTAAAAATAGGGCTTTGGGGCCCTGTTTTATATTAAATTTGCTACATTTCGATATGAGCCCCATGAGAAAAGAGAAAGAGAAAGAGAGAGAGAATATCATTAGCACATCAGTTCCCAGGCTCATTTTATTGAATCCATGTAGAGTGACTAACTATAGTGTTCAGGAGAGAGGTGACTGAGCTATAGCTTAAACCTTCACACTATAGCATTGAGATGATTTAAAGTGCAGTTTTTCAATCCTGACACTTAATCCATGAGTGTAAATTACTCCAGGGACCAATCAGTGCTCCTTTATTTAGTACAGAAACGATGATGCTGGATTGCTTGCATCCTACAAGCTACTGCATATTGCCCCTTCTCAAACCGTATATCACACAGGAAATATTGAAAGTGAACAAAGAAAATGAGCTTGACAATTTAGCAATTTAAGAAGAAATGTAAACCTATGTAAAATGGAAGTTGATCATTTACTCGGGATATATAACAAATGTAGCATATGCCAAAATATACTAAAATGTGTAAATGAAAGGATTATATACTTCTCAGTATGTATTTTATTAATCAGTGGACTTCTGCTGATTTCAATGGAACTTGCACATGTGAGAACATAAGAAAAGCTCTGCTAGATCAGTCTACTGGTTTCTCTAGCGTAGCGATCCCCAACCTGTGGGCAGCAGACCACATGTGGTCCTTCAACTCATTGGAGGTGGGCCCCGAAGGACGCCTTCTCTCCCCCCCTCAGCCCTTTACTTCATCCACCCCGGCCCTTTACAACACACTTCGGGTGTCATTGTCTCCCATCACTCCCAGATGGGACTATCTCGTTGCAGAGAAACAAGCTCAGGGTTCCCATTGATTTGTCATTGTCATGAGTTAAAATTTCCATGAAAATAAAATGTTCCTTATGTTCATTGTTGTGGCGTGTCTGTATCTTATTTTGAAGGGATGTTTAAACATTACCATAGTGATCAGAGAGCGTTAGGACAGTGGTTAAGAGTAGAGGAGTAAACTACCCCCCCACCGGGCCTCAGTAAAAGGCGTTGAGTGGTCCCCGGTGATAAAAAGGTTGGGGACTACTGTGCACTGTTCAGTTTTACACAGCAGCCAGCTACTTGCCTTCTAGGGCCAAGAAAATGGCCCAGAGGCCAGCAATTTTGCCAGAACTGGGTTTGCCAAAGCTAGGTTTGCCAGACCTGGGTTTCAGAGGTTTACTGCCACTGAATATGGAGGCATCTTTTACTTACTGTGGTTAGAAGCCACTGATGGACCTATCCTTTACAAACCCTTTTAAAGCTATCCAAACTTGTGATAATCACAAACTCTATTGGCACCAATTTTCACAATTTAACCAAGCATTGAGTAAAGAGGCATTTCTTTTTGTATGTCTTGGTCTATATAAATTCAGTCAGTATTGTGTGTAAAAATGGGTTCTTTTTGGTGCTTTTAAGTCTCATTGTGCATGTGTGTGTGTGTGAGAAAGAGAGAGAGGAGAGAGAGAGAATTGTATGCAATATTTCTACACAATAAATTAATTAGCATTGTTGTTGTTAGCCACTGAGCCAGTTAGGAGGCGGGAGGTGAGAAAGAACCACTCCAATTCTGTGATTTCTTACAGTTTCTTAAACTTATGATGTAATTTTCTCTGTATTTTGTACAATGTACACTGCTTGATGTTGGTTGCCTTTTGTCTTCATACTCAAATGACAAAGGACAAGTACTGCATCTTTAGTAAAAGTTCAATCATATATTCAGCAGGTAGGGCCAGTCAGGTCTCCTTGTTGGATAGTGCCCTTGGATAGTGAGGTTTGAGGACAGACAAGGGCTGGAGACAAGGAAGTAGAACTGGAGGCTAAGAGCTGAGCTGTCACCATTCCTGCAGTGTGAGAGGGTCTCCTGGGGGCTATAGGCCCTGGTCTTCACATTCCTAGGATAAAATATTTGTGACTATTCCAGGGGTTGGTGGTGAGGCCTACTCATGCAGACTCAGGCAGATGCCTCAGCCAAGTTAGGCAGACTGGACTCCCCAGGCTTCTCTGAGGCCGCTGAGTCTCAGTCACTGAGCTCGTTAAACAGGGTCATGAAAGGTTCTAATAGTAGAAGCTGAGGGCTACAAGTGGCATGCATGCTTTCATATCTGTACACCGCCCGTGGCGCCACGGGCGCCACGGACTAAATAAAGCGGTAAGGCCTTGGGAGGCGGGATGTGTCCGTGATGAGGAAGGGTGCCGATTGACCCCTTCCTCTGGACAGACTATTGGAGGGACCAATCGGCAGGCGCGAAGCGCCTGCCGATTGGTCCCTCCAATTCCCCGCCGGAGCAACTGCGAGCCGCGCGCAGCGTGGCTCGCAGTTGCTCCTTTGCCCGCAGCCTGACACGTCGGGAGGCGCAAAGCGCCTCCCGACGTGTCAGGCCGCCGGCAAGGCAGTCCCTGAAAGGCCGAGAGTCCCCAAAAGTAAAAGGCCGAGAGGCGACCGTCGCGCGGCTGGCGGGGGCTCCCTGCCCCCAGGCCTGGCGCCCCGACAGCCAACGGAGCCCAAAGGCCGAGAGGTCACCGTCGCGCGCCTGGTGGAGCCTCCCTGCCCGCCCGCCTGCCTGCCGCACCAAGAGCCAAAGGAGCGCAATGAAAACAAGCCACAAGGCCGAGAGGCGACCATTGCGCACCTGCCGGAGCCTCCCTGCCCGCCCGCCCGCCCGCCACGCCCAGAGCCAAGGGAGCGACGAGACAAAGAGCCCAAAGGCCGAGACGTTACAGTCGCGCGCCTGCCGGAGCCTCCCTGCCCGCCAGCCCGCCTGCCGCGCCGACAGCCAAAGTAGCGAGGTTAAAAAAAGCCCAAAGGCCGAGAGCCAACTGTTGCAAGCCTGCCGGAGGCTGCCTGTCCGCCCGCCTGCCGCGCCGACAGCCAAGGGACCCAACATGCAAGGAAAACGACCGTTGCGCAGCTGGAGGGGGCTCCCTACCCGCCGGCCTGGCGCGCAGGGACGCGCTTCGCTGGCCTCTGCCGCTGCCGAGACCCGCCATGCTGGATGCGGCGCCGATGAAATGGCTGGCCCCACCGGAAGCCCGCATGGCCGCCGCCTCTACTGGCCGACCTCGGCTTCTGCCTACCTCAGGACCACGCCCGCGCCGTAAAGGGACGGGACTGTCGCGAACCCGGTGAGTGCGCCTGGGGTTCTGTCTCACCTTTCCACGGAGGAGCCCGGGGTCGGATTTGGGGCCAGGCTCTGGGAGAGGGGATGGGTGGGTGGTTCGGAGCGTCTTCCTTACCCTTCCCCCTTCTCCCCTTTCAAAGCCCATTTTTATAAATGGGCTTTGAAACTAGTACTGGATAAAAAAATACATGTCTTCTACTGGTAGTGTATGTTGTCTGTTTAATGGTCCAGAGTTTTAGTGTAGGAGACATTTATGCAAAACGTCCAAAGGAATTAATGAGAAGGAAAAGCAGCAGACACTCCTGTGTGGCAAGGAAACAGCTCAAAGTCCCAGAGAAAGAAAAGCAGAGTTGGAAGCCTCTGATCCAGTGGTAGGGATTAGATTGCACTATTTTGTCTGGCAGAAGTGTAATAGAGAAGCCCATGCAAAAAAAATGAAGAAAATAATAAAATCCAAAATTAAAGATGAGTCCAGGGCAGAGTCTGCACTTACTTTTTTTATTCCATTGTCAATCCTGTTGAATTCAGATCGCTTTGAACTCGGGTCTTCCTCTTCCCCCCCTCCCCATTGAAACAGGAAAGTCTTCTGCACGTGGTTAGGGAGGCTCAGAAGAGGGAAGGGGGAGACAAATGGAGACTCTTTCTCTGTTTTCTTGAAGGGGGGAGAGGATCCAAGAAGTCAGAGGAGGGAGGAAAAAATATTTTCTTTTCTTGAGGGGGGGAGGGACGAAGAAGGCACACAAAAAAATCCAAGGCTGACAGAAGTTGAGAGAAATTAGGGGCTTCTCCTTTGAGGCAGGCTTGTCACATGACCACCTGTAGCCAATCACGGGTCCTCTACCACGGAGGAGAGCCCAGATTCAAAACAATGTGATTTTCTGAATATATTCAGGATTAGCACAAGTCTGAGATATCCCACAATAAAGGTAGGGTCACTCCGGATCAATCCTTCTTGCTGCAGAAGGAAAATTTAAATTGCCCCAAATCCAAACGGAAATCGCATTCTGTGTAGAGGGCATGGACTGAATCGATCTGGGGTTGGAATAAAAGCTCCGTGCAGTTTACACCCTGGTTGAAAATCTGTGGGTTTCCTGGCTTTGCAGAATAGTAACAAGAGATTATTGCATTCTAGCAAACTGTAGGCCTTATCCAGGACTGCAGCAGTTTGGGAGGAGACATTGAGGCAAAGTCAGTAACAGCAATAAAACCCACCTGGTTCCTTTGTCCTAATTTGTACTCAGAAAGATTTGTCCTTTGTGATGAAATTACACTGATGGATCTAAACAGATGTCTCATTTTTCAGACCCCCATGGCAAAGGATAAGCATGCAGATATCCCATCAGTGAATAGTCTGCCCAAGTTTTGGCCACACTTTAGCAGAGCCTGAAGCATCTTGATCTCACTTTCACCAAGCATAGTGTTGCTAGCATAGTGTTGTTAGCTTCTTAAATGGCTGCCAAAGTGAATTCAGCCGAGATGGAGTCAGAGCAGATGGCATACATTTGGGAAAACATCATTTGGTAATGTAAGGGTGATGAAGGGAGGTTTGCTCACCTCCCTTGGTGGGTGGGGTGAAAAAAACCACCTAGCTGGAAATCCTGGGTTAATCTGTTTATGGCAAGTAGATTGTTGGTTTTGATGGTCTGTTGTTGTTTTGTCATGTTGTAGGCTGTATTGAGTTCACATTTAGTGGGAAAGAGCATGATAAAAGTGTCCAAAGAAGTAATAATTATCAGCTAGAACTGGAAACCCAAATGTGAGGGCTATGTCTGACTACTGAAATCAGTGGGTTAAAACTAGAATAACTGCATAACACTATGTATTTATTGAATTTCTATACTGCCCTCCCATAAGTCTCAGGGAAGTTTACATAAAACGTCATGAATATACATCGAAATCTAGCGACAGTAACAAAATTGAACATAATGAATCATAACAAAATACTATAATAGATTCACAGTGTAATAACTCTCAATTTTTAACATGAACCCATTGGAGGTCAGCATGGCTCAGATCATGGAGGGGGGTGTTTGGGGGACCAACAGATGTTGTTAAGTCGGTCAGCTTCAACCAAATGCCTTTTACATGCCCTTGGGAATTTTGGTAGTTCAGAAAGGATCCTGATCTCTTTGGGGAGCTGTCACCATTCCTGCAGTGTGGGGGCCAGTATCAAGAAGGCTCTGGCCATGGTTGTGGTTTAGCATGCTTCTTTGGGGCCAGGGATCACCAGCCAGTTGGAGATGGCAGAGCATAGTGCTGTTTTGGTGTGTGTGTGGGGGGGGGGGGTATAGGCAGTGAGACAGTCTCTCAGGTATACTGGGCCCATACTGTACATAATGTGGCAAACAGCAGATGTACAAGTGATGGTATCAGCTAAGGATGGGAAAATGGAAGAAAACAGAGCAGCAACTGAACAGGTAAGAACCATTCAGGCACAGGCAACCAGTTTCTGAAAAGTTTGGCTGTGATTATTGTAATTTGTAAGCAAACTGTGAGTTGACAAGAGCTATGAAGCCATTCAACTTCCTTTGATCACCAGGAACATTTATGTCTTTCTCCAGTATGTTTCCCTTCCATGTCATCAGCTGAATACTTCAGAGTAAAAAACAGCAGCTCAGAAAATCACCTACACATCCTAAAATCTATAGAGAGCTTAGGAAATGAAGAAGGAGCCACAATTTTAATTCCAAGGAGAATAGATAAGAGTTGGGGTCATGAGATGTAATTCCTTCAAATCTGAAATAGTTCTCCCCTCACATATGAAAAAAGTTTCCAGCTTTTTAAGGTGAAGTTATTCCTTCTGTAGTCAAAATCATCTAATCCAATGAATACTGATGCATGGCAAAGTATAAAGTTCAGTACATTCAAATGTAAATTAAAGAGAAGAATGGAGAAACTGTGAATAGGATTATTGTATAGAGCCACTTCCTTGAGGTTTTACTGAAGCCTACAGACAATCACACTTCATACAGCAATAAAACAAGCTACAGTCGGGAGCCATGTCGTTCCACTAACATTGTTCAAGGTCTATTGTGCTTGTACTAAAGCTTTGTGTAGAAAGGAGTGAGAAGTGGGCTACCATTTCTTCCCAGCCAGCCCCCCTCCCCTATAGAAATAACTCCTTCTGAATGCTTTAGCTGGAAATCAGTACTTGTGTTAATATTGAGGCTGACTTTAGAAAAACAGATAAGAAGGCTATAAAAATAGCACAACATAATATCAAATTTTTACTTTCATTTTTCAATTATTAAATATTTGTCTAGAAACATACTCCTTGTGTTAGATCAGCTAATCTAGCAGTACATCAAACCCCAATATGCTTTCGTTTGTTGCTGTTGTGAAATGTATCCCTGCACCATCTCTCTTATGATCCATAGGCTGGCAGAACAGTGTCTGATGGGAGAATCTGTGTCTATTAAGTCTAGAGATTTTTTTTTTGCCTACAAAACCATACATTTATTTTTTATAATTAACTTTCTTATATATATAGTAGGAATAAAGCCCATTGTAGTGAAAATACATCGGGCGCTAGCAGGGGGTGCGGGGGTGCGGGCAGGGCTCTCTGGAAGCGGCCCTGTACCCTGCGGGTGCGGTGCCCCCCCGAGTGGGTAGGAACGAAGAGGGGTGGCAGATGTGCTGCATCAGCAGCGGCGCGCAGTATGGCAGGGGTCCCGATGGCAGAGCGAGGAAGAGGCGAGGGCAGCGCGAGGCAGGGGAGCTTACATGTGAGAGCAGCCATTTTGGAGGATGGGCGGCATCCTTGTCGTGGCAGCAGGCAGCAGGAGGACGTGAGAAGGGAGGTCGTGGGCTCCTGGCACAGCTCGGTTTTAATTGGAAATGTTTTCCATTTCCATATATATACAATTTTCATAAAGATAGAAATTAGACAGTATAAATTGTTAATATAAAGAACAGTAAAATATAATCTTCATTTGTTACACTTAAACCCCCTTCATTAAGTGTCTCCTTTTAGTTAAGCTTTGAGTTTGGGCTGGGAGGCACTGCGAAGATATACTTAGTAATACAGATTCAGCTTACATAGGAAATCTAAGACCCCACATTAACTACACATTGGTATGAACTTTTGCCCAGAACTAATAAGCTTTTTCACATTTCTACCACATTTAGAAAAAGAAGCCTACTTTATCACCACATTTCCAACATTTGTTAACATAGTTTTTAGCAATTTTAGCAGTCACTTTTGGAGTCACATACCACCTATAAAACATTTTATACTTGACACAGTCTAAGAGCCTTCCTGACAGATATTCAACACCATATTTTCAGGTTTGAATTAAATGCTTAACATTGAACATTTCTTGTAGACCAGTATGAACTTTGGCCCTATAACAATACCCTAATAAAGAAGAAAGAAAGGGGAAAAAACCCCACTTTATCATGACATTTCCAGCACTTACAATTATATTGCCTTGAAAGTGTACAGAAGAAGAATAAAGAAAAGATTTCAAACATTGCTTTTCCTTTCCCTTCCCCAGTCTTCTTAAGGGGGTCTCATATCGAGGCTTGCTGCATCTTGTTGTTCCCGTAGACTTATATTCTGTCCAGTTAGACTTTGGTGTAGAAAGTGCAGTTGTACTCTTTTCTGCAGAATATTCACCGATGAATCTTGAGGCAGTTGCACCTCCTGGACTCCGATATCAGTACAATATTTTTCCTGAGAAGCTCCTTTAAATCGATTACTTTCAAAACAGATCCATGTATCTTTTGGTTGATACTTGTGTACTGTTGCTTTGAAATGGCTATATGCCTTTTAAAGAAGGGTGTCCTTATCTGGGCTGCAAAGCTCCGACATCCCCTTTTCCATCTCCTAAATTTCAGATTTCTCTTCTGCTGATGATTTCCCACCTTGTTTAGTGCTATCATCAACCACTGTTATTGATCCATCATTCCTGTTAGAAACATCTTCCTTGCCATCTTGGACCCCCTTGAAAATATTCTTAAGCAAACCTTCTGTAAACGCTTTCAAATCTTGGGTTTGTTTCTCTATTAGATGGGCCATTCTTTTTAACATAGACATGTTTTAGGCTTATAAATCAGCAACCAATCTCAGACAATTTTGCAAATAGCCAGTAGAGGTCCTATACAGTCCTAGGTAAAAGCGAAAGTCTGTTTAGTCCTCTGAGTTCAGTGTAAAATGAAAAAACAAAAAAAGAAACAACAAGTCTAGAGATATTGACTTAGAGATATTGAAGAGAGCCAGTTTGGTGTAGTGGTTAGGAGTGCGGACTTCTAATCTGGCATGCCGGGTTCGATTCTGCGCTCCCCCACATGCAACCAGCTGGGTGACCTTGGGCTCGCCACGGCGCTGATAAAACTGTTCTGACCGGGCAGTGATATCAGGGCTCTCTCAGCCTCACCCATCCCACAGGGTGTCTGTTGTGGGGAGAGGAATGGGAAGGCGACTGTAAGCCGCTTTGAGCCTCCTTCGGGTAGGGAAAAGCGGCATATAAGAACCAACTCTTCTTCTTCTTCTTCTTCTAGGTTCTGCTCATTGGTCATGAACTAGGTACAGATTTTTTTTAATCTGTCAAACAGTTTGGCTATTCATGAGCAGCCCACTTTTGTGGGCTACTTTCTGTGTAATCAATGCACCTGGCAGCACTCCATCTAATAGACCAATGTGAATCATGGTTCCTTCCACAAGCAGATTTGTCATCATTGTGGACATTTCTGCATAGGTTATTTGCCTCAGATTTGATGCTGCTGGGAAGTGTTATAACTATCAGATTTAACACCCCCTCAGAATTCAACTTCTCATTTTTTTTTAAGTCTTTAGCATGTTTTGTTATGGAGATATAAGGAGAAATGTTAGAGACTAGGTTTGTAAAATGAAGGCTGAGAATTCAGATAATCTGATACAGAGATTGTTATAACACTATATTAATATAATGATATTCTAATAATTCTATTAATTTTTTTGAAACAATCTTTAAAAGTCATGGTGTGCAGAGGATGAGGAATGGTCACTGGTGAGGGAATGGGGCAGGGAAACTGTAGGGAAACCTGACGTTTTGAAGCCACTTTGCTCCAGTTGTAAACTGATAGCTGAAGCAGCAGTGGGGAAACTACACATACTTGTCCCCACATGAAAATGCCGGCAGCTAATTGACTCCCCCCAGTCTTTTTAAAACAATAATTTATTTATAAATAGAATGTATTTTAAATGATACCCATTAGTGTTAATTTAAGTAAATATTATCTACACTGAATCATGCATAAATGTTTTTTTGCAAGATATTATTTCCAGTTGCAAGGAAGAGTGGATTCAGTTTACTATGATGATGTAAAACTGGCAACATAGCAGGAAAAAAAAATGAAACTCTACATTAGATAAGAGCCCAAGCCTGGCACGTGAATGATCATGGCTGTCATCATGGCAGTCAACATGCTCATGGCTCCCCAGATTAAGTGCAGAACATAGGCATGCGATGTTGACCTACACAAATGTAACATAATATCTCAACCAAGGCCAACAGAATGGTGTTGTGCAGCAGGGTAACATTAAAATTAATATAGACAAGATCTTCCCTTTGAAATCTATGTTTTGAATGCTCTGTTAATTTTGATATCAAGTAATTCAGTTAACATTAAGCCATGATTTTGCTCATGTGAAAGTACTGCTACTTCTTGCTATAGCAAGCTAAGCAGTGGCAGGGGACAGGGATTCTTTGAATAAAGGAAACTATATGGCATGTTTCTGTGACTCCAAGATGGCATCTAGGCTAACAGATAGACAGAGTGCATCTTCAGATGCCAACTGTCTTTAATGACATGATAACTTTGCAGGCTACCTGTTTCAAGAGAAGTTTCAGGCAATTCTCTGAGTGGTGAGATGATGCTCCTAACGTAACCCCACCCCCCAACTCCTGCTACTTACCAGCTGGGGGTTGGCAGAAGAACTCTTTTATTTTACTTTTCAACAGTTGCTAGGAGTTGCCAAGCATTCCAGATTGGCTTTACTTTTTTGAGTCTCCCACTAAACCTTATGCCTTGCAGAAGGACTGGGGCATTGCTCCCGCTTCCCCCCAAATATCTCTTCCATCCTTATCACTGCTAACAACCTCCCATGGGTGTTTTTTTTTTTAAGGCTGGAATTGTGTTACAGCACAATGTCAGTATAATGAAATCCCCCCAGTCCCCTTCCCTGGGAGGGAAATGTGAAGCCAGTATAGAAAGTAGAAAGAAGGCACACTGTACAGGTGATCCCTCACACCATGTGCCTCCTCTGCCAGTGGACATGGGCAAGCCCTCCTGCTTGCTGACCTAAGGTTGCACAGGGCACCTTTGTTCACCATCCCAAAGCTGTGCAGCCTCGGGGTGGCAAACAAAGGCATGCTGTACAGGTAAGCCACAGTATCACATGCCTCCTCAGGCTGAGCTCCACTCTCCATAATTTTGGGGTTTTTTTTGCCTGGAGGGCACCAGCAGAATTGGGCTTGGGGTAACAATTTCGTTATACTGGAATTGTGTTATCGCACGATTTCAGCCTTAAAAAAAAAAGAATAATTTCAGCCTTGGAAGGTGGTAAAGGGGTGTGTGCGCTCAAATACAACAAAGTGCTGCTGGAAGATGATTGGTAGTTTTCACCATGTGACAATGAGTTATGCATAAAACAATCAGTGGGAAGTTCTGACTTCCTGTCTCTCAACTCTCTTGTGTATATACAACTCCTGTGGGCAAACGGGGGAGAGCGGGGCAAGGGCTTCAAGTGCATAGTGGGAAGAATGGCGGCCCAAAAACCAGGACACAGCATGGCATATAGTCCTCCATGCAATAGACATCTTTGTTTTTCAGCTTCTTCTGGATACTTTCATCCATTTTATAGCTCATTTGTTTTTTGGGCAGTATACAAAAAGATGCAGGGAGTTTCTAAGTTCTAGCCATTTAATTAGCATGATTTCTGCCTGCACTTCAGGGTTTTGTTTGTTTTAAGGGAGGAAGGATGGAGGCATACATTCTCCATGCTGGCCTGATTTAATCCCCTCCTCTGGCTTTGAAGCAGAAAAGAACTCAGGATTTCTGTGTTCAAATTAACTTTCCTGAGCTGAATTTGTCTACTCCTAGCTGGTTTTCTGCTCTGGTCTCTCAAGCTGTGGAGTCCTCAGCCTTCATTATAGCATCTAGGTCAGGGAGAGGCCCAGTCTTTTTGAGTGGGGAAGTAAGGGATTGATGTGCCAGCAAAATTCTCTTTCTTGTCAGCTAGAACAGTGGGAAGCATTTTTGGCCAGCTGAATTCCGTGCCTTACTAACTGGATTATCTTATCTGTGAACATATGGCATGTTTCTGATTCCTTACTCAGTGTGGCATCATCACTTGAACTCTGATTCCGTGATGTCAAAGTCATGATTTTGTTGCACCAAAGGTTAATGCTGGTATCACTTTGAAATTAGCGACTTGCAAACTTTCATTCCCCCCCCCCAATGGACGTGAACACTAGCATTAATGTATCTGAGCATTTCTCATGCATTTTAGAAAAATACACAGAGCACAGCAATAGTAAAACATTAACATTTCCATCATTCTGCTTGGAATACTTTGTTTAGAGATGCAACTGCAATATTAACAAAGGCTGCTAGATTGTCAGAGTGGAGGTGCCTAAGGTCACAGAAGAAGATGGGGGCCATAGGGAGGAGGTGCACAGGGTGTGCTGTAGCTGCCCAGGGGTACTGGGCACCTGTCATAACACTGTGACCTTTTAAGGTGAGGGGCCAGGGAAGCCATGGCCTGTGCACCCTTATAGGGTCTGTGCACGTGTCACCTGGCCTCTTTCCCCACCAGATGCGGCTCCCCAAGCTTACAATTCACCCTCCCTTTATTTAGGCCGTTAGCATTTAGCTAGGTTTTTATGTATTTAGTATGAGGGATTGTTATTGTAGTTGTTACATGCACAGTTTTTGCTGTTTTAACTTGTCACAGCTGGCTGTTTGAACACGGGGCAGATCCTTTTGGAGCCAGTCCGTGTCTGCTCACTGCACTCACCATCATAGGGGCTTTCATAAGAGGCTGTGTATAAATGGTGCTGGGGAGGCCAAGCCCAATCCAGTTCTGGGAAGCAAGGGGAACTGAACAAGGGGCTTGTGTCTGTAGGGTTCCCCCTGTTGAATGCCACCCTTCCCCGGGGGATTCCAGTTGGTTAGGGGAGCCATGCTCCATGGGAGACTGTGTTCTCAGCAGCTATGAGTCATCACTGGAATCCTGGTTTGCTTACAGTTCACTGACTGTAAGAGGGCAAATCCTTATCCAAAAGTTCCTTGGTGTGAGTGTCCTCTTTGTAAACCTCTATATCTGCCCTCCTGCAATGCAAGTTGAGTTGTTTGATAAAAGCCAATGTGGAGAATTTAAAATAAGCGCTTCAAACTCATAGAAGTTAATATGCATGGGATGTACCAGTCCATGTACAGTGATACAAATAGAACAAAATGAATTCTGTTGGAGAGCTTCATGCTTTCCTCTGGGTTCTATTTCTATGTAGACAATTTCCCAGATGTAGATATCAGTGATGAGACTTAGTGAGAAGAAACCTTTTATCATTCCCCATTCCCCGAACACATGTATAAAATTAGCCTACATTTCAAGAATTGATGAGTGATTATTTTTGAATACCCAGTGAAATCCTTCAAAAGATCATGATATTTAAGAGCATACACTCAGCATTTTTCTTGTGCAGACCTCTCATTCGTTCTTTTTAACATTAAGATAATTTAGCATATGCTGTAAGCAAACTGTGTGTTCGCTTATCTCAAGTGAGTTCTGATTGATAATATTGTGTAGAACTACTTTTGTTTCCCCTTTTATTATTTTTTTAATGCAACCTGATGCAGATTTTATCAGAGAAAACCCCCACTGTATTCAGAGAGACTTACTTTGAGCAAGTGTATGTAGGAGTGTATTATAAGTGTGTCAGGGCAATTATTCATATTAAACCAATGAGAGAAAATACATGGACTACCTGAACGAGTGTATATCACCTGTCCATTACATGTCACAATATTCTCAGGAAGGATGGTTAACAATGCCAATTCTTCTACAGTGGGACTCACTGATGCAAGAACTTTTATATACAAAACAGGACATGTCTGATAACCTGTATAGACAAAAAAGAAAAATGGAGGGAAAATACTTGTCAATGTCAGAGTTATGGATATATATTTCACTTCTGAAATTCACATTTGGAAACATTCAAGAGATCCATTAGCTAAGCATAGATTATGCATGCATTGTCATCACCCTATGGATTATTATCTTTAAATATTTTACAAATGAAGATGTATGGACACTTCGTGCCTAAATACCTGGATGGAGCCAGGTTATAGATATGGAATTTGCACCAGTGTGTTGTTGACTTCTCACCAACATTTGTTAGAAGCCTACTCATTAGTGATACTTACTTTGAGGCTCACTCCCCAAAGGCACAAGGAATACTTGAGCAGAAACAAATATTTCTCAAATAAATGCAATTAACTTGAGAATTAACAGCATCAGGCTGAGAAAAGCTTCTCTAATACCCTCTCTGCACTGGCAGCACCATTCTGGGCAGTTGCCGGTTCTTTGTAATGAGGCAGTTTGCCCTGCCGCTTTCTGTGTCTTCATGGGGGACTGCTTTTTGGTGGTGCATCCCATTCACTCTGGATTTCTGCCTCCACACAAAGCAGCCAGGATGGAAAGGTTCTGCCATGATGAGGGGTGGAAGGACAATTTTCTTTCTTGTTTAGGACCATGGTAGCAATACCACATTCCTAAATAAATAAAAGGCCCCAGGTAGCTAAGCAGTACTGTACAATTCTACAGAGCTAACTAGGATATTTTGTGTCCCTGGAAGGCCCAGATTTTCCCTGCCACATGGGCCTGGCCCAGCACAGGCCTCATTGGCATCCAGGGCAGAAAAGGGAACATGAAAATGCCCTCATTCCCTTGCCATGGGGACAACAAATTGGGACCGGCCCAAGCCAGCATCAATATCATGTGGGTGGATTAGTCCCACAACCAGATGAGCGCTGGTCCTGGCCTAATTCCCCATGCAGAAAAGATCTAAGAAAGTATAGGTTTTAAGATTTAAGTTAAATTCAAGTTTCATTTACCACCAATTTATAACTTAATTTTAAAAATATTTTAAATACCCTCAAATAATAAAATTAATCCACTGAGCTCTCCGTTAGGAAACAGCGCTGTATTTTTTTCTGTGGAAAAGTTCATTGTGATCTTGCTTGTAAAGAGGAGAAATTAATGACAAGAACAATTTGCACATTACAAAAATCCATGTGGCAGATACATGGGATCAGAATGTTATACATACATTGAGCTCAGCTCATCTACACATCCTACTCCAGGGTTGGCCAAACTGTGGCTTTCCATATGTCAATGGACTACAATTCCCATGCAGGTAGGGGCTCATGGGAATTGTAGTCCATGGACATCTGGAGAGCCATGATTTGGGCACCTCTGCCCTATTCTCTGTTGGCTGCTGGCAGTTACACAGAATGGCAAGGAATTTGTTAAAAACAGACTAGCAGAGCACATTCATTCATTCCCTCCTGATTGTGAATGCCTTTCCATTTCTGGGGTATGCAGGTATTAGGTGGATCAGGAATCTGAGACACCATATCATGCCAAAGCAGTGGGGCTTAACTACTGGGTGCCTCAATTGAGGACCTAACAGTTTGGTTGTGACCTCCTCTCCCCTGCTGGAGTCTGAATGTGAGGTGGATTCAGGGCTCTGAGCCATCCAGTCTCACTTTGCAAGCTGAGCTATAGTGGTCTGGCAGGATGGGTTTGGTGCCTGGGGACTGGGGACTGTAGCATGCAGGGGGTGAAGGACTATTTCCCCCCATGACAAGCACCCACTTTCATTGTCATGCTACAAATAAGTGTATACACACAGAGTTTCTTGGGGTGGCAGGAGTGTTGGTGGGGACTGGCTCACCCTCTCCCCCACACAGTACCACCAAGGCCTGATGAGGCCATGGCCAGGGATGCTAGGGGCAGGAGCGAGTGCTGGCAGGGGCGAGTCCCCCCCCCCTCCACCAGACCTATAGTCCCAGTCCTTCTGCCCTCCCTCCCAGTTACTGCTTGCCAGGCTGACACTTCTTCTATATGGAAGAGGTTGGAGGGGGATGTGGCCAGGGGCAGGACATCCTTCATTATTGGTCATTTGGGATGGGACAGCTGGGACAGCCTACATGATTGGTGGTTAGGCAATGAGTCCCAACTCCTCCCAGCACCCTCTTACCATTTTATTTATATATTCAGATATGAACATATGTCAACACATCAATCCAAGAAACTGCAAACAGTCTCTTTATTATACAAGACAGTTTGCTTCACTGATTACTTAAATGGAAAATGTTACATATTAACATATTATTATATTATGTCCAAACAAACAGATGCAACTTTTAAAAACCTCCAACTGATTCATTTATATTATTCAACAACTGACAAGGGCATAAAAGTTACATTGTGAACATCAGAGGAGAAATGCACTGTTCGTTTAATTAAGATATTGTGTCTCCAAAGAGCAAGATTGATAGGTAGTCATGTTGGTCAGTAGAAAGTTTCAAAAGCAACAGAGCAAGCTTCTAAATTCCCATGAGATCTTTATCAGTCTGGATGCTATAGCAAGGAAGGAGTGTTTCAGGGTATGATGAAGAAGCCTTCCTAATATGGAATGCAGTATGCGTTAGAGCCTTAACTGAATTACCCGGCAGTGAATGTAAAGTAGGTTTCAAGATACTCTAAAGGATGATATGGAATTATCTTGACATGAACGTATGTTAAGGAGAGACTTGCCAATGTTATCTACATAAAGTATGTTTTTGCCAGCATGTACAGTAGAGACCAGGAACTGCATATACCTTTGCATATAGTTTTGATACTGGGGAAAGCTGGCACAGACCTGAGGTGTTTGATGCTACTTAGTGAAGCTCCAAAATTTGTATCCCCAAAAAAGGCTGGCATTTTCTGACACATTATACTGCTTGGGATTAATAGGCCTGAGATCACATTTTGAGGTCATTTTTTAAAATTGCAGGTCTGCATCCTGACAAAAATTAAAATCCAAAAGCTAGCTGGGACTTTGTTAGTTCAAGGAAATTTGACCTTTTTCTATTGCGTCTTTTTCTAATGAACAAACATGATTTATGAGATCTAATTTTTCCATTGTAAGTGTAAATCCAAACAGCATCCAATCCCATTATTCTCCATGTCATAACAAAATACTATCCATCCAGTAATTGTCAGCCTTTGCACAGGTTTATCTTCAGCATGTGCTACATGGAGATAGGAGTGTGATCAGTGAAGAAGCACTCAGTGATGATAGTGCTTGCGAGAGTTCTGGACATGCTTCCCTTGTTTGTCTGGTGGAGCTGGGGTAAACACCAAGCTGTCATGGGATTAATTTGGAAATTTTGTCACGTCTGCCTTTCTGTTGTTCTGCTTCCAAGCAGTAGGGACCGGAAGGTTTAAATAGCCAACAGCCATTTACATCCTTGCTTTCTTATTTGTGCTGCTTTGTTGGGAGCAGAAAGCAGTAGTTTAAACTTCTCATGACTCATATACCTATACAAACTGGATTGCTTTGTGAACTGGCATATTGCTTTGTGTAGGTTTGTGGTTCAGTTTGTGGTTCAGCCATGAACTGAACTTCAAAAATGCAGTTCATGCCCATCCCTGTTACTGTGGCACATGTAGTTCACAGATACAGAAAATGTTTAGTGTAAAGAGGTGGTATAGAGAAAAACAGAGTATGTACTATAAGAACAGACAGCCAAAAGAGGAATTAACAATTATTAAGCTAAATAAAGAATCTGATTTTTTTTCAAAGAGTTTTACTTCTACGTATATGTTTAATGTCTTAGATTTCCTCTTAGCCTTTTCCCATAATTTTGCACTCCATTACTATAATTACACTGTAATTATGTCACCCAATCATAGCAAGACTATAGACCATAATTCCATTTTTCTGGAACAGAAATGTGTGTTCCTGTTTTCTATGAATTATCTTGGAGCAGTTGGTTACTAGTTAATTATGAACCTAAAGGCTGGACTTTGACATTTTTCATGTAATGTGAAAATTTAAAATGGTTTATAAACTACCAGATTGTTTATTTAATCATATTAACATATAGTTACTGTTTAAACTGCATGCTGGCAATAACTGTACCTAAGGCATTTACTTGCAATACTATGGGCTTGTGTCCATATTCAAAAGTGGAGACAGTATAAGCTGTGAAGTCTGATAGGTTTTTAGCATGTTGTTATAAAAATATACCCCAAGATAGATGGCTTTGGGTCAAATCCAATTTACCATGTCAAATTTCAGTTTACCAGAGTAGCAACTCTGAAGATAACTGGAGTATAAAGGTAGGTTCATATGAGACAAGGCTGAAGTGATGTTTCCTACAGTCCTTTCCTGTCAACACTCTGGCCACAGCTTTCTGTAACAAACGTGTCTTCAAGACAGTCTTCAAGGGCAGATCCTCAAGAACTCATTACAGTAATTTAATCTAGATGTTCATAGACTGCACCATAGTTAACAACATCTTTTTTGTCTGGGAAGGGCTACATTTGATTTACCAGCTGAATTTCGTGAAAGGAAACAGTGGCAATGGCTAACACCTGTTTATTTTAAAAGGCTTGGTTTCAGGAACACCCTCAAATTATGAACCTGCTCCTTTAAGGGAAATGCAACTCCATCCAGAATAGAAAATAGCCCATTTCCTGGGTCAGACCTTCCCACCTGTGTTTCAGTTTGTTAGCCCTCATCTGTTCCAAAATTGCCTCCAGGCATTGGTTCACACTTTCCACAGCATCCTTGCAATCTGCCAATACCATGAGATAGAACTGAGCATTATTCACACATTGGTGGCAGCTCAACAAATATCTTTGGATGACATCTCCCAGTAGTTTTACTTAGAAGTTGAAAACCATTGGGGACAAGATGAAACCTTTAGGAACCTTATAGGCCAAAGGCCAAGAACCAGAGCAGCAGTCCTCTGGTACCACACTCTGAAACCTACTCTTAAGGTATGACCAGAATGACTGCAGAACAGTGTTTCCCAGTCCCAATCTAGAAAAGTGATCCAAAAGGATACTATAAACCATGATATCAAAAGCCACCAAGTGGACGAGGAGAATTAATAGGGTCACACTTTACCTGACCATTTCCCAGTGACATCTATCCACCAGGCAATGTATCAACAGGGGCATCACATCAAAATCACAAGATGTCATAGTCCCATTGTATACGGCACTGGTCAAACCACACATGGAGTACTGTGCGCAGTTCTGGATGCCTCACTTCAAGAAGGACGTATATAAAATTGAAAGGGTACAGAGGAGAGCAACGAGGATGATCTGGGGCCAAGGGACCAAGCCCTATGAAGATAGATTGAGGGACTTGGGAATGTTCAGCCTGGAGAAAAGGAGGTTGAGAGGGGACATGATAGCCCTCTTTAAGTATTTGAAAGGTTGTCATTTGGAGGAGGGCAGGTTGCTGTTCCCGTTGGCTGCAGAGGAAAGGACACACAGTAATGGGTTTAAACTTCAAGTACAATGATAGAGGCTAGATATCAGGAAAAAAAACTTTCACAGTCAGAGTAGTTCAGCAGTGGAATAGGCTGCCTAAGGTGAGCTCCCCCTCACTGGCATTCGTCAAGCAAAGATTGGATACACACTTTTCTCGGATACTTTAGGATGCTTTGGGCTGATCCTGCATTGAGCAGGGGGTTGGACTAGATCGCCTGCATGGCCCCTTCCAACTCTATGATTCTATGATTCTAAATGGTTTAAAAATTATATTGAAGCCCCACCCCAAATCTGAAGTAGCTAACAACATAGTTTAAAAAGTTAGCATCACAATATTCTTTACACTGGATCTCTCCTATTTTCGTGTCAGTGTGATATTTTAGTTTTAAATGCTTTCAGTCTGGTCTTCAGAAATGTAGACTATAAATGTTTGGAATAGATTATCATCCCTAATCCCCTCACCACTATATTGGAGAAGCTGATGGATGGAATGGTAGATGGAGATAGAAAGTAGGGAGAATTTGAGATGGAGTTAGGGGATGGGAGAACAGGGTCACAGATACACATAACTGGGGAAGTAGGAAGATATGGCAGTAGAGAAGGTTGGACAAGAGAAAGCATAGGAGATATGGATATGCTTGCACCCTTTCTGATTGTCAACCCATCTCCAAATACGCAGGGACGGATGTTAAGGCTCTCATTCTTATTCCGACACTGAAGTTGGACAGCACTCATATATGCCCTGTTTTCAGACAGCTGCTTGGCTCTCAGTTGAGTACTGGGTTAGGTTCAAGGTGTTGGTTTTGATTTTTAAGGCCATTCATGGTCTGGGCTAAGTGTACCCAAGGGACTGCCTTTCTGAACATGCCTCCTGAAGAATGTTACACCCTGCCAGCTGTAACAGGCTGGTGGTCACTGACCCAAGAGAGATTTTCCTGGCATCAACCTGGGCCAGGGCCCCACCTGGTGGAATGAACTCCCAGAAGAGACTTGGGCCCTGACAGAGTTTGTTGAATTCCACAGGGCATGTAAGATACAGCTCTTTCACTGAACATTTGGTAGAGGTCTGGGCACAAGGAACATCTAAGAGCCTCCCCCCGCCCCAAATACTCTAGATGCGATGAGTATTTCTGATAAGGCTTGGAAATAAATGCATGTTGGCTATTATTCTTTGATGGATTTTAAGTAATTTATTTATTGTTCTTATTGTATTATTGGTTTTAAATAGTTGTACAGCACCCTGAGACAGCTGTGCCAAGAGGGGCAGTTCTATAAATCAAATTAACCCCAACCTCTAAGGTGCATCCCCAAATAAAAGAAGACTAACAAAAGAGGCTTACATAATACCATCAGAGGAATAGTGATAAGATCAGTGAAGCAAGGTCAAATCTGTACAGCAGAGGGAAGAATGAAAAAATAGGATTATTTTAAAAAGCGCTTACCTGGTGTTTGAATCAAAATTTGGAGTCAGGTAAAGATTCAAGAAAAGGACATTCCACAACGGGGGACATAACTGACAAACTCCAGCTCCTAATAGCCTCAACCACATGGAAACAGAGACCCAAATGATGATCTCAGATTAAGGGCAAACATATTGAAGAGATAGCAGTCTTCTCAGTATGGTCTCAGGTTGGCCCTTTGAATTAAATTTGCAAACATATATGAGGGGAGTGGATTTGTTCTAATGCTGGCAAGAAGGGATTTTTGTAGCTAGAACCCTCTCTCACTCTGGTATCTTACAGTTTCCAAACTATCTTCCAAGCCAGCCTCATGAATTAATGTAGCCAGGGGATGAGTTCATGGAAAATCATGGCTAAGTCACACCTGGAAAGTCTCACTTGTTACCTATGAAGGTGTTCATGCTGGTTGAAAGTGCTATGCAAACAAGAGGAGAGCTGAACCTCTATTTGAATATCTAGACCTAGCAGCATGCCTGAGTGGAAAACCTTTTTCTCTGTAAGAAAGGCAAGTCCATCCAGCTTGAGAATAGCTTCGTCAGCCTGGATTGGTTCACACTTACAAATTGCCAAATTGCTCAGAGTCCCATGAGATTTCAGGCTTATCCATACCCCCTTTGATGTTTTGCCCCTGTACTGGCCAATTGTGAGTTGGGAGGTGTTGGTGGGTAGCTTCCCCTGCAATGGTGATGTCAAGCTCTTTTATCACCACAAGGAAGTTTCTGGGATTTCTTGATGGCCCCAGAAAAGTTTGCTTTCCAATTTGTTAAACATGTATGGGGTGATACGACCTTATACAGTCATGATGACCTGCCCCCCCCTCTGAAAATGGTCAGTGATGGACCTTATACGGTCATGATGACAAAGTTCACACAGACCATACCACTTTGAACTTTGTAGAAGAAAGCAGGATAAAAATGTGACAAACCTTCAAGGTACTTAATTTTAAGGCTAGCACATACTTAATTCTCTTCTGATGCTAACAATGGAACTTCTATATTGTGTAGCTCTGGCTGGGCTGTGTCCAATACTCTTTGATTTACTTTCTCTGTTCTCTGAATGAATGGTGTTTTCGAAGTATACTTTCATCTATCATTGCCTTCTCTTGGGTTGCCTGTAGCATTTTTGCACTGAAAGGATTGCTCAGCAGGTTGCCTGATTTATCCACATACCAGTAAAGCTGGAAGACTTAGATTTCTTTACTCAGAAGTAAATTCCACTGAAATCAATGGGCCTGTCTTCCAAGTTAATGTGCATAGTGTTGTTTTTCACTGATACATTGAAACAAAGGTGAATATTTAATACTGTTTGCATTTTGCATGTTATGCTTGAATAGAATTTTAGGTACAGATAGAAGGAAGGGGAAGATGCATTGTATCACCACATCTGCAGATTTTCTCTCCTTCATTTCATATGGTATATTATAAACAGAGTCATAATTATTATTTTTATGAAAAGTTTCTATGTAGAGTAGGCATTCCTTAAATCATTATATAAATCTCAGTGGGGAGAAATCCTTAAATATTTGCTATCTTTGAAGTGTGTTTGCTATCAGTATTTTATGAACATAAATGAAATGTTTCAAATACCGAATACCATCAATATATAGTTTTTTCTTAGCAAAAAGATGGGGTTACTTTTCTAGTGCTGTCAAAATAGCTAAAAGGCTACTTACTGATGCATCTTGTGTTGTGCCCACAGTTTTGTGTAGCATAAAGTTGGGTTTCGCTCTTGGTTTCTTTTGCGTACTTGTGAGTTCCTTAGAATCCAGAGACAAAACTGATTTTTTCCCCTTCAGCTGCCAAGTGTTTTTATGCCAACAAATAGAATTAATGGTTCTCAAGGATTTATGGGCAATAGCCAAATGCTCTCTTCCATTAAGTGAGGACCTTCCTCCAATGCAGGAGTCTTCCTGCAATAAAGAAAGACATCAGGTTACAGTTTTGGAGCACAATATTTATATCCATAAATTCTAAATTATCCACCAATCTCAACATGATTTCCTTATATCTTCAAGTAAGAATTAAAGTAGTGTTAGAAAACATACAATATGTTGCGCACCATATGTTTCTTTACAGTCTTCCAGAGACTGTGGCTGCATGGCAGTTGCTTGGTATGTACACAATAAAAACATAACACCTGGACACAAAATCTATTTATTCCCTGCTGCTCTCTGGGGAATGATATACTGAATGAAGAAAAATAACGCAGCAGAAGCTTCAATGTGTTTAAGCCTCTGGCTGACAAAAAGTAATATAGGAACGAAGGCTGGGTAGGGGACACTTCATTGATCAAGGAGCAACACGCACAGCACACTCTTGGTACTCACCCAGAGTAAATTCCTAAAACACAATCAAGAATGATGAAAGAATCAACAGCTTTTGCTTGTTAAAATTCAAAAATAACTGAGCCGCAGAGCTGGCAAAGGCAATCAGAAAAGAGAGGCCATTTAAAGAGGGTGGAAGGACATGCAAGTGTGCTAATTAACTAAACTGTCATCAGTAATGTATTGAAAGTAAAATACTAATCCTTATACCAGAACTAAGCACATGAAATTGGCAGTAAGTATCATACTGGAATGAATGAGAGGTATTTTGAAGGAAATATGTGAGGAGTAGGTTATTCAAAAGGGAAAATCTTCCTGGGCAAAATGTTCGAACTGAAAAATGGGGGCGGGGGGGGGGGCAAGGCTTTTGAGCAGTTTCCAATAAGAAGTTCTTTCATATTTTCTTGTTGAGGTTTTTTTTATTGTTTTGTCTCTGGAGGTTTGTGTAACTTGACTCTTTTAAGCAAAGCATGACTGTTTCTATTCTGAATAACACAGGCAGTAGACTCAGCTCAGTTAACATCAGTCTGAATATTCTGTTTTTAGTAATCTAAACTGGGGGGAAAAACGTTGTAGACATGTATGCAACAAAAGCATCAACAAAACTTTACTTCTGGCATTTGAAATGCTTAATCACTCCAATTAATGGTTTTCCCCTCTTTTGTTTTGTGTTTCTCACCCTACCTCGCTTTGTGTATGGGGCATAGTTGCTCAGCAGTCAGAGCATTGGTGGCTCAAAGCCTTATTTCCATACGTGATATCACTTCATAACACTGGTAATGTTCAGATGAAGTGACTGTAAGTTCCATAGAAGTTCTTTTCCAGCTCAGAATGTAAAATGATTCCACACACACAAGGTCAGTGTTCATGCTGATCAAGATGCTTTCTGAGCAAAAGAACATGAGTACTTTAATGTTGGATCATTACTCTCCATGAAACTCTCATTGAAATTCTTCATTGAACTCTCTGAAACTACATGTGCTTTGCCGGGGTTATGCACAGATGTTTTTAATGTTTTCCCTTTAGTCTTGATGAGCAGCTCATGGAAGACTTGTTGATTTATGTGAAATTATGTAACTAGGGTACCAACTAAACAGCATTAGTTGTTAAGTATCATTTCTTTTGTGTCAGTTTTATTGAATGTTACTTGCTCTCCCCACCCCTCTAATTCTCTTGCTCCTTGAGGTGTTGTTGTTTGAGGCCACAGTCCTGAATGCTAAAGTTCCTGGCTGCTGCTGTGTATAATGGGTCAGGAAGGTCCATCTTGAGTTTGATGCCTCTAGCTTGCAGATGTCCCATTCTATAAACTCCTGAAGCCATACCTGGCATCTGTCATGCCTGCACCTGCTGATGAGCTGCCAGGGGGTGCTCTGGAGACCACTACAGACTCAGATACTGAGCCCAGGCTGAGGTCACCACTTTCCAGGTTGGTGGAGTCTGGTCCTGAGGAATTGGCTGAGGATTGGGAATGGCCATACCCACTGAACAAGGAGCAACTGGTTCCCAGCCAGGAGCCAACTAAGCTCTTCATTCCTGCACCACTGGGACTGTGACATCAGGTCCCATCTAACTCTGAAGAGTCACCAGAAAACCAGAGATGGGGAAGGCAAACCAATCTGACTGCTGTCAGAAGATCAGCCCAGCTATCAGTGTGGTGTCAAACAAGATGGCATACAGGTGATAGCCCTTCCACAGATGAGGACTAGGCCCATCTGTCAGTGGTTGGATTCCTTGCCTCCAGCTCTGATCCCGATGTACTTAAGGAGAGGCTTGGGGCAAGCTTTTCCATGGCTTTAACCCATGTGTTCCCTGCCCATCTGTCTAAATGTCCAGTGTTCCTGGTCACTGCGGCAAAGCCCTGCCCGTTTGATCCTGGTTTCTGAGTTCAGCTTGGTTCTTGATTTTGATCCAGGTTCCTGACTTTGGCTTGTCTCTTGAATTTGTTCCTGGTTCCTGATTTCAGTTTGGCTCTTGACTCTGTTCCTCATTCCTGACTCAGGCCTGGTTCTTTATTTGGAACTCCCTTCAGTGTTGCAGCCCTGTACATCTCCATTGAGGGACTGACTCCCTCACATTTTGAACCTTTGGACTCGACTTTGGACTCTGAACTTGCTTAACCATTTGATTCTGGCTTCCCAGCCAAGGATGTGATTAATTGGTACCTGGTGTGCAGCCCGACAAGGCAGCACAGCCTCACCCCAAAAAGAATTTTCCACGGGGCACTTGGTTTGGGTGTCAGTAACTTGGATCCCCCAAGTCCAGTTCTCATGTAACTTGTAGGGATGTAGGGAGGCATTCTGGGAAGAGCTGCCATGAATTTTGTGCCTCTAGCTCACAAAGAGTCTGTTCTTCAGAACCTGACATCTCCCTGAAAAGCCCTTTCCTGGGGCACCTTGCTTGGGTTTTTGGAACCCCAACCTCCCCAGTGCAATTTTAACTAAATATGGTGGATGGGTAATAACCTGGAGATGCCCTGTGATACGGGAGTCTCTGGGATACTAGGGAGCTGCCCCTACCTCCCATATGTTCTGAACTGGTTCAGTTTAGCAAAGAGACTATTTTGGGGTTCAGGTTCAGGAAACATTCAGGACCCGAACCAAGATTTCCTAGTTTGTTTCCATCACTGTTCATAATATTTTGACATGAGAGTAGAGGTTTTTAATCAATATATGCTAATGAAACACAATTACTAAAATACACAAAAACAACAGTATACAACTCTCCAAAATGCAGAACATTTTAAATACTTTATAAACCCACTTAATCTTAATGGCAGAGAAAATTTGTATTTTTTGTTTAGAATCTTAACATATCATTATCATATAAGAAATGTAACAATGGGAATGGGAAGCATAACTGGGGAGGTAAATATACTTAAGCATTGATTAATCACTCTTAAATCAAGTATAATGAGTGAAGGGAAAGTTAGGCTGGGATTATACTGAGTGCATCAAAAGAAGAAGAAGACTTGGTTCTTATATGCCGCTTTTCTCTACCCGAAGGAGTCTCAAAGCAACTTACAGTTGCCTTCCCTTCCCTCTCCCCACAATAGATACCCTGTGAGATGGGTGAGGCTGAGAGAGCCCTGATATTACTGCTCGGTCAAAACAGCTTTATCAGTGCTGTGGCGAACCCAAGGTCACCCAGCTGGCTGCAGTGGCTGGAGTGCAGAATCGAACCTGGCACACAAGATTAGAAATTCACATTCTTAACCATTATACCAAACTGGCTCTCATAGGTCCTCGGTGACCCATTGCCCTAAAATACTGCATCTCTCCTGGGTAAGGAGGGGGTAATAGCCACCTAGCCACTCTGACTCTCACCTTGAAACTATTTTCCCAGTCTAATGCCTGGCTGGCATCCATATTGATCCATTTTGGCCTAATTAGTGCCCTACACTTAAGGTGATATTAAATAGGGTGTTTCTGGCTCTTAAACCTATAAACTGTCCCACAGTAGGAGGAGCGGTCTGACTGCTATCAGCAGCTGGTGAGGGAAGTTTTTGCCAGCTTGCTTGAAGCAGCTCTCAGTAAACCAGCAATGACTCCCTCATTTCTCTCTGTGAGCCAGTGAGCTGCACTGAGCCAGGGGTGGGGTGGAGGCATTGTGCTGGCTTGCCTGGAGTAGAGATTTAGTTAGCTCAGTAGGCAATGCTAGGAGTGAAGGCAAGGAAGTTCTTGTGATTTTTTGAGTGTAGTCCTATGTCTTACGATTACAGTCTGTATGAAAATAAGGTTTTGATTAGAGAATATAGAAATGACCTTCTATTGCCTTCCTTAGAGCCTCCATTTTCTTTGAGAAATGAAGTAGCTGTATTTTTCTTCCTGTAAAATATTATTTCTCATTGTGGCTGATTCTACTGCCAATTGATATCTGATACTGTAATTGCACTGGCTTGTAAAATATCGAAAGTATCAAATTACATAATTTGCCAGTAGGATTGAATACAATGATAAGTGCTTTGAGGAACATTTAAGGGCACTGTTGGGAGATTTTGCAACTACTGCTGAAGCATCAAGTAATGGATATTGATCCTGATATGTTTGTTAAAGGGAAATTGATTGCTATGTTACAGACTAGTCGTATTTTAAGTGCTGCATGCAATCAATTGAATGAGAACCCTTACAAGTATTTTAATTTTAAGGGAACAAGACTATATTGCTAAATATGTTTGCAGTATATATTCATACAGAGTTTATAGTGTGTAGGCAGTCAGATAAATAGGCACATCACTCATGTGTTGTTCAATTTTACAGCCTTTCCCATGCCTGTAAAGTACTGTGGGTATCAAGTCTTCTAATCATGGACAAAATCCTCAGAGGCCAGTGTTTCCTTTTTACACTCTATTCCCTTAACTTCTTATTTGTTTTACTGTTCAACAGCCATTATGCTAGCATAACCCTACTAAGTTCAGTAGAATTAAACCAGTGTCAATGTTCTGTTGTTCTGAGCATCACTGATGGATAAGCCGGGCTACACGTCTCTCTGAGAGCAACCAATGAGAGCCGATGAAATGGGGAGAAGAGGGGACTTGAAAAAAACTAGCTGAAAAATGACCAAGAGGGTTAGCAGAAAGAGAAGCTGACAGCTTAATAGATGGAGTGAAAGGGCTCGATCTGACTGAGGGGAGCGGTATAGAAGAACTGCTTTGAACAGGCTGAAAATAGTAGATTTGTGCCTGAAAGATCCCAGTTGTAGGTATAGGACAACAGTTCAAAAGTCCAATGGAAGTGAAACGGTTCTTAGACTTTCTTCAGTTATTTGTTCTTTAAAAAAATACAAAGTTTTTTGTTTTGTTTAATCCTGTGGGCTGAATGTCTAAAGCAACGAAACACAGACACACACAATTTAATATCTTGGACCACACACACACACATCCTAGGATATGCATGAATGGTGGATACAAGGGATTGGAACAGTGTTTGAGCCCCATCCCCAAGAGCACTGTGATTATTAAAGGCAGCTATACTGTCTGTGGATGTCTAAGGTGAGGACCTGAGGTGTGAGGTGGGCATAACTCTGTAGATTTTAAAAGGGACAACAGTGGTGGTAAGTGTGATGTCATTACTTGCAGAAGAGAGGTTGTAGAAGACTTAGGCATTCTGTATGAGTGGGGAAGGGGCATCACAATAATTTTTGAGCAGAAATTTTGATTACTGAATTGCAAGAGTGATTATTCAGAGAGATGGGGATCATCTAAAATGCAGCCTGTTAATTTTCAGGATTAACCATTTGTTTATTTATTTTACATTTATATTCTTCCCTCCCCTGAGGCTCAAGGTAGTTTACATAGAACTAACAAAGACTAGCTAAATAAGAGCAGGCAGAAATAAAGTAAAGATGTTATGTCATTTGTACTGAAGAAAACAAGGCACTGATGTTATAATGCAAGCAATGTATATTTTATTTTGGCAACAATCCTTCACACAGTTACATACACATTACAACAGCTTTCTGGATTGCAGCCTTGTTAAATTCGGGATATTTGATTTGTTTATATTTTACTGATATGAAATTATAAGCATATTTTATGTTTTGTCTATCCTAGTGATCATTTTAATGTTGAAATATAAAAAGGTGGCAGCATAATTCCAACAAGTTGCTGCACTGGTGAAAGCACTAGAAAGCATCAGTAGCTGAACCAACCATGATTATGCTTTTTGTTCCCTACATTGGGTCTACAGACAAACAAATAAAATGGGGAGTTATACTAAACAGCTTTATTCAGAAGCCAGACCCATTTAATTTAATTTATTTACTTATTCCAAAGAAGTATTGTTTAATAGGCAGTCTCAATTCTGGTTCAAATCTCTAGCCCCTGCTGGAACACCTTGCCAGGGTTAGGTGGTAGTCCTGAAACTTCAGGTCACAATTTATTGCATTCTCATGATTAGGACTGGCCACAAACTGGCTCATGAATGAATTTTGTCTGGTTTGTGGTTCATGAAGTGGGATTTGTGACCAAGTCCAGCAGCACAAATTTTCCATGAACTTTCCAGCTTGTGTTGGTTTGTGAAATTGATATATCTCCAGACAGACCATCTCTGCTCCATCTAAACAATAGGGGAGCAGAACTTGGAGGACATGCAGAGGAGCATCTACCTCTAGCTTACACATGATCTATTCTAATACATTCCTGAACCTGGACCTGTCAAAATGAATGCCTGGTTCAGGAGTGTATAGAACAGGTTCTGTGCAAGCTAGAGACACCAAACCCCTCCAAAGAAGATGCCCTCAGAAAAGTGCTTTCTAGACTATCAGGGCATGTGTGTTCTACTGTGTCACATATTTTATGTGTCACACACATAATTAATTTGTTTGGCCCCTAAAAGTTTATGGTGGTTTGTGAACCAGGCACACCAAGAACTGAACCAAGCTGCATTGGTTTTTATACCTCTCATTTCACTACCCACAGGAGTCTTAAAAGGGCTTTCAATTGTCTTCTGTGGGACTTCGATTTCAAAATAAGTAAACAAAGTAGATTAATTTATTTCTATATTTATAGTCTACCTTTCTTGTTGAGACTCATTTAGAAAAAGAAGAGTTGGTTTTTATATCTCTCATTTCACTACCCACAGGAGTCTTAAAAGGGCTTTCAATTGTCTTCTGTGGGACTTCGATTTCTAAATAAGTAAACTCATGAAAATAGTTTATTTTCTTTAAGAAAATGCAAGTATCTACATTAAGATCTTAATCAGGATTGAGGTACAAAGCATAGGTCAAACAATATAGGGGTTCACCTCCACTCCCTTGGGAACTCAAACAGGGTCAGTTCAAAGAAGTCAAAACATAGATATAACCATTTGGCCCTCCAGGACAGGAAGGTGTGAGAAACTACAGGACATTAAAACTAGGAATGGGAAGGAATGTGAAAGGAGGGTGAGAAGGCACAAAATATAGTAGCAGGAAATTGATCTTGCGGTGTCAAACCAAAGCATCTATATTACTTCATGGCAAATGAACAGCACCCTAACAAGTATCAGAATAAACAGAATAAAATCATGGCAGAAATACCTAGGGATTCTTGCACCTTCCCTCCTCGCCCCACAACAGATACCCTGAGAGGTGGGTGGGGCTGAGAGAGCTCTGACAGAACTTCCCTGTGAGAACTGCTTTAATAGGACTGTGACTAGCCCAAGGTCATCCAGTTGGCTTCATGGGCGAGTGGGGAATCAAACCTGGCTCTCCAGATTAGAGGCCGCCACTCTAAACCACTACAGCAAGCTGGCTACAGTTTGTATCCATCCCTACTCATGATTTTAACAGGAGTATGACTGAACTTTTCCCCCTCTAGTTCTTCTCACATCTGGAAATGACAGATAACCCCAGAATCCCCTTTGATGCTGGGTCATTGGGAGCCAGCTCCAGTTTCTGCTGGGCAATGCAAGACAACAGTTCTCTTGTACTCTGCTCCTCTCCTGCTAGGCACTTTGCCCTCTGAGATATGGGATATTTATCTGTCTTTAGCTCATGGGCCTCATGAGGTACTTGATCATTTCAGCATCCTTGCATTTGTTATAACTACTCTCCAACTTTGCAGTGGCATTTTCTGGATTCTCTGTGGTTGTTTTTTTGTGAGAAAAAGAGTAGGTAGGACTTGCAGGTAGGTAGGAAATAGAGTAGGTAGGACTTGCAGAAAGAAAGCCACTTATCATAGAAACCATTTTCAGCTGTAACTCCTGCTGGGCTTCTCTTCCTTTTAAGGGTTTGCATAGAAACAGAGCTGCCATGAAGTAATGCTCTAAGTTCCAGAATGCTCTAAACCCCAGCATGCATGTGCACAGTGAAAAATAAGCTAGATAATAACACCATTAACCTATTTGGTATATGTGGGCTGACAGTACCTATTTAATCCATTTTGATAATGCTATTCTTTTCTTCTCCAGTTGCAGAGAAGAGAAAGCTCCCTAAAACACCATTTACATGAGCCAGAAGATTATGGTACCATGATGGAAACATTTTTATGTGATAAAAATACACACACATCCTCTCTCTCACACACACCCATCCTTGAATTCCCTTTTCACTCAAGTAATCATGTAATTCCCTAGAAGTCTTATAATAGTTCACTAGCACTGATAGATGCTGTCAGCTTTAATTAGTTGACTTCTGAGCCTTTATCCACAGAGGTCAGTGAGAAAATTGCCACTTATTGATGTTTATGTTGGCAGCAAGACTCCTGCAGTGAAGCCTAGATTCTACAAACGGGATCTTTTCTTCTGTCTGTTGTTGGTGATCTAATACTAACACCTGTCTTTCTTTCTTTCTCTCTCTCTCTGAAAACCATCTTGAACACAAGACTCTCCTTCAGGAATAAAATTCTATTGGCAACCTGTATGGCTAATATTAATGTTTGGCAAAGTATTTTAATGCCTATATAATTCTCATCATGACAATTGTTTGTTCAGTGTTTACTTGTTAACACCATACTTTACAAACTTTAAATTACAGATATAACACACAATCATTTCCTTATCCTTAGTGTTATTACTGCATTGTTTCCTCCCCTGCTTTTAGACTGGAACAGTGTACATGTATAAAAGAAGGGTATATTTTGACCACAAATCTCAGAAATTGTAAAGTTACTCTGAAGCAATAAGGTATTCAGACATAGAGATTTGGGGGTAATTTTGTCAACCTCATTCCAGTATTTCTGTCAGAGTAGGAACAGTCCAAGAAATTGAAAATTGCTACTAACTAGAGATATTCCTAACCTTTCAAACCATTAAGAAGACATATTCCTCTTTTTTAAAAAAAAGATACCAAAAGAGGAATGACATATAAAAAAGAGGATATAATCTCTATAAAGAGGACTGTCATGACCCCACAATGCATTTCTGATGAGACATAAAAAATTACCTTAGGCAGTCTTTAATAGGAAGTCCATAAGAAAATTTATTCTAGTCTAGAGAGAGCAAGAAATGCTCACAATAGGCAATCATTATGTAAAACAGGTTACAATTCTAGAATCAGGATACATATGGGTTCTGGCCCAATCCCACCCCCTTCACTCAGGCATTTTTTATTTATGATTTTTTCAACATATAACAATGTTGCATACAAAGTAGATTAATTTATTTCTATATTTATAGTCTACCTTTCTTGTTGAGACTCAATGGCTATACCTTCATCACCAAGCCCTGTCAATCTCACCCCTGCATTTCAGTTAGTATGGTTGCAGCAACTCTCTGTAAATAGCCTTTTCTTTCAATTGCTTCTTTTCCTTAGGTTGCCAAAGCCTTCCCTGGCCACCAGTGGGGGGACGGGGAGAGTTGCCAGATCCATGCTGAAAAACTGCTAGAGATTTGTGGATGAAACCTGGGATGAAGGGAACTAATTAGGGTACAATGCCATCCGCATGGCCTGCAAAACAGAAGTCTGCGTTCCTCCTCCTGCTCCTATATTAGTTTTGGTTGGGCCAGAGGGCTTCTCTGTTATGGTTTTATTGTTGGAGTCCGATAAGTATATTGTTTGTCCGGATGGTTTTAATGGGTTTTTTAAATGGAGTTTTTAATTTTGGACGAATCTGTAACCTGCCACAAGCCAGAAATGAGAGTGGTGGGCAATAAGTCCAATAATAATAATAATAATAATAATAATAATAATAATAATAATAATAATAATACAGTCTTCCACCAAAGCATCAATATTCTCCAAGGAAACTGAAGTCTGTAGTCTGAAGAGGATCTATAATTCCAGTGGATCCCCAGGTTGCACCTAGAGGCTGGCATTCCTTTAAAATCTTTCCCCACCCAATTTGCCTTCAGAGTACAAAGCTCTATGACATCACATTCATTTCTCCCATGCCATCCTGATGGTCTGTTGCTATAGGATGTAGTGAAGGGAAATAAAAAGGATCAAAGATACAGTTTAGGGTATAAGAATAGGCCAATATCAAATTAAATCTTTCAGTTATCTATGTTATATTTGAAGTACAATATCCTTCAAGGCAACTATGAATTTAGTATTGATAAATAAAATAATCATAGCTGTAGGAAAATGCTTTTCAGTTCTGGGCCTTTCAAAGCCACTCCTAATAAATTCTGATGTTTACTTGCAAATAATGAAAATGTGGCTGCAACTAGAACATTTCTTTCAGAGATTTGTTGGTAAGTCAGTGGGAAAGAGAAAGGCAAAGTAAACAAGGAAATGTGGGGTTTGACTCTCATCAGTGGTCAAATTCTTGGGACAGTTGGAGAAATCTCAGACCTCCAGAGCGAATCTGTGTGGTGATGATGATGAAGTCATTGCTACTGGGCTCCTAAACATTAGATCCCTCTAGGTGCCCCAACAACCTCTGCCATCACAAACCATGTGTGTTGAAGAGGAGGAGCAATGGCACTTTGGATTCCAAGTTGGTGGGAGCTGGTAGTCACCTTGCAAGGGCCCTTCAAAACTGGAGTCAGGACTAATTTAAGAGTGACTCTCTCATTACCCAGTAGTTAAAATAGGGTAGTCATATAAATATGTTAATTTAAACTTAGTTAAATTTCCTTTTTGCATTTGAAGTTAGAGGGTAGAACAGCTGTTCAAAGTTTAAGTGAATAAGAGTTATTTTTCCTTAATATTCATGGGTAAGTACCTTATCTCTATAAAGGACTAGATCTGAACATTCAGTCTTAAATTAACTTTGAATATATTTTAATAAATTTACAGAATATTTATTCAGGAATATTTGTCAATAACTATTATATAAATAACCCAAGTACCCACAAGATTTCTTTCCCCTAGAATACTAAGAAGATAGGCGATTATGGAAATGTGTATAGAAGTTATATACTCAAGCTAAACTCATAACTGCATGGAACAATAATTTTCATTGACCATAAACAGGAAATGTAATTTCATAGTAGAAACTATCTTTACTAAGATAGTTATTTACATTCAAAGGACTTCAATATATGCTGATGGATTGTTTCTCGTGTAAACCTAAGCTATGTCAATTGAAAAATATCAGATAAGAACCAGTTCAGATTTAGAGCAACTTAATATCACATACTCACATGGCATTTGTTAGTATAGGAATCCAAAGTAAAAGGCAATTCATGCATGTGTGCGTGCGTACACACACATTCAACTGTGTAGCAAAACAATGATAGAGATACAATCATACATATAAGTTAAAACAGCTTTAAAGCTCAGGGGGGATGGAGAACTACGGATATTGCCTTCTGTCAGTGGCTCTTCATGCTGTTTTGAATTTTTCTGCAGGGATGGGATGAAAAGGAATGCAAGGAGACTGAAATGAGAAAGAAGGCAATAGGGAATACCACAGAGGATCCTTTGGATTCTGTTCAAGGTGTTCAACAAATCAAATTTCTGTTGGAGTTTTGTAACCAAAATCTGTATGACACCAAATCAGTTAGGATGGTAATAACTCTAATGAAGGCTGTAACTCCATATAGTAGAGCACTGGAAATATACTTAAAGGTGCAATATATAGCTTGTTGAAACTTCTACTCGAAACAGCATGGGACCAAGGGGAAAAAATGGAGGGAAGGGTTATATCTCCATTTATTGTTCTCTTCTGCCAATGGTTTATGAATTTTCTGCTCTGTTTGGCAAACCAGCAATATTATTGGGCCTTCTTTCTGTTTGTTTGTTTGTTTGTTCAGTGTCGTGTCTGTTCATATGTTATTACTAAATTGTTTTACTTATACATTATTCTGATATGTTTTAATGTTGAAATGATTTAATGTTTGATGTTTGCTGCCTGGGGAATCCTATTTGGGAAGGCTGGAAATTCTGGTAAGTTTTCCCCATTCATTGGGTAAAGAAGGTACTGTAGGAAGTGTGCATTAGAAAACCTGGGTCATTATCTGCATATCCAGTTTTCAGTACTGTTGTCTGAAAGCCTTTGGATAGAAATTAGGAGTTTTCTCCCCATGGCGCATTATGCACGGCCGCCAAAACGGCGATTTCTGGTCACATGGAAAATGCGGAGGGGGAAGACACGAAGCACACCGGTTATGCACTGGACGGAGCGCAACGGCAGCAAAACCCAGAGTAACCAATTATGTACGCAGCGATCCCAGCGCCGCTTCTGGTTGCGCCCCGGTCACCCGGAAGCTGCGCTTTTTTCTGCGTTTCGCTAACACGGCTTTTTTGGTGGCATGCATCGAAGCTGCGGCCGGTTGCAGCTGGCACCATGCGTTATCGGTGATTTTAGTCGCCGCCATTCCACCCCAAATGTGCGTTATTCCCCCTGTGCATAATGGGTCATAGTGTTACTTACAGTTAATCTGGAATTGCATTCTTGTGGATCATCCATTATTTATTTGCTAGTCATAAAGCCCATTTTGCAAGAAAATGCAATAGGCACTAGAAGACTGTTGGGTCCATTCTGCACAACTTAAATGTAGCCAAAGTATTACCTTTTGTAAATGCTATTAATTTAACGTTCTGCATGGCATCATAAACAAACCGCCAAACTCCCACCAAACTCCAGCAATAATAGTAGAAGCGGATTTCCCCTGAAAAAAACACTTCTGAGCACAAGCCGCAACACATCAGGCCGATCTTAATCCCTGGAGCACCACCTGGCAGAATAGTTCAATTTTGCAGGCCC
This sequence comes from Paroedura picta, assembly GCF_049243985.1. Lineage (NCBI taxonomy): Eukaryota > Metazoa > Chordata > Lepidosauria > Squamata > Gekkonidae > Paroedura > Paroedura picta. The sequence goes on along the minus strand of NC_135374.1, from coordinate 40,894,089 downwards.
TGCAGAACTCAGAGAGTTCCAACAGAGCCCGCATCTCTTCACATTACTTGAAACTAGGTCAACAACAAATAACAACAATATGAATAACTTCAATATGTTTTTTTTCACATTACTTTTTGAATCTGTTAATAATACTGTTCATCATGAGAAATTAAATTTCAGTTCCTACTCTGCTGTAGAAAACCACTCATTAAAATTATATTCTTGAAAAATGTACTAAAATTACTTGTTCAGCTAAAGTCATAGTAGAATAACAGCTTTAAGGCAGTTCTTTTTATCCTTCTTTCTTTCCTTATTTCCATGATCATTCATCTTTGCTTCTCCCCTCCATCCTCTGTTGGTCACATACAATCCTGTGAGGCCAAATAACAGAAGGCCACTAATCCACATTTCAACATTGGGGGCAGTACACTCCTAGATATAAAAGTACAGAGCTGGAAGCATTTTCCTGTGGTTGTCAAAAAAAGCTACAATGGTTATTTTTACAGCCTCTTTCAGGTTTTGAAACTGGTAGAAGAAAACATATCTGAGAAAGAAATTGTCTTTTTAACTGCTTTCACAGAGCCTGTTGGAATTGGGTAAGTTTCATATAAACGCAATTGGTGCTGATGTGTGTGTATAAAACTCATGCTCTGAGGCAAAAAAAAAAATCCAGCTGAAGCATAGAGGAATGCTTGAGTGACCCATATGAGTTGACACAATTGCTGAAAAGCAGTAGATCCAGTATGGTGTAATGTTCAGCTTGGGTTCAGACATGGGTTCAGATAACATCTCTGTCCCAGTTCCAGGGATGCTTTTTATGGCATGCAGAAATGTTGTTGTGTTTTCTGTGTCCTCCCCTGAGCCGTCTTACACTGATAACTGAACAGAAAGCCCATAATCTGTGAAACCCATGAGGCTCTGCCAGCAGCAGGTGTCAGTCAGGTGACATTGCTGCTGACCACAGCCTACCATGGAGCTTGTGGTACAATGGATGAAGTACCCTCCCACTTGACGAAAGCTTTCTCAAACGCATAATCATTTACTTGGGTCTACTATGGTATGCAAAAACAACCCAAAATAAAATTTAAAAAAACAAGTTTTATTTAAAAGGGGTGATTTAAAAAGGAGCAATTTAACAGCATCAGTGAAATGACTTTGGTGAAAACTGTGAGTGCATAATAGCCCCTGGTTTCATGTTTCAACTCTCTGTTGGTAGGAAGCATGGGAGGCAAACAAGCTGTCTTGGAGGCATGAAAAGTCAGTGTCCACGGAAAGAATGCTGAAGGGACCGATGGAATTCAAGGTCAGGCAGTCTGGTGGGTCAATAATTCATTTAGGCAGTGCAGGAACATCAGCAGAAGGATGTCACAGGTTAACTGCAAAGTTGTGTCTGCATCAGAAGCCTCCTAACTCCAAGTTAATATAGGGTGCTAACAGCCTCTCTATACTCATCCCATGGGCCCATTTTGCACGGCCGCCGAAACGGCGATTTCGGGTCACATGGAAAACGCGGAGGGGGAAGACACAAAACACACCGGTTATGCATGGGACAGGGCGCGATGGTGGCAAAACCCAGAGTAACTGATTATGCATGCAGCGATCCCCGCACCGCTTCTGGTTGCGCCCTGGTCACCCGGAAGCTGCGCTTTCTTCCGCGCTTCGCTAATGCGGCTTTTTCGGCGGCATGCACCAAAGCTGTGGCCGGTTGCAGCCGGCACCGTGCGTTATCGGTGATTTTAGTCATCGCCATTCCACCCCGAATGTGCATTATTCCCCCCGTGCATAATGGGTCATGATGACACACAGACTTTGGCAGTCAACAACCATCTTGTTTTTCCGGTGTGGTGCCTTTTAAACTAGAGCTCTCTTTGGGCATGTAGCCTGCATTGGATAGTCGACTCAAGTGAGCCAGCATAATGAAACAAGGATACTTTTTAAGGGAACGGAAAAATACTAAGATGAGTTTTCATAGAAAAGTATCAAAGTTCTTTATTTGCATCAAGGGGTACTTCTGGTAATTCATGAAAAGGAAAGGTGTATTGCTTAGAATGCTGGGCAACTACATTACATGGTTATATATAGGCTTCACCCCATTGGCCACTGTTGCCTTTTGAATTCCCAGCACTTACATTTCTCACAGCTGAAATACTTTTATCCTCAAAAAGCAGTTGGGATGAAACAAAAGTTAAAGATTTACATACCAGGCATCCAGAAGGTGCAAGAACATCAAAGATATTATAAGTATCCAATTTCCAGTTTTAGTATATGTGCTGCCGAAGCGAATAATAAGTATCCTGTAGACTAGCGGTCCCCAACCGGGCCGACCATTGGTACTGGGCCGTGGCTCCTCCCCCTCCTTTCGTCTCCTCGCCAGATGGCAGCAACAGGGAGCTCTGCTCTCTCTCCCTGCCCTCCCCTCCCCCATCACCTGCTATATTTAGCAACTCTTCCTCCCCCTCTCGGAGATGCCACAGCGGGCTACAAGAGCCCGGGCAATGCTGCTCATGTAAGCCTCCGCCGAGGCAACTTTTCCTCGCCTGTCCTTAGCGGCTGCCACTGGGGATGGCAATGGCGGGGAGGTCTGTGAGCCACCCCGATGATTGGAAGGGCAGCCCGGGCCCAGGTGAGTGTGCCAGCAGCGGTCCATGGGGCAGATGCAGGGGGGGGATGATGAAGCTGCCGCCACCCTGCAGACTGGCTCGGGGAGAGGTGCCCGGGTGCTGCTGCTGGGCTGCCAGTAGTTTTGCTCTGGGCTGGCCGCGGGGACTTGGCTGCGATGCTGTCGCTGCACTGGAGGTGTTTGTGTGGCTTTCTCCTGCCTGCAGGCAGCCCGCTACTTTGGGGTGAGAGCCGTAGCAGCAGCCATAGCCAGCCTGGCAGTGTCTTCTTGACCCTGGTCGCTGAGCGGCTAACGGAGGAAGCCGGGGCATTGCTGCTCGGTGCTGGCGCGGGGGGGGGTGTTGGTGTCGGGGTCTAACAGGTGGAAGGTGGCACGCTGTTGCCTCTCCATGGCACTGACAAGTTTCACGCTGGCCTTCACTGTCAGTTGCCAGGATGGGAAGGTGGTGTTGCCGTTGTCTGGGCCACGGGCTGTCCCAAGCAGCCTGTTTGGGTCTTCTGAAGAACCAAGGAAGCTATCCTGGCTGTGCTCGTCCAGAAACCGGTCCCCTTGCTCTTCCCTCCTCTCGGCCCTGCGGGTTGCCCAAGCCACATCCTTCCCTTGGCAGGAAGTGGGGTGGTGGTGGCTCAGCTCACCCACCCAATTTCCCAGCTCCTTCACCCCCATGGCTTGCCATGGCAGGAGAGTGGCAGGGACGCAGAGGCTGGTCTCCTGCCCCCCACCAGGAAGCCAGCTGAGAGTGAGCAAGACAGGGAGCAAGGCAGGTTGCCTCCTCCCCGCGCGCCCTGGGGTGCTGCCTTGGCTCACCCGCCTGTCTTCTTCCTTCCTCCCCCCCCCCCGCTTTCTCCTTTTCCTGCTGCCCACGTCTGACCAGCTCAGGGCTCCTACTGATTTGTCGTTATCGCAAGTTAAAATTTTCATGAAAATAAAATGTTCTTTCTATTCGTTTTGGTGGCGAATCGGTATCTTATTTTGAAGGGATGTTTAAACTTTACCTTAACCACCAGTCAGAGAGCGTTAGGGCAGTGGTCGAGAGGAGAGGAGTAGACTACCTCCCCTCCCATCCCTCAGTAAAATTGTCAAGCGTTGACCGGTCCCCGGTGATAAAAAGGTTGGGGACCATTGCCGTAGATTATTATTTTTTAAATATAATTTTATGTATTTCATGGAAAGGATCGGGGTGAAGGGTTTGATAAACAGTATACTGTCCTGAAAAAGGGGGAGAGGGAAATAGGTCAGTTTTCAAATACAGTCTCATCTTAACATTATCTACTAGTTGGCTAATTACAATGATCCTGTGTTTTTATGGATAATGAAGTCTCTTGATAATCCAGAAAGCATTTCCAATGGTTTTGAAATTTTTCTGGAGGTTCTTTGAGTACCATGCTAGTCAGTCTTGCCATTGATACAAAGTGTCCCATCTTGTCCAACCATTCTTCAACTTCTGGAACTGATGTTTGCTTCCACTTTGCTGCTACTAGTAACCTAGCTGCAGTGGTTGCATAGAAGAAGAACTTTTTTAGTTGCTTTGGTAAATTAGTTGGGAGGAAACACAACAACATATGTTTAGCATACATAGGAAACATACACTTCATAATTTCCTGCATGAGCCTGTGTATTTTACACCAAAACTTTTGGATCTTTTTACACGTCCACCACATATGGTAGAAGGAGCCTGTTGACTTTTTACATCTCCAACACCTGTTATCCCCATTAGATGACATCTGAACTAGAACTTTGGGGGTAACATACCACCTGAAAAACATTTTGAACCACTGTTCTCTCAAGGATTGACATTTTGTCAGTTTGATGTTTTTTCTCCAAAGTTCCTCCAATTCCTCTAACATAATTTTTTGCCCCAAATTTTGCATCCACTTAATCATGCAATGTTTTATCTGTTCTCCCTTGGTTTCTAATTTTAACAGAATTTTATAGATTTGGCTTAGCAAGTGAGGCTTATTTGTTTTTACTAGCATTTTGAATTCAGTGCAGTTATTAGGTTAGCTTCTTTATCCTCTCACTTCTGATTTAAATCTTGAGATTAGCTGTCTATGTGTGAGCCAGTCAAGTTCTTTATCCTCTAGCTGCATCTGAGAATAGACTTTTATTGACCCTTGAGGTGATAATAGGTCCAGATATCTTAATGGTCCCAGTCTCTGTTGTTTATTCTGTTCAGTATATGCCTCTACCGGTGATTTCAGAAGAGAGGTTTGAGGGCTTATTCTCTTTTTGTACCTCTTCCAAACTTTCATTAGAGCTGCTCATATAAAATGTGTTTCCTTCTTGGGTTTCAAATGTTTAGCTGGCCATAACAAATTATGCAAACCTTGCTTAAGATTAAGCTTCTCTAGCACCAGGTCTCTTTTTAGAGAGTTGATGATCCATTCCGTAATCCATGTCAGTGCCGCTGCAGGTCGATACAGTTTTAAATGGGGTACTCCAAATCCTTCTCTTGATTCATTATCCTGTAGTACCCTGAAAGTGATTCTGGGCCTCTTATAATTCCAGATAAATTGATTTATTTCTTTCTGCCAGTTTTGAAATGTTTTATCCTTGATGTCCATGGGTAAAAAGGTAAAGGTAAAGGTATCCCCTGTGCAAGCACCGAGTCATGTCTGACCCTTGGGGTGCCGCCCTCCAGGGTTTTCATGGCAGACTCAATACGGGGTGGTTTGCCAGTGCCTTCCCCAGTCATTACCGTTTACCCCCAAGCAAGCTGGGTACTCATTTTACCGACCTCGGAAGGATGGAAGGCTGAGTCAACCTTGAGCCGGCTGCTGGGATTGAACTCCCAGCCTCATGGGCAAAGCTTTCAGACAGCTGCCTTACCACTCTGCGCCACAGGATTGGAATAAAAAAAATGATTTTAGGTAACACACAGTCATTTTTATTGCCGCTATTCTTGCTGACCAGGACAAGTTTTGTTTTGACCATCTCATCAGCTCCTCCTATATATGTCCCCATGTCTTAGTATATTTTGAAATAGTTTCTTAAGATCTTTGTCCAGATGGATGCCCAGGTATCTGATTTTTTTCTGGGTTAACATCACAGCCTGTGATTTCATGCATTTCAGCCGTTTTTTGCTCATCATCTGTAAATAAGATCTTTGTTCTGGCTCTATTAATTTTATACCTGGAAACTTGACCAAACTCTTCCAGCTGATTCATCACTCTTGGTACAGAGTCTCCAGGGTTATTTAATGTTAATATTACATCATCTGCATAGCTTCTGATCTTATATACCTGTTCATCAACTTTGATTCCTGATATTTTTTCATTTGCCCTTATTTTATGAGCCAGTATTTCCAATACCATGTTAAACAGAAGTGGGGATAGCAGGCAGACTTGCCTTGTTCCTTTTCCAATCATGATTTTTTCTTCCATTACCATTCCATTGATCAAGATTCTTGCTCTTGTTTGAAGTATATTTTTTGCATCCATTTCATAAAATTGGTTCCACATTCCATTTGTTCAAGTGCAGATAGCAGGAAATTCCATCTAACATTATCAAAGGCCTTTTCGGCGTCTCGGAATAGAACAGCTGCCTCTTCTTTATTTGATCTCACCAGTTCTAGGACATTCAAGGCAAGGCAGATGTTGTGTCATTTGTCTTCCTTGTATGAATCCTGTTTTGGTCCTCATGAATGACATCGACTACACATTTCATGAGTCGTTTAGCTAATATTTTTGTAAATATTTTATAATCTACATTCAATAAAGAGATTGGCCTATAAGATTGTGGCAAATTTATATCCGCTTCTTCTTTGGGTATTAATGAAATATATGCTTGTCTCCAGGATTCTGGATGCATTCCAGCTTCCCCTTCAATGATTTCATTCATTGTACATTGTAAAGGGAGGGTCACTTCATGTTTCAGTTGCTTGTAGAATTCCGCCATTAATCCATCTGGTCCTGGTGCTTTGCCCGATTTCAAAGATGATATGGCTTCTTCTATTTCTTGAATTGTGATTCTCTGATTTAATAGCTCCTGATGCTCTTGTGTGAATTTTTCTATTGAGGCTTCTTGAAGATACTCTTTTTTCCCCACATCTGTCGCTTTGGGGGTCTCATATAATCCTTTAAAATAGTTAAGAAAAGATTGCTGTATTTTTTCCTCTGTGTGATACTCTTGGTTCCCAATTCTCACCTATGCAATGGTCTTTTTAGCTGATTCTTTCCTCAGTCTGTATACCAACTGTCTTCCTGCCTTATCTGCATATTCAAAAAATTTTCTGCCTCAGAAAATTAAGTTGTTTCCTCATTTCTTCTATTTCTAGAAGATCTCTTTGCGTTCTAAGCTTTCTAATTGATTTCATGAGATTTTTAGCTGGGTTCCTCTGATGTTTGTTTTCCAATAACAGCAGTTGGTTCAAAATGGTTGATTTTCTTTCTTATGTGGGAGTCATATCCAATTAGTTTCCCTCTTATAAAGGCTTTACTTGCTTCTCAAATGATGCCATATTTCATTCCTTCTGTCTGACTAAGCTGGAAAAAATCTTTTAGTTCAGCTTGACATTTTTCTAATCTTATATGATCTTCTAGAATGTATTCCTTAAAGCGCCATCTGTGCCTTCCCTTCCTTCCCATATTCATGGTTACTTGCAGGGGTGCATGATCAGCATATGTGTTTGGCAGAATTTCTATATCAGTTACTTGAGTTGTCAAATTCTAAGAAATCCAGCATTGGTCGATCCTTGATTAAATTTTGTGCCTAATTGACCCATTATGCACGGGGGTTTTAGCGCACATTCGGGGTGGAATGGCGGCGACTAAAATCACGGATAACGCACGGAGCCGGCTGCAACCGGCTGCAGCTTCGGTGCATGCCGCCGAAAAAGCCGCGTCAGTGAAACGCGGAAGAAAGCGCAGCTTCCGGGTGAGCGGGGCGCAACCAGAAGCGGCGCCCGGATCGGCGCGTGCATAATCGGTTACTCTGGGTTTTGCCGCCGTCGCGCCCCGCCCCGTATATAACCGGTATGCGTCGCGTCTTCCCCCTCCGCGTTTTCCATGTGACCCGAAATCGCTGTTTCGGCGGCCGTGCATAATGGGCCTTTGAGTAGAATGTATAACTTTTGCCTTTTGGGTTTCTTTTCCTCCACAGGTCAACTAAATTTTGCTGACTTAATAGGTGTAAGGTTTTCTATGTCATTTGCATGCCTTTTGTATTTCTTGACTTGTCTTGCCGTGCATCTGGTACTGCATTGAAGTCCCCGATAACCAGGGTGTCCTTGTCTGTCAGATTATCAAGCTGTTGAAAAAAGGTTATGAAAAATTTGTCCTTCCCATTATTGGGTGCATACAGGTTTATCAAATTCCAGCTTTGCCCAATTTCAAAATGGAATATCGTTCTTCCGGATCATGCAATATTGGGATTGCTGCTATATTTGGGTTAGAGATATATGTTACTACCCCTCTTTTCTTGACTTTCGCTGAGGCTACAAAAGCTTGTCCAAGTTTCTTTGTTTCAAGTATGCGGTCATGGTCTTTTTTCACATGAGTTTCTTGAATGCATATAAAATCTGGTTCCTTTTTTTTAAGTTGGATAAAGAAATTGGCATGCTTTCCAGGAGCATTGAGGCCATCTGCATTCAAAGATATGACATTTAATTTATTCATTTTACTAAGGTTTTTTTTTGGGGGGGGAGTTGCTTTTTTTAAAGGGGGAGTCAGTTACTTCTTTGAGGTGCTTGGCTCTTCTGCCAATAACTTGTCATATAATTCTTGTGCTTCTGAGGTTGACTTTATAAACTTCCTGCCTTCTGGCAAGAGTACTTCCAGCGCAAATGGGATTTTCCAGAAATATTTTATTTCCTTCTGGATTATTTTTTGTCTAAGGAAGTGGAATTCTGCTCTTTTTTGTAAGGTGTCTGTTGGCAAATCTTGGAAGATCTTGGTTTCTTCCCCTTCTATCAAAAGTGGTTTAGTTCTGTTTGTCTTCAGTGTGGTGTCTCTTAACTGTTTGTTGTCAAATGTTACCAGTATGCCTCTTGGAAGACCTTTCTGCTTTGCGGCTCTGGAATTAAGCCAATACGTCTTCTCAATTTTTACCTCTTCCTCTCCTGTATAATCTCTAACCCCTTCACCAGTTCCCTTCTCAGATCTTCTTTTCCAAACTACTCATTAACCACTCTGAGTAGGTCCAAATGGAAAATGGTAGAGGAGTGAAGGAAAAAGTAAGTCAGGGAGGTGAAGTCTTGGCCCTTCAATCAGGTAGTCGTTTCCCATGGGGTCTCATCATGAAACCCCACTGGTTTGATGCTGCCCCCAATTCCAGCGGCTGTTGGGGGATGATCTTTGGGGGAAAGTTTGCATGCTTCCCTCCTTTGAGCCATGTGCAGAAGGCTGGACTAACCTTGCCTGATGAGGAGAATCGTATGCCAGTTCTGTCACTCCACCATATTCCCCGGAAGTCTCTGCTGTAGATGATATTGTGAAAGACATATCTGCATTTTCTGGGAATAGGGACAGGCTGACTAAGGAACCAGCAGAAGGGGGGAAAGGGAGTGGAGATGCAAGAGAAATAAACTAAACTGGTCAGAGGAATGAGGGGCTTGGTGTAGTGGTAACCTTGGGCTCACCACAGCACTGATAAAGCTGTTCTGACCAAGCAGTAATATTAGGGCTCTCTCAACCTTACCCTCACAGGGTGTCTGTTGCAGGGAGAGGAAGGAAAGGCGATTGTAAGCTGTTTTCTCCTTCAGGTAGAGAAAAGCAGCATATAAGAACCAACTCTTCTTCTTCTTCTTCTTCTTCTTCTTCTTCTTCTTCTTCTCTGGAGTCTAAGCCTTGGTTTCTCTTTACTTAGTTTTTCTCTGCTGGTCAAAACTCTCTGAACATCTGGCTCAGCTACACTCTCATGCAGCTGAGACTCGAGTGAGGAGTCCTCACTAACAGGATCTGGGCTCACAACAAAAACAATGGCAGTTCTAGATATCCTTGTGACAAATAGGCAACAGACTCTAAGGGTCCCTGCAAAAAGTCTGAAGATTAGTTTCTAAAGGAAACTCACAAAACAATATAGTCTACACTTCCACTTGGAAGTAAAAAGGTATTTTTCAAATCAGAAGATAGTCTTCTATTAAAGCTGGCCTATATATATATATATATAGTTACTGATCCTTTTGAAGAATGAAGTAGTTTAATATCCCATTGGTGGTTGTAAATAGTCTGAATATGCAACTTAAATTTAGGATTCCTAAAGTGACAGGCATATAAATAAGCCTCTTAATCTTGTCTTTTGTTTTATATTTTAACAGTTTTATTAGTTTTATTGCTTTTATGGCTCATTTTATCCGTGTAAAATAGTCAACGGCTTCTAAATGTTGGCTTTTATGGTGAAGAAGTTTTAAGTTTTATTGTTGATGCATTTTAACCTTTTAATGTATTACCTTCCCTTTACAAACTGCTATTGTATAGTAGTGCTTCTAAAATTTTGGTCTAAATGACCGTAAATAAATTAATAAAATAAATAAGCTGATTCGCAGCAACCTGACATGTTCATGTTTAAATCAATTCAATCAGCTCCCTATGGGTTTGGGTTCTCCTCCTCTACTTCTGCCTGGCTTATAGGTGAATATTTGTTTCGCAGTGGAAAAGAAAAGGGAAAAGCTAATTACAGTTCCACATTGGCAATAGTTTGTTCCTATGATATTTCTTTGCAAAGAACAACAACATTTGCACTGCTGGATAGATCAGAGCAGCAAATGGCACAGGGCTTTTTCTTGGAACTGATACATTCTCTTAACCTTTGCAGAGTCTTTATGGATGTTTTCTATTTAGTATTGTGAAATAATTCATTATTCTCTCATGGATTACAATGAACCTTGTTCTGAATGGGCCCTTCAGGAGGTGCTATATACTTATGAACTGTGTTAGTGCATGGTTATACTGTACCGTATATGTTTGCCAGTAGCCTGGAAAATGTTCAAAAGCTTCTCTTGATTAGTTGCCATATTGCCACTTTGTTTTCTTTTATAAAGCATGCAGTGCATCTTTGGAAATCTGGATGTCACATAATGTAATGAGAAAGAGGTGGCCAATAGTCTTCCTGTTTTTAATACATCATAGAATTATAGAGTTGGAAGGGACCACCAGGGTCATCTCGTCCAACTTCCTGCACATTGCATGAACTCAAAATTACCTGCCTACCTACAGTGACCCCATTTCCATGCCCAAATGATCCCTGCACCAAAAATCTCCAGAATCCAGCTCGGCTGGGAGGAAAGCCACCTACCATCCCACAGTGGTAATTCCCTGGGTATGCAAGGAAGGGCCACAAGAGACAAACACTGGCACATCCGTTCCTGCCCACCCACTCACAATCTGCCTAGATTCATAAAATCAACATTTCACTCAGATGACTTCTGCTTAAAAACTTTTAAAGGAGAACCCAACACCTCCCAAAGAAGCCTGTTTCACTGAGGAACCACTCTAACTGTAAGGAACTTCTTCTGGATGTTCAGCTGAAAATTCGTTTGAATTAATTTCACCCCATTGGTTCTGGTCTAACCCTCTTGGGCAATCACATATATTATACAAAATCTATAAAACAGCATAAAATACTGGCGGAGTGGTACATTCTCTGTCTCCCAAGGGAGCCTTGAGTTATAGGAATGATGAGATCCTCACAAATCTGCCACATATTAGAGACTGTGCTGGTTGCCTTGATGGATGCAACAGCTGGATCAAGCTGGTTGGCCATCCTCATGCTTTAGGTCTGTGGGCTACATTGATTGTGATTGACCATGAGCTGTTGGCACATCACCTTGTTGAGGTGGGGATTAGGGGTACAGCCTGGATAGTCTCCTTCCTCCAGAACAGGACACAAAGGGTCGCAGTGGGGGAAGAGCTATCATGCTCCTTTGTGCTCCTCTGTAGCATGCCACAGGGAGGGGGATACTGTCCCCCCACATTATTCAACTTCTCTATGCACCCTCTGGCCCAGCTGGTCTGGGGTTTTTGGCTGGGCTATCACCAGTATGCGGATGACACTCAGCTCTATCTTTGGCTGATGGACAGCCAACCAGACTCCCCCCTGGAAAAAATTGCCAGAAGTTTGGAAGTAGTGTTTGGATGGCTCAGGCAGAATCACTTGAAACTCAACCCCTCCAAAATGGAGGTCCTGTAGATGATAGCAATAGTACCTTTGCAGGCTGTGGGGGATGATTGAAAGGGAGTATATGCTGCCTCAAGCCTTGTAAATTTTGCAATCGTTTTTATCAATTTCATTATTTTAATTGTAAGCCCTCTCAAGCAGGTCTTTGGAGAGGTAGCACAGAACTCCCCTATATATACATATACCACTTCCTGACAAAAGATTTGTTTGTTTGTTTTTATTTATTTATTACATTTTTATCCTGCCATGCCCATGAAGGCTCATGGCAGCTAACAATAAATAAATTGTTTACTTCTTTACTTGCTGATTTCTTATCTAGTTGTCTGAGTTTCTTTGGGGACAATCTTAATCAAGTCTAATTGGAAGTAAGTTCAAATTTATTCAATGGGTCTGACTCCCAGGAAAATATGTTTTAGGATTGTATCCTGTAACTCAACAACTTTTATTTGGTGACTTTTAATGCAGAGAAAAATTGGACGCGGACCTTGCCAGCCACAGCTGATATCTCTGAATTTGTCTTGCAACAACCATTGCACTCTTTTTAAAAAATCAAGCACATTACACTTCTCTGACATGCTTGTAGAGATGAGACTTGAGGCTACAACCATTTTTTATATTGCACTGGACAATCCAGAATTTTCACAGAGAGATTTAATCATTCTCCCCCCCCCCCCCGCTCTGCTCAGAGCAAAATAAATACTGTCTTATTATAATGCTTGCCAACAGGAACAGCTTTCAAAAAGTTTCATACAAGCTTTGCATAAAACATCTTTAAGAGCCAAAATTGTACACAGAAATAATAAATCAGGGGTAGTCAAACTGCAGCCCTCCAGATGTCCATGGACTACAATTCCCATGAGCCCCTGCCAGCATTTGCTGGCAGGGGCTCATGGGAATTGTAATCCATGGACATTTGGAGGGCCTCAGTTTGACTACCCCTGTAATAAATAATTAAAGAAGCTAGGCTACATGAATGAGCTAAATCTCACAACTGCAAAATTAATTAGGAAGAGGTGTCTGTGCCCATGTTGTAGTTCCATTAGCCTTTAACATACAGTAAATCCTACTTTCAGGCAATTTTCCATTTTTTTTAAAGATTCTGTACTATTAAAATAAACTGACGTGAATTAAACATTACAAGAGATTCTGTGATTGTTTCTTGTGTATTTTTAATGGTCACAGAATGGAACTGGCCTCTCAGCAAAAATATGTTCTCCATAGTTCCTTCCCACCATGGTGTGGTCCCCCCCCCCCAACCACTTGATGGAAGAAAGAAATGGAGTCCCTGTATATCCCATCTCTTTTTTGAGGTTATATGCTGGATTTCAGTTCTTTCTTGGCTGTTATTTAAGACAAGGATTTTGAAAACTGGAGACATTGCCTCCTTTTAAAATGCAACACTATTTTATTGTAAACTATTTTGATCCAGTTTATATGTAACATCTTGTTAGTCACTAAAGTCTGTAAAACAGGACACATTGTTCCTTCTTTTTATTGTCTACATTTAAAATTCATGGAACATCCTGCATCACACTTCAGATTTATATCCCTATAAACATTTAGTGTTAAAACCAGATTAAGAATTTTACATTTCTTTTACAATATGGTGGGCCAGTATTTCACAGCAACTGTTAGCATTTTAAGAAACAGAGATGGTGTATCAGAAACCACATCTCTGCATAGTGACAAAAATCCTACCTGATCCTAAAAACTGGGTTGCTGTCACCAATATCTGAAAGAAGACAGGCAAGAGATTCATATATATAATTTAAACTAATTAATTTAATTCCACTTGGATATTGACAAACAACTGAAAAACCCATGAGAATTTATTGATCATTCTACTTTGTGGACAGTTGAAAGACTGGCAAAGAGAACTGTGGTACATGCCACTAAACATGTCAAAAAAAAGTAGAGAAGACTGGCAAGACTCTGTCATCCAACTGCATGTGACACATCATAATGTTATGGAAAATGTATATACTGCATCTTTATCTCATGATGAGAAAACTGGTGTAATGCCCCTTAATAAGGGAAAATGAAGGGAGCACATGAACACCTACAGCTGCCTTATCCTGAACTAGTCCCTTGGTCTATCTAGCTCAATTTTACCTATTCTGCTTGGTTGTATCTCTTCAAAGATCACCTACAACCTGACCCTTTTAACTGGAAGTTCAGGGAGTTGAATCTTGGACTCTCTGCATGTAAAGTAGATGTTCTATCACTGAACCACAGACTCTTCCCCAAATGAATATGCCATTTTCATGGAAAGCACCATATTCAATTTAATCTACTTTCAGTCAGGTAACATATAGGAAAGGATTGAGCATCACAAAGGGCCCAAATAGGTAAAAAAAATAGTAGTTTGGATGACCAAAATCAAGGAATGCTAGATACTTAGGGATATACAATGGTGTAATGTTTCAAAGTTAATACACATTTCCGCTCCTTTTTTAAAGCAAGAAAAAGATAGTGTTATGTGAGACAGATGCTCAGCCTCTAGCTACTGTACCTCCCATGGCGCTTGTGATACCAGATTGATTGAATATGAGCACAGCAGTGCTTTCTCTCTTTCAGACAACCTGACAAATGTTCCTTGTGTGAAGGGGCATTTGGTTGCTCTAGTAAACAAAGCCTTCTAACTTTCCTCCAGATGTCCAGAGAACCATCAGCATCTCACAGTTTCAGCACAACCCTCCATATCTCAGTCCCCCTAGAGAATCTGTGATGCACAGGTGATTTCGGATAACTCTTGTTTCCAATGCAAAGATGCTTGCAGTCATCAAGCTAAGTGTCTTCTGCCACAAAGAATGAGCACATGATAGAAATGACTCCCACCCTTCCCAGGCACTGTGTGGTATCAGTGGTAACGACAACTACTTTTCCTGCAGAGATGGGCTGTATAGTAGACTAGAGGCAAAGCGTGTTGCACCCAGGAATACAACAGGCACTAGCACAGTTGTTCTCAACCGTCCTAATGCCACAACCCTTTAATACAGTTCCTCTTGTTGTGGTATCCCCTAACTAAAATTATGCAAGTGTTCTTTCACAGAAATTAACTGACCAAGGGAGTGAAGATCCATTGTTCATGATTGTATAAAAATTGTTTGTGTGTGTGTGTGTGTGGGGGGGGGGGTTCTCAGTTCATCTCTGTCTTTTGTCCCACCATGCCAATCTTGCTCTTTTCCACTGCTCCAGATGAATGAATGCTCTATCTCGATCTACCCCACAATGCTGTTGTGTGGATGGTGCCCTCCCAGCCAAGCTGCTTGCCCTGCCGCAACCCCTGTGAAAGGGTTGTTTGACCCCCCAAAGGGGTCCCGACTCCCCAGATCTACTGGGTTGAAGTGGTTAAACAGTAGCAGATTCTAATCTCAAGAGCTGAGTGATTCCTGACTTCACATACACATGGCTTGCCAACTTCCAGGTGAAGGTCTGGAGACCTTCAGGAATAACAGGGCTAACTGGTTCTGGAAATGGCAGCATATAAATTAAATAAATAAATAAATAAGAACTGATCTGGAAGGAAGGAAGGAAGGAAGGAAGGAAGAAGAGAATGGATGGGAGAAAAAGAGAGAAACAGAGAAACAGAGAGGAAGATAGGGAGATGGGAAGGAAAGAGAGAGGAGGAAAGAGGAAGAGAGAGAAAGGCAGAAAGAAAGGGGGGAGGGAAAGGCTCTTGCTCATCAGAGGCAGTAGCACAAGCAGATGGGCAGGGAAAAGGAGAAAGTGCCAGCTAAGGAGCTACTGATGAGTGTTTGTTACTTTCTTACAGTGTGTGGGGGTATATAGGTTGCAGAATAGTGGGGGCTGTTTGAGTGTTGCTTTTTTGTCTGTTCCTTGCCTGGGTGGTGGGGGACTGCAGCTGATTATTAGCTGATTTGCATTAGTTGGCAGTTTTGCCTGAGGCTGACTGCTAGTTCCACCCTTTGCTGGGTGGGCCTTTGTGCTATAAAATGCTATTAGTCACCAGGGGCGTGCTCCAAAGGTGCATGCCATAATACAAAAGCTAAAAGACACTTGGCTTGTGGATCAAGTCAGAAGGCTCTATAAGTGTTTCAGAATTTGCAGAATAAGACTGCTTCTTCCCACAATGGATTGAAGCAGCATAGCTGGCCTGGCAATGGACCTGACACTGTGACTTGCACTGTCTGAGGCATGTTTGCATTTTTACCTCAGAGTAACTTTAAATACACACGCACCAATTACTGCTGTGGGACGGTAGTTGAATTTTCTCAAGGCCAGGCAGGATTCTGATGTTTGCTGTGTGTTTGTGTGTGTGTGGGGCGGGGGAGTTCATTAAGTATGAAATTAGGGTCACTGTGGGTAGGCAGGTAGTTGGGAGTTCCTGCATTGTGCAGGGGGTTAGACTAGATGGCCCTGGAAGTCCCTTCCAACTCTATGATTCTATGAGAGGGGAAAAGAGAGAAAGGAAGGAAAGACAGAAGAAAGAAGCAAGGAAAGGGAGGGAAAAGAGTGGGAGAGAGAAAGATAAGATGACAGACAGAATGAGAGGGGGAAGAAAAGATGGAAAAAAGAACAAAAGAGGGACAGAGAAAGCAAGAGAGGAATGAAGGAAAAAGAAGATAGAAGTTAAGAAAGAAGGAATGAAATGGGGAGAGAGAAAGGAAATAGTGAGAGAAAGAGAGGAGATAAAAGGAAGAAAAGAAGAGAGGAAGGAGAAGGGAAGGAAGCAAAAGAAGGATGAAAGAAAGAAATAAGAATGCAAGAAAGAGGGGGGAGTGAGTGGTGGGAAGGAGTTAGAAAGGAAGAAAAGGAGAAATGGAGAAAGGAAGGAAAGAGGAGGGAGGCAGTATAAACAGATGAAAGAAAAAATGAGGAAGGAAGGAAGGAAGGAAGGAAGGAAGGAAGGAAGGAAGGAAGGAAGGAAGGAAGGAAGGAAGGAAGGAAGGAAGGAAGGAAGGAAGGAAGGATGACCGAAGATAGAAGAGAGAAAGACATGATGAAAGATAGAAAGATGGGGGGGGGGGGAGAAGGGAAGAGGAAAGGAGAGCATCAGTTCTCCTGCAGAAAACACCTGCTTTAGAGGGGCACTGCCCCCCCAACAGTGTCTACACAGGGCACAACTATACCTACCAGAATCACAGAATAATAGAGTTGGAAGGGGCCATACAGGCCATCTAGTCCAATCCCCTGTTCAACACAGGATCAGCCCAAAGCATCCTAAAGCATCCAAGAAAAGTATGTATCCAACCTTTGCTTGAAGACTGCCAGTGAGGGGGAGCTCACTATGTCCTTAGGCAGCCTATTCCACTGCTGAACTACCTTCCAATCCAACCTCCCCATCTTCCAAATTCTGGACTGGGCAGGCTGTGGAACGGTGGGCTACCAGCTTCCAGATCCCCGACATCCACAGGCCAGGCTGGGAAGGCTTCAAGGGGTGTGTGAGCTGCTACCTTCTGTCCCCCCATATCTCCCAAAGGCTGGACCAGGCAGGGAAGGCTATGGTGGAGTGGACTCAGTAGATGTTGTTCTGTAAATATTAGTGCTCTTGGGGATTATAAGGGAAAAGACAATCCCGTAGATGTGCCAGTTCTAGACCATTTAGAGCAGTGGTCCCCAACCTGCGAGCGGCGGCCAGGTGCCGGGCCGCGAAGGCCATGGTGCAGGGCCGCGGCTCCCTCTCCCCCCGCCCCGCAGTAAAAAACTTCCCAGGCCGCAAGCTTGCGGCCCGGGAAGCTTCTTACTGCGGGAGGGCGGGGAGAGGGAATCAGGGCCAGCCGCGCCGATGAGGGCGCGGCCCGATGCGCGGGTGTGGCCCGCGGGCATGGCCCATTGCACGGGCACGGCCCGCGGGCGTGGCCCGATGCGCGGGCGATGCATGGGTGTGGCCCGTGCGGGCAGCGGGCCGCGCCCCGATGCCCTGCCGGTCCCCAACCTCAGAAAGGTTGGGGACCACTGATTTAGAGTATTAAAGGCTAAAACCAAAAATTTGAACTGGATTCATTCTCTAGTCTCCAGTGTCCACTGTAGATGGGAGAACACTGGTGTTATATGTGCCCTCCATTGAGTCCCTGTCAGGACTCGATCTGCTGCATTTTGGACCAGTTGGAGCTTCTGGAGCAATCTCAAGGGTGAATTGCATAAGACTAACCTTGAGGTGACAGCCACATGGATCACTCTGACTAGGTCTGGCTCCAAGAGATAAGATGCCAGCTGCGTCGTTTGACAAAGGTGGAACAATGCCAGGTTGGCTGTTTTTGCAATTTGGTCCTCCATTAATAAGGAGAGATCCAAAATAATGCCCAGGCTCCTGATGGACGGCACTGGTGTCAGTTGTACTCTGACAAGCATTGGGAGCCCTGTCACCTGTTTCTCTGCCTGCCATCCCAGCCAGAGAACCTCCATCTTGGCTGGATTCAACTTCAGACAGCTCTATTTGAGTCCGTTTTTCTAACCAGTTTTTCCCACTTAGTTTTTTCCTAGACAAATTGAGCTGTTTTGTTTCAGATTCAGAGATGACCGTAAGGAACAGCAAAATTAACATAGAAATTTATCTGCAGCCTCTATGTGTCCTCTGCCACCAGCTGCCAAGAAAAATTTCTTTATGGTGGAGGAAGTGGGTGTATAAATACATCATAATGAATGAACAACACATGCTACGCTTTGCAAATTTTTACTATATAATTGTTTAAATATAAAAACACAATTAATATAGCCCAAAACATTAATAGGTAAAGCAGGAGAGCCATCTGCTTCCCATGTTGTTTTCTGTCAGTCTTGTCCCCCAGTCTCCCTCCCACTTTCTGAAATGGGAAAATAAAAGCTGATCAGAGCCAATTAAAAGGTGAAGTCCACTATTGCAGCCAATGTTTGAAAGGAAAGAAATGAAATTTCTCATCATTTCTAGCAGGAGTCAAGTTTGAATTTCTCTCTCTTTAGGGGCCATGCACATTTGAGGTGACGGGTCTTGTCACTAAGATGTGCAATGAATTTGCATTGTATTATCTTATAAAATGGAGTGGGTTTTGGCACTTAGTCTTAAAAGGTATTGAGTTTGCAATATATGAAGTGTCCCCTCATGTTTTCAGACTTTTGCACAGATCAATTTTTTTCTGGGTAGCTGATTGGTGTGATAGTTCCGATTTTTCCTATAATACTTGTTTGCGGTTTGATGGAACAATAATGATGCTGAGAGATATGCGACTGTGAATAAAATAATGGTGATCAAATAATGATGGTGCCATCTTCATATCTTGATCTGGAGTTTGACGCTTATATTGAGGAAAGAGAATTATTATTGCCTATATAAACCATTCAAAAAAAGCAGCACCGAGTAAGGAATAGGCCATCACTCAACAAACCGTGAGGAAAGTACCAACCAGGCTTTTCTTCAGTCAGTTAGGTTTTGTAATAATGTTCTTTATTTAAAATGCTAATTTACACAAGGCCTGGCAACAGTACAGTTCTGTGGATGACAGAGTGGGGTCTTTGTTTCTGACATGAAGTATGCCTAGAAATAAACGAGCTGACTGGCAAGAGTATTAAAAGATGGTGGGGCTCATGGCTCTCAGTATGCAACACTTCAGCAAGGCTGTTAAAACTAGGACATTTAGGAAGAGATTATAGAATCATAGAATCATAGAGTTGGAAGGAGCCATACAGGCCATCTAGTCCAACCCCCTGCTCAACGCAGGATCAGCCCTAAGCATCCTAAAGCATCCAAGAAAAGTGTGTATCCAACCTTTGCTTGAGGACTGCCAGTGAGGGGGAGTTCACCACCTCCTTAGGCAGCCTATTCCACTGCTGAACTACTCTGACTGTGAAATTTCCCCCCCTGATATCTAGCCTATATAATTGTACTTGTAGTTTAAACCCATCACTGTGAGTCCTTTTTCACGATTGATTCATAAGGTCACTGCAAGTCACAAAACAGACTGGAAAAGAGAAGGACCAGGACACTGGGAAATACCCAGTTCAATTCAGATATCGCTTATCGTGAGGGCTCAGGTAAACCATTCTCCTAGCAGTGAGTCCAAGACCTAAGAATGATAAAACTGGCCTATTTTAAAGGTAAAGGTAAAGGTATCCCCTGTGCAAGCAGTGAGTCATGTCTGACCCTTGGGGTGACGCCCTCTAGCGTTTTCATGGCAGACTCAATACGGGGTGGTTTGCCAGTGCCTTCCCCAGTGGCCTATTTTATGCTGTGGTAATTTCTGAGGTATATGTGTTCTGAACAATTAGAACAAGCATTAGGCACTGTTGCACAGGTTGATAATAATGTTTTAACACTCTGCAGGAATATAGATATCAGATTAACTGCTCACTATACCTACTGCCAAGAGCCTCTTGTGGCGCAGAGTGGTAAGGCAGCCGTCTGAAAGCTTTGCCCATAAGGCTGGGAGTTCAATCCCAGCAGCCGGCTCAAGGTTGACTCAGCCTTCCATCCTTCCGAGGTCGGTAAAATGAGTACCCAGCTTGCTGGGGGGTAAACGGTCATGACTGGGGAATGCACTGGCAAACCACCCCGTATTGAGTCTGCCATGAAAACGCTGGAGGGCGTCACCCCAAGGGTCAGACATGACTCGGTGCTTGCACAGGGGATACCTTTACCTTTTTATACCTACTGCCAAATAGTTTTTTTTTAGACTTTTGGCATCTTATATAAAGAATGTCCATTACACTTCAAGGATATAATAATCCAGGAAAGGGAATATCCTTTCTATGTTTTATGAAAACCCTATGGTTGAACACAGAATGCATTTAAAGGCACTCTCAAAGAAGGAGCATCTGGCAATCCTATGGAGAGAGATGCCATTGTACAGCAAGGATGGTGGAGCTTATCTCTGCCAAAATAAGCCTCACTTTATTATGAAACAACTGTGAAGCTCTTGGCACTGCTTTGATTTTGTTTGGGAACTAATTCCAGAGCTAACCAGAGCAACAGGAAGAAACTCTGTCCTATTGACTCCTTTTCAGTTGTGCATAGAATGGTGTTAGAAAGAGCATAGGTCTGTACTTTTGCCAAACTGAGAGAAACTGTCACCCCCCCCCCCCCCCGTCCAGAGTTATAGAAGAGGTAATTTTTAAAGCAAAATAATCTACAGTCAATTGAAGCTCCACATTATGTTGCCACGAAAGAATGAATGTACAATCAAGGAATGGATTCTTATTTTTTTCAGCAGAAGAGTTGAAGAAAGCTACCGAGTAGGATGACAACTTAAGTATAACAAAATAAGGAGGGTTGAAAGGACTTTGACAGTTTTCATTAACAGTGTTGTCTGAGGGAAAATGCCTACTTTGCCACTTTTGGCAGCAAGCTAAGACAGCAGTGCAGGAAACATAATTACTCTGGGCCCTTAGCCAAGTAATTCTGTGGTAGTATTATCATGCAAAACACATTAAAGGCTTGACAGAAATTCAAGCATCACTGTATACTTGCTTCTTAAAATGTTATATGGACTTAAAATTTGATCTGATCATCATAGGGAGAAGTCTTTTTTTTTTTTTTTTGTAAAAAGTATTAAGTCTTACCTGCCTAAAGTTTTGTAATTCAATCATCCAAAAACAGCCTTTCCACAACAGAATGAATTTTCTTCCTCATGAGCTTACCTGAGCTCACATGGTGAGCAATATCTGAATTGAGCTGCGAAGTTCCCAGTGTCCAGGTATTTCTCTGTCTGGTATAAATATTTGCAAACTCTTTTGCACTTCTTAGGCCATTTCCATATGGAAGGGTAAAATGCGAGTGGCTTCCGGCTGGCAAACACGGGATTGTAAATCTTGTGTTTGCAGCACTCCTCATAGGGAGACCCCTCCCGCATTTCCCCTCTGCCCCATTGAAATTTTTGCTTCCTGACAAAGCTGCACTTTTTGTCTGAGTGGATTTCTGAGACGCTGCATATTGTTCCTGGAGCCCAAGAAGACATTTTGTGCTAATGTTTGGCTTTAAAACAAGCTTCTCAGACCCCTGAATGATTGGGAGGAGGCAGCCAGATCACCCCCACCTTTCCCAGCTCATTTCCCACCTCCAGAAGATTCAAACGGGACTGTGTTTGTCTGCCCGAGTTGTGAGAAGGCTGGACAGGTGACTGAAGCCCAAAATACATTTTGTGCTAATAAAAAACTTAAAAACAGAGTGCACACATGGCTGAATGGTTGGGAGAAAGCTGATCGATCACCCACTTCCAGAAAAATCAGGGCTGTGTTTTGCCTGCATGATCCCAAGCAGACCAGGACACTTTAAAGAAGATTTCATTTCACCTTGAATAATGTTGGTTTGCAGTCTCACTACAACACGGGCTGTGCCATTTTTTTTTTAAAATATTCAAAGCAGGAAATGGAGGCGGGAGGGTAGGAGTGAGGGTGGGAGAAAGCTGCTGAGACTATCATATCTTTCCTCCTCTATACGGTTTTATCCCTGATTGCTCACTGGTGGCTCGTACGATTTAGGGTGGTAAATCCAGTTTTCTGGATTCCCAAAATCGCAATTTAAAAATGGCCAAATCTTGATCTGGTTACTGGGCAGCCTCAGGATATTGGTAACATCATGTGTGTGTGTGGCTATATATGCTGCCAACATGCCAAGGCTGCCCAGGAACATTTTCCTCATGCAAAAATGGCCATAGTGTTTTCTCTTACTTAGATTTTCATACAGTGAAAGGTGTCCATTTATGTTTCATTGAAATCAATGCAACTCAAATCTGCAACAAAGTACATAGATCTCATTCAATAGAACTTAGGTAGAACTCTTTTCCCCCCTGGAAAAAGTTCATTGGCCGCAGTCCATATAATTTATTCATATGTCACCTAGTAATGATTACTATCTGATGTCCTATATATGAATTAGTTGAATATGAAATGTAACGATATCATTCTTCTACTGACTTTAGATTACCTCATATGCTCAGTTAAACCAGGAAGCCCCTAATAATAGCTAGTTCATGATTGACTTGATATCTGCCATTTTGACTCCTCTTCATGATTATTTCTTCCTGACAAGATAAAAGGTAATGATCCCTGATTAATGTTAATAACTGATTGTTGCAGTTTCCTAGGTTCAGATCAAATGATAATGTCATTATCAGCTCATACAATTGGCAACACTTTCTGGGTACAGCTTTAGTTTGTCAGGAACAAATCCATAAGTTTTTCGGTCACCCATTATTAATTGATGTTTTTTTAAAACACATTATTTAGTGTCTATTTTCAGCTAGGTATCTAAGAGAGTAATCCTATGCATTACTCAGAAGTAAATTCCATTTGATTAAATAGGGATTTTGATTAAATAGGAGCCTTAGGATTTTGTGCATGCCTACCTGAAAGCAAATCCCACTGAATGTAAAGGGGGGGGGAGTTACTTCAAAGCAAATAGTCTTAGGATCTGGCTGTGAGGATATTTGTCCTGCTCCTTCTATAATGGCCTCCTACTTGTGTCAGAAATATTCTTCAGGAGAGATAATGATGGTTCTTAATAGCAATCCTGGGAAGTCAAGGTGATGGCCTATTTTACAAGGGTATAGTGGCTTGATTACTATTGATCTCAGTTTCCTTGAATTAGAGCTAGTTAGGAACTGGAAAATGTTTTTTCATGATAGGCTACATGGTTTCCATCTCAGTTTTCTCCCCATTAGTTTTTCAATTATCCAACCAATGTTACTTTATCTTTCTTCAAAGATAAGGAGAAATATATGGATTAAAAGTTATTGGTGAGCCAACAAATGCCATTTTTCCTAATCTCTAGTCTTGCAACCAAGCTCAGACCCCTCTGACCTCCTCTAAAAAGTCATGCAGGTCACTGCCAATGCTTCCAAAGTGAAATAAGTATTAGGGATGCTTGCACACATGCTGCTTTATTTCATTTTTTCTACACTGGAGCTGGAAGTTAAAATTTTGCAAAAAGTTCAGCTGTTGCAGATATTTTGGACTGATTTGATGGATTACTTTCATGTATCTAAGCAGTACACTATTGAACAGTACAGTATGAAATATATATTTCATACATGGATGTTAAAATATCCTTACCTTGTGCATTCCACCACATACTTCATTTTGTGAGCTACCCAGCAGATTTTTCATAGAAATAGTGTGCAAATCAGTCAGTCAGTTATTATAAACGAGAGGCAAAGCTGAACTGCTGAACTACTCAGACTGTGAATTTCTCCCCCTGGTATCTAGATAAAAATATTCTAAATATAGTTTAAACCCATTACTGCCCTATCCTCTGCTCTCAACAGGAAATGATCTCCACCCTCCTCCAAATGACAACATTTCAAATACTTAAAGAGAGCAATCATGGCCTCTCTCAGCCTTGTCTTCTCCAGACTGAACATTCCCAAGCCTCATAGGGCTTGGACCCCAAGCCCTGGATAATCATTATTTTAGGTTTTATGGGAGGTCCTCATACAGATTAATTACCCCCATATCACTTAATTAACTTATCAAGCTACTCATTGCCTTGAGCTGAATCATCTTGCCTACTGCTCAGATGTAAAAGCACCAGCAAGGCAAGCAAATAAACCTTCACCACTATAGTTATTGCACATCTGAAATCCATTCAAGGCAAACAGCAGCCAGGATGTATGATTGTAGCTCAGACATGCCACTGTAATTGTGGCTCTAAAATATGTTATGTTCACCTATTGAAGACGTCACAAGGTTTGCAGAATCCATAATTATACACATATCACACAGAAGAACACCTGAAAATCGTGATATACGAGATATATAAAAACAGCTCGGTTGACTGACCTCTGTGGTACACCCCTGCACATAGGTGTCTTGATGCAGAAATCTTTATGTATTTCAATGCTCTCATGTTTTGCCTGTATGTTGGAGTAAGAACACACTTTCCGTTTTATACACAGATCAGTACCTCTTTTTGAATGTATGGTGGTTACCTTATTTCAAAGAGACTGAAGGAAATGGGAAAGGAACATTTATATATGAATTAAATAGTTGTTTTATGGCATCCCTGGGATGTGAAGAACTAACTTCCTTGACCCTTTTCTTGCTACATATTATTATACTTTCCCATCATCATCAAATTGTCAGAATTCATGTGCAAATATAGTAGCAGAGCACAGTGAAAGTAAATACATCTCTTCAGCAGGCAGCACAGTCACTAACTGAGTTTCAGATTCCCTTATTACACTCCTCCCAAGGTTGTGCCCCAGTTCAGGTTAAGCTCTGATAAGCATTCTTTCTCTCTCTGAATTCAAACAATATTCCTCCAATTCTCCATAGAGTTCAAAGGTACTTCCAGGGTCATCTAGTCCAACCCCCTGCACAATGCAGGAACTTACAACTACTTGTCTACCCACAGTGACCCTGATTTCATGCTCAGGGTTATCCCCCCACACAGAAAATCTCCAGAATTCAGCCTGGCTTGGTGGAAATTCACCTACCACCCCACAGTGATGATCAGCAATTCTTCCAAAGAAACTTCCAAAGAAGGAGAACTCACCACTGTCCAAGGAAGCCTGTTCCTCAGAGGAACTGTTCTAACTGTCAAGAACTACACCCGGATGTTTAGCCAAAAATTATTTTGAACTAATTTTATCCCATTGGTTCTGACCCAACTCTCTGGGGCAATAGAAAATAACTCTGCTCCATCTTCTCTATGACAGCTTCTCAAGTATTTGAGGATGGGTATCATATCACATCCTAGTCATCTTCTCTCCAGACTAAACAGACCAAGCTCCTTCAACATTTCCTCATTCGATTTGGTCTCCAAACATCTCACCATCTTTGTAGCCCTCCTCTCAACATGCTCCAGTATTTCTACATCTTTCTTCAGTTGTGTTGGCCAAAACAGAACACAATACTCCAAGTGAGGTCTTACCAGAGCAGAGTAAAGCCATAACATTACCCCACATGACCTGGACACTATAGTTCTTTTAATACAACCTAAAATCCCATTTGCCTTTGTAGCTACTGAGTCACACTGCTGACTCATGTTTAGTGTCTCGTCTACTAAGACCCCCAGATCCTTTTCACACTTACAAGACAAGTCTCACCCATCCTATAGTGATGTATATGATTTTTCGTACTTAAATGAAAAACTTTACATTCATCACCATTGAACTTCATTTTAGCCCAGTTTTCTAGCCTATTCCTTCATCCGAATCATTTATAAATATGTTGAACAACACAGGGTCCAGACGAGAACCCTGAGGCACTCCACTTGTTAGTTCCATACGCTTAAGGTTATTAGAAGAAAATCTCCTGCTCCTAACTTCTACTGATAAACTATCAGTCATTCTGGACAATTTCCAAGCCAGCAGTGGAAGAAAAGCTGTTTTCCCAGTGCCCATAATATCATGAATACGCCTGATTCCATTGTCAGAAATAGACACATATTTAATAGCTGTTGGTTTTGCTAGTATAGATAGAAGGCCATTATAAGAATTTATAGGGTATAGATTGTAACCTGAACTACAGCATGGCATTGATAAGATCTGTCCATATCCCAGGAAATTCAAAAATTATAATATCACAGGTGTTCATGGAAGAAGAATGCTAATACCTCTGGAACTTTGCATTATCTAGTTATGACACTGTTTCTTTATCATTTTACTTCATTTCTTTATGGTGTTGTTACTGAAGTAGCTGTTTATTATTTACCAAATGTTAATGCCTCTCTATCTACAATTTATTTTGTTGTCTTTATGGCTTTAGGAATTTCCCCCCTGTTCTTTTTCAGTCGATGGCATCTTTGATTGGTTCTGCAGGCAATATTTTAAAGAATTGTTTCTTAAGGACAGTGCCTTTTAGGTTCCCCACTTCTTTAAAACTGGCTGAAACATTAAAAACTTGATCAAGATCATTTGATTAGCACAATTGAATATTACTATAAAAGAAGAATTAACAGTGTTTTTTTTTAACCAGGAAATTCAGAGAAGCAATTATGTTATCTATCTGATTGTGATAAACTTTGTCTTCATAGCCTATACAAGATACAATAAAATGGTTAAGCATTGTAGATAAGGCTTTTAAGTGTTAATGGGTGGGGTTCAGTACAAAACTTGAAACTTGTGTAAGAGAACTTTTGTGCACGTTGACAGGCAACCAAAAAACCCTGATAGCTTCTTGTGCTCAGTTAAACTTATTGTATGTCCACTTGTGTATCTGCTTGTGGAAGATGTTGCACAACCAGTTTCTGGGTAGCATAATGGATAAGGAAAACACTGGTGTTTCACAAAATCTTGTGCTGTCTGTTCATGTTTCCTCTTTCACTTTGTCA
This sequence comes from Paroedura picta, assembly GCF_049243985.1. Lineage (NCBI taxonomy): Eukaryota > Metazoa > Chordata > Lepidosauria > Squamata > Gekkonidae > Paroedura > Paroedura picta. Next base: position 40,867,168 of record NC_135374.1, on the reverse strand, counting down.
GATCCAAGTCTGTGCCATTATTATACAAAATTATTTACAAGCATCGTTATACTATTTTATTATATTGTTATACTGTTATATTATTCTGTTATATTGTTACAACCACTGTTATCAATTATTGTATGATATTTAACGAAGATTGTTTCATGTATTGTTGATTAGTTTAATGTAAACCGCCCTGAGCCTTCAGGGAGGGCGGCATATAAATCTAAATAAATAAATAAATAAATAAATAAGTCTCATTTGCAATTTATTTGTGCATGAATTAAAGGGTCATTATCTTATAGCCGGTGTTCTGTTGGATGCAGTGAGATTGAAAAACTGCAGTTCCATGTCTCCTTTCTGGTACTACTATATCACCAGCACTTAGTGATGTGAATCCTAAGGAGAGTGCCCATCCTAGCCATTCCCCAGAGGTAGATGGGTGGAACTCCCCAGAGATCCATACAGTCAGCAGAACTCTGAATTGGGTATGTGCAATCAGATCTGACTGAAAAGTACTTGAATCAGCTTTGATTTGGGTATGAATCACCCAAATTCAGTTAGGGTCACCATTTCCCAATAAGTTTACATGGCCAAATTAACCTACCTCAAATCACCAATTCATGATTTGGCACAGTTAGTGACTTGAGAAAGTGAATGTTTAAACTTGGAAGAGAAAGAGAATGGGTGAAAGTTCTCTTTATAGTCTTCCTCGGATTTGATTTGGCTGAATTGATTAGAATACGACCAAAGCGATTTGGTGTAATTGAAACCAATGATGTCATTCAAGTCATTGGATTTTCCCCCTATCTGTCTTTCCTGGGCTCTGGAGGGGGGGGGGTTGTGCCAAAATGGAGGTAGGTACAGTCTGCAATGACTTTTATACCTACTGCCTTGCTGCCCCTTGTTTGGCTGGTCACGTTCTGCCTTCTGAACCTACCTGAATCTCATGCTCGGTACTTCTAACGTTAGAGGTTATATCTGTTCTGGAACAGTCCCACAAGTTTAACTAATGAGCATACAGTTCAGAGGGTCAGTTGGGAATATTCAGCTCTTCTTCCCAGGTTTCTATATATTTCTGGAGTTCAGAAAGTATTCACTCTTAGGTATGCAATAATTGTCCTCCCATAGTAAATGGCATAGTTTCCGGAGAGATACCTGCTTTACATTTTCAGTAATCATCATCCATTAATTACCTGAAATGTGGTTCAAACATCTAGAAACCAAAATATGTCCAAGAAATTAATTCACATGTGAGCAGAAGACAAATGTCAGAAGCATCAAACAGGTTCTAATAAGTTGCATTGGCCTAAATTCATATATTTTAAGTTTAAGTACTATAGACTCAAAGTCCTTTGTCTCTCTGAGTTTTCAGAAAGCCAAAACAATCTCTCAGGTGTCAGTTGCCTCTGATACTATTTTGATGGTTTGCAATTTAGAGGCAAATGATGCTTTAAATGTCAGCATTCTAAGCTGTTTCACTGGTCATTAATTCATAAGTCTCATTAGCTTTTCTAAGGTACAAAGGTTGGGAGGACAATGGATAATGAATGTTGGGAGAGAACAGTGGATGAAATATGCACAGGAAGACTATATGGCCATGGCTTGGTTTCTCAGCAAGTTCTGCTGAACAAAGCCCATAAAAGAAAATGTAAATACAAAACATAAACAATCAGAAGCAAAGCCTAATGTGGACTTTTCCAAGATTTTAGTATTTGCACAACACCATCTATGTAGAGTTATAAACTTTTTGCCATCACTTTTTATGGATATGGATGAGTTAAACTCTGCTTAAGATGGCACTGTCAATCTTTTTCTCACTATACTGTCAAACTGAAAGGGATACTTTTCAGCCATAGGGTTATACTCAATTGAGTCTTATACTGAAACTGTAAAAGAAACGCTGAAACTGGTTTTGTTTCCTTATTCATCTTTGATAATGAAGGTGTAAGGGCACTGTAGCTTTCATTAAGACTGGTTGCTTGTGCAGCTGAGCCAAACAGAAGTTAGCTATTCCTGATTCACCAACTGATGCCGGGCTCTTTATTTGAAACGCTGGAACAATGTGCTCCAGTGGGGTTTCAGCTAGGTGCTCCAGTGGGGTTTCTTCCTCACTGTGATTGAACAGTTTCTTCTTTCAATGGAAATATTTAATTGATAGCAAAATTTGCTTGAAGAACTGCAAACCATTCAGTCTGTACATTCTTCAGTTCAGTTTACTATCAAAGGAAATTACAAACTTGTTGTATGTTACAATCAAACATGAAAACATTGTTTGGCCAAGCACTGATAGAAGGTTTCTCTATTACTGCCTTTATGTCAGCTTTTCTCAACATTTTTACCATTGAGAAACTCCTGAAATATTCATCAGGCTTCAAGAAAGTCCAGAAGTGGGATCTCCAGGTCCCAGCTGGAGTCTAGCATCTCTGCCACTGTTCAGGGATGCCGGGCTCCAGGTGGGACCTGGTGAACACCCAAAATGAAAGTCCAGACTGCAGAGATCAGTTCCCAGGGAGGAAAGGGCCATTTGGGAGGGGGGAGTCTCTGTGGCACTATGCCAGTATGCAGGGATGCCAGCTTCCAGATGAGACCTGGAGAAAACCCAAAATGAAATCTTCTCTCCAGACTGCAGAAAGCAGTTTCCTTAGAGGAAAGGGATGTTTGGGTGGGGAGGCCACTGTGGCATTTGCCCCAGGAGGATCAGGGATGCCAGCCTCCACATAAGATTTGAGGATCCCCTGGAATTACAGTTCCTCTCCGGACTGCAAAGATCACTGCCTCTGGAGGAAAGAGCTGCTTGGGATGGGGATGGGGGGTTGTGCAGCATTCCCCTATGCACACACAGAGCAAGCACAGAAGACAAAAGCATTCCTCACTTCTCAAATTGTAAACCTTATTAATCACATAATCACCTCTCCATGTAGGAAATACCTGAGTGTCTCCCTCCTTGTATTGCTATGAGAAGCCATTTGCCAGAAGGTCCAAATTTAAAGGGGAAAAAAATCCCATAACAGCCAATGAGCCAGTCAAAAAAGACTTACACCATCCTCCTGCAACAGCTTCTTCAGTCTGTGCTCTAGCTACTAGGGTTGGGCGCAATGTTCCCTCCCGTCCGCCCTCCTGCGGCATGGCACTTGCTGTGTCAGGAGAGACTGGCTGCTTTGAGTGCTGAAGTGCCCAATCCTATGAACTACATCTCTTTAAGGTAATGGGAATTTGTACAGCTTGGTGTTGTGGTTAAGAGCAGTGACTTTTAATGTGGAGAACTGTGTTTGATTCCCTGCTCCTCCATATGCTGGGTGACCTTGGGCTAGTCACTGTTACAATTGACTGTGATGGCTACCCCAAAGCATTCCTCCCTTCTTAGATTGCAAATGGCAAACCTCACATGACTTACTCATGAGTAAACATTCTCAGGGTTGAGGCTATTCCTAGGAGCCCTGGGTCCCAGAGTGCCAGCAGGGGGGCATTTCTGGGCGTAATGCAGCCCCTCCTCTATGTCATAGAGTCTATGAGACAGATAGAGGCTGCCCCAGGAGACAGTTCAATCTCCCCCCATGTCCTCTGAGTTGAAAGAGGCCTTGGCAATTTACCAGCAGTGGTGCATATTCTGAGGTTGCCTCCCCTTCTACCCAGAAAACTTCTGAAACTGGCAGCAAATAAGAGGTGGAGAATGCCCTTCACTGGCAGTGGGGTATATTTTGAGGATGTCTACTCTTTCACTCTGCAAACTAATGAAACCAGTAGAAAGTTAGAGAGCTGATCTCTTATTAGCCCTTCCTTTCTTGAGGGCTCTCTTCTGATTAGAAATAAACTACCAGCATGAGCCAATCCTAGCTGTGAGACATCTCTTGTTTGTGGAATATCCCTGAATCCCTGGCATAGTGCCATAGAGACGCCCCCTCCCAAACAGCCCTTTACTCCCTGGGACCTGCAGTCTGGAGAGGAGCTTTCATTCTGGGGGTTCTTCAGGTCCCACCTGAAGCCTGGCATCCTTGAAGAGTGGCTCAGATGCTAGCCACCAGCTGGAACCTGGAGATACCACTTCTGGGCTTTCTCAAAGCCTGAAGAATATTTCAGGGTTTTCTCACTGTGGGGAAGGTAGAGTGACCCTCCCCCCCCACCCCGGCAACTGGGCATCCTGGAGCTGGGAGCTGAGGGATTCGACCGTCTGTTCAAGATTTTGGTTATGGGTCACTACAGCTCAGAACTGGTCCATCTCCATGGTAACTACCAGGCCTGATTAGCCTCATTGGCCTGAGTCCGGTGCCTACTGGCGGTGGCTCACAGGGATTCTGCTTCTCGCCCACCAGGATGCAGATTGGGACTTCAGCATTGGTATCCTGGTATCCCATCCGGAGTGCAGCAACTTGTCGGATCAGCATCACTTGGCTCCATTCCCCTGGCACCCTCCACATGGGGCCTAGATCTACAGGAGGAAACAGACTTCCCAAAGGGTGATCAAACCACAGTCCAGTGGCACTCAGCTGCTAGAGGAGCAAAGCAAACTAAAAGTGTGGAGGAGGGAGAAGAAGGTTGAGTTGGAACTCCCAACCTCCATCCAGGGTTAACCTGGAAAAACTGACATGGCACATGATAGGGGTGTCAATCAGATAGGGAGTGAGTTGCCTGCATGCAATTTGAGCTGATTGGTCCTCATTGGCAGAATGTTCCCCCCTCTCTCTATTAGGGACACATCTCGAGAGAGGGCCAATCAGGTAGGGAGTGAGTTGTCAACTTGAGCTTTATTATGTTTAATGATAGTGATGATGATATACATGTTTTAATTCCCTCCCCATCCCCCCCTTTTTAAAGCATTGGGCCAAATCAGGTCTCCACCCTGTCTGTCACCTGCTGGTTGGTGCTAGATGCTGGATACTGCTAGACATTACCTTTGACATGATCCCTGGGGCAGGGGGGCTGTTCTTATATTCTTATCAGAAGATGTTACTGAAGAATAGTTTCTGTTAATAAAGGTCACATGGATAGATATAAGCTATAGACATCTGTGAGTAGTTAGTGATGAGGCATCATCATAGATAGATTTGCATCACCCCTGAGTGTCTCAATGCCATTGGAGAACATTAGTTATCTATGCAATTGTTGTGAATAAGGAGCAGATAGGCAAGATATGCTGTGACAGTTATGGAGACGGAAGGCCCAATTGGCCCCCCAGGGACTGGCAGAATATGGAAAAGATGCACTTCACTTGAGAGAGAAGGTCATTTACAATCTAAAGGGAAATATACATTAGGTCTTCTTGATTGGAAGGACCATGTTCTATCTGGATTGAGTCCAGCATCCTGTCACCCACATAGCAGAGGTCAGAAAAGGGAGTCATTCAATTGTTTGGAGAATGGGAATGTGAGCAATTAAGAAGGATGTTGCTTGCAGGTGTTACCTTGTGGAATGTACTGTACAACCAGAAGCCAGCCTCCCTCCAAGGCTGGAACAGATGGTCAAGGACTGCTAGATAACTAGATGGTAACCTTTTTTCATGTTATTTTGCTTAGCTATAACTAATCTGTCTTGTCTATATATATGATATATACCTTGTAGCAATTCAGTTGTTCAACTAAAGAGACTACACGCTTTGTTACTGATTGCCTTGTTTCTTTGCAAGGTTAATGTAATCTAACATATTTAGATTAGGAACGTCCTAATATTTTTCAAATAGTCTCCTCCAGCATCCTGACTGGCTCAGTTGGAGACTTCCTGGTCCTTTGAGCATACTTCCTCCCTAATTGCCTCCAGAGCAGTTTGAATGAAGACGAGAACAGTCTCTTTCTCTCTCACTTTCTCTCTCTCTCATCTCTTTTTATACAAAATTATTTATCTTTGAAATAAAACTATTTTACTCTTAAGCGTTAGACAGTTAGGACTCTCTCTCTTACTTTCTCTCATCTATTTTTATACAAAATTATTTATCCTTATCCATTGTTCCTCTTAATATTTATGAAACAGCCTTGGGGGTGGAACGTGTCCGAGCTGTCTGAGTTGGAATAGGGTCGACCTGATTGGCCCTGCCTCTACAGCTCTCACCCTCCTTCCCTGGATGCTAGCCACTTTGCTCTTATTTATTTATTTATTTATTTATTTATTTATTTAGATTTATATACCGCCCTCCCCGAAGGCTCAGGGCGGTTTACATTTAAAACTAATCAACGATACATGAAACAGTCTTCGTTAAAACATACAGTAAATAATAACAGTGGTTGTAACCATATAACAGAATAATGTAACAGTATAACAGTATAATAAAATAATATAACGATGGAACGGTGCAATACCACAACAGGTCCAGAGCGCTCTGGTGGAGTTCTGGGAGGAAGGGGGGAGATGGGGGGAGGGGGGGGAGCGGGGGCCCTTCATTCGCTGTTGGTTGTGCCTGGTCTCAACCAAATGCCTGGCGGAGGAGCTCCTTTTTGCAGGCCCTGCGGAACTGTTTAAGCTCCGTCAGGGCCCTGATCTCCTCCGGGAGCTCATTCCACCAGGTGGGGGCCAGTACAGAGAATGCTCTGGCCCTGGTCGAGACCAGGCGGACTTCTTTAGGGCCTGAGAGAGACGCCTGAGAGAGAGACACAGATACACAGAGAGCCCTGCCAAACCGCAAACAAGCCCTGATTACCTGCTATAGCTCCTGCTGCAAGACAGACTGACACACACACACACACACAGAGAGAGAGAGAGAGAGAGAGAGAGAGATCTGTGGCTGCTGGTGTCCCCTGGGTCCTAGTGCCCATTGTATTCTTAGTTGCAATGGGCTTTCTTGCTAATCTTTGAAATAAAACTATTTTACTCTTTTAAGCAACCTGGTGTCTCTTTGTATATTTAAACTCTGCAGATATAGTAAAGCTGTTCCACTACAGTAATATATGTTTTCAGAGATAACTGAGTAACTGAGTAACAGCTGAGTAACTGGTGGAATGATGGGGGTGAGGGATTTCATTATTTTATAAAAGCTTTCATGTCATATAATATATGGTGCAGGGGAGATCACATATCTATTCTTCCAAATAAGAAACATTTACATAAGTAAGTAATGAAAAGTTCTCTGAAAAGTGGCAACTGAGGAGATTAAAAAAAAACACCTTTATTGAGGTTCCAAAATCTACAGCATCCTTCAGACAGTTGCACAGCTGGCAAGATAAATACTGAGAGTAAAATCCTGGGCATGGAATGTAATCAGCCTAATGACGGCTCAGCTCAAACACTGTGGAGTATGGCAAGTCAAAAAGGCCAATATACTACAGAAAGTAATTTCTTCATGCTGATCTTTGTTCACAAGCCATCCTTAGTTTATTAGTAACAATATGAACAAAACCTATTACAGTCAACACCAATTTTGACGACAAAAAAAGAAATACTCAAATTGTTGCCCTCAGAAGGTTTATTGAAGACAATGAGATTGGTCTAGAAATAATTGATTAGAACGCTGCCATGTGACACATACACATATATCACACTGGAAGCACCTTGATTGGTGGAAGATTAAACTGCTTTCCATTTGAATCAGTGCTTGCATTCTCTACTCTTCTATCATTATATGAATGACAGTGGAAATTTCCTGCTTTACTCCAAAACAAATTTAGGTGCTGAGATCCTTTCAAACCATCAAAGCCATAATAAATATGTCTGCTGCAACTCTGTAAGCACTAACTGCTATTTCTAACAATAGGTTTTGAAAAGGCCAAGAATTCCCAGGCCATGAGGCACCTCAAATAAATTCAAATACGTTTATTTATTATTGATTTAACATTTTTATGCCTCACCTTTCCCCAAGGCCTGGTAACCCATGGAGAACCAAATGCTGTAACATATGATTTCCATCCTAGATCAATAATTTTGAACCATTTTTGCCCATAGTACCAATAAGGTGTAGGAGTTAGAACCAATAAGAAGTAGGATTTGGGAGACCCAGATTCAAATATCTGCTGGGAAAGTTTTGTGGGCCAGTCACACCCTGGGCCAGTCACTCACTCCCAGTGTATCCTACCTCACAAGGTTCTTGTGATGATAACATAGAGAAGTGAAGAAAAATGTTAGCTTATTTGGATTGCCATTAGGGAGCAATAAATGAAGTAAATATATACAGAAATATAAATCATGTTGTTACGTTGTTTCTATTGTGATGATTGCAGTATCTGGACATGTTTCTATATTTTGAAGATTTAGAGAATTAGACATTCTAAGAAATATTAGTAAAACTACTATTTGTATATGGATTGCCACTTGTGAATGATGATGATGATGATGGTGATAGAATTACAGAGCCTGAAACCAAGCATATTTAAACAAAAAGTCTAAGAGGTAATATTATCTAAAAGTAGATTACAATTACATTCAACGTTGTTTTCATTTCTCTGGAGCATCTAAATTACACTCTCAGAAGTGACTGCCTTTGTAAGCAAGATTTTCCTGTTCTGATGAGGAAGTCTCAGATTTCAACATCCTAGCACTATTTTCTTAGAAACCAATAAAATTGTACTAATCCATATGAAATGTACTCATCTTGATTGTCAATTCCATTGGAAACATCATGGAGATTTTTTAAATGAAGAGGAAACTCTATCGGTTGCATTTCAAATTTGGTATAATGCTATCCATTACCTCTTGCTCTGAAAAGTTTTGAAACTTGAGCCCTATTGTATAAAGGGGTCTGACATAGGCAGATATTTTATGCCTGATATCCAGGCACAATAACTGATCTGTGTGTTTGGATACTAACAGGTGATATCAACATTTTAGTGTGTATGTGTATATCAAAACTGGATCTCTGATGTGAAGGATGGCAAAAAGCAATGTTGGGTATAATGGAGATACTGATAAATTTAATCAAATTATTCCTATTGCTCTCTGTATTACACTGGAGAGCCTCTTGTGGTGCAGAGTGGTAAGGCAGCAGATATGCAGTCTGAAAGCTCTACCCATTAGGCTGGGAGTTCAATCCCAGCAGCCGGCTCAAGGTTGACTCAGCCTTGCATCCTTCCAAGGTCGGTAAAATGAGTACCCAGCTTTGGGGGGGGGGGGGTAAACGGTAATGACTGGGGAAGGCACTGGCAAACCACCTCAAACTGAGTCTGCCATGAAAATGCACAGGGGATACCTTTACCTTTACCTTTATTACACTGAAATGTGGTCATAGGAAGCAGTCTTGTATCCAGTCAGTGTATGTATGAATCTGATGATATACTGTCTCAGTTTAGAGCTATTGATTTAAGCAAACTGATCAAAAACTGAGTTTTTGATCAAACTCAAAAAACTGATCAATAATGAGTTCAACATGTTAAATATTATTATTTGTTCTATAATCATCTATAAACAAATATTACTATTTGTTCTATAATCATCTATAAACGATTGTAATGAAGTATATCATAACAATTTTTGTGTATCAGCCTCTTTCACAGCAATTCAATGCCAATTTGACATCTTCTACCCTTGTAACCTTTTCATCAGCCCAGTATGTCAAAATCTTTGACAGTTTTTGTCACCTCACATAGTGTGCTGCCTATGTTTACTGTTTTGTTTGCCATAAATGGTATTTGTTTTGCTAAGCAGAGATCCATGCCATTTTATTGAATTTGTTTTTTCATTGTTTCAATCCCCTTGAAGTGTCAGGATGAAAAGGTGGTCTATAACAAAATAATAATGAATAAAACTGAACTAAAACTAATAAAAATAAAAAACATTGTTTTTTTAAAAAGAAAAATTTGGCTCAAGTTCTCAAAAGGTCTCTTTGGAACTCAAGACTGCATAAATGGTCTGCATGAAATGGTAGAAAAGATAATACAGTTAAGAGCTAAGAGTTTGCATTGAATCTCAGATTGCTGCTGGAGAAGCAAATAAATGAAGCCACAAAATCATTTTCTTCCAACTTATTTTAACTAGATGTAGGGACCTTAATATGGCTGAGCTGGTCAGTTGGATCAATGTCACATTTTTGCCTTTCTGCAAACTATATATCACAAAACTTTCCAAGAGGGTATTTTTCTAAAGGAAGTAGGTCTTCTTTTAACAGAACAACTCTTGAAGATAGTTGAGTAACAAAAAAAGGACTGTGAATTATATTACTATGTATTATATGTTGCTGTAGGTTTTTAACTTGCTCTCATTGCATTATATTTCTGCTTAATATCATTTTTGCATTTTAAACATGCATATGGGTTGTTTCAGGATTCTGAAATCCTACTTCTGTTACATTATTTCTTAGATGTTTCCACAACCTATTGATTGTATGGATTTATATTATGAAATTTGAATCTCAAGGAGAAATTAGGACTATAAATCAATAAAGATAGATGATAGATAGATAGATAGATAGATAGATAGATAGATAGATAGATAGATAGATAGATAGATAGATAGATAGATAGATAGATAGATTTAACAGCCATGCATTTATTATTGCTCAGTTTAGAAAACCATAGTTTCAGCTAACTATAGTTCATCTGATTCTCTGGATGTAATTATCTAAACTTCTATATGTAGTTAGTATGATTAATTAAACTTGGTGGTATTATGCACTGGGGAAAACCTCGCAAATACTCTGCAAAAAATCACATTATATTTCTGTACATTGTTTTTCCTGTATTTTTTGTTCCAATAGAAGATGAAGATGAAGAAGATGAGTAATCTAGAGTGAAGGTATCTAGAGTGAATTAGGGTCCCCAGGGTCACAGGCCAAGAGCTTGCTGACTTGTGTTTCTCTCTAAGAGCCTTACAATTTAGAGGCCTATAGCCTTTGCCTCCCAGCAGCAACAACAGAGTTTGGGAACTGTAAACTTCCACAGGCAAACAGACCTTGTTCAAATAGCAATGACACAAACAGACCAGGGTGTATTATGCATGGCAGGAAACTTTGCAAAAAGTGTGCCCTCAAAGACATCGTTAGATAGATGCCAATCGGCATCTCATGGCACCCCCTCCTCATAGCATTGCCTACATTTTTTCAGCACAATACCTAAAACTAGCTTGGCAACAACTTTTCTTGTTTGACGGTACTGAGGGCACTCTTTTTTGATGCATAAATATTAGCATGTTTTTTGTCTCCTCCACTTTTCTGCTCACCAAGGTGCCTGATTGTGATTTTCTGCCTCCTCAGTGTCAGCAATTAGTCTCCGTGGCAACCCACCAAACATTATTGTTTTATTGCATAATAGCCTGAGGAGGTCCTCTTCTGTTATGTGTGGCATCTCCTCCTACAACAGCCTTCCTTTAATGCTCCTGAGATTACAAAACTAGATTACCTGAAGAACTATATCACACAAATAATTACTTGCAATTGTAACTCTCATCAGTGACAATGTTGGGATGGGGGCTGTTGTTTGACAGTTTATCAGGCTGTCAAAGTGGAGGGATCTTCCCTGTGTTGCCTTGCATTGTCTCAGCAGCTGTATGAAATGCCAGTTCCATCTTGCAGGAGAATGAGGAAGCAAACCTGCATCAGACTATGAGTAGAGTTTCCTGTCTTGGGCTCACCAATTATTTTAAAAACTTTCTAGGGGAGGGGATGGAATGATGGTTCATGTATATGAACTACAATTCCCATGAGGCCCTGCTGGCAGCATGTGCCAGAATGGTGGTCACATGATATTGAAGCACAACAGAGGAAGTTCCCCCTCCCAGAGTTGCTATTGTAACTTTTCCAAATACAAAGCCACATTAAAAACAAAACAAAACAATGCAGTATCAAAACATATGCATAAATAGAAATGTTACATTTTTAAAATGACAATTTAAAATGGTTGGTGAACTGACTGCAGTAAAAACCAGTACATGCATAATAGCTCCAGGACAAGAACACCCATTCACCCTCTAACATTGCCATCTCACAAAACAACGATCTTGGGCAATGCTCCCAAGACATTTAGCAGTTTAAGAAATGCAAAAAACTCACTCACCTTCCCAGCAACTGCCTGTTTTTTCAGTCTTCGAAGGACAAAACAGAGGATAGGATAGTGAAGTAAGGTATTTTGAGTCAGAAAAGTGGGCTATAAATGAATGAAAGAAATATGTCTGGAATTCAAGGGGCAGGAAAATGTAAATGGGTTTGTGGGAAGGACTGAAAGAAGCAGAAAAGGTTGTGGTTATTTGGGCTACTAGGTGAAGTGTTACGCATGGCAGGATCCCTGCCTTATGCCTTGGCACACTGTACTCCTTAACCAATAGCGCAGCGTGACAGTCTAGACTTGGGAGCAAGCTAGACACAGGACAGACCAAGTCACTCTGGCAGGGAAATGTCAGAGCAGACTCCATCTTGGGAATCAGGACAAGCCCAGGCTTGTTCTCAGCTACAGGTTTGGAAATCCAGGTGCCTCCATGCCCTACTCTCGACCCCCCCCCCATTATATTTCTAAGTGAGTGGACTGGCTTCCTCCTGTTTGCCTAAGGGCTCCTAGGAAAATCCTTTGTCTTGCAATATTTTTCACACTTGGCCCCTCTGCCAGGGGATATCTCCTTCCCACACCCTGCCAGCTAGACCTGATGGCTCTCTTCCTCAGAGCCATTAATACCTTTATCCAAATCCATTTACAGCCATCACCCCCCACTTGGCCAGGTATTGTCCTAATCCCTGGGGACCCTGGAAACTTCCAGCACATGCTTACCTGAGCCTTGTCACATAGCCCCCTTCCCAAAACCCTATAAAAACTGTGGCTTCACACAGCCACTCTGAGTGTCTTCCAACCCGGGACCTCCCACGCTGGTTCGTGCTCCTTCCTCTGACCCACCACTCCTCGGACAGGTAACTATCAAGCCTTCCACTCTTACTCCCCCTTCTCTATATGACTGCTTGTATGTGTGTTAGCTATTTGTGTGTCCTTTTGTTATTTTCCTTTCAATAAAAGCTTACCATTTAAATCTGTGTTTGCCTTGAGTTCCCACGGGTGCAATCGACCCTCGTATACAAAGGTAACGATCCGATAAACACTAAGTTACCCCCCTCTCGCAGCATTTGAGCTAATATTCCCCACAAGCTCAAAGATACGTGTTTTTAGGACATGTGTCCACGCAATTTGGATAACAGAAGGTAATGATGAAATTGTGTGGTGAAGTCGATATATGGGGAAATAGGAACCCTTTGCAATTATTTTCAGGTGAAGCTAGGCCTGGCCAGGCAATTGGCATCTCATAACTGGGCAATACGGTAAGGAAGAAAATTGAAGCTGTGAAAAAGTTAAAGGTGGATAGGAAGGAGAAGATATAGGAAAGTGGGTGAGGCTATTTGGGCTTTTAAGGAAGGGACAAAAGAAATAGTGGTGTAAAAGGAAACACCATGCAAGTCTTTGCAGGTTCCCATTTGTCAATTTATAATTACCCTCAGAAGTACATCAATGTCTAAATGCTTATCCCCTCTAAAAATCCTAATCTGCCATACAAAAACAGCCTGCATAGGTTTTCCAGATTGCTGTTATTTTGAATTCTGTTGTAGCAAGTCTCTAGTCAGGAAGGATGGGAAGAGAAATTCAGGAAAACTTCTATTCTGTTGTCACTATCACCAATATGTAAAGAGTAAAGAGAAAGAGAGGCAAACAGATAAAATGAATGTTTCACAGATTACAAGAGAAGAATGATGAGGTGCATACATTTTAAAGGAGGGCTTTTTGGTGGTGGTGCTCACTCATACTAAGTTGTGAAGTCCTGAGGGTAAATTGTTGCAGTCTTATATCTGAGTATGAGTTTTTTTAAAAAAACAAATGCAGGGGGACCCAAAATATTGGATAAAAGGCAAGCATTATGAGCTTTAGCACTGTGAGCCAGTGAACTGGAAACCTCAGTAAATGCCATTATAAAAGCATGTTAATATGCTGCTGGTAAATAACACAAAAGGCTTTCCAAAATGGAAAATTAAGCAATTTTCTTCAGTTCTTGAAGAACTGTTCATACAGGCATTAATTTACTGTTTTCAGAGCCCATGAGCAACATTTTGCTAAATTATTTGACAAAGACCTGACTGTGAGAATAAATGGTTACAAAACTACCCTATGAACCAAAATATCAAAAGAACTTTTTCTTTCTCCATCTACCCTGTGATCAGTTTCAGTTAGCCTAGAGCAAACAATTAAAATGAATATTTCCTGAACTGACTGTAAGAGATAAAAAATGAATTGAAAGAAAAAGTCAATTATTATTGATTTGTTTTCATTAAAAAGTGGGAGAAACCATTTTCTGTTACCCATTGAGCAAGAATTCTCTTACATTGCACAGCAGAGTTCCTTTTTAAATATTACAAATGCTTTGTTGAATTCTAGCTTTGCTAACTTCCATGAAGTTATAATTTCATTTGTGGCCTTTCCCTGTGAGCTTGAAATGTTGACTGCCATACTAATCAACCTGTTGACCACAGTGGACTTTGAATACTGTAACTGCTTAAAATTGGTATCATTCCTAAAACTGGTCTGACAAAGGAACCCTTGATTCTCAAAAGATTATGAAACCAAAAATTGTTGGTCAGTATGGTGCTTCTGGACTCTAGAATGGCCCTGTGTTCTAAAATTCGAGAATTGAACTGTTAGACATCCTGCCCTGTACCATCTTCAGCAATTAACACAGCCAAAATATCTATCTTATGCTGGTTGATTTTGTAATTTGTAATCTATGTTAAGTTGCAACAAGAAATGTAGGAAGGAAGGAAACCAATAATTAATGCTCAACTTGCTTTGGTAGTGGTGTGACATAAACCAAAGCCCAACAACTGGCTTCTACTTATGGGTGAAGAACCCACTGCTTCAGGAGACTGAAGGAATCCCTGCATATTTACCTGAATTACTTTTTTTTCGCAGCTGGGACTGTTGCTGTGCTTTGTGCTTTCTATTCTGAGCCCCAAACAACTTCTTAGAGGGAATATACTACTCAACTTGGTGGTTAGGAATGCAGACTTCTAACCTGGTGAGCTGGGTTTGATTCCACACTCCCCCACATGCAACCTGCTGGGTGACCTTGGGCTCACCGCAGCACTGATCAAACTATTCTGACCAAGCAGTAATATCAGGGTTCTCTCAGCCTCACCTACCTCACAGGGTGTCTGTTGTGGGGAGAGGAAAGGGAAGGCAAATGTAAGTAGTATATTTTTAAAATAAACTAAATTTTTCTCCCCCCTGAACATATCATTGGGAATTTCTAGAATTTTTTAAAAGTGTTTCAGAAACATATTTGCAGGACAGCTGTGCCCTAAAAGGAAATGATAGAAGGGTAGAGGATAGTTTAAGCTCCTGTGTTAAGTCTACTGCTGATACTGCTCTGTCTATAATGCTGGATAGATTATATTCTCCCTTAGGTCATGTATTGATAAGATGAATAATACTGGTTGAAGTACAAATCAATATGAGTTTCCACAGGATCCCTCTTCATGGTTTGATTTGACATCATTTGATCTTTTTTTCCCTTGTCATCATTTCTTCCGTTTATTTTAGAACTATATTAATTTATGAGGCTTCCCTTCCCTCTTCAATATGGTACTTTCAAAATCTAGATAAATTATTAGCATGCTCCCTCTCTTTACAATAGTTTCTTCCTTATTTATATTTGCATGATCTGTCTCACATTGATTTTAGTTACAGGAGATGAGATTCTATTGCTATATACAACATCACTAGGAATTCATATATTCAAAGAACTTCTTTCAATATTTACTTCTAGAATTTTAGTCGGAGGCAGGTTCTGAGGTTGACTTGAATTTTAGAAGCATTTATTCTATGAATATTAAAACTAAGTTTTTCCAAACTCCCTAATGGATTTGAATGTCCAAATTTGGATTTAACAAGCTGGATACCCAGCTTCCCGCAGTATATAGATTCTCAATAATATTGCTTGATATTTAAAAAGGATACATCTGCCTGAAGATGATGTTGTACGATCTACTTTACTATCATATGTGCCTGGATTTGCCTGGATATTGTAAAAATTACATAGTTTGTGCATAAAAATATAAACAGAGAAATATAGCTCTGTGAATTATTGTCACAATCCGGAAACTAGCAGTAAATCTGTCTCCAAGGGCACATTCCAGCTGATAAGTAAGTAACCTCTTTTACTAGAAGAACCATCAGTCTATGTTTATTACACAAAAGAGAATTACCTTGATTGGAGACATATATTATTGAAATTGAGAGCATACCATTTCAGAAGGAACTAGCCACTGAGAAAGTCTATGGTAAACAGAGGTTAAAAGTCCTGAACCTTGTTTTTTGGCTCCTTGTTTCGAGTAAATCAAGTACTTCTTGGATCTCACATATCAGGATCTTTATTTCTTCACATTCAACCTGCATTTGAATCTCACTCATATCCAAAAAAACAAGATTCTGTGATTCCTATTAGCTCATAGCCCCCTTCCCCTATTAGGACTACTAGTTCCTCCTGCTTGTTTCCCATACTCTGTGCGTTAATGTAGAGACATCGTAATCCATTTCTTGTGTGCCCTATGGTTTTAGTTTTTGAACTTCCTTGCAAGTTAGTAGTTCCCTGCTTATCTGCCATTCCCTATAGATTTGCAATCTTCTCATCTTGAGTTCTTGCCATCACACCAAGTCTCGCTCCCCCTTTGGATCTAGTTTAAAACCATATTCACCAGGTGTGCAAGGGTTCTCCCAAAAATACTTTTTCCATCCCTTGTGAGGCGCACACCATCTCCTGATAGTAGCCCTTCATGTTTACATTGTAGACCATGATCCAGAAATCCAAACCTTTCCTGATGACACCAGTGTTGCATGATTTCTCTCTCTCTTCCTAAGCCACAGCCACTTACAGGAAGGACTGATGAAAACACAACCTGTGCTCCCAGGTCCTTTACCTTTCTCCCCAGATCCACAAAGTCTTCCTTAATATGTTCCATACTCTATTGGGCAGTATTATTTGTTCCTACATGGATGAGAAGGAAGGGATAATGATCTGTGGGCATGATGTCCACAGTTCAGCCGTTCTGTGACATCCTTTATGCGTGCACCAGGTAGGCAGCATACCTCTCGAGACAGCAAGTCTGGTCTACACACTTCGGCCTCTATGCCTCTCAGCAGAGAATCCCCAATTACCAGTACCCGTTTCTTTGTACCCTTGGGAGCAGACGTAGAACTCTCACCTGTGGGGGCCGGTGAAGTGTTTGCTGGGTTTTGTGGGGTCCTCAGGGAACCTAGAACTCTCACCTGTGGGTGCTTGTGACTTCTTGTATATGCATGACGGATGACACCCTGGTGCATTCAGTCCACCCTAGAGCTGTGCATGCACATGCACAACTCTGGGTTGGGTTCCACTGTGCCTTATGGTGGTGGCAGGAGGGGCAGGAGACATGGGGATTGAAATGTCTCATTCAGCTCTGCAGTATCATGAAGCTGAATGGGGCATTTTGTATCCCTGCAGGGACACCGTAAGTGGGGGGAGGAGCTGTGTTTCGAAGGCCTGGCCTTTCCCATACATATGGGCCTGGCTTGGCATGATCAGGCCTCTGATGGCCACCACAGCAAGACAGGGAATGCAGAAGATTGCCCTTGCCACGGGTTATCCAAGGTCATAAAGCAGGCCAGGGCTGGGACAGGGCCTGGATGGTGCTGTGCATAAGTGGAGAGTAGCCCCACTGTTATACAGGCACTGGCCTGCCCTTCCCTGTCCATGCATAATCTATGACTCTCATAGCTATTCTTCTATGCTAGTCCCACTACCGAATCAAAGATATGAAAGTGGGGAACATCTAGAGCAGGCTTTCTGTTTGTTTGTTTAGACTTTATACCACTCTCCAATATGGTTCAGGCTGGTTCACATGAAACATCATTGGGTATTACATAAAACTTCATAGACATAAGTCACAAACAAAACATAACATATCAACAACAATTCCAACAGTGATTTCAAAATTAATAGAGTATTACAACAGGTTTGATTGAACAGCAACTTTAACAAGAACAACAATTTTAACAACCCCCCCCCTCCCTAAGGAGGTAAGAATGGTTCAGGTAATGGGGGTATTTAGGGCAGGGACCAGAGGATGTTGCTGGGTCAGTCAATCTCAAGCAAATGCCTGGTTGAGTAGCTCCCTTTTGTAGGCACTGCCGAATTGTGGGAGTTCAGATAGGGCCCTGATCTCTTCAGGGAGCTCATTCCACCAGGTGGGGCCAGGTCAGAGCAGGTTCTGGTCCTGGTTGAGGACCGACGTGCTTCTTTGGGGTCAGAGATCACCAGCCTGTTAGTGGTGGTACAGCGGAGGGCTCTTTTGGGGGTGTAGGCAAAGAGACAGTTTCTCAGGTACACTGGTCCCAGACTGCATATGGCCTTGAAGATAATTACTAAAACCTTAAACCTGATCTGGAATTCAGTTGGGAGCCAGCTGAGTTGTTGAAGTACAGGCCTGATGTAGGATCTCCTTGGTGTATTTGTGAGAATCCTGGCTGCAACATTCTGTACCAGTTGCAGTTTCCAGATTAAGTATAAGGGTAGGCCTGCATACAGTGTGTTGCAGAAGTCCAGTCTAAAGGTGACGTTTGCATGGATCACTTTGGCTAGGTGTTCTGAGGCTAAGTAGGACGCTAGTTTGGCTTGATGTAGGTGGTAAAAAGCTTAGCACACTACTCTTGTGACCTGTGCCTCCATGGATCACACCCAGGTTCCTGGCAGAGCAAGCTGCTGATAGTTGCACTCTGTCTTGGGAGCCCTGGAAAGGTGGGAGTTAATTAATAATTAATATAGATGCCAACCAGTGAAAATGAATATAATTATAAATATATGGAGGTTTTGCCTAGAGCTGTGTCATCTTTTTAAAAATCATATATATTACACACACACACACACACACACACTCACACACACTTATTAGTGCATACTTAATTCATAGTACTGCATATAGTGCATATGTCATATTTCTAAAAATATTAGGTTCCATTTGTTTGGATTCTCTCTGCATTCACATACACACAAAAGTCTTGCTGATAGTTTTTTTTTTCCTGACTGAAAGCCTATAAATTTATGATATCAAATGTATGAGGTAGCATCTAAAGGAATAATTGTCCGGTTATAAAATATAGACATTCTAGAAATTAGAGAATATTTTTTTAGAAATTGTACTGGTCTATGTCAGAGTCCAGAAAATTTCGTTACTCAATAACCAAACAAAAAAATAAAAAATGTTTAGTGTTCACATTGAAATTTGTTTTTGAAATTCTTCTGAACTGGCTTCCCCAGTTATGCATTGTATTATTGTTTAGTGGAAGTAAATCTGCAGCACCACACAGTTTGGAATATTGGCTACATGATACTCTGCTTGATGGCAGTCCAAAACACATGGTATATATCATACACTCTTTTTAATATGCACAGAATCAGAAACTTTAATTGTGTTGTTTTTTTGATGAGGCTTTTTAAAATAGGAAAACTCCTCTAGGCTTCTAATTTAAAATCCTTTTTTAAAAAAAATAAAATGCACAGACACCAAACTAGAATTCTAATATTCCGGGAGGGGATTTTTTTTTGACAGTTTTTTTTCTGCTGCCATTCTGTGCATTGAATAACTTGACCATTTATTCCTTAGTCCTTTTTCTCTGGAAACAAAATGTCTGGGGGAGGGGACTCATATTGTTTGGTGAATACATGCCTAGTTTTAATTCCTTTCTTATTGCGAAGGTGAAACTGACAGTAATTATTATATCTACCCTTGTTGCAGTCATTCTTCCTGACACCCATATGCCCTACTGGCATTTTTACAGCAATCCAATTTTCTACATTGTTTACACTTGCTTCAGCAACACATGTTCGCATGACATTTTCAAAGGAGTTGACTTAAAAATTACATTAAAAGTTGTGAGTTTGGAGTTTTAATCATGACTCTTCTGCCATTCATGGGGCAGGGGAACAATAACGGCTGATTGACAGCCGGTTTCTAATGACACCATGGTGAATCAAAGCTGGGCTGGCTGTAGTGGTCCTAAAAGAAAAATGCTTGGATTTGGGAGGATGTGACATGTGAATAAGGATGAAAGAGTGTGGGAAGCCATATGCTAATTTTCTTTAATTAAAAGATCAGACAGTTAAGGGGCTGTGTTCAGGTCACGGATTCCTTGGTGCAGCTGCATAACCTGCTTATGCTGGTTTACAGTAGATTCTTTTCAGAGGTGAAACTATGCAGCAGTGGTATGCTAATAATAGACACTGAGATGAATCCAGTAAGGAACAAGAAACCTCATTAGCATTGTCTCCCTACAGCTTTAAAGTCCTTTGTTGATGACCCAGGGACAGAAGATTGCAAGTAATGTATTATACTCTTGCTCAAAGCCTAACAATTTTGAATCCTGATGACAAAGCTAAAGTTGCCCAATCGAGTAGAGCCTCCTTTTAAACTAGATGGGCTTTGTATGGCATTCCCCACCCCAGTTTAGAAGTTACATTTGTTGAAACTTGTAGATTCATTAGATTCACCAGCTATTAAGGAATAAACAGTTCATGCACCTGACTAAGGAAAAGGACAAGTTTTACAGGTGTAATTTGAAGCACAATCCTAAACAAGATTACACCTAAATCCATTGACTTTCATGGATTTACATGAGTTACTTCTGTTTAAGACTGCTTGTGCTCCAGTGATGTTCAGCACAGGAATTTTGTTGTTGTTAGGTGCGAAGTCGTGTCCGACCCATCGCGACCCCATGGACAATGATCCTCCAGGCCTTCCTGTCCTCTACCATTCCCCAGAGTCCATTTAAGTTTGCACCTACTGCTTCAGTGACTCAGTCCAGCCACCTCATTCTCTGTCATCCCCTTCTTCTTTTGCCCTCGATCGCTCCTAGCATTAGGCTCTTCTCCAGGAAGTCCTTCCTTCTCATGAGGTGGCCAAAGTATTTGAGTTTCATCTTCAGAATCTGGCCTTCTAAGGAGCAGTCAGGGCTGATCTCCTCTAGGACTGGTATAGGGGGGGGGCAAACCCTATAATGTTCACCTTGCAGTCCAAGGGACTCGCAAGAGTCTTCTCCAGCACCAGAGTTCAAAAGCCTCAATTCTTTGACGTTCGGCCTTCCTTATGGTCCAACTTTCGCAGCCATACATTGCAACTGGGAATACCATAGCCTTGACTAAACACACTTTTGTTGGCAGGGTGATGTCTCTGCTTTTTAGGATGCTGTCTAGATTTGTTATAGCTTTCCTTCCCAGGAGCAAGCGTCTTTTAATTTCTTTGCTGCAGTTCCCATCTGCAGTGATCTTGGAGCCCAGGAAAATAAAATCTGTCACTATCTTCATTTCTTCATCACCACAGGAATACCATTGCCTAAATTAATCACCTCACCTTCTATGAGAAGATGCTTCATGCTGGCATGCTTAAACTCATTACCAACAGCATTAACTAAAGCCTAATTTTTAAAAGTCTCATACTCAGAAAGACTGTACCTGCTCTGGCTTCCATCCTGGCCATGAGGTGGAGATGTTATTGGTCGCTCTTTTGGATGATCTCTGGAACTGATTGGATCAAGGTGGTTCAGCTATTCTCATTTTGTTACATCTATCAGCTGCATTTGATGTGGTCGACCACGAGTTATTAACCCACTGCCTCACCGGAATGGGGATATGGGACACAGTCTTGCACTGGATACTCTCCTTCCTCCAAAACCAGACTCAGAGGGTTGCAGCGGGGGATGAGATATTGTGTCCCTGCCCGCTCCCATGTGGAGTTCCACAGGGTGCAGTGCTCTCTCCTACACTTTTTAACATCTTTGTGTATCCTCTGGCCCAAGTGATCCGGAAGTATGGGCTGGTTTGTCATCAGTACACTGATAATACCCAGCTCTATCTCCTTCTGGACAGCCATCTGGATCTCCCTCTAGAACCATTGCCAGATGTTTGAAAGCCATGACTAGATGGCTTGAGCAGAGCTGCCTGAGATTCAACCCCTCCAAGATGGAGGTCCTGTAGTTAGGTAGTATCGGATCAGATCAGGCAGCACATTTACTCCTCCTGGCAAGGATGCAACTGTCTATTGCATCACGTCAGGAATTGGGGGTGACCTTAGATGCCTCACTAACTATGGAGGCACAGGTCAAGAAGGTAGCTAGCCAGGCATTTTTTCATCTTTGCCAGGCTCAGTTACTAGCATCCTATCTTTCACCTAAACACCTAGCCATAGTGATCCATGCAATGGTCACTTCCAGAATTGATTTCTGCAATTTGCTCTATGTGGACCTTCCCTTAATCCTGACCCAGAAATTGCAGCTAGTGAACAATGTAGCTGCTAGGGTCCTCACTGGAACATCTTGGAGGGCCCATATTCAGCCAGTGCTGAGGCAGGTGCATTTGCTACAAGTTGTGGCCTGGTTCAGATTCAAGGTTTTGACCTTTAGGGCTCTTCATGGTCTGGGACTCACGTATTTTAGGGACCACCTTGTGCCCTACGTCCCTGGTAGGGCCTTGCCCTTGGCAGATTCCAACCTACTGATCATTCATGGCCATATGGAGGTTCATCTGGCCTTGACCAGGGCCAGGGCCTTTTTAAACCTGGCCCCTTCCTGGTGGAATGAGCTCTCGGAGGAGCTGCAGGTCCTCTGAGAACTTTCTTCTTTCCAGAGGGTCTCCAAAACAAAGCCCTTCCACCAGGTTTACAGTCAGGGCCAGTGCTAGAGCCAATACTATGGGTCCTCTCTCCTGCTGGAGTGTTTACATGTTGGCGCTGAACATCTGGCCCCCCATGTTATCTCTGAAAGTATTGTCTGAAGAATACTTTTGTAAGCTGCCATGAAGCGGCTATGTCATGACAGATGGGGTATAAATAATAAATAATCTAATAATAATCTAATCTAATAATAAATAAATGTTAAGAACAAGGTTTTCACCATCTGGAATTATTGTAATGTTATTGCGTTTGATGGAAGTTTATGGGGTTTTATTGTATTGTTGAACTTTTTATGTAAGCTGTTGCAAGCCAGAGCAGCAGGCTAGAAATCAAATAAATAAACCGTATTCACCAGGTGTGTAAGGATCCTCCCAAAAATACTTTTTCCGTCCCTTGTGAGGTGCACACCGTCTCCTAATAATAGCCCCTCATATTGACATCATTGACCATGATTGAGAAATCCAAATTGTTCCCATCAACACCACTGAAGTAACCAGTCATTTACTTGGATAATTTTTCTCTTTCTTCCTATGCCTCAGCCACTTACAGGACGGAGTGATGAAAACAACCTGTGCTTCCAGGTCCTTTACCTTTCTCCCCAGATCCACAAAGTCTTTTTAAAATATGTTCCACGTTATTTGATAACTAAAATTTTTAAAGATTCAAGTAACTTGCTCATAAATTTGGTGTAGTGGTTAGGAGTGTGGACTTCTAATCTGGCATGCCAGGTTTGATTCTGTGCTCCCCCACATGCAGCCAGCTGGGTGACCTTGGGCTCGCCACGGCACTGATAAAACTGCTCTGACCAGGCAGTGATATCAGGGCTCTCTCAGCCTCACCCACCTCACAGGGTGTCTGTTGTGGGGAGAGGAATGGGAAGGCGACTGTAAGCCGCTTTGAGCCTCCTTCGGGTAGGGGAAAGCGGTATATAAGAACCAACTCTTCTTCTTCTTCATAAGTTGCAAAAAACCTGTGATCCAAAAGGAGAAATGAGTGAGCATCTCTTCTTCTTCTAGCTGCACTAGAATTCAGGATGCATACAACTCAGAGTCAAATCCATGGAAAATTGGTGTGACACATGTCAGTGTCTTTTAATTATATTTATTTTATAGGACCAACAAGTTAGTGAAACAAGCACTTTCCATCACTATCCCACTCGCAAACTTGTAATTTTCTCACTATCTGGACTTCCTGTTTCATTTGAACTATAGTGCAATATTCTGAAAAGAAAACAAGTCTTTAGAGATCACAAACAACCAATTTCACAGTACAAGCAGACATAAATAGAGCTGAATTCCCTTTCGTAATATGCTATTCATCTTTGTGCTTCGTTGGGTTCAAAGAAAAGCATTTTTCAGAGTTTAAGCAATTACATTTATTTTCCCCCTCCTTCCCTATAAAGGAAATTTTTGCAAAAACATGGGATTAGGAACCACCATGATACTCGAGGTATCTTCAGTGTATGAAATTTCAATTTAGCAAAGCATGTAAAACCCTAAAGGCAGTTAATACTTAATATACTAAAACCATTTTGTTTTCACAGTATATTTATTTTGTATCATCATTGACCCAGGGTAGTAACCAAATTAAAAAGGCCTAGCATTTGAGACATGTAGAAATGCCTGTTGCAGCCTGTCATGCTGATGATTTACTGGGCAAATTAGTTTCCTTGAAGGGGTTGTGTGCTTACAAAAAGAATCCCAAAGGCAAAAGGAAACTTGTATGTGGACATGCTCAAAATTCAGATTAGAAATTGGCATACCGATCTAACTAGGACTTTTGAAATGGAAAGGAACCTTAATTCACAGTGAAATAAATTGCCTTTGCCAGATACACCCTATTAGCTAGACAGAGTTTGAAGATTTTGGGCTTTCCATGGTCATATAATAAACATTTGGCAAACTGAGTTTCCAGCTGGCAGTGGGAAGTGTCACCAGGTTGCAGCTAATTTATGATGACAACATTTTCAAGGCAAGAGATTAAAAGAAGTGGTTTGTTATTGCCTGCCTTTACACAGCAAGTCAAGTCTATCTTGGTGGTCTTCTATTCATGAACCAGCCATGCGTAGTCAAGTTTACCATCCAGGATCTGTTAAATTCAGGCTAATCTGGGGCATCCAGGTGTCCCACACAAATTCACCATTCCCCAGATTGTTGCTCATACAACAAAACTATCACAACCCTTGTATTGTCATTTGAAATGGATGTTTGATGGACTCAGTCCTAGGCCAAATACACACCTATGTAGATCTAGTTAAATTCTGTCAGGAAGACAATCAGGAATTGATTTATAGTGAGACAGCATGGTTCAGAAGGAAATCTTCAGATGAGAGTGGAGAGCAGGTATTGCATTGCCTTTGTAGCCTCAAATTCTGCATTGCTTTCAATATTCAGTCTGGACAGTTTGCTATTCACATTTTCATTTAATTTGAATTCCTAGTCCCATTGTATTGGTATTGACATTCCGTTTCTATTGTTCTATTGCATTGCTTATTTACATTATTAATTGTGTATCTTATACTGCCCATGAGGCTGGGAGTTCAATCCCAGCAGCCGGCTCAAGGTTGACTCAGCCTTTCATCCTTCCGAGGTCGGTAAAATGAGTACCCAGCTTGCGGGGGGGGGGGGGGTAAATGGAAAGGACTGGGTAAACAGTAAACGGTAAGGACTGGGTAAACGGTAAGGACTGGGGAAGGCACTGGCAAACCACCCCATATGGATAAGGGCCCAGCTGGATAAGGGTGGGTCGGCAGTGCTGGTTCTTCTGGACCTGTCGGCCGCTTTCGACATCGTGGACCACGAGCTGTTGGTCCACCGCCTTGCCGGCATGGGGATACGGGGCACAGCGTTACGCTGGATATGCTCCTTTCTCCAGGACCGGGCCCAGAGGGTTGCAGTGGGAGATGAGTTCTCGCGTTCCTATAGACTCCCTGGTGGGGTCCCTCAGGGCGCGGTCCTCTCCCCCACATTATTCAACATCGTTATGCGCCCTCTGGCCCAGCTGGTACGGAGTTTTGGACTGGGTTGCCACCAGTACGCTGTTGACACCCAGCTCTACCTCCTCATGGATGGCCGCCCGGACTCCCCCCCGGAACCATTCGCCAGATGTTTGGAAGCAGTGACAGAATGGTTCGAGCAGAGTTGCCTGAAACTCAACCCCTCCAAGATGGAGGGGTTGGGACGTAGGGGGCTGGGACGTAGCTGTGGCTGGGACGTAGGGGGCAGGACCAGGAAGCGTGCTTACCCACCCTGGAAGGGACGCAACTCACCATCATGTCCCAGGCCAGGAACTTGGGTGTGACTATTGACGCCTCCCTGACTTTGGAGACGCAGGTCAAAAAAGTAGCGGGCCAGGCATTTTTCCACCTTCGCCAGGCCCGACTACTAACGCCCTACCTGTCCCCCGAACACTTAGCCACAGTGATCCATGCAACGGTCACCTACAGATTTCTGTAACTCGCTCTACGCGGGCCTTCCCTTGTCCTCGATCCGGAAACTTCAGCTAGTGCAAAATGCAGCAGCTAGGGTCCTCACTGGCACATCTTAGAGGGCCCACATCCAGCCAGTGCTGAGGCAGCTGCACTGGTTGCCAATTGCTGCCCGGATCCGGTTCAAGGTTCTGCTTCTAACCTTCAAGGCTTTACGCAAGTTGGGACCCACATACCTGAGGGACCGCCTATCACCCTATGCCCCTCACAGGGCCTTGCGCTCTTCAGCTGAAAACCTGTTGGTCATTCCCGGCCCTAGGGAAGCACGCCTGGCCTCGACCAGGGCCAGGACCTTTTCGGTCCTGGCCCCAATCTGGTGGAATGAGCTCCCGGGAGAGCTGCGGGCCCTGCGGGATCTTTCAACATTCCACAGAGCCTGCAAGACGGAGCTCTTCCGCCAGGTTTATGGTTGAGTCCGGGGCTGATAATAGATCTATGCCTCCCCCGGGGACTCGGGCTCTGGACCCAAAGCAAAACATCATCAGGACCTCCTCTCCACCCGCTAGTAGTGGGAGGGAGGGGGGGAGGTTGAGCTGCCGTTCTTGCCATGCCGGCAATATTGGCAATGTTATTATTGTTTTTATGGGGTTTTAATGGGGATTTGTGATATTGTTACCCGCCACGAGCTGCAAGGGAGTGGCAGGCTATAAATCTAATAATAATAATAATAATAATAATAATAATAATAATAATAATAATAATAATAATAATAATAATAATAATATTGAGTCTGCCATGAAAACACTGTAGGGCGTCACCCCAAGGGTCAGACATGACCCAGTGCTTGCACAGGGGATACCCTTAACTTTACCTTTTATACTGCATGATCACATTGCATAGCAGGTGGGCAGGTTTGGGCCGAAAGAGCACTCGGACACAGTCAGCTTTATTATTTACAGGAGCAGGGCACAGCATGGGGGAGCTGTCCTCTTGCAGTCAGTGGACTGCTTGGGCCCTCTATTTCCTTTCTTGCAGCTGAAGTGCATACTTGGTCAGCTAGCAGTACCATCTGGGAACCATCCTGGTAGAGGGACAGCTACTGGGATAGGCCTTGTTTGGCATGTGGCCAGTGTCTTGAGGAGACTCCCATTCCAGGTTGTCTGGTGTGCGGATTCAGACTGCCTACCTAAAACTGCCTACCCATGGCCAAACCCCCAGCTGTGACAAACAAGCATATTCACAACATGTAAGAAACTAATACAGGGAGGGTGGGTGTGAAGCATTGCCACTAGCCAGCAGAAAAAGGTGCCCTAGCCTCTGAGGCAACCAGAGCCAAATGGTCCAGAACCAGATTGGAGGGAGCTTTCATTGTGTATTTGGCCCATAATTGGAAAATTCTTGATAAACTGCTTTGTGGTAGAAAATGGGGTGACAACCCCTCAGTTGTCATAGGTGCAAAATAAATAAATAAATAAAGGAGGTCCTTGCTGCAATACCAAAAACAAGGGTGCTCAACCTTGTGTTCCTTTGTTACACCTTTTGGTTAGTTTAGTCTTAAAACATCAGGAGGGTGGCATTGAACCCGTCCCTCTGATTACAAAGAAGGGAGATGGCACTCAGAATTATTTCTAGCTCACTTCCCTCCTCCCCCGGCCTAACTTGCTATATTTTTTTTCCGGCTGTAAAATACCTCCTAGCCTTGTAGTAGCATAAAGGTTTCTTAACAAATCAAAGTGTCTGATCTTTGGGACAGAGGGACTGCCATGTAAAAAAAAATTTAATCCCACGTTTGCTCAGAGATTGCTTGGGAAATGCACAGAGCTATCAATAGCACTGGGAAGGACAGCTCAATCTCTAGCTGAAAGAGATACCCAGGAAAAAAAAAGGGGGGGAGACTGAGAAGAGCTGCTTGTTGGCAGTGTTCAGGTAATAATCCAATCTGTGCTTTGGAGTTTGCTTTCAATTAATGTACTGCAACAGGATTTTGCAAGAAGAAAAAAAAACTGACTGCAAGCCATTAATACTACAGAGTGGCCTTCAGATCACAGGCACTGAGACATACAAACCTGCAGCAGAAGAGAGAAACAAGAGGTAGGCTGAACTGCTACAGAAAGCATTCAGTATTTCAGAGGCAGCATATTGCAGTGGTTAAGAGCAGCAGACTCCTCCAGGCAGTGAAAAGAGGGGTACCAAAAAAACTGCTGTTCTTCTTCTAAACACTAGAGTAGCGGTCCCCAACCTTTCTCAGGTCAGGGACCGCCTCCGGAGTGAGGGAAGAGCCGACGGCCCGGATGCTGCGAAAACTCGCATGCGCAATTGCCGCACATGCGTGTTTTTGACACCAGGTGGCGCTAATGCACATGCGCGGCAACAGCGCGCATGCGCATTTGCGTCACCGCCATGCCGGCAGCTGCGCCTGCCTCTTCCCTTCCTTCTTGCTGCTGGCGGGGGAAGGCAGGCGTGGCTGGCGGCGGCCTGGTACCGTGGCCTTTGCGGCCCGCCACCAGGCCGCAGACCGGGGGTTGAAGACCCCTGCACTAGAGAATGCACCACAGCTACTCCCTAGGGGACAAGTGGACTAAACTACTCTTTCATCTATATTTACAAGAACTAGAGAGAGAGGAGAGTTGGGGGCTTTCCACACAAGGACCAATTTTGCTGAATGTTTTCAGTATGGAGAAACACTATATTAAATAGTGGAATTTCGTCATTCCCCATACCTTTAATTTTAGTGGAATATTCAAGTCCCAGTAACATTGTATTCATTCCCCACAGGTTTCTGGTCTCACTGGAATCACAACAAAGGAAGCAATATTTTTCCATGCTTCTTCCCACCCTGGCCATCAATCCAACAGAACAGCCAGTGAACGGTTGTGTTCGTGTTCCCAAAAAGCCCCTTTCCCTTTACAAACTGTTTTTAAAAAAGCCAAAAACACCAATAGCAACGAATATGTATTCATTCAGATCAATGAATATGTGTTCATTCATTGTCTCAGAAAGACCTTTTTTGCTGGCGTAGGAGCTGGCGCTTAATCGTTTACACACTCTTCAAGTAAAAAAAATCCCCCCCCCATGGGCACGATTTGTGGCCGAAATTACGGGCAGTGTCGAGCAGGGGGCTGTATTGTGCTTGGGAACTTTAAAGACACTAGTAGGGAGCTTTGCTTTACTGTTAATCACTTCTGAGGAGGGACTTTAGCCAGAGAAGCCTCGCTTGTTCATTGCTTTCGCTGGTCTAAGGAAAAAAAAATGACGATTGCGTCACCGGAACCTCAGGGGTGACAGTGAGGGAGGGACATTCTTTCTACCGCTACATTGAGAACACACATGTGTTTTTCGGATGTGTTGCAGGTTGTTCTCAAGAGTCTAGCGTTTTTTTAAAGGGGGAATCCACTTTTCTGGATTTCCCGAAAAGCGCTACAACGAAGTGATTTTTGTGGGAGTGTTGCAGGAGTGTTGCAGGATTGTTGCAGATTGTGTACGATGTCATGCAGAATGTTTAATTAAAGACGGGGCGTCCCTGCTCCTTTCCCGCCCGCCCCAATGCTCAGACACGCCAACAGCTACACCTCCCCCTCAAGCCCCTTCCCATGACGCCGCGCCTCCCTACGAGACACACCCACACACCTGTCCTCCTCCGACAGCCCTGCCTCAGCTGTGGCTAGGGCTGCTTGGGGTGGGGGCAAGCAGTGGCAGGGGTACCCTCCCTTCTTCTCCCCCACTGGGCCTGCAGCCCCAGGCTCTCCCTTCTCCCTCCCAGCTCCAATTGGCTGCCTAACTTACCACAGGTTGGTACTTCTTCCACATGGAAGAAGTTGGAGGGGGACGAAGCCAAGGTTGGGACATCCCACCTGTTTGGCTGTTCATTGGACAGACAGCCAATCACAGGTGGGACAGTCTACCTGATTGGCAGATAGGTGATGAGTCCCAACTCCTCCCACCATGATGAATGATGTTTTTTTTGCTATGTAAACATATCTGTCTTAAGCAGGCACACCCTTATAAATCTACTGAAATTAGTGATTTTATAAGGCTGTAACTCTGTTTAGGATTACACTGTTAGAGTTTCTGGATACAATAGATAAGAGTATGTATACATGTATTCTGTCTTTGATCAAGAATTGCATGTGTAACTTGCAGCAGGGAAATTACAGCTAGAAATGGATACCCCAATACAATGTTGAAACTCATACACTGTGTTGCTTCACAGTTTCTCTTTAAAAGCTTGATACATTAAAGGTCTCATTGGAAGAAGAGCTGATTATTTTGATGAGGCCAGTGACACTATTTCAGCACCAAACCATTAACATTTAAAATACATTAACCCACTTGCTAATATATTCTGCCATTGCATACAAGACTCTCAAGGCTTGTGAGATGGAAACTGGGTACCACTGAACCTTTTTTCAGTTTCTGCTAATTTCCTGCTGTGAAAATAATAACAAGAAATGACCATTTTATTTCAGAACAGAGAAATTAACTGTATATTGTGAAGCACGGCAGTGTGCTGGAGGCTTTTCATAACTAAGATCCTCATTTTAGGAAAGCTCATTTTAAAATATGTTCACTTTCACAGGTGATCTTGTGTTTTGATACCATTAAGAAAGCAACACATGATAAATGAATATACAAGGGTGCTTCATTGGTCTCTGCAGTCCTCAAATGAGAGAATGCTGGACAGGGATGGTGAGAACTTTGGTGTTTATATGATCACCAGTCATGATTCATTACTGTGAATGAATAAATTTCATTTATACCTGACTACAGCTACCTCACTGGAATGTCTTGATATTTTTTCTCAACATTTAATGAATATGGTGCATATCCTACTGGGTCATGGTCAGGTCATGCCTTGGTAAATAAGCTACAACTATGTTTCACCTTGTGGCTATTTTTGTACCTGGTCAACTAAATCTCTCTGATCAGAGGGGGAAAAGTGACATGCCCCAGGGTCATAGTTGGATCATTAAAGTGACATACTTGGTGAGCACTGAATCACCTGCAAATTGCCTCCTGTGCTCAATGGATGCATCATTCAAATGATCTGCATCTTTTAACAACTATTTCATAATCATGATATTTAGTTGCTTTTGCTTTTAGTTTTCAATGTGAGCATTGTGTGCTAGGGATATTGTGATGAAACAAGCCCTGAAATGTATCTTTTTATTGGTAAAAAAATAAAAATAAAAATAAGATTTTGTGAATATGGGAGAGAGACTGCAAATCCCATAAGGTAGTACAAAAAGTTTAGTCTCAAAATATGAAACTTTACTGTTCTTTTTGGTTCTAACAATGTGCCTTTTAACAATAAGTGGTGGCAGAAATAGATGTAGTTGCTGGAAAAGGAGGTGAAGAGGCAGCTTTGGCAAAGTAGTATAAAATTACCTATGTAAAATTGGGGTCCCCCCCCCATAAAAATGGTTAGAGTTGTTTGGACTCAGATTAAAAGTGCATATAATCTTCAGCTTCAATGGATCACAATTTAGAACAAACTACAAGTCAAAACAGCAAATGATCATATAGCGTACTTCTGGAATTATTCAAGACTGCACTAAGTTTTCATTTGGAGACCCAGAAGTAAAAGTGCTTCTAAAGGATCACCATGACCGATTCCGCAGAGATGGAAAAGGCCACGGCGGTGTCAGTATGGACCCGGGCTAATCCCTGTGTCTATAGGACATTGCTGTCAGGCTGCTACCCTCCAGGCCTAGTGTGGATCAGGCCCCAGAAGTCCGATGCTAAGCAATCACAAAAGAATTTTGGTGCTGCAGGGGCTAATGGTGCCTTCAGGGGACAAAATTTGCCCTAGACAGTCTTATTATTATATTATTATTATTATATTTATATTTATACCCCGCCT
Source organism: Paroedura picta (assembly GCF_049243985.1). Taxonomy (NCBI): domain Eukaryota; kingdom Metazoa; phylum Chordata; class Lepidosauria; order Squamata; family Gekkonidae; genus Paroedura; species Paroedura picta. The sequence goes on along the minus strand of NC_135374.1, from coordinate 40,835,329 downwards.
CCCCCCGAAGGCTCGAGGCGGCTTACATAAACCCGTCCCCTAAAATCATAAAATGACAATAAAAACCAATGATTTACAATAATTGTAACAGCGATGGCGTAGCCTACTCATTTGCTCTCCGCATCCTCATCTACGGTGGGGGGTGACGCTCTCTACCACCAGTTTGTGAGGGGGGGGCTGATCTTCTTTCCGCCCGGCCTCAGTTATAAGCCTGGCGGAAGAGCTCCGTCTTACAGGCCCTGCGGAATGCTGGTAATTCCCGCAGGGCCCTCAGCTCTTCCGGGAGCTCATTCCACCAGGTTGGGGCCAGGACCGAAAAGGCCCTGGCCCTAGTCGAGGCCAGGCGGGCTTCCTTGGGGCCGGGAACGACCAGTAGGTTAGCCCCCGCAGAGCGTAAAGCCCTGCGGGGGATATAGGGCAAAAGGCGGTCCCTCATATATGCTGGGCCTAGACCACGGATGGCCTTGAAGGTCAAAACCAAAACCTTGAACCTGATCCGGAAGGCGACCGGTAACCAATGCAGCTGCCTCAGAACTGGCTGGATGTGAGCCCTCCATGGTGTAGCTGTGAGGACTCTAGCAGCCGCATTTTGGACGAGTTGCAGTTTCCGGATCAAGCCCAGAGGCAGGCCGGTGTAGAGCGAGTTACAGAAATCTAGTCTAGAGGTGACCGTCGCATGGATCACTGTGGCCAGGTGTTCAGAGGACAGATAGGGCGCTAGTAGCCGAGCCTGGCGAAGATGGAAAAATGCCCGGCTAGCTACCTGTTTAACCTGTGCCTCGAGTGTTAGTGAGGCATCGATGGTCACCCCTAAATTCCTGGCCTGAGATGCGATATTAAGTTGCGTCCCGGCCGGAAAGGGTAAGCGCGCTTCCTGATCTGCCCCCCTACGGCCCAACCACAGAACCTCCGTCTTGGAGGGGTTGAGTTTCAGGCGACTCTGCTCGAGCCATCCAGCTACGGCTTCCAAACATCTGGCAAATGGATCTGGGGGGGAGTCCGGGTGGCCATCCATGAGGAGAAAGAGCTGGGTGTCATCAGCGGACTGGTGGCAACCCAGCCCATAGCTCCGTACCAGTTGAGCCAGAGGGTGCATAAAGATGTTAAATAATGTAGGAGAGAGCACCGAGCCCTGTGGGACCCCACAAGGGAGCCGGTAAGGGCCCGATACTTCCTCTCCCACGGCTACCCTCTGTGTCCGGTTTTGGAGGAAGGAGCGTATCCAGCGTAACGCTGTACCCCTTATCCCCGTACCGGCAAGGCGGCTCGCTAGCAGCTCGTGATCGACCACGTCAAACGCGGCCGACAGATCTAAAAGAACTAGCACAGCAGAGCCACCTCGGTCAAGCTGGCGACCAAGGTCATCCAACAAGGAGACCAACACAGTCTCCACCCCATGACCAGGGCGGAAGCCAGACTGGTATGGATCGAGTGCCGAAGTATCTTCCAGGAACGCTAGGAGCTGGTCCGCCGCAGCCCTTTCCACCACCTTACCCAGGAACGCTAGATGCGCTACTGGGCGGTAGCTTGCAGGGTCATGTGGGTCCAGGGATGGCTTCTTGAGGAGAGGGCACACCATCGCCTCCTTCAGCACCTCAGGAAACTCCCCCAACTGGAGAGAGCAGTTAACAATATCCCTGAGCTGCTCACCTATCCGTCCATCCCTCCCCTTAAGGAGCCAAGACGGACAGGGATCAAGGGGGCAGGTGGTTGCCCTCATCCTCCCCAGCAACCCGTCCACTTCGGATAAAGAGAGCCGCCTGAAGCCATCAAACGTTACCTCCAAAGGCGGCCAACGGGCCTCTAGTTCATTAACTGTATTAACTGTAGCTGGAAGGGAGTGGCGGAGCGACAAGACTTTATCCGCGAAATGGCTCGCAAATGCCTCACAGCTGATGGTCAAATTCCTACTATTTTGGCGCCCATCTTCCAGGGCGGTAAGAGATCTAACAACCCTAAATAGTTGAGCTGGGCGAGAGCTAGCGGATGCAATTTCCGCGGCAAAGAATTCACGTTTAGCCGCTTTCACTGCCATCTCATACGCCCTCATAAACGTGCGATGAGATGTTCTTGTAGCCTCGTCACGGGCCTTCCGCCACACTCGCTCTAGTCGTCTCAATTCCCTCTTCTTCTCCCGGAGCTCCCCAGTATACCAGGGTGCCCGTTTGAGTCGAGGGCAGAGAAGACGTCTAGGAGCAATCTCGTCTATGGCAGCTGACAGGCGGGACTGCCAGTCCTCCACCATGGCCGCTAACGAGATGCCGGGAGGTTTCGGGTCCCGCAGAGCATTCTGGAAACCAATTGGATCCATGAGTCTCCTTGGGCGGGCAAAAATGCGCCCGCCGCCCAACTGGGGAGGGGGTGGGGTCTTGATCCGAGCCCGCAGGGCATAATGGTCTGACCATGGTACGGCCAAAGCTGTATCCAGAACCACCTCTATCCCTGCCCCAAAGATCAGGTCGAGGGTGTGGCCGGCCTGATGGGTGGGCCCAGCAACAAATTGCGAGAGCCCCAGCGTCGCCATGGCCGACACTAGGTCCGAGCCCAGTCCTGGGGGCAGCGCGTCCGCATGGACATTGAAGTCCCCCAAGATTATAAGCCTGGGGTACTGCAAGGCCCAGGCGGCCACCGCCTCCAGCAGGCTCGGCAGGACATCTGGTTGGGCGTTGGGCGGACGGTATACCAACCAGATGGCCAAACTCTCGACCGAGTCCAACCCAATACCGACGCACTCCACTCCCCTGATGTTTGGGGCCGGGAGAGCCCTGTAGGAGAAATCCTCCCGGACCAAGATTGCCACCCCCCCTCCCCTCCTATGGACCCGGGATTGGTGCAGGACCGCAAACCCTGGGGGGGGCAAGTTCCTTTAAGGCAACTGTTTCGCCACCCCTCGCCCAGGTCTCAGTCACACACGCAAGGTCGGCCCCAGACTCCGCGAAAAATTGTTGCAGAGTTGAGGCCTTGTTGTTGATTGACCTTGCATTGCACAGGACCAAGACCGGGTCCACCCTTGCCTCCTCCCCCGTATATTTGGGGATGGGACGGAGGTTAGAAGGGCAGCGAGCACGCCTCGGGCGTCTGCCGTGTAACCACGGCTTGGCCCAAGGACTAACACAAGTGCTCTCTGACCTTCTCTTGTCTAACCTCCTCCCCCAGCCATATCGCCCTTGACCCATTATGGACGAGATCCCGGCCCCAACTTGGGCCCCCCCTCGTGGTGGTACCCCTCCAATCATACTCCCAGGGGAACAACCCTCAGCTAACTAGCTGCCCTAGAACCCTAGCACTAATACTCCTAGGTTGCACTGAATATCCCACCCTAGCCCCCCCAACCCAATTCCACCCACTAAACCCACCCTAACCTCCCTCCCTAACCTTATCTCTGCAAGCCAGCAGTCCTATTTCACCAGCAGGCTAGGGCCTAGTCAGATCCCGCCTCGAGGGGGTTCTCACGACCTTGCCCCCCACTGGTTCCAATAGATCCCTGCTAGGGCACCTTAACTTATCTAATTCCCCGTAGATGACCTTGAGTATGCCCGTATTCTTATCCTTATCTTGCCCCTCCCCCTCAACCCCCTAATGAGCTGATTCGTGCAGGTGCTGAGTCCAATTTCCACTTTAGTCGGTCGCCTGCTTCCAATGGTAACTCCAGGAGGCAGCTGTTTTGCTAGTCCAGCAGAATGATCCTGATAATCTTGAATGATTATTCTGGAGGCCAATAGATGACGCTGGAGGTCCAGGGCTGCGTTTCCCGGATGATCTTCACGACCCTGCCAGGTCGAGCCACTAGAGAGCGCAGGATGGTAGATCTTCGTAATGCCGGTTCGTAGCTTAAAGTGGTAGCACAGCTCCGAAGGCCTCCCAGGCCGGCAGCTCACAATAGAACAAAGGCCCTTGAACGCCCCACCCAGCGGCAGGGCCAGCAGGGAATACGCAGGGAGATCTTCCTCCGCAGCTCGATTTCTTAAGTTTGGGGTGCTGGTTCTACGCACTTGCCAAGCAAATGGCTGCCCAAACCCTGAATGCCGCTCCGCGGTCTCTCTCCAGTCCCTTGCCGTGCAGGAGCGTGTTTCAGTTGCTGTGGCCTCACCCACAATTCCCACCCTGGTAGGGACTTCTTCTTCTTTTGTCTCCCTCTGTGGACTTAATCGGGGAACAAGCCTAAAGGCAGCTCCCCAGAGGGAGGAGGGTGAGCTTGCAGACGTGAGGAATAAGGAGCAGGTGAGGAGGGGGGGAGGGCGAGGGGGGGGTGAACGGTAGCGTTTCCACTACACCCCTGACTTGAGTTGCATTCCACAGCTGCAATAAATCCAGCCGGGTGTCTTTATCAAGCCGCAGGGTCGTCACTCCCTTTACTAGCTCTGCGTTCTCTCTGTTCTTTCTGTTCTGCCCATCCCCCTCCCTCGTCGCTCTCACCGCACTCACTGTTCTCAGCTCTGTCCAGTTCTTTTTCCAGTTCTTTTTCAAGTCAGTTCCGTCGGGTGAGGGGGACCAGGTGGTTCTTTCTAAAATCCTCCCCAAATACAGATAAAAAAGGATGCTTGAAGCCTCATTAAAACCCATTTTCCTTAGGCGTCGGGTGGAGCATTAAACTCCAACAACTGACCGCGCCGCCATCTTCTGTTCTTGTGGCACTTGATAGCACTGCGGGGCAGACTAAGGCTTTTTAAAGAATGTTGCGCACAATCTCAACTTTCAGCATTTTTTTTTAAACCGGGACAGATCCTTATGGATGGTTTAGGCTGATCCTGCATGGATCAAGGGATTGGACTCAACAGCCTGAGGCCCCTTTAAAATTCCTTGCATATGTTGACAATGTTAATCTTTTTCTTGGGGGAGGGGAACAAATATTCCTACCAAATACCAAAATTTTAAGGAATTTCTATTTCTTAAAATTTGATATGTTGGGTTGTCTATTTTAAATAGTTTGCTTTCATGTGGAGAATAGCTATTTCTCTTGTAGAACTTTGTATAGCATAAGTCAAGCCACTCAGTGCAGGAAAAATAAAGGTGAGTAAACATGATTAACTGTGAGCTACTATGATAAACATATTCAATTATTCAAGCAAATGTTTTTCCGAGCTGGGTAATGAGAAATTTATGGATTAGTCTTTTCCTCCCTCTCTGATAATTCCTTCCCTGTGATATACAGGATTGAGGAACAAAATGATGAAATGCTCACTTGATTTCTGTCAATAATACTCCAATTTCTGTTTTTAAAATAAACTGCAAGTATTGCTAAAAATCAATGGAATTGCACAAATGATGAATCGACCGAGATGAAACTAATTACCTAGAATTCTCAGTTTGGAGGTTATGTCTATCCAGCTAGGTATCCATTTTAGGGGTAAACTAGAACTGTGTTGGTGAGACTCAAAATCTTACCTCTGCCATGGGCTTATTGTGCAACTTCAGAAGAGTCTTTCCTAGACGATTTCAGTGTTTACTCTATAAAAACCAAAAGAACATGTGGAAGAATCAGTGGAGAAGGGAAAATCTATTCTTCCTCAATGACCCCCCTCCCCACGCTATCACTGGTTTCTGTACCTCATTCTCTACCTCCAGGTTTTATTCCCCTCCTCTTTTTTTGTTGTTGTTGCTATTTTTCCCTCCCTCCAATTCTGACCATCCCCCCTTCTTTCTTGGCTTTTTTCTTGTTTGCCAACTTCTTCTTTTCCCACTAAGTCACTTCCAGTATCAAAGTGAAATAGTGGCTGGGAGCTTGGATTACCTTGGCAACTCAAAATGGCTTCCAATATCTTATTAGGAAATATCATGAGATTTTATTTATTTCTTCACAATTGTTTTTATTTCTTCATAGTTCCAGGTGGCTGACAAGTTACAGTTAAAGGATTACAATTTAAAATCAAAAGAATAAAACCAGACCCTCCAAAAGTTGCCTGCTGTTTATACTCACTTGAAGACCCCAATGAATAAAATGGCTGTACAATGCATCCAGAAGATATCTAACAATGGTTCTATCAATACCACTTCAGAGAGCCCAGTCAACAGATTGGAAGCTTAACTGGAAAAGGGCCAAGCTCTGGTTGATGCCAAGCAGGCCACCTTGGTGGGACCATGTTCAGAGCATTAGTGTCAGCCTAACAAATCTAGAAAAGAGTATTATAAGTAATTTTAAATATGTTGTATTGCCCCTGTTTCATTAAGGCAACGTTACTGCACATTATTCAAATGACACAGGCTCTGTGATCAAAATATAGGGACACAATATCTGTCATATGCAATAGTAGTTGTTAAATTCTTAGAAGACAAAAATCAAAAACTCACATATATTTTAACTAAGAGAATATTCAAAGAAAAGTTAATGTTATTTGAGTAGTACTGTTGCTTGAAGGGGCCCAGCATGCACTCACAATTCTCTTGCCAGTCTGGTCTCAGGTGGGACGGCTTGCAATAAAGAGTCTGTTAAATGGAGCTTGTGCTTGCTATCTCTTGTGGTCTTAAATCATTACATCTCTGCTGGAATCCCCTCCTCCTTGCACACACTGATATGTTGCTGACCTCTTGCAGAGTGAGATTTCAGTAAATTATGCTACTTGTCTCAAGAGCAATTGCAATAAATCTGATATGACTGGCAAACATGAATTAGGTCAGTATATCACAATTCATTACAACAGGATTTAAGTCATGAACTAATAATAGTAATGTTCAGATAACAGCCAAGAAGTATAATGTCTGGATGCTAGAAAAACATAAATAAGGATCTGAACTCCTCGTATCTTGATCTGAATGGAATTATTGTTTGCCCTGCGGGCTTCTATCAAGGTGATTGATGAAGGTTTTTCTCTTTCTGACTACTGAAAATTCAAAGTAACAAAAATGTATCCAAGTCCTAGACTTTCAATCCTCCTCTCCTGTTCCTAGCAGTTCCCCTTCCAATGAATAATTGAGGACCAAAAATAAAGAATATTAAGGACAGCCAGCCTAGTGAAAACATATGAGATGTGGCAATAAAAGCTGAGTAATTTAAAGGGACATAATTATAATGAGATATATTACTGTGAGCTTCAATCCCATATTAAAGTTAAATCCCATTAAAATCAATAAAATTAGAGTGCTTAATGGTGTGCTCAGATTCCATTGATTTCAATGGCATTTAATCATGCTTAATTTTCTCCAAACTGTAGTATTCTTCTCAGTTTAATATTATATATCATATATGTAACAGTGGGCTCTCTGTTATATAATAATTTGCTAGGGTCTAAGTGGGCAGACAGTGGACTCTGCCTCAGACACGTCACAATCACTCAGGACTTTGGCCCAATCATTGGACCAAAGTTCTGACGAGGCCTGCCCACCCAGCCCAGCCAGGGTCAATCTGGAGACATCACTGCCAGTCTGCCCCTAATCACTGCAGGGAGAGGAGGTCGGTAGGGCTGCTGAGAGGGATGAGAACAGAGGCTTGGAGGGGCTGCACCAGCTTTTGCACCCTAAGGCTGTCCTAAGTATCACGTCCAACTGTAACTTCCCTCCCCTTGCCTCAGAACACTGACAGAGTTGGCAGGAGGCTGGTGGGTGCTCTCCCTCCCCTCTCCCTTCAGACCTGATGTGAAGAAACCTCTGATAGCCCCTGACTGAGGAGAGGACTGAGAGAACAACACAGGGGAGTCTGAAGGCATGGGTATGGGCATTCCTTTGAGGAGGGAAGCTTTACCCTTTTGACAAACAGTTGGCTGACAGGGAGGCCACAGAAAAGCTCCTTCTCACTTAAAATACTGCTCTGGACAGCCTTGCTGCTGGAGGAAAGAAACAGCCAAGCCATGTGTATTTCTTCTTTGTAACTCTTTGAAGATTTGAGACCTACTGCACAGTGTTATTCTGCAGACGAAACTGGATGCTCTTGCAGAGGTTCTTTTGTCTCCTATTTCATCTGCACAACAATCCTGTGCAGTAGTCTTCAAGTCTTTCAATTCAACAACAACCTGGTGTGGGAGGCCTTAAATGTTTTTTCTCCACCACAACCCTGTCCAAAGTAGCCCTTTCTGCCTGGGGAGCTAATTTTTATACTCTGCAGATGAGCTGTAATTCCAGGAGCTCTCCAGGCCTCATCTGGAGGTTGGGATGCCCCTGGGTTGGAAATATTCCTGAAGGTTTGGAGGTGGGACTTCAAAATTGTACAATGCCTCAGAGTCCGGCCTTTAAAGGAGCCATTTTTGCCTACAGAACTGATTATTATAATCTAGAGATGAGCAGCTATCTAGATACTATGGCAGAGGCTTCCAGACTGCAGTTGGGATAGAGTGGTGAGGGTGTGTCCCTCCTGGGCTATGGGCTGTGGCCAGCCTTTACCAGCTACTGTATTCTGGGGCATACACAGACAGACCAGCATCAGTCCTATGAGTCTGGAAAATGCAGCAAGATCTAAATAAATAATATTTACAGGCTGAAACTGTAAATAGTGAACAAATAAATGGCTGGAGAAACATGGGAACTGAATTGACTTTTTTTTAACCATGGCCAGTAATTAATTATGTGATACTGAAAAATGGCCACCAGACTCCCTGAACGCAACAATTATTTTTATTCCATCCAAGATATTCAGGCAATGAATTTGTGGCTGAGGAATGATTTAAATCTGGATCTCCCACTTCCAAGTGATAATCATTACACAAAGTTAACTCTGTAGTATTCTGTTATATAGAAGAAAGAAAGCACATATGGTATTCTGCACACACTCTCCCACTTCCTTGTGGTCTTAGTTGGAAAGAATTTCTGGATATATTGGAAGTCATTTCCAAGTAAATATGTCTCGATTAGGGTGTCAACCTTCCAGGACCCCATTCTTTTGATATTTGTCCCTACTGAATAGAACCGACTTCAGCAAGGCATGAGATTAAATAAAAATGAACCAGGGTACTCTAGTGTTCTGTTTTCTGAAACAAAATATGGGATTGAAATGCTCCAGCTGTGCAATGCCCACCAACCAATTCTTCTTGATGATATTGGGAAAAGGGTCCTAAATTGAAAATACAAACCATCTTATGAAATCTATTGATTCTTGGGCAAAAGAGATTGATTCCCATTTCTCACATATATCACTAGCCAAACATTGGCACTCCAAAGTGTATGATTTGATTTTGCTGTACAGACAGCTTTCTGAATGTTAAACCATCATTGTGCTCATATGCATTGCACATTGCTCTGTTTAAAGAAAAGCTTTGGTGGTCTTTAAACAACTGTAGGAAGTCTTATGAACCTGTTTGTCGTGAAAGAAATACACTGGATTGTGTTCAGATGACTTTGATATTTTCTTGTTATTTTGAAATAAATATCTTACAGATGCTTAATACAAATTTCCTTGAATTATAAACAACTTTGTGTTACATGGATTTAATGTGGTAACACAGTACCTGTATCACAGAATTAGGTGAACCCAGGTACAAGTATAATCCCTAAGATTACTTGGAAGAATAGATGGCCATTAAACCATTATAATAATTAAATATTCAAAATAAAGGAACAAGGGAGAATTCATTCACATTTTATATACAAAAGCCAGTGATAGGTTACCATGATTATATTTGACAACCAATTTACCAGTGATTTCTCAATATGCATTTATCCCAGAACGACTCCTCCAAAAAAGAAACATGACATCAGTACTCTGGGTTCAACTAATTTGTTGTTTTAAAGTTTGCTTGATCTACATCATTACTATTGATATTTAGGTGGGCATTATGGGCTGGAATAAGATGTGATGCACCAATGTTGGGTATAAACAAGGCCACAGCTTTATTACCTAGCCATGGGAGTTTTGGCACACCGTGGGAGAGGGAGCCTAATCTAGCAGTCAGAAGACTGCACTAACATCCCATAGACTCCAGAGGTGCCCTGGGGATCTACACCATTACCCCCTGGGAAAGCAGTTCCCCTTACCTACTGAAATCCACTGCTAAGAGAAGTGACCTATGTGGAGGAGCCAAAAGGGGCACCAACCTCATTTAGCTACCCCTAGGCCATCTGACACATGAACCCCTGGCCTCCCTGCCAGGTAATCCACGCTCATTTACATGCCACCTCTAATGGAGGCCCCGAATCCCAGGACTGGACTCCCTATCAACAGGCTCCATCTCATACAAACATCCTATGCAAATTCCAGCAGGCAGTCAGAATTCCCATGCAATCACAGGTTGCTCACAGGTCTGACTCATGGACTTCATTGCCCTAGGAGCACACACATGTCCACATGGCAGTCTGAATACCAGGTACCCACAGGTCACAACCAAATAATTGGGCCCCATTGTTCCCATTGTTTCAGGGAGACTTTTTCCACCAAACTACCATGTCCTCAATTATTAACTGCATTGGCTGCAAGCCAGGCATTGCTGGTTTGACAGTCTCAAGATCCTGGTAACCTTGTGCCAAAAGTCCCATCCAAAGAATGTGGATGCAGTCCCTGAGACTCAAGTGAAAATTGGCTTACTATCTTGCAGCAAGCCCAGCTCTGCAACACCAAGAAACATTTGGCCCCAGAGGACAAGCACTGCCCCATACATTGTGTTCAATCACTTGGACCAATAATCTGTGTCCCTGGAAGCCCTGCTCTGGAACCATCACAGCTGAATGGAGCATGTTCAGACAAGCAAATTCAATCATTAATGAGGTGCCTCTATAGGAAGTCTCCCTCATAATGGTGCCCTGGAATGCAAGCCACATCTTGCCATTATGTCCAGACAGATGATGCAAATTTGGTGTCTGAGATTCCGTTGGGTATCACACCCTGAGATTGCACCATATCCAGCTCTTCCCATGCATGATCCCCTGCCACACAATCAGCAACACTGATGTCCAACCTGGAACAATTTAGAATGCAGACATAGAAACTGGACTCATATGTTGTTGTTGTTATGTGCGAAGTCGTGTCCGACCCATCGCGACCCCATGGACAATGATCCTCCAGGCCTTCCTGTCCTCTACCATTCCCCGGAGTCCATTTAAGTTTGCACCTACTGCTTCAGTGACTCCATCCAGCCACCTCATTCTCTGTCGTCCCCTTCTTCTTTTGCCCTCGATCGCTCCCAGCATTAGGCTCTTCTCCAAGGGAGTCCTTCCTTCTCATGAGGTGGCCAAAGTATTTGAGTTTCATCTTCAGGATCTGGCCTTCTAAAGAGCAGTCAGGGTTGATCTCCTCTAGGACTGACCGGTTTGTTCGCCTTGCAGTCCAAGGGACTCGCAAGAGTCTTCTCCAGCACCAGAGTTCAAAAGCCTCAATTCTTTGACGCTCGGCCTTCCTTATGGTCCAACTTTCGCAGCCATACATTGCAACTGGGAAGACCATAGCCTTGACTAAATGCACTTTTGTTGGCAGGATGATGTCTCTGCTTTTTAGGATGCTGTCTAGATTTGCCATAGCTTTCCTCCCAGGAGCAAGCGTCTTTTAATTTCTTTGCTGCAGTCCCCATCTGCAGTGATTTTGGAGCCCAGGAAAATAAAATCTGTCACTATCTCCATTTCTTCCCCATCTATTTGCCAGGACTCATATACTGTTCTGTATTCCATAGAACAGGGATAGTCAACCTGTGGTCCTCTAGATCAGTGGTCCCCAACCTTTTTATCACCGGGGACCACTCAACGCCGGGGAGCACTCACCGGGGACCACTCAACGCCCTTTACTGAGGCCCGGTGGGGGGGTAGTTTACTCCTCTACTCTCACCCACTGCCCTAACACTCTCTGATCGCTATGGTAATGTTTAAACATCCCTTCAAAATGAGATACAGACACGCCACAACAATGAAGTGTGTTTTAAAGGGCTGGGGGGGATGAAGTAAAGGGCCGGGGGGGAGAAGGCATCCTTCGGGGCCCACCTCCAATTAGTCGAAGGACCACATGTGGTCCGCGGCCCACAGGTTGGGGATCGCTACCCTAGATGTCAATGGACTACAATTCCCATGAGCCCCTGCCACCAAATGCTGCCAGCAAATGCTAGCAGGGGCTCATGGGAATTGTAGTCCATGAACATCTGGAGGACCACAGGTTGACTACCCCTGCCATAGAACACCAGCCCCCAAATCTGTGGTCCACTGAGGGAAGCACCCTCTCAACTCCCAGGCAGGAAGAATCATAGAGTTGGAAGGTACCTCCTGAGTTATCTAGTCTAACCCTAAGTACTATGCAGGACACTCACAATTCTATCACTCATCCACTGTAACCTGCCACTCCCTTAATCCTTCACAGAATCAGCCTCTCCATCAGATGGCTATCCAGCCTCTGTTTAAAAAAAAAAAGATGGAGAACCTACCACCTCCTGAGGAAGCCTGTTCCATTGAGAAACTGCTCTAACTGTCAGGAATGTCTTCCAGATGTTTAGACGGAATCTCTTTTGCATTAATTTCATCCCATTGGTTCTGGTCTGTCACTGTAAGACAAGAGAGAACAACTCAATTCCATCCTCTATATGACACCCTTATAAATACCTGAAGATGGTTATCAGATCCCCTCTCAGTCGTCTCCTCTCCAGGCTAAATAGACCAAACTCCTACAACCTTTCCTCATACGTCTTGATCTCCAAATCCCTCACCATATTTGTTGCCCTCCTCTGGACATGCTCCAGTTTGTCTACATCCATCTTCAACTAGAGTGCCTAAAACTGAACACAGTACTCCAAATGAGGCCAAACCAGAGCAGAGTAAAGCAGTACCATCACCTCCCATGATCTGGACATGATTGTTGTTATGTGCGAAGTCGTGTCCGACCAATCGCGACCCCATGGACAATGATCCTCCAGGCCTTCCTGTCCTCTACCATTCCCTGGAGTCCATTTAAGTTTGCACCTACTGCTTCAGTGACTCCATCCAGCCACCTCATTCTCTGTCGTCCCCTTCTTCTTTTGCCCTCGATCGCTCCCAGCGTTAGGCTCTTCTCCAGGGAGTCCTTCCTTCTCATGAGGTGGCCAAAATATTTGAGTTTCATCTTCAGGATCTGGCCTTCTAAAGAGCAGTCAGGGCTGATCTCCTCTAGGACTGACCGGTTTGTTCGCCTTGCAGTCCAAGGGACTCGCAAGAGTCTTCTCCAGCACCAGAGTTCAAAAGCCTCAATTCTTTGACGCTCGGCCTTCCTTATGGTCCAACTTTCGCAGCCATACATTGCAACTGGGAAGACCATAGCTTTGACTAAACGCACTTTTGTTGGCAGGGTGATGTCTCTGCTTTTTAGGATGCTGTCTAGATTTGCCATAGCTTTCCTCCCCAGGAGCAAGCGTCTTTTAATTTCTTTGCTGCAGTCCCCATCTGCAGTGATCTTGGAGCCCAGGAAAATAAAATCTGTCACTATCTCCATTTCTTCCCCTTCTATTTGCCAGGAATTGAGAGGGCCGGATGCCATGATCTTTGTTTTCTTGATGTTGAGTTTCAAGCCAACTTTTGCACTCTCCTCCTTCACCCGCATCAACAGGCTCTTTAGTTCCTCTTCACTTTCTGCCATTAGAGTAGTATCATCTGCATATCTGAGGTTGTTGATATTCCTCCCTGCAATCTTGATCCCAATTTGTGACTCCTCTAATCCCGCATTTCTCATGATGTGCTCTGCATACAAGTTAAATAGGCAAGGCGACAGTATACAGCCTTGCCGAACTCCTTTCTCAATTTTGAACCAGTCAGTGATTCCATGTTCAGTTCTCACTGTTGCTTCTTGACCTGCATATAAATTTCTCAAGAGACAAATAAGATGCTCTGGTATTCCCATCTCTTTAAGAACTTGCCACAATTTGTTGTGTTCCACACAATCAAAGGCTTTAGCATAGTCAATGAAGCAGAAGTAGACGTTCTTCTGGTACTCCCTAGCTTTCTCCATGATCCAGCGTATGTTGGCAATTTGATCTCTAGTTCCTCTGCCTCTTCGAAATCCTGCCTGTACTTCTGGAAGTTCTCGGTCCACATATTGCTGGAGCCTAGCTTGTAGGATTTTGAGCATAACTTTGCTAGCATGAGAAATTAGTGCAATGGTGCGGTAGTTTGAACATTCTTTGGCATTGCCCTTCTTTGGGATTGGAATGTAAACTGACCTTTTCCAATCCTGTGGCCATTGTTGAGTTTTCCAAATTTGCTGGCATATTGAGTGTAGCACTTTTACTGCATCGTCCTTTAAGATTTTGAATAGTTCAACTGGAATGCTGTCACCACCACTAGCTTTATTGTTACTCAGACTTCCTAAGGCCCATTTGACTTCACATTCCAGGATGTCTGGCTCCAGGTCAGTAACTACCCCATTGTGGTCATCAGGGATGTTAAGCTCGCTCTTGTATAGTTCTTCTGTATAATTTTGCCACCTTTGTTTAATCTCTTCTGCTTCTGTGAGGTCCCTACCATTTTGGTCCCTTATCATACCCATCTTTGCATGAAACGTTCTCTTCATATCTCCAATTTTCTTGAAAAGATCTCTGGTCCTCCCGATTCTATTGTTTTCTTCTATTTGTTTGCACTGTTCATTTAAGAAGGCATTCTTATCTCTTCTAGCTTTTCTCTGGAATTCTGCATTCAGTTGGGTGTATCTTTCTCTTTCTCCCTTGCCTTTCACTTCCCTTCTCTCCTTAGCTATTTGTAAAGCTTCCTCAGACAGCCATTTTGATTTCTTGCATTTCTTTTTCTTTGGGATGGTTTTAGTTGCTACCTCTTGTACAATGTTGCGAACCTCCGTCCATAGTTCTTCAGGCACTCTGTCTATCAGATCTAATTCCTTAAATCTATTTGTCACCTCCACTGTGTATTCGTCGGGGATATGATTTAGTTCATACCTGAGTGGCCTAGTGCTTTTCCCTACTTTCTTCAATTTAAGCCTAAATTTTGCAACAAGAAGCTCATGATCTGAACCACAATCAGCTCCTGGTCTTGTTTTTATTGACTGGATAGAACTTTTCCATCTTTGGCTACAGAGCACATAGTCAATCTGATTTCTGTGTTGACCGTCTGGTGATGTCCATGTGCAGAGTTGTCTCTTGGGTTGCTGGAAAAGAGTGTTTGCTATGACCATTGTATTCTCTTGACAAAATTCTACCAGCCTGTGCCCTGCTTCATTTTGTACTCCAAGGCCAAACTTGCCTGTTATCCCCGTTATCTTTTGGCTTCCTACTTTAGCATTCCAATCCCCCATGATGATAAGCACATCATTTTTGGGCGTTGCTTCTAGAAGGTGTTGTAGGGCTTCATAGAACTGATCAACTTCATCCTCTTCAGCAGCAGTGGTTGGGGCGTAGACCTGGATCACTGTGTTGTTGAATGGTTTGCCTTGGATTCGAACTGAGATCATTCTGTCATTTTGGGGATTGTATCCCAAGACTGCTTTTCCTACTCTCTTATTGATTATGAAGGCTACTCCATTTCTTCTGCGAGATTCTTGTCCACAGTAGTATACCTGATGGTCATCTGAATTAAATTCACCCATTCCTGTCCATTTTAGTTCACTGATTCCTAAAATGTCGATGTTCAGTCTTGTCATTTCTTGTTTAACCACGTCCAGCTTGCCTTGATTCATGGATCTGACGTTCCAGGTTCCTATGGAATAAAAATCTTTACAGCATCGGACTGTCTTTTCGCCACCAGTTACTTCCACAACTGAGCGTCCTTTCGGCTTTGGCCCAGCCGCTTCATTCATTCTGGCGCTACTCGTACTAGCCGTCTGCTCATCCCCAGTAGCATATTGGACACCTTCCGACCTGAGGGGCTCATCTTCCAGCGTCATATCGTTATGCCTATTGGAACTGTCCATAGAGTTTTCATGGCAAAGATACTGGAGTGGTTTGCCATTTCCTTCTCCAGTGGATCACCTTTTGTCAGAGCTCTCAGCTATGACCTGTCCGTCTTGGGTGGCCCTGCACGGTATAGCTCATAGGTTCACTGAACTACGCAAGCCCCCTTGCCACAACAAGGCAGCGATCCTTGAAGGGGGCTGGACATGATACTCCATTTGATACAGCTCAGAATCCCATTTGCCTTTTAGCCACCGAGTCACACTGCTGACTCATATTCAATGTATGGTCTACTAAGACTCCTAGATCCTTTTTGCACATACTACTGCCAAGACAAGGCTCCCCCATCCTATATTGGTGCAAATGGTTTTTCCTACCTAAATGCAGAACTTTACATTTGTCCCCATTGAATTTCATTTTATTTAGTTTAGCCCAGTTTTCAAGCCTATCAAGATCATCCTATATTCTGATTCTGTCTTCTGTTGTGTTTGCTACACCTCCCAGTTTAGTATCGTCTGCCAATTTAATTACCCTCTCTAATCTTTCACCCAAATAATTATTAATATGTTGAACAACACAGGTCCAAGGATAGATCCCTGGGGAACTCCACTTATCTCCAAGAGGATGCTGAACCATTGAGGACGATCTGTCAATCAGTTATTGATCAACCTGACAGAATTAGGATCCATACCGCATTTAACTAACGTGAACAAGAATATCATGTGGAGCTTTATCAAAAGCTTTACTGAAATCCAGATAACCTATGTCCAAAGTATTCCCCTGATCCAGCAAAGTAATCATTTTCTCGAAAGAAGAGATAAAGTTGGTCTGACATGACTTGTTCTTGCGAAACCCATGCTGAGTCTTATAAATCACAGCTCTCTGTTTCTGCTGCTCAGGGACCGACTGTTTGATGAATTTCCCCCAAATTTTGCCAGCTACAGATATCACACTGACGGGTTCGTAATTACCCAGATCCTCCTTTTTTCTCTTTCTTGAAGATGGGGATAACATTCCCCCACCTCCAATCATCTGGCACCTCACCTGTTCTCCAAGAAGTGTCAAAAATAATGGTATGAGATTCAGAGATTACATCTGCAAGTTCTTTTAGAACCCTTGGATGCAATCCATCTGGCCCAGAAGACTTTGTTACATTTAAAGAACCTAGGTGTTTGTGGACTGCCTCCACAGTGATCCTAGGCCACCATTCCCATCCCCCATTTTGCCACATTGAGCATTATTTCCTTCACTAAAGAAGACTGAGGAGAAATAGGAGTTAAGCAGTTCCCCCACGCATCTCACTAATGTAATTTTGTTGGGTTCTATCATCAGTGCTGTTGCTCTTTATGACAGATGTGTTAGTTTCTGGGTGCTTATTTTGAATTGGATTTATTGAAATTGTAGGTTTAATATTGTTGTTGTATTGTTATGTTCTTAGCCTCTAGCCCAGACTTTCTCAACCAGGGTTTTGTGAAACCCTGGGGCTTCTTGGCGGACTTGGAAGGGTTTCCTGAATGGGTAGGAATTAATTTTTATGTATTTAAAAATGTGTTTAACATTTCTCAGGTGATATGACCATATATGGTCATGTCAACTTGCCCCTCCCCCAATATGTTCAATGAAGGGCCAGGAGGGGGTAGGAAGATGAGGGTGGGTGGGCAAATAAACGGCTATGGGTGGGCAAATAAATTTGCCTGGGTGGGCAAATAAATGGCTATGCTTCTCATGTTGTATTATATAATGTTCAATGTAAACCGCCCAGAGCTGCAAAGAAATGGGTGGTATAGAAATCTAAACAAACAAAAACAAACAAACAAACAATCATATTCTGCATGAAGCCCAGGAGGCTTTCCTGCAGCTTCAGGGGTTTCTCAATAGTAAAAATGTTGAGAAAGGTTGCTGTAGCCTGATGCTGAGGTAGAGGTGGGATAAAAATTGAATTATAAATAAATAAATGCACTTTAGTTGTTTTTCAAGCTATTTACTTGAGAACAGCTTTCCTTTTACTGGACAAACCACAAAGCAAGGATTCGGTTCCCTCTTCTCCAGCTTAGACACAATACTCTGGGAAAGACCCAGGTGGGACACACCCACATGTTTGGATAATATTTAGATGTTACCCAACTGCACAAGATCTTCTTTCAGGTTTCCCTGGAATAACAGTGAAGGTCATCTCAGTTGTGGAAGCTTCTGCAGAGAATATATATAATATAAATCATAATCAGGCCTTAGACAAGAGAATCTTTTCTGTCAATATCTACTAATAGTTTTACTTTCTGTTTTTATCTGTCTTAACTCATGTCCTTATTATACAGACATAGCTGATTGTCCTCACCATGTAGGAATACCTTTTGAGACCAAGTAATACTGCATTTTTATCAGCAATCATCTATATACAACGTAAGAAAAGACTAATTCAATACTACTTGAGAGGAGAGAGATAGACACTCCCTGTTTATTCCTTCCATTAGACAGAATGAGTAAAAAGAGTTTTTGAGATTCAATATGCAACTTAAAGGTATTCTAGAGACTAGAGAGAAAGACTAAATTATTCATAATTCATTTATATTCACGGACTCTTGTGGAAATTTTATTCCATTGACACTACATCAGGGAGGAATTTCTCCAGCTGTGCTTTTCTATTACTGAGTTGAGTTTGTATTTCTGTTAGTTATTAGAAATTATGTGTCATAATTATGCAATTGTGTTTCAAGATTTTATCATCTACAATTAATTCTGATCAATGAAAACACTGGTGAAAATACAGTATACACATCTTGCAGGAAGGGTTTCTGGCAGCAAGGGAATAAAGCAACAGTCATCTTTCATTTCAGGGTAGTAGGATTGAGATAGCATGTTTGGTCATCTGGCCACATTAGAACACTGCTTTGCCACAAATCCCTTGCATCTGACTTGTACCCCAATTATGCCCCTGTCTGTGTATCCTTTGTACTGAAAATATTCAGTTTGCATAAGATATCTGCCATGAGCCAGTTACAGGAGTGGTGGGCTATGCATAAAATTAGAAATAAAATAATTAAATTATAAATAACTTTCCACTCACAAGATTTCCCCCCTTTTTTTCCAAGTGAGCTAAAAGCTCCGAATAAACATGCATGTTAGCTCCACTGGAGTGAAGTGCAGTGCACAGTGAAGTCTACTTATCTGACCATAAATTGGACAGGGGGCAGAAGCTAGAAATCTTTGTATCGTCATCTTTTTAACATTTTTAACATTTCATGTTATGTTGTTTAAGGGTTTCTTTAGGGGTTGAACTGTTTTTTGTTTTGTTTGTTTGTTTATTTTGTTTTACTGTGAACCAGCGTAAGTCAAATTAAGAGCGGCAGTATACAAAGGTGAAAATAAATAAATAACATAGTTTACATTATTTCTAGGCCACTTTTATAAGATTAAAGTATTACCCAAGTTAAATATTATGGTCAGTATAGTCAGTATGGTCAGTATAGACACAAGTGCATGGAAGGTTGTTTAATTTTTGTTATTTTTAATATTAATTCCAAGAGGGAATGTTTTATGATTCAGTTGCTTCATATGATTTTGTTTCAGTGTTTTCTTTTGTTATTGTTGTTTTATTATTTTAATTCTGTTTTGTTATTCTTTCCCACTGGTTTCAATTACAGATTCCACTTCCAGTTTTATTTGTACCTTCATGGTTTTTCATCCAAACTGGACACACCTCAGGGCAACTGTGCCACTCCTCTAGGACACCCATATCTCCAAATTTCAAACAGATAGAAAAAAATGGGGTCCCTCATTTTGAGGCAATGGAAGGTACCCATGTTTAACAGTAAAGACAACGGGAGAATAGCTAGGCAAGTTTCTTTACACACGGTAACGTGGACAGCAAAGTGCAGTCAGCAAATCTGGCACTGCATCCACTTAATCAATCCACTTCAACTTAAACAAGTATAACAGGCAGACTGAAAAAATACTCTTAACAGGAGATGGAGAGATTGATAAAAAGAGAAAATTCAAAAGTCTTGGGAGTTTCACAGATTAAAAATGTAATGGCTACAGCTAAAAAGTAGTTCATAGGACTTTGCCCTAAATGGTGATCGCTCTGTAAATAATGATGGAATTAGTTTAAAAAAAACACATACACACAGCCAGTAACAACCCTGTATCCATTATTCATTAGTTATACAATTAAAATTGTCTATCGAACAAGGTGTATAGTTCTATACTACTTACGCTTGGTGCTTAAGCTTTTCTAATTACAATCTGTGTAACTGTGTAACTCATGTGAATGACTAAAGACAGGTTAATTTAAATATTGTTAACATTTAAAAACACATCATTAATACAGCAAAATAATCAAAATAAATCAGTTTGACAGAGTCAGTAATTGCTAACTTTCACTTCAATTATTTCTTAGCAATGATGCTAATTCTAGTTCATGGATTTAACAATAATTACATTTTTCTAAATTTCCCCTAAACATCCTGGGGGGAGGGGGAGGAAATGATTTATTATGTTTTTAAAAAGACTTGTATTTAGCACCTGCCTATCAGTAATTCTATTTTCTACTGTGAAAAAGTGCACATGCTGATAAAATCCATCTGCTGGAGACAGACAAATCATTATGCCTTTGTTACATTTAAGCAATGAAGACTGTCTGTGAGAGTCCTACAGGTGGGAGAAATGGATCCAAATGACATAGTGAACAGTGTGAAACTGGTGAAAAGCTGCTAAAAATGAACATTAAATATTTATTCCTCATGCCATATGACCTCTTTCCCTTAAATTCTTTTACTTCCCATCCTACTCACTAGTCAATAAGGCTACACTGATATATCATTTTTTGTTTCTAATGTTTTCATTGCCAGCTTCTCCATTCCACCCATTTTTGTCTCTGAGATAAAAGATTCACCCGCTTTATTCTGTACTATTTGCCACCATTGGCATGCAACACACTCTTTATATGCCTTCTGTCTTTGAGCACCATGGATATGTAATTGATCAAAATATAGTTTTTTAAAATTTGTTAATTTTAATGGGAACATTTTTGTAAAGGGAAAAAAAGGGTGCAAGAATAAAGATGTGCACAAACAATGGCAAAAGGCAAAGTGAAATCAAAACAGGGATTTTCAACAGCAATGAGAAATTTCATAGCATTTTAAACTGGAAGTCGTTTTCTTGGAGCAAATGGCAATAGTATTATATTCTAGGCGTTGTTAATACATTTAGGGCTACAATTGCCAATTTGAATAACTTTTTTCCTGATTTTATATAAGATATATTGATGGAATTCCAATGTCACTTTATTAAAGAATCAGCATCATAGAGAATATCGTAACACCTCAAAAGGACCATAGAATCGTATTGAAGAAGTTAAATGAATATTATTGTGTGGCCATTGCACATTCCCACAAGGTCATAGTTATAATCCCATGCAGCGACTGCTCATCAGTTCCATTTTGAGTTAAATCCTTCCGAGTCCATTGAAGGCATTGTGATGGCTCATCCCTGTCCAGGCTGGAGATATTTGTCTACTGAACTGAGCTGGAGATGCTTGCTTCATCCCAACCTTGGAGCTGGCAGACCTTCTAACTGTGCTGTGATCATTCCTGGATGGTGGTCTGTGTGTGTTATGTTGAGGGGCAGCCATCACCGCTGCTCTTCCAGGAGCAACGTACGGGTATCTGTGGACATATGCATTCCTTTTGAAGGGGTGTGCATGAGAGGAGGAGCTTTCTTTTTTCAGCCTGTCTGAACATGAGCTGTATTTCCAGGGAATACACAGACCCCACATGGATGATGGCATCCTTAAACCTTGGTGGGGCACAATGCTACAGAGTCCCCCCTCCAAAGCAATCATTTGCCTGGGGAGATTATCTTTATTAGCAGTAATTCCAAGAACTCTCCAGGCCCCCATCTGGAGGTTAGGTACTCGGGGTTGGAAATATTCCTTGAGGTTTTCAAGTGGAGCCGTGAAACAGGGGCCTCTGCATACACCCAACCAGCCACATAGTGCCCATAACATAACATAGTGCCCCCTGGCCTATTTCAGGTCAACAAAACATTGTAGAGGAGGTAAGGTTGCCAGATTGGTGTAGGTTCATGTTCTGGAATTCTACACTACCTAGGTGTGCTTGAACCTGACTTGGGTCAGGACTGCTATCCACAGAGAGACCTCCTCTTAGGATTGCCAGCTTCCAAGTGCAGCACAAAACCCACACCATTGCATTACTGTACACTAGTAGTATTACATATAAATAAGGTTAAAGTGGAATAAAAGTAAGAAACTAGCTGGTACCAGCTGGAACCCTGGCAGCACAGGTGAGCAGAATGAAAATACTTGCTTCAACAATAACTTGCAAAAACTTGTAAGACAAAACAAATATATCCATATTCTTAGCACAGTGCTGGCTTTTCAGGGTTTTGCCATAGTTTAAACTGGCAAACAAGATCCAGTATTTTGTGCTTTGAGATACAAAATCTATTGATTCCACAAATAGCAAAAGCAAAAATCAGGAACAATAACAATAACAGATTTTTAAAAATCAGATGCTTGTGATGCTCAAAAATGCATGAGGTAGTCTGGTCCACCAAATTAAAAACAACAACAGAAAATGCATGGATTCCAGTTAATCCGTTAGTGCACACTGGGAAATTCTTTTTTATCTCTCTTTTCAGTGTTGGAGGCTGCAGCAATGAATCTATAAAAAACAGTATGATTATAATCCTGTCCTAATTAAAAACATCCCTATTTCAACACAGCTGTTAAATACATGCCGGAAGACCCTTGAAATGTTGTTCTTATTTTTCTGGCTGATTTTACATAAAGCAATGCTCTTGGTCAGACATTTTACAAAATACTCAATTGATTTATTTTCAAAGGCTCAAAATTCTGCATTAACAGTTTACATGGTAGTCCAACAGTTTTCTATTTGAACACTTTTTGCAATGCACAAAGACATGTGTTATTTCTCAATAGATGACATAGAATTCTTATAAGCAGTAGCACAAATATAGTAATTTACAAGAAGAAGGAGAGCTGGCTCATATATGCCACTTTTCTCTACCAGGAGTTTCAAAGCGGCTTACAATCACCTTCCCTTACGTCTACCCACAACAGGCACCCTGTGAGGTAGGTGAAGCTGAGGCAGCCCTGATATTACTGCTCTGTAAAAACAGCTCTATCAGGGCTGTGATGAGCCCAAGGTCACCCAGTTGGCTGGATGTGGGGGAGCAGGGAATCAAACATAGTTTGCCAAATTAAAAGCTTCCACTCTTAACCACTACACCGCCCTTGCTTTCAGTAGCAATACAAAGGAATTCCCAATATTTTATAGAAGATTTATTTATTTTCAGACTTTTAGCCTGTTTTTCTTGAGGGCTCAGGGTGGGTTACAAAAAATGGAAATAGAATTAAGCATTTAAAATTCTAGCATTACATTAATTATAAAATAACACCATAAATTACATCACACAACACAATAAAATACATGACTAAATACATAGACGCAACTTCACAATGAAAAGAGACTTATCTTCTGCTGCCTTTGCAGCTTTATAGAAGTCTGTATGAGTCCTGTCTTTTTGCTGATACTTTGTTTTGTTGTGGTTTTTAAAATGGAATTAGATATTTGTTAATATAACACTTTGGCCAGATGAATTGTTTGACAGTGTACAAAGAAAAAATACAAGCATTCTCTATAAGCAAAGAGGAAAAAAATTGAATATGCTTAAAAATTGGATTATATTCACTTGTTTGTTATTTCGTGGAATGTCTGAAGTAGGCAATGTAAGTTGGTACTTTTAACAGCTAAGTTTACATAATTATGTCATGATGAGCACAAAATCATTGAGAGTCCAGTTTAGAGGACAGCACTGTATATTAAGCAGATGTCTGCAAGTCAAGATCTGGCATTCACAAATATTAGAAATCTGAATGGAAACAACATTATGTTATGGGCTGCTTGTGTTAGGCAGGAAACATGCACGATGGCAGAGGTGCTACTGCCCTGTAGACAGATGGACTGAACATTTCATTTCTTTTATTTAATGTACTTACATTCTTTACTTGCAATAACGTTGCCTAGTTAGCAGGCAGACAGAGGCAGAGACTAAAGTGTCACTTTCATGCAGTAGAACAACCACTCAGCTAGATCCTTAATGCCTAGGGATGGCTACCTGTACCTTTCCTATGTGTAGAGAGATAACAGCTTCCAATTCTCTTGTAGCCATACAAAGGCAAAGACAGGAGTCATGTTGGTGCTCAGTGCTTTACTTGAGAAATTAAAATGCCCGAAGCTATTAGCCGTATCACATGAGTCCCCGGCATGTCAGTGCAGTCTGTAATTTGCTCAGCAAACTCTCAGCATGTTACAGAGAGGAACAGTTGGGAGACATCAGCTCTCATGAGAAAGAGAAGACAGTCTTAAGACCCAAATCTGCTCTGCCTGGTGATCTTGCTGATTTTCCGTCTGTTGGTTTAGCAACTGATTCAGCTCTCTTCTTTGCTCTTGCTCACTTTGTTCACACTCATTATTTCAGGGTCAACAGTTCTGGATTTTCTACATGACAGGAAGATGAAATCCTTTTAAGCCAATAACAACTGCAACTGCTGATCAAGCTGGTCAAATTGAAATCCAGCCCACATTTCAAAGCAATGTCACCTTCTAATCTCCTTGCAATGCTTCATGACTGAAATATCACAAATAAGGTTCATGCGGCTTTGGGCGAGAGCTGAGGGCGGATGATTCGAGGATCAGCCTACATTCTCTCGACCTGCTCAGAAAAGTACTAATGAAAGTGGGATCAGTGCCTCTTTCCTCATATTATCTTTTTTATATATATTGGCCATAATTGATGGAGCAAACATTTTAAACTGAGACATATGACAGGGGCAACTACAATAGACTGAATAGGTCAAAGGATTTCAATGGAGATGCCAACAGAAATCCAGGTCATATTACCATATTTCCCCAAGGGGTTGATTTCCTACTCCTCCACATGAGGCCTACTCTTTCAGCATGCTCTCAGCCCCACTTACGTCACAAGGTGCCTGTGGCGGGTAGAGAAAGGAAATGTAATTGTAAACCACTTTAAGATGCTGTCAAGGGCCCATTATGCACGGCCGCCGAAACGGCGATTTCGGGTCACATGGAAAACGCGGAGGGGGAAGACGCGACGCATACCGGTTATACACGGGGCGGGGCGCGACGGCGGCAAAACCCAGAGTAACCGATTATGCACGCGCCGATCCGGGCGCCGCTTCTGGTTGCGCCCCGCTCACCCAGAAGCTGCGCTTTCTTCCGCGTTTCACTGACGCGGCTTTTTCGGCGGCATGCACCGAAGCTGCAGCCGGTTGCAGCCGGCTCCGTGCGTTATCCGTGATTTTAGTCGCCGCCATTCCACCCCGAATGTGCGCTAAAACCCCCGTGCATAATGGGTCAAGAAGAGAAAAAGTGGGGTATAAAAACATTCTTCTTCTACTTCTAATTAAAACAGGCCAAGAAGGTTGCCTGTGAACAGCATGGCTTTTCAGTAAATCTGCATAGGAATTCCATACTTCTACAAGGATGCTTAAATCATCCCTGCAATATGTGTGTGAGCAAGAATCTAAATAGCCACACTGGAACAATATGATTCAGTTTGCCAATTAAAACAGAGATGCTGTTATTTCATGTGTGACTTAGACCTAGCACATAGGATAGTGTTGGTACTAGTGTTGGCATGGGTTCCTACTACGTGGATTAGATATTTGATAACATTGCACCTGCATTGCTAACAATGAGCAAACTGTACATTTAAATTAGGACTAGGGGCAAAGCCCGTTGTATCCAGGAATACAATAGGTGCTAGAGCTTGGCGGTGGGAAGAGGAAGGGGAGGAGTTGTCCAGTTTGTAAGGACATGGGGTTGAATGTGCGTGTTGTGTGGGAGGTTGTGGTAGCATGGTGACAAATGAGGGAATGGGTGTGGAGATATGGGTGTCAAGAACCTGTGGTTTGGAATGTTTGTTGAGTGTGGGAGAGGACTGACTTTTGGGAATTGCAGCATAGTGGTTTCCAGAGCCATGTTTTCAGATATGTGAAGGGAAAATTAGACTGGAGACTTCTTAGGGGAAGATTACATGGCAACCAATTCCTCCCAGTTCTGCGTAATTTCCCTTTATGTGTGAATTAGGCCACAGGCACCTAAAAGCCCCCCTGCCCTAATACCCATGGGGTAGTCACATACACACAGGTGTCCACCCTGCTCCTTCTGTCTCCATTTTTTCACTGTTGATAAAATGTTAGGTGCCCACATGCTTCTTTCATGGTTGCTTCTTAGAAGAAGAACTGGATTGTTGTACCCTGTTGTTTACTACCCAAAGGAGTCTCAAAGCGGTTTACAAATACCTTTTCCCTTCATCTCCCTGCAATAGACAACCTGTGAGGGATGTGGGGTCTGAGAGAACTGGGAATGAGCTGCAATGACCCAGCAGGTCTCAGGTGTCTCAAAGCAGTTTCACTTGTCTGATTATAATGATCAGCTCTGCAGGCAAAAATGGCTCCTTTGAAGGCCGGACTCTGAGGTATTGTACAATTTTGAAGTCCCACCTCAAAACCTCCAGGAATATTTCCAACCGAGGGGTAGCCAACCTCTAGGTGGGGCCAGGAGAGCTCCTGGAATTACAGCTCATCTGCAGAGTATAAAGATTAGCTCCCCAGGCAAAAAGGGCTATTTTGGACAGGGTTGTGGTAGAGAAGAAATATTTAAGGCCTCCCACACAGGTTGCTGTTGAATTGAAAGACTTGAGGCCTACTGCACAGGATTATTGTGCAGATGAAACAGGAGACCAAAGAACCTCCGCAACAGCATCCAGTTTTATCTGCAGAAAAGCACTGTGCAGTAGGCCTCAAATCTGCAGATTGTTGTGAAGAAAAAATGGTTTTCTTGGCTTGGCTGTGTCTAAACCCCAGCCAGAGCAGTATTTTAAATGAGAAGTGGCTTTTCTGTGGCCTTCCTGTCAGGCAGCTCTTTGGCAGAAGGGGAAAGCTCCCCACCCTCAAAAGGAATGGCCACACCCATACCCTCAGGCTCCCCTGCGTTCCTCTTGGGAATACCTCCCTCCCCACAGTCAGGGCCTGTCAGGCCTGAAGGGAGGGGGAGGAGGGAGTGCACTTTTCAGCCTCCTGCCAGCTCTCTCAGGGTTCTGAGGCAAAGTTACAGTTGGACATGACAGTTAGGATAGCCTTGGGGTGAAAAGGGCTGGCGCAGCCTGTCCAAGCCTCTGTTCTCATCCCCCTTGGCAGCCCTACTGACCTCCTCTCCCTGCGGTGGTCAGGAGCAGACTGGCCAGAACTTCTGGGTTGCCATGGCCTGTCTGGGTGAGGGGCCAATCACTCCTGAGGCCTACAGGCATGTAGAGCGCTGAGGCTCCTGAGGCCTACCTGTGCTTGGTGAAGTCTGAATGGTACATATGGCCGCTAGCAGGCTCCGCAGGCCTCTGTAGGGCTGGCCTTAGTCTGGGTGGCCAATCAGGAGCTTGCATCTTTTCTACAGCCTCTTTCTGATAGGTTTTTGATAGCCAGGACAGTCTCCTCCGGGGGGGGGGGCATAAATATTAAGAGGAGGAAAATATGTTAAGGATGTAACTGAGAGGTAAGCCAGGATAGCTCATAGGAACCTTGTTTACTGGGGAAGCCCTTAGAACTGTGGTTTGTATTCATAGAATGTTTGGGGAAGGTCACTGCATTTGTGTTATGGGCCAAGGGTGAATCTTCACTTGAGAGAGACGGGGTGGATCCTAGCAGCCTTGTTAAAACCTGTATATCCTGTTTGTGAACCACACATCTGCTCTCTGAAAACCTTCCTAATCATTAATAACACAATTAATCAGCGGCCAGGACTCACTGTGGCCACCATTGAAGAAGCTGGTGTCTGCCAGGATGCACGTGGCCACAGCATGCACGGGAGGCAGAGCACAGAGGCCTTTATAGGAGACACATACTTCCACCTCTCTCTCTCTGCACGTTCCCAACAAACAGCTTCCCTCCCTCCCACCCAATGTTTTGGGTTTTGATGTTTTACTGTTAAGGATGGTTTAGTTGCAGCTTCGGTTTAGGCACGGTTGGAACCTGTTGGCAGGGAGTCCAGTTTGTATAATGGACTCCCTTGGGGTTGGGGGTCTCCTTAACAAGACAGGCAGAGATATGAGCATGGTCTACCCGGTTGGGAGATCAGGAGCTCATTGCCAAGTGACTTATTTGAGGTGGACGCCTGGTGGGCGCCACTATGATCACTTCCCAGTGCGGGATTCCAGATGCATAGGGCCTGCATTCCCGGCTGAGATAGAGTGGACCCAGGGCATCTTGGGCCCCTCGGGTACAGCAGCTGGACGGCTGAGGGCTCAGGCTCCTTTCTGTGCTGGGACAACCCTCTTCAGGGAGGCTGCAGCCATATTTATTCCAAGAAGCAAGTTGCATATTCATTCATAGAAATGCCATCCTGCTAATCAGTTACAAGTAGAAACACATTTTCATCTACCATACACAAATTTTAGTGACCCATGGCTTCATTCTAAGTCTTTCCCCCCATTTCTTTTTATCCTGTTTAGATGTATTGTGCCTTTGTGCTTGTTTTCATTGCAGAGGTTCCAGGTGTTTATTTGAAACAATTTTACTCAGGAAATAGGAAATAAGCATTATATCTTATATGTTATTCATATCTAGTTGACACAATAACAGGCATCAGTTTTAACAGTAATATTCATGTTAATTTCCTTAGTGAAGTTGGTAAAAACAAAACAAAACTGCAGGTTTATGCTGATGTGGGAAAACATCAAACAACAGAAGCTTAAAATTTTAGATCAAAACTCATTTGTTTTCTAGCACAATTTCTCCAGTATTACATGTATTCTCCCAATTAGTTTAATATATTTATCATGTAGTGATGGACTATACCACTGGTTTATAACTTCTCCCATAAACTGTTCCCCATGCAATGTGCAGCTTATCCATTGTGGACATACATTAATAGGCATCATTACCAGGAGACAGATTGGGAATTAAGTTAGCAGCTCAGCAGCAATCCTCACTTGTCCTGTCAAACCTGTGATGTGGGGATTACATGACATGATCAACTGACCTAGCACAGAAAATTCTGGACCTAACTGGAAATAGGCCTTAGGCATGAGAGCTTCTGTATACAGACTGGAACTTTTTACACAGGCTTTTGCTTCTGATACATTCCGCAGTTGGGCCCAAGTAACATCAACGGCAAGCCTGGTGTGTTGCCAGTATTATAGTGGGCATGATCCAAACTACATGCAGTTTCCAGTTCTTTTCTAATTGTCCTTGCTCTTTGTCAAATTAATATGCATCTCCTTCCAAGTTTTCTTCTATGCAACAGCAAAGCATATTTATGCTTATTGTCAAAAGTCTTAAACTGATGAGGAACACTTCCTTTGTCATAAGAAACTGTGAAGATTTTTTTTTAGTTTGTCATGCAGCATTTAATAATTCCCCCCTTAGATTTAGGCTTTCTTGAATTGGTCTGAAATCTAAAAATATTTCTGGCAGAAGCAGTTATATCAGACATCTTAATTATTATGTTTCCAAGGAAATGACAGCCTCTGTAAGGGAACCTGACAAGTTTCCCTGCAGCTATGTGCTTTTTATATTGGAAGTTTAGGCTATTAAAAATTACCCAGGATGGAGAATGGCATGAACACAGTATGTCAGATTTAAGCCAGCTGTCACATGATGCACTGATACCATTAACCCTTTCCCTGCCCACCCTTCCACCTTCTTTTTCAATGCTTTTCGGTAGCAGGAAGTACAAGAAATGCAAAGAGACTGCAGCCCCTCCCCTGACCAGCCCATAACTATTCATTTCAGATTATCAAAGTGAGCACGAAAGCTCAGGATGCTAGGAGGCTGTTATGCTTGGCCCTGCTGTTCTTGACAGCCGTTGTTTGATTTGAGGCACTACTTGAGATGCCGACTTGCCCTATCTTCACATCAGAAGAGGCACTCGATCTTTGCTCCTGCCGCCTCCTAGTTAGAGGTGAAGGAGAAAGGCAGTTTGGTGATCTGGCTAATGCGGTGTATATCACAATGTACAAAGTCGAGTAAACAGTAAAAATAGAGCCTGCTGAGCAGAAGCTTTGAGGATGACAGTGCCTTGCTGAGATATTTTGGCCTGGCAAATTAATCTCTTTTTCCCCCTACAGGTAGGGTCCACAGAAGGCAAAGAGAAACAAAGCATTTGCAGACAGACAAGCAGAGATAACACTGTTAAGCTGGGATGAAAAATGGCCCAAGTTCATTTAATTTCAAATTAATCAAAAGATCTGCAGTGCCAGTGTGCCAACCCCTTTGAGACCAAGTTGCAGTGCAGGCCATGGGTGGGATGCAGAAAAGTCAGGCCTCCTCTGCATATCTCAAATGTTATGGGCAAGGCCATGCTGTCTCTGAGCTCTGAACCACCCACTATATACCACTCAGTCTCCTCCTTGCTCAGCAATTTATGGCTCAAGAGAGGTGTGTCATGTCCTTTCCCCCAGCTGCAAGGTCTATGGGTTAATGATAACGGCATCCTTCAAGGGGTTCCTATGTAAGTTCGATGAAGGGCTTAAGGTCCCAGGCCTCTGGACTATATATCTCCCCTTTAATAATTGATACCTCACCAAAGCTTTCTTTGGTACTACTCAGTCATCTTTAGCTATAAGGCCACAGTGCAAGCAAAGAAGCTTTCTCCCTTCTTCCATGATATTAGAACTGTGAAACTGATGGGCAAAAGATGCAATACAAATTAAAGACAGTACTATTTAAGGAACGTTTCACTTCCTGCCACTATCAGTGAGCCATCCTGCAGTGGGTTACATAAAAAAAAAATAAAACCTCACATAAAGTTAAAATCATTCTCAATCCGCCCCTCATTACAAAACAGAACCCCACAGAGAAAAGTAGAACCCCAACCACCTCTCCCTATTTGGGAGGCATATATGTATTTAACAACACAACAGAAAAGAAAATAACAAAGGATGGAGTTCTAAGATACTCCTCAACATAGCAGATAGCTTTTAATTATAGTGCTGTTTTCATTCCGCTTACTAGAGTATTGCATGAAAGAAATTAAACCAAATCCAGCATTGTTCTTTTGCTTCCAGAGCTTACACAACCTCTTCTTTGATTTAAACACTGTGTGAACTCTTGCCCTGAGCATTCATGAGGTAGATGCTCAAGATAATATTGTGACAGTGGGCTAGAATTTGAAATAAGAGTAGAGCTATGTGCGGATAACAGCAGTGTGAGGGAGGTGAAGATCAAGAAATAAGGTCCAGTTCAATGTTAGACATCTAAAAGCCAGGATAGGAGTGCTGGAGTGTTTGGTGCTAATGACAAAATAGACATAGCATGGGTTTCAGAAGCATGATGGAATGGAGAAAATTAATGGGCATATTCCTGGATATTAACTCTCTAGACAGGAAAGGGAGGGCATTTGAGGCAGATATTAAACATGTCATAGAATTGCATAAGTTAGAAAATATAAAATGAATTGTCAGGGAATTCATACCTGGAGGAGGGGGTTGATTCCTGGATCTGGGCTGTCTCCAAGTTCTATTTAACATGGGATTTTAGACACCTTGATATTTGAAGAGCAGAGGAATTGTTTCATCCAAAGCCATCTTTCTTTAGCCTTTGTTTCTCTCTCATCAGCTAAACCAAGCTTTCCTTTTAAGGAAGGATATATAGCTATGTGAGCACAAGAATCCCCTTGCGAACTTCACAGAACAACAAGCTCTGTAAGGATCCAGAAGAGAATAGAATCAAGTCATTGGCTGGGTGGCCTACTCACGTACTTCTCTTCCCTTCTCCTGTCTGCTGAGGGAGGGATTGGTGCAGGCCCATTATAAGCACAGTCATTGTGATCTCTAGATGAAGAAGGAAATAAAGGAAGTGACCAAAGTTTGAAAATGTAATAATGTGTGACTTCAACTAACATCACATTGACTGGGGAAATATGTGCTCAGGTGATGTCATGGAGACGGAGTTCCTGGATAACAAAATATGACTGTTAATTGGAAGAGCTGGCCATGGAGTCAATTAAATGGATACTGACCCTGGACTAAATATGTAAAATTTCTTAACATTTGGAAAACATTTGGAAAAATACTTTTCCTCAGGGCTTTTTTCCCTCTGGGAAAAAACAAAACAAATTTTGGAGAAATTTGAAATAGATGCAATATCTCCTTTCCTATCAAACCTAAATTTCTTTTACAACTTTAACACCATAAAATATATTATTGGGCAAGTAAGTTTTCTGTAGGAAAAGTTGCAAGACTGCCCAGTAATTGAAAAGGCTTTGCATACTGCTGCACCTTATGGTGCACTTTTGCTATTTGAAAGGTAGGGGGAAAAAACCTCATATAATCACAGCAGGATTATATGAACACTAACATATATGAATACTGAAAACACTAAACTCTTGTTTAGTTACTATTTATTTATAATTACATTTCTTCATTTACACTCCATCTTTTCTCCCAATGGCAGCCTTAAGCATTTGCAGCTTTTTCCACCCCTTCATTTTATCATAACAACAACTCTGTAAGGTAGCTTAGACTAAGGTTACCTAGCAGGGTTACTTAGCAAAGTCACCAAGCAAACCTCTATGTCAGAATGAGGAGTTAAACTTTGTTGTCCCAGATCCTAGTCCAACACTTTAACCACTATGATACACTGGCTCTTACGATCATAAAATATATTGTAACATTGTCAAAACCATTTGCATTTAAACCAAAATATTTAAAAAATATATTTTATGACTATCGTATATGTAGGAGTTAAGAGCCTCTTGTGGCGCAGAGTGGTAAGGCAGCAGTCATGCAGTCTGAAAAGCTCTGCCCATGAGGCTGGGAGTTCAATCCCAGCAGATGGCTCAGGGTTGACTCAGCCTTCCATCCTTCTGAGGTCAGTAAAATGAGTACCCAGCTTGCTGGGGGGTAAACGGTAATGACTGGGGAAGGCACTGGCAAACCACCCCGTATTGAGTCTGCCATGAAAATGCTAGAGGGCGTCACCCCAAGGATCAGACATGGCTCAGAGCTTGCACGGGGGATACCTTTACCTTTACTTATATGTAGGAGTTAATAATAATCTACTGCTGTAGGTTACCTTACCTTTAAAAAAATTCATACTACATATTGAGAGTAAAATATTCTTTCATTTCACTCATTCCAAAAGACCATTAGAGGTCCCCCCCAAACAAATTAGAGAAACAGTGAGAGTACAAAAATGGAAAAAAGGGGAAATTGGTTATACAACATCATTACATTTGTTGCAGACAATCAGATAGTACATACTGTACAGATAATAATTTCTCTTTCATACCTTTAATTATAATTTTAAAACATTATTGTTAAAATACAATAATTCTTATTTCTGATGAAAAGAAATTGTAATCCACATTCAACAGAAATATAGTCTGATATTGTGGTAGTATGGCATCACTATTTATGTATTAGCATTATATTTCCTCAGACTAGTTCACACTATACATTTTGAAAAAGCAACTCCATTAAAAAATATTTCACTTATTCTAAAATCAAAAATATTTCATGGTATTGGGCCATAATCCATACTGAAAGGAGGACACAGACCCAGACCTTGGTGTAAAACAGGCCACAATTTCGTTAAGTGTGACAAAAAATAGCGTAGATCCTTCCCCCTGCCCCCTGCAGCTGACTTCAAGGGAGCATCACACCAGCAGTCCATCCCGCAGGGACCAAGTAACACACCGGTTAAGCTTCCCCTACCAAAGACCTGCTGAGCAATGGGAGGGTGGCATACAATGGGAACCCTATAGGTGTCAGCCTTTATTAGGGTTTCCACAGCCATCTGCAATGCAAGGCAGCCACCTCCCCAGCAAGGGAGGCACTACTGCCTAGCATCCACCCAGTCTCTTAAGGAGGCCCCCAAGCTGGCTGACCCTGGTTCACAGGATCTGCCCATAAGCATAACCACCAGCTGTGACAATGTAACTACATGACAAAATCAATGACACAATGTCATTAACAATGCAAGTTAACAAATCCCTAAACCAGTGGCAGGCAGGTGGGAAGAAGCGGTGAAGGGTGTATGGAAGCAAAGAGGAACAGTCCCTGGCATGTCCTTCCTTATATGGGAGGCCTGTCCACCATGCAGCATTGCCTGCCTTTCATGAGGCAGTGGAGAAGCAAACACAAGGTCCAGAATCGTGCTGGTTTCCATCTGAGCCAACCGCTCACCCTGTCCTGCTTCAGCATGAGGCCCCCATCGCGGCAATCAATGGCTGCAAGGCAAGGGTGTCAGCCAGGTTTGTGCTGGGCACTCTGTACATGCATTGATTCCGCTACAAACTCTTTACCTTCATTGGCTGTGCTAGGCTTGCAACCAACCTCCCCCCTGCCCCGCCATATCAAGGAATCCAAACCCGAATCCCATGGGTTCTCAGAGCCAGTGTGCATAAGAAAGTAATTTGCCTAAAATATATATAATTTATTTCAGAAATAATTTTATCTTTAGGCAACATACAACTTTAAAATCATACAGCAAGGTAAACAAGAAAATCTAGTTTAAGTATCTAACACATTTGAAATCTGCATCAGATGACACAATCTTACAGCCCCAGAGTCAAAGGCCATCACTCAAGTGCTATGTTGCAGTCAATTGCAATCTCAATTTAACACAGTTCAGGAAGTTTAATCTATCAGAATCAGAGCTAGTTTTCCTTCTGGCTTTTATCTTAATTATTTCATTTTACCAACCCTCCTCAGGTGATGATAACAATCCAATCAAGACCTTCTTCCTGGAACATTCTTGAAAATTACCTCATCACCCTTGATTCCCTTTCCCATCCTCTGAACTGCAGGTCCCCATGAAGAGCCAATTACCTCATTCCCAACTCCGGCCTTGATGATAATAAAAGCCAAGTAGTCAAAGAGGCTCAGTTAGCAACACCTGCAAGATGGTGTGAGCCCATTCATTATTAATTGGTGCCTCTACCTGGTTTTCTTTGGATCATCATAAAGTATACATGTTTCAAGTTTATACCTAATTAATATTTAGTGCTTACAAGTTTAGGGTGATTTCTTACCTCACTAATAACCATGTAATAATATTAGAGCAGAGATAACTGAAATGAAGTTCTCTATGACTGCTCAGTGTATATTATTTACTGTAAATGTAATTTGAAACTTAAGACAAAATGTTGTTTCATTCTGTCAAAAATGTCTAAAGCTGTTTTGTTCATTAAAAAGTATATTTGTAACACATACACATCCAAAGTACTTAGAACAGTAATTCAATGGACCTGGCCAAAAAACTAGACGAGCCACAATGGCTTACTTAGATAAAGCTGAAAGCTGCTGTCCCTTTAAAGCCTTTCTCCTTCTGAGTTTCTGGTTTATCTCTTAAGCCCTGCATTCAAAGGAAGCATGTAATGAAGGGAATTTACTGTCAGCTCTTCTTAGAGCTTTGAATTCAGCACTAAAGCCTTGAAAGACATCTGCCCTCAAAGTCACAGAGCATTCTAGTTCATCCTGTCACATTGCAATTAAGTTCAGCAAGGCTAAAATACAAAACTAGTGAAGAAAATATTTTATCTGTTACAGTTTTACTGAGAATGATTCAATAGTTTACCAATGTTTTCAGATCCTCCCCCCCGCAATGCTATTGTAGGATTAGCTCCTAACTCGTTTATCCACCCTGGGGAGAATGTAATTACATGCATGTTATCCTGGTCCAGCCCAAGGCTTTCAGTGATCTGGATTTGTGTGCCCAAGCTGCCCCCTTCCACAGTGGACTCCCCCCCCTCCCTAGACACAGCATTGAGATGAGGCATGGAGGTAGCACCCACAACCATGCATGGAAAGCAGAAAAGAGGGTGCAATCTAGGGAGTTCCTGTGAATTTGACCTACCAATTGTATTTTAAGTCTCATTTGATGTTAAAGGGTCAAACAGGAAGAGGAAGGCTGACATGATGATTGAGGAGACAGAAGTATGGATTATACTGAGATACAGGAGAACACTTCAAACTCTGGAATTTTGTGACTATATCTTTTGAAATCAGGTAGTCTGGACAGAAAATCCAGTTCTATTGTTTTTATCTTCTTGATTTGACAGACCTTGTTGCTTAATATTGAATTCTTCTTGTTATCTAATAACCCAGGCTTTCTCAATGAGGATTTTATAAAACCCTGGGGTTTCTTGACAGTCCTGGAAGGGTTTCCTGAATGGGTGGAAGTTAATTCATTTTTTATATATTTTAAACTTGTTAAACATTTATCAGTTGATATGACCATACATGGTCATATTGACTCACATACCCCTCCCCAAATGGCCAATGCTGGATCTAGAGCAGTTGTTCTCAACCTTCCTAATGCCACAACCCTTTAGTAAACTTCATCAAGCTGTGGTGACCCCCAACCATAAATATGCAAGTGTTCTTTCACAGAAACTAAAACTTTCACAGAAACCAAAACTGGTTTCACAGAAACCAAAACTAAACCAAAACTGAACAATGGCGTGAAGATATATTGTTCATGATTGTATATAAATTGTTATTTCCTGGGGTTTCTCAGTTCAGTTCTGCCTCTTGTCCCACCATACTGATCTCGCTCTTTTCCACTGCTCCACTGCTTTTCCACTGCTCCTCCTGAAGGAGGAGCAGCAACAGTGGTGGCACCCCCCCCCCCGGCCAAACTGCTTGCCCTGCCGTGATCCCTGCCAACCCCCAGGTTGAGAACCACTGATCTAGAGGGTGGGTAGGGGAGGAACATGGGTGGATATGTACCATATTCTGCACAATTGTAGCACTTCTTGAAGCCTGAAGAATGTTTCAGGAGTTTCTCAACTGTAAAAAACCTTTTAAAAATTTCTGATTACTTGTACACATTTAGCTTCAAGAATCCACAAGTTTGAGCTCTGCTAGCCTGTTAGATGAACAGAGGCTCAAAGGGACCAAGGTTTCGGTCTTGACAGTGTAATCACAGACAGACAGATAGATAGATAGATATAATGGCAGTGGTCAATCTGAAAGTATCCAAATCAAAAAAGCAGCAGGCACTTCTGACATCACAGGTACAAGCCAAGTCAACTTGGCCCCCAAGTGAGAGAATAACATTGATGTGCATTATTTGCTTCAGGTCTTGAACTAGTAGGACTAAAAAAGGATGCCACCTTTGAAATTTCTTGTGCAGCTACAACTACTTCCTTGGCTGAGGAAGCAAGTTGCATGTTGTGCTGTCCTAAACAAAGCCATACCCTTCGAAGTCTGCTGCTTAGACAGGCATATTTTTGAGGATGGCACCATTATACTTCAACCATGTTGCTGCTGTCAATTCTGCCTTGATAATGCTATAGTGAAGACTCTGGAGAAAATTCTAACTGCAGTCTCTTAAACTCAAAGCTTTATAGGATTGCAGCTATTCATTATTTTAGATTAAATGGGCCTTTTATACTTACATATCTATACATGTGTACAATATGATTAAATGGCTGCCGTTGTCAGTTTTGACATCTAGTTATGATCATCTTAGGGGGTAAAGGAGAGAAGAACGAAGGCTTGGTTTTGATTAGTGATGGTAAAGTCTAGGGACACTGAAAAAACGTTTGAGTACTATGTCTCTTTTGGAAGCGAACTTCATTAAATAGCCGCAGGCAAGTCTTGGACTATCTCACTTCACAGAGTTGTTTTGAAAGTAAAATATGAATAAGACATATCTGCCCTGAGATACTGGGATAGAACAGGGAAAAAAATAGACAAAATATGTATTAGTTTAACAATTTCTATCTATATATGAGCTTATCTTGTTAAATCCTGCAAATGGTTTGGTCCAAGAAGACTTTCTTCTCCTGTGCCCTCAGGCTCACTGGCAGTGCAATCCTAAAAAGTCACACCTTTCTAAAGCCCATTAACATAAATGGATTTAGCATGGCATAACTCTGCCTAGGACCATACAGATTTGACAGAAGCTACCGTTCTGATCCGCATAACAAAATTGTAGTAAAATTCAAATGGATCAACTATGTTGTCCCTCCCGGACCTCCTTGTAGGATAGGCAACCAGTATTACATTAAATAAAGATATCGTTTAATTTTTTCCAGATGCTGACAAGCAATATATGAGAAAAGCGTCCCCCCTATAAACAATTGTACTTTGTAGCTTCTCTTGATTAGAGGTGAAGCAGCTTGCTACCAACAGGCAGCAGCAAACCTTTTCCAAAGTGGATCAATTTGCTCAGTGCAACCTGAAAATATTCCTGATTGCAACACAGTCTGATGTGAGTTTCACACACGGTTAAGTATGAGTTCCAAATGGTTCTCTAATGAATTCACAGCAGTGTTATCTGCAGACTGATAATGCCCTTTATGCATTACATTAGGTTAATGTTAAAGGAATAGGATATATGCCTTCTGTAACCCATTCAGAATCTGAATCAAGACTGTGTCACATACTTCTGAAACTTTCTTTAAATCAATGTTATTCAGCTTTTGTGGGAGATCTACACACAGACATTTCAGAATGATGGCACAGTATGCTTGAAACTTTAAGTGCACCAATTCTGAAGTCAATCTTTGTTGGACCAAAGATATTAGGAACATCTGCACTTACAGCAATGGCTGGAGAAAGGGGAGACAGTGCAGAAAACTGTAAAGGAGGCTCTAGGTTCTTTTAATTCCAGAAAACTTTCAGCCAGTTTTTTTCAGCTGACATCACTTTGTAAACCTACATATAGGGATGGGCACAAACTGCACTTTCGCTGGAGCATGAACCAAACCATGAACCAATATAAACTGGGAGGTTGGCTTGTGGGCCAACATAATTTATATTGGTTCATGAGCCATTTAAAGTTTGAACTGTGCTCCTCACTGCTTTTTACAAAGAGCAGAAAGCAGGGGGGCATTTAAAACAAACAGCTGAGTGGTGATGGACTGTTTTTCATGAAGAACAGACAGTTTAAACCCTTGCTTCCTGCTCTTCATGAATCACTGTGAACTGCACCAAAAATCATGAAAGTTCATTAGTTTGTGAACTTTGCTTTGTGAACCACAAATCAGCTAAAATGCATGGTGAACGTGAGCTCATCAGCCAGTTCATGCCCATTTCTATCTGGAAGCACCTGTGGCATGAGGAGTAAATTTAGTATGTGTTAAGTAAAATGTTGTTTTCCCAGAAGTTTTTCTTCTCACATAAGTGGCCTATAATTAATGCAGAGTTTCAAACGTTTAGTTTAGTTCTGATGGCTGCTCTAGTAATTCATTTTTAAAATAAAAATTACTTTAGGTAGAGAAAAAAAATAATTATAGTCCTAGTCCCATTATTAAAGCCAACGCACCTCAGTCAAACAATAGATATTTTAATATTTTTGATGCATTCAAGACATCCTGCAGTTACCTAGGTGTAAAATACTTAGGAGAGAAATATCAGCTCAGCATTAAACACTGCATCTCTTCCAATGTGCTCTTCTTGGTTCAAGGACCAGATCCACTAATTCTTGCATGGCCCAAAAAATCTAAATTATCCTAACATGCCTCTCATATTCTCCCTTTTGCCTATTAAAGGAACTGAGTGCTATAATGTTTCATTGAAAAAATGTGTAGGGTTATAGGTGGGTGTCTTCCTCTCTATGGCATTGGGGAAGCATGCTCTGGCGCTTCCTGCATATGCACAGAGGAGGAAATCCCTCAGCATACGCAGACTGCCCCGGCATAGCATGCATGTGTGCACAATGCCGGGGCTGGAAAGTCCTATGTGCTGCCCGGCAGCAGTGGCTGCAGGGGATGGGGGGGGGGGGAGAGAGTTTTGTCAAATGCCATAATTTTATGTACACTTTCCTTGGAGTAACCCTAAGTACGCTTATTTACAATTCCTCCCTAAGTAATTAAGGAAGTCTATTTTCTAGTGTGTTGGTAATATTTAATTTTAAAACTTTGTTCAGGACTCTCCTTTTGGCAGTGATATACTTGGAAATTCTGCATTTTAAAATTGACCGGGCTGAAGGCTTAAATACTTTAGATCCTTTCTAGCCCTGAATAAACAGTTATTTAGTTGTTTGAGAACTTTATGACCACAATTGGACTGTGTGCAGCTAAACCCATTAGTAAAACTATCACCTGAGGTATGTTTCCAATTGCTAAACAGCTTGGGCATTATCTGAACCTCTTATCCATAAAGCACTTAAAAAGTCTTTGTAATGAGATTTTAGAAGGACATGGATTGATTAGCTCTTATTCTCATTTAGGAAATGATACCCCCTCCTGGATTTTAACGTCTGTTTTCACTAATGCCTACAGTTTAGAATCTTATAATATATTTAACTCTGGTCTAGCAATGTGCTATCTCTGCAACAGAAGAAATACCATTAAGCTTCAAATGAGCTGTATTCAAATAGATCCTCTCAGTAGAATGGATGTTACAGATGCCTGAACTAAGAATTTACAGGGTTCTATGTCTTTGCAAATAACATTATCTTATTTTCTGCCCTTGCTTCGTGTCAATATACCAGAAACACCTAATTTAGAAGCTGAGCTCCTTTTTATTTACTGTACTCTTGTGAACCTAACTGTGCCCCTGACTTTCAGTGGGGGGTGGGAGTGATTATTATTAAAATTTAAACTCTGATTAGAAAAACAATGTTGTCCAAATGTTTCCACTGTTATAGTGTGCAGCGTTTTTAAATAATAATAAAAACTAATGGGTTCTGCTGGTGATCAGTGATTTACCTTCTAGAGTTCTTATTCAGGTCTGTTTCTTCTGAGAAGATTATTTGAAGGCTTATGTCCCATTCAGATTCATTACATAGAAGTAATTCTTTGTCAAAAGAGTTCATGTTAATGCAGGAATCACCTAAGCAGGGGGGCAGATTTAGATTGAAAGAGCACGCAGACACAGTCAGTGGGGTAAACAAGGCCACTGTTTTATTTATTTTCAGGAGCAGGGCACAGCATGAGTGGAACTGTCCTCTTGGAATCAGCAGACTGCTTGGGCCATCTGTTCCCAGAGGCCTTCTTGCAACTGAGGTGCACACTCCACCAGCAAGCAGTACCATCTGGGAACCACCGGGTTGGGGGGGGGGGAGTATTTGAAATACTATTCTGGTGGACATGCAATGTTATGTTATGATTATTTGACAGATTGCTGTAATGTTCTATGTAACTATTTTTATAACGTACTATGTAAACCGCCCAGACCATATGGAAGGGTGGTATAAAAATCCAAATAAAGAACTACAAGTCAAATTATCATAAACATTCATCAGCTTTTTGTCTTATATATTAGTCCGTCCCCCCTGAAAAACTTTAGTGTTTAATTCTTAATGCCCACTAAAGGACGTAGAATGTCCGATCTTGGAAGCTAAGCAATACTTTGATGGCAGACTACCAAGACAGACTTTGCAGAGGAAGGCAATGGCAAACCACCTCCACTTCCCTATTATCTTGAAAGCTCCTTGCGGTGGTTGCCACGAGTTGGTTGCAACTTGATAGCTTGTATGTACATAATGGTCACTGCAATTTATTGCTGTTTGAATAGCTTTTATCTCCCTAGCAATCACTGCGGAATTCATAACTTCTGAGAAAGATTAAAAGGTCTATATTGTTGAAGTGTGCAAGATCTGCAGTGTGCATAATGTTATAGAATATAAAGGGTACATCGGGGTATGAGATGAAATGTATAGCTTATTTGGCATAGATAGGATAAGAATATACTGATGATTTTCAAAGTACATCCTCCAGTACCCTGATTGAATCAACAGATTTCCTGCTTTCTGAACACACACCCTCCTGCTTGCCTACTGAAGAGTAGTTAAACAACAGATTAATAACCGTAACTATCTAGCTAGTTAGGTCTCTATCCCTCTCTGTCTATACATAGTTGTTTCTTTTCATTAATACAACTTCATTAATACAAGCAGCTTGGTGCTTGACACTCTTTGCATATTCAAACTCTGCCAACACAGATGACACACCTTTTATATTCCTTCCCCCCTCACACACACACACACACAGTCTGTCACAACACACACACAAAAATAAATTAGTTGAACAAACCAGATGACAATTCTGAATAGACTCATAACTAAAACATCACCTAGTATGGAATCACAAAGGGACCTGTTCTTTTTCATTCTTAAATCCAAAGCTGCACAAATTTAATCTCTTTTACCAGAGAGCTGAAAAACATTTTAAATATCTAGCAATTCTGCTTTCTGACTCAACTGCGTATAGACAATCATCAACGTTTGCTCAACATAAAAGCTACTAGGAAGTTGCAGGCCTATATTTCTCCATGGGTAATGGGATCCAGACTTCATACCTTTGCATTCCACCTATGTTATATTATTTATGATGTGGAAAATAGGTCTTAAAGAGCCTGATAACAAAAGCACGACCTGTGATAGGAATAAGTATTGCTGGCATTGATTAGTTTCACATTTACTTAATTGAAGTTGTCTTTGCATGTAACAGCCATCAATAAGCTTTCTCCCCCTTTGCTTACAGTATAACTAATGACCTTTTTACAATTGTCCTGAATGTCAGGATAAAGAAGATGGCAGGTGATCTAGGGTACAAGTTATAGCTATCTATGATAACGTACCTGTAAATAACTCAGGCAAAGATTCATAACACTCTCAGGTAATGAGAATCATTAGTGTATTCATTCTACTTTCAGGACTATCTACTTGACATCTGAGAAATATTAATGATGCATTAGTCATTTTTGTAGTATCAATAAATGAAAAATAGCATGTATTGTATACTGTGCTTACAGTTCACAAATTGGAATACTTGGTAACAAGGTGATAAGCAGGCAGTTCATTTCAAAGCGTCTAGTCTCAGTGCTGCAGTATACATAGTGGTCCCTGGTATTGCAGACAATATACAACCCTGCCAATGAACTTTTCATGTCAGAACTTTTATCTTCATGTGCATGGTTGAGTTGGTTATCCTATAACAGCAGTCTGTAGTTCAGTACTTCCTGCTTTGTCTTCAGCCCAAATAGTGCCATAACATTTTTTATGTATGGCATTTTTATTCATAGAAAGTTGAGAATGTTTGGTGTAGTGGTTAGAAGTGCAGACTTCTAATCTCGCAAGCCGGGTTCAATTCTGCGCTCCCTCACATGCAGCCAGCTGGGTGACCTTGGGCTCACCACAGCACTGATAAAACTGTTCTGACCGGGCAGTGATATCAGCGCTCTCTCAGCCTCACCCACCCCACAGGGTGTCTGTTGTGGGGAGAGGAAAGGGAAGGCGACTGTAAGCTGCTTTGAGACTCCTTTGGGTAGGGAAAAGCGGCATATAAGAACCAACTCTTCTTCTTCTTCTTCTTCTTCTTCTTCTTCTTCTTCTTCTTCTTCTTCTTCTTCTTCTTCTTCAATGTTTGTGTGTTAAGTGCTGTCAAGTCACTTCTGACACATGGCAACCCTGTGAATTAATAACCTCTGAAATGTCCTGTCATTATCAGCCTTGCTCAGGTCTTGCAAACGGAGGGCTATGGCTTCCTTTGAGTCAATCCATCTCATGTTGAGTCTTGCTCTTTTCCTGCTTCTTTCAACTTTTCCGATCATCATCATCTAATTTATTACCCACCATACTCACATGCCAGCTTGTGGGGGGTTACACAGTACTCCAAGTACAATAAAACCCCATTAAAATCCCATAAACTTTACAAAAAATTGGTGCAACAAGATGGCGGGGGGGGGGGAAAGCCCTCCTTAAACAAGAAGGACTAGTAACTGGGCATTTTCCTGGTTCTTTTAACCTTTTCAAGTTTTATTGCATTTCTAGTTACTCATGTCTTCTCATAGGC
Source organism: Paroedura picta (assembly GCF_049243985.1). Classification (NCBI taxonomy): domain Eukaryota; kingdom Metazoa; phylum Chordata; class Lepidosauria; order Squamata; family Gekkonidae; genus Paroedura; species Paroedura picta. The sequence goes on along the minus strand of NC_135374.1, from coordinate 40,791,816 downwards.
CCATTATGCACGGCCGCCGAAATGGCGATTTTGGGTCACATGGAAAACGTGGAGGGGGAGGAAGCGAAGCAAACCGCTTATGCATGGGACGGGACGCAATGGCGGCAAAACCCAGAGTAACTGATTATGCATGTGGCGACCCCGGCGCCACTTCTGGTTGCACCCCGGTCACCCGGAAGCTGCGCTTTCTTCTGCGTTTCGCTAATGCGGCTTTTTCAGCGGTATGCACCGAATCTGCGCCCGGTTGCAGCCAGTACCGTGCGTTATCGGTGATTTTAGTCACCGCCATTCCACCCTGAACATGCGCTATTCCCCCCGTGCATAATGGGCCATAGTGTGACCAAAAGTATGATTGTCTTTATTTAGTTATTTTAGCTTCTAAGAAGAGTTTAGGCTTAGTTTGGCCAGGAATCCACTTGTTTTGTTATGTTTTGTTTGCCATTCCACAATATCTATAAAGCTCTCCTTCACCATCTGCATGTCTTAGTTTGTTAATGTTCCTTCCACCAGTCTTCATGCCACCTCAATCAAAATCTAAATCTAATCCAGTTTTCTTGTGATATGTTGAAGAGATAGGGAGATAAGTTACACCCTTATCTGACACAATCATACACAGGAAAACTAGCCTGTTTCTCTGTATTCTGCCCTAACAGTAGTATCTTATCCAGAGTAGAGGTTGCACATAAAAACAATCAAATGTTGTGGCACATCCATTTCTTTTAAAATAGTCATAACTTTTCATGTTCCACACAGTCAAAAGCTTTGCTGTAATCTATAAAATGCAAGTTTTGATTCAGTAGAACTTGTCACATGTGGGGATGCTTCCATGCTTGGGTGGAGATGGGTGGGGCTAGCAACACATCTCCTGTAATTACTTCTTTCCACAACTGGGAAAGAGTCTACCATTAATCATTAATCTTAACATTTTTATTCCCCCTATGTTTTTGTGAAGTCAATTTGAACCTAAAGGATTGATTTTGTTATTCTAGCAAGGAATTATTTGATCTTCATTATCATGCTACATATTTGTGGATGCCTTTGTGACCCTGTTTACAAATTTACTACTAATTTACTTTCTCCTTATATCTTTACTCATAAGGTTTTGGTTCCATTGTCTGAGGAAGTGCGCATACACACAAAAGTTCATACCTTAAATAAAATTTTGTTGGACTTAAAGGTAACATTGGACTCAAATGTTGTTCTGCTGCTTTAGACCAACATGGCTACTCATCTCAATATAAGATTAATTGAGCAGCAATGTTGCCCATTTTTTTTAAGCAGCTTTTGTTTTAATGACATTATGTTCAATGAAAATCTTTTCACAGTTCCACACAGATCTCAGGAGCAACAATCACAAAGAAGTTGTTTGAGTTGCAAAATATGAGCATCTTTCCAAATGCCACAGATGGTCTCCCTCTTTTAAATAAAATCATGGAAGGTCTGGTTATGCTAATGAAAATTACTCAGGAAACCACTATTGCATTAACTTCTGGACAAAATGATAATATGCCCTTTAAAATAAGAGTCCCTTCTGAGCCACAGCAAACTTCAGATGCTAATATGGCAACCTAGTTCTAAAATCTGTGACCTCAGCAAATACCAAGCATATTTATAGTTGGCTAAGAGTGCACTTCTTAAGTATGTCAGTCAACCCAATCTTTTTAAAGCTTGACCTGCTGTTCCTTAGACTGCACCTGTGACTTTTTTCCATAAACCAAACCCACTACCAGCATCAGTCAACATCTAAAAATTAATTCCCAAGAGAGCAATTTTTCACTTCACTGCCACTGCTGATGCAGTCTATTAAGTTTCCTCACTTATTTGTTTAAAAGGCATTTCATAGTTTAAGACTTGCCTTTCAATTTTCTTTCTCTCTCTTAAAAAAAAAACACAGGCAATGCCTTATGCTATTAGCAAAGAGTAAAGATAAACCATTTATCTTTAATGATATAACCAGGAGAGCTAAAATTTAATTCTAGATTTATTTTAGAGAAATTTAATCAAAGGAAGAGAATATTGAAATAGAAATATGTGGATGGGCTTAGTGTCGTTAATTTTAAAAGTCCTTGGTACATAATTAAATATATTATTCTAAGACCTAGGGATAGGACACCATTCTTTGTATATCAACATCAGTGAGCCACTTCAACAGATAGAAATATTCTGGCACACTGAAAATGGGTTGAAAATAGGACATCTCTCATTTGAAATTTGGAACCAGCATACTAGCAGATCACAAGTAACAGACTGGTAAATGGGACATCTCCCTTAATTCGCTTGAACCAAGCTTGGATTAGGGGATAGGAGGATTATCAGTGTCAATCATTAATATGAAACAGGACACAGAATAGCATAGCATACCATAGCATAGCATAGCATAAAATGGACATATTTGCTAGTATTTAAATAAAATTCCTTCTATTATTCTTATATTATTCTTTACTATCCTGTAAGGATGTGTTTGTGAACATGTTATTCTAATTATATGTTATTCTAATTATGTTAGAATAACATGTTATTCTAATAATATTTAATTTGTTTGGGATAGAGAAATGTATTTCTTTTAATTATTATATTTTATAGACCACCTTCCCCAAAGGCTCAGGGTGGTTTACAGAAAACAAGAATGATACACACAATTCAATATTTATAACAGTTATAATACAATAGTAACAGTAGGTAACATAGTGGAACAGTAAACAGTGGGGAGAGCATTAAGACAAGTAACACATACTGATGACCCTGTGGGTTGGATGGATTGGCTGTGGTTACCATAAAAGGGAGGCTCGGGGGCCAGTGGGAAGTGGTTGGTTCAGGTTGACCTCAACCAAATGCCTGGTGCTCCCTTTTGCAGGCCCTGAAAAACTGTTCAAGTTCTATCAGGGCCCTGATCTCCTCTGGGAGCTCATTCCACCAGGTGGGGGCCAGGATGGAGTAAGCTCTGGCCCTGGTTGAGGTCAAGCAAGCTTCCCTGGTGCCAGGGATCACCAGGTAGTTTGAGGTAGTGGAGCAAAAGGTTCTTTGGGGGGTGTTGGCAGAGAGGTGATTCCTCAGATACACTGGGCCCAGACCTAGTATGGCCTTAAAGGTGATGACCAGAACCTTAAGCCTGATCCGGAATTCAATGAGAAACCAGTGCAGCTGCTGGAGGACGGTATGTACAAATACAAACATAATCTGTACACCGCCCGTGGCGCCGCAGGTGCCACGGACTATATAAAAGAGTAAGGAGTTGTGGGAAGGAGTTAGGGCGGGACCGGTCCGGGATAAAAACTCGGAGGCATCCAATCAGGAGCTGCGAAGCGGCTCCTGATTGGGCCCCTCCAAGTGCCACAACAATTGGGCCCGCCTGGGACTGGCCGCCCACATCCGCCATTTCCCCACTTGCCGCTGAGCTGGACGCATCTCCAGCAGGACCAGCGCCTCCTGTCGCCAGCGGTCCGCATACGGCCGCCAGCAGCCCGCCTTGCCGCCTTCCCAACCGGCTTCTTCTCGCCTGCCGACACACTCGGCCGCCGCCCACCCGCCGCCGCTTTCACCTGCCCCAGTGGCCCTGATGCGAGCCGCGCCGCCGCCAGAGATGCAAAGCGCCTCCCGATGCCTCAGCCTGCCGCACGAGCCCTGGGAGCCGTCCGGCAGCATCGCTCCCTTCCCCAGGCCAGGAATCGCCCCCAACAGCCGCCACCACCGCACGAGGCCCGGGAGACGCCCGGCAGCCTCGCTCCCTTCCCCAGGACAGGGAGAATCGGCCCCAAAAGCCGTTGCCACCGCCGCACAAGGCCCGGGAGACGCCTGGCAGCATCACTCCCTTCCCCAGGCCGGGAATCGGCCCCAAAAGCAACTCGTGTCACTGCAACACGAGGCCCAGGAGACGCCCGGCAGCATCTCTCCCTTCCCCAGGCCGGGAATCGCCCCCAACAGCTGCCGCAGCCGCCACAGGAGGCCCGGGAGACGCCCGGCAGCCTCACTCCCTTCACCAGGCCGCCAATCGCCCCCAAAAGCCGCCGCCGCCGCTGGAGGCCCGGGAGATGCCCGGCAGCCGCGGGGAGAAGCCCAACCGGCGCCATGCCCTGAAACGACTCTTCACCGATCTGGAGCTGCACCACCTCGACGCCAGCTGCCTGGTGAGTGAGCTGGGGCCAGCAGCGCTCCGCGCGGCTGCGAGGCGCTCCCTGCGGCGAGAGGCTAGCGCCCATTGTATTTAGACATACAATGGGCTTTTTTACTAGTCTTAAATATATTTCAAGGCCTCTTCCTCACCTTGCACCCCAGAAATATAGGAAATGTTTTAGACAAGAATTAAAATGAAGTTTGAATCTAGAATTGCAGTTTTTTCAGCATTCAGAATGAAGATGTTAGTTCAGGTCATTGCAATGGCAATATGAAAACCTGTTTTTATTTGTTTTAATTAACTGTGTTCATCTCTAAAATGCTGATATTACTAAACTCTGGCAGTTTGAAAAACTTGATTTCCTATGATAAATATTTTGTAAGCTGGTCACTTTGGTCCTTAGTACTTTTAACTTTGTTATTAGGAGAGAATCTGGCTAATAGTCAAAAGCATCCAAACAAGCTTCAAAAGTCTTCATATTTGTCTGATGTCATTTCTGAATCTTTTTTACCAATACAAGAACTTTTGCTTGTTCTACAAACTATTTATCCAATTACTTCATCCAAGTTGCTCAGCAGTCATTTTCATATGGTTTAGTAATCTTTTGAATTTTGACATAAATATAAATTGGAGGATTAAGCAGCATTAACATCCTTTTAAAGTAAAAAAAATGTTTATAACTGTGTAATTCTGTTTATGATGTATGTTTCCCATTAACTAACAGGATGGCATCTCTACCCAAATAAGATGTGACACAGATTCCTTGGCATTAACATGGCCACAGCCTTTTACTGCCACCCCCCCCCCTGGGAGGGTTAGCCCAGCACAGGAAAGGAAGCCTGAACTTCACAGCCATCTGGCTGCACTGTCACAGGGGTCCAGGGGTGCCCTGGAACCCACTTCTTTCCCAGCTGGGAGAGCAGGCCCCTTGCCTCCTAGAATCCCTTTCATGGGAAGTGACATGAGGGGGGGGGCAATAGGCACCTACCTCTTTTTTGCTACTCCAGCCACCTTGCTATGAGCCCAACCAACCCCTTGTTGCACCCCGAGTATTCAACTAGTACATCTCAAATGCTGTGCAGCTACACATCGCACCTCCAATTGGAGAGGTGAACCCCATCCTGCTGAAAAAGAGGGGGGAAACAAAATGTGATATTGGGGTGGCAAACCACCTTGACCCTCAGATTCCACACTTTTTTCCGCACTGCCTTGTTTGCTTTTTGTTTAGCCGAATTGACCCAATCTGAGCACCCAGCTGCACACCAGTTCAATCTGTCCAGCAACTCAGATTATATCAATGTGGACCCTGGCAACTGCTGTCTAAGCACCACAAAGTCAGCTGACATGATGTTGATAAGCTTCAGGCCCCAAATTCCTGGTAGATCATTATTCTCCAGATGTACTATGAGAATCATTGGGGTGCCTGCCCGAAAAATCTCTTCCGGCACAATCTCCAACGATGGGGGCTGGGTATGGCAGGGGGAACTGCCAGCTTTCCCTGCCTGGACTAGGCTGATTCTTCTATCACCTTCACCAGGCATGGCAGCTAGTGCTTTATCTGTCAATGTCCAACCTAGCCACTGAGATCCATGGAATGGGTACCTCCAGACTAGGCTACTGCAACTCACTCTATGAATGGAGTTTGTACCTGATATGGAAAATTCAACTGGTCCAGAATGCAACTGCCAGATAGAGAGAGCACATTTGACCTGTGCCTGCCAAACTGCACTAGCTCCAGATTGTGAAGACTGAATCAACAGACTTCCTCAGGTGGTGGTGGGTTCTCCATCTTTGGACATTTTTAAACATAGGCTGGATAGACATCTGGTGGAGAAGCTGATTCTTTGAAGGTTCAAGGGGGTGGCATGTTACAGTGGATGAGGGATAGTGTTGTGAGTGTCCTGCATTGTGCAGGGGGTTGGACTAGATGACCCAGGAGGTAGCTTCCAACTCTATGATTCTATGATTCCAGGTGATGGTGTTGACCTTTAAGACCTTCAGTCCTGGTGCCAGCCTGGTTTAATTATCTCCCAAGTAAGATCAGGGCTCTGTGGGAGCCCTGATTTTGGGAGGAAAGAAAGGGGAAAAATGGAAAACCATGTAAGGTTGTAAAAGGAAGGAAGTAGTAACTGGGAGCAGAGGGAGGAACTGGCCCACAGATAGAAGCAGGTAAGAAAGCTGTGAGGAGAAGTGAGAAACTAGGGGCAGGAGGATGAGATTCCCTCCCCTGCAAATGCCTTAGCTTTCTCATTAGTTTCTTTTGACTCTTGGCCTTTTAGATCAACATTAACACACAGGGCAGAAACAGTCTGCTGACAACAGCCCCAGTATCTCTATGGATAGGATCACAAGCTCCTCTCCCAGGATTTAAGGGAAAGCAGTAGATAGAGTTGATATATTTTAAGGGATGTCCCTGTGGAAGGAATAGCATTAGTCATAAACATTTCCAAAGAATTGCAGCTTCATGAGCAAGCATTAGAAATGATCTAAAGTGAATACAGAGAGAACCTATTGAAAATTTTATTTTATTTTTGTAGTGAAAAGTTCCAGTAAACTCTTTCTAGACTGACTGGTGCCACTGTATTTAGAAACCACAGATAGTCAGAATTAATTTATCCATGGGCTCTTTAGAATAGACTGCACAGTGTATTGAAGGCAACTATTGACTTCAGTCTTGCTGATCTTGATTGCTTGTACCTTTTCCGCTTATAGAGCTGTTTTTGATGCTTAATAAAATAATGGCATGGCCAGTAGATCATGGCTTTCCTAAAGCAACATTCATGGTTTCATACCTTGTATATTAGTGTCCTTTAATATTTTGTATACAATTTGAAAAATTAAGAAATGAACAGCAGAGTTTTGCATTACTTCTATTTAGATAGCTGTGCACAAATGAAAGCAATAAGATCCTCAATCGATAATCAACAGACAACATCTCCAGTGGAATGGAGCAGTTTGCAGAGTCTGAGAATCTGCTTAATTGTGAAGAGTTGTCTATGAGACACTGACATAAATCTAATTATGATACAATACACTTCTTTGATTCCAGTAACACAAGTGTTCTTGCTTTTTACTAAGATTCAAATGCCATATTAACTACAAGATATAAAAATCCAGCTTTTGAAAAAACATGGAAAGAGATATTTTGCTGTAGTTATCATGTGAATGTATTGTGTTAGGTTTAGGAACATATTGGCAATTTTGTAAATGGGCTGTGAGAAATGTCCATTTAAATCCCACTGATAAATTTATCAATTACATTATTTTCCTTGCCAGTCCTTCAAGGGTTAATATACTTTTTCTCCCCTCCTTCATTTTGTCATCATGAAAGCCCTGTAATAGGGAAAAAGTAACAGCTAAGTCACCCAGACCCATTTTGCACCACTGGTGCCAGCCCGGACAGGTTTCAGCTTGGACAGGTTGTGCCACCTCTTCCTGGGTCTGTACAGGGCAGCATTTTCCCTGCTGAACCTGGTCCACCCTGGATTTGTGCCTCCAGTTGAGGCAGCCAGGGCAGCAAGTTTCCCCCATTCTGTGGGGCGGTGGGGGCTGAGTTTTATTCTTAAGAACAGGGTATTGAATTATAGTGCAATACTCCATTTACCCTGTTCTTAAAAAAAAAAAATGCCCCTGGCAGCCCTGCTGTGTTGTGCAGTACAGCAAAGCTGCCTGGGGTATTTTGTGTCTCTTCCAGAAAGCTGTAGTTGCAGCCATCAGTGGGGGAAACTGGGCCAGGATATCCTGACTCTACTCTTTCCCATGGCCCTGGCCCGATATAGGGTCCGTCAGCACCCAGGGCAAAAAAGGGAATATGGATGTATCCACATTCCATTGCCTCAGGGCAAAGAAGAGCCTGAGTCAGGCCAGGCCTGGGGCAGCCCTGGTTGGTGATGACATCATCTGGAATTGGGAATCTGCCCCCCCTCCCACTGGATGGGTGGTAAGTTGGGGCAAATTCACAGTGTGGAACAGGTCCCAGTGAGCATTATGACAGAATCAAGATTTGTCCCCAGGTTTCAAGTCTAATGATCTAACCACTATACTACACTAGTACATTAAATGTGTAGCACTTTTTGAAAACAAGCAGTCTCTTCATCCTATACTAAGAAAGTCTATATTTCTCACACTGTTCTAAAAATGTTAATGCTTTATCATATGTTCAGAAATTAATGTACTGCAAAGGAATACCCTGAAAACTTCCTTAAAATTGCTAGGTGATCAAACATGAGGATAACAATGTATCTGTGCACTTTATAATGGGTTATGGAAAGGGGCAGGATGGCTAAATGATCAGTATCATTCTCACTAATGCCAATTATGAGGACAGTTGGTTTTCCTGTGTGTCACAAGTGGTAAGTTCATGTAGTGGTACTTCAAGAGAATACCTTATCCTGTTTTAGAAATCACAGCACCTTTGGTCTTTTTGCTGACTGTAAGTTTTTTAATGAGTACCATCAATGGAAAAGTAAAAGACCTAGTTAGATGTACTATTAAAACAAAAGTCTGATGCTCTTGATCTAAGGATGGCTTATATTACATTTTTATACAAATATTTTTAGTTCATTATCTTTAATGGAGGGGAAGAACCACCATTTGTTCCTTTTCCTTTCTTTCAAGAAAACCTTTAAGACAATGTTTCACTCTTTCAGAGAATAATTGTCTTGCTGGTTTTCCTGGAAGGCTGTGGAAGAAGAAACATTTATTTATTTATAACATTCATATCCTACTCCTGTACTTAAAAAGCACTCAGGTTGACAATGGATTAGTGCATTTATGCCATTTAGTGTCTTACCAGCTGTCTCAGTTAAAGTCCGTAGCAATGTCTTTGTCCTGTTAGGTGTTAGGTGATTAGTCAATGCATTCTTTTTGGCAATAAATATCTTCCTCTATTTCAGATACAGAATTTTGTCTGTGATATTGATAGCATGATATTTAGCTGAATGTGTACTCAGGAAGTGTACCCAAAGAAAGTGTGCTGTGATTTTTTAAGAAGTTAATAAACCACGATACATAATTTAATTGCTACGAGCAATACCAATACCCTTCGGCCTTGACAACTCTGTCTATGAGGATTTCATATGCTTATCATAGGGATTGCAATGGCCCTTTATCAAATAATTTTTAGTGTCTTACATGTGAATTGCCAACATGCTAGTTGTTATTTTTCTTTGTTCCACAAATCTTCCTAAAGAAGACTGTTGACTACCAAAAGTCCCTTGAGCTTTTAAAAAGAGTTCTAAAGGAAAACCCCTGATTTCCTACAGAATGGCGAAATTAAATGTTTCATTTCCATAACAAAAGAATTTAATTTCTACTAAAGTCTGGAAGAGAAGGTACCACAACTGAAGAAAGGTGCAGAGAAACTAGAATGTGTCCAGAGTAGAGCTACAAAGATGGTGAAGGGTTTGGAGATCAAGTCATATGAGGAAAAAGTTGGTCTGTTTAGCCTGGAGAGACAACAACTAAGAGGTGATATGATAACCATCTTCAAATAAATGAAGGGCTGTCATATAGAAGATGCAGCAGAGTTGTTTTCTGCTACCCCAGAGGGTTGGGCCAGAACAAGTGGGTTTAAATTAATTCAAAAGAAGTTTTGGCTAAACATTTGGAATAAGTTCCTGACAGAGCGGGTCCCCAGTGGAACAGGGTTCCTTGGGAGGTGGTGAGTTCTCCTTGGAAGTGTTTAAGCAGAGGCTAGATAGTCATCTGACAGAAATGCTGATTTTATGAACTTAGGCAGATTGTGAGTGGGTGGGCAGAAATGGATGTGCCAGTGTTTGTCTCTTGTAGCCCTTCCTTGCATACCCAGGGAATTGTTAATTACCATTGTGGGATGGCAGTTAAATTTCTTCCAGGCCAGGTTTGATTCTGGAGATTTTTTTGGGGGGGAGGGGGGATTATTTGAGCATGAAATTGGGGTCACTGTGGGTGGGCAGGTAGTTGTGAGTTCCTGCATTATGCAAGGGGTTGGACTAGATGACCCTGGAAGTCCCTTCCAACTCTATGATTCTATGAAGGTTTGAGGACAGATTTTAATAGGGACCAAGCAGAATAGCACACATGCTTCTTTCACTATTCTGCTTTGCTTGAAATTTCTTGGTGATGTATTTTGAGTGGTATTTACATGTAACTGTGAATTATGAATCTATGTTATGCTATGTAGATTAATGTTATGCATCTATACACTTTTTCATACACACTTATTATGCACACTATACACTATAACAGCCTTTTCAACTTTTTTTATTATTGAGAAACCCCTGAAAATATTCTTCATGCTTCAAGAAACCCCAGAGGTGGGACAATAATACACAATATGATTGTGAAGCATAGCTGTGTACACACCCACCTGGATCCCCTCTCCTGACCACCTCCTCTAGGCCCATCATTGGCCATTTGGGGAAGATGTGGGGGGGGGCAGGTCAACATGACCATATACAGTCATATCACCCAATAAATGTTTAACTAATGTTTTAAAATATACTAAGAATATATATTCACGCATTCAGTAAACCCTTTCAGGGCTGTCAAAAAAACCCTGCACAATAGTAGCCATTACTGTTATAGGCCTCACTGACAGTGCTGGACAAAAGTAGACATGGGTTTAGGAATAGTTCCAGCACAGGACAACTTGTCCCAGTGGAGTTGGGATGTCCTTAGCAAGGCAAAATCTAGACTGGACATGTATGCTTTTCATGGCCATATGATAATTTTGCCAGTAATGATATGTTATCACGTTGGTACAATCTAGGAGTAGTTGTAAGAATCTGATTGGATTAGAAGATGAGCCAAACTAGTATAAGAATAAGGGAATTACTCCAGTGGGAGTCAGACATAGAGGACCAAAGTCTCTCTTCCTTACTTCCAGTCCTTTAAGCATTCATCTGAAGAAAAATCATGTGGAGGTGTGGCATTTCATCTTTGGGCCAAATTTTACCCTCTTCAGACTGCTGAGATTCATAATATGCTTGAGATGTTCTTATGGTGCTTTTCATGCTACATGCTTTTTACACTTTATGCTTATAAATAAAATTAATGCTTCAGTATAGATAGTTTAGGTTAAGCTAAGCTACATGCTCTCAATGTATCTTTCTGCGCTGGGATATGGTGTGACATTCTAAATGCAATTAAAAGAGAAAATCCCTGTTGGAGTCTATATACTAATAAAATCCCCCACCCCCAAAAAAAAATTAGGATTCATGTGTCCAAGGTCTTTCTTTTCCTGGAAATATTACTCCCAGATTAAGAATCAAAGATCTCTTCTGCAAATACAATTTCAGCCTGGATTTACTCTGCTTAAGAAAGGGAAGTACCAGATCACAGAAAATAATATTGGGTCATAAAATAAATTCCTGCTCTAGCCCGTGGTCTGCAGCTGGCATACATTTTTCAAGTGTAGGGGAAAAAAATAAAGGAGTGGCCAATATTTTGGCCCCATGTTGTTCTGGGATGTCTGTCAACCACTAAGGGCATTGTTTAGGGAGGCATATGAGGGTGTAGCTAGAGGGGGTGAAGTTTGCTGCCATGAGTGTTGCTGTGGTCACACTAGGTAAGTTCCTCCTCAAGAATTCGTTTATCTTATCTTAATAGAGGCTACTTAACATAGTACAATTTTCCGGTGTACTTATAGAATATTTTATATCTGTGCTTATATAAAATATAAAAAAATAATATGACAGATTTGTCTTCGTAAACATATCATGCTTGTACATTTATCAGAGACCCATAATGTTTTGTGTTATATGCCTTCTGTGAACTCAGCATCAAACCTGGGTTTCTTGATAAGAAATATGTGAATTATTTCAGCCTTTTGTTCACATGCAAATTCTAGTGGATGTATACTGACACATTAAATCTATTTTCTGTTTTGTGAAATGGATTTCTTCATGCCAGGATAAATCATAATCTTTCTTCTTTATAGTTTGAATGTTACAGAGTCTTTCATGAAAAAGAAAGGATTTGGGTCTAAACTGCTCACTACATCATCCTTTAAGTTGTTCTGTGAAAGAAATATAGATGCTCATCTTCCCAAATCAGCCTCTGTTAAGGAAAATAAAAACCCTTGATGTTCTTTGGGCAAAAGATTTTGCTGTTGTCTGCAAAAGAAGCTCTCACAGTTGGACATGTAATAAGATTCCTCTCAGCTGGAAGATTAATATCAATCACCTCACCTCTCTTGTACAGTAGGATACGAATAATGTACCAAGTAGTAATTTGTTTCAAATGCCTCTCCATAAATAAATGATGAATGATTATGAATAAAATCAATTTGAATCAGGTTGACTTCCCAATTGCGGGTGTTTCTGTCCATTTTTAATTTATATATTTTCTTCGGACAGGAACCATCCTGTGCATTTTAAAAAAGAAACTGAAACATCTATCCCACTTTCCTGTTTGTCTCCCATCATTAATTATGCAGCCAGCACTCAATGCACAGTTCTTCTGTGCTCCAAGCAAGCCCGGATTTATGTTCTGAAAGATGCAGCAGGGGCCATGTTAGGCTTGTTCATCTGACCAGAGAAGTGTACATGGACACATGGAGGAGGAGAGATTAAATTTCTTATTGGGACCTGAAGTTTTCAGAATATGAAGTTTTTGCCCAGGGGAAGGAGAAAAAACATTTATTTTGAAATCTGACTATCAGAACTATGTGACTTGGAATATTTAGCTTGCCATAGAAATTGTTTATATGGTGTAGATAAGGGAAAGCCTGTTTCTGGGGAGGGGATGGTTGGAAACAGTGTGTTAAACACAGGGCCTTCTTTAATCTTAGACATTCATCCTCAGCTATACTGGAAACAAAAAACAGGGTCAAAGCTGTTGGTTACTGAACCATCAGCTTGGCCCTGTTTTTTTTTTTTTGTTTGTTTGTTTGTTTCCTGTGACTGTCTGGCTCTTTATTTTCTTGGCTCAGCCATACCAGTGGGAAATATCCAAATGGATAAAACATTTTCAGTCACAGCAATTGATCCACTGACTGATTTTTTTTTGTTTTTTGCTGACCTCAATATCATGAGTAGGTGAAACAGTCAAACAATATCCCATATACCTACAGCTTCAAATGATTGCTGTGCTAGAAAGAAAATTGCCAATTTATGATACAATCCTTGTTTGTGAAAATGTAGCATGGAGAAGACTAGCCATTTAGCTTATAGAAAAATTTCCTGGTGGTATGGCTGAGTCAGAATATCTTGCCCATTTGCCTGTCATCCCACACTATGGTCAATGCTAGAGCTCACCATGTGCTGCTGTATTTCAGTAAGTTCAGAATCCAGTTTGCTCCAGTGTCCCTTCCGCAAAATATCGTTAAATCTAAAAGTGCTGCAAATTTTGCACTATATTTGGCAAACCACTTTGGATAACTGTGAGCACTCGTGAACAGAACCCCACATCCCAGCAGCTGCCAAACAACTTGGCAGCTGCACAATAGCTGTGGTGGTGGTGGAATTTCATTTCCTTCTATCCTGAAGCTGCTTTTGCATCTTCATAGTAAGTACAATTTATTATCTCCCAAGGTCATGGGTGGCCATTAAATGATGTAAAAGGGAGGAGACTACAACTCTCAATGGGCTGTATGAAAACAAGTATGGGCAAAAGATACACAAAATTAGATGCACAGTAAATTGTAAGAGTGGGTTTAAAAAAACACAGCATGAATAATCCTTGATTGACTGACAGTTTTGCTCACTCTGTTTAAATGATTGGCTACTAGGCGTTGAGAAATAATGCCAGGTTTATGAGACAGGGAAAATAGAGATTTCTTTAAGGTTGAGAATGTACATGTGTGAAATAATGCAAACTGCACTGCAGTATGAATTTTGCAAATAATAATAATAATAGCCTGCTGAACAGAATTCCTAAACCATAAATTAAGAAAGGCTCTATCATCCTTTCATATCCTTTAGATGTTATTATTTGGGTAGATAATGTCACACGTTGCACGTAATTAAGTTGCATGTAATTCTGACACTCATTAAAAATATTTCTTTCAGATATCAGAAATAGCATTCTATATAGGGAATGCCTCCAAGGGAAAAAAATATTTCCCTTCATAAGATGGTGGTTGCAGACTGTCGACAAACATAGCATTCTGGGTATATACTGGAACTGTGCCCAGACATTGTGACTAATGCGCACTGCCGACTGAGGCTACAAGACAAGCCTGACATCAAAGGCAGAAATGTGTTTTCAGCACTTCATCAATAATTCAGCAATCGCTGAATGAAGCTGTATCCTCTGACCTGGCAATGTAGTCGAAAATTGCCTCTGCCCACCCTATTTCAGATAGTTCCCATTGGACACGTGCCACAGCCTTCACTTCCAGGAACCATTAATCTGACTAGAAAGGAGGAACTCAAATGAAGACCTGGCTTCTGCAAAAGGAATCCTATTGACCTTACAAATATCCATCATGATGTGAAGACCTTTGCTATCATTTGTTCACTTCCTGATTAATGGAAGTGAGGAGCAGGGCAAGGGTGCAAAAAGCAGTAACATTGACAGGAATACTGCCCTGTTTGGAGATAACTGGGGTAACTGGCAAGCTTTCCATGAGAACTTGATACCATCTTAATGCTTGCCCATTTGTACTCCTTTTAGTTCAGGTCAGCAAGTGCCCTCATTTCCTACTTGGCAATGACAGTTATAGGAATTGTAGGGAAGAAAATCGGACAATGTGCCTCCGGTGGGTTCCCATCATCTGCAGCTGACTTTCTTGCTTGATCTGTGTAAAGTCAGACTGGTAGAAAAATGGGCCAATGGCCAATCAAGCAGGGATGCATTACATTGACACCCTCTGGAGCTAGGTTCGCCATTTGATCCCAGAGTTTAACAAATAATAGATTCTTCTCTCTTGAGTTATTAATGAACAAAAAAGGACCTCAGCTACTATTGAAATTATTTAGCATTATAAAAAGCAGAAAAAAACAGCTCTGCAATAAAATACAATTTTGAGATTATGCTTGCTAGTCATGGATTGAATATGCTCAGTATTTTAAATCATAATATTGACAGGGTAATCACAAACATCATAGATCTGTTGGTTACCCAAGCAACCAGGATTTTTTTAAAGAAAAGAAACAGTTAACAGGTTTTGTTGACATGTTCTATTTAACCTTCTACTTACAAAAAAAACCTCTTAATTTTCAGCCTTCCCAGCTGTTTGCCATAGGAATACATAAACCTGCACTTTTTCAGTTTTTTAAAGGTTTGCCAACATTTCAAGTAATCCATTTTTTTTGCTTCAGTTCTCTTTGGGGGGGGGGATCTGAATTCAGCTGTTTTCCAAATTTTACTGGTCTGTTTCACGCCTGTATATTTTTAGAATATAGATCCTTTTTTTCCAAATCCTTTTTAAACAGCAACCCTGCATGGACTGTATTAATATCTACATGCCAAAATGTCCCTTATAAGATGTTATAAGCAAACTTTACATTTATATCATGAGAGCGCAACATCTTTGACATACTGAAAGCACAGATGAAATAAACCCATCATTTTCAAAGAGAAAGGAGGTCAGTGTTTGTACTGGTAGCAATTCTAGTAACATTATTTTGAATAAGCGATCTGTAGTTGGGTGAAGCAGTAAGGTATCAGTTTTTGAGTGGGCAACACCTTTTAGGGGAGAGAAAACCTTTTAAAACAAAAAGGTGGATGGAAAATTCATTTAAACAAAACATTTCCAAATGGTTAAACTCTCCTCACAACAACTTGCCAAAGTGACTGAAAAAAGGTTAGCTCAACAATTGGGGATTCTCCTAATGTTTACATTTGCTGAGTAACATCAATAGATTATTGTCTGTGAATCAAACATGCAGCTGCATTTGGACCATAACTCAAAGAACTCATAAGAATGACTAAAATTAAACTTGAACAATTTCTTTCTCAGTCATCAAATATATTTGAGTCTATGGAGCTACCTTACTATTCTCAGTATTCTCAGAAAAATTTCAAAAGTTGTATTCTGGGTTATGTTCATACCATAATCTAAATTCCATAGTATGGGAGGGGGGGGGGAGAAAAATACCCAATCAAACTAGGTTTTGCCCAAACTTCCAAAACCTGAAAACAATTCTACACATACTTTCTAAGATTAAGTGTATTTCCGCACAAGGACCAATGTTGCCAATTGGTTCCAAAAAGCGGAAACGCTATTTTTAAAAGTGCAATCTTGGCATTATGCATACCTGACTTTGTAGTGGAATCCAGTAGCATTTAAATTGTTTCCCACAGGTTTCTGGTCTCGCAAAAATTGCTAGAAAGGAAGCGATTTTTATGTGCTTTGTCTCACTCCTGGCTGTCAATCAAATGAACAGCCAATGGGCAGTTGTTATCATGCTCCCGAAAAGCCCCTTTCCCTTTAAGCAAAGTTTAAAAGAAAAGAAAAGAAAAACACACATTGCAATGAATATGCCTTGATTCCTCCTAACGTAGAGACCCATGTAGCTGGCAGCTGGCGTGTGAGGTGGTGAGTCATCGTTACCATGTTCCCCCGAGTGAAAAGAAAAATCCCCCCCCTGCACAGGCGTGATTTTTGGCCGAAAATAAAGGGAACTTGCAAAGAGGGGGCTGTGTTGTGCTTGGGGACTTAGGGGAGCTTTAAAGCACTTCTGTGGAGGGACTATAGCCGGAGAAGCCTCGCTGGGTGAATGAAGGCTCGCTGGTTCATTGCTTTCTGCTCACTCTGAGAAAAAAAAATGGCGATCGCTTCACCGGAAGTTCGGAGGAGAGAGCCAGGGGGAGGGACTTTGTTGGGAACAATGGGAACATACAGGTCTTTTTCGCTAGTGTTGCAGATTGTTTGCAAGAGTATAGCGCTTTTCAGAAGGTGAATCCACTTTTCCCGATTTCCCTTTAAGTGCTACAATGAATCGCTTTTTGCGGGACTGTTGCAGGAGTGTGGCAGATTGTGTGCGACATCTTGCGGAACTGCAAATTAGTAGCATTTACAATTTGCAAGCCTTCTGCTATATTAAAGTCATGCGGAATGGCCCTAAGAATTGCTAATGCTGTTTGTATCTAGGTGTTTCTGCTCACCTTTCCATCTCTGCAGTCAGGTAAAAGTTCTCTATATTATCAGGAATCATCACCAGGAGATGCAGTATCTCTTCAAAGCTCTTTAAGATATTTCTCTTTTTTATGGAAAAAAAATCTTATGGGATGCTTTTGAACCTTCATACATTTTGGAACTGGGGTAACAAAGCACCCCAATGGCAAAATCAATACTTTTGAGGTTGTTTTCTATCCTGGAAGCTTTTTACTTTACAGACATAAAATTGTATCTGATAAGTGGCTACAATTTTGGAAGATGTTCACACGGTATATAAATGTAATGTGATGGTGGTATATAAATGTAATAAACAAATAAATAAAAATAAAGTTCAGTGAAAATGTCCTAAGAAGAAAAAGCTGTGAAAACAATTCCCTATGCATTCTGTCAAAGACGTGTCACTTGAATGAAAATTCACTGCCAACTCATCTAGGAGTTCAAGGGGTCTGAACTGGTAAAATGAAACTGCCACTGTGCAAGCTATTACATCCCACATATTTTGACAGAGGACAGCTTTCACCAATGTTCTGCTAGGGACAATGTGAAGTTGCCTGTCACTTTCCCCTTGTCCAATCCTTTCTGCCCCTAAGTAATCATAGAGTAACAACCCTTAGTTATTAATGAAGTACTCTACATACAGAAATCTAACAAAGATAAAAGGCCCCATCAAACATTATAGGAGTTATGGCTATTCATAGGCATCTTTTCCCTTACTTGTTGCCCTCGTTAAATGAAAGTATGTCAACTTGTACTACTGATTTCATCAGGAATTGAAAGGCATCTTTTACTGCTGCATCCTAACTCATGATGATTCAGGAGAATCTTCATCACTGTCCCCAAAGATGGTGGGTTACTTAGCATATTGAGATGAAGAGGAAGCAAAGAAAAGTGCTCTCTCGCAATCATTTGAGAAGCTTTGAAATAATTAAGAAAATCCTTTGGTGGATCTTCCCATGGCTTTTTGTTGAGTTTAAGCAATGAATTATGAAAGACCCAGAGCTCGGCAACTCAGAGTTAAGGTGCAAACCATGTCCTTATCTCACCTTGTACTGCAGCATGTACAGTATTTTAAGTGAAAATCGTTTGCTGCTTGGAGACCTTTCCATTTCTCACGCACAGGGAGAGCCGGGGATGAAGCTCAAGCCTGAACTTTCAGTTGTTGTGCTTCAGTGGCTTTTAGAAAAATAATTTTAACCAGCCACAGTTCAATATTTAATTTTTAAAAAAATGAATCAGCAGACAGATCATGAGGATATCAAAGGATGTTAATCCTTTCATCTCTTGTAGAGGGCACAGAGCTAAAGCTGAGGCCAATCAAAAGAACCAAATACAGACACTGAAGCTAATTTGATGAATTAATTCAATGACAAAATGCTAGAGGATCTAAAGGCAGTGGTTCCCATCCAAAGCTCTGTGAGCATTCAAGTGTGGCCAAAGAGCTTCCAGATGCACATATTTCTACATCCAATGTGAGAGAGCAGGCAATTTTCTGTGTGCAAGGCAATACACTTGATCACTTACCCCTCCTCATCACTAGTGCTTCAGAGATTTTGTGATCTGCTCAAAGACTCCCTGGTTTTTATATGACAGTTATATTTTTATGAACTATGGGTGCAAGATAGATCTTTAGAAACTTGAGGGCAAATGATCAGTATGTGAAATTGTCTTTATTCCCTGTGTCCTCTGTCCTTCCCCCCCCAACTTCTATCTTTTTCACCTCCTCTTCTGATTGATGTTTCTCAATGCACTGCCTATTTCTCTAATTTCCTTCAGTCATCTTACATCTTGAGACCTCTTGTTTCGCTGAAAAAGAGCAAGTGATGGAGATAGGAGCCAAATAAAAGAAAGATAGTGCAAAGTAATTTGGGAAGGAAGGCAAGAGCTAGACCATGGCCTTGATGAACATAGTTCCATTATTTATGCATGACTTGTATTCTGCTTTAGCTGCATTCTGTATAAAATAGTAATATTAAAAAAGGGCTTTTAAAAAAGAGTCTGGGAGCAGCAACAAGATTGTAGTCTATGGAAATAATTATTGTAGGTATCATTTACCTTTTAGTGCTTTCTCTTATACCTTGTCAGCCACGCTTTATTTGTCTTAGTTTGTTCACATTGTTTTCTAATTCCATAATTCACTAGTTTTATGGAAATAGGGCTGATCCTGCGTTGAGCGTTGAGCAGGGGGTTGGACTAGATGGCCTGTATGGACCCAAATCTATGATTCTATGATTCTATTCTAGTTGGTCCTATGTGATTGCCTAGTTCTTCAGTGATGGAAGAATACCAAAAAGAGCATCCATCTATAGGAGCAGCTATCCCCCACCCATCCCTCCACCCAGTTGTGGCATTGGGAAAGTGTTCCTGCCCAAGAGAAAGACAGGGACAAGGTAAAAGGATGAAGAGAGCTCATGGTGACCAGGAGGATGCTTTAGGATGCTTTGGGCTGATCCTGCGTTGAGCATGGGGTTGGACTGGTTGAGCAGTATGGCCCCTTCCAACTCTATGATTCTATGATGCTATGACAATTGGCAGCACATTCCTTCATTGACCTGCCTCTCTGTGACAAGGGAAGAGCCAAGCAGCATGGACAGTGTTTTCCTGCTTCTTCCCCAGCCAGGGGGAAGGTGAAGAAGTGGGCATCTCCCTACTCTGCTGAACTATTCCTGCAGTACAGCAAATCTCCATATCGGTGTTCTTAATTATTCAATTAATGCAAAAAATTCTGCATAAAATTTTGCCTCCCCAGGTGTTGTTGTTGTTAGGCGCGAAGTCGCGTCTGACCCATCGTGACCCCATGGACAATGATCCTCCAGGCCTTCTGTCCTCTGCCATTCCCCGGAGTCCTTTTAAGATGGAGTACAAACTGTTGATAACAGACCAGGAGAGAAAACTCAGACTCATCATAGATATCTCACTGAAGATGACAACTCAGTGTGCAACTGCAATTTTAAAAAGGTAAATGCTATGCTGGACATTATTAGAAAGGGGAATGAAAACAAATCAACCAGTATCATAATGCCCCTGTATAAATCTATGATGCAGGTTCATTTGAAATACTGTGTTCAGTTCTGGTCACTGCACCGCAAAAAAAAAAAAAAGAAGAAGAAGATATTATAGTACTGTAAAGGGTACAGAAAGTTTGTTGTTGTTGTTATGTGCGAAGTCGTGTCCGACCCATCGCGACCCCATGGACAATGATCCTCCAGGCCTTCCTGTCCTCTACCATTCCCAGGAGTCCTTTTAAGTTTGCACCTACTGCTTCAGTGACTCCATCCAGCCACCTCATTCTCTGTCGTCCCCTTCTTCTTTTGCCCTCGATCGCTCCCAGCATTAGGCTCTTCTCCAGGGAGTCCTTCCTTCTCATGAGGTGGCCAAAGTATTTGAGTTTCATCTTCAGGATCTGGCCTTCTAAAGAGCAGTCAGGGTTGATCTCCTCTAGGACTGACCGGTTTGTTCGCCTTGCAGTCCACGGGACTCGCAAGAGTCTTCTCCAGCACCAGAGTTCAAAAGCCTCAATTCTTTGATGCTCGGCCTTCCTTATGGTCCAACTTTCACAGCTATACATTGCAACTGGGAATACCATAGCCTTGACTAGACGCACTTTTGTTGGCAGGGTGATGTCTCTGCTTTTTAGGATGCTGTCTAGATTTGCCATAGCTTTCCTCCCCAGGAGCAAGCGTCTTTTAATTTCTTTGCTGCAGTCCCCATCTACAGTGATCTTGGAGCCCAGGAATATAAAATCTGTCACTATCTCCATTTCTTCCCCATCTATTTGCCAGGAACTGAGAGGGCTGGATGCCATGATCTTCGTTTTCTTGATGTTGAGTTTCAAGCCAACTTTTGCACTCTCCTCCTTCACCCGCATCAACAGGCTCTTCACTTTCTGCCATTAGAGTGGTATCATCTGCATATCTGAGGTTGTTGATATTTCTCCCTGCAATCTTGATCCCAATTTGTGACTCCTCTAATCTGCCTTTCTCATGATGTGCTCCGCATACAAGTTCAAATCAAATCAAATAATTTATTTATGGTCATTTAGACCAACATTTTAGAAGCACTACTATACAATAGCAGTTTGTAAAAGGGAAGGTAATACATTAAAAGGTTAAAAATGCATCAGTAATAAAACTTAAAACTTCTCCACCATAAAAGCCAACATTTAGAAGCATTAACTGCTGTTGACTATTTTACATGGATAAAATGAGCCATAAAAGCAATTAATAAAGCTGTTAAAATATAAAACAAAAGACAAGATTAAGAGACATCTACTAACCAAAAAACATAAGAAGTTCTGTGGACCTATTACGGCTATCATGAGTGACCCATTCTTTCCTAATTCTTAAAGCTAGCCACACAAATTTTGCTACTTTGCTAGTTAACAAATTATCTGTATCTGATAGCAATATTTGCAGGCGATGCTTTCTCAGGTCGTGAGGCCATTCTATAAGCATTGGTACTAATGCACCTGTGTGAATATGATTATACAGCTTACACTCAAATAAGATGTGTTCTGTGTTCTCTACTTGACCCTCATAGCAGAGTTACAAGTTAAATAGACAGGGCGACAGTATACAGCCTTGCCAAACTCCTTTCTCAATTTTGAACCAATCAGTGATTCCATGTTCAGTTCTCACTGTTGCTTCTTAACCTGCATGTAAGTTTCTCAAGAGACAAATAAGATGCTCTGGTATTCCCATCTCTTTAAGAACTTGCCACAATTTGTTGTGCTCCACACAATCAAAGGCTTTAGCATAGTCAATGAAGCAGAAGTAGATGTTCTTCTGGAACTCCCTAGCTTTCTCCGTGATCCAGTGTATGTTGGCAATTTGATCTCTAGTTCCTCTGCCTCTTTGAAATCCTGCCTGTACTTGTGGAAGTTCTCGGTCCACATATTGCTGGAGCCTAGCTTGTAAAATTTTGAGCATAACTTTGCTAGCATGAGAAATGAGTGCAATGGTGCAGTAATTTGAACATTCTTTGGCATTGTCCTTCTTTGGGATTTGAATGTAAACTGACCTTTTCCAATCCTGTGCCCATTGTTGAGTTTTCCCCAGGTGTAGATTCGAATTGTACCCCTACTTACCTCATGTTTTATGAATTCTGGTTTACAGCATTTTTTTTGTTTCCATCAGATCTCGACTCACAGTTTCCAAATGAGGAATTTATGGATTCAAAGTAGTTTTCCTATCCTGGCTCCATTTTATGTCATCATTTTGGTGTCATTTTCTTGTGTTCACTCTTCCTACTGCTCTCCCTTCTCTGAAGTTCTCCTCAAGATATCCGCTTCTGATGATTATGATGGGGGGTGTGTAACAGGCTTTCCCTAAAGTGTTTCCCCCTCCCAAATAACGGGCATTGGCTACATTAGAAACACACATACACATACACAATCCAAGACATGCTGTTGATTGAGTATCTGTGATGTGCAGAGTTGCACTATGGCAGGCACACTTGCTGGAGCCAGGGGGTAGCCTGCCTCACATGCACAACTGCCTGCAGAACAGGGAAGGTTGTGAAGAGGAGAGCTGAACATGAGGCTGCCTGCTCAGGTGAAAGAAAAAAGAGTGAGGTGTGTTCTTGACCATTTTAACAGTGTAATAATGCACTAATGCACTAATGCATTATTATGTAATAATGCACACATGTACAAGAGAAAAAAATATATCAATGAGCATGATAGGAGGCTGCCTCCATTTCAAAACAAATGTAGAACGAATATTGTGAGTTGCATCTTTCAGAAAAAGCACTAATGCAGAATGACTTGAGCAGATCTGAAGAATACCTGGGGAAATCAACATACTGTTAAAACAGATTTAAGTGTACCCTGGGGAAATGGTCCTGTTGTTTTCCCCACCTCCCCATGGTTTGGAGGAAGGCCAAGCAAGGAAGATGGGCAAAGTGGGCCCTACTCTAGGGTGCCCAAAGTCCTTTGGCTAGTCCTTATAATTTCTAGTCCTATTATACTGGTAATTGATTGTCTTATGTTATCTGACTGCAGTGCTTTGTCCTGTAATATGCCTTGTGTCTCAGCAAGAAAAGTCGGCTGTAAAGTCAATCAATCAGTTAATCCATCAATTAATCAGGTGTAGATAAATAATTAGCATTGCCCTTGATTCATCTTTTTCTATGCATATGGTTTTGTACACTTCCATAATTTGTTGCCATTCCTATTAGAAGAAGAAGAGTATATGCCACTTTTCCCTACTCGAAGGAGACTCAAAGAGGCTTAAAGGGCCTTCCCCTTCCTCTCCCCACAACAGACAGGGTGAGGCTGAGAGAGCCCTGATATTACTGCTCGGTCAGAACATTTTTATTAGTGCTGTGGCGAGCCCAAGGTCACCCAGCTAGTTCCGTGTGGGGAAGCTCAGAATCAAACCTGGCATGCCAGATTAGAAGTCCGCACTCCTAACCACTACACCAAACTGGCTCTCAGTTAGGATGTGAGAACAACAGTAAACATTGAATCCAATGTGAGATTCCTGAAATGTTTTTCTTCTTTATTTACTTATTTATTTATATTTCAATGTATATACCTACTCATGGTGACAGCCATCTTGTGGTGGTTTACAATATAAAAGTAATAAAAATAACAATAAGACCCCATAATCTCCCAATTAAAATTACAGAAGAAACAGAGCAATAAATGGTGGCATAAACTGCAAAAATGGAATCCCTCAGTCCCAGGTCTACTGTTCCAGCCTTAGGGATCTAGGCAATAGCCTAGAGCAGGGGTAGTCAACCTGTGGTCCTCCAGATGTGCATGGACTACAACTCCCATGAGCTCCTGCCAGTGTTTGCATCTGGAGGACCACAGGTTGACTACCACTGGCCTAGAGGGTTTAGCTGCTACCACATGTATATGTAAAAATTAGCTGCCCATCTCTTGTCAAATTATAATCTTCAGGATAAAACAGTAGCATTTGCTAAGACATATGGGGACTGGAAGGCTCACTGGTGATACATTAACCTTTTATCCCTGAGACTTGCAGTTCAGACTTTTTATGTGAAGAATATGGAAATGCCATAAACTACTGTCAGACATATGATGATTAAATGAGAAAAAGGCAACTGCAAATTAGCTCCTACTGAACCATGGTCAGTATGTGTTAAAATTATGGTTATAACTATTTTATCGTTAGTCCCTACTGGGAATTTACTTGAATGGTGTACAGATTTAGCTTTGAACAGCATGGAGTTTTACAGAAACTTGTCTAAAATTACTTTCTGGAGGGCAGAACAGCAGGACAATGATTTGATTGTCAAATTATGACTGTAAAGGAATAAAGAATGGCAAATATTTAGAACTATAGATATGCATTTACTGCCAGGTATATTATATGAATTATTTTACCTTTGAAAAAAATTAAACTGTAAAATTAACATTGGCCAAGGTAAGTTATTCACTAATCAATCTCAACTGCTAGAGGTATCCTGCACAGCCAACAGAAAGGCACTAGGGCAGAGAAATATCTGGTTTCAACAGCATGAAACCACTTCAACTAATGTGAATGGGCGTAAAAAAGAAAACATTCTAAAACTTCTAACACACTATAGGTTTTTAATGATTTGGTTTATATTTTTCCATGTTTAAAGCTTAATGTTTGCCTTTATGTATATTTATTACATTTTGTTATGTGTGAAAGTGTTTATTCTTGTCCATCTGAGTCAGCTGAGAAAGGGTGGAGCAGAAGTCTAAACAAACAAACAAATATCAATCTTGTGTAAAAAGATAACACAGAACATTGATTTATTTAGATGACAGCCACAAAAATATAAGATTGATTACTTAGATTACTAATTGTTTTTGACAAATTAAAAGGGGGCACCCAATATTTCAGGTAGCAGATCCCCCCCCAAATATGTATTTATATAAATTATTTATTAGTTCCTTCTCCGAAACAGTTAAGCTTCTCCAAAATCATGTTCAATTATTTTAAAGTGGAGAAGAGGAGGAGGGGGAACCAACGTAATGTGGCAGTGGGATTTTTAAATAAAAATTATGTATCATCCAACCATCCCTATACATTGTACATGCTGCTGCTTCATTTGGAGATCTGTAAGGCAACTGTCTTTCAGAATCTACAAGTTATTCCAGTGAGAACATTCTTAGGCATGGTTGCCTTGCTGATCCCCTGACGAAGCAGTATATGAAAATGTAGGGATCTGCATGTGATAATCTGCAGGGATAAACATTTTAAAACATTTCTCACTGCATCATTTCCCATTTTCTTCCCCTTCTTCTCTGCTTTGACTCTGCACAGGTGCATCTCTCTTTTTTGCACTGAATTATTTTAAAACTAGAATTTAAAAAAACTAAGGTGGTCAGTTCTATGCCAAGGGAACAATTTCCCTATTTTTTCTTCTCACACGTTATGGAATTGCCAGGTATAAATGTTATATAAATTTCAAAATGTAGGCTTTTTTTCCTTTGGCAATATTGTGTTGTTCCTATTACAAATATAATTTCTTAATAGCAAAATGTTAAGATATTGAGCTAAGCAAAAATGCATCAAGAAAGACAAAATGAAAGAGTACAAATTTATATAAACTTGAGTAAGCTGGTCTGTTTGTTTCAGCCAGTGGCAAACCATTTAGAATGAAAAAACAGTCTCAAGTTTGCATGAGCAATCCACTCAAAGAGACAAGGATATCAAAATGTCACTTTATTTTACTTTCAATAAAGTATCATAAGAATTATGACAAATTACCAGAACCAAGGTAAAGATTTAAAGGTGTAGACATCAATTTCCTTTTGCTGACTCCAGGATCAACCCACCATTTTGGGAAGCTGGTAGCTGATCCAGAGCATGTCATGTGTCTCCCCCTCCCCATCTTAATACTTCCTTGTCTATTTTTACCATTGCAATAAACAGTAAATTAACTCTGCTAGCTGCAGTGATTTACTTGGCAGTAAATTCTGTGGGCAGTGTCCATTTCCCACCACTTGGTGGCTCCAATTTTGAGGCATACATTGCCTGAAGATCTGGAGAGAAGCTTTATAGAAATATATTATTGCGTTCTTGCTGCCTTCTATTAAGTTTTTCCATTCAATAAGGCCTTCAAGATAGCTGATTTCTCATTTCCTCCTTTGTATATGTGTGTGTATGCTTATACATATGAACAGATTTGCAAGACATAGTACTAACATTACACTGAAATAAGGGGAAAAATAGAAAGATTCTGCTGAGAAATATATAACAATTAATGCCCCCCCTCAAATGAACAAATGCTGATCTTAATATTTCCCACAATTTTAATCTCAGTTCTTTTGCATTTATTTGGGATGATCAAATATTACCTAGTTTGTTTATTTTCGTATTCATTTATATATTTGTCAAAACTTTCAGGTTTTGAATTCTTTGCTATTGATTTTATAGCTATATTTGTACTGCATATGCATGTTCTATGAATTTTATATCCAATTTATATGACAATTATGTACATCATTTATATATATGGGTAATGCTCAGTTTCCAGTACTCTTGAGAGACACATTTTATGCAGAATGTTTGTTAAGAAAATAGCATAAAAACTAACTATAAAAGTATTTGCTTTGCAAGATGAAAAAATGAAATCAGAAAGAGGATTTGGGAGTCAAAAAATCAAGACAGAAATTCTAAATCATCTCTGTATTTATATAACACTAATTTTTTTAAGCAATTTCTTTTCTGCGTATATCAGCTGACAGCATTGCTGACTTTCGCAGGAGTTATAACTCTACAGATAATACAAAAACTGGGGAAAATGCTCTGATTAGTGGCACGAAGAATGGCATTTTCTGGACAGAGGTGACATTTTATGAGTTGGAGTGCTAGAAAGTATTGTGTAGCCTGCTGTGAGAGCTTTTGTAAAATCCATATGTCTAACACAGTTGCTTTGAAAAAGAAGAGATGTTTATCAAATCACAAGCTGAAGAGCTTATCTAAAGTCATTGTATCTTCCTGAGGCTTTCAAAAGTGTGTGTACAGATACCGTCTGGGATACACATATGCCTTTCCCCCTAGGTTTTGATGTGCCAAAAAGAGAGTTTGCAAATACTAATCTCTAACTCAACCCCTTTATTAGCTTTTGCTTATTCTCTGCTAAGCTGCACATTAAGAGAAAGAAACATGATGAGGATGATATAAAATACTGTGGACAGGTGGGGCAAAGCAGGATTACCTTGAAGAATAACTGATCAGGTTTCTGCCCCATTTTTTAAAATATCATTTGGGTATTGATGATACTTCTTAGGAAATAGATGGCAATGTTTTACACTCTTATTTTGAATGAGTCCTGTTTAATTAACTATGACTTAAATCTAAGTAAGTCATGGCTGGGGTGGGGGGGGCTATGACTTTCATAACATGCAACATTCTATAGAGGAGGAAATATTAGTATAAGGTAGAAAAATACAGTCTTTCTAGGAACTGGGTAAAATTTTGCATTGACAAGAATGCAGTTTCAAAATTGGTTCTGATTGGTATATAAAATGTTCTATAAATAGTAATTGAGGTCATTCCACCTGGGAAGAATATCCAAGTTCACAAATGGACAGACTACAGAGTTATGACAGACTAGCCTCAAAGGTCGTTTGTAACAACGGGCTTTGAAAGCCCCCCCCCCCGGTGCCGAGCACACCCAGTACCCCAGGGAGGCTACAGGTGTGCTCTGAGGCCATGGGGAAGCCATCCCTGGCCCCCTCCCCCCCAAGGCTATGGCTGGGCCCTCTGTCTGCCTCCCCCAGCCTTCCCCCCAGGGCCAGAAGCACACCTGCGGCCTCCTGATTCCATTTTCTTCTGGATGTGTTTGCAAAAGAGAACTATAGAAAGACTATTAAACTCTAGCTGTTTGGCCTAGTTTAATTGCTACTGAAATGTAACTGTGAGAAAATGTCAAATAATTTAAATGTAACAGCTCAGCAAATCTAGCTTTAAGATAAAGAGATATGCTAATGTTGAAAAATGTAGTCCATAAGAATGTGTACCCAATGGATTAAAATGAATTTGTGATAGTTATCCTTATCCATGGTTCCTCTAGATATTTGTGAAACATCCTGGGAGGTGAAACATGTCTGGCTGTCCAAGCTGGAATAGGGCCAATCAGGGTGCAGCCAGCTTTGCTGCACCCTGATTGGCCCTGCCCCTGCAGCTCCCACCCTCTGTCCCTGGACTAGAGCCTCATTGCTCTCAGACGCGCCTCAGTGCTTGGAGCCAGCAGCAGGTAAGGGAAGATACCCCTGGACAAAAGGTCATGGTGGACGGCCTGCTAATGAGGGCCTCGTGGCCTGCTATGCACGGTCTGCTAATGAGGGCCTCCCAGCCTGCTAGGCTGGGCCTCCTAATGAGGGCCTCCCAGCCTGCTAGGCTGGGGCTGCTAACGAGGGCCTCCCAGCCTGCTGCCTACTAAGGAGCTCTGTCCCAGGCCTGCTAACCAGCTGGCCAGCCCCCTCCTGCCCCACTTGATCTGGCTGTGAGCTGCTGCCCAAAGCCACTTTAAGCTGCCTGGTTGGGGGCAAAGGGAGGGGAATCTTTCAAGGCCCATTCTTAGGAATGGGCTTTGAAGCTAGTATCACATATATTTTGATTCTTTTCCTCTTTCTGTGGGGAAAATTGCTAGCAAATTATTTATAAAATGTTATTTGGGTAAAGAAAAGAAATTATATATGATGAGTATATTCAGGATAGGAGCTTTAAAAGTACATTCTTAAGGCAAGAACTAGCCAGTGTTGTGTAGTGGCTACAGCACTTGATTAGGATCTGGGAGACCCAGGTTCTAATCTCAACTCTGCCATGGAAGCTTACTAGTTGACCTTGAACCAGTCATATTTTCTTAAGGATACAATTATGGATGCCAGACACAATGGTGGGGGTGGGGGGGGGTCCTCTGCTCCCAGGCCCTACCTGTCTGCTATTGATAAGCTGGCTAGCAGGGGAGGCACTGCAAAAAAGGGAGACCCAGATGATACTTTAGTGACATTCCTGACATGATTTAAACATGATCTGGACATAACAAAGGCATGTCAGTGTTAGGCCAAATAAATTCACAAACAAACTTCAGTAAAACAGAAAATCAGCTCTGATAAGAACAAAGCTTAGCCCTCTTTGGTGAAGACCTAAATCTTTCTCAAAATGTGCTTGTCCAAAGCGGTCTTTTATATAGTTCATCCAGTAAGATCACATCTAAACTGTCCCTCCCAGGGCATTCCTGGGCTGGGCTCACACTTTTACCTATATGCCCTAAACATACAACTTCCATACATCACATGTGCATTAAAATGAACTCTAAGTGCACCCAGGGGTGACAATTCTACTATGTTAACAAACTTAACTATTCTCCTGTGCAAGCATCAAAATCTGTATCCTTTACCTTTACTCCAAAAAGCTGTTTTTTACAATAGGGGACTTATCTGTCAAGCTGGGTTCCAGGATTTTTAGATTTTAACTAACCTGCTTATGCTACTAAACAAGAAATTCAGCTCAGATCCTTCATCAGGGTTGCTCTAGTTTGGGAGCAAAACCTCTATGATAGAAGCTAATTCAGAATGTTGCCTCAATGACTGACATTTCTGTAAGGATAGATTCAAATGGGTAGCCGTGTTGTTCTAAAGTAGCACAATAAAATCAGAGTCTAGTAGCACCTTTAAGATCAACAAAGATTTCTTCAAGGCGTGACCTTTTGAGTGCAGGTATTCTTCCTCAGACTATGATTGTAGTCATGATGGTAGTTCATAGTCTGAGGAAGAGTGCTTGCACTCGAAAGCTCATGCCTTGAATAAATCTTTGTTTGTCCTAAAGGTGCTACTGGACTCTGATTTTATTGTGACATTTTTGTGCCACACTGGAAGTCACATCAGAGACCTCACTGAAACAGTGGGTGAGATTCCCTGCTCCTGATAAACCTACTCCCCATTCACTACCAGTTGCCTGGAGGGACCTGGCAGCCCTAGATGCCAGGTATTGTCTATAAATCTTCCAGAAATATAGTTACTGCTGAGGCCAGACTCAGTAGCCTGTGCAGGAACATCAAATGACATAGTACATAAATGTATTTTAATACAACTGGAAGCAAATGGAACCTTTACATTGGAAAGAGCTTCAGGCCTAGATTCTTAAAGGACACTTAAAGAAATGCTAGGGAAAAATCTGTAATGAACATCTTGCAATTGCTACAAACAGGATAGCATCGGCAAGAAGAGTTCACTTTTGGTTCACTTTTGTACTTCAGATTAAGGTATATTTTTCTGTGCCGTTTGCCTCTTCTTTGCATAATACATGTCAAGAGAGGAAGACTATTCTTACTTCCCATACACTGCTTCTGTGAAAATATGTTTCCACAGCTGCAGGCCATATAATCATTTTCTGCTTAATTAAGATGTGACACATTTTCCTGTTCAGTGGTTTCCTTTTATCTCTCCTCCTTCTCATGTTTCTGTGGTTACATTTTTTCCCTGTGATGGACTCTTATTGAATACAGATGAGGCAAAATTTACTGTTAATGATCATGAAAATATGTAAAACTTGTATAGCCTCTTTACACATTTTTCACAATATTATTTTAAGTCCAGAATATAATGTTAATTTTTCAAAGATTGCAAAGAAAAATATTCCTTGACAAATTTTATTTTATGCTTAGATTTATATGACTGCCCCTCCTGGTGTACCTAGCTCAGGGAAATTTACAACATTTGTATCACAAATTATTTTAAAACATTGTTAAAACCATTGAAACAGTTAAAATAGTTAGCAGGGGAAGGGGGGAGCACTACTTGTAAGAGGGGGACATTTTTGATACTGATCTACAATTCATTGGCCGCAACCAAATGCCTGGAGGAACAGCTCTATTTTGTAGGGCCTTCAGAACTTAGCAAGCTGCCACAGAGCCCTCTGCTCTGCTGGCAGCTCATTTCTACCAGGTAGGGGCCAGGACCAAGAAAGCCCTTGCCCTGGTTGAGGCCAAGGATATGTCTTGAGACCAGGAATAATTAGCTGGTTGGTATTGGCGGAACGAAGTGCTTTTCAGGAGATATAGCCAGTTGGGTGGTCCTTCAAATACATTGGGCCCAGACTGCAAATGGCCTTGAAGGTCAAAACCAGAAACTTGAACCTGATATGGAATTCAACAGGAAGCAAATGCAGTTGCCTAAGAAGTGGTCTGATATGGACTCTCCATGGTGTTATAGTAAGAATCTGATCTGCTATATTTTGGACCAGCTGCAGTTTTCAGGTCAGAGTCAAAGGGAGGCCCATGCAGAGTGAGTTATAGTAATCCAGCCTGAAGATGACAATCATGAGTATTACTGAGTTAGGTGCTCTGGGGACAGATAGGATGCTAACTTACCGGTGATGGTTTTTCACCTTTCTCACCTTTTTCCTTTGTTGTTAATGTTGTCTACAGTTAGATTAAATGATCTTTCTTGGTATGATTTTGTTAACCAATCACAATGCAGGCCACTACATATTCAAGTGCCATTTGAGTCAGTTTGATTGTTGTTTTAATTTTTCAAGTATCTCCCTCCCAAGTAAAGAACTCTGGGATTCTTTTATTATTCTCGTTAAGCTTGTGATAGAAGTTAGATTTCACTATTCACTACAGCAAAATGTAATTGTTAATGAAATCACTGCTAGATAGAAGGTCTGGTATAGTTGGTTTTTCTTGAAGATGTTTTAAAATCCTTGAGCAATGCTAAAATGAGGTAATGAGACGTGGAACAAAAAACCTTTCCTGAAATAGCTATTTAAAAATATATGTTTTGCATTTAAAATGTGCAACCATTAGGAAATTCAAATTTCACACTGTCATTGGAATGCAGTTTTCTCATGTTCTCAGTCATCTTTTTACTCCGCTAGATCTCTCTGCATAATTATCATTATTATATTCCTGCTTTTATGCCGTAATATTCTTAATATTATTTTAATGTTCTCCAACTGAAGTGTAACCCAGCAACTTTTTAAAAGAGTATATTTTTATTTTAGAAAACAAAATACTAATATAAGGAACAAAAGAAACAATATAACAAATCACATAGATCAAAAATCATTTTACACTATGGAGTATAGCAGGGGTAGTCAACCTGTGGTCCTCCAGATGTTCATGGACTACAATTCCCATGAGCCCCAGCCAGCAAGCACTGGCAGGGGCTCATGGGAATTGTAGTCCATGCACATCTGGAGGACCACAGGTTGACTACCCCTGGAGTTGCCTTCATTACAATCCTCAAGATATTCTCTACAAAATGCAACAGTTTTTTTACTTTAAAGGTTTTAAATGTCAAATTTTAGCACTGATGTATATTACTATATCATTAATTATATCATAACTACATATTCCATGTTACATATTTCATCAATTCTACATACTAACTACAGCTTCCAATGAACTCAGGTTCAAAACAAAGTCTATTATCTAAAGATATTTGTGTTCAAAATCTACTTTTTTACTTTTCTATTCAAAACTTGTTCTCATTCTGCTTCAGCATTATAATGTTTATATGCAATGCAATATGTTTATATATAGTTTCAAAACTGTTTCTTATTCTGGGTTTGTCTCCAGCTTGCATAATAAATACTCCGTCTTGCCTCAGATTTCACAATTGATCTATTTTTCAAATAAGTTGTTAATTTTTGACATTGTAGCATAATCAGCAAGTTTATTTTCCCATTCTTCTAAACTTGGACATATGTCTAATTTCAGATTTGCTGCATAGATTATTCTAGCTGATATTGCCATCTTCCAATACTTTTGGAAAATTGTTAGGACATATTCCCAGGGGAAAAATGCTTACAGGGGGATGCCTAGCCACACTAATGGACTTTTTGCAGAATATGCCCCAAATCAATCAATCAATCAATCAATCAATCAATCAATCAATATTTATTTATGGTCATTCAGACCAAAATTAAAATACAAGCAATTAAAAACTAAGACAATTTAAAAAGAGAAAAAACAGTAATAGTACTATAAAAATTTTAAAAGATCTGACAACATAAAAACGTTAAGATGTTACATTCAATATTTAAAACAAAGTTTAAGTTGCCAGTGACAAATGGTTACCATCATATGTAACTTTATTCAGCCAATTTTGAACACCTACCCAAGATCTTCCCCAAAGGAAAAAGTCAAGGTGCTGCTTCAAGACGAAGACAGGCAAATTACTCTCTGCACAGCTAAATTTTGCACTGCCCTCATGAAATTGCGTACTATGTATGTGGATCAGAAAATTTCTCTCTGATCCAATTTCAAATGTACAAAGAGCCATTTGTCAGATCTTTTACAATTTTTATAGTACTATTACTGTTTTTTCTCTTTTTAAATTGTCTTAGTTTTTAATTGCTTGTATTTTAATTTTGGTCTGAATGACCGCAAATAAATATTGATTGATGCCCATAATCAAACTCTCCTTGTACAACTATAAATTCTTTTTTACACATCCATTGATAAAATGCTTCATATGATTTCATACAAAAGTATAGGAATAATGTTTTAAATTCTTAACTGAATGTTACACTGTTCTGCTGTACATGATAATTTCGCACATGCAAAGTAACATTCAGTGTCACTGATTACAATAAGAATTTAAATGTGTGCTCTAAAAATTGGATTAATTTTTAGATCATGTATGCAGCATTAAACTTTCGGTCAAACTAGATAAAGTAGTTCAAACTAGATCAAACTAGCTAAAAATATGGTGTAGATTCTTCAGATGTTATAGATTCTTCGCATATGCATTTTAAGTAATGAGAAGAATATGACACAAGCCCTTTCCAAATTATAAATTATATGGTTTTCCCCCACCATTCCTATACTTGTGCATACTTTATTAAAATGAAGTCTGCTCTATAATCATAAGATTTTAGACAAAATCCTTGCTATGCCATAAAGCTTATTTGGGAGACTTGGGAAAGTTAGTATCCTATGACCAAATAGGATTGCAATTTAGAGCAGAAAATAAATACAGAAACCCAATTATTCCTTTTCAAATGTTCCTCTACAAATGCTAGCTTCTTATCTTTGTATGATAATAATAATGGAGCAGAAGAAAGGATCTTACTTGATCTTATTCCAGTACATCTTCATGTACTATTTACGCATAACGTTGCAGTATACAGACCTTCTTATCTTCAGAGTTGTATGTTAGTGCAAATTCATTCCACTGTAAACAGTGCCATAGATGTCAGCCACATGCAATGCCTTTTGCAACACATAACAGCATTTTCTGATCCATCGATAGTCTAAGCTGGATCATTTTTCTGACCCTTAATAAGGCAGCTGAGGCTGGCACTTAGATTTAAGTGAATAATGAAGATACTTCACTGAGAATGAAAATGAATCTTGGGAGGATTTTCTAACTCATTTCTAATGGGTTTGGGATAGTTATAAGTATAAATCTCCATTTGACATGTTAAGCCTTAACATTTTCCCCTTAAAATTCAACAGTAACTTTTATATTTGTTTCTAAATATTAGAAATCAACTAATATACTCAAATTATAGAATTCAGTAAAATACAATTTCCTAGTAAAACTTAGTAGTATTTAATGCTCATTAAACATGTCTAGGATCATGCTTTTAACAAACCTGGGATATGTCATATATGAACTATGGAATGAGGAAATGACCCAGAAAATCACCACAATCAGTCCCTGTTTTAAGTGTTAGAGCTCAGGTAGCCCCTTGGTTTACTGCGGGGTTGTTGGAAAGGCAAAACAAGAGAGATGGCAACAGTAAGGAAGACTCAGGATGAACATGATAAGATACAGACGAAAGAGAGCTCTGTGGTGATGAAGGTGGAAAAGAAACAACACTTTCCCTCCACCATTGTATCGATATGATGTTGGTCAGTGGGGCTATTCTGTGGATTGCCTTTCTGGGCTGGCTGTGACTGGAAGCCTCTATTTTCCAGTGGATGACACTTGATCCTAGGGAGGCTGTAAAAACCTTGAATTGTTGCCTGAAGGGATTTACAGTGTCACTCATTTGGGATGGCAATGCCCTCTTCTTGAAGGAACAGACTTGGAGTTTGGGGATATAATTGGAGCCAGGCCTATTGGTTGGTAAACAGGTAGAAGCTGTGACCCAGAGCTCCTTTTACCAGCAGCAGTCTTTCAATTTTTAAAAAATAATTTTGGCCACTAAGGTGTGTGTCCTGCTGACATTTAGATTGGATTACTCAAATGCACTGTACCTGGGCCTAGGCTTGAAAAGTGTTTGAAAATGTTCATTAGCAGAGAGGTCTGCAACCAGGATATTGACTGGAGTGGGTCATAAGGATATTACTTTATCCATCCTGGCTCCTAATTCAAATTGGACAAAATTCAAGGTGCTGAAGTTAACCTTTAAAGCTCTATATGGCTTAGAACCAACATACTGGAAGGATCATTTAGTTACTTATGAACATAGATGACCACTGCAGTCATCTTTCAAGGTTCTGCTTTGGGTACCACTGTCTTCTGAAAAGTCTTTTTGGCTGTGTTATAAAAAATTATAGACTTCTCTCTCCAGAGAGACTTATTTATCCTCTTCAGTTGCCATCTTCCAGTAGCAGGTGAAGATTTATTATTTCACTTGGCATTTCCTCAGTGACCCCTTCTTGTTATCCTATGTTTTGATGCTTGTGTTTTATATTTCTGTATCCATATTTTCACTTTGATTTTACTTATTTTAATTATGAGGAGTGTTGGGAGTTGGAGTTGTATTTTTTGGGGGGATGGAATTTTATTATCTATATTTTTAATCTGTTAGCCACCTTAGAAGAAGAAGAGTTGGTTCTTATATGCCACTTTTATCTACCACAACAGACACCCTGTGATGTATGCGAGGTTGAGAGAGCCCTGATATTACTGCTCAGTCAGAATAGCTTTATCAGTGCTGTGGCACCTAATCACTACACCAAGCTGGCTCTCCTAACCACTACACCAAGCCTTGATGAAGTTAGAAAAGCAGGGTCTAAATCTTATAAATAATACATGTTTGATAAAATGTAGTTTGCTTTAGCTCATATTCCACATTTACCAATAATTCAAGGTGACATGCATTATTCTCCACACCTCCATTTCATCCTCAAATTAAGACTGCAGATTAGACATAGTAACACAGTGATCTCTGTAGGTCAGTAAGAATTTGAAGCAAGGTCTCCCAAAAATATAACCCAACAGTCAAATTACTCACCACACATGGCCTCATACTTCAACTTACTTATAGAAACAGTTCTATTGGGAAGTAAAAATACAAGCCTATCCTCAGTTAGAGTATAGGACCAAGTAAAAAAGCGATTTACCTTGGCTTCACTGTTCTCAAATGGCATGTTCTATCTATAAACTGAGGGGTAGTTGGCCTTTCCCTCCTCACTATTTTTTGCAAGTCAGCTGGTCTATTCTAGAAAACAGGAAAACAATAGTATAATTCCTTCATTCTTGTATCATGTGGAATTCTGTTTGGAAAGGGGAACACCTGTTGTGTTGGCTTGTGAGTTGTTCTATTTAGAAAACAGGAGGCAGTTATTTCTTTCTCCTACTCTCTTGCAGTTAGCTGCCTTGTTTTATAAGCAGTGTACTGTTTGCCTTAGACCTCTGCTCTACTGTCGGAAGTGGATCTGTTTAAGAAAGCCAGATGGGTTAGAATTTAATTTAAATGAAATGCCTCTGGCTATCCACATCTATCCCACTGGAATCAGTGGTAAAACCCATATTTATTTTAATAAAAGTCAGCTGAAGCTCTCATTTTCTATAGCTTCCTTCACTGTTATTTCCCTTTGAAGTTCATGTCCAGACTTTGTGTTTATTATAATTTCTGATGAATCTGTGTTTTAACTAGAGAGAGAAGAAAGTCGATGGAGCAGGATGGAGAGTAGAAGAAGACGGGAGATTTAACATTTTGCTCATTGGCTCTTCTGCTCCCAGCTCCATCCTTCCGTGACTTCTGCAGAGAAACTGGGCTGATGCTAATCTGGGAGGACAGTCACACCTCATGAAAGAATCATCACTGCTAATCAAATCAGAGTGAAAACCACCACTCTGCATCACTGGAGAGATTTCATGTGTTGAATATTTCATGGCATTGGGACTGTGGCCATAGACAAATCACTCTGAACAGCTCCTTGTTGCGTGCAAATATTTACTTAAACACTCTGGTGCAGTCAAACTGGTGAGCAGCAACAGCAGTGATCCTTATAAATAATAGTAATTACATTTGACACTAGGCTTGCCAGGTCACAGTGGCTTGCCTTCCGGACCCCTCTTGCATTGTCAGGCTCCCCTTGTCTGCATGATTAAGTAGGCAGTATGCCATAGGAAATCTGATGCATATGAGATGACAAATGTCTGTTTTGGCTGCCGAGAATTGAACTCAATTGTGGATCTGCAAAAACATCAAAACACAATCAAGGATTGACATCAAGCCTGTGAGCCAGGAGATTTCCTCAGGCGAAAGGGTTGAACTTGAAAGCATAAGGGAAGGAGGCTTTGGTGGCTCTTAAGATGTTACAGCTATTAATTTCTGCTGATTTGTGACAAAAATAATTGCGTCCACCTCGGCCTTTTGGTACTGCTTTAGATTTTGGGTTGTGCCATATGATTAGCAAAGGAGAATGAGGAAGGGGGCTTCTTCCAATGATTTTATATTCATCATGTATACTTTTCAGTAATTGAACTGGAATCCTTTCTGTTTATTCTTGAACAGCCAATAGTCAGTCCTTCTCAAGGACTTGTGCTAGCTGCTTTGAAATTAAAATTTACACAGTGCATCCCACTTACATATATAATTGCCTATGGTGCACAGCTATTAATAGGAGCAATCATATCTCTCTAAGACATCAATAACATCCGTATCCATGGTTCTTCCTCTTTATATTTGTGAAACCGGCCTCAGGGAGCAATAAGTCCGGCTGTCCGAGTAGGAATACAGTCAATCAGGGTGCAGCTGGCAAAGCGGCTTCAGTGGCAGGGGGGTGAGAAATCCCCTCCCTGGGGCCGGCCAAGTGCTCTTGATGCCTCCCACAGGTGGCCAGAGCGCTTGGTGGGCCCCAGGGAAGCAGCCGCAGTGGCATGGGGAGGGGGTAGGTTCCCTTCCCTAGGGCCTGGCAAGCACTCTCGCCACCTCACAGAGGTGGCGAGAGCACTTGCTGGGCCCCAGGGACACGGCTGTGCTGCTGGCAGCCCTCAGGGGCCTGGGGGAGGGCTTTCAAAGCCCATTCTTATGAACGGGCTTTGCAGATAGTGATAAAATAAATTTGCACCAACATCATAAAATAAATTTGTACTGAAATCCATTATTACAAGAAACGACTGATTCATGCCAGAACTTCCAGAATCAGTACATCTGGTATAATACCAAGATGGTTACCATCTGTGCAGCTGGTCAATTCTGCCATCAGATATGTTCAGTAAGACAGAAAAGAAAATCAGACTGGGTTATTCATTTGACTATATCCTAGGCCAATGGCCAAAGTTTCAGATAAAATATAATTATTGCTTCCCATATCCAGAGTGGATATTTGATGTAATGCATAACCATACTTTATTTTCATTGCAGACAGTCGAACTAGGACGGGTTTGCAAATAATGAGTGAATCTTGACTTGCCTTGGCAGTCTGAGCTGTCACTCATTTCCTCCACTTGCTAGAGACCTGGCTGCTATGCCAGTCTGTGTTACAGCACTCAGCTGCATCACCAACTCGCTTACTATTGGCCACAAGCAATATGAGGACAAGGAAGCTTCTCCTGGAGCAACCATTGGCTGCCAGGCTCAAAGGCCAGTGTGGGAAACTACACATAATTTAAACCTATTACTGTGTGTCCTATCCTCTGCTGATAACAGAAACCTTTTCCTTTTCTCCTCTAAGTGACAACTTTTCAGATACTTAAATTTGATAAGTAATTGCCTGGGTTTTTTCCTGTCAAATACATTGGGAAGAAAGGAGAAAGTAGGTAGAAAAGACTTCCCAGTCCTATAGTTTGAGCTTTAGCAGGGAGCCCATGATAATTCAGCAATGTTTTTAAGTCTCAACCATAGGCCTGACAGAACTGATCTGTTAGCCTTGTGGAACTGTTCAAAGGGGTTGCATCAGGCAGCCAGAGGTTGGGGTGATCCCCCTAGAAAGCACTTCACCCCTTCCTTTCTGCTGTTTGTGAGAAGCCCCAACCAGGAGAAAGAGAAGGAGCCTTGGCCAGGAGAAAGTGGGTTCTCCTGTTGAAAGGGCTCCCACTTGAAAGGAGCTATGTTTGGGAGCCCAAGACAGTTCCTGGCCATTGTGAACCTCAGCCATGAGTAAGTGTGTCTGTGGGGGGAGATTCTGGGAAGGGTCTCCCTTCCACCTTTCTCCTGGCCATGGGGTGTCTCGGCTACGAGATAGTGGGGAAGGATGTCCCCAGAACAGACTTCCTTCCACCTTTTTGCTGGCCATGCTAGCTTTCTAAGAGAAAGTGGGGATAGGGTCATCCAGGAAGGAGCCAGGGCAAAGTGGGACAATCTCCCATGAAGGCTCACCCTTTCAACTTTCTGATTGTCACCATGAACTTCAGCTAGAAGACTGTGTGTGTGAGGGGTTGGGAGAGAAAGTTCTCTTAGGAAATGACTCCCTTTCAACTTTCTCCACAGGAATCTCCTGTGGAAAGGTGATCCTTCATGTAGCCCATTTAAACGGGTTATGCAAAGAAGCCTGACATAGCTGAGCCAGTAGAGAGGGCCCTCGCTCCACTGGCCCAGCTTCCTCAGACTTCTTCCTGTTGAAAGGGGATCACTTAGACAGCATGTTTAAAGTTGCTGTGTGAAAGAGTCCCAAAACAGCTTGCAGAGAGAGGCCTTCAAACAGTCTCAAAGAGCTGAACTGAACAGCCTGAAGTGTTCAGGGAGCATGAGCTTCTCCGAACATCATTTCCTGAGCCCCAAACCAGTCTATGTTCTGCCTGAATTTTGGCTTGTGAGCTGGTTCATGCATGTTCTTAGTTGCTGTAGTAGCACAGATAGTCAGATGGTATCATGGAGAGTATGTATTATTATGTGAGTATTATGACAACAAACTGACCATCCTTAGCTATGGGATAATTGATATGCTGTGAAAACATAAGTCAAGAAGCAGTTCTGAGGTATTACACATACACACACCATTTGATTGTTTTCTTGCTTAAAAAAATGCTAACCAGCTATTAGTTTAAACTGCTAAAGCAAATTATTCTGTATATTTACGAAAGTTGCATTTTGGTAATGCTCTTCTCTGTCACTCTGCTTATCTATCAGTCTATAAATGAGATACTTATTCCAGGCGGGTAGCTGTGTTAGTCTGCAGCTGAAAAATAAAAATAGAACTCCTGTGCTGCTAACAAAATCTTTATAGGGCTCAACCAAAAGTCATTGTCAATAATCACTCCAAAAGTCATTGTCAGTAATCACTTGGTGATTTGGGAGAAAGAATCCAAAGTAACCTGAATGGCCTGCCTTTTGTGAGACTCAATGGGCATATTTTGTACCAAGCAGAGGGATTAATCTAACTCTGCTTTTTGCAGAGTTCTACAGATGATGAATGAAGTTTATAATGTAATATAGTTCTTCACATCTGTAATGTTATGCTTTCTCCAGGTAAATTATTATCCTAGTACACAATCTTGATATCTGTTATAGCTAAGTTTATTTAAATATTTATGGCTCATTTCTCTCCAAACTTGGGGACCCAAAGTGGCTTACAACATTGTTCTTCAGGCTCACAATAGCTGTCACCTTGTGACAGAGGTAGGATCTAGCTCCCCTGATCCTGTCACAGAACTGCCCTATTCATGCCATATCATGTGTACTTATGTGTGTGTGTGTCTGTGGGTATCCCCAAAGTCAGGCAACTCAGTGCTAACAGCAATGCACTGGTTGGTTCAGTGTAAGGTGACCAGATTTTAACATTGGTAAAGCGGAATATATATATATATATATATATATATATATATATATATATATATATATATATATATATATATATATATATATATATATATATATATATATATATATATATATATATATTTACTTGCAACATAAATACAATTTGCCAGGTGCCCCCAGAAGTCCCTCCAAAAGTGGAACAATCTGGTCACCTTAGTTCAGTACCTTTCTTTCTGTAATTGCTCATGATGCTACATGCATTGTTAGGAGATTCGTCTTCAGTCTATTTCTTGTTGTCTCTCTATTCCCAAGTGAAGAGTGTTCTTTGGTATCTCCTTGTGTTATTTTCTGTTATGTTTTCATCTGGGCTTTCAAGCATTGTTGGGAAGCCTATGAGTTGCAGCTTTGCTCAGAGAATGGAGACGCTATGGAAGCGTTATGAGAACAGAAAGCCACAGAATTGAGTGGTCATGCCTGTAGACGTGAAGTGCCTTGGAATGTATTTTTTAAATAAGTTTTAATATTGTTGTATTAACATTTCAATCTGCTATTTTGAAGTGAAATGTCTTAGTGTGTTTTATTTTTGGTATTTTAACATTAATTGCATTAATGTGTTTGGTGTCTTAAAGTTGGGATCAGGACTGTGTTTTAATAATTAGCTGGCCTGTTGCTAGTGAAAGACATATTTTCATTTAAAGTTACAATCAGTCTAGTGTTTTTCATAGCAAGGAGTTCTGTACTGAGGTGTTATTGACTAGCAGGAGGGCCTCTTGGGCTGGAAGAAGATGCAGTTGGCTTGAACAAGGCCACAGCTTTTATTACTTCCCACAGATGGGTTGGCACAGCACAGTCAGCCAACTGCAAGAACCTGGATTCAAGAGGCATTCTAAGGATTCCCCACTGGTTCCCAGCTGGGAACATGGATCCCCTTGCCAACTGGAATCCTTCTACAAAGTCAAATGACCTATTTGGGGGGCCAAAGGGCGCCAACCTCATTTGGCTGGCCCCAAGCCACCTGGCAAAATGAGTCTCTTGCCTTCCCAGCTGGGTTGGTCCTGCTCATTTACATATTACTTCATAAGAAGGCTCCAAAACTAGGGTGTATGATATGCAGACTAGACTGCCAGCATGCAGCATGCACAGTGAATGGGACAGTCACATCCCTTCCCCGCCAACCCTCCACTACTTCAATCAGTGGCACAGCTGCCCATTGTCATGCAAATGTTACTTCATACACATGTTAACCATCCTGGTCCTCTCAATATCTTCAGATGTTGGGCAAAGAATCTTGGAATACTGCCTTAAACTGTAATACCACGGCTTGGCTATCAGTAAAGTCTCAATGAGATTTTGATACTTAAGAAACTAATTGAGCCTAAATCCCCAGGGAAGAATTAGAGACTCCAGTCTGAAGAACACTGGAGACATCTTAATTTCTAATGAATTGCTATGGCCCTTGGCTGTTGTTTTAAAAGTTATTTCATATTGCTAGAGGTTTACATTGTCTGCTTTCATTCAGAAGCCATGTTTATGCCACTAACAAACCACCTGCAAGTATTAGTCTGCTTACTTTTAGAAATGTAGTATCTTCATCTGAAAAGAATGCCATTGAACCTCAAGCTTATTTGGATTTGACTTAACTGAAGTTATAGATGGTACATCTGGTGAAAGCCAAGATGTTTATTTTAATTGTAGAATGGTTTTGTTAATTCTGAGAAATGTTTTGGCACCTTCATTGATCTTTTTTCCCCTTTTGCTTCCTCTTTAATTAGAAAAGAAGATGACAAGCCTGTTCAGTTGATTTTTATGTTTCCATTGAACAATTAGAGAGAACTTTAAGGCCCAATGAGACACTGAAGTGAATATGCCTGGTTTAAGGTAGTGGTGTTGGGGAGCCTCTATAACTATCCTTTTCTTGGGAGAGAATTACTTGCCTGCAGTGCCAAGTTAAAGACATGATAGAGCTTGACTGAGCACACAGTTGCTAGCCGTTTGTGATGGTTCGTTTCAGGTTCTGCCACTCAGGGGCATAACCTAAGCACTTTCAAATGCTGGATTGAAATTCAGATGGGGATGGAGGTTGGCAGGCCAGCCACCTGTTAGAATTGGAGATAGTTTTCTTTTGGTGGGAGAAGAGTTAGGAGGTCTACTGATTCTAAGTATTTTTAATATAGGGTACTGTTTGGGTACTGTTCCTGTCAAAAATAGTTTAACAAAAATAGTTTAACTAATAAACAATCTGTTCTGAGTTAGAAAGGTTTAGGTGCCGATCCTGTCAAAAACAGTTAAAAGCCTTTCTATTCCATGTTATAAGTCTGAATCAGACAAACAGGAAATCAGCTTTGTAATAGGCATGGATTCTTAGATCCCAGGTCTTCAGTAACTTTGTTGGTATAATACTGAGATGGCTAGAGCAAACAGAGAACCAGCTAAGCCACACCACTAAAATAAAACCTATTTCATATTTTCATGTGGGTCCTTCAGTCCATTAACC
This sequence comes from Paroedura picta, assembly GCF_049243985.1. NCBI lineage: Eukaryota > Metazoa > Chordata > Lepidosauria > Squamata > Gekkonidae > Paroedura > Paroedura picta. The sequence goes on along the minus strand of NC_135374.1, from coordinate 40,748,323 downwards.
CCATCATAAGGAATGAGTCAGTGCCTGGTATCATCCCGAGTCCAGGCATTTAGGGTTGCCAGTTGTAGATTGTAAAAGATCTGGCAACCTTATTTATTTATTTATTAGATTTTTATACTGCCCTTCCATATGGCTCAGGGTGGTTTACATAAAACATCATGGGGGGATACATGGAACAACCTATAACATAACATAGTCAATACATCAACAGTAATTTAACAGTGGTTGTGAGGCTCCCAGAGAGGTCAGACTGGTTTAGACCGTGGAAGGGATGTCTGAGGGGGACCTGTGGATGGTATTTGGGTTTGATCAGTCTCAAGCAAATGCCTGGTGTAGGAGCTCCCTTTTGCAGGCCCTGTGAAATTGTGGGAGTTCAGGCAGGGCCCTGATCTCTTCGGGGAGCTTGTTCTAGCAGGTGGGGTCCAGGAAAGAAAAAGCTCTGGCCCTTGTTGAGGACAGCCGTGCTTGTTTGGGGCCAGGGATCACTAGCCAATTGGCAGTGGTGGACTGTAATGCTCTTTTGGGGGTATAGACAGAAAGACGGTCTCTCAGGTACACTGGGCCCAAACCATGTTTGGCCTTGAAGGTAAGAACCAAAACCTTAAACCTGATCCAGAATTCAATTGGGAGCCAGCTGAGTTGTTGACATATAGGCTAGATGTGCTATCTCCATGGTGTATTGGTAAGAATCCTGGCTGCTGTGTTTGAATCAATTGCATTTTCTGGGTCAAGGATAAGGGTAGGCCTGTGTCGAGCAAGTTGCAGAAGTCCAGTATAGAGGTGACCACCGAATGGATCATTGTGGCTAGGTGTTCTGGTGCCAAGTAGGGTGCCAGTAGCTTGGCTTGGCATAGATGGTAGAAGGCCTGCCTCACTACTCTTGTGACCTTTGCCTCCATGGACAGGGTGGCGTTGAGGATGACACCCAGGTTTCTGGCAGATTCGGCTACTGCTAGATGCACTATGTCCAGGTTGCTTCCTCACTTAGTCCTTTTTTACCCACCCACAGGACCTCCATCTTTGAAAGGCTGAGCTTCAGATGATGCTGCTTGAGCCATTTTGTCACTGCTTCCAGGCATTTGGCTAAGGGTTCGGGGCAGGGGGGAATTGGGGTGGTCATCCATCAGGAGGCGATCTGCATCCTTGTTACCCTAATTGAAATTGTGCATTGCTAAGCTCTCAGTCCAATATTTATAGGCCACATCTGCCTTAAATTTGGTATGATATAAAGTTAAATAAAGAATGAGTAAATGTATTTAGTATATTATGCCTGAGGCAAGACACCATTACTTACTAATAGGAAAAATACCTATAAGAATTAGTCCGTTCCCCCCACCATCTCTGATAGCCTTTATGGAGTACAAAACTCAGACTTATGGAAGGTGGAAGTTACAGATAATTTAAATCTGGCCCTATTCATTTTCCCCAAGAAAACAGGCCTTTATTCTCAGAAGACTGAATGGAAATTGGTGTGTTCAGACTTAATGTCAGCTCTTTACAGTTTCTGCCGATGAACATGGTTGATGCATTAAATCTACTTTTGCAAGTGGCAATCAAGTTTCAGATAATCATGAGGCTAGCTGAGCCTCTGATTCTCTCTTGAAGGTCAAGCATTTAGATTGTCAGTGCTTATAAATAAGGCTGGTGATGTGGCGTTAGGTGCAGAGACTGCAACCTCAAGGATCTGTTTAGCCTTTATATTGTCAGGAATACTGGCTTTATTTATTATGATATTCCAGATAGAATGTTGCAGTGCAGATGGCAAGTTGTGTCAAAATAGCTGTGTATTTTGAAAGAGCAGTGACACCGCCCCAGTTTTTGTGAAAACAGAAGTCATAATGCCATAGCTGGAGTTGACAGAACATAAGAGCATGGAAACACAAGGTCAAAGCACTCGACCCACTTAAGAGGAGTACAACTGGAAAGCTGTGGTTCAATTGCTGCCTCGGCCTGAAAGAGGAAACAATAATGATGTGCTTTAAGTTTACAAGTCCTTGACATTCTCGTCAAGGTGAAGTCTCTGCAAACAAGGGAGATGTGCTGGAGATGTGCAAGTAAATATGAAAGAGCGGAAATTTGGATAAAGAACACCTATGCAAAATCAGTTCATCAGTGACTGGCATAGGGTGGCCACCTTTTTTTTTTAACCACTCTATGACTGTTATAACTTTATGACAGGTGGAAATTAAATTGGCACTGTTTCTTTGTCACTACATCTATTTTCTAGGGAAAAGTCTGAATAGGTTGAGTTTCTTCCTGTCATGCAATACTTAAAAGATGCAGAGTCCCTAGCAGAAAAAGGTGGTAACACTAAGTTATGGAAAGTAAAGGCGTATAAGAAGGACGGTCTCATAATTAAACCAAATAGAGAGAAACAGACCTATCCAATGGCAATGCAATAAATATATTCATAAAAGAAAGAAAAGTGTCCTTTTTTGTAGTTTTCCTTATCTGTTTATTCTGCAGGACTTCTGTCAAAACGGAATCCAGGTAATATCTGATTTCAGTGAGATTCTTTCATCGGTGACAAGTCCTGAGTCTTCAATATTTTTATCAATTGTATAGGTATCAAGAATTTAAACCTTATATATAATAATAATATAATACTGGCCACAGGCTCACATAGATATGGGGATATCAGTCTGTTTCTCCTTGTGTTTTTGTAAAGCACACTGAAGTCTAGGGGATTGATTCGCTGTTTTGACAAAGGATTATTATTGGCTGTATTTGGTTGTGACACAGTCTACTGATGTAACAGAATTGATTTTGGCTATATATTCCCTGTCATGTAAGAAGATCATAGTCTGACGAAGAGTGCTTGCACTCGAAAGTTCATCCCTTGAATAAATCTTTGTTGTTCTTACTGGACTCTGATTTTATTGTGCTACTTCAGACCAACACAGTTACCCATTTGAATCTATGGTTTCATCTTTGATTTTTCCTAACAGCAGTGATGCATGCTACATTTCCCTTTTCTTTTCAGCATGCTTCCCAATACCAAATAATTTTACTTGAATGCTCTTATGGCACTTCTTTGGTTGTATATTTTATCCTTCAAACAAGTGTTAAGAGTTTTTCTTATTGATTCTCAGAGTAAGCATTTTCATTTTTCCCCATACTTTGACCCGTAACCCAAGCTTCCATTAGGATACTAAACCAGCAAGGTGTAGACACATCGACTACAAAGGAATAGAATGAAAACGACACTGTCTCCAGCTAGGGATGCATTAATAGACTTGAATTCAAACATAGAAAAGGCAATTTTTTTCCTGCTGGGAAGTGAAGTCCTCAAGAGAGTCATCTCAGACTGAAAAACATGATATGAAAATCAATAAAGGACCTATTGTGCTAATGATGTGTCCGGGAAGTGTCATTTTATATCTTGCTAGTAGATATCTGAAGGAAGTTAAAACTACTTTGCTGATAATAATTTGATAAATCCTCTTTCATCAGTGGTCTATTTTGCTGCTCAAAAGTAAAAGTGAGGGGGGGGGAATGGTTTCAAGTCCATTTTCAAACTGGATACAATACAATTCAATGAGTACAACGGCTGTTAGACCTTCTTGTTAGTATAATAGTATTTCTTTTTACAGAATTAATTTCCAACTGTAGTTTGGTTTTGTTTTGTTTTTTTGTAAAGAGGTAAAATTCAGAAAGTACAGTGTCCTGGTGTAGAAAATTTTCAAGCACTGGAAGGTGAGATAAAAATATAGACCTTTGCTTTAGAATGGAATCTCAGAAAGCAGATTCGAATGAAATTTGAGATCTCTTGGTGAGATGGCTATAGTCAGCTGTTAATTGATTGTTTACTTGTTTCCGTCACTCACTGTAATCTCTTCATCTTGTTTTCTCTTAGAATCCTATCCTAAGAGGGACCAGAACCTCTAGGGGAGATACCTGGACATGGATATTTACAATGAAGGAAGATAAATCAGAACATTCAGATTACAAATCGCCCCCTATTTTTAGTAGTCTCTTGCTTAGAACTGAGCCCCAGCTCTATCATTCCAAAGTTGTCTGAAATGGGATTCACCTCCCTCTTCACTACTACCATAGCTTCCTGAAAGTTGCACCCCAGCAAAAACAATCAAACAAATATCCTTACCTTTTAGAAGAAGAAGAGTTGTTTCTTATATGTTGCTTTTCTCTACTGAAAGGAGTCTCAGCATGGCTTAAGTCGCCTTTCCTTTCCTGTCCCCACAACAAACACCCTGTGAGGTAGGTGAGGCTGAGAGAGCCCTGATATTACTGCCCGATCAGAACAGCTTTATCAGTGCTGTGGCAAGCTCAAGGTCATCCAGCTGGTTGCATGTGTGGGAGTGCAGAATCAAACCCAGTTCGCCAGAATAGAGGTCTGCACTCCTAACCACTATACCAAGCTGGGTCTCAAATTTAGCAAGCGGAAACAATGAATGATTGATAATGGGAAGGACTTTCCAAACACAGATGTCATGCTGCTGAAATAATACTATTAAAAGAAATTCTCTTTTCTTTACTCCATGTATCCCTTAAATCAAACCATCAATTTCTTTTCCTCTCTTTAGGGACTGAGAATGTTGTGCTTGCAGGGAAGTGGATCTGCAGAGCTGGGATTGTGATTCAAACATCAGGGACATTTAATGCCATTGGTTAAACATGTGGGAGCCCTCCTGTTACTGGATTGTTTGAAAGGCCCAATAAGTTCAAACTAGGAATCTTGCAAGCAGCCAATCACAGGCTCTGCAGGGAACCTGGGACTGTATATAAGTTTGGGTGGTGGACTATGTTCCTGGTATCTAATAAAGAGCTTATGTTTCACTCCATGAGCTGCCCTATGCCTTTTTGAACCTACTACTCAATATGGAATTTGGCTTTAATTTTGTTTTTAATCAGATTTTCCCATTTCCAATTACCACTTCCTCTTTTTCTGAAAGCCCTCCCCTCGGGAAGTGAAAGAAACTGGCCACAGGATTGGGTGTACTTTCCTGTTTGATATAAGCTTCCTTGTTGTATGCTGGGGGGGGCAGGGGATTTAAAAGACCATTGTTATCCAAGGACGGCAGGCATGCTACATATTCATCTGTTGTTTCTTTCAGAAAGTTCTGATGTGATACAAAAAGACCATGCAACATGATGCCCAGTACTCTGACCATGATGGAAGTGCTCAATTCATCCCAATACTACAGGATTTAACTGATTTTAGTAGGAAAAAAGAAAAGAAAATGTTTTACTTCTAACAGGGCTTATTCTAAGGTGACCAGATTTTAACATTGGTAAAGTGGGACACCATTGACTGGGGGGGGGGGGGGGTTCTTGATTAAAAATTTGGTCTATATGGAGTAACAAAAAGTTTCATAGAACACAAAGAACACAAAAATAGTATTGTAATATATATATTTTTTCATTTCAACATAAGTACAATTTGCCGGGTGCCCGCAGATGTCCCTCCAAAAATGAGACAATCTGGTCACCTTAGCTTATTCCATTTACAAGCTATGCTCTATTCAAAAGTTATTTCCCATTTATATGCCTATTTAATGCTAATGTTGACAGTGTGTTTTAAATGGGGAAAATTCAGTACAAATAAACAGAACGGAGCAAAAGTAATGTTTGAGTGGTTTGATTTGATCAAGGATAAACCAGATTAAATTAAGTTGTTCAACTTGAAACGCTGGGGCTATAAATATTGTTAACATCCCTAAGGATAATATTCTCCATAGTGTAACCTTTTGCTCTCTGCTATCGTACAAATATTTATTTTTAGGCTCCCGCTGTAACTTTCATAGACTGGGTATGCATTGACTATACTTTTTTGCTGCTTTCATCTTTGGGATTCACTTTAGTCATATAAAATGAAGAGGTTAGTAGTGTGTCACAAGACACCTACTTTCCTGATTAACTTTTCAGCACTTCTCATTCTCTATTTTACATAAATTTATTGAAACAATGTGTGCTGAGTTCACACCACCTATTCGCATTCAAGAGCAGTAATTTAATGAAGATGTTTTCAACATCCTCATTAATCTGAATAATGCATTTTAATAAAATCAGATTCTAAATTCAGAGCTTTCCCTGTCACAGTGGTGCCTTCCTTCTCATTTCACATTGTCCTCTGGAGAAAAATATCTGGAAGAATAGTAACCACAGCACTATATATAAAAGATAGTTTCCAAAATGATCTTTTCTAATAGACACTGCACTATATGACTTTCTGAAGTTCAACTCTGTTCTGCTTTGGATATATAGTTGGCAGGAATAAAAACAGCTACAGATTACAGAAACGACAGTTATGGAATGCAACTATAGGACAGCAGTGTTCCTAAATGTCAAACCATAAGTCACATAGGGAGACTGCAGTTCACATCCGTGTCCAGACACTGCACAATAAAACAATATGGATCTAGAGCTTTTTGTCGATTTTCTAGAAGTCAGCTTCTAATGCTCCTCCTCAATTGATCACTTGGGGAAGGTTGAAATACAACAGAATTAGAAATCTGAACAATCAGCCTGCTAATTTTGCAGTGTAGGGAAAGTGAGGTGGCTCTGGGTGGGACCTTGGTGCAAGGGCTCAGAAGCCAACTGGGAGCTCCTGGGGACTGACTACTATGTTTCCTCCTTGTTCCCAGGGTATTCCCTGATGATCACTGCTGATGTCATGGGCCAGCTATGTGCCCTGTTTGTGAGGAGACACATAGCAATAACAAACTCTGTGGTCCTACAGACACTTGGTATTCTGGGATCCCCAGCTCTGGCATCTGAGGAGGAGGCAATTCAGAGGGCAGATTTGACATTTTTGGATGCCAGTGGCCCTACCCTGGTGTACAAAGAGGGGGGGATGACAATCAAGGGGCTGGTAGCATCAGTAACAACTGCTTTTGGGCATCTAGAGAGGCTTCTTATTGTAGTGAGGGATGCAGATGAGAGGAGCACATTCACAGGATGCTGGGGGACCTCCCAGAATCTCTTTGGGCCCCTAACACTCCTATCCCTCCTCCTGCTATACTTCCAGTGGAGGTGGCACATGGGTTAGTACAGAAATACCGTCAACTGGCTGCATCCTCAAACGTTTGTTCTTGCCTGTTACCACCCTCTGGGCTCTTGTGTGTACTGTATGCAAAACTACTTCTCAAACTTTCTTTCTTTCTTTCTTTCTTTCTTTCTTTCTTTCTTTCTTTCTTTCTTTCTTTCTTTCTTTCACCAGTTTGAAAAGTTTGAACTGTCCTTTTTTCGTGGTGTGCCATTATAATTAGGGCTGGTCGCTTCACCATTCTATATAATGGCATGCTCCAGTGTAGAGCTCCATAAGGATTCTGAAAATACCAACTCAGCTCCAGCACTGTCTTCTCCAGCATTGTCTAAGTGTTCCAGTATCAAGAAGGCAAATGCCTTCATTTGTTAGGAAGCTTAATTTACAAAGACAAGTTTTTCTGCTTATCTACTGGTGAGCTAACTAGGAAGGCTATAAAATATTGTTGTTATTATTATGAGTACTTCAAATATATAGAAATCTTTACATTGTTCTCTGTAGAAGGTCCAGAAAATTTACTGTTATATGGAGAGAATAAAGCCAGTAATATGTTCCTATGATACTTTAATCCTCTATGTTTCAGGTGATTTATATTTAGGACAAAAGAATTTGAATTTATGAAGAAATAATGAGATAATGGTATAATTTCTCATAAAGTCAGGTGCAACAATTAGCCTGGGTCTTTCACAAATTAGATGCAGCTTCACAAAGTCTTGCAGACATCTTTTCACTAAATTAATCTTTAGCAGAAGTTGCATGAAATTGCACATCAACAGATATATTGATGTTAAACAATGCTTGTGATGAGAAACAGGAAATAATTTAAAGAATTTTTGCTTCCAATGAAAAGTTCAATTAGAACTTTAAATAACATGATGATCTCTTTGTATATCCCAGCTACTTTTAACACCCTCAATTGTATCCTGCTTTGAAGTAAACAGACATTACATTAGTTTTAACATCTGTCTTATCTAATTTACTGTGCACAAAAGATTTGGAATAGCATCCTCTCTCTGTCTCTCAATAGCTATAAAATTAACAGAGTTGACTTTATAGTCTACTGAGTGGTTTTATTCATTCTTGAAGCAATTCCACATCACATATGTGATACATCGATAATCTAGTCTAAGGAAAAAAGTAACTTCAAAGTAGGGTGGAGGAATGAACCAGGAAAATACATTTTGGTTTGTGGTGTGTCCACTTCACAAATCATGTACCATCACAAGCTTATTTTCACTAAATGAATTGGTCCAGTTTGTGAGGTTTGTGATGTGGGAAAATTCCTTCATTCAGTATGCGAGAAACTTCAAACTCACAGGGGATCTCTGGCTGATACTCTTCTACCTGCCCTCCAATTTGGTTAGGATTGGATTTATGGGGTCCGAGTTAAACCCCATTCCCAAGAAGGTGCACCCATTTTCAATAGAGGGGGGAAAGCAGCAAACCGAATAGGGCTAAGATCAAACCAGAAAAGTGCTTTTTGGGGAAATGTCAGGCACAGGTTCAAAGGTGTATATAATGGACCCCCTGCAAACCAAACTCACCAGGAACATGGATCCTCATCTACAGCCCATGCTTCTACAATCCCTCAAAGTTGATAGTTGAAGGGCTTCATTATCTATGGATTTTCATCAATAAGAAAACTACAAACATTGGCACATTATGGAGAAACTTACTGAAAGTTGATATGGCCTTAGTTAAAGGTATTTTAATTAGATGTCTATATATAAAGTTATGAATACTATATCTCTACCGGTGCATGTGGGAACAAAGGTGAAATTTATTTTTGTATACAGAAGAATTATATGAAATGGACTTGGAAATTGATCAACTTTGAAGATATATGATTGCTTGTTCATCTCTATCTTCCATTTGGAAGTAAAGTAATTGATTCTGCTGTATCTGACTGTTGTTTTATTGTTTAACTACTTTTCAGAGTGGATTCCTTTTCTGGGGTCCTGGTTATAGCCCTCATCCCCCCCCCAAGGTCTCCCCAGTGCTCTTTCTGGAAAAGACAGCTGCAGTTACAGAAGCCTATGGAATGCCTCAATGACATCTAATAGGGAAACTTCACCTGAGCAAACTGCCCCCGCCCCAGCCAGACACTCGTAGAAAGTTGTTGACTAACAGGAGGGCATTATGGGTGGAATAAGATACGACACACCAATGTTGGATATAAACAAGACCACAGCTTTATTATCTCCCCATGGGAGGGTTGCCACAGCATGGGAGAGGAAGCCTGACCTAGCAGTCAGCAGACTGCACCAACAACCCCACGGAGTCCAGAGGCACCCTGGGGATCTGCACCATTCCCTGCAGGGAGAGCAGATCCCCTTGTCTACTGAAATCTGCTGCTAAGGGAAGCAACCTATGTGGGGGAGCCAATGAGAGCATAAACCTCCATTTGTTGACCCCAGGCCACCTGGCAAAGAAGCCCTTGGCTTCCCCACCAGGTAAGTCACACTTGTTTACCTGTCACCTCTTATGGAGGCCCAGAACCTCAGGGAGTCCAAACACACACTGGACTCCCTGCTAACATGCAAACCCACAGCTATGATGAAATATTAACTGTGAAACATCAACCCCAACCACTAGAACAAGGCTGTTTCCACATCAACATAGGGTAGGTGGGAGGGAAGTTGCTCTTGAGGTGCCCCAGGTGAAAAGGCTGGGACCCAAGCACATAGGTGCCACAGGTCCTGCCCTTGATGCTGTGCACATAGCATATAAGCAGTGCACACACAGATGGCCGAGGCAGTCGTGGCTCCCTCCAGCAAGCACCTCCAGCTGCAGTGAGTCTCTGCCACGTTTTAGTACTGCCCAAAGATACCAGCAGTTGCTAACCCTCTTTGGAAAGGAGGACTCTGCAGCAATTGGGGGAGGGGGGGAGCCCACAGTTTGGAAAGATCTCTGGAGAGAGTAAATGAATGTATACTGATAGTCTGCTTTTAACAAATTCCCTGCCTCTCTGTGTAACTGCCAAGAGCGAACAGAGGAGAAGGTGAGGAAGTGAGCTGGTATATGGCTTTCTGATCCTGTAGAACAGAATGAGAACTTTGTTGTTGGCTGTCAGCCTGTTAAGTTTTGGAAAGCTCCTGTTTTTCTTTTTTCTTTTTTTGCTGTCAAGTCACAGCTGATTTAAGGTAATCCCAAAGCAAGAAACATTCAGAGGTAGTTTGCCATTGCCTGCCTCTGCATCACAACCCTGGAATTCCTTGGTGATCTCCCATCCAAATACAGACCAGGGACAGCCCTGCTTAGCTTCTGAGATCTAATGAGATCAGGGTAGCCTGGGCAGTAAAATCAAGGGCAATTCAGTCTACATCTCCAACCTGGGCTATCATGTCTGCAGTGGGAAAATCTGTGCTTCTTCATAATCAAAAGATTCTATTTTAGTTCTCTCATGCTCCAGTCTGCTAAGCCTTAATTCAGGTACAATCTTATCTACTGTACGACTTCCCATATCTGCCTACCAGCCTATTAGCATAATTAATTACATGCTTGCCTGTAGTCCATCACTGCCTGTAGTCTTGCATTTTTATTTTGTGATGAGATATATATCTATATCTATATCTATATCTATATCTATATCTATATCTATATCTATATCTATATCTATATCTATATCTATATCTATATATATATATATATATATATATATATATATATATATATATATATATAAGCCTCTCCCATATTGTAGTTTGTGAAAAATTCACATGAATTAAAGTTGTAATGTGGAATATTAATGTTAGAAACTTAAAAAAACAAAAGGAACAGGAAAGCTAGAATCCTCAGAGATCCAATAAAAATGCATAGCAAGCTCAATAGTGCCACAGCATCTGTATACAAACCAAAAGCTTCCATAATTTTACTTCTCATTTAAAAGCCATTTATGTAGTTGAATTGAAAAGCAAGCTTTCCCCAGCAGCTGTCAATAAGTAGTTGAAGTAATTTTTATAAATTTACTGTGTCTCCCTCTAATAATTAATTCTCAATGTTCCCTCTTTGTTGGTGAGACAATATATCTTGTTTGGGGCCATGAGAAAAATAGTACTAAAAATACAAAAATGCATAAATGTGTATGAATACTAATGGTTTTGCCTATAATTTGAATCTTTTGAAATTTTACAATATGAATGTTTTGTTTTATGTTTCTGTATATCAAAAGCCCATTTACAAAAATTAATGTATCTGTTACATCTCTTGCTGCCACATCTCTTTTCAACGAAGAAAAATAAAACATGGTTACACTTACTTGTAAATGTTGTTCATCGACATCTTCTGTGCAGACACACTTAGTTACTGCATTTGCACAGGCTGACCATGGAGAATTTTTACTAGCTCCAAAGTGGGATGTCCTGGTCAACAGGAACAATGTATGCACCAGTATTCCCTCTGGATATATCCCATGTTCCAAGGATGAGTTGCCCCTTTCCCACCAAGCCACTGCAAACTCTCACAGAACTGAAAAAGATGGCATCAGTGACCAACTGTCACGTTTGAAGAGAACACACATACACCTGTGAGATCTTGAAGCAGAGTCTGAGGGAGATAATTTGTTTCTGCACAGAAGACACCAATAAACAACAGATACAGGTAAATCCAACACTGTTTTCATCTTCTGTCTTCCCACATTGGGATATTAGTGAACTGCAAACCCTAGGAAGTGGGCCAAGTCTCTCAATGGAATAAAGCTTGCAGCACCACCTTCCCAAACTGAACACATTTCCTAGAATGAAAGTCAAAGGCAGAGTGTTTAATAAATGTATCTTCTGTCAGCCAGGTAGCTGCTCTGCAAATCTCCATCAGTGAAACTTCCAGTCAACATGGCAGATGCACCTTGAGCCTGGGTAAAATGTGCCTAAATGTCAAAGGGACATGACAATGGTGTGATGCTATAAGAGGCTTGTATGGCAGAGGCTACCCAATATCAATAGATCATGAAGAGGCTGCTCTGCCTTTCTGAGGGCCTCAGTAGCAAAAAAAACACAAAGTTTTAGCTTTCCTGAATTTTTTTGTTCTATGTAAATAATAAAGGATGGGCCTCCTTACATTAAAAGTGTAGAGTTCTTTGCAGTCATCCCGGCCCCCTCTTGCCTCTGGCCTGCTTTAGGGCCTCCAATACCCCATGTGAAGGGAATGTTGATATTTCAGCATTCCCTTTTGTAATGTGGGAGCCTTTGGCACCCATGCCAGGGAGGGCCCATGTGCACAGGGAAGAGCTGGGCCATCCTCCCCCACATACAGTGTCCCAGCAGTGACATGAAATGCCCCATTTGTCTTCATGGTGTTGCTGAGCCAAACAGGGCATTTGTTGACCCCCATGATAGCACAGACAATGAAAAGTAGTATTACAGCCATCTGTTAGATGAGGCCAATGATATTATGTTAAAATGGAATTACAGTTAAGATACTGTGCTCAGGTTTGTAAGATCAGAAACTTTATACAGGGCAACTGAGGCTAGAATAGATGAAATTTTATTCTCTTTCATAAAGTTTTATTAATTCTAAAATGGTTTACATATACATGTTTTGATATTGGGACTGTATATTTTTTACTCGGAACTGCAATTGTTATTATGCATTGTTTTGGTATTGATTGAGAACCATAATAAATGACTGACTGACAGTTAGGAAAAAGACATCTAAATCAATGCAATCTAAATTAATGAAGTATCAAGGGCATATCTAAATCTATAAATCTAAATAAATAAATATACATTAAAGGTAGAGTTGTGGATATATTTTGTGCATTGTTGACAATATTTTCTTTACTTTTATCTCCACTAACAGTGGAAATTGGCAAATGAGAAATGCACAAAAGAACACTTTGAATCAATATGAAAAGCACATAATTTTACTGAAGAAACCACTTTCAGGGGCCAATGGGTTATTATAAAAGAAATTTCTACACTGGAAGTCAAGACAAATGATAATCAAATATGGTTAAAAGGGGCAAATTTCTGATGGACAAAATGGATTTAGCTCACTCTATCAAGACTTGTTACCTAAAGTCCAGGGCTTTTATTTCTTGACAAGGTATAGCATTTATAAAGCAACTAATGCTTTTCACTGTCTTTGGATGCAATGGCTCCCACCATTTCTCAGTTTTCTGAGGTTTTGTGATCTGAAATCACAGAGATGGAGTAGTCTCAAAGGCTATTCCAAAATCTCCTGTCATTCAATCATTCAGAATATGGGAGCGTAATCTCTTGAAAGGTAAAATGAGAAAATTAAATATCACAAAAACTCTTTAGAGTAGGTCTAAAATCAGTTGCTAAAAGCAACTTTTTTCATCTGAAAAATGCCAAAGAACATCTTGACATGAAGTCAGTCTTTTCTAATCTGCTTTTCTACCTAATTTATCAGTGACTTTTATTTTCTACCAAATAATAGCTAATACTGTGCAGAAAAACTTGTTTCATGCAACATAACTGTGGCTCTATCTACAATAAGTTTCTAAAAATAACTAGGATATGGCAATTTATGAGGTCTGGGATAGCTTATGTATGTCTAAAATTAAACACTGCTTTTGTTTTCTTCTTTCTAAACTGAATGGCTACACTTTTTAGAGTTTTAAAAAACCTCTATCTGGAATTTGTAAAACATATCTATCCAAAAGAGTCTAGATGCTTCCAGTGTGACACATTAGATTTTTGAGCAAACAGAACCAGTGTACAGTTCAGGGGTCGAAATTACAGTTGGGTCCATGTTGAACAAATTATTCTTCTTTTTGTTCTTTTGAAAGAGTCACATTACCAATTATAGCAGAAGAAAATATAAATATTCTCAGAATATAAGCTGACTCAGGCAAAGAAATTAGCAAAAAGCTTTGATAGGTATGCTTTACAGTGAAAACATTAAAGCTATGACAGCATGCTCTCCAGAATGTTAGCAAAATATAACATTGCATTAGAGTTACTTAAATCCAACATGCTGTATTTATAAGTTTCATCTGGCAACAGCTACTGTGGTAATTTGGCAAGCAGTAACCATCTGCAGCTTCTCAGTGGTGACCGAGAGGGTTGATGCAAATATTAACAGGTGTCATCAGGTGTAGTGGAAATATGGGATGCCTGGGCTGTTCAGGTACATAGCTGCTGACTAGCCAAAAGATTTGGTGTAAGTTACTGGGATAAGTATCCCATATGTGCATAAAGCATTGCTGCCTACTTAGCAGAGTTCTTTATTACAGTTTAACCAAAAGGATCCAAAAATATAATTATACAATTAAAAACAAATCAGTCTGTCTATTTGCAATTTACTTACTTATTTATATTTTGACACCCTATCTTTAAAAGACTCAGAGCAGATTGTGCCCTTCCTCCCTCCATGTTCTGTTATCAATGTGCATATAAGGATTGATAAAATAGATCATATGTATGGTTTATTGGGATACTTTTTCTCTGTTGTGCATATCTACACAGTGGTAAACGCCACACAAAAAGAATCTTGATGGAATTATATTTGCAACACCATGATTGCTTTGTGGTGATATTGCACACATGCACATATGGACATCAATGTTGTAGAGGAGGGTTAAGTCTTATGAAAATCAGGGTTCAGCATTAGTGTCAAACTGAAGAGGCGCCTTCCTCTTCCTTTCTTCCTTCCAACATGTGCTTCACCCAGCAGGGGTGTGTGTTGAGAAACATTCCTTGGGGCCTCTGTTCTTTTCTTGGCAATTTCTTTTTTTTTAATTAAGGGGATGTGGTACAATTGGATTCCTTTTTTTAAAAAAAATTGAATCTAATGAAGCATTCCTTTCTCAATAATAATTATGTTAATGTCCCATTTTTAAAAAATCAGATAGTCCTCTTTTGACTGTTTCCCTTAGATACCAACTTAAGCTTTTGCAAGTAGTGCTTTTCCTGTGTAGCTTACTGGGTAAGACAGTTGCTTATATTTCAGAAGGTCTCCAGATCTATCTTTGCTGAATGCACCCAGCATATTTTTAAGCTGCCTGCATTCCCCCCCCCCTTCAGAATAGCTTTCTTCTAACTACTTATTGTAAGTTTGATAGTTTAGCATTCATCCTGCCATACTGGGAAATGAGCATGGGTTTTCAAAAGAAACAGGCATTTGAAACATGGAGCTTGTCTACTGCTCACAGAGGTGGAGGGGGGATTCATTTGGAATTGCACCAATGTATGCTTATTTTTTCCCTACACAAAGTTCACCATGCTGATTAAGTTTATTTTTTTTCCTTTTAAAAACACAGTAGAGCCATTTTTAAAACATGACCTTTCAAAAGCAAAGAAATTTAAACATCTGCTCAAGGAAGACTGTGTGACAGGAATGCATTTCTTAGGAAAAATGAGTAAAATCAACTCTCAGCTACCCTGGGAGGAAAGTGGACTAATTCCATGGTGGAGCCTGAAAGTCAGGAAAACGGTGCAGATGGAGGGAAAAAGGCCAAATACATCCAAGCGGAAAGGGGGTTAGATTTAGATAAAACCAACAACAACAACAACAAAAAGAAGCTGAATAACCTTCACAACTGCAGGAAAGCCCAGTGCACACAGGCCCACTGTGTTTAAACTGTGGTCCAACAGCTGCACTGGTTCCTGGTTGAATTCCGGATCAGGTTTAAGGTCTTGGCAATTACCTTTAAGGCCATATGCAGACTGAGTCCAGTGTACCTGAGGGACTGCTTCTCTGCCTGTGCACTCTGAAGAGCACCACACTCAGACAATTTTAACTGGCCCCAAGGAAGTATGCCTGGCCTCAACTAGGGCCAGGATGTTTTCTGTCCTGGCCCTCACTTGGTGGAATGAGCTCCCAGAAGAGATCTAGGCCCTGCCAGAGCTAGTACAATTGCCCAAGGCCTGTAAAATGGAGCTCTTCTGCGTAGCTTTTGATTAGGGCCAGTGAGCCTTTCCAGAACCCCATCAGAAATGCCCATTGGTTATATGGTGATTCAATTTAGAGTCCAGCCAGTCTGTTAAGTTATGGTTAAATGTTTTAAATGGTTTTAATATTTTAAATGTTTAACAATGTTTAACAATTTTATTGAGTTTAATTTTTAGAGCGAATATTTTGTATTGTACGGGAGTATATTATATTGTACTGGACTATGTTGTGAACTGCCCTGAGCCACAAGGGAAAGTGGTATAAAAATGTAATGAATAAACAAGTAATTGACCTAGGAGTGGACTTTTCCCACCAATCACTTGGGGAAGGCTCAAATACTGCAAAATTAGAGAGCTGATTGCTCAGACCTCTGCTGTATTTCAACCTTCCACAAACATACCAATTGAGGGGGTGCATCTATAATAATCTGTTTTTAGGATTCAAGTTTTTGTGCTGGATCCATGTTTTTTTTTATTTTATGGTGCTACTTATTGACCAAAGTATGTGCTTCTTAACAATGGCAGCTTGGTTTCAGTGTAAAAATCCTATGAAAAATATCCTAGAGCTCACTAATATCCAACTCTCTTCCAACCCAATGACTGGGAGATAGGTTAGGAACCCACTCCTAGCAGAGTTGAGAATGGGTTTCTTGCTCCTCATGACTGTCTTCAAGCAAGGGTGATACAGAGCAGAGTGAAAGATCTGAAACCTTTGTTCAGCAGGCCTTTATGTTGTGAGAATATCCATGTATGAAAACATTGATTACACTTGATGGCCAGGAAGGATTACAAGGAAGCAACCTATCAAATGCCACTGGAAGGACCAACTAACCATCAAAGCGGTTGTAAAAAAAAATCAGGCCCTTGTTTGCAACCTGCAAGCACAACATGAGCAGAATCAGTGGGTGTTCACACATCCCAAAGAAGAAGCGACACAGATTGTGTGAAGTACTAAAATATGTGTCATGCTGTTTGTAATACAGCATCTAGAATGGTCAACATTCTGTTCTTCATTACACAAAGAACAACATTTAAACTGGTTGAACTTAATTTAGCCACTTTATGCTCTTGCTTGTAATTCATTTAACCACATAGTTTATTCATTATAATCCATTTACCCAATATAATTCATTTATCCAATAATATAATTCATTTACTGCTTTTATTCATGTACTCAGTATAATTAAGTCATTTGAAATGAATATATTTGTAAGGATTCAATTTTTTAAAGGAAAGCATTAAGATGTCTTAGTTAAGTCAAAAGAAAAATACAGACTATTTTCATACAGATTAGCTTCTTTATAATAAATTCTGTCATTTAGGGCTCTGATCTTCTCTGAATTGATATTTAATATCATCTTCTTGCACTACAAGGGTTCTACTGAAAGAATGTTTTTTTAACAATTAGCTGGCACATTTGGATAACATTGAATCATCCCGAGGCATAAAATGTCCCTTCTTGATAGGGATCTGCCCTGACAATGTATTTGTATGATCTCCATGCATTTATGGAATTTATTGGACAGTCTGGCTATATGGCAGAAAGAATTCTTGCTGGGAGGAGGTTTTCAGCCCTTGGTTTGCCTGCTGTGAACCATAGCATTGGATTCTGGAAGCAGTCTCTGACGCCAACATTTTTTTGTTTGCTGAAGAAAAATTGAGCTTGCTGTAGTCTGGGTGCTGCCAGAGGTATAGGCAACAGCCAAAAGGAAAGAACTCTTTGCCCTTTAATTCTTAAACCATGGCATGTCATGGAGCCTTGTGTGAGCCATACTACTAAAAGCAGCACCGGTTCATGACGTTGGAATATCACATTTAAAATTTAAATAAGTTAAAATCAGTTATTAGTTTACAGTTGTTACAAATAAGATTGACAGGCAAGAGGCCTACAAGGACTTGTGGAGGGAATGTCATTTTCTCACCTTCCCTATTTTCTCTTTCCCTCTACTGAAAGCACCCATAGTCTATCCTCTTTCCTACTTCCTTCCCCCTGACAGCACTTACTGGGGAAAACGTTTAGCCTGTTGCACAGTGCTAGTAAGAGAGCAGAGCACAATCACACAGCAGGTTACTTGCAACAGTTTGGAAGATAATCTTACATTCAACTGTATCCCTTCTGCCCACACTATTTCCTCTTTCCACCCTCCTGGGAGCTTCCATATCTTCAGCTTTCTTTACTCCTTCATCTCCTTCCTGCCCACCAAGTAAACTACCACTCTTATCTGAACTATATTTTTAATTAATACCCCACATTTCTTTAAAAGCAGTTTACATCAGGGGTAGTTAACCTGTGGTCCGTGGCCCACTAGTGGGCCACGAAGACCTTGGTGACAGGCTGCCATGCCTGCCTCCCCCCCCCCCTCTGCAGAGAGAAGCTCACCAGGCCGCGAGAGAAGCAGCCTCCAAAGCGGCCGCTTCACTCGCAGCCCAGCTAGTTTTCTGTTGTGAGAGCTGGGGAGGAAGACACAGGCGTGGCCACCGGCACGCCGGTGGGCACAAATGCGCATGCGCGGAGCTCACACGCAGGCGCGTTAGCACCCCCTGGTGGTGAAAATGCGCATGCTCGTTTTCACCACCAGGAGGAGCTAACGCACATTCTCGGCACCCGGGCCGCCGGCTCTTCACCACCCCCGGAGGCGGTCCTCAACCTTAAAAAGTCTTGGGACCGCTAGTTTACATCATTCTATTTATATTTATTTTATTCTCACAACAAACATGTGATGGAGGTTAGGCTAAAAATGTGTGACTAGCTATGGTTAGTCAGTGAGCTTCCATCGCAGATGGGGATTTGAACTTTCATCTCTCAGATTATAAAGAGCGGCCGCGGCTCGGCGCGGCCGCCATTGACGCCGCGGGGGCGCCCGGCAAGAGACGCGGCTCCCGTTGGCGTCATCAGGCCACGCCGGTGCGCGGCAGGCAAGGGGCAGGGCGCGCGGCCTTAAATAGGCCAGACGCACGCGCACCCGCCCTCTTCGCGCCTGGCCGCTCGAGGGAACAGATACCCACCCTCCACTCCCTGTTTAAAATGTTTACGTCGCAGCCGCGGTTATGCTAGGCGGGGAGCCTGTTGGCAGGGAGCCCGCCTGCGTGCGGGACTCCCTGAGGTGGGGGTCTCATTAAAGAGACCGGCAGTACCCGGGCGCGGCCTACCCGGCTGGGAGGCCAGGGGCCCGGGGCCAAGCAGCAGGGGGACCCAATGGAGGCGGACGCCCTTTGGGTCCCTTGTGGCTGTTTCCTCGGATTCCGCGGCGGAAGGCGTCCCATCCTCCCGGCTGGGAGCGAGGCGTGGAGCCTGAGCGCCGTGGATTAAAGTGTTGCAGCCGGACGGCTGCTGGGGATCAGGCTCCCCTTACCTGCATAAGGCCAACCCCACGTTCAAGGGGGGGTTTGTTTTGTTAATAAAAGGCTGTGGCCAAGTTATTTGCCAACAATTTGGAGTTGTGTCGTTGCTGGAAAGTCGCCACCTGCCAGTCAATAGTGGTTCACACTGTCTAAAAATACAATAAAACAATAGTACATAAATTAAAAACCAGATTAAAATGATATGAACTACAATTCAACACAGATTACATCAATTTAATTATTAAAATCAGGTTGTAGCCAGCACATGTTAACATATAGGGAGGGAAGACAGGGGAGAAAAAGGAAGGCAGAGGAAGTCAGGAGGGAAGACTGATATTGTTAGTTGTTATTTAGCTATTTATCCATTGAGCTGGCCTCAACCATAGGCCCACTGGAAGAACTATTTTACAGGCCCAGCTGAATTCCACCAGGCAGGAATTAGAATGTTGTTGTTACCTATTAGAAGCTTTAGACCTCAATTGCACTCTATTGCACTATAGCAATCACTTACATCTAGATTTTCCTTTCTGGATAGCACCATCTAGTTACAAATGGTGCCATAGTGCAATGATAGGTCAATATATATGGATGCATCCCTTGAAAGAGAATGCAATTAAATAATATTTATCCTGATATGGTTAAATAAAATTAGTTATGACAGATTATATATTGCTATTTTCATTCATGAATTTAAAGATAAATTCTAAACAGGTCTATGGAAACATAAATCCTATTTTATTCAATGGAGACTATAGAAGTGTCTAGGGCAGAGTCTGCACTTACTTTGTTTATTCCGTTGTCAATCCTGTTGAATTCAAATCGCTTTGAACTTGGGTCTTCCTCTCCCCCCCCTCCTCCCCATTGAAACAGGAAAGTGTTCTGCACGTGGTTAGGGTAGTTCAGAAGGGGGGGGGGGAGCCAGGCCTCTTTCTTTCTTTTCTTGAAGGGTGGGGGGAGAGGAACCAAGCAGGGAGCCTCTTTCTTTTCTTGGAGGGGGGGAGGGGGAGGGATGATTGAAAAAGGCAGAGAAGGGAGAAAAAATCCAGGACCGACAGAAGTTGAGAGAAATTAGGGGCTTCTCCTTTAAGGCATGTTTGTCACATGATCACCTCTGGCCAATCACTGGTCCTCTACCATGGAGAAGAGCCGAGATTCAAAACAGCCTTTAAATATTGAAGGTTAAAAGCACTCTAAGATATCGCACAATAAAGTTAGGGTCACTCCAGATCAATCCTTCTTGCTGCAGAAGGAAATTTTAAATCGCCCCAAATCCAAATCCAAATCTCATTCTGTGTAGAAGGCAGGGACTGAATCGATCTGGGGTTGGAATAAAAGTTCCGTGCAGTTTACACCTAGGTGTGCAAGCTTTGTGTCATATTAAAGCAATGCACTTTGATAAGTAAAGTTGTTTTGAAAAATGTCTTGTAACTATATATGTGCTTATAAATTCAGATTTTGTTAAGGTTTATGTACAATTAACAACTCTTTTTCTAGGTTAATGTATTCAGGTAAAAAATGTTTTGCATACACATACAAGTAAAATTGAGAAAGGACGTCAGCAAGGCTCTATACTGTCACCTTGCCTATTTAATTTGTATGTGGAGCACATCATGGGAAAGGTGAGGTTAGAAGAGTCACAAATTGGGATTAAGATTTCAGGGAGAAATATCAACAACCTCAGATATGCAGATGATACCACTCTACTAGCAGAAAGTGAAGAGGAACTAAAGAGTCACTTGATGCGGGTGAAGGAGGAGAATGCCAAAGTTGGCTTGAAATGCAACATCAAGAAAACGAAGATCATGGCATATGGCCTCTCAATTCCTGGTAAATAGATGGGGAAGAAATGGAGGTAGTGACAGATTTTATTTTCCTGGGCTCCAAGATCACTGCAGATGGGAACTGCAGCAAAGAAATTAAAGGATGCTTGCTCCTGGGTAGGAAAGCTATGGCATATCTAGACAGCATCCTAAAAAGCAGACATCACCCTGCTAACAAAAGTGTGTCTAGTCAAGGCTATGGTCTTCCCAGTTGCAATGTATGGCTGTGAAATTTCAACCATAAGGAAGGCTGAGCATCAAAGAATTGAGGCTTTTGAACTCTGATGCTGGAAAAGACTCTTGCGAGTCCCTTGGACTGCAAGGCAAACAAACCGGTCAGTCCTAGAGGAGATCAGCCCTGACTGCTCTTTAGAAGGCCAGATCCTGAAGATGAAACTCAAATACTTTGGCCACCTCATAAGAAGGAAGGACTCCTTGGAGAAGAGCAATTGGGAGCGATCAAGGGCAAAAGAAGAAGGGGATGACAGAGAATGAGGTGGCTGGATGGAGTCACTGAAGCAGTAGGTGCAAGCTTAAATGGACTCCGGGGAATGGTAGAGGACAGGAAGGCCTGTAGGATCATTGTCCATGGGGTCACAATGGGTCGGACATGACTTCGCAACTAACAACAATAATAATAATAAGAAGAGTTGGTTCTTATATGCCACTTTTCCCTACCCGAAGGAGGCTCAAAGCAGCTTACAATTGCCTTCCCATTCCTCTCCTCACAACAGACACCCTGTAGGGTGGGTGAGGCTGAGAGAGCGCTGATATTACTGCTCGTTCAGAACAGTTTTTATCAGTGCCATGGCGAGCCCAAGGTCACCCAGCTGATTGCATGTGGGGGAGCGCAGAATCGAACCTGGCATGCCAGATTAGAAGTCCGCACTCCTAACCACTACACCAAACTGGCTCTCAACAACAGCAATGTAAAGAAACACAATATCATAGTAATTCAAACTTGAATGATACTCATCAACATCATACTGTTAGATCAGTCCAGCCTTATAATTTATTTTTTAAAACATCCTGAATTAATAATTCTTTTTTAAGACATTAGTTTCAATTGGTACTACTCTCCTAAACTGAAGCCATTGAATTCACTAGGTCTTACTTCTGGCCTAGTGGATGCAGTGGATCCAGGTGCTCATTTTACTTTACTTCCAAATCCTAACAGTTCATTCACTATGGCTTTAAGTTACTCTATACATTTTACACAGTCCAATCTTCAGCTTTTAAGAACACAGCATCAAGTACGCAGATACTTTCATCTTAAAAAAAAAACCTTTTAGAAAACTCATTCATCTTCTCATCCTACAGAGTATTTCTGAGATGATGTGTTCTGCTTGTCAAAGCTATAGAAGGGCATCTGCCTCTCTGATGGCTAAATGGCTTTTCCAGCAATGGATGTGAACCATCTTGAGATAATCTCTTTGAAAAAAAATAGAAATGCTGTAATCTTTATCCTCTCAGGGGGTGTAAGATTTCCTCTAATAGCACCAAATTTAGAATAAGTTATTTGAGATAATCTTGAAGAAAGCATCCAGATGTGAAAATATACTTGTAGGTCCATGAGAATGATTGATAAATGTGGAAAATGTCAGACATTTGGCTAGTTTGGGAACTATGAAGCATCTCCTCTGATTTGTCTCCTTCTCCTGTCCTGTTTATAACTAATACATTTACAAACCTTTATGTAGTTTAATTGATGCACATTCTGCAAGTGATTTTGATGGTACTGCAATAGAAGTGACATGCATTTTAATAAGTTTTGATTTTTGTGATAGAGTCTGCACATTGAATGATACAGATCAGCTAAGAAAATTTCACTAAAAAATAAAGTATTTCATAAAGTGTCTTATTCTAGACACACCTCCACTCCTGTACACAGTTACTGGAAAGCTGGAGAAAGGCCTAGAGAGGTTATCCGAAAGCATTTGCTTAATTTAAACTGGACTGAGAAGGTTTCTGATCATCATCAGTAATTGTCCTATTCTGCTGCTCTCAGTGTTTTGGAACTACTGTTCCTGTAAGGACATGTGAGTTTCCCCATAAAGGAAGGAAAATTAGCCCCCATCCATGTTGGGTTTGTTGTAGGAATCATGAGGGGGGGCATAAACAGTGTCTCCATTGTGCTTATCACCTTGGAGAGAACCTCAGTTCTACCACAATCAGCACTACTTCTAAAGCTAGGTCTTATATTGCCTCTAGATGACAACCTTTGGGTAGAGCAGGGGTGCATGATTTTAGCCAAAGCTAGTGGGTACTGGACATAGCATTTTTCAGAATCCTTTGAGCATCAGGTGAGTGATGGCTGTTGTGGTTTAGAACATCAAAACTTAATAGAAGTCATCTTAGATCAGGCCAGTGGCTCATTCAGACAAGCAGTCTGTGTCACCCAGTGGCCAAAACATGAGGTCCACCAATGGAACCAGAACTTCAGAAGGCCTTCCATAGTTGCACCCCAAGCACAAAGAATACAGGGCATCACTACCCCAGACATAGTCTTCCATCTATACCTTGCAGCTAATAGCCACTGATGGACCTCTGCTCCATATGTTTGTCCAGTCCCCTCTTGAAGCTGTCTATGCTTGAAACCACAAGTTCTTGTATTGTGAAAAAGGGGAGAACAACAAGGCAGCGATCCTTGAAGGGGGACAGAAAGTTTAGAGAAGAGTAACTAAGAGAGGGCTTGCGTAGTTCAGTGAAGGTATGATCTATACCGTGCAGGGTCACCCAAGACGGACAGGTCATAGTTGAGAGCTCTGACAAAAGGTGATCCACTGAAGAAGGAAATGGCAAACCACTCCAGTATCTTTGCCATGAAAACTCTATGGACAGTTCCAATAGGCATAACGATATGACACCGGAAGATGAGCCCCTCAGGTCGGAAGGTGTCCAGTATGCTACTGGGGATGAGCAGACGGCTAGTACGAGTAGCGCCAGAATGAATGAAGCGACTGGGCCAAAGCCGAAAGGACGCTCAGTTGTGGAAGTAACTGGTGGCGAAAAGACAGTCCGATGCTGTAAAGATTTTTATTCCATAGGAACCTGGAACGTCAGATCCATGAATCAAGGCAAGCTGGACGTGGTCAAACAAGAAATGAGAAGACTGAACATCGACATTTTAGGAATCAGTGAACTAAAATGGACAGGAATGGGTGAATTTAATTCAGATGACCATCAGGTATACTACTGTGGACAAGAATCTCACAGAAGAAATGGAGTAGCCTTCATAATCAATAAGAGAGTAGGAAAAGCAGTCTTGGGATACAATCCCCAAAATGACAGAATGATCTCAGTTCGAATCCAAGGCAAACCATTCAACATCACAGTGATCCAGGTCTATGCCCCAACCACTGCTGCTGAAGAGGATGAAGTTGATCAGTTCTATGAAGCCCTACAACACCTTCTAGAAGCAACACCAAAAAATGATGTGCTTATCATCATGGGGGATTGGAATGCTAAAGTAGGAAGCCAAAAGCCTTCAAGGCCATACGCGGTCAGGGCCCAGTGTACCTGAGGGACCGCCTCCCCGCCTATGCCCCCAAAAGAGCTCTGCGCTCTACTGCCTCCAATCAGCTAAGGATCCCTGGCCCTAAAGAAGTCCGTCTGGTCTCGACCAGGGCCAGAGCATTCTCTGTTCTGGCCCCTACCTGGTGGAACGAGCTCCCAGAGGAGATCAGGGCCCTGACGGAGCTTAAACAGTTCCGCAGGGCCTGCAAAAAGGAGCTCCTCCACCAGGCATTTGGCCGAGACCAGATGTAATCTACAGCGACCAAGGGCCCCTGCTCCCCCCCCACCCCCCTCAGAATTCAATCAATAAGCCACCCCCCTCAGAATCCCATCAACAAGCCCTGGACCTGTTTGTGTTATGATTGTTTATTGTTATACTGTGTTGTGTTTGGTTGCAATTGTTGGTTATTGGTGTACATGTTCTACAGACTGTTTTATGTATGGTTCTCTGTTATAATGTAAACCGCCCTGAGCCTCCGGGGAGGGCGGTATAAAAGTATGATAAATAAATAAATAAATGAATAAATGAATAAATAAATAAATAAATAAATAAATAAATAAATAAATAAATAAATAAATAAATAAATAAATAAAAGATAACCGGGATAACAGGCAAGTTTGGCCTTGGAGTACAAGATGAAGCAGGGCACAGGCTGGTAGAATTTTGTCAAGAGAATACAATGGTCATAGCAAACACTCTTTTCCAACAACCCAAGAGACGACTCTACACATGGACATCACCTGACGGTCAACACAGAAATCAGATTGACTATGTGCTCTGCAGCCAAAGATGGAAAAGTTCTATCCAGTCAATAAAAACAAGACCAGGAGCTGATTGTGGTTCAGATCATGAGCTTCTTGTTGCAAAATTTAGGCTTAAATTGAAGAAAGTAGGGAAAAGCACTAGGCCACTCAGGTATGAACTAAATCATATCCCCGATGAATACACAGTAGAGGTGACAAATAGATTTAAGGAATTAGATCTGATAGACAGAGTGCCTGAAGAACTATGGACGGAGGTTCGCAACATTGTAGCAACTAAAACCATCCCAAAGAAAAAGAAATGCAAGAAATCAAAATGGCTGTCTGAGGAAGCTTTTCAAACAGCTAAGGAGAGAAGGGAAGTGAAAGGCAGGGGAGAAAGAGAAAGATACACCCAATTGAATGCAGAATTCCAGAGAAAAGCTAGAAGAGATAAGAATGCCTTCTTAAATAAACAGTGCCAACAAATAGAAGAAAACAATAGAATGGGGAGGACCAGAGATCTTTTCAAGAAAATTGGAGATATGAAGAGAACGTTTCATGCAAAGTTGGGTATGATAAGGGACCAAAATGGTAGGGACCTCAAAGAAGCAGAAGAGATTAAACAAAGGTGGCAAAATTATACAGAACAACTATACAAGAGCGAGCTTAACATCCCTGATGACCACAGTGGGGTAGTTACTGACCTGGAGCCAGACATCCTGGAATGTGAAGTCAAATGGGCCTTAGGAAGTCTGAACAACAATAAAGCTAGTGGTGGTGACAGCATTCCAATTGAACAATTCAAAATCTTAAAGGACGATGCAGTAAAAGTGCTACACTCAATATGCCAGCAAATTTGGAAAACTCAACAATGGCCACAGGATTGGAAAAGGTCAGTTTACATTCCAATCCCAAAGAACGGCAATGCCAAAGAATGTTCAAACTACCGCACCATTGCACTAATTTCTCATGCTAGCAAAGTTATGCTCAAAATCCTACAAGCTAGGCTCCAGCAATATGTGGACCGAGAACATCCAGAAGTACAGGCAGGATTTCGAAGAGGCAGAGGAACTAGAGATCAAATTGCCAACATACGCTGGATCATGGAGAAAGCTAGGGAGTACCAGAAGAACGTCTACTTCTGCTTCATTGACTATGCTAAAGCCTTTGATTGTGTGGAGCACAACAAATTGTGGCAAGTTCTTAAAGAGATGGGAATACCAGAGCATCTTATTTGTCTCTTGAGAAACGTATATGCAGGTCAAGAAGCAACAGTGAGAACTGAGCATGGAATCACTGATTGGTTCAAAATCAAGAAAGGAGTTCGGCAAGGCTGTATACTGTCGCTTGCCTATTTAACTTGTATGCGGAGCACATCATGAGAAAGGCGGGATTAGAATAGTCACAAATTGGGATCAAGATTGCAGGGAGAAATATCAACAACCTCAGATATGCAGATGATACCACTCTAATGGCAGAAAGTGAAGAGGAACTAAAGAGCCTGTTGATGCGGGTGAAGGAGGAGAGTGCAAAGGTTGGCTTGAAACTCAACATCAAGAAAACAAAGATCATGGCATCCGGCCCTCTCAATTCCTGGCAAATAGATGGGGAAGAAATGGAGATAGTGACAGATTTTATTTTCCTGGGCTCCAAGATCACTGCAGATGGGGACTGCAGCAAAGAAATTAAAAGACGCTTGCTCCTGGGGAGGAAAGCTATGGCAAATCTAGACAGCATCCTAAAAAGCAGAGACATCACCCTGCCAACAAAAGTGCGTTTAGTCAAGGCTATGGTCTTCCCAGTTGCAATGTATGGCTGCGAAAGTTGGACCATAAGGAAGGCCGAGCGTCAAAGAATTGAGGCTTTTGAACTCTGGTGCTGGAGAAGACTCTTGCGAGTCCCTTGGACTGCAAGGCGAACAAACCGGTCAGTCCTAGAGGAGATCAACCCTGACTGCTCTTTAGAAGGCCAGATCCTGAAGATGAAACTCAAATACTTTGGCCACCTCATGAGAAGGAAGGACTCCCTGGAGAAGAGCCTAATGCTGGAAGCAATCGAGGGCAAAAGAAGAAGGGGACGACAGAGAATGAGGTGGCTGGATGGAGTCACTGAAGCAGTAGGTGCAAACTTAAAAGGACTCCGGGGAATGGTAGAGGACAGGAAGGCCTGGAGGATCATTGTCCATGGGGTCGCGATGGGTCGGACACGACTTCGCACATAACAACAACAACAAACTTTCTGTACCCTTTCCAGTACTATAATATCTTCTTTTCTTTTTTTTTCCGGTGCAGTGACTAGAACTGAACACAGTATTTCAAATGAACCTGCATCATAGATTTATACAGGGGCATTATGATACTGGTTGATTTGTTTTCATTCCCCTTCCTAATAATGTCCAGCATAGCATTTGCCTTTTTAAAATTGCAGTTGCACACTGAGTTGTCATCTTCAGTGAGATATCTATGATGAGTCTGAGTTTTCTCTCCTGGTCTGTTATCAACAGTTTGTACTCCATCAATGTATATTTATAGTTAGGATTTTTGGAACCAAAGTGCATTAATTTGTACTTGTCCACATTTGAGTTCACACACAGTACAGAACCTTTATTGGTATACTAAAAAAATTTAGTCAACATTTGAGTTCATTTGAAATGTTGATGCCCACTAACTGAGCCTTGACAGATCCCTCTGGAGCTCTTCCCAGTCCTCCCGAGTTCTCACAGCCCTGAACAACTTAGCGTCATCCGCAAACTTAGCCACTTCACTACTTACTCTCTGTTCCAAATCATTAATGAACAAGTCAAAAATCACCTTTACCTTTTTCCAGTCCTCATGCGCACATGACCACAGGCTTTGTAGGCAGAACTTTCCACTCATTCTAGGGAGTATTCCTGAGCTGAAGTGGCTTAGGGACCCTACTGACTCCTGCCACACTCCTGGTTCTGCCTCTACTTCCACGGGCATAGGACATTTGCTGATAATACTCCTGTGGGGGTCCTAAATGATGTAAATCCAATGTTAGGCACTAGAATTCCAGCACCCAGGAATTGCACTGGTGCAACTTTGTAAACACTAGCATATCTCCAAAATCTACCATGGTAGCATAAAATGGGTTTCCTGAATATTTGCACTCCAAGAATCGCACTGTAAAAATACAAACTTGCATCAGGAAATACAAGGTGCCTGTGTATGCTAGATTTCTTGCTTTCTTTTTTTTTTAAGTAATGATTTTCAACATAGCACCGGGAACAGAAAGCTTACATGTGCCCAGATTCTGCAGTAAAAACCCAGGGTACCTCGGCCGAACATTGATACAGTGGAGGGCTTGCTGGGAGAAGGAGGCGACCACCCAGTGGCCCTCTAGTGTGCGTGCTGCCAGAATGCAGCACACTCAGCGTCAAGGGCAAGGCAGGACCCGTGGCGGCTATTTAAGTCGCCACATGCGTGGGTCTTGCCCTCTTAGCCAGGAACGCCACGGGAGCTGCTTCCCTCCCACCCACCCTATGTTGTTGTATACAAAATTGTTCAGGGTTTTGAAGTGGATGTTTTGTTTAATAATTGTCACAGCTGCAGGTTTGCATGGGACGGAGCCTGTTGGCAGGGAGTCCGGTGTGCGATTTGACTCCCTGGGGTTCGGGGCCTCTCTATGAGGTGGCGCGTATACCCAACTGAGAGGCCAGGGGCTCGTTTGCCAGGTGGCCTGGGGACAGCCAAATTAGGTGGACACCCACTGGCTCCCCCACATAGGTCACTTCCCTTAGTGGCAGACTTCAGTAGGCAAGGGGATCTGCTCTCCCAGCTGGGAATGGTGCAAGTCCCCAGGGCGCCTCTGGACTCCGTGGGTTGTTGGTGCAATCTGCTGACTGCTAGTTCAGGCTCCCTCTCCCATGCTGTGCCAACCCTCCCGTGGGGAGGTAATAAAGCTGTGGCTTTCTTTATCCCAGCATTGGTGTCGTGTCTTATTCCAGCACATAATGCCTTCCTGCAAGTCAATTAGTTTTTGACAGTCAAGTGCATCTTTATTATTTACACAAATGACAGGGTCTGATTCACATCAAGTCTCCTTTCTGTTGAAGCAAGATGTGGGACAGGCAGTCTCTTGGTGTATTGTAAACAGCAGATAGCCTAGATGCTCCTCAGAAGCCAGTTTTTAAGTTCTTCTTGTTAGAGTTGTTCACAGCTAATTAAAAATAAACTTTGCAGTCCGACATTTTTTAAACAAGCCCCATATTATGTGACTATTTGTACCACTCAGATGGGCACTCCATTTTCAACAACAAGCTGTAGCTTGTTGAGATGGAAGATTTCACTGAAGTTACATTGCCTGTAAGTAACTACACCCAGGTGTCCTCTTGGCACCCAGGTGGGACACTTCCCGAGAGTGGGAATCCAGCAGCAAGGGAACCCATGTTCCCGGCGGGGGAACTGTGTGGGCCTCAGGGTACCTCTGGAGTCTGGGTTCTTGTGGTCAGCTGATTGCAAGTCAGGCTCTCTTCCCCATGCTATACCAATGCTCCTGAAGAGTTAATAATAACTGTGGCCTTCTTTAAGCCAATGGAAATGTGTTCATGTCATCCTTAAGCCAAAGGTGCCCTTTTGCAAGTCAAATGGTTCTGTCTTGTAAGTCTTAACAATTGGGTTCTGCAGCTCCAGGACCTTATCAACTTCAAGGTCAGAGTGTGGAATGGGCTAATTGGTTCTGCATGAGAACTTGTGAGCCATGATGTGAGAGGGAAAGTCAGGAGTGATGTGATAAAATAGAGGTCTAGCTAGAATGCATTCTCATTGTCATACCCAGGTGGGCCAAAAACTATAACTGGCCTAGCATTCTGGAATCAAGCTATCTAGCTCAGATTTTGATGAGACAAGGCCTCAAGTATGAGCTACCTGTTTGTAAATGGACAATAACATGATGATGATGATGATGATGATGATGATGTCATCCATTCAGTCATGTCAGACCCTCAGACATTCTATAAGTTATTCTATATGAAAGGGCTGAGATTGAACACAAAAATGTGCCATCTAGTGTAACTTTTCATTGTGTTAGGTAAGTTAGCATTTCTTGTTTACTGAACCTGCTTTCTCTTAGAAACTTGTGTTGCATATTGATAAAGTCATATTCTTTAATTTCTTCTAATAAACTTTACACATATTTTTTATAAATGTATTTTTCTTGTGCGCACCTGCCCTGGGACCCATGGATGCCAGTTTTGGATTCCTTGGCAGATGTCATTATTACAACAGAATACAACAGAAATAGGCCTATGTTATTAAAATCATATAGGGAACCATTCATGTTTATATTTACAATTTGATGACTATTTATCATTAGATACCTAGTTATGAACTATTGCATAAACTCCAGGATTGCACTGAGAAAGAAGTAGATGCAGATAGGTCTATGTGGAAAATAAAATATGCTGTAGCTTACATGCAGCCCCTATCATCTGCCCAGGGTCCTCTTTCAATCATTTTAAATGCACCATTAAGTAGCACTGAAGGGATCAGAAGACGTGTCCCTGATTGCAAAAATGGCTTTAATATTTCAGCAAGTGCTATGGTAGAGTATGAGCTGTACTCCTTGTCAAATGGGTCACTTACTCTTTCATAAACAGAGACCTCTATGGTTTAAAGTCAAAAATTATCCTCCAAAAGTGTCAAAAATGCCTCTTCCTTGGAACCTGGGAAACAAGGTATAATTGTGTGGGAAAAGCAGACTAATATAAAAGTGATCCAGTGGCTACCCTCCTTCATTTCATTAAAATTGGGTTCCTGAAAATGAAATGACTTGCTTGAAGCAAAGCTTTAATAAATCTCAAACTAAGTATGGATTGCATTAATTTTTCAGGAGTGACTTATCTCCCAACTCTCAGCACTACATAGATGCATATTTTGGACACAAAGATCAAGATAAATGAGTATGAATTGCCTACAGTCCAAGTGTGCAAATAATTTCTGTTACTTTAGTTGGTCTTATGAGGCACATGAACCGTTTCAAACTATTTATCTGGATGCTTTTAACATAACAAGCACACTTCAAAGAATTTAGTTACATTGTCTTGTTTGAACAGAATATCTCATTAATACAGAAAGCAGGAAGTAAGTGAAGAAGATGGGCAGATGGGATTTGGCATGTAGTACGGCTATTATTGTATGGTTATTAATATAGATTGTTTCATGTATTGTTCATATGTTCTATGTAAACCACCCTGAGCCTCCAGGTATAATAATAATTAAAAAAAATAACATAGTGCTACTTTAACATGAGTACTATACTGTTCTTGAATAGCAGGATTGCTATTTTTCATAAGAGACAGCACCTGGTTGCATGCTTATGTAAAAACCATTACATGAATACTGAATTTCTTGCCCTTGTTTAAGTATTAAACCATTAAATAGGATTACTGTAAAAAAAGTAATTGGCATTCAAAATTAGTTTGTGCAGAGTGTTCGTTTAGTGTCAAATTGACTCCTTAGATCATCACCTCTGTGATTGTTTTGCAATGAAAAAATGAGCAGTATTACTTCATTTCATACAAATGAACATCCTCAGCTTCCATGGAGACAAAATGGCTAAAGCTGAAACACTGCAGAGACAAGCCATGAAGTACCTTTGACCCAACAGAACTCAGAAAAATAAAGAACATCTTTATACATTTAAAAACAATGTTTCCCATCTTGTATGTTAGATTAGGGAGAAAACACCTCTGGCAAAGTATTTGAGTTCTGGATCCTACAAACTTTATGTTAGCCAGTGTGTATACATGAAGTATTATAAATCTGGATCTGACAAATATTGAGTAGGGATGGGTACAAACTGAGGCACAAAACAAATTTCCCCACAATAATCCACTGGTATGTGCCCTCTGAACCAGGGTTTAAGGGAGGTGGTTCCCCTGAACATTTCCAAGGTCTTTATCTGGTTTAGTTCAAAGGTTCTGTCTGACAGCAGACAGGAGCACATGCCCTGCTCTCAGGCTAAAATGGCTGCAAACCATTTTAGCCTGATAACAGAATGTGTGCGCCTGCCTGCAAACCATTTTGGTGATTGTTTTTATTCCTTCTTGCTTAGAAGTAGGGACCAGTAAAACAGAGTGCTAAAATAACTGCCAGCCATTTCAGGATAAGAGCACCTACCCTGCTGTCAAACTAAAATGGCTGTGAGACATCCATTTTCTTTCCTACTGCTTAGGAACAAGTGGAAGCAAACCAAAGGTTTTAAAGGGCTGCCAGCCATTTAAAACATGGGGGGAGAGGGTGCGGGGAAAAATGGACCAGTCCTAACCAAACCAATTCATTTCAGGGCTTTGGGCTAGATTTGGTTCAGGTTTTCAGTTCATGAAAACCTTGAGCCCCAAACCAACCTGGAATGTTCTGGTTTGTAAAATATGAAAAATGGGCAAAGCTTGGACAGAGAGAAAGCTACAAAGACCCTCCCGCAAGCAGGAGGATCTTGCTTGCAGTCTTAAGCAGGGTTACACATTCTAAGCTCTCTGACTTCAAGGGATTTTGAAGGTTTAACTCTTTAGTATTGCATGGTATAATATTCCTTTTTTAACGTAGAAAGCACAGCTTGGGGGAAAAGCAGTGTGAGAAAACAGTGTGAGGATATACACAGAGCATTTTGATACAATATCAAACATTTGAAAAGCATCCTCCATAGGTGGGATAGTAAAGAAGATGTTCAGAACTCAGGGAAAAATATTATCAAAACAGAAGCATGATTGAGCATCCCTGGCTCCGACAAATCAAGGTCAAAAATACTTTAAATATTTAAGTTCTTCAGTACCATCCACATTAGTAGATTCTTAATATGTGCTTAACTAGGATGTTTGCAATTTTCGTATCTCTAACCACAGTCTGCAGCCATTGAAACCCACCCACACAAACATAAAGCAGGCAACAAAAAGACCAGGAGTAAGGTAAAAGCTGTTATCATAATATTATCTGCACATCTTTTCCTTCTTAATAAAACAGTAAGGGGTGTTGGGGTGGGCTCAGTCCATGATGAGGAAGGACAACAATTGGTCCCATGGCCCTGGACTGACAAGCGGAGGGGCCAATTGGAAGGCGCAAAGCGCCTTCCGATTGGCCCTTCACCAGGACAGACCAAAATTCCATCCAGCCAGGGGCAATATGGAGCAATGCCTGCCAGTCTGCTCCTGACCACCACAGGGAGAGGAGGTCAGTAGGGCTGCCAAGGGGGATGAGAACAGAGGCCTGGACAGGCTGCACCAGCCCTTTTCGCCCCAAGGCTTTCCTAACTGTCATGTCCAACTGTAAATTGCCTCAGAGCCCTGACAGAGCTGGCAGGAGGCTGCAGAGTGCTCCCCTCCCCCTCCCCCCTTCAGGCCTGCTGCGAAGGAGCCTCTGACAGCCCCCGACTGAGGGGAGGGAGGCCTTTCCAAGAGCAACGCAGGGGAGCCTGAGGGCCTCCCTTTTGAGGGTGGGGAACTTTCCCCTTCTGGCAAACAGTTGGCTGACACGGAGGCCACAGAAAAGCCCCTTCTCACTTAAAATACTGCTCTGGCTGGGCGTTAGAAACAGCCAAGCTATGTGTCTTTCTTCTTTGGAACACTCTGCAGGTTTGAGGCCACTGCACAGCATTATTCTGCAGATGAAACTGGTTTTTTTGTCTCCTGTTTCATCTGCCCAACAACCCTGTGCAGTAGGCCTCAACATTCAGCCCCATGCCCTTACAGATTGGAC
This sequence comes from Paroedura picta, assembly GCF_049243985.1. NCBI lineage: Eukaryota > Metazoa > Chordata > Lepidosauria > Squamata > Gekkonidae > Paroedura > Paroedura picta. The sequence goes on along the minus strand of NC_135374.1, from coordinate 40,714,329 downwards.
AACTCCTCCCCTTCCTCTTCCCACTGCCAAGCTCTAGCGCTCATGGTATTCTTGGATACAACAGGCTTTGCCCCTAGTATACCATAAAGGCTGGTAACAAAATTCTCCATTTTAATGCTTTCAAAGAAGACCCCACAAGATATGTTTGAGAGGTAGTGGTTAAATTTTGTATTACTATTATTATGATGATTATGATGATCTTTCCTTGCTCCAAAGTGGATCTGGGTGCACCTTTTCCATTGAACATCAATTTTGTCTAAACAATTTTCAAATGTCATAAGACATCCCCGAATGCAGCGATTTTGAATTTGATCTATTTCAAATTTGATGTATAAATTGTATATTGATAAGGATACTTCTGAATCACAGGTCCATTGATGTACTATAAAAGAGACACATTCTTCAGACTCCTTGAGTCATAATCAGAAATCTAATATTCCAAAAACTGTAGTAAATTTAAAATGTACAGCTAGGTTGAATGGCAGTTCAAACTGTAAATTCGAGTAGATTATAGAGGAGATAACACTACAATAATAAAAAATCATGAACTACATATATTTGTATGACATAATGCCTTCAAACTCTCATATGTACAGACACATCTGTCTTAATAAAACAACCTAAAACAGGCATATAATTTAGTGTCAGTGATTTTTTTCATTTCTCCTTACCCACCACAGAACTCCAATTCATGCTGTACTTAGAGCAGTCTCCCAAGCATAGTTCTGGGAGAACTCAAGACCAACTAATGTTAGTCTTCGTGTCAGCAGAGATTTTCAGTCAGTGGATTGAATCAAGTGATTGAATCCATCTGCACCTTCCTCACTCCCTGACTTCTGTCAATGGGGGGGGGGGCACAGTCAATACATCATGATTCAGTGAAGGATGCTGCAATAAGAAGGGAGAGTGGGTTAAAATCTCCATTTAGTGTTGTACAAACATTTGCTTTGTTCAAAGAAGAACAGATTAAAGATTGGAACTGGTGGATTCGACAATTTCTTCTTAGGCTACTGCACCTATGTTGCATCATGCTGTGTTTTAAACCCTATGTTCCAAACCCCAGGAAGTTTTGGGGAACAGGGTAAATTATACTGGAAAGGGGAAGGCAGGGGGGAAAATCTTTTCTATAAATGTGTTCTGTTCCAGATAGCCAGCTTGGTGCAGTGGTTAATATATCTAATCTGGAAAAGCAGGTTTGATCCCTGACTCCTCAACATGCAGCCAGCTGGTTGACCTTGGGCTGTTCTCTCAGAACTCTCTCAGCCTCAGAAGGGTAAGCAATTGTAGGCCACTCTGAAACTTCTTCACGTAGTTAAAAGCAGGGTACAAAAAATCAGCTCTTCTTCATTAGATTCAGCACTATGTTTCCTTGTGAACAATTGTCAAGGACAATTGAGTTTAAACTAGGATTGAGTGTGTGAGGACCCTGCCCCCTCCTCCAAGACCCCTTTAGAGTCTCCCTCTTACTTTGAACTTCATTGTTTTAATAAGCACCCACATTTACAGCCTGTCAGAGGGGCTTTGAAATCTGGAGAGTTCCATAAAGTTTCTTGTCAGGGCATTGGAAAATCCCAGAAAAGATGAGGAAAGGGGGGTGGAATTAGAAACTGATTAAGTGCATGGATTAAGTGCAGTCTCAATAACAAAGACTTTTTAACACTGCAGACACCATCCAGTATCCTGACAGACCCCTGTCCAGCCCCAAGGAAGTTGCTGTTTCATTAAACAAAACACAGGTATTCTTTTTCCATATTTTCCTCACTGAAGAAGGGCACCCAAATCATTACTTTGTCCTCAACCCTATTTCAGGAGATATCTTGACTCAGCCAAACTTTTGTATTCAACCAAATGTGGATAACTTCAATCTAGTTAAAATATACTAATCATATTGCCTCACCCAGGCTCTTTGCACCCATATAGATTTGGGTCAAAGTAGCCTAATTAAGGGATTTCTCCTACTTCTTCCTGCAAAAGTTTGACAGACGTTTATTTTAAACCAGCCAGTGTCATTCCTCCTTTTTATCTTGACCTGATCCTTCTTGAACTGAAGGCCATTTCAAAAATAACATGTGATTAAATCAACATTAGTAGAAACATGTATGTGGAAGACCCTCCCCCTTGAGGCTCAGCTGACATGCACACTCTCCTTAAGACACCAGGCCAAGCTGTCTCTTCTTACTCAGGCTTCTAACCAATGAGTTCAAATGGCTTATATTTTCACAGTTTGCTTCTACCCTAAGGACTATTTTATAAGTATAAATGTTTTGTCCTTTCTTTTGATAGAATCATAGAGTTGGAAGGGGCCACACAGGCCATCTAGTCCAATCCCCTGCTCAGCGCAGCATCAGCCCTAAGCATCCTAAAGCATCCAAGAAAAGTGTGTATCCAACCTTTGCTTGAAGACTGCCAGTGAGGGGGAGATCACCACCTCCTCAGGCAGCCTATTCCACTGCTGAACTACTCTGACTGTGAAATTTTTTTTCCTGGTATCTAGCCTATATCGTTGTACTTGTAGTTTAAACCCATTACTGTGGATCCTTTCCTCTGCAGCCAATGGAAACAGCCTCCTGCCCTCCTCCAAGTGACAACCTTTCAAATACTTAGAGGGCTATCATGTCCCCTCTCAACCTCCTTTTCTCCAGGCTGCACATTCCCAAGTCCCTCAACCTATCTTCATAGGGCTTGGTCCCTTGGTCCAGATCATCCTTGTCATTCTCCTCTGTACCCTTTCAATTTTATCTACGTCCTTCTTGAAGTGAGGCCTCCAGAACTGCACACAGTACTCCAGGTGTGGTCTGACCAGTGCCGTATACAATGGGACTATGACATCTTGTGCTTTTGATGTGATGCCCCTGTTGATACAGCCCAAAATGGCATTTGCCTTTTTTACTGCTGCATCACACTGCCTGCTCATGTTTAGTTTACAGTCCACAAGTACCCCAAGGTCTCGTTCACACACAGTGCTACCTAGAAGTGTATCCCCCATCCAGTAGACATGCTTTTCATTTTTCTGACCCTGATGCAGAACTTTACACTTATCTTTATTAAGGGCAAATGGGACTTACCCCAGGCGCGTTTGCCGTCGCGGGGAAGCCATCACCGAAGAATAAGGCAGGGCTGGGACTGCAAGTCCCAATGAGCCCTGGGACGGCATCCGGCAGCGCGGCGGAGGACGGCTGGGGCAGGAGGAGGCTGTTTCGGCTCTTCCCAGCCTCCTCTGCCCGTGCCTTGTTTGGAAGCGGCTGAGAGGCTTCTGCCTCTTTCCCTCTTCTCTGCCGCCGCGATTGCCCACCCTCCCTCCCTAATTTAGTTGGGTCAAGTTGAAGAAAAGGGAGTTTTTTCAAGATATACCAGTGGTTTAATGTTAAATAAATGAATAAATAACACAAAAGGAAATGTAAAAAAAAAATGTGTTGCATATAAATATGCATATGTCTTTGTAATATTGTTAAATCTTTATTGTCACAACTGGCGGGTTTTGGGCATGGGGGAGGAACCATTGGCAAGCAATCCCAGCCTGTGTGCTGGCATGCTTTTGTGGGGGGCCTCTGTAAGAGGCTGTGGGTAAGCAGTGCTGGGAGGCCATCACTCATGGAGGATGAGCTGGGACGGCAGATCCGCATTTCTGGGTGGCCCGGAACCTGGCAAAGGTTCACGCCTCCACGGGTTCCCAAGAGGTGGTCACCTCCCCATTCCATCCATCAGGGCATTGGGGGCATGGGGAGCCCGGCGGGGTGTTGAAGGGCCTCGTGCATACCTGATGAAGTAGTGTGTGGCTGCCTTGTGGCCAGGGGACCACAAGAGGGCTGGTTCCGTTCTCCTCCATGCTGGTCAATGCTCTATCATTCAATAAAAGTTGTGGCCTGTTTAATGCCGTTAAGAGTTTTTGGGTTTCTTTAGCGTAAAAGTATTCCCCTGCACGGCAAATTGCATCTTGTTCTCATTTGCCCATTTTTCCATTGTGTTCAGATCTCGTTGAACTCTGTCTCTATCTTCTGGAGTATTTGCCAGTCCTCCCAATTTGGTGTCATCTGCAAACTTGATGAATAGTCCTTCCACCCCTTCATCTAGATCATTAATAATTATGTTAAAAGGTACCGGACTGAGCAACGAGCCCTGAGGTACACCGCTACTCACCTCCCTCCATGCTGATGAAACACCATTGACAACAACTCTTTGAGTGCGGTTCTCTAACCAATTTCCTATCCACCTAACTACCTGAAAATCCAGATTGCAGTCCTTCAATTTATCCATGAGAACATCATGGGGAACCTTATCAAAAGCTTTACTAAAATCCAAGTAAATGACATCAACCGAATTTCCACGATTCAGCAAACCTGTTACTTGGTCAAAAAAGAAAACCAGGTTGGTCTGCCAGGACCTGTTGGAGACAAATCCATGCTGACTTCCTTGGATCACCAAATCGTCCTCCAGATGTTTGCAGATCGCTCCCTTTAATATCTGCTCCATTATCTTCCCCACAACAGATAGTGTTGATACTGTATCAACAGATACAGCGGTCCTTTTTATGTGACAGTTTTGCAGGTTTTTCTGAAAATACTGATCATGCTGTCTTTATGATTCCATCATGTTTCCCTTTGTGCAGTGTCTTGAATACATTTCTGAAGAGGCAGCACAAAAACATTCTGAATAGATAAATAAATCCCTGCTTTTGAGGGGAAAGTTTGTTTTTAAACACTCATTAAACAAATGCAAGTCCCTGGTCACACCTAAAACAATTCTTGGGTCTTTGTCTACATTTTTTTGTATTTTTGAGTTTTATGTTTTAATTCACGCAATCCACCCTGAGTCTTCAAGGAAGGGTGGAATATAATAATAAATACCACAAAATATAAATATCCCTGAAAAAATAGATACTTTTTAAATTTTGGAAGAAAAGATTGAGCAATTATATTTTTTTATACAGCAGCTGCTTCAGTGAAATGGATCAACACTTAACAGAATAATGTCATTTCTGGCCTAGATACAACCTTGCATTGGTGTTCATGGGCTCAGTCCCAGAGGAAAGAATATGTATTTATCTTCTAGTTTGTATGTCCATGTCAAAATTCTTTTTTGAGGAAGGTGTTGTTAGATCTGTCACATACAAGCACAAGCAGCAGATGAAAATGGGCGGTAGAAAAGAAAATAACATTTTCCTTCTTAATTTAGCATATTGGCAATATGTGACCAAAATGTAAAATGACAGACATAATTGCCAAGTGCTCAGATCATATCATGATTCCTTTATAATTAGGCTCCCAGGATTAGCAAATAGCTCTGAAATGGATACAATTTAGAGCTAATGATTGCATGAGATGAGTTTAACAAAATAAAATAGCAATTTCTTAAAATGAAAAACAATCCAATTTATCTAACCATATTTATGGGCATCAGCAGGGGGGGGAGGTCCATGTTATCACCAGGGAGTGAGGGAGTTAAACATTTTGTTGAGCTTCTGAAGCTTAATTCTGCAAAGACTAAGGTCCTGTGGTTTGGTAGGAAAGGGCCAATGAGGAAGCACGACTGCCCAACCTGGACGGTGCGCAAGTGTCAGTAGCATGCTCAGCCAGGAACCTGAGCATGATCTTTGACTTCTCCCTCTCCATGAAGGAACAGATCCCAAAAGTAGCCTGGTTGGCATTCTTCCACCTACTCCAAGCCAAGTTACTTGCACCCTACCAAACCCCAGAACACCTAGCCACAGTGATCCAGGCAATGGTCACCTCTAAGCTGGATTTCTGCAACTCTTTCTATGCAGGTCTACCCTTATCCCTACCTTGGAATCTCCAACTGGTGCAAAATGTTGTAGCCAGGGTCGTTACAGGGACACCTTGGAGGGTCCAACAGCTGCACTGGCTGCCAGTTGTCTACCGGATCAGGCTTAAGATTCTGGTAATTACCTTCAAGGCCATATGTGGTCTGGGCCCTGAGTATCTAAGAAACTGCCTCTCCACCTATGCCTACCCAAATAGCTTTACACTCCTCTGACACCAATAACTGGTGATCCCTGGCCTCAAGAAAGCTTGTCTATCAATGACCAGAGCCAGGGCTTTCTCAGTCTTAGCCCCCACCTGGTGGAATGAGCTCCCAGAAGACATCAGGGCCCTGCCAAAGCTAAAATAATCCTGCAGGGCCTGCAAAAAGGAGCTTTTGCACCAGGCATTTGGCCAAGATGAGTGAACAAAACGCTACCACCAATCAGAAGCCCCATAATCTGTACTAACTGAAAACCGGACTACAGTGCACACTGACCAAACTCTTGTTGTTATTGAATACTGTTATACCACACTGTTTCTTGTTGCTGTTATTAAGTACTGTCATTATATTACACATTTGATATAAATTCACTGTTAAATAAGTTTCATATTAAATATTCATTGCACTTTACCATATATGAGAATTATAATGTAAACCATCCTGAGCTGAAAGGGAGGTTGGTATATTAATATATAATAAATAAATAGAACTAACAATTGGGGTTGTAAGAGCTCTGAGAGAACTACTTTAAAAGAATTGTGATTAGACTAAGATCACCCTGCTGGCTGCATGTGGAGTATTGGCGAATCAAACCTGATTTTCCATATTAGTGTCCACTGCTGTTAACCACCACACCAAGCTAGCTGGATGAAGGTGAACCTAACCCCCTCCCCTTCTATTCTGAGATCCTCAGAGTCTTCCAACACAACAAACAAGATGGCAAAAGCTGGTATCCCTCCAGGGAATTGACTTGGGACATGACAGGGAAGTTGTCTCCACATCCTGACATGCTTCTTTTCAAAATCTTTCCCTTTAGGATTCAGGCTAACAATAAACAAGGAGAAAGTAGGGTGAAGATTGCATGTACTTTCCAGTTTCAATTAGTTTATACTTCATATCTAATGCATGAGGTATACATTTCATAATTGTCAATCGTATCTGAATACCAAATAATTTTTTAGAAGCAGCCCTTTCACTAAGTTTGCAAAGTCACATAAAGTTGTAACTGAGCGGAATCGGCCATCCTTATCCATGGTTCCTCTCTATATTTGTGAAACAGCCTTGGGGGTGGTATGAGTCCAGCTGTCCAAGTTGGAATAGGTCCAATCAGAGTGCCCCTGCCCCTGCCCCTACACCCTGATTGCCCCTGCCCCTACAGCTCCCACCCTCCCTCCCTGGACACTAGCCATGTTCCTCTCAGACATGCCAGAGACAGAGAGAGACACACAGAGCCCTGCCAGACTGCACACAAGCCCTCATTCCCTCCTTTCACTCCTGCTGTGAGGAAGGCAGAGAGAGACACAGAGAGAGCTGCCCCAAGCTGCTGACAGAGACACAGAGAGATCTGCCCCTGCTGCAATGGAGGGAGGAAGAGAGAACTGACCCAAACTGCACACCAGCCCTCCTTCCCTCCTCCTAATTACCTGCTATGCCTTCTGCTGTGAGGCATGCAGTAAGAGGGGGGGGGGGGGAGAGAGAGAGAGAGAGAGAGAGAGAGAGAGAGAGAGAGAGAGAGAGAGAGAGAGAGATCTGCACCTCCCGGTGTCCCCTGGGTCCTTGCGCCCATTGCATTCCTGCTTGCAATGGGTTTTCTTGCTAGTAATGGTATATTTTACCATGGGATGTCCAAAAAGAGAAATGAACAATAGCTACATGAAAAACAAAGAGAAATACTTCCTTGTGAAAAATAATTGATGGAATTAACAAAAAGAAGATGTAATGATGACTACAGTCTTCCATGGCCTTAAACAGAGATTAAGGGCCATTTCGCACGGCTTCAAAGTAGCAGGATGGTTGCCAATTGGAAACGCTACAAATTTGCCATAACCCACGACGTCGTACACAATCTGCAACAGTCCTGCAACCGACCCGCAAAAAGCGCTTCGTTGTAGCGCTTCTAGGGGAATCCAGAAAAGTGGATTCACCCTCCGGATAGCGATACACTCCTGCAACCAATCTGCAACAGTAGCGCCACAGACTTGTGCGTTACCATTGTTGCGGTTTCTTCAAAGTCCCTCCTCCCGAGCCTTTCCTCCTAACTTCCGGCGAACTGTCCGCCATTTTTTTTCTCCGAGCGAGCGGGGATCTACGAGGCAACGAGACAGCGACTGGCTTTCAAGCACGATCACTTTCTGAAATTCTGCCCGGACACCACAATAGTTTTTCAAAAGCACAGTGGCACACACCGTCACGTTCCAAACATTTGCCCAAAGCTTAAAACCCCGTCTACCTTAGGCCAGTACTAGCGGAGTCAACGTACGGGGATCATTTTTAAAAACTTTCCTCTGAGCGTGCCAACGAACGTTCGCCGCTCGCAGTCTCCTGTTTAGATTACTGGGGTTCAATAGATATGATTCGAGGTGATTTCATGAGGGGCGGTTTATGTGTAGTGGGTCTTTGTGTGGTTCCGGGTGCGTGGTTGTGCTTGGGTGCGGACAACCCCTTCCATCGGCGGCTAGACCTCCGGCAAGCGGAGTCGCCGTCCGCCGTTCATTTTAAAAAACCTTCCGCTGAGCGTGCCAACGAACGTTCGCCAGTTACATGTCATTGATTTTTGCTTTGGTTGGTGAATATTATTGGGGAACTGTCGCGTACCACTACAATTGCTCTCGGTTTTACACCGGCATGCGTTTTTGTAATGGCGGACATCTCACTAAAATGGCTCCCGCTGCATGTTCAAACTGCTCTTCCCGCGTGTGGACGAATCAGCGCATGCGAGAAGTCAAACAAAAGGCGCTAATCTGGCCATTAGGAGCAGATCCTGTTCCCGCGCGAGGAGTTTTGAACGTGACATGTGACCTAATGTGGCCAATGCGCGTGTCCCCTACTGCCCTCTACCAATCAGGAGCCGGCTAGTCCCTTTGTCTTTGTGTGCGGGAAGGTATATGATCCGTTGCACCCTGCACCTCGCACCACCATTTTGCTCAGCTACTAGCGAAAGCACCATGGAATCCTCTTCGCAAGCCTCGTCCGTCCCTGCAACCGGCCGTGGCCCAACTTTGAGGGACGCGGAGATCAGGGACCTGATCGCGATTTTCTCTGAAGAGAAAATCCAGGACGCCTTCCAGTCCTCTCACAGGAATAGGGAGGTCTTCGAGCAAGTGGCCATAAAGATGCGTGCCCTGGGCCACAACAGGACCGGCCTTGAATGCCGGTCCAAAACCAAAACGATGCGGGCGGAGTACATGAGAGCCGTGAACCATAACAAGGGTTCCGGCAACGAAAAGGTGACCTGCCCCTACTTCGAGGAGCAGCGCCAGCTGTACGGAGACGGGGAAGGAGCCGGCAGGCCGAAGCGCGTCGGGAGGAGCCTTAAGGTGGTTCGGAAGCCGGCTGCCCCGGTCGAGGAACCACCCGCTGAGGAAGATCCCGGCGAGGGCACCTCGTCCAGCTTTCGGCCTCCACCCCCCGTCCAGCAATGACCAGCGGAATTGGTAACGGTGGACCTGATGGCCATCGCTCCTGGGGAGCCAGAGGAGGTTCCTGAGCAAACGCCCCTTGCCTCCGGTAAGTAATTTTCTTTTTATTTTATATTTTATTTTTTTTATATTTTATATTGAGCAAATGTGTGTTCTGACGTTTGGGAATCGTTTTCTCGTGTGTTCGTTGCAACGCATAATATGATAGGATGTTTGTGGATTGCTTTGGGTGGCTTTTTAAAACGGTTGTGTTTAACCAACAACCCAAACAGTTTTGCAGCATGCCTCAGCCATAGGCCTTCTGCAGCGCTCTAGCCACTACTTTGGGACCTTGATGTGTGGTTCAGGTTGTATGCTTGCTCCTTTTTCACTATTTTCTGCTCTTTTCCACAGAGACACAGATGCCTGGGACGGTGGTCCTCGAGTCCCCTGCAGCAGTAGCAGAGGACAGTGATTCTGGGGCGTCCACAAATGTTGGTAAGTATCAGTTGCAATAAGGGGGGGGGGGTTTAACTGCTTTGTGCTTTTCTGTTTGTGCAGGGCAGCAGCACTGCCAAGAGACAGAAGAGAGTCCCTCAACGTTGCTGCTTTAGGGTTTGAAGCTTGCTTTGCCACACTTTGGTCCTAAATCATGTTCTTTTTTCCCTTTTTTCAGATTTCATACCCGGGACACAGGAGGAGGAGGAGCGTGGGGTGGCTGGACCTCCTGCCGTGCGCAGGCGTATACAGATACAAGATGGTGAGCGTGCATGAACTGTTCCTTTCGAGCCATGGCTGCAGGGCAATGTCTGTGTGCAATAACTGTGTGCTTCCTTTTCATTTTTGTGCTCCCCTGGCATTGTTCTGAGTCTTGGTTTAACAATATGTAACCAAGAAAGGCCACCATGGGCAAACAAACAATAACCATGTGCTCCCCTGGCATTGTTCTGAGTCTTGGTTTAACAATATGTAACCAAGAAAGGCCACCATGTGCACCAGGGTGGGTTTTGACTGTCTCGTTGTTACTAACAGTTCTGTTTCTCTTTTTTTGCCAACAGAGGTCCTTTCAGAAGACGACGAGCCAGCTGGCTCACCACCCAGGGGTGCTCTCCCGGCTGAGGAGAGGCTGGCCAGGGAACGCGGCAGGCTGCGGCGCGTCTCCGTCCTGACTAGTGTGGGAGAAAGGATCCTGGAGCACTGCCAGGAGGAGTCCAGGCGTGCCGCTGCTGCAGACCAGGCGATGCTCTCCCTCGTGGCCCAGGAGGGCAAAAAATTCCGTGCCATCCTTAGAGACTCGAACAACTCACTACGCGAAAGCGTGGAGGAGGTTCGAATGATAAGGAGGCTGATGGAGAGGGCGGTCGCGGTTATGGAGGCGGCCACCCCTCCTCAGATTACAGTGCACGTCCCCCCCCACCCACACACCCCCCACCACCTCCAGCACCCACCCCCCCCACCCCCTCTCAGAATGCCGCGACCCAAACGAGAAGGAGGACTGTTCTGGGGAAGAGAGTCGTTAAACCCGCGGACAAGTTCTCCCCCTCCTAGTTTGGGCCAGTTTGTCTGGTTATCTGTGTTTGCTGTTGCCTGTTCAATAAAGTTTATGTTTTTGACTCTGTCTCTGTGTACCCTCTCTAGTGATTGTGCCTATTCTGGCACTGTTGTGTGGGTTGGAGGTTGGAGGGTGTTTTAAAGGTTAAAGGTGTTTTAGGAGTTTGGGGTGAAAGGTGTGCAAGGAGTCACACTGGAGTCTTTTTCAGGAAATTTAAAATAACATTTTATTTTCAGAAACAGTTCAACAGGGGAAAAAAACAAGGGAATGTAACTTGGACCCCCCCACCACCACCCCCACCCTCCAAGAAAGCCAACTGTGTTTTAACAAATTCAAATATTTAACAGGGATAGAAAAATGGGCAAAGTAACTGGGAACCCCCCCAACACCCCCCACCCCAAAACACAAAAAGAAAACAAAACTTAGGTCCCACCGCTCCCCTCCCCAGCCCCTTCCATCTCCCTCACTCTCCTGCACAACCGTCCCATGGTCCCCCTAACTTTGCGGCGGAAGAGGTCTTCGTCCTCCTTCTTCTTAACTGTGTGGGGAGGGAGAAAAAGTACACATTAGTGCCACACATATTTTCCAATTTTTTTAGTTTACATGCATACACTTTTTGGTGGCCTTAGCCACAGTGTGAGAAGAGTTGGGCAGTGGGGAACATAACCTACGTTCTTCCGCCTCCCTCTGCTGCCTTTGCTGCTCTAACTCCCCTTTCAGGTCTGCCACTTCAGCCTCTAAGGCAGTCACCCTGGCCTCCATGGCACGCAGCCTTGCCTCCATAGTTTCTGCTATAGAAATCAAACAAAGAATTTAATAACACTTCAAATGGAAGCATCACAGCAGGCTCCCATATTGCTCCATGGGGGTACACACACATGGGTCTCCCGCACAGACATAAAACTCTCACCTGCAGCCTGTCCTGAGGTGGAAGGTCCCTCTTCCTCCCCCTCCTCACGCTCAGGTGCTTTTTCCATCTTGGATGGTGATTGTGTGGCTGGGCAAAGAAAAAGAGAAATCATAATTAAAAGCACACAAACCAGAGATGAAACACAGCTGGTAGACACACCACAGTTAGAGTCAAAGTGCATAACCAAAGTGGTTCTACACAGTACTGGCGGGCTAAGTCAGAGGGGGTTGACAGCATCTAAATACTTTCTCGAATTTCATTGGGGACAGTAGGGGAAAGAGGCAGCTAGTCATGCCATGCATGTTTAAGGGTAAAACACAACGAGGGCAGCACTCACCCATATGCCTCCTCATTTCCAGGGGGGGCTTCCCAGCCTTCTCCCATATTTTCACCATCTGGTCGTGGAAGACCGTCCTCCCGCTTGGCTGCGGGACCCCCCCCCCCACTGTTCCAGACTGTTGAGGAAGTCCAGCTTCACTCGCTTAAATTTTGTCCGGACCTGCTCCCAGGTCCGGACATAGCCCCTCTCCCTCAGCTTTGATGCCAACACCAGGTAAGCACCCTTGGTGTGGCAGTGGGTGCTGGCCATAAGGCGGCCAACACTTTTCGATTGGAGCACCAGCTCCAGAAGTGCCTCAGCCTCGGCGCGCTGCCAGAAGGAGCCCTTCCGTGGCTTCGGCATCTTCGGAATGACGGTTAGGGAACGAACGTACGTTGCTCCGATCGACCACCCCTATTTTAAATGTATCAAAGCTGCCCACCAATAAAATTATTCCTTGGAACATAAGTGGATTGATCCTCCGGTTTGACAGGGGTCGCCAATACTTCCTGGCTACCCGCCTCCCCGAACTTTCCCCGTTCAGCGCTTCCGTATTGTGTGTGTCAATTTCAGTGGGGAGTTAGCATTTAGGGCTGTCAAAGTGCTTTTGGACCAGAGAATCCCCGTTTTTTTGCTGGCAAAGTACACAAACCGCACAAGACAAGGTTAAACAAAGAACACAAAACTTTATTCAACAACAGAGTGGGAAAAACAATTAAACACGCCTCCTGTTTCTGTAGATGTGGGTGGCTATGGCGTCCCGAACCTTGCACCCCTCAGCATAGATCCTTTTTCTCCTTGCTTCAGGGATGTCTTGAGTGTCCTCAGGGACCACAGGATCAGGTTCATCCACAGGGAAGGGGATGTTATGTCCCTTGTCCTCGCATATGTTGTGCAAAATGACACACGCGATGATCAGTGGAGTCACATTGTCTATATGCACATGGAGTCGGGACATCAGGCAACGGAACCGGGACTTCAGACGTCCAAAGGCACGCTCCACTACATTCCTTGCCCGGGAGTGACTGAGGTTGTAGTGGCCCTGCACGTCTGTCCTTGGCCGCTTGTAGGGAGTCATGAGCCAGCGTCGTAATGGGTAGGCTCCGTCACCGAGCACCAACGCCGGCACACGCACGCCCTCAATGGAGGCGGTGGGGTTTCCTGGAACAAAGACCCCTTCGTCCATGGCTTTCCTGAGGTTCGATTCCCTGAAAACAAGGGCATCATGCCTCCTGCCACTCCACCCCACCTCGGCATCGATAAACCGGCCGGAGAAGTCCACAGTTCCTTGCAGGAGAACAGAACAAAAGTCCTTCCTGTTACCGTACTCCTTTATGCTTCCCCCGGGGGCACGGATAGGGATGTGGCTTCCATCGACGGCCGCAAAACAATGCGGGAATCCAAGCCTGGCAAACCCGTCCATACTCTGGAATAAGGGAAAGAAAAGAATATAAGCCATGGCATGTCAGCGTGGGGTGTATCGCGTCTTCGTTGCTGACCTGTCAAACAAGAAAAAAAATTTAAAGGGCAAAGGGGATCGAATGACACTCACCGCTCCAAGCCGGTCTCCGAGGCACACGACTTTGCTGAACAATTCCGCCTCCATGGCGAGGCAGAACTCCTTAAGGATATCGCCAACCATAGTGACTCCGAGTCCGAATTGCTGGGCTACTGTCCGGAAGTACTGAGGGGTGGCCAAGTACCACAATGCGACCGCCACCCTTTTTTCCACTGGCACGGGGCGCCGCATGCCAGTGACTTGCCTCTCCATGCGTCCACGTAGAGCCTCCACGAGTTCAAAAAATGTCCCCCTAGACATTCTAAAGTTGGCAATCCAGTGGTCATCATCCCAGCGAGCCCACACAAAATTTTCCCACCAGTCAGAGGATCTTTCGTCCGCCCAGAAACGGGGGGGGAACCGGACCTCTGCCAGAGCTTGCCAGTGCCTCTTTGCCGCCATGGTTGCCCGTTGAGAACGTCTTGTGCTGCTGGTCATCGCTCTGGCAATACGTTCTCGGTATTCCTCTGAAGCAGCCCTCCTATGCTGCACAGTGGTGCGGATACGCTGGACCACCGCAATCATCTGAGCCAACAATTGAACAATAATCCTCTCCATTTCAACGTTAACCTGTGCTGCGGGCAGTAGGCTACGCAAACAAAGAGAGGCCGACCGCGTGTCTGCCCAGGTGCATATAAGCAGGTAACCTGTGGGCGTGTACTGTGGGCGGGGATTAACCTATCAAACATATCAATGCATCAACCTCTGGTTCATAGAAAACAATAGAAAACACGTTCCAAGGGCGCCAATGATTTGACGATAACGCGTTGCTACGGGTTTTCCAGGGTTTTTTTTAAAAAAAGGGAACCCCGACAAGTCCGGCTTTAGGGTCGAGGTCAAAGGTGTGCCCGCAGTTTGATTGACGGGCACGGGAGGCCAGAAGCGCTAAAAAGGGACCTCCTTTGTAGCGAAAAGACGGAGAACCGGAAGCCTGTGGGTTACGAAAGTGACGAGAAGTGAAAGTGCTAAATTCCGCAAAAACCGCAGCTGTGCGTTACGGGCACAGCTAGTTACATTTCGCTAGTTGAAGTAGCGATTTCGCTAACAGCAACCAAATAGCAACTTTGAGCTCTGTGCGAAATGGCCCTAAATGTCTTCATGGAAAATTAGCTGTATCTGTAGCACGTTGCTCAAAAGCAATGCAACCCATGCCCTGCTTGTAGGCTTTCTCAAGGGCATCTTTTTTGCTAAGTAGAAAACAGAATTCTGGACTAGTGGGTCTGGCCCAGTAGGATTTTTCTTACTCCCTTAAGCATATTTAGTAGTAACCTGAAGATAATATTTCTGTATAGGTGACATTTCCATGTTAAATATATATTGCCCATTTGGGTAAATTTTCCACTATTTAAAACAAAAATATCATTTTTTCCTCTTGCAAACTTCTGTATCACTGCCAAGAAAGCAATTCTCCTGGTGCCAGATATATGTATTCTTCCTCTCTTGTGTGAAAGGCTATATTTTTCTCCTGTGTATTGTCAGTCAGTTTGTTTGTTTCTTTTCCTAATAGATCATAAAAAATATCTCTAAATTCTCCATCAAAGTGTCTTTGCTAGCTGTCAAATGGGAGTTTCTAAATCATCACTCATGGAGGACACATTTATTACTCGATTTTTAGGCAGCAACGTGATCCCTTTAACATGCACCCTCATGAGTCAACATGGCAACATGACACTATTTGTTTCAAAATGTATGCAGTGCTGCTTTGAGCACTTTTCTGTTTTCACTGAAGTGTCATTCCAAACTTTCTTTTCTTACTAGACAAACCCCCAAAGGACTAATTCCCTATTTCAGATTGGGGAGGGGAAATGTAATACCAAATTAAATAAAATTGGTTTTCTAAATTGAGAGAGGAACTTAATGCAGTGGTATTAATTCATGCAAGACTTTAATTTGAAATAGATGTTTAAATAAGCAAATTAAAGACCAGGAAAGGCTTTCTGCAATGCATAAATATTGTGCTAGCTATTTACATGGGGGCATATGATTATCAGTGAAATAGGTTTGCTAGCTTCTGAGGATAGCATAATCACAAGGAGTACTTACACCAATGTTAACTGTTGGCAGAGTTGCTTGTATCTATATTATATATTTATTGTTGTTATTATTATTTTTAGACAACATTTATATTTTCTCCCATCACAAGGGCCACTAAGATGGCTAAACCATTTAGAACATGCATGATACAAAAATAGCACTTTTAAAGCCGTTGAATCAGCCCTCCAAATACACATCATTGAATCAAATTAATAGAGTTAAAATATATACAAAGGTATAAAAACTGCAATTAAAATGTTTATTTATTTATTCTTGTATTTATATTCTGCCTCTCATGACTTTTGTTACCTTGAGGCAGCTAACAATTAAGACCATAAACCCCATAAAGACCCCATTAAAACAGTAAACAATAAATATAGTAACCCACATGCCGGAAACAATCTACCACAGTTCAAATCTACCAAGTCCAGCGAAACAAACTCAGCACTAGTTATTATTATATTACAGGGATGCTAAGATAGGGTAGAACCCCTGATTGATACTCCAGTCACCCCCCCCCCCAGACTGAACCAAATGCCTGATGAAAGATCTCTGTCTTGCAGGCCCTGTGGAACTTAGACAGCTCCATCAAGGCCCTTAGCTCTGCCAGGAGCTCATTCCACTAGGCTGGGGCCAAGGTCAAAAAGGCCCTGGCCCCGGTCAAGGCCAGGCAGATTTCCTGGTCATCCAGGACAACCAACAGATTCCTACCCACAGAATGGAGAGTCCTGTGGGGGGCATATGCAGACAAGTGGTCTCTCAGATAGGTAGGCCCCAGGACATGTATAGCCTTGAGGGTTAAAACCAGAACCTTGAACTTGATCCAGAAGCAGACTGGTATCCAGTGCAGTTGTTTCAATACTGGATGAATGGGAGCCCTGCAAGAAGTCCTAGTAAGGACCCTGGGGTTGCATTCTGAACCAGCTGAAGTTTCCAGGTCAAAGGCAAGGGTAGGCCCACATAGAGCAAGTTACAGAACTCCAGTCTGGAAATGACCATTGCATGGATCACAGTGACCAGGTGGTCTCAGGCTAGTAACAGAAGCTGGCGCAAATGGAAAAACATCGTACAGGCTACCTTCATAATCTGAGCCTCCATGGCAAGGAAGAAATCAAAGATCACCCCCAAATCCCTGGCAGTCAATGCATGTGTTAGTTGCACCCCGTCCAGGCATGGGAGATGCACTGCCTGATCCTGTTCCCTTACTCCCAACCCCAGGACTTCCGTCTTGGAGGGGTTGAGTTTCAGATGGCTCTGCCTGAGCCATCTAGCCACTGCTTCCAAACAACTGGCAAATATTACCAGGAAGGGGGGGGAGCCCATCAGGAGATAGAGCTGGATGTCATCCACATATTGATGACAACCCAGCCCAAAACCCTGTACCAGCTTGGCTAGAGGGCATATGTAGATGTTGAAAACTGTGGGGGAGAGTATTACTCCCTGTGGCACCCCACAAGGAAATGCCATGGGATCTGACATCTCTTATCCCACAGCCACCCTCTGCGTCCAATTCCAGAGAAAGGAGACCAGCCATTTCAGCACGGTCCCCCTAATACCAGTCACAGTGAGGTGGTGGGCCAACAACTTGTTGTTGACCACATCAAATGCGGTCAACTGATCTAAAAGAATGAAGATGGCCAAACCGCCCTGATCTAGCTGGCACAAGATATCTTCCATCAGGGCAACCAGTGCAGTCTCCACCCCGTGTCCAGGATGGAAACCATACTGGTACAAGTCTAGGGCCGAAGTTTCCTCCAAAAATGCCAGGAGCTGGTCTGCTGTGGCTCGTTCCACCACCTTCCCCAGGAACACTAAATGGAATAGTTGGTGGGGTCCCATGGATCAATAGATGTATGCTGCCCTAGCTGGCCACACCCAGTAGCAGCTATCTAGGAGAAGCCTGGGTGGCAAGCCCAGCTGGAGGAGAGTCAGAGTTCAGTCAAAGTCACCTGGAGTTAAACAAGTACAGTGCAGAGCATAGCTGTGTTTGGATGCTGTGATACAGTTTACTCATGCTAATAAGATTAACTTTTGCTTATATATTCCTACTGTTATGATATTCAGTTCTTAGTATGACGAAGAGTGCTTGCACTCAAAAGCTCACGCCTTGAATAAATCTTTGTTGGTCTTAAAGGTGCTAACTGGACTGTACCAACACAGCTATTCATTTAAATCTACTATAAATTGAAATAGAGTAAATTTATGATGTTATTCTAGATTTCCTTCAAGGTGAATATTTCTTTTTATCCCCTCCACTTTGAAATAAGCTAAATTGAGAGAGAGAGTGATTAAACTTAGGTTTCCCAGTGATATTCATTTATAAACTTAAATTTCCCCAGTTCTATTCCAACACTGTACTCAAACCCCAAATTGTGCAGCTTTAGTAGTTCTTTCTATGTTTTCTTTTACTAGTTGTTTCAATAGTAATTGTGGGTACCCAGTTAGAAAAAAAAATTTTTTACGGAGTAATTTTTTTTTACTTTACTCTGCTCTGGTTCGGCCTCACTTGAAGTACTGTGTTCAGTTTTGGGCACCCCAGTCGAAGAGGGATGTTGACAAACTGGAACGTGTCCAGAGGAGGGCAACAAAGATGGTGAGGGGTTTGGAGACCAAGACATATGAAGAAAGGTTGGGGGAGCTTGGTCTGTTTAGCCTACAGAGGAGATGACTGAGAGGGGATCTGATAACCATCTTCAAGTATTTAAAAGGGTGCCATATAGAGGATGGAGAAGAATTGTTCTCTCTTGCCCCAGAGGGATGGACCAGAACCAATGGGATGAAATTAATTCAACAGAAATTCTATCTGAACATCTGGAAGAAGTTCCTGACAGTTCGAGCGGTTTCTCAGTGGAACAGGCTTTCTTGGGAGGTGGTGGGTTCTCCATCTTTGGAAATTTTTAAACAGAGGTTAGATAGCCATCTGACAGAGAGGCTGATTCTTTGAAGGCAAAGGGGAGGCAGGTTACAGTAGATGAGCAATTGGGATGTGAGTGTCCTGCACTGTGCAGGGGGTTGGACTAGATGACCCATGATGTCCCTTCCAACTCTATTATTCTATGATTCTATGATTCTAAGTATTGCTAGTCCTGATATCAGTAAATGTCTAATCCCATTTTTTAAAAAAATTTCATGAGAAGACAACTCTTTTTATTCAAGACTAATTCAGAAAGTTTCTCTAAGTGAGAAAATGCATCAGAAAAAGGGAGAATTTGTTAAAGCAAAGTTTCTAACGTACTCTTCAGTATACTTCTGGGATTCAATAAACCAGATAAAGTTTAAACCCTCTTCGTATATAGAGATATATAGGGATAATCTTTTGAAAGTGTAGAAATTACAGCAAACCTTGAAGCATTCTAGAATGAGGATGAAGCAAAAGACTTGTGATCCTGAAAACACATTCAACGGCTTCACATGTATGAAAAGTGAATGGAATAAGTTCTTATGTTAGCACTTACTGTGTTAAAGAAATGTGTTTAGCAATAACTTAAAAAAAAACTTTCTGTATAATCATCAAGAAATAATAGTCTAGAAGCTAATTCTTACTCTGTCAAGTTTTAGAATTTAATTCACAGCTGTTATAATGAGGCGTAAATCAGAACATGAATAGAATGAAAAGATCTAGGTTCAAGTTCAGTCTCTTCCATGATGTTTATGGTTTTAACCAAATCATTAAATCCCTACTTCAAAATATGCAGTAGTTAAATCTGAAGTACAAAAAGAACAAGTCTGATTAGAACAGTGAGATTGAAATAGTGGCCTGCTGCATAGGACAGTATATTAGGTTCTGGGTAAGATGGGGTCAAGTTCTCCCTCTTGTCTTTAGCCCTTTTCATATGTTCTAAATGAGTACAATGAAGACACAGAAGGGAGCCTGGAATTACAGTAGGAAAAGACCCAAACCATCTTGGTGTAGTGGTTAAAAGCGGCGGTTTGTATTCTGGGGCTTTGATTCCCCACTCCTCCTCCTCCTTCACATGTAGCCAGCTCATCACAGCCCTGATAGTGCTGTTCTGTCCATGCAATCCTGTCAGATTTCTCTCAGCCATACCCACGTCACAGGGTGTCTGTTGTGGGGAAAGGAAGGGTAGGTGATTGTAACCTACTTTGAGACTCCTTTGGCCAGTGAAAGCAGGGTCAGTACTTGGAAGGGAGACCACCAAGGAAGAATCTGTAGAAGAAGGCAATGGCTCATTCATTTTGATTCTCTGTACTCACGTTAAAATAAATACCTAGCATTTTAGAGTGAACAATGCGTACCATCTTCATCTCTTCTTGCATTCAGTGAATTATTGAAAGTATCTCCTATCTGAAATGAGAAAAGAACCTCAAAGGACAGAAATTAGATATTTGGGAAATGTCACCTTCATCAAAATGCTCTCTTTCCATAGACATTGCTAATTCATCTCTATTCAGCATACTGTGCCTTTGAATTTTGACACAGGGCAAATTGCTTGAATGGCAGATGCCCTTAAAAATGCAGTTTTTATTGCCCCCCCCTCCAGAATGTCATCGTATAGTCCAGTATTTCCAAAATAATTGGGAGAGAAACCAATGCAACTTAAATTAACTTGAGCACTATGAGAACAGTTTTCATATAGATTTTCCATTCTGTCAGCTTGTCATTCTTTTAAATAATAGCTACAATTTGCCACCAACTTATATTTCCTACAATAGTTTGTAGATTGGGTATGATATTGAGGTTCAGATTTGGTAATGTTTCATTCTAGGATAATTGACTACACAAAATTCTAGACAGTAGAAACTGATTCTTACAATATTTTACAGCTAGAGATGTGGGATATTGGACTGGCATATTGTCCTTATAACTCTGATCAGTAAAGCATTTTTAAAGGAATGAAGTGTTTGCCGGGATAGGGAGAGAACAAAAGGGAGATGCTAATGGAGCAGAATCAGAATATTGTCCAACAAAAACAGATTTAGTTTGAGTACTGAAGTTAGTAGAATCATCAGGGAAGAGGGGGGGAGTGTCAGAATTCTTTATGGATAATTTGCATCTTTTCAGAATAAATATATCATTTGCTAACATGTTGTTTTTGTATATTGGACAAACAATAATTTCCAATGAAAGGCACCTAAAATTATTTTTTTTATTTTTTTTATTGTATGGCATATGCAGCTCAGTCAAGAGATTGGGCGTCTGGACCCCAGGCAAGGGACATGCAGAGAGGGTTTGCCATGTTTTGCTTCCATATCATGACCCCTAGTGTTGCTTGGAGGAACTCCATCCAAATCCTTAGAGGTCTCAAATTAATTATTATTAATAATTTCATTATTAAATTAGATTTGTTACCTGCCACTATCAGCAAACCATCTCATGGTGGGTTACAGAATAAAACCACACATAAAACAATTAATATAACCCCATTAAAATATAACACACCCCCTGTCATCATGGGGGCATCATGGATATTGATGGTTCATTCTGGTGATGGTCTGGCCTAATGTAGACTCACCTGGAGTCTCTCTCCTGGAGGGACCCATGATCCCCTGTGCCACGGCTTCAGCCATAAACCTGGCAGAACAGCTGCATTTTACAGGCCTTGCAGAATGCAGAAAGCTCTTGCGGGGCCCTCAGCTCTTCTGAGAGCTCATTCTACCAGGTTGGGGCCAGGACCAAAAAGGCCCTGGTCGAGGCCAGCATTGCTTAGCTTCAAGATCTGACAGGATTGTGCCCAGGCTATCTAGAAGAAAAGAAATGGAGTTGTGTCACTAGGACCAATTATGCACAGGATGGGTAGTCTGGGGTGGCAGCAGCAGGGCTTATCCCCGATTATGCATGACGCTGCTGCCATTCTGGCCCTAGCCCCTCGTAGCACCCTGGATGGCCCTCAGTATGCAAATGCGGTAACTCCAGCATTCCCCTGATACCACAGGTGCCATCTGTGGCCTTCCGGTACCAGCCCCATGCATAATCGGACCTAAGGAATCTCTGCAGGGACACCACACACCCCTGTCAGCTCCGCAGAGCCATAGAGCATGCTTCTCCCCTGCCATTGTGCGATGGGAGCCCCCTGCTGCTGTGCAGCACACTGGGCTCTTCTAGCCCTGGCGTTGTGCACACTTGGACGCTATGCTGGACAGTCTGCATACGCCAGAGATTCTCTCACCCGTGGGAAGCGTCGGGGAATGCCACTCCACCGTAAGGACCCTGCAGCAGCATGGTATGGCTCTTGCCATGCATAATTGGTCTAGGTTTGCAATTATTCTCATTCTTTCTTCATATCAAACCAGTTATCTCTATGTTGCATTGTTAACCATTTGATAGCTTTATCTATACCTGTTTTGATTCATCCAGAGTTTCAAGATTTTGATGAACAAGTACAGGGATCTTTTCATGACCCTGCCATCTCAGGTCTGTGGAACTGCTAAATGACAGTTTGTTATAGATTCAACAAACTATTTCTTTCCAAGTGGAAAGTTTCACAGCAGTTTGCACAATGTCATTATCAGCATAAGCCACACACCTTTCCCAGCATAAGCCACACTGGGGACAAGTTTGTGGGCAGCACTGATGCCACACGATTGAAAAGCAGCAGGGGGAAAGTATGCTATTTAAAAAATGTCACCGTTCAGATCACAGCAGGGTTTCTTGGATGATTTGAAGTCTTTTAAGAGACTGGTAATGTGCAAAGTTTAATTGGCATTTTAATTAGACAAAAACAAATGAGCTACAGGTGCCATCTTACATGTGATAAATTCAGGGACTTTATCCTCTCACAGAGCTGGGAATGTTTGAAAATCTGGCAGCCACCCTTTGGGGAAACTTTTGCTTTTGTAGACAGTTTGCTCTTCCCTCCACTACTTGTTTGTCTTGACTGTAACAGGAATCTCACTGGAATTATAAGGAGCCATTAACTCGATGAAGACAATCTAGAGTTGGACAATGTGGGGTATGAATGTATATTTCTTTTCAGCTTGTGTTTTTTTTACTTATATCTTCAGATAATTTGCCTAGGAATTATGAAAACTGACTTCCTTGTCCCCTCTCCCCCATTTCCGCCATGAAATATGACTACATTTATTCTCCTTGTCACAGCTCTTCATTCCTAGGAACTGGAAAGTACAGGTTGAAGAGAGTAGAAGAGAGAGTAGATTGGCAGTAAACAATACTATATGTTCAAAAAGCACTCCTTTCTCTTATCTACTTTTTATTTTATACTACTGGCATTTAGAAAGATAATAAATCAATAATGGAAAAGCTTTTTGTCCCAAAGGAGAATCAATCCCCACTCTCTTCTTCTCTTCCTGTGTTATAAAAATGTCTATTAAAAGGCACACTCTTTCCTTTCACTTAAACAGCCAACTTGCTTCACTTAAAATTCACCTCATGATGGTGGCAACAACAGAACTAGTGATCAGGGAGCCTTTCTCCAAGGAACCCATTCTTCCACAGGAATCAGAAACTTAAAAGAGAGGTGTACCAGGAATTCTCGAAACATGTAGATTTTCCAGGCAGCTGAGCAGTAAAAATAGATGTGCTGGATAATTCTTATGCCTGAGATACTATTGCACATGTTCATTAAAGCATCACAGGCACACAAAAGCATTGGGATATATACATTTTACAAGTGGAAACCTGAAAAGACTTGCAGGAGGCAGTACATTTTCCCCTCTCCCCCTCTTTCTTTTTTTCCTTTCCTGAAAGCTAGAATAGTCTCTCACCTTTTCCTGCTTCCTTCCCTTCTTCTAGGATTGTCAATCTCCTCAAATCACAACAAATCTGTAAACTATAGAGTTCAGTTCCCCCTAGGGGTGCCTGGTCCAGGTTGTTAAATTCTTGGAGATCTGGGGGTGAACCCTTGGGAGGGCAGTTTTTAAGGAAGGAACTTGGGTTGGGCGCTTCGGTGTCCAAAGCAGCCACTCGCACCCAAAGCAGCCAGCGCCGTGGGGCAGAGGGGGAGGGGAGGCGCATGCGTCAACGCTCCGGTTGGCACACACATGCAAGCCCTAGAAGGAAGTGTCTTCAGCAGGGTTTCTTGTCTCAGAGTCCACCCTCCAAAGTCACCATTTTCTCTTATTGATCTCTTTCAATTGGAGATCAGTGTAATTCCAGGTGGAGCTGACAACCCTAGCCAGGCCAGACTCCAATGAGTCTTTTTCCAATGGCTAAAAATGGAAAAGTCCCTGCACTTTCCCCCTGCCTTTTTACACAGAGAACCCTAGTCTGGAGAACTTTGCTTGCTGACTAACAGCCACTGAGGGAATCTGTTGCTTAAAGCAGCAAATGCACCTTTTATCAAAATCGAGGGTTTTTTTTTTAAACCCTCCCCCATGTTGTTTTGTTTGTGTTGTTTTTGTTTTAGATTTCATATTTTTCTGCAAGCCAGGAACATTTTTCAGGTTTGTAAAAAGATCTTTCTTATCTTTTTACAACCCTAGTCACCACGTTTAAGTATCCTCAGATTGATCAACTTCAATATTAGTATATAGATCATGCTTTACCGTACAGCTGAATGGTTGCCCTAGGGATCTACACGCTCCAGTGCTCATTTCTGACCTTTAGATTTTCAGAAGCTATGCTGGCATTTTGAGCCAAGGAAGCTCAGTTCCTGCATACTATTCTGAGGAAGGAAAGCAGAGGTGGGAGCCAGGCTAGGATCCTCATGTGTCCTAGGAAAAGAGTATGTAAGATGTTCTTTCCATCCAGGACAATCACATAACTATATAAGTGTCCACCAGCCACCTTTATCTGATTACTTTGAGGCAAAACAGGATTTTTCATGGAACTTCTCAGACTGTCTGAAAGAAATACACTTTTCAACTTGCATCAAATTGCCAAGTGGATGTTACTAAATAGGTCATAAGATCATACAGAGGTAAGTGGTAATAGTGTAGCATATGTTGTCTAGTAAACACCCAAGGCATCAAACAGCAAGGGGATGGTTGTCCAGTTGAATCTCTCAGGACTGAGTGGACCCAGTTTGAGTAGTGAATCATATTTGTCACAAGTAACGTATTTCTAAATTTACCATATAAGTTGTCTCATAGGGAGGCAGAGTACTCTGACACCCCTTTGGGTAATTCTTGGGTGAGGCAGACACAATTACAAAGAAGGGGGTTTAGCGAGACTTCTCTCACTGTAAGGTAGGGTTGCCACTATCTCTAGACCGTTTTTCCTTAGGCTCTTAGAACCCAGAGGCAGCTCTGGAGCCTATCAGGAAATTTCCCAAGGTGTCTCATGTTCTGTCCATTAGTCTTACACCCTGACAAAATGCAAAGACGGTGTGACAAAGAATACACTGGGGCTTCCCCTTTATGGCATGTCCAAGAAACAGTCAAATAGTTATACAAATTATTTTGATATTTATTTAAAAGTGCACAAATCTAATACTAGTAGTGAACAAAATAAAAATTGTATAATATTTAAAGACATACTCTCAACAAGAAGTTACAAGTTGAGTTTCAAATCGAGAGAGCATAAGCAGAATTTCAGAGTTTTCAGTTGGTCAAACCCCAGGAAAATCTATAGGAACTGCCATTTCACAAAACAAGGCAGGGTAACAAGGGGTAAGAAAAAGTGTAAAACAAAATTGAATTCTTTATGGAACATTCCTATGTGAAGTTTCCAAGACAAGGCCAATCAAATTCATATACCAATAAATGATGAGGCCAATGGCATCCTTGGTTTCAAGGAGGCAAGTTAAGGCAATGGCCGATCAGGGCCTTAGCTTTAAAAAGCTGACATTATTGTGGCCTGCACCTACACTAGATCAAATTTTCATGGTGTTAATTGGAGAAAGCTGGGAAGAGAATGCCTTATCTTCAAACATCAAACACAAAACTAGCTACTATGTTTCAAGACCACAGATATAAGACTCTCCAGAGACAATTCACTATAGGACTTAATTAAAGGTAAATACTTTTACAAAGAGATAGTTTGGCCTACTTGCAATTACTAGCCTGAACCAAAGTTTAAAGAGCAACAGAAAAAAAAAAGGGTAGCCATTTTTTCCAGTACATAAGTACTTTGGCATGTTTTGATGAGACAGATCAAGAACTTATATCAACTCTTAGTTTTCCTTTGCTAGTGATTCTTTAAAAAAATCATATGTTCACTCCCAAAACTAATCATACAGACATCTAGGCTGGAAACGGAATCTTGCAGATCTATGTGTTAAACTTTAATATCATGAAGTATTTGCAGTAATACTGCTATATACTTAGCAATGCAAATATGCTTTTTCAAGATTACGTACGTTTATGCTTATAGCATCCATTTCAAAAGAGCTTATATGGAGACATTAATAAGCTATTAATCAGTTTTGGCATCATTTTATTTTTTTATCATCCATTAACCTCTTATCCATAGATAACCACTGACCGTTTTGCAGGCATAGAGCAAACTGAGTGAGGTCCTTGACCTAGTAAATTACTCATCATTGCTACATTGGCCTCAATCAAAGAGAGTATAATTGAAGAAGTACTCAGCTTTCCATAGGCAAGTTTTTTATTTACTGTCCCTTTTTCATATTTCTGGTTTGAAATATGACAATGCAGAATTTCAAGAATCAATACAAAGATTTATTTTCATTTCCTGTACTTTTTGAGGAAGGAAGTTCATTCCCTTTGGCATTGAGCTCATGAATCTGCTTTATAGTGAGTGTGGCCATTGGTCTATTGAGCTCAGTATTGTGTACTCTGGCAGCAGCTGTCCAGGGTTTTGGATACTACCTGACCTTTTTAACTGGACACATCAGTGGAATATTTGCATGGAAAGCAGATGTTCTACCATTAAGCCATGGTGCCCCCATGGTAAGGAAGACATACCAGGTTGCAGCCTTCCTCACAGAATCACTAGCAAAGTATTGCTGTTTGATTTTCTGCTAGTAATCACCACTAACCCATCACTGTATGGCTGCTTTCATGATTGCTGAAATTCTAAGACATAGTTACTTTTAAAAAGTATTAAGCACACTCAACAGAACTAGGCTATTCAACAATGTAAGGGGGCATCAACAAACACATTACTCATTTCCCACAATTTAATGCCTGGGAAAACAAACAAACAAACAAACAAACAAACAAAATGCAGGATATGGGGTAGAGATAATAATCCATGGGCCAAGCATCCAATCTATTCGCCTCTGAACAAGTTTCATCAAGTGGCTGCCACACTACATTGTAGCTCTGCAATAGTTGTGGTGATGGCGTTTTGTCTCTATGTGGTGGGCGGAACTTGATTCCCTTGGTTTGCTGGGGTTTTTACCTCTGTTATGCAGGTGAAATTGATTCTATCCAGGTGATAGATAATCTGGTCAATTAAATAGAATGCATGTGGGGGAAATGGGAATTACAGATCCCATAAATGCACATGCATGAAATAATACTGATAGCACAAATATAAACAAACATCAAACAATAAGACTTCAAAAAGTAGTATTTACTCATAAGCACTGCCTCACATTGAAAAGCTCACTTTTTATTTATCTATGTCAAGCCAAACTACTAGCACTCTAGTTGGCCCTGGAACATTTAGCCACAGTGATCCATCTGTAGGTTGAACTGCTCCAGTTTGGTGTAGTGGTTAGGAGTGCGGACTTCTAATCTGGCATGCCGGGTTCGATTCTGCACTCCCCCACATGCAACCAGCTGGGTGACCTTGGGCTCGCCACGGCACTGATAAAACTGTTCTGACCGGGCAGTGATATCAGAGCTCTCTCAGCGTCACCCACCCCACAGGGTGTCTGTTGTGGGGAGAGGAATGGGAAGGCGACTGTAAGCCGCTTTGAGCCTCCTTCGGGTAGGGAAAAGTGGCATATAAGAACCAACTCTTCTTCTTCTTCTTCTACCTGATTCTGTACTGGCCTTCTCTTATCCCTTACCTGGAAAGTGCAGTTGGTGCATAATATGCCTGCCTCAGTCCTCACAGAAACATCTTGGAAAGCTCATATTTGACCTGTACTCTGGCAACTGCATTGGTTACCAATTAAAATCCAGATCAGGTTTACGGTTCTGGTACTTACCTTATAGGCCATTTCTGGTCTGGGTCTGGCATACCTGAAGGACCACATCTCTGCCTACATCCCCCACAGAACACTCCGCTCTACAAATTCCAATTGGTTGGTCCCGAGGAAATGTGCTTAGCCTCAACCAAGGCCAGGACATTTTCAGTCCTGGCCCCAACTTGGTGGAATGAACTCCTGGAGGAGATCAGGGCCCTGTTGAAGCTGGTACAGTTCTGCAGGGCTTGCAAGATGGAGCTCTTCTAACCAGCATTTGGTTAGGGCCAATGAATTATAACACCTATGGCTCTCTCCAACAAAAACACCCCATCAAGATATCTAACCTGGAGAGTTACCAGCTGTGATTACTTCTGGCTAGAAAGACAACAAACTGATGCTTGTCCCATTCTACATGTTGCTAATTAGTTAATAGGTCTTAAATTGTTTTAATGTTATTGTTAATTTTTAATTGTTCTAATAGTTTGCTGTTTGATAATTTTGTATGTATGGCACCCTGAGCCAATCCTAGGTGGTTGGTAGAGAAATCTAATTAATAATAATAATAACACTATTGGTTGTTGAGTGGCATGTTGTGCTAACAGGTCTGTGGGACATGAGGAAAATAATCAGGCAACGTCTGAATGCACATGCATGAATCACTGATAATTGCTTGTGCCATACTGTGTTGTTTGACCTAATGAATATATTTCAACTGTGTGAGAACAGCAGACTAATCAATGGACAGTCAGTTCTGCATTTGTGACCAGCAATCATATGTTGAGCTGAACCACCAGGTATTCAAGCATCTCAATCGACACCATTCTACAGTGCAGATGGTCATGCTAAAAGTAGGGCACCAGTACATATCTTGCAGGTATATCATAAGGCAGTGCAGTTAGTACCTCCAAAAGGGAAGTAGAGTTGCTTCTTAAAGAGGTGAAGCCACCATTGGCTAAATAAAGGAAACTGGTATTAAAGCAATGTTAAGACAATATATTTTGTAGTGAGTAATATTCCAAGTTGGTTAATAATGATTTAATATTAATAATAATAGCATATGATCTGATTGCTAATATGCTACATAAGAGTCTCACAATAAATGTTGATGGCTAGATTGGCTTCTCCTCAGAGTTAGAACAGAGTCTGAGGTAGCAGTGGTCTCCAGTGAAACTTTTTTTTTTTTTTTGCCCAGGCTTTGGTTAAACCTCAGACAGGGAGATAGGGGGCAGTTCTAGCTCATCCTGGGCTCTGTCTATCCTCAACTTTCAGGAGCTGTCTGGTTCTTCCTCTATGGTTTTTAATGGAGGTGTACTGACACCAGGTCCTCCATGAACATACCCATACTGACTGAAGGGAATCTGGGCCAATGGCATCCCTGGCTGCACCCTCCTTTATCTTGTCCTGCCCTCCTCTGAGGCCCAAGACACTACTGACCTCTTTATTCTATCTACTGTTTGGTACAGCCTCCCTGAGCCCAGCCTCTCCTCTAAGGAGAGGTCTGGTGGATTCTAAGGGAGCTGCTGGTACATTTCAATAAAATCCCATAGACAATAAAACCAAATAAAACCCTGTCTTGGCCTCACCTGGTAGAAGGAGCTCCCAGAGGAGATCTGTGCCCTGTCTGAGATATCACAGTTTAGCAGGGCCTGCAAAGCAGAGCTCTTACACTGGGCATTTGGTCAAGTCCAATAACATCTATTGGGCCCCTCCCCATGCCTGTCCAAATGAACACACACTATTGAATCACTGAAGAAATATTGCCTGTTGTATCATACTATGATTCTTATTGACATGAAGACTGTTGATATAGTTATCGAACATGCTTGTACATTGTTAAAATTATTAAAATTTTTGATTACTAATCTTACCTGTACTCCATTAACCATCTAGCATTTTCTGTAAACCAGCTGATCCACAAGGGAGGGCAGGATATAAATGCAAGCAAACAAACAAACAAACAAACAAACAAATAAATAAATAAATAAATAAAACATTTCGGGGTGTAACCTCACACTTATTTCTTTTTCTGCAGCCCCTAATTGGGCTGGCCTTTTCAGTGGTGCCTGGGTAGAGCTCTCCCTCTAGAGTTCCGTCTATTTGGCCTTCAAGTTAATCTTGAACAGGTGAGTGTAGGTCTGTACAATCTTGCAGTTTTATGGGCTCTTTCACTTTTGGATGAGATGGGAGAAGGGTAAACAGTAGCTTGCTTGCAATCTTGTTCCACATTTCTTATTCTTTCATTAATTTTAGGCTGAAAGGAAGCAAACAGTAACCCATCCTCTTTTCTTTTTTTCACTGAATTATTACAGCAGCAAACTACCAAAAAGGCATGACAGCAAAGTCAATGGTCATCACTGTAGGTAGTTATTATGGCATACTATCTTTACCAATTTGACTTTTTAGAATATTGATTGCTGGGCAGGAATGACACAATACAGAAAACAGCAGACATCATTTAAATTATATTTGGAAGCCTAAAATCTTTGCTTCTTACAATTCACCGAATTACATATGTGCTTGTATGCTGCAGGAGCAGGTGGAAAACCAGCCATGCTGTTTTTGTTGTTCCTGCTGTGAGAATATAACACAGTGCACTTCAGGATAAACATCTAAGTCAAAAAGCAGCAGCCCTGAAGCACCCAACTCAATTCAAGAGCTATTGTCAACTGTTCCAATCAACCCTTCATATAAATAAATCTGTCCTGAACACCTGGCTCCATAGAGGTTTTCACAACATTTATCCCTACCAGTGAAGTTTCACAGAAACATAAGCACGGTCTGATTACTACAAACAGACCTGTCAGTGACATCACAGGGCCAGAATTCCAAATATGTTGGTTCGGATTATTCCTTGTAAATGAAATGGCACTTCTCATTTACTCAAAAACATATTCTTTATTATTATTTTTTATAGATTACAGATGAAACCGGAGACTAGGGCCTGGAGGAATGTGGAGTTTAAAGTACCATTCAGCTGTACTTATGCTGAATGCACCACAAGAATTACTTAACATCCATATAATGAAAAGTCAAGTGTGTACTGTGGATAAATTATGTGTGCTCACTTTAACATGTGAACAGGACTTCTATATATATAGTGTATACTTGTTTTTCTTTATACATGCATTGAGTAATTCTCATTTTATGTTTAGGGTTCAGTTTGAACACCACATTTATCCTGGCCCCTGGTTTCATTTGGTAAGTGAAGGTGCATTGACTCCTTCTTATAAAAAGATTTATGCATATATGTGCAGGATGTACACGTATTCCCTGTAATTGGTGAATAGAACGTTTATACACATTTATTACCCATCTACAGTCATGGGTGGGATTGATATAAAATTAAATGAAAGCAAAATATTTTTTAAATACCAGCATATACTTGCCAAATGCAGGCTGCCTAATCATGGGGACATTTATTTCTCTCCAGATGAAGCCAAAAGACACTCATCATGTAGACAGAAGTATTAGGCTGCTGTTTCAAAGCCTTCCTCATTCGTTTCCCCCAAACAGCACCCTAATAGCTTTTTACAAGGAGGCCATTATTACCAGAATTTCTCAATAAATAATATCTTCTATTGCCTGCAGCTTTTAAATTGTCTACTTGTTTAAATGTGTGGTAGGGGAACTGGCAAAATTGAACAGATCACTAATTGAATAATGCGTTTCATTGAGATGCTAACATTGCACACATATTTTTTTTCATTCTTTTTTGCTCGTTTTTCCCCATCATGCTAAGTCCTACCGTGTAGGTTGCACAAGCTCAGATATTTGCCCCCCAGTGGAAATAGCTGGCTTGCAGAAGTGTTTTGCACAGGAAATTGTACGTGCAAATACCTTGATTAAATTCTCATTTCAGATGCTAAGTTCGGCAAATCTATTGTGGAGGGAAAAAGTAAATTTACATTTAAATGTACTCTGGCTAGGAGTTAAATCCCAATTTAACTCCTGTCAACAAAAATTAAGCTTATATATACAAAGAATCCACCTGGTGGACTGACAATCATGTATGATGGATATGACTTTGAATCTGGTGCTGGTTAATGCAGTCTGAATAGGCAAATAATTATAAGTTACAGACCAAAGCCTTCGGAACTTGAATGCTGGGTTTTTTTTTTAAATGCTCCTCAATTGAGTTTTTAGGTTTGAGATTTTGAAAGAGCTGCATTTGATTAGTCAGTGATAGGAAAAAATACATTTCCTGTGCCACACCTACATCTAACAGAGCCCCAAAACCAAGCGCTTATGGCGATGATTCTTAAAAACAGGTTCACAAATGAGAAAGCATTTAAATTGTTTTAAAACGTATTAACATTTTAAATTGCATTGGAATGTCAAATGAGGCTTGAATATATGTCGCTAAACCAGCATACTAAGTGCACCTGAGCAACACTGCAGGCCAGTCAAGCTTTAAAAAGTGTGGCCACTGCAAGTTTATCTCATGTTGTTTAAACCCTTTTAAATATCCGCTTAGTCGTGATTGCTTACAAGCCTGTCTTGCCTCGTCCCAGGTCTCCTGCTACTGTTCAGCTGAATGCAACAGGTTAAGACCCATCAGCCATAATACAAGCAAAAGAAATGAGTTTCAAGCTGGAGATGGCAAATAACAGTTTATTCCAATGGAAAACAATTTCTCAAACTTTCCAAATCATCAAAACAAACTCCTAGGTATATTCCATTTTTGATATCTTCGTCAGTGATATGTGATACTCTAAATACAAATTATATCTGTAAACTGCTCGGGAAGTGGTATAAATAATTGGCTAAAGGCTAAGTGGGCAGAGAGTGGGTGGGGCCTGTCTGGGTGAGGGCCCAATCAGAAGGCACAAAGTGTCTTCCAATTGGGGCCTCACCAGGACAGGACAGTTGCCCATCTGTGGCCTCTAAGGAAGTAGCGCAATGGCATGAGTAGTGAAGGAAGCATTCCCCCTGGGCCCAGAAGTATTCCTGGGGCCTCAGAGAGGCCCCGGGTGTTTTTCTGGACCTGAGGGGAGGGCCTGCTGTGGCCGGGGGAGGGGGGAAGGAGGCCACAGGGTGTGCTTGGCAGCCGTGGTGGGGAGATGGGGGGACAGGGGGGGAGGGGGCCGGGGATGGCTTCACCTCTGACTTATGCACTGTTTCAAAAACACAATGGACCTCAGACAAAAAAATTGCCTGGTGATACTACAAGGAGTTAATTTCAGCAGCCCTACCTGGTTGCTGTACACACTTGCTGGAAACATGCCTGTCACACAGTCTGAAGAGCTGAGCAGGCGCAATGCTCTCCCACCCAAAGCTGCTCGGGGACGACAAGGACAGTGAGGATGATAAAGGAAGGGGGAGGGGGAGCTGGGAAATGGAAATAGGGTCCTCCCAGGGGGTTTCTTTGGGCTCACCACTGTCTAGGAAAGCGAGGGAACTGGGAGGGAGCTCTCTGCTTCTGGCATGGAGCTGGAGGAGGCAGGATGAGGAGAGGATAGAAAGAATGCAGGAGGCGAGCGGACAGGTGGTGGTGGGGGCGAGGCAAGAATCGCCCGGGCTTCGGTAATTTATTCCTCACCAGGTGTGGGTGCCAAAAAAATAATGTGGTTTTATGGCAAACATCCTCCCCTGCTTCCCCTCCTCAATTCTCTTCGGGCCACTTTATCTTGCCAAGAGGAGCCTGTTGGCTAGAAAAACCAGCTCTGGACTCTGAGGAGGATTACATGGATAATCGTCCCTGGGTTGTTTTACTGGCAAGCCCCTGTGGGAGGGAGAGAGGGGAAGGTGTGCTTTTCACCCTCGCTGGGCCGCCAGGTGTGCTTGGCGGCCCTGGCGGGGGCCCCCAACCCACAGCCACCCTGTGTATGACCCCCATTTCACTCCAGGACGCAGGATCAGCCCCTGCACTTACCATGCTCACTGAAGCCGCCATTCTCACTCGCTCTATGGCTGCGGCCAACCAAACTCCCTTCAAAAGCTGTGGCTCCAGTGACAGAGAGAGGCCAGCCCCACCATCAAGTGGGTTCACGTTACTGTGTTGAGGGTTGAGCAATTAACTGGTGGTCCTGCCTTTCAGAAGCTGTGTCAAAAGGAGCAACTCTGCTCAGATCCCCTGGCTGGGGTGGGGGGGCTTGGTAAGATGGAGCTGTTTGCAGTGCTACACCACTTACCCCCAGCCTGTTGAATTCTGTGGACTGAAGTTACTGCATCGGTTGCATTATTACAGCTGCTCAGTTTGACCCTTATGGTGTGGCTCCAGCTTCCAATGGGAGCCAGCGGGGGAGCCAGCAGGTCCCATTAAATCGGGAAAAAGTTGGCTCTATCAATATTTCAAATGAAAAAAAAAATAACAGAAAGAGCTACTTCCGCACTTGCCTGCGTATTCTCTGTCTGCCATTCATGAACCATACCACTGTCCACATTTATAGCTGTCGTCACTGCTTGTACTTTTCTCCAGCCTTGCAGAGTGGTGCATCTGGCAGATAATGCTATTGCTCTCAGTGCCAGAAATTCAACTGCTCTGAACCCCCTTCATGCCCATTCCCAAAGACACTGGGATGCCAGGCAACTAGTAGCATGGGTGGCAGAGCTCTCGCAGATGTACAGCGGGGAAAGGGTGGAC
This sequence comes from Paroedura picta, assembly GCF_049243985.1. NCBI lineage: Eukaryota > Metazoa > Chordata > Lepidosauria > Squamata > Gekkonidae > Paroedura > Paroedura picta. Next base: position 40,680,033 of record NC_135374.1, on the reverse strand, counting down.
AGACAGCAGAGGGCCCTGTAATAAGCAGCTACCACACTTCAGAGTATGCTGAAGGCAGCCCTGGTCTTAGTGCCATCCAAATTCTTCTTGGTTGCCATGTTTTCGTCTTAGTTTAGCCAGTTTGTTATAGTGGTTAGGAGTGCGGACTTCTAATCTGGCATGCCGGATTTGATTCTGCACTCCCCCACATGCAGCCAGCTGGCTGACCTTGGCCTTGCCATGGCACTGTTAAAACTGTTCTGACCAAGCAGTGATATCAGGGCTCTCTCAGCCTCATCCACCTCACAGGGTGTCTGTCATGCAGAGAGTAAGGGAAAGGCAACTGTATGCTGCTTTGAGCCTCCTTCAGGTAGAGAAAAGCGGCAAGAACCAACTCTTCTTCTTCTTCATTGAGTATCAGAACAAAGACAGTCTTCTTTTATGCCACAATATTGGCAGGACTAGTTCTGGCTAAGAACTGGAAATCACAAGAGATCTCAACTATTGACTTATGGTTGGGTAAATGTAAAGGTAAAGGTATCCCCTGTGCAAGCACCAAGTCATGTCTGACCCTTGGGGTGATGCCCTCCAGCGTTTTCTTGGCAGATTCAATAAACTTGCTGAATTAGCAAAAACGACAAAGCTAACTTCTATAGTCAACAAAAGGCCATGGGAAGAATTCCAGGAGCAGTAGAGTTTCTGCTTGGACTCTCTTGCCAAATTAAGTTTGGAGCAAGAAAAGTAAAGGGACTACAGGAGATTGAGGGATGAGGGTATACTGCAACCAAAATATATTTCTCTTTTTTGTAAAAAAAAAAAAAGACAGCTGCTGCTTTTTATTTATTATTACATTTGCTAAGATATACCTTGTATTTTTCTACCACGGTTGGGGAGGGGGAGGCCTTTCTCTGCCTGATAATCAAACATGTCCCTTAGACCCATTATGCACGGGGGTTTTAGCGCACATTCGGGGTGGAATGGCGGCGACTAAAATCACGGATAACGCACGGAGCCGGCTGCAACCAGCTGCAGCTTCGGTGCATGCCGCCGAAAAAGCCGCGTCAGTGAAACGCGGAAGAAAGCGCAGCTTCCGGGTGAGCGGGGCGCAACCAGAAGCGGCGCCCGGATCGGCGCGTGCATAATCGGTTACTCTGGGTTTTGCCGCCGTCGCGCCCCGCCCCGTGTATAACCGGTATGCGTCGCGTCTTCCCCCTCCGCTTTTTCGATGTGACCCAAATTCGCCGTTTCGGCGGCCGTGCATAATGGGCCCTAGTTTGATTGTTTGGTTGTTCCTTTCCACACATCTCTTATCCTCTCAGTTCTCAGTTAGTTCCCTGGCAGTTCATTTTTCATGTCAGACGCCCTGTAAGTTCTACTGCTACTAGAAGATCTCACAAAGGGATAAAAATAATAGCAATTAAACAATAATTCAGAAAGGTACTATTAAATTCTTTTTTCAAGACTTTTAAATATGTCAAGTGAGTCCTGTGTCAACTACTTTATTTCATGAAAAGGAAATAGCAGGTCAAACCTTGAATAAAACATGTACAGAAAAAAAATTCTGCATGCTAACTCAGAAATTGAGCTGTCTGAGTTTAGGAGTTATGTTCAAGTAAGTGTGCAAAGGGTTGCAGCATGATTAACATTAATTCAGTACTCAGATATTTGAAACATACTTTCCCACATATTCTAAAAAACATAGGGTTGAATCCCAATCATCACTATTGCTATCAAGAGGCATCTTTACTTACCAGTTTTCATACTGAAACACGATCTTGTGGACACACATACATATTGCTAAGTCTGGGAAATTCTGATCATTTTTCTAGGATATGTCTATGACCAATGAAAAGAAAAAAATAGTGATGTTTTGGCTTTTATTTCAGTGAAAAGGATTTATTTAACCAGTCTACAATAAATAGCTGTGCAGAATTCAGCACTTTTCAAGTGATAGGTGTTCTTTTGCAGCACTGTTCTGTTCTGGTTTGTGAACTAGAGATAATGTGATAGGGGAGGCCCATGGCTGCATCCCCACTCTGTGAATTACCTGTGTAGCGGGCATTGGTCATGACAATGGGGGTGGTTGGAGGTAGCAGGTGGTCCAGGTGGTCACAATGAGCATGATACCCACCACAAAGGACCTTTGCTCTGTGGCCACCCATCACCATAGGAAGTATCAGCACCTACATGACAGCCTCTGCCTCTAGCAGACCCTCCTTCACCTTCCACTCACAAGGAATACCTTTGACCATGAAGGGTTGGTCCAGCATGCAGCTACAGTGCTCCTGACCTGATGTTAGAAGCACAGCTCTGCTAGTGTCCTGTGCCAGTGTAAACTGCCCTTACATCTGTGTAACTTGGAGTTACCAACACAATACAGCACATTGGTGTAACTCAGAGGGCCATTTCGCACGGCTTCAAAATAGCACAATGGTTGCTAATTGAAAACGCTACTAATTTGGCATAACGCACGACGTCGTAGACAATCTGCAACACTCCTGAAACCGACCCGCAAAAAGCGCTTCATTGTAGCGCTTTCAGGGGAATCCAGAAAAGTGGATTCACCCTCCGGATAGCGATACACTCCTGCAACCAATCTGCAACACCAGCGCTAAAGACCTGTGCGTTACCATTGTTGCGGGTTCTTCAAAGTCCCTCCTCCTGAGCCTGTCCTCCAAACTTCCGGCGAAGCGATCGCCATTTTTTTTTCTCCGAGCGAGCGGGGATAAACGCACCAGCGAGCCTCTTTCTGTTTAGAGGCTTCCCTGGCTTCAGTCCTTTACCTTTAGTCACTAAGCACAAACCACATAAAAGCCCGTTTGCTGAAATAAAGTCCCTTTATTTTTTACACATTAATTCAGCCAAAAATCGGGCCCGTGAGAGGGGGGGGGGATTTTTTTTTCATCACTCGAGGCAGCGTGCCAACGATCATACGATCAAACGACAGCTCACATTAGGCAGCTGGATGGGTCTCTCCGTTGCAACGAATCTACCTAGATTCGTTGCTATGGGTCTGTTTTTTTTTTAAAAAAACCTTCCTTAAAGGGAAAGGGGCTGTTTGGGAGCATGCTAACGGCTGCCCATTGGCTGCTTCACGGCCAGGGGCGGGACGAGCTTGGCAATAGCGCTTCCTTTCTAGCGATTTCTGCCGAGACCGGAAGCCAGTGGGAAACGCTAAAAAACGCAACTGATTCCACTACAAAGGCAGGTATGCATAACGACGAATTCCACTATTTTAAATGGCGATTTTTCATTCCGCAAACAATTTGCAACAAAGATCCCCGTGCGAAAAGGCCCAGAGTTACGCCAGCCTAGAAGTCAGTCAGGTCCCTATTCAAATCCCACCCAGGATTGCTCTGTTAATTGTAAGATTTAAAGTTATACCTCCTTCCTCTCCAACCTGTGCACTGCAAAATGATTGAAGTTCTACAGATAATTAATTATTCATGGTTTTATTTTTGGTGCATGTGGGGCTCTCATTTTCAACAAACTGCTAGATATAATAAACCAATATAAAATTTCATTCATTGGATAAATGAGGTTATTTCCCTCCAGGTCAAGGAACACAAGCTCATTTCTTTCATAATTCAGCTATTCATAACCTGTAATAGTCATAGGCATGCAGTACTAGAGATGCTCTTAATATAGTATCTATCGGGGCTCAGCAGACATGTAGTTCAGGGTATCTGAAAAATCTCTCCCTTGCTCATTAAGTCCCTATGACATTTCAAGGGCAGTGGAGAACTCTGAGAACAGTACTGTCATATTTGTTAGTCTTTAAGATTCCATGAGACTCCTGTTGTGTTGTACTGTCAAGATGGTATTGATGAAGCAGGTCTTGTAACAAGCTGTATCCAGCAAATATAGTTTCACACTGAAACATGACACAAAAAAATGGTACTAAACTTGGTGGACTGCAATGACTGTATGGTGGAAATGACAGTGAGATACTCCAACAAAAATCAATACAATTGTCTATAAGAATTCCTTGGCAGCTGGGAGAATGTAGTACAGAAGAAGTAGGTGCAAATTTTTTACCATCACACTGATTGAACTATACTGTCAGGCATGCTGTAGAGGATTGTAAGCAATGTTTGAACTTGTTCACTTTATCAGATGTGCAGGCATCTGTCTTTCCATTGTCAAATTTGTGTTCTGTCTCGAAAGTCTCATTAGAGTCATGGATAGCACAATTCATTTATAGAGCCTAGATGTATAGATTTCTGTATATTTTCTTCTTTGAACACTCCACTTTCCCCCAATCAATTATGGTTTATCACTTTCTGTCTAGGAACTAAAGTATCACCTATATGGAATATTATACCCAAATGATAGATGTGGACCTATCCTGGCCATTTAATACTTATGACAAATAGATTTGTGAATCAGTGAATACAGTCAGTATGAAAGTACTGAGCAGATAATCTGTAACATTTCCTTGCTTTTTAAGTGATGGTGCATCTTTCTTCCAGCCATATTCTTAATGGAGCATGAGGCTTCTTTTGGTTCTTGGCTGCATCATTTGTTCAACATGCAGCTTTGGGAATGAGGATAATGACTTAAGCCTATTGCATTCAACTGTTGTTAGCTTTGCTGTAAAATACCCCATCTCCTAGAAACTAGGGACTTAAATTTCACACCCTACAACCTTTAAAAGAAATACTTTTATTTTTAGAACTGAAGCCATTCTTCTAACTCTCAGTGACTGAACTGCCTTGAGGCAAATGCGCACACACTATGCCAGGGCATGGAGAGCCCAGAGTGCTGCATGGTGGCAGTGGCAGGGGGAGCATGGGCATGGGGACCCTACCACATGTGGATAGTGTGGGGGTGGAAGAATGTCCTGTCAAGCTCCATGGCTCCATGAAGTTGACAGGGGCAATTGCTTTCCCTGCGTTATTCACAGGGCTGGACCAGCAGGGCTATGGTTGGCGCCCACAGCATCAAACAAAATGTGGAAGTATTCATGTTCGCTTACTGCGGGCCATCCAAGGTGCTGGGTCGGGCCAGGGCTTGATGGTGGCCGGGATGGTGTCAATGTTGTGCACAATCAGGGATTAGCCCCACTGCGCTGCCACTGCCAGTGCAGCCTTTCTGCCCTATGCATCATCGGTTAGTGAGGGCAATGTCTGGACTCAATGTGCCACATGGCATTCACCTGGCCTATTAAGAAAACCACACAGTATGATTGAAGAAAACAGCCAAGAAACAGGTTTATTTCTGTGGTATGCATGACTTTGTTACTTTCCTCCTCATTTCCAGCTCTCTAAGTATTACAGTATTATAGAACTAAGTTAATAGAGGGCAGGAGCCTGAGGAATTGTAAAACTTATAAAACAGGCTTCTTGTTGGATTCAGATTTACAGCATGAAACAAAAAGACTTCACCCATTTTCAGTATGTATTTTTTTACAGGAATAGCACTCAAACCCTACCTATTTTCAAAATACCTAAAATCCCTAGTGGATTTCCTCCTTAATAATAACAACAACAACAACAACAACAACAACAACAATAAAATCTCCTGACCCTTTCCCCACATATATACATTTTTAAAAATTACCCAACCATCCTCACTTCCATTTTATTTTAAAAGGACCCAGCTTTTCCTAAGAAATAAAGGAAAATAAAGGATTTTCTCTCCTGCATGCCATTTCATGTCTTCCTGTGTCTACTTTTCAGGGAAAACATTCATTAAGTATAGAACAGAGATGTCCACTATCTTTCTGACAGTTAGAATGGAGGATCCATTGAATTAGTGATATAATCTTGGACAAATCCATCCCAATGAGGCAAGGATTTTATACCTGTGACTGTGTTTTCTACTGAAACCCCTGAAATTGACCATTTGATTGATTTCTAATGTACTAGTTATCCAGAGAACACCCATTCTCAACAATTTTGAATGATGAAGGCTGGTGCACCAAAGAAGAAACTAAAGATGTTTTCTACTAATGTGATATCTGTTCTCCACTGCCTCTCTCTTCTCTCTCTGGAGCTCAGAAGCAGGTCAGTTTCAAATATAGCATTCTGCCTTTGTTTGATAGACAAGCAATAGCTTGAGGTTTATTTGCATCCCTGATGGATCACTGCATTCCTAAATATTACAGATATGTTAATATACCATAGCAAATAGCAATGTTTCCCTAGTTGAGGAAAATAAACTTCTCAACAAAATGATTTAATTCCTAAAAAGGAGAAAGCTGGGAGAGTGGCTTGATATCTTTCACTGAAATGAATGAGAAAATTATTCCATTGTAAATAATATTTGCATTTGCCTATTGTATATATGCAAATTAACAGCACTTCCATTTTCAAATAGCTACTGTATATGTACCATTAGAAGACAAATGTTAGCTTTTTTCACTTCAGAAACCCTGCACATTGAATGTAAATCTTTTATCGCTTTTATTCATTCAAATAATTGTTGTCGAATGGGCACAGCTATGCAGTAACATCTAGGTCCCAATCCCATGATGTCTCATATACTCGCAGCTTAAATAATGTCATGGGGATGCACCCTGTAGCTCTGGTCAAAGGCAATTGTAGATCAAGCACAGACGCAAGGAACCAGCTTGGTGTAGTGGTTAAGAGTGGCCACCTCTAAACTGGAGCACCAGGTTTGATCACCCATAAGCAGCCAGCTAAGTAACCTTGGATTTGTCACAGTTCTCTCAGAGTTCTCTCAACATTACCTACCTCAGAAGTTGTCTGTTGCAGGGAGAGGAAGGGAAGGTGATTGTAAAGCGCCTTGAGACTTCTGTGGTAGTAAAAAGCAGGGCACACACACACACAAAAAAAACATCTCCTTTTTCTAACATTCAGCTTCTTATTGAAGTTTTTACTTGAAGATATTTACTCCCAGATATTCTTATACAGTGGAAATATGTTGTTATAAAGCCATCAAGATCCAGAGATCTCTGAGCAGTGCAGTGCAACAGGGAGCTTGGATTATATATGTGACTGTTCTTATGATATTGTATCAGATATCTTTTATTTTTGGTTGTTGTTCTTGTTAGGTGCAAAGTCATGTCCAACCCGTCGCAACCCCATGGACAATGATCCTCCAGGCCTTCCTGTCCTCTACAATTCCTCGAACTCCATTTAAGATTGCAACAACTGCTTCAGTAACTCCATCCAGCCACCTCATTCTCTGTCGTCCCCTTCTTCTTTTGCCCTCGATCACTCCCAGCATTAGGCTCTTCTCCAGGGAGTTCTTCCTTCTCATGAGGTGGCCAAAGTATTTGCGTTTCATCTTCAGGATCTGGCCTTCTAAGGAGCAGTCAGGGCTGATCTCCTCTAGAACTGACCAGTTTGTTCACCTTGCAGTCCAATCGTGCCTGTACTTCTGGAAGTTCTCGGTCCACATATTGCTGGAGCCTAGCTTGTAGAATGTTGAGCATAACTTTGCTAGCATGAGAAATGAGTGCAATGGTGTGGTAGTTTGAACATTCCTTGGCATTGTCCTTCCTTGGGGAATGGAATGTAAACTGACCTTTTCCAATCCTGTGGCCACTGTTAAGTTTTCCAAAATTGCTGGCATATTGAGTGTAGAACTTTTACTGCATCGTTTTTTTAGGATTTTGAACAGTTCAACTGGAATCCTGTCACCTCCGCTAGCTTTATTGTTGCTCAGACTTCCTAAGGCCCATTTGACTTCACATTCCAGGATGTCTGGGTCCAGGTCAGTGACTACCCCCTCATGGTTATCAGGGATGTTAAGCTTGCTGTTGTATAGTTCTTCTGTATAATGCCACCTTTTAAAAATCTCTTCTGCTTCTGTTAGGTCCCTACAATTTTGGTTCTTTATCACACACATTTTTGCATGAAATGTTCTCTTTATATCTCCAATTTTTTTTAAAGAGATCTCTGGTCCTCCCATGAGCCTCTTGTGGCGCAGAGTGGTAAGGCAGCTGTCTGAAAGCTTTGCCCATGAGGTTGGGAGTTCAATCCCAGCAGCCGGCTCAAGGTTGACTCAGCCTTCCATCCTTCCGAGGTCGGTAAAATGAGTACCCAGCTTGCTGGGGGGTAAATGGTCATGACTGGGGAAGGCACTGGCAAACCACCCCGTATTGAGTCTGCCATGAAAACGGTAGAGGGCGTCACCCCAAGGGTCAGACATGACTCGGTGCTTGCACAGGGGATACCTTTTACTGGTCCTCCCTATTCTATTGTTTTCTTCTATTTGTTTGCACTGTTCATTTAAGAAGGCATTCTTATCTCTTCTAGCTGTTCTCTGGAATTCAGCATTCAGTTGGGTGTATCTTTCTCTTTCTCTCTTGCCTTTCACTTCCTCAGACAGCCATTTTGCTTTCTTGCATTTCTTTTTCTTTGGGATGGTTTTAGTTGCTACCTCTTGTACAATGTTGTGAACCTCCGTCCATAGTTCTTCAGGTACTCTGTCTATCAGACCTAATTCCTTAAATCTATTTGTCACCTCTACTGTATGTTCATTAGGGATATGATTTAGTTCATACCTGAGTGGCCTAGTGCTTTCCCCTACTTTCTTGAATTTGAGCCTAAATTTTGCAACAAGAAGCTGATTATCTGAACCACAATCGGCTCCTGGTCTTGTTTTTACTGACTGTATAGAACTTCTCCATCTTTGGCTGCAGAGCACATAGTCAGTATGATTTCTTTGTTGACCATCTGGTGTTGTCCATGTGTAAAGTCATATCTTGGGTTTTTGGAAAAGAGTGTTTGCTGTGACCATTGCATTCTCTTGACAAAATTCTACCAGCCTGTGCCCTGCTTAATTTTGTACTCCAAGGCCAAACTTGCCTGTTATCCCGGTTATCTTTTGGCTTCCTACTTTAGCATTCCAATCCCCCATGATGATAAGCACATCATCTTTGGCATTGCTTCTAGAAGGTTTTGTAGGGCTTCATAGAACTGGTCAACTTCATCCTCTTCAGCAGCAGTGGTTGGGGCATAGACCTGGATTACTGTAATGATGAATGGTTTGCCTTGGATTCGAACTGAGATCATTCTGTCATTTTGGGGATTGTATCCCAAGATACAATATTGTTTGTTTATTTATTTACAATCTTTTTATTTTTGGTAAACAACCATACATAAGTAACTGTATATTGAGTGATAACACAAGGGGGTGGCTGCTGAGTGGTACCATTTGTCATCTGTGATGAGCCCAAGTGCAGTGGCTCAGACCCCTCAAGACTCCATAGGGATTCCAGCAATTGGGGAAGGTGAACCAACAGTCCAATGTTCCCCACAAGAAGTCTATCCTGATGAACAAAACCATCCAGTCTGTGACAAAAACACACACAATTGGACAAGGGGAAGGAGTGTGGGGATCTGGAAAACCATACTGATCAGGACATGGGCAGCACAGTTTAAATGCTCTCAAGAGGCTCATGTCAGAGCCTGCCAAAAAAAAAAAAAACAGAACACTTACCAGAGCTGGCCCCTTGCTTATGTGGAGCCAGCAAGTGGTAGCCCATGGCTCCTGTCTTTGTTGGCCAGCGAGTCCGGGTGGGAAAGCCTCCTACAGACCCTCAGACTCCCATGCAATCATGGCTGCATTTGGAAGTGCTGCAGCACACTACAGCAATTCAGAAGGGCAAAGAAGAGGTGAAAATGGAAGAAAGCTGTTTACCTCAAGAATTGATCAACTATGTTTTGCTAAGTAGACATACGTGGCTTTCTATGAAAAGGTTAATACATTCTGTTAGAAGCCGGTTGCTGAAACAGTTGTGTCTGAAATGAAGCAAATCTGTTAGCAACTGACTAGCATTAGAAAGGTTACCTAAAAAGAGGTCTATGTTTCTTCCATTTTACCTTTATTGAACCCTATGGCTGACTCCATTTCACTCAACATTGGAGGAAATCTAGTACTCACACTGAATTTTTCCAGGTCATAGTCTGTGGAACACTCAATAGGATGCCCCTAGCTGCCTTCCACTTTAACAAGAACTAGCTAATTTCCTAAGAAATTTCAGAAATTGTTTCTGATAAAAAATATCTGAATGCACAAACCTGATTATTTACTCTTTTGGCTGATTTAATAAACGTTCTACACACCTAAGATTTAGAATGCTGGAACTTATGACCTCTACTTTAACCTCCATTCACCTTTCTTCTGCTTTTATTCTTGCATCTCTTTCTTCCTTTCTTTACTCAGTGCAAACTAGTTACATATGTCCTTTCTTCTGTAATTGTCCTTCATTAATAAACTAAGTAGACTGCATAATCACAAGGTTGAAAGGAGGAAAAAAGTGTCTTCAGTCTGTTTTTCTCTTGGGCATTGAACACAGGAGTAGTCAATAGTCTTTACCATCACTCCCTTTACTGTGTGCTAAGACACCACCATGAGTCATTGAAACAACAGGTTAGTTCTACTCAATTAAGAAAAAAGTCAAGACATATTAATGCAAAAGGCCAGATCTATTATAATTTATTTTTAATTGTATGTATAGAAGAAAAGAGATACAGAAATGAATTTTTTTAAATTGAAATCTACCTGTGATATTAGGAAGAAATCCCAAAACCAAAACATGTGAAATTCTAGTTACTCCTTTTCAGATGAATTGTAAAGTCTTCATGAACTCTGTATAACATTTTTAAAGTGTCTTAGTTCACATGGTTTCTCCATGGGGGAAAACACTTATATTTGCCTATAGTAGCCCTGATGATCTCAGTATTGTAGATTCTAATATCATAAGGCCATTATGGCTCTTTATGATTTGCCCATGAGGCTCTGCTCAGTTGTAATAGACTTTCCTTTTTAAAAGCTTAGAAGTGTTGTTCAAATAGAATAAAGGACTGTAAAGGGTTAATTCTTCACAGAGCCTTGAATGGCAGGCTGCTCTAAGCAATCTGATTAGGTTGCATCAGTTGCACAGAGAGAGACTTGAGAGCTGCATGCAGAGGATAGAATCAGTCAGATTTCTGATTTGATTGAGTTGAGTACTGACAGATTTCTGCCTTGACTGAAAAGAGCCTGATATCAGCCTTAGCTGAGGACAGTTTAACACAGACAATGAACTGGAGAAAAGTTGGCGAGGAAATAGACAGAGACTATATCGAAAATGGGTTTGAGCTCCTAGATAGAAGAAAATTCCCTACCCAATTAAACAGGGAGTAGGTTCAGAGACTCCTGGTCTGGTGTGGCTAGAAAGTCTTTAGAGGCCTTAAGAGTTAGTTTAAAAACTCAAAAAGAGTACTAGTATATCAAGAGAAGGGGGTTGGGTACTGGAAAAAATGTATTGGCCTTCTGGAGAATTAGAAAATACTGAAAGCAAGTGTATTGAAGTATTGGAGGACAACTATAGAAAAAAGCCTCTCAATGACCCATTATTCACAGCGATCGATACTCCAAGTGGCTGCCATGCCGTTGCAGTGGGGCAGAATGCCCCACCATTCCCCATGTATGCATGGGGACGGGGCTCCCTGGCATCCGGTGACGCCCTGGGGCAGCGCACACGCACACGCACACGCACTGTGTGCCGGGGCCAGAAAGCCCAGGATGCTGCCTGGCCATGGCAGAGGCCATGGGTGAGTGAGGATGGGCTGGGCCCCCACTGCACACAACGGCAGGGGCAGAGGGATGCCCCTGCCAGCTCCACTGCTCCACAGAGCTTGCAGGGGCATGCGGTGTCCCTACACGGACACTGTAAGTTGGGGCCGGGTGGGCCGAAAGGCCTAGCGCTTTCGATTATACACTGCGCTAGCCCACCCCAGTCCCTGCTGGCATCTGCTATATCCCGGGGACCGCGGAAGTTCCTGTGTTTCTGTAACGCAGGTCTTCTGTGGCCCTGGGCCGGGCCATGCCCGCACTGGTGGTGGGGGCATGCATAATCGGGAATTTACCCCGATGCCCTGCCACCACCAGTGCGGGCATTCAGGTCCGTGCATAATGGGTCAATATGTAGGTCACTATGAAAAGCTTAAGAACTGCTCTTGTACTGGTTTTACTTCAGAGATTTCAACCCATGTTTCACTTGACCTTTTGCTTCTATATTTTCTTTCTATGATAAATTAAATATCTTGTTATTTTGGAATTTTTAAACACCCACAGTGCTATTTGTTTCAGTTAAACCGGGTTCCATATTTTTTCTAGGCTATGTTAACAGCCAAAAATATTGTATTGCGAAAGGGTGAGACAACTGGAGTTCTTCAGCAACGAGAAAATACTAGGGCTGCTCAGTCAGAGTAGACAAATAAAATCAGAGGGGAAATCTTGCCTCAGAGAACGATTATTCACAGGGCGGAAAGTCCCTTCACCTCCCACTTTAGTGTCATCATGTGGAACCTTATCAAAAGCCTTACTGAAATCAAGGTAAACTATGTCCACAGCATTCCCCTGATCTGGCAAGGTAGTAACTTTCTCAAATTAAAGAAAATAAAAAAGGTTAGTCTGAAATGATTTGTTCTTGAGAAATCTATGCTGACTCTTAGTAACTACAGCCATCCGTGCTAGCTGCTCAAGGATTGATTGATGATATGTCCTAAAATCTTGCCAGCTATAGATGTCAAACTGATGGGTTGGTAGTTACCCAGATCTTCCTTTTTCCTCTTCTTGAAGATGGGGACAACATTTGCCCGCCTCCTATGTTCAGGCATTATATTTTATTGCTCAGTGTTAAACCATAGGACGGGTACATCTATCTCTTTCCATGACTAATTTTGTTTTATCAAACAGCCATATATTTTCTACTTTTTTAAAAGCATTATTTCCCAAACCAAATGAAGCTGCCTAAATGTTTTAGAACTCCAATGATCTAGCAGTCTTCCCCTTTGTAATACTGAATTTTTAAGTGAGTAATTCAAGTATTTAAAAAAGATTCAGTAGAAGCCTTTATGTCACTCCCTACCTGTTTTCAAATTTCATTTCCTTCTTCTTTGAGATCTTTCTGGAAGTACTCCAGCAGATGTTGTTTACCAGAACAAATGTTTTTGTATGATTATGTTGACTTGTGATACCCGACACAAAACTTTAGTAAACTTTAGTATTTCTGTTTTTATAAGGAAGAGAAGAGATATAAAGATACTTTACTGTGAGATGATGCAACCTTAGTAAGTAATTTGCGCTCTGAATATACCTCATGGCACTCATAGCCTTCTTGGTTAGCATAAGAACAGAGTTCCATGACACCTTTAAGGACAATAAAATTTTATTCAAGGCATAAGCTTTTGCCTGCATTCTTTTGGAGGGTAATGCGACTCTGTGATCTGTTCATGTAGTCAGGCAATACACAATTTGAATGTATCATTATTACATATTTGAAAATTAGGTCACTGCAAGTATATACTGTTGTTCAACCTTAAGTTGCTAGCAACTGACAAGATTCTGCATGCTGTGAAATGATGTTACTGCTACTAAAATATATTTGGGATAATTACCTGATGAAGGATGAATTTATGTTGAAGCAAGATAAGCAGGCTTACCCAAGGAAAACAGCAAAAAAAATTAAAATTCCTAGTGCTAGAGATGGCAAAAGTTGCTAATGCCAGAGGAAAGTGCTTGGCAGTGGCAGGACTGCCTTGACAATGGACAACAAGCAACCTGAAGCAAACCAGGGATAACTGGATTTCAAGATGATGATGATGATGATGATGATGATGATGATGATTAATTTGATTTATTTCCCGCCTCTCCCCATAGGCTCGTGGTGGGTCACAATAGTCCTATCCCCATTAAAATACCCATTGAAAGACTTGAAAAACAATCCCAACATGGCGGAAGCTCTCATTCCTACCCCTGCTATCAGAGCGGCAGGGAGGGTGGGGAGGAGATCTAACTTACTAGGCCTGGGGGGGGGATGCTGGCACTCATTCGCTGACCCCAGCCTCAACCAAAAACCTGGTGGAAGAGCTCCGTCTTGCAGATGATATCAAGTAAGATTATATTTAGAAATATTTGAGAATTATATTATTTAATACTGGATAATGTTAACATGCAATGATATCTCACCAGGCTTTCAGACTTCTTTCCTTCATGAGAGCTAGCTAGGAATAGTGGTAGAGAGTAGGTTGGATTCCCCAGTCCTCCACATGCAGTCAGCTGATATTAAAGTTTATTCCAGACCTTCAATTGTGTTTGGAAACAAACTGTTAGCCAGTATAGTTGAGAAAAGATTGGAGTGATATGGTTCCTAAGGCTCAGTCTAGTTAATACTCCAACTACACTTGCATTGGTTCATTGGAAAGATGCACTCAAGCTATGTTTGCTCAATTTTGTCTATGGTTATCTGTTACCAGTCTTTGGTATAAGAAAACATGAGAAAGAGGGAAAATAACCTGAGATTCACAACACAGTCCTAGGCAGAGTTACTTCCTTCTAGATCAGTTGAAGTAACTGGGCTCAGAGGTGTGTGCGTGCTTGATGTTGTTACTTTAAAACATCCTGTATTTGATAGCCTTTTTACTCCACTTAAAATCATATTGCTAGTATACAAGCATATATTTCTATGGTGCTGAAAGAATTTGAGATACAATATGATGACAGATTGTTTGAATTCTATTAATATCAATATAATGTGTGTTTTGACAATAATTTAAGCAAGAACAGGATTATACCAGGTTCAGATAAGAATATGGACTATTGCATACAAAGTCCTTTGTGGATTTTCTGATGAAGAATGCTTGCACTCGAAAGCTCAGGGCCTGAATAAATCTTTGCTGGTCTTAAAATGCTACTGAACTCTGATTTCTTTGTGGATTTGTATGTCTGTGAGAACATCTCTCCCCTTATATTCCACTATATCACCTTTGCTTCTGCAGGCGCCAAGCAGCAAATGGGCAAAACTGGAAACTGCCCAGAAATGTACCTGTCGAGCGTTTGGCCGCTGCGGCAGGTCTGTCCCTTTGCCGGCCTGGAAGCTCTGGACCTGGCACCCAGCCTTGTGGGGGGGCCCACACCCCAGGAGGTGGGGGATGGGCGCCAACATCCCCAAACTGCTCCTTCACCTTCCCCTCCTACCCTCCTGTCATGTCTCCTCATTTTCCCACCTCTCTCTCTCTCTCTCTCTCTCTCTCTCTCTCTCTCTCTCTCCGCCTTCTGTCTCTCTCTCTCCCCCATGCTCCGCCGCGGCTGCCCCCAAACACCCACCCTCCCACCCATGTCTATCTCGACCTCTTCCCCCACTGCCCCCCTCACCACTCGCTCCCCTCACCTGCCCAGCGGACCCTTCACCCCTCTCCTTTCCCCGTGCTCTGATCCCTTTCACTACACCTTACTTTTCCCTGTACCTGTTTCTCCTTCCTTCCTTCCTTCCTTCCTTCCTTCCTTCCTTCCTTCCTTCCTTCCTTCCTTCCTTCCTTCCTTCCTTCATCTCTCTCCTTTCTGCCTCTCTCTCTCCCCCTCTTCTAGCCCTCTCACCTGTTCACGTTCTTTCTTTCTTTCTTTCTTTCTTTCTTTCTTTCTTTCTTTCTTTCTTTCTTTCTTTCTTTCTTTCTTTCTTTCTTTCTTTCTTTCTTTCTTTCTTTCTTTCTTTCTTTCTTTCTTTCTTTCTTTCTTTCTTTCTTTCTACTATCCACCTGTCCACCCATCCCTTTATCTACCCGCGCTGCACCGGAGGGGGAGGGAGCCTGTCACACCCACCCATTGCCCGCTAATGCCCGCTGTATTGTTTCTACAGCGGGCTTACTTTCTAGTGTAATTTAATATTTCATGTTAATTCATCATCATTTTAGGTGTCATCTGTTAACAATACCCTTTGCTTCAGGGTTTTTTTTTAAATGTCTGGTTGGTTCTACAATCCAATCTTATTTCATTGTACACTGAAAGTCCCATGCTGTGTAATCCACCTCAGGTCCCAGTGAGAAAAGCAGACTATAAATAATGTAAATAAATATGTAAAATCCACCTCTTGTAGACACTATTTATAATCTGGAAGAATTTATATGGCTGTGTTTTTCAAAGGCTCTAATTTCTTGACTTTCCTTTCCTATTGGCATTTGAAAATGTGTCTGAACACTTTTACACTTTTTCCTCTTTGTATCATTCCCCCTGTTATACTATATCCATGCAAATAGTGGCTAGTTGTTTAGACATTGCCAAACACCAAAGGACTTGATGCATCGATGACATACAGGCAGTCCTATGGATTTAATGCCAGAAATATACATTATTCATACTGGGAAAGGTTTGAAAAAAGAACCTGTATGATTTACTGCAGAGAGAACAGCGGCAACTTGCAAGCTGACAATTTATATAAGTTTTATGCAGTTATTTCCGAGGCAACTAGGACTGTTATTTACGAAATAAGGGGGTTTTAGGCCCTACCGTAGAAGCTGTCACATTACATGGTTCTAATAACATCTTTAGGTATGTGCTACGATTATGTAATCTAAAAACTGAGCCAATTCTTTTTGCCCAAGTCGAAAAGCCTGATAGTGCTAATCTGTTTAGCCAACTGCTGAACATATAAAACAACTTCTTTACAGAGTTATTGAGAGTTGCACGCAAACAAACTGGTGATACACATAAACAAAATTACTTCTATACATGCTATCTGGTAGTTACTTTTTAAAACTGGTAATTTTATTTCCTTATATACAATATCTACAGACACACACAAATAAGGATTAGACACTGTTGTGCACCAGATGAGATGATGAGATGCATTTTGAAAATCAGAAGTCAGAGTGAGGTGGTTATGTCCATATTTGCATTGTGGTAGAAGGTTTTTTGCTGCTAATCTTATATACATTACATGATCATGAACATTATTGTTCAAAGTAGCTTAGACATTTTCATTTCTGCTTATTCAGTTCTGACATCACACCTGAATGGTAACCTCCTCATCAAAATCAAAGTCATCTCTGAGAATTGATTGTCCTGTAATTGACTTTATTTAGTGTATAGTATACAATCTAGTGCATTTTGGTCATGGTTACATAGTGTACCATACATGATTTAATACTTGTTACCCCCTCTAGGAGATTAAGTTGGTGTTAGGTCGGTCCAGGGATCATTTGCACATTTCTGTTCTAGACCCAAATCTCCTAAACATTTAGGAAATTGTTAAAACTATTCGGATATCTCTAAACATTGGTATTTGGAAATACACTAATATGTTTATGTGTGTGTGCATGATATGGAGATATTACTATGTGGAGATTGGTATATGGAGATATACAAAATCCAATCAAGTATTGTATGAGTAGTTGAGGCTTCTGTTGAAGCTCAAAATCTAACCCCACTTTTTTATACTTAATGAAGGGAAGGGGCAGCAAACAGGGTTCATCCAAGATGGAAGAAACGGAGACTTCATGAAGACATGGGAAGATTCAGTCTTTCTGTGGGCTTTAGCCTGCATGGCCTGAACTGAGCTAACCTTATCCATCTGAAGCACTTGTTTCATATACAGGAGATCCTAGGTTAAACCATTCATTATCCAGCTACAGTAACTTTACATAGCAGGTTGGGACAGTCTGCTATCTTCCTAAGTTTGTAAAGAGCCCTGCTAGTCAAATTAGGCCCAGTGGTCCAATTCTGTGTATAGGCAGGAGGCTTACTTTTCTGCAGTTGCAATTCTACTTGTTTAATTCACCATTTTTTTTCTAAATCACTGTATTCTATCATTCTATTTTTATCCAGATATGGTGACTAATTATTTTTAATATGGTACAATTTTTAGAGCAGTCTCGAAACATTACACAGAAAAAGCTCTGAACAATCTTCCCTGGAGGCTGTATTAGATATGCAACAGAGTCTCATAGCTTTTCTAAGTAAAATTCTACTTAGATCTATTCTATATCAGCTAAATCACTTTTAAGAAAGTGGTGAATCAGTGTCTATGTTAGCAGAGTTCAGATAATGATTAATGAGTGTTGGAACTGCAATCAGCAAGTAATTTGGTGAAGACAGCCTTGCAGTACTGTTGTTAAGCTGTTTAAGCCGCTGAGCTTTACCTAAGTGCTCACTAATGCTTTGAGTAGTCATTGGTGAGGTTGCAGTGGAAATTCCCCAGCACGTGTCTGCGGATTCCTTTGTTTAAACTGGGCTCATGCTCACTTCCTGCTTCTTCAAAAGAAGCAGACCAGTGTGTGTGCTCTACAGAAGCAAGGAAGCAGTCATTAGTCTTAGTTCTTTCCATTTGCTGATGTGTTGTGTAGTCTGCCTAAAGCCTAGTCACAAGAGGCTTGCAATGTGCTGCTTTTGTAACTTTAAGATTTTGTACTCTGCTTCATCGGGAGACTGAAGCAGATGAATATGATGAATATTTGTAAATCTTTCCAGTAAAGTTCCCTCTTTTAAACCTCAAAGCACTGTGCTTCATAGAATCATAGAATCATAACTGCAATAACTGCATATATCTATATCATCTATATCTATATCTATATGTACCAGTTTGTAGTGGTTAGGAGTGCGGACTTCTAATCTGGCATGCCAGGTTTGATTCTGCGCTCCCCCACATGCAACCAGCTGGTTGACCTTGGGCTCGCCACGGCACTGATAAAGCTGTTCTGACCGAGCAGTGATGTCGGGGTCCTCTCAGCCTCACCCACCCCACAGGGTGTCTGTTGTGGGGAGAGGAATGGGAAGGTGACTGTAAGCCGCTTTGAGCCTCCTTTGGGTAGGGAAAAGCGGCATATAAGAACCAACTCTTCTTCTTCTTCTATATCTATATCTATATCTATATCTATATCTATATCTATATCTATATCTATATATCTCTATATCTCTATATCTCTATATCTCTATATCTCTATATCTCTATATCTCTCTCTATCTCTATCTCTATCTCTATCTCTATCTCTATCTCTATCTCTATCTCTATATCTATATCTATATCTATATCTATATCTCTGTCTGTCTGTCTGTCTGTCTGTCTGTCTGTCTGTCTATCATCATCTTCTCCACGCAGAGGATGAACAGATGGAGTGCTTTCTCTCCTTTTCCTTCTAGCACTGAAATCAAAAGAGACGCCTGTGGCACTGTCCTGACTTTGGAAGATAAAGCTTGGTGAGCCATAGAGAACTCTTCAGCACCATGGACCAGGCTTTTGAAGAATTTAGGGTAGAAAAACAGCTGAGCAAAACCAGTGGACCATTACATTAATTACTTCTTCAGGGTACACATTGTAGAATACACAGTTGGCACTCTAGCATGAACCATACCTACAGGACAGCTCAGGGCTCTGAGTGTGGCCTTGTCCATAAGATTAGGGATGTCCAAAACAGAGGAGGCCTGACTCTCCTGCATCCCATCAATTGCCAGCCCTGCAATTAGATCTGCAATGGATTTTTTGCCTGTTTGCACTGTAGATCCCTTTTGAGGAATGAAAATGAAACTGACTCTTGGATTATCCCAGTTTATGGTGGCAGCTTTTTTTATTCCACTTCCAAAATGAATATGAAAGTCCAGCCTCAGAATGAACTTTGAATATTTTGAGGAATTTTACTCAACAATGTTACTAAGCAAAGCTAACAGAAATCTTGGCGATTTGGACCGTTTTGAGGTCACAGGGGCCTGATTTGGACTGTTTCCGATTCGGAAACATCCTAATCGGGCCTGATTCGGGCAATTCGGACGTTTCCGAATCCGAATCGCCCATCCCTAGATCCCATTGACTGTGTGTGTGTGTGGGGGGGGGGGAGTTCCTGGACACTATAGATCCTATGATGCAAAAAAGTTAATATAAACAATTAAATAAATATGAAAATGTAGACAGTATACAAGTTCTATAAAATGCATTTGTATATAATCCATTCTCAAAAAGAAGTATTAGTTGTGAATGGGTTGCATTAGGGAAGCTCATGTTCTGCTTGCTGCTTTCAAGTGGAGAATCAATTAGGAGGCAAACAATTCAGCTGTTCCCAAGTAGCAGAACATGGTTAATTAATTATGTTTAATACATACGTACTATTATACATAGTATAAAGCAGTTGGCCCATGAATTTCTGCACAAAGCCAAATGGTAATCCTAGTGTTCTCTTTCCCATAAAACTGTCACTCATGAGACAATCATGTAAATCAGCTTTTTTCAAACTTTTGACCATGGAGGAGCCACTGGAAAAAAAAATTCAGGCTTTGAGGAGCCCTGGAAGTGATGTCAGTTGGCCATGCCTTCCTCCCACAAACTCAAAAGTGACATCACCACCTGCAATAACAGACAGGTTCAAGAAGAATTGGGGGAGAGACATGCAGGTTCTGCCCCCTCTCAGGCACAGAAACCCAAAGCAAATTCACCCACACTTGGGAGTGGGGAGGCAGAGCAATGGAAACATCTAGTTCCCCAGCTTGTGGCTGAGTCCATTAAGACAGGAGGAGAAAGGACACAGACCCCTGCTGGGAATCCCTGATATAAATAAACAATGAACAGATTAATTGCAGAGGTTGATACAGTCCTTTCTATCACTTTAGAGTTCTGCAGTCCTTCAGTCTCTTTCCCCTCTTATGTATGATTCTGGTCTTGGTCTGAGGAAAAAATCTTTTTTCCCCCCAACTAGAGGTGATTTTCTCAGAGTTGTAAACCTAGTTTAAAACATCTTCTTGATGATATTTTAAGTCCAATTTGGATTATTGATGCCTTGACAGCATGTGAGTAATCAGGGACTTCATTAGGGTGATGATGTATATAAATTAAGCAGTTTGTGGTATATGTATATAAATCAAGCAGTTTTTAAATCACATTTTATTAATAGAAAGCAATTTACTTAAGAGCTGGAAAGAAATAAGGATGACTTTGGTTATTGTAAAGCTGTTTTGTCTTCTGGAACTGAATGTCAGAAGTTAATATTTTCTGACAGATTGTTGAAGTCTACATTCAGGGTACATTCTTATCAAGAAAAGATATAAAACTTTCTTACCGTGGGACCCCCCAATGAGGCAACAGTTTATTGTTCCCAAATCTGGCTATATCCACATGAATAAACAGAATTACAAAAAAAATCTGGTATTAAAATAAATGGAATTGTACTCTTATGGAGGGGCCACTGAAGCTTATAATCAGATGCTAAAGCCTTTTTTCAGAAGGTGCCAAATACAGAAAGCTTATCACTTAAGTATTTCTTATCCTCATTATACTATCAATTTCTAGATGATCGTATTTGATACAATTCACCACAGGTAGTAGCTGGATAACACAGGCTCGAAATTATGTTAAGGATTCTAGCGAATGTCCAATTTAAATAGAATGCTGGTGGGCAAGAACTCACTTCATACAGTATTCATGTGAAGAAAATCAGCAACATATAAAATAAACCAGTGTCCCACTGAACTTGGGAGTAAACTGGGCTGCTGCTCATCCACAGTAGCTAGTTATGCAGAATAAACACAACAGCACAATATATGCCAAGAGTCCACACTGACAATTTAACATTGTACATGCATGCACTTTTCATGGATTCTAAGCAAGATGGTGAATTTTAACAAAGTTGCATAGGTAACTTATTTTTGTTTTAAATCTGGCCTGCCTAAAACAGCAATATAAAGCACGCAGGGATGAATCCAATTGAACCAAGTAGAATTCTCTTCCCACATACATAGGCTTTGAAATCATGTGTGATGACTACTTTGTCATCAAATAAAAACATATTCTACTACTACTGAAGGTGTTCCAATTATTGGCACCCCAGGTCTTTAGATTTTTGAAGATCACCATCCAATGAAAAGGCCGGTAAAGGAAGATTTACATATGTTTTTTTTTTTTTTGCTTGAGGTCTCTCTAATACAGCCTTTCTCAAGTTTTTTTTTACTTTTGAGAAAATTCTGAAACATTCTCCAGGCTCGGAGAAACCCCAGAAGTGGCACAATTGTACTGAATATGGTTGGGAAGTATAGCTGAGTACACTCCTACCTGGGGCCCCTTCCCATCCCCTCCAAGGGGCCCCATCATTGGCCATTTTGGGAGGGTGGGGTGGGTTGACATGACCATATAACTCAATAACTGTTTAACAAAATTAAGATATATAAAAGATTAATTAACTCCCACCCATTAATGAAACCCTTCTAGGGCCATCAAGAAGCCCCATGGTTTCATGAAACCCTGGTTGAGAAAGCCTGCTCTAATACCTAGTCCTGTTGTCTGAAAAGTATGGCTTATCTATCCTTACCTTTGGTCTGATCATGAAAACCTTGTATTGAATACCACTTTGTATCTCTGGTATGATCCTGGAAATTATTTATTTTAGAAATGTGTATCCTTTGTCATCCAGAAATACTTGCAGTGGCTTAAATATACAAATAATATAAAGTCAATAAATTATTGCCACCCCAAGTGATTATCAAATTAAACCAGATTTGCAGCCTAAAGTGAAATGTAAGAAGAACTTGGGAAACAGTGCTGCATAAGCTATATATCCAAACTTTCAGTAAAACCATATAATGTATGAAAATATACATATCTATAGAGTTGCATATTACAGATAGCAATGGGCATGAACTGGGAATATGCAGTTCAGTTTGGTTCATCATGAACTTTCAGGAGCTAAATAAACTGGTTTGGTTTGTAAGGTTCATAGCCTAGTAGAATGGGCCCCAGAATTACTACAGACACCAAACTTGCAGACAATCTCTGGCTGACTCCATTCTACCTGAACTTCAAGTTTGATTATGTTTGTATCTCCAAATTCCAAAGAAAGTGCTTTATAGGAAAATGGAAAATGGAAGGGGGTGGGAGGTTTCAGTGTGGAATCCCAGTCTCTAACTGGGGGGTCTGGTAACCCTACTACAATTTCCCCCTTCCTCATTTCCCCCTTTTCCCTCCCTTTGACCAATTATGCACGGGGCAGACCGCCTGAGATGGCAGTGAAAGGGCTTCAGGGAAAATCCCCAATTATGCCCGACATTACCGCCATCCTGGGAACCGCCGAGCCCTGGCCTGACCCAGGCTCTTGGAAGGCCCGTGTTAAGGAAATGTGGAGTCTTCTGCATTCCCGGGGCTGCCATCTCCCAACCTACGGTGTCCCTGCAGGGACGCCTCTCGCCCTTGCCAGCTCTGCAGCTCCACGGAGCTGACAGGCATCCCAACACCCCTATGGAGCTGGGAGAGCGGCATGCTGCTCCCCACTATCATGCGGTGGGGGCCCCACATCCCTACTCCAACCCCTGCTGCTGCTGCCATGCAGGAGCCATTAAAGAGGGGTAGCCCCTCCCCTGTGCACATGCAGGAAACAGCGGGGCTTTTTGTCCCACCACAATGGAACAGCGGTAGCCCAGCATGGCTGCTGCCGTGCATAACAGGTCTTTAACTAACATTCAGTGGTTCTCAACATTTCATGTTTAGTCCTTATTAGTCTTCTATTTTTTACTCTTTTGATTTATTTATATCTCTGTATATACATTTTCCCTGTATTCCTGGGAAGTCCACTAGTCCTCCACATATGCCTTTGTTTATAGTGGGAACCCGTTTTTGCTGCTATCATAATGGCCATGTACCATTCTTTTTACTGCTAAATATACCCAGCAATCCTAAAAGTATTGCTACCATCAGCTTAATACTTACAAGGATGTTTTAATATTTATGTTTTGATATTAATATATTATTGTTTTCCCATTGATGTACACCACCCTGAGCCTGCACAGGAGGGTGGTATAAAATTAAATAAATAAAATAACAATCTGTTTACAATTTCTCTAATGGTTAAACAGAATCAGGTAATAATACTATGTCTATATACACATCAGTTCTGTAGATTTTAACATTTTTAAATCTATAGAACATTTACTTAGGTAAATTAATGAAAGCCTCTAATATCAATGTTTTGGAGGCTGTAATTGCATTTACTTTCTCCATCATCCAAAGTTTTGAACCTGCTTTATTCCTCCAGTGGAGAAAATGGCATATAGACTTCCCAGCATCCTTATTGTGAAGGCCTGTTCTGGAAAAATCGGAATCTTCTTAGTGATATCTAGACAGAAGCACTTAGCTTAGTTTGACTGCAATTGTAGTTAAGAAGCTGTCGTTTTAGTATTTATGCAGCACACATCACTGGAGATGCTAACAATTCCTATGGATGGTGAAGCCATTATAAATGCTGTGCATGGAGAAGTGACATTTCAAAGGTGAACATGGAATTGTTTCATCTCGATTCTGTTCTGGCCACTGTGTTCTGCTGGCTGCAGATTCAGATGCCATTTCTGGTGGTGACAGCAACTGGCACATTTCTTGACAGTTCATGTGATGGGTAAAGGCAGAAAACACAAAATCTGCAGGATTTAGCCTTAACTCCTATGACAACTTATTATTTAATGGAAAAGATTCAACAGACTGGAACAAACAACCAGCTAAAACACAAGGAGGTATATTACTTGCTTGTAGGTGTCTCTGGGCACTTACTCACAAGTTACAAGCCACATTCTGAACGTTTTCTTTGTCAATTTAGTGAGCAGCATAAACATTTGCTAGCAAAAAGCTACAGAGATTCCAGAAGAAGGTGTTTCTCCTCTTCCACCACCCCATTGAGTTGTTGTTTTCTGAATTTACTCTTGGGATGATAGCAGAATTATCATCCCTCATTTTCTACCTTTTTCTACCTGGTCCAAATGGAATCAATACTTTAGATCTTGCAGAGGAATTCCATGAATTAGAGAAACAGAAGGAGCAGCATTTGGGCCTGTAGCAGAAGGAGGGAGATGACAAAATTCTGCTTCACTATGGAAATTCCTTCCATTTTGGAAACTGCTCTATTGGACCATTACTATTATTCTTTCTTTTTACACTGCTCCCCTACGTTGAATTTCAAGAAGGACGTAGATAAAATTGAAAGGGTACAGAGGAGAGCGACGAAGATGATCTGGGGCCAAGGGACCAAGCCCTATGAAGATAGGTTGAGGGACTTGGGAATGTGCAGCCTGGAGAAAAGAAGGTTGAGAGGGGACATGATAGCCCTCTTTAAGTATTTGAAAGGTTGTCACTTGGAGGAGGGCAGGATGCTGTTTCTGTTGGCTGCAGAGGAGAGGACACGCAGTAATGGGTTTAAACTTCAAGTACAACGATGTAGGCTAGATATCAGGAAAAAAATTTTCACAGTCAGAATAGTTCAGCAGTGGAATAGGCTGCCTAAGGAGGTGGTGAGCTCCCCCTCACTGGCAGTCTTCAAGCAAAGGTTGGATACACACTTTTCTTGGATGCTTTAGGATGCTCTGGGCTAATCCTGCGTTGAGCAGGGGGTTGGACTAGATGGCCTGTATGGCCCCTTCCAACTCTATGATTCTATGATTTCCCCCATAAAATGTAGTCATTTGTAACAATATTTGTGTATTACATCGATATTATACATTCTACATATATGTGCAAATGACATACATTGCACATACAAATATCATACCCATAACATACAAAAAGATAAAATCTGCACACACAATACTAATAAATCTATAAGATCAAGAATGAAAAATAGAGAGTTGAAACTGAGAAAACTGCAAAATTACCCCACCAGGTCCAGTGCATGGAAACCTATGGAAGAATCACACTTTAATTCATGGGATGTAGTAGAAAGCCAGGGGTTCCAATAATCTCCTAGACTGGTATGTGAAAGGGAGCAATGGATTCCAATTTGACATTGCAGGGAAAAGATCAAACTAAAACTGTGGAGTGGTGTCCTTAGTCTAAATGGCTGGAAAGCAATTGTGGAAAAGATTTTAATGAGAAAACTTTACATCAAAGAAATGGCAATATTCAACCTTCTCAAATCTTCAGCTTTGAATTTTCAACATGCTTGTGTGAACTATGAAGTACATGAACTAATAAATCAATTTTAATCATACCTTCTCTGGTGCTTTACATTAAAAAGTCTTATAACTCATCCCTTAAAAGTACAGGAGAAGCTTCTATTTTCCTAGAATTTCTTAATGATGAATTGTTTTTCAAAATACAGCGTGACAAATATGGTTCAATGGCAGTTTCCCCCAAGAATGTACCCCCCACACTCCAATACAATCCTCTTCTATATAGAAGCTTATAAAATCCTTGGTTTAAGTACATGTTCTTTTTTGGTATAGCACTGAATTTTTGTCTGTACTCAGGAACTGCAATCTCATTCTTATATGCATGAATCTTTAAACATTCCACAAGATTTCTGGAAGCTAGCTAAACAATATATTTAGACACTAGATTTAAAGCCCATTGTATGCGTGAATACAAATATATATATATACATATATATGTATATTGCTTCCTTGACTTTTTTGTTTCAGGGCTGAGGTCAGGAAGAGGTAAGAAAATTCCTCAAGCTCTTCACCTAGAGAAGTAGGAGCTCCAGCCACAAATGCAATCAAAAGGGGAGTTTTTTTTAAATCTCTCACTCCTAATTTACTGAAAACATCTCAGTTGGAATGGAAAGGAGTCCATTACTTAAGGAAACCTGTTTACCATCAACCAACTTACTTTATACTATGTATCTTCAGTTAAGAACTTGCTTTGAAAAAATTAGCAGCCATGAATAATCGCAGCTGCCATTGATGCCACGGCTGGTGGCCAATGGAGAGTGACGATGGGCATGGGGCTGTGCTTTGCATGGCAGCTCATTGTGGCCCTTGTCAAGGCCAGGCATCCTTACCAAAGTCCTAGGATCATCAGCAGATTCTTACCCACAGAGAGAAATGCCCTGTGGGGAACATAAGGAGATAGGTGGTCCCTCAAGTATGCAGAACCCAAGCCGCGTATAGCCTTGAAGGTTAATACCAAAACCTTGAACCTAATCTGGAAACAAACTGGCAACCAGTGCAGCTGCTTCAGCAGAGGCTGAACATGGGACCTTGAAGATGATTTAGTGAGGACTCGTGCAGCTGCATTCTGTACCAGCTGTAACTTCTGGGTTAAGGACAAGGGTAGGCCCTCGTAGAGCGAGTTACAGAAGTCTAATCTAGAAGTTACCATTGCAGGTAGGGCGCTAGTAGCTGAGCTTGGCGTAGATGGAGAAACGCCGTCTGAGATACCTTAGTGACCTGGGCCTCCATGGAAAGTGAGGCATCCAGAATCACTCCCAAATTCCTGGCTTGGGGCATAGATGACAATTGCACCCCGTCCAGGCAGGGAAGACGCGCTTCCTGTTGGATTTTGTAAGTTCCAATCCCGAGTAGCAGTTTTTTAATGTTGACATGGTAAAGTCCCCATGGGTGCTGTTTGCAATCCTGTAAGGGGGTGGGAGGTGGAGTTGAAGAAGGCAACAGTAACTAGAGCTGGTTTCATCCTCTTAGAAATACCAAAGGGGCTGGGCAGAGATGGGCCTGAAACTTGTATCAATGTATCAACTTGTATCAACATTGATACAAGTTTCAGGCTCATCTCTTCCCAGTGTATGGAAGATGCCATGAACTGGGTCATGGAAGGGGAAATGTGGGTCAGGGCTGATCAAGAGGAAGATCCTGCACCATTCAGGAACTCACCTGGTCATCACTACAAGGGGAGGTTACCGGTGATGTTCTGCTTAAGAAGGCTTTATCTTGGTTTAATCATTACTGCATGGGGAAGTGATATCAGCATGGGGTCTGGACCCATTTTTAGATAAATATGGTCTGTGTGGCCATTTCCCCTGACTATGGGGATTCCCTTAAGATACCTTGAGTTGACGGCTTTTTAGACCCTTTCTGCTATTGTGCCTTACCATCCTATCATATAATCATAATAATCTGCAAAGATAGACCTGATTCACTGGAGCCTGCACAGTGCCTGTGAATTTAATGTGCTATTCGTAATTGTTCCACAAAACACTCAGGCCAACTTTGGGTACTTGAGGAAGGAAACTCCTCAAGTTTCCTTCCTCAAGTATTTATAACTGCTATGCATGCCCCTTATTTTTAAAGTTGTCCTTTTCCCCGGCATTGACAGTTCCATTAATTATAACAGATGCTGCTCCTCATTTCAGATGGCATGAAATAATGAAACCATGGAATCATTGTCTCATAAAATGCCCTAGAGCAGGCACCAGATCTCTGCACTGCCCCTTATTTTGAAAATCTTGCTCCGTACTGCCCTGTGGTTATGTGGCGTTTTTTTGGTTAAAATCTTGATCTTGTAAATCACATTCTTTATGAGTCACAAGAGTGCAGCATCTGGAGGAAAGAGGCATCCCTCATTACTGGCTAGCAGAATTAATTGGTGGCAATGGCTGCATTAAAATCACAATGAGTCATTAGTTAACTATCCAGCCAGAAAACCTATAATAAAATATAATGAAATAAACACTTTCACCCTCATTATTAAAGGCTGGAGGTTATCACAGCCAGTTGCTTCCATTCAAAGTGGCTTCTAAATTGGAGTCTTTTGGGTTTCAGGAATAAAAGTTTTCACTGCCTGGATTGCAAAGGAACACTTGGCTCAGATGACATAGAAGGAGATCTTCCTTGTGTGTTCTTCCAGCCTGTGGGGAAAAAAATTATTAAAGATTCACTCACTGCCTGCCACCAAAAACGGACGCTCTATATTGCTATGCCCTGGGCTGCAATCACACATCTTTTGTTGAGCTACAGCACTTATTCACAACTGACTTGTCTTCTCCTCACAAGTAAATCCAGTCATGAATCAGTACTATAGCACAACACTATCCAATGCTCATAGAATCCTTGACTTGGAAGGGTCATCTAGTTCAACCCCCTACAAAACGCAGGAAATTCACTACTACCTGCCCACCACAGTGACCCCAATTCCATGTCCAGATGATGTCTCCCTAAAACCCAGAATCTCTGGACAGTCTGGCCTGGAAGAAATTTGTCTCCAGATCCCAAAGTGGCAATTGGCATTTCCCTGGGTATGCAATTAAGGGCCACAAAAGCTAAGCACCAACACAATCCCCTCTGTCCACTCACTTACAATCTGCCTCATTTCACAGAATCAGCATTTCTGTCAGATGGCTATCCAGGCTCTGCTTAAAAACTTCCAAAGGACAACCCACCAACTCTCAAGGAAGCCTGTTCCACTGAGGAAACTTATCTTCCAGATATGCAGATGCAACTATGATATCATTAACATTTATCTGTCTTCACCCGTGGCAGCTGACTATTAGAAGATTGTTGTTATGTGCGAAGTCGTGTCCGACCAATCGCGACCCCATGGACAATGATCCTCCAGGCCTTCCTGTCCTCTACCATTCCCTGGAGTCCATTTAAGTTTGCACCTACTGCTTCAGTGACTCCATCCAGCCACCTCATTCTCTGTCGTCCCCTTCTTCTTTTGCCCTCGATCGCTCCCAGCATTAGGCTCTTCTCCAGGGAGTCCTTCCTTCTCATGAGGTGGCCAAAATATTTGAGTTTCATCTTCAGGATCTGGCCTTCTAAAGAGCAGTCAGGGCTGATCTCCTCTAGGACTGACCGGTTTGTTCGCCTTGCAGTCCAAGGGACTCGCAAGAGTCTTCTCCAGCACCAGAGTTCAAAAGCCTCAATTCTTTGACGCTCGGCCTTCCTTATGGTCCAACTTTCGCAGCCATACATTGCAACTGGGAAGACCATAGCCTTGACTAAACGCACTTTTGTTGGCAGGGTGATGTCTCTGCTTTTTAGGATGCTGTCTAGATTTGCCATAGCTTTCCTCCCCAGGAGCAAGCGTCTTTTAATTTCTTTGCTGCAGTCCCCATCTGCAGTGATCTTGGAGCCCAGGAAAATAAAATCTGTCACTATCTCCATTTCTTCCCCATCTATTTGCCAGGAATTGAGCGGGCCGGATGCCATGATCTTTGTTTTCTTGATGTTGAGTTTCAAGCCAACTTTTGCACTCTCCTCCTTCACCCGCATCAACAGGCTCTTTAGTTCCTCTTCACTTTCTGCCATTAGAGTAGTATCATCTGCATATCTGAGGTTGTTGATATTTCTCCCTGCAATCTTGATCCCAATTTGTGACTCCTCTAATCCCGCATTTCTCATGATGTGCTCTGCATACAAGTTAAATAGGCAAGGCGACAGTATACAGCCTTGCCGAACTCCTTTCTCAATTTTGAACCAGTCAGTGATTCCATGTTCAGTTCTCACTGTTGCTTCTTGACCTACATATAAGTTTCTCAAGAGACAAACAAGATGCTCTGGTATTCCCATCTCTTTAAGAACTTGCCACAATTTGTTGTGCTCCACACAATCAAAGGCTTTAGCATAGTCAATGAAGCAGAAGTAGACGTTCTTCTGGTACTCCCTAGCTTTCTCCATGATCCAGCGTATGTTGGCAATTTGATCTCTAGTTCCTCTGCCTCTTCGAAATCCTGCCTGTACTTCTGGAAGTTCTCGGTCCACATACTGCTGGAGCCTAGCTTGTAGGATTTTGAGCATAACTTTGCTAGCATGAGAAATTAGTGCAATGGTGCGGTAGTTTGAACATTCTTTGGCATTGCCCTTCTTTGGGATTGGAATGTAAACTGACCTTTTCCAATCCTGTGGCCATTGTTGAGTTTTCCAAATTTGCTGGCATATTGAGTGTAGCACTTTTACTGCATCGTCCTTTAAGATTTTGAATAGTTCAACTGGAATGCTGTCACCACCACTAGCTTTATTATTGCTCAGACTTCCTAAGGCCCATTTGACTTCACATTCCAGGATGTCTGGCTCCAGGTCAGTAACTACCCCACTGTGGTCATCAGGGATGTTAAGCTCGCTCTTGTATAGTTGTTCTGTATAATTTTGCCACCTTTGTTTAATCTCTTCTGCTTCTGTGAGGTCCCTACCATTTTGGTCCCTTATCATACCCATCTTTGCATGAAACGTTCTCTTCATATCTCCAATTTTCTTGAAAAGATCTCTGGTCCTCCCGATTCTATTGTTTTCTTCTATTTGTTTGCACTGTTCATTTAAGAAGGCATTCTTATCTCTTCTAGCTTTTCTCTGGAATTCTGCATTCAGTTGGGTGTATCTTTCTCTTTCTCCCTTGCCTTTCACTTCCCTTCTCTCCTTAGCTATTTGTAAAGCTTCCTCAGACAGCCATTTTGATTTCTTGCATTTCTTTTTCTTTGGGATGGTTTTAGTTGCTACCTCTTGTACAATGTTGCGAACCTCCATCCATAGTTCTTCAGGCACTCTGTCTATCAGATCTAATTCCTTAAATCTATTTGTCACCTCCACTGTGTATTCGTCGGGGATATGATTTAGTTCATACCTGAGTGGCCTAGTGCTTTTCCCTACTTTCTTCAATTTAAGCCTAAATTTTGCAACAAGAAGCTCATGATCTGAACCACAATCAGCTCCTGGTCTTGTTTTTATTGACTGGATAGAACTTTTCCATCTTTGGCTGCAGAGCACATAGTCAATCTGATTTCTGTGTTGACCGTCTGGTGATGTCCATGTGTAGAGTCGTCTCTTGGGTTGCTGGAAAAGAGTGTTTGCTATGACCATTGTATTCTCTTGACAAAATTCTACCAGCCTGTGCCCTGCTTCATTTTGTACTCCAAGGCCAAACTTGCCTGTTATCCCGGTTATCTTTTGGCTTCCTACTTTAGCATTCCAATCCCCCATGATGATAAGCACATCATTTTTGGGCGTTGCTTCTAGAAGGTGTTGTAGGGCTTCATAGAACTGATCAACTTCATCCTCTTCAGCAGCCGTGGTTGGGGCGTAGACCTGGATCACTGTGATGTTGAATGGTTTGCCTTGGATTCGCACTGAGATCATTCTGTCATTTTGGGGATTGTATCCCAAGACTGCTTTTCCTACTCTCTTATTGATTATGAAGGCTACTCCATTTCTTCTGCGAGATTCTTGTCCACAGTAGTATACCTGATGGTCATCTGAATTAAATTCACCCATTCCTGTCCATTTTAGTTCACTGATTCCTAAAATGTCGATGTTCAGTCTTGTCATTTCTTGTTTAACCACGTCCAGCTTGCCTTGATTCATGGATCTGACGTTCCAGGTTCCTATGGAATAAAAATCTTTACAGCATCGGACTGTCTTTTCGCCACCAGTTACTTCCACAACTGAGCGTCCTTTCGGCTTTGGCCCAGCCGCTTCATTCATTCTGGCGCTACTCGTACTAGCCGTCTGCTCATCCCCAGTAGCATGTTGGACACCTTCCGACCTGAGGGGCTCATCTTCCAGCGTCATATCGTTATGCCTATTGGAACTGTCCATAGAGTTTTCATGGCAAAGATACTGGAGTGGTTTGCCATTTCCTTCTCCAGTGGATCACCTTTTGTCAGAGCTCTCAGCTATGACCTGACCGTCTTGGGTGGCCCTGCACGGCATAGCTCATAGCTTCACTGAACTACGCAAGCCCCCTTGCCACAACAAGGCAGCGATCCTTGAAGGGGGCTATTAGAAGAAGGAACAAATAAATGCACATTGTATTGAGATCAGAACTATGGTACATGGGGCTGCTAAGGAATTTTGTCAAATCATCTTGGGCCATTTGCACACTCTTATCCTAGTGACCCTAACAATTTGTTGTGATAATAAAATGGAGGAGAGGGCTATAAAACATTTTGGATTACTAAATGCAGAGAAAGATGTGGTGTAAATGAAGTAAACATGTAAATAAACATTTTCAATGGCAGACCCAGTTTGAAAATCATTGCAGTCTACTCAGCCTGTAATGGACTCTAGAAGTGATCTACAGCTTACCTTATGTATTGCCTGTTTTTCTTTTCATAAGTAAGTCCTACTGTATTCAATAACTCTTATTCCCCAGTAAGTGTACACAAGATGCCTAGATACTGTATCTTGGGGGCATGTTTTGTTAAAAAACAAAATTCTACTAATACTAATTCTGTGGGACTTTAACATCCATGCACAGCTGCCATCCTCTGGATATGGGCTGGACCTATTGTCAGCCATGGCAACATTAGGGCTCTCGCAATTTGTTCAATTTTACTGGGGTAGTGCCATAGACTCCACCTCCAAAGTTCTCAGGTGAGCTAATCTGTCATATGGAGAACAATGAAGTCAACAACCCTATATAATAGAGAATGGGAATACTAAACTGTTTTTATGGGTCTTTTGTAAGACTTACAAGATGAGAATCTATTAAAAGTACTCTGAATGCCTGACATTGCTAGGTAAATGCTAAATAGTCCCCCCCCCCCAGCATGTGGCAGGTTTATAGTTCAATTCCCATGTTCAGTCTCTGGCTTCTCTAGCTAACAGGTCTCAATTAGCAATGCTGGGAAATACTCTACACAAGACTGCCAGTGGACAATCCAGGCCAAGATCAATTCATTACAGCTCAGCTTCATTTCTTTGTTACCATCTAAAGGCTATACAAAAAAAAATTGGCCAGTTGCTGGAATTCATAGCCTTCTAGTTAGTAAGGAAGAATTTACAGACTGCAGGGGGATCTGATTTTATCAGTATAACAAAATGTTCCCACTAGGATCTATAGCCCAGATTTAAGGAGCATAATAAAAATCAATGAGGACTCTTTTGGTTGTGATGTACCATACATGGCATCCTTTGATTACTCTATGAATGATTCACAGCTTCTCGTTTTCTCGACCATCTTGTGTGACCATATATAACTGTGTATTTAAACACTCTCTTTTTGAAGGGCTATTTTAAAAAGAAATTTGGAAGCAGAAAACTGACAGTAATGGATATAAATTTTCTGTTGTCCTTTATCATCCAAAGCTTATCTTCATCTGCAAAGATAGATCAAAGTGAAGGGCATGTAATACAAGAACACCATTTAGCCCTGGCAATATACTTGTGAACTTGAAAGATTCAAACACTATCTGAAAAGAACAGAGCTAATTAAAAATATGGAGCCCTGCTCCAGGACAAAGCTCTATGCAATTCTTCT
Organism: Paroedura picta; assembly: GCF_049243985.1. Taxonomy (NCBI): domain Eukaryota; kingdom Metazoa; phylum Chordata; class Lepidosauria; order Squamata; family Gekkonidae; genus Paroedura; species Paroedura picta. Next base: position 40,646,438 of record NC_135374.1, on the reverse strand, counting down.
AAGTCAGATACTGTTAGGGGGCTTTCACACATGCTGAATAATGCACTTTTAATTTACTTTTACCATTGGATTTATTGTGTGAAATGGTAAAATTCAGTTGCACACAATCACTCAAGTGTATCAAAAGTGGATTGAAAGTGCATTATAAAGAATGTGTGAAAGTGCCTGTAGTTTAGAACTAAGTTCAGTTTTGCAGTTTGAAACTATTTCTTTTCTTCCTGTTCTGCTAAGGGATATTTGTAGTATAGCATGCATACATTTGGTACATCTTGTTCTGCCATAGTACATCCATGTTATCTTCAGGCTGATATATCTCCATGTCCATATTCAGTAGATATACCATTAATATTCACATAGTTTTGTGCATGTACTGAGGGTGAGGGTTTACTCATTTATTTTATAGCCTGCCTGAGACTCAAGATGGATTACAGAATAGAAACAACTCATATAACTTAATTCATGCTGCAGAATTAAAAGACAATGTACTAAAAAGCTGCCTAATTCAAGGTAGCAAGTAGAGTCACCGAGGCAGAAGATAATGCAATGAAAACAGGTGGACGTGTAGAATAATTAGTGCAGTAAACTTCAATCCTGCAGGGTGCCTTTTCTACCATGGCTTCTGGGCTCCTTCAGCTCACCTCATGACCCACAGCCAAGCCCAACAGCCAAGATGTCCAGGCGGCAGAGAGAGTAGGCCTCACACAAGTGGCACCTTAAATAGGCACACACAGCGTGCCCCCTCTGCATGCTGCTGTGTGTGCTGATTCCAGCATGCACATGCCCAGAGCCATGGCCTGCTGTGTCTTCTTCCTAAGACAAGCACTGAAGCATCAATCAGCGGCCATGGCTTAGTCTCGGGTGCTCCTTGTTTTCTAAATCTGTAATGCTAGTCCTGTAGCATTTTGCATTGAATGTCTTGTGGTATCTGATTGCATTATTTTCTGTTCTGTAATCTGCCTTTAGTCTCAGAGAATAAAGTGGTTTATAAATAAAACAAATACAACTAACACACACAAACCCATTACAATGAGTTTGAATTCATGTTTTAAAATAGTCGCAGTCTTTGGATCTCTTTTTTGTTTAGTACCGAAATAAATATGTCAGCATCTAACTTGGGAGGTGGATGACATCCAAAGACAAGACTTGTTCAGCAGAAACATGAAATGTTATTTATTTATTAATTAAACTTTTATACTGCCGTTCCCTTAGGCTCACGGTGGTTTACAAGATAAAAATTGCAATAAAACCCATAGTTAAAACCATTAAAATCAATCCACACTATCAACTTTATCAACGTTAGGCAACAGATGAGGCAACTAACCCAACTAACCCCCCCCCAAACCGCCCCACGTTAGCTGAGGGACATCAGGTTGCTAATATGGGTGTGAGGCAATCAGATCATTCAGATGAACCCAGAGAGCCCAGATCTAATGTCGGGACCGCCCGCCCTGGCCTCAACCATATGCCTGGCGGAAGAGCTCCATCTTGCAGGCCCTGCGGAAAGCTGTTAACTCTGACAGGGCCCTTAGCTCTTCCAGGAGCTAATTCCACCAGGCTGGGGCCAGGACCAAAAATGTCCTGGCCTGGGTCGAGGCCAGGCGAACATCCCAAGGGCCTGCAATCACCAGTAGGTTTGCACCCCCTGGGCAAAGGGCCCTGCAGGGGGCATAAGCAACCAAGTGGTCCCATAGGTAGGCATGACCCAGGCCACGTGTAGCCTTAAAGGTTAAAACCAAGACCTTGAACTTGATCCAGAAACGAATTGGCAACCAGTGCAGATGTTAGAGTATTGGCTGAATGTGGGCCTTCCAAGGTGTTCTAGTGAGGACCCTAGCAGCTGCATTCTATACCAATTGTAACTTCTGAGTCAAAGACCAGGGCAGGCCCATGTAGAGCGAGTTACAGTAGTCTAGTCTGGAGGTGACCATTGCATGGATCACTGTGGCTAAGTGATCTGAAGACAGGTAGGGCACTAGTAGTCTGGCTTGGTGAAGATGGAAAAATGCCGTCATGCCCAAATTCCTAGCTATTGGTGCGGGTGTTAATTACACTCCGTCCAGGCATGGGAGGTGCACTTCCTGATCTGGCCTTCTTCTAAAGGTAAAGGTAAAGGTACCCCTGTGCAAGCACCGAGTCATGTCTGACCCTTGGGGTGACACTCTCCAGCATTTTCAGCCACAGGACCTCCGTCTTGGAGGGGTTGAGTTTCAGGCAACTCTGCCTGAGCCATCCAGCCACTGCTTCCAAACAGCTGGCAAATGTATTCGGGGGGGGGGGGGAGTCCGGCCGGCCATCCATTAGGAAGTAGAGCTGGGTATCATCCGCATATTGGTGACATCCCAACCCATAGCCCCGGACAAGCTGGGCTAGAGGGCGCATATAGATGTTGAAAAGTGTGGGGGACAGTATCGCTCCTGCGGAACCCCACATGGGAGCTCGCAGGGTTCCGATAACTCATCCCCCACTGCAACCCTCTGTGTCTGGTTCTGGAGAAAGGAGACCAGCCATTGTAGCACAGTCCCCCTTATTCCGGTTCTGGTGAGGCGGTGTGCCAATATCTCATGGTCAACCACATCAAATGCGGCTGACAGATCTAAGAGCATGAGTATGGTGGAACCACCTTGGTCCTGCTGGCGCTGGATATCATCCACCAGGGGGACCAGCGCAATCTCCACCCCATGGCCAGGTTGGAAACCAGACTGGTATAGGTCAAGGGCCGAAGTTTCCTCCAGAAATGCTAGAAGCTGGTCCGCCGCAGGCCGCTCTATCACCTTTCCCAGAAACGCAAGTTGCGAGACTGGGCGGTAACTGGCCAGAGGATGCACCACTGCTTCCTTAAGACCCTCGGGGAACTGTCCAGATGTTAAGGAGAGGTTGATAATCTCCCTCAAGGGACCTCCTACACGTTGGTCGCCTGATTTTAGCAACCAAGACGGGCAGGGATCTAAGGGGCAAGTGGTTGCTCTGACTGAAGTTAGTAGTCTGTCTACTTCGGTTAATGAGAGCTGCCTAAAGCTATCAAACACCAACTCCTGGGACAGCCACATAACCTCCAGTTCACTCACTGTATCAACCGTGGTAGGTAGATCGCGGCGGAGTGACAGAACTTTGTCCGCGAAATAGCTCGATAAAGCCACACAGCTCAAATCCATTTTCCATACCATTTGGCGCCCTTCCTCAAGGGCTGTAAGGGACCGAATTACTCTAAATAATTGTGCTGGGCATGAGCTCGTTTCGCCGCTTTCACTGCATTCTTATGCCTTCATAAGCATGCAATGAGAGTTTCTTGTAGCATCATCGCAAGTCTTCCTCCACACTCGCTCAAGCCGTCTTACTTCCTTCTTCCTCTCCAGAAGCTCCTGGGTATACCACAGAGCCTGTTTGAGGCAAAGGCGGACAGGGCGCCTAGGAGCAGTCTTGTTGATAGCGGCCGTAAGGTGGGACTGCCAGTCCTCCACCAAGGATGTTAGCGAGATGCGGGAGGGCATTGGGTCCTGCAGAGCATTCAGGAATCTCTGGGAATCCATAAGTCTCTGCGGGCGGAGAAATCCCTTGAAGTCCCTTGAAGTTACCCTGGCACCCACACTATCCTCATTGAGGCATCAGGTCAAAAGGTTTATATTCACTTTTTAAAATTAAGGCTTTAAATTAAGCGCTTGTCTTTGAAGACTATTTTAGTCTGGGAACCTAATTTCAACTATCAATATTATGGTTATATGAGCTTTGTTTGTTTTTATGCTAGACTGGGTTTTTTCATGTTGGATTTTGTTTTTATTATTGTGTAAGCCATCGTGGGCAGGTTCCTGGAGCGTTAGCATAATCTTCCCCACCCTCACCCCCGAAATATATAAACTGTACAATTAGTCCAACTGCTGGGATGACAAACTCAGGTAAAAAAACGGATAGCGCCTGCTGGCACACATCCAGGCACCACTGCTGCCTTTGGAGAGAAGATGGTGGTAAATCCTGTTTGGCCATTTCAAGCATCTAACACCTTCATGCATGTAAACTTAAATTGTTGACAGCAACAAAGAGGGGGGGGAATCAAATAAGATACAAAATATCTGTGGTGAAAGTCTGAAATAGTTCACTTTAATTTTCTTAAAAAACCTACATTTTCTTTAAAAACCACCTAGTTGTGCAGTTGGATGGTGAATTGTTGGAGAGGTGACTGCAGCTACTCAGTTTGATCAATATAAATACCAATACAGGACATGTTGAGACTACTTTATCTCTAGTGGAAGCAGTGATACATGTTTTCTGTTAGGAGCTTAATGAATGCTTCTCTTGGTCTTCGCCACTTCTTATTTCTTTCCTGCCTTGAAATCTATTCTTGTATCCTGAAGTTCTCTTTGCTATGGAAGGCTGCAGTTAAATTAATGCTTCTTGCAATCCTGTTACCCAACTAAACTTTACAGAATGCAGCTGTGCATTCGTAGGACTGGTTTATTTCCTCAAGTCTGCTAACACATATTCAGTGGGAAAGACAGGCAGAAAAAAAGGTCAATCTTTTTATAGTTAAGTAATTAACAGCCAGACTAGACATGGTGCCAAGGTGTTTATGTCTTGGCATGAGTCTGCCTCTGTATGTGCAAAAGTGGGATTAAAGTCTATATTGAAACTGTTTTTTTAAAAAAAATATTTTAGCATTTTTTTCCTGCCACTCAGGCCTATTTCACCCATCCCCTGCAAGCAGTGGGCAGAGACTGGCTGTATATTATTTCTGGTTTAGGAACAGGAAGTGATTGTGATATATAAGAGCAGAAGAGGAAAGGGTTCATCTCAGAAAGGGGCTGACTTACCAGTATTTATAGGACATTTATAGGACATAGTATTTATAGGACAGAGACTTACCAGTATTTATAGGACATTGGGATTGGGGAATGGCATATTTTTGGATTGGCATATTTTTCACGGGACAGGCATAGTTTTCATAGCCAGGAATGGAAAACAAAACAAAATGAGAACTGAATCTGACTTCTGTTGACAACTTAATTCTGGTGAGTTGCTGGAGTAAGAACCCACATTGTTTCCTTTTTACACACATGGAAGAGAAAATTTAAAATGAGCAGTTCTTTCTTAATTTATGTACATGGGTCTGGGGTGGGCCTCATCCATATAAATGACAACATCCTCAGAAGAAGAAGAGTAGATGGGTTTTAATAATTCCTAGCATGTCATGATTTTGTTTCCAGTTTCAGAACAGGATATGGTATCAAGACATTTTTGACCACAGATATTTGAGAATTCCTAGAACTGAAATGTAAGTGAGACTATTATGTCAATTCCCTTCCTATTTCTTCCTTGCCACTCCATTAAGCAAGGGCAGGGATCATTGGCAGAAAGTTGTCTTCCAGAAATGAGAGAATAGCTGGCATTTTCTACCCCACTTTTTACTACCTGAGGGAATCTCAAAGAGGCTAACAATTGCCTATCCTCTTTCTCCTCACAAAACTATGAGGTAGCTGAGGCTGAGAAAGCTCTGAGAACTGTGACTGGCCCAAGGTCACCCAGCTGGCTGCATGTGGAGGAGGAATGGGAAATCAAAATTGATTTTCCAGCCCTCTTTATTTCTAGTATCAAACTCAGTATCAGAGGAAAAAAATCCTCAAGATAGGGTGTGGAGGGAGGAGGTTTTATCTCTCATTTCCTTTGTGTAGGCTTGCAAGACTTTCCTGTTCCTATGCTCTGGTCTCTGCCATCATTCAATGAAACTAAGGGGAACAAAATGGAGGGAGGGATTAAAGCATATTGTACTGCCCACCCTGCCAGGCCACACATCTGAACCAAAAAAAGTCCTCCCTTGGCTGGAAAGCCAAGACCAAATTGTTAGGTGAAAGCTATGTCTGGGAGCCAGGCCAGATAGTCCAGTCTAAGGAATTTAGGCCACCAGGAAAGGTGTAGTAGGAGCTGGGTGGTGACCCAAGCAAAGTCCTACATCAAGCCAAAGTCAAGAGCTAGAGAAAGTTCCATACCCATACCATGATCAGTAGCCAGAGAAGAGTCCAAAGCTGAACCCAAATCAGGAGCTAGTGAGGAATCCAAAGTCAAGCCAAAATCAGGAACTTGGGGATTTACACAAAAGTAGTCCAGGAGAATAGATGATTCCAGACCTCACTTTTGGTGTTCATGGCTGCAGTAGATAAATATGACCTTGAGTCACTTTAAAATCTATATGTTGTAAGACCATGAAAAGGCACAGAAACAATAAATGGTAAGTCCTCTCTTTAAATGGAATGGGCAATAAATAAGGTACAATTATTGAAAAATATATTACGTTGGTGCAAGCACATTTCATTATGAAAAACATTTCCTTTAAAAAATTCTAGTAGCAGAAACATTAATGTTGACAAGAATGCTTTATTTGTCTCAAGTGTCCAAATGAACGATGAAGAAAATCTCTTTTGGCTAAACAAAGAACAGATGGCAAATAATGGGAAAGCACTGAAAGGAGAATAGTAATAGTCACCACATAAAAATGAGCCAAGTTGCATTTTCGTCAGTCTTGATGTTATAGTCTGGGGAAAAGAAATGATCACTGAGGGTCTTAGTGTAAACAGAAGAGTAAAAGGCAGAAAAAATTACAGCATAAGAGAGAATGAAAGACGATGTACTGTTTTCTTCCCCCTCCCCTCAAATACCCATAAGTTTGCTTTTGAACTGAAACTAAGTTTATTGAATATTTTAAATTGAATTATATTCGAGTTACATGAACCACCAAAGGAGAAATCAATTAGCTATGTATCAAGAAACAATGTATATGGTGACAACACTTATTTGCACATGGGGAAGGTGCTCCAATTCCCTAATCATTTTGGTTGCCCTTTGCTGTATCTTTTCCAGCTAAATGATGTTCTTTTAGGTCACCATAACTTCACTCAGTCTTCAAAATGAGGCCAAAGCACATATCTATACAGGGGCATTCTAATATTGGCCGTGTTATGTTCAATCCATTTCCTAAAAATTCCAAACACAGTGTTTTCCTTTTTCATTCCTGCAATACATTGTCCTATGTACTATGACCTCAAGATGTCCCCCTTTCTTGAATCTCATCAAGTTTGCACCCCACTAACATATACTTGAAGTTTTGTTGTTGTTGTTACAGTGTGCATTACTTTACACTTGCCAACAAGGAACTTCATTTGCCACAATTTCACCCATTCATACAACTGTGGAGATATTGTCAGGGACTCAGTGGGGAGTGCATATAGCACCAGTGCTTGTCCAGTTGCATTGGCTCCAGACTGGAGACTGAATAGTTTCAAGGTGCTAGTACTAACCTTTAAATGGTCTGGAACCAGCATTTCTACAAAAACATCTTACCTAACTCACAGGTTTACCTACCTAAGCCTTACCTACCTCACAGGTTTTCTGTTGTGGAGAGAGGAAGGGTAGCTGCTTTGAGACTCCTTTGGGTAGTAAAAAGCAGGGTGCAAAAACTCAGCTCTTCTTTTTGATCTGTAATAGGCATATACTCACAACAATGCCACTCTGTAGGTTCTGCTGGCATTCACCTAAGGAGAGGCAGACTGCATTGCACTCTACTTCCTTTTATTTTTCTAAAACTTGATGTTTAAGAAGGATGATGACAAACTGTAACATGTACATAGGATGTCAACAAAGATTCTGAAAGTTATGAACACTGCAGAAATTGTGGGTTAGCATAGTATTCCAGGCATGTAAATCAGCAGTCTATCAGTTTTGTATATGCTGACAAGAAACAAAACAGGCAGAACCTCTTTATCTTTGCAAAACTAATATAAACCCTTTATTGTAAACTATTCGATTCTAGACAGGATAGAGATAAGAGTCTAATCTAGCCTAGCTAGCTATGATGGATAGAGATGCAGGAAGCATGTCCTTCCCTCATGTTACCAAGTTGGAAAAAAGTGGCACAGTATGGAGAGAAAGTATCAAGCCAGAAGGAAGGAAGTTTCCCTGAGTTCTGTCAGGGACTCAGTGGAGAGTGCATATAGCACCAGTGCTTGTACAGTTGCATTGGCTCCAGATTGGAGACTGAATAGTTTCAAGGCAGCGATCTGCAAACATCTGGAGGACAATTTGGTGATCCATGGAAGTCAGCATGGATTTGTCTCCAACAGGTCCTGTCAGACCAAACTGGTTTCCTTTTTTGACCAAGAAACAGGATTGCTGGATCGTGGAAATTCGGTTGATGTCGTTTGCTTGGATTTTAGTAAAGCTTTTGATAAGGTTCCCCATGATGTTCTGATGGATAAATTGAAGGACTGCAATCTGGATTTTCAGATAGTTAGATGGATAGAGAACCGCACTCAAAGAGTTGTTGTCAATGGTGTTTCATCAGACTGGAGGGAGGTGAGTAGCGGGGTACCTCAGGGCTCGATGATCGGTCCGGTACTTTTTAACATATTTATTCATGATCTCGATGAGGGGGTGGAGGGACTACTCATCAAGTTTGCAGATGACACCAAATTGGGAGGACTGGCAAATACTCCGGAAGATAGAGACAGAGTTCAACGAGATCTGAACACAATGGAAAAATGGGCAAATGAGAACAAGATGCAATTTAATAAAGATAAGTGTAAAGTTCTGCATCTGGGTCAGAAAAATGAAAAGCATGCCTACTGGATGGGGGATACGCTTCTAGGTAGCACTGTGTGTGAACGAGACCTTGGGGTACTTGTGGATTGTAAACTAAACATGAACAGGCAGTGTGATGCAGTGGTAAAAAAGATGAATGCCATTTTGGGTTGTATCAACAGGGGCATCACATCAAAATCACAAGATGGCATAGTCCCATTGTATACGGCACTGGTCAGACCACACCTGGAGTACTGTGTGCAGTTCTGGAGGACTCACTTCAAGAAGGACATAGATAAAATTGAAAGGGTAAAGAGGAGAGCGATGAGGATGATCTGGGGCCAAGGGACTAAGCCCTTTGAAGATAGGTTGAGGGACTTGGGAATGTTCAGCCTGGAGAAAAGGAGGTTGAGAGGGGACATGATAGCCCACTTTAAGTATTTGAAAGGTTGTCACTTGGAGGAGGGCAGGATGCTGTTTCTGTTGGCTGCAGAGGAGAGGACACACAGTAATGAGTTTAAACTACAAGTACAATGATATAGGCTAGATATCAGGGGAAAAAAATTCACAGTCAGAGTAGTTCAGCAGTGGAATAGGCTGCCTAAGGAGGTGGTGAGCTCCCCCTCACTGGCAGTCTTCAAGCAAAGGTTGGATACACACTTTTCTTGGATGGTTTAGGATGCTTAGGGCTGATCCTGCACTGAGCAGGGGGTTGGACTAGACGGCCTGTATGGCCCCTTCCAACTCTATGATTCTATGATTCTATGTTTCTATGATTCTAAGGTGCTAGTACTAACCTTTAAATGGTCTGGAACCAGCATTTCTACAGAAACATCTTTTCCCAAGAGCACTATGATCCTCAACTCAACATCTCAGAATCCTCATCCCAAAAGACGTGAAATTGGCCTCGACCAGGACCAGAGCCTTTTCATCCCTGGCCCCATACTGGTGCAATATGTTTCTGGGTGAGATCAGGGCCCTGCAGGACTTAAATCAGTTCTGCAGGGTCTGTAAGATTGACCTATTTCACCATGCTTATGGTCAAGGCCCCAGATAAAACAACATTCACCAATAAGGTGAGCCTTAGTGCCAGAGGAGGAGAAGAATTTGAAGATTGTTTCCTTATTAAACACCACTTGTCCAGGGGTCTTAAATTGGGAGCACTCAGGAATGTAATGTTTTTAATGTTTAATTTTAATTGTATGTTTGTTTATTATTGATTTATTAGATTTGTATGCTACCGCTCCCTGGTTTGCAGTGGTTCACAGTAAAATGCATTTTACTATATTGTTACCCACCCCGAGTGTTATGAAAGGGCAAGATAAAAATTGTCATGAACCTCAATTCATGCCAGCTAGTTTTGTTTCCCACAAGCCTGGCAGACTCGAGGGTCGTAAACCTGTAAATCTGTCCTCAGGCTCCAAGCCTCCCTTCTTTTCCCAGCAGGAGTTTTCCGCTGTTGATGTATCAATCTCACTATAAGTGTCCTTGCAGAGACAGCCTAGTCTCAACAATACTGTAACAATCTAGATTAGATTCCTGGCCATTTGGCATCCTGTGAACCCCGGCACCTTTGGTGCCCTCTTGCTCTCCCGCCAAAAGGCCTTAGCACCCCTCCCTTATGGAGAGGACTCTATATCTGCCTTGCATTGCCTATTGCTCTTTGTTATTATCAAGATCTTTGCTTAGGAAGATCTTGGCTTGCTTTAGCGTTCTGTGGACTCTGTTTAATAAAGCTCTCTTTGGATTTCAACTGACTGTTCGATCTCAGATGTGTCTTTATCACAGACTCTGCAGGCAGGGCTCAGTCTGATTCCTGACAAAAATATGGTTATTCTTCTTCATCATCATCATCTGGAACTGTCTAAAGTAGGAAATTACATATGGATGAGTTCTAGGAAGCTTTCAAATCTATAAATCTCAATGCTAAAGAGATTCATATATTACTGTTTTGATATCATTCATGAAGCATTAATGGGAGAAGTCAAAGACATACATGCTTTCTTGTTGACTACTTCAGTGCAACACCCAAAGCTAACTTTAGTAATTGACAAATGACAAGTTGGAATAAACAGACCCTCGAGTTTATTGCATACTGAGAATCTATAAAGGCCTGAAACCCCTTACATAATTGCTCTAGACAAGTACATATAAAGAAAAACTGAGATAAACCTAGATGATCTTAAGACTCTCTTTGACCTTAAAACCTGTGATTTACTACACTGTTGGGACAAATATTTTCCTCAAAGTTCACATTTGATGAATCTATTGATTGGTACCTTTATAAAGCTGAATATGAGCCTTCCCCATTGCATATGAAGCTTGACCTTGAAGTACTCCCAAGGATTGCCAAGAAATTTCAGGTTGGCTAGAAAGAAAGACAGATAAGTGCTTTAGAGAAGCAAACCCAAATCCACATGTTTAATGAAAAGCAATACTCTTTAAAAGTAAGTATCAAAAATAGAAACTTTGGCTAAAACAAAATAAAACAGACAAACCCAAAACTAAACTAACTGAAATTCCCATAAAAGAATTTATCAGTATTGTATTTATCATGCATTACCCTGCTTTTTAGTTAAAAATTACTTAACAAAGTTGATTGCAGTAATTAAAAATAATACAAATAATTCAAATAATATGTTTGGGGGACCTATACAATTAATCATTTGTTTTTTCTCCCTTTTTACTGTTGACCTGTTACATTGGCAATTCCATCCTAGGAACTTAACTTTCTGGCATGCAAGATCAATTTGGATTGAGACCATAGTACAGAAAGATATGGGGTTATAGGCTTTCTTCCTTGCCATTTAGGATCATGCCCACTATTGCAGGCTCCCATGACCAGTCCAATTGTGAAAGTGTATTGTACTTTTTAAATTAAGTAAGACATTTTATGCCATTCTTAGACGTGTTATGCACAGGCTGGAATGTCTGCGCTGGTGGCAGCAGGGCATCGGAGAAAATCCCCGATTATACACGTCCCCTCCGCCAGCGCGGGCATGGCCCGGCCCAGGGCCATGGAAGGCCCGTGTTATCAGAACGTGGGAACTTCCGCAGTCCCTGGGATACTACAGGCACCAGCAGGGGCTGGGGCAGGCCGGCACTGTGCATAATTGCCAGCGCCAAAACTTTTGGCCCGCCCGTCCCCCGCCCCTAAGAGCTCCGAACCGTGGAGCCAGCCTGGGCCTTCCCCTGCCCATGCCATAGTGTGGGGGCCCAGCCCCTCCCCACTCCCCCAATGGCCACTGCCACTTACACTGCCCGGCAGCATCCCAGGCTTCCTGGCCTCGGCACACAGCGCTTGTGCGCACATTATGCCAGGGCATCCCCACACACCAGTTTGCTGCTTGGACTCTGGATGTTGGCAGCAATATGCAAAACGCTAAAATGGCATCTTCAGAAGGTAAGCATTATTCTATATTTATCGGGGGCAGAATGCCCCCTAGAATTGGGCTAGGAATCAAATTAATGACCAGCTTAGGTTGAAAAAGTCATAGCTGGCTCGCTAGCTGAAGTTGGTAATGTGTTCCTGGCCACCACTACTACATGCTTTCCCAACAGGATGGCCAGGTCTATCAGTACCCCAAATCAATGAACCTAACAATGGAGACTGGCAAGGCCTGTACCTTTTTCAGTTCATTTCAGTCTCAATGTAATTTAAAAACAGTTGTATGTTAGTCATACATGAAAATGTTGATTGACAAAGATCCTACAGTGGACTTCTCACTGAAGGTGCTCTCTCAGCTACATTCAGTGCACTGAGCTGAATGTTTATTGTTATTAGCATATTCTGCCACACAGTATTTCTTTTTGTTTCACTCATGCACTGCATGTTCCCTTCTCTCCCTCTTGGCATCCCACTCCTCCTGCTTCCTCTGTCCTCCCTTTACCCACCCCCACTGTCTGTCTTGCTTTAAATTTGAATTGTAATGGTATGTGATTCTGTTGGCTAGAAGAGCCATCTTATGGGAGCCCCTTTAAGATGGTAAAGTCTAATAATATTTTCCCTCCAAACCATGTTTAGTTTGAGAACTGGGGACTGGGCTTTTCCTAATTCCTAATTTAATATCACTGTAATGTAAGATTTGGGTGGAAAAATCATTGTGAACTTAATATCTTCTATTGTCATAGAATCATACAATAACAGAGTTGGAAGATTCTTCCTGGGTCATCCGGTCCAACCCCCTGCACAATTCAGGACACTCACAGCCCTATTTCTCACCCACTGTAACCTGCCACTCCCTTGAACCTTCATAGAATCAGCCTCTCTGTCAGATGGCTATCCAGTCTCTGTTTAAAAATTTCCAAAGATGGAGAACCCACCATCTCCCAAGGAAGCCTGTTCCACTGAGAAACTGTTCCAACTGTCAGGAACTTCTTCCGGATGTTTAGAAGGAATTTCTTTTGAATTAATTTCATCCCATTTGTTCTGGTCCATCCCTCTAAGGCAAGAGAGAACAACTCTGCTCCATCTTTTACATGGCTGCCTTTTAAATACTTGAAGATGGTTATCAGTTGACTTGCAGGGCGGCATAGGGCTACAGACGACTCAACACGAGAATCTGGCAATAATAAGGCCACAGCTTTTATTGGAACCCAGCCTCCCTCCAGCCGGAGGGTTGGCACTGCAGGCACGAGATGACTGCATACCCTCAGCCATCCGGCTGCTCAATGCTTGCTCTGGGGCGCATTGGACCTGGTACCTCCCAGCCGGGAGGACAGCTCCTTGCCCCCAGAGTCCCCGCGGGGAGGCAGGCGAAGATGGGCAACGGACGCCCATCTCATTCGGCCATCCTGCCTGCCTGGCTCCGGGCCTCCTGACCTGCCCAGCCGGGCAGGTTGCACCTGTATCAAGCTGATCCCTTATTGGGACCCCCCACCCTCAAGGCTGAAGTTCGCAGACTGGGACCCTGAACCAACGGTCTCTCTCGTGCCCTTTCCCGCCGCTGTGATGAAAGAACTGTATTAAATGAACCATAAACTGAAACATAGGGGGGGGGAAGGGAGGGAAGCTGTCTCGGGCGGCTCTAGCGGCGGAATGGCGGGCTCTCGCCACAAGGCGCCTTTTAAGGCGCCCTGCCCGCCACACAGCGCGCCTCGCCGCCAGCCCCACTGCCTTCTGGGCATGTGGGCTGACTCTGCCCGCGCCGTCCTCCGTCCGCTGCCCGCTTCTTCAACCAGCGGCCGCAGTAAGTCGTCTCCCCTCTCAGTCGTCTCCTCTCCAGGCTAAACAGACCAAGCTCCCCCAACCTTTCTTCATATGTCTTGGTCTCCAAACCCCTCAACATATTTGTTGTCCTCCTCTGGATCTGCTCCAGTTTGTCTACATCCCTCTTCAACTGTGGTGTGTCTTTACATAAGTATTTTTTTTTAAGTTTAGAATCAAAATAATGAGCCTCTTGTGGCGCAATGAGCCTCTTGTGGTGCAGAGTAGTAAGGCAGCCGCCTGAAAGCTTGGCCCATGAGGCTGGGAGTTCAATCACAGCAGCCAGCTCAAGGTTGACTCAGCCTTCCATCCTTCCGAGGTCGGTAAAATGAGTACCCAGCTTGCTGGGGGGTAAACGGTGATGACTGGGGAAGGCACTGGCAAACCACCCCGTATTGAGTCTGTCAAGAAAACGCTAGAGGGCGTCACCCCAAGGGTCAGACATGACTCGGTGCTTGCACAGGGGATACCTTTACCTTTACCTTTACCTTAGTATCAAAATATTATGCAGGAAAAGTGATTAAAAGAGAGAGACAGAGAGAGACAGAGACAGAGAGAAAGACAGAGAAAATATCTAAACTCTTAATAATAAATTATAGAGGGAATACTGCTGACAGAATTAATAATGGATGAAGTTCTTCAAAATGACCCTTATAGATCTGGCACTGTATGCAGTGATGTGCATATACCGGAGCATTTCAGCTGCTGCATACTCATTTTGACTAGACAGTGTAGGGGAAAATAGTCATAAGTTCAGGATATTGCATGACAGTCTAAAGCACTCAGGTTGCATCTGATAGCTTATGAGAAAGCACACAATCAAGTCTTCCTGCTTTGGTGGGAGATCTCCTGCCAACAATTCTTGCTGCCTGTAGCTGCTGTGAGGGGAAATGGGAGAAAAATATTTTTTAAATGCCAATGTCACACGTAACATGATGTCATAGTGCTCTAGGAATTCCCAGTTTTTCCCAGAAATGATGTCATGTTTGGCATGATGATAGTGCCGCTCATGCCCTGGCCATTCACAGTTCTCACTGTTTGTCAGGTATGGCATGGCTACCATACAAGCAACCGTCATTCCTAAACAAATATATTTCCAGTTTCCAAAGCAGTTGAAAGTCCAGATTGTGCTAGAGTACAGGTAATCCATGAAAGAGTTGTCAGATTATGAACTGTACAGGCAGAAAATATTTCTAAAACCTAAGGCACCAAGGAGCTCTAATGTGATTTAACATGTCTTCTGATACCCTGATCTTCCAATTGGACCTATGGTTAAGCTTTCATCTCTTACTCCATGTCTGCTGCAGACTGTAAAAAAAATGCTGAAAGAGTGAGACAATATTGAAGTTACACTCTTGGAGGTGGGAGGGGATAATTATATTTACCACAGTGCTGGAGATGCTCTTCACTGTGGGATCTTAAGGATGACAAGGCCACATATAGACTAGGATCTAACAATTGGGTTTGAAAAGCACTATGATGAATTGTCCAAATTTTATCACAGCAAAGAGAACTATTTTTGAAGGGAAAAGGATAGTGCCTTATATTGTATTCTAAGTCATCCAAAAATGAAGGACTTCTTCAATCCACTGTAGAAAATAGACACAAATCTTTCATTCAGATAGCTGTCAGAGTATTCTATCGGAGCAAGTCCCATTTATTTCAATGAGGCCAGGTACTACCTAAATGGTTTGAGGACTGGGCATTGATTAGTGTCCTGTTTTCCAAAGGGAAAAAAGTGAAATATCAAAAGGGGGGGGGTTATATTATATACCCAGGGACAACAGTTTTTTACATATTACCTTTCTTAATTTGGGAGGCATTCAGTATATGTTCATTGGTGAATCATCTAAAGCTAAATCTGGCAAAAATATCATTACTCCCCCAAACACTATTATACCTTGTACATTTATCATTTCTCTTTCTTGTTCTGGTGTCATTTGCTGACAAGTAATAGAAGGATAATAGACATGGAACTCAGCAAGTTCTATTAATTTTATACAATTTTCAGTATGTTACATTTGCCTGTTTTCTCCTTGTCACATGGGGAAACATTATATTAAAGGTAGTACCAGGCTATCAATTAAAGGTAAATCATCCCCCTCTCGGACTCCAGGTTCCCTGATCCATAAAACTTCTGTCTTGCTCATATTCAGCTTCAGCCTGCTCTCTTTTTGACTACAGCAACCACGCTCTGATCAAGGAAAGAGACTGGAGGTTCTGCAGAGAACAAGATGGGTTTAAAAATAATCAAATAAATAGTAAATATTAGTAAAATAAAAGTGGCAACAGCAGAAAGTAGTTGCAGGTATTAATTCAGCTGAATTTCATCCTCCTCCAATTTCATGGCTACTAAAATAGCCAAGTATGAAAAATCACAAACATATTGAGGATTTTTTGGGACCTGTGGAAAGCTGGAGTAAAAAGCATTTAAAGGAATTACAGTCCCTTTAAATTCCTTCTGGGTAAACTGTCAACTCGCAGAAGGCATTTAAAAGAACCAAGATCTCTATGCTGAACTCAAATTTGCTTTTCATATTCACACTGATAACATAGGAAAATAAATAAATAAAAGGTTTAGTTTCTTGGCACAGTTCTAGAAAGTAGCCTGCCAGGCAGTTTTCCACCTTTGTCAGGTGAGGGTACTAGCACCGTATCTGTCTTCTGAGCACTTAGCCATGGTGATCCATGTGATGGTCACCGTCAGAATTAATTTCTGTAACTCACTGTATGTGGGCCTGCCCTTGTCCCTGACCTGAAAATTGAAGCTGGTACAGAGTGCAGCCGCTAGGGTCCTTGGAGAACCCATATCCAACTTGTGCTGAGGCAGCTGCATTGGTTGCCAGGTGCAGCATGGATCTAGTTCAAGGTTTTGATTTTAACCCTTTAGGCCCTTCACAGTCTGGAATCCATGTATCTGAAGGACTGCTTGTTGCCCTGTGCCCCTCATAGAGCTTTGCACTTTGTGGGTACCAACTTGTTGGTTGCTCCCGGCCGTAGGAGGAGTGAAATATAACAATGGATAGACTGAAATAAATAAATGAATATTTTTGTAGACTGCTCTTCCTAAAAACCTCAGGGTTTATAAACAGTATATAATGTCATTCAAATCACCGAAGCAAGCGAAGCATTCTGTTGATGTGTGCTCAGTCCCCATTCATGCATCCAAACAAAGCATTTTGGCTGCCATTTTACAACTGTGTTTTTCTGCACAAAAGTTACAAAATGGCCTGTTGCACCTTAAATCATAATGCACATTGAGATGCTGAAGGGAGAGATAGGGGAGGTTGGGGCGACGTGGAGTCCTCGTTTGTTACAACAGGTGTTAAACTATTTTTACTGCAAATTCACATTGTAATGTGATCATGATAAAAAATAAATAAAAAAGAGGCCAAAGGGCACTTGAGGTGGGAATTGAGGAGGAAGCCAACTCAAATCCTGAGCTTCCTTGTTGGAAAACTGTGAATTCCCACCCATTGGAGGTAGACAAATAATGTTTTCTGAGGATTCTCAAACCATGTGGCAAACAAAGAAAATATTCAGATCTGCTCCTTCAGAGCTTATTTCTTGTGTGAAAGGTTTGTTATTGGCCATTGCAGCATTTTGTTGTTGTTGTTGTTGTTGCTGACGCAGATTAGTCTGGGAGATGCACCAACTGTGTCTCTGTGTACTGGCCCAGCCAGAGGACATCTGTCTTGGCTGGATTCAGCTTCAGCTGACTCTGTTTGAGCCAGTCCACCATAGCCTTTAGGCATTTGGCCAGGCAATCTGGTGGTATTGACAGATGGCCATTCATTAACAGAAATAGCTGGGTGTCATCACAATACTGAGAATAGCTGAGCCCAGACTTCTGGATCAACTGGGTGAGGAGGTGCATGTAGATGTTAAATAACATTGGGGAGAGTATTTCTCCCTGAGGGACCCCACAAATGAGGACTTGACACTGGGTTGTGCTCTCCCGGATGCCACCCTCTCTCCCTGACCCTGGACAAAGGACTCCAGTCATTTAAAGACTGGATGCTGCCATCAGATCTAACAACAGGTGCTAAACCTGTTTCTGGATCAATAATGGAAAAAAGCAATTCCTAGGCAATATGCGAGTGAATTAAATTAATAATTTGTTTTAAATATAAGAGGAAACTGGTAAAGGTATTCCAGAGTATCATAGTCATACTAATTTCATTTTACACATTGGATCACCCACCACTTATATTTACTCTGGACAGTTCAGGAATACCTGGACATTCTTTTAAAAATATAATACTAGGCTAGAAATATATCTTAACAAGATAATCCTGGGTGTATACATTTAACATTTATGCTGTCCAATACAATAAGCTACTCCAAAATTAACCAGTTTGAAGTTTTAGTTTAATTGACATTTGGCAGCACTCATATATTGCCATCAAACCAACATATTTTTTATCCTACAGTGCAAAAGAACAACCCTTCCATCTGTTAAATCCTTTATGCTGCATTTTTGGTGGTAACTTGTGTGTAGCACCTGTTGTTATTAACCTTATACAGGTTATAAAGGACATCTTATGGCCATATTCTTGCTGTGTATTGCAAAATGTTGAACAATCATGATTGATGCTGCAATTATAAAGTTAATGGTTCTCTAAGTCATTGCAAAGTCATCTTTCAGTTAAACATTAAGATTAAGGTTTTAAAAGAGAAGAAAGCTGTTTTGACCTTTCACTTTCCATGTACTTCTTATTTGAAATATAAACTAGTCTTAATAAGGCTACAGGAAAGTGGAACCACACTGTCTTTTGAATACAAATTCATTATATTCTTGCCTTGAACATTCACCTATATCTATGCCATAGGAACACACTCTGCTTCACTGAACTTTTCTGGAAGGATTAACAGTGCCAACCTAAGAGTATTACATCTTTTTAACTGTGTTGCCTTCTATGAACTTAGAAAGGTATACATCTCTTTAGGGTAGCACTGTCAATCTACTCATTTTTATTTTTAAATAAACACTCTAAAATACCATGATCTTGATTTCTCAAAATGACACATAATTAACAGTGCCAACCTAAGAGTGTTACATCCTTTTAACTGTGTTGCCTTCTATGAGCTTAGAAAGGTATACATCTCTTTAGGATAGCACTGTCAATCTACTCATTTTTATTTTTAAATAAACTCTCTAAAATACCATAATCTTGATTTCTCGAAATGGCACATAATCTACAAGCATACATTCTTTCAATAGGACTGTGGCTTCAGAAATAAAACATACACTCCCATCTAGTTATCCAGCTCAAATATAAATGACACTGTCCATTGAAAGGCTGACTGTAATAAGCTAATAATAAATTGCCATAAGTAAATAACTAAGCTAAATGACTTTGACTTGTAACCTAAACCAGGATCACAAGTCTTCACAAAATAGATGTTAGGAGTGTAGGGAATGCTGCTTGTTGTCAGTTTCTGATTAGAACGGAAGGCATGAAGTTTCAAAGAGCAGTGCGTCCTATGCAAGCCCTTCCACCTTAAAACCATCCATTTAGGATTGCACTGCAGATTACGTACATATAGGAAGCAAATCCTGTGGACATAAATGGCGTTATTTTGGCATCTGCTCTCCCACTAACACACTGATCCTTTTCCAGGCCATTTCCTCATGCCCTGAAAAGGAATTCTGTACAACAGGTAGAGGGTCTGATAATTCCATTGCAGTACTTTCAGAGTGGATGTGCAATGACATGTTTAGCTGTGACCTGGATTTGTCTGACTCTCCATTTTTCATGAGGAAACTAGTTTTCCTTTAGACATTTGTAGTGGGTTACTGAAGGCAGCATTTAATTATTATGTTTGAAAAGTACATGCTCACAAAGCACTTTGAAAATGTTGTCATTAAAGTTGTTATAGTGCTGCAGTGCTACTGCTATGAAGTCCATGAATTTTGTGTATTCTGGGTTTGAAGAAAACTCCAGAAATACGGTAAATCATACACACACATTTATATTTGCTTCCTGGACAGTGATATATTGTCTGCTCAATATCACTTGCTGATATAAAAGAACAAGTACCTATTAAAAGGAACAAATTGTGGTTCAGTGGTCTTCATCTACATGGCTGGTGTGGCGTAGAAGTGAAGAGTAATGGACTCAAATCTAGAGAACTGCATTTGATTCCCCACTTGTCCACATGGAACCATTTGGGTGTCCTTAGGACAGTCACAGTTCTCTTAGAGCTCTCTTGGCCCCACCTACCTCACAGGGTATCTGTCGTGGGGAGACGAAGGGAAGGCAATTACAATCTGGTTTGATACTCCTTCACTTAGTAAACAGTGGTTCTACAAACCAACTGTTCTTGGCATGTAGAAGGTCCCAGGGTCAATCCCCAGCATTTCCAGTTAAATGGTGATGTGCACTACCTGAAGCACTGGGGAACCACTGGCAGTCTTATGAGACAGTATTGGTGAAGATGGAACCCAAGGCAACTTCATGTTCAAACAAAATCTTCCCCTTTACTGTTTGTAATTGGAATACTCAGCAATAAAGTTTCAGAAATTAGCTAGATAGTTGATGCTGCTTTCAAAATACCCAATAGAATGTATTGCTTCTCATTATATTTTTTCTGTTTTGTATACTATAAACATGTGATTTGAGGATATGGTTTTCAAGGTCATAGCTAAAGCCATATGATAAGGTTTGCCTTAAACTGTGGGCATTTGAAAGTCACTGTAAGACTATAAATGATGCATATACTATTTATTGAAACTAATCATACTGTTTACATATGTACATAGGCATTGCTTAAAGTAATAGGGTATTACAAATATCATAACCCATGCTCATATTTTGCATATGAATGATTTGGGTGCCAATTCTTTGTTCACTATAAATTTGACTGCAATTGACCAATGGACCAATCCTAAGGCGTTAGGTCCTGAAGCTAGGAAAACAAGGTATAATTGGGCTCACATATAGCACAGTTCACAGCATTATTATAAAGTAATCCACTAGACAGGCAAGATCACAGATCTGCACATTTGAAAGGAACCCTGCATCACAGTAAACTTGACTGAAATGACATTTGGCCCATGTGGGCAGATCAGAATTTTTATTTGTTTTGGAAAAGCTGAAACTGTAAACTGAATTGGCCTACCCAGGCCCTCACTTTTGCTTCCAGTAGTAAACTGTTGGTAAATTCTATTGCTGTAGCTACTTTCCATTTGTAGTTTGCTGTTAACTTGGAACTGGCAACTGAGAGGCAAGATAATAATCCCCAGCCCACAATTGGAGCACTGCAGCAAGTTGATCATCCTATGCATATATTGGTTTGTGTAAGTCCATCTTGATTTAACTTTCTGATACAATCTGCACATTCTTCTATTTTGGCTTCACATTTCCTGGACAAAATTTATGTAGTTAATCACTCGTTTTTTAAAAAACCCACTGTGTTGCCAACAAAAGTTCCAAATGAAACCAAGAAGACAGATGGCCTGTTAATGTTAACTTAATAGAAACTCAACCTTTAATCTCTTAACATACCACTTTGGGGTTCTAAAATAGGTACTAAAATTGTACATAACTGAAATAAAATAAGTCTGTAATTGAATTTTAACAGGGAGAAAACCTTGTATTGTTAAAGTAAAAATTGTGTATTTGGGGCAGAATATATCAACTCCCTAAAGAATTACAATGGAAAGGGACACTTTTCAGATGTTCTAAGGGGACAGAAGGTGAACAGACTTTAGAAGAGTTTTAGGGATGGGTTTCTGTAGTTTCCCCATTGATTGTCCAACTGCTAATAATTTCCCCATATTTACCATTTAATCCAGATACATGGCTATTTCTACCCAGGTTCTCTGTCCTGAATGCAATGCTGTTGGGAAGTCCACAGCCAATCCAGAGAGGGGGGTAGAGCTAAATTCTACTACAATACAATACAAAACCTTTAATGGCATTCACGATATAAAACAATATACAAAACGGTTCTGGCATACAAGTCTAAAAAACTGTGAGGAAAGTTACAACAGGCAAGGAAGCAGCAAATACAAAAAGATGAAGCCAGTGACGTTTACTTCTTTACCCTCTGGGTCATTACTATAGATAAAAACTTGGCTACCCGTTCAATGGTCTCCGAGCAATTATCAATAAGCATCAATTCAAGAGCCCTGCTGTCTGAGACATTAGGGAAGGGTAGAAGTGGGGAGATCAAGTCAGAATGTTTGTTGTTATACAACTCACATCGCAGAATGATATGGCAAACTGAGTCTGGTTCTGTATGGCAATATCTTCAAATTCTTTCATTGTGGGGAATTCTCCTATACCTGCCTTCAACCATTGCAGAAGGAAATACATTTAGTCTGGCTAACATAAACGCTCTGCAATTTGAAGGTATTATAAGGTTGGAAAAATAGTGTGCCATAGTGATTGGGATATAGGATAGACCAAAAGCTTGTGGGGAGCACGGTCCCCCTGCACCAGCATAAATTATCTGGAGATCAATATCCTGGATTCTTCTTTGGATAGTTTGAAAAGTATGATCCTCTCCAGAGTTAGCTAAAGAATCAAGGTCAATGCCTATGGATTTAATTTTAGAGGCAATGGCCTGAGACCATTTCGAAGTATAATGGTCAGATGGAAGAAGTGCAAGGAGACTATTTGGTGGAGGGCTAAAGAAAAGATGGAGCCACTATTTGATGGATAGTCCAAGCACGTGATTCGATAGTGTGTAGACCCAGCTCGGCACATAAAGTCAAATAGGTTACCGAATTCGGTAAGCCAAAAATTCTTCAATAAAAGGCCGCAGACGTACAGTCAGCTTCTTTATTCAGAGACTGGATCCATACAGGAATCCCAAAGAGCAGTTGAGGGATCACGGAGGCTTGAAAAACCCGAAGAGCCACAGGCACATATTGATTGCCCTTCTGGAAGTGGAAGCGACTAATGGCCTGTGATTTATTCTTGGCCAAGGAAAGACTAGTATTACAATGGGTAGACCATTTTAGGTTATAATGAAAAAGAAGCCCCAGATATCTGAAGGACTTAACCTGTTTAATCTTTTTTCCTGCAACTCTCCAAGTGGCATGCTTCCAAGATTTGGAAAAGATTAAAATTTTGGTCTTAACAAAATTGATAAATTCTACTATCAAAATGGCAAACCAAGGCTCCACATTTCACCCCTTTTGAACACTTTAGTGGTATTTCCCCTCCCCCCACTTTGTACAGCTAAGCAGAAGTATTTTTGACCCCAGTTTATCTATGAAGAGAGAAACTGGAAATGCAATAAAATACAAGAAAGAGGGAAGACCAGTGAGGAGGGGGAATTTGGATATCATCCCTATTTATTACCTCTTGTGTCACTGTTGCTTCCACTGTGGGGGATCCTTTTTTCCTACTCAGATTAGATAGTTGTAATTTTCTTTACACAGGTTTCATTTGAAGATGGTTCACAGCTTCAGCCAGTTGAAAATACAGCGCCAAATACCTAGACTTTGTGCTTAAATCCATCATAATGAACATAAAGAGCACCCATTCTAATACAGCTGTCTTCTGCTATTAGCTTCCACCTTAATTAAGAGTTCAATCCAGACTTCTAACTTTGACCTTTAAAGAAGTAAACACTTTGGCTCCACAGTAAGGGATTCACTCCTCCCTTATCCACCTGCCAAAGCTCTGAGATCAATGAACAGGAACCTGAAAAAACCTGCATTATCTGAGTTAAGATTGGAAGACAATTTTGGGAGAATCTTTGCAGCAGCTTTCCTGGAAAAGTCAATTTACTTGGATCTCACAATTCTGTCCTCTGCTTTAATTAGAAGGCATGAGGAGAACTATCCATAAGGTTTTATTCTTGGTTGAGAACTCTCCATATGCATTCTTTCCAGTAGCATGGAGGTAATTGTAATTAACGTGTGCAGTTCTAGGAAAGAAGAGCTTGCTGCTGTAATCTGAGTTCATGACCATTCATTCTATTTCCTAATACAAATAATTCAAATAATATGTTTGGGGGACCTATATAATTAATCATTTGTTTTTTCTCCCTTTTTACTGTTGACCTGTTCTACATTGGCAATTCCATCCTAGGAACTTAACTTCCTGGCATGCAAGACCAATTTGGATTGAGACCATAGTACAGAAAGATATGGGGTTATAGGCTTTCTTCCTTGCCATTTAGGATCATGCCCACTATTGCAGGCTCCCATGACCAGTCCAATTGTGAAAGTGTATTGTACTTTTTAAATTAAGTAAGACATTTTATGCCATTCTTAGACGCGTTATGCACAGGCTGGAATGTCTGCGCTGGTGGCAGCAGGGCATCGGAGAAAATCCCCGATTATACACGTCCCCTCTGCCAGTGCGGGCATGGCCCGGCCCAGGGCCATGGAAAGCCCGTGTTATCAGAACGTGGGGACTTCTGCAGTTCCTGGGATACTGCAGGCACCAGCAGGGGCTGGGGCAGGCCGGCACTGTGCATAATTGCCAGCGCCAAAACTTTTGGCCCGCCCGTCCCCCGCCCCTAAGAGCTCCGAACCGTGGAGCCAGCCTGGGCCTTCCCCTGCCCATGCCATAGTGTGGGGGCCCAGCCCCTCCCCACTCCCCCAATGGCCGCTGCCACTTACACTGCCCGGCAGCATCCCAGGCTTCCTGGCCTCGGCACACAGCGCTTGTGCGCACATTATGCCAGGGCATCCCCACACGCCAGTTTGCTGCTTGGACTCTGGATGTTGGCAGCAATATGCTCTAGGAAATATGTTCTAGGAAAGAAGAGCTTGCTGCTGTAATCTGAGTTCATGATCATTCATTCTATTTCCTTATAGCATCTAACAAAAACTGAAGTAATAAGATGGCACAGGAGTGTTTTCAAATATTTTACACTTGCATGTAAGCTCTATCATTTGAGAAACTTGGCAGAAGAATTTTCAGTCATATTATGGATGTTAATCCTAACCATTGTGGCCCTATAATAATTGGGAAAAGGGTCAGTGGTGGTGTGTATCTGGGACCCTGAACGTGTCTGGGCTCGGTTTCTGGCTGGATAGACACCCTCCATGAGCCTCTCTGTGGCCATTGCCCCACACAAGCCTTGCTGCCATGGCCGATGTGCCTGCAGTGCCCTGCTGCTCCACCCAGCTTGCAGCGGTGGCAAGCAGGAAGAGCTGGCAGAGGTGCTGCTGGTGAGGAGGAGGTGGCAGCTGTACTGGAGACCACTGAGAGAAGGTGGCAGCAGCACTGAGAGCACAGCGGTGGCGAGACCTGCAAGGAGCCACCGGGGCGGATGGGGAGGAGGTCATGGCTGTGTCGGGGATGAGGTGGCGGCGTCAGCCAGCCCTGGGCCTGCCAGCCCCAAGGGCAACACACACTCTGCTTTAATTAATTAATGAACATGTATTTCTAGAAGGCAGCCTGAGGCCTCTCATGGTAGGTAGTGGCTGGTCTGTTGAGAGCCATGCACACCTCATGAAGGCTGGTGAAGAAAAGGGAAAGATTGCTGTCTTAATCCCTATACACAAGATCTCAGTCTCAAGTTTCTTACCCCTTTGCTGCTGCCTCCAGCTGTAAGGTAACTTGCCCAGCCTGCAATAATAGGATGAGTGTGAAACATATGTGTCCTCCCATGTTGTCCTTGTTGCCTACAAAGAAGGTAGTAGAAGTGCTCTAAAGCCTGCCTTGGATCTCAGGGGAACAACCGGGATGTAGAAGGTGATGAGGCCTGTAACTTCTCTCATTCTACTATTCTTTCAGTAATTTGACTTCCCAAAAACAGATGAAGAACTGGCTAGCATTGCCTATAGGGATTTTCTAAGAGTGAATTTCAAAATCTGGTTTGTATGGATTGTATAAGAATCCTCAACAGGGGCAACATGAATAATTAAACATAATAAAGTGGAACTTGAGTGCAGCCAATTCACTCCTACCTGATTGGCCTTCCCTTGGGGTTTGCCACCAATAGAGAGAGAGAGCACTCTGCAAATGAGGGCCAATCAGTTCAAATCACACACTGCCAATGAGGGACCAACTCAAATTGCATGCAGACACCCAGGATAAACTGCTACCTTGGGAATGTTGCCCATGAGTAAGTCATGGGCCTCAGTCAGGAAAACCTCATTAGGGGTCTGCTTTTTGCCTCCAACTGCCTGCCAGCATCAGAAGTTTGATGGGTGGAAGAGGAGCTACCCTGCTGTCAGTAAGTTGTCCTGGTCTCCTGGCCTCTTTTCATATAGGAGGTCAAGGGGGGGGGGAGCGAGCTGCCTCCTGATGCTGCCTCTGTGTGCCATCTGGAGTTGGGCTGTGGGAGGCTGAGAAATTCCCTGCTTTCAGCCCTCTGGATGGCCAGGAAAAGCCTCAGCCCTGGAAATGTTTACTCATGACTAAGTCATGTAAGGTTTGCAATTTGAAAAAGAAGGAATGCTTTGGGGTAGCCCTCACAGGCATTTGCAGCAGGGAAACTAATGCTGATGTGAGTGGGTCTGGGAAGATATAGACTTTCCCTTTACATATGGATACCACCTTGGTATTGCTGCAGTCTTTCCAAGACCATTGCAACAAAGCGAATTTGAGACCAATGGCATGGAAGATGGGGAAAGTGTCGGCAGGGCATAGAAGCACCATGAGGCCATGGGGACATGTGGAGCAGGGGAGACATTGTTTCCAGTAGCATCTTCCCAGTGGAAAAAGGGTTGGTTTTTAGACCTTGCTTTTCACTGCCCAAAGGAGTTTCAGAGTAGCTTATAATAGTCTTCCCTTCCTCTCCCCATGACAGACACCCTGTGAGGTAAGTGAATCTGAGAGAACTCTAAGATAAACTGCTTACTGAGAACAGCTTCCAACAGGACTGTGACTACACCAAGGTCAAGCAGCATGTGGAGGAGCAGGGAAACAAATCAAGCTCACCACATTATAAGCTGCTGCTCTTAACCACTACACCAAGCTGTACAAATTGCCATTGCAGGAGGATGGTATAAGTCTTTTTTGACGTGCTCATTGACTGTTACAGGAATCTTTTCCTTTAAATGTGGACCTTCCAAGCAATGCTTTCCCAGAGCAATCCAAGGAGGAAGACACTCATGGATTTCCTAGATGGAGAAGTGATTTTGTGGTTAATCACCTTTGCAATTAGAGAGGGGAGGGGTGTTTGTAGAGTGTTTGTAGAGTGCAGTACAGCCCTCTGTTCCCATCCCAAACAACCCTTTCTTTCAGGGGAACTGATATCTGCAGTCTGGATTGGAACTTTCATTCTGTGGGTTCTCTGGGTCCTGGAGACTGGCACCCTTTACCAGGGGTGGGAATGCTATCCTCCAGCAGGGACTTTGAGATTCCACTTCTGGGTTTCTCAAAGCCTGATGAATATATCAGGGGGGTTTCAATGGTAACCAAGCTGAGAACTGCTGTCATGGAGGCAGTAATTGAGAAACTCTGTAAGATATTTGCCAACCAATTTTTTCTTCTCTAATTGTAACATACAACTGTTTTTTATTTACTCTGTTATTGAACTGAACTGAAGAACATACTGAGTGAATGGTTTTCAGTTCGTTAAGCAAATTTTGCTATCAAATATTTCCACTGAAGGAAGAAACTGTGACAAGTTTATGAATTATTTGATGTTTATTGTTATTAGCAATCACTGCCACCCAGCATTTCTCTTTGTTTCCCTGCACCTCCATGGGATCCAAAGCCAAGGCTTTTCTCCAGGGGGACTGATCTCTGTTGCCTGGAAATGATCTGCAATTTCAGCAAATCCCCAAGATCCAACCATTCCTATCTTGCATCTTCTCTTTCACAGAGTTCCCTCCTCCCAAGAAAGCCCTTACAGAGCTTACAGAGACAGTTTGGGATAGTGGTTAGGAGTGCAAACTTCTAATCTGGTGAGTCGGGTTCGATTCTGTGCTCCCCCACATGCAGCCAGCTGGGTGACCTTGGGCTCACCACAGCACTGAAAAAACTGTTCTGACAGAGCAGTGATATCAGGGCTCTCTCAGCCTCACTCACCTCACAGGGCGTCTGTTGTGGGGAGAAGAAAGGGAAGGCAACTGTAAGCCACTTTGAGACTCCTTCGGCTAGAGAAAAGTATCATATAAGAACCAATTCTCCTTCTCCTTTTCCTTCTCCTCCAAAACAGCCATTCCCCCCTTGGGAGCTGATCTCTATAGTCCAATTCCAGGAGATTTCCAGGCTGCAGTGGAGGTTGGTGACCCCTAGGTCAGGAATGTTCCTTGAGGTTTTGAGGCATGGCCTCAAGGATACAAGGATGGGCAGGAGTTTTTGCCATGTAGCCAGCCTGCAGGAAAGCCACGGTGCAGATGTGCATCTTAGCACCCATTGTATTCCTGGCTTTGCCTCTAGTAACATAATAAAAATGCAAGTGAGGCAAAGAAAACTTGGTGACATTGACAAGAAGCAAAACCCAACACAAATGAAAGCAGTCATATTGACTCATCCCTCGGTAGATAATGCAGTGAATTGTTAAACAGCAATTATATCATCTCTGATCATCTCATCCCATTTTATGAGAAGCTAGATGTTCCAGTGATGATTGTGGCACCTGAAATCAATATATAGGCTTAGCTGGTTCAAGGCATATTTCAGTGCCAGCCTTTTATCCAGCAGATTCATATGGAGCATATCTAAAATTATACTTCCTAAAATATTCCCACTGATGAATAGAAGTCCTTAAAATTATTTAAGGGTAACAATTAACCACAGATTCTTGTAGTTCTGTGGTAACATTAAGACCTTCAAATGAGCTGGTTTCCTATCCCATCCTCATTTTTAAACTGCTTCATGTTTACCCTCCCAGTTCAAAGAAATTACAAGAACAGCGGTGTGCTTTTTTTTTTTTTACACTTGTGTTTCAAGAAAAGAATTAAATTGTCTGTGAGATCAACAAAGCAACAAATGGCATTGTCTTTTCATGGGTGCCTCTGCCTCAGTATGAATCATTAAAAAGACTTGAACAATGGTTATTATAAATCACACACTGGCAGGAATTTGCTCACCATTGGTTTCAGTTATGCAGATAAATGGGGACTGGGTCTGAAATAGAAAAGATGATGACATAATGGCCTTTGTCATAATGACATAAAAAGCTGTTATCATACTGATGCTAGAATAACTGTTGTTTGATGTAAATAATTTTGATGGATCATTGCATTTTCCATTCTCTCACTACAGAATACACGATACAAGGGAATTCAGAATACATTATTACTTATGCACCGTAGTGTTCCCTGTATATCCCGAATACTTTCTCACTAACAGGCTGTAATATATCTCATAAATTAGTACATGCAAACACACAAATGTTGCATTATCTATGAATGTAGACTGAAAAAGGACTATAAGAATGATGACATTTAGGAAATACAGAAAGCATTGTTCTTACGCAATCTCCGCTGCAAACAAGTTGACTGATAAAGTATGACCATTTTTAATTTTTTTTTTTAATTCTCAGTTTTATTTATTGTTTGTTATATTTATATCAATATTTGTTATATTTTCATCATGTTGTTCCTCTGTGTGAGTTTGGCCCATGATTATTTTGACACAATATTGCTGCTTGTGCTATTTAATATGCAACACAATTGCCTAGTACTCAGTAATGCTGTATATTGCACATGTTATATTTTAAATACTACAGAACTGTTTTGTAAAATTCATGCGTGTATAAAGAGTGCTGATGTGGTGTAGTGTTAAAGAGCTAGATTCAAACCCTCCCTGCAATTATCCTGAAACTTACCTAGCAACATGGAACAATTCTCTTTCAACCAAATCTACTCCACCAGAGTGTTGTGAGGATAAAATGTTAATTTTAAATAATCATTTTCTGAGTTCCTTGAGGGAAAGGCAGGATAAAAGCTTGAAATAAATCAACAATACAAATTAATTAATAAACCGAATGACTAAAAATGTGAAACAAAAGTAATATTGTAGATAATATAAAAATAACTAAAGTGATATTGATTCAACTTTTGGTCATTCACTCATTCTCATCCTATTCTACTTCACAGGAATATTGCAAGGGGAAAGAATGGCCTGGGAAGGCCTGTTATGATGGGCTATATGTGAATGTGCATGAAAAAAAAAACCTAGTGAGTTATACTTCTCTATTAGGAAGAAATACTATGAAGCAATCTGTTGGACATGAATAGAGACAAACAGTCCATTAAAAATATGTTCCCTGTTCATGATTGGAGAACATGGCATGAAGCAGACCCCTGGTTGTTTTAGCATTAATCATTCTATCAAATGTAGAAGAAGAAGAAGAAGAGTTGGTTCTTATATGCCGCTTTTCCCTATACGAAGGAGGCTCAAAGCGGCTTACAGTTGCCTTCCGATTCCTCTCCCCACAACAGACACCCTGTGGGGTGGGTGAGGCTGAGAGAGCCCTGATATCACTGCTCAGGCAGAACAGTTTTATCAGTGCCGTGGCGAGCCCAAAGTCACCCATCTGGTTGCATGTGGGGGAGTGCAGAATCGAACCCGTCATGCCAGATTAGAAGTCCGCACTCCTAACCACTACACCAAACTGGTAGTTAGTTTTGTTGAAGGGGGGAAAAATCAGAATACTTTTGTCCTATGTGGGATTTTTAAGTTGAAACAGAATTTTTGTGAAATGTATTAATATCTCCCATTTTGGTCCAATCATTTGGGGCTTTTATATAAATATTGTTAAATATTCAAGACCTTGCTCTGATTTGGGCCATCATCCATTTTTTA
Organism: Paroedura picta; assembly: GCF_049243985.1. Lineage (NCBI taxonomy): Eukaryota > Metazoa > Chordata > Lepidosauria > Squamata > Gekkonidae > Paroedura > Paroedura picta. The sequence goes on along the minus strand of NC_135374.1, from coordinate 40,615,991 downwards.
ATGTCCTGACTCCAGCAATGATTTCCTTTCATATACTGAAGAAGCATTAAGGTCACCTTTAGTATTTTCTGATTAACTCTTAATTTCCTTCATTTTTATTCCTTCATTTACCAAGCAATGTTCCAATCCATTTCTTCTTGCTGTGAAATTAAACACTCTGTTACAGTCCTTAGTGTTTTGCATGCCTCATTTGTGCATGTTCACAATGAACCAGAAAATATATACTTGGAATTAATTTAACTTTTCACGGTTCCACTCATAGTGATTCCACCACTGGATGCATTTACTATAGGAAACAATATATGGCTCTATGGGATTATCTACTCCACTATGCCAGCTTCATCCAGGAGAGTGGGAAATCCCATAGAAACAATCTACCCATATTGAAGTTATGTATGTATTAGAATAGAAAATGGATATCTATTGAGTATATATAGAATTTTCACCTTGATAAATAGTTGAATACAATATTAGTAAATATAGGAGATGCATTACTTCTCTCCATGTCTGACTTGGAGTGGGCAAGTTAAAAGTAGGTTATTTTTTATCCATTTATTTTTATTTTAAATAATAAGGGGATATAGAAAAGAAGGGAAGGGGGAATTAGGTATCATATATATGTATCTTATACAGCCATTATAGTTAGTACAGTATAAAAACCAACCAATAAATATTGTTCTCTGGTTTTACCACTATTATTACTGTAAATAAAAATGAGTGTTATAAAAAGAAAAAGTTATACATTCTTTCAGATTTTAGGACTGTTTATTTATGCAGTTTAAATAAAACTGACAATTGCTTTGAAACTCTTCCAAAGGCCTTCTGTTGGCCAGCTTAGCCATTTTACATACTTCTCAGAGCTTTTCATGCCAAGCTGTTACCTTAGGCCATTCTGTTTGTTTCCATTGCTGAGCAATGATGATTCTTGCCACTGATGTTGCATAAAAGAAAAATTGTTTAGCATTGTTTGGCATATTATCTGGAATAAAACATATAATCAGGATACATAGGGCATTTAATATTTAACATTTTTTCTCTTTCATGTTTTTATTTCCAAAATGTCTTTACCTTTTTATAATTCCACCACATATGGTGAAAGGAACCAATTTTTTCATAACACCTTCAGAATTTACCATCATGTTGCCCTGATGTCTTACTTGTCACTTTTAGTGTTACGTAACACCTATAAAACATTTTGTACCGGTTTTCTCTTAATGACATTTAGTAAGTATTATGTTTTCCCCCCATAACTGTTCTCATTCATCCAGAGAGATATTATGGTTTAGGTTCTGCATCCATCTCACCAAATGGTGTTTTATATGTTCGATTTCAGTCTCATATCATAGGAGAAACTTATATTTGGCCTTGCATATGTGATTTGGCTCTGCTGTAATATAGTTTCGAATTCTGTCATCTTATGAACTGGATCTGTCGAAGTCTTTAATTCTGCTATCAATAAAAGTAGGCTATTTTAGATACCATTCATTAATTTTTTTACAGAAAAAAACACACAACATATATTGCCCCAGCACTCCTTTGCAATAAAATGGACTCTCACAGAAAATAAACACAAGATTTCGATGATGTTGCCGAATACCCTTTCTCAACATTTCAAAGTCACCCGAAGGCTCAACAAAGCCCCTGCTTCAGACAAATGGAATATAGGGATGCACACAAACAGGCTCATGAACTTATGATGAATTTGGCTGGTTTGTGGTTCATGAAATGACATTTTTAGCAAGTAAACCAGTTTGGCTCCTAAATGTGCATGATGGTTTGTGGTTTATGAATCAGGCATGCCATGAACTGAATGGGACTGCTTTTACCCAGTTTGTGCCCATTCCCAGTGGTACATACTAGGAGTGCTTGCAGCCCCCCATGAAACCATATAATATTGTATCATGTTATCTGTGTGAAATAATCTCAGGGCTTGTTTCTTTCATCCCTTGATGAAATAGAAAATATTAACTCTATTTCCTAGGTTGAAGAGCAAACAGAATAACTGAATTACCAATTATTTGTCTACCATAGCAGTGCATTTTGAGGGAAATTTTTATTTACTTGTTTGCTTATTTATATTTATATACCGCCCTTCTCCACGGCTCTGGGCAGCTTACATAAAACATTTTGGAACATTTACATAGAACACTCAAAATCAATATAACAATATAACAATAACAATAACATACCTAGAACAACTAGAAAAGTATTTTAACAATAACTTTGACACTCCCTCAATACGTTCGGTCCCTCAGTTTGGTGTGGGGGGGGGACCTGTAGATGTTATAGGTCAGTTGGCCTCACCAAATGCCTGGTGGAATAGCTCCCTTTTGCAGGCCCTGAAGAATTGTGGAAGTTCTGGCAGGGCCCTAATCTCTTCAGGGAGCTCATTCCACCATGTGGGGGGCAGAACTGAAAAGGCCCTGGCCCTTCTTGAGATCCCACGTGCCTCTTTAGGGCCAGGGATCCACAGCCTGTTGGAAGTGGCAGAGCAAAGTGCTCTTCTGGGGTTATAGGCAGGGAGGCGGTCTCTCAGATACACTGGGCCCAGACCGCGTATGGCCTTAAAGGTGATTACCAAAACCTTAAGCTTAATCCGGAATTCAGCTGGGAGCTTCAAAACATAGTTACTCACTAAGTTAATCATGCTTTAAACAACAAAATTTGAGTCCAATAGCACCTTTAAGACCAATAAAGATTTATTCAAAGCTGGAGCTTTCCAGTGCAGAGTGCATGCACTCGAAAGCTCACACTTTGAATAAATCTTTGTTGGTCTTAAAGGTGCTATTGGACTCAAATTTTGTTGTGGTACTTCAGACCAACACAGCTACCTACTTGAACAAGTTTTAAACAAGCATTAAACAAGTTTTTAAAGTATTTCTCTGGTAAACATTTACTTCTTTTTCTCTGCATCACCTCAAGCCTCTGAACTATATGTTCCAAATGCCATAGTGGTAATTTTCGCCCCTGTTCTCCTTATCACTCTTTGAATCACCACATGTCTTCCATACACATGTCTCTTTTACAGTACTTTCAATGAGTATTCAGGGACACTGGATGTATAAGAGGTGGTCCAGATGGTCCACTGGACTCTTGTAAGGACCAAAAGCAAACCTTTCTCATGTCCAGTTGGCTAATATAGAACTGCGAGTCAGCCTGCTTTTTTTTTTTTTTAGGAAATTTGCCGTCACCCAGCTTCTAAATAACCTCAGAGCACTAGGCAGAAAAATTGCTGACTGGTTGCTTCATTAGATCTCATTGTCTCCAATGTTAATTGGACAGTTAATTAGGTATCTGAACTCTAGCTAAATTTCCTGGCAATTACCGCTCTTGCCCTCTCTGTACCTATATATATGCTTGTGGAAAGTCTGTTTCATTGCATCTGAAGTGTGCTTGCAAAAGAAAGCTTGACCTGGAAAAACCTTTATTGGCCACTGGGCTCAAATGCTGTTGCTTCAGAGCAACACAGCTACCTACCTGAATCTGTTTTCATTGTAGCGATCCTATGTCATTGAGTGAGACTCAAATGTAGTATTTTGTATCTGTAGAGTTGAATGTGTTTTTATTCAATTTTTCAGTGCAAAAGATTTTGTTGTAGTATATGGAAAGATAGCATTCTGCATCTGTCAGCAATAACCTGGGGGGGGGGCTTCCCCCCTCCCCCCCAACTCTTTCTAGCATGTTGATCTTTCCTTGGGCGGATCACTGGTAGAACATGCAGCTTGGGGTATGGAACTGGAGAGCCCGGAAGTGAGTGGGTGGAGAGATCAACAGGAGAGGCCTCTGCCGGAAGCTCTGGGACCTGGCAGCTAATCCACCACAACAACTCTAATAATTTAAAAATGGTGATTTTCAGTGGAATAATGGAATATAAGATTTTGTGTAACACTGATCTGTTTCTAGGAGCAATCCTAAACGTTTTTCTGTACTCATTCCTTCCCTTTTCCCACTGGTCTCTTGAAAGTCTCAAAGATTAACAACTAAAGAAGTTTCTCATCTTCAGTGTCTTGTTACCCTTGGTGCCTTCTAAAATCTGACCTTGCTGCCCATGTGCAGACATTTTAAATTAAAAACTCAAAAGTGTAAGTGATCAGGATCTTGCTGTTCTATGACAAGGACAGAAGCCTTTATAGGGCATATGTAGCTTCCTAAACAGTTTGAAATGGGAGTGTCTGGCATTTGATGTGTGTTCACAGAAGAAGAGGGAAGGTTCTGGGAGCCTGCAAACACATTCACATAAAATGGGGGGGGGTCCTTCAGTTGCTAAAGTTCAAGAACTGGTTACCTTACTAGATTGCCTGTTTTCTTTCTCATACACACAGGACTCCCCTATTTGCAGATCTAGTGCTTAAAAATGGGGGGATGGCAAGGCAACCACACACTCCTCATGAACGTGGGGCAGGGTGGGGACAAGATCCATCCTTTTGGGTTGAAAATGGAAAAGAACTCTATTGGTTATGGCATCTGTAAGAGCCTTTGCACAGCATTGAGCAACTGTTGGCCAATGTACCCCAAACACTCCAAGCCTTCCTGATGGGGGGAAGAAACTTGGGATGCTAAATTCCACAGACATCTCTCATATCATTTAAGAGTCAGGATATCCTGAGAGCCCCATGGCTGGGTATGTCCTCTGTGAGAGGATCCCCAAATATAGGGGAAATGGACATGCAGGTTTCCTTTCCCTCCAAAATGGATCCAGTCCCATACTTATACTGCCAATGTAGTTGTGACAGAAGAAAAAGAAATAAAGCAGTTAATACAAACATCATACAGAATGCTCAACGTAACAGACATGCAACATTAAAAGAGCCAGGGGAGGGATGGATGGGAAAAACCACAAAACTGACTGGTGCCCAGGTAGCATGGCAGGGCCTTTCATCCTAGTCAGGTGAATCAGAAAGAAAAGTCCCTGAGTGTAGTCCTGCCCCTAAGCCATGTCAGGCTGGGGGAGGAGGGGGATCCCCTAGTTTTTCAGCTCAACTCCAGGTGACAGAGATCAGTTTCCCTGGAGAAAATGACTACTTTGGAGGGTGGCCTCCATAGCATTATAGTCCATTGATGTCCCTCCCTGCCCCAAATCCTGCCCACTCCTGGCTTCACCCCAAATTCTCTAGGTATTTACTTATCTGGAGCTGGCAATCCTAGGTGGGGGCAAGGATCCTGTGCAGACACAGAGGTCTCTCTGGTTATTAGCCATCAGAATCATTGAGCCCCAAAAGACCAAAAGTGCTATATCACCTCCTTCCCAACCCTGCAGGCCCACAAATAGAACCCCAGGTAAATCTTGGGGTACACGCACAAAAACACACACAGTTCCCCAAATTCACATATCATTTCTGCACAGAGGGGTAAACTGTGAATAGCTTCCTGCTGGCAAATGTGGGATGTTAAGTCTCATGTTTGCAGCCCTCCTCACGGGGAGACTCCTCCCACATTTTCCCTCTGCCCCATCAAGGCTTTTTGCCTCCTCATGAGACTGCAAGGGAAAGTAAGCAAAACCTTTCCCTCCACTCTTGGCTTGTCAATCACAGCAAGCCACCAACCATAGCACAGCAGTTATCTCATAGACTGCAACTTTCTCCCCCCTGCCCTGAAATTTTTTAAAGGTACTTCCGTGTTGCTATCTGTTAATTCCATAACACAGATTCATATTTAATAAAATCAACATTGCCTTGTTGCTATGGAGAAATGCCAGGACAATACAGCATCCCCCCTTTTTTCGGGGGGAGATTCTAGTGTTCTTTTGCAGTTTATTTCTGTCTGGGTGGATTTCTGAGACACCGAGACACTGAATATTGTCCCAAGAAGACATTTTGTGCTAATAGTTAGCTTTAAAACAAGCTGCTCAGACCCTTGTATGATTGGGAGATCACCCTCCCCCCTTTCCCAGCTCATTTCCCACCTCCAGAAAATGCAAACAGGTCTGTTTTTGTCTGCCAAGTTGTGATAAGGCTGCAGAGGTAACTGAAACCAAAAAGACATTTTGTGCTCATGGTTGGCTTTTTAAAAAGCTGCTCATACCCCTGTATGATCTGGAGGAGGCTGCCAGATCACCCTCCCCATTTTCCCCTGTCATTCCCCAGCTCCGAAAAACACAAATGGGTCTGTTTTTTGCCTGTCTGATATTTTGGAGGCTGAACATGGGAAACTGGAGACCATTTGTATAAATGGGGTTATAACAAAGCACACACATGGCAAAATGATCTGGAGAACACTGCTTAATCACCTCGCCTCCTTTTCCAGCTCATTTCCCACTGCCAGAAAACAAAAATAGGGCTGTGTTTTGCCTGCCTGATCCCATGAAGACCATGGACACTTTAAAGAAGATTTTATTTCTCCTTAGTTAGTTGTGCTGCAACATGAACTGCACCATTTAAAAGAAATACTCAGGGCAAGCAGGAAACGGAGAGGGGAGGGCAGGAGAGAGGGCAGGACAAAGCTGCTGAGACTATCACATGTTTCTCCTCTTATCCCTGCTTGCTCACTGGTTGCTCACCAGTGGTTTGTGCAATTTAGGGTGGTAAATCCAGTTTCCTGGATACCAGAAATTATTATTTTAAAATGGCCAGAACATGACCTGGCTACTGGATGGCCTTAGGATGTTGGCGATATTGTGTGGAGGGGGGCTCTGTATGCCACCAACATGCCAAAGCTATTAAGGAACATTTTTCTCCTGTAGAAATGGCTGCATATTTCCTTCAGCATTTCTGTTTCTTGGTGCCTTTGCCTTCTCTTTTCTCTCTGGTCCTCAATGAAATTTACAGTGACAGCACACAAACCTTTCTTTCCCCTTCCAGATAAAACTGGAGACATGAACTTCTCATGAGGTTATATGGCTGTTCTATTAATATTTAAAGCCACCAATTTTTAATGAGAAAGCTTCTGTTCTTTTACCGGAAATCTTCCTACTGTTAAAAAAAAGACCCATTCTCTTTCTTTCAATGAGAAGTAACATTTTCTCAAATAAAAATCCTAAGTGAAGGAAAGCAGTGATCCTGGAAGGGCAGTGCATGGAGTAGCTCAACAATTGAGGTAATCGTCTATGTAGCAACTGACATGGATATAGGATGAACAACTGCAGTGTAGTAGTTAAAGTGTCAGACAAGGCAACCCAAATTTCGAAACTGAACTTTGCTGAATGTCTTTGGGCCAGTCAAACACCACAAAATGGGAGGAAAGAGAACAACATGAGCTGCTTTGGGTTACCGTGAAGGGGAAATGGCGGGTTACAAGTGACATGAAATAAATCTTTAACACTTTGCTCTATCTAATATTTGGGAAACTGCCTCCTGGGCGGAGACTGTCTGAGGCCTGTCTGAACTCTGCTTCCAGTCCTGGGGGCCAGCTGTGCACCTCCTGATTGACCCATCCCCTCAGGCCTGCCCCCCACAAACCTGGCAATGCTAGTCACCACCATTTTGCACCTGTACTTCACTGGGAATGGAGGTGACAGTTGACTCCCAGGGACCAGGCTCCCAGGGACTGGCAGGGGGGAGCCGGATCCACCCAGGGCTCCTGCTGGGATCCTGAAGGCCCAGTGCAGCTTTCCTCCCCATGCCCAAGGCTTCCTGGGCTGCATGAGAGCAACCAGCCCTTTCCCAGCCAAGGGGGAGGGAAAGTGAGGGGGCGCACCAGGCCTTTTGCAGCTTGGGACAGGAGGGTGAGGGTGCTGCCTGGCCCGGCCATACCAGGCCTTTATGTTTGTTGGGGGAGGGCAAGCCACTCCCAGCGAGGGGTATGGAAGCGACAGCACCAGCCAAGCTGGATCTGCGCTGGCCACCCACACATCTCTCTTGCACTCTCCCAGCACTGCCTGTGTGTATGTGTGTACGTGCTATATGGCAGGCTACCTCTTCTTCCCAGCCAGCGGCATGCACATACCTGTCCAAGGAGGCCAACACTGCTGCCGCTGCCATTGCTGCTGATGAGTAGCTCTCTCACTATGGTTCAGGCACTCTTCCTGTGTGAAGAGGGTTCATCCCATCCCTTCCCCCTTCACTAGCCATGCATAGCGCCACCACCCAACAGTCCCAGCGGAAGGAGGGCTGTCTTCCAGCTGACCGCCCCTGTGTCCTCTCCACCTGGCACTCTCTGACCCACCCCCAGAAATGCGCCTGTGGTCCAAACCACATGGCAAACAATCTGACTCTCCAGCTGATGGTATCCTCAGGTGAACATGCATGGCACTGCCTTGGTGATAGGTTCCACACAAGGTTGCCAATGTGGGGGTTATCATTCACCTCTGCAAATCATCGAAATGCCGCTTGGTAGCAGCCATGGAAGGGGTAGCTGGTTTCCTAGAATCAGAGAAAGACAGGCAAATTGATGCTTGACTGACCCCAGCCCCTCCTTTCCTCCAGATTGGCTTCCTTTGCTTCTCCAAAAGCACCCAGGGATATTAGGCTGGCATCCAGAATGCTACCCAGCTGAGCTGCCTGGGGGGGGGGAGGAACTGAGTTCCCACCCAAACTCCCCCCTGCACCATAAGACCTGCAGCAGCCTCCCAAAGCCTTGGCATACCTTTTTGGGCTGGGGGGGGACTGGCATAAACTCCAGTCATCCCCCCCAAAATACCTGCAAAGCCTTAGAGTGGCCACGAAAGTCCTTTTGGGGCTAAGCCTCCCTCTCTCTTTCTCTCTCTCTTCCTTCCTCTACCTCGATATTTCTATCTTTCTCTCTCTATTATTCTTTCTTACTTCTTTCTGACACTTTCTTTCTCTCTTTATTTCTTTATTCTTTCCATGTATCTCTATATGCCACTTCCTTTTAATTTCCTATTCTTTCTCTCTCTTCTCTCTCTCTCCTTTCTATCTCCTTGTCAATCTCTCCTATCCCTCTCTGTGTCTTTCTCTCTCTCTCTCTCTCTCTCTCTCTCTCTCTCTCTCTCTCTTTCATTCTCTCTTTATTCCTATCCCTCTCTCCCCCTTTCTTTATCTCTCTCTCTTTCTCTCTTTATTCATCTCCCTCTTTATCTCTTTCATTCTCTCTTTTCTCTCACTCTCTCTCTTCTTCTTCTTCTTCTTTCTATCTCTCTCTCTTGCCTATTCTTTCTCTTTCTTACTTTCTTTCCACAAGTTGCAGACAACCACACTTTCAGACAGGACACTCCCCCCGTGCTAGTGCCCATTGTATTTATTTTATTTATTTAGATTTATATACCGCACTCCCCGAAGGCTCAGGTACAGCTACAATGGGCTTTACAGTTACAACGGGCTTTAAGCCTAGTACTTAGATAAAAATACATTGTTCATACACTTTATGTTATTAATTAGAAGTCTTAGTAAAAGACTCCTCGTGCTTTTGTACTTGAGATTGTTTATTTATACCAAGGGCTGAGCCCAAGACCTGTACTACTGAGCTAGGGCATCTCCACATAGGCAGGAAAGATATGGATTGGATATGACCAATGTTTTCTCTAGCCAATTGTCATGCACTTCTGTTTGTACACTTTGTTTTATTCCTTGTATCCAGATAATTAAGCAATAAGACATGACAGGACATGAATTGTGATGCATTAATTTATGCCTCCTGAGATATTCACAGCATGTTTCTGGTTTGTAACTGTTGACAACAGAGCTGAAAGTGAATAAATGTCACACAGGCTAGTATAATGTATTACACTGCATATTATGCAATGAAATATTGGGTAAGCATACCTCTTTCTGCAAACTGAACATTTGTGACTAGAAACCCTAGAGTGACACACCTGTAATCACTTTTCTGGTGTGTAGTGTCAATGGATAAAGGTATTGTTTGCTATAGGTAAATAAAGGACTTTTGGAGAAAATGGGGGGGGGGTGGAAGGAATAGAGAAGATGTTTTGAGTATGTGAAACAGATATAGATCTAGCAGTTCATTCCAAAGCCTAGTGATAACTATCCAATATGAAAAGGAAAGAGCATCCATGGTTGGTCAGGGTGCCCCATATTCCTATCAGGTCTGTTTTGCATGTAGTTAACCCACCCACTTTCCCATGTGCCAAAATAGAATTAGATAGCTGCATTGAGACAAAGCAGGATTTGGGGGCTCCTATGGTAGGGCCTCTTGTGGCGCAGAGTGGTAAGGCAGCCGTCTGAAAGCTTTGCCCATGAGGCTGGGAGTTCAATCCCAGCAGCCGGCTCAAGGTTGACTCAGCCTTCCATCCTTCTGAGGTCGGTAAAATGAGTACCCAGCTTGCTGGGGGGTAAACGGTAATGACTGGGGAAGGCACTGGCAAACCACCCCGTATTGAGTCTGCCATGAAAACGCTGGAGGGCGTCACCCCAAGGGTCAGACATGACTCGGTGCTTGCACAGGGGATACCTTTACCTTTACCTTTATGGTAGGGCACTTTAATATAAAAATTATGGTTTGAAAGCTGAGATGGTAAATGAAAGATGAGATGGTAAATGAATCACTTCTCCTTTAGCACCTGAGGGACAACTGCCAATTACATAAACATAGGTGGCTGGTTCCACCATTATAGGTTGTCACCATCAATGGCTGCTCTTGAGGGTTATGCTTTCTTCACGTCAAATGCATTGGTCCTTGTGAACATGGAGAGTCTTTCCGCTGAATTACCTGTGGCCATGTGGGGGAGAGTGGAGGACTTGGGACCACAGGTTGTATTTTCATCAGCTTTCCCTGTTAATGGCTAAAGTTTAGGAAGGGAAAGAAAAATAATGCAGATAAATTACTGGGTAGGCCATTGGTGTCATTGGGTAAGGCTGGGTGTTTTGGACCATGGATACCATAATGAGGCTCTTTTATCGGAAGATGGTTTGCACCTCACAAAAGTGGGGAAAACATACACTCAAAGCCTAGTTCAATGAAGATAACTGTAGAAGAAGAAGAAGAAGAAGAAGAAGAGTTGGTTCTTATATGCCGCTTTTCCCTACCCGAAGGAGGCTCAAAGCGGCTTACAGTCGCCTTCCCATTCCTCCCCCACAACAGACACCCTGTGGGGTGGGTGAGGCTGAGAGAGCACTGATATCACTGCCCGGTCAGAACAGTTTTATCAGTGCCGTGGCGAGCCCAAGGTCACCCAGCTGGTTGCATGTGGGGGAGCGCAGAATCAAACCTGGCATGCCAGATTACAAGTCCGCACTCCTAACCACTACACCAAACTGGGAACACTGAAGATGTAAAGGGAATGGCACACATACAGGGAACTATTAACTTACAGGAAAGTTCAAAAGCTAAAATACTGGGTTACTCGTATGAATGATTATGATGTCTCTACACTAATGTGTAGAGTATGGAAAACAAGCAGGGAAAACTAGATGTCCTAATAAAGAAAGGGGACTATGATCTGATAGGCATTGGAGAAATCTGGTGGGATAACTCTCACAAATGGAATAATAGGATTGAGGGGTACAACTTATTTAAAATGGACAGACAAAGAAGGGGGAGGAGTAGCACTATATGTTAAGAATACATATACTTGTGAGGAAATAGATGTGTCTGAGCATGAGATTTCAGCTGTGAGTCTTTGACAAAAATAAATAGAGTAAGAAATAATACAGATATTATGGTGGAGATCTGATATAGATCACCAGGCCAGGCAGAGGACTTGGGTAAGATGCTCCTAGACCAGATTACAAAGTTCTCAGAGAGAACCTCTCAGCTTAAATTCCTCTCCATCAGGCTTCAAGTTTTTTTGTTGATCTAATTTGCTAACCTTTCTAATAACAAATCAAACAATAAAGAAGACAGGGGGCAACTTTGTGTTGTACCTTTACTAATTTGAATATTCTCAGCAGTGAGCATTCCGTTAACCAAAATTCTTGCATTTTGGACAAAATAGATATGTTGAATCAATGATTGGAATCTTTCACCAAAGCCCAGTGTTTGTAATATTGCTCATAAAAAGTTCCATGATACACTGTCAAACGCCTTTTCAGCATCTAGGAACACAAATGTCGCTTCTTGTTGCATTCTGAGTGCATAGTCCAAAGCATTTAGCACAAAGCGTATATTATTTTTCATGAATCTACTTGGCATAAAGCCTATTTTATCAACATGTACTACCTCACCCATGCATTTCTTTTTTGTTTAAGATAATCTATTTTTTTCTCATTTCTTCCATTTCAATGTGATCTCTCTTCATTATTAATAGCTTAATAGGCTCCTTCCAACTGTATACTTTTATGATTCTAATTACTTAAGATATTGAATGTTCTCATATTGAATTTTCACTTGACTGGTGAACATCTTAATGTTTCAACCTTCATTTGAATCCCCAGTTCACAGACATGTTTTTATGACCTTCAGTTGTGGGGGTATAACAGAAGATGGAATTTGAATAGAAGATGTATGTTGGCATGTTTATATGGAAAAGAGATATAAAATGGGTTGCTCAGAACTCAGAAAAAAATTGCTTTTGATTCTTGATGGTAAAGCACACTGTGTATTTCTCATAAGAGTCAAATCCCAGAGAAAAACCCGGGAAATGTTTTCTATTTGTATAAAGGAGAAAAAAAATCTTAAAACTCCACAGATAGGCAAAAGGAGCCTGTAAGACAGATATGTTAAAATGACCATACAGAAAGGTAGGTATAAATGGAAACCACATATGAAAATTAGATCAAGTCATTATAAAAACAAAGAACAAAATTGGTAGGGGGGGACCCTGGAGTAATATATAGTAAGATGGAGTTGGGATGCTATGAATATCCATGATATTGATCAAAAACACTTTGGATACAAAAACTGCATATTCATTGCTTGGAATAAACGTTTCAAACTGGCAACACATTTTAGAATATTATTGATTGCAAAACAAAAGTGGCAAGTTGGTTCAAAAGGTGTTATACAGTAAAGCCCAATGTAAATGTAATGTATGATGGTAACTCAGATTGGTGATATATGGCTTAGAAAGATGCCTGTGCTTTTGAATGGGAACATGATGAACAACTAAGCCAAATGCGGATAATGATCTCTACTACCTTACACTCATTTATGTTCCTGACCTATATAGCCTTTCCCCTGAGAAGAAATCAATTTCACCTACTGTGGCTACAAGACAAAAGGAAAGGAAATTGTACCAAAATACAAAACTGTTGATGAAGAGTTGCTTTTTATACTCCACTTTTCACTACCCAAAGGTGTCTTAAAGCTGCTTACAATCACCTTCCCTTCCTCTCCTCACAGCAGACACCCTGTGAGGTAGTTGAGGTTGAGAAAGCTCTGACTGGACTACTCTGTGAGAATGTCTCTATCAGGACTTTGAATAGTCCAAGGTCACCCAGCTGACTGCATGTGGAAGAATGGAGAAACAAATCTGGGTCTCCAGATTAGAATTTGCCTCTCCTAATCACTACGCCAAGCTGACTCTCACAACAAGCTGATGCTCATGGTGCTCTAGTCAAGCTTTGAACAGCAAGCAAAAGATACCAATCTGAGACTCAGCTCATAAGCATAGCTCACTTGTTCACTGCAACATTTTTAGCCTCCCTGTAGATGCTTTTTAAAATTTATTTGAATTCCAAGCATTACATGCCTTGATGCAGGATATTTGGCACTATTACCATTTACTTGGATGAATCTACATAGGTGCAAGTTTAGGTGTGTTCTGAAATTTTTTTGCCTTATATCCAATTAATGTTCTCTGGTGCAACTTTCATTCCCTAGCAATGAACATTCTGTGATGTCTAACAATGAGCATTCTGGTGACCCCGAATTTAAAAAGTCATCTAAAAATTATTTGATTTCCATTTTGATAGCGCATTAAATTTTCCCTTTGCAACATCTGAATGATTCGTGATGACACTACCTTTCCCCTGCAATACAATTGAGAGAACCGTCCCAAAAGCCAAAATATTAAGTGTAGATGTCAGCAGTAGATGTCAGCATTTTGCCTGATTAACTTCCTCTCCCGCACCTCCAATGCTGACGTAGTGAAACATTCTGTCACTGATGGGTCAGGGCGGTTCCCAGACTGCCTGGTTCCCAATTGCCATTCCCTCACAAGACTTGCCCTCACTTCTAAAGTGACTGTGCTCCAATCCCACACTTATGTGTGTCGAGATTTGCCTATCAGATTGTCTTTTCCCACTCATTGTCCTTCCTTCACTCACTCAGGAAAAGAAAAAGCAGCCTCATGTTCCATCCCCCCCCTGCCCCTTGCCTTGACTGTAGAGGAGACGGAAGGAAATTAACCCATCTCCAGCCTTGTGCTACTTCAATGCTAGCTAGAGATTCATGACCACGACTCCCCCCTCTCTTAGCTTCCCCAATCAAGTGTGAAGGAGACAGCAGCCACACAATTAAGTGTAGAACAAAACGTCTGTTTCAATTCGGGAAAAACAAAAGTGGAAGACCAGGGTTCAGATCGATCTAAATTTAGCAGGATCAACACCAGGCCGGGGGGGGGGGGATTTAAATGCAGAACCAGCCCTGGAAAGGGAAGGATGGGACTCACAGACAAAAAAACTTGTGGATTAGAATCTCCTGTGCGGAGTGACATCTGGTGTGATTGCGCCTTCTCTTTCAGCAAAGTAGCAACAGAATAGAACCTTGAATATATATATATTCAGCAATCTTTAACCACTCCTCACGGAGCAGATAAAATAAAACAGTAAGGGCTTCGTCGGCAGGCCCTGTCCAGGATGATGAAGGGTGCTGATAGGCCCCTTCCCCCGGACTGATAATTGGAGGAACCAATCAGCAGGCGCAGCTCACAATTGGTCCCTTGCCGCTGGACTGACAAATCAGGAGGTGTGAAGTACCTCCCGATCAACCCCCCCTCCGCATTCGCCAGCATATGGCCGCCCACCGCCATTACCTGCCTCCCCTTGAACAGTGCAGGTTGCCGCCTCAGAGGACCCAGTGACGGCGGCTGCAGCGGTAGCAGCATCTGTAGCCGCCAACAAAACACCTCGCCGCTGCCCCACACACGGAGGAGCGGCCGCCGGAGCCAGCTGGCACTAGGGCAAGCACCAGCGGTGTCGCCGGCAGTGCCACCCACTTAAATGCAACCTCTGCCGCCGCCTCACACCGCCAGCAGTGGCCGCTGCCCCCAGCTCTGGGAGCAGCGGCGGCAGCCAGCAGCTGTGCATGCTCCTGCGCCACTGCCCCGCCCACTGACAACACACGTCACCCGCCACCCCACGCTGGCAGGAGCGGCCAGCAGTGATGGCTCAGGGACTGGCCGCAGCAAAGCCAGAGCCTGTGGCCGCAGTGGAAAAGGAGACGCTGCCAAAAGAAGACCGGCCCCGCGCAACCCAGGTAGCCGCCTAACCGAAGGGTCGGCAGGGGAGCCGCCACCGCTGCCTCACTGGATGCCCTACAGCCACCCAAGAGATGCCCCACCCAACTCACCAGGTCCGCTAGCGCCCGCTGTATTTACCCTACAGCAGGCTTAATTTCTAGTATATATTATAAAAGTCAGAATATGGAGGGAGCTGGAACAATGTTGCTACTGGCTCATCTTATACATTGCTGTTTCTGTGATTGTAGACCCAAACATCAAAGTTTTGGTTTTAAAGCTCTAGGAAGCCTTGATGTAAATTCATATTGCCCGTTTTACAGGAAGAAACATTTGGATGGCCTCCACTGTGGCTGACAGTTTTGTGATGATATTAACTATAAAAAAGAGAACCTTTCTAGTTCAGCTAATTCAAGATTTGTGAACCAGGTAAGATTTAGCCTGGAATATTACTGAATATACTGTGATGAAAAGCTGAGTTGTTGAATACAATGACTTCAAGAAGGCCATTGTTCTTCATTCTGTCCAATGAACTATAAACTGTCATCTTATGCTATCCATCAAGTGTGCTGGTGTCATCCTTGGTCAGGAAGTCCTTCTAAATCCTAGGACCAACTATCAAGGAAACATTTATTATAGGTTGATGTTTCCCATGATGCAATTTTGTACCAATATATTATCTCTGGAAGTTTCCTTTGGCCTCTTTTAAATGTAAATTTGTAAAAAATATGTCTTCATAATAGGTTATATTTTTAAATTCAGACAAATCCCATACAAAAAAGATTTACAATGCAATTCTAAACAGAATTGTTCTTTTTAAAGGTTAAATTAATGAGTTTTGAAAAGTGTAATTCTTCTTAGGATGGCAGTTAGTCTCAATCGTCTGTAAGAGAAACAATGGCCACTAGGTTGTGTCAGCTGATGAGTAATGGCAATGGTAGCGATAGGACACTGTCCCAAGTAGAGCGGTACAGCTCAGGGCCCTCCTCTGACGTAGAGCAGTATGCTGGCAGGGGCAAAGATGGTGGTAAAATTGGTATTGCAGTTATATCATGACATAACTTCCAGAGTGGACCCAGAAGAGACACCATAATGTTGGTATGACACTATAGGGAAGGGCTGTGGCTCATTAGGAAGAGCCTCTGTTCTGCATATAGAAGGCCTCAGGTTCAGGCCATGGCATCTCCAGGTAAAAGGATCTGGCAGTAGCTGATGTAAAAGACCTCTACCTGAGTTTCTGGAGGGCTGCTGCCTATTTGAGTAGACAATGCTAACTTTGATAGATCAAGGATCTGAGTTAGTACAAGACAGCTGCATGTGTGTTCAGGTTTGTTCATTTACTGAATTAATCTAAATCCTAGAAGATTCTAGTTGAATCCTAGATTGTCATACTGATGTGATGACATCACTTCTGTTTTTGGCCCAGAAGTAATGTCCTGCCATTGACTCGTCACCACCATGTACCAGCTCCCTTGGTCTCCTTCTAACTGCCCTGTACCTTCTAACTCCTTCTAAGCTTATGACTCTAACCTGGCTACAGTTGTGCACAAAATAATTAGTACTGCTGATCCAGGTTTATTTAACTACTTTGGTTATATAAATAATACCCTATTTACTTGAAAGAGGGAAGTAGTTTCAAATTTAATTTATGTATAAATTAAAGGGATATAATTTGTTTATCCTTATTTTTCCATTCTGCTAAGTACAGGCATGGAAAACTTCAATAAATTATTATGAGGACAGGATTCTATAAACAATTCTTGTTATGTGAATAACTTTCTTAGTTTATGTGTAGTTGTGCATTTAAGGCTTTCAAACTGAAAGAAAAAAATACTTCCTGATTTACAATATTGCTCAAGGGAATCCCATTTGGCAGCTTGTACAAGAATCTGCTTATATTTATGACAATCCCTTGCAATTTGTCAGTTAGCCAGTCAATCTAACTCACCAATCTGCTGCCAGTTTTTTTTAACCTTAATCACTAGCTTTCAATTTAATAATTAGCAAGTGCTTCTTAGAGTAATCAAGATAGATTATGCCTCCAAATTTCCCTTTCCTCTGCTAACTCAGCTCTGTTAAAACTCATAGTGTGAAGCCAAGCACAAGCCTTCAGAAAAGAATAGAAGCCAAGCAGAGGAGTTTAAATGGTGGAGTAAAAGAATGACATAATGGGAGAAATTTGGCAACTAGATGGAGAAAAAAAAACTTTGAAATATAATGTTTAGAAATACAAAAATGTAATTGCAGGCCACTGTTTGGCTTTCTTAAATGCCAGTCTGGTATTTGTGTAGGTATTTAGATTTTTAGTGTTTTTGTATGAATACACTTTCTTGAATATCAACACACCTTAGGGACTCATCAGGGGAACCCGAGCAGGGGAACTAGGTCTTTGTGGTCAGCTGACCACAAGATGGCAGATGTCCTCCCCATGCCATGACATCCTTTCTTCAGTGTTACTGGCATTTCTCTGAAGACCATCTTTGATAATGGAAAAACATCTCTAGTTAAAACCTCCAGGTATGGAAGACCTCTTCCTGAGACCCTGGATTGCCGCTGTCATTCTGAGCAGGTACACTGATTATGATGGACCAAAGGCCTGATTCAGTATAAGGCAGTTTCATGTGTTCAAGTGAAAGCCATATTCACTTTCTCAAACTGTCAGATGCAACTCACTTTGATGAAATGAAAATTAAAATAACACTTTTTAACATATTAAACTATGCATGTAAAAGGGGATCAAACTAAGGAACCTTTTTTAAAAAAAATCATGTATTATGTTCTCATATTTGATACAATCAATTAGTAAAATTGTGGTTCAAATTAAAAAAAATTGCATATTGATTTTTTAATGGTTATGGTCCACATTAATTGAGTGAATAAATAAAGATTAATGAGCCACGGTGATTAAGGTAATTATGATCATAGAATGGAATTGCCTTTTGATGAAACCTCCATAAAACTTGTTTATGGACTGTCAGAAGCATGCTCTGATCACTGCTCTGATGAATTTTATTTCTCCAAGCCATAGCATATCTTTTCAAATAAGTTAACACAAATTGGTTGGAATATATTTTGCAGGACTTTGTATTTGTTCTTGCTCTTGTTGATCATAATACCGATGCAAGCCAGTTAGCCTTATATTGATAGTTTAGAATTAACTTATTTAATTCTGGAAATTGTAAGTTTAGAAACTCCAGCTACTTAACATAATTTTGAATATATTCTGACACTTATTAAAGTGCATAAATAAAGAGTGGAATTTATAATTATTCCAGCTTATTCCAAAAAGGGGAATAATCTTGGTTTCCAAGAGACGGACACATAATTTAGCTGTTTCACTGTGTGATATAAGATTATGATTTTTCCTGGGTGGAATCCTAACATCCTTTCACTAAACACCAACCTAAGACTTGTCACTTTCCCACATTCCTCATAGTTCTCCAGATACCAGCAGCAATGTGGGATAGAATTTGACCTTGAATATATAATTTACCAAAGCCTACTCCTCATACCTGAGAGATGGAAAAAAACCTTGACAGAAACAATATTTTCCTTATGATTTTTTTCATATAAATTGAAGAAAATATTTGCCTGGCAGGCTGCTAATACCCAAAAGAGGACACAACACCTTTATTTTGGCATTAAATATTTTGGCCACAGCCCTTTATTAGCCACCCTCAACGGAGGGTTGGCCCCAAAGCATGCCTGGGTAAGGAAGCCTGACCCCTCAGCCGTCCGGCTGCTCTGATATCACTGGCTGTGATGCTCGGGGTCCCTGTCCATGCCCAGCCGGGAAGGACAGGTTGCGCTGCATCATGGCCTAGGTTCCGCGGGAAGCGGCTTGATGGGAGCCAACAGGCGTCCACCTCCATTGAGCTTCCCAGCCACCTGGCCACATGCCACTGGCCTCCCAGCCGGGTAGGCCGCGCCTTTTTTGTGGCTGGTCTCTTTAAAGAGACCCCCTCCCCCAGGGGGTCCCGTGTGCAAACAGGCCACCCTGCCAACAGGCTCCTTACCTGGGTCAACCTGCTGCTGCAACAAATTATAATTAACCATAAAACAAAGATAACAGGGTGGGAGGGTGGGTAGCTGTTCCGGCTGCTGGATGTGGAGTGGCCAGGGAGCCACGTGACCAGGGAGCCGTGGCCGAGCTTGCCTGGGAGCAGGTGTCGCTCCCTCTTTCGGCGCCACCGCGGCGGCAACAGCAGCCCCGGTAAGTCCGCGGCTGCTTATAATAGGTAATAAGGACCTTTTAAACTTCACATGCCAAAGAAAACCTAGTGTTATTGAAGTCTGAATCAATCTGACCCATTCTGCACCAGCGCTGCCATGCAGGGCCCGGGCAAGTTGTTTTGGCCAGGGCAAGTTGCCCCACCTGTTCCTGGGTCTGTTGGGGGAGCCAGACTTGGGCAGAGTCTGCACTTACTTTGTTTATTCCATTGTCAATCCTGTTGAGTCCAGATCGCTTTGAACTCAGGTCTTCCTCTCCCCCCCCCCCATTGAAACAGGAAAGTGTTCTGCACGTGGTTTGGGAAGCTCAGAACGGGAGGGGGGAGCCAAGCCTCTTTCTTTCTTTTCTTGAAGGGGGGGGGGAGAGGAGCCAAGCAGAGAGCCTCTTTCTTTTCTTGGAGGGGGGAGGATCGAAAAAGGCAGAGAAGGGAGAAAAAATCCAGGACTGTCAGAAGTTGAGAGAAATTAGGGTTTTCTCCTTTAAGACAAGCTTGTCACATGACCAGGTGTGGCCTATCAGAGGTTCTCTACCACGGAGCTTGCTTTCCCAATCCGGATTTGAAAAATATTGAGGGTTAAAAGCACTCTAAGATATCGCACGATAAAGGTAGGGTCTCTCCGGATCAATCCTTTTTGCTGCAGAAGGAAAATTTAAATCGCCCAAAATCAAAACGGAAATTGCATTCTGTGTAGACGGCAGGGACTGAATCAACCTGGGATTGGAATAAAAGTTCTGTGCAGTTTACACCCTGGTCTGCCCTTGGTTTGTGCTTCCAGATAGGCAGCTGTGGCTTCAAGGTTCTGCTGGGCTCTAGACCAACAGGGCCATTCTTAAAAATAAAAAACATCCCAAGGTGGCTCCACTGTGCTGCACAGTGCAGTGGAACTGCCTGGGGCATTTTGTGTCCCTTCCAGGATACCATAGTTGCAGCCACAGGAGGGAGGATCCAGGTCAGGACAGCCCACCTCTTCCCTCCTCCACAGCCCTGGTCCAACATAGGCCCCATCAGCACCTGGGGCACTGTGGCAAACAAGGGGCTCAGCCAGGCCAGGTCTGGGATGGCTCCATCCCAGCGATGACTCAACCGGAATTGGGAATTTGCCCCTCCACCAGACGAGTTGTAAGGTGGGACAAATTCCTTGTAAGGGAAAGGTCTTTGTTACATTTAAACACAGCACCTAGCATTAACTGAATAACCACATTCCTCAGTTCCAGGACAGTGTAAGGGGAACTGATGAAAAATCATATCCCTTATCCTCCCATTAAACCACTTCCCTGTTTATCTAACCAACCTACCAAGCCCTGCTGTCCAAATTACTCTTTCTAGCAGTCTAAACTCAGCTATTCACTGACAGCAGTTCCACACAAGTCAAATGTAATATAATGGCTATCAATTGTATATGCCATAAAAGTGAAGGTTCCAGATAATGTCACATGCTGTTGTCTTTTCTCATCATTGTCCAGCCCCCGCCATATCTAGGAACTGTTTTGATGCTATTAATATGTAGAATTTTATTTTTATATTTTTTTTGTGGAAGAGATGTGCAATATTTGTGACACGCGAATGATCTTTGTGATACTATGTTACCATATTCTTAGGTTGTTTGTTTGACTGCATCAGAAAATAATTTTGGCTTTTAGCTTGTGAATTGTGTGCTGCAGCCACTTTTAAAAGCAATTTTTGCTATTGCTGCTATGGCACCATTATACCGTTCTGAATTCCTACTGTTCTATTTATGGTGATATAACTGCATGTCTTGGAACAGGGAATCTACGTGAAGTGTGTATGGGTAGAACAAGGAGTGGTAAAGTAACATGAAATTACTTTGAATGTGGAACTAGGAAAGTACATTAATTTTAGAAGTGGGTTTTAGTTCAAAAAGTTTGAAAAACACTGGCTTGCAGAAAAGTGAACCCCATGTCACAAATTCCTATCCATATAATAGCACTGATCTGCACAAATGGATATGGGATTGTCTAATTTATACTTCCATCGATGTTGGTGAACATTCTTATATGGATGGGAACTACTGGAATTAAATGAATGGAAGGAAGGGGGTAACCCAAATACTAGGCACAAACTGAAGGGAATGGGCTGAGAGCAGTCCTGTTGCCAGGAAGAACATTGTGGTTTCTAGAGGGATAAGCCAACTTGTCACACATCTGCCAGATCTGATCTTGGATCTTGACCCATAGTTTGAGAACTACTGTTTTAAGTAAAGCCCTCTATGCAATACCTACAGGACTCCTGATTATATTCAGCAAGTTTCTATTCATATACTCAGCTCCTAAACTGAAGATGGATCTGATTTTGGAAAAGAAAGCTTTCAGTGGAGCAACTTCCAATATAGATAAGGATGTTAACAGCTGGAGCAGTGCTTGCAATGCCTAGAGATATTACCCACATTAAAGGAAGAATGTTAAATGGCCGAGGGAATGACTCATCTGTCACTGTATCAATCAACTGAATGCTGCTGTAGGCAATAGTAAATAAGCTGGGGTTTTAACTTTTTATGCTTACTTGTTTCTAACATTGTTCTTTGGAGAGTTACAGTAGTCAGAAGCATAATGCCACCTTCTGCTTTATTGGCACAGGAGCAGACTGTAGAAGTGTTGATGGTTCTTGTTGTGTAGCTCATTTACAGGAGAATAATAAATAGTTGCTTTAAAATAGCTGTCACTCGACCCATGAATGGCTAATGAAAGAACGCTAGAATGCTGTGTGGATAAGGGTAATGATCCTGCATGTTAAAGTGGAAGTCTGCATCACACTGCTGAATAGTGAGAAAAAAATGATTTAATCTTCTCAACCGTGATTCAAGCAGACATTAGATACTGCTTTATATGTCTGAAGTTGGTTACCATTAAGTACAGTTAAGTATTTGAAAGGTTGTCAATTGGAGGAGGTCAGGAAGCTGTTTCCATTGGCTGCAGAGAAAAGGACGCGCAGTAATGGGTTTAAACTACCAGTACAACGATATAGGCTAGATATCAGGAAAAAATTTTTCATAGTCAGAGTAGTTCAGCAGTGGAATAGGCTGCCTAAGGAGGTGGTGAGCTCCCCCTCACTGGCAGTCTTCAAGCAAAGGTTGGATACACACTTTTCTTGGATGCTTTAGGATGCTTAGGGCTGATCCTACGTTGAGCAGGGGGTTGGACTAGGTGGCCTGGATGGCCCCTTCCATCTCTATGATTTATGATTCTATGATTAAAATTAAAAGAATCCCATCCCTTTGGGACACAGTTCAGCTGCGTTCTGATGAGAGATGCTTCCAAAACTTTCCTTTCTCTGAATTAACTGGTCAATTAACTAGTTACTATCCAAAGTGGATAGAGCCTCTTGTGGCGCAGAGTGGTAAGGCAGCCGTCTGAAAGCTTTGCCCATGAGGCTGGGAGTTCGATCCCAGCAGCCGGCTCAAGGTTGACTCAGCCTTCCATCCTTCCGAGGTCGGTAAAATGAGTACCCAGCTTGCTGGGGGGTAAACGGTCATGACTGGGGAAGGCACTGGCAAACCACCCCGTATTGAGTCTGCCATGAAAACGCTGGAGGGCGTCACCCCAGGGGTCAGACATGACTCGGTGCTTGCACAGGGGATACCTTTACCTTTACCTTTTTATCCAAAGTGGTACTAAACAATTCCTTTTTTTATTCCTTTTATTTTTTCAGAGTACTCTATATTGGAGACTTTTTTTGGTTTTTACCCAGCATTCTCTCAGTGATCCTTTCGTTCCAGCCCTACACTTTGATTTTAATGGTTTTTAAGACATGGTTTTCTTGTGTGTTTTTAATTTGTTAGTCACCATGATAGCCCTGATCAGGGTATAAAGGCTAGTTATAATTTTTTTTAAAAATTGTATGTGCAGGAACACATATGTAAAACTACATTAAACAAAATGCATTGATGTAGTTATACATACACTCACATCAAGAAATCTTTTTTGCAGTATTTTACAGGTAGTGAAAAAAATTAATCAATGGAAGAAATAGAATATTGTAGTAAAGTCATATACACTACTCGTTCATCTGAACTGAGAAGGAGTAGAACAAAAGGCAAATTACAGAACAATTAAGAGGCAGAGAATTCTCTTCAGTGATAATTCTAGCTGGTTACTATCTACAGCAGGGGTAGTCAAACTGTGGCCCTCCAGATGTCCATGAACTACAATTCCCAGGAGCCCCTGCCAGCGAATGCTCATATATGCTGGGCCTAAACCACGGATGGCCTTGAAGGTCAGAACCAAAACCTTGAACCTGATCCGGAAGGCGACCGGTAACCAGTGCAGCTGCCTCAGAACTGGCTGGATGTGAGCCCTCCACGGTGTAGCTGTGAGGACCCTAGCAGCCACATTTTCGACGAGTTGCAGTTTCTGGATCAAGCCCAGAGGCAGGCCGGTGTAGAGCGAGTTACAGAAATCTAGTCTGGAGGTGACCGTCGCATGGATCACTGTGGCCAGGTGTTCGGAGGACAGATAGGGTGCTAGTAGCCGAGCTTGGCGAAGATGGAAAAATGCCCGGCTAGCTACCCATTTAACCTGTGCCTCGAGTGTTAGTGAGGCATCAATGTTGTTATTGTTATGTGCGAAATCGTGTCCGACCCATCGCGACCCCATGGACAATGATCCTCCAGGCCTTCCTGTCCTCTACCATTCCCCGGAGTCCATTTAAGTTTGCACCTACTGCTTCAGTGACTCCATCCAGCCACCTCATTCTCTGTCGTCCCCTTCTTCTTTTGCCCTCGATCGCTCCCAGCATTAGGCTCTTCTCCAGGGAGTCCTTCCTTCTCATGAGGTGGCCAAAGTATTTGAGTTTCATCTTCAAGATCTGGCCTTCTAAAGAGCAGTCAGGGCTGATCTCCTCTAGGACTGACCGGTTTGTTCGCCTTGCAGTCCAAGGGACTCGCAAGAGTCTTCTCCAGCACCAGAGTTCAAAAGCCTCAATTCTTTGACGCTCGGCCTTCCTTATGGTCCAACTTTCGCAGCCATACATTGCAACTGGGAATACCATAGCCTTGACTAAACGCACTTTTGTTGGCAGGGTGA
The DNA here is from genome assembly GCF_049243985.1 of Paroedura picta. Lineage (NCBI taxonomy): Eukaryota > Metazoa > Chordata > Lepidosauria > Squamata > Gekkonidae > Paroedura > Paroedura picta. Next base: position 40,591,533 of record NC_135374.1, on the reverse strand, counting down.
TGTCTCTGCTTTTTAGGATGCTGTCTAGATTTGCCATAGCTTTCCTCCCCAGGAGCAAGCGTCTTTTAATTTCTTTGCTGCAGTCTCCATCTGCAGTGATCTTGGAGCCCAGGAAAATAAAATCTGTCACTATCTCCATTTCTTCCCCATCTATTTGCCAGGAATTGAGAGGGCCGGATGCCATGATCTTTGTTTTCTTGATGTTGAGTTTCAAGCCAACTTTTGCACTCTCCTCCTTCACCCGCATCAACAGGCTCTTTAGTTCCTCTTCACTTTCTGCCATTAGAGTGGTATCATCTGCATATCTGAGGTTGTTGATATATCTCCCTGCAATCTTGATCCCAATTTGTGACTCCTCTAATCCAGCATTTCTCATGATGTGCTCTGCATATAAGTTAAATAGGCAAGGCGACAGTATACAGCCTTGCCGAACTCCTTTCTCAATTTTGAACCAGTCAGTGATTCCATGTTCAGTTCTCACTGTTGCTTCTTGACCTGCATATAAATTTCTCAAGAGACAAATAAGATGCTCTGGTATTCCCATCTCTTTAAGAACTTGCCACAATTTGTTGTGCTCCACACAATCAAAGGCTTTAGCATAGTCAATGAAGCAGAAGTAGACGTTCTTCTGGTACTCCCTAGCTTTCTCCATGATCCAGCGTATGTTGGCAATTTGATCTCTAGTTCCTCTGCCTCTTCGAAATCCTGCCTGTACTTCTGGAAGTTCTCGGTCCACATATTGCTGGAGCCTAGCTTGTAGGATTTTGAGCATAACTTTGCTAGCATGAGAAATTAGTGCAATGGTGCGGTAGTTTGAACATTCTTTGGCATTGCCCTTCTTTGGGATTGGAATGTAAACTGACCTTTTCCCATCCTGTGGCCATTGTTGAGTTTTCCAAATTTGCTGGCATATTGAGTGTAGCACTTTTACTGCATCGTCCTTTAAGATTTTGAATAGTTCAACTGGAATGCTGTCACCACCACTAGCTTTATTGTTGCTCAGACTTCCTAAGGCCCATTTGACTTCACATTCCAGGATGTCTGGCTCCAGGTCAGTAACTACCCCACCGTGGTCATCAGGGATGTTAAGCTCGCTCTTGTATAGTTGTTCTGTATAATTTTGCCACCTTTGTTTAATCTCTTCTGCTTCTGTGAGGTCCCTACCATTTTGGTCCCTTATCATACCCAACTTTGCATGAAACGTTCTCTTCATATCTCCAATTTTCTTGAAAAGATCTCTGGTCCTCCACATTTTATTGCTTTCTTCTATTTGTTTGTACTGTTCATTTAAGAAGGCATTCTTATCTCTTCTAGCTTTTCTCTGGAATTCTGCATTCAATTGGGTGTATCTTTCTCTTTCTCCCTTGCCTTTCACTTCCCTTCTCTCCTGAGCTATTTGTAAAGCTTCCTCAGACAGCCATTTTGATTTCTTGCACTTCTTTTTCTTTGGGATGGTTTTAGTTGCTACCTCTTGTACAATGTTGCGAACCTCCGTCCATAGTTCTTCAGGCACTCTGTCTATCAGATCTAATTCCTTAAATCTATTTGTCACCTCTACTGTGTATTCGTTGGGGATATGATTTAGTTCATACCTGAGTGGCCTAGTGCTTTTCTCTACTTTCTTCAATTTAAGCCTAAATTTTGCAACAAGAAGCTCATGATCTGAACCACAATGGTCACCGCTAAATTCCTGGCCTGAGACGCGATATTAAGTTGTGTCCCGGCCAGGAAGGGTAAGCGCGCTTCCTGATCTGCCCCCCTACGGCCCAACCACAGAACCTCTGTCTTGGAGGGGTTGAGTTTCAGGCGACTCTGCTCGAGCCATCCAGCTACGGCTTCCAAACATCTGGCAAATGGATCGGGGGGGGAGTCCGGGTGGCCATCCAGGAGGAGAAAGAGCTGGGTGTCATCAGCGTACTGGTGGCAACCCAGCCCATAGCTCCGTAACAGTTGAGCCAGAGGGCGCATAAAGATGTTAAATAATGTAGGAGAGAGCACCGAGCCCTGTGGGACCCCACAATTGAGCCGGTAAGGGCCCGATACTTCCTCTCCTACGGCTACCCTCTGTGTCCGGTTTTGGAGGAAGGAGCGTATCCAGCACTCCATAATGTTGCCAGATGTTGCAAATAGATAGGAGATAACCAATGGGTGTTGCCTTCCCGCCTGTCCTGCTTAATCTTGGCCCAATAACTTCCTATCACTTTATTTTTGCCTTCTTCCATCTGTGAGTGAAGACATTTTTCTTTTGTTCAGTATTTCCTCAGTAATCCCTCCTAACCAAAGGATGATTTAATTGTTGTTTTTGTGCACTGGTACACAGTTCTGTATTTATTGTTTGTGATTGTTATTATGCATGTTTTACTATATTCCTCGATGATCATTGTAGGGTTCTTGAGATAAAATGGCAGAGAGGTAAGGGATCTCTGAAAGAGGAATGGAATAAAAAGATATTGACGGTGAAGATAAGATAGGTAATAGTTGGCAAATAAATGACTATAGCATGCAGATATTTCTTCACCTTCAGTTCCCCATGGAAGTTCTATTCTGAATGAAAAACACCATCTGTTAAGTGCCTTTAACTAGCTCAGTGTTACTGAAAGCTACAGCTTTGTCTAATGAGCAGTAATTGGATTTTTAACACTGAAAGGAGCTTTTTTATATAAAGTGTCATTGACAAAGTATAGCAAACACTGATTGCGATGTTGATATTAGAGGTAAAAATGCTCACAGCCATCCAGTTAATTATAACTAATGAACATGGCTCCAATTGGGGAAAGAAACTGGCATGTATAATGTGTTTGCATGAGTACACGGTGTAAGCCATACTGAATTCGTAATCCACCAGTGTTTGCTGTTTTCTTTCAAATCATGCTGGTGGATGGGCCATTACATTGAAGACTTGAGTTTTATCCAATACCATGAAAGAGGTATTGGATAAAAGGCTAAAAGGCCGATAAAAATAAGGCCAATTCTGCATGGGCCAAGAGGGAGTTGATATGGAAGCAGGGCTGATGCCAGGCCAGCCCCTCCCAGGCCTACTGTGGATTGTACCCTCGTTTGCCCCACCCAAATGGAATGTGGAAGAATTTGTGTTCCCTTTTGTAAAGCAGGGGCCAAAAGGTCATGTCCAGCAGCAAGCCTGTGTGGGAAGGGAAGAGTTGTCCCTTCCAGACCCAGTTCCTCCTCATGCTATGGTGGCCCAGAGGAGGCAAAAAATGCCCAGGTCAGCTTTGCAGTATATTGCTGTACTGCAGGGCAGATGAGGATTTTTTTCTTGTATTTTGCAAGAAGTTGGGATTGTGTTCCATGCAATCCCACCTTCCTGCAAAATAATAAACTCCAGCTCCACATAGTGGAACCTGTCCATTGCTGCTGCATTTTCTGGGGGGGGGGACACCTTTCAGCAGGGGACCTGGTACTCCGCTGAAATTTGTCCCCCATGTGGATACAAAAAGCTGCAAAGCATAAAGGCTGCCATAATACGGAATCTGCCTAAAACAACCTGATTCTAATTTATGAACCTCAACTTTTCTTTTACATTCCTAGTCAACAGGACAGTCTTCCAACTGCAAGTTGTATATGTTCTAACTTCTGCAGGATACTGCAAAGTAGTATGTGTGCATAGAAATGGTAAAGATATACAAAAGGGAAAGAAATAGTGTTAGTCAGTCATGGGAGTAAGGCCTTAGATCAACTATCATTGGTGCTGAACATTTGCTTTGCTATTCTTCCTGCTGATTTTTCAAAGGAAGATTTTCCAAAATCTTTTCCAAAATAAGATCAGAGATTGTTTATGGCTGTGATGAATCTGACAGAAGATAATTGCAGTGTTTAACATGTAAATATCCATATTTTCTTAGTACGAGCAGCCTTGCTTTCTTCTTTTCTTAAAGAACACCCTAGGCTCTGGGACTAGCCTTAGTTGTAAATGAATTGACTTGCAGTCTTTGCATCTTTGCCTTTCTCATGTGAGCCAAAATATGCATAGGCTTCAGTAGAGTGACATTTCACACATATATAAACTAAAAAGTGGCTGAGACTTACTGTTACCGCTCGTTGATGCCTGTGGAGGGCTGGCTGGAGGTGGATGTGACCACCCCACCCATCCTATGTTAATGTGAATACAGCCTTGTTCTGTGTCTTGAGGGCTTGTTTCATGGTCAATAATTTGTCACAGTTGCGGATTTGCATGGGGTGGGGCCTGTTGGCAGAGAGTCCTGTGGGAGTCCCTGAAGTTCAGGTCTCCCTATAAGGTGGCATGTAAATGAGCCCAGCTGACTGTGCTGGGCAGCCAGGAGCTGGTTTGCCAGATGGCTGGGGGATAGCCAAATGAGGTATCCCATTGGCTCTCCCACATAGGTCACTTCCTGTAGGGCAGATTTCAGAAGTCAAGGGGATTTGCTATTCCAGCTGAGATTGATGCAGATCCCCAGGGTGCCTCTGGACTCTTTGGTGCAGGCCAATGACAGCTAGGTCAGGCTCCCTCTCCCATGATGCACCAATCCTCCCATTGGGAGGTAATAAAGCTGTGGCCATATCCAACATTGTTGTGACACCTCTTATTCTGGCCTAAATGCCTGCCTGCAAGTCAATGGAATAGAGTCAAGCCAGAAATATTTTGAAATATTTTTGAAATAAATTTTCATTATTTCTGTCTGTGAGAATTATAATAAATGAAATGGACACGAGTAGTTAGAAATGTTTGAAGGTTTCATGAAAATTACTTATATTAGTGTAAAAATAATGGAATAATGGCATTTGGATTAATTATATATTATGTTTGTAAAGGAAGGATAATGGACAGCCCCCCCAAGAAAAAAAAGAATTGTGCAAGACTGTAAAGGATGAACATTTTAATTAGAAAACACAGAAGTATGCATGCTAAAGAAAAAGACAAACACCTACAGTAGTTATATAAACCAACCATAGAGTATTTACAATATTTATTTATTACATTTATATGCTGCCCTTCCCTAAGGCTTTGGGCGATTCACATGAAATGTAAACAAAAACAGTACATTCATTTTTACATTCTGTATTCCACATCTAATGTTTTGGTAACCAGTTCCTCTGGACCTACATAAACTGAAGCTGCACAAAACAGAGGAACATTTTAAGCAAATAAAACTTTTCAGAAGTAAAGCTGAGCAATTATATAAAAGTTGTCAAGTGAGCAAGATCACAACCTATGGAGAAATGCATTTGAACAGATGGTTCTCCCAAGCTGTTTAAAAACTGGTGTTCTTTTTTTCTTCTTCTAAATTGTCCTGGCCTTATGTAAATCAAAATTGTTTTACATTAAGGGGTTTTGCCTGAGGACACGAGTAAAGAACATGGCATGAGTTTAACCAGTTTATTATAATAACCTGATCTATGTCATCACCATTAAATATTGTTATTGTTGTTAGGTGCAAAGTCACACCCGACCCATCGCGACCCCATGGACAATGATCCTCCAGGCCTTCCTGTCCTCTAGCATTCCCTGGAGTCCATTTAAATTTGCACCAACTGCTTCAGTGACTCCATCCAGCCACGTCATTCTCTGTCGTCCCCTTCTTCTTTTGCCCTCAGTCTCTCCCAGCATTAGGCTCTTCTCCAGAAAATAGATTGGGAAGCAATGGAGATAGTGACGGATTTTATTTTCCTGGGCTCCCAGATCACTGCAGATGGGGACTGCAGCAAAGAAATTAAAAGACGCTTGCTCCTAGGGAGGAAAGCTCTGGCAAATCTAGATAGCATCCTAAAAAGCAGAGACATCACCCTGCCAACAAAAGTGTGTCTAGTCAAGGCTATGGTCTTCCCAGTTGCAATGTATGGCTGTGAAAGTTGGACCAGAAGGAAGGCCGAGCATCAAAGAATTGAGGCTTTTGAACTCTGGTGCTGGAGAAGACTCTTGCGAGTCCCTTGGACTGCAAGGCGAACAAATCAGTCAGTCCTAGAGGAGATCAGCCCTGACTGCTCCTTAGAAGGCCAGATCCTGAAGATGAAACTCAAATACTTTGGCCACCTCAAGAGAAGGAAGTACTCCCTGGAGAAGAGCTTAATGCTGGAAGCGATCGAGCGCAAAAGAAGAAGGGGACGACAGAGAATGAGGTGGCTGGATGGAGTCACTGAAGCAGTCAGTGCAAACTTAAATGGACTCCAGGGAATGGTAGAGGACAGGAAGGCCTGGAGGATCATTGTCCATGGGGTCGCGATGGGTCAGACATGACTTCGCACCTAAAAACAACAACGACACAATCAAAGGCTTTAGCATAGTCAATGAAGCAGAAGTAGATGTTCTTCTGGAACTCCCTAGCTTTCTCCACGATCCAGCGTATGTTGGCAATTTGATCTCTAGTTCCTTTGCCGCTTCGAAATCCTGCCTGTACTTCTGGAAGTTCTCGGTCCACATATTGCTGGAGCCTAGCTTGTAGGATTTTGAGCATAACTTTGCTAGCATGAGAAATTAGTGCGATAGTGCGGTAGTTTGAACATTCTTTGGCATTGCCCTTCTTTGGGATTGGAATGTAAACTGACCTTTTCCAATCCTGTGGCCATTGTTGAGTTTTCCAAATTTGCTGGCATATTGAGTGTAGCACTTTTACTGCATCGTCTTTTAAGATTTTGAATAGTTCAACTGGAATGTTGTCACCTACACTAGCTTTATGTTTGCTCAGACTTCTTAAGGCCCATTTGACTTCACATTCCGGGATGTCTGGCTCCAGGTCAGTGACTACCCCATTGTTGTTATCAGGGCTGGTAAGCTCGCTCTTGTATAGTTCTTCTGTATAATTTTTCCACCTTTTAAAAATCTCTTCTGCTTCTGTGAGGTCCCTTCTATTTTGGTCCTTTATCATACCCATCTTTTTATTAAATGTTCTCTTCATATCTCCAATTTTCTTGAAAAGATCTCTGGTCCTCCCCATTCTATTGTTTTCTTCTATTTGTTTGCACTGTTCATTTAAGAAGGCATTCCTATCTCTTCTAGCTATTCTTTGGAATTCAGAATTCAGTTGGGTGTATCTTTCTCTTTCTCCCTTGCCTTTCACTTCCCTTCTCTCCTCAGCTATTTGTAAAGCTTCCTCAGAGAGCCATTTTGCTTTCTTGCATTCCTTTTTCTTTGGGATGGTTTTAGTTGCTACCTCTTGTACAATGTTGTGAACCTCCATCCATAGTTCTTCAGGTACTCTGTTTCAGATCTAGTTCCCTGAATCTATTTGTCACCTCTACTGTATATTCGTCAGGGATATGATTTAGTTCATACCAAAGTGGCCTAGTGTTTTTCCCTACTTTTTTCAATTTAACCCTAAATTTTGCAACAAGAAGCTGATGATCTGAACCACAATCAGCTCCTGGTTTGTTTTTACTGACTGTATAGAACTTTTCCATCTTTGGCTGCAGAGCACATAGTCAATCTGATTTCTGTATTGGCCGTCTGGTGATGTCCATGTGTAGAGTCGTCTTTCGGGTTGTTGGAAAAGAGTGTTTGTATTTTTTTTTTTTACAAAATTCTACCAGCCTGTGCCCTGCTTCATTTTGTACTCCAGGGCCAAACTTGCCTGTTATCCTGCTTATCTTTTGGCTTCCTACTTTAGCATTCCTATCCCCCATGATGATAAGCACATCATTTTTTGGCGTTGCTTCTAGAAGGTGTTGTTGGGCTTCATAGAACTGGTCGACTTCATCCTCTTCAATAGCAGTGGTTGGGGCAGAGACCTGGATTACTGTGATGTTGAATGGTTTGCCTTGGATTCGAACTGAGATAATTCTGTCATTTTGGGGATTGTATCCCAAGACTGCTTTTCCTACTCTCTTATTGATTATGAAGGCTACTCCATTTCGTCTGAGAGATTATTGCCCACAGTAGTATATCTGATGGTCATCTGAATTAAATTCACCCATTCCTGTCCATTTTAGTTCACTGATTCCTAAAATATCGATGTTCAGTCTTGTCATCTCTTGTTTGACCACATCCAGCTTGCCTTGATTCATGGATCTGACGTTCCAGGTTCCTATGGAATAAAAGTCTTTACATCATCGGACTGTCTTTTCGCCACCAGTTACCTCCACAACTGAGCGTCCTTTTGGATTTGGCCCAGTCGCTTCATTCATTCTGGTGCTACTCGCACTAGCCGTCTGCTCATCCTCAATAGTATATTGGACACCTTCTGACCTGAGGGGCTCATCTTCTGGCGACATATCGTTTTGCCTTTTGAACCTGTCCATAGAGTTTTCATGGCAAAGATACTGGAGTGGTTTGCCATTTCCTGAGCTCTCCGCTATGACCTGTCCATCTTGGATGGCCCTGCACAGCATAGCTCATAGTTTCACTGAGCTACGCAAGCCCCTTTACCATGACAAGGCAGCAATCCTTGAAGGGGACCATTAAATATACTAAGATTTAATGGTCCAGACTGTGCTAAGCAAGTTGATTTTTGCCATAGTTTCTTATATTTAGATCTTTTTTTCCTGGAAAATCCACCATGGCTCCAAGCTCAGACAGTGGCTTCCTTTGGTCTTGCTTATCTTTGCCTGTACATAATGTGCTGAGAGGTACCAAGTCCCATTCCCCTTTTCTGCTCTGCCACAAGACCACTACCAGGTTTGGAAATATATAGCTCATACCAAATGGCACTCCTTCCCAAACTCCATGGTCTTTTCTGCATATGCCATCCATCATGCCCAATGGCTTAAGGTGCTTACTGACCATCCCTGCCTATTATAAGCAACTGCCCGTACCCCTTCCAAACTAGTGAGGCCCTAAACAATCAATGACCATGCCCATGCAATCTAAAATTTGCAACTTTATCCACCAAACATGATGGAGCAAGAGGGGAAAAGCCCCCACTCCCCAACAGCCAATCAAGGAATCCCCCTCCCCAAATCCTGCTTGGCTCCAAAACAGTCACTATCTAATCCTGTGTTATTCTAGGAAGGTTGGGCTGGTCAGTAGCAGATGGCACAAGCCTACTAGGAAGAAGAGATGCTTGAATATTCCTTCTCATGCATTGAATGGTCACTACTCAGCTAGGGAACTGGGACACACCTTATTTGAAGAGGGGCAAGGCCTAATAGATCCCCCCAGATTCAATGCCATGAATATCTCATCTCACAGAATTAAAAGAAGCTTTGATTTTAGAGTTTATTATTTCAGTACTACCACTTGAGAAAAAATTATTTCAGGTTAGCAACCATGTTTTTCTGAAGTTGTAGAACAAAGTTTGAGTCAGTGACACCTTTAAGACCAACAAAGTTTTGTTTGAGATTCAAGCTTTTGTGTACATGCACACTGCTTCACTCTGAAGAATATGCTAGCACATGAAAGCTTATATATCATGAATAAAACTTTGCAGGTATTAAATGAAGAACAAATTGGTTTGATTACTACAGTTTAACAGCCTCTTGGATTGTGATTTTTTTCTTCAACAAAGAAAATTACTATCAGATAGCTGTAGCAAATGAACATTCCTCCCTGACTGTCTTATCATTTCATACTCTGTTTTCTCACTCACTGGCATAGGCTGATAGTTGGGCATATTACCAAAATACAGCATTCCAGAGAGAGTTACCTCTCTGCAACATCAAGCCTGTGTTTTGTGAGTGGAATAGGAATTAAAAGGTTGGTTTCTCTTTTGCTTTTATATTAATTTAGTCCTTCTAAGCCCATATACACTGAGATGAAGATCAAAGGTATACTATGCCAGAAGTGTCAAGAGCAACAAGATCAGGCATAACATGAGGCCTTGCTAAAGGGTTGCATAATATTTACCACAGTGATACTTTATATTTTCACTCCTTATCCAAAGAAGAAAAAACACATCCTACCCTTTTCTAAGAAGAGATCTGATTTTTCACATTTTAAAAAACAATTACCTAATACAAATGATACAGGACATTTGGATTGCTGCCTAACAAAAAACATTCAGAATAACAGCTACAGTTCTGAATAAAATGAAGCATACCAGTTACACAGCCCCACAAAGAAGGGTCTCTGGATACATTCAAACAACCAAGCTTTTCCCAAGCTGTTTTGCCTTTTGGGTTATGATGCAGCATAGCTTATGACGAGTATTCAGAATTCAGATACAGCCTACCAGTAGGAATAGAATTGTCAACACTGATATGTAAAATTCCCGGGGATTTGTGGGTGGAAACTGTGGAGAGCAGGGTTAGGTGAGGAGGGGAGCCACAGTGGCATATGTTATAGAGTACACCACCCAGGGGAACTGATATCTGTAGTCTGAAGATCAGTTGTAATTCTGATATGTCTCCAGGCTCCATCTGTAGGTTGGTTACCCTAGGAGAAAACAAGTTTAATAATCTTTTAATTTCACTCACAAGAGTCTAGTATATCTCTTGCAAAGTAGGAGATTAATCCTTAGGCTACTACATTCTTCTCCCCAAAGTCTATCAATGTCAAACAATCTGAACAAACAGAATAAACAACTACCTAGAGATTTGGTGTAGACTGCAGATGGGATTATTCTCTTCAGGCTGCCCTGGCAGTTAATGTGCTCATATCCAGTAACCCAGAAAGTCTCCTGTGTCTCTTTGATATGCAAGGTGAAGGCAGTGCTGCTGTGACTAGCATTGGATCAGATATTTCTGGAACATCTGCATCATGGGACTTTGATTTCGTGAGGCCATGACAGCTACGAAAGAATCCACCTTTGTTACATCGTTTCCCTCACTTCAGCATTCAGGAATTCAGGCTGTTCTGGTAGTACTGCAGAAACATTTAGGGCTTCCTGACTTGAGCAAAAGAGGAGAGAGTGTCCATGGCATCTCATAACCATCTCAGTCACCTAAACTATGTAAAGTGGTCCCATTTGTGGCAACCACATGGATTTTCCAGAAAAGTTCTTGATATTTCCCCCCCTTTTTTACATAGAAAAAGACCATTTCAGACAGATGGGATATTTCTTGAGTTCTTTATGCCTAAATGACTCTCAGTATTCTCCTGACATCTTGACTGCAACATGTAGTTTAATTGCAACTTAGAGACTCCAGATCATTTATTTAACAAAAAGGTTAATGAGGAATGATTATGCATTATTACCTTTGATCACTAGAAACTGATAATTGAACTGGGTAATAAATTTCAGAAAATAATCCAGATCAAAATTCGGAGATCAGATATTTGTGATTGGTACTTGTCCTCAAGATCAAACAGTGACACAAACCAATCAGTTAAGCAATTTTAAGTCCCAAGAGCATTAGACATTCATTTTGTTTTTTCACTGGAGTGAATGAGAAGTAAATATCTATCTAAATTATTTTCCACCTTTCTTCCATGGATCCCAGTGCAGTATACATCCATTACCCTTTCCTATTCTATGCTGTCAGGAATTACATTACACTGAGAGACAGACACATCCAAGGGTGTCTGGCAAACTTCACAATGACACTAAATAATTATTTTTCAGTGTAATAAAAAGATAATTATACTGGTTCCTGCCTATAGACTGGTTCCTCTGTTTTGGATCACATTCCTGATTTTTCTCTGGGGGACCAATATTATTAATAACTGTTTAAGCACCCTTTTGACTGGCCTTTTCTTTTCTTTTTTTTGCAAGAGTGCTTCAAAAATACCATTTTGCAGTATTTAAGTGACAACTGTTTTCAGATAATGTAAATATTTTATGCAGCAATAATGCTAATTGCATGCATTCATTTAAAAAACTCACAAGTTCAAAGGAGCATCTTTGTTGATCTTAAACAGTTGTGAAAAATTAGAAAGTAAAATTAACCTAGCATTCTGCTTGTTTTGTTCTTCTCTCTTGTAAACATGTATTAGTAGCTGGCAAAATGGGGACTTTTATATATCAGTTTCACAGAGTCTTTGGTTTTGTTTTCTCCTCAGGCCTTCAATTTGTATGGTGAGACTTAGTAATGTTGCCAATCAGCTGGGATCGGAGCAAGAACTCCCCGTATACTTTTCTGATGCTGGTAGAGAGAAGGGGAGATGGGGGAGGGGCAGTGTTTCAGAGACCCTGATTACTAGTCAAGCCATGTGATGTGGTTTCATATATTTTAGTTTGGTCTAGATAGTTTGAAGTTAGGTCCAACGGAATATTTGCCTGGGGATCCTTGACTTTGGCTCATACCAGGCTGGGCTACAGCTGTCATGCTGAGATTCACAAAAACAACCTTGGCAGGAAAAATGGAAGATGGAGGATGGTTTAGTTGCTTTCAGTGGCTAGAATGTGCAAATTTTGAACAAGGCAGAAATGGACATTAGAATGTCTAGTTAAGTTTGCTGAATGATCAAAGAATTTTTGTTGAATAACTGCCATCATTCATCTTTTACAATTTCAATGTATTTACTGAATGTATTTCAATTTCAATGTATTTACAAAAAAATTAGTTATTTTACAGCATTTCTTACTCAAAGAACACAAAGCAGGATATAAAATCACCAAAAAGAACTACTTATAAGAAAAGGCCATAATAATTATTTTTCACCCTATAGGGACAAAGTGAAACAGCCTAAAAACTGAAACACTGTTTTATTAACTGAATCGTTTATTAGACTATCAAGAAACAAATTCAAATAATGAAAATTTGTATAAGAACAACTATGCAAAATAACTAACACTTTGTCAAAGCCTTTAAAAATGAGGTTTGTTAATCAAAATGTAATGGACTGTGCTTTCTCATATAACATATTAAAGGTTTGGCTTTTTGGCCTCTTTGGGAATTACAGAAAACAGAATTGATGTCTCTTGCTTAACCTGGTTTTAGTTATTAGTGGCCCTAATTGATCATGAAGCATGGAGAAAAGAGGTGGGGATCACCCAGTCTGCCATGGGGCAGTTAAGCTTAAATGGCTGCAAGCTGGCCATGTAAACATAACAGTTCAGCTGGTCTGCTGCACAGCCATTTAAACTTAAATGGGAGGGAGCAAAATTGAAGTGTAAATGGATTACAGACATTTAAACATAATCGTTCAGATGGACTTTTGCTGAACTCTTAGGTTAAATTACTGTGGTCAATTTAAACCTTCAGTTTTGCTTCCATTGAAGTGAGGAACAAAACCAAAGGATCAGTTATAAATCAGTTATAGCTATTTAAACCCAACAGCTCTGCTGATCTGCCTACAAGCTGTTAGATTTATATGGCATTGAACCTTTGAAAGGGGGAAGGAAACTGAAGTGTTAAATGGCTGCCAGGTAGCCATTTAAATCTAGTGGAGCAGCAGACTCCACACTATACCACTGTTAGGTTTAAATGGTTGGCTCCAAGCAGCCAAACAAGCAAAAAGTTGGGAAAGTGTTCTGGTAGGGTGCTTTTCCTAAATATTGGTTCCCAAGCTCTGAATTTGCCCAAGTTCTTGCTGAATTTCAGCTTAGGACCCAGTTTGTGCCCATCCCTAATGCGGTGCTCTGCCAAGGGTCAGTTTTCTATCCACAGTAGTACTGCAAAGGTCAGAAACCCATCCTGGCCATTATGAAGCCTTTTTTGCATTTACAAAACTTTAAAAAATAGTAGAACTGTATTCTTGCTCAGTAAGGCAAATATCGGTGATTTTCCAGGAGGTGGGGTATACTCAGCCAGCCCTGCTCCTCTGCTCATTTCAGCTTCTGTGTCTTATTATCTCCAGTGCTATGATACTTTAAGGCTGAAAATATCATGTCAGCATCAGCTGAAACACTTGTATGCTTAGTTCTTCAGTTCTGCTTCTTTGAATATCTTCATGACCTATCAGGTGATCCAAAATGTCCTTTCTGCTACTGACACATTTTTGGCTACTTTACTTAGTTTCTTGCAAGCAGACACAATTCTATTTTGCAGTTAGTTGGGACTTGCTTCAACCTTCATGGATTTTTGTTGAAGTCACTGATCAGAATGCACTGATCAGAATGCTGAGGATTAGCTTGGAAGCCAGGAAAAATGCTCAACATAGCAGCATTTTTAGAGTTACTGCATCAGAATGTCAATCATGTTTCAGAATATTTGTTTCCCAAAATATGTTTTTGTGATCGGAATTCATACATACTCACTGAACATTTGAGCAAGATTGAAAAGCCCAAGTCATTCACCATTTCATGGATGTTAAAGGAACTGGTTACATATACACTACACTTCCAAAGATTTTCTTTAGCTGCCCTTAAGTCATGTAATATGTCACCATATTTTAATTTTATATAGGAGGAGACATTCTACAATGAGCTGTTTTATTATTTGGATAAATCAAAGCCACTCCTCGTTTGCATTTTGAGTCCAATTTTGCTCTGAAATTCCAACCCCTGGCAATATGATTACAGTTTGACATGGTATTTGCAGATAAACGACTTGTCAGAGTTCATTTATGTTTCGAAACATTTGGCAAAGAGTGACAGGTGCCCAGAGCTTATAATTTGACAATGCTTTATCTCAATGAAATAATGCAGCTTCCCAGGGGGCAAAAATATGCCAAATTAAACATTAGGCAGCCTGATAAGGGGTTTTTTTGTTGTTTAAAAAACTGATTTAAAATGTGATTGTGCACCAAATAAGAGGATTAGTTCCAGAAGTCAGATAATGCTGGAGGAAAAGAGATACTGAGACTTGCCCCTCCCTTGGAGCTAGAGAATTCTAGATGACTATCAGAGACTCTGCAATAGGAGATCCTTTCTTTGGAATGGAAAGGGGAGATGAAGATGATCAGTTTTACATTTACATGACAGGCTGCATTTCTAAGAATACTCCCCTGTGAATAAACTCCAATGACTTAAGTAGAACTTTGCAGTGGAGCCTGCTTAGGCCTGCTCTCCATATTCCATATTCCATGGCTTGGCTGTGCCCTGCCTATCTGAAGAAACTGATCAATGTTCCATAACTACTTTGTGTAATGATAACTCCAAAATAATGGCATGTATAAATACACATAGAAATTAGGGGATTTTTTGTTTTAAAATAAGATGAATACATCTGAAGGGCTGATCTTGGAGAAAAGTTAGGATACAAATGGGTTAATATTTATTGAAATATACCTAAGTAAGATATATGCTAGTGCTGCCATTACACTTCTGTACAATTAATGTTTAATGTCAGCATAATTTTATTTTGTTATTTACTTCATTCGTTCAAACCCTGATTTTGCCCCACTGGGGATCCAAAGTAGCTTATATATTTCTCCCACTTTATCCTCACAAGCCCATTATGCACGGAGTGGAAGGTCCGCATTTGGGGTAGAATGGCGGTGGCTAAAATCACCAATTATGCATGCTGCAGGCGGCAACCAGGAATAGAGTCAACGTATGCTGCCGAAAAAGCCGTGTTAGCGAGATGCGGAAGAAAGGCCCATTATGCACAGCCGCCAAAACAGTGATTTCGGGTCACGTGGAAAATGCGGAGGGCGAAGACGCGAAGCAAACCGGTTATGCACGGGATGGGGTGTAACGGTGGCAAAATCTGGAGTGGCGGGCATTGAGGCGTCGATGCAGAGCCAAGGGGAAGCGAGGCGAATGCGCCGCTGTGTCGGCAAGCGGGCATTGGAGGCGGACGCCAGGAAGGGTGGCTGCAGCCTGCGCAGGCGCAGCCCTGCCAGGTCTGATGGGCACAGAGGGGGAGGGAACAAGTACTGAGCAAGTGGAGGGGGAGGGAGCAAGCGACTCCACTGCTGCCGGACCCTCCTCAGCGCCAACGTGAGCTGCCGCCACGGATGCCACCATCCTGAAGCTGGACTTTGGGGGGGGGGTTCTGGTGTCCGCGCATTCCCGTCCCCTTAGTTTGCTTCCAGTTCGCCCCTCCCCTTGTTTTCTGCCCCGTTTCCTCTGCCCCCTAGTTCGTCCCCTTCAATACCGTTTATCCCTCGCGTTTTGAGTTTGTCTTGCTGTTCACACTTGTTTGTATTACTGTTTTGCACTGTTTTATACTGTTTTACTGTTTTATTTATGTTGGTGAAGAAGAAGTGTTGGTTTTTATACCCCACTTTTCACTACCCTGGCTCTCACGGCTGAACATCTGAAGTGTCTCTTGTTGCAAAACCACTGGGTACAAAACAAAAACATGTGATTCAATTCTAAACATACTATTTTGTAGCTATGACATTTTGTAGCTATTGTTTTTATTGGTAATTCATGGAGGAAAAAAAACATCTCATGGTTTATCTATTCAGCTATTAAACAAGCTGTAACAAATAATATTAACACTTGGACAAAGTTGACCCTTTAAAAATGCAAATTTGAATGATATTGCTAGTGGGAAAACAGTCAGTGTTTGTTGTGGGGAGAGGAAGGGAAGGCTATTGTTAACTAGTTTGAGGCTTCCTAAGGTAGAGAAAAGCGGGGTATAGAAACATATTTTTCTTTTTCTTCTGGATTATCACATGGTGAATAATCATGTAACTAGAAATCATGTGTAAATTAACACAAGTACATAGTCATAACAAGTCATAGTCATAGACAAGTACATAAAATGTAAATTAATACCAGCTTGGAATGAGTCTGACATCTCTAGACTGAATGTATGTGGCAGAATCAAGTTTTTATCTATTAAAATGATGCATATTTCTTTAAGTTTCTTTTTATGTATCTGCTTTCCTTTTTAAGAATGCAAAGAGGAAGTATGAGATATTATTATGACTCTGATTACCAGGTTTTCATCCCTAATGCTATTAATTTGTAAGAAGAATTTTGTAATTATGTATGTTCATCAGTTCAATTCATGAAGGACAATTTGTGACATACAGAAAATTAGACAGCAAACTCCCTGTCCTCACAACTGAGTAATTAGAAGCACTCATTTAGTGGCACTGTTCTCAATTATCCATTAAGTGCAAGTATTTGAGTTAGATACAGTCCCTTGTCTAGTGCTGCTAAACATACTTTAAGTAAGAATACACAATTATGTACTAGCAAGGGGATGCATGATGGCAGACATGTCATGATGGTGAGATTTCTGGTTATGAAAATGTTCTATGTGTAGATACAACTATACAGATAATTTGTGACATTTATGTGTCTTCTTCCTTCTATTATGGAACTGTACAAGAAATTTTCAAGAATCTTTTCATCAAGGAACTGAGCAGACCGACTTATACTCAATCAGAACATTTGTCCATCAGGGTTGGTATTGTCTATTCAGACTGACAGTGGCTGTCCAGGTACTCACATCACCTACTGACTGGTTCTTTTATCTGGAGATACCAGCGATTGAACCTGAGATCTTCTGTATACAAAGCAGATGCTCTGTCACAGAGCAATGACCCTACAAAACTATTGTATCATATATTTTTCAGCCATATTCTGCAACTAAGACAACTGTGAAGTGAAGTTAGCCATTTCATTGGGACCATGCAAAGTTCTCAAAATTCTTTGACGCGCTTTATGGAAATTCTCTGTTGTGTACCCAGTAACCTACTGATGACCATGGAGTTGTACAGAAGTGAATATGTAAATATATTTGAATTTGTCAAAAATACCAAATGTTTATGTACTAAGAAAGTTTGGGAATGGTACTCTCTTCTCTACTGAAGATCTTTTCACACATCATAGTATGATAAGCCCAGGTTTTACATGACAATTATACTCATTAGAGAACCATAGATGATCCTGGCTCCTACTGAGTATGTGTAAGATATAAATGCCTTGTAAACACAAATGTATCTGTTTAAAACGTTTTAAGTCCAGATAGCCTTTATCATTTATATACATGTTGAAAAGCAAAGCACCAGTACAAGCCCCTGCTTTATGCACTATCTAACTGGTATTTATCCAAGATGGTCACCTTAATTTTGGTGCGAGTGAGTATAGTTCATGAAATAAAAAAGGTGTTTATAGATGTTTGTTTTCATCAGCTTCATCCAAAGGCTGTCTCTGTCAACAAAGTCAAAAGCCGTGGGTGTTATAAAGTTTGGATATGCTCTGCTGAACTCCTTGAAAGAAAGGTAAATCCCAGTTTATCTATGCAGATCCATTCAAAGGACAGAGAGCAGAGGGTGTGCATTAGTCAACTGAGCAAAAAATGAATTAAAATAAGTAAATCTTTATTCTTCTAAGTTATGCCAGCACTCTTTGATGATTATTTCAGGCCTCAATTGTAAACTGTAGAACAGCTCTATCTTGTTGTTTTACCGAGTTAGAGAAATTCCATTCTTATCCCATCTGTCCTGGTCTTTCAGAGCCATATCCTAGAACCAGGAGAACAAGAATAATTGTGTCCCCTTTTCTGAACTTGTCTTACATTATACCATACCTTCTTTCCTCAAAATGAAAACACAAGTTAAAAAATCTATGGTTGAAACTATGATTTATAACATGACTGAAATGCATCACCTATGTATTCCTCAGACATATACATGTAGGTTGTAACTAAGTAGCATTATGGCTATGCTCTGTTGGCATTAGCTGATTACTTCAATCTGAATACAGACAGATACCATGTTAGTTTGTTTCTACTACTAGAGTGTCGCAGATTTTGATAGAGCAATTTTTAATAGATTAGGAAGCGCATCTCCCCAGCCTGGATGGGGGGCAACTTACACCTGTGCCAGTGGCCAAGAACTTGGGAGTGATATTCAATGCCTCCCTATCTATGGAGTCTCAGATCATAAAAGTAGTCCAGATGTCATTTTCCCATCTATGCCAGGTATGGCTACTAGCACCCTATCAGTTCCCAGAACCCTTGGCCATAGTGATCCATGCAATGGTCACTTCCAGACTAGATTTTTGTAACTTGCTCTATGCGGGCCTACCCTTATACCTGACCTGTAAAGTGCAAGTGATACAAAATGCAGCTGTGAGGGTCCTCACTAGGTCATTGTGGAGGGCCCATATCCATCTGATGCTGTGGCAGCTCCATTGGTTTCTGGTTAGCTTCTGGATCAAGTTCAAAGGTTTTGACCTTTAAGGCCATACATGGCATGAATCCTACCTGTCTGAGGGATTACCTAACTCTTTATTCCCCCTGCAGGGCTTCATGTTCTGTGGGTATGAATTTTCAATCAATAAATCAATAAAACAATAAATCAATAAATCAATAAATCAATCCTGTTGATGTGTTTGGAGACAGAAGTAGACATCAGGGGGTATGACTTGGACTGGATTAAATAGTTCATTGTAGAGGATTGCAATTGGAAACTAGCTGTCTTCAGTGTGGGAGTTGTCTTGCAGGGTTCTATAGGGCACAATCTTTTATTCAGATCAATCATGCTACTCAACAGCTGTGACTTCTTCCTGTGTATAACTTGCTTATAAGTGTTTTTTTTTTAAAAAAAGCTTCCCCCCTCCCCAATGCCTTGGCACCAGCTAAGTTTTGGCTACGACATTTTGTAATAAATGCATGTGGAACAAGGCCATCCATGTCTCAAGAACAACCTTCTATAGGTGTATTGCTTTAAACTGTTCTGCCACAGCTGAATGCAAAGCTAAGCCCCTTGGATTCTTTCTATGGATGGTGGCCTCCATATTTTCATCTTTATATTGATTTCATATACATCATTTAGTGATATAAAATAAACTTTTGCAAATTTATCTTATAGTTTGTGAAGATAACTAATCTTCACATATAATAGCTCTTGCTTTTGTCTTGGTTCCATATACTCTGTTCACTAAAAATGTGTTACTCATAAAAGAAGATGGATTACTGGCCCTTCATTTTTGTATACATTTTCAGTTTTCACCTGGAACCAAATCACACTACTATTCTTCTTTTGGTGCAGCATATGGGGCTAGGAATCCATGAATAAACTTATCTGGAGAAAGTATAATTTAAAACATAATGCCTCAGATTTAGGTTTGGTGTTTCTCAATTCCCCTTTCACCTCACTAAAATATTTTCTTAGGAAACTTTGATTTTTATAGATTTCTCATACTGCTGAAACTGGCAGTTAAAAAAAATAATTAACTCTTTTGTATTGTTAGTTTTCTTTTTGAGCAGACTTTTACACAGCTTTCAAGTCTTTACAAAGAGTAATCAGTGTTGTTGTTAGTATAAAAAAACCCTATGAACAGAAACCTAGTTCTCTGCAAGGTGGCATTAGTTTTTAAATGAAAGTTTCATTCATCAGTTTGAATCCATGTGGAATGTTTCTGTAATGGACGTATTTGTTCTTTTGAAATGAAGCATATTAATTTACACCATAACTGAGAAATATCCTGATGGAAGGCTTTCTCTGGTTCTGTATCTGAATCATGTACTGCACTGCATCTTTATCTGCAGCAATTACCAATTGTCTGTCTCGTCTTGTGAATATGTAGAAATGTCCTGGCTGGGATCTCCAACCAATCATATCAGATACTGTTATGTTCACACAGCAGAGATGAGTGTGTCATCCTGCCTCACCAAACAGTCCTGCCTCACCAAACTTTTGGAGTTCTTTGAGAAAATGAACCAGCATGCAGAAAACAGCGACCTGGTAGGCATTATATAAGACAGGGGTAGTCAATCTGTGGTTCTTCAGATGTTAACAGACTACAATTCCCATAAGCCCCTGCCAGCAAATGCTGGGAAGGGCTCATGGGAATTGTAGTCCATGAACATCTGGAGGACCACAGGTTGACTACCCCTGATATAAGACTTTCAAAAGGCTCCTGAGTAAATTTAGGCCAATGGGATCTGAACTTGCTGAGATTGAGAGGTGAAAACACCTTGAAGTTGTAGTGGATAAGTGCAATGAAAATTTCAACTCGGTGTCCTATAGCAGTGAAAAGGGCAACTCTGAAGATTTTTAGGAAAGGGAGTGTGAATAAAATGACCAATGTTATAATGCCTTTGTATAAATCTATGATTTGGCTTGTTTGGAATACTGTATATAGTTCTGGTTCTTCAAAAACAAAACAAAACATTGCAGAGCTGGAAAAAAAGTACTGAAGAAGAATAACAAGATTATTAGGGGGTTGGAACAACTTCCCTATAAGGAAAGGTTCAAGAGTCTGAGACTGTTCATACCTTTAACCTCCATTGACTTTTGCTATTTGAAACTGACTCCTCTGCTCTATTATTACCATTTTAAAAGAAAACTTAGATGATCCTGCAGGTTCCTTCCAATGCTATGATTCTATGACCTTTAAATTAACAGTGTGCAAAAGGAATTGGTATTTTTCAATTTTGAATATTTGCAGTGGAGTTTCTGGTGTCTGTCCTTTAAATAATCCCAAAATTTAAATCAGTTTAGACCAAGGGGTCCAATTCTATGGCTCCCTAAACAGGGTGTCCCAAACTATCTTTCATTATTTTATACGAAGAGGGGGACCTCCAAGAGGGGGACCTCCAAGTTGTTCCAATGGTAAAAGTCATGTTTGCAAGCAGCAATCACTGGTCACAGAATCACAGAATCATAGAGTTTGAAGGGGCCACACAGGCCGCCTAGTCAGGTCACCCAGCTGGCTGCATGTGGCGGAGTGCAGAATCGAACCTGGCTAGCCAGATTAGAAGTCCGCACTCCTAACTACTACACTGAAAAGAGGCAGGAGGCATAAAGTGCAGTTTCACCATCTGGTGGTAACTTGATTTTATTAGTTCTTCTGTAGATACAATTGCCTTGGCAGGGGTTGAGAAGGGGGGTCTGTGTTTTAACGTTGTCCCCAGAAATTTCCAAGTCCTCAGAGGAGCTGCTCTCCAACTCATCTGTCTTGACCTCCTATGGACTTTACTCCCAGCTGTCAGCCCTCTACTTCACCTCCTTGTCTCTTCAAGCCTTCTCTCTGTTCGCTCTCTTGCTCTCTGTATGTTTCTACTTCTTCCTTGCTCTTTCCACTCAACCCCCAAGCTCCCAATCAATCCTCCCTTTTATCCTTTTCTTTCTGTCTATTCCATCCCCTGCCCAGATTACCTGAGGCTTCAATAGTTCTGCCCTGTTCAGCATCCTGTTTGCAGGAAAACACCGACCAGCCTTCCCAGGCATGCAGCCAGGAGCTGCATGCTTGCTGCTGGTCAGGCTGGCTTCTCTGTCCCATGCCCTCCCTGCTCCCCCTGAAGGTGTCAGGGCATCTGTTGGAGACTCCTCCACCATATTCGAGCCCTGAGGCTCTGCTGCTGTCTTTGTGCCCTGCTGTATTGCCTCACCTTGCCACTTTGCTTCCAAATGTCCATGCCTTGGGGGGGAGAGGAGGGAGTCAGCGGCATTCGAAGCAGCTTTGGATCAGCTAGTGAGCCACTCAGTCCCTGCTGTCATTGAGGTCTCCAGGGCTGATGGGGGTTTCTCTCTCCCTCCTGCAGTTTTGGTTATGCCCATGGGAAGTTCAGAAAACCGCCCAAGCTTATCTTGGTTATGCCCCTGGTGTGTGTGAGGGGTCCAGGCCAGTCAATAATATGAAGTGGAGAAATGCACAGTACAATAATGTCATATTATACATTAAGTTGTAACTATACAGAATAAGGTCAATGGTATATGAAAGGGTAGAAATTCTATGCCTATTGCCTGGTTCAGCCCTGAGGTACCATGTAGAAACTCTTTAGTCTCCCTGAACAACCACATATATTCAACCATTTTAACAGAGGCATGTCTAGCTCAAACATACATTCACAACTTTTCCCTTCAGGGATTTGTGAAAGGAATTTTCTTTCTCACTTTCCTTTGCTAGACAATCAAGTTCATAATCACATAATACTTCCCCATTAGCAGTTTCTTTCTCCCTAGATCATAGAAAGTTAAAATTAACGTCCATGGTTCATTTAGCAAGGAAGAAGGTATGCAGATTTCCTTTCTTAATAATAAAAAAGGCCTACGATTTGCCAGTTCCACAAGCCCTGAAGACTGAGGCTTATCTGTGGAAACCTCCATACAATTGTCTTATAATGAAATCCGATCAGTTCATTAAAAAAGAAAATCACCATAGAGACCTTTTAAGGCTAATCATGCGTGCTGTGTGGTTCATTTTAAGCTCAGAGTAACATGAGCTGGCAGATAAGGCCTTGTCTCCGTGGTGATCTTTTATTATTATTCAAAGTTTTAAATAAAACATAGGTTGATGAATATTAAATTTGTAATCAGAATTTGGTACCCAAGTTTATTGAGCTAAGAGGTTCTTACATTCAGGTACAACGCAATTGAAGCATTCAGACTTTGCCATTGTTTTTTGCTCATTTCAATGCACAGTGATGTTGGGATGTTGAATTTTCAGCCAGGTACAAAGGAATATGAAAGAAATGTGTTCACAAATTGCACTTCACCCAACTAGGCTGTATTGTTAATGATGTCCTTATTTTTTCCTTATGCAGCTTGAAAATAGGAAAGTACTTTAATACAACATAATACAACATAGCCATTCTTTTCTTTATTGCAGTTTTTAAAAAGTGTATACAAAGATCATTAAGGGAACTAGTTGTAGAGTAAACAGTAAAAACACTTTAACAGAGAACAATTATATATATACAAATTGTTCCAATAATATATTTTATACTAGTAACTTTGTTCCCATAATTTCATTATTAAACTGGTTCCATTGTAGACATTGTGACTTGATTTAGTTCTCATATGGGCACCACAGAAAGAAAATATGGGAAACAAATCAATAACAGAAGTGACAATGTTAACAGAAGTGACAAACATATAGTCAGTAAATCTACTATGAAAATGCATTACCTCAAGGAACCGAACTCCATAGCCACAGCTGTTGAACATCTATAAAACCGCTTGATAACCATTTGAGGCACACAGTAGACAAGCAAACACCCCATTAATGTAGCATTATACTTATATGAAGATGCTACATTTTTGTCATTTCACATGACATCACCAGAATCATAGAATCATAGAGTTGGAAGGGGTCATACAGGCCATCTAGTTCAACCCCCTGCTCAACGCAGGATTAGCCCTAGCATCCTAAAGCATCCAAGAAGAGTGTGTATCCAACCTTTTCTTGAAGACTGCCAGTGAGGGGGAGCTCACCACCTCCTTAGGCAGCCTATTCCACTGCTGAACTACTCTGACTGTGAAATTTTTTTTCCTGATATCTAGCCTATATCGTTGTACTTGAAGTTTAAACCCATTACTGAGTGTCCTCTCCTCTGCAGCCAACAGAAACAGCATCCTCTGTTTCTGTGATTCTGAATCACTCCTTGTCAGATGTCCTAATCTATTTAGCTAGATTGTTGTGATAATTTGTTGTGATAATTTGTTGTGATAACAACACAAACCAGCCTCTCACGTCCAGCCAGCAAACCTAATGCCACATCCACCATTTTAAGGTGCATTCCCCAACCAAAAAATCACAAGCTACAGGAGAACAACCAGCAAGCCACACACTAAAGAAATGTATGGAGATGAAGAAGCGCTATCTCCGCCTCCAATGTCCCGCTCTTGCACTTCCCTCTCCCTTCTCCCAGGGACTTTTTTTTTAAATACCAAACTGCCTGGATCAATTAATAGGCATTCAATCATGCAGGCAAAGCCAAAAATAATTTTTTCCCACTGTTTAAACACAAAGCATGCCTCTTTAACCCCCCTCCCCCAAATCAGGAACAAGATTAATTTTTAAAAGATACAAGAATCATGATTCCATAAGGGGTGGCTTTCAAAAAGTACTATGCATCTATGATTAGATGCATAGGCATTTCAATGGAGAAGGACTGATTTTTAAAAAATAGCGACCATCGCTGACCCTTTTAAATGTTGAGGAAGGGGATTGATTGCCTGGCTTGACTGACAGGCAGAAGAGAGTCACGTGTAAAGCATGTTGCCCTCTTCTGCCATTTCAAGCAGGCATGTGGAGTGTAAGATGTGTGAAAAGGCAGCAGTCAGAAGCAAGACAGGAAGAAGGTGAGGAATGGCTGGAGGCATGATAATTTTTAGCACTATACCATTACACTGGCATAATGCTATTTTTTTCAATGTGCACAAATGCCCCTAGTTTGTACTTCTAATGGGTCATTGGGGCTGAGGAACATGGTATGTTCATCTATTGAATATGTTCAATACAAAGTTAACAGCATTACCTAGTGGTAATTCATGGTTCTTTTTTTCCTCTTAAATTATCACAACAATCTAGCTAAATAGATTAGGACATCTGACAAGGAGTGATTCAGAATCACTAATCTGGTGCACACTTATCTGGGAGTAAGCCCCACTGAACATAGTGGGGTTTAGTTTTCAATCTAGTGACCCTAGAAAGGGGCTTTCAAGACAAGTTGGTAACAATAATCAATTTATTGCTCACTACTCATAAAAAAACCCCAACCCTTATAGAATCCTCGGGGGCGAGACCTACTCTAAATCCCCTGCCCCTCACATAACCCCATATCTCAATTAACCCCTTTCCACACAGTGCCTTGGGGAGAGGATATAATGTGAGGAGTCAGCCTGGTATTCCTGCTGTAGCTAGGAGGAGCCCATAGATCTTAGTTGCTCCAGTCTCAAGTGGGTATTAGAGATGGTTTGCCATTCCTTTGCTTGGTTTTGGTGGTCTCCCTGATTCATTTCTGAGATCTGATAAGATTGGGCTCTACTGAATGGTGGTAGAAAGTGCTATCAAGTCACAGCTGATTTATGGTGCCTGCCTCTGCATCATGACGCTGGTATTCTTTGGTGGTCTCCTATCCAAATACTAGCCAGAATTGAACTTTCTTAGCTTCAGAGATCTGATATGATCGAGATAGCCTGGACCACCCAAGTTAGGGCTCTGATTTGAATAAACATGCATACAATTGCACAGTTAGTGCATTTAATGGCAGAGTGGAGATTTAAACTCTGCTCTCTCCATGCAAGTTTGACGCCTTCATCACTACTGTACACTTTTTTCATCCAACAGATAGGCATGGAAGATGCTACCCATTCAGAAGATCTCAAACTGCATTGGGTTAGTTAGGCTCCTGAAGACTTTTTAATGTTGCTATTTCAGTGAAGAAATAAATACTTATGGCTGCTGTAAAGGTAACACAATATGAATTTTTCAATAGCAAACAAAACAAACAATAATGAATTAAAAATTGCAATGACAAACAGAAGAAATATAAGAATCCTTTCAGTAAGTCTTCCCTTGCTTTAGAGAAGAAGTGGAATTAGTAGCAAAAGCTGGTCTTCACTATGGCTTGGCTCAGACCTCTCCCACCAAAACTCATTGATGTACTCTTTGACCCATCTTGGTGTGCTAGGACTTGGCCCAGGTGGAGACAAGGGGAGGGGGGAAGCAGCATTTGATGTCCATGCTTGGCATGTCTGTACCTGGTGGGACAATTTTTGGGAAGCAATTCAATAACTAGAACAATAAATCAAACAACCAGCATATGTCCCATTGAGTAAGGCTAGCTTTGCTTTTGAATGGGACTTGATAGGCTTTGTACATACCAGTTTTAAATATCCAGCACTGAACCTAGAACCTACCCATAATTTCCTTAGGAAGCTTAGTGGGTTTGAATATCAGTTGCACAGTTTAAGTTGCTGTCTGATCACTGTAATTCATATCACAGGAAGGAAAAGTTCTTCATATGAAGAAACCATGTACATTTGCAAGCTGTATATCCTGCTACATACAATGCCTGTAATTGCTGAGTCCAAGACAGTTCAACTCTGTTTAGCTACCTAATAGCCTGTTTTAATTGTCTGCCTCTCTATTATCTACCTTCCTTATTATTTACACTATGGAAAGCTAACAAATCCTATGTGCATTTGGCTGAACCATGCACAGCTGGTGCAACAGAAGATTAAGTTACACATACATTAAACAGGGTGAGTGATGGTCATGGTTTCTTCTAGGAAAGTGTGGTTTTGTTACGTAATTATGAGAATGATGTGCTGTATTGAATCTAGTTCCCAACTATAAATTGAAGGGTTGTTCTGACTGAATTATGAAAGGAATTATAAACTAATTTGTGGAAACAACATCTGTTGTACATTGGCATGAACATAAAGTTTTTTAAAAATCTTTATGTTTCATTGTTATTGTAAGACTAAGGGAAAATAGAAAGTATTGTAGCCTGTATTGCTTTGGATAACTATATTTATGCCACATTTGTTTACTTTAAAATGTGCGTTCATAGCGTGTAGGGAGAGGAAAGATGCTGGAAGAGCATCAGAAGAGGTAACCATCGTCAAGTTGCCGTTGTGAGATTCTGAGCCAATGTTTCCCAACATTTCATAGGGCCATGCTTTGAAACTCATACAATTTTCAGGGACAGGAAAAAAAGCAGTAAAGTTTTCATTCCTACTTTGCTTGCAGGCATCTTCACATAGTAAAAGAAGCAGTGAAAGTGTCACTGCTCAATTGAATAATGAATGTATCTCCTTTTGTATTTCTGGAACATGCATACATAATAAACATGGGACATATGAGTAGCTCTCAGATTTTGAGTTCATAGATCACTATGGAAATTGCTTGTGAATCAGAATGTGGCAGTTCGAAGGAAATGCCTAACATAATAAGCATAGAGAAAACCAAATCTAGATCTCAGGGCTGCCACTTTCTTATGTGGAGTATTAGACTTAAGACTCATATTTTGATCTACCACATAGAAATTTGGAATCCTGTAAAGTAATAAAATGGCAGGGAATTATTTCCCTGTCCTCACATCAGGACAGAGAATACAGACTGTTTATCCTGATATACTTTGTTGGTAGATTCTAGAATTTGGCCTGTGATTATTGCTTTATTATCCCATTGATTTATTTTATTAGTTATTTATTTTACTTCAAATGTTTATTAGCTGGCTTTTTTCCATGTGGAACTCAAGAACCTATCACTAAACAATATAAAGTTGAACGTGTGTGTAGCCAACTCACTCCCTACCTGATTGGTAGGGAGACACCACTCTGCCAATGAGTGCCAATCAGTTCAAATCTGCCAATGAAGTCCAATTAGCTTAAATTTCATGCTGACAATGCACTCCCTACCTGATTGGCCCTTCCTGGGGGTGTCACCAATAGGGAGAGAACACTCTTCAAATGAGGGCCTATCATGTGGCTTATCTGTCTTCTTCCTGCTCATTGCTTGGTAGAAGAAGTACTGGCCTCTTTGAAAGGCCCTGCTGCTTGTAAGTTGCTCCAGTCTCAGCCTCTTCCCACCCCCCTTCTCCCCCAAGCAAGGGAGGGAAGCCAGCTTTTCGCATGGCTGATTCCCCCAATTTTTGAGAAGAACATTTTGGGATAACAGAGCCTTCCCTGCCTGGCCTGGCCTGCCCTTTGGGAGATCGGGATGGGTGGGAATGAGGCAGCCCATCTCCCATGGTCTTCCTGGAGCAACCTGGCCTTTGGGAGAGGTGGGGGTTGGTGGGAAAGGCAGCCTCCTCTCATGGCCTTGCCCACCTAGCTTGGCTTCTGGGAAATGTGGACGAAGAGGCAGGAAGAAGGCCTGCAGCCTTCCCTACCTGACCCAACCTTTGGGAAATGTGTGTGTGTGTGGGGGGGAGGGAAGTGACAGCCCCCCCCCAGCCTTTCTTGCCTGGCCTTTGGAAGATGTGGGGTTGAA
The DNA here is from genome assembly GCF_049243985.1 of Paroedura picta. NCBI lineage: Eukaryota > Metazoa > Chordata > Lepidosauria > Squamata > Gekkonidae > Paroedura > Paroedura picta. The sequence continues at coordinate 40,563,226 of NC_135374.1, read as the reverse complement.
TGGGAATATGGGGACAGGGGTGACTTATATAGACACTGTTCATGGGGGTGGAGGTAGGAGAGCCAGTATCTCTCCAAAGCAGCTGGTTTTCTTCAGGAGAACTGATGCCTTCTTTTTCTCCTCCCCCCTCCCTTCCCTCCCTCCCCTTTCTTTGTGTCTTTCTCTCTCTCTTTCTCTATCTCTTTCTCTTTCATTCTTTTTTTCATTCAACTTCCTGACAATTTTCAGACCCTCACCTGGAATTTGGCAACCCAACTGACTACTTATGGAGGTGGGAATCAAACCCAGATCTTGAGATTAGAATCTGCTACTCTTTAACTAGTTCACTACACTAGATCTCAAGATTGAGCAGGGAGCAGGGGCAGAAAGGCCAGAACCCAGGAAGGTCACAGTGCAGGTGTATGTGCCAGCGCCCATTGTATTCCTGGGTGCAACTGGCTTTGCCCCTAGTAACATATAAAGGAGTGTGCAGTATTTCCAACATTGTATTAAACATTCCAAAACTGGAGAGGAATGTAAAGTGATGGGTGTGGCATGGCTGACATTGTCAGCTGGTAGGCAGCTGACCCCTACCTTTAAATCCTTCCCCCCACCTTCACAAGCAGCTTTGCTTGAAAAGGTAGGGGGAAGGATTTAAAGGAACTGGGTGGCTGCCTATCAGCTGAGGATGACAGCCACCACCCAATCCCTTTACATTAATCCCCAGCTTGGGGAGGCTGTAGCACAATAAAATGAACAGTGATAAATCTCATGAGTCACAATTTAGAAACTCCACGTAGGACTGCCAATACTAAAAGCTACATCAATAATAATAATAACAATCTTAAAATGGTCTTCACCTGAATGTCAGCAACAATGTGAACAATACACCTCACTGTCAAAGTTGTTCCATAATTGTCCATCTGCCATAGAAAAGAGCACCCTGTCATGTGTCCACCAAATAAGCAATTTTAATTTGGTGGGACAGTCAGGAGGGCATCTCCCTTCAATCTTCCTTCCCAAACAGGAATGGGAGAAATTGAGCCTTCAGATACCACAGTCCCAAGCTATATAGGAATTGCAAGCACAAAACCACCACCTTGAATTGAGCTTGAGAGCAGATCAGTATCAAGTGTAATTGTTGTAGTATGGGGGAGGGGCATAAGAAGCTCCCCAATCAGCAGTCTAGCTGCAGCATTCTGCACTAGCTGCAGTTTCCAAAAATTCTTCAAAGGTAGCCATAAGTACAGTACATTGAGAAAATCCAGTCTAGACTTAACTAAAGTGTGGATCACTGTGGCTAGATCTGACTGATCCAGGAACAGATGCAGTTGATGCACTAGCCAGAACTGGGCTAATGCACTGAGCTATAGCAGCCATCTGTTTTCCTGTGGTGACCCCCTGTATCAAATAGCATTTCCAAATTGTGAACCTGGCTTTTCAAGGGAAGTTGAACCTTCATCCAAAACAGGGGAGATCTGAAGTACCTGGTCTGCTTATTCTACTAAACCAGGGAACCTCTGTCTTGTCATAATTAATTTTCAGCTTGCTCACTCTTGTGCAACCCATTACTGACTCCAAATACTGGTTCAGAACACCAACAACACCCTTGGCATTTGCTGGAAAAGAAGGTCAAACTAGGTATCATCTACATAGGGGTTGTATCACAGGTCATAAATCCTGATGATCCATCTCAGGGGCTTCATATGATATTAAGTACCTTGGATGGTAAGTTGGAATTCTGTGTCACCCTCCAGGTCAATGGCCATGGGTCAGAGGAGAACAGTTCAGTAGACTATTATGACTGAAAGAACCAAAGGCTACTGAGTGATTCAGTAGACATAGAAGGGCCTCTTTCATGCCCGCATGTTGTGAGCATATTTATTAGCCTAGGACTCCTACCCTGCAAATCAATAGTTTGCAATAACAGATCAGTGAAGAATAAGACCATAATCCTGTCAAGATTGTTGAAAGAAGAGAAGACTGATATGGCTTGCATAACTGAAAGACCTGGCTGAGAAAAAAAAATACCTGTCTCAGTTAACAACACCTGGTTTTGTGATCCTCTGTTAACCCTGCACTGGATGTGGCAGATTTCTCAGAGAGCCTGTTTAGTAGATGAACTTACCTTGTTCGACACAAGATTAATCACCAACTGCTACCATTTTGAACTTTTAGATTGTAGGAATTTTCTATTTTACTAATATCTTTACCAAGATAATAACTAGCTAATTGGTTTCTAAACCACAGAAGGACAGGAATATTTCAGAACAAATTAATACACCACATAGCAAGTTTTGAAAGGCCTTCAGTGCTGTTAAATGATCTTACTGGTTTTGAAGGAAAGATAAGACTTGGGTAAAGATATTTGATAAGACAACAGAGCTATAACCAAGCATGTACCTATTTTCATCTGTGAAATTCTGGAGGTTATGATTCCCTACTTCTGGTGACCCAGTTCCCTGACAACCACTCATAATCCTAACTGCATTTTCTTTTCCAGTGAGCTGTTTCATGTTGAAATGTGACAGTATACTGGGGACCAATTTTTATAGAGAGATTCCAATATGGCTGATTAATTATAAGTTTTGCTTGTCTTTGCAACAGGATGGGGAGAGATTCCTCCCGCCTAATGAATTTTGCTGTGGCTCTGCACTTTATGATCTTCATATTTCTTTCTCATAATGGCCAATTCTTACCTCATTATTTATAAACACTTTTTATAGGCTTGTTACATTTTAGAGAGAAACATCTGCAGAGTAAAGCACCTGCTGTATTTTAGTACATTAACGGCAAAAATATATATTCTCAGAGTTGCTAATAAAGCAGAATGCTCATTTTTGTCAACATACTGTTGCCCCAAAATGCTGTTATTATCTCACTTTATGAAGCATCTCTCTGCATAATTTATTTCTGCTTCTTTCCCACTCAAACATAATTACTGTTTCAAGTGTCACTTCTCAGATGAGACAAAAAAGGCAGCACATGGGCTGAGGTGTAAAATCGCTTGACAGTATCTATCTATCTATCTATCTATCTATCTATCTATCTATCTATCTATCTATCTATCTATCTATCTATCTATCTATCTATCTATCTATCTATCTATCTATCTATCTATCTATCTATCTATCATCTATCTATCCACGCACACATATATACACACGCATACATATATACAGAGAGAGAGATGTAATTATAATTTCATACTTTGAACTAAAGGCCAAGCCTCATCCAGGAATACAACGGGCACTAGATTGGAGGGGTGGAGTAGAATAACATTCAGATGGCCTCCCCCCAGGACCTGGAAAGTCTGCAGGCAGCTGTGAGGGAACTCACTGGCAGGGGCAGCTCTCACATAGCAGGGATCTGCAGACTCCAAGCCTCAGAGGGAAGTGGAAGGAGATAGGAGTGGTCAGGGGTGGGGATGGAAGGCGATTGGCTGGCCACAGGGCAGACAGGCTGGCCACTGGACAGACATGCAAGCCTGTTAGAGGAGGAGGCACTCAGGGGTGGGACAGCTGCCCTGGGTGGGTGTTGAGCACTGAATGGCACTTAAGCTCCTCCTTCAAGGCCTTACCAGAAATATTAAGTGGAACAGATTAGCAAACTAAAATTCAGGGATCAAAACTGGAAAAAGTTCTGTTTTATTATTGCATTTGGGAACCAGCTTGATGCAGTGGTTAAGAGCGACAACATCAAATCTGGAGAACAAGGTTTGGTTCCCCACTTCTCCACATGCACTCAGCTGGGTGATCTTGGGCATTCACAGTTTTCTCAGAGATCTCTCAGCCTCATCTCACTTGCAGGGAGTCTGTTGTGGGAAGAGGAGTAGGTGATGGTAAGCCACTCTGAGACTCCTTCAGGTAGTAAAAAGTGGGGTACAAAAACCATATATTCTTCTCATTTAGATATAGCTTAGAAAAACATTGTGCTACGATCAATGGTCAGACATATATATATATATATATATATATATATATATATATGTATGTATGTATGTATGTATGTATGTATGTATGTATGTATGTATGTATGTATGTATGTATGTATGTATGTATGTATGTATGTATGTGTGTATATATATATATATATATATATATATATATATATATATAGGTATAGGTATAGGTATAGGTATAGGTATAGGTATAGGTATAGGTATAGGTATAGGTAAAGGTAAAGGTAAAGGTAAAGGTAAAGGTAAAGGTAAAGGTAAAGGTATCCCCTGTGCAAGCACTGAGTCATGTCTGACCCTTGGGGTGACGCCCTCTAGCGTTTTCATGGCAGACTCAATACGGGGTGGTTTGCCAGTGCCTTCCCCAGTCATTAACGTTTAATGTCATTACCGCCTCACTGCTGCCACCTATATATATATATGTGTGGGGGGGAAGCAGTGGTGGCAGCAGCTCAGACAGAGCTGCCTCCACTTCAGAAGTGCTCAGGGCAAAAGAGGACAGGAGTAAAAGGCTTTGAAAAAAATTCCCAAACTGATATTGACATACATAAATCCCTGCATGTTGAAACTTCTGCAGCAGGGATCGGCTGAACCTTTCTCTTTGGTAAGCTAATTTTCTTACATGTGGTCATGGACAGGCTTTTCTGAGTAGCAGGCAGGAGGAACAATGGAGGGGGAGAGGATCAGAAGGGATGGGGGTATGACACACAAGAGGCCGGCCAGCTGCAGGTTTTTTTTTTGGGGGGGGGTGTTGCTCTTATTTTCTGTGGCAATGCATATGAGTACACATTGCCATGTGTTGGTTTCAATTTTAAAAAAGAATCACACTCAACGGAACTATGGAGACAAACCTCCTATTGGTTGCCTCCACTGATTGACAGGCAGAGGAGCAGTGAGTTGCTCTTTCTTGTGCATTTTCCCCCCACTAGTGAGGAGGAAAAAAGGCAAGACACAGCGGCAGAGTGTGGAAGGGAGAAATAGTGCCAATTACTATCCCAAAATTGCGGGCAGGACACAAAGTGCAATTTGTGCGGATTGGCAGAATGATATCTGCTTGAATTCAATGGTATCACACAGCAAAAACTTCATAAAAATGTTTACTCATCTTAATTTAGGACAAAGTTTATCAGGTTCTACCACATGAGAACAAAGATTTAAACTGAGTCCAGAGTACTTTAACATTTTAGTACCTCAGAACTATGCAAATATGAATAATTTTATTGAATTACCACAAGTAAATTGTTCTGTATTTTTTGCCATATGAATAATTCATAGAATAGAATCATAGAATCATAGAGTTGGAAGGGGTCATACAGGCCATCTAGTCCAATGTAGGATCAGCCCAAAGCTTCCTAAAGCATCCAAGAAAAGTGTGTTTCCAACCTTTGCTTGAAGACTGCCAGTAAGGGGGAGCTCACCACCTCCTTAGGCAGCCTATTCTACTGCCGAACTACTCTGACTGTGAAAAATTTTTTCCTGATATCTAGCCTATATTGTTGTACTTGTAGTTTAAACCCATTACTTTCCTCTACAACCAACCAAAACAGCATCCTGCCCTCCTCCAAGTGACAACCTTTCAAATACTTAAAGAAGGCTATCATGTCCACTCTCAACCTCCTTTTCTCCAGGCTGAACATTCCCAAGTCCCCCAACCTATCTTCATAGGGCTTGGTCCCTTGGACCCAGATCATCCTTGTCGCTCTCCTCTGTACCCTTTCAATTTTATCTACGTCCTTCTTGAAGTGAGGCCTCCAGAACTGCACACAGTACTCCAGGTGTGGTCTAACCAGTGCCATATACAATGGGACTATCTTGTGATTTTGATGTGATGCCCCTGTTGATACAGCCCAAAATGGCATTCGCCTTTTTTACCGCTGCATCACACTGCCTGCTCATGTTTAACTTACAATCCACAAGTACCTCAAGGTCTCGTTTACACAGTGTTACCTAGAAGCGTATCTCCCATCCAGTAGGCATGCTTTTCATTTTTCTGACCCAGATGCAGCACTCACCCTCTTTTCTTTACCCATATTCCTATTTGATGCATTGGATAGGGTAGTAAACTTTTTTGCTGGATAACTACGGTGCTCTCCCCCACGTTATTTAACATCTATATGCGTCCCCTGGCTCAGCTGGTACGGAGTTATGGGCTTGGGTGTCATCAGTACGCTGATGATACCCAGCTCTATCTCTTGATGGATGGCCGGCCAGATCTCCCCCCAGAAAAATTTGCCAGCTGTTTGGAAGCAGTGGCTGGATGGATCAGGAGGAGCCGCCTGAGACTCAACCCCTCCAAGACGGAGGTCCTTTGGCTAGGCCGAAGGGAGCAGGAACAGGAAGCGCGTCTTCCCTGCCTGGACGGGGTACAATTGTCATCTGTGCCCCAAGCCAGGAATTTGGGAGTGATTCTGGATACCTCACTTTCCATGGAGGCCCAGGTCACTAAAGTAGCTCGGACGGCGTTTCTCCATCTACGCCAAGCTCGGCTACTAGCGCCCTACCTGCCCCCGGAACACCTGGCCACTGTGATCCATGCAACGGTTACTTCTAGATTAGACTTCTGTAACTCGCTCTACGCGGGCCTACCCTTGTCTCTAACCCGGAAGTTACAGCTGGTACAGAATGCAGCTGCACGGGTCCTCACTAAATCATCTTGGAGGTCCCATGCTCAGCCTCTGCTGAAGCAGCTGCACTGGTTGCCAGTTTGTTTCCGGATTAGGTTCAAGGTTTTGGTATTAACCTTTAAGGCTATACGCGGCTTGGGTCCTGCATACTTGAGGGACCGCCTATCTCCTTATGCCCCCCGCAGGGTACTTCGCTCTGCGGGTAAGAATTTGCTGATGATCCCAGGACCCCGGGAGGCACGCCTGGCCTCGACAAGGGCCAGGGCCTTTTCGGTCCTGGCCCCTACCTGGTGGAACGAGCTCCCTGAAGAGCTGCGGGCCCTGTCGGAGCTCTCTGAGTTCCGCAGAGCCTGCAAAACGGAGCTCTTCCGCCAGGCGTTTGTCTAAGGCCGGGTGATGGCCCGGGGCTAAGATCGGACCCCTCTCCCCGGAGGGGGGAGGCCAGTACTAGACTGACCTGGTTCCCCAGATTGTTCCACCCTATGCCCAATTATCCATCCGTTCCCTTCTGCTCATCCAGTGGGCCTGTACGGGAATAGTTTTTTAATCGCCATCATTGTGACTCAGTCATTATTTTAATGGGGTTTTAATGGGGAATCTTAATGGTTAATATATTGTATTTGTATTAAAACATTGTGAACCGCCGCGAGCCGGTTTCCGAGAGCGGCGGTCATACAAATCAAATCAAATAAATAAATAAATAAATAAAACTATTAGAACCCATTTCAGCTGTTCTTTTTCCTGGGAGAGTCACCGTACCAAACTGGAAACAGAGTATACAATAGACTCAAATGATACTTACCCCAGAATCGAAGTTTTAAGAAGAAGAAGAAGAGTTGGTTCTTATATGCTGCTTTTCCCTACCCGAAGGAGGCTCAAAGTAGCTTACAGCCACCTTCCCTTTCCTCTCCCCACAACAGACACCCTGTGAGGTGGGTGAGGCTGAGAGAGCCCTGATATCACTGCTCGGTCAGAACAGTCTGATCAGTGCCGTGGCGAGCCCAAGGTTACCCAGCTGGCTGCATGTGGGGGAGCGCAGAATCGAACCTGGCATGCCAGATTAGAATGCACTCCTAACCATTACCCCCAACTGGCTCTTAAATGTATACATGTAGAAGACGTTCATCACACAGCTACCCTGAAACAGGGACCAATTTGGATATCCCTGGTCTGAGCCAGCAGGGCTCCTATGTTCTTAACAACCTTCTGTGCTGTTTTTGGATTTATATCAGGCATAAATAGCTTCCAGATGTTACCAGACCTCTCTAACAGTGCCACTGTGAACTGAATTACTGCCTTCTAGGACCACTGGCCTCAAAGGGTAACTGTCTAGGCATGCACTTCTAATCTCTTGTCTTATCTTGGTTGAGTCAAAAATAGGAATGCAGGCATGAGTTCCTCATATTCCACTACAAATTATGTCAACCATCCATTTCCCTCCTTCATCTCAAAGTTATCTCCCATTAGAGCTGTTTGTTCTCTTACTTCATAAATCTTTAATGATCACAGTTTTTATTATGCTTACCCTTTTAATAGACACTGACTAATATCAGTAAAATGTAAATGGCAGTGCAGATTTTGCCTAGGGGAAAAATAACTAAGGTGTTAGAAATGTGGCATACTACATTTTATTTTATACATGATTTCCCACTGGTAATTGGGGGAAATTAATGTTTGGTAAACTTGTGTTTATGTGACAGATATTCATCAACACATAATAATTGTGAATAAATATCATCGTACAACTTGTCACAATGTAAATGAGGTTCTGTCACCTTGTGTTTTGTCAAAACAGATTCCTTTCCATTTAAATGAAAGCTATTTGCAGCATTTACAGTTTGCAGGAAAATCTATGTCTGTACTGGAGAAGCAGATGGCTACCTTGCCTCTTTAAATGCACAGAATCTATTTTTTCTTTTCTTTTTTCAGTTATGTATTTTGGTACATATTATCTAATAATCCAATGCATAATTAGTGGACTGCTTTTGAAATTAGATATTATTCTTTGAAATCAGGGTCTAAATGACTATGATCTAAAATCAACGTGGAACAAGGACATGAGCTTGTGAGAAGTTAATGGAAATAGAGAGAAAAGAAAGCCCCTAAAATAAGTAAGAAATAGTTAAAAGTAGCCAGGAAATTCTTTTTTGATGAAAGACAAAAGAGCAAGGAGGCTAGACACTCTTCACAGTATGAAAGATTATAGACTGAAATGTGAAGATTTAGATCCTAATCCAGCAGCGTTAGGCATGCTTAGACTTGTCAAAATCAATGGGCTTCCGAGCACCAAAGTCTGGGTTTCATTGTCTGCTATCTACACATTCATTTTTGTCATGCATAGATAGAATCTATGACTATAATTTGGATATGCTTCTGAGGAAGAAGGAATTATATGTAACTGGTCAGTACATCGTAGAGAAAATTACGCTAAGCCATTCTTATCAGAAGCTTCTTTACAATGCTAATGAAAACGCTAGGAAATTATACTTCTACACAGCTGTCATGTAACTGGGATAAGATGTCTGTGGTTCAGAAGTCATACATTCAAATGAGCATGCCCATGACTTGCCCATGTGCTTGATCCACTTGCCCCACCACTGGCATGTTCAATAGGTGGGCCTAAGTGATTAACTTGAGAACTGCAGTTAGGTGCCAAAAGAGGTTTAGGACAAGTCCCAGCCAGGGCCAAATCAGCTGAGGGAAATGGCATCCCTGGGTGCTATCACCAAGCCCTGTGCTGCCACCCAAGTGCATCACATGATTAGCAGTATGTTGGAGGCCAGGTTGTGTTGCCCGACTTGCCTTCCTCTACTTCTATCCCAGCCACAGTACTAAACTCCCATCTGATGAGAAAGGGAGGAAAGAAAGAGCAGACAGGCATCAAATTCATGCTACCGAGTTCCTTGCATTCTACCCAGTTCCATAATCACCTGGGCTGTGGTGACTCCACTCCCTACTTGAGGTATTGGTGGGACCAGTGTCAGAGACGTAAGTTGCCTAGGCCAGGGGTAGTCAACCTGTGGTTCTCCAGATGTCCATGGACTACAATTCCCATGAGCCCCTGCCAGCAGTTGCTGGCAGGGGCTCATGGGAATTGTAGTCCATGAACAACTAGAGGACCACAGGTTGACTACCCCAGGCCTAGGGCATCAACAACCATCTATCAAGCCCTGGCTTGCTCATTAGTTCTAGTTGCTTAATTTGTTCATTTACATGTGCCATCACAGGCATATATGATTTATTTAGCCTTATCTTTTATTTAACAATTTCCTGTCCTTGCTTATTGGCAGATATAACCACAATTATATAGTTCTCACTGGAAGAGTCTAACAGGCAGAGGGCTTGCATCAGGGAGTTTTTGTCATCTTTGATCTGTTTTTGGTATGCTGTGAATACTGTTACTCTTTCCCCTTCCTCTTCTTTAATGGATAAGCCCCAGCAGTTTAAAGGCTGCTCATAACAAAAGTGTGATTGTTGAGAACACTCAGACTTTTGGCCTGTGGCTCTTCACCTGGGGAGCACTATATGCAATGACTGGAAGAAAGTTTTCCTACCACCACCATCAGAAAGAGAGACAAAGTTATGTCAGTTACTTACCTGGAAGCCAGGAGCCTGAACAATAGAACAATAACTGTTGGACATCTGCAACCTCAACACATCATGACTGTACTCTTGGATTGTTATATGGCTTTTGTGGACACTAGGACACCGATTGTGGGGTATTGGGAGAAATCATTACCTGGAAAAGAATTGTTGATGAATGAACTATTCCAAAGCAAATGGAAGCTAGTAGGTATGGGAGTAGCATTGATAGTATATAGATGGTCATCTATGGAAGTGGCATAGATGGGCAGTCTTTGGCAAGGACACTCATCACTTACTCTGTAGCATCCTGAGAGTCAATGAAGCAGAGGCCCCTATTCCCCTCACATCTACACTAATATTGGGTAACACCAGAGCAGTGAAGCACAATACTGCTCAACTCTATGAGATGCTGAAGGAAGAAGGCATTGTTCTGACTGTCATAACAGAAACCTAACTGGATGAAAATTACATACACCATGTAATTTTAATCTGGTTTCTGCCCCAATAATACTCCTGGTTATATGGTCTTCCACCAGCCCTGCACAACTGGCCAGGTAGAAGGTGTGTCTATTATCTTGCATGAATCCTTCAAATGTTATGGACTTCCAGTGCAAATTATCATAAGCTGTCTATATAAGTTACTAAGTAAATATTAGACATTCTGCTTGTCTACCAGCCATGTAGTTCCCCAGTGGGAACTCCAAGAGTTGGTACTCTAGACGTGGTACTGGAGATTCCAAAACTGATCATTGTAGGAGACTTCAACACACATGCCAGTAATACCTCATTGGGACTGTCCAGGGATATTATAATTTCTTTGACTGCATTGAGGCTCTCCCAAATTGTGATTCTCCCAACATATGAAAGAGGGGGGCTTTCCTTTTATGCTGAGCCTTTGAGGAAGGTTTGGAAGATTTGGTTTCAGGGATGGAGATTCACTACTGAGGAGGTCAGGATCCTATTATGTAATCTCTATACAGGATCCTATTATGTAATCTCTATACAGGATCCTATTATGTAATCTCTATTAATGTGTCATATTAATAATTATGCTATGCTTCCAATATTTCTGGAGGTTTCAGACTTCTAAAATCTTAATGCCTTGGTTATTGAATGGTTCATGTTATTGGTTATACTGATGCGCTATGTCTACTCTGCCTTGAATTCCTTTAAGAAAGGTGTATCTCAAATAACAAATTTAAAAATTAAATAAAATAACAACAACACTAAGCTATGGAAGAACTAATGAACACATAGACCAATAGAGTAGAGGCCAAGCCAAAACAGCGACAACAAATAGCTCTAACTGAAAACCCTGATTACCTGTCTCAAAAGAATGCCTTTGTTTGATGCCTTGATACCATATTGCCATGTAGCCTAAACATGCCTGTATGAACAGATGTACACCTGTATATGAAGGATGTACATTAGTTTTCTATAATATGAATAGGGCTAGACTCGTATGAATTGTGAAACCAATTTTCTTTAATGCAGATCAGTGCCCCACTTGGCAATTAAAGTTTTATGTAGATTTAATATAGCTTCCCTGCTGAATATCATCAATGTCACTTTTAGAGGAAAAATTTCTAACCTCTTCAAAATAATTGCCTGGCATCCAGAGCCTCTTGTGGTGCAGAGTGGTAATGCAGCAGACATGCAGTCTGAAAGCTCTGCCCATGAGGCTGGGAGTTCAATCCCAGAAGCCGGCTCAAGGTTGACTCAGCCTTCCATCCTTCCGAGGTTGGTAAAATGAGTACCCAGCTTGCTGGGGGGTAAACGGTAATGATTGGGGAAGGCACTGGCAAACCACCCCGTATTGAGTCTGCCATGAAAACGTTAGAGGGCATCACCCCAAGGGTCAGACATGACTCAGTGCTTGCACAGGGGATACCTTTACCTTTATCCAGAATTTCCTTTTTCTCCTTAATGTTTTTTTAAGTTTTTTGCTGAATTACTTCTTTTTCTCAGTGCTCTCCCTCAGTTATTTTGTTTTTTGATTTTATGTTACATAATTTTAAGAAGGGTTTTGGTTTATTTCTTGTACTTTTATTATTACTGATATTTTATTCTAATAATTGTTGGACTCTCTCTCCAGACTGATGCATTAAGAGATGGAGTCAAAATATTTTAAATTAAATGTATATGTGGAGTAGTACCATACATGATTGGTTGACTGCATTTTTTCTTCGCTAGATCACAAATTGTGAGATTACAAACCAACAAGAACAGGCTGTGAATTTGTGGTTTCAGTGTAATAATTTTCTACTCACTGTGCTTTGAGCCAAGTACAGGTTGCTTTATTTATCCAATTTCCCCCATTAAAAATCAATGGCATCATTCAGATTTCTGAAACAAACATGATTCAGCCTGCACAATGTAGCAAGTGGCATATGCCATGTTCAGAGGAATGGAACAGGGGCACAGCTCCTATAAAGTACAATGGTGTATATCAGACAGTGCAGCTGTTTCATTTGGTAGCTAGCTAGTAGCAACCAGATTTAGAGGTCATTATACTTCATTAGCTAATGTTAGGAAAGTGCTTGAAAGACAAACAACCCTGGCTATATAAGTGATATATTCAGTATACCATTATTATAAGAGGCTTTAATACCTCATAATTTTTTCCAGTGTTGTATACAGGGTTTGCTCAGTTTTTCCTGAGGATCTAACCATAGGGAGTAATTATTTATTTGTATTATAGGCATGCCAAGGACCTGCAGTAAGAAACAGATTATGTTGCTAATTCTTCACAGCTATTGGGGGGGGGGAGTTATGACAGAAAGCACAGCAGATGGGCATAGACTCTGTTACAGAATGCTAAAGGTACATTCTTCTCCGTCAAAGGAATATGATTTATGTTTTGTTTCTGAAACATGAAAAGTGCCTGTGTAATTTCATTGAGTGGCAATGGAGGGGTAGGAAATTATAGCACTGTGCGTGGTTTTCTTCAAAGCCTACTTGTTGGATTGGCACTAGTATATATTATTATTACTTATTTTAAATATTTGTGTCATGCCATTTTGCTTATGGGACTCACAAAAAGTCTTATAATACATTTCTTATATATGAATGCATGTGAGTCTGTCTGCCTGTATATTTTGTGTAACTGTTTTCCCACAGAACTAACACCACATCCTAAGCAGAGTTACCCCATTCTAAGCACACTGACGTGAACACTTAAAATATAAATTTGCTTTGCACTGCATGGTAAATGCTGTTCTTCTATCATTTTGTAGCAAGTATCTTTGGTAACCATCTCAGATTTTCTGTTAGCTGCCTAATATATGAAATTTGTGGAAGTCCTGCTTCCCTTTTATTTAATTCTTACTTTGGACAAGACCAGAATCCAACCAGACAGTTCTTGAAATTCAGTTTCATTCCTAATAAGGACGTTTTCAGACTTGTTTCTCCATCATATCCATTCTGTGTATGAGAACTTGTGGTACCAAGGTTTCAGTATAATGAGACCGGAGTACAATTTCATGAGGCCAGCTTTCTGTATTGCATCTATAAAGGTTCGATGGGTGAAAGTGATTTCAATAGCTGCTATGAAACATTAGTAGATCCCAGACAGGAACTTCATCAAATTACCTAGCCTTGGCTGTGAAGTGTCTGAATTTATACTGCATTGTTGATTATAAAACTAGCCACAGGAAAGGTACAAAGCCTTGCTTCTGCCAGTGGACTTTGGGACTTAGAATCCATTTTGAATATGTGGCATGAAGCTACAAATACCATTGCTAAGGGAGAAGCAGGAGATGAGAGCTGGTTCTGAGCAAAATTGTTGGGACAGCCAGAAGATCTTATGAGGTCTCTGTGTTATCATCTGTATACCTACCATCCATCTTGTCTGCCCTGCTCTGACTTTAACAAGGTTTTAATGAATTCTAGGTTGACTGTTGTAATATAACGAAGACTGATTATACATGGTTGGGGGGAAGATGGGCCAGCACCTGCATGACAGCAGGGCAAATCCCCACTTATGCATGACGTTGCCAGCCTGGCTTCCTCCCAACCTTGCCTCATGTTAAGGGAATGCCGATTTTTTAGCGTTCCCTTTTTTAATGTGGGTGCCATGCCAAGCCCATGCATAGAGGAAAGAGAGGTGCCACAGAGCTGAATGGGGCATTGTTTCACCCCCACAATGGCAGGATAATATTATGCCATTATCCCACTTTCATGCAGTGAACCCTCCCCCACACACACACACTCCCTGCTCCCTCTGCTACCACAATGAGGCGCAGCAGATCCTTTCTGCCCCAAAGTTATGCATGCACACAGACAACTCTGGGACACACCATGGGTGCTGGGGGATTTATTCCTCCGTTAGTACATGGGAAATGGCAGGTCATGCTGCCCCACCACAAGAAACTGTCAGTGGCCCAGCGCAGCCATAGTAGCGCATAATCAGTCATAATGGAGAAAATAGTTCTTGTAATATCTCATCAAGTATTTCTTCAGAACATTTTGAATGGATGCTCAAGCATTCTCCAGGAGCAGTAGACTGGACTGGGGAGTGAGATAAACTGTATTTCCAGAGATGGAAATGGAAATTTTAGGTGGGATTCAAGACTATGACAGAAAATTTTTTGGGGAAGTTTCTATTTCCTTTTGCTTTATGTCTCAAAATATTCCAGGCTACCAGGAGCAAGATGGTTCTGTGATATATTTTACCAGAGGAGAGTCACAAAGATTGTAAGGGGTCTGGAGAAACAAGTCCTATGAGGAAAGGTTGAAGGAGCAGGGTATGTTTAGCCTGGAGAAGAGATAATTGAGAGGTGCTATGACAGCCATCTTCAGGAATTTGAAGGACAGTGATATATAGGATAGAGCAGAGTTGTTTTCCATTGGCCCAGGTCAGACCAAAACCAATAGGTTGAAATTAAATCAAAACAGTATTCAGATGAATGTTAGCAAGAACTTCCTGACAGAGTGGTTTCCCAATGGCTTCTTCAGGAGGTGGGGCTTTCTTCTTTGAAGGCTTTTACACTGAGTTTACAATGCCATCTGACAGCTTTGCTGATTTTATGAATTTAGCCTGATTGTGAGATGAAGGGGAGGAAGGAATGAGCCAATGCTCAGCTCTTGTGGCCCTTTCTTACCTCTTGTGGCCTTTTCTTACATGCCCAGGGTAATGACATTCACCACTTTGGCATCAGAAAGGAATTTTCATCCAGCCCAAATTGGCCCAGGGATCCTGGAGGATCCCCCCTTCCTCTGGGTATAGAGCAGAGGTCACTGGGGAAATGTGGATTGTGATATGGGGCTATACTAGATGACCCTTGTATGTACCTTCCAGATCTATGTTTGTATGATGATTCTATCTCTGCCGCTAGCACCTTCTCAAATTGTTGAAATGCCTGGAGCATCTTGTGTGAACTCTATGTTATCATGTATTCATACTATCAATCCTGTATCTCTACCACCTTTATTCATGGATTGCCTTGAAATACATGAGGGTGCTGGACAAGTAACAGTTTCAACCTGAACATTGATGGGATTATTATAGATAATGGCTCTGTTTTCAGCCTCCAAGTATTAACAGATCCCCTCCTGGTTTCTTGGATTTTCTAGATTAATGGCTTCTCTTCCACTTCCCTTTCCCCTGCTATACTGTGTTTTCTTTGGTTAGCCACCATGTCTTTATTTTCTTCCTATTTTATATTATGTTCCATGCTCCACTTCTTTCTTTTCATGTGGCTTGTTAAAATTGCTGTCTGCAGTCAACAACACTATGCTCCTCCATTACTTTCTTTGAACACATCAATGCAATGTTTTTCTTGTCTTCCTCCCAGACTCTATTACAACTCTGGCCCTTCTACAGTTCTGTGTTCCTTCTCCCACACTCCCCAATTTACTGGCACAACTTCTTTGCTGGGATTTTTGCTCTCAAATAACTTCCAATTTGTCTTTTTCTTCCTTTAAATTTCATTTCTTTTCTTTTTTTTGCGTGCTTTTAATGGATGCCATGCTGTTATTTACCATCCTTCTGTTCCTCAGTTTTCTTTCTTTACAGATGTTGATTCTTGGCTTTCATACAGTGATGCTGATGAAATTCTCAATTACTTGGCTTGAAATCCAATTTGCCTGGTTCACGTGTATTACAAGACAAACATTATTTCCCTGAGAACTACATTAGCTCATAATGTAAAGTGTGACTCTGGATATGTGTAGAATGTGCTGTTAGTTTTGGTTTATTTTTGTCCTAGTCATGGACCCTAATCATAGCTCAAGTGGAATCACTTCCATACTGTTTGGGGTTTTTAATTTTTTTAAAAAAATACTTAAATGGCTGAAGGGGTGGGGGGAGAAGCTGCATAGCTGTGTTGTATCTGAAGAGTCTGGTCAAGCTTTTTTTTTTGGGGGGGGGGATCCTGAATCAGCAGTCAGTACTTTACACAAATTATTTTTAAAGCTTTTCTGTTATTTCCCATAACCTTTATTTCCTTAAGCTTTTAGGTTAGGGGGAGCCCCAAAGACTCTGTGAAATGAATTCATGTAATTTAAATTCTTGTGATCTTTACAATGTCTCAGTTTCTCTAGATGTAATATCCCCTGGTTCCAGATATATCCTTTTCATTTCATAATTTCTGATATTCAATCTCTTCATCTTTTTAAGATTTGTGTTTAAAAAAAAAAAAATCAGATTTACAGTAATTTATATAATTGCTCTCAATCTCCTATAATATTTTTTTATATTCAAGCACATGTACTTTTTAAACTTTACTTGGTGGATCAATTACTATCTTATATTTTTGTGTCTCATGAAGGCACCATATAATTTCTATGATGATATGCTTCAGCTTTTCTGTCCTTTCCATAGTTTCACACCTGCTTTTTAAAGTAAGAGTTCTGATTTTTCTTACTTTTTGTTTTCTCCTCTTTTTAAATATCATCTGGGAATTTGAAATATATTATTGTTGTTGTTATTCCATCTCACATCATCTAAACCAGGGATGGTCAAACTGCGGCTATCCAGTTTTTCATGGACTACAATTCCCATGAGCCCCTGCCGGCATCATACTGGCAGGGGCTCATGGAATTTATAGCCCATGTACATTTGGAGAGCCACAGTTTGGCCACTCCTGATCTAGACCAATGAAAAGTAAACCAATTAATTAACCAAACCTACTGTCTTGTATAGGTATCTGTTTATAAACTACTTTCTAACTAATAAATTATTTCACACTTTTTCATATTTTAAAAACAATGTATTCAAACAAAACTCAAGACAAAAATGCCTCCTGAGCAACAGGTTTACTGAAAAGATGAAGCCAGTATCAATTATATTAATTTTACATTTGTCAGCAACTTTAAACAAGCAACAGGCTAGATATCAGGAAAAAAAATTTCACAGAGTAGTTCAGCAGTGGAATAGGCTGCCTAAGGGAGTGGTGAGCTCCCCCTCACTGGCAGTCTTTAAGCAAAGGCTGGATACACACTTTTCTTGGATGCTTTAGGCTGATCCTGCGTTGAGCAGGGGGTTGGACTAGATGTATGGCCCCTTCCAACTCTATGATTCTATGATTCTAACAGTGGAATTGCTTCACAGTATGTGAAAAAGTATTTAGCATTCAAGTACAGCAGAGTGTTGCAAGAATTACTTGGCCACTGACATATGGAACAGTGCCAGTTCTGATCATGTATATAACATTTTGACAGTACATTGATGCCAGATGGTGGCTGCCACTGAATATTGTTGTGGACTTGACATTAAAAGAGAAGTACAGTAGGCCTCAATGAGCCTCCTACTACTAAAAAAAAACATGTATGGCTCACCAGCTTTAAGATATTAAACAGCTTGGTAGACAGATGGCACTCTTCAACTAAAGGCCTGGTAGATAGGACTTCTTTGCAGAAGGTATTGCTTATTCAAGATATTCATTATAGTAGCTTGGAAAGTCTCTGTTTCAAGTGTTTCTCCAGACTTTTGATGATTACAAATGTTTGGAGTTATAAGTATCAGAGGCTGGAGACAGGACAAAACTGTTCTTATTGCTTTCATTATGCACATCTGGGAAAGACATCTCAGCTTTGCTTGACTGTGTTACTGATCTTAGTAGAGCAAGTTTACTGAGCCCAGGAAGTTGATTACCATCACTAGAAAATGTCATATCTGAAGTGGCCCTGAGATGAAAGTAAACATTCCTAAATCCAGCCCCCCCTAAAAGTTCGTTTTAGAGCCAAGTGAAAAATTCAGTGAGAACTACATGATAATTTCTTTGACAGCTGTGCAATTACAGCATGATGCTTCTCTGTGATGAATTATGCCTTGCATTTTGTTCCGTTTTCATGTAAATTACACATTATGTGCCTCCAGTACCAGAGCTGCTAAAAGAGCTATAACATGTCATCTAGAACAAGGAAACTCAGCTGGAAGGTGCTGTAAAATGAGTATAGGAGAGAAAGAGTCAAAAATAAAAGAAAAGATATTACTGCTGACTGATGCAGAGTAATTAAAATGAGATTTGGTTGCATAAATTAAAAGAAGTGGTAATGACTTTGGATTTCTTCCCCCCAGAGAAACAGACAACTTGCTCTTCATTGCCTGCAACGTTTCCTCGTCTTGGTTGACAGGAGAAAAAAAATCTTGTTGAAGTATCACTTATATTACTATAAGCAATAAACAACAGTAATATTTTGGGTAAACAGCACCCTTCTCTTCCAAATGGGTGTTTAATGACCTTAGAATACTGCACCACAAATATCCAAGACATTTCTGTTTTTGTCTCTGTCAGGTTTGAATGTGCAGCAGAATGGTGGAAAAACTCACATTCACTCCTGCTATACGGCTGCAAAGAACAAACAATTGATTTAATTGCATATTTTACTAGAGAAAACCATTCCGAAAGCCTATGCCAGTGAGTTCAAGGTTATCTTCCTGTGAACTGGGGCAGTGAAGTTCCCAGTGCATAAACGGTCATGGCGGTGACATCGAGCATAATCAGGGATTTCCCCTGAAGCCCAGTTGCTGCCATCATGGGCATTCCAGCACATGCATAATGGGTCATGCTGAATTCAATGAAACTTGTAATGTTTCTACAAATAATTCTAAAATTGAGGCATTCACAATTTGTTAGTTCCTGGTTCCTTCTGGCCATTTCCCACCCCCTTCATTTTAAGTGAAAACATGTGCATGGATAAACATCACACAAATCCAATCTTGATGTTTTCATACAAATGATTACATGATCGCTTCGCTTCCTCTTTTTTTGTGTGCACCATTTTCCAAATACACACATCTGTAAGTTTGTTTACCCTGGTAGAACACCGTGCAAAAAGAACATTACTACAGTTTTCCCTCATACAATCACATTACTACACATCAGAATTGTTTTTATAGTGTTCTAGCAGTCTTTGTAAATGACACATGTACATTCATACTGCACAAGAAAATGCTACAGCAATATTGACAACCAGATTCATAATCTTGACTACATGGATCCTTACTGTAGAAGAGAACAGATATACCATCAAAGTGAAAGCACTGAAATTTGTAGCAAACTACACTCTGCACAATTTAGTACACAGTATGGAAACTAAGGATTGAATAATTTATCAGTTGCTTAGGAAACAAGAGTATGTAAGCTGGAACTACAAAATCTGGTATCAAACTCAAATACGGAGAATTTTAGAATTTAGTTTTAGCATTGTTGTTGTTGCATATACTCAGATTCAAGTTAAAAATCATCTAAGCTCAGTCTGTATAAGGTTTTCTGTTTAGAAAAGCAATGGGAGCTTTTGTTTCTGTTCACTTAAACTTATTATGTGTGTTGAAAACACCTAAGAGCCCAAGAGATATTTTTACCAGTACGCATACACCAACAAACTATTATCCTGCTATTTAGAATAGTAATTATGATCTAATATTTCAATAAAAAAATGAACCTTTGGAAATGAGAAGCTATCAATATTAATTATTTTAACTGATAGAAATAGAGTCAGTTGCCAACCTCTTCCATGTATCATGGCAACAGAGTATATCAGATGACTTGGTCACAATTACTCTGTTGCCTTGAAGACATTATTAAAACCAACATTTTCTGCAAGAAAAGCCATGCCTTATATTTTATTTCCCATGTGTGTCATATCAAGGAGTTTGGGATCTCAGACTAGACACCTGTCATTTGTATAGCGTCCT
This sequence comes from Paroedura picta, assembly GCF_049243985.1. Classification (NCBI taxonomy): domain Eukaryota; kingdom Metazoa; phylum Chordata; class Lepidosauria; order Squamata; family Gekkonidae; genus Paroedura; species Paroedura picta. The sequence continues at coordinate 40,542,939 of NC_135374.1, read as the reverse complement.
TGAAGATTTCAGGTGCCAACACATAGCTGAGAATGATTTATGAACAGTTCAATGTATGAGAAGAATGAACTGCTATAGAATGGGCAAATATTGTGACCCTAATAAAGCTCCCAAGATCTCTAAAATTTATTCTTGATACACCTTGTGACTCTTAGACAAAGGTAGAGTCTCATTCACTCTCAATTGCACATTGGCCTTCTCCAGGATAAAAATGCATTCACTATGGAGACAGTAGGGTAGAAGACAACTTGGTTTGAAATTAATCTGTTCTATTTATGTTCATAGTACAAACTCACTGCTTTTGTTTTAGTGCATGCCATATAGAAAGATGTCATTCATACCCGATTTCATTAATAAACCTTCATATTTCAAGATACTGATTATGAGTTTTAAAGGCTAAAGAAGCAAGGCTCCAGACTAAACATATTTCTCTTTCCCCCTGTTGATATCTGAAAGTAACTTTAATATAAAAGAACTAGGGGCAAAGCCCATTGTATCCAAGAATACAATGGGCGCTAGAGCTTGGCAGTGGGAAGAGGAAGGGGAGGAGTTGTCCAGTCTGTAAGAGCATGGGGTTGAATGTTGAGGCCTACTGCACAGGATTGTTGTGCAGATGAAACAGGAGACAAAAAAACAGTTTCATCTGCAGAATAATGCTGTGCAGTGGCCTCAAATCTGCAGAGAGTTACAAAGAAGAAAGACACATGGCTTAGCTGAGTCTAACCCCTGGCCAGAGCAGTATTTTAAGTGAAAGGGGGCTTTTCTGTGGCCCCCCTGTGAGCCAACTGTTTGGCAGAAGGGGATAGTCCCCTCCCCTTCAAAAGGAATGCCCTCAGACTCCCCTTTGTTGCTCTTGGAAACGCCTCCCTCCCCTCAGTCAGGGCCTGTCAGAGGCTCCTTTGCAGCAAGCCTGAAGGGGGGGAGGGGGAGCACTCTGCAGCCTCCTGCCAACTCTGTCAGGGTTCTGAGGCAATGTACAGTTGGACATAACAGGATAGCCTTGGGGCGAAAAGGCGGGCACAGCCTGTCCAAACCTCTCTTCTCATCCCCCTTGGCAGCACTACTGACCTCCTCTCCCTTTGGTGGTCAGGGGCAGACTGGCAGCCATTTCTCCAGATTGCCCCTGGCTGGATGGAATTTTGGTCTGTCCTGGTGAGGGGCCAATTGGAAGGCCCTTCACGCCTTCCGATTGGCCCCTCCGCTTGTCAGTCCAGTGCCATGGGACCAATTGTTGCCCTTCCTCATCACGGACTGAGCCCACCCCAACACCCCTTACTGTTTTATTAAGAGGGAAAAGACTAGAGGCAAAGCCTGTTGTATCCAGGAATACAATGGGTGCTAGATATTGGCAGTGGGAAGAGGAAGGGGAGAAGTTGTCAAGTCTGTAAAGGCATGATCAAAGTTGCAAATAATAGACAAATATCTAGCGAGGGGGTCTTTCAGTAGTGAGACCTCCCAAAACTGTTTTGTGCCCCAAATGTTCAATGGGAATTCTTTGAATCTGTCCTCATTTGTTCTGCAATTTTCTAAATTTATTTTGTATCCTAAAACTTGGGAAATAAGTAGATTATACATTTGAACATATAAGCAAACACTTGTCACATGTGATAAACATGTAAACTTGTTTGGTCTCCCCAACCAACCAAGTATTTGAATGGTGACAGATAGGACAAAGGAGAAGGTGAATAGTTGCCTAGGGCTTATTCTGTTGCTACAGAATCTGCTTCCAACATAACACTTTGCTAACAGAGTGCACTGTGCCTGCCACCAGTGATAAGGCCAAAGAACTTTGCCACTATTAACCTATATATGCTTAAAAACTAATTTAAAGAACGACAGTTTCCTTGCTGATTACCTCAGCAGACCATATATTTTGAGTAATGCATCACTAGATCAACAGCTTTTCAAGTTCAAGGTGCAGAAAGCTGTTTAGTTGGCCAAGCAGTTTCTCCAGCAGAAAAACTGTTCAGTTCTCTGTACTACAAAATACAACACTGAGACCAAGAATAGGTAGTTGGGATATATATTTTATCCACAGGGATCAACATTATTAGAAATTTATACAACTAACAACAGTAAGAGTTTTGACATTCTTATTCTATTTGATAAGTACAAGGAATTTGAACGTGGTATGAGTTTGTCATGCAGAAAGTAAAAACATTACCTTGTTTTATGAAAGAATAATTATTGAAATGATTGAAATACCTGAACAATAGGTTTTTAAGACATGTTTCAACATGCATGTGGGCAGTGGCATTTTGCCTGCTTTTGAGAATTCCAAGGTAACTAGTCGTATGTGTGGAACATGTTCTGTGACAATTTCCTTTTATCAAAAATTGCAATTATAACACTTCCCTACATGAAAATTGATGTTCTTTGATAGAAAAAAAATGATATATGTTCTAGGTCAGCTAGTCTGGTGACGAGTGTTTGTTTTGTTTTCAAATTGGTATTTTTTAAAGAAGCTGTCATGAGAAGCTTCAGATGACCACTGATGTTCTCTTATATGGTGAAATGTTGAGAAAGGACCATACTTATTGCCATTAAGCCATTAAGCATCATTGACAGGAGAAGAGGATTTAGTGCTTTACCAAAGTATGTCAGGAGGCAATGATACGGACACTGAGAATGTTCCATTAGCAACATGCAGACCTACTGCTAATTAACAAATGGCTCTAGCCAGCAGTGTTACCACCTGACATACAGCAGGTAGTTCTGTGTGTTCAGTAGCCCACTGATGTAGGATAGACCCAAATATCTCTGTCATCATATTTTTTTTAGAGTGAATACTCCCAAGCCAATAAACCAATAATGTTGGTTTGGAAAGATAGACCAAGTCAATGCATATCTCCATTTATTTTTTTGGCCAGAAGCTGTCAACAGCAATATGTCACAGACGTTAAATAAAATGGATCACTCTCCATACCTCTGTTTTGGGGGGTTTTGTGTAAGAGTTCAGTTGTGTTTTAATTATTGCAGTTGGTTTAAGCAGGGTAGGAGCCTGTTGGCTGGGAGTCCAGTTTGCACACTGGACTCACAGGTGCTTGGGCAGTCTCCTTAAAGAGACCAGCAGTATATGAGTGTGGCCTATGGCTGTGAGGCCAGGAGCACGTAGCCATGTGACCTATGGAGCCCCAGTGAGGGATTCTGGGCGGGGAGGACCTTCTCTCCCAGCTGGGATGGAGTGGGTCCCAGTCGCCCAAGATCCTCGGGTTGAGCAGCCTGACAGCTGGGGGATCAGGCTACTTACAATGCAGAGCCAACCCTTTGGCATATCAATAAAAATGGCTGTGGCCATGTTTATGCCAATAAAGTGAGTCATGGCTTCTCTTGCAGAACAGCCACCCTGCTAATCAGTTGAGCTAAATCAAACGGAAAAGGGGATGCAGACTTGGTAACTTTACTGGATAGAGGCATGGACTATGCTGAATTGTAGAAGAACATTTAAGCCTCTGTTTTTGGGACACTGAAATTCTGTAACTGTAATGTCAGGTATCAATGTGCTAGACAAAAAATGTCATTTTGTATTGTTTTGTGTAGTTTAACTGGAATTGTCCCTCCCCTTTTGTTATTTAAAAAATCTTTTCTTTTTCTTTTAAAATAAGGTCTGGTTTCTTTTGTGTACTGAGCTTCAAGGTGTAAACACTGCTGACCTGTTAGAGGATGAAACATAAAGAGTCAACCATGGTTGACTCTTTATGTTTCATCATATGTTTGACCATTTAGACTTTATGTTATAACCTTTTCATCTATAAACATAGAGAAGACTACTATGTGCCTCGTGATTTCCTTTTTTCTTCTGAGTTCACATTGAGGAATCCACGGTTCTATATTTGACCTGTTAGAGGAGCAGTGGCTAATCTGAACCAAATTGCCCATCTCTATTACCCACATCAGCCGCCTGAAAGCTTTGCCCATGAGGTTGGGAGTTCAATCCCAGCAGCCGGCTCAAGGTTTACTCAGCCTTCCATCCTTCCGAGGTCGGTAAAATGAGTACCCAGCTTGCTGGGGGGTAAACGGTAATGACTGGGGAAGGCACTGGCAAACCACCCCGTATTGAGTCTGCCATGAAAACGCTAGAGGGCGTCACCCCAAGGGTCAGACATGACTCGGTGCTTGCACAGGGGATACCTTTACCTTTACCTATTACCCACATTTGCCATGTGGTTGCCTACTCACCCAATTTTGAGTGATCTTTCTGTAGCACTTCATATCTACTTTGTTTTTCACTATCCTGAATAATTTGATATCATCTGCAAATTTGCCTACAAAACTGCTCAGCTACAATTCCAAATCATTTATGAACAAACTAAATAGCATTAGTCCTGATACTGTTCTTTGCGGGCCCCCACTGTTCACTTCCTTCCATTGTGAGAACTGTGCATTTACTCCTACTTTTTTCTTTCCACCATTTAACCAACTTTAGATCTATTAAAATAGTGGCATAGAATAGCTACAGGCTCAAAGGCTTTCTGCTAAATTTTAAATATAACACTGTATGAGAGAACAGAGAGCACACTGGTGAAATTGTAGTGCCATAACCAATTGGGATTTGTCAAAAGTGTTTTGTGACTATCTATGCACTCGTTGTTTCTGCACAGCAGTCCATAGCTGGGGGAGGAGTGCAGGTATTGTTATGAGGCTCATTCAGGCCATAAAAGCTTCAAAAGGAAACTGACTTGCTTTTAATCAAACATGGCAAGATGTTTACTATGTGCTCTAAATCTGGTACATGGAACATTATGTATATAAGCTTTAGGCAACACATTTCAGATGTGACTATTTCCCTTTATGGAAAGAAAATCCTAGCTTTGAGATGACCTCAAAAGCATCCATAGCTGACAATTTTTTCTTGAGGCAAAAGTCAAAGTTGTTTACTGGCCACAATACAGTAACTAGCATCTTCTATTCTCTAAATTTGTTCTGTAGCATCTGCTATTGTAATAGGGCTTTGGGATGCATGCATTTATGTTTCCAAAACAATTTTTGTATAGTATTCATGGTGTTACTCAACTTCTGTTTTATTTAAGTAGATAGGAAAGGCTTGATTAATTTTTATTAAACTTCCTAATAGAATAAAACCCTATGTGGATTGTAAACTAAACATGAGCAGGCAGTGTGATGCAGCGGTAAAAAAGGTGAATGCCATTTTGGGCTGTATCAACAGAGGCATCACATCAAAATCACAAGATGTCATAGCCCCATTGTATACGGCACTGGTCAGACCACACCTGGAGTACTGTGTGCAGTTCTGGAGGCCTCACTTCAAGAAGGACGGAGATAAAACTGAAAGGGTACAGAGAAGAGCGAGGAAGATGATCTGGGGCCTAAGGGACCAAGCCCTATGAAGATAGGTTAAGGGACTTGGAAATGTTCAGCCTAGAGAAAAGGAGGTTGAGAGGGGACATGATAGCCCTATTTAAGTATTTGAAAGGTTCTCACTTGAAGGAGGGCAGGATGCTGTTCCCGTTGGCTGCAGAGGAAAGGACACGCAGTAATGGGTTTAAACTTCAAGTACAACGATATAGGCTAGATATCAGGAAAAAAAATTTCACAGTCAGAGTATTGGAATAGGCTGCCTAAGGAGGTGGTGAGCTCCCCCTCACTGGCAGTCTTCAAGCAAAGGTTGGATACACACTTTTCTTGGATGCTTTAGGATGCTTTGGGCTGATCCTGTGTTGATAAGGGGGTTGGACTAGATGGCCTGTATGGCCCCTTCCAACTCTATGATTCTATGATTCTAATAACTGACTCGAGCATAGATTGAGCACAGAGTTATTCAAATACAAAATATATATCTAGTGATCTTGGCCTTGTTGAACATTAGGCGTTAGAAAGCAAGATTTTGGATGCCTTATAAGTGTTGGGGCTTAACCCCCTGTCTTCTCCCTCCTCCACTAGCAGGGCCCATGAAAGTTAGGAGACCCTTAAATTATGGTGACATCATAGGGCTTTAAAAGTTAATGCTAGCATGTTGAATTGGTTCTGGAAGCAAATTAGAAGCCAGTGCAGAGGGGAAAAGACTGAAGTGATATAGTTTCTGGCATTCTTCAAGCAGCAGCTGGACAGATGTTTATCAAGGTTATTTTAGGCTTATCCTGCATTGAGCAGGGGGTTGCTATAGATGGCCTCTATGGCCCCTTGCAAGTCTATGATTCAGTCTCTACAACAAGTTGTAGCTTCAAGGGCAGCTCCATGTAGTGAGTCTAGGGGCATTTCTGCACATTGTAAAAAATAGCATTACTCCAGTGCCATGGCGTACTGCTATGAAATAATGCACCTCCGGCCATTTCTCAACTCCTGGCTCTCTCCCTTCCCTCTGCCACCTTCTCACGCTTCTGGGCACTCTGCATGCTTACTTGAAATGGTAGAAGAGAGGAACGCACTATACTTTCCTCCACCTGTCAATCAAGCCCAGCAGCCAATCACCTTTCTCCCTGTTTTAAAGGGCCCATGATGCAAGCTAATTTTTTAAAAGTAAAACTTCTCAGTTGAGATGCCTATTCATCTAATCATAGATGTATAGTGTTTTTTATAATGTCACACCTTTTTGGAATAATTAGCCTTGAAGCAATCTTGTTCCCAATTTTTTTTGGGGGGAGGGGTTAGAGATACATGCTTAGTGTATTAATTGGTGGGGAACTTTTTTGTTGTTGTTGCTTTGCCTGGGCGATTTAATGTGTATTCATTCCTCCAGGCAGTTTGCTTTAAAAAAAAAGAAAAGAAAGAAAATCCCCATCCCTGGGAAAAGGGAGAGGGAGGTGGATGCGAGGGCAGGTGCTGGAGATGGAGTTAGCGCTATGTTGGTTCTGCACATTTCCTTGGTGTGTGGCTTGCTGGTTGGTCTCCTGCGGATTGTGTTTTTTAGGCTGGGGAATCCACTTTTTGGGATTCCCCAACTATCACTTTAAAATGGATGTAGCTGCCAGTTTGCTACTTGGACGGTGGATGTTGGTGATGTCGCACAAAATGCCAAAAATATAGTGTCTGCATAAGGTTAGCATTACACTTTATTTTCTGGCTGCAGAAAGAACCTAGATGTTATCAAAGTATATTCTACTTTCAGTTCACAGTTCCACATGCTATCTGTTTTCCTTGCCTGGCATGGATTATGAGAAGGTAGTGAGAGCAGAAAATAACTGAGTTTATAATCACCTCAAAAGTTCCTCATGCAACCCAGTCACATGTTCACACTGTATGAAGCCATCCCCAACTGGCAGTTTCATGCACAATATTTTCTCCAGTCACACTGATAATTCACGGACAAAGGGAAATCTTTCCATTTGTATAAATAGGGTTACTGACAATGGATGCAGGCAAAGCCTTGATTGTGGCAAGGGGCAATGGAACAAAAAGGCAAACCAGAGGAACAGAGGCTGAGAATCTGTGGTTGGCAGAGCTTAAATAAACCAAGGGAAACAGCATTAAATAATAGCTTAATTGATAATGGAAGCAACTTTACAAAAAGTCCTAGCAGTCTGACTGACTGTGTTCTTCAGCTGAAGACAAACAGGGAGGAAATGTGCTCAAAGGAGCAGGAAGTCTCCATTTGAGCCAATCAAGGCACAGGAGGAGATTATTTGAAAAATATTAGGAAGCTCCTAGTCTAAATATGTTCACTACACATTTCCTCGAATGACACCTGTAGAATATTCTTCGTATATGCTGTTAAATCATGCACACTCCAAATCTTGTCTAAGCCCATTTATTTCTCGTAAGAAACCCAGTACATGCTTGATCCCTTTTTGAGGGAAAGATAAAGGATTTTGCTCATATATTCTGCAAGACAGGATGCTGCTTAGGTGCTCTGCCAAAAAGCTAGAGCTTGAGGTTGCTGTGCTCTTTGCCTCCCATTCAACACATCAAATCACAATCCACTAGCTTTGTTTCCACTTTGGAAAGCAAGAAAAGGATAGCCTCCCCCCCCCCTCCCCTGCACGTGTGTGTGCGTGCGTGTGTGTGTATGTGTGAGAGAGAGAGAGAGAGAGAGGAAAAGGAAGAAGTTCCTGACAGTTAGAGTGGTTTCTCAGTGGAACAGGCTTCCATCGGAGGTGGTGGGTTCTCCATCTTTGGAAATTTTTAAACTGAAGCTAGATAGCCATCTGATGGAGAGGCAGATTCTGTGAAGGCTCAAGGGGGTGGCAGGTTACAGTGGATGAGCTATAGGGTTGTGAGTGTCCTGCCTAGTGCAGGCAGTTCGACTAGATGACCCAGGAGGTCCCTTCCAACTAATAGTCTATGATTCTATGAGAAAGAGAGAAAAGAGTTTAGCACACTTAGTTATTTCTGTTTAATAATATGTCAGAAAGCTTGTGGCAGTAAATAGTGCTCATTGCTGCTGTTTCACCTGAGTAATCTTTTCTCAGATTAGTTGCCCCTTGTGCAATTGAAGCCATTCTGTGTCATTTTCCTTATGTTGAATTTTCATCCAGCAACATGAACACTTTATATGCCTGTATATTGCACAAATGAAACAAAATGAATGATCAGGCTGAGCAGTGAAAATGGGTGGAACTACACCTTTCACAGTGACAAGATATGGAAACAAAAATGAATGAAAAAGAACATATTTTTCCATCTCTAAATGAAAGGCATTAGGGAATGTTCTTTCATTTATTAAAATAAATGACCTTTTCTACTAGGGCCTGTGTTAAATGGCAGCCAGCTCCACTCCAGAAAACAATTATATCTGACTGTACCATTGCTCAGATGCTCATGAAATCTTTGGGGTCTTTAATCCACCCTGGTATGGAGTTTGACCTATACTCTGGAAAAAAGCCAGAATTATATCTGCCTTTCCTTAAAAAAAAGAAAGAAAAAGCTGGAGAGGGCTTAATAGTATCCACAGTATGAATGTCATTTGCTTCATAAATTATTAAAATAGCTATTTCACACAGATATCTTATTGAAGAAATTATTATTTGTTTTATACCTGCTAAAATAATTTGAAAGCATAGTGAAAAACACACAAGGGAAATCAGATGACCTATTCCTGTGTTTCTTTCCAAATGCCTCTCTTTTTGTTGTTGTGGAATAACAGCAATATTTGCTGAATACTTTGACATTTTCTTCCTGGAGTATGACCAGATCTAGAATTCCATCAACAAATGAGGTTTATTGTTTTGTCCTGTGACTTAATCTCCTTATGCCATGATGTTCTTTGTAGAAATATTGCCAGTAGGCTATTCATCCATTTTATTACATGATTAATGGTGTTATTGGTATTATTGGTTTTGGTTTCTTATCATTTTTCCATTTCTAAAGGTTCAAGCCTACAATGGAGCAGAGGACCAATTTCCTTCCTGACTCCACACCATGAAGCATCTTTCCTGGGCACCATCTGATGATCACAACTTCATCCCTTTGACATATTGACCCACTTCGTAATTGCACCATAACCAGAAAGTATGTTTAACAAAGCATTTCATATCCAAATTGCTTGCATGATTAAGAAACAATGTTGTCAGGTGTTCAGCCAATTAACAAAACTTAGGTAAAATAAGAAAAAAAAAAGCCTTTCCAGGTCCAGGGTAGAATGATAGATGACCAATCCTTTAAAAACTTTTATATATAAAGTTTAAAAAGGATTGGTCATCTATCATTATCTTTAAACCGCCCGCGGCGCCACGGACTAAATAAATGGTTAAGGGGTTCTAAGGTGGGATTTGTCCGTGATGAGGAAGGGTTCGGATCGGACCCTTCCTCAGGACAGACAATCGGAGGGACCAATCGGCAGGTGCACAGCACCTGCCGATTGGTCCCTCCGATTCCCAGCCCTCGCAGTTGCTCCCTTTCCCGCCGGCCTGACGCAGCGAGAGGCGCAAAGCGCCTCTCTCCACATCAGGCCGCCGCCCGAGGGAGGCCCCGGCAGTCGCGCGGAGCACGGCTGCTGGGGACTCCCTGCCCGCAAAATGACCGCCGCCCGGGGGAGGCCCCGCCGCCCAACGGACCCCCCACGATACGGTAAGTGCCTAGGGCCCGCTGTATTATTCATACAGTGGGCATGATTACTAGTATATATATAATTTAGATTACGGACTACAAATCTGACAAAAGACAAAGCACAGGGAAAGGCTCTGCACCTGTCATGTTCCCCAAAGTACGTACCTTGCTATCCTTTGTGGTATGTCATGAGTGTTCTGCCCTGTAATATCTGGGTTCTCATTTGACATGTATCCTAAGTCTCATGCCTTGTCAAGCTCAGACATACGCATTTCCTCTAGATTTACTATTTTGGGTAATTTATCTGGTTAGATATCTCAGCTCTAGAGTAGGTTTTAGCTTGTTCTGAGCCTCCTTGTTTTCCTTCCTGCCTGCTATTCTTGAGTGGAACTTGTTTCACATTGTGTTTGCACATTTAGAAGATTTGCATTTAAATGTGGGAGTTTTTAGTATTGTGTATTATTTCAGGATACTTAATAATACTATGACTGACTGAGTTTGTCAGTTATTCTGATATTTTATTTCATTCTAAGATGATTCTCAGATTTCAGTAGCCTGGCCACTTAAGGTTTATTTCTCCTGCACCAGATACTCTAGAATAAATATGAATCTAATTTAAACATATGCCACATTCATTCAGAGATTACTTTTTTATACATGTCTCCAAGACCGTGTTTGGTGGCTGGCTGACTAGTCAGAAAACAGGTTGATTGGTAGAATGTATTTGGTTGTCCACATCTGCTCTCTTCCAAAATTTGAATATACCCTCATGTTTTAATATCAGGCATACACTTCTTTCCTAGGGTGTATGAGGATTGTAACAACTGTCATTAGCAGAATGACAGGTGTGGGTTGCGGGTAAAAGAAAAAAAATAAAGGTGGGAAGGAAAGAAGGGAGAAGGAACAGTAATGAATGACTGAACTTGTTCATAAGTGTTGCCATTAATTCATAAGTATTCCCATTCATTAATTAACGATATTTTCAATTTGTTATTTTCATTCTATTTCTAGATAAATACCCTGTACTAATCAATATGCAGTAAGAGTACACCTTGAGCCGGCTGCTGGGATTGAACTCCCAGCCTCATGGGCAGAGTTTTCAGACTGCATGTCTGCTGCCTTACCACCCTGCGCCACAAGAGGCTCTTTTTCTTTGGTTACTTTAGCTTAAATGCATGTTGAAAAGCTCATGGAAATTTAAAGGACTTTAACTGGTGGTCATGTATTTTGCAGATGAGTTCTTGTGCTATTATCATTTTTTGCTAGTGGTTTTCCCTTTGAAATGCTCCAGAGAGTTGGACCAGAACCAATGGGTTGAAGTTAATTCAAAAGAATTTTTGGCTAAACATCTGGAAAAAGTTTCTGACAGTTACATTGGTTCTTCAGTGGAACAGGCTTCCTTGGGAGGTGGTATGTTCTCCTTCTTTGGAGGTTTTTAAGCAGATGCTAGATAGTCATCTGACAGAAATGCTGATTTTATGAACTTAGGCTTGTGAGTGGGTGGGCAGGAAGGGAATTGCAGATTGCCACTGTGGGATGGTAGGTGAATTTCTTCCAGGCAGTCTGGATTCTGAAGATTTTTTGTAGGAGGGATGACTTGAGCATGAAATTGGGGTCACTGTTGGTGGGCAGGTAGCTGTGAGTTCCTACATTGTGCAAGAGTTTGGACTAGAGTTTGGTACCCTTTAGGTACCTACAAAGTCTATGGTTCTATGATTCTATGAAATCTGTCCCCAGTACCTGAAATTATTTGGCAATACACAGTGGGCCTCAGGACTGTAAGATATTGATCTCTGCTACCTGGAAGGAAAACATAAATAATGAGGTTATTATTCTGCATCATAGATGAAGTGATGTCTGTCTCCAAGCTGAATGGACAGCTGATGAGGTGTGCCATATATTAAAACTGCCATTAGACATTCTTTTTAATAGATATACCAGTGCATTAAAACAAATGACTGCAACATTATTCTAATGGAGCCTCTGAGAACACTGAAAGCAAAAATAAGAGACCTGGTAAGACATAAATAATAAAATAAAGCTGAGTGGACCGGACAAATCCAAAAGAATACTGCCAGATGGATTGTTTGTAAAATATCTATGTTAGTGGCAGCCAAGATCATAGACAGTGACTTTCAGTTGTATCCCATGTGTCATAGAATGTAAGAAGACCTTCTTTATTCTTCTATGCTTCATCCTGGCATTTCCATTTATTGCCAGCTCAGTGGAGTGTTCCTATGACACTGGCTGGCTGCCCCTTTTTATTTCTTTAGTCATTCACTGTATGGGAAGTGCTGACTCCTCATAAGTGAACCAACCTCAATTGAATTAATATGGTAGGCTCTTAAAGCAACATCAAATGGTTACTGTGGGAGAAACTGTTTACAGAGACCTTTACCACGATGCACATACATATTTATCTAACTGGGAGACAACACTTATTTTGCTGGCCCAGCTATCCTCTCTCTCCCCTTTCCAAAACTCATGGTTCAACTAGATTTCTTTTACTTCCAAAGACAAGAATATTGATTTCATTTCAAGCCTGGAACATCCTTGTTAATTTGAAATGGCTGTAATCCTTGTCAGGAAAAAAATGACATCTCATATTTACACTGAGAAAGAAAAGAAATCTGATTGTGTTTGCGGGTTTTAGATTTTTAGGGGCAGATATAAGCACCCTTTTTCCTTCTTTCTTTTTTTCTTGTACTGGAAGTATGAGCTTCTCATTACCTAGCAAATATGCATTTGAAATGACAACTGCTGCCTATGCCACAAGCAACATACAATGCTGTTCAAAGTAGAGTTCCATTATTTCAATCCATGAGCATCAAAGGATTTAGAAAGGGGCAATGCTGCTTAGGGTTCTGTTGCCTGTTAGCACCACATTATGGTTTATGGAACTGAGGTGACATATCACATATTCGGTTAGGTTATTGCATTCTGTATCTGAATTAGCACATTGACCTGCAGGAGGGCACCTTGGGCTCAAGGAAGTCACGCACACATTTCTGTTGGCTTAAACAAGGCCACAGCTTTATTGCTACTCTGCAGGACTGTTGGTGCAGCATGGGAGAGGGAGCCTGACTTGTAGTTGGCTGACCACCCAGACCCCAGTGGCTCCCTGAGGCCCTCCCAGTTCCCCCACCAGGAACGTAAGTCCCCTTGCTGCTGGATTCCCACCACAGGGGAGTGTCCACCTGCGGTGCCAAGAGGAAGTGCAGACTTCCCTTGGCCCCATCCCAGGCCACCCAGCACTGTAACCTTGGGGTGACAAGGAGAGGCGCCCACCTCCCTTGGCCCCACCCCAACCTACCTGGCACTGTGAGTCCCATGCCTCCCCTGCTAGGTTGGCCCACTTGCAGACCTGTCATCTTATAAGGAGGTCCCTAACTTGGGGAGTCTGATGTGCAGACCGAACTCCCTCCAAACATGCTTCATCCCATTCCAAAATCACCAGCTGTGACAAAATGCAATCCAGACATTTGACAATGACCACTCAGACATAGGTAATAGTAGCCAACATTAGAGGGTGGGTGGGAAGGAAGCTGTTCTGGCGGCAGGTCTGGCGCAGGAGGCTGGGCCTCTTGAATGTAGTGCCTTTTTAAAGGCACCCCGGGCCCACACTTCTTTTCCAATGCTCTGGGCACACTGCGTCATCGCTGTGCCCACCTTGCATGCTGCCAGGGCTCATCCCCCAGCATGTCTTCCTGCTGCCCACTCCTCTGCCATGTCAACGGCAGCTGCAGGTAAGTCTTCACCGCTTTTTACTTACTTCCATTAAAACCAAATGATTTCTTTTTACCTTTTCTCTTTTACCCAGCTACTACATGTTCCCTTTTTATATTATAAGCTGTTTAGGGTCTTGCTAAGGATTACATTGCACATGGATTTTTAGACATTTCTGGAGTGCAAAAACTTTTTAACTAATTATATACTAAGCTTTTAAAATATGCTTATAGACTGCCTTTCTCAGTGTGATTCAAGGCACATTTATATACTAGAATCAAATAGTATGAGACATTCAACAAAGAATACAGATGGAATATAATCAGAAAAAATTAAAACAATGCAAAAACATGAAAAAATAACACAACAGAAAGTCAAAGCAACACACTAAGAGAAAGATAATACACACAATGTGGGGGCTTTCCTGACCTCCTCAGACAGACTGCAAATGGTTGTGACATATCATAATGCGAAAGCCACAACAGAGAAAGAACATGTTGGAATCCGTCTGGCCTCAACAAGAGGAACTTAAACAGTTCCATAGGGCCTGATAATGGAGCTCCTCTGCCAGACTTTTAGCTAAGGCCAGTGACAGGGAGCCTCCCTGCAGCCTGGACCCATTCCTGTCAGGAAACTTCACTACTTCATTATCCCCAAGCTCATGGTCTTCTTCTCACTTAATTGCTGCAGTTACCTAACTCCCCAGTGCTCCCAAGTTATGTTGGATGCTGATTGTTGTGACTGTTATGATCTGTTCTTACTGTTAAAAATAATTTACTTCTATGGAAAATTAAACTTACCTGGAGAGTACTAACTCACAATGCTGTTCATTTGGCTTCCTGATATGGTCTGACATCAGAATACTACCTCATACTACTACAGGCAAGTACACTGGGAATCCATTCTAACTCCCATTTGATCATTCTTTGAAAAATCCCAAAGATAGCATTGTTAAGAATTGGCTACTAATTAGCTCAGGAATGGGAACACTACATCCACAACTATGGAAACACACAAATCTTGAATTGTGGGCCAAAGATACATATTCAGCTTTGCAGTCCTGTTGAGCAGTCACTTTTTTAATCCTTGGAAATCTTTGTAGATCATCAGTCTCCATAACTTGTACAATCAGTATAGACCAAGGGGTCAATTAGAACTAATTCCATAACTAATTTTTTTTCTTCAAACACTGTATTAAGTGTACTTTGGTGCCCAGCATATATACTGTTTCCTGATATAGAATGAGGACCTGCTTTGCTTGCTTCAAAGACATTGAACAGAACATATGCAAGCCAGTCTCAATTTGTATAGTCAATATTTACCAATCAAGATCAGAACCTTTCTTCCCACTGCCACAAATGTAAAAGTGCTTTGTTAACACCATGACACTATGGAATATTCTTTCCTGATGTCTATTTTTGTTTCTGCACCCTGACCTTCAGTAGTTTATTGTTCCCATATAGATGATTAATGATGAATAGTCCAGGTTTATTTCTCTACAGCTTTTTCCCCCAATATAGTTCCCTCAAATGAATGCCAATACCAAATGACCTTAGGTCAGAAATAGAACATTTGCAGAGGGATTCTTCAAGGAGGCAACCCATGGCTTCAGTACTCTCAGTCTCTTACAAACATGGTCATCATGTAGACCTGCTGGTAAAATCAGACCTCACACATTCTGAAGTCCAGTGTCACTGAAGCAGATCTGGGTTTAAACCCAGGTGTGGATGTAATGCATTCATGCCTGGTTTGGTCCTAGAAGCATCCTTTTTCTTACACACAAATGGTGCACAATCAATGTAGATTGCTTAGAGCAAAGATTGGTAACGCTTAATCTTTGTTAAGCTTTTTTCTGTTTAAGGGCATCATGATTTAAATTGCCAACTTCATAGATAAATTGCTCATAAGCCCCCTTTCTCTTAAAACTTTTTCTAATTAATCTGAATGTCATAGGGAATATGGGGCACAAATTCCTGGAAGCAGAATGTTACAAGTCTGTTTTCCTATTCAATGTCAAACCTGCTGATAATGCCATCTCTGCTAATCCTTAGTCCTCTCATCTGTGCTGCTTTACCTTGTCTCTTCCTTTGATTTATGAGACAGGTGACCCCGGCCTAACCCTGTCAGCTTTAGTTCAGAGGGACTCTCACAAAAGATAGTCCTCTGATCTGACAAATTGATTGGCTGCAAGGAATAGTTTAACTGGAAAAGGATCTCCCTAACAAGTGATAAAGCCTTTTTCCTTCAGAGCTTACAGCAATGGGTATGTGGGAAGAATTAATAACTCCCTCACTGAAGGTGAAACGTTGAGTTCCATTCAGAAAAGCAAAATATAGTGAGAGACAATAAAAGGCTTTCAATTTCTGACCTAATGACTGGTCTGAATACAAAAACAACTATATATTTTTAAGAGCTGTTAAATGAGGTTAATTGCAAATGATTGTTCTAGTTAGGTAACAAATATTAGAGATTTCAAACAAATTCCTTTGAACTAAGGTGACTGGGCACTAAGATTGCTAATTACAATTCAGAAAATGGACACAAATTCAATGAAGGGTCAGGTTAGATTTGTCTTTTTATTTTAAAAAAGACACCTTAACAAAGGAATTCTGCCAACTAACACAGGAGTATTTATTAGGAACTAGAAGTGGGTGCAGTTTAAATGCTAGGCATTCTTCAGTTTTCTTTTTTAAGCTAAGAAGAGGAGAGAATGTTAGATATATTAGATACATATATACAGATTTAAATAATGACAACATTCACTAGTTCATAAACTTTTATGATTAGATAAATGGACCAATGCTGGATACTCTGAGTTTAAAATCAAGGTTTTGGAAAATATGAAACATGAATAATTTATCGTAAAAGACATTTCATTGTAATGTTCACTTGACCACACCCTTCTAGATGCTGATCTGCTTGATTTCTTATTAAAATATTTCCCCTCAAAAGTGCTCGTCAACTTATAAAACTATGCAAAATAAGAATACTTTCAATAACATCAAAATGAAAGAACATTCTTAATCGCAACAGCAAGATATTAAAAGCCGCCAAATAAATTGTGCTACTGTGAACTGGGGCTACTTTTCTTGTCTTTTTTTCCCCAGAAGAGAGTAACAAAGGTTGAAAGGCCATGAACTATCCCAAATAACTGCACTGGATAAATTCAGCTGATACAGTGATGGTAAAAAGAATGGTCACCGCTGTCACAAAACCTCATTGGCCTGCAAGTAGGCTCTCTTGTGCACACTGTCAAATGTGGCACAGGCTTTCTTCCACTAACAAACAAGTTGTCTTCCAATCCTTATCTGCTCTCATAGTTTTGCATTAAACCATCCTGGGCCGTATGGAAAGGGCAGTATAAAACTCTAAATAAACAAACAAACAAACAGCTAAGAACATCCAGAGGGACAGAGAAGGCATCAGGTGCTATCCTGGACTATAGCCTGTGAATGGCAATCCACTGACAGGCTGAATTCCAGACCATTTTCAGGGCTTTGGAAAAGTTATTATTAATATTTTGGAATTAATTTTTTCTGTCACTATGGCTTAAAAACTGAAGCAAGTAGTGACCTCCTGCAAGTTTCCAAAGATGATGGTCCTCATGAGACCTTTACAATAAAGTGGGAACAACTGCAGAAAAAGCTTATGCCCTCATTGATGCTAAGAGTCCAGGGAGAGAAGATCCTTTAGGCAGATACCAAGATTAATATGTGGCCTATAGTGATTTTAACCAAACATAGGCTTTCTTTGAAAAGCATGATTGGGCCATAGTTATGTGGTGAGGGGCTGGGACTGGGATCTTGGAAGGTGGGTGAGACAGAGTTTTCAGCTGGCTATGCCATAGCTATGATCCTTGTTTGATTTCCCACTCCTCCACATTCCACCAGCTGGGTGACCTTGGGCTAGTCACAGTTCTCTTAGAGTACATAGCAACATTGTACCAACCCATTAAAAATAATTTCATGTTACTGAAGTAGCTTACTGGGAGTCCTGAGATTTTACATAATGCTAACATTTCACAGATACTCAAATCTAATTTCTCAGTCTCCCAAAATAGCCTTGATATTTACAAGTATGCTTCTAAGAAGTTCTGTTTTCCGGTCTCAGTCTTTGGCATTCCGTGACATCTTATCCATATATTTGACTAATTAATTATTGAATTACTTGCCCACCTTCTGTGTTTGAAGAAGATTCACTTTATCTATCTCAGGGGTTTATACAGTACCCATTGCTCTAGTTCCTGAGTACTTATCCGAACAAATGTAACCTTTGTGGGTAAAACATGATAATGTTTTCTGCTACATGCTGTTCAACAGATGCATAATACCTCTAAATGGCACTAATGAAAGTTACAAGCTCCAAAATAGTGGAAAATAGATCCCCAAACATTTCAAACAAATCCATGTACTCAGTCTTACAGGAAGCTCCTTCCCAAATTATGTTCCATTGCTGTGTTTGCACTGTCCATTACATCACTGACTGATTCATTTCCCTCATGCTCTCTTCAGTGCAAAAGAAGTATAACCCAACAATGATGCTCCCATCGGATTCTAGATATATATTATATACATAAAATAAAGGTAAAGGGGATAAAGGATGGAAGGCTGAGTCAACCTTGAGCCAGCTGCTGGGATCGAACTCCCAGCCTCATGGGCAGAGCTTCAGACATAGCTTCAGCTGTATTACCACCTTGCACCACAAGAAGCTCTTATTATATCCTTCCATCCTTCCGAGGTCGGTAAAATGAGTACCCAGCTTGCTGGGGGGTAAACAGTAATGACTGGGGAAGGCACTGGCAAACCACCCCGTATTGAGTCTGCCATGAAAACGCTAGAGGGCGTCACCCGAAGGGTCAGACATGACCCGGTGCTTGCACAGGGGATACCTTTACCTTTACCTTTTACTTTGGTTTATTCTCTTGGTTTTTATTCTGTTTGCTGTCTGCTGCAGCATTTCTTCCCTACCCTAAAACTTTGAAAATAAAAAATCAGGACTGTCTAGTTGAAGTGATTCTAGCCATTTAGGGACCAAAAAGGCGGAGCCCTGAGCTCATGTCTTCCCACGGTGAATCACACCTGGCAATATGACAGACATTACCATGAAGCCAAAACATAATGAGTGCAAGGGACATTGACCTCAGTCTGAACAGACTTCCTAATCATGACATATAGCTAATCCAATTTAGATGCACAATGATGTTGTAAAACCAAATCAGGAAGTAGTTTTAAGGTAATAATGCTATTTTGTTGTTGTTGTTAAGTGCGAAGTTGTGTCCGACCCATTGCGACCCCATGGAAAATGATCCTCCAGGCCTTCCTGTCCTCTACCATTCCCCGGAGTCCATTTAAGTTTGCACCTACTGCTTCAGTGACTCCATCCAGCCACCTCATTCTCTGTCGTCCCCTTCTTCTTTTGCCCTCGATCGCTCCCAGCATTAGGCTCTTCTCCAGGGAGTCCTTCCTTCTCATGAAGTGGCCAAAGTATTTGAGTTTCATCCTCAGGATCTGGCCTTCTAAGGAGCAGTCAGGGCTGATCGCCTCTAGGACTGACCGGTTTGTTCGCCTTGCAGTCCAAGGGACTCGCAAGAGTCTTTTCCAGCACCAGAGTTCAAAAGCCTCAATTCTTTGACGCTCGGCCTGCCTTATGGTGCAACTTTCACAGCCATACATTGCAACTGGGAATACTGTAGCCTTGACTAAACACACTTTTGTTGGCAGGGTGATGTCTCTGCTTTTTAGGATGCTGTCTAGATTTGCGATAGCTTTCCTCCTCAGGAGCAAGCGTCTTTTAATTTCTTTGATGCAGTTCCCATCTGCAGTGATCTTGGAGCCCAGGAAAATAAAATCTGTTACTATCTCCATTTCTTCCCCATCTATTTGCCAGGAATTGAGAGGGCCAGATGCCATGATCTTTCTTTTCTTGATGTTGAGTTTCAAGCCAACTTTGGCACTCTCCTCCTTTGCCCGCATCAACAGGCTCTTTAGTTCTTCTTCACTTTTTGCCATTAGAGTGGTATCATTCGCATATCTGAGGTTGTTGATATTTCTCCCTGCAATCTTGATCCCAATTTGTGACTCCTCTAATCCAATTTATAGTGATAGGGAAACTATGTCATCTCTCTGACTGAAATTACTACAATTTTCAAAATTTCTCAGATTTACTGCTGAACCAACCAGTGAGGGTGTTTCTATAATATGACGTTAGTTATTTCTTGCTGTTATCTATTGTTTTATCTGTAACGCATCCTATGGGACAGCACATGCCATACAATACTGCTTTCAAATTAATGTTTCTTAATGTCCCTAGTTTGGCCTGTGCCATTCATTGATGGTGCCATTCATGTTGATTTCTGAATTCAGGAAAAATCCAAGAACTGCAGGAGCCCAATTCAGATTTGGATCATGCCTTCGGAGGATAAAGATGTTCTTGCCTTCTTCTCTGCACCATTTTTCAGAGCAGAAACATCAAAATAGAATGTACTTGCCCTGTTGAGGGACTGTATCTGTACTGACTGCTAGCACATGCAGACATCTTATGAAACATTGGGGACATCATTGTGTGTGTGTATAGGGGGGGGTAATGTTCTAACTATAAAGTTTTGCCCCAATCCCAGAAAATCTTTTTATTTGGAAGGGTCTTTGGAGGGGAGGTTTTTTTTTTGGGGGGGGGGGTAAAGTCAACCCCAGACTGGTCAGGGGATCTGGCAACCCTACTACCAGTTCCCATTGGGAACTTGTATACAACATAGCATGTAATTAACCCTAACTCGTGACTTTACTTTGGGCTGTTCTATCTTGTCTTAGCTACTACCGACTTCTATGTCTGCTGATTGAATGAAGATCAGAGAAAATGCCCTGCTTAAAGCCCACTGATTTCCAAAGAAGAGATAGAATTCTTTCTTCTAATATGACCTAGAGAGAGAACCAAATTAGAAAACAACTGCAGCCCACTGGAAAGAACAATTCACACACAAACACATACACACAAACATAAAACACACACATAATTTTGGGTTTATTTATTATTATTATTTTTAAAGAGAGAGAAAGAGATGTTTTAAACAGGATTACTAAAATTAGACCTTAAAAAAAGCATGAAACAAATGTTAGACTAATACAAAAGAGTAATCCAAATGTTATTGTGAGGGCAGTGAGAGATGTTATCATCTGTCCCTCAAACCTTAAAGAATGGCCTCCAAATGAGAAATGTAAAGGTTTATGCATCCCTGCACATGATACAATAGTTGCACATGTGATGACACAGAACCCTCCATGACATAAATGCTAAATGAATGTTACTGGTGGGTTCTGCAATAAATCTCACAATATTGGATGTAGAATTTGGGAGTTTCTAGATCTGTTCGTCTATAGATTTTGGAATGGAGCACAGTACAAAACTAATGCTACTGCTAAAACTACTACCACCACCAACAACAGTGGTATAGTTCTTTTACCCATCCTATCTTCTTCCCAGACTAGAAGGGGAAAAGACAAATTCATATTCTGTGTTTATTGTTATCAATGTTCTTATCTTGCCACCTTGTATGAAGAACTACTGCAAACGGTTTCTACTTATACCACAGGAAAGAGATGCTATCCTCTGATTCAGAATGTTTGTTAATATATTGAAAGGCCATTGTTTTCAAGAAATCTTTCTCATTCAAGAGAATACAGAAAGCATTTCTATATAAAACAAACTCATGTTTTTAAGTCCTTACTTGACAAGTTCTCCCCTGGGCAATCAATGCTCTGTTCAATGCTGAAACCAGTAAACTGTCATTGGAACAAGATAGAATGGCACAAAATACTGCTAAAACATGATATTACATACACCTTTGTTTTTCATTCTATCAGTAAAACTCTGACTTTCTGCCAGAAGCAATAACATAAATGTTCCTCATTTAGCTGCTTTAAAACACTGCTACCTATTTGTGAGGAGACTTAAATATAAACTGATATAACCATATATCATATACAAGACATCTGGGGGGGGGTCACATTTTTGGTGCAAACAGGGTAGACTCTACAGAACTTTGTTTTTGTTCAAAGTCTTTCTACTCATAAGAAGATGCCTTCTATGACTGGAATAATTTTCTCTGATCAAACAAAGTAGATTCAGCCCACTATGTGCAGAATAGCATCTTTCTAATGCAAATGCATATCATTTGCAAGTTTAAAGTATTAAGATTCTTAAAGTATTAAGATGTATGTTGAAATCTTTCAATGAACACAGGTGACACTTGGCATTTTGAATTCTGAACACAATTATTTTATTATTTGATTTGTAGACTGCCCATCTCTGAAAGCAAGCTCCGGGCAGTTTACAACATAGATAAAAACATTCCTAAACAATTTGTTTAAAATATTCTAAAATTAAAACGAACAACCCAGCCCCCTTCCTCAGCTATCATCATTCTGTCCTGCAATGTTGGCTATAGGCCAGGGGATGTAAGGGGAGAGGAGATTCGGGAGGCCCATGATGCTAAGCTGCCCTGGCCTCAACAGGAAAAAACAAAAACAGGGATGATAAGCTATCCCTTCAAAGAAGACCCTAGCCATGGTACTGTACTGCTTGGGAATTTCATCATTTGATATCAACAGCAATGGTTTATTAACACCAGCAATCATGGAACCACGTGGGCAATTGAGATAAAAGTATGAAACCTTTACAATATCCAAGAATGCAGCAAGGCAACTGTCAGAATGACACTAACCGTTAAGAAATCACACAGTAGAAAAAATTACTAAGTAGAAGCTAGATTCAGGTGGGGAGCCATATTGGTCTGAAGCTGCAGAACAGAGTCCATAAGTTAGTTATCTGCATTTATTCACTTGAAATGAACCTTACCCTCACCTCATATGTGTTAATGAGGCAACTAAGAATCATGGAAATACTGCACAATAAAATCATTTTAGAGTCTGCGATATTGCCATGCAGAACTTCAGTGTGTACCAGAGGAGGACCGTGACCGCTCACAATAGCAGTAATTAGAAATCCCAGAAGCTTCCAAGCTTCAGTAAGCTAATGCAACACCTGTAATGGAACATAATAGGTGACTGGACTTAAATAAGGCTTGGACAAATGCACTCAGATGCACAAGATCATATGGAAGGAAGGTCTTTGAGACCATGTGAAATGTGCAGTTGTCTAAGAGGGCAGTACTAATTCAGTAAATGAATGCTTCAGTCTTCCTGAAGTCTAGATAATAATGATCTGGGGGTTCATCCCTGTAACCCACAAGAGTCATCTAGCAGGAAAGGAAATTGGAGACCAAAATATTTCAGTATACGTCTGAGCTACTTTCTTCTTTAGAAAGAACATTTATTTGTAGCATGAAGCAAGTTAAGGATGATGATATTACACAAATGTTAATCTTCTAATGACTCAATTAATGCGCATCTTGATATTTCTTAGGAGTCCAAACTCATCCGAACAGGCGTCAGTAGCGTGGTCATAAAAGAGGATTGTAAAACTTGATTTACTAACAAGGTTCAGTGGCTGGTGCTGAGATTTGTCTAGACCTGTTGCCAACATTCATTTAAAATCATCCTGAACTCTGTTGTTAGAGAGGTGAATAGTCAATATGACCTTTTCAATGATGGAAGAAGGTGTGAGTGTTGGGGGGATAGGCTCTGCTTAATATTATTAGAAGATGTCAAATGATTTGGAAAGGGACTGAAAGCTAATCAGCTCTGGGGATTGCTTTAAGGCTTTGAGTTATAGCAGAGATCCTTTTGTTATTTTTCAGAAATGAGTATATTCAACTCTTCCCATAGCTGTTGCAGAAATAGGAGAATGTTATTTAACCTGAGCAGTCATTTGAACTGCATCATTTTGTTAGTAGCTGGGTACTTTCCATTTACAAGACATTTGCATTAATGTGGTAACTGAATCTGCCTCTTGTCACTTCAGCATTGTTCTAATGATTTCCATTGCAGATGGAATGGTGTGTTTGAGAGTTCTGTGTCTCCAAGAATTGCACTTTTGCAAAAGTCCAATTTTAAAGTTATACTAAAGAATGAACTATGAAGTGCATGATGATTTAATGTTATTTAACTTGCTCATAAATGATCTGGAAGCAGAGTTGTGTCTTCAAGCTGCAATTTTTATTCACTAGTGCTAAAATCCAGATAACCCAAACTTGTATTGTTAAATGAATTCTGTTTAGGGTTGTTCTGTAAGCATCTCAATGGAATTGCTCACATGAGAATCTACCATTCATCCATGACTGGGTACAGATGACAGGGCTATCACAGAGGACCTTTTGTATCTTTCTACCTCCAGAAGTAAGATGATAGACCCATAAAGCAGCATAATTTCTCTTGTGATACTGGCACTATGGAATGCCTTTCCTATATCTGCTTGCCTTGCAATAAACCTTCTGGAATTCTGATGCCAGATGAAAACATTTATATTTGTCCAGGCTAAGTGGCTTTTCTGTTCAATGTTCCCCTTCTTCCCATTCTCTGGAGAGCTGGGGTTGATTCCCCACTCCTCCAAATGCAGCCAGCTGGGTGACCTTGTGCTACAGTTCTCTTAGAGCTGTTCTCACAGAATAGAAGACATGGTGGAACATCCTCATTCTCCAACTTTAATTAATCTACAGTATATTGAACATAAAGGATGTTATGGAGTATGATCAGAAAGCTTTTCACATGAGAAGAAGCACTTGACTCATATGACATCTGCAACAGTAAGTATGGAGATGATACTCCATATTTAATTACTATAGTGGTTTTATAAGAAATATATTACATTATGTGGAATGCTGCCAGCTACAAGGGATGAACCATACAATCTGTAACGTGATCATATTGTCAAAGGAATGCTGAAGTATACTGATATTGGTAGAATTGAAAAGCAGAGTATAAACCCCAACTCTTCTTCTTCTTCTTCTTCTTCACTAATAGCTCTGAGATTGACTGTTTTGGCATTTTGACAAATCGTTTTAAATATCTGCACTACAGAAATGGAAAATGTTATCCATTACTGCCCTTCCTCCTTCTGTTTAGATCTCTGAGTGGGCTCTGAGGGTGGGCTCTGGGGGTTTTCAGGAGAAGATATAATTTTACACAGGCATCTGCTGCCACAATATTTCCTGTAGGCTACATTTGACTTGGTTGATCACTGGTATTTATAATTATAATTTTGGTAGGAAGAAAAGAGGTTGGGGATTTGTCTCTTACTGCTTGAAATTACAAATGATAAACATACAAAATAATGGATATGTAATGTAAAATGTAATGTAAAATTCCCAAGGATAAACTCTAAACAGGCAACAATACTGGGGAGATTTATCATACACATGGATATATGAAGCTGGCTTTTATTGAGTCACTCTTGGCGCACTAAGGTCAGAATTTCCTACTCATAATGGCAATGGCTTTCCAGAGTCTCCGGAAGAGATCAGTCACATCACCTACTGCCTGGTCCTTTTAACTTGGAGGTGCCAGGGACTAAACCTGGGACCTTCTGCATGTCAAGCAGAAGCTCTTCCACTGAGTCACAGAAAATATTTTGTTTTATTATCAGAGTACAGCTTTGTACTTTTGCAAAAGAAGACCTAGAGCAAACTATCTAGAGCAGTGATCCACAATCACTCTGTGATGGATTTCCTGGTGCTCCTTTGCTTTTTCTTCAGATCATCTCCCCAAAACAAAGAATCATTCCAGTTTTCTTCCACCTCTTTGATACAGGAGAATGAAAAACAACTGATTTCATAATAAAGGGATGTTTGGCAGTGCATCATTGTCCAGCATAGGTTGTATGCCCACTTCTTTCTCACAGGTATTGGGAGGAAACCTTTCCTTGACCACAGACAGCTTCCTAACCTTAAACAACTTCTCACTCACAACAAGGTACTGCCAAAATGATTCTGGGACCAGGCCCTGGCAATAAATAGTTTTTGGAGATTAATGAATTCTTTTGGTTTTCAAATAGTTCTAGGGGGTTTTGAGAGCTTTCCCGGTATTTCCGTGGTAACCGTTGTTTCTACATGGAATGATGGATTTCCCTTTGGTATCCTCTTCCATGCTTTGATATGCTCTTGGCTCCTTGGTTTATCCAGATAGCCAGGGAATATGAAATTGATTGGAAAATCATTTAAGTCATGCTAATGGAAAACTCAAGATGAATCAGGTAGACCAATTTGCAGACCTAAGAGGTGATGGCAACAAAAAGACTTCCTTCTGATCATGTTGCATCAGTAAAATCTCATCCTGATCAGTTATTCAACATAGTCCATGACCTGACAACACTTAAATCTGACACTGGAGTGATCTCAGTTTGGCATTTCATTGTGATAGTTCTATGCTAGCAATACCTTTTCTGCTCCAACTTTGAGGCCAAATTGAGGACAGATCCAGTACCTGAGGTGTGAAAACTAACTTGTTCCCAGATGACTTATTTACCTTTAATCCATTATAGTCTGGTTTCAGGTCTGGGGATGGCATCAAGATGGTATTAATTGCCTTAGAGGATAATTTTGCTTGGATTTGGACAGGGGAAAGTCCTATCTATTGATACTGCTAGATCTTTCAGTAATATTTGATATTGTTCTCTATTCTATTCTTACCCACTGTATGGAATATGGAGTTGATATTTTGGGAGTAGCTCTTTGGGGGTTTCAGTCTTTTATACCTGACTAGACACAAAGTCTTCCCACCAGAGGAGTAAACACAACAGCAACAATGCTACTTTACCTTGTGCTGCCCTTGAAGATAATTTAGAAAATGCAGCTGGTCCAGAATGCAGCAGCCTAACTATTGTTCTGGACAAGCCAACTGAAGTACGTGTTCACCAATTACACTGGTTGTTAGTTTGTTAGTCAACGCAAGGTGCTATTTATAGCCCAAGTGTTTCATAGTCTGAGGCTCACATATCTCCTTTAAGTTTCTGTGTGCCAACAAGAGTCAATTGGCCTTTCCCACCACACTTCCATTCTATGGCATGAGCTCCTTGAAGAGACAAGGCAAACTTGTTGGGTTTATAGGAGGAGCTGCAAGTTTCATTTGCCAGTAGTTTCGATGGGTTATAAACAACAGACAACTTTAACAAGGCAGAGGGAGGTATTTTATTTTATTTTGGTTTTAACTTGTAATGTTTTAATTACTACTCTAAGCTGCCTTGAGTCAAGAGGAAGGGCAAGGTAAATATTTTTATAAGTAAGCATTGCAGAGACTATACTACCTTCTCTTTTTTCCTGTGCAGCCAATGGCATATATTCAATAAGTGATTGTGACAACTGATATCAACATTTATTGAATTAATGAGAAGACCCTGAAAGCTCAGAGACAATAGAGTAGTAAGACTCATCTCAAAAATCTGAAATTGATTCCCCCTCATTTATTATATGCCTTTTAAGAAGTGGAAGTATTGACAGACAGAGGGACTACTGCAAGAAATCAGTCACATTGTGCAACAGGCCAGTGTAATTTTACAAATCACTTGGGTACTTTAGTCACTTTGACATTGACATTGAACGATCAGTATCCTTCTCACTTCCACTAGGAAGCCAAACCAGAGTGTTCAAATATAGTTTGATGCTCTGATATATAAGCCATGTTTTCTTTTTCCTGCAAGGTATGTTAAAATAGTATTTCATTATGTCCTCTATATAATACTTTAAAAACCACATGCCCCCTTTTAAAAGTTGATGATTCTGCAAAAATATCAGAATGAAATAAAGAGTTCCCTACTTTAGCCACAATAATGATACTAAAAATGGTGTCCTCTCCCCATCAGAGAGGGAATCCATCACAGTGCAAAGATGTACCATAATTTCTCATATTAAAATGGATGGAATGGTATGGTGACATAGAACAAGTACAGCATTGCTCAGGAGATATTAGTTCTGAAGCTTGGTAGTTTTAAATAGCATTCACAATGTGCAGTGACCTATACGTTGGTTTATAGCTGATGAAACATAATTTCATCATTACAAATATATCCTAAACTTGCAATTTACAAAATGTATTTTTCTGAGCCATTGGGAGGGTTTTTTTGTCCTTAAAAAAAAGAGAATGCTATGAAACTATTCCATTTAGTAACATTTCCTTGGTTTATGTGAAATGTCGCATCACCCGGGAAATCATCCTATGCTTCTAATCACTTTAGTTAAATGTCTCCACTTCTATAGCTTATTTTAAAACACCTATTATGAAAAGGGTGTGTGTGGTTACATTATATAATCTTGCCCATCGTATTTTCTCTGCAGCAAAATTTCTCTGGTTAGAATGCAAAACCCCAACATATTTAAACAAGCAACAGATGTAAGTCTTTGTGCCAAGTTTCACAATGAAGGCCACAGGCCAAGTGATTAAGCAGCCCCTGGCAATTCTGAACCCAGTCCTTTAATTCAGCTATACAGGCAGACTTTCTATGGGTTACACTTGTGGAAAGCATGATATTGTAGCATTTCAAAGAGCTGTGATGAGAAAGTCTTAATACAAACAGGATGCATCTGTAAGACCCATTATGCACGGGGGTTTTAGTGCGCGTTTGGGGTGGAATGGCGGTGACTAAAATCACCGACAACGCACGGAGTCGGCTGCAACTGGCCGCAGATTCGGTGCACACCGCCGAAAAAGCCGCGTTAGCGGAACGCAGAAGAAAGCGAAGCTTCCCGGGCGACCATGGCACAACCGGAGGCAGCGCCGAATTGACCGCGTGCATAATCAGGGAGGCCGGAGGGTCGGAGGTGGCGTGACCGCTCAAGCAGCTGCCGGAACGAACGGCGGCGCAGGCCAGGGGGAACCCAAGGGAACACGGATGGAAAGGCAGCCGAAGAGCTCACAGTGGA
Source organism: Paroedura picta (assembly GCF_049243985.1). Lineage (NCBI taxonomy): Eukaryota > Metazoa > Chordata > Lepidosauria > Squamata > Gekkonidae > Paroedura > Paroedura picta. The sequence continues at coordinate 40,514,468 of NC_135374.1, read as the reverse complement.
GGGGGGTGAGGGGATCGCAGCGGCTAAGGACGGCAGAGAGGCCGGCCACCCACCTCCCACCCATTCCCAAACACACACCCCAACCACAAATGAGAACGGAGGCGAGGTCTCTAAGAAAATACAAAAACTTTATAAAACAGTGTGAATGAACAAAGCACAAATATACAATACAAAGCTTAAAGTAGGGAAAACAATATAAAGGGGAAACCTATGGGGCAGAGGAACCGGGGCAGCAAAGAAGGGGAGAGGCGAACTGGGAGTGAACTAAGGGGAAGGGGAAACATGCTCCCTCCCCCTCCGACAAACCCGGCAGGGCTGCGTCTGCGCAGGCTGCTTCCGCCCTTCCTGGCCTCCGCCTCCAATGCTCGCCAACACAGCGGCGCACTCGCCCCGCTTCCCCTTGGCTCCACATCGATGCCTTGACACCCGCCGCTCCGGGTTTTGCCGCCGTTGTGCCCCATCCCATGCATAACCGGTTTGCTTCGCGTCTCCCCCCTCCGTGTTTTCTATGTGACCCGAAATCGTCGATTCGGCGGCCGTGCATAATGGGCCTAAGTGTATTTTATGTATTTCTGGACACAAGGAGTACTCATTGAAGGAGTAAAAAAAATACCCAAAACAACATTCCACCATGGATTGCCCTCTAAGTAGACATCTTTTTGGAGGCAGAGGGGAAAAGCAGTACATCCAGTTTTAAATAAATAAATACATCATGGTTGTGACTAAAGTTAAAACAAACTAAAGCATATTCAGAGAGTGTATTTCACTTCCTGCCTGTATATAAAAAGCCATTGGCTGCAATTAAAATTCCAGATAAAAAACATACATAGTTTTTGGGTTTTTTTAGGGCATTCTTGTACCTCTGGGTAATCATAGCTCACAATCTCTAGGGCACCTCTGAAGTGATTACCACACAGGCTAGGATAATAGTTAGGTGATACTCTTAACTGCTTGTCTAGTACACAAGGAACCTTTAGCATTCCAGTTCACTCGGTTTGGTGAGGAACCTCACACCAACAGTCTTCTTCCCCTATCACACACACACACACACACACACACAAGAAAGCAATTAACTAAATTTGCTGCAGGGAACTGCTACTTTGAGCAAAGACCAGGTGTGTGTGTATGGGGGGGGGGGTGTCTGGATTTTTCTGCTCCATGTGCATAGATAATCCTCATGCAAAAGAAAAATGAGTGAAATATCTCCCCCTACTGGAAGATCAGTATCATCCTCTTAATCCCATTGTTTTCAATTGTATACAAATTGGCAGAATGCCTTGATAGAAATAGAAAGGGATATTGCACACTTGGGCAATTCAAGGACTCTAATCTAAAGTTACCTTAAGTCTACACTTATTTGCAAACTTCGTTGGGAATTTCGTCCTTGATATATGACTTCTGTGTTTATTTTCTATATTCTGGCATTGTCAAAACACCAGATTCCCTATAATTTCATCTGTCTGTCAGCATTCCACATCTAGCATCCAGGCTATTGCATCTAGTTCAAATTGTCAAAAGTTTCTCCTCCAAAATTAAGGATAACTTATCAGATTGATTGGCAATATGTTCAGACTTCTGGGGCTGTAGTAGGTACAGTGTCATCTAGCATCTTCTGCCATGTCATTCCAAATGACAGGATTTTTTATTTAAAAGTAACATGAGTAGACATTAATGGCATGAGTAGCTACAGTACAAGAGACAGCTGCAAATAGAAGGGTCAACTGTGAATTTTGAGAATGAAAATAATACATGTAAACCTTGGTAAATATCTTAGCTGATTAACTGTAATTAACAGCAGCTCAGGCAGTACTTTACATTTAGAAGATAAGAAGAGCCCTTCTGGATCAGATCAGTGATCCAGCATTTTGTCTCAGCCAGGGCCAACCAGTTCCTCTGGATGTCTAACAACATGGCATAGATGGGGAGACACTGTTTCCCAATAGCACCTTTCTAGTAGAAGAGTTGGTTCTTATATGCTGCTTTTCTCTACCAGGAGTCTCCAAGCGGCTTATGGTCGCCTTCCCTTTCCTCTCCCCACAACAGACACCCTGTGAGGCAGGTGAGGCTGAGAGGGTTCTGAGAGAAGCTGCTCTGTGACTAGCTCAAGGTCACCCAGCATGTGGAGGAGTAGGGAATCAAATCCATTTTGCCACATTAGAAGCTGCTGCTTCTGTGAGTTTGTGTAGTGGGGAACACTACACAGCCCCCCGTTCCTGTTCCAAGCAGCTCTTTTATCCAGGGGAATTGATCATTGCAGTCTGGAGAGGAGATTTCATTCTGGGAGCTCTCCAGGTGCTTAACCACGACACCAAGCTATACAATTTGCCATTGCCTTAAAGAGATGTGGCTAGAGCACAGGCAGAAGAGGCTGTTGCAGGAGGATGGTGTAAGTCTTTTTTTGACTTGCTTATTGACTGTTATGGGAATCTTTTCCTTTAAATATGAACCTTCTGGGCAGTGGCTTCTCAGAGCAATCCAAGGCGGGAGACACTCAAGTATTTCCTCTACATAGAGAGGTGGTTGTGTGTTTCATAAGGTTTGTAATTGGAGAAGGGAGAAATGCTTTTGTCCTCTGTGTTCTCTCTCTCTTTATCTCTGTGAGTTTGTGTAGAGGGGAACACTACACAGCCCCCCCCCCCATTCCTGTTCCAAGCAGCTCTTTTATCCAGGGGAACTGATTGCTGCAGTCTGGAAAGGAGATTTCATACTGGGGGCTCTCCAGGTCCCACCAGGAGGCTGGCATCCCTGAACAATGGCAGGGATGCTAGCCCCCAACTGGGACCTGGGCATTCCACTTCTAGGGTTTCTCAAAGCCTGCAGAATATTTCAGGGGGTTCTCAGGGGTAAGAAAGTTGAGAAAAACTGACAGAGAGGCAGTAATTGAGACATCCTTTGTGTTGACTCTGTGTTAGAAAATACTTGGAGCCTTTGACTTTGGGGCAGGAAGTGGACACAATTTTTGGTGAGCAGGGACCTTGCTGGAGTCTGCTTCTCTTGAGTTCCCCTTTCAAAGCAGCCAATTTTGTCATCTGAATCTCCTCAGGCCCCTTCTGGATGATGGCACCTGCAATTCTATGCCATGCAGTCCTTCTCTGGGATGACTGTCTTTTGCAGGTAAGAGCTGTTGTAATTCTGGGAGAGCTCCACATCTTATCTGTATTCCCCTCTCCAAAGCAGCCATGTTCTCCAGGGGGACTCAACTCTGTGGTCTGGAGAAGAGCTATGGTTCCAGGAGACCTCTTGGTCCCACCTGGAGAGCGGCATCCCTGAACCTCAGTGGATTCATGTCCACAGAGTCCCCCCTCTGCAGTTGCCCTTTTTGCCAGGGGAGATGATCTGTATAATCTGCACATGAACTCTATTTCCTGGAGATCTCCAGGTCCCACCTGGATGTTAGTGTCCCTTGGGGTAAGACTATTCCTGGAGGTTTGGAGATGGGGGTCTCAAGCTGGCACAATGCCTCACAGTATCCCCTCCACAGCAGCCCTTTTTCCCTGCAGAGGTGATCTTTATATTCTACAGAGGAACAATTTAAGATGTTTGTGTGCATGAAATTCCCCTGGCAAGACCTACACCAGGCCACTTATTAGCAACTGCAGGATAAGTGCTTTTCCCTGACCTCTCTGCATCCAGAGAGCTGGGGGGGAGGGGAAGGAGGCTCACATTTACCTGTTTTCTCCATGGGGACTGCTTCCTGGAGACCAGTTGTGATTCCTGAAGATCTCCAGGTCTTCCCATGAGGTTCAAAAACAAAAACCTGTTGATCCCATGAAGTAGAAGCCGATAAATGAATTGATAATTAGCTGTATGATAAAATCTATTTATTCAAAATAGACTTTATTGCACAGGCAATTATTGATTCTTTTTCTCAGCCCCCCTGGAGGTTGGCAGCCCAGCTGGCTGCATATGGAGGTGGCATCAAAAGCAGCCCTTGAAATTAGAGTCTGCCACTCATTATTGTTGTTGTTGTTGTTGTTGTTTAATTTATATCCCGCCTCCCCCCAGAGGCTCGAGGCGGGTCACATTAACCATTAAACCACACTGAATCATAAGATCAAGTGAGAAGCAGGGGGAGGAAGATGTCAAACCATGATTTATGCTTTTGACACATGGCCGAAGGCCACAATTCAGGTGTGCCTCCTAGCGCTCAGAGCATTCTTGGGTAAAGTGACAAGATTTTAACATTGGTAAAGTGAGACACCATTGACCGGGGGGGGGGGGTTGTTGATTAAAATTTTGGTCTATATGGAGCAACAAAATTTTTCATAGAATGCATAGAATACAAAAATAGTATTATAATATATATTTTTTAATTTCAACATAAGTACAATTTGCCAGGTGCTGCCAGATGTCCCTCCAAAAGTGGGACAATCTGGTCACCTTATTCTTGGGTGCATAGGGCTTTGCCTCTAGTGAGAAATTTGACAGGTCAATAATAAGACTAAAAAAATGGAGGCGTGTTCATGTCATTTTCAATTGCAGTCCCTAGAATTCAGAACATCGTAGCCAGTGACTAAGGTTTCCTCCCTTTCTAGCATTCTGATAAATCAAGATTTTTAGCACATTTCATATGCTTTGATTTTCTAAATGTCAAAGAGTACACTTTTATAGTACAGGCGTTGTATTTGGCTGTTTTATAGTGTTTGATTGCTTTATAGTATATGGTAGAAATATGGTTTTAATTTAGTGTTACCCTATATGTGCTGGTTTATAAATATTGTCTATAAATAAATCTCATGAACCTTGTGCAGCGTATATAAAAGCTGTACACAACTTTATCAGCGTTTGGGGTGGGTGAGTTTCTTTTTGCATTGTATCTCATTGTCAGAATTAAGCATTAAACATAATTTCTGGAGTTTAGTATTATGTTTGAAGTTTGAATCTTTTGAGTTTGTAGTCATGAAGAGAGTTGTTTACAGAGACTTTTCCAGTGATGGGTAATCAGATGACTGGCTTGTACTGCAGCCAAAGGTACATAGTGGCATGCTTTTATATCTAGACTAGGGGCAAAGCCCGTTGTCTCCAAGAATACAACGGGCGCTAGAGCTTGGCAGTGGGAAGAGGAAGGGGAGGAGTTGTCCAGTCTGTAAGGGCATGGGGTTGAATGTGTGTGTTGTGTGGGAGGTTGTGGTGGCATGGTGGCAAATGAGGCCATGGGGGTGGAGATATGGGTGTCAAGAACCTGTGGTGTGGAATGTTCATTGATTGTGGGAGAGGACTGACCTTTGGGAATTGTGGCATAGTGGTTACAGATGAGCTTTCCAGAGCCATGTCCTCAGATATGTGAAGGGAAAATCAGATTGGAGACTGTTCTTAGGGGAAGATTACATGGCAACCAATTCCCCCCAGTTCTGCGTCATTTCCCTTCTTGTGTGAATTAGGCCACATTCAGCGAAATGCCCCTCTGCCCTAATACACATAGGGTAGTCACAGTACACAGGTGTCCACCCTGTTCCTTCTGTCTCCCATATTTTCACTGTTGGTAAAATGTTATGTGGCCACATGCTTCTTTCATGGTTGCTCCTTAGGAGAACGGATTTTTGTACCCTATTGCTTACTACCCAAAGGAGTCTCAAAGTGGTTTACAAACACCTTTTCCATTTGTCTCTCCACAATAGTCAACCTGTGAGGTATGTAGGGTTGTGAGAGTTCTGAGAGAACTGGGAATGGGCCGCAGTAACCCAGCAGGCCTCAGGTGTCTCAAAGCATTTTCCAATCGTCTTCCCCTTCTCTCCCCATAGCAGACTCCCCATGAGGGAGGTGGGGTAGCGAGCCTCACAGGGAAGGTGGCAACCCTAAGAGGAAGACTGTCTGTGCACACCTTAGTAAGGTTTTTAATACTGTTTTTTTATTTGCCAGGCCAAGGTTATTTGCCAGTTACTATTTCAGTTACTATGTGTCTCCAGACATTTACTTGTTCTCTATTTAGTTTCAGGCTGTAAATATTTACTTAGATCTTCCTGCACTTTCCAGACTCACAGGACTGATGCTGGTCTGCCTGTCTGCGCCCCAGAATACAAACAGTTGCTGGTAAGGGCTGGCCATAACCCATAGGCCAGGAGGGACACCCCTGCACCACTCCCTACCAACTGCAGGCAAAAATGGCTCATTTGAAGGCTGGACTCTGAGACATTGTACGATTTTGAAGTCCCACCTCCAAACCTCCAGGAATATTTCCAACCCAGGAGTAGCCAACCTACAGGTGTGGCCTGGAGAGCTTCTGGAGTTACAGCTCACCTGCAGAGTATAAAGATCAGCTCCCCAGGCAGAAAGGGCTACTTTGGACAGGGTTGTGGTAGAGAAGAAACATTTAAGGCTTCCCACACAGGTTGTTGTTCAATTGAAAGACTTGGGGCCTACTGCACAGGGTTGTTGTGCAGATGAAACAGGAGACAAAAGAGCCAGCTTCCTCTGCAGGATAACGCTGTGCAGTGGCCTCAAATCTGCAGAGAGTTGCAAAGAAGAAAGACACATGGCTTGGCTGTGTCTGACCCCCGGCCAGAGCAGTATTTTAAGTGAGAAGGGGCTTTTCTGTGGCCTCCCTGTCAGGCAACTGTTTGGCAGAAGGGGAAATTCCCCCCCATCTTCAAAAGGAAGGCCCTCAGTCTCCCCTGCGTTGCTTTTGGAAAGGCCTCCTTCCCTCAGTCAGGGCCTGTCAGAGGCTCCTTCGCAGCAGGCCTGAAGGGGGGGGAGGGGGAGCACTCTGCAGCCTCCAGCCAGCTCTGTCAGGGTTCTGAGGCAATTTGCAGTTGGATATGACAGTTGGGACAGCCTTGGGGCGAAAAGGGCTGGTGCGGCCTCTGTTCTCATCCCCCTTGGCAGCCCTGCTGACCTCCTCTCCCTTTGGTGGTCAGGAGCAGACTGGCAGCCAGACTGGGCTGGGTGAATGGAATTTTGGTCTGTCCTGGTGAGGGGCCAATAGGAAGGCACTTCGCGCGCCTCCCCACTGGCTGCTTGGCCCTGGATGGACACTCGGAGGGCCCAATCAGGAGCCGCTTCGCGGCTCCTGATTGGGCCCTCTGAGTTTTTATCCTGGACAGGGCCCGCCCTAACTCCTCCCCACGTGGCCTTACTCTTTTATTTAATAGGACCCTGTCCTATTTAAAGATAGTAGCCAATGTTTTCTAGATTGTAGCACTTTTTCCACAACCGTAATTATAATTTTATTTAAATAAAACCTGAAATTTGGCATAATGATATGTCATAATAAAGCCTTATGTTTTTGGTATGTTTTTTTTTACTGACCCTAACAATTGCTAATGTTGTGAACATTTGGCAATATGAATTAACAACCAATGAAAATAAAAACATGGCCTCATATGTTTAGCATTACGTTTCTAGAGCAATATTCATTATTTATATGTATATAGTATGCCAATCAAGGCTAATCTTATTCCTTTCCATATATTCAAATTAACAATGTTATTATGAATAATAATAATAAACAGCCATAGGGAATCTTTAAAAAAAATCAGGAGAACCTTCATTGCATTTTCCCTTTGCATGGAATGTACATACCTTGTAAAAATGCCTGGGGGGAAAGATAAGACTTGTGATTATATCCTAAAGGGAACCAATTTCATGCTCTAGTGCATCTCAAGGAAACCGGACTTCAGAGCCCATGGACTTCTGTGATAATGCCCATATGCCACTAATAACATGTTCCAATACCAATATCATCATGAATGTTCCAGAGAACAGCTGGCCAAGATCCAAGCTATTCAAATGGGTACATTGACATTTTATCAATAATTATAACTTAGGTGTATTTTTCAGCAATGTTAGATTCTGTTGGATCCATAGGGGGGTGGGGAATACTGTCATATCTGGGTCACTAGAGCATACAGTTCATTTGAGTGTAGAAGGAAAGCACAGTGGCAAACCAGTCCAGAGCACCGCTATGGTGAAAGCACATGGCTACCAGTACAACAGCAATGCAGTGGGATGATTTCTTGAGGGAAACCTCACATTCCAGAAATGGAGCAAATTCATCTCAAAGAGGGTTGTGCAGGTTGCAACCAAACTATTGCACTCACAAAACAGCATAGGGGTACAATTGCATGGCCATGACAGACAATGTGAACCAAATAAAGGGCAACAGCAATGAGGTGTCAGCTTTAGGGGCATGTGAGGAGGGGGGCAGGGAGGAGTTAGTCCCACAGTTGTTGGATCACAACTGCAGCACCACCTCCTAATAGACATACATATCTACAAGAATGGGGAAGGAAAGGGGACTTTGCTACATCACAAACTATCATTCAGTGCATGCCTGTATTCTCAGGCCTGTCTTGGCCTAGCACACACTGATCACAGGAACAAGGGGCCAGCCACAGGCTCCTAGTAAACAAAGTCAAAGGCACCTCCCAGCACCATGGGCACATGGCAAGTCCAGCCCTAAAGAAACCTTGGGTTGCCACCAATACGCAGATGACATCCAGGTCTTTCTTCCTCCTGGTGGATGACCGCCCTGACTCTCCCCCAGAAGCACTAGCCAGCTGCCTGAAAGCAGTGACAAAATGGCTCAAGCAGAGTTGTCTAAAGCTTAACCTTGCAAAGATGGAGGTCCTGTGGCTGGGCAGGAAGGGACCATGGGAGGAAGCACACCTGCCCACCCTGGATGGAGTGCAGCTTATAATGGAACCTGGACGTGATCCTGGATGCTTCCCTTACAATGGAAGCCCAGGTCACAAAGATAGCATGGCTGGCATTTCACCACCTCCACCAAGTCAAGCCAAGGTGACATTTCACACCTCCGGGGCCAAGCCTTACTTGGCCCCCGAATACCTAGCCACAGTGGTGATTGTCACCTCTAGACTGGACTTCTGTAACTCACCCTATGCAGGCCTACGCTTATCCTTTATCTCGAAACTACAGCTGGCGCAGAAGGCTGTGGCCAGGATTCTCACTAATACATCATGGAGATCCCATATCCAGCCGGCACTCCAACAACTCGGCTAGCTCCCAGTTGAAATCTGGATTAATCTTAAGGTTTTGGTAATTACCTTTAAGGCCATTTGCAGTCTGGGCCCAGTGTATCTGAGAAACCGCCTCCCTGCCTATACCCCCCAAGAGCCTTATGCTCTGTCACCTCCAACTGGCTGTGGATCCCTGGCCACAGAGAAGTATGTCTGCCTCAGCAAGGGCCAGAGCCTTCTCGGTCCTGGCCCCACCTGGTAGAACAAGCTCTCTGAAGAGATCAGGACCCTGTCTGAAGTCTCACAATTTCCCAGGGCCTGCAAAAGACAGTTCCTCCACCAGGCATTTGCTTGAGGCAAACAAGCCCCAAAACACCCACTGCACCCCCAGACACCCCCTCCCATGACCAAAGAATCTGACCAACCCAAAGCTGTGTCAATGTTCCTGTTCCTGTTTAAATATTGTTCTGGTTGATATGTTATGTTATGATTGTTATATTTGTTATATTTGTTGCAATGTTCTTTGTAATTACCCATGATGTTATATGTAAACTGCCCAGAGCCGTATGGAGGAGCAGTATAAAAATCGTAATAAATAAATACAATAAATAAAGCTACAGTGGCTGTACTGAGTACTGAGAGTGCACAGATCACTGCCAGCGTGCCTATAAACAGCTCCTCAATCCATGTATCTCTGTCCCACCCTTCATTCTACAACATGTACCAGCTGCTCAGGGAGGCCAGGAGCGATACCCTGAACAACTGCAAGGCTGTCTAGGCACTGCTGTCTCCAAGACACAACATCACTCCATTAGCCTGATCTCCAATTGCTCCAATTCAATGTAAGTATGAGAGGGTGGGGGAATGCACTGTGTGGCTCCTAGTCTGCAGTCTTCTATCAAAATGATTCATCTGGACACTTTATAGCAGCAAAGCTGACTCTTCAGAATACTTTCCAGGGGGAAAGAAAGACATTTTCCCCAAAGTTCTGGACATTGTCCACTAAGATGCAATTAAAACTATTTATATAATGGATGGATTTCCTTTTACTGCAGTGGAAGGTAGAGAAACAAATGACAGTACTTCTGAAGGAATCATACTTCCAAATTTGATATAACATTTTGAATGGCAATACTTATTTAAATGGTTACTATCTGATAATTGAAAACTCAGCATAACAGAGTAATTTACAAAGAGAACATTACTAAGATTAAAGAGTAGCCACAAATAACTACAACCACCAATTGATGCCATGGAGGACAGACCAGCCAGATGCAGCTGCACAGTGGCCCAGCAGCAGTGGGCGTGCCACAACAGCACACACAGCAGCAATGGCAGCGGTGAGGTGTGGGGAGAGGAAAGGGAAGACGACTGTAAGCCACTTTGACTGTTTACGCACTGGAGGTTTCATGTCAGGCTTCAGGCTGGAGTTTTAGTCATGGCAGGTTGTCCCACCTCTTCCTGCACCAACATGGGGGAGCATTTGGCCTGGTGCACTTCATCCGCCCCCGATTTGTGCTCCTGTATGGGAGCTGGAGCAGTGAGGTTCCCAGTGCATAAACGGTCTTTGAGACTCCTTCAGGTAGAGATGTGGCATATAAGAACCAACTCTTCTTCTTCTTCTTGTAATTACCTTCAGCTTGGATGTGAAGCAAAGGAGAAAGCAAAGTTGGGGGAGGGAAGAAGCACAAAACCACTCTCAGAAAATCTGGGGTAATAATGACCAGAAAGGGCTGAGGGCTGAAGAGAGGAAAATCAATGTAGAATGGGAAAGAAGACCTGATGAACATGTAATGTAAAAGCAAGGGGAAACATCCATGTATATAGCCCATTATTTGATAATATCCTTAGAGAGCCTCATATTAATTACAATGTGTGAAATCTCACTTTGAATTTATTATCTGGTAAGAGAGAAAATTAAAAAAGGTATTGAGAATCAGGCCTTGCTGACACAACTCAAGGTTTCCCTGAAGGTTAGTGACATTGTAAAGGGATGATATTAGGGGTTCTTCACCTACTTTCAGGTTCCACATTTGTAATGAGCGCTTCTACTCAGAAGGGAAAGAAATTTTACTTCCTATCAACATCAAGCCTGACCCCAATCAGAGCAATTAATTAACAGACATATGAACAACAAAATACTTTTCTAAAAGGCCTCTGACACGTATAATGCACAACAGCATTGCATGTAATAGCTGATTATTTTTTATTGCTTAAGGGAAAGTGCCACTGGCAAAACTGTACAGCAAATCTTATTTAGATTAGGAAAGCAGGGCACGATGCCTCAAAGTCCAGTGCAACTTGGGCTGTCAAAGCATCACTGAGGGATGCTCGGCCCCCATCTACTGCCAATGCTCGGAATGGTTGTTGGGTGGAAATACCCCCCAAATGGCTGTCAGCACAATAGCATGGGAGAAAACATTGTTTTACTGTAGAGCTTCTAGTGATTCCCATCACCCATCTGAATTTATAGTTTTCATATTGATAATGATGGGATGCTTCTTTGGTTTATGCCTATCGTGTATTTCCTTTGCTCTAGTACCAGAGTAAGAGCCTCTTGTGGCGCAGAGTGGTAAGGTAGCCGCCTGAAAGCTTTGCTCATGAGTTTGGGAGTTTGATCCCAGCAGCCGGCTCAAGGTTGACTCAGCCTTCCATCCTTCCGAGGTCAGTAAAATGAGTACCCAGCTTGCTGCTGGGGGGTAAACGGTCATGACTGGGGAAGGCACTGGCAAACCACCCCGTATTGAGTCTGCCATGAAAACGCTAGAGGGCGTCACCCCAAGGGTCAGACATGACTCAGTGCTTGCACAGGGGATACCTTTACCTTTACCTTTTAGTACCAGAGTATTTTGTCTCAACCATCCACTCTAACCAAGTATATATGGTTTTAATCTGTTTATTTAAATGGATAATCTACATCATATTTAATGGTGGGATACACTAGGCAGAACAGCAGCTGTAGCCATTTGGACAACTCTGGATCTAAACTTGGCCAATAATTCTGCTAGCTTTGCTCAAGTTTGCCAACATATGAACTGTGCTAAGAGGCCAAGCCTCCTATCTGTCTCCAAGTGAAACTGAGGCATTGGTTGATGATGTTCAGCATCAAGGATAATCCTTCCCTACCCCACCCACTTGTATTTTACAACAAAATATGAGCTGTTGCAGAAACAGCCCTTTGTCAATGAATGGAGTCAAAGCTACATTTCTTAACGACACCTTCATATGCAGTTGTCCTGCATTTTGACAAAACATGAGAGAGTCGGAAGTGTCAGAATTCCAGTAGTGCCCATAAGTCCAATAAAGCTGGGGACCCATGACGTGGAACATCAAATCAAAGTTTCCCAAGGATCCTGAGGAAGTTATTCTGTTTCCATTCAAGGGGGTTAGGTTCAGGAATAAAACTAATAAGATATTTCCATTTTCACTTATTCACTGGAATCACTGATGGAGTTGTTAAAAGGACTTCTTGTTCCCCTGAAATGACATTTTGAATACTTAAGAAAGAGATATTTTTTATAAATTGAACTGAGAGCACCAAATTCATTTAAGGCAAGGAAGCCTTATTTGTGACTGTAAAATACTATTAGTGCAATCCTATGCGGAATTATTCAGTTCTAAACCACTACTTTTAATAAGCTTAGATTGGAGTTATTCTGTATAGGACTGCACTATTGGCACAGTTGGCCAGGAAACCTGATATTGTGCCACAAGCTTTGCAGACATCACCAAATAACTTAAAATACAGATTTTATACATTCAGCATATTTTGTCATTATGTTTTCTACAATTTACAAGCTAAGATTTTAAAAAGTTGTTTACTCTTGACTAAAGAGACACTACAATAGCTAAAGGTCTTTCTGAACTTTACAGCACCTTCTGGTCTTCTCGGCCTCTTTAGTAGTAAACTATTAAAAAATTCTTTACATATGTCCTTTACTTTTCCCCTTTATCTTAGGGTTGAGGGCCCAAACAATACATCATTTGTAGCATTTCATTTAAGAGTCCACAATTTCAAAAACATCAACACTTGAAACCTTTAACATTGAATTTTATACAACGAAATCTGACTTTCAAAGTTTGATCTTAGCATTTATAAACTCTTGAAGAGGCTAATCTTTTAAAACCATTTGTTTTCTTGTCTATCATGTGTGCCTTACTTCACTACTTTATACACAGAGAAATGTTTCTGCACCTCTATTTGAGTCCAAGAGAACTATCACATTTAATGTCAACAACTGAAGAATTGTCAAACGATGGGATACCTAGGTTGATAGAAGAGGGTCCCACATGACTGGTTCCTCTATATCTTCCTGATCAATCATCTTCCCTTTAACTCTCAGTCATGGAATGGACTCCTCAAAGTTTATTAAAGTCAACAGATCTTCTGTTAACGTGCTTTGGAGGGCTTTGCAACAAGATCATTTTATAGAACAGGTAAATCCGAAAACAGAATTGGGGACTGAAAAAATACACTAATATTTTTACTGTGGTATCCCACGAAACAGCAGGGGTGCATGACTTAATACCCAGCACAGATGAAATCACGTAATCCTGGAGAGGCCCAAGATGTCAATAAAAAAATACTCCATTTCTCAGCACAGAAAATTCACATGGACTGTTATTGGAAAGAATTTCTATTTTGCTTTCTGAAATAACAACAAAAAAGTATAGAATTTAAGAACTGTCTTGCTGCCTCACGGCCAAAGTCGTTTTAGTTCAAGATTCTACATATGAGGAGATAGTTGAACCGTAGGTTGCTATGTGCATTGTTTCCAAATACATGAAAAAATGAAGTGACAAAGCCTGTTTCATTTTTAATCATTTTGAAGAGAAAATGAATGGATTTTTTTAAATGACAAATTACCGTTCACTTCTTATCTCCACTGGGTTTCAGAAACATGTTTCTGGATTTAACATGCAACTTTAGAATGCCAGTGATAGGAATCAACTTCATAGGAATCAACTTCTTAGGAAATCCTAAGGTTGGCTATTGAGTGAAACAGGATGCTGGACTAGTTGGACATTTCTTACGTTCTTGTTGGTGTCCCTCTGGTGTGGGTGAGGGGTGGAGAGAATTGGGAAAGATCTGGAGATACAAAACTGAAATATGGTATAAAAATATATACCTTATTAATATAATTGTTATTTTGGTCTAACACCTAGGGAACCTTACTATCAACTTTCTGAGATCTGGCAGGAATAACCCCTTAGGAAGTGGCACATTCCCTAAGGATTTCACCCCCCCCCCCCCCCGTTAGCTGGAAATTCTTCCTAATTTCTTGCTTAAAAAACAAATATCTTATAGACAGAAATAAGCTTTATCTTTAACTAGCTAAAAAATTAAGATCTTTTATCCCATCTGACAGGAAGAATCGGGCCGGCAATAAATAGTAGGGTGTGAGCTGTGGATCACTGGCTTTGACAGTTTTATTTCTGATATGTCTTTGTGAACTACAAGTGGGTTTGAGGGGTCTGATTGGCTAGTTTGGCAGGGAGTTATCATGTGGCTGTGTGTGCATGCTGTGACACAGTTTACTAATGTAACAGGATTAACTGTTGCTTTTATATTCCTACTGTTATGATGGTCAGTTCTTAGTCTGATGAAGAGTGCTTGCACTTGAAAGCTCACACCTTGAATAAATCTTTGTTGGTCTTAAAGGTGCTACTGGACTCTGAGTCAGAATTATAGTTCCTATTGATATCAAAGCGAAATGAAACAAACAATTCAAAACAAATACAAATTAAATGGAAGCAATAATGGGGAAGAAATGATTGTACACATCTATTGGCATGATTTTCTGCTTTTCCTGTTTATCTAGATTACAGTAATCTACAGCATAAATAGATGGATTTTTAGCAGAAGGCATAGTCTAGACCTACAATCAGGATTGCACTGGAAATGACTGTGCAGATGTGTAATAACTTTAAATATGAGATAAATAGCATTTTGGTTTGCGTCTGTATGTAGATAGATGTAGTTTCTCCTAAGAACATGCAGACTCCAGGAATACAGTATTTCGTTGGTTTCATTTGGTTATTGGCATAAAATGCCATGAGTCTTAATTTTAAAGTATCATTTGTGAGCATTTGAAACAGAATGTTTCTTTGTGAATAAGATGTGTAACAAGTCAGTTGTATTAAATAGGAAGGAATTATGTTGTTTGCCATCAACATAAATATTATCAATTTTGTAGATCACATTCCCCCCTTTATTATGATCCAAAGTGATTTAAGATACTCCTCTCCCTTCCTCCACTTTATTGTTACAGCTGTATTCCTGTGAGGTAGGTTAGGCAAAGTGGTTTGTGATGGGGCTCACATGACAGAGCAGAGATTTAAAGCCAGGTCCTAATCATGCATTTGAACCATTAATCCATTTCAGTACATTGTTGTGGGGATCCCTATTCAATTAAACTGACCTTGTGTCAATCAAAGAAATGTGTTACTTCTTGAAGTGTATTAGGCTCATAAACAGACTACATTGGCACGTTTTTGTACCTGTCACCGTTATATTGAACATATGTTGCAACATAATATATAATGGAAATTGCTATGATACAAAACCTCAGCTCCATTTATCTGAAATGGAGGGAATGTGGTAAAGTCTGCCAGCTCACTCTTCTTTGTTCTTGTTTTAGATGAACAAGAAATGTCAAGGTAATGTTGAAAGGACTGAAAGAAAAGCAGTGCATCTGATAGACCCATTATGCACGGGGGTTTTAGCGCACATTCGGGGTGGAATGGCGGCGACTAAAATCACGGATAACGCACGGAGCCGGCTGCAACCGGCTGCAGCTTCGGTGCATGCCGCCGAAAAAGCCGCGTCAGTGAAACGCGGAAGAAAGCGCAGCTTCCGGGTGAGCGGGGCGCAACCAGAAGCGGCGCCCGGATCGGCGCGTGCATAATCGGTTACTCTGGGTTTTGCCGCCGTCGCGCCCCGCCCCGTGTATAACCGGTATGCGTCGCGTCTTCCCCCTCCGCGTTTTCCATGTGACCCGAAATCGCCGTTTCGGCGGCCGTGCATAATGGGCCATATAGGCTCCCTTTGTTCCAAAACAAGCTTGCAATCAAAACCTACTTTGAGTCCTTTGAGTTTTATAGCAAAAAAAACTTCAAGAACAAACTGGAAAGGAACATTGCAAAGATGTAAGTTATTACAACTTTCAAAACAATGGAATCCCCAGGACTCAACAGGGATATTGGTTTCTTATTTCACCATATATGTTAACCTCATTAAACTCTTATATCTGTATTCCTTACAATTCCCTCTTCATTTTATTTGGGAGAATGGGACTGTACTGTGATGTAACATATATGTAATGTAATTTAGAATCTAACTCTATGGCCTTCAGACAGGAGAGCAAACACAGGTGGGCTTGTCACATGTGGAGATGCTTCCATGCTTGGGTGGATATGGATGGGGTGAGTAACAAGTCTCTGTTAATTACTTCTTTCCACAACTGGGAAAGCATCTGCCATTAATCACAAACCTTAACATTTTTATTCCCCCTATGTTTTTGTGAATGACAATTGAACCTAAAGGATTGATTTTGTTATTCTAGCAAGGAATTACCCAATCTTCATTATCATGCTGCATATTTCTGGATGTTTTTGTGATGCTGTTTGCTAATTTACTCTCTCCTTCTGATTCTTGTGTTCCATTGTGTGAGGAAGTGTGCCTGCAATCAGAAGTTCACACCTTGAATAAACCTTTGTTGGTCTTAAAGGTGCCAGTGGACTCAGATTTTGTTCTGCTGCTTCAGACCAACATGTCTGCCCACCTGAATCTACCTCCCTTTGTATGCATTCATTGACGTCTTCTCTGCTTGGCAGCTACTACTGTCATGAGCCTAGAACTGGTACAGCAGCATCAGCTGCCACTAGAGAAGACAGACAGGAGGAGAAGCGGTAAAGAAAGGAGAGTCTCTCTCCTTTACTGAGGGCCATTCCTCACAACGGGCAATGTTGCTAAATCTGTGTGCTATTAAAAAGCGCTGCAATCAGTAGTGGCAGGTCTTGGTAACGCACATAGCCATTTCTATTTTTAAAAAGGCTCTCCCACTGGCGCTGTTCTCGTAAAGTTTTCGGTCTCGCCGAAATCTCAACAAAGGAGGCAATATTTTTCCGCACTTCCTCCCGCCCCTGGCCATCAATCAAACAGAACAGCTAATTAACTGTTGTGTTCCTGCTTCCCTTTAAAAACTGTTTTTTAAAAACACAAAAACACCTGTAGCAACGCATATTTGTTCATGCGATGTATCAGAAAGACCTTTTTCGCTGGCGTGGAAGCTGGCGCTTAATCGTTTACATGCTCTTAAAGTTAAACCAACCCCCCGTGCAATTTCTGGCTGAAATTACGGGCAGTATCGAACGGGGGACTGTATTGTGCTTGGAAACTTTACAGACAATTGCTAGTGGAGGGACTTCAGTCAAAGAAGCATCACTTATTCATTGTTTTTGCCAGTTTAAGGGGGGGGGGGAAATGGCAATCACAGTGCCAGAAGCTCAGGTGCTAGATCTTAGGGAGATACATGCTTGCTACCGCTACATTGAGAATGCACATGTCTTTTTTGGATGTGTTGAAGGTTGTTCTCAAGAGTCTAGCAGCTTTTTTAGGGGGAATCCACTTTTGTGGATGGGACTTTTGTGGATTCCCCAAAAAGTGCTAGAACTAAGCGATTTTTGCGGGAGTGTTGCAGGAGTGTTGCAGATTGTATACAAGGTCGTGTGTAACGTAAAAAAAAATAGCATTACACAATGGTGAGGCTTCAGCAACATTAGCGCTGTACGGAATGGCCCTGATGCTCACTCTCAGCAAATGAATACATATTTGCTCATTCATTGTAATTATGGTTTGTTATCTAGACCAGTGAAATGAATCAGACATTATGTTTTATTCATTTCAAAAGAGACACATATTACGAATGAATGATGAACTAGAAACAAAGAATGAAGGAAGCAAAAAGCAAAAACCTCAAACCAAGTTCACCATTTAAATATAGCAAAGAGAGTTACTATTCAATATTAACACAAAAAAACAAAGAAGGAATTACTTGACTTCTTATAGATTTCCCATTTCATGTGGCTTGCAATTGAGCAGTTTTATTTAAAGCCATTTACACTCTAAGCTCTGGGATTTCTTCTATTAGTTTTACTTCAGGCACTGTTAGAACACAAGAATCCAACTTTTCCAATACCTTTGGTACCTGCTAGTTTGCACAAAGATATCTTCAGCCCTTTTTGTGTTACCTTTTCTTGCCAGATATTTAAAAAAAAAATAGAACTGAAGTCTTTTCTTTCTCCTGTTTTTTGCAGTATGTTAAAAAGTGGCCAAAATGTTACAGACATTGTATTCCGACCAATTTTTTTTTCAAACAGGATTTAAAATCCATTCTGATAATTTCACAAAACTCTACAATACTCTTCACTCTAGCAATCTGTTGCCAAGAGATAAAGTGTTTCCAATCACAAAGTGCAACAAACATAAAGCAAGGAGTAGTTTACATAAATTATTATGCATTCACATGAAGACAGTTTTGTTCCATCCTCAAAACAGAACATGGACTAGGAAAATCACTAGAAATGAAGGCAACATCTAAGTGGTGGGGGAAAGTGCCATCAACTTGCAGCAGACTGCGTAGCTGGTCTCCCACACAAATCTTAATCATGGCTGACACTGCTTAGTTTCCATGATCGGATAAAATTAGGTTAGTCTGGGCCATCCAGGTCACGGCATCAGCTAAGCAGCACAAATGTTATGGAGTAAGAAGATCTATTTTCTTTTTTTTAAAGACAGGAACAAATCTTTCCAAGATCTTTTCCTGGGTCTGTTAGAGCAGTGGTCCCCAACCTTTTTATCACCGGGGACTGGTTAATGCTTGACAATTTTACTGAGGCCCTAGGTGGGGGGGGGTAGATCATGGAAATGCTCAATTTAGCACGACCAACGCTTATTTTGGAAAGCACAAGCTGTGGCTTTGGGCAGGTTGCCGATACATGTTTGCACTGTGAAAGCAGCTTCCTCACTCGGCCTACTCTGCAGATATATTGGGCTCTGACAGGCCTCGCCTCGGAGCAGCCAGAGAGCAGATCTGAGGGCACGGGGGTGGGGAAGGCATGCACCTTTGAGGGCCAGGAGATGCTCCTGCTTTGGTTGAGTGACATCCATCGCCTTAGCCACTCCCCTCTGTGTTTCTCTCTGTCACGGAGCCCACCACGGGCAGATGGCAGAATCTGGTCTAGGTAACAGATAAGGAAACGGGCGTTAGCCTCATCCCCAGCAAATCCTGTCATCACTTCAAAAACTACAAGCACCAGTAGCCCATCAGGAAACGCTTCTGTGTACCCTCTGGAATGGATTCCGGCTGTGGTGTTTCGCCTCCACTTTGGGTAAGGTGATCATATTGTCCCACTTTTGAAGGGACATCTGGGGGTACCTGGCAAATTGTACTTATGTTGAAATTTATATATATATATATATATATATATATATATATATATATATATATATATATATATATATATATATATATATATTACAATAATATTTTTGCGTTCTATGCATTCTATGAAACTTTTTGTTGCTCCATCAAGTCCAAATTTTTAATCAAGAACCCCCCCCCCCCCCCCCGGTCAATGGTGTCCTGCTTTACCAATGTTAAAATCTGGTCAACTTAACTTTGGGATGCAGTGAACCTTTCGCCGCAACACATGATGGGGTTTGTAGTTTCTGTCAACCCTTACTGACTTCTAGAGAAGGAAGTGAGTACCAGGCAGACATGTGCAGAGGCTAAGAATTGGATGCCCAACTGAAAACCGACTTTCCTGACATAAAGCGATGTCCCTACCTAGGGCTCACTTTGGCGTGCAGCCCCACCTCTCCCTGTCGCCAGGGGGACCCTGACTGCTAGAGGCAGCTCCTCCTCCATCTTTCTCCTGGCAAAGATGGCAGCCTTCTGTGTAAACAAGGTTGGGGCTGGCATGGGGCCAGATGCTGGTAGCAGGCAGAGCCATGAGTTGGTTGGCCTCGTCATCAAGGTGAGCGAAGCTTGACTGGGGTGGGTCTCCGTGGTGGAGTCAGCATGGCATCTCTGCCCTTGGAGATGAGTGGAGATGAGCTCCAGGGAGGGATACCCCGAGCAAGCCTGAGAGCCTCCCCTGGCCTGCTTTGCATCCCTTGCTGCGGTGCTAGTCCACAAGACATTTCCATTTGTATGTAACTGGACTCTTGCAGAAGAAATCATCCCTCCCATCTGCTCCCTTCTACTGAATGGGTTTAGGCCTCCTCTCCTCCCATGTGCTAGGTGCTGCACATGACTGGGCACCTGCCCACTGGGTTTGTTTTTTAAAACCTGCTGAGTGGCAGGGCAGACCCCAAGGCAGCAGCCGGGGAGGAGGAGGAGGAGGAGGAGCCATGACCTGGTATCGACTGATCCATGGACCAGTACCAATCTCTGGCCCGGGGGCTGGGGACTGCTGTTTTAGAGGATGCACAAGATACTCTGTAGCAACTGATGAATGTCTGTATGAACTAGTGCAATTCTCTCTCTCTCTTTAATTGTATGTGGTCATATTTATTTGTGAGTTATTGTGAATTACAACCTTACCTTCCAACTGACACCCTGTGAGGAATGCGGGGCTGAGAGAGCTCTGAGAAAACCATGACTGAACCACGGACAACCAGCTGGCTGCATATGGAGTCAAACCCAGTTCTCCTGATTACCATCTGCTGCTCTTAACCACTACACAACACTGGGAAGCTAGCATTGTTGTTTAATGTTTTTTAATGTGCCTTGAACCGGTCCTGGAACTCTGCTGATTTAAAACCTTTTGCTTCATTTTTTTTTAAATAGTAAAGCTATTTTGCTTTTAGTGATTGATTTTTGGGAGTTGATTGGTTCTGACCCAGGATAATCTTGTGCATGCTATCCAAGGAAGTTCTTGATCCCATGTCTCAGGTGTGAGAAAGGAGAACAATTCTCTCTGAACAAACCAGGCAGCCTTAATACTTGTCCTCCTATATATTCCAGAAGATATTAAAAACTGTTTTTTTTAAAAAATGTCAAAGTGAAACAGTTTTCCTGGGAGTCCTAGAGCCAGCTTGAAACATGAAAATTTAGTTTTCCCAGCTGTCATCAAATATTGCTAGCCGTTCTGTCTTCTTTAGAAATTTATTTCCTAAACTTTTCACCAAAAACAAAAAAAAGAACCATATCCAAGACCAATGCTGATTTAAAACTTGTCCTCTGGGAAGATTAAAAAAAAAACAAAACCCAATATAGAGAGAAATGTGAAGTCAGTTTCAGAGGAATTCTCCCTCAGGGCAAGTTTCCAATTAGCAACAAAGTCAAACTGGAATATATTAGAGTTAAACTGGAATCCTCAGGAAATCAATTAATGGATGAATGATGGGTGCTAGCTGTGATATATTTTGAGGTGTGAAGTGGAATTTTTCACACTATTACTATTAATGGTCTTCATGTTTCTGAATGTTACGTGTGTTATGCGTTCACATTTCGACCAACTTCTATAACAATGCAGGTGCATTGTTTCTTAATGGTCTGGCCAAGATACACTGTGTTTATCTGAGAGGTAACACTTAAGCTGACTTCATTGCTGATATCATCATCATCATCATCATAAGGCACCTGAAAAAAATGTCAAGTCCCTTTAAGGCTCAGGAGGTGACTCACGGGACAAATCCTCCCCCTACCCATAATGGTCCCAGGCCTCATCACCCAGTTTTAGCTTGGCAACATCAACTGTGTCTGGGAACTAATTTGAGCTTGGAGTGACTCCAAGTATCTTCTGCCACCACGGCCAGGCCTAGAGTGCCCAAAGGTGCTCCATTATGGCAACTAAGCCTGGAAAAACTCCCAGGCCCAGAGTGTCTCCTGGAGTGCTCTGCCATGGCAGCTGGCAAGGAGTGTCTTCTGGCATTCACCGCCACAACTGCTGGACAATGAGCTGGTCCTGGCATCTGTAAACATGGTGGCCGAACCTAGACTGGTTCCCTACAGTGGCTTCTGTCACTAACAGTGCCAGGAGGACCATTTCAACACTGGGGATTTGCCCTGATGTACCATTCATCATCCCAGGTTTGGCCCAATTTAGGCCCTTTGTTTTCCCATGGCAATGTTGTTGTTGTTAGGTGCGAAGTCATGTCCAACCCGTGACCCCATGTACCCCGTGGACAATGATCCTCCAGGCCTTCCTGTCCTCTACCATTCCCTGGAGTCCATTTAAGCTCGTATCAACTGCTTCAGTGACTCCATCCAGCCACCTCATTCTCTGTCGTCCCCTTCTTCTTTTGCCCTCAATCGGTCCTAGCATTAGGCTTTTCTCCAGGGAGTCCTTCCTTCTCATGAGGTGACCAAAGTATTTGAGTTTCATCTTCAGGATCTGGCCTTCTAAGGAGCAGTCAGGGCTGATCTGCTCTAGGACTGACCAGTTTGTTTGCCTTGCAGTCCAAGGGATTTGCAAGAGTCTTCTCCAGCACAAGAGTTCAAAGGCCTCAATTCTTTGACGCTTGGCCTTCCTTATGGTCCTACTTTTACAGCCATACATTGCAACTGGGAAAACCATAGCTTTGACTAGACGCACTTTTGTTAGCAGGGTTATGTCTCTGCTTTTTAGAATGCTGTCTAGATTTGCCATAGCTTTCCTCCCAGGACCAAGCGTTTTTTAATTTCTTTGCTGCAGTCCCCATCTGCAGAGATCTTGGAGCCCAGGAAAATAAAATCTGTCACTACCTTCATTTCTTCCCCATCTATTTGCCAGGACCCATGGCAATGGAACTTAGATAATTCCATGTTCCTTTTATTGCCCCAGGAGGGTTATGTTGGACCTGGACCATTGGGAAGGGAAAAGTCGGGCAGTCCTGGTCCAGATCCTCCCCACCCACAGCTGCAAGTATAGCATCCCAGAAGGGACAAAAAATGCCCCAGGTGGCTCTGCTGTGCAATGCAGTAGAGCCACTGAGGGCATTAAATTTTTGAGAAAGTGGCATCTCATTGTAATGCAATACCACATTCTTAAAAATAAAAACCAACACAGGCCCATGCTGCCTTGCAACAGGAGGGACCTCACCACCCCAGCTCCCAAACAGGGGCACAAATCTGGGGTGGAAAAGGTGCATCAGGCCAAATGCTCCTTTGTGCAGGAGCAGGAAGAAGCAGGGCAACCTGTCCTGAGGCAAATGCCAGACTTCAGCCTGGCACGATGGCCACTGTGCAGTAAAGGTCTAAGTATGTTTTCTGTGCTTGTTCAGAGAACACCATTTAATTGATGGAGAGTCCCCTCCATGTGTGTTT
The DNA here is from genome assembly GCF_049243985.1 of Paroedura picta. Taxonomy (NCBI): domain Eukaryota; kingdom Metazoa; phylum Chordata; class Lepidosauria; order Squamata; family Gekkonidae; genus Paroedura; species Paroedura picta. The sequence goes on along the minus strand of NC_135374.1, from coordinate 40,491,238 downwards.
TTTTTTAAAGATTTTTTAATTCAGATTTATCTGCAACATCCCCCAAGGTTACTGAAAAAAAATCTGTGTCTATGTGACTTCTCTCAGCAAATTTAAGTATCCACAGATGGGAGCTATGCATAGACAATGGTATATTACAAACTGTAAATTCTATCGCTATATAGAACAGAAAAAACAGAGACTTCACATCTGTAGGTAAGCTTGGTTTGCCCCCAAATGTTGTTAATATTTTACAGACATTAACAAAAGTGAATGTGAAGCTTTTTTCCTCATCTGCCATTGAAGATGATGACTGCTCTCCACTGAACCTCATACACCATATGGACCCTTTCTCAGGTATTCAAAGCAAACACTTAGTCACAAAGAATATGTTGTAGGTTATTAAATGTAGATTAAACAAGGTTTAGAAAAAATGCCACAAAACATGAATGCTATCATTATAAAAGAAAATTGTTCCTTCAGCTTAAAGTTTGTCTTTCCTTTCAAAACTGTTGCTACAATTTTCAGTATGTAGCTCTCAGAATGAAATAGGTTGGGTGTGATTTCAGACAATTTATGCACTCAAATAGCACATATTTAGATACAGTGATTAAATTTCTATGCAGTAACCAAGCAAGGTCTTTCTGCTGTCTCAAAAGTGTGCAAAAGATGGCTGGTCGAATGGAAGTACCCAAAATAGAAAAAATCGACTGGATGGCTATTAAAAAAGTTATCGTTTTTTTGGTTATAATTTTTCCAATTTATTGAAAAAATGAATAACTTGACTAATTAATATTCAATAGATATCTTCATATCTGTGATATCATAATTCTATAGGCATGAAAACATAAACCAAAACAGGTTCTGGATAAACACAATTTTTTCTCAATAGCCCATTTTCAACGTTTCATTCTTCCTCAGTGGTTTTATTTTAAATGAGTCGTGTCTCAATATCATCAAGTATTTCATATAAGCAGTCCCTCAGGCTCAGTGTTTCATGGAGGTCTCTTAATTGCTCTATGGCTATGAAAAGTATAGCTGATACTTTGATTTTTACAGGGGGAAATGCATGCATTAATTTTCTTTTTAAAGCCCATTTCACTAATACAAAACTGTGAATCTGTCCATGTATCTCCATTTATGGAATGTTTTTGGACCTCTAATTAAGATGGATTATAGAATAAGATTAAGCAGCTCTTGGTAGACATATCCCTGGTAATTCCTCTGAAGTTTAATTTCTCTATTTGATAGAGAAGGGCATTAATGAGGGGAGGGGGCACTGATGGGGAAACATTTGTAGTTAGTCTTAATAACAGAAAGTAGGTTGGAAGGTACAATATTCATACAAGGAGAGAAAAGCCATTTCATTTTGGCCTTGGTTTATAAATATTTCAGTGTCGTTGTAGATTAATTGTTGATTCTACCCCAGCAAACTCTCATTTCATTGATTATAATTTATGAAGTTTCAGGCATATAATATCTCAAAAGAGATGAAACATTATTAGCTGACAGGAATTACTAGCTAGCCAATTATTTTCATCTGCAATGCAGAACTCAAGCCTTTCAAGTCCTATTCACATGGTCTGAAAGTCTGAAAAAGTGATAGGAGAGACTGAAACCATGGCAACAAGCCCCATCAGCAATCTCCACATATCAGTCAACAGTGCACTATTTTCACAGTGCCATTCAAGGGCTGGTTTTGGGTTTCGTACTTATTGCCCTGAGCCCTATTCCCTCCTTCCCTCCTTGGACCACATTATTTCTAGCCAGTGACAGGGCAGAACCAAGAGGAGATCATCTCCTCTACTGCCATCCTGCTTCTTGAGTCACCTTAAGTGGTCATTTGGGTGATTTGATGGAAGAAAAAGAGTTGGCTTTTATAAAATGCTTTTCATTACCTAAGGCGTTTCAAAGCGGCTTACAATCACCTTCCCTTCCTCGCCCCACAACAGACACCCTGTGAAGTAGGTGGGACTGAGAGAGCTCTGACAGGAATACTCAGTTAGAACAGCTCTGTCAGGACTATGACAAGCCCAAGGTCACCCAACTGGCTAAATGTGGAGGAAAGGGAATCAAACCAGCTTGCCAGAGTAGAAGCTGCCACTCTTAACCACCATGCAATAAACTTGTCTCCATTCTACTGGAAATTTTAGCTTTTTATGGCCCTTCACCCTGGGAAAAAACATTGTTCCCAGGACTTCAGGGACACCTGGGTAAACTTCACACCACCTTACAACTACTGGACATGACAGTGAGTGAATCTTGAGAAATGTGAAGGACAAGTCAATGAGATCAAGAAGACATCTTCTGTCAAGATGTAGTGTGAGGAGGACAAAATCTCAGCACAGGATATGAGCTAGAATCATAGAATCACAGAATAATAGAGATGGAAGGTACCTCATGGGTCATCTAGTCCAACCCCCTGCACTATGAAGGACACTCACATCCCAATCGGTCATCCACTGTAACCTGCCACCCCCCTGAGCCTTCACAGAATCAGCTTCTCCATCAGATGGCTATTTAGCCATCTAAATAGCAACATTTAAAGTAAGTTAAAATGAGACAAGCTAAAAAGAAGACATCTCTGTGTTGTGTAGTATGAACAACATGCTGTAAAGTAATCTGTCTGCTTGGGGTAGAACTGAAATCCGGAGAATGACATACATTTGATAAGAAGTGTAACTCCCTTTCCCTTAAATTTCCAAACAGACTACAAGGAAGTACACTCATAGCAGGACATGTTCACTAGAACTGTGCAAGAAAAATCATATATTTTCTTTTTAAATTATTTTATTGGTAGCCCACCTATAAAAAAATGCTGTAAAGTAGAACAAGGCACGCACCAAATGATGCAATAGGCCTAGGATCATGAATTTATGAATTTATGAAATTATGAATACTACAAAAAGTATTGGACATAGAATGTCATTCACATTGCAAGAACAAATAGAATTATATAAGCAGAAAGTAATGCAATAAGAGCAAAATAACACATACAATCATAGAATCATAGAATCATAGAGCTGGCAGGGGCCATACATGCCATTCAATCCAACCCACTGCTCACCGCAGGATCAGCCCTAACCATCCTAAAGCATCCAAGAAAAGTGTGTATCCAGCCTTTGCTTGAAGACTGCCAGTGAGGGGGAGCTCACCACCTCCTTAGGCAGCCTATTCCACTGCTGAACTACTCTGACTGTGAATTTTTTTTCCTGATATCTAGCCTATATCGTTGTACTTGAAGTTTAAACCCATTACTGCATGTCCTCTCCACTGCAGCCAAGATAAACAGTGGGATATATTACAATCATGTTCCCTTAGTGCTTTCCACCCTGCTATATTACAGCTTTATTTCCCTCTCCCTCTGCAATAATGGTTTTATATAGTTTTGCAATGACAAGTGTGGGAACCTTCCAATTCTCTTTAGCTAGGTCATTTCACTAAGTGGAAGCCATTTAAGCACTACTATGCCAAGCAAATGGTACTTCAGTAGAAGTTCTAGAAGATTGAATTGCAGAAATATCAGTGACTAGATTTTAAGCCCATTTTAATTTTAAATAAAATGGGCGCTAGTTGGGCTGGGGGGGGAGAGCCCGTCCCCAGCAGAAGCTGGAGAGAAAAGGGGGCTGTGGAAAGGAGGCTTCTGGTGGGGCCGGGATCTCCCTCGGGGAATGGGCGCAGAGCGCTGCTGGCCCCAGCTCACTTACCGGGCAGCTGGCGTCGAGGTGGTACAGCTCCAGATGGGTGAAGAGTAGTCGGCTTGTCCCCGCGGCTGCCGGGCGTCTCCCGGGCCTCCGGCGGCGGCTGCGGCTTTTGGGGGCGATTGGCAGCCTGGCGAAGGGAGTGAGGCTGCTGGGCATCTCCCGGGCCTCGTGCGGCGGCTGCGGTGGCTGTTGTGGGCGGTTCCCTGGCTGGGTAAGGGAGCGATGCTGGTGGGCGTCTCCCGGGCCTCGTGCGGCGGCGGTGGCTTTAGGGGCCGATTCCCGGCCTGGGCAAGGGAGTGAGTCTGCTGGGCGTCTCCCGGGCCTCCTGCGGCGGCGGCTTTTGGGGGCGATTCCCGGCCTGGGCAAGTGAGCGATGCTGCCGGGCGTCTCGTGGGCCTCGTGCGGCGGGGGCGGCTTTAGGGGCCGATTCCCGGCTTGTGCAGCGGGCTGAGGCGTCGGGAGGTGGTTTGTGGCTCTGTCAGCAGCGCGGCTCGCATCAGGGCCAGTGGGGCAGGTGAAAGCGGCGGCGGGTGGGCAGTGGGCGAGAAGCCGGTTTGGAGGGCGGCAAGGCGGGCTGCTGGCGGCCGTATGCGGGCCGTTGGCGAGAGGAGGAGGCGCTGGTCCTGCTGGAGATGCGTCCAGCTCAGCGGCAAGTGGGGAAATGGCGGGTGTGGGCGGTCAGTCCAGGGCAGGCCAAGTGGCCAATAGGGAGGCACGCATAGCGCGCCTCCCAATTGGCCACTTCGCCCTCGAGTGGCACTCAGAGGGGCCCAATCAGGAGCCGCTTCGCGGCTCCTGATTGGACACCTCCGAGTTTTTATCCCGGACCGGTCCCGCCCTAACTCCTCCCCACTACCCCTTACTCTTTTATTCAGTCCGTGGCGCCCATGGCGCCACGGGCTGTGTACAGATTATGCATGCTTGAGCAGCCCCCAGTTTGGATAATGTATTTTTATACCCCACTTTTCCCTACCCAAAGGAGTCCCGATCCAATTCCATATGGGCAGAAAAGGCCAGGAGGGCACTCTTATGGAAATGGGGCTTCCATGGCGACACAAGATGCAGCAGAGCATGTTGCTCCATTGCAGCACTCCAGTGGTGCCCTGGAGTGGCACCACTGGTGTGCAATCACCCCTCAAGAGGTTTATAAACCCTTTTCTCTTCCTCTCCTCACAACAGAAACCTTGTGAGTTAGATGAGGCTGAGAGAGCTCTATGAGAATGGGTCTGTGAGAAACAGTCCTAAGAAAACTGTGAACAGCCCAAGATTATCCAGCTGGCTACATGTTATTAGAGTCAGCTGCTCTTAACCATTACACCATGCTGCCTCTTATAACTGTAACTGAATGTTTGATGGGCCATTCAAGTCAAATTGGAGCAACTCAAATGTATCCAGTAGGGTAATACTATATCTTTGTGTTCACAGAAATGCTTTGGTATACACCACTGGATTTGACTGGGTTTTGGCATCTACCAACTCCCCTGTTGATGTGACCATAAATATCATATTGCTGAAAGAAACAATTACATTTTTAAAAATCATACTTGTTCCTTTGGAGTCCATCTCTGTGTGTCCTGCATTCTGATGCCTTGTACATTCATGGCTACCAGACTGCCTGGATCCATATTCTTGCACAACTTCATGATAGCTGACATTTATTATTTCTCCTGTAAGTTAAAAATATGGCCTTTAAAATGATGTTTAAGCCATAAAAATAATAAAGCAATGCTTTGTACAAGGACCTTTCCAATGCAGCCACAAACAGATGAGAAGATGAGCAGTCAGCACCATAATGGCCCATAGCCTGACCTGACCATGACTTTGAGGTAGATAGATTTCCCCCATGGCACAAAATCAGCCAGAATACATTTTTTTTAACTGACTTTATTTTCATGCTACTGCACAGCCACAAGATTGCCTGTTTCAGTGTTTGAGGAAGTAAACAATAGGTGTGAGACAAACTAATCTGAGCTTTGACTCATATGCAAGATATAGCAGTTGAACAAAACATTTTTGCCTGGTGAGTATGTTCATTGCAACGTTTTCAGTGTACCTATCAATGTTAGCCATTGGTAAATATTTTCATCTGAAAAGCTTGTGTGGAAAATGAGAATTATTTATACCCTGTTCCATGAGAGAAATATTGTGCCTTTCATTTATATAAATCTTTGCTGGAATGATTGATACCATTGCTCCATTTTCTTTTCAACACACAATGGCATGTACCCTACCACTCCTCTCAGGAAAGTCAAAAGGCTTCCTTCCTTGACTCTTGTGGCTTTTTCAGTAGAAAAGAAGCCATACTTTGGAGGAAGATTCCTTTAGGCTGGAAGAAGCCTTCAAATTCTGCTGAGCAGAATTGTAGGATATATGCCCGCCCTTGTATAACAGCACTAGGGAATTATCCGGAATTGTACCAGCTGCTCAGGATGGCTGCACATTTCGGGATTATAATGCTTGATTTTAAAAAGAAGTTTCTATTCCTAAACATCACATAATTCATTTAATAATCATTTTATAATGATAATACTGTCTGGCTGGATTAGGCCTCCTCTATGAATAAGATTTGTGCACAGAGACAGCAGCATGGGTGCAATCTATTCCTTTTGGCCTCTTTCTGGTTTCTTCTATTTTCTATGGAAATAGAGCAAGAAAAGGGATGTACAGTGCATGAGTATAACAACAAACTACCATGTGGTAATTAGTGCAAGTAACAATAACCATCAAATAATTTGTGGTAGTAGCCAGTTTGGTGTAGTGGTTAGGAGTGCGGACTTCTAATCTGGCATGCTGGGTTCAATTCTGCACTCCCCCACATGCAGCCAGCTGGGTGACCTTGGGCTCACCACAGCACTGATAAAGCTGTTCTGACCGAGCAGTAATATCAGGGCTCTCTCAGCCTCACCCACCTCACAGGATGTCTGTTGTGGGGAGAGGAAAGGGAAGATGACTGTAAGCCACTTTGAGACTCCTCTGGCTAGAGAAAAGCAGCATATAAGAACCAACTCTTTTTCTTGTATCAGTTTCCTCACTGAAAATGTTTAATTGATTGCAGAATTTGCTTGAAGGAAAGAACCAGAAACATTTTAGTTTATATCTTCATCAGTTCAGTGACAATGTAAATCTAATAATTCCAAACTTTAGCGATTTACACAAAATAGGCAAAATTTTACATGAATTTAAAAAGATAAGCAGAAAACTCACCATTCAGCTTAATCAAGTACAATCAGTTATGAAGATCAAAACTACTATATTATTCCCGTGACATAAAAATAGTTACACGATAATAAAAATTCATGAAGAAATCGTCAACAGGGCAAAAACTCACCAAGTACAGTTGCATGCTGAAATCAAACGTAAAATCAGTATCCCCTGTGCAAGCACCGGGTCCTGTCTGACCCTTAGAAGGATGGAAGGCTGAGTCAACCTTGAGCCAGCTGCTGGGATCGAACTCCCAACCTCATGGGCAGACAGCTTCAGACAGCATTTCTGCCGCTTACCACTCTGCACCACAAGAGGCTCTTTTATTAAGTAGTGGTGGCTAAAAATAACCTCTAGAAATGACCTTCCCCTGTGTGTTTTTCCCCTTCTACTGTTGCAGGAAGCAGACAAATGCATATGAATATCAGTATCCCCTATACCATTTTCAGGTTGTCAGTGATATGGGGTATTAGGTATATGTTGTTAGGGATCTTAGTGATATCAGTACCCACCAAAGCCTGGAGTAGAATTATGGCTTTCAATGGTAACAGCAGCATTTCTAGAACCAGCTGTGGACATTCAGTATTCAGCCTGCTCTAGAAATCCAGGGATGCCCAGGAAGAGTGAGGTTTTACAATTCACAGATCCTCCAAAGTGTAGTTGAAAACACCGCCATTGTCAGGTTCAGATACTTCTGGGCTGAGAAAGGGATACTGCAGCAGGGAGTTGTACTAGCGCCTCTCCAGTACACTGAAGGCTTTAATAAAATCTATTCATTCTGAATCAGAGAACACAAATTCTGGGGTGTTGAATGTCTTCTGCATCCCAGGAAAGATGTGCTCTTCAATCCATAGAGGAAAAGATTTTAAAGAAACCCTGAAAAGGTAGGTTTGAGATAACATGGAATGTTGTGGTAGACAAAAATCACCCCGATGTCCCTCTCATTAAACAAAGGAAAAGGGTTTTTTCCCACTTAGCATGGCCTGCAAGGTAAACAGCTTCCCTCACTTCAGAATGAATTGCAGATGCTGTTCTGACTACAGTAATCTACTTTACTTATTTAATTTCACAGTTTTAGCCCACCCTTGATATTCTGTAGAGCAGAACTAGGTGGCTTCACCCATCACGAGCTATTCTAGATTTTACTGCTTGTAAGTAACAATGAACCAACTCACAAGCTTCTTGATTCTCGATATCAATTTTTCCCAAGGACAAATCTATATGGTATTATGTTGTTTTGTGCTAGTTATCTCTTGGGTCTGAAACTCTGAACAACTGAAACTCTGAACAGCATATCACATCAGTTTTATAATATGGCACAACTACTTGCAAATTCTGTTAAGCGTCTTTGATGAGGATAGAGGAAAGATTTGATCTTGACAGAACCCCTGAACTCATACCTGACTGTAAGGGGAGGGGTATTGTCCTAAGAGTTCTTCAGGAACAGAGAGACCAAAGTATTCTTTTATAGCTTTGTTATTTTTGGAAGTTTTAGACAACAGATGGAATGCCTGATGGAGATCTTATTTCTAATAAACTAAGCTGTACGAAGCATGTCCTATTAATACAAATCTCATCTGCTGTATTGTTTAAGCCAAAGTTTTGCTACTCAACTTAATAAAGCCATTTACCAAGTACTTCAGAAGTTGCTTTACAAGGATGGGACTTCACCCAGGTCATCATTATGTTCATTAGCAAACAAACTACCTGCAAGAAGAGCCCATCATATCTAAAACAAAGAAGACTTTTGCAATTACAGTGTTGCTGAACTCAGAGCAACTTTTTAAAAGCATTTTCAAAATAAGGCTCCATATAATTTTAATGTAATTTTTGAGAACTAGAGAAACAACATGTGACTACATTTGCTTCTATTTAAACACATCAGTTAAAATGGTAGAAACATTCTATTTTGAAAAAAATCTTTTAAAAATACTTAAGGAATTTAAAAAACAACAACAACAACTCCTAAGTGACTTGCGGTGCAGTGCTAAACAGATTCAGGTGGGTAGCCATGTTGGTCTGAAGCAGTAGAACAAAGCTTGAGTGGCATCTTGGAGACCAACAAAACTTTTTCTAAGGTATAAGTTTTTGTGTACAAGCACACTTCTTCAGATACAATGAAACATCATTTCCTCAATCATTACATATAGGTAGGGGGGATTAATGGCCAGGATGGGCTAATTAGAGTTAAGATACATAAGTAACTGGGCAAAGAGAAGGGAATGGGTGCTGGGGCCAGCAAGAAGTAGGTTGGATTGGTGTGCTGGGACTTTTATCGGTCCAGATGCAAAAGGAAGAAGTGTAGGTTGGAGCACAAGTGTGAGTGCACCCTTTCATGCTGCCCAATCCTCCGGGAAGAAGGACAGAAGATTGGGAGCCATGGGATCTTCTACAGGGGAGAAAATCAGCATTAAATACCTACGGTGCTATGGTGCCTAGCACCTACCTCCGTCAAATTGGACCTGTTGCAGGAATGGCTCCAGCCTTATAAGGAGGCCAGCCAGTAGCTGGCAGGTGGGTTTTGGCAGGGTTTCAGGATTTCTTTTAAGGGAGTGAGAGTAGCCACAAATTGTGAGAATTTAAAGTTTATGAAGGACAGCCTGGACATTGTGGCCACCAAGCTGGGAAAGGATTGTGAGGCTGGGTGGATAGTTGGCCCATTCGCAGATACCCTTGGCGACTTGAGGGTATTGCTGTTAGGAGTGGTACCCAAGAAGACACCTGGACAGTTCTGTTTGATACAACACTTGTTGTACCCAAGAGGGGGTTCCTTTAATGATGCCATAGTTAGTGCCTGAGTTGTGCACATTCTGTTATGCTTCATTTCACAAGGATGTCACTTGGTACGGGATGTGGGCCAGGTGAACTCCTCAGGTGTGACGTTCCGGTGGTGCTCCGGCTGCTGTCCATTTACCCGGACAACTTCAGCCTCCTGGGAATCCATTTTAAAAACCATTGGTATGTGGATAAAGCCACGCCTATGGGCTGTTCTATTGCATGCACAGACTTTGAGGCATTCAGCTCATTTTTAGAATGAGCAGCAAAAACATGGGGCCAGTTTACAGAAATCACACACTTGTTGGATGATTTGTTTGCTGGCCCAGGGAACTCCAGGGCTTGTGCTGAGTGGCTGGATGTGTTCCAGCAGCTGATGCAGGAGCTGGGGGTTCCTTTGGCCACTGATAAGACAGAGGGTCCTGCCACCCTACTAACCTTCCTGGGCATACATGTGGACTCGGTGGCAAGCACTTCCAGGCTGCCGGAGGAGCAGCTGAAGACCATTTGGGATCTGATTGGTTTCATGCTAGGCAGGTGAAAATACACTCTGTGGGAAATGCAGGTCCTGTTGGGGTATTTGAACTTTGCCTGTAAGGTTGTGGCGCTGGGCAGGGCATTTTGTTCCAGGTTGGCACATGCCACCAGGGAATTAATCAAGCCACACCACTGCATTCGGGTTTCTCAGGGCATAAAAGCTGACTTGCGAGTGTGGGTGGACTTTCTACAGGATTTAAACCTAGTGCTTATATAAATTGCAACTCACTAATGTTAACTCACCATGCCAGCCGTGTACTGTAGTTTGTCTGCTAGGTGCTATGTCCACTCTTTAAGGCATTGGTAAACAACAAAACAAGATCACTGTACTTATACAATGGGGCACTTGACCTGGTGGACACAGATATATTGAAGACCCAGCTATAAAATGGGACTGATGGCATCTCACAGTGCTCCAAGGCTGCCTTCACAATTGAACTGTCAGACAACTATAACAACCTGTCAGTCTTTTCTTCACCTTTTCCCTCCCTTCTCAGCTGGTGAAAAATAACTTAGTGCTCTGTGACTACAACTGAATGCCTTGGATCACAGGTAGCTACTCTGTTTCCATCTCGGCTTATTGGATGTGTTCTTCAATTCCTTCAGCTGCTACTGGTGGAGAAGTCAGCAAGCCAAAACAAAAGTGGGCTGTCAGGAAGCAGCAAAACTGACAGATTGTTTGATGCTGTATTCAGTTGACTGGTAAATATGACTGCCATTTCAGCAGTAAAACCAGGCTCATAGTGCCGCAGGACAATATGTAGACAATCTTCTTTTAATATTATATCTCTTCCATCTTAAGTTCTGGAATCAGTTATTTATTTGTAAATGTTGAAAAATCATTTGTCAGTTTCAGCTAATATAACTAGAATAATCAATGCATTCCTATCTAATTTTTTAAAAATGAGCATCACAGCCTTTTATTTATTTAAAAATGCATATCTGTAAACTTGCTCTCCCCACCCCCCAGCATCTTAGTATCTTTAAACTTCCCCCCGCTCCAGAGGAGCGGGAGGAATAAAGGAGTAAGGGCAAGTGGGGAGGAGTTAGGGCGGGCCCTGTCCGTGATAAAAACTTGGAGGGCCCAATCAGGAGCTGCAAAGCGGCTCCTGATTGGGCCCTCCAAGTGTCACTCGGGGGCCAAGCAGCCAATGGGGAGCCATGCAAACCGCGGCTCCCCATTGGCTGGTTGGCCCAGCCTCGCCTGGCCCGGCCGGAGAGTCGCCTTCCCCAGCGGTAAGTCCTCTGGCCGGCTTCCCCTTGCCCAGGGAGCCTTCTGCCGGGCCCTGGGGCAGGCTCGCCTGCCCTTGGGCCTGGCAGAAGGCCACAAAGCCCACTCCCACCGTCCCGAGACTTCTGCCAGGCCCTGGGGCAGCCGAGACTGCTCCTGGGCCCGGCAGTAGGCCGCAGAGCCCACCACTCCCATCCCAAGCCTTCTGTCGGGCCCTGGGGCAGCCGAGACTGCCACAGTAGGCCACAGAGCCCACCGCCTCCATTCGGAGCCTTCTGCCAGTCCCTGGGGCAGCTGAGCCTGTCCCTGGGCCCAGCAGAAGGTCCCAAGGCCACCTACCTTACGCTGTTCCTCCCTTCCTCCCAGCATTCCCTTTGTTTTTCCCTTTCTCCAGTCCTTCCTCTCTTCCATCTGCCTCTTTCTGGATACCTGTTTCTCTCCCTCTTCTTCTGTCTCTATCTTCCTCCCTTTTCTGTCTTTCTGTCTCTCTTTCTCCTTTTCCTCCTTCCTTCGCCCCATCCCTCCACCCACCCATCATGCTAGGGCCTGCTGTATTTTGGCCACAGTGGGCTTAATATCTAGTATTGCAATAAAACAGCTACTTTGGGATCCCTGGAAAGTTAAAATGTCCTGGAAGGTTAAAATGTTCCCCTACAGGTTTCTCAGACCTGGGATTTTTGATGTCAGACTTGTGTCCATTTATTCTTTAGTGGAGGGTTAACCTGTTCTATATAGAGAACAGAGGGACCTAGTTGTCATTCAATGCCCTATACAATATTAGAAGATGAGCATGTGAATAAGCCTTTGATGGTGTAGGTGATGTTGTTAGGTCCAGTGATTGTGTTATTGGAGTATATGTAGCAGCAAGTTGACATCTGGGTTCATTGCAAGCTCTGGTACTGGTGTCCATGTTCAAATTAGATGTTGATTGTTGTGGGTGAAAAGTTGTTTGAGACTGGGAGGTTGTCTGTGCATACGAAAGGTTTTGCCCCCCCCCCCCCCCAAGAACTTGGGAAAGAAAACTATCATTTTCCAGTAGAGGCTGTAAGTCACTGGCGATGCACTGAACTGTTTTGAGTTGAGAGCTGTATGTAACCACTAGTGGTGTTCTGTTATTATCTCTTTTATTGTTTGCCATTAATCATGAACTCTACATTTTTACTGCCTTAATGTTTTTGTGAACAAAAATGAACAAAAAAGACTGATTTTCTTGCAAAGAATTATACTACTGGATATTTGGACTTATGGTGCTGTTTACTAATTTGCTACTAATTTACTTTCTCCTTATATCTGTACTCTTATGATCCCTGTTCCATTTTCTGAGGAAGTGTGCATGCATACGAAAACTCACGCCTTGAATAAATCTTTGTTGGCCTTAAAGGTGCCATTAGACTCAAATTTTGTTGTGCTACTTCAGACCAACATGGCTATCCACTTGAATTCTCTGCAGTAAGCTGTGCATGTGTAATAAGTCATAGTCAAAGTGATTTCATTTCCTGGAAAAAGAGAGAAAAAAATTTAGAATCACAACTTTGTTCATAAGTAAGCTATCAGTAATAACACTTCAGTGGAATATAGTGTCAAGAGATTTCAAAAGTGGATGGCTAATGAATTAAATACTAATGGCTACATTTGAGGAGATATGTAGGAAGAGAAAGAGTGAGGTAAAATAAAACTTTAAAGAGAAGGGATTCTTGAAAGCTGTGAAATGGAAGGTAAGGCAGGATGGAATGATTGATGTCTGGCACTTTGTAAACAAGGCTTTCACGGGACTGAACAGATTGTTGGAACAGACTTGTGGCGGTTGAAATAAATAGAAAGTGCCTGGTGAGGCAGCTGTACTGAGAAAACTATTAGACTCTGTAGCCATTGTTTTTATAGTCCACTCTGGGACCAGTTTCAAAAATCAGATGGGTAGTGTTTGATAGTCTTTGCTGGGTTGTCGATCCATTCCCCCCCCCCCAAACCTCCAGCCTGTGTTATAGACACAGGGGTTTTGATATCATGTGTTTTGCTTTGTTCTGTTTTTGCTAAATTGGCCTATAAATAGGCAAATTTTCTGATATTTCAGTCATTGGCAATCTCAGTAGAAAGACTCCAGTCCCATGACTCCCTGATTACCGTGGACCATAACTTACCACTTCAAACATTGCACAGTGCTTACACAGGAATCTGACGAGTGGAGCAAATGAAATGTTTGGATACTGTGCAATTTGTAAGAAAACTTATTTCAAAATGGCTGTCACTGTGCTAGGTTTCAGTACTCTACTATTCTCCAGTGCATCAATCATAAGAACACCTTGGTTCTGACTGTCATTAGCTATGACTTAAATATATATACATTACTGGCTCTTTGCAATAGATTTTCTTATGATTTGATGACATCCCAAGAATTTCAGGTCCAAAGGGAAATTTACCATTGTCATAGTTACCATTAATGTAGTTGCTTTTGTTCAGAAAATCTACATGAGAAGTACTTAATTTCCCTTGTTTCATCCATTCACACAAAACTTTAGTATTCTGGACCTATCACCTGTTCCTCCAATAGATAATGAAACATTCACAGTCAAAATGCCATTTAGCTTCAAACTTTACCAGCTTGATCTTGAATCTTGGTTGTTTGTGATACTTCCACATGACTGAGGACAGCATAAAACAGCTGGAAGTGTTTAGAATGCAAAATGTTTTAAAAGTGATAATCTTTTAGCTTACAAAGCAGATTTCAAAATCAATGCGCCAGAGAAGTTAAGAAATAATTATGAAACAAAGTTAGCTTAGGCTATTTATTCCAATTGTAAGATCAGGACTTGTACTTTTGGATCCTTAGCTACAGGCTCAAAATAATTTTTGTTAATATATTGGTCCTAATTTCTCTTTCAGCAATTGAAAGTTAAAGGCCACAGCTTTACCAATTAACCAGTTCCCTTTTTAATTATCACTCCTTAAAAGTTTTTTTTTCAGTGATGCGTGTGATAATCAGGTTAACTACATGATAGCTGATGTTTTCTAATTATGAAGATGAACTTTAGGACTTTGTGACTTGAAGGGAATACCTAATTGTTAATCATAATTCCTTGAATGCTATTAGTTATGCTAATTTCATTTGGGTTTTATTCTGCACACCTCTTCCAAAAATCTGCTTAATTCTTTGACAGCTGCATTAGCATAACTCGCTTTGGTAGAGTTGGGAGTCACTTTCAGATACTGGGAAGATGACAACCATGACAGGCAGTAGGGGAGAGCTCAAAGGAAATTTTCATTATAATTTCAGATCCAGGATTTGAGGGAGGAATGTTACTGTGATTGCTGATTTTTAAGTCAGATATGGGTCTGGGATTCAAATCTCCATGTCTTTGTGTGTTTTTTTACCTACTTACAGAGTTTCAAGACCAATATTTTCTACAGGGAATCTATTCAAGCGTCTGGAATAGCAGTTATTAAATGCAATGGCACTAAATTTGCACAAAACATAGACCTCTTTAATCTAACCCTCTCCCCTGAAGGAGAGTGACAGCTGGGCCCCGTATTCCCTGTTTTAAAAAATCTTGTCTGCATTCATTTTATTTTCCCAGTCTTTCTTCTATATTTAAGCCCATAAAAGGCTGGGGGGAATCTCATTCTCCCTGAGCAAAATTCTAAGCCCTTGGAGTTAGACAAGAATACTCTGATAATATTCACAGCTGAGCCTACTGAAAATGAGAAGCAACACTAAATCAAATTTCATTGGATTTCCATGTGGAAGCCCAGCCTAGAATGACTGCTAGACTGTCTGCCAGCAATACTCAACCCAGGGTTGTTGTTTTATTCAGATACGACCAAGCCCAGAGGAAACTCTGTGCTAGATAAATATAGACCTGAAATTCCAGCCACCTCCAGGAGACCTCTAAGCCATTTTGGTCTTTTTAAATGATGTAATTCAGAAGGATAAACCCAGAATGCTTGTCCAAAAAATGGATCCATCTATATCAGTGGTCCCCAACCTTTTTATCACTGGGGACCAGTCAACACTTGACAATTTTACTGAGGCCCGGGGGGGGGGGTAGTCTTTTGCCAAGGGACATCACTACCACCTGAGCCCCTGCTCCATTTGCTTTCCTGCCGGTGCCTCTGACTTTCTACCGCCCACTGGGGGCGCTGCCAGCAGCAGTTGTGCAGTGCCACACCGAGGGGAAGCCCCAGCCATGGCAGCCACTGGAGAGCGCCAAGGGTGAGCCAGCGACAGAATGGCAGGGCAGCCCCTAAGGCAGCAGCCAGGGAGGAGGACAAGGAGGAGCTGTGGCCCGGTACCAACTGATCCACGGACTGGTTCCGGTCCCCGGACCAGGGGTTGGAGACCACTGATCTATATCACCTCTAGGGCTTTATCCTTATTTATTTCTGTCCAAATATACTTTTCAGTTGCTTACTCAGATCCTTTGTCACAGATAATGCACCAGATCTGTCCCCTTAGAGCAGTCTTTCTCAACCAGGATTTCATGGTTGGGATGTACACAGCTATGCTCCCCAAGCATATTCTGCATGATCACACCTCTTCTGGGGGTTCTCAAAGCCTGAAGACTGTTTCAGTGGTTTCTCCTTGGAAAAAAAGTTGAGAAAGGCTGCCTTAGGCACAACCTCAGACCGAAATGGACTGAATAAAAGGATCTCTCCCACAGGCCCATTCTTCATTCATTTGTAATTTTTGTTTTAAGGCTGTTGCATCAAGGCCTTTGCAAGCCTCACAAGAGCGATAACTAAAAAGGCTATGTACTAGTTTTCAAAGGTGATGACTGGAAGTGTTTTGCTCAGTCCTTACAATGATCTGATTGGAAGAGATAAATACTGTTGTCCATGAAAACAGTACAACCATCAAAATACAAGAACCTGCTGTAGCAACAAAGCATAGGCAAAAACCCAGGGTTTTGTAATACCTAGAATCCAAAATTTGTTCTGCCAATCCAGAAAACAATATGTATTGTATGTAACAATATGTAACAATATGTATGAAAACAATTATGTATATTTTCAGCTTGGGAATTTTGCAATAGATGTCCATAACAAGAACAATTTTTCTAGACTTTTAAAAATCTAGTTGGTATTCCATGCCAGAGACAACAGGAAAACATTCTGTTTCCAGGATGAACTTATATAGACACAAAGGGACTCTTGGACTCTTCTGCATAGAGTCCAAGAAAAAAAATGGGGCTTGGAGTCTGTGGGACTGTTCCATCAGGACAGCAGAAACTACCTCAACATAACAGTTCTTCTGGTTAGGGAAGAAGGGAGTGCAGTTTTTGCTCATTCCCCTTCCTACAGCAGACTTTCAGTTTGCTTCCATTGGCCTGAGGGACATAACTGGAGGGGAAAGGAGGCTGCAGAGAGGGGAGGCAGGGAAGCTGCCTTCGTTTAGCATGTACCTACTCACACTGCTTAAGAGCCAGACTTCTTCTTGCTGTTGTTTTATGATACTGGTTGGTCAGCAAGTGAATGATTTGTCTTCTACACACATTTTATGCCTAACCTGCCCCATAAGGTTGTTGTTGAGAAGATTAAATGGAGAAAAGGAGGATTTTGTTTACTATCTTGGGACATTGGGACAAAAGGCTGGGCATCAGTGAAGCAAATTAATAGACTGATGCTCTGGGGTCTCTGGGACTTATAGTTCTGGGTCTTACTTCCTCAGATATAATCATATTTCATGTTACAACCTTAGTAACATGTATGTCTATTCAAATAGAAATTAAATCACCTAGTGGCTTAGTGAACAAAGCCAAAATTCCTGGCTACAAGCATTTATTTATTTAAACAAAATATATATGGAGTCCTCCATAGGTTTGCTTAAGATTACACTGCATTCTCTATTTAGAATGAGAAAAGAATTAATGTGCAGGCATATAAAGTAATCCCACAATTGTCATGCAAGAGTTAATGTAGCTTTCTGTTCCTTCAGTTTACATGCATATCATTGAAAAAATCACTGAAAAAAATAAAATATATGCGACTGTATATACGATTGCATTTAGGTTTTTGTGTGGCATTTCCCTACTGCCCAGTAAATTCTCATTTGTTTTTAATGTACTATGGGACCAATCTTGATTGTTCTTCCTATAGTAATATTCTCAGAAAAAAAATAATAAAAGAAAACTGTAATACAGCACTGTTAGTGAATAAAATACAAAATGATGAAATAAACTAATTAAAAATGAATATTTAAGAACTCACTGAATCACAAATTGTACTGCAAATGTAGCTGTGTATCTTTTTAATATAATACACAATTACCAACAACCCATGTAACTTATTTATCAGAGTTCTTGCAAGCATATATAATTGGAATGTATGTTTCTTGCCTAGTTATTAAACTTCACTAAATGTTTTGAATTTCCCATTCATACAGAAGGTTAAATGAAACATAAATACAGTGTCCCATTATCATGTCTAGGATTAATTAAGTCCTTTATCCTACAGCAAAAGATTTACCCAGATGGCTATTGATGGACCTTAGAGTAGGGAATACCATTTGGAATACCAGTTAGTCAAAACCATTTGTTAATATAAGATAAGGTGACTAGATTGTCCCACTTTTAGAAAGACATCTGGGCGTACCTGGCAAATTGTACTTATGTTGAAATTAAAAATATATATATTACAATACTATTTTTGCATTCTATGCGTTCTATGAAACTTTTTGTTGCTCCATATAGACCAAATTTTTAATCAAGAACCCCTCTGGTCAATGGTGTCCCGCTTTACCAATGTTGAAATCTGGTCACCTTAATATAGGAATTACAACTGATGCAAACTGAAAAATGAGTGATACTTTGTGGTGAATTTTCAATCATACTGTTGTTCTGGTATCTTGTTTAGAGATTTAACAGACCAAAGGAGAGGGGATATGAGAAGAGTAAAAATAGCGACCGCGGTATTGACGCGGCCACCGTTGACGCAGCGGGGGCGCCTAGCGATGACGCGGCTCCCCCGGCAGCGTCATAGAGCCGCACGGCCGCGCGGCTCTAGAAGGGCGGGGCGCTCGGCCTTAAATAGGCCGAGCGCGCAGGCAGAGGCCTCTTTGCGCCGTCCGCAGTCGGGACAGCGTGCTGTTCCGGCTGCGGCAGGGAGCAGGCCTCGAAGCGCCTTCCAAAATCACTGCTGTTGTGGTCCGATATGCTGGACCGGTTGACGTGGCGGACAGCGGTTCGCCATGACCGGGTCAATTGGGCCAAGCAGAAGGCCAACAAGGCGGCCATGAAGGCGATACTGACTCTGGATGGTTCGGTTGATTTCCCACCCGGGGATTTCATTTCGTTCGCCGGCCCTTTATAGGGCCGATGGAGTTCATTTGTCGGAGCAGGGCTGTGAGCTCTGGTTGACTGCCGTGCATGATGGCTTGCGGCGAGTTTTTTCCGAGGGTTGGCGGAAACAGGTTTAGCATCACCTGTTTAGTGGCGGTTATGCTCGGTAGGAAGCCTGTTGGCAGGGAGGCCCACCTGCGTGTGGGGCTCCCTGAGGTGGGGGTCTCATTAAGGAGACCGGCAGTTACCCGGGCACGGCCTACCCGGCTGGGAGGCCACGGGCCCGGGGGGGGCCAAGCGGTGAGTGGGCACCAATGGAGGTGGACACCCTTTGGTGCCATGCGGCTGCTTCCTGGAGTCTGCGGTGAAAGGCATCCCATCCTCCCGGCTGGGAGTGAGGCGTGGAGCCTGAGCGCCGCAGTACCGTAATGCAGCCGGATGGCTGACGGGGGTTCAGGCTCCCTTACCAGCATAAGGCCAACCCTCCTGTGGGTTGTTTGTCAGTTAATAAACGGCTGCGGACAATTTATTGCCAAAGCATGGAGTCGTGTCATTGCTGGGCCAGTCGCCACCTGCTAGTCAAAGAGATGTAAGTGGATTTTTTCCTGTCAGCAGTTGTGCTGAAATGGTCATTGAGAAGGTGATCATCAATGATCACCACCTCAAAGGTTTCAGGATAGTCTGAGCATTGCAGGGAACAAGCAGGGCAGACCTGAGGAATGGAAAATTTATTTCCCACTGAGAACAAAAAGCAGTGTGCATGACAAAAATGATTTGGATTGATATGTAATACAGAAAAATAAAACCATTTTTTAAAAAAAGCTTAAAGGGACTGCATGAGAGAGCCTGAAACAGAGTGGCAGGGAGCAGGTTGTTCTCCATTGCTCAGCAGTTTGTCTGTTTTTTCTTTACAGCTTTCACTGGGAACAGAAAGCAAGTGACCACAAGTCCTTTAACTGCCTGCTTTCTGTTCTGTTTACAAAACACCATGAACTGCCAAGCCTGATGGAAATAATAAACAGTCAACAGTTTATGCATCACCTTTCATGAAGCAGTTTACCAAACAGTAAAATACAATGTAAGGTAATTCAAAGACATTAGGAAATAGTTTATTTATTACTTGCATGGAATTGACATTCATACCCATGTATCCCATAATTCCTAGTTCAAAGGAGAAGAAGCAAAGCATTTCTCCAGGACCTGATTTTTTTTTCTTCATTTTTTCCATTTTTATTAGCTTCTTTCACGGTATGATGTTTTGGGCTGTTCAATTATTCCTTTTCCATAAGCAAAATTGAAATAGAGGTTCCACACAGCACTTAATAAAATGTTGTATTCCCCATGAAATCCGCCCCAAGAAAAAAAAATCCTACACACACACACACACACACACAGAGAGAGAGAGAGAGAGAGAGAGAGAGAACTAATTGGATCCTCTTCAACAAATGTTTTTCTTCTGTTTATAATTCCACCTTGGTTCCAAATTTCCAGGCAAATTAGTTTCTGTTTTCTTGGGGCTTGGCCGTTCTCTTCTGACATTTAAGAATTAATGCTGATTATTGGTTCTTGTTGGGACAGGGAAGAGAATGCTTTTGTAGCAAACCAAACATTAGGAATTTTTTAAATGTTACTTTTTATTATTATCATTATAATGTTATCCTCCTAAAAAGCTCAGTGACTTTTCTTTCTGCAAAGTGACGGACCCATTAGCATCTTCTGCTTTCCAGCCAGTGCTGATAATCAAGTATGTATTATTGAATGTCTGGAGAGAACTGGAGTGCTCCAAGAAAACAGGAAGTAATTAATTATCCTAGAAGGAGAAAGGTTGGTTAAAAAAAACATAGGAACAGTAACTCTGAGAGCTTCAGTAGTCCTAATTGTTCACACGAGAGAGTCTGGAACTGCAGTGACCTTTCAAGTGGAAAAACACCAATGAAATATTTTTAAATTCAAAAAGAAAATATTGGAAGCAGCAGTGCCAGGTAGCCTGGGGTGGAACCAAGGGAGATGTTCATTTTTTCTTGGCACCCAGGGTTTACAGTGCCAGGTGGCCTGGGGTGGGTCCAAGGAAAGTCCACATTTCCTCTTGCTGGACACTTCCCTTGGGTGGGATAGCAGCAAGGGGACGTGTCTTCCCAAAAGGGGAACTGTGTGGGCCCCAGGGTGCTGCTGATATCTGAGTTCTTGTGGTCTGTCAACTGCAAGTCAGTCTCCCTCTCCTATGCTGCGCCAACACTCCCATGGAGTTAATAAAGTTGTGAACTTGTTTAAACCAACAGAAATGTGTGCACATCTCTTGAGCCTAAGTTACCCTCCTGCATGTCAATCTTGGCTATTAGTATTATCATTATCATTATTAGCATTCACATTTATAGTATGTCTCTCTTACTGGGACTCAAGATGGATTACAAAGATGATTTTAAAAAAACACCATTTTCCAGCTAAGGAGTAAGTGGACTGCAAAATACAATAGGGTAGAAACAAGATCATATTATCCCTTTATACTCTAGGATGTGTTCTAGTTCTTCAAGTGTAGAGAGTGCTTTTTAACATGGCAAGCCTGACACAGGGGCTAATTTTTTCCCCAGAAGGCACAAAGAGTGTTAATACAATACACTTTTAGAAAACAGCATCATTTTTGTTTATAGTGAACCTATAGAATTGCTTGTAAATGAGCTTGCATGCAATTTCTGAACATTTAGTAAGCAATTTCTGAACAACTCTGTAGGAGTAAGAAATAGGAGTGACTAATCAGAGAAGGAAAGTATTCCTGAGCACAATCATGAATATGAGCAGGTATAATACCCTAGGAATTTAAAAGAAGCAAAGAAAGAAAAGAAACAATGCAGAATTCTCCAGTGGAATACTAGAAGCAGCTAGTAGAGACTATTAATAATAGAAAATTGATGAAAACTGAAGAATGTAATTCTTTTATTAAATGTGGTAATTCGTTGGATGTTCAGTGTTGTTGCTATATTTAGTCTTAAAATGTAAGCAAATGAGTTGTCTATTTTCTGATCTCCTATATGGGCTAAATAGATCACATTTAAATGAATGAATGAATATCTATAATGCACAGATGCCAAAAGTTACATTGGAACTACAGAGATGGACCAGAGCAGTTCTTTAGTCAGTTGTTACAGTTTTGAACCAAAAATGTCAATTTTTTCCCCAGCTGTTCATTTGTTACTCCCCTTCTAGTAATAGAATCATAGAGGAGGAAGGATCCATACAGGCCATCTAGTCCAACCCCTGTTCAATGCAGGCTCAGCCTAAAGCATCCAAGATAAGTATCTGTCCAGCCACTGCTTGAAGGCTGCCAGTGAGGGGGAGCTCCACACTTCCTTAGGCAATCAATTCCACTGCTGGACTACTCTGACTGTAAAACATTTTTCCTGATATCTAACCAATATCATTCTAGCCGTAGTTTAAACCCATTACTGCAGGTCTTTTCATCATTAGCCAATAGGAACCTTTTCCTGCCCTTCTCTAAGTGACAGCCTTTCAAATATTTAAAGATAGCAATCATGTCCCCTCTCAATCTCCTCTTCTCCAAGATGAACATTCCCAAGTCCCTCAGCCTTTCTTCTCTAGGCCCTGGATCATTCTTATCACTTTCCTCCAAACCCTCTCAATTTTGTTCACTTCCTTTTAGGAGTAAGGCCTCCAAAACTGCACACAGTAATTCAGGTAGGGTCTGACCAATGCGGTAAATAGTGGAACTATGACATCTTGTGATTTCGATGTAATGCCTCTGTTGATACAACCCAAGATTGCATTTGCCTTGTTTACTACTGCATCACACTCTTATTTAGCTTACAGTCCACAAGTACCCTAAGATCAAGTTCACACACACTGCTACCCAGAAGTCTGTCTCCCATCTACTATGCATGCTTTTCATTTTTGTGACCCAGATGTAGAACTCTACACTTCTCCTTATTTCATTGTATCATGTTCTCAGTTGCCCATTTTGCCAGCATGTTCAGATCTCATTGAACTCTACCTTCTTGGAAGTTTGTCACTCCTCCCAATTTGGTGTCATCTACAAATTTAATGAGGAGCCCGCTGCTCCCTGGTCACTGATAATTATCCAGGTCACTGATAAAAATGTTGAAAAGTACCAGACCCAGTACTGAGCCCTGTGGCACTCTGCTGCTCACCTCCCTCCAATCAGATAGAATACCATTGACAACCATTATTTGGGTGTGGTTTTCTAGCCAGTTCCCTATCCACTTAATAATTTGGAAACCCAGTCTACAGTTCTCCAGTTTACCCATCAGAAAATTATGGGAACCTTGTCAAAAGCCTTACTGAAATCCAGGTAAACAACATCTGAGCTTCCACAGTCTAATAAACCCATCATTCACTCAAAGAAGGAAACCAGGTTGGTCTGGCAGGACCTGTTAAAGAAAAATCAGTGCTGACTTCCCTGGATCAATAAATACTGAATGGTATCAAACATGATCTATTAAAGTTTTCAAAGAATAACATTTGGCTAGAGTGTTTTGTTCTTTATAGACTCTAAAACTATTAACTTGAAGAAGGAATTTGAACCTTTTCCAAAGTTTTAACGTTTCTCTAAAAACAGTTCTACTGCTTTTCCTTACTACAAGAAACAAAAAGTAACCTTATTCATTTATCTAGCAAAAAAATATTTGTCTATGGTAGAGTAAAATGTAGAACAGTTATATTACTGAAAGAGAACCTTTTATAGAATCTGTAATTCTATTTATGAGAGAAATGAAAGGTTAGTATTTCAGAGGATTTTTTAGCAGCTCCATTGTTTCAGAAGGTGCCAATGAAGAAATTGGAAAATGTGTAGAATCAGAAAATGAAAAATTGCCACTCTAAACCACAATTTGTCACCCATTGACAGTTGTGCCTGGTGGCAAAAAAGTTCATTATGAAAGATAAGTTGAAAACTCAAAGCAAAAAGAAAAAGATATAAGCCTTTTAGGTTGATGATATACAATACAGAGCTTTCAGGTACCTTCATGTAGAAGCAGATTTTTGGTTTTAATCATATTATCACATTCAAGGAGCTATACCAAATAGTATACATATAAATACTGATTATCAAGAGCTTAATGGAAGTCAATGTTGAAATTGATATGGAATGTAAGATGGCAAATCTATACAGATGGCATTGGTGCAAATGGTACTAAGGAGTCCCAGTCCAGGTGTAATCCCATCCAAAATTCTGTCTAAGGCCCTGGAGATAATCAGAAACCATATCACTTCATTTTCTTGGCACTTTCTTAACAGGACAGCATGACCTGTATACCACAAGTGATAGAAGCTTCCTAACATTATTATTGATCACTATCATGGACTTTGTACTTTATCCAGGACCTTCAACTGGTCCAGAATGCAATGGTAAAAGTTCTTGCAAGAACCAGGTAGAGAGGGTACATTCAACCAGTGCTCACCAAATTGCACTGGCTCCGGACTGAAGACCAATTCAGATTCAAGGTGCTGGTGTTGAATATTTAAGGCCCTAAATGGTCTGGGGACTTTTGTATCTCTGGAACTGCCTCCCCTCACAAAACCTGCACAAGATCCCCAGACCCAGAATTTTCAAATTGGTCTCAACCAAAGCCAGAGTTTTCTTGAACCTGGCACTGATCTGGTGGAATGATCTGTCAAGCGAGATCAGGGCCCTACAAGACCTAAAACAATTCCTCAAGGCCTGTAAGACCTAAAACAATTCCTCAAGGCCTATTCTACCTGGTCTATGGTTGAGGCCTACAGATTCACCCTCAACAGCTTGCCTCCCTAGAAACAAACAAAAATAAGAACACACAGGAATAATATCTAGACATCACCTACTGACATCTGCACAGAACTTTATTCCCATACCCTCCTGGCATATGAAATGGAAATGCACTCCTAAGTTTTTAACTGTTTTGAAATTTTAATGTGCAATTAATTAAAACTGAAATTAAAACTTCCTTCAGGCCAGGCTGTATTCTGGAGATTTTTACTGAAGGGATCACTTGGGCATAAAATTGGGGTCACTATGAGTAGACAGGTAGTTGTGAGCTCCCGCAATGTGAGGGGTTGGACTAGATGGTACTGGATGTCCCTTCAAACTCTATGATTCTATAATGTTTTAGATCTGTTATTATGGGTGTTATAAGCCACCCTGAGTCCTCAGGGAAGGATGGCATATACACTAGATAAATATAATCTTTAATCCGCTCCTGCGGAGCGGATTAAATAAAGGAGTAAGAGCTGTTGGGGAGGAGTTAGGGCAGGCCCTGTCTGGGATAAAAACTCGGAGGGCCCAATCAGGAGTCGCGAAGCAGCTCCTGATTGGGCCCTCCAAGTGTCCATCCATGGCCAAGCTGCCAATGGATTGGCGGCTTGGCCAACCCACACCTGGCCAGCCAGGGACTGTGTCCTCCGGTACCACCACTCCTTCATCTTTGGAAAGGAGCAGGGTCGCAGCATCAAAGACACGGTGTCCCTGCTCCTTTCCCACTCTGGGGAGCTTGCCCATTGGGGGGGAGCTGACATCGCTGGCCACCTTCTCCCGCCGCCCTGACAACGCCGGAGCCATGGAACGCCTCCCAATCTGACCCCCTTCCACTTCGGGCCCATGCCACCAGCCACCGCCGCCATTACCTCACCGCCGCTGATCTCCGCCTGTCCCCGCGCCCAGGATGGCCTCACGAACGCGCCTGTCCCAGCGCTGCCGCTTGCCTCCATGCCCAGCAATCGCCTGCCTCGCTGCCAGCCCACACGGCCGGGAACGGCCCGCGCCGCCACTTGCAGCCACCAGCAACGCTCCCTTCAGCAATCCAGCTGCACCTGCGACGCCTCGCACGCCGGGACATGCTGCCACCAGTGGCTCCCGCTGTGGCCTCATGGAGCCACGGACCCGCCCCTTCAACAGGCCGCCGCGACCAGCCACCCCACCCAGACGCACCCACAACATCGCCGTGCCACTGTGCAGCTGCTAACACCGGAGCTGCCCGCTCCATGGAGCCAGGTAGGCCATGACCGCCCGAACCACTACACCAGGCCTCGGGTCTGGCCCTGCAATGCCTTCCTAGCGCCCACTGTATTCACCCTACAGCGGGCTTAGTTTCTAGTAAATATGTATTAACAAATCATCACTCAACACAATGGGGTATAAGTTTACAGACTCTTGAACAAGGTGCCCCCCAGCCATCTTTGTCAGCACTGTTTCCTTTATGGAAAACTCCCATGTGTCTTTCAGGGCAAAGAAGCCAACTTTTAAAAAAGATTTATACAGTATTGAAGAAAATCAGTGTTACAACATGCAAAACTAATCAATTCCAAGACAGGAAAAGTATTGTATTTTAAATCTAAACAGTGGAAATTTATAATACAGGAAAATTGCCCTCATTTTGCAGGAGCTAGGATGGCTGAAATAGGGATTTTTTGGGATATAACCAAGAGCTATATCACTCACTAGGATCAAAAGGTCTAGACTAGAGGCTATGAAATGAAGCTGTACCATTGAAGAACACATGTAGAAGAAGAAGTGTTGGTTCTTATAGTCCACTTTTCTCTACCCAAAGGAGTCTCAAAGTGACTTACAATCTCCTTCCCTTTCCTCTCCCCACAACAGGTGAGGGAGGTGAGGCTGAGAAGTGAGCCCTGGGGTTAGCCGAATGAGGTTTGTGTCCTTTGGCCCTCCACACAGGTCACTTCCCTTAATGGAAGAATTCAGTAGCAAGGGGCCCAGTCTCCCGGCAGAGAATGGTGCAGGTCCCAGCGTATGTCGAAAATCCTGAGGTGGGGTTGCCAGCTACTAGGTCAGCCTCCCTATGTGTTTCATGCTGGGCCAACCCTCTAGTGGGAGGGAAATAAAAGTTGTGTCCATGCTATTGCCCATCAATGGTGTCACATCTTATTCCAGCCTGAAATGCCTTCCTGCCAGTCAATGTGCTTTTTACCCTGTTTCCGATAGCCTTTTTAACCTCATGAAAAGAGATGCAGAAGACAATTCCCAATCCCAGACTGTCCTTCTGGAAGCTTAAAAGAGCAATCCTAAGCAAGTCCACTTGTAAGTCACATTTCATTCAATTGGGCTTACTCTTAGGAAAGTGTTCTTAGTATTTTTTTATAAAGTTCTGTTCCTTAGATTTGCCTTGTTCATATGCTTCCAGCTGACTAAGTGCATGGATGGAAATAAAGAGAGAGCATGTTGCAGTCCAAGTGCAGTGCATTATAGCTCTATATTCTCCTGCACATTACTAGTATTCCAGAGATGAATAAGATATATGATATTATCTCTAACAGTGCATTGTAGGGAAAACACCACATTTGAGAATGAACTTCTGGATCTGAATAGCATGCAAGGTGCCTTTTCTATGATAGAATATTCCAGTGGAGATCTGATTTTGAATATAGAATGCTACATGTTTCATTAGTAAAGGTAAAGGTATCCCCTATGCAAGTACCGGGTCATGTCTGACCCTCGGGGTGATGCCCTCTAGCGTTTTCATGGCAGACTCAATTCGAGGTGGTTTGCCAGAGCCTTCCCCAGCATGTTTCATTAGAAGTGGTTAAAATTTGTATCCTAACTGTAACTCCACTTCTGCTTGTAAGCCTTACCATGATTTCTTGGTTTGCCCAGCATTATTATGACACCCAAGCCTGCCATCTTATTTGATGTATTATTACTGTATCGTGTCAATTTATACACAATAGTTTTGTTACCCATTGTTTGCTTTATAGATGCTTATATTATTAAGTTCCCTACAAGAAGCTTGTGTTTTCCCCCAGTTTGGTGTCAAATGATATTTTATAGAGAAACATTTTGTAATGAATCTCACTGGGGGGGGGGCGCAGAAGCGTCTTTGGGGGCTGCCGCCAACCCGTTTGGGAGCGAGAGAGCGAGGAGAGTAATAAAGACACAGGAGGGGGGGGGCTAGTGGGTTCTCTGACACCCGGGAAGGAACGGCGTTCTGGTTCCAAGTAAGTCGGCATCCGGGCTGCTTGTCCAGCGCTGGCTGCTGGGCTGAGCAAAATCCAGGGATGGTTTCCATACCAAGGTGTGTGTGTGTGTGTCTGTGTGTGTGCGGAAGGGTAGGTTGTCTCTTCTAGCTCTCTCCCTCTCCCTCTCTCTTGTAGGTATCTAAGATTGTTATGAAATGAGCTTGTTTGTGTATTTTCTCCCATTTATGAGCACACTTCTGATAAAAGGAATTAAACTATAGTTTTAATTGTCTGTTAAAATTTTAGGTATAGGCATAGGCACTCACTTCAGGTTGCCAGATCTGGAATTAAAGCTGTTCGCCAATGATCTGTTTCTCTGGAGAGAATTACTACTTTGGAGGGTGAACTCTATGACAACCTGTGGAGGGGCTCCTCTCATGTAAGGGGATCTCCAATTGCAACACCCTCTCCATCTGAATATTCACACTATCTACCAGATGATCTCTTCCCCTCTCTTTTGTTACAGCTTTTTTATCTTTTCAGTTTAAAGATTTCTGGGTCAAGTGCCTGAGCAACTAAATTATCTTTTATGTTTCAGGGTTGCCGTTTGATATCCCCCTCACTTTACACAAGACTAAATGTATAAAAGCCAATGGGGCTACTTTTGAGTAAGTGGATCCCACCCTGCTCATGTTTTTGAAGGAAAATAGGCAGGAGCAAAGAGGATGCTGAAACAGATTAGTGCATGTGCAAAAAAGGCAGGGGGGCACACACAGATGAGAAATTTGAACTAATCCCACTTATATTATAGCCACTGGAACCAGCATAACATGTGTGAGAACAGGAAAGGCAGCTGCAGTATGAAAAATATCTAATCTAAATAATAAATAAAGTTGAAGATTTGGGGCAGGTAAAAGAAACGTTGGTTGCTAAGTGGGATAGAAAGAAAGAAACAGCGAAATGGGAGCTTCCAGGAGATACAAGGGGAAATAAAGTGATCTTGCAAGCCCTTCCAGTTTTCTCACTTATTGTTTCTTAATTCTGCGATGCAGTTTATTATAGACTAGAAAATAAGCCCGCTGTCAAAGAAATATAGCGGGCCCTAGCAGAGGGGGGGAGAACAGACTGTGGGGAAGGAAGGAAGGAAGGAAGGAAGGAAGGAAGGAAGGAAGGAAGGAAGGAAGGAAGGAGAGGAAAGGAAGAAGGGGAGGGAGAAAAAAGGGCAAGGGGTGGTTGAAGGGATGGGTAGAAGGGAGAAAGAAAGGAAGTAAAGGAGAGAGACAGGAAGCAAGTAAGACGGAAAGACAGAGAGACAGGAAGGAGATGGAGAAATGGAGGAAGTCAGGAAGTAAGAAGGAAGGAAGGAAGGAAGGCAGAGAGGTGGGTGAAAGGTGAGGGGACAGGGGGGCGTAGGTTGGGGGAGAATGGGGGGCGAATCGGGAGGGGGAGGTGGGGAGAAAAGAGGGGGTAGAGAGGAGTGTGTGCTTGGATGTGTGGAGTGGGGGAGAGGAAGTCAGGAAGTAAGAAGGAAGAAAGGAAGGCAGACAGAGAGGTAGGTGAAAGGGCAGGGGCCAGTGTGTGTGTGAAGGTTGGGGGGGAATCGTGCAGAGGAATCGCAGGGGGCGAATGGGGAGGGGGAGGTGGCGAGGGAAGAAGGGGTAGAGAGGAGTGTGTGCGTGGATGTGTTTGGTGGGGGAAGGTGTGGCAGAGCGTGGTCGGTGGGTGGCTGTGTGTGTGTGTGTGTCTGTGTTCGCTGGGAAGTGGCGGCGGGGCAAGGGGGCGGCTATGGGGGTTTGGGTGGTGAGGCTGTGTGTGTGTGTGTGTGGGTGCAGGGAAGCGGCGGTGGGGAATGGCCATCGGGAAGGGACCCCAGGTGGGAAAGGAGTAGGGATGGGGTGTCTCCCCCGGGCGGCGGTCATTTGGTGGGCAGGGAGTC
The DNA here is from genome assembly GCF_049243985.1 of Paroedura picta. NCBI lineage: Eukaryota > Metazoa > Chordata > Lepidosauria > Squamata > Gekkonidae > Paroedura > Paroedura picta. The sequence continues at coordinate 40,461,691 of NC_135374.1, read as the reverse complement.
CCCGGCAGCCGCGCTCTGCGCGACTGCCAGGGGCTCCCTCGGGCGGCGGCATGCGTGCACGGGGCTGAGGGAGGCCCGTGGGCCGGGCGTCCGCCTGCCCGTGCGCCGTGAGGGAGGCCGTGGCGGCGGGCGCGGGCTGGGATGGTGGTGGCGGTGCCGGAGGCGGGCGGGGCGGCGGCGGCGCGGGCGCGTCGGGTGGCGCTGTGGGGCCGGGCGCGGGGCCTGTGCTGGCGTCTGCGGGCGCTGCAGGCGCAGCAGGTGGGTCGGGCGCGCGACGCGCGGCGTGGGGCGGCCCCCACTGGGCTCGGCAGTGCTGGGCTCGGAGCTCCGCCGCTTGGCCGCCAGCGCCTCCGCCCGCCTTCGCGCCACCCGGCGTGCCTGCGACTTCAACGCCACCAACAGCGCCTCCCCGCCCGCCTCTGCGCGGCTGCCGGGGGGTACCTTGCAGCCGGGCTGACGCGTCGGAGGCGCTTCGCGCTCCGACGCATCAGCCCGGCGGGAAAGGGAGCAACTGCGAGCTGCGCGCGGCTCTCAGTTGCTGGGGCTGGGAATCGGAGGGACCCATCGGCAGGCGCTGCGCGCCTGCCGATGGGTCCCTCCAAATGTCTGTCCCGGGGAAGGGTCCAATCCGGACCCTTCCTCATCACGGACAAATCCCACCTTAGAACCCCTTAACCATTTATTTCGTCCGTGGCGCCCGCGGCGCCACGGGCGGTTTAAAGATGTATTAGGCTCTTTTTATTTCTCTGTTTCCAAACAGTGTGATTTTTATAGCAATTATTGCGTGTTTTAGTAGGATTTATTAAAATATTTTATACTTTAGTGATCTGCCTTGAATTTCAATGAGAAAGGTGGGTGGCAAATGAAGTAAAATGAATGCATTTTTTTTAATGACTTGTGCTTAAAAGTAAATGGGCAGGGAGAACTGTAGCTGTCGTATTGCCATTAAATGCCGTCTAACTCCTTTGATACAGAGATAAACAAATTTTTCACCAAACATGTTTGACAATCAAAATTACTGTGTTTGAATGTGTCCATTAGATGTGAGCTCATCATCTGGTCTGTTGGCATGCATCAGACCAAAACACTGCCTAGCCAAACAGATTGACAGCGATTAAAGAAGAACTACTTAGATAAACAGCAAAGTGTAGCACTGCTTTATACAGAGCATTTATTTCTGACTGATGCATATAATTTAGGACTGATTTAACTATCTATGGCTGAATCTATACAATGAGCTATCAGTTGCCCTCCAGTTTTCACCTGTCACACCACTGGAAGGCTCATGAACTAAAGTTTGTGATGCATTTTGATCAGTTTATGGTTTGTGAACTTAAGTTTGTGGCAGATCAAGCAGTTCATGGTGGTTTGTGATGATTCGTGAATGGATACGTTTCCAGACAGACTGTCTCTACTCAAACAAAATGTTTACCAAACTTAATAGCAATTGGGGGGGGGGGATTCTCTAACCTTGAAAATGCCAGTAAGTTTCCTGTACATTTGATATTTAGTTTGGACTTATGAACCTGCACTTGTTACTTCCTGGCGGCATCTTCTTGAGGAGCATAACTTAAACTTTCTAAATCTAATCTGGTGGAATGCCTGGTGGAATGCTCTATGAAGAGAGATCAGGGCCCTGTGGGACCTGCAAACCACAGCTGTTCCTTCAGGCCCATGGTCAAGGTCTTGAGGGACCATCAAGAAGTGCTGGCTTCACTATGTGTTCTCTAAAAATCTGATCCCTCCCCCCATCCCAAACCAGTTGGGGGCTATTGAAATAGAATGTTTTAATGTTTATAGAATATATATATATAATTTTATATTTTTACTGATTGTTCATTCATGTTACCTTCCCGGAGAACTCAGGAAAGTTATTATCGTTATCGTTATCATTATTAATAATGATGATGATGATGATACTAATTATTATTATTATTATCTTCCTGATATAATCTGATTACTACGAGCTCATCTGCCCCAACTGAAGTTTATTCATTTACCTCCTTTATTTGTTTAATGTATACCCCACTTTGTTCTTTAATGGAATCCTAAATAGCGTCCAACAATCGCTGACCAGTCCAGCAGTACTTGCCTGCTTGCTGTGTTTCTTTCTCCAGAGCACTGCTCACAACAGTAAAGTAAGCCTAAAATGCAAACAGGTCACTAGTCTGAGTGTAAGAGGGACAACCTTCTTCCCATGGATTCCCTGCACTACTTCCACTCCAGGTCCCCTTCTAGGAGAAATGTGTCTCTGAAAATTGAAAAAGTGAAACATTTCCCCCATAGGGAATGAGTTTCATCTGTTGAGTCCATCTAAGGCAGCAAGGGAATGAGAGAAATGGATAAGCAAGGAGAGGAGCTATTTTGTTTTACTCATTTATTTAAAACATTTATTTGCCACCTCTCTTCACTGTTAGGGTTCACAATGTGCTAAAAGTGAATCTGGCATGTCTTGAGTGAAGTTTGTGTGGACCCATTTGTTTTGTAGACCTGAATGACAGAGTATCTGTTGTTAAAAAAAGAACAGTTATTTGTTAAAAAAGAACAGTAAAATACTAGCTAGCTGGTAATCCCAGGAAAGTTACTATACCTACAACAAGAATTTGTTAAAATAATAATTCCCCTCATCCCTAGTGCCAGCTAAAAAGAAAATCAAAACCAGGCTGCAGAAGAAACCAGCTACAAGCCAAGCTGGTGGCAGTAGTCTGTTCCCTGCAGCACAGCTGATCCTCTGGCTGTTTTCTGCAGTAGAAGCCTGACAAACAGCTGATCTTGTTCCCACCTTGTCACTGTTTTTGGCTCTGCTAGTAATTCCTGAATATGTCCAGGACTTTGTTTTCGGCTTTCCCAAGGAAGCTCAGCTACATTTGGGGAGCTGACACTTTGCCTCAAGTAAATCCAAATACATACCTATAATAAAAATGAATAATGTATCATTTAGACTGGAATTTAGCATTAAATATTCATCTTTTAAATTATAACAAATATGTCTCATCTTTGTCTTGTCACAATAAATTATGACCCTATAATCTAATGGCATGCAAAACTTTTTCTGATTCTTCATGGCACATTCAGTTTGAAATAAGAACATATTTTTCCTTTTATTAAAAATAATAACGCTATTTACACCTGGCAATACCTATGTCTCATGAACCTGCCTTATATTTAGTATTGTGTATTCCAACAAGCAGCATCTCTGTAGGATTTCTGACAGAGGTTTTTCACACCCCCTATTCCTTTCAAAGAGAAATTACCACGATTGAATCGGGGACCTTATTCACATGTGGCGGAAGCGTCAAACCTTTATGGATGGCACCTTGTAACAAGAGGATGCAATCTATAGTTATGTATATATACTATTAGCAACCCAAGGCTAAGATCTGCAGAGATGTAAATCCAGGGATCAGGGCCATGAGGATGCTAAACAGACCACTTTGAACATGAGGGCCCTAAGCCCTGCTATGGCAATGGACACTGCAATCTGCTTGGGACTCAGCCACAATGGTGGTGAATTCCAGGAGCCATGCATAAACCTGCCATGGCAGCAGCAGATATTGGGAGCCACTTTGGGTCCCGCCACAGCAGTCGCTGGGAACCACTCCAGGCTCAGAGTGACTCTCAGGCATTGCCACCATCAGCTTCAAGGTGGGTGTTTGGTCTGGACTTGTGAAGGGGGGTGGGAGTCCCCCCACAAGTCTCATGCCCCTCAGCTTTAAAATAATTTATATTCTTTTCAATGCCAGCTAGGATATTGTGTTAACACCAGTGCCAAGTGGACTGCTTTAAATCCTACATTTCTTTGAAGTTCAATCCTGGAAACAATACCAACATATAAGGAAAATATAACTTGTATTCCTGTTAAAATCTTAGTATTGGGAAGTGACCATCATATTTCATTTTTGGCAGCTTCAGGACTTGTATTCATACTATATTTTGTGATTAGCAGTGATAACTTGTGGATGAATGACAAAAGGATGACATTTTCACTGATTTTATTTTTTTTGTAAAGATAAAATATCAGTGAAAGGAAAAATTCAACCAGCTACTGTCTCCCTAGTGCCTCCACTGATCTAATAATACCTTGGAAACATTCTGTTAACAGACTGACAATAAGCTAATGCTAAATCTTGACATATAATGCTATACCAGAGCCAACAATATGACAACATCCCTGCATATTAGAAGGCTGAGATGAAACGTAGAGAGAGCAGACAGGAAGATGGGGCTAAGCATTTTAAATATCTAGCATTTTACATTTGGAATTGCTTTTTGAGGCTGAGACAACCCCCTCCCACATGCAATATTTGTAGACTTCCAATGAATTATTGTATTAGAGAGGTGCATCTGGCTGGCCAAACATCATAATTATACAAGGCTGATCAAGAATATAGGCCTAATTGTCCTGTTCTTACATGTTGACAATATACTGTACAGGCATTGAATGGTAGTTCTGCTGTGTTACCCAAAGAGGCAGTCTCCACATTGGTTTGGGGGAAATTAGCTTTAAGGAAGAGAAAGTGAAAGGGGGTAACTGGGATGCTACAGCAGTCTTTACAAGGATTGTTCCCACAAGAGAACTCTCAACCATTTATTTTAAAAACAGGGTAGAGTTACCAGAAAGAGGGTTTTTCACACAAAAAAGTTAGAGTAAAACATAGAGACTGATAACCAAATGGCCTAATTAGGGTTCTTTTGCCCAATCCCAGTGAATCATGTCTGACCCTTGGGGTGACACCTTCTAGTATTTTCTTGGCAGACTCAATACAGGATGGTTTGCCAGTGCCTTCCCCAGTCATTACTGTTTTACCTCCCAGCAAGCTGGGCACTCATTTTTCCAACCTCAGAAGGAAGGAAGGAAGGCTGAGTCAACCTTGAGCCAGCTGCTGGGCTCAAACTCCCAGCCTCATGGTCAGAGCTTCAGACAGCATGTTGGCTGCCTTACGACCCTGCACCACAAGAGGCATATATGTGTGTGTGTGTGTGTGTGTATACACTGCAGAAGAAATATAGACATAGGGGAGTTCCCAAATCTGCACAGAGAACATTAGGATTACATAGTGTTAAATACCATTTCCCTGGAGGCTGGGAGAGATGATGCCACTTGCAGGATGAGTCAATAGATTGGGGTCTCTATCTCCCCACTCCACCTCCTGGGAATACTCTACTGTCCCTGGGCTAGCCCTCCATAAGTTGCTGACAGGTATAAAAAGCTGCTCGTATGTTTTCCCCTCCAACCTCCAATTGTTTGCATAAGCAATAGTGACACACACTTCTTCCATTTCTCTAGCCTTGAGATAAGGACAGCTTAACTCCAACTATAACATAAACTTTTCCTTTGTGAGAGAGCTTATCAAAAACTACATTCCAAAGAGGAACAGACCATTTTCTCTGCTTGATAAAAACAAAAGACTTGAACCAGGACAGTATGTAGCATTATAGTCAATTACTAGACATTATAAAGTTGAAGTTGTGTACAGCCAACTCACTCTCTACCTGATTGTTCCTTGGAGTGTGCTGCCAAGAGGGAGATACCACTCTGTCAGTGCGGGACAATCAGTTCAAATTGCACTCTATCAATGATGGCCAATCAGTGCAAATTACAATCTGCCAATGAGGGCCAATCAGTTCAAATTGCATGCAGACAACTCAATCCCTATCTAATTGGCCCTCCCTGGGATTGTTCAGAAAATAGGGAGAGAACACTCTGCCAATGAAGGCTAATAAGCTCAAATTGCACTCTGCCAATGAAGGCCAATCAGTTCAAATCTGCCAATGAGGGCCAATTAGTTTAAATTGTATACAGACAATGCACTACCTACTTGATTGGCCCTTCCTGAGGGTGTTCTGCCAATAGGGAGAAAGCATTCTTCCTATGAAGGCTAATTGTGGGACTGTTCTATTCGTCCTCTTCCTGCTGCTGGCTGCGTAGGTATAGGCCTCTCTGTAAGGCCCTGTTTCTGTTAAGTTACTCCATTCTCAGCTTCTTCCCACCATCTCCCCCAGGCAAGGGAAGGAAGCCAGCTGCTTTCTGTGTTGTTATAAATGATTTGGATGAGTGATTAGAGGGGTAAAATTAAATTCAATAAAATAAAATTAAATTCAATAGGGACAAGTATAAAGTTCTGTATTTATGTAAGAGAAACAGATACACCAATATAGGATGGGGGAGACTTCTCTTGGCAGTAGTATGTGCAAAAAGGATCTAGTAGTCTTAGTAGACCATACGTTGAGCAGCAGTGTGACTCAGTGGCTAAAAAGGCCACTGGGATTTTGGGCTGTATTGAACAGAGTATTGTGTCCAGATCATGGGAGGTGGTGGTACCATTTTACTCTGCTCTGGTTCAGCCTCACTTGGAATATTATGTTCAGTTTTGGGCACCACAGTTGAAGAGGAAGTAGACAAACTGGAGCATGTCCAAAGGAGGGAAACAAAGCTGGTGAGGAGTTGGGGACCAAGACAAATAAGGAAAGGTTGGGGGAGCTTGGTCTGTTTAGCCTGGAGTGATGACTGGGAGGGGAATTTCAAGTATTTTTTAATATATATAAACCTTTATTGGCATAACAATAAGAGGCAAGTACAGCCAAGCAGGGTAAAATTATAATAGAATAAAATAAGCTAATAATATAGACTAAAATACAGTAAAATCAGCTGATTAAAACATCTTAATTTAAAAGGCTGCCATATCAAGGATGGAACAGAGTTGTTCTCTCTTGCCAATGGGATGAAATTAATGCAAAAGAAATTCCATCTAAACATCTGACAGAGCAGTTCTCAGTGGAACAGGCTTCCTCAGGAGGTGGTGGGTTTTCCATCTTTGGAAATTTTTAAAAAGAGACTGGATAACCATCTGATGGAGAGGCTGATTCTGTGAAGGTTCAAGGAAGTGGCAGGTTACAGTTGATGAGTGTCCTGCATAGTGTAGGGGGTTGGACTAGATGACCCTGGAGATCCTTTCCAACACTATTATTCTATTATTCTATGATTCCAATGAGAGAAGGGGTCTAACTGCTAATAGCAGTCTCCCAGAGTATCTCCCAGAATGCAGCAAGATACTACAAGATGACAGAAGCACTATTCAGAATAATATTCTAGAAGGGGAAAACATGGTTTGTGCCTATTTGAATATGTTTCAATAGACTGAAATACTAATAAATGCAAACTTAATATGGGAGTAACTCCCACTGGAAACATGGGGCTTCTAAAACCCATATAAGATCATAAACAGAGTTGTATTTGATCATGCCAAAGGCCTGTCAAGTCTAGCATTCTTTTCACATAGTGGCCAAACCACTCCCTCTAGGAAGACCACATGCACTGAATTTTCAGGTATATTGTAGCTTATATGCAGTGGAAGCTATAAATCACAGAAATATTAACCAAAGGAGCTGCAGTGAAAGTGCCAGCTTCTAACTTTTATCTTTTAGGGACTCTTTACATGTTAAAGCAATATAACAATACAGATACAAAAGAAGGACTCACCGGAGCCCCTCATTAAAGGGCAGAGGGCAAATGCCAAAGAAGAGGCACTTAAAGATGACATTCAAGAGCACATCAGGCAACGATATGCACGAGTGTCTGGCAAGAAGGTGGGGAAAGAGGCAGGCCGTTAAATAGTGCCACGTGCGCTGGCCTGGCCTCTTTTGCCTGAGGCTTCAGGGATGGACAGTTATTCCTACCCTCCCTATACTTCTAGTTTGTATTTTTTTTAAAGAATGTTTAAGGTTTGCTTGGTGGTAAAACGTTGTATTTGGATGTTACTGTTTTGCTATTGTCACAGCTGGTGGGGCGGCATAGGGGGAGTCAGGATTTTGGGAGAGATCTGGCCTGCGTCCCAGACTCCCAGGATTACGGCCTCCTAAGAGGGGGTGGGAAGTGAGTGGGGCCTGACCCTTTGGGGCAGGTCAGGGACTCACTTCACCGGGTGGCCTAAGGTGGACCAATGGAGGTGGGAGCCCCCAGAGGTACCTTGGGTGGGACACTTCCCAAAGGAAGGATCCTAATGGTAAAGGAGCCCATGCTCCTGGCTGGGAGATGGGAAAGAACTCCTTCAGGGGGCCATTAGGATCTATATAGAGGGGAGGTCCGTATGCCAGGACCAACACTCCTCGGCGTAATAAAGCTGTGGCTGAGTTATGCCAAAAACACACAAAGGCGTTGAAGTCTTTGGGGCCATAACAATATAGTAACTATGTACATATTTACAGAGAGACCTGGATATGCAGAGAAGAGGAACTAAATTTTGAGGGACTAGTAGTGCCATTATATACAGTTACACTCTTCTAATCTCATTCATTTCAACTGTTTTAGCAGGGTGTACCTCTTTTTAGTATGCCACTGTTAGGTCTGCATTTTAATGGCCAATGATTTCTTTATCATCTGATCAGGAAGGAAGGAAGGAAGGAAGGAGGGAAGGAGGGAAGGAGGGAAGGAAGGAAGGGCAAGTTTTGGACTTTATTAATTATAAATTTATACTAAACATATTTTAAGAGTACTTTCTACCTCTCCTTAATGCATATCTTTATTGCAGTATAAAACTTGTACAATTGGAATGTCCATTTAGGTCTAATCTATTTTTAATTGGAAGTATGTGAGCTATAAAATACTAAACAATAAGGGCATTTTCACTGAACAGCTCTTATCTTCTGTGTTTAAAAAAACATGGATATTTTACTAATTACTTTTTGTGGCTATCTCTCTAATAGCCTTAGGGACACATACAAAATATTTTAATTAAAAAAGGAGTTAAGACACTAAGGATAATGCACCAATAACTTGGCTTATTAATACACAGGACTCATTAATTGATAATTATGCTTAGACATAAGTGTAATTGCATTGATTTACTATAAACGAGAGATGCCTGCAGGTGTTTCCTGAGAAATGGCCTGGAAGAACCCATCTATATACCACTTAGTAAGAGTGGCTTCTATCTTGTTTTTGTAAGTCTTCCAATTTTCTTTGGCTTATTTCTTACTGTGTATTTTGTCTAACCAAAGGGTACCGACAAAGTGAAACTTACTCTGAAGAATTGTATGAATACATGTCTTTAATTAACACATGCCTAACACATGCAGACTGCCATATTTCATGAGGCCACTGGCTTCTCCAAGTCACTATTATATACTGTACTTTGCAACAGTGCTCCAGAATCCCTGTTAAGAGTTATTAGCTACTTCCTGATTATTTTAACTGATGAAGAGGATTGAATCTAGGACCTTTTGCATGTAAAACTAATGCTGTAGCACTGAGGCCCTTACAACTAAAAGTCAATGCTCATCAAGACCGTTTATGCACTGGAGGTTTCATGCTGGAGTGCAGGCTGGATTTTTAGTCATGGTAGGTTGCTCCACCTCTTCCTGTACCCACACGGGGGAACATTTGGCCTGGTACACCTCATCCGCCCCCGATTTTTGCTCCTGTACGAGAGCTGGGGCAGTGAAGTTCCCAGTGCATAAACCGTCCAAATGAAGACTTTCAAATAAAAAGCAGCAAACATAATCCTGAGCAAATGTATGAATACATAGTAGTCTATCAGACATAATGACCTTGATGCAGCTATAAGAAAAGTGAAGAATGCTAAAAAAATGTGTATCCAAGATGGGGAACTATACATAGAAACCGTAGCGGGCACAGTAGGCAGAAAGATGCATATAGAGCTGAATAAGTGGTATGCATAGAATCCCCATTTTTATGCTGCTTCCTACCCTCCCTTGATTTATATCTTTAGTACACTTATACCACTCCTTTTTTCCCCAAGGAAAATCCAAAATGCTCTATGTCATTGTTCCCTCAATTTTCACCTCACAATAACCTTGTAAACTAATTTAAGCTGTGTGACTGTCTCAAGGTCATCCAGTTATCTTCTTTGGCACAAGTGGGAATTTGAACCCATATCTTCCCCATTCTACTGGGACCTTTTAACCTGTTTCACACTGTAGTATGCAACAAAACTTTTCCTTCTAAAGCAAAGACAGAAGATGAGAATTACCCCCCCTCCAGCTGCCCAGAGACAAGGGCCCTGGCAGCTTCACATATATTTCCATTTATCCATGGAAAAGAAGAAGAGTAGGTTCTTATATGCCGCTTTTCTCTACCCGAAGGCGTCTCAAGGTGGCTTAAAGTCGCCTTCCCTTTCCTCTCCCCCACACCAGATACCCTGTGAGTCGGTGAGGCTGAGAGAGCTCTGATATTGCTGCTCAGAACAGCTTTATCAGTGCTGTGGCAAACCCAGGTTGCCTGTGGGGAGTGTGTAATCAAACCCAGCTTGCCAGATTAGAAGTCCATACTCCTAACAACTTCACCAAACTTTGCAGGGGAAGGATATAATGCCTGAATAAGGACTCTGGACATGCTCATTTGGCCACAGCCTTTGATACTGAATGAACATGGCTTAACATGGGGATGAATACCACCCTCTTACAGTGAGCCAGTTGAAAGCCAGCCTTTCTCAGCAGGCCACATCAATAGGTTCCACTAGAGAGCCAGCCCAGATCCTCAAATCAAGAGGCCTGCTGTCTCATGAGAGGTGACAATTGAGTGTGAAACTGCTGGCTGTCATCCGGAAATGCAAGCCCTCCAGCAACTCATTCCTCAGTGGCCCTTCCAGCAGATCTGTCTGTGACCCTCCAGACCAAGGCAATTTCCCCAACCAGAACAAGCAGCATACTGGACAGCCCAGGAGACGATACTATGTCCAATAATCCAAATTGCTGGTACCACTGGTGACCGACCTGTAAGACAAATTACAGAAGGAGGTCCTGCCATACATACTGCTTATAAGCTGCTGATCACCGGCAACCCAAGGTCTTCATTCCCTCCTCCGACCACCCACTAGCTTCTGCCTGCATTGCCACTCCTATATGAAATGAGTGAATGCCATATTGTTTCACTGGGAATCCTAGCCTGGGCAGGGTCACAAACTGGTATTAGGATAGGCATGACGTGTCCTTATGAATAAAAGGTGGACCCACCATGTCCAGCTGCATATGGAGGTATGTCCGCATGCACCATACTGGGCAAGGACTCTCCCTTGTGGAAGAAATACATATGTCACCCAGCTCAATTGGTCAGTCTTAGAATGCTTTAACCAAATATAAAGCCCATGGCAGTCAACTTGAATATCAAATAAAGCCAAGGCTTGGTCCCTGAGAGCAACCTGAGAGGGAACTGTGACCTCGCTACATCTAAATGCCCCAAAGATTTTCACAATGCCACTGGAAATACCGCATCCTCAAAGTCAGATTTACATATGTGCAGTGGCTGTTCAAGAAGGCCCTGAAACATCTCTGCTGAAATTGGCCTCCTAGTTTCCGACCAAGGAGTAGTTGACAGCCTCCATCCTGCAATGGCTCTCCATGCTAAAAACAATGAAGCAGGATCCTACCAGTTTTGATTCTTACAAAAAAATGAAAGCCCCATCAGTTGCACACCTAATGTTTTAGGTACAACCTGCCAGTAGTCCATTTTGCACACAGTCCATATGTCAATAAACTTTTCAAATTATACACAGCCATTTACAAAATTATGTATCTGGAAGTGAAAATAATCAATAATACAGAACATTATTTTGCTACACACGGGCCCATTCCGCACAAGGTTCAATGTGGTAAATTGCTTTTGGAAACAAAAAAACGGAATTTTAAATAGTGAAATTCGGCATAATGCATACCTGCCTTTGTAGTGGAATCCAGTTGCGTTTCAATCATTTCCCACAGGTTTCTGGTCTCGGCAAAAATCGCTAGAAAGGAAGTGATTTTTTCCGTGCTTTGTCCCACCCCTGGCCGTCAATCAAATGAGCAGCCAATGGGTGATTGTTACCATGCTCCGGAAAAGCCCCTTTGCCTTTAAGAACAGTTTTTTTAAAAAAGAAAGAAAAACACACTTTGCAACAAATATGCCTTGATTCCTTGATTCCTTGCTTCCTCCTAACGTAGAGACCCATATAGCTGGCAGCTGGTGTGTGAGCTGCTGATTCATCGTTGCCATGCTCCCCTGAGTGGAAAAAAATCCCCCCCCCCCGTGCACGGGTGTGATTTTCGGCCACAAATAAAGGACACTTACAAACGGGGCTGTGTTGTGCTTGGTGACTTGAGGGGACCTTTAAAGTAGCTCTGTGGAGGGACTGCAGCCAGAGAAGCCTCGCTGAGTGAATGAAGGCTCACAGGTTCGTTGCTCTCCGCTCGCTCCAAGAAAAAAAAATGGCGATCGCTTCATCAGAAGTTCAGAGGAGAGAGCCAGGGGGAGGGACTTTGCTGAAACCGCAACAATGGTAACACACAGAGCTTTTTCGAAAGTGTTGCAGATTGTTTGCAAGAGTGTAGCACTTTTCAGAGGGTGAATCCACTTCTTTGGGATTTCCCTGGAAGCGCTACAACGAAGCGCTTTTAGCGGGACTGTTTCAGGAGTGTGGCAGACTGTGTACGACGTTGTGCTTAACTGCATATTTGTAGCGATTACAATTTGCCACACTCCTGCTACATTAAACTTGTGCAGAATGGACCACAGTTTTAACGTAAAGTGGTCTTTTTTAATCTACTAACTTTTGTGGTGTCATATTTCCGAACAAGGAAAAACCACCAAGCTTACTATATGCCAGCTACAGAAAAATGAAAAACTAGAATTACTTTTCTTTCTGGATTGGAAAAATTCCTTATGGTACATCTCTCAACCAGTAAGAACTGTCCTATTTTCTTAGAATGTAATCTAAAACAGAAGTTATTATTTATTTATTTAAAATAGCAACATAGAGATTTCACATATTGACAAACTGTGTAGTCAGAATATGTGCTATTATTCTTTTCATAAAACTTATGCAATCATCCTCAAGTGACAAAACTTTTGGCTATAGCTGCTTTCTATCAAGAACATAAAATAAAATAGAAAGATTGCCTCAATGAGTTTTGACTCACAAAGAGTTTCCTTCCACAAAGCTTCCCAGCTTTGCCAAGATATATTAATAGTGGAAGAAATGAGGCATGAGAATCTCCTGTGGCTTCAGAAACTATTGAAGAAAAGCTGGCAAATGATCGAGCTGTAGGAATTTAAGAGATTAACCCAATAGGGTTTAAATTTAGCTCAAGCACGTGGGTGCTATGTGTCAGATCCCATAAGATGTCTCATAAGATGGTCTAACACTCATGCAGTAGTACCAAAAGAGGGAAAAAAGATTTGCAAGAAATCAGAGGGGGGGGGAGGCATTCCTTGGGACTCAGCTTTCTTCAATTAAAATAGGTTGCCTCTGTAACTTGTTTGTCATTGTTTGTAAAGACTCCGAGAGGTACTTCACAGGGGTTTTCCAGTATTTATGCTTCTTTTTTTCTTGAAAGTGGTATTATGCAACTTAGAGATGAATTGTGAATGCCACAGAGATAATGAAACACAAGTCTCCAAGCTGATAGCCAGCTTGGTGTAGTGTTTAGAAATGAAAATTTCTAATCTGGCAAGCTAGGTCTTATTCCCTGCTCCTCCTTCGCATGCAGCCAGCTGGGTGAACTTGGGCTCATCACAGCCATGATAAAACTGTTCTGATGGAGCAATAATATCAGAGCTCTCTCAACATCACCTCACTTACAGGGTGTCTGTTGTGGGATGAGGAAAGTGAAGGTGATTGTAAACCTCTTTGAGAATCCTTCTGGAAGAGAAAAGCAGCATATAAAAACCAACTCTTCTTCTTCAAAAAGTCTGCAGCATCAAACATCATCATCACCACTAACATCAGTTTCAAATTATTTAATATCCTTACCACAGACCTTCTAATATTTTGGAAAGCAGCCTGTGGGTGGAGCGCTGACTCGGACACCATCCGGTGTTCAGCCTGTGCTTCTGCCCCCACCCGGGCCAATACGGATGTGCCCAGCAAAGCTGGGCATGACCGGCTTGGGCCGGTCCCGGGAGCGCCTGCCTCCAGAGCCCACGGTACTCCCAATGCACCCGACCACAGACACCGAGAACCGTGCCTCTGCTGCTCCCCCCCGCTAGCGCCCCCTGCGTTTAAAAACACAGCGGGCTTAATGGTTAGTACAAGAATAAAATCCATCTGTCTCTGATTCCAGCAAGAGATAGGAGAGGCTTTGTTTTGTTAGGGACAATCAGTTACAGTTTGGGGTGAATCCTTGATTGCTATTCAGTATAATGACATCACTTCTGTGCCTGAGATGACACCTGCCTCCATTTTGCCCAAGCATTTTGTCCGGCCACTCACCCAAGTAGTAGCAAGAAATAGGAGTTGGGGGTGAGAGAACCTGTAAACCCAACACTTAACTGCAAACATAAGAACTGTAGTTTTGTGAGGTGGGTTTTCAAGGCAAAGATCTTAATGGCTTCTTAACAGTAACACTCAGTCTTTATACGGAGAAATCTTAAATTTAGGAGGAATGATCCCTTTGGGAAGGAGTACAGTCCCTAGACTGAAAACACACACACACACACACACACACACACACACACATACATATATACATACATATACTTAAAAATCCATACTGTTCTGTAACTGCTTATTTATCTCTATTCACTAGTCATAAATCCTTATCTAAATTTTGAAAGTGAATAATGGCACATTAGCCTAAAAGCTTGCATTTAAAAGTATTGGAAAAGCTTTTAAAATATGCTTTCATTCCCTAGAGAAAATTGGTTGCAAAAGAATTTAAAATCTTGTTCAAAGGAATTTGCAAAAATATCACTATTATATGCTGTTTAATTAATCACCCACATAAAGTTCAGGACCATCTGTTCAGGATAGAAAAATATGGAATGAGATTGTAGAAGACAATTATTGTGATAGTGACTAACCTAAATGGAATGATAATTTTTAATAACAGGAAATTGGTTTAGTGCTTTCCCTAACATCTGTGTGTCAGGTATATGCTGGGTAAGATCAACTGTGCAAAAGGGGTTGTCTGTATTCTATGGTAATCCTTATAAAGGAATAGGAAACCAACTTTGACAATGGCAAAGAACTCTCTGAAGATGCAAGTGGATCTTGGAGGGTGGGGGGAAATCTGTGACCTTTCCTCTTTGCACAAATCAAGCACATGATATGTCAGTAAAGAAACAATATTCATATAACAATCTCATATGGTTCAGTCCTAATGCAGAACAATGTTGTTAAATTAACTTTTTTTCTATCAATTTCTAAGACATGAAAACAGCAAAAGAGATTAAAATGGCCTGCTCTGAGGAAGCAGATTTCATGGTCTACACCTCAAAACAGTTCAAAATTGCACTGCCTTACTTGGACTGGCACTGGGAATTCTCAGCCCCAGGTCAAGATCAGCCATTATCATTAAGTTTAAATGTAAAGTACTGTGAACACACAGCTTATAGACATCTTGTACTATGGCCTGTCAGGTGCTTGATAAACTGAATTGGCCATCATAGATCTTGATCGGCAGTATTCAGCTTGGGAAGATGCAAATTGTATGTTCTTGATCATATCAAGACCTTTGGCAGCCTTTGACATCATGGACCATGAGATCCTGGTCCACCGCGTTGCCGGCACAGGGATAGATAGCACAGCCTTGCGCTGGATATGCTACTTTCTCCAGAGCCGGACCCAGAGGGCTGCTGTGGGGTATGAGTTCTCTCAGCCCTACAGACTCCCTTGTGGGGTCCCTCAGGGCACGGTTCTCTCCCCTACCTTGTTTAACATGTTCATGCGCCCTCTAGCCCAGCTGGTGCGGAATTTTGGGCTGGGGTGCCATCAGTACGCTGATGACACCCAGCTCTATCTCCTAATGGATAGCCATCTGGACTCCTCCCCAGATCCATTTGCCAGATGTTTGGAAGCAGTGACAGAATGGTTCGAGCAGAGTCGCCTGAAACTCAACCCCTCCAAGACAGAGGTCCTGTAGCTGGGAGGCAGGGAGCAGGATCAGGAAGTGCGTCTGCCCACCCTGGCAGGGGTGCAACTTAACATTGTGTCCCAGGCCAGGAATTTGGGTGTGACCATTGATGCCTCCCTGACTATGGAGGCGCAGGCCAAGAGCATAGCGGGCCAGGCATTTTTCCATCTTCACCATGCCCAGCTACTAATGCCCTACCTGTCCCCTGACCATTTAGCCACAGTGATCCGTGCAACAGTCACCTCCAGACTAGATTTCTGTAACTTGCTCTATGTGGGTCTACCCTTGTCCCTGGTCCGGAAACTCCAGCTAGTGCAAAATGCAGCTGCTAGGGTCCTCACTGGCACACCTTGGAGGACCCACATCCAGTCTGTGCTGAGGCAGCTGCACTGGTTGCCAATTGCTGCTCGGATCCAGTTCAAGTTTTGGTTTTAACATTTAAGGCTTTACGCAAGTTGGGACCCACATACTTGAGGGACTGTCTATAGCCCTCTGTCCCCCGCAGAGCCTTGTGCTCCATGGGGGGAAATCTACTGGTTGTTCCCGGCCCTAGAGAAGCACACCTAGCTTCAACCAGGGCCAGGGCCTTTTCTGTCCTGGCTCCCACCTGGTGGAATGGGCTCCTGGGTGAGCTGCAGGCCCTGTGGGAGTTGTCAGCATTCTGCAGGGCCTGTAAAATGGAGCTCTTCCGCCAGGTCTATGGTTGAGGCTGGGGATGCGAGGTAGAATGTTGCCCCCCTGGGTGGTCCGAAGCACACTTCACCTCTCTCCTTCTCTATTGCCTTGGTAGGTGGGGATGGAATGGGAATGTCGCCACTATGCTGGGAAGTTTTAATGTCTTTTAAGGGGTTTTAACTGGGCTTTTAAGATGGCTGTTACCCGCCACAAGCCTATCTAGGCAGTGGCGGGAAAAAATAAAATAAAATAAAATAAAATAAAATAAAATAAAATAAAATAAAATAGAATAGAATAGAATAGAATAGAATAGAATAATAATAAAGTTACAGCAAAGCAGATAATGCTGAGTGTTATTATAGGATCAACCGTAGAACACAATTAAATCATTAGTGGTACAACTTATGTGAACCATTTACTGGCTCACAATGGGAGTAGCTATTGACAAGATCAGAGAAAACTGTGGATATTCAGACAGATATAGTCAGAAATACTTGTACATGCTCAAAGCGCTTTCTAGAGACCTTTAAGAGCCTCTGTCCATCATCTTCAAGTACTCTTTAAGGATAGGAGATGTATCACAAGACTGGATGTCCCAGGTAACAACAGGCCAGCCAGTCTGACATCTGTTCCAGGGAAGATATTGGAGCAAATTTTATAGGGGACAATCTGTGAGCATCTCAGTGACAATTTGGTGATCTGGGGAAGTCAGCACAGTTTTGTCCCCACAAAGTCCTGCCAGACCAGCCTTATTTTTCTTTGCTCAAGTGATGGGCTTTCGGGATCATGGGAACTTGGTTGATATTGTTTACCTCACTTTCAATAACAGTTTTAACAGAACATCCCCTGATGTTCTAATGGGTAAGCTAAAAGACTGAACAGATGGCAAGTAATGTAAGCTCATCATTGGTTCTCATCATTGGCTGGGAGAAAGAAAGCCTGGAATCAACCTACTCCAATCTCAGACAGATAATCTACTTTCCAGGCTAACATGCCTTCCATCGCGGATATACACCCAGGCCATCTCTAGTATGGTTTACTATATGTGAAGTAATGGATGCAGGCATTTTTCAAAGCATAGTACTTTTAGTCTCAAATAAAATATGATAAAATGTGATCTAAAAATAATTGGCAAAAATAAAATCTCCTACATGGGGACTGTCCTCACAGTGTCAGGACAAACGTATACAAGATAAATCTGCATTGATTTCATTAGATGGGTTGAACTCAATCACTTTTTAATGGGGAACTTGGTCTTCTAATTGTTTTTTTTTTTTTGCAAGTTTAATCTACAAGGTGAATTCTTTGAGTTTAAGAATTATCTGATTATGATTTTTCTATATGGGTAGATGTATAAGTCTTTTGTTACTGCATGTGGTCTGGCACATGTGTGCTTTAAGCTCATGTCTGTGTGAACTCCTCCAAAAGAACACACTTCACAAACTTCATCTCAGAAATGTAGCATGGGAAAAATGACCTTTCTTCTGTGACCACCTGTTCTTAAAGAGATTTTAACATTGGCTGAAGTAAATATCTTGGGTAGCAATACTTTCTCATGGTTCCCTGGAGGCCAAATAACCTTCAAACACCAATTAGACCTATCATCCACACAGCAACAGTAATGATCTTTGACAGGGTGAGAAGTACTAGTGAAAGCTGGAAAGGTTTAAGGGAATTTATCAAAAACCCAAACAGAATAAAATGAGAAATACCATTTCTTACAAGGAATCATACAAGGCATCAAGATGGGAGAATAAGCAGCAGAGAGTGATTCACAGATCCAAGAGCATGAAGTAAATTATTTACTTAAGGAAACAGAAAGTGTAGAACTTAGCTACTAATCCTTAGATTTAAAAACTGCAGCACAAATGCACCTTTATCATCCTAAATGATGTGGGCTAATGTACCTGAAAGATAGTGCAAACCATATATAGGGATGGGCACGAACCAAAAAATTATGGTTCAGTTTTAGTGCACCCGGTTTGTGAACCATGAACCATCATGAACTTTGGGGTATTTAATACTGGTTCAGTTTTTGAGGTTTGTAATGCAGTGGAGTGGCACCCCAGTATGTTAAAGATACCAAATTTACAGTGAATATCTGGTTAAATCTGCCTGCCATCCAAGTTTGGTGATGATTGAATGTCAGGGTCCAAGTTGTGGCCCTCCAAAGAAGGTGCCTCCAGGAAAGTGCTTTCTGGAGAAATGAGGTGCAGGTTCAGGTGGTTTAGGAGTGTGTTAAATGCCTCCTCTAGCATGCTTAGAGACACCAGACTCACAAAGCATCCCCAGCTTCCATTGTTTTCCATATCATCTTTACAGGCCAGGGGTGGCTATGACAAGTGGAAACTTGACATTGGTTCTTCAACTGCCTGTGTGCCTGGTGGAAAAAAAATGGTAAATAACGTGCAGTAGAGAGGATGGGGGGACCTTATATGAACCCTTCTTTTTCTGACCTATGGGAGTCACCACTGACCATAGTCTCTGAAAGAGGACCTAAGGGTGTAGTAGGAATTCTTAGCATAATACAATGGGATCGCCATATGGCAGACCCCAATTACTCCTGAGAATTCCCTCTAGGTGAGCTCTGATGACCTGTAGGTATCTTGGAATTTGGAATTTATTACTGGGGTACTTGGTGCTCCCTCCCCGCATGAACAGGCCCACTGTGGCCTCTCCAGCCATTGTTGGGCCCACCCGGGGGGGGCTAGCTCCTATTGTATTTAAAAGTACAATGGGCTTTTTTTTTGCTAGTCACTCAATAAATATTTAACAAATTTAAAAAATATATAAAAATTAATTAACTCTCACCCATTCAAGAAATCTTCCAGGGTTGGCAAGAACCCCCAATGTTTCACAAACTCTTGGTTGAGAAACTCTGGATTAGAGCGTCGGTTCAGAATCTGGAAGACCTACAGGTTAAAAACAGTATTTTGCCATGAAAGCTTGCTGACTGACATTTGGCCACTCTCTGGGCTTTTCTGCATGCTTGACTTACTCTTGATTTTCTTGGAAGTCAATCCACAAGTACTGGAATCAGTTTGGACATGGTTCTTCTGCACATCCCCCCTCCCTCTCTCTGCATGTTTACAGTTGTTTTTGTTTTTTTCCACATATGACTTAAATAATTATGGTTTTCAAGGGAGGGTGCTGTCATCATCAGTGGTATCATGGGTGGCATCACAGCATCCCATCTCTTTATTTTTGTGCATATGTAAATACATATAGCAGTATGATGGCTGCATTTTTTAAAAAGGGGAATAAGATATTGATATATCAATATAGTGCTGTAATGATAGGTCAAGCAAGTTCTCTGGATTCACTGTTTTCATTTTTTTAAAGTAAATCTCTACCCCTACTCCTTGCAGTTGTATGCCTTTTTCCTTATATGTCTATGAAGAAAGGAGATAGGGATTAACCTTTTAAAAATGAAATCAGAGTCCAGTGGCACTTTTAAGAACAACAAAGATTTATTCAAGGGATGAGCTGAGAAAGTCTGAGGAAGTCTGAGAAAGAGTGCTTGCACTCAAAAGCTCACTCCTTGAATAAATCTTTGGTGGTCTTAAAGGTGCCACTGGACTCTGACTTTATTGTGCTACTTCAAACCAACACAGCTACCCACTTGAATCTATCCTTTTAAAATGAAAGTTTGGGACATATGATGATCACAGGAGGCTTCCCAAACTGGCCTGTCATGGCTTACAACTGGGGGGTTGGCAAGGTCATGGTTATGGTTTCACAACTTTAAACTTGAGTGTTTGCCAATGGGGGTGTGAGGGTGGTTAGTGAAGCAACAGCTCCTCTCAGCATACCTTAGTCTGCAGGCCAGTAAAAACGATTGGCAGGTTAATGCATCTTGCATTTGGGACCATGGTTAAGGTGACCAGATTTTAACCTTGGTAAAGCGATACACCATTTACCCGGGGGGGGGGGGGTTCTTGATTAAAAAATTGGTCTATATGGAATAACAAAAAGTTTCATAGAATGCATAGAATGCAAATTAGTATTGTAATATATATTTTTAAATTTCAACATAAGTATAATTTGCCAGGTACCCCCAGATGTCCCTCCAAAAGTGGGACAATCTGGTCACCATAACCATGGTGGGATTTCCTATTAATACAGAGGTGCCACTGGCAGCCCCAAGAATAGAGTGCCTGCACTGAGGGCTGGGTATTAATAAAGTTCAGATAAGCCTAGATAAATAAATCCCAGCTGAGCCCATTTATTATGTGTAGTATCTATACTTGAGGATGGAGATGCAAGGACAAGCCTACAGTAGGCAAGGATCAGCTCTCTGATCATTATTCACTACCTTAAAACTCAGCCATGCTATTGCTTATATCTATCAGTTTTAAAAAATATATAAGTTTTGACATCCAGACACAATATACAATATCTAATTGTATATTTCCCTGGAACAACCAGGGTTATTTGGAAGAATAATCCATCATAACATTGACATTACGATCATTTTAAACAATATTAACAGTCAAGTATTTTTTCCAATACTTTGCTAGAAGTATTAATTTGATTTTAGGATCTCACACTATATTGTTCTTTCACATGAATTGTTAAATGTCTTTTTGTTTGGTTTTCAGAGCTAATTCCATTGATTTCATTGTTGCCCGCATCTACAATAGTTCATTTATATACATTTATACACACATACATCTGGAAAAATGCAGCATGCTGGAGAAGGCATTGCATGAATTCACAAAGCAGCATCAAAGTCCTTAATAGCCATTCCCGTGTTACATAGCGGAAGCAGTCTAGATCCTGCTCACATTTGGACTGAGCCAAATTTACAAATGCAGGGGTCACAGTGATCATCCTGTGCCATGTGTATGTTAAAACGACCTACTTAAACTGGAGCAATCCTGCTTAATACCAATGTCCTTTGCTCAAGGGTATTGTCACAGCACTCATTTGTCTCAGTTTCCTTCAAGCTAAAGTTCTTAAGCAACACTGTGAAAGTAGCACCTTGTACAGTATCTTAGCAAAACTGGGTGTTTAACGTTCTTGTTTGGCTATAGCATTTATAGTTGTAATGCTACTACTTTCTGCAAGTATTTCTTGATTCTATGATTCTATGATTCTATTTCAGGTCCCATGTTAAGTAGGCTGTGTGTATTTTCATAGTTTTCTGCCAACAGTAAACACCCAAAGTTATTTAATTAATTTTTTGCAGGTTGACCATATTTCATATTCTTCAATAACCTTTTTAATGGTTTGTTAATTTTAATGGATTAAATATATATATTTTCAAAGTCATTTGCAGGGAGGAACTATGACAGGCACAGTCAAACTGTGGCCCTCCAGACATCTGGAGGGCTGCAGTTTGACTACCCCTGGACTATGAAATCAAAGCCTTGCCAGAACTCAAACAGTTCTGTAGGGCATGCAAAATGGAGCTATTCCACAAGGCTTTTGGTTGAGACTGATGACAGTGGCATCCCTCAACTTGGTCCCCTGCCAAGCGACTTCTGACACCCACACACTTAACCTAAAGCTGCTGCTCGGCTGCTGTCATCCCCTCCTGATCCACTGCAAGTACCCAGTGTGCAATGTTTTGAAATTTGATTGACATTGACTATTTCGTGCTTACTGTTCATACTGTTGCAAATGTTTCAGTGTACTTGTTTTACTGTTCCAAGTACACCACCCTGAGATGCCATGATGACATAGTGAGGGTCAGTATCTAAATTAAAGAAATATATATATATATATACTAGGTGCCAAGCCCATTGCATTCAGGAATACAATGGGCGCTAGATTAGGGGGATGGCGTGGAAGAACTCTAAGGACAGTCTCCACCTCCCCCCATGACCTGGAAAGGATACAGGCAGCTGTTAAGGAATTAACAGGCAGGGGCAGCTTTCACGTAGCAGGGATCTGCAGCCCCCAAGCCTCAAAGGGAAATGGAAGGAGAAGAGGATGGTCAGGGGTGGGGAACGTGAGGTGATTGGTTGGCCACTGGACAGACAGGCAAGCCGGTTGGAGGAGGAGGCATGCAGGGGTGGGACAGATGCCCTGAGTGGGTGTTAAGCACCAAGTGGCACCTAAGCCATGAGACACAACTTTGCTAGCTTGGGTTCCCTTCCCATTTTATTGCACATAGCTGGTGAAATTCCCACCTCCCTGTGCACTTGGAGTGTGATTCTGTGCTAGACATCAGTCAGGCATCTCTTTGATTGCACTGATAGATATTCTGTACATTCCAGTGTTCTACTGAGGTTGCAAAATTTTTCTATAACCTTCAGTTTTTACTACAGAGATTCTTTGGCTTGACCTCAGTCTTGTTGAGTATGCATTGCTATTGGTTCTGCTGGGCACATTGCCCTGGCTCCCATGGGCTTCCTTTGGAATCATATTGCTTACATATCTTTCACCTCCCAACCTAGGCTCATTCTGCACGAGCTGGCTAATGCACTTTCACTGTTCTTTTGCGGCTGGATTTTCCTGTGCATAACTGGAAAATCCACATGTAAAGGGCATTGAAAATGCATTATCCAACAAGTGAAGAATGGACCCTGGTTCCAATGTACCAGGTATTCTGGTAGCAATTCAGGTAGCAGAAACCCAGTTTATAAAGGGCATTGAAAATGCATTATCCAACAAGTGCAGAATGGACCCTGGTTCCAATGTACCAGGTATTCTGGTAGCAATTCAGGTAGCAGAAACCCAGTTTATAAAACTCAGATCTTAATAGCAATTCACCTTGTGGCTGAAAAGAAGAACTGCAAATATATATATATATTTAAATTTAATATAAATATATATATATATTTAAAATATATATATTTAAGTCCAAAATACTTTGAACAAGACCGCAATGAAGCAATAATTGGATTTGGAGATCACAGTGTGGGTCAATTAAAGACATTTTTCATATAATTCTAAATCTCTGTAATGTGAGAAAACAATGCAAATGGGGCTGAGCAGAAGGCAGCATTTTTCATTCTATTCAGCAAGGTCTTCATGGCCTTTGTCTTCTTCTTGTTGTCTGTTCTATAACACGAGAACAGCAATACTGGATCAGTAAAAGTATCCATCTAGCCCAGCATCCTGATGTGAGGGACATAAAAGTAGGGCAAGAAGGCAATACTGTTCTCCTATTATTTTATCCCTAATATCTGGTAGTCAGATGTGCACTCTCTCTAATGGAGATTCCATTTCACTATAATGGCTAATAGCTAAATTTATCAACATTCCTGAATTTGTCTAATCTCTTGAAAGATGTGTAGGAGTGAATATCATAAATTAATTATGTAAGAAGTACTTTCTTTTGCCAGTCCTGGGATCTGTTGCAAATCAATTGCATTGAATGACCTTGAGTTCTAGTATTACATGATAAGGACAGAAATTCTTTTCATGATACCATAGTATAAGCATTTATGGCCACTTTCTAATCATCTTATTTTTCACAGTAAAAATCATAAATGCTGAAATCTTACCTCATAGAGTCAGTGCTCCCATCTTTCAATCTTTTCAGTTGCCTCTTTTTGCTATCTTTTCCAGCTCTGTGATATGGGATGGAACGACCAGAACTGTACAGTATACTCCACACACACAGACAAACCCTGTGAAGGTTCAAGGGTGTGGCAGGTTACAGTGAGCGATAGGGTTATGAGTGTCCTGCATTGTGCGGGGGTTTGACTAGATGACTCTGGCAATCCCTTCCAACTCTATTATTCTACGATTCTATGAGTCGATGATTCTAATGTTTTATTTCAATTCACTTTACTCGTCACCCCTAAAACTGAATGTTTCTTTAAAGTGCTGCTACAAGCTTATGTTTTCATTGACATGTTCTACAAAACCTAAAGAACTTGTTCCCAGATATTCACAGCTATTTGTAGAATGGGGATTTGTACCTCAGAGTCTTGCTGTCCCTTACAATTTAACCTTTTCACTTAGTCTGGAGAAAACTTCATTGAGTTATCCCCCACAACCTTGATAATTCTTGCAAAGACGCTATTACTTCCTGCTTTCAGCATCTGCTTAGGTTTTCAGAATCTTGAATGACTTAATGCTATTTTGCACTCACAGTTTTTCACCAAAGTATGTTGACCCTTTTCAATCTTCATTTTTAAAAATGGTTCTGTTTATGCATGTGCTCTGATACTGGTTGTTTCCTTATTTTGCATCAATTATGCATTTGAAAAAGTTACCACTTCAAGTGAGAGGGGGAACTTCCTCCATTGTGCTAGACAGTGCACTGTCACCTGACTGACACTCTGGCACATGCTGCTGGTAGTGCCTCATGGGAATTACAGTTCATGGACATGGAGACTTCAACAAGAAATTTCCATGGTGGCACACATACTTTTGAATGCCAAAAGTACCACCCTTCCCCCTCTGAAGTATACTGTTACTTGTAGAGACTGGGCAGGATGGACCTCAGAAGACCAAAGGTTCCCATGAAAACTGAAAGCCCCCACAGACACCCCACAGGTGTAGTTTTTTTTTAATCACTGGTGAGCCTGTCCAAAATGGTAGCCTCTGCCCATAGCCTGAAGTAGCTCTGCTTCTTTATTCTCCTGCATGAGGGAACCAGCATTTCAGACAGCCCAAAAAAGGCAGCACAGTTCATGGGATCCTCTAGAGCTCAGTGTTTGTTCTCAGATTGAGCATATGTTTTGATATATATCTGTGCCTGGAAAGGGCCTTGCTGCTCTGCTCCTAAAAGACAGAAAGACAAAATGGTGGGGAATGTCTAGAGGGACACTTGTAGCCTGCCCTTCAAGGAGACCCAGCCATGGGTTCCCTGCCCATTGATCAGACCCCTGACAGGACAAAGGCAGGGGTCTAATTTGGCCAGTAAAGTCTCTCCAACTACCCTTGCTATCTTGTTCCAGAGGAGGGGGGAGATTGACAGCTCCTGTACCTCAGCTTACCTTGCATGTCAGTCCTTCCCTTTCATCAAAGGATGGCCCCATCTTTGCTTTCTTCCCTGAAGGGTATAACTTCAGGCACTTCAGGAAAATTTGTGTTTGGTTGCGATGAAAGTGAGAAGCCAGGCACACACTGGCACAGCCTCTCTTTGAGCAGAGAGATGAGTACTCCTGGCTACCAAAAGTAACAACTCCAGAGGTTGGAGCCCCTGATCCAGCAATGCTCCCAAGGCAAATACCTGCAGCCTGAGAACACTTCACCAGCCTGTCAAATAACATCCCCCCCCTCCATGGTCACTGCTCACAGGTAGATTGCCACTGAACATAATAACTTATGCAGCAGTTCTACAGAGAAGCTGCAGCAGGCAGAAGCTCCACTTCTCTATAGTGAAGGTAGCCCACTTCCTTTGGCAGAGAATCAGCAGCAGGAGGTGCCTCAACCTCCCATTGCTGGATGAGGGACTGCAAGCAGAAGAGGGTCTATCAAAGGGTCACTGGGGAGGAGACCAAAAACAAGCTAACATTTATGCATGAAAAAGGGCTGTTATTGGTGCCATTATACAAGAAAAGTCATTGCAAAGATAGTTTTAAATACTGTACTGAAAACACATAAGTCGCCACTATGAAAGGGAGTGCCAGGAAAAATCAAAATACTACAGTGGGTTTTTCACAGTGAAAATGGTTCCATGTGCAGAAATGTTAAAGATCAAAACCATTTGAGCAAACGTTTTGCAAGGTTTCCTGCTGTGCGTAATGGCCCCAGGTGTCATTCACAATTCTGGCAGCTTTACTCCTCATTTCTGAATCCAGGGTGTAAACTGCACGGAGCTTTTATTCCAACCCCAGATCGATTCAGTCCCTGCCCTCTACACAGAATGCGATTTCCATTTGGATTTGGGGCGATTTTAATTTTCCTTCTGCAGCAAGAAGGATTGATCCGGAGTCACCCTACCTTTATTGTGCCATATCTCAGACTGCTTTTAATCCTGAATATATTCAGAAAATCGCATTGTTTTGAATCTGGGCTCCCCTCCGTGGTAGAGGACCTGTGATTGGCTACAGGTGGTCATGTGACAAGCCTGCCTTAAAAGAGAAGCCCCTAAGTTCTCTCAACTTCTGTCGGCCTTGGATTTTTTTGTGTGCCTTCTTTGTTCCCCTTCCCCCTTAAAGAAAAGAAAATATTTTTTCCTCCCTCCTCTGACTTCTTGGATCCTCTCCCCCCCTTCAAGAAAACAAAGAAAGAGTCTCCATTTGCCCCCCCCTCTTCTGAGCCTCCCTAACCACGTGCAGAAGACTTTCCTGTTTCAATGGGGAGGGGGGGAAGAGGAAGACTCGAGTTCAAAGCGATCTGAATTCAACAGGATTGACAATGGAATAAAAAAAGTAAGTGCAGACTCTGCCCTGGTCACCTGTAATAAGCTATATCTTACTTTGTGCAGCCCTCCTGCTCATTTACTTACATTGTCAAAAGACCAACCCCCCCCCCAAAAAAAGTTTTAGACCATGGTATTGCTATAGATAAATGAAGTTAATATTAATAACAACAAATAATAAGTGCTTCATAACGCAACTAAAAATGTAAGATTCAATTCTATTTCATAGGAAACAATTGAGGGCACATGCTAAAATACGGAGGGAATCTGAATTTTAACTGCAAATCGCCTGACTGCTTGCACCCTTTATTACCATTGGCAACTTACCCCACCTGTTTGTATTTGTACATTTAATTATAACAGACCCAAACAGGGCAGTCTGAGGCAGAGTTCCAGCCTTCTAAATCCATTGAAGTCATATTTTCTCCCATAGAATCTGCATTGGCTGTGAAATGCCAGACATGACAGTTTCAATTATTTGGTGGTCTCTGTCTGTCACACAAATGAACATATAATTTAAAAAAGTGGATTGTTCTTTGAATGAAACCACATCTTCAGTGATCTTGGCCTAGTCCAAAGAATGGCTTCTTGGGTTATATCTTCAGCTTTTCTCTATGGCCAATCGATAGACAGAATCCAGACAATTGCACTAAGCATAATAATTTATTTTCCTCTGCATAGAATACTAAAGAATCATTCAGTTGTGCATACTATAGGCAGACGTTTTTACATTACAAAAGCAATACCAGTATATATAGTAAGGTGGCTCTCTTTTGTTCTGCTGCAAAATTGCATCAGGAACTTTATTCATGGAATTTCTATTTATTTATTTATTTATTTATTTATTTATTTATTTATTTATTTATTTATTTATTTATTTATTTATTTATTTAATATTTATATACTGTTGCTCTCAGATGTCTCATAGTGGTTTACAAAATCAGTAAAAATACAGTAAAATCCCCTAAAATACCTCTTAATACAAAAATATAATATAGTATAGCAAGATGGCGAATAATAAAATAATCAACCTCTCCCCCATTCAGCATATAGGTCAATAACTGTCACTTGAACCTAGCTGACCTCAATTTAGAGATCCTCAGATGGTAACACCGGGTACCATCCTAGGCTCAACCATATGCCTGGCGGAAGATCTCCATCTTGCAGGCCTGCAGAAAGCTGATAACTCTGACAGGAACCTTAGCACTTCTGGGAGCTCATTCCACCAGGGCTGTAAAAGCACTGACCTGGGTCAAGGCCAGGCATATATCCCAGGGGCCTGAGACAACCAGTAAATTCATACCCACAGAGCGAAGAGCCCTGCAGGGGGCATAAACAGATAAGTGATCCCACAGATAGATAGAACCCAGGCCATGTAAAGCAGGAGTAGTCAACCTGTGGTCCTCCAGATGTCCATGGACTACAATTCCCATGAGCTCTGCCAGCATTTTCTGGCAGGGGTTCATGGGAATTGTAGTCCATGAACACCTGGGGAACCACAGGTTGACTACCCCTGGTGTAAAGCCTTAGATTAAAACCAATACCTTAAACTTGATCTGGAAATAAACTGGTAGCCATTGCAGATGACATAGCACCAGCTGAATACAGGTCCTCCAAGATGTTCCAGTGAGGACCCTTGCAGCTGCATTTTGTACCAGCTGCAATTTCTGGGTCAGAGCCAAGGGTAGGCCCATGTAGAGTGAGTTACAGAAGTCTAATCTGGAAGTGAACATTGCATGGATCACTGTAGCCAAGTGTTCAGAGGGCAGGTTGGGTGCTAGTAGTACAGAGGAAAAAATGCCACTCGGTCTACTTTCATGACCTGAGCCTCCATGGAAAGGGGGGCATCAAAGGTCACCCCCAAATTCCTGGCAACCAGTGCTGGTGTTAATTGTACCCCATACAGGCATTGGAAGCACACTTCCTTGTCCTATCCCCCTCCATCCAGCCACAGGACATCAGTCTTGGAGGGGTTGAGTTTCAGGCGACTCTGCCTGAGCCATCCAGCCACTGCTTCCAAACAGCTGGCAAATGTATCCTGGGGGAGTCCAGCTGTCCATCCATTAGGAAGTAGAGCTGGGTGTCATCTGCATATTGGTGACAACCCAACCCATAGCCCCAGACCCTCTGGGCTAGAGGGTGCATATAGATGTTAAAAGGTGTGGGGGAGAGTATCACCCCATGTGGCACTCCACATAGGAGCGCAGAAGATGCTGATAACTCTTCCCCCACTACAACCATTTTAGTGCAGTCACCCTAATCCTGGCCCTGGCGAGGTGGTGGGCCAATATCTCATGGTAGACCACATCAAACACAACATTGCTTTGTAGTATTTAGAGTTTAACCCCCCCCTTTTTTTTTTGGCTTTCTTACATGTTTCTTCCCTCTCTGCATCCTACCACATACTTTAATGATAAGATAAAGTCTTGGCAGTAGGCTTCTGTTCTACAACTATTCCTAGGAAGGGAAAAGCTACTTTATAACCAGAGTGGTAGACTTCAAGTGTGGACCCAAGTTCAAGCCCCCCTTTAGCCTTAAAATTTATATGGTGAGCTCGGTGTCACTTCCTCATAACCTAACATATTTCATAGGAATTCTGTGAGGATGAAAGGGAGGGAAATGTAATAAAATGCATCTAACTACTTAGTATATAGTTCACTTGTGAGAACAAACACCATAGGCTACAATATACTGCACAACAGCTGATAGTTTGACTTCCCCCCTTTTGTTAATTTTCCTACTGTTAGTGACTTAAAGTAATTATCAACATTAACCATCACAGAGTCACTCAGAATAATCTATATTTATACAATTTGTAGTTGTGATAAAATGACCATTTTTATCTATTCTATCTAGCTCTGTCTTACTCCTAGAGAATTACTACATGACCTTTGAGTATATTAGGAAAAATGAGTACTCTCCCTGAGCCAATATGAATTGTCACTGTTGAAACACTGTGCTCTCAGCTGTGAAAATATTATCACAGGTATTGGACTTTTCTGAATGTTGATGTGACATACTCTATGCTCCTAATACCATTTCAGAGACATAAATACCATATGAGAAAGGTTCACATTCAGTTATAGGGTTTAAAAAATGTTTCTTGGAGTTCAAGAGAATTGGTAAAGAATTTTGGATTCTATCTGGTATAATAATACAGTTGCCTCAAGGAACCTGAATAACACCAGCTGAACTAAGGATAAACTAAACCAATGTCTTTATCTCAGTAATTTATCTGCTTTCTCTTCCTATTTTTATTTAAATATTTCCATCCCACCTTTCCCTTGTGTCTCAAAGTAGTTTATAATTCCAAAGTTTAAATTATACAAAACAAAATAATAGTTAAAAGGACTCAAAAATAAAATGGCTTTACAGCTTCTCTTAAAACACTTTCATTCTTTAAGATCCACACAATATCTGTATAATGTCTTAACTTTCCAGGCCTACTCCAGAATGGAAGTTCTTGGCTTTTCAAAAGATAATACAATATGGCATTTCTATCATTTTTAGTCCTTGCTTTTTGCTGCTGCTGATTAATTTTCTGGGGGAAGGGGATTTTTGACATTTATTCACAATGAGGATAAAAGTAAAGTTAGAAATTGTGCTGATTCTAATAGAGGGATACAATGTGAAGTTGAATGTGCACATGTACATTTCATACAAGACAGAAACCAAAATCATACACTAATAGTCAAATACAACCATACAGCTTTAAAATTTGGCCTAATCCTTATTTTTTTCTTCCTGAAAAATCAAATGGATGTGAATTATTTAGGTAGATGAGCATATGCATGTTGAATAGTTATAGATGGAATGCACATATCATGGACACTAATGTGGGGCTGATGTGGGGGTTCTCAGATTCACAATCTAGTGTACTTTCAAATATACATTCACCCTCTATTTCTCTCTTACCACCTAGATTGCAAAAAAATTCTCCTATCTTAACTACCAGTTTGTTTTTTTTTCGAGTGAAAAGTAAATCAGATAGTTATGGGATGACTGGCCACACCAGTGAAGCAATGATAACTATTTCTAAAATCAAATATGACATATTGCCACCACATTCTGGTATTGAACCATTATTATGCGTACCAGTGCAGAGTTCAAGTGTCATAACCATTCAGGTTTTTTGTTAGTTCCAATACATAGAGAGCTAGTATGCCAATAGATATTAGAAATAGTATCAAATGATATTGAAGTTCTTCCTGGCTGATTAAATAAGCCCTAATTGTTATTACTTTAAATAAATTTTCATAGAAAACCTTTAGTTTTTCTTTAGAAAATTTACAGCCTAGTATTATTCATTTTACTGTTACTAGCTTCTAACACATGAATCAAACTATATTGGACTCAATAAAAGCTTTTTCTTACAATATGCTTATTATCATTCATATGCTGCTTTAGAGGCAGAAATAACCTAGATGCTAAATGATGCTTAAATTTTCTATTGAGTTTCTTGCAGTATTACTGAAATATCTTGGTATGCTCCATTTTTCAAGCACAACTTTCAAAAAGGAGAGGAGAATTCACATCTGCTACTAAATGTTCAAATGAGTAGTAAATATACTGGTTCTCATTTAAAGAAGGCAGATAGCTATGTTTCCCATTTGAGTCTCCATTTGTACAAATATGGGTAATGTGTGTATACTACATAAACTTTTTTTGATTAACAATTAGATGCCAACTATGATGCCTGAACAGAGCCATTCCATGATCTAGGCTACACTTCTTGTCGAGAAACTGAAATTTTGAAGGATGAGAGAACGTCTGGTGCCTCAACCTAGCTCCTACACAGTGTGGAAAGTGCATTGCAAATGAGTGTAAGTATACTCTACAATAGAGGAACATCTTGACAAGGTAATATAGAGAAGGATGAGCAGAAGGAAAGAATCAGATCCAAGCCGAGGAGAGCAGGGTAAAGTTACAGAGTAAAATACCCACTCATCTCTGAATCATTGAAATGCATGTGAGAAACTCAAATGGATTCATTGGATTCTTGCATGCTAAGGAAGGAAGGATGTAAGGAAGCATCCAGGGTATGAAATGTTAATAGGCATCCAGCATCTTAGCAACTTGTAGCAACTAGGAGCTGCAGAAATGCTTTCCTTTCTTCAAAGGTCAGAGATTCATGACTTTGAGCCCAGAAAGGGAGAGATTTTATTGGAAATTCAGGTCAAGGGACATGTAAGAATAGCAATGATATTTTGAAGCAGCCTAGATTTGGAGAGGAAGTTAATATTTAAGGAAGAATGGGAAGAAAACTATAACATGACAATTGGGTATTTTGTTTTGGGTATTTCATTTTGAGGAGGGGGAGTTGAAATTTGCCAGTTTGAACTGATTTTTATAAATTTTCCCTGCAGGATTGGGAGTGTCCCCAGAAAAAAGTGCCCTTCCTCAGTACTGGTCAATATACCACCCAAGCCCTGTCCCTGGGAGGCAGGTATTTCTGAAATTTAGAATCTGGCAATAACTACAAATATGATTATATAGCATTCAATGCTGCTAGGATGACAACAGACTATGAAATATCAATTACTGAATGGATAGTACCTCAAACAGAGGAAAGGTGAGAGGATCCTGACAAATTCCATGGAGAATATGCATGTCCATGGAAGCATGTCCATGGCTAAGAATAAGCATGTCCATGGAAGATTTTGTTGTTGTTGTTCCTTAGAAGCTATATAATTTGGTTGAAGAGACAGGAAAATGTTTGCTAGAAATTGAAAACCCAGAAGAAGTTTGGGGAAATTAACACTGAAAGGCTTTTTAAAGACAATATGATATATATTTGACTATGTGAAGATGACAGCCATTATATCCACTTTTGGAGCAGGGTAGATACTAGATTAAATGTATTTGAAGGAATTAATACTTATTCATCCCCTTCCAAAAGTAATATTGCATCTGTTTGGGCAGAAAATTGGTATCTGTTTTTTAAAACTGTGAGCAGAGCTGAATTATTTTTCAAGAGTTTTTTAAACTGTCTCTCAATTACAATAATCTGCTAGGACTAAAACAAAATAAAATACCATAGTAAAACAGCAAAACAACAGAACAAAGCACCAATAAGATGCAATTTATGAAAACTATCACCAGGTGTGAGGTTCCTCCCTCTTTTGCATATCTCTGTCCCTCAGCTGTCATGCTACATTCACTCCTCTGGAAAAAAAGTGAGGGAAAGGGTTGAGTCACCAGATCCACCTTATCTTTCCTGGGTGGGGTCTGCATGGAGCTTTTATTCCAATCCCAGGCCATCTCCACTGAATGCAATTTCCATTTTGATTTGGTCTGATTTAAAATTTCCCTCTGCAACAAGCATGATTGATCTGGAGTGACCCAACTTTTATCCTGCAATATCCTGGAGTGGTTTTAACCCTCAATATTTGAATATTTGGATTGAGAAAGCATGAAGATCTCTGACTGCTTCAAATTTGCTGAAATGCTCCATGATAGAGAAGCCCTGATTGGCCAAGGCTGCCCAGGTGAAAAGCTTGTTTTAAAGGGGAAGCCCCTAATTTCTCTCAGCTGAAGCTCCCAGAAGCCCTAACTTCTGTCTGTAGAGATTTGTATTTTTTCTCCCTTCTCTGCTGTCTCCAATCCTCTTCCCACCCTCCTCAAGAAAACAAAGAAAGAGGCTCCGGCTGTGCTTGGCTCCCCCCTCCCCTTCTGAACTTTCCTAACCATATGCAGAACACTTTTCTGTTTCAATGGGGGGGGGGAGGAAGACCTGAGTTCAAATTGATCTGAATTAAACAGGATTGACAATGGAATAAACAAAGTACGTGCAGATTCAGCCCTTGAGTGTGGCCTTCTCTGGACAGTACAATGCTCCTTCTTTCCTCCATGGATTAGTTATGGACCCAGCATTTATGCTACCTCCCTGACGACCTATCAGCTCCAATGCCCCCATCCCATATAGCCTGAACCATTATCTGACCCAGGAGTTAGTGCACACACCCTGAGACTGCTGCCCCATCCTTGCTGGCCCTGCCCATTTTTACTAGTCAGTTTCCCAGGTTGACTTCCATCAGGCCTTACCTACCTGGCTTAACCAAGGTTCTTTCATTATTGGGTGCTGCCCTTGTTTTGCCTAGACTGCCACAGTTGGGATTCTGTTGGTTGCCTCCATGCTTGCCTGCTGGCTCAATGGCCTTGCTCTTTTCCCAGCATCTTCTTTGTTATCCCAGAATCAGGAAATTATGTCATTAACTGATGCCTGAAGCTCTAGAGGCCAGGCTGTAGTCTGCACAGGGCTTTTTACCTCTCCCAGATTGACTAAATCTCGGCAGTCTACACTGAATTCGATTTCCATTTTGATTTAGGGTGTTTTAAATTTTCATGATTGATTCTTGGTGACCCTATCTTTTCCCCATGATATCCTGGAGTGAATATAAGCCTCGATATTTCAAAAACCGCCATGAGTAAATATGCAGATCTCTGCGATATGCAAATTAATTTGCTGCCTCGTGCCTCCAACGCTGTAGCTACTTGCTGCTCAGTGTCCCACCATGGGTGTTCAACAGCGTCTGACTGATTATGACAGAGATGGGTGGATCTCCAAGATCACCGCAGGCATCTTGTCCAAGAGCAGGCCAAGAGCCCTGGATACTAGATTTTGGTTTTTAATAAGTAGTTGAATAACGAAGCAATCTTCTGATGTTTTGCTTGGAAATATATTCAGTAAAAATTAAATAATAATAATAATAATAATAATAATAATAATAATAATAATAATAATAATAATAATAGTTTTTTTCAATGGGACTTACTCTCAGGGAACTGTTCTTAGAACTGGACCTGAACAGAAATAAACTGATGCCTACATGATACTAGTGAAAGCACCAGGCTAAACTGAGAAATTCTATTATTGGGCTGCAACCACAAGAAGGCCATTTGTTTAATAAGTATCCTTGACTGTTTACAAACTGGGAACTTCACTGCCCTAGCTCCCGTGCAGGAGCACAAATCAGGGGCAGATGAGGTACACCGGGCCAAATGCTCCCCCGGCATAGGTACAGGAAGAGGAGGGCCACCTGCCAAAACTAAAACTCCAACCTGCAGCCTGGCATGAAACCACTTAGTGCATAAACGGTCCTTGTCACCTCAAATGATGGGAGCACATGAAAGCTGCCAGGTTTTCCACTCCAGGTATAACATACAGTTTCAAGTAGAATCCTAAAGCATCATCATGATGCAATGATATTACTTCTAATTCTTTGCCAGATTTGGCATTATGCCATTGAGACAATGGCATTTAACATGCACTATACACCAACTTTCTCTTGCTGGGTGCCAGAACTAGGTTGGCAAATTTAGAAACATACAGAAAAATGCCTCAGCACAGTGTTAATTGCAGAGCCATTGTATATGATACCTTGGTCCCAGGCCATGCACTTTTATTTATTAATTTTATGTATTTTATGTATTTATCCATTTGTTCATTTATTTATTACTAGGAAAAAAGCCCATTTGTTAAAATGGGCAGAGTAGGGGCGTCGGGCGGTGTCATCTCCCCGCGCATAGGCAGGGGGAGGTGGAATCGTGGTGGTGGGGGCCCAAGCATTGCATGGATCACTGTGCTCAGGTGTTCCAAGGAATGTAGGGCATGAGTAGCCATGCTTGACGCATATGAAAAAATGCCATCTGGACTACCTTCATGACCTAAGCCTCCATAGATAGAGAGGCATCAAAGATCACCCCCAAATTCCCAACCAGAGTTGCAGATGTCAACTGTACTCCATCCGGGCAGGGGAGACATGCTTCCTGATCCTTCCCCCTTCTCCCTAACCTCAGGACCTCTGTTTTGGAGGGTTGAGTTTCATGTAACTCTTCCTGATCCATCCAGCCACTGCTTCCAAACAACTGACAGATGTTTCTGGGGGGAGAGCCAGACAGCTGTTCATTAAGAAGTAGAGCTGGGTGTCATCCACATACTGATGAAATTCCATTCCATAACTCTGGACCAACTGGGCTGGAGGGTGCATAAAGATGTTAAAAAGGGGAGAGTATCACCTCCTGTGGAACCCACATGTGTCAAGCGTTGCAAGAACTCACAACAAGCTTCTTTAATAAAGAAAGCGTTTATTGAGAAGTTACTTCATACACCTAAGCTAAAAAAGTCAAATCAGTGTTACAATTCGCACGTCCTTGGTCTTCTCCGGACAAAATAAGATGTTATGGTTACAAAAAGCAGACCCGGCCAAGAGGTTCAAAAGACAAATAATTCACAGCTCTCTGTGATAACAGGGTGCACAACATAGTTTCAGTTTCAAGCAAGCATGCAAGCATAATATATGGGCCTGGGGCCTAAAGAACAAAGCAAGGAAAAGGTTAAACAAATAATCATGGAGAGACTCATGCTAACTCATGGCAGGGTTCAGCAGCAATCCTGACAACATGGAAGTACAAAGGGGTTTAGCAAGTCCTCCCCTACTACAACCCTCTGTGACCTGTTCTCAAGAAAGGAGGTCAGCCATTTAAAGGATTTCCCCCCTCTCCTTGTGTCAGTGAGGCAGCAGACCAAAAGCTTGTGATTGACCACATTAATGTGGCCAAAAAATCTAATAACACGAGAATGGCCAGTCCACCTCAATCTAGTTAGCACTAGAGATCATCCATCAGAGCGACCAGCAGTCTCCATCCCATGGCCAGGATAGAAACCAGACTGGTATGGGTCCAGAACTGAATATATATATTTAATTCAGTGTACTTTATTGATGTAGCATCTATCTGTAGATCTGATAATCCATATATAGGTTTACACTTGTGTAGCGTACAGCTTAGTGTAGTGGTTAAGAGTGGTAGCTTCTAATCTGGAGAGACAGGTTTGATTCCCCAATCCTCCACATGCAGCCAGCTGGATAACCTTGAGCTAATCATAGTACTGATAATGCTGTTCTCAGATAACAGTAATCAGGGCTCTCTCAGCCCCACCTACCTCACAGGATGCCTGTTGTGGGAGAGGAAGGGAAGGCGATTGTAAACTGTTCCTGGTAGTGAAAAGTTGGGTATAAAAACCAACTCTTCTTCATAATGTAAATTCTGTAAATTTGTTGAAAACTAAGTTGCAGTCATTAGGAGCAATATTCAAGTACATGGGGGGGGGATTCCATGTTTTAATCTTTGTTTCAGATGCAGGCTATTCAAATTATGGTGTACCAGATAAGAAATTTATATCCAATTGATTCCATTTGTTGTGTGACAATTTAGAACGATCGCTATCAGCTTCATTTTTTCTTCTTTTGAGGACAAAGTTCTATTTAACTCTTAATCAAAATCTAAATTAAATCTTTGGCCTGTATTTCAAGGACATCATTGGGTATAGTGTGTGTTAAACCTTGGTTGGGTAGCTTATTCTCATTTTAAATTACAGTGGCAGGTGGGGTTCATTACTGCATGAAAATTAATTTCATCCTAAAGTGGTGGTAATCTGTCTTAGCATTACACTAGTGTAATTACCATCTTGGTTAAAAAGGAAAAAAAAACCTCTCTTGATGTGGTCTTGAGCAGAACCTGATGCCGTTTTTCAAACCAGGTTAATATTTAAACCTTCCAAATTTTTATATATACAATTTATATAGATTAGAAACATTCCTATATGAAGAAGAAGAAGAAGAGTTGGTTCTTATATGCCGCTTTTCCCTACCCGAAGGAGGCTCAAAGCGGCTTACAGTCGCCTTCCCATTCCTCTCCCCACAACAGACACCCTGTGGGGTGGGTGAGGCTGAGAGAGCGCTGATATCACTGCTCGGTCAGAACAGTTTTATCATTGCCTTGGCGAGCCCAAGGTCACCCAGCTGGTTGCATGTGGGGGGAGCGCAGAATCGAACCCAGCATGCCAGATTAGAAGTCCGCACTCCTAACCACTACACCAAACTGGCTCTGCAGATTATATGCAGATTATGAGGATGTCCTATGACCCACATAACACCAGATGTGTCTCAGCCTTTCTAGCTTTTATCAGTGGTCAAAAACACAATAAATATACAGAAAACACATTCAGAGGATATTATATGTTTATCGTAACCAGGTGTTGTTTTCAGAATTTTTGTAAAGAGAAAAAACAAATGATTATTGTTAAGAAAACATATCAGGACATTAGGATCGATAAACAAGCCTGGCATAAAAGTTCCAATAACTGGATGTGTGTGTCATCTACCAGTAGATGCAATCAAGTGGCACGTTTGTCAAACTATGGTCAGCTATGGATGATGTAGTACCTCACTTGTATTGTGCAATCCTTCCCCAAGAGGAGGGAGCATAGAGGGGGAGGGCAGAGAGAGAGAGAGAGAGAGAAGCAGGGGGAGGGAGGGGATGGTGAAAATTCTGCCCTCCTAGATATAGGGCAGCAGGCTCCCAGCTATAGAAAACACTCAGATCTAAACAAAACATATTTAAATAGAGTAAGTATAAATTGAAACAGAATAGTGATGATCCTCTCCTTTTCCTTTAACTAAAATAGCCATTCTGGTTTATTTCTTCTTTCCCCTCCTCCCCTCACCCTTGCGTATGTTAATGCAGTTGTAAGCAAGCAATAATAAAATTCTGCGCAAAATTACACCGTAAATGTAACTAGAAGTGCCATTTCACCGAAATGGCATCCAACAGCCTCCAGCATTTCAGATTCAATTCTTAGAGATGGCTAACATCATAGTGGGATAAAGGTAATTATCCAAGCAGATATAATTTTGTTGCTTCTGTCTGAATGATTAATTATTAACTGTTCTTATGACACTTGAATTTTCTTTGTTAGTTTTGGTTTTGTAAATGTTTCTGAGGCTATGGCCTTGCAAGGGTGACTATTTTAACTACAGATGTTTTTTTTAAATAAAATAAAACCTTTATGGTTAAAGAAACCACTTCTAATATAACACTGCTGTCCTCTATTTTCTCTTTGGTGTGCAAGACTTTCTTTTTCAAATATTATTACCATCTTCCATTTTATTATTGCTGCAGAATGAGATCGCCTCCTCAAACATAACCGTTCAGAAATAGTCTTCTTCAATATATACTTTATGGTCAACGAGAAATTTAGGGCTTTTCTACAGTCATTCAGAGAGTCACAACCACATTTTACCCTTTGTGAAATAGTCCCTTTGAGATATTTGACACAACATTCATCTCTGTGTACTGAGTGGAGGTAAAGAAATAGATAAAGGATTTCTCTTGATAAAAGGATTTTTATCATTTGTCAGTTATAACTATGTGGCCTGCCTTTCTGTCCTTATTCTTTTTAAAATGTGTGATGGACATGTATTCTTGCCGTGGGGATATTAGGTTTTATTTTCTCCCACATTTTTGTGGATTACATTTATTTTGTTCTATAGAATTTAACCGAGCCACTGAGAGCCCTACTCCCAGCTTGTATAACTTTGCCCTGGATTCTCATCCTTGTAGTTTCAGAAGAGTTTGTCACATTTTAAGCCATCATTGATTGTGAGCCCAGCATCTGTGAGGGAAGAGGAAAGACTAGAATATGTCATTCTTTTTGACATATGTGTTTTGATTTCTAGGTTACCCCTCCTCACAAGTAGGTGCATAAAACATAAAACCATATTAAAAACACTTAAAACTGGTCACAAGATTAACATAATATTAACACAAGATTAAACTTGGAGGAGGGCAGGATGCTGTTTCCATTGGCTGCAGAGGAGAGGACATGCAGTAATGGGTTTAAACTACCAGTACAACGATATAGGCTAGATATCAGGAAAAAAAATTTCACAGTCAGAGTAGTTCAGCAGTGGAATAGGCTGCCTAAGGAGGTGGTGAGCTCCCTCTCACTGGCAGTCTTCAAGCAAAGGCTGGATACACACTTTTCTTGGATGCTTTAGGATGCTTAGGGCTGATCCTGCGTTGAGCAGGGGGTTGGACTAGATGGCCTGTATGGCCCCTTCCAACTCTATGATTCTATACCTGTCATTTCTGCAACCCACACTGTCTCGTTCAGTCCCTCTTCTTGGTCTTAATGGACTCTACAGCATGAGGGAAATTAGAGTGGAGATGGAACAGTGAGCGGGTGCATGAGATGGATGCATCAAATGGGTGAGGCATTAATAACCCATACTTATAATCACTTTTTGGATTAAATTTGGCTACAACATTACTAGCTACAGGTGTAAGATGCCTGGAGCAAATGGATGCCAACATCAACAGACCCACCTACCAGTCTGCCTAACCTCAGCTCACTCCAGCCCACCTGCTTGTATTTGTGGAGAATCATGCGATGGCAGGATGCTGGATTCCACAAAGACAACTGTCACTGCTTGGTCTCACCTGCCACTTGGGAGTTTGGGTAACTCTGACAGCCCACAAGCTGGACATGCCCCTTGAAAGTCCTCACCCTCCATACCAGTCGGGCTTCCATCCTGGCCACAAGGTGGAAATGGTGCTGGTCGCCTTGGCAGATAATTTCTGGTGCCAGCCAGATCAGGGTGGTTTGGCTATCCTTGTGATGCTCAATCAGTCAGTCATATTTGATGTGGTCAACCATGAGTTGTTAGCCCACCACCTTACCAGGGCCAGGATTCAAGGGACAGCCCTTCAGTGGCTGCACTCCTTTCTCTGGAACAGGACACAGAGGGTGGCAGTGAGGGAGGAGTTATCACCTTCCTTTCAACTCCATTGTGGAGTTCCAAAGGGAGCAATATTTTCCCCCACTGTGTTTAACATATTCATGCATCCTCTGGCACAGCTGATCTGGAGTTATGGGCTGGGTTGTCACTAATATGTTTATGACCCCCATCTCTATCTCCTCATGGATGGGCATCCAGACTCCTCCCTTGGATACATTCATCAGATGTTTGGAAGCTGTTGTTGGATGTTTGGAGCAGAGTCGCCTGAAATTCAGTCACTCCAAAATGATTGACTCGCAGGAGGGCATTTTGGGCTGGAATAAGACACGACATGCCAATGTTGGGATAAACAAGGCCACAGCTTTTATTACCTCCTCACGGGAGGGTTGGCGCAGCATGGGAGAGGGAGCCTGACCTAGCAGTCAGCAGACTGCACCACAACGCGCAGAGTCCAGAGGCGCCCTGGGGACCCGCACCATTCCCCGCCGGGAGAGCAGATCCCCTTGCCTACTGAAGTCCGCCCTACGGGAAGCGACCTATACGGGGGAGCCAATGGGCGACCACCTCATTTGGCTGTCCCCAGGCCGCCTGGCAAAACGAGCCCCTGGCCTCCCAGCTGGGTAAGCCGCGCTCGTTTACATGCCACCTGTTACCGAGGTCCCGAACTCCAGGAAGTCCGATCACACACCGGACTCCCTGCCAACAGGCTCCATCCCATGCAAACCCGCCACAGAACGAGGCCAAACAGGCCCCGTTCCCGCCAACCCTCCAAAACCATGACCAATTCCAACAGGGAAGCAAAAAACAACAAACCCTGTGCAACCACAGATCACACCCGGGTCAGACTAATGGACCCAATCACTTGGCAAACCAAACCATCTGCAGGGGCGGCACCCGTCACTAAGCCAATCAAGGAATTGGCCTCCACAGCTCCTGTCATTGCAGGGACGTTCCCCACCAAACTCCCAGTTCCACTGATATTTCCTTAATGAGTTGGAAGCTGGGCATCACTGGCTAGTCAGTCTCACCTGATAAGCTACCACATCAGGTGCACCTACCCAGTGGGTATCTTGCATGGCCATGCCACGTGCTTGGCCACTTTGTGCTGCAATATCCTGGCCTAGGAATGTGAGTGTAGTCCCCGAGACCCAGGTGACTACCATTGACTATCTTGCAGCATTATGAGCACCAGTGGCATGAAAAAAGTCCAATACAAAATCCGGCACTCCCCCACATGTAACCTCCAACCACTTGGACCTTGTATTGAGTCCCGAAGGGGGAGGCCCTGAAGCAGAACAGTTAGGGCAGCCAAAAGGAGCATCTGCCGCCAAATGCCTTTGGTCATCGATGGGGCACTGACACTGGAAACCTCTCTCATAATAGTGTCCGGAGTGCGAGCCCCCTGATGTCCAGTCAGGTGATGTGAAGGTGGTCTCCGCGACATCAGTGGACATCACAGCCTGAGCCTGCAGCACACCCTGCTCCTTCCGTACACGATTCCCTGCCGCACCACCAGCATTAGCAGCAGTGATGTCTGACCTAGAACAATTCAGAAGGTAGACTCATAAGGTGGAGACATATACCTTGTCCCAAGTCCCTGAACTGCTGGTCCACTGAGGGAAATGCCCTTAAGATTCCTGAGGGGCAGCCACAAGCACCAAGCATATGATTAAGTTCCCCTGGGTGCCACTTCTAAGTTGGGCCCCAAGCAACATGCTCAAGTCACCCCCTAAATCATTGTTAGCATCCCCCGTTGTGCCTGTGCCAGCCAAGTGCAATGAACCCTTCCTGCTGGCTGGACAAAGGCCTGAACCCATCCCAGGGCTTATAAGCTCAGCAGGAGGAAGGTATCTAGTAGCCCGGCAGCCTGAACTTGATTAACTGCTCTGATGCTCCCCGAGTGCTAATCCGCAAGTGAGCCACCTGCAAGCACTTTTCCCCGCATGGAATGGGCTGGCTGGCACTGAACCCCTTCTGGAACCACTGCTGGACTGGAGAGCATGGCATGACTGAATAATGCCACAGGGTGCAGTCTATGTATGAACGGGTATCCAGGGACCCTGAAGACTGCCAGCCCACCAGCCATAACCACCTCAGACCGACCCCCTGGAAATAAACAGGCATGCAGAAGAGGTCATACCTGCAATATGGCAACTGCGGAGCCCATTTTCCATGTGTACCAGGCCTAACTTGTGCCACTAGCCCCAGAGGTTGAGGAGGGGGGAGTGCAAGAATCCCTGGTGCCAATAAGGTCCGTGATCCTGTTTCAGGATACTGGGGCCAGTCAAGGGATGGGATGCCAGTAGCAAACGTTCCTGAGAATATGCCACGGAACCGGATGCTGCCACCTCTGAGTTATTCCCAGGCCAACTCACCTTTCATCCCCATCTGCTTTGTCTTATGGCACTGACCTCTTATCCCCCATCAAAGGACTCACCTGAAGATGCCGCGCTCTGTGCTAATGCACTGTTGCTTACAGCCAGCCACCTGTGGCCACCGCTTCCAGGCTGTAAACTGAAACTCTACACAACGGGCTCTGCATGGCATGTATCTACGTCATCACTAGGACTGTAAACACAAGGGGCCTGCAACGAAGCCCTAATACCAGCTTGCCCCCAATGGCCACTGACCCAAGAAAGGCCATGCCAGTGGATTGCTGGACTACAAAAGGGGGCCACATGTGGACCCCACAGGCAAGGTGCCCCGGAGCCTGTTGACAACTGGTGCTGCTGGAGCAGATCAGATGCAGTATGACACACTGGTGATCATGCCCAGCAATCCGGGTAGAATCCCCCAATCCTGAGGCACCTCAGGATATGTATTCTCAACCCTGCCGGGATCATCCCTCCTGCCAGGGTGAGGAAAGGGACCCTCCACTGGTGTAGCCTGCCAGCTGCACTGCAGACCAAGAGCAGCCTGTGCCAGGTTTCCGGAGGGTGAATCCACTTGATGGATCCAGATGGACTCGCCTGTTCACTTGGAGGGCAAGCCACTGCAAGGCACCCCTGCCTAACCAGACTTGGGTGCAACCCAGGTGGAAGATATGGGCTGCTTTATAGTGAATCAGACCCTTGGCCCATGCAAGTGAGCATTGTCCACACAAACTCCAGTGTCCGGACAGAGGCCATTCACCTCGCTCACTGCCAACTCCCCGCACTGTAAGTACTGGGGACTGAAAATAGGACTTATTGCATACAAAGCAGAAGCTCTGCCACTGAGCCAGAGGCCCACTCTCTCATCATCCCTGTAGCCATCCTCATGAAAAGACTGACAGGGAGAAGGTTTTGTAGTTGATTGATTTGCTTCCTGGTAGAAAAGGCTCCTGGCAAACATACCCAGTCTTGTCCACTCAGGTTGGCAGCAACACTCTGAGGTCTCAAGAGGGGGTTTTATGCATCCCCCTCTGTCCGGTCCTTTCTTCTGGAGATGCCAGAATACCCAGAGGACCACTACGTGCCAGGAGAGAATCTCATCCTGAGCTGCCTATTATAAGACCATGGGATAGGATCATAGAATTGGAAGGGGCCATACAGGCCATCTAGTCCAACCCCCTGCTAAATGCAGGATCAGCCCTAAGCATCCTAACGCATCCAAGAAAAGTGTGTAGCCAACCTTTGCTTGAAGACTGCCAGTGAGGGGGAGCTCACCACCTCCTTAGGCAGCCCATTCCACTGCTGAACTACTCTGACTGTAAAAAATGTTTTCCTGATATCTAGCCTATATTGTTGTACATGCAGTTTAAACCCATTACTGTGCATCCTTTCCTCTGCAGCCAACGTAAACATCATTCTGCC
The DNA here is from genome assembly GCF_049243985.1 of Paroedura picta. Classification (NCBI taxonomy): domain Eukaryota; kingdom Metazoa; phylum Chordata; class Lepidosauria; order Squamata; family Gekkonidae; genus Paroedura; species Paroedura picta. The sequence goes on along the minus strand of NC_135374.1, from coordinate 40,417,529 downwards.
CTCTTCTAAGTGACAACCTTTCGAATACATAAAGAGGGCTATCATGTCCCCTCTCAACCTCCTTTTCTCCCGGCTGAACCTTCCCAAGTCCCACAACCTATCTTCATAGGGCTTGGATCTGACAACCATACCCGTTGCACAGACCTCCCCTAGTGGCCTAAGGGGGGGGGGGCACCAGGCCTCAGTCAAGCACCCTGCAAGCACAACATCCCTGCTCTGCCAGGATGTCAGAAGGCACAGGCCAATGCAGTCCATGACAGAAGCATGAAGTTACACAAAAAAAAAAAAAAAAGGAAAAGGGCTGTCACATTCCAGCTGCCTTTTATTCTGATGGGGAGCCCTTGCAAGCTAAAAGATGAGGTATGCTTCACGTGCAACCAGCTGGCTAACCCAGGGTTCACCTAGCACAGCCAAAGCTGCTCTGACCAAGCAGCAACACCAGGGCCCTCCAAGACCTACATCCCCAGGACACCTGCCGTGGGGAGAGGAAAGAGAAGACAGCAAGCCACCCCAAGACTCCTACTGATGGAAAAAAGCAGCGCATAATAACCAACTCATCTTTACATTCTGCTTCCATGTCCGGATCCTGTTAGCACGTAGGGCTCCTGTAGAAGTGCTAGCCAGACACACCCAAGCCCCACGCTTGAGATCTGATGAGTTTGAACTAGAGCCCTGCAGAATACAAGCAAGCAGGTGCACAAAGCAAGCAGCTGCACTAAGGCCATTCCTGCCTTTGCATGAAGACATATGCTTCCTTGGACTCCCATCCAAATACTAAGCAGAGCTGCCCCACTTGGCTTATGCAAGCTGAATGGAACTGCCTGGCCCCTAGAGCGCAGGCAGCATAATCTGGGCTGGACTGCTGAAAAGAGTCCAGGCCCCTTTTGCCCCCCCCCCACTGGATATGCTGGCTGTATGGAGGAAGAGTGGGGAAAATTTGGGAAGCATACATCCAGACCTCTTCCAGACAATGGGATAACCCCCCCCCCTTTTTGCTGCCACGTCTCCTGAAGGAGGAGGAACTGTCTGAAGCCAAGCAATCCCTTCCTGCATAGCGATGGGTTCAGAGATAGAGGGGGTGCACCAAATTTCCAGGTGGGGCGCTCAGCCTGCGAGAGGACAGACTACACACTCCCTGTCACGGAAGGACATGGAGAGAAGCGGCAGGCCCCTGCGAGCTCTGAACACCTGCAGTCCGACAAACCTCTCCAAGTTGCTGACGACGACGGAGCTAAATCCTCCCGGTTAGCTTGTGGGCGGGGAGCTCCGAGTACAAAGAGGCAAAACAATGCCCTCCCCCACCCCCCTCCGGAGTAGCAAGTGCACAACGGAGGAGGTGTGTAAGCCTCCCCCCCCCCGTGAGCCCAGTAGCCTCCACGAACTGTGCTGACATGGGAATGGCTGGGAGGGAAGACCAGGGATCTCCGAGTCTGCCTGTTTTCCCCCAATGACTCTGCGAGCTCCTGTCGCGCTGGCTTTCCCCTCCCTGCCCCACTCGCTCTCATGATCGGGCTCTCTCTCTCTCTCCTATGAGAGGCCTTCCTGGCCGCCTCGCGCGCGGGGGGGGGGGGGGAGCTCTTGCTGTTCCCAGTCACCACGGAGCATGAGCTGCTCCGCAGCGTCCTGGAGAAGAGGCTGGGACCTGCACACGTGGCGCTTTTATACCCGCCACTGTCCCGCCTTTCCTTCTTTATGCAAGCACGCAGCCTGCAAGGGCTGCTGGGGCAGTCGCGTCCGCCTCCAGCCAGCCCTCCGCAGCGTCAATCAGCGTCTGCGGTTAGTCTTTGCCGCACAATATCTGTGGCTGGGCAGGAAGGCACCAAATCAGGAAGCTCGCCTACCCACCCTGGCCAGGGTACAGCTCAACATCTTGCCCTTGATCAGGAATTTGGGGGTGATTCTGGATGCCTCATTACTGATTTAGGCCTAGATCACAGGAAGAACATGCACAGTGTTTTTTTCACCTGTGCCAGGAATGTCTACTAACACCCTACCTGTCCTTGGATTACTTGACTACAGTGATTCACACAATGCTCACCTCCAGAATAGATTTCCGAAACTTGCTCTACGTGGGCCTATTCTTGTCCCGGATCTGGAAATCGAAGCTGGTGTAGAACGTAGCTGCAAAGGTCCCTACAGGTACATCTTGGAGGGCCCATATCCAGCCAGTACTGAGGCAGCTGCATTGGCTAGCAGTTGCAGTCCGGATCATATTCAAGGTTTTGGTTGTAACCTTTAAGGCCACATGCAGCCTGGGCCCCACATACATGAGAGACCACTTGCCTCCTTATGCCCCTACAGGGCTTTTCTCTCTGCAGGCACAAATTTGTTGGAAGTACCTGGACTGAGGGATGTTTGCCTGGCCTCAACCCAGGCCAGGGCCTTTTTGTAAGCATTCAAAAAGATATCTAACATATCCCCATCTTACAGCAACTAGTCCATCAGATGCACAAACCATCCAAGATAAATTTCTTGGTCTGCCACAAATATTCCAGCAAGCTGGCAATGTGTGAGTTTTCTTTAGCCTTTTTGGCAGGCTTTTCCAAAGCAGAATAGCAGACTTAAAAAGCCCATGTTCAGGTGTGATTATACCCTAGCCAAGCAGACCTTCTTAGGGGAATAATGATAATTCAAAGCAAACATAGCAAATTGCATTTAGCATTGTTGTTGTTAGGTGCAAAGTCGTGTCCAACCCATCGCGACCCCATGGACAATGATCCTCCAGGCCTTCCTATCCTTTACTATTCCCCAGAGTCCATTAAAGTTTGCACCGACTGCTTCAGTGACTCCATCCAGCCACCTCATTCCCTGTCATCCGCTTCTTCTTTTGTCCTCAATCGCTCCCAACATTAGGCTCTTGTATTTAGCAGTACATGGGCTAATAGATCACTTCTCAGTAACAGGGCTTCATAATTACCCAGATCTAAGTAGAGAGTTGTAGAGTATGTTTTTGTTGTTGGTCAGAGATTATGGAAATCTTGTTTAAATTCATTCATTCTTCCATTTTAAAAAACTGCAAAGACCAACCCACCAAGAAATACAAACTATAATAAAATTTTAAGAATAATGAAGTCAACTTTCCAGCTGTCTGACAGCTTAACCTCAACTTTCAAAACACATCTTATGTTAAAGCACTTAGCACAAATCACTTTGCAGCTTTGGGGTTGAGTGCCAACCCTATATATGCTTATCCAAATTCCTTGGGAATGTGGTAGAGATCATAGATTGCTGCCTGGCTGATGTACTAAATTGGCTAAGAGTGAAGAAATCAAGACTAAACCCTGAAAAGAAAGAAGTAATGCTGGTTGGGAAGGCAGAGGTCTTGAATGATATATTGTGCTCTCCACTTAAACAAGCTGTTCTCCAGAACATCAGAGCATCTTTTACATGCTGAAGTAATCACTTCAGTCCTTCTTGAATTGTTAGATTCAAGTAATCACAGAGACAGTTAATTGATGGGCTGCCTAATGCTTTAATCCAGTTTTTCCAATGCTCTGCTGATTTAATTCTACATGTGATAAAGTAAAACAATAATGAAGCAACATGACTAGCCCCTAAACTAGAGACTAACTGTACCCACAAGTAACAGCATTGTTCATCAATTATGATCTCACATTATCCATACAGAAAATCAACAATAGGAATAGTAAAATACCCTTTCTGGACTAAGGTTTGTTTGATGTGTTATCCAAACAATTTTCATATTGATTATGTCCTACCCATTTTTATTTAGTTATGTGAATGAATGAATTTAATACAACATTTATCCAGAACAGATTTACATATATTCTTATTAAAGTAGACAATCTTAAAAAGTTATATAAATATATTGAGCTTTATTTGAGTAATGGAGTCCTATCTAACAGCTAATTATATTTTGACGGGCTGTATATGAGTTTTCTGGATCCACCTTGGTTGGCGTATCTATAATAGTGGGAAAAGATACAGATCCTCAACTCAGATGAAGTATACTGGAAGATACTAGGACTATCCCACTGTCTGTATCATCACAAGGAACAATGGACAAGCTGGAAGGAGAATATGGTTACTATCATAAAAATTACCAGAGGAAATAATCAGCTTGTTTATATTTGACCCTTGAGCTGGTAGTGTTATGATGCTGCATGTCACAGCATAGCATATCAGCAGTGTGATGTCAGGACACCTTTGGACTTCTCAGTCACAAATGTAGCGGTAATCTGACCTCTACTAAGCAGGCATAATTTAGAGATAAGATTGCAAGGTGAATACATTTAACTTTAATCATGCCATTGTTGTACATCATCTACATAGTCATTAATAAGATTTCCTGAATGAGATGGACCAGCACTGATCATTTTTGTTTGCATCCTACACATACAGCTGAAATACTTGGAATATTTTCTCACATCTAATAATTGTAGAGTGCAAATGACAGGGGAGGTCAAGTCTAAACACAATCTGCAAGTAATTAAAATAACCTTAATATAGAACTCACTAGAGATCTGTGAGCTGCAAACCAGTTTCTGGATATTGTTGCCTTAAGTGAAGGAAGGCTAACGAATTAGAAAGGAAGTTTTCACCGTCATTGCTACTACAATAAATTGACATACAATGTAATAGTAATCAGCTGGCCATTTCGGCTCTTTTTTCTGTCATTCTACCTTCCATTCATTGGTTGTGTATGGTTGTGAACTGAATGGCTGTGTATGTATGTGCTGGTAGCTGAAACTGGAATTGGAGGAAGATATACAAAGGAACAAAGAAGACTTCAATGGAGCCCACTTCTAATATTGAGATGTTATAATCTTGTCTTAGTGTTGTCTCTGATGCAAAATGTACCCATTGTTGCAGCATTCACATAACAGATAGCAGTAACACATTTTAGAATTGAAAACTTACTTGCCCGGTGTGGAGATTATATATAGGTGCTTTCCAGTTGATATCAGGGGGGGGGGGGGGAAATCCTTTGAAATGATAGTAAATGGTCACTTTTATGCTATAATTAATTTAATTCAAGGTAGTGTCTTATACAGAAATACTCTCTGTTTAAGTGGGATATTTTATTAAGTGGGAGGGAGCATACATAGAAAATATAGCTCAATTAGTTCTTTCTTTATCATACCTTGAGTTCAGCTATCATCTCAGTGCACTAGCATGTCAGCACTAGAAGACCCAAAGGAAATTACTAGGGCCATTTCGCACGGCTTCAAAGTAGCAGAATGGTTGCTATTTGGAAACGCTACTAATTTGCCATAACCCACGACGTCGTAGACAATCTGCAACAATCCTGAAACCAATCAGCAAAAAGCGCTTCGTTGTGGCGCTTTCAGGGGAATCCAGAAAAGTGGATTCACCCTCCGGATAGCGATACACTCCTGCAACCAATCTGCAACAGTAGCGCTAAAGACCTGTGCGTTACCATTGTTGCTGGTTCTTCAAAGTCCCTCCCCCTGGCTCTCTCCTCCAAACTTCCGGCGAAGCGATCGCCATTTTTTTTTCTCCGAGCGAGCGGGGATAAACGCACCGGCGAGCCTCTTTCTGTTTAGAGGCTTCCCTGGCTTCAGTCCTTCACCTTTAGTCACTAAGCACAAACCACTGAAAAGCCCGTTTGCTGAAATAAAGTCTCTTTATTTTTTACAAATAAATTCAGCCGAAAATCGTGCCCGTGAGAGGGGGGGGGGGATTTTTTTTTTTATCACTCGAGGCAGCGTGCAAACGATCATACAATCAAACGACAGCTCACATTAGGCAGCTGGATGGGTCTCTCCGTAGCAACGAATCTACCTAGATTCATTGCTATGGGTCGTTTTTTTTTTTTTTTTAAACCTTTCTTAAAGGGAAAGGGGCTGTTTGGGAGCATGCTAACGGCTGCCCATTGGCTGCTTGACAGCCAGGGGCGGGACGAGCTTGGCAATAGCGCTTCCTTTCTAGCGATTTCTGCCGAGACCGGAAGCCTGTGGGAAACGCTAAAAAACGCAACTGATTCCACTACAAAGGCAGGTATGCATAACGACGAATTCCACTATTTTAAATGGCGATTTTTCATTCCGCAAACAATTTGCAACAAAGATCCCTGTGCGAAAAGGCCCCTAGATTTTGCAAAGTAATTGAAGAAGAATATGCAGCACACACACATATATGATCAACTCCTTTTTTTCTTTTGGCACAGAACTTAATTCTCTCTCCTCATCAAACATTCAAAAAATAGCTGAGCCAAGGAACCTATCTTCCCTGCTTTACAAAAATAACTCCATTCTGAAAAAGGGATTCCCAGATAATGTTCTTTCATTTCTGGGGTTATAATAGCATTTAAACTGACATTCACCCCCCCCCCCTCTAATTATCGGTATATGGGCATAGGTTTTAGATATGCTGGTTGAAAGCAAAGGGGTTCATGTCCATTATATGCCAAAGAACATAACCATGTTGCTTGTTGGTTTGTACTTCTAAAATCCAATATCCATAGATATTTTTTGACCTTCCAAAATGCTGTTCTTTCATTTTCAAAACTTAATTTAAATGTAAACTGATTCTTCAAGTAATCATACTGTCTGGGCAGCACATCTTCCGTGAGCAGGGAATTTGGACACAGGTCATAACATTAAGAAAATGAATGTGCTTTTGAAAAGCATATATAGATAGAATCATAGAGTTGGAAGGTATCTCCAGGGCCATCTAGCCCAACCCCCTGCACAATCCAGGAACTCACAACTTCATGCCTACCCACAGTGACACCAATTTTATGCCCAAGTGATGTCCTCCACCAAAATTCCCCAGAATCCAGCCTGGCCTACAATCCCACAGTGGTGATCAGCAGTTCTCTGGGTATGCAAGGGAAAGGCCACAAGAGACAAACACTGAAACGTCCCTTCCTGCCCACCCACTCACAATCTGCCTAAGTTCATTAAAGCCACATTTCTGTCAAATGACAGAAACTTCCCAAACAGGAGAACCCACCACCTCCTGAAGAAGCCTATTTCACTTAGAAACCGCTCTGTCAGGAACTTCTTGAGATGTTTAGCCTAAAATTCTTTTGAATTAATTTAAGCCCATTTGTTCTGGCCCAACTCTCTGGAGCAACAGAAAACATCTCTGCTCCATCTTTTATATGATAGTCCTTCAAGTATTTGAAGATGGTTATTATATCACTTCTTAGTCATCTTCTCTCTAGGCTAAACAGACCAAGCTCCCTCAACTAGGGATGTACACAGCAGTCCCCATCCAGACCTCTTTGGCTTCAGCTGAGACTGCCTTGGCCTCAGACTGTTTTGGCCTCAGACAAAGCAGTCACTTGGTTGCCAATGAAAGGAGAAAGGTGGTGCAGCATAGCAGGGTGGGAGCGCACCTCAGCAGGGTCGTAGAAACAGATGTGTATGGGAAACCAATCAGCCCCCTGCATGGGGAAGGAGGCTGCCGGATCCAGGAGCTCATCCAATCTCCGCTGGATGAGCCTGTTGCTGGGCAACCCTGGCTCTTCCACATGCGAGGAAGCCTTTTGGGGGGGGGAACAACTGGGTCTGTCTGGAAGGAAGATAAGCCCCATACCTTTAACCATTGCTCAGAAGCGGCTGCCTCAGCATCAAAGCACGCTGATTCAGCTCCAATTTTTTTGGCGGAGGAGGAGTTTTGGACCCCCCTAAACCGATCTGTTGCTGAAGCCGTCCTCTGGAAATGCTCCCGTTTCTCCAGTTTCTCTACATCTTTCTTCAGTTGTGGTGTCCAAAACTGAACACAGTACTCCAAGTGAGGTCTTACCATATTTGGGATTTGGAACAATCCTGCTTGAATGCAATGAGACTTCTAAGTACAATCAGGCTCACCAATATGCAAAGCACAGCTATGTATACAAATACCTGATTGTAATGAAGTGAGGCTATCCAATGCATGGATAAATACAGGTACAATGAGAATAGAACAGGGGGAGTCACTATAAAATATTTATTATTCAGAAAAGAGGAATTACCAAAAATAAACAATTGAACAAATGCCTGTTTATGAAGCCAAATTGGGAAGAGGCTGAACATTTCTCATGAGAACAATTCACAGTGTGATAGATATGAAGATGATAGATAGATGACAGATCAACAGACAGACATTGATATACCATTATATTGATATTGGGTTAGGGTTACCATTATATTGATATAAGCAATATGCCCAGGAGTCAACATTATTCAGCCAAAACATTTCAGGTGTGGTAATTATTGCAACACAGACCAATGCAAAGAAAAAAGTTGTTGTCCTACTGATACCCTAAGAACTTATATCAAATATCCAACCTAGTTAGTATCATCATTTGGAGCATTTCCTATACAATATTAGCTAGTATTAAAATGCATGTATTTGTAGTATATTTGCAATGTACGTTCTTTGTATACTGAGTCTGTCCAATAAGGCTGGAGAAACATCTGGCAGTCCTTGCCTCTTGCTGTAGATTCCAACCTGTACTGCCTCATACAATTCCTTCTCAGCAGGGACTTTCATAGGAAGAGGGAGTGAGGCCCTGTACTATGAATGGCAACATAGCAGAACACTCTTTTTATGAATTCATCCTGTTCGACAAAAGATTAGAGAACTGAGAAGGCATGTGCAGTGCTTTTTATGAAATCCTTTTCCTGGAGTAACTGGGGAGGGAAGGGGGAAACTGCTATGGCCATTTGATTCTTTAAAAAGAGTGAACTAGAAAAAAATGCACACTGAGTTACAAAAATCCTGCAAGAAAAATACTGTTGACAGCAGTGCCTGTGTTCTAGAAAAGAAACTGCTAGCAAAGTGCCCTTTTCAAAGTGTAAGAACCGAGCTTTGGAATTTTTAGGAGTGAATTAAATAATGTTAGGTTACCAAAGCCGTGTGGTTATGCAATGGAATGCCTTTTCGATCTAAACCAGCAGGAATTTACTTCGCTTACAGGGAGGGAGCTCACAGTCTTGCAGGGTACTTTTTAATAGGCTGGGTAGGATTATCCTCTATTCCTAGACCTGGCATTATTGAGCTAGGAAATTATATATAATAAAAGCTTCTGCTTCCCTGTCTGTCCCTAGGTGATTGTCTGTCTAGCTACAGAGGGATGCTTGACAACTAAGGTCACATTTAAATGGTGGCAGTGTCCTCTCTTCAGCTGAATTCTACTTGGAAAAAAACTTGGGGGGAGGGGGAAATAGGAGTCCAAGGTCTGAATGAGAGTCACGTCTTGCAATATTATCACCTTGGGTACCCAACTGAAGCAGATGAGTCAGGGCAGATACTGTACTAAGAATTGCATTTGTCTGTGTGTGTAAAATCTGTAACTCGGCAGGAATAATAAGGGATTGTATCTGAAACAGACAAGCGTCAGGGATATCACACTGGAGTGATCCCTTCTTTGGTATATATACAAAATAAATAGGGATCTATAAGTCTTTAGTTGCACAGTGACATTATAACTGCTTATACATGACAAAAGGTTTGATATTTGCTTCTGCCTCTCTGAATAGAAAGACCTACTTTCTTTTCCCTTCCTTTCAAGTATTTAAAAGGCTTGCCTCCAAAGGTCTTCAAAAGCTTCTCTGCTTAGTTCACTACTTGGTCAACTTTCTGCACTTTGGTACAACTGGAGAAACCTCCTAAATAAACAGAGTACAGATGCTAGGCTATCCAGGTGTGCTATTTTCTGTGAGATGTAATAATGAGGATAACTGAGCTGCAGGGAAGCTGTTTGAAGACCTTTTATTATATTTCATGCAGCAGACTGTGGTTCTGTTGTCAGGGAAACAGTTTCCTCTATGATCTTAACAGTTTTCATCTTATACTACAGTTGACTGCAAAAATAGAAAAACTGAAGAACCATCAGATAATGCTCATAAGCTTAGATAACGCAAAATTAATAATAATATCCAAGGAACTTCAATAACTTTACCTGAGAATGTGTTGTCCTTGTGATTTTCTCTGTGATGTAATATGGTATTGAAACAAGTTCTGAGAATGTACAAGTCTTTAATCCCTATGTGCTTATTGCTATCTGACCTGATTTAATCTCATTTTGACTATGTTAAGTAAACATTATTATTTATTATATGGCATGTGTTTAATATAGCCAGGAGATTCAGCTTGATGTAGGGGTTAAGAGCGGCAGCTTATAAACTGCAGAACCAAGTTTGAGTCCCCACTCCTCCACAGGCAGTCAGCTGAATGACATTGGGCTAGTCACAATTCTGACAGAGCTCCCTCAGCCCCACCAACTTCACAGGGTGTCTATTGTGGGGAGAGGAAGGGAAGACAATTGTGAACTGCTTTGAGAATCCTTTGGGTAGTGAAAAGCAAGATATTTTTTTAAAACCCTCTTATTTTTCTTCTTCATTCTAAAATAGTCAGGCTGCCAGGCAAGGCACTGTGCCACAACCCTGGTATTCCTTGGAGGTCACCCTTCCAAGTGCTAGCCACAGCCAACCCTGAGCATGTCTAGCTTCCAAGATCTGATAGGATCAGTCTTGCCTGGGCTATCCAGGTGGGAGCAGTAAAGTTTCCTGCTCTCAGATGCTGCATCACACAGCTGTTTCTTAGTCAGGCAACCAAATTCACAAGCCACTGAGAACAGAGTATATACTGGATAAAGTACTAGGGAGGAACCTGAACCAGTCTCCCGCTTGTGTATGCCACTAGTGCATGCAAAAGGATGGAAATAGAGAGCAATGGGATCATCTCCTGAATTTCAAAACTGTGTTTTCTGTGAAAAGCCTTAGGGTTTATAAGGGTGCATTTCACAGCAATTTATAAGTTTGTGTATGTTCCTTAGCTCCTTTGAAAAGTATTTTTATTGAGAGTATTGGCAACAAAATATTTTAAATTCATAAGATTATGCCTGTTTGTCTTGAAATTTGTTAGGATAATTTTGTAGGCAAACCATTATTCCAGAGGTCAAAAAAAAGAGGTCATTCTTGAAACAAGATGGACTTGGGAGGAATTACGGTTATGTGTTTGTATGAGTGGCTTCAATACATTTTACATGTTGGGAATAAACCATGATTTATGGCTGTTTGGGCATTTCCCTTCCACTTCCAAGATTTATGCTACCCACAAAACCTCAATGAGGCCAATGTCCCTCTTTGAAAACTATAAAGCTGCTTTGGTTTTAATTACAGGCTGCAGTTGTCGGCAGTTGTTCCCACTCTGGGCTTAGTATCAATATGTTCACAATAAACAAGATGGCTGTAGAAACTTAAAAGGTTGGAGATTCTCATAAAAACAGATCTAAATTTGTCCTTTGATTTCTTTAAGAAACAAAGGAAGCTAGTTAGGTGCTGAGAGATTTACACAGGCAGGCCTTAATTATTACAGATATATGTATACATGGTTTAGTGGTACTAATTGTTTTTTTTTTTTACTATTGTCAGTATGGATGTGCTTGTTCCCAAGAATTTATTTAGCTTGATATTTTACATGCTGTTTACTAGAGCAGAATAAAGGCAAAGGATTATGAGGGTCACATCTGGTGCCCTTTAGCTTTTGAAATGTCTATGTGAGTCCAGTATATAAGTGAACATTAATAGATTGCATGAAATACCATCAGTAAACAATAGAAATTGGTAAGTGACATCTTAGAATTCACACTATACTCTAAACCTTAAACCATAACCAGTGATAAAATTCTGCATTATAACCTGATGTACTGACAATGGGACCAGGTATATACTCTCTCAAGTATTTGCCCTGAGCTGTTCAACACATTTCTTTCAGGGGTACTAATATTTTATACCAACTACTCAGTACTTCAATTATTTAGCGGTTGTGACTCACGGCATCCACCACTGCTGACGTGGGTGGGCGGTTGAGAAGATGAACACAGGCCTGGGCATGAGCACACAAGCCGCACTTAGCGTGCACAGGAGGTGGGGGCGTGGGTGCCTTTATATGTTTCCATCTCGCCCTTCATCGCGCTCTGCAGCCAAATTGCTTCCATCCTTCCCACCCCATGTTTTGGGGCCTTGTTTCGGGTTTAAGTTGTTGTGGTTCAGTGTATTCATTGCAGTTGGTTTAGGCACAGTAGGAGCCAGTTGTCAGGGAGTCCAGTTAGCACACTGGACTCCATGGGGGTTGGGGGTCTCCTTAACAAGACCTGCAGACATATGAGCACGGTCTACCCAGCTTGGGAGTCCAGGGGCTCGTAACCAAATTACCTATGGGGCACCAAAGCGAGGTGGATGCCTGGTGGGCCTTGACAGGGTTGCTTCCCTTTGAGGGATTCTGGACACAGGGTACCTGCTCTCCTGGATGGGATAGAGTGGGTCCCAGGGCATCCAAGGACCCTTGGGTTAAGCAGCCAGATGGCTGAGGGGTCAGGCTATTTACTGTGCAGGGCCAACCCTTTGGTGAAGGGTGGCACGATAATAAATGGCTGTGGCCATATTTATGCCAAAGAGCGAGTCAAATCTTCATTGACAAAAGTGCCACCCTGCTAACCAATTCCTTACTCATACACAGATAGAAGCCTCCACTAGTATATACCAGGTGTCTGATGCTCACTACCCAATCATTTTCCCTATTTGTTTTGATTGGTGAAGATTAGAAAGTAACCATTCACTATGGATAGTATGAATTCTTTCTAGATATTCTGAATACAATTGCTAAATTTTCTTACTCTCTGACAGTGGTACTAGATGTGACACTAAATGTGGGATTGTTGACTCAGAAAAAAATCATAAAAACGGGAGTCATAGTGACACAGTTATGTCATGCTTTCCTACCCCCTCTCAGCAGCAGCTAGTAATCAGGAGCAAGAACAGGGATGGCACCTTAATGTGCATGCATCCAACAATGGATCCTCCCCTTCAACAAACACTCTGAAGAGAACCGATCCTCAATAATGCCAACAACTCACATAAATCAAACTTTAGCGAAGTACTCACCAAATGTCCAAAATGGAACAAAATAGAATGACAATTCACTAAGTCCTTGTGATGGGATATTGGAACAGTAACTGGGCAACAGAAGAAGACAAAGTGTAAGGTTTTATGCCTTCCATTTCTCTACCTTACAAAGTCTCAAAGTTGCTTACAGTTGCATTCCTTTCCTTTTCTCACAACAGGCACCTGTGAGGTAGGTGGGGTGAGGGAGTCCTGAGAAAACTGTGATTGACTCAGGATCACCCAGTAGGCTTCATGTGGAAGAGCAGGGAAAATCAGACTTGGTTCTTCAGATTAGAGGGTTCCATGTTACTACACCATCCTGGTTCTTGGTAGGAATACGACTTTAACACCTGAAAATGAAGAAAGCATTTTAGGGAAGAAATGGTAGAAGTCAAACTGTTTATAAAGGCTACAGTTACCGGGATCAACTTTAAACCACGGCAAGTAAACAACAGAGCTACATTTGAGTACAAGCTGTTTCTGCAGTAATTGAATCCTTCTTCATAATGTGTACTTTTCATTTTAGATGTACATAGCAGATTTGTGCTACTAACATAGCTTACTATTTGAATCATCCAGGAAGTAAGTAGAAGGGAGTTTTTAAAAGAGTTCTTTGATATATATCATATACACAGCCAAACCATTGGTAAGTCTATAGAACAGGAAGTCCTATGATGCAGTCATATGGAAGGGAGTGTGGGAGGGAGGATATTTGGGGAGATTGGGGGATGAAGCCTGGGGAGGAGAGAGACCTCAGTGGGGTATGATGTCATAGAGTTCACCCTCCAAAACATACAATTTCTGAAGGAGAACTGATCTCTGTAGCCTGGAAAGGAGGTGAAATTCCATGGAATTGACCCCCACGTCCTAACTGGGGGCTGGCATCCCTACATCTATATGCTCATGGTAATTGTACATGCATTTGATTTATGGATGGGTCAGCTAAATATAAAAGAGATGAGTAGGTGTGGAATGTCACAGTAATTGCTTCTAAGCAATGGGTTATAGTAACCAGAACAAGGAAAGGGAAATCTACCTAGAATGTTGGATTATGGCTGATCCACCCTGGTCCAATATCAATTGAGATAGTTATGAAGCAAACTTTATTGCATCCCAAAAAATGACAAAAATAAGAACCACTGTATTCTTGGCATCTTTCAGTTGATCTCTTCAGTATATCTTTTCATTGTTATCAGCTTGCCTTCCTTCAAGATTCATCATGGTATTGCAAAAACATTTGATCATGGACCTTACATCTGTAATTGATTCACAAGCAGTCCATGTGTGACATTTTTCTTGATGAGATAATTGTAAATACAGAACTTAACTTTTATTTATATTTTTTCCAGCCTTGTGAATATATGTGACTCATTGATCCTTCTGCCAGAATTTATTTTGCTGATATCAAAAAAAATGTATTTAATCTTCATGGAGAATTAGCAGATGAGTTTTTCTGCTTTTCAGAATTTTATTTCAGATAACTAAAAGTATAGGATAAATGGCACTGTAGATAAATAATGCTTACAAGTGACATGGATCATTCCCATTTTCTGGCTTCTTAAGCATCAACAAGAACATTATCCTTTAAATATTTGTTTATATTATTATAATATTGGCCAGTCTACATAATCTCACTGGAATCCTGAAGTCTTCTTGCCCACTCTAAGTAGAAGGATCTGGGGTAGACTGATTATGTTACCTGCTGCGACAGCCTCCCACCCTCACTGCCTTAGTCCTCACACACACTAGATGAGAAGTATGAGCAAATGGGGGGGTGGGGTGGAAATTATGTTGTGCAATGCCATTGCTGAAACTCTGCTAAAACAATAAAGATCAGGAGAATTCCTGGATCATCACACAAAATTTTGGAAGGTGTGGTAAAAGGTAAAGGTAAAGGTATCCCCTGTGCAAGCACCGGGTCATGTCTGACCCTTGGGGTGACGCCCTCTAGCGTTTTCATGGCAGACTCAATACGGGGTGGTTTGCCAGTGCCTTCCCCAGTCATTACCGTTTACCCCCCAGCAAGCTGGGTACTCATTTTACCGACCTCGGAAGGATGGAAGGCTGAGTCAACCTTGAGCCGGCTGCTGGGATCGAACTCCCAACCTCATGGGCAGACAGCTTCAGACAGCATGTCGCTGCCTTACCACTCTGCGCCACAAGAGGCTCTTTGGAAGGTGTGGAGTGGTCCTTAAAAAAAAACACCTGCTATCAGAATACCACTGAGGCGTTTGTACTAAGAAACAAATAAGATATTTTATTTTCCAAAAGGGAAATGGTAGTTGGAGTTGAGGAATCAGCTGTCTTTATAGAAGTATGTTCTCAGTTTCTAGTTCATAAGTACAAGCTTTGTCAGAGGTTCTTAAGCTTTTCTGTAAGATGTTAATAATTCTTTAAACTGGAAGGTTTATTTATTATAAAGGTAAAGGTATCCCTGGTGCAAGCACCGGGTCATGTCTGACCCTTGGGGTGACGCCGTCTAGCGTTTTCATGGCAGACTCAATACGGGGTGGTTTGCCAGTGCCTTCCCCAGTCATTACCGTATTTATTATATTTATATTTTATTTATTATATTTATTCCCAAAACATTTTTTTTTGTTTTCTTTGCCCTTTTAATTTGTAAAGTTCTCCTTAACTCATTCTGGTTCCTAGAAAGTGGTCACTCCTAGCCTGTACTACAACTTTTTCCCTGGCTGGATGAATCAATATCCCATAGCCTTCTGAGGTAAATACAGCTTTTTCTGCTACACATTTGTATTAGGAAATACATACCTGATTTCCCCTTTCTAATTAGACAGGTTTCACCTTCCACTTTTGCCTGATTTGGGAGTAACCACCTGCCTGTCCAAATTTTCAATGCCATATAACTTATCTGAGGAAGTGTACATGCACACTAATGATCACTCCTTGAATAAATCTTTGTTGGTCTTAAAGGTGCCATTGGACTCAAATTTTGTTGTGCTACCAACATGGCTATCTACTTCTTAGTAATTCATTAGTATTCATTGGAGGGGCCATAGCTCAATGATACAGCATCTGCTTTGCATGCAGAAGCTTCCAGTTTCAGTCCCCCACATCTCCTGATAAAAGGACTGGGCAGTAGGTGATGTGAAAGGCCTCTGTTTGAGATCCTGGCAGTCTAAGTAGGCAACACTGACCTTGATGGATGAATGATCTGATTCAGTATAAGGCAGCTTCATGTGTGTTTAACATGATTTATAATCTGTCCTATGATTTATGTTCTGTAGTACAAAAGTAGGAGAGGAGTGTTTTGAATAAATATAGAAATACCTTGAGACACATGGGAATATGCCACAAACCAAGACTATACACTAAGTCTCATGTGTTTTTATCATGTAAAAAATGGTTGTATGGAACAGCCCTAAAAAATAAAGATGACAGTAATTTGGTGAAGAGCATCTCTCAATTCATTTTATCATCCTTCTTTCTTTCATGCAAGAAGGCTTCAAAAGGAAGCTGCTGAACTACTCATCTTTTATCTCATCTAATCTCGTTTGAACATCTCATTACAAAAGCTGTTCACTGACAGGTTGTCCTTGCTGTCAGAAAATCTGTCCTGATTTACAAGCCAAATTTCTGCTTCAAGTCCTTTTGATGGAGCAGGTTCTGACTATCACCAGCAGCGCCTCTTGCTATTGCAAACCCGGCAAGCACAGTGTAATAATCAACGGTGATGTTTTCTCTTTGTGAAAAGAACAATAAGCAAGCACATGTTTTGTTGTTCAGTAGTTTCTGAATGATAGGTCTATTATTATGAAATCTTGGCAAGGATTAGAATGTAAAATCTGATGTTGTTGATCTGAAAAGTCATTTGGGCAATCAAATGTGACTGTTGTCTATAGAAACAAACCTATATTTGTTTCCTGTCATGTCCATGTACAGTTTCATCGACACTCTCATTTGGCTGTGAATACTGGATGCCCATGGATGCCAGAATGTTGTCCCAGAGGTGTATTTACCAAGATATATAATTCTCTAAGGTAGACCTTCTTCTATTAGTAGAATGTAGCAGTAGCCATAGCTAAGTAGTAGAATATCAGTTTGCCATGTAGGAACTTCCAGATTTGCCTATTATTTCCTTAAGTTCCCAATTTTAATACTGTTCAAATAGAGTCTTCTCCAGTTCAAACAACATTTGGTAAATCAAAGCCTTTAGGAGAAACCTTGGACAACAGGAAGGACATCTTATCTAAAGAATGCACACGCATGCACGCGCACACACAAATATATATACACTAGCTTCAAAGCCCGTTCCTAAGAATGGGCCTTGAAAGCATGCACTCCCCTGGCCCCGAGATAGGCAGCTTAAGGTGGCTTTGAGTCGCAGCTCGCAGCCAAATCAAGTGGGGCGGGCAGGGGTGGGCAGCTCGTTAGCAGGGCAGACAGAGCTCCTTAGCAGTCAGCTAGTCAGCTCCTTAGCAGTCATTAACAAGCAATCAGTAGGCCCAGCCTAGCAGGCCAAGAGGTCATCGTTAGCAAGGCCTCCACCACGACCGTATGCACAGGGCCTCTCCCATTACCTGCTGCTGGAGCAGGGCCAATTAGGGCAAAGCTGGCTGCACCCTGATTGGCCCTATTCCAACTTGGACAGCTGGACTCTACCCACCACCTAGGCTGTTTCATAAATATATAGAGGAACAACAATGGATAGGATATAACCATCTAATAAAACTAAGAGGAAGGGATTACTAGTCTTTTTAAGGGCTTATGAGTTAGGTTTGATAGAACAAAATGTTATGTCAGAATTCTTACTGTCCAGTAGCCACCAGATAAGTGAGAAGTGTAAAATGTCTAACATTGACCACATTTCAGCCCAATGATTACAGATGCTGGATTAACTTTGGAGAGGATTTTACTGGAAGTCTACCTTCCTATATATTAAGAGTTGAAATGGAAATGCACTATTATGCTAAATCTGATCTATCAACATTAATTATAAACCCACTGATTCTTGTTCTCATTTCAATATCCATTATTTTTACTAAGAAATATATTAGAAATATCACATTATGTCAAAAGTGTTTGAGCCCATTAATTTTTTAAATGATTGTAATTATACAGTGCAGTCTATATAAGAACTCAGTCTCATATCAAATTCTGAGAGAGGTAAATTACATTATATGAAATTTTACAGCAACTGACAAGTCAGGATATTCACTTTCTTTTGTATTTCTACTTTGTCATTTCTATTAATCTATTAAACCTATTTTAATATAGATCCAGACTAATTCTGTCATGTCACTATATTAATTTAAAGTTCATCTACTTATCTGTCAGTCTCCATCACTAACTTACCAAGAAATGCTAGGAAGATCAACATTCTGCCTTTTCCCCAAAATTCCAAAATGGCTCCATAAATAGATGAAGAAATCAGGTAAGGTACATCTAATTTAGCAGCAATGGGTGATCAAAAAGTTCTAACTTTTTAGGTTAGGACCAAGTATAATTGATAATGTGACAGGGATTGACCATACTATTTCTTAATATAGTACTACATTATTTCTCTATTATGTAACAATATTTGCTTTGCTAGCTGGTTTTTAATTTCTTTTCTTCAACTTTTTTGTAAACGCTTTATATATAACAAAAATTAAAAATTAAAAAATGAAAACGTTCTAACTTTGAACTTTAATTGCATGACCTTTGGTAAACAAGCACATTAAACCTACCTTGACTAACTAATTCAAATTAAATTTACTTCCAGTAATTGCTTTTGGAGATGAAAAGGAAATTTAGAAACAAATTCTAGCTGAGTATAGGTAGGATACTGACAGATAATGACACATCCTCTAACAGGATGCCATATCTTTTATCTAGAGTGACCTTTGCTCACATTATTGGTGTCAGTAGAGACTAGCTGTGTCCTACCAAAAGGGTGAAGCCATTTTTAGAATGAAGTCTAGACAAGGCTTCTGGCTTTATAAAATTAGTGAATGCTCTTTATAGGTAGAGAAATCCATGTTGGAAAAAGAAAAAAAAACATTTTAGCTATCTCTCTAATCTAGGACTGCCAAGCCCTTTGTGCAGAGACTGCCCTGCCCACAGCTTCCATTTCCCACAGCTGCTCTGAGGGAAGAAAATAACAACAAACTGTCATGGCAGTGCTTATGAGGAAATATCATGTGACATTACATACAAATACAGTACATTAAAAACTATTAAAATGGTTGAGCAGAAGGGAGTGGATGGATAATTGGGCATAGGGTGGAACATTCTGGGGAACCAAGCCAGTCTAATACAGGCCTCCCCCTCCGGGGAGAGGGGCCCCATCCTAGCCCCCAAGCCACCACCCGGCCACAGACAAACACCTGGTGGAAGAGCTCTGTTTTGCAGCCCTTGCAGAACTCAGATAGATCCGACAGGGCCTGCAGCTTTTCAGGGAGCTCATTCCACCAGGTAGGGGCCAGGATTGAAACGGCCCTGGCCCTTGTCGAGTCCTGGGATCAGCAGCAGACTTTTACACACAGAGTGAAGTGCCCTGCAGGGGGCATAAGGAAACAGGCAGTCCCTCAAGTATGCAGGACCCAAGCCACATATAGCCTTGAAGGTTACCAAAACCTTGAACCTAATCCGGAAACAAACTGGCAACCAGTGCAGCTGCTTCAGCAGAGGCTGAACATGGGACCTCCAAGATGATTTAGTGAGGAACCGTGCAGCTGCATTCTGTACCAGCTGTAACTTCTGGGTTAGGGACAAGGGTAGGCTGCGTAGAGCGAGTTACAGAAGCCTAATCTAGAAATGACCATTGCATGGATCACAGTGGCCAGGTATTCCGGGGGCAGGTAGGAAACTAATAGCTGAGCTTGGCGTAGATGAAGAAACGCCGTCCAGGCTACCTTAGTGACCTGGGCCTCCACAGAAAGTTAGGCATCCAGAATCATTCCCAGATTCCTGGCTTGGGGCACAGATGATAATTGTACCCCATCCAGGCAGGGAAGACATGCTTCCTGTTCCTGCTCCCTTCAGCCTAGCCAAAGGACCTCCCTCTTGGAGGGGTTGAGTTTCAGGCAGCTCCTACTGATCCATCCAGCCACTGCTTCCAAACAGCTGGCGAATCTTTCTGGGGGAAATCTGGCCACCATCAAGAGATAGAGCTGGATATCATCAGCATACTGATGACAAGCCCATAACTCCATACCAGCTGGGCCAAAGGATGCATATAGATGTTAAATAATGTGGGGGAGAGCACCGCTCCCTGTAGCACCCCACATGGGAGTGCAAAGGAGTCAGATAACTCCTCCTCCACAGTGACCCTCTGTGACCTGTTCTCTAGAAAGGAGGTTAGCCACTTAAGAGCCACCCTTCCAATCCCAGTATCAGCAAGGCAATGAACCAAAAGCTAACCACATCAAATGCGGCTGACAGGTCTAATAGCACGGGAATGGCCGACCTGCCCCGGTCCAGGTGGTGCCAGAGATCATCTGTCAGGGTGACCAGCATGGTCTCCACCCCATGGAGTGCAATGGGTGCTAGGACCCAGAGGACACGGGGAGGTGCAGATCTCTCTGTCTCCCTCTCCTTGCATGTATCTCAGCTTGCTTCACAGCAGGAGGCACAGCAGGTAATAAGGACAGGTTTGTAGGAGGGAAGCAGAGCTGGTGTGCAGTTCTCTTTCTGTCTCTCCCTCCATCACAGCAAGGGCAACTCTCTCTGTGTCTCTGTCAGCAGCTTGGGGCAGCTCTCTCTGTGTGTCTCCCTGCCTCCCTCACAGCAGGAGTGATAGGAGGGAATGAGGGCTTGTGTTCGGTCTGGCAGGGCTCTGTGTGTGTCTCTCTGTCTCTGGTGCGTCTGAGAGGAACATGGCTAGCGTCCAGGGAGGCAGGGCCAATCAGGGTGTGGCCAGAGTTGCTGGCTGCTCCCTGATTGGCCCTATCCCAACTTGGACAGCCAGACACGTTCCACCCCCAAGGCTGTTTCACAAATATATAGTGGAACCATATTCTAGCTAACACCTTCCTTGGTGTCCTTTTTTGCCCTCCTTCCAAACAACAACAAAACCAAACAACAAATTAGTTCATTAGAAATTAATAACAAGCAACTAAGTCACAGAAAGTCACAGAAGTCCCCATTCAGAACCCTTCTTTGTTAAACTTTATCTCCTTTTCATCACCAGCTCAGGCAATCCAAAGGTGCACTCTATAACCTTGTCCTCATGTTGCAACAGGCATATACACTTGCTTGTAAGAAACTGTACTGTATTGGAGACCATTCTACACAGCAGATGTTTCAGATACCCTTAAAACCTCACTGGAACATAGCAGACCCAATAGTCATTACTCAGGTCTTCTGCAGTTCTTAGAGGCAACCACACTTAAATCAAACTTCCTTAGCATTTGAAAGTGTCCAGGTTGACCTATTAGGCTGAATGCATAAAATGAGCCTTTAAAAGACACTTGGAAAAACGTCCTCCTTATTTGAATACGGCAGCTCATCTTTTAGAAATCCTCTTCAGAGAATTCAGTGCAAAGAAAGTACACTTCTCTACAAATGCTTTATGAAAGGACTTCATTAGAATACATTGAACATAATGACCCAGGGGTCTCTTGTAGCTCTAACAGTGCACTCCTATGTCAGGATTCCACAAACTTTATGGCAATCAGGTTGGGCAGGTGAACGTACTGTTTTTGACAGTCACAATCACCTTTAAGCTAAACCTCAGATCTGTTAACTAATCTTTCATCTGTTTGGAATAGCTTGGTGACTATGCAGTAGCTATAGAGGTTGAGTTTTAGTTCTTAGAGCTTTGCAAGTCACATTTGGATCTGTGCAATAGGTGGGATCAATTCTTCTTCAAGGTCTTGAATGGTCAGACCTTTTAAATAAATTATAAGGGGAGACTACAACTCCCATAAGACTATTAAATTATTGAATAGCACAAAGATTGTCTACAGCTGTATTTATCCAAAAGCAAAATCTAAAAACCACAAATACAATTCCCATAATAACTGTTATTAAGACCAAGCAAACTGTGTTGTGTGGAATAGCCATTAGAGGCCTGAATTAGGATTCCTAGATCATTTCCATATGGAGGCGCAAACCTCACATTGCATCCTGCTTGCAAACGCAGAGTTGTAAGCTGCACATTTGCACACCTCCTCACGGGAGACCCCTCCCACATTTTCCCTCTGCCTCATCACAGCTTTTTGCCTCCCAACAAGGCTGCAAGGGAAAACAAGCAGAACTTCTCTGCACCCCCGCCCCCTCACACACACATACTCTTTGGCTTGTTAATCGCAGCAAGCCACCAAGCACAGCACAGCACAGCAGTTCTCTCATTGACTGAAACTTTCTCCCCTCTCAGAAACCCAAATTTTATTTTTAAAGGTACTTCTGCATTGCTACGCAGTAATACCACAACACAGAAGCATTTTAAATAAAAAACACTTAACACTTCCACATTGCTATTGAGAAACGCCAGAACGATACAGCATTCTCCCCTCCCTCATTTCGGGATCCATGGCGTTTTGAACTCTATGTTTGGATAGATTTGTGAAAGGCTGGAAGTCATTGATGACTTACATTTTGAAGACTGTATTAATCAACTCAGTCTTAGTTCTCATAACTGCAGGACTCTGATCAAGTGAACTTTCTGTGATACTGACAGCAATTCATAGGTGTGGGTCTTCAGTCTCAGAAAATCCCAGCTAGCCAAACTTCTCTCTCATTTTTAGGCCAGCTATAGTTTTGGCCTGCCAGAGTCAGATGATGACCATTAACCAATCTGAATACACTCTCATTAGAACAATGTGGAAAATTATCTCATCACTCTAACTCTTCCCCTCCCATTCTGTCACGCTCTAGTTCACATGAGAAGCCAATTATCCCATTCTATTATCCCTTGAAGATAGGAGACCTGGGTGCAGCCAAGCCCAGACAGAAACAGCTGTAAGATGGTTTATATAACAGCCCTTGGGAGGAAGACCTGGGGTTGCTTAGCTTGACTTATCCTTTGCAAGGTTTGCAGAGAATGCAGGAGATCTGATGTTTAAAATAATGTACTTCTCCTACCTACCCCTTATACCTAGGATTTTTACTCCAATATCTGAGATCCCACTAACAATATAGATCATCTCTTTCTTTATATGCTTTTATTTTGGCTCTATTTTAAGAACGAACATGTGGATTCATGGGGGTGATCTGGAAGGTTTTGGGCTTCTGTTCCCTCCGTCCCTTCTCTCCCTTTTTGTCCCTTGGACATTGCTGTTCTTCTAGTACTATGTGAGTCTTGGTGAAGTTACATAGAGCTGCTCCATACATGAAGCTTCCTTATACCAAATCAGACTATTGGTCTTTCAAGGTCAGAACTGTCAACCCAGACTGGCAGCAACTCTCCAGGGCCTCTAGTAGCAATCTGTCATGTCACCTGGTCCTTCTAAATGGAAATGTTAGAGATTGAACCTGGGATCTTTTGCATGTACAATTGAGGCTTTTCCACTGAGCCATAGACCCTTCCCCGAGCCAAAGCCCTTCCCCAGCATGGTGAACATGGATAGGCTCTCAATTCACACCAAAGATGATGGCTAAAATAAATATTCAGTAACTAAACATAAATATTAAAAAGTCCAAATAATTATAAGCAATCAATAGACATACAGCATTAGCTACAACACTGAAAAAAAGTGATGAAAGAAAGGTACCTTCTATCTGAAAAATAAAATCTGTCCCAGGGGCAAATTGCTGAAAGCTGGCATAGTAACAAAGTTATAAGTTTGTTTGACTAGTATTTAGCATACCTTCGTTGTCTGATAGAACGGTATTTGGGGAGCTCCCATATTTGTAAGTAGAGGATCAGTTAGTAAGATAACTTTCATAGTTCCTTTCAGAAATTTGACTGTGGGGAATGAGCCACAGATGGAGTTTTCACATTGCCAATATCAGTTTGAACAAGCCTGCAACCATTTCTTCATTGGCTGAAGCCATGGATGGCACATAGGCACATTTCTATGGCTTCTTTCTGAATATTCCACTGCACCGAATGGGCAGTCTGGTGCTAGCTGGAATCACTATAGGAGTACAGACACTAAATTAAAGAACCATAAATAATGGTTTTGTAAACTTGAAGTTTATTGAGGTGTACTATTTTGGAAGTAAGGCCTATCTATCAAGTTGTACATTTAAAACAGGACTGAAGAGAAATGCAAATACAAGACAGTTATACAACATCTGCTAACAAACCACTTTATTATTTTAATTGAAAAAGGCAAAGACTACAGAATAGACAGCATTTAAATTCAGGGCTGTGAGAGACTTCCTGCAAGATCAATCATCGTTCTATTTCATTACTAGCATCTCTCCCAGGTTGTCTTCTATTCCATAGCAAATTTATGCTTTTGACTTATTTGATTGTTAGTATACCCATCAGATCAGGCAACAGCTACAACTTTATCATGTTATGAATAAGGAGCTTAGCTTTAGGAACTGAATGCAAAGAATAATAAATATATTAAGAACAAACTATATTAGGAAAAACATAAATCATTGAATAAAGCCTTAATTTAGCTTGTTCCCAGTCATCTTTACTTCTTTATTTCACAGTATTTTATGTACTGTCTTCTGAAAAATGAAAGCTCAACAAGCCATGAAATATCTGTAACCTGCCCTGACTTCATATTTCCAGGTCATTACTTACTTTGAAAAACTAACACTTTCCCTTACTTAGAAACAATACAAATAACACTTTCCCCTCATCCCTTTGGAATGTATAATGGCTCAGATAATGGATACTATCTATTTCACTTGTAGACAAGAACAGAAGCCCATTGTATTCAGTGCACATATACTGCTAGCTGCCTCTTTAGATATTATTAAGATAGTGGGACTTAGGAGCCAGCCATAGTTGTAGTCTCATTCAAATTTAGCCTCTAATTACAGTTTCCATTCAATGTTAGTTTTAAGTCTTGTTGAATTAAAAGCTTAGTCTTAAGTACAGTCAATTGATTGGGAGGGGGATGCATCTTTATGCTGCCCCCAAACACAGGAGGATGGGATTAAGTAGGTGAAGGAGGAAGTGTATGTAGGGATCCACTATGGTGCAATGGTTAAAATATACTGAGATGTAGGAGAATATGAGCAGCAGCTTGATTCCCATTTCTAAATCACGGCATGAGGGGCCAGTGTTAACATCTGTACAAGTATTTGAATGTAATTGTATGCTTGGATATATATAGCCTGAAAATATACCCTTCAAAATGTCTTTCCAATGTTTGGGGGGTATATTTGGGATCTAGATACACATCAGTGAATCCCAGTCAATATCAGTAACTTGATCCCCAATATTCCTGAAAATATTTAGGAACATCTGAGGCTGGCTTGAGGGTCCCCCCCCCCACTTGCAGGTTTCCTGAGCAACAAGAGGAAGGAGGTTGGAGGCAGTTCTCAAAAGCATCACAAGTTGGGGGAGTGTGCCAGCTCTGGGATCACAAGTTGGGGGAGTGTGCCAGCTCTGAGCTTGGTCCTGCTCGGATTCTCTCATTTGAACTTGGTTCAGTTTGGTTTGTTGCTACATTGGCTCTTGGTTCTGCTTAGATTGTGTGGTTTTTACATTGGTTGTGTTGGGCTTGCAACAATGTGCACATTTGTTTAAGTGGTCCAATTCACTTCAAAGTGGTCTTTAGTGGATAGACCCACTTTTAAGGTAATTTTGGTGCTATTTGCTTGGGGGAAAAGACCCCTCTAGCCCCCTCCCCCAAATATTCCCTATAGAGAATAATAGACCTCATTCATGTCAGAATCCTTTTCAAAAAACACCTGCATTTGGATACCAAGCTGGTATTTGGGCCCTCAATAACTCAGAAAACTAATAAATTTGCCTCCCTGATATCTAGACCCAAAATACCATTTTTTTTTCCTTCTGGTACACATCCCTAATTAAGATTTCCTTGAGATCAACAAACACTTAGGCGTAATA
Organism: Paroedura picta; assembly: GCF_049243985.1. Lineage (NCBI taxonomy): Eukaryota > Metazoa > Chordata > Lepidosauria > Squamata > Gekkonidae > Paroedura > Paroedura picta. The sequence goes on along the minus strand of NC_135374.1, from coordinate 40,391,738 downwards.
TTTGGTGCATCCATTGTTTAATAGAACATGGTGCTCTCTTTAAAAAGGTTCAAATCACGTAATCAGATGTAAAGATTTTGCGATTCAGTCTAATCCACAATGTCCTCTCATTCTTCTGTAGTCTTCTCTCCCATTTGTGCTCCATTATTTCCTTACATTTTTGCTATGTTACTCACAAGAGTTTAACTTTTGAAAGATGGTAAAGATAATAAAAATAAAAGAGGGGAGATTGAGAGTGGACTGAGAAGAGCAGCAGGAAGGAGAAAGAGAAAACTTGAATTAAGCTGGGGGTAAAGGCTGAGAGACTGAGAAAGCAGAGGCAGCACCATGAAGGAAGCATGTCTCTAGTAGCCTGAGTGGACCTATTCATGAGCAAGTATTGTACGAAAGAACTATTTACAAATAAAATAGTTCATGCGGCAGTAAGGCTAACCTGGGTGTTTCTTTTAGGGGGCGATTTAACATGTCTCTGTCACCTGTACCACCAACAGTGGTCCGTATTTTTTTTAACAAAAAAGAAACAAAAATTAGAGAAACTAAATTAACTCTATATGAAGTATATCAGTCCAACCAAGAAAAGTAACTCAATTGATGTAGGTGAACGCTAGAAAATTCTGTGTGCACTAGAACATTCAGATTCAACATTTTCTCTTAGGATAGTTTCCCTTTGGTTAGCTAAATTAGAATTGGTTGTTATTTGTATTTAGTGCTAGATGATCCTTTTAAGATATTCACAGACTTCAAGAGTACATGCCCTTTGCAGAATATAAAATAGCACTTTTATAAAATTCTACTTGAGACTCCGTATCTCAAGCAAAGTGTGGAACCTCTTGATACTAGAAAGATTTATAAAGGAGATGTGATTGTTCATCAACCCTGTTAATTAACATATTCCCCAAAGCAACGAGTTTTCAAGCCCTTAATACCTGGTTTTCATTAAGACCGTTTATGCGCTGGGAATTTCACTGCCCCAGCTCCCAAGCAGGAGCACAATTTGGGGGCGGATGAGGTGCACCGGGCCAAATGCTCCCCCGTGTGGGTGCAGGAAGAAGTTGGGCAATCTGCCATGACTAAAAGTCCAGCCTGCAGCCTGGCATGAAACCTCTAGTGCATAAACGGTCAGGCTGAGAGAGAGTGACTGAGCCAAGACACCCAGCAAGCATCTTTGGCAGAGTGGGGATTTGAACCGGGGTCTCCCAGCAACTAGTGTGGCACACTAACCACTCTAACCACTACACTACGTAACATTGTAGACTTTAAGAATCTAAAATAATAAATACTTCAGTGTACTTAAATGTATGCATTTCCAAAGTAGAAGTGCAGTTCATTTTATGTGAATGGCTCAAGAGGCATTTCTCCCTTCCTTCCACCCTCTTTTTGGGAGGAGGGGCTTCGAGCTTCCACCAGCAGGCATTTTTCATTAAGGCTTCTGGTGAGTGCCAGAAGGCATATGAGCTGCTAGAATAGGACTGTCTAGTTAATATCACTAGTGCATCTATGCATGGCACAGGTAACCATTCAGTAGCCATGTACCTATATGATTCTGTAATAGCAATTCTGGAACCTCCCCTACTACCTCCTGAAACCTTAAGTAAGACCACCCACTGCTGCTCCCCACTAATAAGGTTTGAGGTTCTTAGTCTTTCAATACTATTTACACTCCTTTCAATACTATCTGCACTCCTTCTCTTAGGTACAAGAATTATTCAAGGAGATGTCATCCCTTTCTTCCTCTTACACATATTCTTGTTTCTGGTCGCCTACTCTTTTAAATCTGCATGACATGTTACAAAACATCAGTGAAATCAAAATAATGCCAATGTTTAGTCGATAGCTAAATATATATCTCTTGTTGGGAGTTTAGAATAGAATGGGTAGATTGGAGGACTTTGGGGGAGTAGTATTGTGTTGTTGTTGTTGTTGTTGTTGTTGTTGTTGTTGTTGTTGTTGTTGTTGTTGTTGTTAGGTGCGAAGTTGTGTCTGACCCATCGTGATCCCATGGATCCCAATGATCCTTGAGGCCTTCCTGTCCTCTATCATTCCTCAAAGTCCATTTAAGTTTGCACCAACAGCTTCAGTGACTCCATCCAGCCACCTCATTCTCTGTCGTCTCCTGCTTCTTTTGCCCTCAGTTGCTCCCAGCATTAAGCTCTTCTCCAGGGAGTCCTAACTTCTCATGAGGTGGCCAAAGTATTTGAGTTTCATCTTCAGGATCTGGCCTTCTATGGAGCAGTCAGGGCTGATCTCCTCTAGGACTGACCGGTTTGTTCGCCTTGCAGTCCAAGGGACTCGCAAGAATCTTCTCCAGCACCAGAGTTCAAAGGCCTCAATTCTTTGACGCTCGGCCTGCCTTATGGTCCAACTTTCACAGCCATACATTGCAACTGGGAATACCATAGCCTTGACTAAACACACTTTTGTTGGCAGGGTGATGTCTCTGCTTTTTAGGATGCTGTCTAGATTTGCCGTAGCTTTCCTCCCCAGGAGCAAGCGTCTTTTAATTTCTTTGCTGCAGTCCCCATCTATAGTGATCTTGGAGCCCAGGAAAATAAAATATTTCACTACCTCCATTTCTTCCCCATCTATTTGCCAGGAATTGAGAGGGCCAGATGCCATGATCTTTGTTTTCTTGATGTTGAGTTTCAAGCCAACATTTGCACTATCCACCCGCATTAAAAGGCTCTTTAGTTCCTCTTCGCTTTCTGCCATTAGAGTGGTATCATCTGCATATCTGGGGTTGTTGATATTTCTCCGTGCAATCTTGATCCCAATTTGTGACTCATCTAACCCCACCTTTCTCATGATGTGCTCTGCATACAAGTTAAATAGGCAAGGTGACAGTATACAGCCTTGCCAAACTCCTTTCTCAATTTTGAACCAATCAGTGATTCCATGCCTGGATCTCACTGTTGCTTCTTGACCTGCATTTAGGTTCCTCAAGAGGCAGATAAGATGCTCTGGTATTCCCATCTCTTTAAGAACTTACCATAATTTGTTGTGCTCCACACAATCAAAAGCTTTAGCATAGTCAATGAAGCAGAAGTAAATGTTCTTCTAGAACTACCTAGTTTTCTCCATGATCCAGTGTATGTTCGCAATTTGATCTCTAGTTCCTCTGCCTCTTCGAAATCCTGCCTGTATTTCTGGAAGTTTTCGGTCCACATATTGCTGAATCCTAGCTTGTAGGATTTTGAGCATAACTTTGCTAGCATGAGAAATGAGTGCAATGGTGCGGTAGTTTGAACATTCTTTGGCATTGCCCTTTTTTGGAATTGGAATGTAAACTGACCTTTTCCAATCCTGTGACCACTATTGAGTTTTCCAAATTTGCTGGCATATTGAGTGTAGCACTTTTACTGTATCGTCTTTTAAGATTTTGAATAGTTCAACTGGAATGCTGTCACCCCCACTAGCTTTATTGTTGCTCAGACTTCCTAAGGCCCATTTGACTTCACATTCCAGGATGTCTGGCTCCAGATTAATGACTACCCCCTCATTGTGATCAGGGATGTTAAGTTCTCTGTTGTATAGTTCTTCTGTATAATTTTGCCACTTTTAAAAAATCTCCTCTGATTCTGTTAGGTCCCTACCATTTTGGTCTTTGCATGAAATAGTAGTATTGTAGTGATGGGGGATATGAGTTGGTTAAAATAAAATCAGAAAATAGTGTTGGTTAAAATAAAATCAGAAAACAGGATAAAAACACAGAATCATAGAATAATACAGTTGGAATGGTTCTCATGGGTCATCTAGTCCAACCCCCTGCACTATGCAGGACACTCACATCCCAATCGCTCATCTACTGTAACCTGCCACCCCTTTGCCTTCACAGAATCAGCCTCTCCATCAGATGGCTATCTATCCTCTGTTTAATAATTTCCAAAGATGGAGAATTCACCACCTCCCGAGGAAGCCTGTTCTACTGAGAAACCACTCTGTCAGGAACTTCTTCCAGATGTTTAGATGGAATTTCTTTTTAATTAATTTAATCCCATTCATTCTGGTCTGTCCCCCTGGAGCAAGAGAGAACAATTCTGCTCCATCCTCCATATGGCACCCTTTAAAATACTTGAAGATGGCTACCAGTTTGTCAACATCCCTCTTCAATTAGGGTGACAAAAACTGAACATAATACTCCAAGTGAGGCCGAACCAGAGCAGAGTAAAGCAGTACCATCACCTCCCGTGATCTGGACTCGATACTCAGTTTGATACAGCCCAAAATTCCATTTGCCTTTTTAGCCACCGAGTCACACTGCTGACTCATGTTCAATGTATGGTCTATTAAGACTCCTAGATCCTTTTCTCACATGCTACTGCCAAGACAAGTCTCCCCCATCTTATCTTGGTGTATTTGGTTTTTCCTACCTAAATGCAGAACTTTACATTTGTCTCTACTGAACTTCATTTTATTCAGTTTAGCCCACTTCTCGAGCCTATCAAGATAATCCTGTATTCTGTTGTTCTCTTCAGTTGTGTTTGCTACCCCTTTGTTTATTATCATGTGCAAATTTAATAAGTATCCCTTCTAATCCCTAATCCAAATCATTTATAAATATATTGAACAACACAGGCCCCAGGACAGATCCTTGGGGTACTCCATTTGTCACTCTTTTCCAAGAAGATGCTGAACCATTAACAAGTACCCTCTGGGTACGATTTGTCAACCAGTTATTGATCCACCTGACAGAATTAGGATCCATACCGCATTATACCAATTTGTCAACAAGAATATCATGTGGATACTTATCAAAAGCTTTACTGAAATCTAGATAAACTATGTCCATGGCATTCCCCTGATCCAGCAAGGTAGTCACTTTCTCGAAAAAACAGATAAGGTTGATCTGACATGACTTGTTCTTGTGAAACCCATGCTGAGTCTTAGAAATCACAGCTCTCAGTTCCAGGTGCTCAAGGACCGAGTATTTGATTATTTGTTCCAAAATTTTGCCTGCTACAGATGTCAAGCTGACGGGTCGATAATTACTGGGATTCTCCTTTTTCCCTTACTTGAAGGGGACAACATTTGCCCGCCTCCTAACATAATTACAAAGTATCCATTTTATGTCTATTGTAAAGCAATTTCATTCATAGAGCTTGATATCAACCAGTATCATATCTCTATGTGCTAAAAAAATAATAATACAGGTATGTTCTTTGACAATGCTAGCAATAATCGTGATTTTTTAATGAGGCACTCAATGTTCTTTATGTACACTGTCCCAGAACAATAGGGCTGATCCTTCAACCACCAAACAGTGCAAACCTATAGAGTTATTCCAGTTTAAGTCTAATGATTCCAATTATCATCGACTGGAATTTTATTTTATTTTTTTGCAAACACATCACAGGTGACTAAAGGCAAAGGTGCAAGAGACACTCAGCTTGTCATTGTCTGACCCTGCATAACATCCCTAGACTTCCTTGGTGGCCCCCCATTCAAATACTAACCAGGTATAACCCTGCGTAGTTTCTGAGATCTGATAAGATTAGGCTAGCCTGGGCTATCCAGGTCAGGGCTAGAGAATGCAACAGTGCAACAGAATTGCACTGTAAATCTACAAAAATAGTTTAACAATGCATTTGGGATTTAAAGCAAGAATACCCAGCTCATATCAAATTTTCTTCAACCCAGATGTTTCTAGGTTAAAAATTAGTAAATTAGTGGCAAGAACTTAGTGATGGAGGGCTAAAAAGGGATGTATTAGCAACTGACCAGAATATGTAACAGCAACAATCTGCTTGTCAGTCTTGAAAGGGCAGCTGGTGAAAAACTGAGATTGGGAAACCAGTTCATCATGCAGAAGTTGTTTCAACCAAAATGTGTAACTAACAGTGGATGGGTCCCACTGCACACATTTGCACACTGCCTCATGCCTGATATTTTTAAACACATTCCCATTGAAACAGGATGATAAGAGAAGGATAATTACATATGGCCTTAATTACATAGCATACATTGTGGAGATAAACAGCATTTGCTCATTTTCAAAAGAAAATAATCATAATTACTGTATAGCCTTCAGAATACTTAATTGCCTTTGAATAATTATTCCCCCCTTTATACCATGTTCAGCTTAGTTTTCACAATAATTAAAAAGAATACAATAGAAAGTAAAGTGGACTGTCAGTTTTTTTAACCTTCCAAATTTTGGAACTGCTCTTTACTTTGTTTAAAGATTTCTACTATTAGGTTTCAATTGTTCCCATTTAAATGCGCCTTGTCTATTCACTTTGATATCAGACAGACATGTTGCTTATGGTTTAGTCAATTAATGAGCAAGAAAATCACAAGTTTTATGCAGCTCACGATACACTACCTCTCTGGAATTCACTTATGTCAATATCTCTTACACATATGACAAATTTTGTATCCCAGACAGTAAAAATAATGAGAACTATCACCACAATGGGAAAGGTAGAGATCCTTCCATATTCATCTAAAAAAAATTCTTTCCAGGTTTTCAATTCTTGATCTGATTTTGAAATTGAATTAATGCAATAAGACTCTCCAATTGCTCATATTTTTGAAAAAATTGAATTTTGCACAGCACACTGAACATATACATTTTTCTCCTCTCCATTGTTAATGTTCATGTATGCATTAATGAACCAGTGTAATCTTGATTTTCTGCCGCACAAACCTAAACACACCTGTATTACTCAATGAGGAAAAGCTGGGGGCTACCAAAAGAGGCTACAAATAGGGATGCCAGTCTCTAGGTGGGACCTGGGTATCCCCTGGAATTACAGTTCATATCCAGACTATAGAAATCAGTTTCCTTGGAGAAAATTGATGCTTTGTAGGGTGGAGAAGAGTGGTATTGTACCTGACTGAGGTCCCTGTCTGCCCCATGCTCTGTCCTCAAACCTCAATTTTTCCAATGAGGATCTGGCAACCTTCTCGTTCCCCCTCTGCTGGTGGCTAAAGATAACCTGGCAACCTTTGCTACAAAAGAGTCCAGGCCTCAACTCCAAATCAGTGTGCACAGTAAGTCCAGGAGGATGGGGGGGGGGGGGAGTCTTTCTCTGCCTGCTAAATCAGACTGGATTTTTAAAAGGCCACTAATTGATTAATTTATTTGTTTGGTTTCAGATTTTTATTTCCCACTACTCCCAAAAACCAGTTCCTGGTTGGTTACAAGAATCCATCAACACTAAAACCCCATTAAAACCATTAGTTACAGGACATAAAAACACAAACATCCAAGATAACACATGGTGGTGTAACTCATCTACCTACCCCCCTAGCATAATTCCCTACAGGGGAGGTGAGAGGGAGCCACCACCAATTACCATAGATGTTCACTAGGCATAGCTGCTTCTCAGCGGGGGGGGGGGGGGGGGCTTACTGATCTTGTAATATTAACAAACATGGCTAAGTTAGATGGAATTGTTTTGAATACACATTCCTAGTATTTATGAGTTAGCATGTGAGAGCTAGGCCTGTCCAAGAAACTTGCAGATTGCTGAAAAATAAATGAGAATAGTTATACATTCAGGGTTTCCCCTGCACATGTTTGGTGTTTCTCTTACACCCTCATTCCCTGCCACTACCCTGGGCTTTATTCAGACTTTTTATACATTGAGCTATTTTGCTTAAAGGGCTTGAAAAATTCATGGCATTCCCAATGACTCTACCTTCATCAGACAGCCCAACAAATATGGCCACCACTGCAATTGATGTGGCTTAGCAAAAGTTGCTAGTGCTGCTGCATCTGCTGCAACTCTGGATGGTGTGGGCAGGTGGCAAGCAAGCTGCAGGAGGGAAGAATTATCCCCTTGCTTTTTCTTCCTTTCTCTTCTTGAAAGAAGGGAGGATGCATCTGTAAGTTCTCTCAGAGCTCCCAATGCTGTTTGATGCCATTGACCTGTCCTGAAAACTGCTCTGGCAAATTTTGGTGGCACTATGTTACGATAGCTTTGAACCTTTTCCAGAGGGCAACTCTCAGAAGTTGATGCTCTGCACTACAATTTTGGGTTTATGGAATGCCACTGGGAATGTCTGCATTGTCCTCTGTTCTGTTTACAGCTGTCTGACATAACTGAGAGAGGCTATCCAAATATTTGGGCTCAGTTGAGAGTAGTATTTAGTGGAAGAGGCTCAGGTTCAAATTCATACTCTGCCTTGCAAGTTCACCAAATTACTTTCAGACTAACTTATTGTTAGATCAGCCCTGACTGCTCCTTAGAAGGCCAGATCCTGAGGATGAAACGCAAATACTTTGGCCACCTCATGAGAAGGAAGGACTCCCTGGAGAAGAGCCTAATGCTGGGAGCGATCGAGGGCAAAAGAAGAAGGGGACGACAGAGAATGAGGTGGCTGGATGGATTCCTGAAGCAGTCGATGCAAACTTAAGTGGACTCCGGGGAATGGTAGAGGACAGGAGGGCCTGGAGGATCATTGTCCATGGGGTCACAATGGGTCGGACATGACTTTGCAACTAACAAGAACAAATTGTGTTATTATCTATTTATCTTGTGGCATGTGAGTAATATAGCCCGGAGATCTGGCTGTCAGGCAAGAAATGTACAGAGGTAGTTTTCCATTGCCTGCTTTCCATTCAGATATAGGGATGTGGTCTTCCTTGAAGGTCATCCTTCCAAGTGTTAGTCAAGGTTGACCCTGCTTAGCTTCTGAGATCTGATGGGATCAAGATCAGGCTTGCCTGGGTTAATCCAGGTCAGGTAACCTACTACTGACAGCTGCTGTTGTAAGGATTAAATGAAGAAAGGAAAAAATAGAATTAGGCAGCAGTCCTATGAACCCAGTCCTGAGAGTAATCCCCACTCAATAAAATGGGGCTTACTTCCAAGCAGACCTGTTTGGGGTTACTTGCTTAGAAACATAAATATTTCTTCAAAATCCAGATATGGCTGAGCAATTTCCAGCTTGTTTGTTTTTTTGACATGAGATATGCTAAGAGAAGAATTTACCCAACTATAATCAAGATTATTTTGTGACAATCTGTAGATTAATAAAACATAAGGAACAATGGATAGCACCCCCCACTACCCACAAAAAGCTTGCAGTTATGTGATAACATGTTCACATTAATGAAGTGTGAAAAAGCAGCTTCTAGAGAATTGCAGAATGTGCCAACTATGCCCAAAACATGAAGGACATTAGTTGTTTTCAGGCTGTTTTTTAAACAATTATTCTCCTATAAAGATACTTTGTGAAAAAGGAGCCTTTCAGAAAGAATGCTTTCAGGAAGACAATCTTCTTGTTTATTGGGTCACTAAGGTAGGTAAGTGCCAAAAGGTGGTATATTTCATTTCAAGCATGCCTTGCATAAATATTCAGCATGAATGTTTAGCTTTGCTAGTCTTAAACACCAAAGTAAGTTTTAAATGGCACTCAGATTTCTTCAGGTTTACAGGAAGACAGAGGGGAAATGAGAAATCACCTCACTCTATGGGATATTTTAACTCAGACTTTTTATCCTTTCTGTGTTGCATTGCCTTTTTCTCTCTGTACCCCTTTGCAAGCCAGGTATATACTACGAGAGGTAGTGGATATCTGGTTCTGTCTATCCTCCTTTAATATCTAATCAGTACAAATCTGGTTTAGACTTCTCCCAGCCCGTCCATTGATGCCAGGGGGGGGCAGGCTCAAGGGAGATGTGCTCCTGGTGTTGCTCCAGCAGAGGGAAAGGCAGGCACAGGGAACGATGTGCCATGCACAAATGGGATGTGGGGACAGGCTCACAGCACCCTTACAAAGGGTGCCATTTGGGTGAGCCCAGCCTCTCTTCCCCTGCGGCAGCTGAGCAAAGCAGCTTCCCATCCACCCTGTTATATTTTGGTTGCATTGAGTTGTTCCAGATAAAGTTATGTTGGCCTGGGGTAGCAGGCTTGCTTGTATTAATCTGTCACAGCTGGGGGGTGGGCAGTTTCAGCACGGAATGAAGTCTTTTTTTTGGGGGGGAGTTCAGTCAGGGGCATCGAACTCCCCATGGAAAGAGCCTCCCTAAATGAGCATGGCCAACCCAGCAGGGAAAGGACAATGGGCTTGCAGGGCCAGGTGGCCTGCGATGAGTCCAGAGAAGGTCTGTGCTTCTCTTTGGCACCCCAGGTGGGTACATCTCCCTTGGACGGGACCCAGTGGCAAGGAAACCCGTGTTCCCAGGGGTGGAACCGGGTGGCTCCCAGGCACCACTGTGGTCAGGGTTCTCGTGGTCAGCTGATTACATACACAGACTCCCTTCCCCATGTCAGGCCAACACTCTGATATGCCAATAAAGCTGTGGCCTTGTTTAAGCCAGCCACATGTGTGCATGTTACACTTACCCCAACATGCTCTCCTGCGTGTCAATGTATTCTTCCTATATATATATATTGTTTTCTCTATGATCGTATGCATGCCCTTCTGACTGCCCTTCACCCACCCCCAGATTAATTCCAGATTCCTATATCTAGTTATTTCCTTCTACTTCTTCAGTCTCTTATTTTCTGGGCTGGTGTCACTACACATCTACTTATTGCAGCAACAGTACAAAAGGTTTTCTTATCTAGCAATTCACATATTATTTGTTTGTTTGTTTATATATATACAGTTAATACTCCTCGTCTTTGGAAACTCAGGGCAGATAGAATGGGGTCTTACATATGGGGCACCCACAAGGATATTTTATTGTCTTTCTCATACAGTGTTTCCTCTTTCCATTCCATGAAAGCCCCCATTCCCCATTCATCCCCACTTCTTTATCTTTTTCTATTCACCAGCCAACCTACTTTTATCTGCCTTCCTGTCTTCAGGGTTTTCTCCTTTCTTTCCCCAGGAACTTCTTCCTGGGAAAAATCTGGCCAAGATGCAAGATATAGGCATGTGCAGGTCCAGTAGGTATGTCAGCCTCCAGCTGGGACCTGGGGATCCCCTGGAATTACAGCTCCTCTCCAAAGATCAGTTCCCCTGGAGAAAATGAATGCTTTAGAGCAGTGGTCCCCAACCTTTTTATCACCAGGGACTGGTCAAAGCTTGACAATTTTACTGAGGCCCGGGGGGAATAGTCTTTTGCTGAGGGATGTTGCTGCCACCACCTGAGCCCCTGCTGCACTTGCTTTCCCGCTGGCACCCCTGACTTCCCGCTGCCCATTGGGGGCTCTGCTAGCAGAAGCTGCGCAGTGCCATGCTGAGAGGGAGCCCCAGCCATGGCGGCTGCTGGACAGCACCAAAGGTGAGCCAGCGGCAGAGTGGCAGGGCAGTCCCCAAGGCAGCAGCTGGGGAGGAGGATGAGGAGGAGCTGCCGTTACCGGTCTCCGGACCGGGGGTTGGAGACCACTGCTTTAGAGGGTGGACTCTATGACTAATAGTCATCTAGGAGCTAGTTTGACTTTATGAGTAACAGAATAATCTAGGGATTGATTTGTTTATTTTGTACAATGTTCACTTAGTCTTGCATCTTGGTGTGTCTCACCAATTTCTTTATCCTTTTGTAATTGTCCTGCACCTAATGTTTTAACAGCTTCTCTGATCAGCTGTTTGTCATAAGACACCTAACAATATGCTTACTTCCTTTCTTCTTTTTCGTACTGATTTTTTGGGGGTTCCGCCTAACATTTTGAAACTAGCTCCAAAGCCCATTGTGGCCATTTTGTGGTGGCACCTGATATATTATCTCAAGAGTCCAATATTGCCTGAAATCTTGGCAAAGTTGGATTTGTATTATACTCTACCCTAGATGGAGAGAAGTACTATTTTCAGCATGACCTTACACCCATTTCCCCCCATTCTTCCAGATTTCAGCTATAGATTTGGATCTCTAGTCAATTGCTATTATAGGAAAAAACCATGCTTTTAATCAGTTTCCCACTGCCTCTGCAAATCTGAGCTTCATACCATCCCTGGAGGAGATGGGAATCCCTATTCCTCAGTAAAAGTATTTTGGGAACATTTGGGGTAGGATTGAGGTGAGAGGAAAGAAGAAGTCCTGTTTGATTGACAGGCCTTTCACTTTTCTATTTCTGGAGTTCAGTAACTCCTCAGGTATTGTCAAACATATCCAATAAATCAAAGAATCAATTACCAAAACATTTTTCTTTTCATATTTTATTGATTGTTCTCCCAGTCTTCCTATGCTGAATAAATACAATAAATTAACAGTGAACATAAAAGGAATCCTGAATGCAAGAATAGTAGTCTGTATCAGTATCAGTAGTCTGGGAAAGGGAGAGAGTAATTGCCCTCATGGGGTGGTTTAAGTGGGGTTTTAATGAGTATAATTGGGGTTTTAATTACTATTTTATGGGGTTTTATGGCAGGGAGATTTTTGGTAAACCAATGCAAGCCATTTGGGAGTGGCGATATAGACACCGAAATATAAATAAAAATAAATAAATAAATGTTCACTACATTTTTTCAAAATGATGAAATGTCACAAGTAGGTAATGATCATTCACATTTTACAACCTAATTCTCCTGAAATCAGGGAAAATCATAACTCATCAGCAATATGTTCTTTTGTGCTGCATAATGTCAAGGTCTCCTAAAAAAGCTAAAACTACCACTATTATCAAAGCAATAAAAATGTTAGAGGACAAACAGGATCTCAGTTTATTTTGGTGCAATAAATCCGGTAAAGGCATGCTATTTCTAAATGAGGACTCTTGAGTACAATTCTGTCATCTGTATCACAGCAAGCCCACAAAAGTCCAATAGCCCCCCTGTGCCATGACTGTAGCAGTAGTTTCATTTTCATACTTCTATTTCACCTTTCTTACCTGAGTTAATTAGTGGTTTTAAAAGACAGTCCCAACCATAAACAAATTATGAGGGAGGAAGAGATCTCCATAGGACAACATCTTGAAGTACATTTTTATTTCATTTTCAAGGTAATTCTGCCAAGTTTAGATCCAAGATCAACCGGAGAAACTCATGTCAACTATAGTTAAGCATTTCAAATTTCTATTGATTTCAGTGTTAGAGCTTAACAAACTATTAAATCTTGCCTATTGACAGTGGTCAGCTTTGGTTAGCTCATGCCTTAAATTATGGCCTCAGAGCCCTATTCCTCCAGTTTTTTGGAATGCACACCAATTATTTTGCATTTTCTGCATTCCTAGAGGGGTTACAGATCCACAGAAATCTCCAGAAGACATGCTATTGCTGTGTCCTTTCTCAGGTCCTGGACATTGCAGTAGTACTGTGAGCATAAAGACTCCTGTGAAATGCAGTGCAAATCTTGGTGTTCATATGCTTCTGGAGTGTTCCAGGGAGGTTGACCAGAGTTTGATCTGGGGGTCCCACCCTATTTGAGGATCCCAGGGTTATAATTAAGATCAGGACATTGATGCTTGGTTGGAATCAGCAGAGTTGGGTTGGGGAGATTATCAATTACCGGCATTTTATAACTGAGGGATATTATGATCAATGTTATTGTGGTTTTAATGGGATTTTTATGGGATAGACTATTTTATGATTTTATTCTGTAAGCCACCTCAAGGCAACATTTAAAATGATAATGATGATGATGATGGAGGCCTACCAGAGAAACACCTTGGTGTGGTGGTTAAAAGCAGTGATTAATAATCTGAAGAACTGGATATGATTCCCTACTCCTCTACATGCATCCACTACCATTTATAAAAATGATCTGCACTTTTCAGAATGTACCAATAAATGTTTATCAAAAGTATGGAATAAATCCTTCACTTCCTCAAAAATGTTATCTACTGTTCAACAATCTGCAGTACGTCCTTTGGGGTATGGACTGTCTTACCAGAACTGTCCAAAAGGTCATATTATGAAACAGAAAAAAAATTAAACCCACATAGACAAATGTTGCTGTCTCAGTTTAATAGATTGGCAAGTGAAATGCTGGCTCAAGCCAGTAATCCAATTGATACCAAAAAACAGGCAGTTCATGGCAGATATTGCTTGATGGAGAGTGTTCAAATACCATTCTCTTTCGGCTGTAGCCCTATGTTTATCACCCAATGCAATGGACATCTTCAGTGTCAGTCCTATGATGGAATACTATTATACAAATCTATAGATGCTTTTACTGCAGTTTGCCATGGGGATTTGGGTGATGAATTGTACCAACTGACTTCCCCAGCTATGAGTTTACATTTCCTTCCTCTTTTCATGAAGGAACAAGGAGAAAACCCATGACAGCCATTCTCTTAGGAAATTAAAGAATGTTAATAAAAAAAAACATTTTCACCCTAAAGTAGGCAGTCTCCCACTTGGTCACTCCAATACAACTGCTTACTTTTCTATTATAGCTGATTTAAACACCTAGGAAACCAACAGTAGAATTGTTGATGCCCAGAACAATTTGAGAATGCAGCTGTCTGCAGTGTCCAGACCAGCATTACTATTTCTCTGATGAAGCTTGAAAACAAAAGAATATGACAGAAAGGATGCTAGGCTTAATCACATAGAGTGAGACAGCATCCATCTTCCACCCTTTATGGAAGTGATTCCTGGTTGTCTGAATAAATTCTGATGGTTCAATCCTTGAAAATCTTACTGTTTTTCTCAAGGTCAACAGAATAGGCATTTTTGGCTGACAGTAGACAAGCAGAAGGAATACTTGAAATGCCTTCTATGTTCAAAGGACGAAGCACCCAGTTCTGGAATTCTATGTTTCAAAGTGGCGATGGAAAAAAATAAAACTAGCCTTCTTTGAATATTTTGTCATTGCACGGGCTACCATTTTGGTTGAAGTAAAATATATTGAATAAATAGATGTTTAGACAGAAACATGCCAGGCTGACACTGAAAGCAAATTCTACCAGTAAAAGAGCTACAGCTTCAGTCTTTAGAACTAAGCCTGCTATGTGCAATAAAAAGGAAAGACATGGAAATATATTAGCATTCTGAAAAGCTGTTGCCAATTCCCCATCACCACCCCCACCATCCCTTTTCACTGGGCACTTGCTGCCTGATCCAGAACAAAGACAAGCAGAAAACTTGAATTTATTTCATCCCACTGAAGTCATGGGACTGCATCAGAAAAGGAAGCTTTCTTCTCCCTTGCTGATCAGGCTGATTTGTTAATATATAGTCTTAAACTGAACCTCTAGGTAAACATATTTACAGCTGAGGAACAACACTGTATTCTAATTTTTATGCAAGTCATTTATGTTGGAACAACATGCTGTCTCCAGCTAACAGTTCAATTGCCCATCCCTCATTGTTCAGTAAAAACCCTTTACGTAAGTAGCATAATTTGGTTGGGCTGGCTTATTGCTCAGATTTCTGGGCAACCTCACAATATTAGCTTTTCCCGGGGCTGAACAATGTGGTCATTTCAATGCTACCTTATAATTACAGCACTTATTAATGTCTGACACTGTCTCTGACACAATAAAACAAAGGATTTATAGGGGGAAATGGCACTTTGGCTTGGGGAAAATAATACATTGTCAATGTAGTGGCGGGCAATGGTGTGTATGCATATGTAACATTCAGTTCCTTTTTGAAAACCTCTTTTCTCCAGTTTTCTGGCCATTCTTTTCAATATTGAACATCAACAAGTAAATAATTTTAGAAATAACTTAGTTTTAAATCTTTCCCCATTTCAGAAAACATTGACCTTGCTACTACATTGATTCAAGTTGAAAAGAGAGATGGACATTTAAATAAGAGAATGCTCTCTGGGAAATGAATTGTGTCATTTTAACAGGATGCAATGAATAAAGGACTGAGGGTGTCAATAGTTAAGCCGCATCAACACACTGCACCATCATGGTAATATAGTGAGCCTTTGTCATTGGATCCACCTACATTGGGTCCACCTACACAGGAAAACCCAATATCACAAAGTGCAATTGTAAATCCTATCTAGTGCAAATCCATCTAGTGCAAATTGTAAATCCAACATTATATAAATATAGTCTCAAATATGCGGTTATTTCAATGATTTCATCCAAATAATACAAATTAATCTTAGATAACATGTTTTCAATGTTTTAAAATCCAACTTACAAAAAACAAACCAATAAATTAACAATATATGAATGGGGGGATGTTGCACCAGCTAGCGAGAAGAAGAGTTGGTTTTTACACCCCGATTTTCAATGCCTGATGGAATCTCAAAAAGGCTTACAATCACCTTCCCTTCCTCTCCCCACAGCAGACAGCCTGTGAGGGTGAGAGAGCTCTGATGGGCCAGCTTGCTTAGAAGAGCTCTATGAGGGCTGGGATAAGCCCAAGGTCACTCAGCTTGGGTGCATGTGGAGGAACCTGGAATCAAACTTGGCTCATTAGTTAAAAGCTTGGATAAAGAAAAATATTTTGTCGAGGTACATAAAAGAAAGTAAGGATGGCACCAGGCAAACCTTAATGGAGAAGACAATCCAAAAGCAAGGTGTCACCTCCTCAAAAATCCTGTTTATGAATGCCACCTACTGAGTACAGAGAGTAGAGCTTCAGAAGATCTCAATGGGTAGACAATAATTTATGGTATTATAGGCAAGGACCAGAAAAATATTTTGTTTTCTTATTTCAGAAAGGTATGATCATTGTTTTTATGAAATTTCAGGAGTATTGGTGCCATTTCCAAAATCTGTTTGCCTGAGCATCTCCCAATAAGGGCACATGACCACAGAATGGATTTATGTAGCTTACTTAATAATTTATCCATGTCAGGGGTAGTCAACCTGTGGTCCTCCAGATGTTCATGAATTACAATTCCCATGAGCCCCTGCCAGCAAACACTAAGTACTCTCACTTTAACTTAACTGCATTGGGGGGGGGGAGGTGACAGGGGGCAAAGACCTGCTGATATCACTTCCAGGGTCTCTTGAAGCCTGAAGAATGTTTCAGGGGGTTGTAATTGGTAAAAAGTTTGAGAAAGTCTGGTACATATAGATACTGGAGACTAGTGGCATGTCTGGACAGAAATAACGGTGTCTCTTGCCCATCCTGCAGTATTCATCTGCTTTATAAGCAAATCAAAAGCATAGAACTGACAAATGTATTGAAATATGATCTGGAGCTGCATCTATTCATAATTTGGATTTCAAAGTTATGGGTGGCATTGTACTTTGTAAAAAAGAAAAGTGGCTGCCTGTTTTAAAATCGGCTGCCTTCCCAGAGAGCTTAGAAGAGATCATGCCAGTGAAATACATAAACAAACACCCAGGTTCTCCCACAGCACCCAATTGAATTGTTTAGATTCTATTAGTTCCTCAATTTCCACCTCGAGGTTTAAGGGCATTGCTATATTGATGAATATCCTGAAATACAATTGATATGTATATGTTTTCTAGTGCAGAGAGGAGTAAAATGCAACACAGGAGATTGGTTTCAGAAATAACTTTTCCATTATGTTTGCAAATGGCAAGAATAAATTTGTCAGCATCTAATTGCTTCATTGTATATGCTGGAGTTCTTCTGATTTTGTGTAGCATAATACATTCCCATTGCAATAAAAAGAAATAATTTGCTTAAGCTCTTTGCCTCTGAATATTTTAGTGTTTGTCTCACTGTCTATGCTGGTTTCCAGGAGATCTTAATCAGATATATCAGCCACTCTTTGGGCTGTCTTTTTATCCTTTTATATTATATGATGAAATGGTTTTCCTCCTTGGATATTTCCTGGCTAAGGGCTAATATTGCTCCATGTTTCATTTTGCCTTTTATTTTCCTTCCCTGAAACCTACCGTATTATAAATTTTGGTAAATATTTTGCTCATTGATGTAATTATAAAAGATAGAAAAGTGATCAACTGTAAAACCAGCATGTGCTGAATATTTATTTATTTATTTATTTATTATATTTCTATACCGCCCTCCCCGGAGGCTCAGGGCAGTTTACATTAAACTTATAAACAATACATGGAACAGTATATATGCTCCATTTTCAATTTTGGGGCTGCAACTAGAGTTTCCCCTCAAAATACTTGGTACACATATATTTGTTTGTTTGTTTGTTTAATATAAATTTTCCTGTTTATCTTCTGTACCATCTTGTACCCTAGCTCTGCTTTCTTCATGGATGACTGAGGTGGGAGAACAGGACAGCATTTTACCAATAAGGTTATTACTGAAGTCAGAGGGAAATGAGTGACTCAGAGAGGAACGTTTTTTCATAATGCTCCCAAAGCATGCAAAAACCAGTGAGAAGTTATCATTTATTAAGGGAACAATTAACCAATCAGTTTCACTCCAGTGTACCCTCCTGTGCTTCCACTCTTAGCACCCTTTGAGAGAGTGTGGTTTAGGCTTTGCATTAAAATCCTGTAGGCATAGTGTCAATGAGTCACTGCAATAAAAGAGGCTCAAATAAATAAAGCTTGCTTTCTTCCTGTCTGCCCGCACTGCCTTATTGTACAAATAGGCTGCCTTGTTCATGGCCTCATTTCAGCAGGATCCAGGTACATTTTCTAAGTGAGATCAGCTTCATGCCTATCATGCATAGAAATAGGACAAAGCTGTCTCCATCCTTTACCACCAGGCTATGTTAGACCAAGCTTTCTCAACAAGGGCTTCATGAAACCCTAGGGTATTTTGACGGCCCTGGAAAGGTTTCCTAAATTGAATGGAGTTTATATAAATAATTGTTAAATATGTATTCGCGGATAGGATCATATATGCTCATGTTGACCCACCTACTTCTTCCAAAATTGGCCAATGATGGGCCTAGAGGGTGGAAAGGAGACGGGTGACAGATCAGTGTATACATAGCTATGCTTTCCACCCATATTCTGCATTATTGTGCCACTTCTGGGGTTTCTTGAAACCTGGGAGAATGTTTTAGGGATTTATCAACAGTAAAAAAGTTGAGATAGGCTAATTTAGACTATGGATAATTTTTTAAAAATTTCTTTCAAATCTCCATTTCAATTTCACTTCTTCCTCATATGAATTGAACCTGTGACCATGTGCTTTCCTGAAGAGAAAAGGAGGCTGTTCTCTCAGAGCTCTGCTTTGGGCACAATGGTTTTTAGAGCTGCATTCTGTTCTGTATTTGTGTGGGGGACAATCCAGAGCATGCACTTTATTCCAAATTGTTTTAGCTGTACTGACCCAGCTTGGTGTAGTGGTTAGGAGTGCGGACTTCTAATCTGGTTATCTGGGTTTGATTCCTCACTCCCTCATATGCAGCCAACTGGATGACCTTGGGCTTGCCATGGCACTGATAAAGCTGTTCTGACCAAGCAGTAATATCAGGGCTGTCTCAGCCTCACCTATCTCATACGGTGTCTGTTGTGGGGAGAAGAAAGGGAAGGCTATTGTAAGCCACTTTGAGACTCCTTCTGGTCGAGAAAAATGGCATATAAGAACCAACTCTTCTTCTTCCTCTACTGGCTGGGGGCTGGAGCCAGACCACATGACCAATGGCATCTCTTTACTGATTGTGCACTACACTTCTAAATTAATGTGTGTGTGTGTGTGTGTTTTTAAGAAGACTGTGACTAGCCCAGGGTCTCCCAGGTGGCTACATGTGGAGAAGTGGGAAATCAAACCTGGCTCTCCAGATTAGAGGCTGTGTCTCTTATCCAAGCTGCTGAAGAGATTTTTGCTAGTCATCTCTCTGCTATTAGCAAGACTTTCTTTTTTTTTACTGGATATTTTGTTAGGTGTTGTTCCATATTTTTCAGACAGCTTCTAGTTTTTAAGTTCTAGAGCAAGTGTTATAAATAAATGGCCAAGTCTCTGGCTATTGTGATATTTAAATAGAGCATAGCATACATGAGGCTACTTAGATTTTCAAACACATATAATCAATACAGATTAATTAGGACTAGCCAGTGTGATTAAATTTGTGTGTTTGTGATTTGTTAGGTTAAACAAACAGGTTATAATAAGTTCATCTAGCCGTAATTAATTAGGGAAAATCCTCTGATCATTAAGCCATGACTTCCCAAAATATTGGAACCACAGGCAAAGGCTCTGCAAACTCTTGCTCAGGGCCACACAAAAGGGGCTCAACAACAAGAGCCATCTTCGTGTAGTGGTTAGGAGTTTGGACTTCTAATCTGGCAAGCCAGGCTTGATTCCGCAATCCTCGACATGCAACCACCATGGTGCTGATAAAGCTATTCTGACGGAGCAGTAATATCAGGGCTCTCTCAGCCTCACCTACCTCACAGGATATCTGTTGTGGGGAGGGGAAAGCCACTTTGAAACTCCTTTGGGGAGAGAAAAGTGGCATATAAGAACCAACTCTTCTTCTTAACTCACAGGGTATCTGTTGTGGGGAGAGGAAGGGAAAGTAATTGTAAGCTGCTTTGTAACTCCTTTGGATTGTGAAAAGTGGGGTATAAAATAAGGTGACCAGACTTTAACATTGGTAAAGCGGGACACCATTGACCAGGGAGGTTCTTGATTAAAAATTTGGTCTATATGAAGCAACAAAAAGTTCCATAGAATGCATAGAACGCAAAAATAGTATTGTAATATATATATACTAGAAAGATAGCCCGCTGTAAGAGGGATACAGCGGGCGCTAGGAACTTACCCAGCATGGTGTCCCGCGGCGACGGCTGTCTGCGGCGGCTCCGTGCGCCGGGGGCGGCTGTCCGCGGAGGCAGGGAGGCGCCGGCAGCCGCGCTCCGTGCGACTACCGGAGGCTCTGTCTGGTGGCGGCCTGACACGGTGAGAGGCGCTTCGCCACATCAGGCTGGGAGCAACTGCGAGCCGTGCTGCGCGCGGCTCACAGTTGCTGGGGCTGGGAATCAGAGGGACCAATCAGCAGGCGCTTCATGCCCGCCGATTGGTCCCTCTGATTGTCTGTCCAGAATCCGGACCCTTCCTCATCACGGACAGATCCCGCCTCATTACCCCTTAGCGAATTATTTAGTCCACGGTGCCTGCGGCGCCGCGGGCAGTGTTTAGATTTTAAATTTCAACTTAAGTACAACTTGCCAGGTACCCCCAGATGTCCCTCCAAAAGTGGGACAATCTGGTTACCTTAGTATAAAACCCAACTCTCCTTTTTCTGATTGACTATATTTCAAAAGAGCCTCTTGTGGCGCAGTGTGGTAAGGCAGCCGTCTGAAAGCTTTGCCCATGAGGCTGGGAGTTCGATCCCAGCAGCCGGCTCAAGGTTGACTCAGCCTTCCATCCTTCCGAGGTGGGTAAAATGAGTACCCAGCTTGCTGGGAGGTAAACGGTAATGACTGGGGAAGGCACTGGCAAACCACCCCGTATTGAGTCTGCCATGAAAACGCTGGAGGGCGTCACCCCAAGGGTCAGACATGACTCGGTGCTTGCACAGGGGATACCTTTACCTTTACCTATATTTCAAAACTTAGAAGGTGAACTCATTGTCCCCCTGGTTTAACACAAAACTGAGGGCTCCACCATGCAGCTCACTTATTTGGGCATATTCCTTGATTTAGTATGAGATATTTCTTCTTTACCTGATGAAAAATTGTTACAAGATGCTCCCAGGGGGGCTACCTTCTCTGGTCCAAGTCATGGCTGATTACTTGACCTTGAGACCAGTGCTGACAGCTCCTGTTTTTCTTGATTTCAGTTTGCCAGCATTTTGCTTAACAGTTTGTTGGCAATGGGTTTGCCATCAGCTGATTAAAGCATCCACTCGTTTTGCAAAAGAGCAACCACTGTGGCTTCTGAAGCTGAATTCTTTCTGGATTAGGGCTATCGAGCAATTGCACTCTGCAACATATCATACTTCACTCTCAGACCAACTAATAGTAATTAATGTTTGAGTCCCTAACAGGTGTGTGTTGAAACATCCGGATCATAGGGCACAGTTTGATTTTTGGGCTATAATATATGTTCCTTGTCTACCTGGGGGAAATTGCTGGGCCTCAATGACTATTTGGAATTACCTTTTTTGGGCTGCAGAGGAATATGTTGGGCCTCTCTTCTAGATACCATTTCATGGTCCTCCTGCTGTGTTAGTTATTCTGCTTGGAGAAAAAGACTTACCTGCTGAGAAAGATGCTATGCTGCTTATCACATCTGATCTTTAAATCCTTGTTTTGTGTCTGCTGCCAAAAATGTATTCTGATCAGAGCTTCTGTAACACTGAAGAGATGCCATAGTATGAGATAAAGCAGACTTGGTCAGGAGAAAGGTCTGCAAGGCTGCACAGAAGCTTTCCACATCCATTGAGGGACTTATTATTTTTTCTGACAAATAGTACACTTTTTCTGACACTCAAGCAGTTTTCAGGGATTATGGCGTTCACTGTTCAAAGTGGGGGATGGACACTTGGCTAAACTGTATTTGTCACAGCCTTTTTTGTTGGTTACAGGATCAGAAACACTGAAGGGGGCCATGTGGGGCACTGCCCTGCTCTTGTGACAGATTGGGCATTGGAACGGATCTATTTTGTATGTGCATCATCAGCATCACTACTTAAACATTTTCTGATAGTGAATAAACAGCAAAATAGTTGAGCAGTGGGGGGGGGGGACGGGACATCATATGATCTGTTCTCCCTGCTCCAGCAAATATAATTAATTTGCTATTTAAGTGAATCAGATTTCAACAGCTTTTTTTTTCTATTGAGGATATATTGGGCTGTAGAATCATTCAACCCCATTTCCAGAATTAAATTTTATTAGTCTTAAAGATGCCACTAGACTTAGGTGACCAGATTGTCCCACTTTTGGAGGGACATCTGGGGGTACCTGACAAATTGCACTTACGTTGAAATTAAAAAATATATATATATATTACAATTCTATTTTTGCCTTCTATGCGTTCTATAAAACTTTTTGTTGTTCCATATAGACCAAATTTTAAATCAAGAACCCCCTCCCCCCAATCAATGGGTGTCCCACTTTACCAATGTTAAAATCTGGTCACCTTACACTAGACTCAAACTTTGCTCAGTTATTCCTTAAATCATTATTGTTTTTATGCATTTCAGAAACAAACTTCATGACAGAAAATCACAGAACATACGAGGCAAAGGGAGTCACTATAGCTGAGCACGAGCACCTGGCGTTGTTTAATTATTTGATGTCTTTGCTTCTGGAAGCAGTTTGAGGATATACACTATAGCAATTTGCGTAATTTAGATTCCTAAGATTAAAATAAAAGACATCTCTTCAACTACTCCTTTTAGGTGGTTTCTAAAATTCTAAAGCAATGGGAATATTAAAGAGGCAACATAAGGGATACATATCAGCAAGAAATAAAGAAACAAATGCTGCTTGGAGAGCACTAACCAACCTTTAATTCCAGAGACAGTGTTGCAATCACATACACCACAGATTAATGCATACAAATGATCACAAATCATTCAAATAGCATAGAAATTTTATCAAGAGGAAAATCCATCACACACATAAAAATGAAATACATTATTACAATGTGTACAAAACAAAATATATTAAATCTGAATTTTTTTTTTACACTTTACAGCCTTATCCTTTCTCTGGTTGCAGCATGATTTATAACACCAGACAG
Organism: Paroedura picta; assembly: GCF_049243985.1. Lineage (NCBI taxonomy): Eukaryota > Metazoa > Chordata > Lepidosauria > Squamata > Gekkonidae > Paroedura > Paroedura picta. The sequence goes on along the minus strand of NC_135374.1, from coordinate 40,368,392 downwards.
CTATCATGGGCAATTAGCCTTAAACAGAGCTCTGCATGTGCCGTTTCTCTTATGAAATGGAACATCTTCCCCTAAAAATGCCAATTAGGTAATAGATCTGATCATGATAGGCAGCCCAGCCTATAGGGATATCTTTTGCCATGAGCTCCAGACATGAACACAAAGAGAGTAACTGGTGTTGAAACAAATGTTTCCTTGGAACATCCAGGATACTCAAACATTTAGCAGAACATCCTGTTCACCAGGGGCAATCAGGCAATTGATTACTGGACAGGGTGTTCAGATGTTCACAAACTGTTTCTGTTTAGAAAGAGTAGGCTGAGTGGAGTCATCTGAAGTTGACTCCAAGCTGATGATTATAAGCTGAGAATGGTCTTCTGATTTCTTACTGGGGAAATCTTGTTCTCTACTTAGCAATGTGGAAATGTCCCCTTTGTTTGGAAGAAAGTGGAGTTCCAGTTGATATTTCCAATAACCATCTTTGTAGAAGAAAATCTCTTTATTTAGAAGATGACAAAACAGGGCATCATTGGGGTCACTATATCTAGACATATATCCCCATCACTCCCCCTTATCCTAGGTTTGGCCACGGAAACTCCAGATCTTATCCCCCCCTCCTTTCCCCCTGTGAAACAGAAGGTAACTTCAGGCCCTGCCTGCAAAGCCAGGGGAATTACCTGTACCCAAACACCTAATGGATTTACAGCCTGCCCCTCTGGATGGAATAGGAACAAAGATTAGTCAGCCAAGACAAAGACAAGCTGACTTCAAGACGAACAGATTTTGTCAATGTAGTGCAAAAGCCAGAATGAGTCCCAGTGGAAATCTCATTTTTAGAGTAACTTATTCTTCCTCAGTGGCTTAATTGTGGACGATGTGGGACAGAACATAGGCTTTGACCAGGATTTCCCCCACACCTCGTACAAGTGTTTGACCGTATGAGCTAAGTGATACATATCGGTTCATTCAGGAATTGTACTCAGAAGGAATGCATTGTTCACAATGGATCAAATCTGGAAATTTATGAGAAGAGTTACAGAAAAAGATGGAGGTAAAGTAACTTAGATATGTTCTAACAACCCATTTAGTGGTGTGTGTGTTTAATTTGGGAAAATAAACTTACAAATGAGCAAAATGCTATTAATTTCTCTCTCTCTCTCTCTTTTACAGAATGTCAGATTTTAATATGTTATTCCATCTGATGTGCAGCCCACAATTGCAAACAAGCTATTATTAGTGCACTCTGTGTTTAGAACTATATATTACATCATCTTTTAATAACAGATTATTTTAACCACTAAGTTGAATCGTGCTGCTTTTTTACACCTCATGGCTGTATCAAAGTGTGGCCAAGTATGCTGCATACAGCATAGTGCACTTAACCGTGACAAAGAAATGGAACGTAATTAACAAAGGCAGAGAGACATCAGGACCATTTGCTGTTATTTGCGTTTTCTGTGGTATGTTACTATTTTATGGCCTCTTGCTCATTAAAAATCAGGGTGTCACTGGATATTAGCATCAGCTCTGCATAGAAGGTCTGCAGCACAATGCAGGTTTCACACCATATTCTGAAGATTTTTCATTTTCTTTTAAATTATAACTTCTGGCCTGAAGAATAGATTTTGACAGCTCAAAAGCTAATTTGCAACATTTCCTTTGGTTGATCCCAACACAAAGTGTTATGTAGATTGTCTTCCATGTTCAAAGACATAAACTGGCCTCTTTATGTGACTGAAGAATAGACAAAGGGCATGTACATACAATCTCTTATGGCATTGGGGTGAGGAGTGGGAATACATGTGGCCAGAGGCTTTGAGCAGGATCTCTCAACCAGGATTTTGTGAAACCCGGTGGTTTCTTGATCACTGTGATCTGGGAGCAGATGGGTCGGATTTAACCACCCAGGGGGGGCCATTCAGATGACAAAGTGCCAGCCTTGGCCTCAACCATAAGCCCAGTGGAAGAGTGCTGTTTTACAGGTCCTTTGTAACACTGACCATTCCAAAATGGCCTGGATAAATTTGTTAAATATTTATTGTGTGATCTTGACCACATATGGTCATGTTGACCCTCCATGGTTAATGATGGGCCTGCTAAGCTTCTCAACCATATTTTGTAAGAACATGTCACTTCTGAGGTTTCTGGAAGCCTGGAGAATATTTCAGGGGTTTCTCAATGATAAAGAAGTTGAGAAAGCTGGCTTGCAGGATCTCAGTCAAAGGTATGAGCCAGTTACCAAACATGATCTGGTTTTGCCACTCCATAAATAAAATAGTTATTTTCTGTTATTATTCAGAAGACTGTATAGATGGGATGAGGTGTGTATGTGTTGAGACACACACTAGAGATGTAATGCTTGCATATACTTTCTAATGAAGCATTTTCCTAAGAATAGGTGGAAATCACCTTAGCCATTACAAGTTTAACTAACACAAACTAAAACAAAGCCATGACAAGGAAAAGGCAATCTTTAAATAGGACAGGGTCCTATTAAATAAAAAAGTAAGGCCACCTGGGGAGGAGTTAGGGCGGGCCCTTTCCAGGATAAAAACTCAGAGGGCCCAATCAGGAGCCGCAAAGCGGCTCCTGATTGGGCCCTCCGAGTGTCCATCCAGGGCCAACCAGCCAATGGGGAGGCGTGCAAAGTGCCTTCCTATTGGCCCCTCACCAGGACAGACCAAAATTCCATTCACCAAGCCCAGTCTGGCTGCCAGTCTGCTCCTGACCACCACAGGGAGAGGAGGTCAGTAGGGCTGCCAAGGGGGATGAGAACAGAGGCTTGGACAGGCTGTGCCAGCCCTTTTCGCCCCAAGGCTGTCCTAACTGCCATGTCCAACTGCAAATTGCCTCAGAACCCTGACAGAGCTGGCAGGAGGCTGCAGAGTGCGCTCCCCCCCTCCCTCCCTTCAGGCCTGCTGCGAAGGAGCCTCTGACAGGCCCTGACTGAGGGCAGGAGGCCTTTCCAAGAGCAACGCAGGGGAGCCTGAGGGCCTTCCTTTTGAGGGGGCGGGATTTCCCCTTCTGCCAAACAGTTGCCTGACAGAGAGGCCACAGAAAAGCCCCTTCTCACTTAAAATACTGCTCTGGCCAGGGGTTAGACACAGCCAAGCCATGTGTCTTTCTTCTTTGCAACTCTCTGCAGATTTGAGGCCACTGCACAGTGCTATTCTGCAGATGAAACTGTTTTTTTTGTCTCCTGTTTCATCTGTACAGCAACCCTGTGCAGTAGGCCTCAAGTCTTTCAATTCAACAACAACCTGTGTGGGAATCCTTAAATGTTTCTTCTCTACCACAACCCTGTCCAAAGTAGCCCTTTCTGCCTGGGGAGCTGATCTTTATACTCTGCAGGTGAGCTGTAATTCCAGGAACTCTCCAGGCCACACCTGTAGGTTGGCTACCCCTGGGTTGGAAATATTCCTGGAAGTTTGGAGGTGGGACTTCAAAATCGTACAATGCCTCAGAGTCCAGCCTTCAAAGGAGCCATTTTTGCCTGCAGTTGGGAGGGAGTGGTGCAGGAGTGTCCCTCCTGGCCTATGGGTTATGGCCAGCCCTTATCAGCAACTGTTTGTATTCTGGGGCGCAGACAGGCAGACCAGCATCAGTCCTGTGAGTCTGGAAAGTGCAGGAAGATCTAAATAAACATTTACAGCCTGAAACTAAATAGAGAACAAGTAAATGTCTGGAGACACATCGTAACTGAAATAGTAACTGGCAAATAACCTTGGCCTGGCAAATAAAAAAACAGTATTAAAAACCTTACTAAGGTCAAGACTGCTGTGCACAGACAGTCTTCCTCTTAGGTTTGCCAGCTTCCCTGTGAGGCTCGCTACCCCACCTCCCTCATGGGGAGTCTGCTATGGGGAGAGAAGGGGAAGACGATTGGAAAATGCTTTGAGACACCTGAGGCCTGCTGGGTCACTGCGGCCCATTCCCAGTTCTCTCACAACCCTACATACCTCACAGGTTGACTATTGTGGAGAGACAAATAGAAAAGGTGTTTATAAATCGCTTTAAGACTCCTTTGGGTAGTAAGCAATAGGGTACAAAAATCCGTTCTTCTAAGGAGCAACCATGAAAGAAGCATGTGGGCACATAACATTTTACCAACAGTGAAAATATGGGAGACAGAAGGAACAGGGTGGACACCTGTGTACTGCGACTACCCCATGTGTATTAGGGCAGAGGGGCATTTCGGTGAATGTGGCCTAATTCACACAAGAAGGGAAATGACGCAGAACTGGGGGGAATTGGTTGCCATGTAATCTTCCCCTAAGAAGAGTCTCCAGTCTGATTTTCCCTTCACATATCTGAGGACATGGCTCTGGAAAGCCACTATGCCACAATTCCCAAAGGTCAGTCCTCTCCCACAATCAACGAACATTCCACACCACAGGTTCTTGACACCCATATCTCCACACCCATGGCCTCATTTGCCACCATGCCACCACAACCTCCCACACAACGCACATGACAACCCCATGCCCTTACAGACTGGACAACTCCTCCCCTTCCTCTTCCCACTGCCAAGCTCTAGCGCCCGTTGTATTCTTGGAGACAACGGGCTTTGTCCCTAGTTTTAAATAAAACAATAAGAGACATTGAGACTGCCAGCATATAGCCAGACTTTAGTGGGTAGGGCTCTGATTTTTCAAAGTAGGGGCTTGTATAAGTCTCTCATGGAACTTTTCCACACCAAGAATTTGCTGTGATTCACCACTCATCTGGTGGCAGGGCAAATTCCTCGTTCCACATGAGATCATCGCCAGGACAGGGCTGTTCCAGTCTGATCAGACTCAGCCCCTTGTTTGCCCCATATTCATAAACAAACCAAAAAAAGACACCCCCCCCCCGCTGCCCTGCAGTGTAACAAAATCATACTGTCCCAGCTCCCATGTAGGAGCACAAATAAGGACAAGAGAAGTTACAACAGCTAAAATGCTCCCCCATGTGGGAGTGGGAAGAGTTAGGCAACCTGGAGGCAGCCCAGCACACTAAACTAGGGGTGGAAAAGGTCCTGGACTCATTTTAAATTTCATAGGGAAAACCACAATGTGACTTCTCGAATATAAGCAAGAAGTAAAATGTCCATGAACTGTAAATAGTATTGTGTATGTTTTAATTCAATGAGTGTTGATTGGCTGAGGCTTGTGGTCTTACTTCCTGTTTCAATGTCGATTGGCTGAGGCATTTGGTCTCACTTCCTGTCTCAGTGCTGATTGGATGAGGCATGTGATCTCACTTCCAGTCTCAGTGTTGATTGGTTGATGCTTCTGATCTCACTTCCTGTTTCAGTGTTGATTAGATGAGGCTTGTGGTCTCACTTCCTGTCTCTGTGTTAATTGGCTGATGCTTGTGATCTCACTTCCTGTCTCAGTGTTGATTGGCTGCTGCTTGTGGTCTCACTTCCTGTCTCAGTTTTGATTGGCTGAAACTTGTGCTCTCGCTTTACTTTTTAGAGTGGCCTTAAAAATCATAATATAATAACAACAAAAGCAATATTTATTCCTATGAATCTTGACTGTTAGTGATTGATGGCAAAACTCTCAACATGAATTGGGTATGTTTTCACATGTTACCTTTTAAGAATAAGGATTGAAATCACAAGCATTGGGTGGATTTATCCTGCATGACATGTGCAATGTCTCGGGGGGGGGGGGGATTCTTTCATCTTTATTCCTATATTCCAGGGCTGGGTTTCAGCTTAAAAAGCAGTTTAAACAAAGTGTTCTAATGAATGCTGGTTCCTGCTCCTTATGCATGAATTAAATGCACAGATTTATTTTCTGTTGCAGTAGCCATGAGAAAATAAGATTCTGTCACAGTTTTTGCACATAATATTGTCTCCCAGCAGTAAGTGCGTTCTTACCCATGAAGTACAGCTTTGACTTCAACTGAGTACAGCTTTTAAGTTCACACTTCACTTAATGCTGGGTCATGTAAAACTTCATTTTTTCCCAGTCACTGCTCACACAGAATAGTTCTGTTCTTTGCCATACGGATAAATGGTACTTAGTTAAAATTCAGCTATTTGCTATGACCTACTGCTAACTGGCAGGTATGTCTAATTATTCTGAGTCACCTAAATAAAATGGCCAATTTGATTGCACATGCTTTTGAATTGCAGAGTATACCTTGTTTTGTACCAGAATGGTTCTACTGATGTCAAAGGCATTTATTCCTAATTAACGGAGCCATAAACTTACCAGGTGGTGTGTTACTTAGTTCAGTTAGATGTAACTTTCCCCATTCACCAGATTACAGAATGAGTTATCCTGGAATAACTTCTTCAGTTGTTTGCTTATATGTTAAAGGGATGACCAGAATATTGAAGCAAAGGTCTAAATTTCCTTTTTCAAAACAAGAAGTAATTATATGACACTCCAGGAATCTCAAAAAATCCATATGATATCGCTTCTCGGCCTTTTGGCTAAGATCAATTGTAAAAAAATCCATATGGTAAAACCTGAAACAAGATGTGCCTCCCATGCTGTTCCCTCATTTCCCTCATTCCCCCCAACTTTTTCATGTTGGGGGGAATGAGGGAAATGGAGGACAAAGGCATTACCTGGATGCCTCTCATCATTACTGTGCAAGTGGCAATTCTTACTCTTGGGACCTCAGTACCTAAAGTCCACCTCACATGATTGTTGTTAGGATAATTGGAGGACTAGCGATCATGCAGGCTACATGTAGTTCCTTTGAGAAAATGTAGGGTAAAAATGTGGTAGGTAGGTGTTTTGATCGCACAATTTGAAAATGTGACCATCTTAATAACATTTTTATAAACCCCAATCTTTTGACTCAACTAAGGTTAAAGACAAAAGAAAAGAACATTGAAGCACCTGCAAACCTACTCAGCAGTAGATAATATTCAGACCAACAAAAGATGTTTTGGCTTTCAAATAGGTACCCAATGCATCATTTTCAGATTCCTTCCTCTGTTTACTCAACAATGGAACATGTGTTTGCATTCAGAATAAAATCTACTTCAGTATATTTGAGGGTCTAATATGCATGGGTCTGCATGAATGAATTGTGTTCTGTGATAGATTCTGTCTCTTTGCTTTCCAGGTAGTCCAGCTAATTACAGAGATGTTATTATATCCAACAGAATCCATTGCAAAAAGCTTTTGAAAACTCATTTTCCCCTCAATGATAGTAATGCTCATGATACATTTACATCCTGAACATGCATATGCAAAAATAAATCCCATTGGTTCATGTCTTTAGAGAAAATGTTCTAAGTGTGCTCAGGATGGCAATTTAATGTTATACAAATCCCTTTAGAATGATTGAACAAATTTAAGCAGTTCTTTTCCCATGTCTTAGAAGCAGGAGTTAAATATTTCTTTGTATTTAACAGTGGGTAGAAAAGACATTGTCACATCATACAGCCAAATTGGGAGTCACTTTCATGCCTTACTACCAACACTTTGAGGTTTGTTCCATCCTGTTATTAGAGATCTATGGGCCAGGGCTTTTTTTTTTTTTTGCATTGATCCATACTTTGAGGAAAGGTTTTTCAGGGTGTATTATGCATGACAGGAATTCACACAAATTGTATGCTCCAAAAAGACATTGTTGTTTTTTATTTCTACACATGGAACAATTTTCACTGTGCAAACCCCACTGTAAGTATTTTTGATTCTGCATGGTACACAGTCCTCATAGCATCCAACTGTGTTTTTTTCAGTGCAGTGTCTAAAACTAGTTTTGCAATAACTTTTATTTTATTTTATGAATGGCCTTTTTCCTGCATAAATGTTAGTGTGCTTTTGGTCTTTTCCCCTAAGCCCATGTGACAGCCCCTTTTCAGCTCACAGTCCCTCGTATAGCAATGGGAACTCAAGATGCTTGATGCTGGTTCTTTGCCTCCTTAGTGTCATCGATCACATGAACATGCAATTTGCCTCTGCTTCTGGGTCTCCCTGGCAACTGAGCCAACTGTATTGCCATGTAAATGAGGATTACTTCTGGTATGTGTGACATTTCCTGCTACAACCTTCCACAAATGCTCCTGAGACTTCAAAACTGTAGCTTCTCTGTAGAACTGTAGCACACAAGTAATTACATGCTGTGGAAGTCTACCTCTGATCAGTGACCATGGTGAGGGATAGCATTGTTTAACAGTTTATCAGGCTGGCAAAGAAGAGGGATCTTCCCTGGGCCACCTTGTGTGGCCTCAGCAGCCATCGGAAATGCCAGTTCCATCTTTCAGGAGAATGAGCAAGCAGAGCTGCTTCAGGCTATGGGCAGAGGTTCCCATTTTGAGCCTGCAAGTAATTTAATAAACCATCACAGGGCATGGTGATGGGCTTTAAGTTTGCATGGGAACCTTGGGTCTGCTGTGGTCCATCCTGCACACTCTCTATGAAGAACAGTAGAAGGGGAAAGGTAGTGGCTTGGGTATTCAAAAGCCTTTGTGTTCCCATGAAAATTTCTTGTTGAAGTCTCCATGTCCATGAACAACAATTCTCAAGAGGCTGTGCCAACAGCATGTGCCAGTGTGGGGTAATGTAACATTGCATCACAATGGAGGAAGTTCCCCCTATTTCAAATGCATAATTGGTGCAAAAAACCCCACAGTGCAATATCAGAGCACATGCATAAACAGGAATGTTTTAAAAACATATTTTTAAAGGATGATTTAAAAGGGTTGACAAACTGACTGTAGTGAAAACCAGTATGTGCATAATAGCCTGAGGAATGTACATAATGAAAGAACCAGTAGTGACTTCTCTCCATACTTTGGGGAGGGGGATTGCAGTTGCTGATTACCATTAATTCCTGCAGTACTCCTTCTATTGGTTTGTAACCTAATTATTTTAATTATTTTGTTGCTGTTTTTGTCAGACATTCAGTCATGTCCGACACTTGGCGATCCCATGGCATTCTTGGGTGTCAGTAACACAGGGGCTTTATTCTGTTTTTCTGCTGGTGTAAAAGAGGGAAAGGTGTTCCCTTTGATTACCTAAAGTGCAAAGGTCTTGAGATCTTCATGGACAAAATGGATGCAATAATTGTTATTATTTCCTATGAAACAACCGTAAAAAGAATTAATCATTTTGTAGTTGGCCAATGATTCAAATAAACATCAGGCACTTGAGAGACATAGTGTCTTATTTGGAAGCCCATGTATGAACCTTTTTTCGCTGGAGAGTAAAGCCTTCTCATGACCTGTTTTTGGCTCTGACAACCAGCAAAGGACTTGTGTTCCTTCTACACAAATTATAATCCACTTCCTATTAAAAGAAAAACTCTAGTCAGCTGTTTGCTCCCTGGCAGAAGCTATTGTGAAACAGGCTGAGCTCCTGGGTATTGTTGGAAGTATCCACAAAGTGGGAGTTACTGTTCATTTGTATTACACATTATCATTGAGTTTGTATAAAGAAAATAGAAGATTGTTAATTGTGCACCTTTTGTATACCTTTTCTAATTGTAAGATTATCTGTATACCTGTTCTATTTGTATAATTATTTTTATATTTGACATTTTTTGTGGTGAGTTTATTTATTTATAAATATATCTGGCCATTCTGGTGTGCCAGTGGAAGTACAACTGTAACAGCAACAATGTGAAAAGGATCTGAGGGTCTTAGTTCACTGAACATGAGTCAACTGAACATGAGTCAGCAATTTGACTCGGTAGCTAAAAAGGCAAACAGGATTTTGAGCTGTATTAAAAGAAGTATGTTGAGATCATGATGTTATCACTTTACTCCACTCTGGTTAGACATCACATGGAGTACTGTGTTCAGTTTTGGGCATCACAACTGAAGAAAGATGTAGATAAACTTGAGCTTGTCCAGAACAGGGCTACAAAGATGGTGAGGGGTTTGGAGACCAAGTCATATGAGGAAATGTTGAGGGAACTTGGTTTGTTTAGCCTGAAGAGAAGGTGACTAAGAGATGATATGATAACCATCTTCAAATACTTGAGATGTCAGATAGAAGATGGAGCAGAGCTGTTTTCTGTTGCCCAAGGGGTTTGGACCAGAACGAATGGGTTTAAATTAATTCAATGAATTTTTGGCTAAACATCCAGAAGTTCCTGTCAGTGCAGTTCCTCGTGGAATAGGCTTCCTCGGGAGGTGGTGAGTTCTCCGTCTATGGATGTTTTAAAGCAGAGGTAGTCATCTCACAGAAATGTTGATTTTATGAACTTGGACATATTGTAAGTGGGTGGGCAGGAAGGGCTGGACCAGTGTTTCTCTCTTCTTGTCCTTCCTTGCATACCCAGATAATTGCTAATTGCCACTGTGGGGTGGTAGGTGAATTTCCTCCAGACCTGGCTGGATTCTAGAGATTTTTGGTGGAGGGATCACTTATTCATGAAATTGGAGACACTGTGGGGTGGGCAGGTAGTTGTGAGTTCCTGCATTGTGCAGGGGGTTGGACTAGATGACCCTGAAGATCCCTTCCAACTCTATGATTGTAAATCTCAGAAGTCCACCAATCCCAGAACAGTTCAGGTATGACTTTAGTAGGAAAGTTATATTATCATTAACAAATACGATGGGTTTTTAAAAAATCAATGAACAACCCAGAGAATTTCAAATATGCCAACTATTATAGGCCCCAGTGTAATAAAAACTTAAATATAATTTTATATGCTGCCCTGAGCTGGCTTGCTGGGAGGGTGATCTAAAAATCTAATATATAAATAAAATAAAGTAAATGCTGATAAGCTATCAATCACAAGAAAAAAGCATCATAAATACAATCTATTTATTAAAACCAAAGAAACTCATAACTATTTTTATTTTCACAGTTCACTCCTATTCCTTAAGGAAAGAATGCTAGCCAGACTGGATACTCCTTTGAAGTCAAGAAAAAATGTCTCTAAATATTGCCTTGACAACCTTAGAAGGTGTATAGAAAATGGTCTTGGCTCATGTTCCAGTTTCAAAAGGATGAAGCAGTAACCTGGGGCTCAGCCCATTTAAATTTGATTCAACCCAAAATATCAGGACTGGTATAGAATGTGAAGACCCCTTGGGAAAAATCCATGATGGAATGACAGGATTTGAGACACTTGGCAAAGTACTGAAGAGCAAAAGAATTTTAATGCAGAATATTACAACTCTGCAGTTTGTCAAGTACACAAAAGGCACCCGTTGTAAAATGGTTGAATAGCTTTAGAACAAACATCTGGTTCAAACAAATCTTCCCACTTTAAGTTTGCCATCAGCTCCCAATTAAACCAGGGACAGGTTTTCCCCCTTTTTCCCTTCCTGAATGTTGTTATTCATTTTTATTTCATTATCTCAGAGCAACTTTTATTTGAACATCTTTAGATGACTAGATGTGTAAATTAAGACAGAACCATTTGGAAGTAATAGCAACATTTTTCTGAATCTTGAAGCAACAAACACATTCACAGTTAGATCTCCAGAACTTTCTGCTGATAAGGCACACAGGCTGGAGTTTCTGTGATATGGCCCAAGGTAGCTTCACTCTTGAGACAAACAGGATGTATTCTCCACCAGCTGCAATGGCTGCCAGTTGAATTCCAGATCAGACTAAATGTTCTGGTAATTACCTTCAAGGCCATACGTGGTCAGGGCCCAGTGTACCTGAGGGATCTGCTCCCCACCTATGCCCCCAAAAGAGCTCTGCGCTCCACTGCCACCAACCGGCTAAGGATCCCTGGCCCTAAAGAAGTCTGCCTGGCCTCAACCAGGGCCAGAGTATTCTCTGTTCTGGCCCCCACCTGGTGGAACGAGCTCCCAGAGGAGATCAGGGCCCTGACGGGGCTTAAACAGTTCTGCAGGGCCTGCAAAAAGGAGCTCTTCTGCCAGGCATTTGGTTGAGACCAGACGCAATCAACAGCGACTGAAAGGCCGCTGCGCCCCCCCTGCCCCCCCTCAGAATTCCACCAACATGCTCTGGACCTGTTTGTATTGTTGCATTGTTGTATTGTCTATATTATTTATACTGTGACATTGTTATACGGTTACAACCATTAGTTATTATTGTAAAGTTATTCACATGTTTATAGATTGTTTTATGTATTGTTGTTTGTTCTTATGTAAACCGCCCTGAGCCCTCGGGGAGGGCAGTATATAAATATAATAAAGAAATAAATATATGTGGGGCTTGCAATTAAGTCCTTAAATCCATAACATAAAATGCTGGTAATAGGTCCATGGCTGACTGTAATTTATCCAAAGCTGCAGGATGAGACAATTGAACACAGGGTTTCCATTTCTATCTCCCATTCCTCTAAGAGGAAAAGATTAAAATGGCATCGTTCATTACCCTGAATTAGAAAAGTAGGGTGATACCTGTGTTGTGTAGTGGTTAATAGCGGTGGACTGCAGAACCAGGTGCGATTCCCCACTCCTCCACATTAAGCCTATGGATTGTTTTGGGCCAATCACATCCACCTCATAAGGTGTCTGTTGTGGGTGGGAAACGAATGAAATTGTACATCACTTTGAGACTCCTTAAAGTAGGGAAATGGACTGTAAAAAAAACTACACATCTTCATCTTCGCCTTCATCTTCTTCTGTGGTTCATCTACTGTAGAGTGACCACAATTGAGAAGTTAGAAAAGTAGGATAATTCAGACACTGCATAAGATGAGCAAAATGTAGGAGCCCACCTGGGGAGGTTAGATATTGAGGGAAGAAAGAAGATAATGGTGATGAAAAAACAACAGTAACAAATGATGGATATAGAAGAGTTTGTCCAGTGGTACCTTTAAGACCAACAACGTTTTATTCAAGGTGTGAGCTTTCGTGTGCAGGCACACTTCCTTATACAATGAAATGGAAATCACTAGACTACTTTTATAAGGAAAGAGTAAATTAGCAGTAAATTAGTAAACAGCATAAGAAAATGTCTAACAAATATGCAGTATAATGAAGATGCTTAGCCAATTCAAGAGGCTTACTAGAATAAAAAGCTGTATTTATAATATCATCAGGTTATTAGTCCTCTGGGTTCAGCCAGGTCAAAAACTTAGCAGAGGGAATGAAGCTGTCAAAATTAGTGATTAATGCCAGATATATTCCCGGTTGTAGAGTAATTAAAAGAGACCTGTTGCTAGCCTCATCCATCCCCACCCAAGCATGGAAGCATCCCCACAAATGATATGCAAGCTGGTGCATTTCTGTGGAACAGCATGTTCCACCTTTTCTTGTGTTCTCATGGGGGACGCATAGAGGTGGCAGAGTTGGTCCGCCACTTCCTGCATCCCACGGGGGAGAAATTTAGGCGGTGGAGCTGGTCTGCCAATGAAATGTGTCCCCATGGGGGACATAGCCACCACAGAAAGGTTGAAATGCTGATTTTATGAACTCAGGCAGATTGTGAGTGGGTGGGCAGGAAGGGATGTGCCAGTGTTTGTCTCTTGTGGTCCTTCCCTGTATATCCAGGGAATTGCTAATTGCCACTGTAGGATGGTAGGTGAATTTCTTCCAGGCCAGGAATCATTTGGGCATGAAATTGGAGCCCCTGTGGGAGATCAGGTAGTTGTGATTTCCTGCATTGTGCTGGGGGCTGCACTAGATGACCCTGGACGTAGCTTCCAACTGTATTATTCTATGAAGGGGATTTGCAGGAAGGTCACATAATCCTGGATGCAATATGTCATGCCCTCCATGCACATCTAACCCAGCAATACATCGATGCAGATGTCCATGCTTCCTGCACAAAAAAAAGTTCAATTTTGCCCTGCATTGGTGCAAAGCACTGCAGAGCCAAATGGGGCATTTTGTGTCCCCTCTGGGTGTCTGTAGGATGGAGAGGAGGTCCACATGGACCTCTGCCAGGCTAGGCTCTATTGGACCCGAAGTGCTTAAGGGAATGCAGAAAATCTCTGTCCCCAGCCCAGGAGGGGGCCTAACATGCACCTGGGAGGGGGCTGGCCTGGCAGTGACATAATGTAGAAGTGGGGATTAGCCATATGACCATCCTCTTTGTCCATGTGGAATCAGTGTGAGTTTGGTTTCCAGTCCTAAAACCAGATAATTGGATCCTAATCTTCTATTCTAAATTACATTACCTACTAAATTACATTTTATACTATCTATTCATTACATTACAATCCACTATAGAATTCTATTATCCCAAATGAAAAAAAATGAAGAAATGATGGTAAGGAATGCAGGTATAAGAGCTGAATGAAGTTAGCATATGTAGTAAGATAAGAAACCAATATCCCTGTTGAGTCTGGGGAATTCCATTGTTTTCAGTGTTGTAATAACTTGCAGCTCAGCCATTTTCTTTTCTAGTCTGTTCTTAAAGTTCTTTTGTAATAAAACAGCTACTCTGAGGGCCTTCATGAAATGTCTTAGAAGCTGAAGTGTTCTCCTATAGATTTTTCAGTCTTGTGATTCTTGATGTCAGGTTTGTGTCCATTTATTCTTTGATGGAGGGTTCAACCCATTTGGTCTACATAGAGAACAGAACAATATTGTTGGCATGTAATGGAATATGCAGTTTAGCAGACGAACATGTGAATAAACCTTTGATGGTGTAGTTGTTGTGTCCAGTGACTATTTTGCTTGAATGTATGTGACAGCAAAGTTGGCATCTAGGTTTTATACAAGCTACAAGTGTCAATGCTTAAATTACATATTGCATTCTTGTGGATGAGGAGTTGTTTGAAATGGGGTGGGGGGCTGTCTGTGTTCAAGAAAAGGTTTGCTCCCTCCACCTGGTACTTGTGAAAGAGAACTGTCATTTCCCCAGTATGATGGAGGTGGTACTAGTGACTGCATGCATAATCTCCCCTTGTCATCACAACATCTGTATGAGGTGAATTGTGCTGAAAGAGAAAATTGCCTGCAATTACTTTTGTAGTTGAGTAGGCTTTTAATTAAGGACACATGGGATTTTATTCCCAACCAAATCTCTGAATTGTTTTTTTTTGGGGGGGGGGATGGTTGGTAAGTGAAGGACAGTAACAAAAGAAGGAATTTCAAATTCCTGGAGTTCAGTCAAGTTCACTTTAAAACCTTGAAAGAAACCTGGCAATGCTGACTCTTCCTGTTTATCCCCATACAGGAAGAATTTAAGGGGTATTTCTCAGTGGTTAGCTCAGAATCCTGGGAGCCTTAGGAAAGACAAAGAAGCACTTGTAATGGTTAGAAAGAAGGCTACAAATCTGTCATGACAAGGTGCAGTAAAAAATCTCCCTTAAAACAAAACAAAAAAGTCAGACATGTGTTTTATCACTCTCTCTTGTTCCAAATAACTGCCCAAGACAAACAAAATGGATGAGCATAAAAGGTAATTATCCCTGCCATGCTCTTTAGTAGCAGAAAATGCAGCACTGTCTTTTTAAGATCAGATTGTCTAAAAAAATAGTGCCAGGATCTTTTGGTGTCTTTGGGAAAGTATTTTCTTAATCCCAAATCTACAGTTAGGAAGATAATGGAGAAATAACAGATATGACAGAGCAGCCAACACAAGCAATGGAGAGGGTCCCAGAATCTCAAATGAAACCGTCCCTAGAATGAAAGCTCCCTAGAATGAAGGCTTTCTGCTCTAGGATCACCTTTCTCAGCAGTGCCTTCATTCTGATAAAGTTTTAATAATTATGGTTTCATTTACTGCATTAATATATTATCTTTCTATCAAGGTATCCCTACCAGTTTACAATTTAAAATTCTGCAAGGTAAAATATTAATAGAGGGCCTTTCATGGGTGATTGACACTGCTATGAGTTCCCTGCCATCACCTTCCCTGCTCTACCTTTCCTTTAGGACATGCAGGTCTTTCAATAGATCAAGAAGAGCATCATGCCCCCTAGAATGAGATAACTGCATGATATCAGGCTGCTAAATATTTGTTTCCAAATGTAAGGCTCTGTGCAATACATTAAAAATGAAAAAAAATGATGATGTTAAAAGAAAAGAGAAAGTGAGGAACAAAATTATTCTATTTTAAAATAGTTTAAAAGCTGCCTTTTCCCTTTTCAGGTTTATTTATCATTACCAGTTTTTCTGAATGCATCTGCAAAGAGTTCTCGGCCCACCAATGCAGTGACGAATGGTTTATTTATAGCAACTGAAAGTCAACATTTGAGCTGTGATCACTGCTGTTATATTAAAGGAAAGTGAACACAGAAGGATAGTGAACACAGTTAAACAAAAAAAAAAGTTATATATTAATTAAGCAAAGTTTATAGATCCCAAAGGGATTCTTAGCAATTGTAACAGCCATAGCTCTTGTTTTTTTTTAAGTTTTTTTATTGCATGAAGTACATATAAAGTACGCATTGTTAACCCCTTTTGCCCATCTAAGATCACACCACAGCTTATCCAGAAAAAATAAAGACATAAAAAATGTGATCTCTCTCCCTCCCTCTCTCCCTCTCTCTCTCTCTCTCTATGTGGATCAAGGTAGATCCTTTCAAAGCCTTTTTTGTTGTTGGTTTTCCTCTTCCATTCTGTGAATCCCCCCCAAAAAAAAACAACTGTTGGATTGTTTTTAAGGATCCGTTTATTCATTCAATTTCTATATTCTATATTCTTCTGACTGAGACCAGTATTGAGGACTTTCTGCTATTTTGATGTTCTTGCTGCATTTGTCATTTTGATGTTTTTAGAAACTGCTTTTAAAACAATGTTTTACAGATTTTTGTGAGATAGCCATTGGTTCTCTATTTTATACATCTAATGATTAATGTGTTGCCTGACCTTGAGAGGTCTTGGGGAAGTCCCAGAAGCTGGATCAGAGGCAGTAACTACCGTATTTGCCGGCATATAAGATGACTGGGCGTATAAGACGACCCCCAACTTTTCCACTCAAAAATATAGAGTTTGTTACATGAAGTGCACCCGGCGTATAGGACGACCCCCCACTTGGAGGCATGTTTTTCAGGGGGGGAAGTAGTCTTATACGCCAGCAAATACTGTACTTGTCCTCTCCATCTCCTGGCTACAGACATTGTGCTGTGAGGGTGGCATCCCATTTAAATAAGGAGAAAACATTAGTCACTTTCCAGCATCCTTTGCATTTTGTATAATAACTCAGAGATGTTAACAGTCTATTAAGTTGCAAATATGAGAAATCATTTTTTTTCATAATTCCCTATACCACAGTGACAGCAGTTACACAGTCAATACTATATGATGGTATTGATCACTTTTATCCAGGGAGAAAGCTGTCTTTGATTTTTTTAAAGAAATACTTATTATACAGGGAATGCATGACAATGCCATTAGAGTTATTCCAGCAGAAAGAACATTTTGCCAGTTGTCTTCTACATCCCAGGTTTGCTCCCACAAAAGAAATATCTATTAAAACAACACATGGGCCAGTTTGTGGATTAATAATCCACAGAACAGATTCTAACAGCATGGAGAATGTTTTCAGTTGTTCAGTTCCCTTCTGTAATGGGGCAACATTTCCATTTCACTAGTGATATCAAATGAGATGCTGCATAATAATAGAAAATTGTAGAATTCTATTAAATTGTTTAAAGTTTTGTCTGATCCTGGTTAATCCTGGTTTAGCTAATCCTGCTTCAGTTTAAACTGAGCTGTAAGTGGAGCCAGCCCAAGACTGACTGGAGCCATGAGAACTGCTATCTCTGTGCCACCTTGGAACAGAACGAGCCACCCCATGATTGTCCCAGGCAGTTCAAGGGACCAATCCCTTTAACTGACTCAGAGTGGCTCACTTCTAGATGTGCAACTCCCCAACTTGGAGTGAACTCTGAGTTTGAGGCAGTTAAAGGAGCTCAGTTCCTTTAAAAGCCTTGGAGACGCAGATCTGAAAAACTTCAAAATTCCTTATTATTTCCAAATCCTAATAACATACCAGTATTGGAATTTGGGAATATCAGGTGCTTTTCTGCATGCCATAAATTTAGCATCATGCTTACCTGATGAAGATGCTATATTCTGGCTGCTCTGCATGACATTGCCAACCTCCCGCATCTGGCCAGCAAAGTGCTTGCTATTTCCGCTTTTTTAAAGTGCAAGTTGGTGAATCCCAAAAAGTGGATTCACCAACCTAAAGAGCACTATACCCTGGCAGACAACCAGCAGGCCACCAGCACAAGAAATATATGGAGGCGAAGAAGCGTTACATCCACCTCCAGTGTCCTGCCCTTGCACACACCTTCCTCCCCTTTCTTCTGAGGGATGGGAAGTGCTTTTTAAAAATGGAGAACCACAACAAGCCTAAAGCACGTTGCTCTCTGTCCTCATGTTTCCAGCAGTGAGTGAGGAGTATAAGATGTGCAAAAAGCAGCCATTAACATTTGAGACAGCTTGAGGTGTGGAATGCTGGTGAGTATCTATTATTTCACGCACTTTGCTATACAGCAGCTTCACGCGATAATGCCCCAATGTGTGGGAAAGCCCCAGGAAATATTGATATGCTTCAGGTTCAGTATACCTGAATTCAAAGAATACCAGGATGCACACTCTTATATGCTAATGATTTTTAACATGGGCCATGAAAATGCATACACACACATAAAATCTTCTGAGGAACATTGACTTTCAAAATATTACATTTCTCAAAAAAAAAATAGATATCATGTTTTTTTCTTGTAAAATGAATTGCAACTTTTTTTTATTTAGAAAAAATGAGGCCTGTGTTTGTCAAGATTGGTTCTTCAGTAAAAACTCCTTTAATAGTGTTATTACTTTAAAAACATTAGCTATTAACCCCACAGAAAACATAAATATGGTTGGTGACACAGAAAATCATAACTTGTTTGACACAGAATTTGTTTGACACAGAAACACTAATACACAGCCCTGTGTTGCTGAATATAAAGCATTAATCATTGTAGAAAATTTCCATCATTCACAAATCTTCAGCAAAGCTTAAACAAAAGATTTAATTAAGTGATTCAATTATCAAAGGCCCTGTCTCCTTTTAATAATAGAAAAGAGCACTAGTAGGATATTATTATAATTAGTACAAAACAGGACCTCCAGAAACATTCTGATGTTCAAAATGAATATATTTGCCAATACAGGCATTAATATATAATATCAGGAATACTGGATAGAAGATAGCTGAAGATAGAAGATAGCTGAGCCTCCGGGGAGGGCGGTATATAAGTATGATAAATAAATAAATAAATAAATAAGAGTTTATGAGAAATCTCTTCTAGAGTTTAGAATAATGGCATTGCATGTGTGTAATCCCCCCCCCCCCCCCAGTATTCTAGTTCCTGGCCCTGAGCAAGACTATGGTAGGATGTTTCGGAGGTTATTAATTCATCAGGTCATCACAAGTTGGTGGTAACTTAATGGCACACAACAGTTCTTAAACTTTTGGTAAGAAATTATCGATAATTTCTAACACACTCTATATAGTCCTGTCATTCCCCTTCTATCAGCTTGCTACAGCAGCAGACGCAGGCTCAGCTGGAAGACAGCTCCTCAGCAGAAACAAATCAGAGGATGTAATATAAGAACTAAGGACTAGTGGGTTTCCTTAGTTCAGCTGTGTCATTATAACATGGTTCTTTGTTTTATTTTTATGTTGTTGCTTTCATATCCTACATTTTTTCCATCATGGAAAGAACCGGTTCCAGTTTTTGGGGGACCCAGGCACAGGAACCCATTCCTTCTTCAGCTTGGCTCAAGCCCTTCTCTCATGCCCTCCTTCTTTTCCACCCATTCATTCATTCACTCGTATGCATGTCCTTCTGCCCACTTGAGAGCCCTTCCACCACCAGTGCTCATAGCTGCCCGAACTGCCTATAGCCTGTTCCCTAAAAGCACTAGCAATAAGATCATCTGGAAGCATGAGTGGTGAGTAGGTTGGTGGGGTGACATTACTGATCATTGGCAGAAGCCTCAAGTATTGGCAGTTGTTCCACTTCTGCTGTGAGTCACTGCAAGTCACCAAGTCTTCACTGTCCTGCCTAAAACCAACAAAGTTTCTTTCCAGCAAGCTGCAACTCTCTTATGGTAATCCTATGGGGTTTTCAAAGCAAGAGATGAACACCTGTCTAGTAATTAAGTGCTGTCAATATGTAACCAACTCATATTGATATGCAGAGGTAGTTTGTCATTGAGCCAGTTTGGTGTAGTGGTTAGGAGCATGGACTTCTAATCTGGTGAGCCGGGTTCGATTTTGCACTCCCCCACATGCAGCCAGCTGGGTGACCTTGGGCTCACCACGGAGCTGATAAAACTGTTCTGACGGAGCAGTGATATCAGGGCTGTCTCAGCCCCACCTTCGTCACAGGGTGCCTGTTGTGGGGAGAGGAAAGGGAAGGCGACCGTAAGCCGCTTTGAGACTCCTTCAGAAAGAGAAAAGTGGCATATAAGAACCAGCTCTTCTTCTTCTTCTTAACAATCCTTGGTGGTTTCCCTCCCAAGTGCTAAATATCACCAGCCCTGCTTAGCTTCCAAGCTCTCATGGCCTTGTTAGTATGGGTTTCTCAGAGTGCCAACCATATCTGGGTTTATGTATTGGGCTTTGCTTTAATTGCCTTCCAACAAGAAAGAATAGAATTAAAATGATCGTCATGTTTTCTCTGCATATGCAACAGAGAGACAGACAGAATGAGAAATGCATATTTGAGTTATTGGGAGGGATTCATAATGCCTTTGAAAATGAAAAGCTGATAGGAAAGAATTTATTTTTTGAGTTTATTTTAATTTGCCCCTGAGAACTTTATATAATATATAAATATATATAATAAATATAATATATTTATTACTCAATGCAGGGACACTGGTGTGTTTCTAGAGATAGGCAACATAAAATAACAAATCACCAACCTGAATGCTAAGAAAACTACTATCTACATTAAGTGGAATTCATGCTGATGAAATTGGAGGAGACTGATAAATTTTTATTGATTTATAACATGGGGAAAAGACAGTAATTCTTCAATCAATAAATAATAAGGTTGAAGTATTTAATGCAAGCAGCTGTAGTGACGGCAATTAAATATGGCTTTGATAGGGGATTTGACAGATTCATGGGAG
This sequence comes from Paroedura picta, assembly GCF_049243985.1. Taxonomy (NCBI): domain Eukaryota; kingdom Metazoa; phylum Chordata; class Lepidosauria; order Squamata; family Gekkonidae; genus Paroedura; species Paroedura picta. The sequence goes on along the minus strand of NC_135374.1, from coordinate 40,347,466 downwards.
ATAGTTTCATCCACAGCTTACAATCCAGATGGTTAAAGGTAATTTTCATATCCAGAGAATCTAGACTTCATAATACTAGCACTGGAAAGTACTTGGCCCCTTTAGACTTTTTGTTTGCCCTTAAAAACACTTGGCTGGCTAATGTATGAAAAAGAATTCTGGACATGATTGAGTTGCAAACTTCCAAATAGGTCCTAGAATTCTTCTGGAAGTACAATTGACATCCAAGAAACATAATTCAGTCCCCCTAAAGGAAACTTTATTTATTTATCTAGCTTTATATTTATATACCGCCACTCTCAAAAGTCTCGTGGCAGTTTACAGAGATTCATAAGAACAATAAAATCCCATAAAAACCCATTAAAATGTAATTAAAACACAATATCATGATGGCGGATAATAAATATATAACCCACTCCCCTCCCCCCATTCAGCAGGAACATTGGGACTATGGGAAAATTTGAACCAGAGGTCATAGAACGGTCACAGGGCACTTTATGTCTGAATTGCATTCATGGTCAGGGATTTCATACTATGTAAAAGACAAGGACTTTGAGCCTCATGAGACTTTTTTGCTTTCTTCTTATTAGCACACTTGCAATTGATGATGCCACAAAATTACTGTTATATTTGTTGCTCTAAACCCCATAAGAGGCACAAAATGCGCTGATTGTTCCCCATGCTCTGTGCTAGGGTTGAGTGCTCTGGCACGCTTCAGTCACTTTGGCAAGCACCTGAGCACCGTGCCGCAGCACAGAGGGGAGGCGGTGGTGTGCGATCTGGCGCCTAAACACAGCCACAGAGCTCTGTGCTTGCGCGTGGGTGCAGGCTAGCCCCTCCCCTCTATGCTGCAGCGCTGGCCGCCTCGGGCATTGGTTCTTGCCAAAGTAGCCAAAGTGCGGCAGAGCACTCAACCCTACTCTGTGCTTACCTTGTTGGTGCTGGAAACATTTCAGTGTGGAGGAGTTAAACTCGTACTGCCTCCTGCTTGTAAGTGCATGGTTGGAAGCCATGCATTTGCAAGCTTCCTGACAGGAGACCCTTCCCGTGTTTTCCTACTGCCTCATCATGGCTTTTTGCCTCCCGCCGAGGCAGCAAGGGAAAACAAAGCGAACTTCTCCCCCCCCTCCTCAGCTTGTCAATCACCACAAGCCACCAATCCCAGCATACTAGTTATTTGGGGGACTCAAAACTCCCCCCCCCCGGAGCCCTGAAATTATTTTTTTTTAAAGAAGGCACTTCTGTGTTGCTATGCAGTAATGCCACAGCACAGGAGCATTTTTTTAAATTAACACTTTAGCGTTGCTTTGGAGAAATGCTGCAACAATAAAGCATCCTCCCCCCCTTTGGGATTCTTTGTGTTTTTGGTCTTTATTTACATTTGGGTAGATTTGTGAGAGGCTGGACATGGTAACTGGACCCTGAGGAGTGATTTTGTGTGAACAATAAGACTTTAAAAAAAGGAGCATAGACACCTAGCTGATCAGGAGAGGACTGCTTCATCACATGCCTCTCCCCACTTCGATAGATTCATAGTGAAGTAACTGCATAGCATAACACTTTTATTTCTCAATGCAAGCAAATTCAGGAGCATGTCCATTGCTTTTAAAGCAGCTGAAGGAATAATTTAGAAAGGAATATCTCATTTCCATTTAGCACTGCAATATATAATATACAGATAGGCAGGCATAAAAGTTGACGGAGACACAAACAATGGGCTGAAGTCTTTCACACAGGGAATTTCCAGAACTTTGAATGTCAAACTGCAATGGTTTTGGCCCAAACTTCCTCATAATATTGTTGTCTTTCAGTGGTTTCTTTGTTATTTCAGTGTGCTTTCTCAAATCACCTTGAACTGATATTTAGAAAATACAGAGGAACAACGAAGATGCCACTGGAGTTTAACAAACAAAACTCAGAGAAAACTTGCTGCAGTCCAGCACCCAAATTATACCTCTGGGTAAAATCCCCAACATACAAGTAGGACTTATCTCTGTGGGCTGTGAACTTCACTAGACTGTTAAATTAGAGCCAAATTACATATGTTATTATTTTTGATAAAGGTTTCTCTCTAGACTGTCTCTTTTCTATAGTATCACTGTTGGTTTGCCAACAAGCACATAGACAAATAATTTGTATAATCAAGAGTACAAATATGGAAATGAATCATACATGAATGAGAAATGGTTGACTAGACCAGTCAACGAACATGTATGATTATACATATTTGTGCACTGGATGTCTGATTTAGCATTCCATAAACAGAAAGAAGTTACCTGCTTAGGTGAAAAAATAGAGTGGAAAGGGGGGAGGTCAATATTTTGAATTAGGGATCAGTAAAGGTTTCCATTGTTTAACACCAGCTACATTAAAAGAACACACACACTTTAATTTGAAGAATATATCTTGAAGCATTTTTATGGCTCATATTTTACGACTTGTTAACTGCTAATATATGCAAATCAATTCTTTGTTTAAAAGGAAATATTCAAATCCAATAACAATGGAACCAATGAAAATGAAAGAACGGTATGCCTTCTTCAACCTCTGGAGGGATTTCACCAAATTAATTTCTTAAGCAACAGCATAAGTCCAAAAAATGAAAAAACACAATTTAGATAAATGGAAGACTGTCACAGGCCACAGTGCTAGCAGTGTTGAATTGGACAATTAATTATGTATTTTGTGCATATCATAAATAGTGAACTGCTCAGAAGATGATGACTCAATAAAGCAGTACGTACACACACACAAAGGAAATGAGACAGGATTAATCATTTATCGGGATTTTCCCCTTGTGGCACATGTTTCACCCACTACCATTGTAACAATGTGATGAAAGACACACAGAGCTGAAAAACAACTGCCTCCTTGCAACCCACTGTCTCCCACTACTGTGTGAATGAAACACACTGATGTGAACTAATAGAGAAATACAGGGGTGGCTCTTTTAGCCCATTAAGTCTCATTATGTATAAAACCCTCATGCCTCAAGAAGCGAACGGTCCCGTATCATCAATGTGACATGAACCAGTGTTGCTTAAAAAAGCCAAAAACCTTCTGATGTCCCTTTATCAAAAGGAAAAGATTCACACTGTTCTTGTCAACAGTATTTATGTATGCAGGGCTGAGAATTCACTTTATAACCGAAATAGGAAAGAGGGGGCTGTTTAAAGTAGTAAAAGAAGGGAAATTCCAATAGAAAAATGAACATGCCAGGGGTTTAATGAAATGGTTTCACTTTCTTGTACTCAGGAAGTGAAAAATGCTTTCCGCTGTCAAGAACAAATTATTACTGGCTTGAGTGTAATTAAGAATTTTCTTGAAATGTTCCTCAGCTCCTAGCCATGATCCTAAGATGCTCTGTTCAAATGTGGCAGCATCTCTCCCCTCCCCCCCAAAAAACATTGTTTTCTGTGCAGCAACTGTCAATGCCAAAAAAACAAGTAACTTTTAAATAATTGTGTCTCCTTACTGAGACTACTGCAGTAAAAAAGCATCTAAGTAATTTACAGGGTCATGCTAAGCGGAATTATATTTGGCTTAGAAGAGCATAAAGCTGCTTAGGTTTGCACTGTTAGGCTCAGGCTGCAATTTTTGATTCTGCAATATTCTTTGTTTCTCAAACTTTCAACTTGGTAGCTAGGGGCCAAATCAGATGTTTGCTTTAATATAATTTTTTTTATTATTTCTCTTACTTTACAAAATAAACAGTGCTGAACACACAAATCTGAACTACTATATAAGCCATTATCTATTTTATACATCTGACATGACTATAAGCATTCATGTGCAGATATACTTCTTCAGATACAAACATCTGAAGAATCTGAAGTATCCGAAGAAGTGTGCATACACAGGAAATCTTATAATTTTAATAAAACTTCAATGGTCATAAAGGTGTCACTGAACTCCATCTTTGTCTTGACATTTTACATACACTTCTTAAAATATTTGGGTCTGGGTTCCAGTTGTGAAGAATGGCTATTTTAAAATAATGCAGAGCCCATTTGTGCTCAGACACCAGTGTGGGGGAGACAAAGGATGCCTGGCTCCTCACACCAACTCAACTTTCTGGGCTGCGTAACAGTTAATAAGAACAGCTCTGCTGGATCAGACCAGAGTTCTGTCGCATCCAGCATCTTTTGCATTGCTCAATAGGCATTTCAAATTCTCATTAGCTCAACAAGACCAAGGATATTTGAATTCACATGCTAGCAAGCTTTTCTTCTAGACCATGTTGTAACAGTCCTGCTCTGACATGTAGGCCCTATCCCACCAGGCCCTCCAAGGTTTCTCCAACACCAGGAGGGGCTGTTATCTCTATCTGCCATTACTTGGCCATTGTAGTTTGCCCTTTCAAGCTCTGAGGCCTTGCCACTGTGTCTCCTGTTACCAAGTATTATGGTGACATCTTACTGCCTTGTGCATCACCGAGAGAGTAGCCACTTGCCAATTGACTGCCCCTTCCCTTTCTCCTGGTACTTCTTTTAAAATATCATTCCCAAGACTGTGAAGGTCTATGTGGTACAAAGAACCACTACCAGGATCAAAAGTTGTAAAGCGTTTATTAAAAAGAAAACTTTCACAAGCAGTCTAAGCTCGACACCAGATTTAGCACGGGATTCAAAATTAAAGGATTAGATGCAATTCCTCTGTCCCTCCCTTTCTGTATGTGGACGTGTGTTAACTGCCTTTAAGTCACTTCTGACTTATGGAGACCTTATGAATTAACATTCTTCAAAATGTCCTACCATTAGCAGCCATTCTCAGGTGTTGCAAATTGAGATGGCCTAGTGGATGTTAAATATAAAAAAGTGACTAGATGTTCTGCCGTTTCCATTACCTTGAACGTTCTTTCAGGTGTACAGACCAGCACATTGCAATGGCCGCTTCCCACAGACCTTATTTAAGAAATCTGCCTGTCTCAATGGAATCAGGCCTGCTCTCCCTCCTCCCAGGAGTTATTATTTCTCTTTCTCCTCCCACTGTCTAAATTAAGCCAGGTCAAAGAAGCATTTCTTGAAGTCTCAATGGGTTTCTTCCTGAATTAATTCCTCTACATCTCTGTTCCTCAATAGCTGGGGAGGGAAAGAAGTGTGACCATTCCTTTGTCTTTAACTAAACCTATTAGTATTTTTAAAAGGGTAGCTGAGGGTGAGGCTGGAAAGCAGTTGAATTGACCTCTCCCCCTTTCCTGTTCTCTGCTAAGAGAGAACTTTTTGAAAGGCCAGATGAAGGTTTTACTCAGTTCAAACCTCCAAAGAAAAATGTGTTTCTCCACAGAACCGCAAACACTGTCTACCTTTTTCACCAAGCCTAGCAAACTTCCCAGAAAAGGAGCATATTTATAAGCGGGGCATGGCAGGAATCAGATTGTATTTGAGAAATAGCACATATTGTGGGTGTGAATGTTAGAAGGCGGTATTAATATTAGACAAAAACTTTCACATTTTTTTTATAGCTGATAATTTCCCTGTTGTTTTTTTTTTTAATGGAGTTCCATTTTCTCTTCAGTTCTGTATCCCCTTTAGTCATGAGATTTAAAATTTACAGTGCCTTTAAGCAACTACTAACTGATAATAAAACCACGGGCACAAAGTTAGAGACGCTTATAAATAAAATATGGAACAGCTATACTTTTATTTAATACTAGTAGTAAATAGTGTAGCTCTATAGAATGATAAACACCATCAAAAATGGCATTGAAACTTTTTGTTGAACTAGTTAAAAATCTTGAAAGCGTATGAAAGTTATTTGAACCATCAAGTAAGATCTCTCCCTGAGCAAACTTAGATGTTCAGATGTGACCCTTCCATATCTGGTGTGTTATTTATTAGGAGAAACAGCATTGCCAGTTTCCACAGAATATCTGAATAATTTATTTGGATTCTAGATTAGTACCAGAGGGAGCCAGGCTCTACTTCATGAAGTGCCATTGTCGTTAGCCAAAGTCATAGAATTATAGAACAAAAGAGTCGGAAGGGACCCCATGGGTCATCTAGTCCAACCCCCCGCACTATGCAGGACACTCACATCCCAATCGCTAATCTACTGTAACCTGCCACCCCTTTGCCTTCACAGAATCAGCCTCTCCGTCAGATGGCTATCTAGCCTCTGTTTAACAATTTCCAAAGATGGAGAACCCACCACCTCCCGAGGAAGCCTGTTCCACTGAGAAACCGCTCTAACTGTCAGGAACTTCTTCCGGCTGTTTAGATGGAATTTCTTTTGAATTAATTTCATCCCATTCATTCTGGTCTGTCCCTCTGGGGTCCAGCAACCTCAGTCTGTAGATTTTCATTCCATTGAATCTTTCCCTTTATACTGCTTATACTTAAGTAGCATGAAAGTCTTCCTGTCCCTGCTGTGGGGAAGGTCAAATGAACAGGGGAAGAAGGAATTTCCAGAATGTCTAAAGAGTTTGATACTTTGGGAAGCAGATTTGGCACTGTGCACATAAGCTCTTTATCATGTGACCTGGTTTGCTGTGTAGTCATTAAACTCCTGATTGGAAAATCCTTGCCTTGGAAATCTGTGTTAATGCATTGACATGTTAATACTGTTAAGAAGATGGTGGTGCTATTATTAGCTTTTGATACTCATATACTTTGTGTGGTTCATTTACTCTTTATACATTAAAAATAAAGAATACCAAAAGATAATCCCAAAATAGTTAAATATCTAGCAACTTAGAAATACAGTGCTTTCCTGGCAAATTAGGGACAGTTTGAAGGTTATGGAATCCATAAATGTTGGTTACCTTGTGAAATGTTGCTCCTGTTGCCAATGCCTTGGTGTCTAGGGTTCCTGGAATCAGATCAACCATGTTGCCCACAAAAAATCTTGAAGATAGTTCCTTGAGGGATGACTTTTGAAATTACCTATTTGAGTTTCCAAGCAGTTTCTGAAACAACATAACAGGATATTTATTCAATCAATAAAATATATGGAAGGGGACTTACCTAAGTAAGAAACAAGAGCAAAGTTAGAGGCAGAACTGATACATTATGCAGAAGATGAAAGGCCCAAGGCATTTTCCATGAGTGAAATTGCAGTTGTATTAACTATGAGTGGACCATCCATCTGATTTACAGGGGAAAATCTCAGTGAGCTTCTGTTCAAAAACCCCACCCCAATGTTGGGTTGACAAGCAGGAGTACAACAATACTTGTGTTGTCCTTTCAGATGGGGATAGTGTGATCAGTGAGGAGGAACACAGGCATGGTCACCACTGGCTTTACCCTGCAAGGAGAGCTGCACAGATGATGGTATCCAACTTGACCAGCAAGGGGGAACATAGGTACAGCAGTGCTTGACTTCACATTGTGAGGAGGAACTCAAGCATATCATTGTCTGACTTTGGCCTACCAGTCTACTTGTGATGCAGCCTGCAGGGAGGAAAAAAGTTGCCTTTGTGGACCTGAATCAGGGTTAGAGATTCCAGTCCCCAGGTGGGAACTCAGGATTCCCTGGAATTATAGTTCATTTCTAGACTAAAGCAATCCGTTCCCTGAAAGAAAATGACTGCTTTGGAAGGTAGACTCCCTAGCATTATATTCCACTAATGTGTCTTCCTGCCCCAAATCCCACACATTCCTGGCTCTACGCCCAAAGTGTCCAAGTGTTTTCCAAGCCAGAGCTGGCAACCCTAATCAGGGTGTGTGGCAGCAGTATGCCTGCCAACTCCAGACTGGGAAACTCCTGGAGATATAAAGGTGGTGTTGGTATGTAATGGAATTTCTGGAGGGGAAAGGGAATTTAAAGGGCAGGGATTTGTACAATGGATCTGTATCAGCTGTGGATGTCACTTCTTGTAAAATTCAAAAGTGACATCATGGGGCCTTGGGATTCACAAAAAGTCTGGTTTGCCATAGTGTTCTTACAAATTCTAGAGAATCCTATGATGTAACTTTCAGTTTTCACCAGAAGTGACATCAGTAAATTGGTGCAATGCCAATGTATACCCCCATTCTCCACCATTTACTCCCACCAGCACTTCAAGCATTCATAGGCAATAAACTTGGTTGCTGAGGGAGATCTGGCAACCTTGCTCAGTTGGCATGCCTTTTTGAAGATATATGGTATAACCTCCCCTCTGAAGGTAGCTTTTCTTCTATGTAGTATGGAGATCAATTGTAACTCCATGAGAACTCAGAGTCCCATCAAGATTGTCAAAACTAGCCTGCCGGGGAAACTCATTCTCACAAAAGGCATTGACAAGCAAACAAATAAATATTCAAGGCAAAATACACAGAGAAAATGTGACTTACCTCAGCCACCATTCATGCCAGTGAATGGTGGCTGGAGGCGGACATGATTGCCTCAGCAGCCTGTTTGCAGTGCATGCTGCGTGCATGTAGCACACATGGCATCAGGGGTAAGGTGGAACTTGTGGTGCCTATAAAGGCACCTCGTGTGTGGGCCTCTTTGCCCAAGACACAGTGGAAAGCAACTGTCCTCCCACCCACCCTGTGTTAATGTGAAAACAACCTTGTTCATTGTCTGAGGTGGATGTTTTATGGTCAATAATTTGTCATAGCAGGAGATGGGGCCTGTTAGCAGGGAGTCCCGTAGGCGATTGGACTCCCTGGGGTTCAGGGACTCCCTAAGAGGTGGCACATAAATAAGTGTGGCTGACCCTGCTAGGTGGCCAGTGGCTTGTTTGCCAGGCAGCCTGAGGGCAGCCAAATGAGATGGGTGCCTGTTGGCTCCTCCACATAGGTCACTTCCCATAGAGCAAACTTCAGTAGGCAAGGGGATCTGCTCTCCCGGCTGGGAATGGTGTGGCTCCCCAGGGGGCCTCTGGACTCTGTGTGTTTTGGTGCAGTCTGCTGACTGCTAGGTCTCCCATGCTGTGCCAACCCTCCTGTGGGAAGATAATAAAGCCGTGGCCTTGTTTATACCCAACATTGGTGTGTTGTGTCTTATTCCAGCCTAACTGCCTTCCTACATGTCAAAGGTTGTAGCCTGGATCTTGATAAATCTTACATTGTATAAATATTATTTTATGAGTACTAAGCAATGTCTACAGTATTTGTAAATGACATATTGCATAAAGACAGAATTCCACACACAGCACAGCATCCTGAGCTGTGCTTACTGCCAGGAAAATGCCAGGAAACTTGTCAAGGAAGTCAAATCAGGCACTAGTAATCCAGTTTCTTTAAGAATTCTGGCATGAATAGAATTTCTAGGACAGTACTTCCAAAGCCCACAACCTTATGTCTGAGGAAATATATACATGAAAGCTTACATCTGAAATAAAATCTTTTTGGCCTTAACTGGACTCAAATTTCATTCTAGCCTTTTTCTTTGTTATACATTCATTTGGAACTTGGAGAGCTCAAATCACATGATGTACGACATGCTTAAAACAGTGCAAGCAGGCTCATGGGAACTTCCTTATACAGACAGCGAAAAGTAGTATTCCCATGGTGGCAAAAATGCTTTTTCCTTTGATCTAAAGGTAAGCTGGGGCTGCCTACTTCCCTGTGCCCAAAAGTATTAAGGAAATTATCCACTTTTTGGAATGGTTACTTACTTTTAAATTCTAAATTATCAGAAAATGATGGCTTATTCCAGCAGTAAGTAATGCCTACATTACATCTAGTGAATAGGGACTGAACAAAAGTGGTATGTTTAAGTGCTGAGGGTTGGGGGGGCAGGACAAATGCCCCCCAAGGCATTTGTTTAGAGGATCACTATTTGTGTTGAAGGGTTTCCTTAAAGGGTACATTGTTTCCCTCTGAGTCAGCAAAGGAATGGAAGTATTTAGCTTCATTCAAAAGTACCTTTGGGGAAAAAGCCCATTGATGGCAGAGCTTCTACTTTGAATACAATTTTTGTTGGTTTTAAAGGTAATACTGGATTCAATGTTTCTTTGACCTTGTTCTGCCACATGACTCTGTGTTGAAGGATCCAGCATGATCCTAAGTATGTTTGCCTGTACAGTCAGTGGTGCCTACAGCCAAGTTAGTGAGGGTAAAGTTGCTGGTCTTAAAGACATAAGTGTATTGACCTTACAAAAAAATGATTGCAGACAGAATTGGATGGTAGGCCTTTGTTCATAAAATCGCCATGAGTCAGAAATGACATGATGGAAACTAACAAGGGTTCTGGTATTGTGGACCCTGTGAATCCTTAAACTGGGCCTGCATGGAGTCATGCCAGTGATGCAAAATTCATTGTTTGGGTACTTATCTGTACATATTTCTAAAGTAGAACATCTCAACCATAAAACAATATGTGCATGTGTGAAATAATGCAATCCTAAACATGGTTGCATTTATGTCAAAACCAATAGGCTTAATATAGTCTGTTTAGGATTACACTGTGTAAGTACTTACAGTTTGTATATATTCTGGAATTTTCATAGTTTCTGTGTTGTAACAATGCAATTTTCAATTTTAAGAAACATGCGGTTAGAATATTGGACTATTTATTTGTTTTTGTTTGTTAATTACATGTTTGCCACCATTCCAGCTCAGCTGGCTCACAGCAGTGTACAACAATGAAAAGCATTAGTCACATTTAAAAACCCTCCTATCCACTCATCCTCATTAAACCCCACCACAACCTCACCCTCAGCTCTATACCCCAGTTCCTCCACCCTATCACCCTGCAGCTGGTATACCCAGGATGATGGGAAAATGGCAGTCTGGGAAGGGGCAAGATCTTTCCTGTTCTGCCCAACCTCAACCAAAGTCCTGGTGGAAGAGCTGTGTTTTGCAGGCCCTTTGAAACAATGCAAGGTTCTTCAGGTCTCTCAGTTCTTCTGAGAAATCATTCCATCAGGCCAGGGCCCAGGCAAAAAAAGCCCCAGCCCCGGTCAAACCGAGGTGGATTTCCCATGGCCCAGAAATCTCCAGCCTATCAAAGGTGCTGATTGCAACAACCTACATGGGGCATAGGGAGTTGGACAGTCCCTCAAGTAGATATGGTTCAGACTGCATATGGCCTTAAAAGTCAAAACCCACAACTTGAATCTAATTAAATGCATCATTGGTAACCAATGCAGCTGCCTCAGCACAGGCTAAGTATGGGCCCTCCATGGTGTTCCAGCGAGAACCCTAGCAACAGCATTTTGCACCAGCTGTAATTTCCAGAGTAGAGACAAGGGCATGCCCACGTAGAGGGACCTATAGAAGTCTAGTCCGGAGATGATCATTACATGGATCTCTGTGGCAAGGTGATCTCAGGACAGATATTGGGCTAGAAATCTGGGACATTCAATCTCCTCTCTGACCATAGGTTGGTCTCATTCTCTCAACCTAATCCAACTAACAAGGTTGTTGTATAGCTCAAATGGAAGAAGGGAGAGACATGTGTTTTTCTCTGAACCCAACAGAAAAAGAATAAGATCAAAATCTTTTTGGTCCTGGCCTCTGACATTTTTCCCCATTCTCGAGCCTGCCAAATTCTGATCACTCTGAAGCCAGATTTTCCAACAGATCTGCACCCTTCCTTTTTCCAACCCAAAATAGGTGTTGTCTATGACTGTATTATGGTCCTTTTCTCCTTCCCACTGGTCCCTTTCTCCTTCCCACTTGGTCCCTTTCAATTACTTATCCCTTTCTCCTTCCCACTTGATTGGGGAAGGGGGATGGTGATTATGCTATGCTACAGCTGCATTGAAGGAGCCCAAGGCTAGAGAGTGATTAATTTTCTGCCTTTTGTCAAGCAAGCCAGGGGAGGGGCAAGTGGAGCAACTTTATATTTCCTGCAGACTGAGTGAGCAGGGAGGGGTGGAGTGGAATGTCAGCATCAGGGGGGGGGGAGAAAGTAAATCTCTGTGGTACATTTTAGAGTGTGGTGCATCATAGCACATAGTTGGCATTGCTTAATTGCCTCAGGGGAGCCAGGTGGGCTGACAAGGTAGCAGGCTGCTTTTTGTTGGCTGGGAAAACCACAGCCAGTAGAAAGGAAGGGGTGAAAATCCACCTGAGTCAGATCTAATGATAAGCCTGGTGTTCACTGAAACAGTCTTTGAAACACACAAAGGCAATGCCCATTAATCAAATGTTGTGTACAGATCTGGGACTGACCCTTTCACTCTTTCCAGGAGCTCCTGAGAGACACAGAGGCAATTACAATGTATTAAGGCAATAAATAAAACAGCAAACTAGTCTACAAATGTCTGGGAGGCAGATATTCTGTCCAAGATCAAGGAAACATAGAGGATGGTGGTTCAAGGTCAACAGGCAACGCAAAAAATGAGGACACAGGTATCTCTCTCTGAAAAACAAACGCAAGGTTAGCATACAAGACAGAAACAGAACTCTGTTTACCAAGAGTCTTGGAGCAGTGTGAGTAAAAGATTACTGCCATGCAGACTTTCCTCTGCCACCTCCCTTTTATCAACTAAATTAGCTGACTCATGGATGAAACCTAGGTATTCTGACTGAGTCGTTGCTGCATCAACACTGTATCAGAAATCAAGACCAATTTATGCCATACTAACAACCTTGCAAGTCTTCTGTCTTGAACTACCAATCTCTGCTTTTGTCTTTGACTCGCTGCCAGCTCTGGAGACACTGTAGGTGAGAGACACAGTGATTTATATCCCTTTGTCCCTTGCTAGAACAAGCAGCCCTCAGGCTTTCTTTGCTCATTTTGATTCTAAAGTCAGTTGTTCACATGGGCATTGCACTGGTGCAGCTCTTGATTCTTCCATCTCCTCATCCTCAGAGGAAGTACAACAAAACAAAATCAGAGTCCAGTGGCACCTTTAAGACCAGATTTGGGGCCATTCTGCAAGACTTTAATATAGCACTAGTCTTACATTTCGTTTTCGCCAATAAAACTGCGTTCCGCATGACGTCGTGAGCAATCTGCAACACTCCTGCAACACTAGTGCCAAAATCGCTTCGTTGTAGCGATTTTCAGGGAATTGGGAAAAGTGGATTCACCCTCAGAAAATCGCTACACTCTTGCCAACAACCTGCAACACTTGCAAAAAAGACATGTGCGTTCTCAATGTAGCGGCTGCAACAAAGTCCCTCCCCCTGGCTCTCTCCTCCGAACTTCCGATGAAGCGATCGCCATTTTCTTCCCTTGGAGCGGGGAAAGCAACAAACCGGTGAGGCTTCATTCACCCAATGAGGCTTCTCCAGCTACAGTCCCTCCACAGAAGTGCTTTAAAGTCCCCAAGCACAACACAGCCCCATGTTCACCAGTTCCCTTTAATTTCGGCCAACAATTGCGCCTGTGCGGGGAGGCGATTTTTTTTACACTCGGGGGAACATGGGAATGATGCATTGCCAGTGTGTTTTTAACTGTGCTTAAAGGGAAAGGGGCTTTTCGGGAGCATGATAACAACCGCCCATTGGCTGTTGCGTTTGATGGACGGCCAGGGGCGGGAACAAGCACAGAAAAAAATCGTTTCATTTCTAGAGATTCCTGCGAGTCCGGAAACCTGTGGGGAACGAATGAAACGCTATTGGATTCCACTACAAATGAAAGTATGCGGAACGCCGAGATTCCACTATTTAAAATAGCATTTCCGCTTTGTGAAAGCAATTGGCAACATTGGTCCTTGTGTGGAATGGCCCTTATTCAAGGCAAGAACTTTTGAGTGCAAGCACTCTTCCTCACACTATGAACTGACCATCATGACAGTGGGAATATATAAGCAAAAGTGACAGCTGGTGACTCTATTTGATTCAGTTTGTTTGATTCATAATGCATCCATAAACCATGAACTTTACTGCAAAAAAAGTTTGTGCCCATCCATGGAATGTAGAAGTAGAAGAAGAGTTGGTTCATAAATGCCACTTTTCTCTACACGAAGGAGTCTCAAAGTGTCTTACAATTGCCTTCCCTTTCCTCTCTCCACAACAGATACCCTGTGAGGTGGGTGAGGCTGAGGTCAGAACATCTTAATCAGGGCTGTGGTGAGTCCAAGGTCACCCAAATGGCTACATGTGGGGGAGTGGGAAATCAAATCTGGCTCGTCAGATTAGAAGTCCACACTCCTAACCACTGCACCAAGATGGCTCTATGGTAAGTGGTGCTATCTGTACTAGCAACTTCTTTTGTATGAAGTACATATGAATATGTATGTATTTCTTGGAGACACACTGAATCAGCCTATGTAAAGTTTCATGCAGAGATACCATAAGATTAAAAACACATCTGGTATATTCTGAAAATCTAGGAGGACTAGATTAGGATTAACCAGAATTAGGGTTATTGTTAGCTCTGTATTCCAAACTTTCTGCTTGTGAAAGTCTATTTTAGTAAATGCAGAATATGAAACAGGGATCTGAAGTGTGACAAGTGCTGTGGTAATTGAGGGACTGGTATGCTTCCTATTCTTTCCTGGGGAGAAAAGGCAAAGTTCACCTCTCTCTTTTCCAAGGGAACTGTAAACTTAAAAAAAATATTTTAATGACTATGATTGGTTAATAGGGACTATTAACAAAATAATAGCAGCAAGTTAAACTTTTTTATTATATAGCTGTAAATTGGCTGTGGTGAAGAATTTTTCTTCAGGGTATGGTAACTTCCCAATGAACTCCGAATTCTTGGTAACATCATGACATCCCATAAATAATGCAAGTAGTAGGATAATGTTCTCAATTGGCAAGTTTTGAAATGCAGCCACTGTGTCTCATGCAAAGGCAAACCTGGATTGCTTCAGTAGAAAGCCCATTATGGAATAATCCTGGCCTCCAAACCCATTATGTACTTGAATATAAGAGTTATCTTTGAAACACAGCTATGGAATGACAATGCAGGTAAACTCTGTCAGCCTGTCACTAATGTTTATGCCTTGGTCCCTAACCTTTCTCCCAAACAGAAGAATAATTCAGATTAGGTGCTTTAGATCAATCTGGAAATTTAGTTTCTCACACTCTTACCTGGGGTAGCCATTGTCCCATGTGAACATCAGGGAAACAAATTATGCAGTATGGATATCAATAGTTGCATGTGCTGTGCGTTCTTCCCAATTTGTTACCCTACTGATAAACATTAAACAATCAACTTTGCTATTAAAGAGTGTAGGATATGGAACTATCCACAGCACTTTTCTAAGGCTATTTGTGTCTGCTGTAATCCTGTTAGTGAAAGAAGGAGGCTCAATTCTAAGCATGTGTACTAAGAAATGGGTCCTCTTGAGTTTATGGAACTAAACTCCAAGTAAATGTGAAAGGATTACAGACTTAATTGGAAATCAGGACTGAATTTTGAATCAGTTGCGTACATTACAGTGCAATCTAAGGCAAAGTTGCAGTCTTCTAAGTCCATTGGAAGCAATGAGCTTTGACAGAAGTAACTGTGTTTAGGACTGCATGTTAGTGTGTAGAATGATGGCATGGTTTCACAAATACCTTTTCGGGTTAGCATTTTCTAACACAAAACCTTTCACAAAACCTTAATGTTTCTCTCATTTTATTACCAGTAATTTCCCCCCTGAAGAATGTTCCATTGCATATAAATTGCCTCCCTCAGCTCATAATGGTACAGTAAGCCATTGCTGATGGCCAGCAGGCTACACATGGACTCATTTTTGGAATATTTCCCATAGGAGGCCTTATGGATCCAAAGAATTTGGCATCTTACTGCAGCTGAAGGGCATACAGCTTGGTTTAATGACGTCGAAAAAGACCTGGCATCCTTTGTGCAATTGAGAGATTAGTAACTTAGACATTTCTCTAGGATGCAGTTTTGGCTTCCCGTAGGAATCCTTTTTGAAAATGTATCTCTGATGTAGATTGCCTTTTATGTAGTGTAGATAGTTCATATCTCACCAGAGATGTAACTGGCTGCTGCACATTTTTTAAAAAATGCCAAAAGGTTATTTCAGATGTCACAATGTCTGTCATTCATTCTGCAAACAAGCAGCTTCTCTAAACTAATTTTATGAAGTCTGAACCTGTGACACCCAACTAATGCCAAATGGTGGAATCAGCCTTGGAAAGCACTCCGTGGGACTGCTTCTGGACACAGTGGTCACCTTAGAAAACCAAGTGGCTGCTGTGACTCAAAATGCATTTGCCCAGCTCTGGCTGTTGTGTCAATTGCATCTATTCCTGGGTCAATCTGATCTAGCCAAAGTCATTAATGCATTAGTGACATCTAAGCAGAACTATTGCAATGCTCTCTGCAGTGGCCAAAGAGTGAAAAGCAAAACAGATTGGTGAAATGCCTCACACCCATTTCGGCATAACAGTGGAAGGGTATAACTGTGCCTGCCCCTGCAGTTAGGTTTAAATGGCTGTGAGACATTGGAACAAGGGGGATGCAAAACTGACCAGTGACATGGCTGCCAGGCATTTAGCTCATCTATTTCATTGATAGCCATTTAAACCTAATAGCCTGGCAGGTTCACCCATCAGCTGTTAGATTTAAATGTCTTTGAGCCATTTAACATGCCCATTTCACTCCCCCCATTTCAAAGTGCGGGGGGGGGGAGGAAGTGAAATGGATGTGGTATCCCCTCCCTCTGCCAAGCTGGGTGTCTGAACTGGTTGGTTCAGTTCAGGAAAATTTTGGTAGTGTTCAGGATTTGGCTTGGGGGCCAACTGTAACCCCAAATGGAATTTTTATATTTGTGAATCCCTAGAATTATAGAATCATAATATCATGGAGTTGGAAGGGATCTCCAGAGTCTAGTCCAACCCCTTGCAGAATGCAGGAAATTCACAACTACCTGCCCATCACAGTGATAAAAATTCCCTAATCTCCTTATTGGTGATATTACAGTCTGAACCTCCTGATTACTTCTCCAAGTGCCTTATTTGAGATATTAAAGATAATTGAGAATAAGAAAAACACAACAGGTAAATAGCCATGGAGTCCTCCAGCACCACCCTTTGAGTCTGCCCCCTCCAATAGGACTTCAAACACCATAGCATGTCTCAGAGCTGAGAGGCAGCTCAGTAGTATGCTATGGTCAACAGGACTGAAAGTCATTGAAAGACACAGCAGAACTTGCAGGCCCACATTCTCCACCTAGTTCTCTTTAGAGGTCCTCAACCAAGGTAGTCAAAGCAGTTACTGTTAGGCAGGCTTGGGACCTAATTGCTAAATGCAAGCACATGAGGATGACTCCCATTATAGTAGAAGCCACTGCCACTGGGAACAATCTTCTAGTTCTGTACTATACAGTTGCTACCAGTGCAACCATTCACATCCATGAATGGTGGATTTCTGCTTAGGATTGCTCTATACATCTCTTAAGGATACTCTTATATTGTTTAAAGATCCACCATGTTTGGAGTAAGATTGATGGTTTCGTTGACTGTTTTTCACGCTACTCAAGAGTGATGAAATTTTATTAGATTTAGCAGCGCCTTCAAGGGACTGAAAAACTAATCATGGAAGGGAAACAATATTTTTCCATTCTCACTTTTATTTTTGTCTTCAGGCTAAACTACAATAGTGTTTTTCACTTTGGACAGATGGAAAACCTATAGTATAGACTTTATGTGATATATATATTTTTTTAATTAAAGAAGATTCAGCTTGTCCACAGATTTGACAGGGATTTCAGAATTCTATTATTGAATAGGTTCTGTAACAAACTGGCATCTAATCTTCCACTAACTCAAGTACATTTTTTAAAAACAATAAGGAGGTTTAAACTGTGACCCTGTCAAGCTTCCATTTCCATGTCACCCCATGCTGTAACTCTACCTCAAGGGCATACTATGGTCATTGGTATAGCTCAGGACAACTGAGTATCTAAGAATAAGGGATCACATTCCTAATATGAGCTGCTGACTGATTGGTTGCATAGGAAGGCCTTTAAGAAATTCATGCTCAAATACCTAGGGGGAAAGTCCAATATTGGGTTTTCTCCTGTCTCACAGTTTAGTGGCAGCTACATAGGAAATATTTTTTAAGACAAAGTTCAAAGTTTTCAGCTTCAGCATGAGGGCTTAAAATTTTTTTCTCCTATGTCAGATCGTATAGATTAGCAATTTTGCTAAGTTGTAAAGGTAAAGGTAAAGGTATCCCCTGTGCAAGCACTGGGTCATGTCTGACCCCTGGGGTGACGCCCTCTAGTGTTTTCATGGCAGACTCAATACGGGGTGGTTTGCCAGTGCCTTCCTCAGTCATTACCGTTTACCCCCAGCAAGCTGGGTACTCATTTTACCAACCTCGGAAGGATGGAAGGCTGAGTCAACCTTGAGCCGGGTGCTGGGATTGAACTCCCAGGCTCATGGGCAGAACTTCAGACAGCATGTCTGCTGCCTTACCACTCTGTGCCACAAGAGGCTCTTGTGATAATTAGTATTAATTATTTCAGGGTCATTGAGCTGTAACAAAAAAAATATTTAATACGGCATCATAGTTGTGAAGACTGAATTTTTTTCAGCACATCCCTGTTTGATTTTTAATGGATGTGAATCTGTTCTCTCCCCTTAGTACACTAATGGCTACAGAGATGTGTAAAGCAAGAATTGTTTTTTTTTAATGAAGCTTATCAAATAAGTCACCTGCTTATCAAATAAGTCACTTCTCTAACTTTCACAGCCAAACAATAGTAATGGTGACTACAATGGCATGAATTAACTTGATCTTAGTTGTCATTTAAGAATCTCTTCTTGCTCTTTTGTGACTATGCTTCCCAGTCTCAATCTCCTTTTGGATGTTATAGTTGTAATCTCCCTTGTGGTTGATGATGGAGCCAAGGCACAGAAAATCATCAATACTTTCAATTTCTTCATTATAGCTGAACATAATAACCTTCTCATAATATTGCCCTTCTTCCAAAGACCTCAGGATGGTTTCTTCTTCTGTTTATCCTCACAACATTCTGATGAGATGTTAGTCTGAGAGAGAATGATGGTGCAATCCTAAACAGAATTACAACCAATGAAGTCAATTATATAGGTTTGCTAAGAATGCACAGTAACTGGCCAAAGTTTACCATGTGAGTTTCACAGCAGAACAGGGATTGGAACCTGACTCCACACAGTCCTAGTTTTATACTCTGGTCCCTATATTACACTGCCTTGACTTCCAGAACTTCCACACCAGCTTCCATGTCCTTCAGCACAGCTCTAGAAATGTATATGTTGTTACCATCAATGACAGAAAGAACAAGAAGCAAGCACATCTCTGGGAAGCCCAAATACTTCTCATTTGGTCTAGTCAAATATTGAAAGGAGAAACATGAGATTGTTGGGAAGATACAATATGGAGAATCTAGAACTACTTTTTTTCTCAATATTCAATGAAGAACTCAGACCTTGGTGACTGAACCTGGTTTATTTAACATATCAGGCCCTTGGTGAACTGCTGATTAATCTACCAGTGAGCCTATCTTTATCAATCATACTCAGCTACAGGCATGGCAAGCTCTTGGTTGCATAATTTTGGTAATTTTTGCCATGTGAAACAACTTTGTGCTTATGAAGTAAGGTACGTGCACTACAGTGCCAGGACGTTCCTCAGTAAAGACTTTAAGGAACAAATAACAACCTTGAATACATCTTCTCAGTTCCTGGGTTGTCTTTCTCATGAGGCTATGATTGGATTATTAACATGGTCTAGTATTTGCTGTCAACTGCAAATTCAGTTGCAGTTCATCTCTTCTTTGTGCCTGTGCTCTTGGATAAATCCCTTAAATGATGGACATTCAACCCATCATAATGTTTGCTTTTGGTTCCTGCAAAGTGTGGCCAGTGTTTGTTCAATGATTGCCAGAAATGATCACAAGATTAGCTGAACTCAGAGGCCAAAAGCTGCTGAAGGCATCAAAGACATACAAGTAAAAAGTTCAAATTAGCCGGGAAACAGGTAGACTCACAGATCTTTTAATAAAGAAGCACATAAAGAGCATGTTTCCCAGCTATTTTTTTCTCCACTTGATTGTCACAAGATCTCTTCATCTGTTTCCTGCCCCATTTAATCATGCATATTGTAAATTAGTTTTCTTTTCCTGAAAAAACAAAGATAGCTGGGATTGTTCTACACAAGATACTAGCAAACTTTTCTCCAGCTGTGTTAATAAGACCTTTTATAGCACAAAAGCATTTAACCAAACAGGTAAGAAAGGAACCATCTTCTTTCCATTTAAAACCAAAGTAAATATGTGATTATATTGCATGAATGTGTTTTCATGCTCATATGAGTTTCTTGTGGGATTATGATGAGATCCGTGGAGGGAATTTATTTTTTAACACGCACACACAAAAGAAATCATGGGCAAGAGCAACTAAAACTGTTTTCTGCTTACTTTGTCATGCTCAGTTGATTTCAGCATTTTTTCTCAGCCCAAATGACTTACAGCTAGGCTAGGACAAACATGCTAAAAGCATCAGAGTATAGTGTGAGAGCCGTCAGACTTCAATTCTCCTATGCTTAGGATTTGTTTAACAGTAGACTCCCTGCTGTTCTTTACATTTTATTTGGAGACTTCCAGTTTCTTGACAAAATCTTACCTAAGCTGTAGGGAGAATTTGTATTGGGAGTAAAGCATGGATACTGTCATAAAATTAATTATCAGATATTTTCTTATCATGGATCATGTGCCTGTCTCATCTGGCTTAGCCCTGCCTTTCATGGAAGAAAACAATCTGCCTCTATCCTCCCTTATCCTTCTTTGCTCCTTTAGCTACCTATGTGACTTCCAGAGATTACAGTCTAACGCAAAATGGTACTTTGTCCTCCTCCATGTACGATATGTATTTTTCAGGGAAAGAAGGTGCTGAATGGCTAGCCTCTTCCTGTTCCTCACTCCATACCACAACTGCCTGCTTATGGATACAAGCAAAAATTGTCCTTGTCTTCTGCTGTCTTGGAGGATATAGCCTCTGCCAAGAGAATGCCAAGCAGACCCTGTCAAGTACATCACTAAAATGGGGCAGGAATTGAATAGCAATGAAAATAGCATGCAAGATTTACATAACCAAGAAATCTCTTCACCCAGTCAATATGGGAGGCTGTGTAAAGATTGGCCTTTGGCTCTGCAAGTGTGGGTAGTGAATATTTCCTACTTCTGATGGTTGAAAGACAGTAACATTATGCATTCTGCTATTAGCTGAATGGGATGGAAGGATACAATTTAGGGTCATATGACACCATTAAGAGAGCCAGTTTGGTATAGTGGTTAGGAGTGTGGACTTCTAATCTGGCATGCCAGGTTCGATTCTGCACTCCCCCACATGCAACCAGCTGGCTGACCTTGGGCTCACCACGGCACTGATAAAACTGTTCTGACCAGGCAGTGATATCAGGGCTCTCTCAGCCTCACCCACCCACAGGGTGTCTGTTGTGGGAAGAGGAATGGGAAGGCGACTGTAAGCTGCTTTGAGCCTCCTTCGGGTAGGGGAATGCAGCATATAAGAACCAACTCTTCTTCTTCTTCTTCTTCTTCTTCTTCTTCTTCTTCTTCTTCTTCTTCTCCTCCTCCTCCTCCTTCTTCTTCTCCTTCTTCTTAATTTTGCATAATCTTTTAAAAAGAGGCAATAGGCTGATTAATATATTGGTGACACCATATAAGCTCATTAGGCAAAACCACATACAATTTTCTGACAGGATATACAATTACCAATGACACATCTAAGAATTGTGGCTATATGACACACTGATGGAAATATATGTACTTACTTACTTCATTTATACTTTTTCCCCAGTTAGGGCCCAAACCAGGTGGCAGACCTTTGCACCTTTTTATCATCACATCTCTGCATGGTAGATCAAGATGACAACATGATACTGTGCAAGGTCACCAAGCAAACTTCCATGGTAGACTGGGGATTCAGTCGTGGGTATTCCAGTTCATATTCCAACACTTTAACCAGGAGTGGTTTAAGGATTCATAGGGCCCATAGCACCAGAGACAGTTTACGGATTTGCAGGGCTCAAGCAGAGTACAGTTGCGGTGGGAACAGCCAGCTGGTGGCAGAGGGAACCCCTCACAGTGGAAAGGGATGTCATTCCGAGTAACCTTAAAGAGGAAAAAGGGGAGAGGAAAGAGGCTACAGTCCTGAGCCATGAGGAAAGTGTGGGGCCTATAGCATGTGCTACATGGATAAACCAGCCCTGAATTTAACTACTACATCAAAGGAAAGAAGTCCAGTTCCAGCTGTGAAATGGACTATGACATTTATAATGTTATACCAAGCAGATGTTATCCTGTTACACCCTTCTAAGTGTAACTATGTTTAAGATGGCATTGTTGTTCATGAGTTTAAAAAATGAGTTTATTATTATTATTATTATTATTAGATTTATAGCCCGCCACTCCCTTGCGGCTCGTGGCGGGTAACAATATCGCAATTCCCCATTAAAACCCCATAAAACAATAATAACATTGCCAATATTGCCGGCATGGCAAGAATGGCAGCTCAACTCCCCCCCTCCCTTCCACTACTAGCGGGTAGAGAGGAGGTCCTGATGATGTTTTGCTTCGGGTCCAGAACCCGAGTCCCCGGGGGAGGCATAGATCTATTATCAGCCCCGGCCTCAACCATAAACCTGGCGGAAGAGCTCCGTCTTGCAGGCCCTGCGGAATGTTGAAAGATCCCGCAGGGCCCGCAGCTCTCCCGGGAGCTCATTCCACCAGGTCGGGGCCAGGACCGAAAAGGCCCTGGCCCTGGTCGAGGCCAGGCGTGCTTCCCTAGGGCCGGGAACGACCAACAGGTTTTCACCCGCAGAGCGCAAGGCCCTGCGAGGGGCATAGGGCGATAGGCGGTCCCTCAGGTATGTGGGTCCCAACTCGCGTAAAGCCTTGAAGGTTAGAACCAGAACCTTGAACCGGATCCGGGCAGCAATTGGCAACCAGTGCAGCTGCCTCAGCACTGGCTGGATGTGGGCCCTCCAAGATGTGCCAGTAAGGACCCTAGCAGCTGCGTTATCACAAGAAGCATCTGATTTTTTTGACTGTTCCTAAAGAATCTGGTGTAAGATTATTTCAAGTGAAGCGAGAGAGAGAGCGCTAAAAGCACTGGGTGGAGAGTTTCAAATTCTCATTGTACATATCCATTAATTTTAGTTAATGCTAGTAGGGATTTTTTTTGGTAATTTTTAAGAAATTATTTCTTCAAGGAATGTACTTGAGAGTGAAAGCAGTTCTTTGCATTTTGCATTCATTTAGCTGAGCCGTTCATTTTAATATAAGTCTGTGTGTTCTAAAAGATAATTTTTATAAGAGAGTGAGAACCAATTACACAAGGTATTATGCTCTCTCTTTAATGATACAACTTTCCTGGAATTTAAGTTAATCGCCATAATTGGCTGATGTGCACTTTATTAACATTACTGAATGCTGCATTAAATTACTATAATTTTATTAGACAGTTTAGTTCATGCTCTTCATATCGGGAGTACAAATTCAGGTCCCAGCAGTGAGACGGCATTTGAAAAGGTTTGTGCAGATGGCTTATTTCCATTCAGCATAAAATCAGAAGCTTTTCAAAAGTCTCCTTATGAAACCCTGTGTAGGCCTGAATCTTATGGATGCTTTAGGCTGATCCTGCATTGGTCAGGGTGTTGGAGTAGATGACCTATATAGCCTCTTACAACTCTATGATTCTATCTCGTCCTACAACTTTACATTAATGCACCTTAGTACATGCACTAGCACCAAAAATATCTTCTTATAACTTAGCTAAGTGCTGCATTGCAGAAGGCACCTCATTTTTTACTCCCTCACTACATCTACTTTTCATTTCCCAAAAGCCACCACAGCCTCTCCACTTTTCTTGCTCTCTTTGCTCCTTTCTACCTGCCAGCCAACTTGACTCTATCTTCTACTTCTAAACAAAATTGGTGTAGTGGTTAGGAGTGCCAATTGTAACCAGCTTAAAGGTGCCTTCTCATAGAACCTGCTCTTCTTCTACTATTACTACGTTTTGCTCCACTTTTCTTCCTCCACCCTATCAGCAGGAAACCTCTGGCCCATTTGTATAGTACCAGCTGAGCAGGGACCAATTGAACTGGTGGACCTGTAAGAATTTGAAGGGGACACATAATTTTGTCCTCCATCCCCTTCCCGTGCTGTTTCCTTTTTCACTTTTTCCACACCACCCACATTTTCTAGTACCACCCACCTATCCATACTTTTTTTCTGTCCTTAAAACCCACAATTGTATCTTATTTGTGCTCCCCCCGCATCTTCTTTGTTTTACTATATTCTGCCTTTCTCCATGATGGGGACCCAATGCAATAATCTTCTCCCTCACTTTAACCTCATGACAACCTTGTGAAGAAGGTAAGGTTAATGATTTATAATTGGCCAAAAGTTAGGGTTACCCAGTGAGTTTCCACAGCAGGATGGTGATTTGAGGTCCCAATCCGAAACTAACCACTACACTGTACTGGGTATAGAGGGATGAACAATAATAAGCAGGCAGTCCTGGGTGAAAAATGTGATAGGTATCAATTTGCCCAATGTTTCCTGCTGAGGCTGGGCCCAATGAGTCTTCCCTCAAAGGTCCATATTTTGTCCTGCAAGAAAATCCTGCAGAGCTGAGGTCTGAAATCCCATAAAGCACAACACCAATATTGGAGAGAGGGTTTTATACCACCAGTAGCATCTCTCAGGGTGGGACAGAGGTTAGAAGGAGTATGACCCTTACGAAGCAGGAATCTGTAAGGACTTGCAGGAGGCATATTATTTACTGGTGTCCCACTAGTTCTTCTTTCCTTTCCCTGAAAGCACTTACCCTGTTTCTTTCTCACCTTCTCAAACAACAGCCACCCTACCTTTATCTGCCCCCTCCTGTCTTCAACTTTTTGTCGTCTGCTCTCAAGGAAAACTGTGGCTCAGCTGTGTGGTACCAGCCACTGGCCAGGCTCATTTGCATAGCAGGGAAACCTCAAGGACATGTCAGGGTACCTTAGTTTACCCTCGATCCTTATCCCCATGCTATTTGCTTTTTTCCTTCTCCTGAAGAAAATGGAACCTTTCCAAGGCAATATGTTTGTAATGATGTTTACAATGAATTACAATTCAATTTCTTTTACAATTATTTTATATACCAGAAGGAACAACCATAACAGCTTCTAGATAAATTCCATTTTCGTTGACTTCATCAGTGGTTGAATCCTCCAAAAACAGTTTGGAGGTGGCAAAATCAAAGGTGGCAAAATCCTATCGCCTTTCCTTATATTACTATTTTAATATTTTAATATAAATTGGCCATAGGCTCTCTAGGGTACTGTGGGGAATACTAGTCAATGACCACTCCCCTAAGTTCAAGTCAGAGAATCTTTGCAAAATTGATTGGAACAGATTGATTAGAACCGAATATTTTAATGTCTGTCCACAGTAGTCTTCATGTAAAAAAATGTGTAGCAAATGTACTATGTTGTTTAAACCACAACTAGGGTTGCAAACTCAATTTGAATTCTCCATGTTACATTCTGGCAAGTATATTTGGCTTTCCAAATGCCCATTTCCATTATGTTTAGTAGATCAAAGGAAAGTATGGATACTTCTGATGTGATGTTATTTTTTTACTTTTGATCAACTTACCTGTGTTATGTTCCCTCCTCTTTTTTTGGCAACTATAATCTGTTCTTACCTACATATTTATTTCTTTATGGAGAATTTTCATGAGGCTGTGTTAATGGAATATTGCCAGTATAGTTATGGATTTTAAGGTTATTCAGATATGCTGTTAGGAATGCTTAGCATAACTCGGCTTGAGAATTGGCTTCCTGCATAAAACTGCAAGTGTGCATTTTCTCATTGTTAAACTGATTCTGCCTTAGAATGACAGCTCATAGACCAGCAAGAACCAGATCAACACTGAATTATAAATATGTTGATTCAATGCCCAGGGAAAAAATCCCAGGAAGAATAGAGTTTGTTACAAGTATTGAACTGAAAAAGTATCATTGTATGATCAAAAAGTGTCTCACGTCACATTTGTAGAGAGTATTAATCAGACGGTTTCATAAAGTCACAAACTGGCTTAAATGGTTGTGTCTATATAAGCTAATGGTACCCTAATACAACCACATGTGGAATTTAGTGAGAGAAGCTTTTTTCCCTCCTATTAAAATCTTTGAAATTGTAATTCATTTTTAATTCATGTTAGTCAGAATAAGAAAGAATGTGCATGCCTATTTAACTTTTAATCTCTTTGACATATGTTAGCATCTTTCGTACATTTATGATTCCTGTTTATGTAATCATTTCAACACTAATTGGATTGTTCTTAGCTGAAGGTACAAGGTTTTCACCCTGCCAAATGGAATGCATAAATAAACTTCTGATCTCCTTTTTTAGAAAGCTGGGACCTATTAGAGACATCATTAAAGGGAATGGTATTTCTGGGTCCTGACGTAATTCCTTGCACAAGTGGGTACCTTAACCATCACAGTGTCACTTACTAATATGATCTAGCAACAGAGAAACCACTTAAAATCTTAATATATCCTCATCTTTTGGGACTGTTGATATTGTTCCATTGTCTTGTAGATAAAGTAAGTTGCAGCTCATGGGCAAACTTGTGTGTGTGTGTGTGTGAAATACCATCAAGTTACTTCCAATGTATGGTGATGAATTAATGTCCTCTTATTAATGCCCTTGCTCAAATCTTGAAAACTTAGGGCCATGGCATCCTTCATTGTGTTAATCTATCTCATGTCTGGTCTTCCTCTTTGCCTGCAGGCTTCAACTTTTTCTAGCATTATCCCAGCCCAAGGTTTTTTTTTCTTTTAATTGAAGACTTATAATAATACTTTATGTGATTTCAGTGTCATACTATGAAAGTATACCTCTGTCCAGGTGCAACACACACACACAAACAAGCTGTTAAAAGAATTCTTCCTACTGCATAGGTGCAAAAAGAGGATGATACACAAGCAAGTTCACCAATGAAATGACTAAAGACCATGACCGTGTCAGAGAGAGCAATGCTTCAGTCCCAGGGCTCTAAAGGTAAGGGAATACAAGCTGAGCCATGCCAATAGGTTTTTATATAAATATATTTATAAATATAAATATATTTATTAAGGGTCTTGCAAAAGCATATTTAAAAAGCAACATGAGCTTGCTTGGAATAAAACAGTTGCTAGATTAAATGCTTCCTACTCTTTCATGATAGAGATACCACTCTAATGGCAGAAAGTGAAGAGGAACTAAAGAGCCTGTTGATGCGGGTGAAGGAGGAGAGTGCAAAAGTTGGCTTGAAACTCAACATCAAGAAAACAAAGATTATGGCATCCGGCCCTCTCAATTCCTGGGAAATAGATGGGGAAGAAATGGAGATAGTGACAGATTTTATTTTCCTGGGCTCCAAGATCACTGCAGATGGGGACTGCAGCAAAGAAATTAAAAGACTTGCTCCTGGGGAGGAAAGCTATGGCAAATCTAGACCGCATCCTAAAAAGCAGAGACATCACCCTGCCAACAAAAGTGCGTTTAGTCAAGGCTATGGTCTTCCCAGTTGCAATGTATGGCTGCGAAAGTTGGACCATAAGGAAGGCCGAGCGTCAAAGAATTGAGGCTTTTGAACTCTGGTGCTGGAGAAGACTCTTGCGAGTCCCTTGGACTGCAAGGCGAACAAACCGGTCAGTCCTAGAGGAGATCAACACTGACTGCTCTTTAGAAGGCCAGATCCTGAAGATGAAACTCAAATACTTTGGCCACCTCATGAGAAGGAAGGACTCCCTGGAGAAGAGCCTAATGTTGGGAGCGATCGAGGGCAAAAGAAGAAGGGGACGACAGAGAATGAGGTGGCTGGATGGAGTCACTGAAGCAGTAGGTGCAAACTTAAATGGACTCCGGGGAATGGTAGAGGACAGGAAGGCCTGGAGGATCATTGTCCATGGGGTCGCGATGGGTTGGACACGACTTCGCACATAACAACAACAACAACTCTGCCATGTTGGTAGTAACTCACACTTCTCTGCCTGGTCACAGACCTATATTAAAAAAGCTGCCAGCTGTCCCTTTGTTCCCAAGTTTTTCTGATCTTGGCTTCTTCCTACAATTGAGGAAAAGCAGTCTCTGTAAACTGTAAACTCTAGGCTTTACAGGGTGAGCAACCAATCAGCTTTTGCATGATGCAGCCCTCAATCTATCTCCCCTTAGCAACAATGAACAAAGTTCTTATCAGTCCACATTCCTAAGAGGAGGAAGAGTGACTGCCTGCAGCTGGAATGGCATGAGAAAGGAGGGATGACACTTTGTTCTTCACAAAATGACATTTATTTTTGAACAAGGCAAGAGCAGCTCAGCAAATAGAGATAGTGGAAAATAATAAATCCAACTTGGATTTGGGTGAGGCATCTTATTTACCTTTTCCACTCTTTTGCTTTCCTGAAAGATCCCATAGATATTACCTTTTCCTGCTTCCTTCTCTCCTTTTAGGGTTGTCAATCTGGAGAGCTCTTGGAATCCCAGCTACAGAAATCAGTTTCCCCCTTAGCATTGCCAGCTCCAAATTGACAAATACCTGGAGATTTGGCAGCAGAGCCTTGGGATGGTGAGGTTAGGCAAGGTATACAGCCCTTAGCAGGGTATATTGTCATAAAATGCAACCCTCAAACTAGCCATTTTGTTTTCAGTTGAACTGATCTCTATCATCTGAAGAACAGTTGTAATTCCAGGTGATTTTCCAGTCCTCACCTGTAGATTAGCAGCCTTTTGTCCCCCTAAAGGAAATGGCTGCTTTGGAAAATGGAGTCTATGGTATTATACCTCTCTGAGGTACCTTCCCTCCTCAAATCCCAATATCCCTAGATTCCACTCCCCCCCCCCCAAATCTTCAGGAATTTGGTCCATCCTGTTTCACCTCAGACTTCTAGACAGAGAGCCAACTAATTCTCTCTCTCTCTCTCTCTCTCTCTCTCACACACACACACACACACACACACACACACATAGAGTCATACCTCTGTTCTGCCCCCTGAACAAACACACACATGTACTCACAACCAGGAAAGACCACTGACATCTTTCAGCTTCTTACTACTTAATCCACAATGAGCATGAAGATTTAATTTTCATTACTGTTGGTTATCATTTATTGTTCTCCTCAAATCACTGCTGAGTGTATATGGTATAATATTTTCTTCCTGGGAAAATATCAGAACCCTATTTTTAATTGAGTAGTGGGAGAAAAAGACTCAGTCATTCATTTTAGAGCGCTGAACACAGTCCTGGCCCCATTTAATTACCATTTTGATGCCACTTAAATTCTCATTAAAAATGTTTAAAACTGTATGAATTAAACAGGAAAAAATTAGTGTAAACGAACAGCCATTGGCTTGATAATAAAGACTCATGTTCATTTGGACAAGAGAGGAGAGGCAAAATAAAAATGGAGATTATCAAGTTGAAACAAAAGAGGTGAAACAAAACAGATGAAATATTGAATGTTTCTAATAGTAATGATTGTGCACAGTTTAATATCAAATTAAGATACCTGGTTTATTTTTAATGCTGTATAATGGAATGAGGAAACATTACCTTCTTCTGATACTTACATGTGATTTTACTTGAAACAAAGCTCTTTTTAGAAAGACATTTTATATTGTTACTTGGGGCCAAGCCCATTGCATTCAGGAATACAACAGGTGCTAGATTAGGGGAGTGGAGTGGAAGAACTCTGCAGATGGCCTCCCTCTCCCACCAGGACCTAAAAAGGCTGCAGGCAGCTGTGAGGGAACTCACTGGCAGGGGCAGCTTCCATGTAGCAGGGATCTGCAGCCCCCAAGCCTCAGAGGGAAGGAGGAGGGAGTGGTCAGGGGTGGTGGACAGAAGGTGATTGGCTGGCTGCTGGATAGCCAGGCAACCTGGTTGGAGGAGGAGGCACTCAGGGGTGGGACAGCTGCCCTGAGTGTGTGTTAAGCGCTGAGAGGCACTTAAGCCATGAGACACGCTCCTCCTCCAAGGCCTTAGCAGAAATATATTATGTTGAAACAGATAATAATATGATTGACTTTTACAACACAATGACTCAAAAGTGCCTGTTTTAGATTTTCTGTGCTGACATCCCTTTAGACATTAGCTCTGTGGCATACAACTTTCTTAGATAGACAAGAATGAAGACAGTTGTGTATTGTTTACTTGTATTGTTACTAATATGGGAATATGGGATCTCTACAAAATATCTGCCTTCCCCCTTTTTTGGCTTAGTATTTATACAGTATTATGCTCTAAGAACATTCACAATTCACAATTCAACACAGTTCTTGGGAAATAGACCAGAATTGCCTTATCTGTCACAGGTGAAATGATATTAACATGAATATCCATTCATAAAGACCATAAAGACACCTTTATAGTCACTTTTGATTTATATTCCATGAAAGAGGCTCTTCAGTTCTCCCATGATAGCTAGTCTATATAAACTTGCTATTCTAGTCAATGAGAGTTTTTATGGTTTCAGCAAATCAGAGCAAAGAGGAATGTTACAAGCTAGTGAGCTGTAAGACAAAATGAAATCTTCCCTGAGGCCACTGGATAGGAAGCAGACCTGCAGACACATCATATTTGATTGATAACATTATATTTGAAATGAAATGTTAAGATAAGCAAAATGAACGGGCATCAGGCTAAAGCCCTTCGTTATATAAGAATAAACATGATATATAACAACAAGTTGAATTTCTCTCCTGGCAGTCTGTAAAAGCTATTGCTGGCAAGAAGACTTTTGTGCTATATTAGATGTGTATATCTAATCCCATGGCATAATCCCAGAGATCCCATATTGCTCTTTTTCTTGGTGGCTACCAATTCTTAACATACTTACAAAGTTATCCTGTCCCAGAAATTCAACCACAATATCTTATACTGTCTTGTTCTATTTTGTAACTCACCTTGAGTATGAGCAAGAAAGGTGGACTATGAGTGAAACAAATGAGAATAAAATCTGAAGGTCTCCCCAATGTTTGTAATTTTGTTAGTCTTTACATTGTTGTTAGGATTCTTGTGAAAGGAAATCAATGCATGGCTTGAGGTCCTTTAAAGTCTTCGTTTAGTGCTCAACATATTTCAATCACTGTGAGATCCTGATTAATGATGAGTGGCTGTGCATGAGGAAGAGGGTGTCTTTTAGGGGGAGGGGGTGAAGTTGTTTATTTTCGTTGAGATTGGTAAGAACACGAGTGTTTGCCTCTGCTAGTTTTCATATTGTGAATATGGCCCAAAACAGCTTTGGGGGAATTTACATGATAAGCAAGGAATGACCTATCAACAAAATGGAGGGTATTTTCCGCCATGTTTGGAGTATTTTAAAGTCTTTCAATGGGAGTTTTAATTTTTTAGACATTGTGACCCACCATGAGCCGTCTACGGAGTGGCAGGAAACAAACAAACAAATGAATGAATAGATGGAAGAAGAAGAAGTAGAAGAAGAAGTAGAAGAAGAAGTAGTAGAAGAAGCAGAAGTAGTAGTAGTAGTAGTAGTAGTAGTAGTAGTAGTAGTAGTAGTAGTAGTAGTAGTTGGTTCTTATATGTCACTTTTCTCTACCTGAAGAAGGCTAAAAGCAGCTTACGGTCAAAGCGGCTTACAGTCACCTTCCCTTTCCTCTCCCCACAACAGACACCCTGTGAGGTGGGTGAGGCTGAGAGAGCCCTGATATCACTGCTCAGTCAGAACACCTTTATCAGTGCTGTGGCGAGCCCAAGGTCACCAAGCTGGCTTCATGTGGGGGAGTGCAGAATCGAACCCGGCGTGCCAGATTAGAAGTCCGCACTCCTAACCACAACACCAAACTGGCTCTCAACAGAAACTTAATAGCAATTGGAGGACCTGGGAGCACTGGGTAAGAGAGTGATTGTCCTGACATAAGAAGTATCAGGCTTTACTGTAGAACAGGAGTAGTCAACCTGTGGTCCTCCAGATGTCCATGGACTACAATTCCCATGAGCTCATGGGAGGTTGACTACACAGGTTGACTACACCTGCTGTAGAAGAACAGGCTCTAGTTGAGAACACATACCCATGCACAGGTACCTGTAGGAATGGTCTGGCTCTGTACCACTTGCTTGGACAGGGACTGGATGTTCTTTACCTTGGTCATGGGCAGGGATAGGATTGCTAGATTTATGACGGGGTCTGGGCAGGAAGGCTAAAAACAGGCCAAATTCTAGAAGGGTGAACCTTTAAACAGTAGCTTGAAGAAGCAAGGGTTAGACTTCGGTCAGAGTTGTAGAGCTGGTTATACATAATTCCTGGGTGCTGTTGGAGATAATCTTGTAATGAGCAAGTGCAACAAGTAAAGAGAATGCTTCGCCCCTCCGAGTGTCAATCCTGGACCAAGGATGGTCCCACCAAGGATGGCGCCTCCCCATTGCCTCCTTGGCTGCCAGAGACTGCACGTCAATGCGGGGAAAGGAGCAGGGATGCCGCGTCGAAGATGTGATGGCCCTGCTCCTTTCCAGCCACACAGCCTCCCAACTTGGCCTGGGAAGTGGGCCGAAAAGGACCAGCTACGTTGCAGCCGCTCTGCCTTCTGCCGGCCGCTGAAGTGGCTGGCAGAAGCCTCTCGATTGTTTCCGCTGTGGGGGGGGGAGCCGCGCCGCGTATTCCTGCCTGTTCCACCAGCCGGGAGGCAGCTGAAGATCCCTGCCCTTGGGGGGGGGCCTGCCACCTTCTCCCGCCCGCTGTGGCGGCCTCGCACCCTGAAGATCATTGCCCCACTGCAGCTGCGACCACCTTGCCCAGACGCTAGGCCGCAACCCTGTACTGCCTACCGTCCCGACGACGACCGCTACCATTCCCGCCAAACCGCCACAAGGTCAGTCTAGCGCCCATTTTATTAACAAATAAAATGGGCTTTAACTCTAGTCATTCCAATATTTTCCCAACTACAATGGCTTCATATCTTAATTTGTATTTGTGTGTGTTTCCTTCTCTCCCACACAGAGTTAAATAAAAAATCTAGTTAACTTTTATTTATAGCTTAAATGCAACATTGGAATGAATTTGGTGGATGATTACAAAGTTTCTCTGCACTTGAACCTCTAAACCACAGCTTTATTCAGGCATACAGGCAAGCAAAGTTTATCCCAGTCAGCATCAGGCTGCTGTTCTGCTGCATGCTGGCTCAAGCTTACCACTTCTTCATTTGAACAGATGCCTATCTGTCACTTTTTAACTGTCACCCTCTCATCTGTTGGCAGAGTTTAAATATGCAAACTGTGCACAGTACCAGAATGCTTAAAATAATAAAGTAGTTTTATTGTGAAGCGAAACAACTTTGTATAAAAAGAGGAAAGGACAGAGTCATTAGAGTTCTGTTCTGCATTCATTCTGAAGGAAAGCAGGAAGGAAGTATGATCAAAGCATGGACAGAAAGGATTGTATAGGTGCTTGGCTCTTGTGGCCATTTCCTGCATTCTGCAGGAGGTTGGACTAGATTAAGGTGACCAGACATTCCGCCTTTGGTGGGACAGTTCATAGAATCATAGAATCATAGAGTTGGAAGGGTCCATACAGGCCATCTAGTCCAACCCCCTGCTCAACACAGGATCAGCCCAAAGCATCCTAAAGCATCCAAGAAAAGTGTGTATCCAACCTTTGCTTGAAGACTGCCAGTGAGGGGGAGCTCACCACCTCCTTAGGCAGCCTATTCCGCTGCTGAACTACTCTGACTGTGAAAATCTTTTTCCTGATATCTAGTCTATATCGTTGTACTTGAAGTTTAAACCCATTACTGCGAGTTCTCTCCTCTGCAGCCAACAGAAACAGCATTCTGTCCTCCTCCAAGTGACAACCTTTCAAATACTTAAAGAGGGCTATCATGTCCCCTCTCAACCTCCTTTTCTCCAGGCTGAACATTCCCAAGTCCCTCAACCTATCTTCATAGGGCTTGGTCCCTTGGCCCCAGATCATCTTCGTTGCTCTCCTCTGTACCCTTTCAATTTTATCTACATCCTTCTTGAAGTGAGGCCTCCAGAATTGCACACAGTACTCCAGGTGTGGTCTGACCAGCGCCGTATACAATGGGACTATGACATCTAGTGATTTTGATGTGATGCCCCTGTTGATACAGCCCAAAATGGCATTCGCCTTTTTTACCGCTGCATCACACTGCCTGCTCATGTTTAGTTTACAATCCACAAGTACTCTAAGGTCTCGTTCACACACAGTGCTACCTAGAAGCGTTTCCCCCATCCAGTAGGCATGCTTTTCATTTTTCTGACCCAGATGCAGAACTTTACACTTATCTTTATTAAATTGCATCATGTTCTCATTTGCCCATTTTTCCATTGTGTTCAGATCTCGTTGAACTCTGTGTCTATCTTCCAGAGTATTTGCCAGTCCTCCCAATTTGGTGTCATCTGCAAACTTGATGAGTAGTCCCTCCACCCCCTCATCTAGATCATTAATAAATATGTTAAAAAGTACCGGGCCGAGCACCGAGCCCTGAGGTACCCCGCTACTCACCTCTCTCCAGTCTGATGAAACACCATTGACAACAACTCTTTGAGTGCGGTTCTCTAACCAATGCCCTATCCACCTGACTATCTGAAAATCCAGATTGCAGTCCTTCAACTTATCAATCAGAACATCA
Source organism: Paroedura picta (assembly GCF_049243985.1). NCBI lineage: Eukaryota > Metazoa > Chordata > Lepidosauria > Squamata > Gekkonidae > Paroedura > Paroedura picta. The sequence continues at coordinate 40,313,026 of NC_135374.1, read as the reverse complement.
TGGGGAACCTTATCAAAAGCTGTACTAAAATCCAAGTAAATGACATCAACTGAATTTCCATGATCCAGCAAACCTGTTACTTGGTCAAAAAAGGAAACCAGGTTGGTCTGGTAAATCCTGTTGGAGACAAATCCATGCTGACTTCCTTGGATCACCAAATTGTCCTCCAGATGTTTCAGGTTGCTCCCTTTAATACAGGGGTAGTCAAACTGCGGCCCTCCAGATGTCCATGGACTACAATTCCCAGGAGCCCCCTGCCAGCGTTTGCTGGCAGGGGGCTCCTGGGAATTGTAGTCCATGGACATCTGGAGGGCCGCAGTTTGACTACCCCTGCTTTAATATCTGCTCCATTATCTTCCCCACAACAGAGGTCAGACTCACTGGTCTGTAGTTTCCCGGGTCATCCTTCCTCCCTTTTTTGAAGATCGGAATAACATTTGCTCTCTTCCAGTCCTCCGGGACATCTCCAGTCCTTAAAGAGGTCCCAAAGATGTTGGACAAGGGCTGTGCAAGTTCTCTGGAAAGTTCTTTGAGCACTCTCGGGTGCATTTCATCCAGCCCAGGGGATTTGAACTCATCCAGTGCAGCTAAATGCCTCTCAACAACCTCTCTATCCATGTTAACCTGCCACCCAGACACTATCCTTTGGCTACTGCCATCTGTAGATGTGCCTAAACCCTTTGACCTGTGGGAAAAAACAGAAGTAAAATAGGCACTAAGCCTTTCTGCTTTCTCTGCATCTTCCGTTAGAGTTTGTCCATCCGCATCCAACAGTGGGCCTATTGCCTCCTTTACTTTACGTTTGCTCCTCACATAACTGAAAAATCTTTTCTTGTTACAATGGGCTTCCCTGGCCAATCTTAGCTCACTCTCAGCTTTAGCCTTTGGGGTCATTTTTCCAATGTCCCGCAGAGTTCTAAATTTGTTTTTTAATTATTATTTTTTTTGCCGCGCAGGCAGCCCAGCAGACAGGCCAGGCTCAGAAGGCTCCCATGCAGGCACCTGGGCTCAGAAGTCCCCCATGCAGGTGCCCAGGCTCCAGGGCTGGGCTTGCGTGATGCCGTCATTACTGCCGGCTTGCAATGCTGGCGGCTGCAGGGCCCTGGAGGGCAGCGAATCCCTGCCCCGGAGTTGTGGCACCTGCAGGGGCCTCCTGAGCTTAGCTTGCCTTGCTGCACAAGCTTCACCGCCACCACCGCGGGAGACCTTGCACTCCTGCTGCCCTCCAGGGCCCTGCGGCCACCACCATCACCAGCCAGTGAGAATGGTGGCGCCTCATGGTCTCCCGCGGCGGTTCCTCATGTTTGCCATGATTGCGGTGGCCACGGAGCCCTGGAGGGCAGCACTGATGTTCGTGCAAGAACTAGCGGCGTTTTTTGTCCTCCCGCTGCAGTGGCGGCTCCTCACACAGAGGACAAGGAGGAGGAGAAGGGGAAGGGGAGGAGGAGGGGAGGAGGAGAAGAATTGTGTCATTTTTTCACGCATGCCCACACAGCACCTTGGTGCCTGCCTTTGGCCGGGTGCACTTGTGTGTGGAGAGGGGGAGGGGGCAGCTCACACAAGGAGTCCCCGCGTGCTCTTGTGGGCGCTCGTGCTTCCCGGTCCCCGGGCTGCTGTGCACGCCCAGCATTCCTTTGCACCGGCCTAGGCACCTTTTTTTTCTTCTCAAGTCGTTGTGCTGGGGCTGGTTGCACACTCTCCACTTCCCCGCGTTCCTGCTGGCACCCAGGTAAGGCGGCAGGCTGAAACTGTGTTTAGTTTAAGGTGAAACCTACTTATAATTTCACATAACTGTAAAAGCTCTTATGCATCATCATCGTCCTGTTTTCTCTTCATGCGGGATTCAGAACTGTGGCCCTCTGTTTAGGATAACTCTCTTGGTTCTGTTAAAAACTGAAAATTGAATATTTGCCTTTCCAAAAGGCTGCATTATGAGAATCACATTTTCTAATAATTACCATCCTAAATATGGCACCTTTACACAATGAAAAATCTGCGAAAATGAGGCAAGTGAGTGAAATGGAGGTGATGCAGGAATATTTTTTTTTTAATCCCAAGTCACAAAAAACATATTAAATGATCTCGTTATTATGTGGTGCAAACCTTTATTTCTTTTGCAAAACTTTCCACATTTTAATTTGCCCATATTTTCCAGTACTGTTATCTCCATATGCTGTGTGACTTGATTAAGACATAAAATGACAGCATAAATTTATTTAACAGTGCTTAACTGCACTCCTCTGTGCCCCTAGCTATGTATGACATATGAAAATATAGGCAGATGCATCTGTATTAGTAGAGTCACATTAGCAAATGCTGAGTAAATGCTTATTGTGAGTATTATGTGTGCAGATATGACTCACAGTATTTAGTAATGAACCATGGACAAATGCTCACTAGTGAACAGCCCATGGAATTAATCTTTGTTTCCTTGAAAGAATACTCATTCTGTTAAAAGTGCTATCATTTTCCTCTGTTGGGAACAGGGAAGGACTGAGATTCTTCCAGCTGCTTTACACCTATTGCCCTTCATGACTCAAGAAAGCTACTGAGACTGAATATGTGATTATCTGAACATAATAACAAGATCAGGGATTTCCTAATATCGAGGACCGAAGGAAGTGGCTCTGCCATCCTTTTCAATAATATGGTAATGTTTCCAAAGTGGAACTAATTCATCACTAATTCATCACACTAATTGGGGGGTTTGAAGTAGTCATCATCACCCTCCATCCCCTAATGCCCTTGTTCGGGTAGGGGAGAGTGGTATTTGCCACCGTGTTGGGTATTTTTATAGTCTTTTAAAGGGGGTTTTAATGGGGATTTTAAGACTATTGTTACCCGCCACGAGCCTGTAGGGAGTGGTGGGAAATAAATCAAATAATAATAATAATAATAATAATAATAATAATAATAATAATAATAATAATAATAATAATAATAATAATCAGGAATCTGGGTTTTAAAACTTTGTGTCAAAGGGAACATGCAGTTGGCCATGGGTTTTAGTTTCTTCAGCCCAAGGGTCGGCAGGCTAGAAGGTCTTGAAGGTGACACAATCCTATTTCAATTTACTTTGTGTACTGTTTTAACAATGTATACTTGTGCATCAGGAACACGGGCAGGGAAAATTTGCAAGTGAACTAGAGAAACTGAAAGTGTCAGCAAACTGTCATTGTCCAATTCCAATGTTAATTATAGAATATCTTAGGTGGAGAAGTATAATAAATAGCAATAAAACCTACAATCAATGAACAGAACAGAAAACAGAATGCAGTTATCTTGATCCTAGGTTTCTCATTATTCCCATAAATGGTTACATGCAATTTTTTAATTTAAAAAAACCCTCATGACATTTATAAGCACAAGGCATGCAAAAGTACAGGAAAAAATTGTCTGAAAGTAAAGCGATAGAAGGAAAAATCAATGAAAATTCCTTCTAGGATTGTTGCTGTATCACCAAGGAATCATCTGGTATGGAAGTGAGTACACTTATGTCAAGGGCAGTTAAGAGTCACACTCCTTCCATATAATTTTAGTTTGGGATCTGTCAGCTCCATAAATGATAACTGTGTCTTTCAAGTCACAATGCCACAATATAGCTAGGAGGTGACATTGTTGTTGCCATCCATTTCATTGGCCTTTCTCCTTCCCCCTCCATCTTGGCATCAGAATTAGCAATTCTTTTACAGCCACATGTGACCTAGAAAGGGACGGTTAGAGCTACCACTTGCCCCTTGGATGCCAGCCCGTCTTGGCAACTCAAAGGGGGTGGCCAGCAGATAGGAGGCCAGCTCTGGGATATTATCAATTTCTCCCTGTCTAGTGGGGAGTTCCCAAAGTGGCTGAAGGAGGCAATGGTTTGCCCTTAAGAAACCATTGCTGGATCCGCAGGACCCGGCCAGCTACTTCCCAGTCTCGCATGTGGTGTTTCTGGGTAAGCTGGTTGAAAGGCCTGCTGCAGACCAGCTCCTGGCATACTTGAAGGAAACTTCAGCACTTGACCCATACCAGTCAGGCTTCAGTCCTGGCCATGTGGTGGAGACCGTGTTGGTTGCCCTATTGGATGATCTTGGTTACCAGCTGGGGTTGTGTAACTGTGGAGAGAACTCCTGGAGAGCATCCTTGTCCCCTGATGATAGAACAGTGGTGTCTGGCAATCATAGTTTTTACCCAGATTGGATGCATTTGTTGAAGTGGAGTATAATTTCTGACCTTGTAACCACTAAGAATAAGTGTTAGAAGATGGTTTTCCTCCCCTTAATTTCCGGCTATCCTAATTGGGACCAAACTGGAAAGCAGGCCCCTTTTTTATAGACCTGTGCCTAGACAAGCAAAAGTAATTTTTCTGTTATATTTCTGGAACTTTCATAGTTCAGATTGTACTAAAAATATAAGCAGATATGATCTTGGGTCATCTCAGAGTAACAAGTAATTTTGGGTTTGCCCCTACAAGAAAAAAAAAATTGAGAGGCATATTAGGCTCTTTCGTGTCTGCAGGAAGAAATATTATCTGATGATAATTTAGACTGACAGTTGCCATTTTTTTAAAGCATGGCCAAGAACCAAATCCAAATTAAAAATCCATCCTTTTGCATCAACAAAGATACGACTCCAGTTAAATATTTCATGTTATAAACCAGCTGCTGAGAACAATACTTTTCTGGCAAAAATTATTTTTGGAAATGACTATTTGAGTATTATATTCCATTGCAAAAGAGGAGAAAATGCAGTGCAATTGCCCTTTAAAAGAAAAGGTATTTCCCTTGACATAGTTCCCAAGAGCACTACCAAGGCTTAAAAGCATTCCTTTGTTTTGTGGAAGCGTATGTGCATGTTTGATTGAGTGGAAGAAATGCACAGGGAAAAATGAGATCACAAATGTATGTTTTGGCTGCCATGAAGTCAATACAGTAATAGGTCGGCAGAAACATCAAAACACAATCATGAGCTGTCTTCAGAGTGAGAGTGAGCACAACTGGCAGGGCAATCAGCCAGAAGCAAGAAAGTATACTTTTATCCTTATCTCTTGTAAATAATCCAAGGAAATCAGATGCAATACCATTATGGAGGCATGTTCCCAGTCAAGATGGTGAAATTTGGAATCTGGACCTACCTGTTTGGGTTTGCACACAGATTTCATTTCCATCAGTTTTCCAGCAGCACAGGGAGAAGAATAATGACTTCCTTCATGTGGGAGTTACACCACTAAACAGGAGAACACGGTTTTGCAAAGAAAAGGGAACACAAAGAAGGAAGGAAGGGCTACACAGCAAATAATAAATAACAAAGATCATTATACACCATAAAATATTGAACTAGAAGAGAATTTTCTCCCCAGCAGCCCCTTCATTGCAATTCTCAAAATTTTATTTACAAAACAAAATATTTCATACTTAAACATTTTAAACTTCAATTTTAAATTTCTAATAACTAATATATCTTACAACTAAATCATCAATTTCATCATCACATATATTTTGCTTATACTTCATAAACAAAACTTGTTCACTTTCTTTCTGCAATATGATATATTTATGTTACAATACAATATAATTTTAAACTTTTAGTTTTCTCTCCTGTTTTCATAATAAAGCATCTCTCCTCAAATTTCAAAATGTATCTATTTTTCAAATAAATTGTTAATTTTCCATTGCTGCATAGTCAGTAAGTTTATTTTCCCATTCTTCTAAACTAGGACAGACATCTTATTTCCATTTTGCTGCATAAACAGTTCTAGTAATCTTATATGTCCATCATAATAAATTAACTTTTTGTTTTGTAATCAGCTGTTCAAACTCAGTTATCTCTCTTAAAACTCCACCTCCCATGCTGATGATTTTATTTAATCTTGAAACTGATTGGGAATATAGTGGTCATTGAATAATAATTTCTTCATCTCTGTTATCTTGTCAGGAATTGAGTTTTCCCTGGGTATTTACCATATTGCCATATGTTAAAAAATCATTTTTATTTCTCATATTCTTATCATGATAAGTTTCTATTGGAACATGAGGGGAGAGTACAGTATTTGCTGGCGTATAAGACTACTTTCCCCCCCTGAAAAACATGCCTCCAAGTGGGGGGGTTGTCCTATACGCCGGGTGCACTTCAGTTGGGATAGACATAGCTGCCCATAGTGGCCCATAGTACTGTAATGTAATGTAACAAACTATATTTTCAGTGGAAATGTTGGGGAGTCGTCTTATACGCCCAGTTGTCTTATATGCCGGCAAATATGGTATATATATATTTAAAAACATATTCTTAAAAGGCCATGAACAAGTACCAACTTTTTAAAGTTTAAACCTCTTTTTATTGTAAGTTTTTAATTAGAATTGTTATGTTTACATGTTGTATACCACCCTGAGCCAGTCCACTGGGAGGGTTATACAAATCAAATTAATAATAATAACTGGTAACAAACTAGCAGGAAACCTGCAAGGACTTATGTGTTTGTGGGGGGAATCACATTTTTCCTTCCATCACCATTTCCTCTTCCCTTTCATGCAAACCCCCCATAGACTCCCCCCTTTTCCTCTCCTACCAGTCAACCTGGATTTATCCGCCCCCCCCCTTCAGTTTTTCCGTCTTCTCTCCCTTTCTACCCATGTAAACTATGGCTATGTAGCATGTTGTCAGATGCCAGGCCCAGTTATGAGGCTGGGAACTTCAAGGTTTCATGTATAGTTTCAGTTATATGTAAACCGCTCTGAGCCTTCGGGGAGGGTGGAATAAAAATATGAATAAATAAAATAAATAAAATAAAAGGAACTGTGAGTGGTTTCTTCTGTAGCTTATTTCCCCATTCTATTTCTTCTTTTCCTTCAGGAAAGCCACATTAGTTCCTTCCTCTACTTCCTTATCTCCTTCCCACCTAACAACCAACCTATATTTTATCTGGTCTCAATTTTCAGCTATAGTATGTACTTTATTTGTATCCCTCTTCCTCCACAAGAGAGACTAGGGATGCCAGTCCCCAGGTGGGACCTGGAGATTCCCTCAGAATTACAGGTCCTCTCCAGATTAAAGAGATCAGTTCTTCTAGAGAAAATGGCTGCTTAAGGGGGTCAATTTCTTAGTGTTAAGTAACACTGAGGTCCCCTCCTGTCCCCAATCCCACCACTCCCAGCTCAATCTCCAAGGTTTCCTGGTATTTCCCAAGCTACAGCTGGCAATCCTAAATGAACCAAAGCAAGCTATATCATTCTACTTTCCTCCTCTGTTCTCCTTTCCCCTCCTCCATTTTATCCTCAAAACAACCTTAGGAGGTAGGTAAGTAGGTAGGTTAAGCTGAGTACATGTGAACTCACCTGGGTCTCACAGATCCTAGTCAAAAACTCTACCCTTTACAATACACTGGCTTTCATGAAGTGGCTACTGTTGAACAGTAGCAAGCAGCCAGGCATTGGTGAGTCATGCAAGTCCTTCATGGTTGATGTCAGGTCTAGCCCCAATTAGTCCTTCAAATATCAAACCAGCCATTCAAAAGACTTTTCTCCCTCCTCCCTGCCTTTTACTGACAGAAACTGAGACTTGAAGGCAAGCAATACTATCTTGGTTGCTTAGCAGCAGCCATTAAGATAATTCATTTCTTACAGCTACAGGCTCTACTTCTTTTATTTTTTGAAAGTTTTAAAATCTCTCCCCTTTCACTTTTTAAACATTTTCTCCAAAACTCAGTCTTTTCTTAGGATTTGTAGTAAGATATGCTTTGTCTTACTATGTTTCCACTCTCCCTATTTAAGTATCCATGATCTGAGTAGCCCTGTTAACAATAGGGCATTTTGAAGGCAATTAATTCTTAGGGTCACCATAGATTGGAAGTTAGTAACACACATGCAGCACCACCTGCTGTTTTTTAAATTAAAAAAAAAACCCTGTCCAGTTCCATAGGAGGAATTTGCTCACAGCTTTTAGTGCTGCATCCATATGACATTGACAGCAACTTGCAGCTGTGCAAAAGTTGTGAGTTTTCATCCGGTTTGCTCTGTGATGAAGAAAATTGGCAAAAAATGATTTTGCTTTCTTGTTGTGCTACAAATCAGGGCAAAAACAAGGGCAAGCCCATCTGAAGGGAGAAACACGCAACAGTCTTGGTAGTGCTTTGCCTGCCCTTGCACCCACCCTCCCCTCTCCATTTCCAGATCAAAATGAAAAAATTGGCATGATCTTCATTGTTACAGGTTGGCAAAACAATGTTCCCTCAGTACAATCATTGGAGTCCAGTTACCATGACCAATCTATCATAAATCTACCCCAAAATAAAGAGATACCATTATACAAGGTATTCCCCCAAAAGATCTAAGGAAATGTTTTATTGTTGTTTATGACCCCATAGCAATGCAGAAGTGAAAGGTTTTTTAATAAAATGTTTTACTGTTGTGGTGTTTCCCCATAGCAACTTGGAAGTATATTTCTTTTTAATTAATTTCAGGACTCGGGAGGGATGGAAGCTTGAGTCCCCAAAACAACCGCAGTGAAAGGATTGGTGGCTTGCATTGATTGACAACTCGAGGAGCGGAGGGAGAAGATTAGGTTGTCCATAATTCTGGCTTCTCTGCCGCATCATCGGGAAGGGAAAAACCATGGGATAACGTGGGAGGTGTCTCCCATCAGGAAGTGTGCAAACACATGGTTTCCTATCGCGGGAGGTGGTGCATGTTTTACAAGCAGGAGGTGATGCGTGTTTTACGCCTCCATGTGGAAATGGTCCCTGTCTTCTTTATGATGCATTTTTCTGTGATATGGTGAACGTCTAAAATATGGAAAGTATTGGAAGTACTTTTAAAAACTTGGATTTGACTTGGGTCATAAGTATTTTAGTAACTTGAATCAGAATTTTTAAGATTGGAGCTCAAATGAGTTGGACTGGGAAATCATGAGATATTGATTCCCCATCAAATGACAATCCTATAGATAGGATACAGTCCACTTAGCTTTGTTAAAATTTTGGGCAAAACATAGGAAAAACACTACCAATTCAATATTCAAGCAATGTTTTGAACTAACCTTGAATACTGATCCTTTCCGACTTGCCAGTTATGATAAAATACAATCACGGTATTCCATCCCAGATGATTTATTAAGAGCACAAGTTGATGGGTCTAATCTGAGAGACTGGATCTTTAATACTGATGCCATACTGGATAGACAATAATAAAATCTAACTTTTCTCCTTTGTTTAAACTATTCAAAACAGTCCATCTCAGATCAGACTATTTAGTAGCCATTTCTGTACAAAAACTTCAAATGGCGTTTGCTCATTTACGCTTTCAAGTTATGCCATCAGCCCTGCTCTCAGGCCGTTTTTCTGGTGTACCTTTTGCCCTTCGCCTATGTATTTGTAGAGAACCTGCTGTTGAAGATCTTTATCATTATGTTTTGGATTGTCCACTATACTTGGAGCCAAGAACCAAATATATTGAGAGATGTTTGAGTGGCCAGAACTTCCCTGCGAATTTGGACAAAATAGTCTTTTTATTATCGGATACCAACCCCCTAATTAGTTATAATGTTTCACTATTTGCATTAGCAGCAAGGAAAATTCAAGCCAAACGTATGCCACCAGAGAGCTAGAAACCTGAATTCTTATTGTCTTTTATTATCTATGGACTACCACATGTATTGTTCTAATTCTTTTACTGTTTTTATATCAACTGATATGATATTGATTGCATTGGAATAGCCTATGGCTGGAAACAATAAAGTCTTATGTATATGTATGTAGATAGGATACAGCATATCCATTTTAAGGGCACGTAAATTTATCACTTGTACAGTGAGCACAGAAAGATAGAAGCAGGAGTTGCTGAAAACTGCACAGTGAACATTTTTGGCAGGTGAGCACACTGTTTTTAACTAGTGGCCTTCTTGCCTTGCTGCCCTTTGATTTGAACAGCTTGCTAACCCATTTTAAAGCTGCCCAGTCACTGTGGTGGTAGAATTCAATTTCCTTCCACCTCAAAACTGCTTTTGCATTTAGAACTCTTTCCCCTCACAGCCACTTTCTAGTACCCTGAATAGTGAAACAAAACAGGGAGGCAACAGAGCAGCCATCAAATCAGATAATTTTGGTTCATTTCAGATTGTCAGAAAGAATTTTGTTCAGATTCAGATGGAATTATAGATTGGAATTATTTAGGTTTCCCACTGCACGTCTGAAAATAGAAGAATAGGTGATCTCAAGAGTCATCTCACCTAATGGTCAGTCTTGGATTATGCTAACAACATAATGTCAGAGATCTGCTAGTTGTGTATGGGATCGCTGATATTTCCTTGTGGCTGTTGACAGACTCTGAATTTTGATTGCTGCATTCCATCATTTATGTTTCTACTAGCTTCAAAGCCCGTTCATAAGAACGGGCCTTTGAAAGGGCCCCCTTCCCTGGTCCCTGGCCAGACAGCTTAAGGTGGCTTTGGGTGGCAGCTTGCAGCCAGATCAAGTGGGGCAGGTGGGGGGTGGGCAGCTCATTAGCAGGGCCAGGACAGAGCTCCTTAGCAGGCCAGGAGGCCCTCGTCAGCAGGCCCAGCCTAGCAGGCCAAGAAGCCCTTGTTAGCAAGCCCTCCACCATGACCCTTTGCCCAGGACCTCTCCCCTTACCTGCTGCTGGCTCCAGGCACTGAGGTGTTTGAGAGCAAAGAGGCTAGAGTCCAGGGATGGAGGGCGGGAGCTGCAGGGGCAGGGCCAATCAGGGCAAAGCTGGGTGCACCTGGATTGGCACTATTCTAACGGACAGCCGGACACATCCCACCCTGCAGGCTGTTTCATAAATATATAGAGGAGCAACAATGGATAAGGATATATATACACACAGTTCTTCTCCAGAAGTAGTTAATATTCCATACACTGATCTTTATCAAATCAAACCAACAAGAATGAACAATTGTTTCTTATTTTATTTCTCTTCTACATAAATAAAGATTTGGGACTGAAGTAGCAGGGATAAGAAATTCAAAATCTTTCCCATAATATATACAGTAAGAGGCTTGGAATTAAACATGTTCAGATCATACCTCACTCTTACAACTGCAGCGATTTGTCTTTTTTTTTTAACCTAAAAGGGAGAAAGAACCTATTACTATTGCAAGATTTACATCATATTGCAAGTGTCTCATGGGAGTCATTTTGAATGCAAAATTCTACATGTAAGAAAAAGGAGGAAACATTTTCCCTTGGCTTTTAAATCATACAAAATCTTATTTCACAGCTTGCAGTACTATTCTACATTTGCCTTCCCTCATGTAACATTAAAGAGATACAAGATGTTGTTATATTTACTTGACGAGGCATCTATTGTATAGGTATTAATCCTGTCTTTAAATATACTTTACTCAACATTTAGCAGGGGGGGGAAGATTATTTTGGAAAGAAAGAAACTGATCAAAACAGATCCTAGTAGAATTCTGTGTACTGGGGAGAGTACACAGTACACATAGGTCAGAGTTTGTGCAAATGCCATGCAAATGTAGCAAATAACTCAGAACACAAGTTTTTGGTCCTTAGAGTAAATAACTTGAAGCCCGTTGTCTTACAGCCAGGTTCTAACCCTTCACATTGCAGGCCATCAAGCTCAGCAAGCCACTGATATCACAGTTCTCTAGCTAGCGTTCCCCCCTCTTTAGTCTTTTTTCAGGTCATCTGTAAATAAAGGGGAGTCAGAAGAATGCTGCTGGTCTGAAAGACATTTGAGGGCACCCTGACAGCAGACTTGTATTCTTGATATAGCATGGTTTTGTCAGGAGCACAGAAGCTTCTGTCTAGTACATTTTTAACTCACCTTTCCTCCAAAAGCTCCTGGGCAGCATATTTCATGCTCCCTTCTTCATTTTATCATCCCAATGTCCTTGTGAGGTAGGTCAGGTTGAAAAAATTTAACTGGTCCAAAGTCATGCACAGTAAACTTCATGGCATAATGAGGATTTGAACCCTCGGGGATCTCTCTTGGGCTTTGCGTTATTCAAGTTATTAATAAATGATGATTTGGATTAGATGAAGGGATAGAGGGGGTGCTTATTAAATTTGCAGGGAATGCTAAACTTGTAAAGGCTAACACAGCAGAAGATGGAATTAGAATACAAGATGATCTTGTCAGCCTGGAAAACTGGGCTAAAATGAATGTCAATAATCATAAATGTAAAGTTCTGCATTTAGGTAGGAAAACTAAGATGCATTATTTTAGGATGGGGGAGATCTGTCCTGGAAGCAGTATGTGCAAAAAGGATCTAAAGATCTTAGTAGACTATATACTGAACAGGAGTTAGCAGGGTGACTTGGTGGCTATAAAGTCAAATGGGATTTTAGGCTGTATCAAAAGAAGTATAGTGTCCAGATTGTGTGAGGTGATGGTCCTGCTTTACTCTGCTCTGGTTAGACCTCACTAGAGTACTGGACTACTACAGCTTCTAAGATCTTACAGTATCCTGAAAAGGGAGTTTGGGGTCGGGGGGGGATTTACTAATGATTTATTCCCAATATAATTCCTTGTTGAACTTCTCAAAATATGGTTAAAGACTGGCCAAGCACTGTGATATCATGGTTTAATTTCATAAGCCAAAGTTAGCATTAAATATCTGTTAATTTTATATATTCTGCTACTATGTATGGTACCTTAGATGTGTGTCAATGGGAATGGTTCCCTTTTCAGTTCAGTAATAGCTTTACAACAGCGTGAGCATAAGAAAGGAATCATCCACTCCTGTTGGACTAGATTTACAGCCAGCATAAAGGAATGTTACAATCTGGTCAAGGAACAGGACAAATAGCAACCAAGGAATCACTGAAAAAATGGCAAATCTGCAACTTCATTAGATGTACTGAGAAAATCACGGAGGATTTCTTTGGGGAAAAAATTGGATTTTTTAAAAGGTATTTCTCTTTAGGGAAAGTTTCATATGGGTAGCCACATTAGACTGTAGCAGAAGAACAAAATTGAAGTCTGGTAGTACCTTGGTTCACAAAAATCTATACCTTGGAAAATTATATTGTCTTTAAGGTGCTTTCAGACACAAATTTTGTTCTGCTCTATAGAGGAAAATTGCATGATATCCCAGTGGCCTGATTATAATAGAAAAGATAATGTCCTCTGTATGCAAAACAAGGAGATTCACATCATAGTTATTTGAGCCTCCTTCCATTTCCAGTGTTTTGCTGTCATAATATAATCCATTAAGATTGCTAAATTAATGTGTTGATCAGAAGAACTCATGTATTTTAGATATGCACCAATTTGAGTGTCAGCTTCCCAGTTTGATCCCCAATAGAAATTGTGATGTCAAAAACATTTTTTTTTGTTTTTCTGTCTTCTCTATAAAGATATGTAATAACACGGGAGTCACAGATACATGAGAGGCTGAATGATTTTGAATAACAGGACATAACTCTTGTTTCTTAGCCCACAGGCTCAAATTATAGCGCTCATGAGCTTTGTTATAGAACCCCAGATCTCTTTTACAGGGGCATCAGACTGAAAGGTAGATCAAGCCATCCCCAATTAAACTTGTTTATTTTTGAAATTCTAGAAGCTGGAGATTTAGGCTTGTCACTACTGTCTTTGAGATATCCCATTATGTCCCATGATGAAAATCAATAAAGACTGGAAATATATTTAATATTTGTTTTCATTAGGATAATATTCTTTGTTTTTCTCTATAGGGCTGCCCATAACATTTTAAAGCCTCAATATGGCTATAAAACATTTTCAGCTCATTTAATTAAGCTCCTACAGTACTATGATAAAAAGCTATATGTCATGGATGCAAGGTAGAGCTCTTTTGGTCAGGAACTTATGTACAAGTGTTACGTAGCACAAACTGAAAAGTTACAAAAGTCCCTACTTTAAAGCAACCAATACAGTTCCACCCCCAAACATACTTTCATAGTTTCTTGGAAGCGGTTTGTGCAATACATTGACTAAGTTCTGAAAGAAGTAAAAGCAAATTGCAGTTGCTGACTTTCCATCATCATTTAAATACATTTGCAGAGAGGCTGGCTCCAGATAGTGGCAGTCAGTGCCTTGGTGCTTATTTTGCTTACTAAACAAAAGTATTGTGAATCTAAATGGAGGAACAAGTAGACTGAAAGCCAGTTACTCCACATGTGTTCTATTGTGTATTAAAATTATTAATATGGATGATTCATAGTATAAATAATAAACAAGAGAATTGTGGCATTTAAAAAGTGAAGAAGCTTTATCAGTAAACCATATATTTTCCAAAAGGACAAGTCACTCGCTACCTGATTGGCCTTCCCTGGGGGTGTACCAACAATAGAGACAGAGCACTAAGCCAACAAGGACCAATGAGTTCAAATTGTACTCTGCCAATGAGGGCCAGTCAGCTCAAATTGCATGCAAATGATTCACTCTCTATCTGATCCCGTCCCCCCTCAAACTATTCCCCCATTAGGAGATGGTCTTCAGCCAGCCCTGGCAGTTTAGCCCCAATCAGGAGGGAGTTCTCAGCCAGGAAATGCTAATAAGAAATCAGCTTTCCACTTCCAACTTTCTGCCAGTTTCAGAAGTTTGCTGGGTGGAAGAGAAGCAAGCCTCATAGCATGCCCTACTGCCAGTAAGTTGACCTGGTCTTATGGACTCTTTCAACTCAGAAGGCATGATGTGCATGGGGGATGAAGTTGCATTCAAGGATAGCCTCTTTCTGCCTTCTGGAGGGGGCTGCAGGAGACCCAGAAATGGCATCCTGCTGGCCCTCTTGGACCAAAGGCAGCCAGGAAATGCCTCTACCCTGGGAATGTTTATTCATAAATAATTTATGGTCCCTCTCCTGGGAATGTTTACTCATGTGTAAGTCTTGGTAGTCACCCAGCATGTGAAGGAGCAGGGAATCAAATCTAGCTTGCCACATTAGAAGCTGCGGCTCTTAACCGCTATACCAAGCTGTACAAATTTCTATTGCCTTAAAGAAATATAGCTAGAGCACATGCAGAAGCAGCTGTTGCAGGAGGATGGTGTATTTTTTACTTGCTCATGGGATTCTTTCCCTTCAAATATGGACATTCTGGGCAATATCTTCTCTGAGCAATCCAAGGAGGGAGAAACTCAGGTGTTTCCTACATCGAGAGGTGATTGTGTGGTTCATAAAGTTTGCAATTTGAGAAGGGAAGGCTTTTGTCTTCCATGTTCTCTCTCTCTTTCTGTGTATATGTGTGTGTATGTGTGTAGGAGGGGAGTGATAGCCTCCTCCCTCCCTGTCTCAAGCAGCTCTTTCCTCCAGGGGAACTGATTTCTGAAGTCTAGAGAGGAACTTTCATTCTGGGGGTTCTCCAGGTCCCAGGGAGGCTAGCCAGCAGATAGGTGGAAGGAAGTCCCCCCCCCCTTTTTTTTTTCTTTCAGGCTGCTGTTTTTTTCAGGCTGTCTTTCTGAAGTTCTTTTTAATTTTAGAGAACTGTAGAAGTGCCTCCCTGCCGCATAGCTGTATTGTATTGTTAAACTTTACAGGGTCTGTAGAAGACAGCTCCAAACAGCCAAGTGTTGGGGAGCAAGCTATTCCCTGCTGCTCAGCTGTTTTTCAGGTTTTCTGCAAATCCAGTTTAAAGGAACTGAGGTCCCTTTCAATGGGGTTTACAGGGCCACAAACTATACAAACTGGTTTTCGATTTGTGGTTCAGCCATGAACCACAAACTGATCCACATTTTCCCTGTTCATGCCTTTCCATACCCAATACAACAAGGACCAATTTCTATATCATATAGTTATTCTTACAAATTCATTAATCCTTTTAACACTAACTTGCCATAGCTAGAATTTATTGGTATATAGCAGAATCTTTCTCCAGTAAAAAAGGTCTTATGGTTCAACCCCAAAACTACAGAAATTCTGAACAGCTTTTATATATCTTGATGTTAATCAGTGTGTACATACCCTTCCTTAAGTGTCCAAGGAGATGAAATATGAAAAAACATGGTTGCTGTATTTTGGATGTCCAAGCACATCCAGTGTAAATTATTGAAAAATCTGTGAAAAATATCTGAAGGTGCTTATGCAGGACAATCTTTATTCAAAATATTAAATATTAAAATATCTTCAGCCTCAGAATTTGATAAAGATTAAAGAACACATGATGCTAGAGTTCTGTGACTGGAATTCCACATGTATTAGTTGTAATTAAAAGGCCATAAGAAGGAAGAGAAGGGCCATAAGGATTGGTGCCAAAGTGGATCCCCACATACAAACACCAAATAATAGCCCCTGCCCAAACCACTTGATCTAGCTGCAAAATGCGGTCCAAAGCCACCTTAAGCTGCCTAGCCGGGAGCCAGGGGAGGTGACCCTTTCAAGGCCCGTTCTTAGGAACGGGCTTTGAAGCTAGTAGTGAGAATAAAACAAAAGGGGGTGAGAATTATGGACACTGCCCTCAGCTCCCTGAAGACAGAGCAATATAACCACTCCTCTTTCCTGCCACCATTGGGCATCTTTTAGTCCTGTGTCATTTGTACTTCTAGATGCAATCGTTAGACCTGACCAGAAGCATGCAAGGAACTACTCTGAAGTCCTTTTTAATGGTCATTTTAATTCTCTTGTCTTTTGGTCTGTGGTAATGATGCCAACTAAGTCATGTGATAGCTTTAATATCATCTAAGAAAATACTTATGGCCTTTGTTGCCCTCCCCCGCAAATATTCTACAACCTGTCTACAACTCTTCTTGAATCATAGTAACAAAACAGGATAACAGAACTCAGTTTATAATTGTGTTCTACACGTCAGTGCTGGTGTGGCTGAATTCCTTTTCATTATTTACATTTCTATCATGTTTGGTTTTAATCTGTTCTTAAAGTGGTTGCAAAGTCTATCAGCTTCTACCATTCATACATCCGACTGGTATACTGTTATTCATTTAGATTTATAGTTCAAACCTTCCTGAAAACTTGGGGCAAATAACAAAATTAAAATTCCCAACAAAGGAGAAAATTCTATCATATTAAGGTACCACTTTTAAATCCTCAATTCTCTGCTGAGTTTGCCAGGATTAAATTCAAGATTAATAATGCAGTTAATAGATATTTAAAATACTGAAAAGAAATGGACTGTTTCCTGCATCTTAAGTTATTACCACATCCTTCTGGAGTTCATTTTAACATGGGACTAAAAGATAATAACACATTTAATTTCTGGAGGCTTTCATAATGAGCCTTTAAGGAATTGAGAAAGTTGAATTACTTGTACTGGTTTATTATCCTGACATGCAGCTTTTTCAGCAACAGGCCAGGTGTAGAGACATAGAGGATCTTCAGAGTATAAGCTTTTGAGAGTCAAAGCTCCCTTTGTCAAGTATCTGTACTCAAAACTAGCTCACCTTTATTCTTGTGGCATCTTTCATTTTATTCCACTATGAAATCCATTTTCATATGAAGCTAGCTGTTCAGACTCACAGTTCCAAGAAAAGCTAAAGAATACAATTCAAGTGGCTTCTTACATACTAAAATTAGCAATCTGATGCAACCAAGAGGCATTCCATGTGAGGATCTCATTGCCATAACATGTCAAAGGCTGACCTGAATTTTATATAGGTTAACCAAAATAATCTTTCTGCCTAGTGTGAAAAACTGCTTCTGGCCACAATCCAGGATTTAGCCATGCCAGTGATCTGTGTAACTGTTGCTATGGTTTTAGAGTTTCCACTTGCTCCAGTGGCTGCAATAGTGCAGTTCCCTTCCTGCATTCAGTGTAAAGAAGAGGGATGACTCAATGACCCTCTGTACTATCTCACATGTCCAGAGTGGGGAATATATTATGGGATTCATCACTCCGGGTGGATTCATCCAGCTGCCATGACACCTAAATGCCTACACCATTCATCAAAGTACAAGGAGCCTGGGAAATGGCATGAAAAGAGCTATGTTGGCAGGAACGAGGAGATGGCTGAGTTGTTTGACAATGAATTAAGGCTTCTTTCCCTGCATCAACCAGGGATATTTGGAATTGCGAAATATATTCCTCCTGTCTTACACGCAGCAACACCCTAACTTTTTGTGCAGCCTTTAAATTGTTTCTCTCTGGAGAGAAGATGAGAAGGAAACACCAAGAGATTAATTTTATTTCCTTGCCCTTCTGGCTCTCTCCCACAGGCACTGTAGCTCTATAGGAGGGCACAGTTTGACTCCCATGACGAGTATATTTAAGAGAAAGATGAAACCTAGTTACCTAGCCATAGATGTCACTTTAGCAGTAGGATTCCCAAAGGAAAGAGATTTTATTTATCTATGCAGTTCCTCCTGGAAGGCACAGGACTGGAGGCTAGAAGTACTGACATTTAATGTTTCTATTAAAGAATTTTGCCAAGCCCCAGAAATGTGGAAACTATTAGGGTGGATATGAATGTTACTGAAAAGCAGGAAATGGGAGAAACAAAAAATAACTTGTTTCCTATCTTTTCATAATATTCTGTTGGTAACTGTCACTTGTAACCCCTAGGATTGTGAATTCCAGGCTGGAAAAGTACCAGAGATTTGTAGGTAAAACTTGTGGAGAACAGGATTCAGGGGAGGGGAGGGAAGGGATCTGGAGCAGGGGCGGTTCAGCTATCATGCTTTTAAATCAGTCAGCTGCATTGGATGTGGTCAACCACGAGCTGTTAGCTGATCTCCATCTTTAAGAACCAGACACAGAGAGTTGCAGTAGGGGAAGAGTTATCTTAACCCTTTGTGCTCCCTTGTGGGAATACCGCAAGGGGCGATACTTTCCCCCATGCTTTTTAACATCTGTATGCACCCCCCAGCACAGCTGGTCCAGAGATTTGAGCTGAGGTGTACCAATATGCAGATGACACCCAACTCTATCTCCTGATGGATGGCCAGCTGGACTCCCCCCACAGAAAACATTTGCCAGATGTTTGGACGCAGTGTCTAGATGTCTCAGGCACAGTCTTCTGAAACTCAATCCCTCCAAGACAGATGTCCTATGGCTGGGTAGAAGGAGACAAGATCAGGAAATGTGCCTCCCCTGCCTGGATGGGGTACAACTTATGCCTGTATCTTTGGCCAGGAATTTGGGGGTGATCTATGGAGGCTCAGATCACAAAGGTAGCACAAACAGCATTTTCCCATCTCCAGCAAGATAGGCTACAAGCACCCCACCTGTCCTCAGAATACTTGGCCACAGTGATCCATGCAATGGTCACTTCTAAACTAGAGTTCTGTAACTTACTGTATGTGGGCCTTCCCTTGTCTTGGACCTGGAAATTGCAATTGGTACAAAATGCGGCTGCTAGAATCCTCACAAGGTCATCTTGCAGGGCCCATGTCCAGCCTATGGTGAGGAAGCTGCATTAGTCACCAGTTGGCTTCCAGATCAGGTTCAAGGTCTTGGTTTTAAACTTTAAGTCTATATGCTGCCTGAGTCACACTTATCTGAGGGGGCTGCTTATCTGCTTATGCCCCCCGCAGGGCTCTTTGCTCTGCAGGTATGAATCTGCTGGTTGTTTCAGCCCCCAGGAGGCACGTCTGGCCTTAACCAGGGCCAGGGCCTTCTCTGTCCTGACTCTGACCTGATGGAATGAGCTCCTGGAAGAGCTGAAGGCTCCGACAGAGCTATCAGTACTCCACAGGGCCTGTAAGACAGAGCTGTTCCACCAGGTGTTTGGTTGAGGCTGGGCTAGAAAGTTTGCATCCATCTATAGGACCCTAGGCCAGATACTGCCGGTGAACCTCCTCCGGGGAAACAGTGACTGCTATTGCAGGGTTGAAGAGATGGCACAAGGGATGCTGTAGATTGATGTGGTAGATTATTTGCGCTACCAATATTGGTCTATGTACTGGGGCTTTAAAGTGGTTTTAATGGTTTTATGTAAACTAGTGATCCCCAACCTGTGGTCCGCTGACCACCAGTGGTCCTTCGACTAATTGGAGGTGGGCCCTGAAGGACGCCCTCTCCCCCCCCCGGCCCTTTACAACACACTTCGGGTGTCATTGTCTCCCATCACTCCCAGTTGGGACTATCTCGTTGCAGAGAAACAAGCTCAGGGTTCCCATTGATTTGTCATTGTCATGAGTTAAAATTTCCATGAAAATAAAATGTTCCTTATGTTCATTGTTGTGGTGTGTCTGTATCTTATTTTGAAGGGATGTTTAAACATTACCATAGCGATCAGAGAGCGTTAGGGCAGTGGTTGAGAGTAGAGGAGTAAACTACCCCCCCCCCCGGGCCCCAGTAAAAGGCGTTGAGTGGTCCCCGGTGATAAAAAGGTTGGGGACCACTGATGTAAACCACCATGAGCCGACCGTGCCGATCTTCCTCCCCCCTCCTCCTCCTCCTCCTCTCCTCCTCCTCCTCCTCCTCCTCAGTGCAGTATAATCATTTTTCAAAGCAGCCATTTTCCCCAGGGAAACTGATCTCTGTAGTCCATTCCATTGTGATTCTGGGAGGTCATAGAAGTTCACAAATTCATTCCCTGGCATCTTCACTTATAGGATCAGCTAGCAGGTACAGGAGTGGTTTAAGGATTCGTGGGGCTCATAGCACCAGAGCCAGTTTAAGGATTCACGGGGCCCTAGCAGAGTACAATTGTGGCAGGAGCAGCTAGACTGGGGTGGAGGGCCCCCCACAGTGGAAAGGGGTGTCACTCCAAGTGTTCTTAGAGAGGGGAAAGGGGAGATGGGAGAGGCTATGGCCCTGATCCAAAGGGAAGGCACTGTGTGGGGCCTCTGGAAGTGCAGGGCCAATAGGACATGCTACATTGATAAACCAGCCCTGAACAGGTGATATGAATATCTGACAGCCTTTTGAATCTCTGCCAGTCCAGATGGTCAATCCTGAAGTAACTTTACAATGGAAAACATCTGTTTAACAAGGCCTGACGAAGTTCAGTCTCCAGCATTTCCACTTATAGAATCAGGGAGCAGGTGATGTTACAGAGAGTTGCAGACAATACTGAAGCAAACAAACATTTACAAACTAATTTCTAATAAAGGTGATAGGCAAGCAAAATGTATACCTCTCTTGCAGTGTTTGAGCATGAGTGTGTACAAGTGAGTAGTGATGAAGTTTTAAAAACTAGCTGTAGGTTAGGGTTTTTTGTTTTTAAGAAAATATTCCTCATTTTGCATCATGGGTTTGCCTTTCAAAGGGCAATGAAACCCTGTTGAATAGGATTTCCACTTGCAGAGAGATTTTGTGATGCTTTCCAATGAACTGCTCGTAATCATTCTGCTGTGGTACATATCCACAAAACCAGTCAAACTGGTATCAAACTGCCCAGTGTTTTTAAGCACCTCTGAGTCCGCAACACATTTGTAACTTCCCTTCACACTGCCTCAAAGTCACATCACTTTCAAAAGTCAAAATCCAGAGAAAGCAAAGGAACGCTCGTGCTGCGACTGTCAGTAGCATCTTCCACTATTCAATGGTATCTTTTGAAGAGCTGTTAAGACACCATTTTGGCCCCTGAAGGGATAACAAATAATAACTAGAAGTTGAAAGAGCCTTTGAATTCCTAGTAAGGAGTGTTTTTCAAATGAAGCAACATGCGACAGCAGCTATCTTCAGTCCTTTGGAGAAACAGTTAAGCAAGTCCTAATCATGTATTTTTTTAAGCACTTATATAATGAACAACTTATACTAATGAGCAAAGAAAACTCACCAGTATGCTCTTTGTGCCAGCCAGAAAGACTTTCTTGACATTATCTCAATGGAAAAGTCTTAACAATAAATTAACATAGGCCTTAAAATTAAGCAACATGTGCATCTTCAGGAAAAAAAACCCTAAAAAATAGGTGTAGAATGACAATTCTGAGAATCTTGGCATCACAGATTTCCCAAGCCAGTATCACTAAGAACATTAACCTGGCACAGCACTTTTTTAAAAGTTAAGATCTGCATCTTATCTGTTTCTGGATCCTCCCCACCTTCAAGAAGTGAGGTGTGTGGGAACTAGAGACAGGACATTTCCTGTAGAAGCACCTTGCCTCTGGAATGCCCTCCCTCTTGAGGCAAGTCTGGCTCTTACTTTACTTCCTGTTAGGTGCCAGGCCAGAACACATTTTATAATAAATAACTGGTTGGGGTACCGAATGAGACTGAGGAGACCTGGGTTCAAGTCCCCACTTGGCAGTGAAAGTCACTAGATGTCGTGCTATCTTTCTCAGTCCAGTCTTTCTCTGAGGATTGTTAGAGAGAACTTGTAGAAGCTGAAGTGTTTGTGTGTGTGGGAATAACTGCTTGTCCTAAGATCACTGAGAAGTAATAAGTGAATTCTGTCGTATCACGTTGCCATTTAAAATGTACACGGTTATATTTGTATGCCTCAGTTTACCCATTTCTCCTCCAAGAATAAGTAGACAGTACAAATCTTTCTTCTCATTTCCCTATAGCTTTTTCAAATTAATACTAGACATGTCACAAAAATACCTGAGGAAGGCTTTTCCACCCCTTAGTTAATAGAAGCCAGTTGTGATGCAGTTTCCTGATAATCACATGAGCCTCCAGGAATATAGTATCTAGAGTCCCTAGTTACTATAATGCAGGGGTAGTCAACCTGTGGTCCTCCAGATGTCCATGGACTAAAATTCCCATGAGCCCCTGCCAGTGGTTGCTGGCAGGGGCTCATGGGAATTGTAGTCCATGAACATCTGTAGGGCCACAGGTTGACTACCCCTGCTATAATGTGTTATAGTACTTGGCTGCTAAGGAGAATATTACTGCAGATTCACTTAGACATAGTTAAATATATTGTCTCAGTAATATACTATATAACCTTTCAAGTGCACTCGTGTAATGAAGTCCAAATTGACTGATTAGTTCCTCAAGATACATTCCTACTAACTGCACAGTAGCTTATTAATCATAGTGGGCAATTAGAGAACCATGGTCAGAATGTGAACTGTCTTTGGCAGTGATCCTAAGTGCATTTAAATTATAGTGAAATCAATGGGACTGCAAAATAAATTGATGGTCTGAAGCACATGGAGCTTTGGGGGCCATATGTACCCTATAGATCACTTGCTTTCTTTTGCCCCATCACACCCTCTGCAATCTTGAGCAAAGTTATTGCAGTCTAAACGTGTTGAATTAAACAGGCTTGGACTGAGATAACTCTGCAATGATTTGCATTTCTGGAACACCTCTTTGCCATGGTGAGTCCTGTTCAGATTTCAAACTCATTTTTTTTCAGAAGTCTGATCAGACTTATGCTCACGCAAAATCCACAAGCCTTTTGTTGTTGTTGCTATAATTTGGCAAGCCTTTTGTGGCCAAGAATGAATTTCCATGATGCATTTAAGGTAAGGTGACTAGTTTTTTAAAGAAGTAAAGCGGGACACCAGCCTGGAAGGGGGCCAGCCCAGAGGGTAGAATGGCAAACGGGTCCACGCCTGGTGGGTGGGTGGGTGGGGGAGGTGAAGGACCTGGGGGGGACAGAATCCAAGGGCTTCCATGGCTTCACTGAGACAGCGGCCTGGCCTCCCCACCTTCCTCACAGCCTTCCGCCAGCCCCTTTCCCTGGACTGGGCTCTACCCACCCGCTGTGCTGTCGCTCTTTGGAGCCTGACCACCGCCCCAGGCTGAGACTGAAGGGGCAGGGGAAAGGCCGCTTCGGCATCTGCCATGTCCGGCTGCAGGGCTGGTCCTCCCTCAGCCTTGCCTGGGTGGGTGGGTGCTGGGTGGGCACTGGGCAGGTGGGCCCAGCCAGTTGTCCTCACATTGCAACCCTCATTAACACACACACCAATGTTTTACTTATGAGTAAACCTGCCCGGGCTCCGGCTGCTACTCTTTCCTTGCAGCAGCATCTCCCTGCAGCCATTCTTGCCTGCTCTCACAACTCTAGAATGGAGACCCCCCCCGCCTCTCTAGCCATGGGCTCTGTGCCTTTAACCCTATCAGGGCTGCAGGGAAGGGACAGAGGGCTCGTCTCCTCTCCTCTTCAGAGCCCTACTGGATAGACTTCAGCCAGGCTGTCCTCGGCGACACCCTTGCGGCTTAGGGGGCTCCTTCAGTGTAACACGACCAGGGTTGGGCTTCCTGGGGGGTCCAGCACAGCTCCACGTTCTCAGAAAACGGTTTTGAAGGCTGAGAGTAGACCTTCTTCAGGTGGCCTGCCGCCCGCGCCGCCCCCCTGCCTGCAATATGGCACTGGCTGTGACAGGCAGGACATACCCGGTATTTTGGGGAAACGTCGCGGGACGCGGGACCAGTCCCGGGAATTCAGGACGGTCACGCAAAAACCGAGATGTCTCGTCACCTTAATTTAAGTGCAAGCAATGGAAAAGCTCCCCCACTGTGGCTCCCCAAGAACCAAGACTACAAAGCATCACTGTCCCAGTCATAGTGTTCCATCTATACCTTGTAGCTAATAGCCACTGATGGACTTCTGCTCCTTTGTTTCTCCAATCTCCTTTTGAAGCTGTCTATACTTGTAGCCTCCATCACTTCCTGCAGCAGTTAATTCCACATCTTAATTGCTCTTTAGGTAAAGAAGCATTTCCTTTTATCTGCTCTAAGTCTACCACTCATTAATTCCACAAGTTCTTGTATTGTGAGAAAGGGAGAAAAGTACTTCTTTGTCTACTTTCTCTATCCCATGCATAATGTTGTATGCCTCTTTCATCTCACCTCTCAGTCATTGTTTCCCTGAGCTAAGGAGCCCTAACTTCTTTCACCTTTCTTCATGGGGAAGGGGTTCCATCCCCTGAATCATATTAGTTGGCCTTTTCAGCACCTTTTCCAGTGCTACAATATTGTTTCTGAGGTGATCAAAACTGTCCAAATGAGTGCGCACTACAGATTTACACACAGGATTCATGATACTGGCTGATTTATTTTCCATCCCCTCCCAACCAATTTTTAATCCACAAGAGGATTTGTCCTCTTTTCCCATGCCATTGTCAGATCTGAATACCAGGTGGCTCACTACACCACATTGACCTGAAGGTTGTTGATTCTAGCCATGGCAGCTAGCAATGAGGATTCTTGCCTTGGTGGTCCCATAAGGTTCTACCCTCTGCAGAAGATACCAGTCCTGAGCCTTTGGGGATGAGTTAAAAGTTCGAAGAAATAATGCTGTATAATTTTTCATCTTAATACTGCCAGAGATCTTACAGAGACGTTTAGTCTGGATGCAATACTATTATTCACTTTAGCAATAAATGAATCTGCCCTTTAGACATCTTTATAGAAATATATCTACATCATGCATTATATATATGATATCTCAAGGTTGCACAATTAAATGCACAGTTCTATTGAATATTATTCAAAAGGGGATTGTAACAGTACAATCTTTGCTGACAACTGGAATATACAATAAATATTTTGCAGAAGTTGTCAATTGCACTCAGCTTTGTGTGTAACACTGAACTTTTATGAGGTGTTTCATTATTAAGGATTAACTACAACATTACCCTTTAATAGGATCATAAATCTTTAATTACAGTTCAGTGTGGTGCTGACTAAAATTGCTTTTGGAGTGAAACAATTCTATTCCTGGTTATGAATAAGCAATTTCTTTTATAGGTAAAGAAATCATAACTTTTCAAGATGACGACAATGTCCAGTCTTGCAGCATATAAACATGGTATTGGTTGTGCCGAGAATAACACATTAAAAATGTAGGACATAATAGCTTCAACAACTACCAATGAAAGCATACAATTGCGTAGACCTGCTTAGAGTTGCCATGGTTGACTGACAAAGGGCACAAATTAAAATCCAGTGGCAGAAGTGACTTCCAAATGTGTGCAGATAGCAAACCCCCCCACCCCCGCAGCCGCCAGAAACCCCCAAGTGTATCTGAAAATGGTGATCAAGTAATCTTGTGTGATTAATGTTATTTCTAGTGCATCTTCATGGCCATGGCCATCAGTACTGAAGAGGATAACACCAGGTCTTATGAAAGAAGCTCCCTGAAAAACTAAAAAAAAACACCATAGAATGAATGATAAATACAGGCTCTTACAAATGAAAATGTTTTTTTTTATTATTCAAGTGAAATATTTGCAGTGTGACTTGGTGGAGACTGCAGTTTTATAATTGCAACATCTGCAAGATAAGGACAACCCCATACATGTACAGTCTTTTTCAAGTTATTCTTCATCAGGTTTGAGGAGAACACTGTGATTCCCTTAGACCTGATAGGATCAATCTGGAAATTTAGGCCCACACTCTTCTCTCCCGCTTGCAATACCTGCACCACTTTGTCTTTGTTCTAAGAGGATTTTGAAATTCCTAGAAACTGAGACTTTGCCAATGTGATATATAAAACAGGAAACTTCATGTTGTTATATTTGTAAGTTGCATAGATCAGCACTGCCCTATTGTTTTAAAAAATATTTTGTTTTGTGTCTTTGTGGTCCTTCACTTTCACTCTGCCAACAATTGTTAAAAACACAGATAGCACAAATCTGCTATTGATAAAGCAGATGTGTGGGAAGCGTATCCCCATTCTGTTATGTGATCATTTGAGAGTGTGCTTCAAGTCTACAAAAGGCCGAAAGGATGGAAAGCTCATTTAGTTTGGATTTCCCCCCCCCCAATACTTAAAAAAAATCATACAGTAGCAAGCATATCAAATTACAGTAAGACCTGGGCTTGGAGACATTCTGTGGGACTATAGAAGAATGAAAGGTCTTCTTAGAGCTCTCAATAAAAATGAATGAGGAAAATATGTCAAGTGCATATCATTCTTTGCAAAAGCCACTCATTTTGTAGAAACAACTGTTTGAATTGAAAGGAAGGGAGCCCAATCAGAACCAAAACTGATGTGTATAGTACAATTTTGGGGAGAAAAACCCAACACCTTGAGAAAATAACTTATACACATAAGCAATTATTTATCATTTAAAATAAGGAAAGTAATATAAGAGTATCAGAAAGATGGAATAGGAAAGAGTGACTGATTTCACCTCCCTCTTTTAGGTCATGCTAGCAATGAAAAGAAGACAGGGAAAATTCTGGGTTTATCTGTACAGAGCTTTTATCTGAGCTTGGATTCAAAGCCTAGCTGTATGGCATATATGTGATGCTATCTCCTTTGATCCCTGCTGATCCAATAGGAAATTGCAGGATCAGAGCAGGTGAGCAATCCAATGAGCTATATTTACAACATTCTGTACAACATATAGACTCCTCTCTTTTTCAGTTTACTGCTTCATGTGCTTCTAGATAATGTTACAGCAATAAATTAGCAATGTGGAATGCGCCCATGTACAGTGCAGGCATTGTTCTTGTACTTAACTGTATTCTGTTCCATTATTATTTGTAGAAAGTGATGCTGGATTCAGATAGCCTACAGGGAACATGGTAGCTGTGGGCAAAGGATTTGAAAAGCCTGTCTGTAATGATCCAGGGAGTTTCCTATTTTTTCTACCTTGAGCAGTGAGGACTTCTACTACTACATGGGATTTGAGAAAGGAGAAAAACAGGGGCAAAGAGTGATGGCCAAGGAGGAGACAAAAGACTGTTGAAGAGAGACAAATATATGAGAGCTAACCAATAACGCAGGAAAACATGGATTTTTTCTTTCTCTAGAAACATTGTAGGGAATTCTGGCCAGTCTTGGAAGACATATGACCAGAGCAGAAGTTTTACCCAAACATGAGCTGTCTGGGAGCTATATTGCAACCACAGCCTATTTAGTGGTGAAGGGTTATTTTTCTTCTTTTTTACCAGTGAAGAAGCTGGTTAGATCCCAATTATTCAGTAATGCAAACTGGTTTGTATACGCACTTACTTATTTTATTAGATTTACTATCAATAATGCCTGTTGCGTGAAAAAATTCAATAGGCTCCAACAAACTGTTTGGGGATAGGATCTGAACCAGCAAGAAGCTTAATGGGGAAACCATTGTCCAATAAAGATCATTGTGCAAGAAAATACAACAGGCTCTAGAAAACTGTTGGAATGGAAGTAATGAGTTCAAACTTATAGGTAGAATGTGAGAGTATAAATTAACATGCAGCTTAATAAAAATGGTTAACAGATTCCAGAGATAAATAGGAAAAACAGCAATTTGGATTTGTTTTATGTTCCCTTAAGATTGAATTACATGGGAAACATTTGGTGCTATGTGGGTGCTAATTTGCTGGTGGACCCTGGCCCATGAGATATTCACCTGGCCTTTTTGGTCCTTGCACAGCATGAAGGAATGAGCACCTGGAAGAGCTGAGGGCCCTGACAGAGCTTTCACAGATTTGCAGGGCCTGCAAGGTGGAGCTCTTACGCCAGGCATTTGGTTCAACCCTGGTTTAGCCATGACAGCCAGATCCCCATGAACATCTTCTCTGAGGCACTAGTGGGAGGCTATTGAGTAGACGGGATGAAAACTAGTATTTAGTTGCCTGGGAGGGAATAATTTTAAGCGGTATTGTTCTGTCATTCTACTATGGGTTTTTATTGTAATCATCATAAACCAGCTTGCTGGGAGTGATAATATCCTTTGGGATATTTGTTTTGTACTGTACTGTTGATATGGAGAAATAACATACAGCGCTGGAGGATTCAGACTATAGGTGGAAGTATCATTATGCTACAGTTGCAATCCCTATATATTGTTTCACCCATTCTTTGAAAAGGTAGAAGCATGGGGGCCTTCATGACCTTCTCAGATAAGTTATACCACAAGGTGAGAGTCACCCCAGAGAAATGGGCAGCTGCAGATTATATCCATTTGCAAGGTGGTGCTATGAAGCCCTGGGAAAACAATACTTCCCAACAGTGGTGTGAAAGCATCCCACAAGTGATCTGTTTAGCACAAGCTGTGGCCTAACATGTGCAGACTTTTCATTTCCTAAGGTTCCAGATGGTTGAATAAACAGGGCTGAGCACCTGCTTTATTTAGCATACAAACCACCAGAGCTGTAAACATGGCTTTTTTTTGGGGGGGGGGGGATGTAACTTTTCAATTGAAATGTTTTTTATGCACATTTTATACCTAAATGACAAATATAAATCAGTGAGAGCAACACTCTGTTGCAAAGTCATTTTTCTCCAATAGCTGTTGAATTGTTTTCTCCTTAGGAGTCTGTTTGGGTTACTTGCTCCCCACCCAGCTATCAAATTGGGGATTGATTGTGGATGAATCATGCAAGTAATCAGTCATTTCATAGTGAGATGCCTCTATAACATATGGCATGCCACATCTGCATTTATCTGGGGCCAGGGCAATGGATTGTATGATCTACTTGTCTCATTATTCTTACAATTCCATCCAGAGATGCTTGTTTATTATTATTTCCCTTTTCTATGATGAGTGATGTAGCTTTCTGTCTTAAATGCTTTCCTATTGTTCTATAACATCAAAGACAATAGAGAATTCATCTAATGCTCCTCCCTCCCAGCACTAATTTGACTAAGAGTTTGTTTAACTGCTGCAAGTATGAAGTAGATGGCAAACTTGCCATTAGTCAATATATTGGGGTTACATTATAATTTTACACAGTCTAAATTAAATGCATCCAACAGATACATATTCAAAAGAATGCTGAGCTGCTGTGACTAAGCTTTAAGCTCTCTCTCTAATGTCTATGGATACAACTGAAGAAGAACAAAATTTGTTTTTTATACCCCACTTTACACTGCCCAAAGGAGTCCCAAAGTGGCTTACAGTTGCCTTCCCTTTCCTCTCCCCACAACAGACACCCTGTGAGGTGGGTGAGGCTGAGAGAGCTCTGATATCACTGCTCGGTCAGAACAGCTTTATCAGTTCCGTGGTAAGCCCAAAGTCACCCAGCTGGCTGCATGTGGAAGAGCGGGGAATCAAACCCGGCATGCCAGATTAGAAGTCCACACTCCTAACCACTACACCAAACTGCCTTCCCTTCCTCTCCCTACAACAGATTCCCTGTAAGGTAGGTGAGGCTGAGGGAGCTCTGACAGGAATGTTCATTCAGAACAGCACTATCAGGGCTGTCTCCGAACACAAGCTGGCTATATGTGGAGGAGCAGGGAATCAAACCCAGCTCCCCAGATTAGAAGCCACTGCTCTTAACCACTAAAGTATGCTGTTATTTGCCAGAGTGAAATGGGTTCTATCTTAGCTCAGCTTTCTTTCCCTGCAGGTACCAAAAAGCTTGGGCATACCTAAAAAGTGAAAAGAGCCTCTTGTGGCACAGGGTGGTAAGGCAGCTGACATGCTGACTGAAGCTCTGACCATGAGGTTGGGAGTTCAATCCCAGAAGCTGGCTCAAGGTTGACTCAGCCTTCCGAGGTTGGTAAAATGAGTACCCAGCTGTTGGTGGCCAAATTGAAAGTCAGATTACATAATATCAAAACAGGGTCCTCCTCATTCAACGCTATCTCAATACAGTGTTTCCCATCAAGATAGGTTATATTTGCTTTCTAAGATAGATGACAACTCTCAAAATGTGGACAAGCCTTTGGGAAATACGGACCTTATTAAACTTGCCTTTTGTTAGATTACAAGGATGTTCATTCTAGCTAGCAATAAAGCATGGAAATGGGTTGTCTAACACAAAGAGATTGTATTTCTCTATAATCTGTTTATATTCCCCAATATTTTGATGAACATGAACAAACTGCCTCAGACCTTAACAACTGAATTTTGGCAGCACATATACTAAAACTGTTATGAAATCTTAACCCTGAGGGAACTGTTGAAGCTCAGGCATCTTTATATATAATATGTCCTTATACTTGCTAACTAATTGATTTACTAAGTTATTTAGTTCAGTATATAATATATTTTATCTTTGCCTCAGAAATCTATAACTTTTAACATTCCTTAACTGTGAGGTCTTCTGACTTACTGGTTCCTCATTTACTGTTTGCAGTAACAGGGTCACCTTAAAATCTTTTACAGGCTGTCCATCCATTTTAGCCTACTCTTCTGGTGCCTCAAAAGGAAAGATAAGGCCAAATGTTGGCAGTAATTTTTCCCCACATATTAGTTATTGCTGCCTTCAAATCTTGTATCTGATGAAATGTTCAACTTTGATCTGCAAATGTGTGAAGATGACTTGTTTTTAGCTATTATAGGTGAGAAGACTTGTAAAACGTAACTCAGCTTTGCCTTTGAGGAATGATAGTAATTCTGCTTATGTATTCTAAAAATGCATTAAGTAGCAACACATCATGGAAATTCAGAAAAAGGCACAAGTAGAGAACTGGATTGTATAAATTGGGACATTCATTATCTCAGCAATAAACCAAATAAGTTGTACTAGAACTGACTGGAGAACATTATTGGTTAGCATAGCAAGCAGTTATCACACAAACAGGCTAGTCTTCATATTGCTACAATTGATGACCTCATTAACTGTTCAAGGTTCTCATTTGCTACAAGTCTCGACCAACGAGCAGTAAGAGGTGGTTGCAATGGTTTTGCAATTGGCACTTTAATTCCCCTGTGCAAAGTGGTAAAGTAATATCCTAGCATTTTGCCTATGGGTTCTTTTGGTGTGGTGTACTCACTGAAGATCTCAATAGCAGTTCACCTATGAGTAGAGCATTAATCACTGATGCCTTGGTCCAATTCCAAGCTAGGTAATTAAGTTTTGCCTCTAGTCTCAATTACATTTTGCAGCCCTTATTGTTAGTCTCCTGCCTCACATTATCTTTCTGTTGAAATGAAGCACTCAAGTGACAATTTGGCCTTTGAAATTATACATCTAAATTCTTGCATAGTGGCTGCAGTCCAAATATAGCTGAAGAGAAATTATTCCTGCTTGCAGACAGCACCAACCCACTATCCAGGTGAACTAGGGAGCTTAGAGTTTTGTGCATGTTCCTGGGACTAATTTGGTTTAAACAGTAGTTTAAAAAGCAACAACTGGGTTGTGGATCAGACTTTTCATCTGTAACTTTTGTCTTGCCCTGCCCCATATTCAAAGGCTTTAGATTAAGGGAGGTTAATTGTTATTTTTTTTCTTCTTCCCCAATGTGGATGCAGCTTCATGATCTCCTACAGCTTATACGGGATTTTTCATTAAACTCACCATCCCTAAACGAGCTAATGCTGTGCTGTCAGAAAAGAAAGGCCTCACGCACATTATGGCTGGAATCTGGAGGCTGACCTAGTTTTTGTCTTTTACAGTGAGCAATAGACATGTTTGGCCATCACCATGACCTTTTCTGCACAAGGAATCCAGCCTAGCACGGTGCTCGTCTGGTCGAGAGGACAATTTCCACTTCTGGATGATTTCAGCACCGTTCTGGGGTGCTCCCAGGGCTGGTGAGATAGAGGCGAGCTATGGGGCAAATGAGAGCTGTGTCACACCATGCCTGGGACCACCCCAGAATGGTGCCAACATTTTTGGGAAGTGGAAATTAGCCCCACGACTGGACAAGTGCTGTGCCAGGCAGGATTCCTGTGGGGAAAAGGTCAATGTGGAAAAATTATGTTGTGTCGGCAGCTTATGAACCTGGTGAGCCAATCAAAGCACTTTTTTATTATTTTTATCTATTTTACATTTATATATCACCCTCTGCTTATTGCATGAGAGTGCCACATGAAGAGAAAGGTGGTATGTCTGCACCATCCCAACCTCCAATATAATTTATATATTGATAGCTTCAGAACAGCATTTAATATGTGTTTGTTGAAGAATCAATATTTTTACATCGCATGAGGGACATTTTACAATCCACAGTCTTCATAAAGTGGCCCACAGGAAGAAGAAAAAACTTCATGAGAAAAAATATTATACATCCTAGACCAGAGGTCCCCAACCCCGGGTCTGCAGCCCAGTGCCGAGCCGCGAAGGCCTCGGTACCAGGCCGCAGCAGCCGCACCTGCCTCTCCCCCCCCCCACAGCGAGAAGCTTGCCAGGCTGCGAGCAAAGCGGCCACCAAAGTGTCCGCTTCACTCGTGGCCCAGCTAACTTCTCGCTGGGGGGGGGAGCGGCAGGGGTGGCTGCCGGCATGCCAGCAAACACAAACTCGCATGCGTGGAGCTGCCACGCATGCATGTTTGCTCCTCCGGTGGATGCAAATGAGCATGCACGGCAGTCCCACACATGCGTGTTGGCATGGAATTGCCATACGTACACATTTGCACCTGACAGCAGGGCTCAAACACACATGCACAGCAGCTTCATGCATGCGCATTTGCACAGTGCTGCCATGCAATGTGTGTTTTCACCCTGCCGGTGAGCACAAATGCGCATGTCTGGCAGCTCCATGCATGCATGTTTGAGCAGTGCTGCTACGTGTGAGCGGTGCCCAGGCTGCCGGCTCTCCCCCACCCCTGGCTACTACCCATAACTGGGGGACCACTTGGCTATCTATATCTCCCCTTCAAAAGATACCAAGATCATCCATCTCTAACAAATTGATGATCCTTGGCACAAAATAAGTATGTCTGGCCTCCATTAGGGCCAGGACCTTTTCTGTCCTGGCCAACATGGTGAAATGAGCTCCTGTAGGATCTAATAGCCCTGGCAGTACTGGGTCCATTCCGTAAGGCCTGTAAGATGGAATTCTTCCACTAGTCATTTGAATGGGGCCAGTGAATACTGAGACTATTATGGTCAAACATCAACTGGGCTCCCTCTACATGGATATCCTCCCTCCCACCCCCAAAGAAAATCAACAAGAAGAATTGATTTAAATGCTCCGGGACAAATTAACTTACTTAACAGCTGATGCAATCAATTTTTATAATTTTATTATTTGATTTTTATATTTTATATTAAATTATTGATGCTTTGTATTTTAGAATATATATATTCATGATTTTAAATGCTGGAAGCTGTCCCAATCTGGCATGCTGGGAGGGGAGGGGTATAAACTGAAAAATAAATAAGTAAGTTAGTTGAATGTCAGTGGTAAAGGGTGTCGTTTACTTTCAATAACTGAGTTAGTTAATACGAACTTTTGGCATCAATACTGCCACTGTTTTGATGAAATCTGATGGGTTCCTGTCTAATTGGCCAGAATAAGGTACCTTCTTTGCCTGTTCACATGCAGTTGAGTTATAACATTAGGTCTAATCCTGAGGGGTATGTGAGAACCAAATTTGGGTGCAGATTTGTGTAAACAAGGCACTTGTTACTTAATTAGACTGGCAAGCATCTTGAGGCATCCAAGGATCATGGAAGAATCTCCACTGATGACTGTATGTCGCTAGAGGGCTGGTACAGTTAATCCCTCAGTGCTGTGCATCAGCTAGCAATGGACACAAACTGAAACACAAAGCAAAATTAATCACGAATTTTTTTCTTGTCATAGTTTGCTAACAGAGGTTTGTAAGGTGTTTACCATCATTAACTTCCACAGACTTTTAAAGCAGTTGAAAAGGGTTTGTGGTGGGTTGTGGATGAAGCAGAAAGCACCGGTTTAAAGGGACTCTGTAGGGGGAGGGTTAAAAAGACTCTTTAAAGTAAGATGGCCAGTTCCGCATTTGGGACATTTGCGTTTTCCAAATGTCCTGCGGTGTTCTCCAATTTTAAAAAACAAATTTAAAAATTGGGGGGGGCTGTGCACTGCATAGCAGCCCAGGCTCAGGAGGTCCCCGTGCAGACACCCGGGCTCCAGGACAGGGCTTGCATGGCGCCACCAGTCCCGGCTGGGACCTGCCGCTGTAGGGAACTTTTTACTACCCGAAGAAGTCATGGCTTACTTCCCGGCCAGCTCTGCTGCTGCCTGCTTGGGCGGCCTTTTTCTGTGCGCCTTCCTGCCTCCTCCTCACTTAGATGGACCCGTCTGCCGGGCTCTTCCTGGGTTGCCGCCGCTGCCGCCCTTCTTCAGGCCAGTCGGGAGGGAGGGGGTTCACTTAATTCTGGTCACTTTACTTTAAATCATATGCAACCTGGCTGGCCTTAAAAAGATATTTTAAATCAGTATAGTTACAGTTTATGTGTGTGTAAATACAATTTTGACCATTGAAGAAGGCCCTCAGGGTTGAAATGCACTGGGTCTTTTGGTACATTTGTAACTATTATTGTGCTTCTTTGGAATTGGATTTCCAACTTCTTGAATTTGAGCTTTTAATGGTATTTTAATCCTCTAATTATGCATACTGTTTAACAAATGGTTGTATTTTATTGTTTGCTCAACCTTTGAGTTCCTGACTTGATCTTCTGGTTGGGTTTCTCCACCCCACCCTTGATTTTTCTCTTTCTTTGTTTTGTGGTTTGGCCATGAACCACAAACCGAACTACAGTTTCCTGGTTCATACATA
This sequence comes from Paroedura picta, assembly GCF_049243985.1. Classification (NCBI taxonomy): domain Eukaryota; kingdom Metazoa; phylum Chordata; class Lepidosauria; order Squamata; family Gekkonidae; genus Paroedura; species Paroedura picta. The sequence goes on along the minus strand of NC_135374.1, from coordinate 40,277,941 downwards.
TCCCTAGCATCAACAGTGTGTGTATGTGTGTGTGTGGGGTGAAGTTGTTGGACAACATTTTTCTGCAGAAGCACCATGATCGGTGGCCATGAAGGATTTGTGGCCAGGTAAAATGGTGCAATGCTGTCAAAAGTAAAGGGCTGCCTGTTAAGAGTCCAGGATTATTCATATTGATATTCATTTAAAAATATTTATAATTCAACTTCTATGCTGCCACTCCTGTGACCAGTTCATAATCAATAAAACCTGTTTTGTCTAGTATCTTCATTTTAGACATGGGAGCAAATATAAAAATGCATGGCTGCTGGTGAAAACTACAGTCCTCTATTAACATTCTCCATCTGTCACATTTAGTTACACTGTGTTGTGAAATCATTAGGATACACTTTCCCCTGCCAGCCAATGGTATAATGTGAAGGTGGGGAAATGAACCTTGTAATGATGTTGAGACATCTGGAAAGCTGTCCCTGCCATTGCAGAGGCAGGACAAATATCTTTAAACGGGGTTACAGGTTTTGGTGGTGAACCCATGCTGTTTTATACTTCAGCTTTGCTCACATTCTCTTAAGATGTGAAGCACAGTTATTAGGTTGAGGGTTTGACCCTAACAATTGGCATGGCCTACAGTTTTTAATTTCTTAGTGTGCAATCTTTCTCCCTATTTATTTTAAAAGGGCTTTTTTGACCTTTAATTTATTTCACATATTCTGCTCCATGTAATTTCATCTTACTGAATAGTCTTTTCTTCTATGATTTGTATCAAGTGTTCATTTATTCTTTACCCTTCTTGAGAGGGATTTCCCTGCCCCTGTCCAATCCATTAAAATCCTGTTCCACAAATAGCCCACTCTAATATACTACTTACTTTCGAATGTTGATTTCTGGCTAGAAGATATCCTGGCTCTTGTCAGCAATTAACAATAGCTATCAGTAACTACTAATAGTAACACCCAGGAAACATTGGCTTTTGCAATCTATACCTTTAACTGCAAGTAGTGGATAAAGCAAGGGGTCACATCCTAAGGGCTCCCAAAGAAGGCGACACCATTTCCCATATAGAAAAAATAATTTCAGCAGGTTAATTGCCAATTTCCTGGTAAAGTAACCTGCTGAAATTATTTTTCCCACCATTAAAGTCTATGGGAAATGGTGTCACCCTCTTTGGGAGCAGGCCCCCTGGCCGAATCTTCTTGAAACTTGCAGGGGAGCTCAGGGAGGGTCTTCCCTGAGTCCCCTGAAAGTTTCAGGAAGATTGCAACAAGGGGTCCTGCTCCCAAAGAGGGTCTGCCAACATTCCCTCTTTGGGAGCCCCTAGGATGGGACCCCTTGGTCCAATCTTCTTGAAACATGCAGGGGCGCTCAAGGATGGACTTCCCTGAGTCCCTTGCAAGTTTCAGGAAGATTACACCAGCGGGTCCCATCCTAGGGGCTCCCAAAGACCATTCCCCATAGAAGTCTATGAAGAATCGTTAAAACCAAAGAATCTAATGCTCCATTATATCCAATGGAGCGGATAGGGGTACCCTTTTTGGGAGCCCCTAGGACTGGACCTCTTCGTCCATTCTTCTTGAAACTTGCAGGGGAGTCATGGAATACCCTCCCTGACCTCCCCAAGAAGTTTCAGGGGTTCAACTTACACCCCCTCCCCCCCAGCCCCCAGGAAAGATGGGGGAAGGATTTCCAATGCAAGTCAATGGCTCCATTGGCTCCATTGCATTGGCTACGAATCGATTCAGATGGCTCCAAATCAATCCAAATCAATTCAGATCGATCCGAATCGGCCCAATTCGGATCCGAATTGGGTTCATCCAAACCCAAATCGAACTGAATCGGGACCCGTTTGCACAACCCTAGAATGGATCCCAATCAGAAGCACATTTTGGCTTGGCGAAGCCAGAATGTATATAGATTTTTGAGAGAGGGAGTCATGCTAAACTCATGATAGGGGTGTGATAGGGGCATGCTGAGTACATGATGGATTTCTCCATGGGTAGGAAGTTCGGAAATGGCCTAGCCAGGCCCAGATATGGGTGTCAATGGGTCTAAACAAAAAGTACCATCATATCCCAATGGGTCTAGCTATGGAGGTGGTGGAAGCAATTTACCCTGGCAGATTGGCTTAGGTTGAGTCAGAGGTGAGAGACAAAGGCGATTGCCTAGAAGCTTTTAGACAAACATGGCTCTGCCAGCCACTCAATGATCAATACAATGTGGGAGAAGGGGAAGAGGAAGGCAAGACATGATTCAGGCTGCAGCTGTCATGTTGAATCTGTGGCTGAGAGCTGGGAGGGAAGATAGAGTCTGTTCCTCTTAGGTCTTGGCAGACTTTAACAGTGTCTGGCTTTGGCATAAGCCTAGACTATTCAGGGGTGCCACTGGTTGTTGGGGACAGTATGCCAGTCTATAGAGCAGGATCCTGCCATACATAACACACTTGAGAGGTGTTCATGAACATTATCAATTTTATCCCTATCTTTACCTCAAACTGCTTCTTAACTTATTAGTTTTAAGAAGATTAGTAATATATAAAAATGTTAGACCTCCATTTGAATGACTGCAAAAATCTATCACAGATACATATAATTTGAGCTCAAAAAGTGATAGGTCTGCTAATAAAAATGTCTCCATATGATCGATATTTTGGAGCACAGGAAGAATTAAAAGATTTCGAGGCTCAGAAAAAATGATTGCATTCAAAGATCATGTGATTCAGGGTAACTACACTACCTGCAATACAGTCACATAGTTAAAATATCGCCCTTGCAAAACGCTAGATGGTAGGGCATTAAGACACACCAACATAAATGTATACCTGTATCAAGAAATAGTTAAATATGAGCAGTAATTGGGTAACTCTCCATGTGGAAAAATATCAACAAATTATACTTAAATAAACATTTCTTGATCATTCTTAAGGCTTCCTGTATAGTAACTAAATAAAGAGAGAAATATTAAGGAACTGTAGTAGTTGCTTGATAGATTTATTCCAGTGGGAAATGTAAGAGTCCCCTCTGACTAAGCCAAAGTAGTCATCTTGGAGAGTAGAACTTTAACTTCAAGATGGTTGTCCCAGTTCAGCTTGGGGGGATACCTCCACTACACAATTCAGACTTTCACATATGTAACATAGGAATTTAAGAAGAATTGAATCAAAGAACTCCAGATACTAGCCCCATATAAACTGCACTGCCACCTTGGTATTAAACAATTTAATTAGTACATTACTATAACTTAATTTTTCAGAACTACTAATACACAGGAAATGTCATTTATAAGAAATCTTTCCTGATATAACATAATCTTACAGCTATATAATCACCAAAATCCCTATTGTGTTCAGATTCATGTTGCTGACTTTTAATCAACCAGTCATATGTCTGCTGCAAACCTTCTCCTGGGATACAATTTGGATTAATCCCAAATGTCACTCAAGGTGATGTTTACAGAACTTGGTGCACTGCTGAAGTACAGATCATCTACAAGTACAACTTCACAATTGGCCTTTAGGTCCATTTTCTGTTTGAAAAATGGCATAGACCTCACGTCTCACAATCTATGGCCCCAGTCCACTTGCCCTCTTGACATCAGTTTTCCCAGCAAGGAGCTTACAGTAATGTGCAGGAACACAGACACAATCCACAGAGAAGCATATGTGTAGTTAGGCCTATAAAGTGATGTATTTGACATAAAATGATGAAAGTTCTTCATAGGCTCTTAACATGCCTTTCATGGAAAAAACAACAATTATCTCAGCTTCTTCTCAGCTATCAGAAGGACTAGCTTTATAATTGGCAGTTTGTAGTGTATCCATAAACTGAGGAAACTTTAAGGAGATAATATGCTTACTTGAACAGAATTAAGCCAGTTTCACACTAGTAATTTAGTGTGAAACATTTAAAATGTAAAATTTAAATCAACTCAACCAGATGTTGAGCCCTTATATTAAAAGAGAAGGTTTAAGGGGGACTGATCAACAGTGAGTATGTATAATAGAAGTTAACCCAGAATTCAAAAGTCTCTATAACTTTTAACCAATGTTCTTGTTTATATAAAAAAGCTATTTTGTATAATTTCTCTCTAAAACTTTCTGAAACAGACAATAAACTTTAAATGTTTAAGAAATATTTTTTGCACCCCATAGAAGTTCTAACTACATTATTGTTTGAGATGAGCATACAAATATATTTTAACAGACAACATGATGCTGTTAATTTCATATAAAAGCACAAAGATTGCTACTAAGATAACCTTTGAATAAAAATACTGAATAAAGGCATCAAGAATTTTCTCTTGTACAGTCTTTTTTTACATTAAGCCAGCTATAATTGGATTTTTAATTGGAAATGTAAGTTTTAATTGTAAAAATCATTAGTATCAGGCACACATTTTTCTTTCAGAGCATCCTCAGCTTAATTTGTGTTGTATACAATGATATAGACCAGGGGTCTGTGCTGGGATTTTTATCCTCTATCAGCTCGAATTTAAAAGACCACACTGCACTTGATCAGATTTCCACTTTGTTGTCAATTAGGTTAATCAACTTCCTGGTTCTACCCTAGAAAGACATCCACTTTTCCCTGGGATACTGAAAGCAGATATTATCCAAAAGCCCAGAGATTTAGGATATTCTCTCCCCTGTCCCATTCACTCTCATCAAGCTGCCTGGTGCTCCTTTGGAACTCTCCCTCCCAGCTTGCTCTGGCTGTAGAATCAGGGGACAAAAGGCAGGAAATAAAGCCTTGTCCAGCCAATTGGAGTTTGACACAACACTTGATTGACCTTCCCCCTACACACACACACACACAAAGATACACACCAGCTAAGGGGTGCCTACAGGTACTGGCATGTGGCTGCCACTCCTGGATGTGCAGAAGAAAGAATCTTAGTGAAAACTGCTTTGTGTTGGGAAAAAGGAAGGATGTAGATCTGTTGCAAGATCTGGGTTCAGATTGATCAGAATTTGGCAGGATCAACAGCAGGTGGAAAATGTGTATGCAGGTAGTACTCAAGTCTTCTCAACCCTGGGGTTTCTTGATGGCTCTGGAACTGTTTCTTGAATGGGTGGGAGTTAATTGATTTCGTGCATGTGTGTGTACAAATAAAATATTTGTTAAATGTCAAACAGGTGACATGACTCACACACCCATCCCAAAATGGCCAATGGTAGGCCTGGAAGGGGTTGGAAGGGGATGGGCCCCTGGTGGACATCTACACAGCTATGCTTCCTGTCCATATTCTGTACAATCACAATACTTCAGGGGTTTCTAGAAGCCTGAAGGATGTTTCAGGGTTCCTCAATGGCAAAAAACCTGAGAAAGGCTAATCTAGACAATTAAGGTGGCTAGTAGTAAGTTAAGAGCTTCTTGTGGCGCAGGGTGGTAAGGCAGCAGAAATGCTGTCTGAAGCTGTCTGCTCATGAGGCTGGGAGTTCAATCCCAGCAGCCGGTTCAAGGTTGACTCAGCCTTCTATCCTTCTGAGGTCAGTAAAATGAGTACCCAGCTTGCCGGGGGATAAAATGGTAATGACTGGGGAAGGTACTGTCAAACCACCACGTATTGAGTCTGCCATGAAAATGCTAGAGATCGTCACTCCAAGGGTCAGACATGGGGATACCTTTACCTTTACCTTTAGTAGCAAGTTTATATTCATTTTGAACACTTTCTTACCTTTTCAAAATGACAGAGTAATATACACTGCCTAATAAAGGACATACTGTTTGTTGTTGCTGGATTATTACATTGTTTAGGTTGCAACTGCAAGGACAATTCCCTGGAAGTAAGTCTCATTAAATGATGTGAGACTTACTCATGGCCTTCCTGACCACTAGTCAAGTCCAGGTGATCACCATGGGCACCAGATTTTGAGAGGCACCAAAAAGGTGTGAGGAGCCTTCTCTTTCCCATGCACCTTTCTTTGGGAGGCCAAGGGAAAGCTGCCATCCTCCTTTCCCTTCCTCTTCTTAGCTCTGATTGAGTGCTGAATGTCTCTGCCACTGCCACTCTATCACCACCACCCAATAGTCCAGCTAAGAGACCATTGTGGGGTGGCACTGGAGCTTGGGCCACTGTCATTGCTGCAGGGCCAGTGTGGGAAGCAGCCATGGAATAAAAGAAGTACTGAAACCAATGGGATTCCTGGTGGCAGCAGTGGTGATAGTCAGTCTACTTCCCCCTTACCTTAGGAACCTCAAGAAGATAGGGGACGTGAGGAAGAAGCTACAGGGGAAGAAATAGCAGCAGTGTGCATGCCACAGCTAAGTAGCCAGAGTCTGCATGCCTACTGAACCCTCTTCATTGGTAATTCCAAGTAGTAGCACTTCACCACCACTTCAAGAGGAATTGCCTTCAGATAGTATTCCTGCCTATCTACTTGGGTAAGAGTTCTCATGATGATGAGGTTATCTTATGCCTGTGGAAATCAAATCCTCCAGCAGGAAAATGGTAGCTGTACTGTGGAATTCATCCCTGGACCATGGTTGCATGATAACTTGATTCTTGATGGTAACTATGGAAAAAAGAATTGAAAGAAGCACTGGAAAGCTAGCGTATCTGCAGGCTTCAATAACCAACGGTGTGTGTCTGTACTATATGCCATAAGTTGGCAGTAGCAGTAAAAGTAGCCACTGTTTTCTTCAGCTGATTTTCCCACCAGCAATGGCCACTGCCCCCTGTGCATGGCTGCTGGTGGTGGGCAGACCAAGGCAGTTCAGTTTGGGTGCCTGATCTTCCTGTGGGAGTGCTGGGCAGGGCAGATGAGGATCCGTGTTCCTACAGGACACCTTGTTTACTGCATAAAAACAAGGGAATTCTGGTAACTCAGCAGCTGTGCAACACCACACCCCTCCCAAAGCTGTCGAACTATCACCTTCCTCCACCCTGTTGCAGGCACTTTCACTAGTGCTGCTGAATGCAGGGAGCACAAAGCTAGTATTAATTCACTTCTAGAGCCTCTTGTGGCGCAGAGTGGTAAGGCAGCGATATGCTGTCTGAATCTGTCTGCCCATGAGGTTGGGAGTTCAATCCCAGCAGCCGGCTCGAGGTTGACTCAGCCTTCCATCCTTCCGAGGTCGGTAAAATGAGTACCCAGCTTGCTGGGGGGTAAACGGTGATGACTGGGGAAGGCACTGGCAAACCACCCCGTATTGAGTCTGCCAAGAAAACGCTAGAGGGCGTCACCCCAAGGGTCAGACATGACTCGGTGCTTGCACAGGGGATACCTTTACCTTTACCTTTAGAATAGCCAAACTCAGTCTGTTTTTCTGCAGTTGCCATGATGACCCTTTTCGAGGTTTATTTTTATTTTTGTGATGTTCATTTTGAAGACCTAATATGTAAAATATTCACCCTATACTAAATTCTAAAATCTTAGTTTGCCTAGGGCTCTGCCCTGGCTACTCCCATCACTCCAATACTCTGGTTGAAGTCATAATTCCAGATAGCTATACTGAGGTGTGGTGGCTTGAATGGATGGTGGGGGGAACTCTCTGTACCTGGTGATTTATAATGCCGGTAATGTAACCTTTTCCCTTGTTGAAAATAATATAGATTTTTGATAACTTTATATTTTATGATTTAATCAACAACAAGTGAATTAGAACATGAGACACATTGGCAACAAAACCACCCATTTATATTCCCTTGTGAACAAAATGATGAAGTACAGTTGTTTATCTCTCACACCACTAAGGAAAGAATATGATTAGCATTGAACAATATTTTTGTCTTCTCATTGATTTTATCTCATGTAAGCACACATGAAAGTGTATTATATTCTGCCTGATTTCAGTAACATATCTGACTTCCTGCTGCATATTAGAAATATCACCAATAGTTTAAAACAATAGCTTTTTCATCACAGAAAAAAATGTGAAGACAACCCTCGTTGTGTGAATCATTTGAAGTGAATTAACCATTTGTCCTTCATGTAGTAAGTTTTGCAGAGAAATGTTTTAATATATTCTTTATACAAGCTCAACCTCAGGGAAATAAATCAGATAGGGAAACTCATGTCATATGAGAAGACATATTGAATCAAGCCAATGGCCTATTTAGTTCAACTCTGTGTGTCACACAGTTACCAAAACCCTGGTGCCATCAGGAGGCCCACTAGGAGTGACAGAACTCCAAACGCCCTCCCCACTGTTGCAATCCCAAGCACCAAGAATACAGAGCGTCTCTGCCCCCAGATATAGTGTTCTGTCTATCCCATGGAGCTAATAGCCAATGATAGACCTTTGCTCCATATTTTTATCCAATCCCTTCTTGAAGCTTTCTGTGGCAGTGAATACCACATTACTCTTTGAGTGAAGAAATACTTCAATTGTGGGGAGAGGAAGGGAAGGGGATTGTAAGCCATTTTGAGAATCCTTCTGGTTTTTTCATCTGTTTTAAGACCATTAATTTAATTGTGTGTCCATGAGTTCTTGTACTGTGAGAAAGAGAGAAAGTATTTCTCTACCTTCTCTATCCCATGCATAATTTTGTAAACATCTATCATCACACCCTCAAGTTGTCTTCTTTCCAGGCTAAAGAGCCCTAACTTATTTAACCTTTCTTCATAGGGAAGATGTTCTATCCCCTTAATCATTTTAGTTGCCCTTTTCTGCAAATTCCCCAATACTTTAATATTTTATATGTTTGTTTGTTTATGTATTTGTTTATTCCTTAGATTTTTAGTCTGCCACTCTCCGGGGACTTGTGGCAGGGTACAATATAACGATTCCATAAAACATGATTAAACCCCACCCCATAACAAAAAACTAAACAAAGATAAAAGAGGATAAGACAAGATTGGTGGTATAATCCTTTTCCCCTTCCCTGCAGCCATCCATCCCCCAGGGTGGGGTACACTGGATGTTATTGCATAAACTGAGAACAGTCCCCCATTGTTCCTGGCTCTGACCTCAGCCAAAACCTGGTAGAACAGCTCCATTGCGCAGGCCTTGCAGAACTCAGATAGCTCTATTAAGGCCCTCAGCTCTCCCAAGAACTCATTCCACTGGATTGGGGCCAGGACTGAAAAGGCCCTGGTTCAGGTGGAGGCCAGGTGTGCTTCTTTGAGATGCAGTGACTAGAACTGAACACAGTCTTTCAAATGAGACCATACCATAGTTTTTATATACCATACCATACTTTTTATATAGGGGCATTATGATAATGGCTGATTTGTTTTCAATCCCCAGCATGGCATTTGCCTTTTTATTACAGTCACACACAGAGTCGGCATCTTCAGTGAGTTATCTACCATGACTCCAAGATCTCTCTCCTGGTCAGTTGCCACCACTTTGGACCACATCAGTGTACATTAGGGTTTCTGGCTCCCATGTGCCACTTGCACTTGCTCACTTTGGATTTAATTTGCCATGTTGATGTCCGTCACTCATCCTGAATGACTCTGTGTCATCCTCAGACTTAGGCACTTCACTGATTATTCACTGATTATTCCAAGCTCCAAATCATTAATCAACAAATTAAAAAGCACAATACCTAGTATGTTCTTTAAAAAAATGTCCTGTGATACTGCTTACCACCTTCTTCCAGATTCACTTTCGAGTTTATAATCCAGAAAAGAACATGTCCTCTTATTTCATGACTTCCTTTGATGAGGAACCTTGTTAAAAGTTTTCTGGAAGTCTAGGTAAACAATATCTACCAAGTCTCCCTTGTCCACATGTTTATTCATTCCCTCTAAACTCTAAACTTTAGTGAGACAAGATCTTTCCTTAGAGAATCCATGCAGATTCTTTCTCAATAGCTTTTGTTCATGAATGTCCCTTTTAGATTTATTGTTAGTATAATAATAATGTGCTGGTTTATAGATGTTAGACTGACCAGCCTGTAATTTCCCAGATCCCCCCTGGAACCATTTTAAAGAGAGGGATTACATTAGTTACCTTCCAGTCTTTGGGACTGTATGCAGATTTTAGTGATAGATTGCATAGTTTTGTCAGGAGATACTGATTATCTGAGCTTCTGAGTATTGTAGTTTTAATAGTCTCCCAGCTTTCTGAAGGTATTTGACTCTCCTTACCTTTCCTTTCATTTTTTTCCTTCACAAGTCCTCCAGCTCTCCCACTTTACCTTAGATACTTCTAGCATTTGCATATAAATATCGATAATTCACCCGACTTGTTAGACCTGCAACTTTCCTCCTCTTTTCTCCTATTTAAGGACACTTAGAGTGATATTCCTTTCTACTGTGGGAAGGGGGGAGGCAACACTGCCAGTCTGGCTGCTCCCACAATAATTGTACTCTACTAGGAAGAAAAACCATGCATACCTGCTTTTTTCTGTTTTCATTATGTATAATATATTACCTTAGGTGTGAATGTAGTTGGTTTAAAGGTAAAGGTAAAGGTATCCCCTGTGCAAGCACCGAGTCATGTCTGACCCTTGGGGTGACGCCCTCTAGCGTTTTCATGGCAGACTCAATACGGGGTGGTTTGCCATTCCCTTCCCCAGTCATTACCATTTTACCCCCCAGCAAGCTGGGTACTCATTTTACCGACCTCGGAAGGATGGAAGGCTGAGTCAACCTTGAGCCGGCTGCTGGGATTGAACTCCCAGCCTTATGGGCAAAGCTTTCAGACGGCTGCCTTACCACTCTGCGCCACAAGAGGCTCAAGAGGTTGGTTTAGGGTAGTGTAATTGACACCAGGAATTCCAGCTGCAATGCTTTGATGTGTGGAATGTGTTATCCCTCTCCCCGACCTTGGGGTGGGGGGGAGGCACCATTTGTGTCTCTCTGGCCTGGCTAGGTGGGTGGCATCTAGAGAGTTTCACACCTAAATGGGCAGATGGAGGGGGTTGGGAGTTAGAGCAACATTCTGGGTGTTAAATATTAGCAAGGTTTTAGAGATGCATCATTGTTTCTTCACTAAAGAGATTTTCTTCAACAAAGTCTGCTTATTGAGATCAGTTAGCCTCATAATCCTTAAACTGGCTCTGTTTCTTTCAGCCTTGGTGCAAGCAAATTGGGTGTAATACCAATGGTTTAAGGTAGTTTTCAAAGGTCAGTAAACTGAAATGGCGCTAGAGAGGTGATGTATATCTATGCATTCTGCAAACCAGAACAGCATGTGCCATAATAATATACGGCACATCAAATGGAAGAATACTCAAAATGCTTCCTTTTTGAAATGAAGTAAGTTTTTCAACTCTTACACATGCATGAATGTTGCTTATTTTTCAGCTACTGATCTCTCATATATTTGGAATACATTTTACCATTGGTCTGCCTCTTCTGTATCTTTTATAGTGCTCATGTATATTGCATGTACATTTATTTCTTTATATCTTTTGATGCATGTGAATTACCGGTATTTGTAACCCTCTCTCTCTCTCTCTCACACACACACACACACACACACATAGAGAGAGAGAGAGAGAGAGAGATGATTATGTCCACCTGGATTTTATTATAACCTTTCCTAAAGCATTAAGTACAAGTTTCAAAGAATCAAGGATTCATATTGTTCTTTTACTGAAATATCAGTCAACCGTTGCCGTGCTTGTGTGGAAAGAGTGAAGTCATTTTGGCCACAGATCTGCACATATGTTTAGTCTTGTGAGTTGTGTTTGTTTCCTCCCCCCATTAGCCTGCAATGAACTAGTTCCAGTTCCAAAGTTTCTGGCTGCTGAGTCAAGAAGGTAAGCAATGCACTTCATTAGTAGGCTTTTACATTTATAATGAGATTTATTGTGCCTTTTAGCCACTGACTTGCCTTAGGGACCATGTAGACAAGGGATATAATGGTGACTCAGGCATTCCTGATGAGAGTTGCTGTTTCACACCCAGCAAGTCCTCTAATAAACAGTGGAAGTCTTTCTATGAGATAGAAAGTTGGATGCATTATTAAAGAGAATATTGAACTGTATTCAGCATGGATTTTCAAATGATAAAAAGTATTGCTTAGAGACCAACAGGAGTTTCAGGGTGTTTCAACATTTATGGGGTAATATGACTATATATGGTCATGTTGACCTGCTCCCCCTCCCAAAATGGCCAGTTATGGGCCAGGAGGGGAGGGGCCCTGAGCAGCCATATATGCAGCTATTCTTGCCTGATCATGCCACTTCTGGGGCTTCTTGAAGCCTGAAAAATGTTTCAGGGTTTCTTAGCGGTAAAAACGTTAAGAAAGAATGTGTATAAAAGATATAAAGGTATTATGCATATTGTAATCAGCTTGATTGGTGCTGAGGAAAAATGCTTGGGGACAGAAAATTAGCATCTGTATTGAGATGAAAGTCCAGTGTGCCTATTTGGGGGTGGGGGGATCTTTCTGAACTTGTGAATTAATTCCATTTCAGCAATATCCCACTATAATTTCTCTTTGGAAGTTTTTTGTTTGAGTGCTGCCACTCTTGGGCCAGCAATGGAATGATCTGGAAGATTAAAAATGTCATCCCACTGGTTTTTGAGTATTGATTTTTTTTTAATGTCAGGTTTATGTCCATCTGTTCTTTTGCACAGAAACTAACCTGTTTGTCCAACGTAGACCCATTATGCACGGGGGTTTTAGCGCACATTCGGGGTGGAATGGCGGCGACTAAAATCACCGATAACGCATGGAGCCGGCTGCAACCGGCCGCAGCTTCGGTGCATGCCGCCGAAAAAGCCGCGTCGGTGAAACGCGGAAGAAAGCTCAGCTTCCGGGTGACCGGGGTGCAATCAGAAGCGGCGCCCGGATCGCCGCGTGCATAATCGGTTACTCTGGGTTTTGCCACCGTCGTGCCCCGCCCCGTGCATAACCGGTGTGTTTTGTGTCTTCCCCCTCCGCGTTTTCCATGTGACCCAAAATCGCCGTTTCGGCGGCCATGCATAATGGGCCGTAGAGAGCATAAGGGTATTACTAGCCTTTGATGGCATATGTCACACTTGAAGATGAAGAAGTAAATGGAAGCAAGAAAGTATGGATGGTGTTGTGGGGACTAGTTATTGTGTTATTAAGTAGGTATGGGAAAGGAGGTGACATCATGGTTTGTTGCTGGCCCTGGTCCAAGAGTCCATTTCCATGTTTGGAAGGGAATTGCTGTGGGTGAGAAATTGTTTAATGTTAGGAAGCATTCTCTGTGGGCAAGAAAAGGTTTGTCTCCCAATGCTTGTGAGAGGGAGAGTATCATTGTCCAGCATAAGTTGTAGGTCATTAATGATGGGTTGAACTGGTTCAAGCTGAGAGCTATATGTGGACACCGATAGAGCTGTATTGTTGTTTCATTTGAGCCTATCTTGCCACACGTTATCCTTTGGTATCATACTCCCTTTGCTGATTCTGTTCCTTTCATATATCTGGTGATAGGCTCACATCTCAGCAACATTCTTGAACATGATACATTTGACTGTCAAATACATTCACGGTGAAAGAAGCAGTATCCCTATTCCTTTCCACTTTTCCTTTTACAAGTTTGGCTACAGGCTAAGTGTTTTTATGGTGTTTGAGAGTGAGGGAACCCTATTCATATTTTAATCATCTATTCATGTTTTTTTTTTTGTATATTTCTATTGGTTGATCCCCTTCTCAAAGCGGCCTGAAGCCACAGCCAGAGCAATTGCCCCCAATAATCAAATGAAACCACTGTCTCCTGGCCAAACCCTGCAACATGGGGTGTGAATGAAATTGTCTGATCATCACTTGCAATTTACACATGAGTTGAAATTAAATGGAGTGAAATTCCTTAAAAAATTCAGAAGAGGAAAATTCATTTATTTGATCATTTTTGACATTCATATTGACAGAAGTAATCCATCTGGCTCATCTAGAATATCTGACTGATCTACCCTTGAATAATGTACTGTTTTATGGAGCCCCAAGCCTGACTTACAGCAAGGTTAACATTATATATTCTTTCCCATCTATAATAAGGTATGTTGGGGGGGCGGGAAATAAAGCACGAAGCCTAAAGTCAAAAATTCATCTTGTAAAAGCAATATCTATTTTTCCCTGTGAGCATGTTTCATTTACGATACATCAGAAAAATATGTGCATTTCTTATTTAAAAACAAACACAGTCCCATCCTTTCCCCCCCGCCTAAGCTGAATATATTAACATTTCACAGCAGCAGAATAAAATAACCGTATGCAAGATGGATTTTGCCAAGATGCAAGAAAAAGAGCAGTTATATCTCAATATATCTCTATTATGGAGAATGCAGAGCACTGTTATTAGCCTAGAATCATAGAACTGGAAGTAATCCAATGGACTATTTAGTTCTCTACCCCAAGACAGAATATTCTATATCTGAAATGCTCTGAATAATGGTTACTGAAACTTTTCATGAAATATTCCCAAAGAAGAAGTTTCAGAAACCCTCTAGATATCATCTATAAATCTAATTCTCAACATGGCTCCAACTCTGAATACTTAAAATGAGAGAATGTGTGTGAAGAAATGCATTTTTTTTCTTTGCAGGTTTGAACTGAGCAAAACCTTCACCATGAGTTTTTTTTAAATTCTCTCTGGGCAGAGAACACACAGGAGGGAAGTCAATTCAATGGCTTTTCATCCCCCCACCTCAGCCACCCTTTTAGAAGTGCTAATAGGTCTTACAAGATACAACTGTATGGTCAAGCCCTCTGTCCCCAACACCTACTAGCAGGGAACTGAGATTTGGAGGCATTAAGTGCTAGAAGGGCTTCAGGGATTAACTGCTGGAGACTTCAAGAAAAACTTCTTTGTCATGGCCTGACTACAATGAGAGGAGGAAAAGAAATGATAAATCTCCTGGGAGCAACAAGGAGGCTCTTTATCGGTGCTGGTTCCATTGAAGCAGGCAAAATGCTTAACTGAGGTCTGGAAGAAGCATCCATAGCATGTGGTTGCCTGTACACCTGAAAGAGATTTGGCTGTACTGGATCCTCTGTAAAACATCAGTAATTTTGTAAGCCGAAGACCCTGCCTTATATTTAACATCTCCTAGGTTTTTTGTGGAAGAAAGGATACAAAAATTGCTTTTTAGCTATTCTTTTGAATTCCTTGCTCAGTCTGGTGCTGTGTTTGTGAACATTATCTTTTAAATAAATACTTAAAACTTTTTACATTAGTTGTGGTTCACTGTATTGAACACACCTCTACTGTCTTGGACATTCCCCTTTAAAATAGGTACTATTTTAAAATGAATGCCAGGAAGGAGGGGCAGTCAGTTGCCAAATGGTTACTCCCTGCAAGCTGTCCCTGTAATAACCAAACGTTGGGTAGTGGAAGACAGAGAGGCAAAGCCTCTGAACTTGGAAGGGAAGCAGGAGGCCTGGCCCTTTTGGTGGATAATTCCTACAAAGGTCAGGTGGTTGTGCAGAGTATACCATGTGACTTGCTATAACACAACTTGCACAATGAATGCAAGTCTGGCTGATTGTTCTTGTTCTACATTCACCCCACAGAAGGGGTACAAATTAAGCAAATAAACAATAACTAAAGCTGAAGAGGAGGCAGATAAAAGAGAGGTTGATTGGTGAATAGGAAAGGGACAAGGAAGCAAGGGATGGGGAGATGGAATGAGGCTCCCAGAAGAAGAAAAAGATAAAATAGTGTGGGGATGGCATACTGGGGAAAATTAGGTATCTCACAAATAACTGCAGTACCCATTGCAGAAATGGGTGTGGCTCAGCTGGTATCACCCAGAGTTTATCTAATGGTGGCATCGAGGAAGTGAGAAGGAGGGAAATATGAAGACAGGGGCCAAATAAAGATGGGTTGGCTGACAAGGGCCTATTCTGCATCTCTTGATTTTCCCGCTTTTATTCTTGCCGATCTCCGCCCGATTCGGGCTCGGGCATTATGAGTGATCTGCAACCAACATTATTTCCGAAACGAAACAGCTTTAACATACTTGTGTCATCTGCATCACGTTAGTTTAAATCGATTCCTGACATTGTGCTACGTGTCTATGTTTTTGGGGGGGATTGCATTAGTGTTTTATTGAATTATTGTATTTTTATTGAATTATTGTATGTATCCATTATTTTCAATATTTAAACATTTTTTTATGTTTGATGTATGCCATCTTTGGGCCTTAGTTGGGTGGAAAGGACACAAAAAATGTTTTAAGTAAAATAATAAGTAAATAAAACTTCAACACATAGTCTCTTATTGTGCAAATGGACACAGTTTGCCTGGACTTCAGTAAGGCTTTTAATAGGGTTCCGCATGATATTATTATTGACAAGTTGGTAAAACATAATATGGATCCTATTAGTGTTAGGTAGATCTGATTGACAGATCACACCCAAAGGGTGCTTGCAAATGGTTTGTCATCTTCTTGGAGAGGATTGATGAGTGGAGTACCTCAAGGATCTGTTCTGGGCCCTATATTGTTCAATACATTTATAAATGATTTGGATCAAAGAATAGAGGGGGGGGGGGTTCTTATTACATTTGGAAATGACACTAAACTGGGAGGTGTAGCAAACACACCAGAATACAGAATAAGAATACATGATGATCTTGACAGCCTAGAAAACTGGGTTAAAATGAATTTCAATAGTGAAAAATGTAAAGTTCTTAATTTAGGTAGGAAAAACCATATGTATCACTTGTCTTGGCAGTAGTGTGTGGGAAAAGGATCTGGGAGTCTTAGTAGACCAGAAACTAAACATGAGTCAGCAGTGTGACTTGGTAGCTAAAAAGGAAATGGGATTTGGGGCTGTATTAAAAGAAATATAGTGTCCAGATCATGTGAAGTGATGTTACCACTTAACTCTGATCTGTTTAGACCTCACTTGGCCACCACAACTGAAGAAAGATGTAGACAAACTGGAGTGTGTCCAGAAAAGGGCTACAAAGATGGTAAGAGGTTTGGAGACCAAGTCATATAAGGAAAGGTTGGGGGAGCT
Source organism: Paroedura picta (assembly GCF_049243985.1). Classification (NCBI taxonomy): domain Eukaryota; kingdom Metazoa; phylum Chordata; class Lepidosauria; order Squamata; family Gekkonidae; genus Paroedura; species Paroedura picta. Next base: position 40,261,112 of record NC_135374.1, on the reverse strand, counting down.
TGGTCTGTTTAGCCTGGAGAGAAGAAAACTAAGAGGTGATATGATAACCCTCTTCAAATACTAGAAGATGGATCAGAGTTGTTTCCTGTTGCCCCAGGGGGTCATACCAGAACCAATAGGTTGAAATTAATTCAAAATAATTTTCAGCTAAACATCCATAAGTTCCTGACAGTTAGGGAGTTCCTCAGTGGAGCAGGCTTCCTCAGGAGGTGGTGGGTTCTTCTTCTCTGGAGAGAAGACAACCAAGAGGTCATAAGATAATCATCTTCAAATACTTGAATTGCTGTCATGTAGAAGATGGTACAGAGTTGTATTCTGTTGCCCCCAGGGGTCAGACCAGAACCAGTGGGTTGAAATTAATTCAAAATAATTTTTTGGCTAAATATCCAGAAGAAGTTCCTGACAGGGAGGTTCCTCATTGATTAGAGCATCCAATATTCATTTTCTTCTATTGGCAGAAGGGTAGGGAAGACTTCCTCCCAGCTGGGAGGGCTTCCCAATACATTTTTCTGCATTGTTTTCAGTGATTTTCAGGATTTTAGGAGAGGGGACACAGGAACAAGAACACCCTTGAATGTTCCTTTGTATTGCAAGAATGCCACTAATGGTTCTCTAAATACAACCATTTAGACAATGCTTGGATTCTTGTAATGGGACATGGATAGTGGTTGTAGCACCTCCATTTGTGAAAGGCACCAGTCACTACTGCTTTGCAGTTTTTCTCATTTCAAATATGCATTATACCATGTTCTTATCAATTGTTTGATATGTTGACCGTAGTTAGCCTTTTTTCTATCTATTATTTGAGGAATATATCCTCAACAAAGGGTTACCTTTACAATGTGTCCTGACCTGGATAATCCAGGCAAGGTCTATCCCATCAGATATTGGGAGCCAAGCAGGGCTGACCCGACCTAGTATTTGGATGGGAAACCTCCAAGGATTTTGATAGTAGTTCCTCCAAGAAACTCTAAGGGGTCATGATTCTGAGGTAGGCAATGACAAACCATCTCTGAATGTCCCTTGCCTGACTTCTAGACAAACTTTGGCTTTCCTGTCTACACTAGACTAGACTACACAAATAAATAAATACTTGTACAATTTTATTGAAGAATGCCACAGAAATAACATGGTGTTATACTTGTTAGTGTCAGTCATGACATGGAAATACCAGGTTCAAATCCCCACTCTGCCATGGAGTGACCTTTGCCCAGCCACATTCTTTTAGTCTAACCTTCCTCTCAAGGTTGTTGTGAACATAAAATGGAGGAAAGGAGAATTGGGAAGAGCAGTGAGGTTCAAATGAAGTAAAATAATTACAATGAAGGAAGTTCAGAAGTGGCCCATGATGATTCCATTTCTCTCCTTCAGTTCCTGCGGGAACTATGATGTACATGTAGCCTTTGCCTCATTCTTCTCTGCAAGGAGCAGTACAGATCTGGGTATGTGAGATGGCTTCAGGAGTCTCTGTCTAAGAAATGCTCAAGTGGTGGGATAAAGTGTACCACAAAGGTTTTTTTTTTTAATGCAGGATAGGAGCATTTGATTTAGTTATAAATATAAGCCTAACCTGCCCACTTCATAAACTATTTGAGCGGCACAGGTGACTTCAAAATGACAGGTCATGGTTTGTGCAGCAACTTTATCTAGTGCAAAGGGCATGCAGAAAATATGCTCATGATGGTTTCAGCAAGATAAAAACTGGTTTTCTTTGGTAAGTATTAAATAGGAGGGTGACAGACGTCTTGTTGAAGAAATATAACTGAGCAAAGTCAGAGCATTACACATACACGCACATGAACACATACACTCCTGATATGAAAGTTATGTCAATGATTTTTATGTCAGGTCATCCCATGTGGCCTATCGTTCCTCAAATAGTTCAATACTAATTCATTTTATATAGCGTCCTTCACACTTGTTCTTTCATAAAATGCTTCCCAGAGAGCATTGATCATAAGCCACAGAGAAAGGGAAGCTTTTAAGGTGAGATTTAAAGCAGAGGGTTGACTTACTATAACTCAGAAGGAGGAGAAAATTACTATAGCACAAAATTGAATAGCAAATATTTGCCATATGGAACCCCTGACAAGGAAGAAAGTTGAGTTCTTTTTATGCATTTAAGACTTCCTTAGAATCATTAAAGTATGGTGTTGACATTCCTTGAAAGTGAACACCTTCAAGAATTCTAAAAAGGCAATGGGGATCCTCCATCCCAGGCCCTTGCCTTAACTTATGACACTCATTGAAGAAGATGTTATAAAGACCACCAGCATTTCTAAAGGGAATTAGTCTAATTCATGAAGAATGACTTAATTAGAGTTTTAAGAAATAATAACTGAATAGTGTTTCTGTGTCTAAAGGCAGATAATTTATACTCTCAAAATAATGAGAAGCAAAATTCAGTAGACTGTGTACAACAAAGAATTCAAACCACATATTCATGATAAATTAAAGTACTATTCTGGTGACAGAGCAAGCTTCCCTCAACCTCTGAAACTTCCACACAGTGATTATGGGAGCTACTGAAATCCTAAAGAAGTTAGAGGATTTGGTCTTGATTTGTTTGGCTACTTTAATGTAAAGAAACCTGGATGTACGCTTCCGCAGTTTCTGGATATTTTGGATTCTTGGATTAGTTTATTTTGCCTGCTTCATCATATGATGATCTACCTTAATTTCCAAATTGCAGCAGCTTCTCACTTACATAGGAATCCCTTTTGCTGTGAATGTTATGAATAAAATATATGTGAATGACAGACTATGGGACAGTTTTCAGCCCTGCTATTTTGATTTGAAAATTACCATTTAAGTTTTATTTTTCCTTGGGCAATGTGAATATTTATTTTCCAAAGATTTTATTTCTTTGTATAGATTTTTTGTAATCCAGCCATGGACACCTGAGCATGCCAATCCCAAGCCCGAGTAAATGCAGAGGGTTAAGGAAATATCTGGCAACCTACCTCATAAAAAAACTGCCAAGAAAATCTTATGGTACAGCTCTCAAACAATTTTGATATGGTGCCTAATGGTGAGCTCCTCAGGCCAGAAGGTACACAACAAGTGACTGGGGAGGAGCAAGGACCTGCAGCAAGTAGGTCTGGATTTCATTACATGCCAGGGGCAAATCCAGGAGGAATCCCAGGTACTGATGTGGCCAATGGTGAAAACAAGCATTGTGAAGATGCATCGAATAGCAACCTGGAATGTTAGAGGACTAACTCAAGGAAAATTGGAAATTGTCAAAAGAACATTAACTTCCTCGGCATCAGTGAATTGCATTTCTTTCAATCAGGGGATTTTACCATCTACTATTCAGGACACAAGTCCAATAGAAAGAACAACATGGCTTTCATTGCAAGCGATCGACCATTCTTGAGGAGGAAGTTGAAAAGCGTTGGTGTATTAAGCATGGCAGGAAGCCTTGCAAAAGTCCGCTCAAAAAGACATTGTTTTTAATTTAAATTTCTGCATGTGGAACTGGTTTTGCCACAGAAAAGCCTGCGTAGAATTTTTGATTATGCACAGCATTCCACCTTCACAGCAACCAATGCATCTTTTCAGTACAGTATTTAAAACTAGCTTTAAAATTACTTTTCTTTTACAATGGTCATGAAAATGCCTGGTTTTGTATGCATCAATGCTAGCATGTTTTTAATCTCCTTCACTGTACACCAGTGGAGGAAATGGAAACCTCTAATCCCTCTTTCCCCAATGGGAGCTTGAGATATCCCATGTTCAGTCCAGGCCCTCCCACCTCTGCTAAGAGTGGACAGGACTTGCCACTGGCAGCAGTTTGCTGCCGCAGGGAAGCCCTGCAACACAAGACGGCTTGGGATTACAAGTCCCAGTGTTCCCTAGGGTTGCAGGACACCTTTGCTTGAAGACTGCCAGTGAGTGGGAGCTCACCACCTCCTTAGGCAGCCTATTCCACTGCTGAACTACTCTGACTGTGAATTTTTTTTTTTTACTAATATCTAGTCTATATCTTTGTACTTGTAGTTTAAATCCATTACTGAATGTTAGAGCTGGGCTAGTGGTGCCACTTTAATAATTCAATTAAAAAAACAATTAGTATGAAGAAGGAGAAGAAGAAGAAGAAGAAGAAGAAGAAGAAGAAGAAGAAGAAGAAGAAGAAGAAGAAGAAGAAGAAGAAGAAGAAGAAGAAGAAGAGTTGGTTCTTATATGCCGCTTTTCCCTACCCAAAGGAGTCTCAAAGCAGCTTATAGCCACCTTTCCATTCCTCTCCCTACAACAGACACCCTGTGAGGTGGGTAAGGCTGAGAGAGTGCTAATATCACTGCTCAGTCAGAACAGTTTTATCAGTGCCGTGGCAAGCCCAAGGTCACCCAGCTGGTTGCATGAGGGGGAGCGCAGAATCGAACCTGGCATGCCAGATTAGAAGTCTGCACTCCTAAACACTACACCAAACTGCCTTCACGGAGGCGGCCAGGCACCCGAACGGCGGTGGCAGGGTTAGAAATGGCTGCCAACCAAGGAGAGCATGAGAGGCAGGATCCCGGGAGGCGAGCAGCTGGACGGGGTGGTGCCCAGAGGGCTTGGGAGCGAGCCCCAAGCTGGGGGGAGAGGGCAGTTTCCCCAGAAGTACCTCCAAATGCGTGTGGGGGAAACAAGGGGTGAGGCTGTTCACCCCAGCCCTGTTATGGGACATGAGGGAATCGGAGGGAGCAGGAAAGGGGGAGCGCCCCCATGGAGGGCTTGCTCCAGCAGGAGCAGGCCGTCTTGGAGTCAGGTGGGGGGGTGAGGAATTGCCACCTGCCAGTAGTGGCCAAAGAGGGCATGGGCCATCATTAGGGCCATTGGGCCATAACCTGTCTGAGCTTGGTCCGCAGGCTTTATTGAGGAACCAGGTACAGGCTGGCCCGTCAGGGCAGAATATAGTTTCTATGCTTGCTGGGCCTCCTCAGCAATTTGATGCTGGGTGGTGGCAAGGATGGGGGTCACAACTCCAGTATACTTGAGTCCCAAGTATGGGGCAGCCTTGGCAGTGGGGTCATGGCCGAGATGCATGGCCTCTGAATGGTCAGCAAGTTAATTTGCCTGCTTTGAATTATCCCATCATGTGGCCTTATTCAGATCAGCAAAGTAGATAGCAACCAGGGCTAGGGAGCAACTGGCCTCATTCAGGACTACAGGGGGTATCGGGTAGCCAGCTGAATACTTTGGGTTCGGTGATGCCAATGAGGGGTATGAGGACTTCTTGCTCAGGTGCGCCTGGTCAGGCACCAATGGTGTAGGATCAGGGTGGAGCTACTTATATTGAGTCTGGAAGGTCAGCAGTGGCCAGGGGACCCATCAGAGGTTCGCGCCTCAGTGGGTCCCAACGGGTTGCCATCTCCCTGTTACCCAGCAGGACATTGGGAGCATAGGGTATCTGGTATGGGGCCAGAAGGTCCTGTGCATGCCTGCTGGGTTTAAAGGTTGCTGCTTTGTGGCCTGGGGGGGGGGGCCACAAGATGGCGGGATCTTTCCCCATGCTGACCAACACTGTAACAATAAAGGATTGTGGCCCATCTTTACACCAAAAATGGTTGGAGTCCGTGTTGTTTGTGAAGTGGGAGGTTTTCCCCTTCAAGGCAAATAGATACTTTCAAAAATACTTATAACCTAAAGTTGTCCCCAAGTTTTAGAGATCTGAATTTTCCTCATTTCATATTTTATGGCAGATTGTATACAAAACATAGGACAATTGTGGTTTGTTGAAGTTTTCACTTCCTTTGTTTCCTCTGTGTCTTTCTTCTTGTTTATATTTACAGTTTATACATGCAGATGTAACTTAATGGTTAGGATGGTTCAACTAGGGCAGAGTCTGCACTTACTTTGTTTATTCCATTGTCAATCCTGTTGAATTCAGATCACTTTGAACTCGGGTCTTCCTCTCCTCCCCCCTCCCCATTGAAACAGGAAAGTGTTCTGCACGTGGTTAGGGTAGTTCAGAAGGGGGGGGGGAGCCAAGTCTCTTTCTTTCTTTTCTTGAAGAGGGAGAGAAGAGGTTCTCTACCATGGAGCTTTCTTTCCCAATCCAGATTTGAAAAATATTGAGCGTTAAAAGCACTCTAAGATATCGCACAATAAAGGTAGGGTCACTCCAGATCAATCCTTCTTGCTGCAGAAGGAAAATTTAAATCGCCCAAAATCCAAACGGAAGTCACATTCTGTGTAGACGGCAGGGACTGAATCGACCTGGGGTTGGAATAAAAGCTCTGTGCAGTTTACACCTAGGACCTGGAACAATCATGTTTGATTCCTTATTGTGTCATGGAAACTTGTCAGGTGACACAACACCTGTTGCAGTCTCTTAGCCTAATCTATATCACAAAGTTTTTGTTGATATGATAAAGTGAAGTAGGGAAGAATGATGTGATAGGCCACTCTGGGTCACAATTAGAGATCAATACAGTCACACGAAGACTGCTTTCTTTGTTATTCCTGTGGTTAAGCTATTTGAGTGTATGCATCAGAAGTGGGAGAAAGTGTTAAAACATAGAAGAGAAACAAACTCTGCAGCAAGTTGAATGTTCTCTTATTTCAGAATTAATTTTAAAATGTTCCACGTTTAAACTGGAATAATGGAGGCCTGGAATGCAGGATAGAGCAAACTTTCAAAACAATAAAGCAGGCTTTATTTTTGTGAAACTCTGGGGTTTCATGGTGGCTCCTGATGGCTCCTGAAGGGTTTCACTGATCAGGTGAGTGTTGGAATGATATACACATACAAAGAGCTGGTCCAGCCAACTCCAACTCCAACTCCCAATCTCCTCAGGAGGCCAGTTTTATTGAAACACATGATTTACCATTGCACATGCCCATCGTTACACAAGGCTGCTTCTTTGTGCAGCTGTATGATGATACATTGTTAATGATACATTGTCAACCACAAGTCCCTATTGTCTAATGTTTGAAGGTTAAGCATCAGGAGGTGATCATCCAGTGTCCTCATGTATTGCACTAGGCACAGGCTAGGAGGGTGTGCCCAAGTCACTGAAACTTTAGTCAGCATAAACACAAATGAACCCTAAGGTTAAGCATCAGGTGGTGATCATGCAGTGTTCTCATGTACTGCACTAGACATAGGCCAAGTCACTGAAACCTTAGTCAGCACAAACACAGATGAACCCTACAGGTGAGAGTTAATTTTTTAATATCTTTAAATGTAAAAAAATTGGTGATTTGATAATATAAGGTCATGTTGACCTGCTTCCACCTCTCAAAATGGCCAATGAGGGACCTTGAGAGGGGCTTCATCCAAATCCTTGCCGGCCTAGGCTTGTCACATGAGGTAGTGACTGCAGTCCAGAGAGATAAGTACTCCCATTTTAACTTAACTGCTTTTGGGAGATGGGGGCGATAAAGCAGCATAGCCCTGCCTTGCTTTGTTCCTGGCCCTACAGAGTAGGCCACTGGCCTATTTCTGGTGTGGGGGCCAATACAATGGCATAGTCTTGCTCCATCCCTGTTTCTGGCATTGGGGATGGTGGTGGAGGTGATGGAGTAGCATAGTCCCGCCCTGGCTGTGTTTCTGGCACTGAGGGGGTTATGGAGTGGCATAGCCCTGGTCCAGTCCTGTTTCTGCAGAATACCTTTGGTGAAAAATTCAAAACTGGTAGCCAGCCCAGAGTTCAGTATGGTTCTGTTCACAAATCATCTGTAAATATTTCTGTGCTGTCACTTCCTGAGCTGGGGGAGTGTCCTGCTGATGTCACATCCAGTAGGAGTTTCTGGGAAATGTCATTTCTGGTACCATGTGACTTCCATGGATGTGACAGGAAGGTGTGGCCTGCTGATATTACTTCTGGGATTTCTTGAAACTTGAAGAATGTTTCAGGGAGTTCTCAATGGCTAAAAGTTTGAGAAAGGCAGCAATAAAGAAACAGAATAAATAAAGTTTGCTTATTCCTATTAAACACCTATAGATCCCAGCCAAGTGCCCTTTAGTAATTCAGGATTAGAGATATTGTTAAATTATTGACACCTCTGGTTGGCGTCAAAAGTTCAAGTTTCCATTGGGGCAGACCTTAGGATAAAACTGTAGCTAATCCATTTTTTCCAGAAGTCTTAACATGGGGCAATTAAAATGATATTATTCATATATCAGTTGGATATAAATGACACACAATCACATGTATAATAAAAATGGACTTTAAAATTATAAATTGTAAAATTATAAAAACAATAAAAGGCTTTTTTCTTCAGAAGTATGTCTTACTTTTATTTAACAAGCTTATTCTTTGGAAAATGTTCTTAGGATTGCCATTTATCTCTTCACGTGTTTACACTAAAATAACAGCATTGTACTAGTGGTAAATGTCATGATCACAAAAAGTGTCCAGGGTATCTAACTTCCAGTTATTCCTTATGTTTATATATATATGCATTTGCACTCTGAAATACCAATATATTCCACATATATTAATTGTAGGATGAAATACATTGGACAGATGGCTAGAAATTTCTGTTATCATCAGATCCTTGATCTGACAGTTTGGACTCCCACTTATACACTGCTTAATGTGAGAGTTCTTTCATTATTCAGTATTCATTACAGAATCATCAGAAATGCCATCTCTCTGTTTCACATTTAGTCTGTGGGAGGAACAGAGAAAAAAGGGACCACAGAAACATTTAGTCAGATATTTCTCTATATTGTAGGCTGGGAACATGACAAAAGGATCACTCCTTTTAGTGTCCCATCAGTTGTGCCTTTTGATCTTGACAAATACAAGGAGAACTTCTGCTATAATGTGCATGATGGTATAGTACAAATGATTTTCTCTATTGATAGTTTGAAAGCCCTTCCCATTTCTTTCCTGAAAACAGCTAATTTACAGTTCAGTCTTTAGGAAATTTTCTTTGGACTGAGCTCCATTGAACAGGATCCTGCATAGACATGTTTTGCATTCCTTTCCAAATTCTTTTCGAGGTCAATATTTCATGGGTATCAAGAATGATTTTTGAAATTTACATTCCCTAGTTTTTTGGGGCTAGCCTCAAAGGTAAAGACAATTAAATGAATGGAGAGGCATCTAGAGAAAACATGGCAAATAAATAAATAAATAAATAAATAAATAAATAAATAAATAAAAAAATCTGACTTTAAACTCGTGCACACTAGCAGAAGGCCAATAATAGTCTGGAACCCTAAGAAAGATTACAGCAGACATTGTAATATGTGACCTGGTAACTAATCAGTTTCATGGTGTCAATGGACCTCCTGGGAATTGCAGAGCCATACAAATGACCACTAGAGCCTCTTGTGGCACAGAGTGGTAAGGCAGCAGACATGCAGTCTGAAAGCTCTGCCCATGAGGCTGGGAATTCAATCCCAGCAGCTGGCTCAAAGATGATTTGTCAGCCTTCCATCCTTCCGAGGTCGGTAAAATGAGTACCCAGCTTGCTGGGGGGTAAACGGTAATGACTGGGAAACCACTCCATATTGAGTCTGCCATGAAAACGCTAGAGGGGGTCACCCCAAGGGTCAGACATGACCCGGTGCTTGCACAGGGGATACCTTTACCTTTGCCTTACAAATGACCACAGATGCACAGTCCAGTGAAATATGTTACAAGAAGGACAAATTAACTCTGATCATCCCTGAGATCAACAGATGAATAATCAGAAAAACTGATCTCAGTTCAAGAAGGGATCAGAATACAGAAGGCAAAAATCAAGGGTCCTGTTGAAGGAATCCATATCTATACAAAACACTTCCTCATGTGAGGACTCAGAGAAAAGGATTTTTAAGAGGTGAAGGAAGGTATCAGATTGTCGTTCCTGGCTCTTGTTTTCATTTTTTATGATTGATTTGTGATTCCTCCATTGACATCATTTTGACACAAATACATTTTAACCAAAATCTACTTGAAAACTATCCCAAATTTTGGGAGCCTTACATTTTCTGTTTCTTGCATTTATTCTTATGTCATTAGGAGTGGAAACCAAAATAAGGTACTTGAACAACAGCTTGAAATGACTTTTTTTTTGCTTTTGGTTGTCATTTTCCTTGAAAAACTTTATTAACAAAACTAGCTTATCAGCAGAGTAGGGGGGAAACACTGCTTTGCACATAGAGGTTTCATTTCTTTTTGATCTGTAGATCAAACATAGCTTAGAGGTACAATTTTCACCTTCAAAATGCTATAGAATACAGTATTTGTCATATACTATAATGAGCACTCCAAACACATTCCTTCTATAGAAAAAGTATAACATGCAGCTGGAAATCGTTATTTTACTCTCTTTAACTAAAGATGTTCACTATATTTCCCTTGGTCCATTTGCCAGGAAAATTAATTTTATTTGTTTCTGTTTCCATTTGTATTTCTTTCTTTTTATCAGTTTCTATTACCAGTTGATGCAGATGAATATGATATATTTCTATAAATTATGAGCCTCTTGTGGCGCAGAGTGGTAAGGCAGCCGTCTGAAAGCTTTGCCCATAAGGCTGGGAGTTCAATCCCAGCAGCCGGCTCAAGGTTGACTCAGCCTTCCATCCTTCCGAGGTCAGTAAAATGAGTACCCAGCTTGCTGGGGGGTAAACGGTCATGACTGGGGAAGGCACTGGCAAACCACCCCGTATTGAGTCTGCCATGAAAACGCTAGAGGGCGTCACCCCAAGGGTCAGACATGACTCGGTGCTTGCACAGGGGATACCTTTACCTTTACCTTTTATTACCAGTTGAAATTTCATCTGTATATAGTTGGACATCATTTTATGGTGATTTGTCAGAAAAAGCAGCTATATATTTATCCAATTTAAAATTAGGGAAGAGCCATAGAAATGAAGTTTGAACCCAGGAGTGAAATTTGAACAGAAGAGTCAAAAAGGTAAAACTTGGCTATGCAATGCATACTATTGTGCAGTTTTGGGGATGTTAGAGTCCTTTGCAATGTTTTCACATATTTGCCAAATGAGGACATGAAGAAGTAACCTAAAGGTTAATCTCTTGTACTGACAGACATATCCCATACCGTGTAAGCTTAATGTTTAAACATTTCTGAACTTGGTTCCTAACAAAAAGGCTAAGTCTGGCCTGTGCTCCAAATATTCCTTGAGAACATGACCCAGTTTAAAGTAGAAGGGTATAGCAGTGTGCATTGTAATTCATTTCATTAATTTAATTCATTAATTATGTCTCACTCTCTCCACAAGCAGAGACCCAAAGCATCTGACATCATTCTTCCCTATTCCATTATATCCTCACAACCGGCTTGTGGGGTCAGACTGGCCAACAAGCTTTAATGGCAGAATGGGAATTTTATTTTATAATTAATTAATTTATTTATTTTATTTTATTTATTGACTGCCACTCTTAGACCAGGCTAGCTTTTTGCGATTTGCAATAACAGTGGATAAAACAACAAACACAAACCCTTGGGTAGCAAAAACCTCAGTTATTACCCACTTCCCAGTTGACCAGACCAGAATAGCCCCCCCACCACCACCTGCAAGCCTCAAGAGGAGTCACACATCTGGCCATTGATGTTCCGGGGCATTATGAGGAGGGACCCAAGATTTTCCATGACCTGGCCTCAACCAAATGCCTGATGAAAGAGCTCCATCGTGTAGGCCCTGCAGAACTGTGATAGCTCTGTCAAGGCACTCAGCTCTTCCTGGAAATCATTACACCAGGTTAGGGCCAGGATCAAAAAGGCCCTGGCCCTGGTCAAGGCCAGGTGCACCTCCCATGGGCCAGGGACCACCAACAGATTCAAACCTACAGAGTGAATAGCCCTGCATGTAGGGGCATAAGGAGACAGGTGGTCCCTCAGATATATGGGCCCCAGACCACAGATGGCCTTGAAGGTCAACACCAAAACCTCTAACTTGATCTGGAACACAATTGGCAGCCAATTCATGGTTGGATGTGGGTCCTCCAAAATGACCTTGTGAGGACCCTAGTATCTGCGTTTTGCACCAACTATATTTTTGGGGTCAAGGACAAGAGAAGGTCCACATAGAGCAAGCTAAAGAAGTCTAGCCTGGAAGTAACTGTTGCATGGATCACTGTGGATTTGTGTTCTGGGGACAGATAGTAACTGGCTTGGCATAGGTGGACCTGGGCTATTCTACTTGAACCTACTATATCTCCCAGACCCAAATCCAGCACTCTAACTAGTTGGAATTGCAATGAGCAAATAATTTGGTGAAGCCAGCCTTCAATGAATATTGTTAAGCTGCTTAAACAACTGAGGTGTACTTGTGTGCTCACTAGTGAATCAAGTGGTCACAGGTAAGGTTGTATTGGAAAGACTCGGAGCACATGTCCTGGGGATTCCTTTGTTTAAGCTGGGCTCCTGCCCACTTACTCTTTCTTCAAGAAGAAGCTCTGAGTGTATGTGCTTTGCTGAAACAAGGGCCAGCAGCCATTAGAGCAGTGGTCCCCAACCTTTCCTAGGCTGGGGACCGGCAGGGCATTGGGCCACACCCGCACGGACTGGCCGCACTCGCGGGCCACGCCCGCACATCGGGCCGTGCCCGCGGGCCGCGCCTGCACCCCGCACCCGCAGGCCGCGCCCGCACGGGCCGCACATGTGCGATGCGCGGCCCGGCCCTGATTCCCTCTCCCCGCCCTCCCGCAGTAAGAAGCTTCCCGGACCGCAAGCTTGCGGCCTGGGAAGTTTTTTACTGCGGGGGGGGCAGGGAGAGGGAGCCGCGGCCCGGCGCCATGGCCTTCGCGGCTCGGCACCGGGCCGCGGCCCGCAGGTTGGGGACCACTGCATTAGAGCTCTCTGCAGATATGTAGGCATGTAGTCTACTTGAGCCAGCCATAGGGACTTGCAATGTATTTTCTTTGTAATTGTCTTTTAAGCTTTTGTACTCTGCTTCAGTAAGGAGATTGATGCAGATGAATATGATATATTTCTATAAATTATCTTTCCAGTAAAGTTTATTCTCTCCTTTAAACATCAAAGCACTGCGAGCCTGGATCTGTGTCCCATCCACAAATATAACTAATAACTGCAATCTTTCAGAACACTGTGTTACTCTGCAGCTCTGTTTCTCTGGAGGGACTCAGGATCAAGTCTAGCCCAAAAGTACCAATATAACGATTACTGGTTCTCATTGCAAAAATAGCCTGATTAAAGCAGTATTTTCACATGAAGAGGAAAAATCATCATGCAACTGAATGGTTGTTGTTGCGGTTAGTTGCGAAGTCATGTCCGACCCATCACAACCCCAGGCCTTCCTGTCCTCTACCATTCCCCGGAGTCCATTTAAGTTTGCACCTACTGCTTCAGTGACTTCATCCAGCCACCTCATTCTCTGTCGTCCCCTTCTTCTTTTTGCCCTAAATCACTCCCAGCATTGGGCTCTTCTCCAGGGAGTCTCATGAGGAGGCCAAAGTATTTGAGTTTCATCTTCAGGATGAGTTTCATCTTCAGCCTTCTAAAGAGCAGTCAGGGCTGATCTCCTTGTCAGTATATGGCAGTCAAGTATTGATCATACAGCCACTGCTATAAATGTATGTCAATGCAATGGATTCCAGGGGCATGTCCAGGCATGTAAGGGGCACGTCCAGGCATGTCTCTAGTTGTCAGCCTGAGTCTCCATAGGAATGCATTGGGATGATGCAATAAGGTGTTGCACCTGTGGCTAATTACCTGAGTGAGTCAGCACTGTTGTGATTGGCTGTTAAACTGTATATATGAAATATGCATTGTGTTATTTGTCTGCCTTCTTCATTGAGAGCTAAGCAGGACATTCTGAAACTCCGCTGAATGTATTGCTGGATGCTGGATGTAAATAAATCACTGTAAATAATTTGCAACAACTTGGCTGTGTTGGTGAGTGATCTCTTCTCTGCTGGTGGTTGGACCTCTGTCCAAGTAAACAGCGCAAACTCGCAACAGGGTTATGGGCCCAGCACGCTGCGCTAGCGGCCGGAGGCACCACCACTGAGGCTGGAAGAGAAAGAGAGCTCAGTTGCCTGGAGTTGGATGAAGGTCTGTGGCTACCGAGAGTGACTTGGAGGACGTGCAGAACGCAGGGAAGTCCAGTGAGTCTGAGGATAGCACAGCGAACCAGGCAAGCAGCAGCGGCTCTCAGGAAAAGGCCGAGGAGGTGAGCATAGAGGGAGTCCAGGCGTCTTGGCTAGACGACAGCATGGCATACGCGGTGAATGCTCAGCTGGTGGATAAACTCACCTCAACAAACTATAGTGTGTGGGCACTCCGGATGGAGCACTATCTCACACGAGAGGCTCTGTGGGAGTGTGTGTCAGCTCCTCCAGCAGCCCCCACACCAGAAGACGTCAACAAGGACCGGAAGGCCCTGGCAAATATCGTTCTGAGTGTTGCAGATGACCAGCTGATCTTCGTGACTGGCTGTACGACGGCGAAGGCAGCATGGGACAGCTTGCAGTCGGTATATGTGAGGAGAACGGCAGGGTCCAAGATAGCAACAACAAGGAGGATGTACCGTCTCCGGTTATCTAAGGGAGAGTCGGTGAGAAATCACATCAACACGTTGACAGCCTGTTTTCAGCAGCTAGAGAAACAAGGCAAGACGCTCCCAGATGAAGATAAAGTTTACATTCTTCTCTCCTCGTTAAGCGATGACTACAACGTGCTTATCACTTCCTTGGAAAGCCTCGACGCAGACAAGCTGACTCTTGTTTATGTGACGGGTCGTTTGCTCGAGGAACAGGCACGGCAGGACGAGATAAGAACGGTTTCCCCTGGCGCCGGAGGTGTTAAAAGCGAGCAGCAGAGAATCAGTGGCTGCGACAGCGTTCCAGAGTTTAGCTCTGGGAGAAAACAACGGCAGAGCCAGGAACAATGTGTTTACAAGGTCCGACGTTGTTATGGTTGTGGCTCTAAGGAACATTTAAAAGCGAATTGCCCGAACAATAGCAAAAAGGCTAAGGGTAAGGATTGTTTGAAGAGGCAGGGAGCATCTTTGGTGGTAACTGGGGGTGATGGTGTTGCTGGGATTTGGTTACTTGATTCAGGCGCCAGCCAGCATTTCTGTGCAGACAAAAAGCTCTTGAAGTCTGTACAGCCTTCCACTCTCAAACATGTAAACTTAGCGGACGGCAGCAGTTCTATAGTCAGCTGCCAGGGTAGTGTAGAATTTTCTGCCCTGGGGTGTGTGTTTGATCACGTTATGCATGTACCCTCACTTGAAAATAACCTTCTTAGTGTATCCTCATTGGCTAAGCAGGGTTTCACTGTTCAGTTCTTTGGGGACAGGTGTACCATAAGCAAGGGTGATCAAACTCTGGTGCAAGGAGAGATGCATAATGATGTTTACAGGATTGTAAATGAGTCTGCTAAAGCACAAGCGGTCCTGAACAAAAATCCCCATGAGAATTGTATCCACCTTCTTCATAGGCGCCTAGGCCACGCCAGTTTCAATGTCATAAACAAAACACTGGCTATGTTAGGCAGGGATGATGTGCAAAAATGTGATGCGTTTTTAGACTGTGACATCTGTAAACAAACCAAATCTAAAGCTTTCCCCGTAGCCAAAAAGAGCTCTAGAATGACTGTAAGAGCCTTGGAACTGGTGCACTGTGATGTCATCGGCCCTTATCAGCCTAGCTTATCAAAAAACCGTTTCGCGGTCATTTACACTGATGACTATAGCAGATTCAGCTGGGTGTATATATTGAAACATAAATCCGAGGTGTTTCAGACCACCAAATATTGGCTTAAAAGGGTTGAAAAGCAACTGGGTTTGGAAATGGCTGCATTCCAAACAGACATGGGAGGCGAATTTATGTCACTAGAGTTCACAAAGTGGCTTAAGGTCAAAGGCATAGAGCATAGGGTGGCAAATGTAGCAACCCCACAAGAAAATGGGCTGGCTGAGAGACGTGGGGCAGTCCTACAAACCATGATGTTATCAATGATAAAGGACTCAGGGTTAAACATGGGGTATTGGGCTGAAGCATTAAAAAATGCATGCTATGTGGTAAACCGTCTATGGACGAGCAGTATACAAAATATACCGTACAGGGTTTTATACTCCAAAAACCCAGACCTAGACCATCTGCGGGTGTTTGGCACAAAAGCCTGGGTAAATGTACCACTAACAAAACGTAGAAAAGGGAAGGACAGAGCTCAGAAGCTAACCTTTCTGGGTTACCAAAACAGTATGAAAAGCTATCGGTTTCTAAACCAAAATAATTCCTTGAGCTTCAGTCGCTCAGCTGGTTTTTGTGAGAGTGAGGGCTGGCCAAGGATTCATGCAAATGATTTCCCTGGTAAGGTATCTCTCCCACTAACAGATGGCTCTGAAGGCCAAACTGAAATCAAGCAAGAGGCTACTCCCTCGTCTCCTGCTGACAGGCAAGATTCTGCTCAAGCAGAAGGAGGTGAAAGAGTGATTCCTAGGGTGTCAGAGCGTACCACAAAAGGAAAACCACCTCAGAGGTACGGTTATATCAATAACGTCTATGCTGAACCAGAGAATTATGAAGCAGTCATGTCTCTGGACAAGTCTGAGAGAGAGGCCTGGGTTCAGGCAATGGAGACTGAGTACAAATCTTTAATTGAAAATGAAGTGTTTACTTCTATGTGTTTGCCAGCTGGGGAAAAGGTGATATCTTGTAGATGGATTTACAAGCTCAAACGGTTAGCAGACGGCACAATCTTAAGAAAAGCCCGTCTGGTCGCTCGTGGTTTTAGTCAATGTAAACACTTAGACTATGACCAGACATTTGCAAGCACATTACGTGCAGAAACGCTAAGAGTGGCATTGCTAAAGGCAAGCCAAAATCGAATGAGAATACATCATGCAGATTTTGTTACTGCTTACTTGAATGCAAGGGTAACAGAAAACATATTTATGACCCAGATCCCTGGTTTTGAAGGGGAAGACAAACACAAGGTCTTAAAAATAAACAAGGCGTTGTATGGACTTCATCAATTAGCATTTTTATGGAGAAAATGTCTTGATGAGGCACTACTCAGTGTAGGTTTCAAACAATGTATAGGTGACGTATGCATGTATAAAATACAATTGTTTGGGTCTAATTGCTATTTGCTGTGTTTCGTGGATGATTTGGCATTTCTGTACAACACAGAGCAACAAGTTGATTGGTTTGTGAAAACAACAGAACAACTGTTTAAGGTCAAGCATCTGGGCGATGTGGAGAATTACCTAGGTGTTGACATATCCCAGGATGGCCAGGGTGGCTATGAAATGTTTCAAGGGAAGAAAATACTAAAATTACTGGAGAGGTTTAATATGTTGGAAGCGAAGGCTGTAAATTCTCCAATAACCACTAGCTATCTAAAAGACCCAGAGGGTGAGATGTTGGAAGATGTGACAACCTTCCAATCGCTTGTGGGATCTTTGCTATATATAGCTACTTGGTGTAGGCCAGATATATACTATGCCACTCATTTGTTGTGTCAGCGATGTTCCTGTCCAACAATGAGAGACTGGGTGGCAGCAAAACGCATACTTAGATATCTTAAAGGTACGGTACACCTTAAGCTATCTCTAAGTGTGGATAATAATCCAAAGGTGTGGGCGTTTAGTGATGCAAGTTGGGGTGACCTCAATGGAAAATCCACATCAGGGATTGCAATTTATGTGTCTGGTGCTCTAATAATTTGGAAAGCATTGAAACAATCACATGTGGCCACAAGTACATGTGAGGCTGAGTTCTCTGCTTTAAGTGAATTGTGCTTACAGGTTGAATGGTTAAATCAAGTCTTAACAGATTTTGACATTAATGCACCATTGCCAATAAAGGTGTATTGTGACAGTACGGCAGCAACCCAGCTGGCTGTTGACAAAGGGATAAAATCCCGCAGTAAACATATAACCATTCGTTACCAGAATGTAAGAGAAGCTGTAAAGAAGAACTTAGTAACATTGGAACATTGCAAATCAGAAAACAATGTAGCAGATATCTTTACAAAGGCGCTAAGTGTGGATAGATTTATCCAACTGTGCAAAGCCTTGCGCATAATGGCCAAAGGGGAAAGTGACACATCCAGGAATGATCAATACATGCCTGAGGAGGTGTGTCAGTATATGGCAGTCAAGTATTGATCATACAGCCACTGCTATAAATGTATGTCAATGCAATGGATTCCAGGGGCATGTCCAGGCATGTAAGGGGCACGTCCAGGCATGTCTCTAGTTGTCAGCCTGAGTCTCCATAGGAATGCATTGGGATGATGCAATAAGGTGTTGCACCTGTGGCTAATTACCTGAGTGAGTCAGCACTGTTGTGATTGGCTGTTAAACTGTATATATGAAATATGCATTGTGTTATTTGTCTGCCTTCTTCATTGAGAGCTAAGCAGGACATTCTGAAACTCCGCTGAATGTATTGCTGGATGCTGGATGTAAATAAATCACTGTAAATAATTTGCAACAACTTGGCTGTGTTGGTGAGTGATCTCTTCTCTGCTGGTGGTTGGACCTCTGTCCAAGTAAACAGCGCAAACTCGCAACACTCCTCTAGGACTGACCGGTTTGTTTGCCTTGCAGTCCAAGGGACTCGCAAGAGTCTTCTCCAGCACCAGAGTTCAAAAGCCTCAATCCTTTGATGCTCAGCCTTCCTAACGGTCCAACTTTCAAAGCCATACATTTCGACTGGGAAGACCATATCTGAAAGGTATTTGGGGAATATTTTATGAAGAAGCTATGAAATAAATAGGCCACCACCTATTTTTGGCATTTTGGCAAGAAAATTCTATGTAATCTGAAGATCAATTGGTTAGCTTCCTGACTTTGTATAGACTTGAGGAATACTCAAATACAAATGCTAAAGTATTCAGGTCATATGCCAGAAATTCAATAGAATGTAGTGTAAGCAAATTAATGCAAAGCTTTAAGCCTTTCTTCATCTAGAAGGTGTTTTAGCTTGGATTCCTGTATGTTTTTGCTTTATTTCCTACTCCTGATTTGGTGAATTATTTCTCTCACACCATGAGATTCTATCATGTCCATTCTACAAAATCAGTGGGAGAGTTAAAGCATTGCTGAAATGCTCCATTCATTCTAGTTCACTTTCTTAAACATGCCACCTAGAGAAAAAATCAAATTCAGACAAAAATAAAAATCAAGCAATAGGAGAATAAAGCATCAGAGCAAGGAGAGGTGACATATCAGACAGATGAAGTGCTGCGTATAAAATTGGCCAGTTATTGCAAGATATTTTTAAACTTTTGCTGGGACTTACTTGAAGTGCAGATAGTCATCTATGGATATGAGCGGCAGAACTTGCTAACCAGCCAATAGTTTGGATAATAAATAGCACAGATTACAAATCATAATTATGACTGTAAAATAACATTGGTGGACCCAGTTGTCCTCCTTTCTAAAGGGGGAACTAAGGGGAGGAACTAAGATCAGAATTGTGACCACCGCCGCTTATATGTTATATGTAACTTTTGTTGATGTTAATTGGGGTTTTTATGGGGATTTTATTGTGTTTTAACTATTTATGTTGTAAACCGCCCTGAGACCTATTTGGAGAAGGGTGGTCTAAAAATTAAATAGTAATAATAATAATAATAATAATAATAATAATAATAATAATAATAATAATAATAATAATAATAATAATAATAAACGGTTGTGTATAAATAAGAGCAAACCCAGGAAAGCAGGTACCCAGGAAAGCAGGTATTTTTCCAAAGGAAAGTCCAGAATAAAGAGAGACTAATACCATTGATTCAGTCTGGAAAAATATCTGGTAAATGTGAATTATTTTTTGTTGATGTGTTTTTACTCTATGCCATTCCTGTCATGCTGCAGCAGCTTTCCTCAATATTTTTACTATTGAGAACCCCCTGAAACAGTCTTCAGACTTCAGGAAACTGCAGATGTGGTGTGATCATGCAGAATATGGCTGAGAAGCATAGCTGTGTACATGACAACCCGAGGCCATCTCCTTCACGCACCCACCAGGCCATCACTAGTGATTTTGAGAGGGAGGAGGGCAGTGCAACATGACCATAAATGGTCATATCACCTGTTAAATGTTTAACTATATATATATATATATATATATATATATATATATATATATATATATATATATATATATATATATATATATATATATATATATATATATATATATATATATATATATATATATATATATATATATATCACCAAAATAATTTTTATCCAGTGCTTACCATTATTATAAATCAACAATGGCTTAGATTTTATTAATCCTACTGGAGATTTAGAAATATGGAGGAAATGAAAATGAACTCCTCAAATCAGGAAATCACTGAACTATGAAGATTTTAATCTGAATACAACCATTTGGATTTTGACTCAACTCAACTTTTTCCATCAGTAGCCTGGCCAGTGTAGCTTCTCCATGGAATCCCTTTAGCACACTGTGAAAGAACAGTTAACTCCCAGGTTGAAATAAGGCTGAAATCCTGCCTTCCCCTCTACCAAAATGGCTAATGATGGTCCTGGAGGAGGTGGTGAAGGAAGGGACTCCAGCCAAACAAAACTCTGCTGGCCTGGTGATGTCATATCTGGTGGGAGTGTCTGGGTGATGTCATTCCTGGTGACGTGATTTCTAGGGGCGTGGCAGAAAGGTGTGGCCTATTGACATCACTTCTGGGTTTTCTCAAAGAATGCCTCGAGGGATTCTCAATGGTAAAAAAGATTGAGAAAGGCTGAACTAAAGAAACCAAAACTTCAAGAAATCCAGGGCTTCTTCTCTGTTAAAGGTCTCTCAAAATTCAAGGAAATGTGACAGAAAAGCACAGTGTGCCCTCAACCATCTTTGTCGCCACTGTTTCTTTTGGGGAAAACACTATGCTTATTCCATGTCACCCTCTGTCCTAGCTTGGTGAAGTGGTTAGGACTTCTAATCTGGTGAGCCAGATTTGATTTTGTGCTCCCCCACATGCAACCAGGTGAGTGACCTTGGGCTTGCTGCAGCACTGATAAATCTGTTCCAACCAAGCAGTAATATCAGGGCTCTCTCAGCCTCACCTACCTCACAGGGTGTCTGTTTTGGGGAAATGATATGGATAATTCCACATTTTGAAAATAATAACCAATAATTCCTGATCATGAAAATAATAACCATGCACGTTCTGAAATTATGAAACAAAATGGAAGCAATAATTTTTTAAGTTTACACCCCTGCTGGCGACTAATTTATTCCATCAACTGCTGATTTCTCTCCATAGTTCCTACAGTAAATACTCCTATAAATCTGTACTCATTTCCACTCACTGGGCATTATTTTATGTTGAATTCAGTAAAGAAGGGATTTCTTTGAATACATTAAGATTTTCTAGAATGCTTTTCAATTTAACATGCACACACACTATTTACTGCAGGGGAACCAATAAAGAAGATGTGTTTTGCATCCTGGGTAGCTTATTTTTCCTTCTGGGTATAAAACAATGCAGATTTAGTAAACAGATCTAGCCATGTGGAATAAGAAAGATTCCACTGTTATAGGTTCATTAGTCTCACAGTGTGAACTTTAATAAAAATAAATTTGACTAGATTAGATACAATTACGGAAAAGAGAATCACAAATTGTGTACTCATGCATATTTTTGTTTACACGGAAATATATAGATATTTATACATCATATTTATGGGGGGGATCTTTTCTGACTCTTTTGCTCTGGTTCCTTCACAACTGTTACCTGTGACTTATGTCCATAATTGCTAGGCAAATTAATCACATGCCCAGTGGGGTTTTATTGTGTTTAATATTGAATTGTTATTTATTTTTCATTAACAGTAATGTTTATGTAGGGTGTCTATTGTAGAGACTCCTGAATAAATGTGCAATGTATCATTATATTGTGAAGATATATTTGTATCTTTGTGTATTCCTTTGCAGTTTGGACAATTTTGTGTTGCAGGCATATTTCATATTTAATTATATATTATTGTTGAAAAATGGCTCACCGCACAGAATCTTCATAAATCCCAGGAACCTTTTGGAAAAGTTTATACAGTTTATGCTCTGAGATACCCCTTAGCAAAATTTCACAATTTGAGTGGAATATCAGCTACCTAGGAATGATACATAAATTGCTGTGTACTGTTGTTATTTAAAAAGGGCTTTCCTGAAAGGAAGATTGCAGAACTTAATAATTTTGTAGTAACAGAAACTTCTAGAACACCTTGGAAAATTACAGAAAACATCCGCCCACCTTCCACCTTACCCTCATGCGGCCGGCCGCCACCGGCATTACCTCCTTTGCCTTCCAGGCGGCCAGTGGCTGCCTCGCATGCGGGCAAGGTGGAAGGGGGGCCGATCGGGAGGCACGAAGCTTGCAATTGGTCCCTTGCTGCCGGACTGACAATCAGAGGGCCCAATCGGCAGGCGCTTCGCACCCTTCCTCATCACGGACAGGGCCACCCTCGGGGCCCTTACCGAATTATTTAATCCGGTCCGCTAGGAGCAGTTAAAGATTGTGGTTACCATTATTTTTTAGCCTTGTTGTTGTTATTAGGTGCGAAGTCGTGTCCGACCCATCGCGACCCCATGGACAATGATCCTCCAGGCCTTCCTGTCCTCTACCATTCCCCGGAGTCCATTTAAGTTTGCACCTACTGCTTCAGTGACTCCATCCAGCCACCTCATTCTCTGTCATCCCCTTCTTCTTTTTGCCCTCAATCGCTCCCAGCATTAGGCTCTTCTCCAGGGAGTCCTTCCTTCTCATGAGGTGGCCAAAGTATTTGAGTTTCATCTTCAGGATCTGGCCTTCTAAAGAGCAGTCAGGGCTGATCTCCTCTAGGACTGACCGGTTTGTTCGCCTTGCAGTCCAAGGGACTCGCAAGAGTCTTCTCCAGCACCAGAGTTCAAAAGCCTCAATTCTTTGACGCTCGGCCTTCCTAACGGTCCAACTTTCACAGCCATACATTGCAACTGGGAATACCATAGCCTTGACTAAATGCACTTTTGTTGGCAGGGTGATGTCTCTGCCTATTAGGATGCTGTCTAGATTTGCCATAGCTTTCCTCCCCAGGAGCAAGCCTCTTTTAATTTCTTTGCTGCAGTCCCCATCTGCAGTGAACTTGGAGGCCAGGAAAATAAAATCTGTCACTACCTCCATTTCTTCCCCATCTATTTGCCAGGAATTGAGAGGGCCGGATGCCATGATCTTTGTTTTCTGGATGTTGAGTTTCAAGCCAACTTTTGTACTCTCCTCCTTCACCCGCATCAACAGGCTCTTTATTTCCTCTTCACTTTCTGCCATTAGAGTGGTATCATCTGCATATCTGAGATTGTTGATATTTCTCCCTGCAATCTTGATCCCAATTTGTGACTCCTCTAATCCCGGCTTTCTCATGATGTGCTCCGCATAAAAGTTAAATAGGCAAGGCAACAGATTATGAAGACTATGAATGAAATAAAGATGTAAATAGAATGGCTATTTAAGAAACAAAGCAAGTATTTTGCATTACAAAAAACATGGGTGGGATCCCCCAGAGATTTAGGCAAATGGTGGTAATTTATATCTGTGAACCACAACTGCCCATTGTCATTACAGCCCCAAATTCCTTCTGAAATTCTGCTCCTGGGGGGAAAGGGGACCCCAAGAACAGCACTTGCAGCAGCGTGTGTGTGTGTGTGTGTGGGGGGGGGGTTAATTTGGTCAATAGAAGTCATCCATTGGATCTGTCTTGCTAAAACAGGAAACCTTTTTAAGAATAATAGAAATCATTATCATTAAACATAATAAAGCTCAAGTTGACAACTCACTCCCTATCTGATAGGCCTTCCCTGGGGATGTGCCACCAATAGAGAGAACACTCTTCCAATGAGAGCCAATCAATTCCAAGTGCACTCTGGCAATGAGGGACAATGAGATCAAATTGCATGCACACAACTCACTCCCTGCCTGATTGGTCCTTCCTGGAGTTCTGCTGCTAATAGGGAGATAGCATTCTGCCAATGAGGGCCAATCAGCTCAAATTGCACTCTGCCAATTAGTGCTAATCAGCTCAGATTGCACGCAGACAATTTACTCCCTGCTTGATTGGGCATCTCAGAAATATTCCCCTAATAAGAGATAGCCCTCAGCCAAGAATGACCGACTCTGGTAGTTTAGTGCCAATGAAGAGGGAACTCTCCACAAGGAAGGACTAATAAGGGATCAGCTCTCTACCTCAAACTTCTTGCTGGTTTCAGGAGTGTGCTGGGTGGAAGAGGAGACAGCCTCAGAGCATACTCTGCTGCCAGTAAGTTGCTCTGACCTTCTAGTATCTATCAACTCAAAGGACATTGAAGGGGAGTGAGCTGCCTCCTGGGGCAACCTCTGTATGCCTTCTGGAGGGGTGGCTGTGGAGGCCAAGGGTTCCCTCCTTATTGGAGCTAAGCTACCAGGGTGGGCCTTTCCTGGCTGGGCCATCTCTTATTGGTGGAATAATTCTGAGGGTGGCAATCAGGTAGGGAGTAAATTTGGCCCTCATTGGCAGAGTGCTCTCTCTATTGGTGGCACACCCTTAGGAAGGTCCAATCAGGTAGGAAGTGAGTTGACAACTTGAACTTTATTGTGTTTAATGATAGCAAGGGTGATTAATTTTGCCGTTAGAATCCCTACTTGATCACTTTAAAAGAAAATGGATTAAGGCAAAATTTATTTAAGAGAACAACGTTATATTGCAGCTCTTTTAAGAAACAAAAAAATGTATACTCACACAAAAAGAAAACATTTGAAAAAGAGTAAAACAGATGTCACAGGTGTACAAATGATGTCTGTTCTTCCTCAATGGGGAACTTAATGTATTTGGTGAACAGTATTTGCTCCCTCTCCCTAGCAGAACACTTTCAGAACATAATGATTCCAGTCAAACTGACAAAATGAAGCATGCTTTACCATCTCTAATGCTCCAACTCCCATGTTCCCTCTGGCTGTCTCGCTCCCACCCTCACATGCTGAGCAAAGACTGAAGATTTCCTGATTTTAAAGAATCTCTGGTCTTTTGAAAACTAAACAGGCTTCAACTCAACTCCATGTGTGATGGGATAGGAAAGTGACTACATGAGTCTAAGGATTACCTGTTACTACAAAATAAGTAAATAAATTTAGCTAGAAGGAGGTACGAAGGATATTTTTTCTATATATGTCAGTTATGAACTGAAATAATAGTATCAAGAATTTAAGGATTTCTACTTAAAGATGAGTTTAAATGCAGAGATTTAAAAGTATTATTCTATTTTTGTTTTTGTATTTGCTCACTTGCTAAATATAAAAGTTGCATACTCAAATCATGTTTTTGAAATTTTTTGTGCCAAATGAAAACTAAACATAACAAAAAAATCAGTCTGTGTAGTTTTGAAGTTTATGTGAACCATTCTTAAAAGGCATTTAAGGGGGAAAGACCCTTTCTGGTTGTATAATTACTAGGAGAGACTTGATTCCCGGGAATTTCCTTTATATTTTCTGTAACTATTCAAGAAGACAAATTGAAGGACACAGTAGGGGGGAAACACTCAAAGGGTAAATGAAGGTATAGGTTAATCAGCAGCTCTATTTTGACCTCTAGTGGTAGCAATGGCAAAAACAGTTTATTGGAAACATTTTCTTGGGGGCAGGTTTGAGAAGGGGAAAGGTCTCTTCAAGAGATTTACCAAGATTGTGGAGCCCCATAGACCTTGTTCAACCCCTAACCCATGGAGGCTGTGCGGCTACTGCTTCCATTCACAGAGGCTTTAAGGCAGATGCCTGGGCCCGCAGAAGCTTAGCCGCTGCCAACTCTACCCATGGAGGCTCCATGGCTGCCACTCTGGCTTCAGCCTTGGCCTCTTCTGCCAGTCACCCCCTGCATCTTCTATTTTGCTCCCTGGGGCTACAGACATCACATCTTTAGTCACATCCGTTTCAGGGAACATGCTTAAAGATATATTCCACATGAAAAATGCATACATATTTTAATAGCTGGCTGAATGACAACTGCCATATTTCCAGACCTTTGGAAACTGCTACCATTGCTTAGAAAATTCCACCAGGTACACAGACGGTGTGACAGTTAGGCTCTCTTTGCTTTTCTAGTCTCTAAAGATCTCCAAATTGGTTTCTGACATGCTCATTTCTACCTTCAATTTGAGCCAGCTTGCTGAACTAACCCTACATTTTTGAGGAACAGATATCTGTATAGCATAGAGGGTCAAATTGAGAACCAGTCATGATGCTTAAAATTGTTCTGTCAGTTTGGAAGCCAAAATAACTCATGCGTATGCTTAGAAAAAAGGGATTCACCACACTGATTGTGAGAGAGAGCAAGCCTGAAATGATGCCAAATGATGCTTGTTCATATGTGTTCCTTATCGTTAATTTTTTTAATGAAGTCTTTAAAATATGTTTCAATTTCCCTCCCCCCTTTAGGAAAACAGTCCAATCAAAGGATTCTTCCCCTTTTTTGCAGGAACAAAAGACTGGCGAACTGGGCAGCCATCAATGCATAGTTGACATAAATAGAGAATTTACAAGTCTCTCAAAATAAACAAGTGGGATAAAGGAACTAGAAAGGAATGGAAGCTATAGAAGTTCAGCTGAAAATCTGGAGGAAGAGGAGAGACATTTGGAAGAGAAAGCGATTCGGTGAGAGAATACTAGATGCACGATGGAGATATGAGACTATCTAATGCATAGCCATGATATAATTGGAATTAATTTTGTAATGGTTAATTTAGAGCCAACTTTAGCTTCATTATTTAGATAAGTTACATTAGAGAAATGGCAATATTGCCTTAGACAATTTAGCCTTCAAATGCATTTGGTTATATTAGACCTTCAGAAAAAATAATGGCGTTACGAAACCACAGACGACGTGTCATGCTGAGTGGGGAAATGACACCATATAGATGTGAAAGAAGCAATATCTTCTAAGTGCATTTAAACATCAATGAGCCTATTAGGAGGGCACATAAAGAAAAGAATCGCCTCCTTAATGCCCAACAACAGCAATATGTTGAGGTATGAGGTGATGGTCACCTTGACAGGGATCCAACAGAGAGGGAACCCCCGCAGCTTTTAAGGGATGACAATATCAGTGTGCCCCGGATAGGAACTCTTTCTCCCATTAACGTCTTTGCATTCAAATACATGTTAAAAGAACAGCTTTGATTTCCCTCTTATTAATCTCCCTCCTTTGCTTCGGGCAGCTTTGTTAGAATTGTTCCAAAATCACTCGTCGGAGGTTTGTCCGTATCACATTTCCAATTAAACCAGTTGGACCCCTCACTCACTCAAAAGGACTGCACATGAATGTTATTTTTTAAAGGTGTGGGAGGATATAACACTTAACTATGCAACTTTCTATTTTGAGTGTGCTTAAATACATAAAGTATTTTTTTCTGTTTTCTTCTTTCTTCTTTCTTCTTTCTCATATTGAGAATGGCTGGAAACTGTAAAAACCATACACCATTTGAAATGTTTCCCTGATCAATTGGCATAATGGTTAAGAGTAGTGGTCTATAATCTGGAGAGCTGGGTTGGATTCCCCACCCCCATGCAGCCAACTGGGTGACCTTGGGTTAGTCATAGTCCGGTTAGAGCTGTTGTCACAAAGAAGTTTTAACAGAGCTCTCTCCACCTCACTTACTTCACAGGGTGTCTGTTGTGGCAAGAGAAAGGGAAGGCAATTGTAAGTGACTTCCTCATTGATTTTCCGGACTGAGTTGGAAGACTATTACCAATTTGAAGAGACCCACCAAGGCTGATTCTGTGAAGATTCAAGGTGGTAGCAGGACACAGTGGATGTGTGATAGGGTTGGCTGGTAGAAGGCCATTGCAGCGTGAAGAATTATGCGACACCAATCTTATTTGGCTTATAACTGGCCACAGCATTTATTAACAAAAACATTTCCCACTGGAGGTTGGCGTAGCATGGGGATGAGCCTGGTTGTGCAATCAAAAGACTGCAACTGGAATCCACAACCCCTAAGAGTACATCACTAAATTCCCCGCTGGGAATACGTAACTCCTAAACCTTGGATTCCCAAGAGAGGGAAGCGGCCCCTTCAAGGTGCCAAAGGGTGCGAACCACCTTGGCTACCCTCAAGAGCCACTCAGTCACGAACGAGCTGCGTAGACCTACCCTGCTGGGTAGGTCATTACCAACCACCTCCATTAAGGAGGCCTTGAACCCATCGGGGATTCCGATCGCACAACGGCTATCCTGAATAGGTTCATTCCCATGCGCATACCTGCTGTGACAAACAAAACAAGTGAATGAATGAATAACTAAAAGGGGGGGGGGTAGCTTGCCTACCGAGCCCGAAAGAGGCAGAGAGCAGGCAGGCTGCGTCTGAAACGGACGCCTAGCCCCGACCACTCGGCGCTCGTGCTGTTGAATGCAGCCTGAGCCGCCCCCTCCCCTTTGAGGGGACAAACGGCCAGCGTCACTCCTTCCTGCCCGGCCTTGCCCCACCAACGGGCGGCTCAGGTAAGTCTTCACCACCTTTTTGTGAGTGTCCTGCATAGTGCAGGGGGTTGGACTAGATGACCCAGTAGTTCCCTTCCAACTCTATGATTCTATGAAATACTGAAATTAAGTCAATGAACAGCTAGATACTCTGTGCGTATCAAGTAAACATACATACAATTGTAGCCTAAGGCTTACATGAATTTCACTGGTCTTTTGATCAATGACATGAGATCAGGGCTGGTGCTTTATAGTTCAAGGATTTCTTCATTTCTGATGTATCTGATATTTCTTTAATCACTTTTTTCAGGTCCATTCATCCAGCAGCTTTCATCTGCTCTCAGTTCATTTAAAATAAACCTGATTAAATATCATCATTTATCAGCCACCTGGAAGGTTAGATTATCATTATCTAGGTGGGTAGGAAGTGATTCAAGCACAATTATTATGTACTTTACACACCTATTCAAAGAAATGGAGGTCTCTGTGTATCTTGGCTACTATCCCTAGGAGCTTTAATCACTAGAGAAAGAAAAGTCGAGTGGTGTCCTTGACCTTGATGATAGTAACTAGAGTCCCGGAACATTTAACATCCCCCTCTAATAATTTAATTCCACCAGCTCCTCTCTCACTCTGTCTTATAGATGTTTACATGCACTTTCTTTTTTACTTTTCTTCCACTGTTCCCCTGCACATAGCATTTTCCCAGCCAAGGATTGCACCATAAGAAAACTATGTGGCATCTAGCTGCTATAAAGACATATTCAAGAGGGTAGCCGTGTTGGTCTGAAGCAGCAGAACAAATTTAGAATCCAATGGCACCTTTAAGACCAACAAAGTTTTATTCAAAGTATGAGCTTTCATGTGCATGCAGATATAATATGATGGAATGGAAGCAATGTTCAGACTTTTAGGCAAATATGAGGGTAAATTAACATACATCATAATGCAAATGGTTAGGAGAATCCAGAAATATGTGGGAGAAACAGCCATTTGGATTGCTTGTTTGGTTACTCCCATTCCATCATATTGTATTTGAGGAAGTGTACATGCACATGAAAGCTCGTGCCTTGAATAAAACTTTGTTGGTTTTAAAGGTACCACTGGGTTGTTCTTAAAGGTGCCTATGAAGACATGTTCACATGGTTTTTTGTATCATGGGTACCATTGTGTAATCCCTTTATTTTCTAACAAGGGACAAGGGATGAGGGCTATTGGCAGGGATGGTTTGAACTTAGCCAGCAGGCCGATGCAGTGCCTTATAAGTCAGCTCTTTCTCTTACATACAGGCATTTGCCTTACATTGCTTATCCCTTCACCTACTGTTCTGAAGCAATATATGATTGTGTGTGGCTCCTTCCAACTCTATGTTTCTATGATTCTATGATTCTAAATTAATTAAAAGGAAATTCCATCTAAACATCTGGAAGAAGTTCCTGACAGTTAGAACGGTTTCTCAGTGGAACAAGCTTCCTCGGGAGGTGGTAGGCTCTCCATCTTTGGAAGTTTTTTAAACAGAGACTATAGATAGCCATCTGAAGGAGAGGCTGATTCTGTGAAGGCAAAGGGGTGGCAGGTTACAGTAGATGAGTGATTGGGATGTGAGTGTCCTGCATAGTACAGGGGGTTGGACTAGATGACCCATGATATCCCTTCAAACTCTATGATTCTATGATTCTATGATTAGCCAGCCACCTCTGGGACCAAGCAGGGATTTCTCCTATGGCTAGATCAGATGTTGTTGTTTTTTTTTGGGGGGGGGGGGAGGAGTATGCCTACATTTGGTTTTCTGGCTGGTTAGGCCAGCATATCTCAACATTCTTGTCATTGAGAAACCCTAGAAAAATTAATCAGGTTTCAAGAAACTGCAAAAGTGGTGCAATTATGCAGAATATGGTCTGGAAGCATAGCTGGGAACCCTCCCCTTCTGGGAACTCTTCAGGAACTCTCCTCATCCCACCTCCTCTAGGCCTATCACTGGCCATTTTGGAAGGAGGTGGTGGGCCAGATAAATGTTTAATAAATTTAAATATATATCCTTAACACTATTTCGCACCCTTATATATTTGGGAAATAGCTTCTTGGGAGGAGACTGTCCAGGGCCCTGTCCATCCAGGTCCACCCTGATTGGCCCTCCCCTTCCAGCTCCCACCCTCCTTCCTTGCCTGCTAGAAACCTTGTGGCTGCGGCCTCCATTGTCGCCCACGAGGAGAGAGGCAGTGACAGGGCTTTGTGGCCCACAGGTACGTTCCTGCTGGGAGGGAGTGTGTGTGTGTGTGTGTGGGGGGGGTAGTTTGGAGCATCCCTGTGGGCCACAGAGCCCTGTCACCACCGGTGGGGTGGGGGGCTTTCCACTCCCTTTAACCTACTTTGTGGGTCAAAGTTAGCCACGACCACCCACTCATGCCTTCCTGCCTGAAGCCCCATTTTAAAAACGGCCTTTGATTGTAGTATATATATAAATTAGTTCACACCCATTTGGATATCCCTTGCAGGGCCATCAAAAAAACCCAGGGTTTCAGGGAACCCTGGTTGAGAAAACCTGGGTTAGGCTATAACTATCAATAACAGGAACAGAGTGAGTAGTTCCACATTTTGAAGCATCAGAAGGATTGCTTATTGTTTCTTTAGGAGCAGGACACCTAAATGAATGTCATAAACAGAGGTATTCCAATTTTGGTGTATTATCTCACAGGCTGAAAAAAATAAAATTCAATCCCAACCAGACAGAGATGCTCTGGGTTACTAAAATGGCAGATGAGGGACATGCTATCTCCCTTGTCTTAAAAGGTGAATAAAGCGCTCATCTCCACCTACCTTGCAGGATCGTCATGGGGAGAGGAGGGAAAGGTGTTTGGGACTTCTTTTGATAGTGAAAAGCAGAGTATAAAAAACAGTTTATCTTTTTCTTCTTTTGACAAAAATAGAGGATACTGTTTTGAGTAAGTGTAGTGAGCATATATTCATTTCACTTATATAAAAGCTTCAGGAATTCTGGTTGTAAATGTGTATTATTGGTTATATAAAACCCACAATTCACAAGGCTGTATGTGTGTTTGTGTGTGTGTGTGTGTGTGTGAGAGAGAGAGGGTTAATGGAGAAATGGGTGGAGGGAATAATCTCTGTCTTGCGGGTAATAGCATGTACATTTATGACAAGTAAAATACATTTTAACCAGTATAAACAGATATTCAGTTGGAACTCTATGTCCCACATTCCTCATGTATGCAACTTTAAAAGATTGTGTCATGTAACATTTGTTTTAAAAACTAGAAAAAGGCTGTCCTGTCCCCTGAAAGCCAGTAGGCAGAACTCCTGCTGTTTAGTATTAATAAATTCTATATTGGAATCCTGTGTAGGGAAATCAAATGAGTTTGAATTTATATTTGTCAGGAGCACAGAATAAATGAGGTCATTTATAAAATTAGCCTGAAATTTATTTGATTACAGTCAGACTGCAACATGATGGAAGCACCAGAAACCAAGTGATGTTTTTTCCCCCCTGGTAATCCATGATTTGTCAAGGCATTAGTAGAACCCAGAGGAACCACTATGCTTTTCATGATCAGTTTCTGATTAGTCTAATGTTTAATGCTTTGCTGCCACTCACTGTGGTCTGGTGGCCTTGATATAGGTGAATTTATCCTTTTAAACAAAGTATAAAAAACAAACAAGGGACTAAAGAAGATGTATAGCTCTAAAGTGAACACAAAAGATGACTGATCTGATTTATTTTCATTGTTATTTTTATTTGCCTTACCTATTATCATGGAAACTGAGGATTGTGTGTGTGTGTGTGTGTGTGTGTGTAGGTGTGTTCCGATCTTTCTTTACAGCTAGCAAAATGAAATGAGAATAATCTCTGTTGCTATCTGAATGCCCAAACTGGCAATGGCAATTCTCACAAAAAAAAAAGACAGCATTCTTCCAAGGATTTAAGAATTATATTTGGTTGCAAGGTATTTTACAGAATGCATTATTTTTTCTCCCAACCATCAGGTTCTATTTAAACCAAGAGTAAATGATGACTAAGGGCCTTAATAAATGTTATATATACTGTTCTAAAAGAAGAATTGTAAAAATTAAATGGCTAACTCAGCTTCATTGAATCATGAGGATTGCTCCCAAATGCCAGCATAAAGATGCCAGACACAATCAAAGGGGTCCTGCAAAAGGTTATATATTGTAGGGTGGGATGTCTACCTATTCCACTAACATCTCTCATAGTGTGAGTTCCCTATATGTGGTCAATTGCAGGACTCTGCAGATGGGAGAAAACCGTGATCAAGCAGGACTTTGGTCATGACAAATCCCCCAAATATATACTCTCAGTAAAGAATAGCCTTGATTCTTCATACCTAGCAGTTACTAGGATTAATTTTGAAATGTTAACTCTATCAGACATGTAATAAATTGCAATCCTACACTCCCAGTGTTTTGATTCTTATTTTCATCGCCATCTCTACATCCTCCTCCCCCTATTTTTGAAGCAGCTAGCCAACAATGGTTAATAGAAAGACCAAATATTCTTCAATATCCACAGCCAATGTCATCTGAAGACCTCTGCCCAGTGTTTATGTCCTTTTCTTAGAAAGAATAATAGCATCATGGAAGGGGCCATCTGGTCCAATCCTATGCACAATCCAGGGTCACCTTAAGGCATCCATGATAAGAGTTTGTCCAATGACAGTTTGAACACTGCCAGTAGTGGGAAGCGAATTCCACTGCTGAACTGCTATCATTGTAAAAAAACAAAACAAAAAAAAAAACAAGTCCTATTATCCAGTCAGTACCTTTCCTCCCATAAAGTTCTATCCTCTGCTACCAACAGGAACAGCTCCCTACCCTCCTCTGACAGCCTTCCAAATATTTAAAGAGAGTTACCATGTTCCCCATGAGAATGTTCAGCTTGGGGGGGGGGGGATTGGTCCCCAGGCCCCAGATCATTCTCTTTGATCTCTTCTTCCCCCTTCCATTCTGTCCACATTCTTTTTGAAGTGAGGCTTCCACAGTACTGCACACAGTATTCTAGGTATGGCTGAACATGCATTATACAGAGAGACTATGACCTCATGCAATTTGGATGTTATGCCTATATTGATACACCCCAAGACTGCATTAGCATTTCCTGCATCATATCAACTGCTCATATTTAGCTTTGTTGTTGTTGTTGTTGTTATTGTTGTTGTTGTTATTTTTGTTGTTGTTGTTAAGTGCAAAGTCGTGTCCAACCCATCATGACCTCATGGACAATGATCCTCCAGGCGTTCCTGTCCTCTACCATTCCTCGAACTCCATTTAAGTTCGCACCAACTGCTTCAGTGACTCCATCCAGCCACCTCATTCTCTGTCGTCCCCTTCTTCTTTTGCCCTCAATCGCTCCCAGCATTAGGCTCTTCTCCAGGGAGTCCTTCCTTCTCATGAGGTGGCCAAAGTATTTGAGTCTAGATTACAGCCCAGTAATACCCCCAAGAACTTGCTTGTACACACAGTGCTAACCAGAATTCTAGCATTAAGTATGTGTGCTTCTCATTTTTGTTGCCCGCATGTAGAACTTTGCACTTATCCTTGTTACATTGCATATAATCCACACCCACCCACTTTTCTGGTGACCATTTCCACATGGAGGGATAAAACAAGAATGGCTTCCTGCTTGCAAACATGGGATGGTAAATCTTACGTTTACAGCCCTCCTCATGGGAAGACTCCTCCTGCATGTTCCCTCTGCCCCATCGCACCTTTTTGCCTCCTGATGAGGCTGCAAGGGAAAGCAAAATGAACATCTCCTTCCACTCCTTGGCATGTCAATTGCAGGAAGCCACCAGACTGAAACATCCTTCCCCCCCCCCCCAATACACACACAAGCCCTGATTTGTTTCCCCCAAAGGCACTTCTGCATTGCTATGTGGTAATGACACAACACAGATACATTTTAAATAAAAATCAACACTGCCACATTGCTATGGAGAAACACCGGAAAGATACAGCATCCTCCCTCCTTTCTGGGATTCCTGTTCTTTGGGATGTTATTTCTGTCTGGGTGGATTTCTGAGATGCTGGACATGGTCCCTGTAGCCCAAAAAGACATATTATGTTAATGGTTGGCTTAAAAACAAAGCACTCATACCCCTGTACGATCGGGAGAAGGATGATTGATAACCTACCCACCCCTCATTCCCAGCTCATTCCTCACCTCCAGAAAATGTAAAAGGGGCTGTGTTTTGCCTGCCTGATCCCAAAAAGACCATGGACACTTTAAAGAAGATTTTATTTTACCTTTGACAATGTAGCTTTGCAGACCGTGCCATTTTTTAAATGGCAGAGCAGGAAATGGAGAGGGGTGGGCGGGTATAAGGGCGGGGCAGAGCAGGAAATGGAGAGGGGTGGGCGGGTATAAGGGCGGGGCAGAGCAGGAAATGGAGAGGGGAGGGCGGGACAAAGCTGCCAAGACTGTTGCATGTTTCCCCCTCCATATTGACTTATCCCTGGTTGTTCGTTGCTTGCTCACTGATGGGATGCACGATTTAGGGATGTAAATCCAGTTTTGGTGATTCCGAAAATCACAAGTTAAAAAAGGCCAAAACTCAACCCAGCTACTGGATAGCCTCGGGATGCAGGCAACGTCATGTGGAGGGGTCTCTTAAACCCACCAACATTCAAAGGCTTCCCAAAAACAGATTCATCATGTGGAAATAGTCAGTGTGTTCAGATCTCAATGAATTCTATCACAGATGTGTTCATACTACTCTCAGTTTGGTGTCCTCTACCATACTCCATCCACCCCCTCATCTAGTGCATTTATTAAAAAGATTGAAAAGTACTGAGACCAGAACCAAGCCCTGTGACACCCCACTGTATACCTTCCTCCAAGAAGATGAAAGGCTACTGACAACTACTTTTTGGGTGCAAAAAGCATTCATGATCTTGCAGCAATGACCATTTTCAAATCAGGAATGGCAAGTGTCCCAGCAGAACAAAAGTCATTAAATCACTCTGGACTAGAAGACAAAAAGCACTTTCACACATGCTGAAATAATGCAGTTTTGATCCACTTCAGTGAAAGTTTACAAATGGGTTTTGCTATTTCACACAGTAAAATCCAGAGAGCCAGTTTGGTGTAGTGGTTAGGAGTGTGGACTTCTAATCTGGCATGTTGGGTTTGGTTCTGCACTCCCCCACATGCAACCCACATGGGTGAACTTGGGCTTGCCACGGCACTGATAAAACTGTTCTGACCGAGCAGTGATATCAGGGCTCTCTCAGCCTCACCCACCTCACAGGGTGTCTGTTGTGGGGAGAGGAAAGGGAAGGCAACTGTAAGCCGCTTTGAGCCTCCTTCGGGTAGGGAAAAGCGGCATATAAGAACCAACTGTACTTCAGTTGCAAAGTGCACAGAAAGGGCATTGAAATTGTGTCATTCAGTGTGTGTGTGTGTGTGTGAGAGAGAGAAAGACCTTCAAAGCCCTTTAAGCACAGCAAAATGTCATTCAAGTGATGTATGAAAAAAGACTTCTTCAGATATATATCTGAAAAAAGTATGCTTGCACATATAAACATTTATACCTTGAATAAACTTTTGTTGGCCTTAAAGATCTCAAACTTTGTTCTGCTGCTTCAGACCAACATGGCTCCCCACCTGAATTTAACCCCCTGTGTTGTATTTTAGATGGCATGCATTCACTCACTACTTGAAATTAGTTTTCCACTACATGCACAAAGATGCAAAGGGCGGCAAAGACTCACCGCAGCCGCTGGTTGACGCTGCAGAGGGCTGGCTGGAGGCGGACACGACTTCCCCAGCAGTCCGGGCACACTGCGTGCTTGCAGCGCGCAACACGAAAAACGGACAGGCGGGACCGCGGTGCCTATAAAGTGTGCGAGTCACAGCCCCTTCTCCAGGACGCTGCGGAGCAGCTTCCCACCATCCCACCCTATGGCAATGTTTGAGGTGGATGTTCTCTGTTAATATTTCATCACAGTTGTGGGTTCGCATGGGATGGAGCCTGTTGGCAGGGTGTCCGGTGTGCGATCAGACTCCCTGGGGTTCGGGACCTCCGTAAGAGGTGGCATGTAAACGAGTGTGGCTTACCCGGCTGGGAGGCCAGGGGCTTGTTTAGCCAGGCGGCCTGGGGACAGCCAAATGAGGTGGACGCCCATTGGCTCCCCTGCATAGGTCGCTTCCCCTAGGGCGGACTTCAGTAGGCAAGGGAGCGGTGCAGGTCCCCAGGGCGCCTCTGGACTCCATGGATTGTGGTGCAGTCTGCTGACTGCTAGGTCAGGCTCCCACTCCCATGCTGCGCCAACCCTCCCGTGGGGAGGTAATAAAAGCTGTGGCCTTGTTTATCCCAATATCGGTGTGTCGTGTCTTATTCCAGCCCAAAATGCCCTCCTGCAAGTCAATCTAATTTCCTGCATCAGTCTGCATGTGCTGATAGAACTATGGTAACATCTATACCAGCATTCCTCTTCAAATCTCCCCCTAAAACCACCATTCATTGACCTTTAGTTTATCCCTATCCTTGCCCCAATCCATTACTGTGTTTAGGTTTATGTTTAGGGTTAATGGTGTCTCCTCTTCAGAAAATGAATAGGAAATGGATATCATCTGGTGTCAACTGTTTTTGATGACATGATATCCCATAAGTCCAAATGACTCCTCAAGAATTTTTAATAGATGTTTAAAATCATGGGTCATAGAACTGATATCTGAGGGAAAGAATACCACAGAACAATTCTGACAGGAAAGAATATCAGTGCCCCAATATTATTTTTTTAAAGTTCTCCCACAAAAACAAGTGCAGTCATGGCCAAACTGGACCACATGCTCCAGGAACTTAGTGAGCTGAGAATATGGGACATGAATGGCTTGAATAAATAATAAATAAAATATGCCAGGAAAACTGTTAGGCAAGCTCAGAAATCTATGCCAAATTATAATAAATTATACATAAGAACTTGCAAGACTGAGCTTCTGAGCAAATAAATATGACAGTAGAAAAGAGAAATGAAAAAAAGATTTTCAAGAAATTGGCCCAGAATTGTCAAAGAAGTTTGAAAAGATGTATCTGCCGTGCTTCTAAAGTAGACTGTCTCTTGATATCATCATGCTTCTTTTTTTGTAGCTGTCATTTGGCAGATTGAAAAAGATTTTTTAGAAGTTTCAAAAATAAACACGAGTTAACAAAAAGATTCTGAAGAAATAAAGAAAAAATAGAGCCATACAAATGTGTTGAACAGCTGATCAGCCATTATTAAAGCCTTCCCTTTATTACAATAATCTTTTGACATTATTAAATGCAAAGTAAAACTACAAAGGGGTAGAAGGATAGTTGTACCTCTATGCTTATTTGTGAGTTCCATTTATAAGGTTATTTTTCATTGGTCTAATTTTTCCAAAAAGTAATGATGGTTTCCTATCTGAAAACAGACACATTTAGCTAGTCACAACATATTGTCAGCATTACAAGCCCTGAAATAGGTATACGATTTCAGTCACACGCTATCCTGGAAGGTGAGAAATAGAACTGCGGCTCTACATTACAATTCTTTGTCTTTAATGGGTAGCTGCAGGGTAAATGCGGCATATTATAAAAAATGTATTATGTATTTCCTTCTGTACTTTATGTAAGAGAATTTTGTGGAAACAGCAAGTGCTGTAAATCTTTTAGAGACTGGAGAATTAGTAGCTTTGTGCAATGCAGGAAAAAATGGTTGCGGCAAACCAGGATTTTCCCTTCTTGTAGTGATCAGAAACTAAGCTAAGGTAAAAATAAAGTTCCGCATAGTGAGATGCTTCTTACTGTCCAGAGGTCCCTGTGTGACCATATATGTGTAAAGTCTTCACTATGCACTTGGATCAGGGGCCTGTGCATTAAATGGAAGACTTTGGGTGGTCTACTAAGGAAATAACAACTTATGCCCTTTAAGGTATATATATATTTATGTGTGTGTGTACGCGCGTGTGCATGCATGCATGCATAAAGGTAAAGGTAAAGGTAAAGGTATCCCCTGTGCAAGCACCGAGTCATGTCTGACCCTTGGGGTGACGCCCTCTAGCATTTTCATGGCAGACTCAATACGGGGTGGTTTGCCAGTGCCTTCCCCAGTCATGACCGTTTACCCCCCAGCAAGCTGGGTACTCATTTTAATGACCTTGGAAGGATGGTAGTCTGAGTCAACCTTGAGCTGGCTGCTGGGATTGAACTCCCAACCTCATGGACATGTCTTCAGAAAGTATTTCTGCTGCTTACCACTCTGCGCCAAAAGACTCTATTACCTTTAAGGTAATCTGAAGCGATGTCCATGAGGTTGGGAGTTCGATCCCAGCAGCCGTCTGAAGGTTGACTCAGCCTTCCCTCCTTCTGAGATCGGTAAAATGATTACCTTTAATGACATAAAATGCTCTAGCCACAACTCAGATGATCATAGGTGGTGTACGCCCAATGCAAAGTCTAGCATTTTTGCAGCCACAAAAAACTGAATCTTAACATCGACCAAAGTACACTAGCAACTGTAGACAATAGAGCATGAATCTTCTGACTGAGCAGAGCTTTAAGGATTTGCCGTTCATTCCTGCAATTCAGCCCTAATTTGGCTATATAGTCCTGAATCGGTGCGTTGACTGCAAAGGGCTCGGCAGACAAGGATGATGTGGGGGAAGGTGTCGGGGACAACACAACAGTGGAGGCAAAGTCTCTCCAGTTCCAGGATATCACAGAATCATAGAGTTGGAAGGGGCCATACAGGCCATCTAGTCCAACCCCCTGATCAACGCAGGATCAGCCTAAAGCATCCAAGAAAGCATCCGAGGTGTATCCAACCTTTGCTTGAAGACTGCCAGTGAGGGGGAGCTCACCACTTTTTTAGGCAGCCTATTCCACTGCTGAACTACTCTGACTGTGAACATTTTTTTCCTGATATCTAGCCTATATCATTGCACTTGTAGTTTAAACCTATTACTGTGTGTCCTTTCCTCTGCAGCCAACGGAAACAGCATCTTGCCCTCCTCCAAGTGACAACCTTTCAAATACTTAAAGAGGGCTATCATGTCCCCTCTCAACCTCCTTTTCTCCAGGCTGAACATTCCCAAGTCCCTCAACCTATCTTCATAGGGCTTGGCCCCTTGGCCCCAGATCATCCTTGTCACTCTCCTCTGTATCCTTTCAATTTTATCCACATGCTTCTTGGTGAGGCCTCTATAACTGCACACAGTACTCCAGGTGTGGTCTGACCAGTGCTGTATTGTGTTCAGATCTCATTGAACTCTGTCTCTATCTTCTGGAGTATTTGCCAGTCCTCCCAATTTGGTGTCATCTGCAAACTTGATGAGTAGTCCCTCCACTCCCTCATCTAGATCATTAATAAATATGTTAAAAAGTACTGGACCGAGCA
The DNA here is from genome assembly GCF_049243985.1 of Paroedura picta. Lineage (NCBI taxonomy): Eukaryota > Metazoa > Chordata > Lepidosauria > Squamata > Gekkonidae > Paroedura > Paroedura picta. The sequence continues at coordinate 40,221,352 of NC_135374.1, read as the reverse complement.
CCAAGCCCTGAGGTACGCTGCTACTCACCACGCTCCAGTCTGATGAAACACCATTGACAACAACCAGTCTGATGAAACACCATTGAAAACAAATATGGCAATACCTGTCATATTTGAAGGAATTACATTTAGTCTTGATTGAAGTAGTACCTTCCTTGCCTGAAGGAGTCCAAAGAATAGAGATAAATGGTTAGAGTTTTAGGAAACAGGAATGCCCCCAAACTGGGGGAACAAGGGCTGGTACAAGAGTGCCATTTTACAGGCTCTGTGGAACTTTGGCAGCTCAATCAGGGTCTGGACCTCAGCTAGCAATTCATCCCACCAGGTTAGAATTTTGACTGGCTTCAACTAGGCAAAATTACAAATTCACAAAAGTTCAAGATCCTTTACTTTTATTAACAAGTGGGGGAAGGATACAGAAGAAAAAGGAAGGGAGATTCCTGGGTGCTCCTTTATACTATAACCCAAGCTACTGGGTGCTCCTTTATACTATACCCCAGGCTACCTTTATACAGTACCCCAAGATCCAAGGAGGATTCCTTGGAGCTGCTTTCCCCTTCATTCTCTCCATGGCAGCTGTCACTCTCCTTCTGCCTTTCCTCCTGCCGAGGAGGCTTTCCTTCACCATGCTCAGCGACTCCCCTCCATCTCTCCCCCTTCACCATTGTGCACTATTTTTCTCCTTCTCTTCCCATAAACTTCCCCCTCCTTGTCACCTTCCATGGTGCTCTCCCTCTCTCCTTCCTCCATACCCACCCCTAGTGATCTCTTTTCTCCCTTTTTTCCTTTTAACCCCACACTTCCTGTCCTTCATTCCCTGTCTCCATCTTCTTCCACACCAGCAGCCATAGAACCAGGGGTTAGGCCCTTGTTTCTCTATCCCTGGCCCATGCATTCGGTGGCTGCCTCTCCACCTCATAGTCCCTGTTCTCCAGTCCTCCTGGGACCAACATGGTGAATGTGGCCACAGGACCTCAGGTTGGGGCACTGGGTGGTTTGCCAGTCCTGGGCCTGTCAGTGGGAGGCTGGGTGGGCCATGCAACATCTTGATTGGAGCCATGCCAGGGCTTGACTTGTGGGCCTCAGGCTTGTAGATTTGCCTTGGAGACTGGTGGAGGCATACAACAGCAGCTTCAGGTAGTTTGGGTCACTGGGAGGTCCAGGCTCCCAGGCTGGAGACTCAGGAGAGTCACCAGTGCTGGATGATCCAGACATCCTTTGACTGCAGATTTACTGCTCTTGCTGGTGCTCTCACCCATGCTTTTTAACATCTTCAAGCACCCTCTGGTCTGGCAGTTTTAGAATTTCAGGCTAGGTTGTCACCAATATGCAGATGACACCCAGCTCTGTCTCCTGTCAGATGGTCACCCAGACTCCTTTGTGGACATTTGCCAGATGTTTGGAAGCTGTAGCTGGATGGTTAGAGCTGTGGTTGGGCAGAAAGGGGCCAGACCTAGCCTCACCTGGGAAGCAACTTAAGATTGTACCCGAGGCCAGGAATTTGGGGGTGATTCTCAATGCTTCCCTATTGATGGACTAAGAAAAAAAATCACAAAGCAATGTTGTGTAGTAGTCCTCTCTGTATTAATAATAAAAGTCCCAATATAGAGTCAACCAAAATGGGATCCTAGGTTAAATAACCCACTTTCTGACTATCTTCATCAGTGGTTGCTTAGTAATGTAAATAAACACAATGAAATTATACCCACATAAACTTTCAAAAAACAATAATTCAAAAATTTTGACAAAGATGAAGAATAGGTTTTTCACTACCTGAAGGAGATTCAAAGTGACTTACATTCTCCTTCAATTCCCTTCCCCACAAGGGACACCCAGTGAGGTAGGTGGGGCTGAAAGAGGTCTGAGAGAACTGTGACTAGACCAAGGTGACCCAGCTGGCTGAATGCAGAGGAGTGGGGATAAAACTCAGGTCTCCATATTAGACACTGCCGCTTTTAACCACTACACCAGCATGAAGCCACAGAACTCTCTTGGAGAGATTTTTCAAAGCACATACTGAAAGCCGAAGTACCTAGTTGGCTGAAAGCCATACTGAAAGCCGAAATACCTCTCCCCACCAGTTAATCTTTTTAAATGAATCAATCCCTGCCATTTGACATCTGTTTACATATTGTGCTACTATCACACTTGCTAAACGCACATGTATACTAATATGCATATTTTTTTACAAATAGTAAGTCAGCCAAAAGAACTATTATGCATGTTCAAGAATTCTCACATAGTTCAACTCCAAGCATGTTTACTCAGAAGTAAATCCAGCTGCATACACTGGATCCACTAGCTCATTCCCAAGTTAATATCTTTAAATGGAAGCCTTCGCTTTCAGGGCTGTTTTGTTACTTACAGCTGGGGCTTGCTCATTTAAACAAAAATTGAATTTTAGAAGGTGGATTTAGAATTCTTTCCAGATTATACAGCTGTCTTTCTAAATTATTCTTCAGAATATCAGAGCAAGCAGTGATATACCAAGCATGACTGAAATTATTCACTGTAGGTGAACTTTTCTATGTGAAAGAGACAGTAATATAGACTAAGTGCATGTGCTAATCATTTAGTCAAAGAAGGATCTTTGTTGAGTGAAAACTATAGTCTGGCATCTAACTTCCAAAGAGTACTTACTTTGCGGATGTTCCCATTGATTATATGAAATTTAGTTTCAAGACAATGTGCTTAGGACTGAACACTTAAATATATTGATATTACTTACTGTATTTGTTTCCAGTTTCATTTGCTCATATGAACAATAATTAGGCTCAATAGCTCATTATGAGAATAGCTCTGCTGTAGTATTGCAACATTATTTCAGGCAGGATTACCGTAATTCATAAGAACACAAGCTCTCTTTTGAGAAGTGGTAAACTTTTTAAAAATGGTAAATTGTACAGGTGTTGCAGTGTTAGAATGCAGTCCTGCCAGAAGTTTGATGTCAAAAGGCCCCACTTTCTACTAGTAAATCAGTAATGGATGGTTGCCCTTAGTAATAATGATGAAAAGACAAAAAGGGTTGTTGCATTTTTTCAGTCTCCCTTGTATACTGTAGCATACACGTAGGCATGTGGCCAATCATTTTGGAAAATGATTATGATTTACATAGCAGACTTAGTGGTAGAGTCATGGAGTTTTCCAAGACAGTGTTCCAGATAGGGACCATTTCCACAATAGGAAACATACCTTCTTTTTGCCTTGCTTTGGATTTCCTTTGGATGCTGCGAATTGACTCCAGCATTTCCACATTTGGGCTTTAGTCCCTTTATTTCCCAAGCTTTCTGAGTCTGGCAGAGGCAGCCTCCCACCATGCTTTGCTCCCTTTCCCTCTTTAAAAAAATGTGGGTTTTGCAAAATGGTGCCTGCTTGCACCTTTGTTTTCATTGTGCCTCTTAATCCTACCATTCCGCACCCATGATTGCATTCCCACTCCACCCAAAGCATCCTGAATGGAATTTTTTAAGCCCTAGGTTATAACATTAAAACACTGTTGTGCAAGACTGCAAAACTGTTTTTTAAAAAAAACATGTAGAAACAGCATTGTAACATGATCATGCCTATTTTTTAAAAAAATAGGAAGGTTTTTTGGAATGGAGGGAGGGGGGAGGTAGGACAGCAACTAGGAAAGAGGTGTGCCCAAATGACTCAAAATGACAATGAAGGGGAAAAACCAAACTGCATGCATTTCTACATTGGGCAGCCCCAAATTAGACCCCATCTGGAAAAGATAAGATTCACTTTTCTGGGGATTCCTTTGCTGCAGGGCAAGTGAGGGGGCAACTTGGGACTGTGCCTGAAAAAGCTAATTTTAATACAGAAATAGATGAAAAAGTCAGCCCTTTACAAATGCAAATCCGAATGATATCACTAGTGTGGAAACAGTCTCAGTCTTCTGCTCTACCAGTTAAAAAGTTCTCAACTAGCCAAGCTAGAATTATAACTGCTGTTGGTCAGATGATAGAATACATGGGAGGGAAGACCAAAGTACCATTGCTACACATTTTAATGAAACCCGGAGAGGGTCTGAAGTATACATCATCTCCCCCATTCTCTATCGCCTTGGCAGGTGGGAGTAGATTGTGATTGGCTGCCGCCATGTTATGATTTTTAATGTCTTTTAATGGGGTTTTAATTGGGATTTTTAAGACAATTGTTACCTGCCATGAGCCTACCCAGGAAGTGGCAGGAAATAAATGAAATAATAATAATAATAATAATAATAATAATAATAATAATGATGATGATGATGATGATGATACAATTATTGTTGATTTTCTAATAGTGACAATGTTATTTTTTAATCAGATCATAGTTTAAATGAGTACCCAATATTTTATTTTCGTAAAAATGAATTAAATTACTTACAGTGATGGCAGAAAGTATTGACCCTCCCAGTGACTGTGAAATGGTAAACAATATAGGTCAGAGCTATCAACCAAGTATTATTCCCAACATTTCTCACCTCATTTAGATGCTTCCAAGGAACCAATTTACAGTGAGTAGATGCATTTAGATGCTTCCAAGGAACCAATTTACATTTGAGCCAGTTGCTTCAAAAACAAAAGGAAAGTCCTGTGGGTACGTTTGCTAAGTCTTTAAGGTAAGTACCAAAGGAGTTTTCTTTGGCCTTCACCTAATTAATATGTTGTACCCTTTTCATTTGATTTTTCTTAATACTTTGATGATGAGCTCAGTGCAAATACTTGCCATATTACTTCCCCCAAGATTTCTATTACTGCTTCTGATTTGATGCCATTATGCTTTGACTCTGCACACATTTCAGAGACAAGTGATGATAACAGTAGACTACTTGGATATATTCTATGCACACCTGTTATCCAAATCATTTCTCATGTCAGGGCAAATGTGAAGAATACTCTCTATGTGCAAAGATTTGGGCTTGTTTGAGTAAAAGGTATACAGTGTCCTAAAATGTATTGTAAATAAGAGGAAGGAACAGCTAACTGACCAGAAAATAATTGTATTGACCTACCCAAAATAAAGAAAAGGAAAGGGGAACCAAACTGGTAGTAGTACAAGACAACAAACTGAAGTATTTAATGACAATACAGTAACAATTTATTTGTGACAGTCAAATAGGTTACAACTAGCTAGACGTGAAAACTTTTGTGTGTGCTGCTCAGGAGAAAAAAAATAGATGCAGTCAGAGGTATAACATTTTGCGCAAGCCTGTAGATTTGTATGCAAAGACTGTCAAGAACAGCAATGAATTGACAAGCTTTCCACCCACCATTAGAAGCCGTACCTCGCTGCAGAAGTAAAATTAACAAAGGCTTTGACATTGCTATTTCGTTTCACTCTGATGATGAAAGGAGCTCTTCCCACACAAGCGTCTATATTCCAGCACTGCTTTCATCAGCCATTGGAGCCTGTCTCTTGCGTAACCTGGGTTAAATTGGAGAGATGGGTGTAAAGAACAGTAATGAAACTTACAAACTTGCGGTCTTTTGCAGCCTTCCCAGTGAAACTGGGAAGTGGCGTCAAGCCTGGATTGCAAATGGGATCCTCAGGGTTTCCTGCAGAGCTTGGAGAAAGGTTGCCCCTGCAGCTGCTGCTCCTTGCAGCTTTTGCATTCCTACCAGATAATGAACAATTAGCTCTCAGGTTTTCAGGATCGGTGGGCTGATGTACAGACTTTTGCACAAGAAAGCAATGGGGGTGGGTGGGTGGGTGGGGGAGGGAAGTGATTATTTTCCTGCAAAGAGAACAACTACAGTTACTTGGTATCTCCTGCAGATGCTTGACAACATGAAAAACTGAAAATCCCATGGAGATAAATTTGTTACTGAGAACAGCATGAGGTAACTTTTCTATGATTGTAGCTTCCATTGGGTAGCCAGGTTGGACTGAAGCAGCAGAACAAAGTCAGAGTCCAGTGGCACCAGTAAGACCAACAATGTTTTGTTCAAGGTATAAGATTTTGTGTGCGTGTGCATACACATGTCTTCAGATCCAGTGAAACAGTATATCCGTTAATGGCATCCCTGAGGGGGCTTTTCCCTGGCCCTTCCTCCCATGCCCACCCCACCCCCACTTTTTTGGGAGGCTATTTAGGAGCACTAAGCATCCCTCCTAATCAAGCTTGCTCCTTTTACCTCGGGTAAAATTAAAGTTGGCTGTGTGGTTGGCAGCCGCTAAAAGGTCTAATTCCAGTCTGTTTCCGGATCAAGTTCAAGGTATTGGTTTTAACCTTTAAGGATATATGCAGCCTGGGTCCTATGTATCTGCAGGATCCCTTATCTGTTTATGCCCCTTGTAGGGCTCTTTGAGCATGAATCAGCAGTCTAAACTTGAGCTCGCCATGGCATGGATTTAGGTGGCCAGATCAGCTGAGTCACTAAGATGAAAGTAAGTGGTGCTTGTGTGTGTGTGTGTGGACTTGTTCTCCATTCATAATGTTGGGAACAGTATAAATGTTAATTCTTAACTGCGTTATCAGGGGCCAACTGAACCCCATCATATGTAAGGAGCACTATCTCCTTCAAGATCTCAACCTTCTTAACTAGTGCTACCTCCATCTTGTCAGGCTTCAGTTTCATGTTGTTCACTCATAGAACTTAATCAAGCCCTCTACAGTAGTGGTCCACAACCTTTATTAGGCTGCGGACCGGTGGGGGGGGGAGGGCGATCCGTCTGCTTCACATGCAGGTCCGCGCATCCGCGTTTGTGCCATGCACATCCACAAACATGCATGCATGGCACTTTTGAGCATGCGTGCACACGCAGCAGGTCTGCACATGTGCATTTGCGCCATGCGCGGCTGCAAACACACATGCTTGGACCTGCCGTGCATGTGTGGACCTGCCATGCATGTGCACATGCACGCAAGTGCTGCACATGCGAATTTGCGGTAGTGCATGGTGCCAACGTGCATGCACTGACCTGCCGCGCATGCGTATTTGTGCTGGCAGCTGTGTTTCCCACTCTCCCCTCCCGCAAAAAGAAACTTCCCGGGCCACAAGCTTGCGGCCTGGGAAATTTCTCACTGGGGGTGGCAGGGAGAGGGAGCCGCAGCCCGGTGCCGAGGCGGTGGTTGGGGACCATCGCTCTACAGCATGACAAGTTTTCCTCCCTGTGTTTATAAGCTCTTTGGACGAATATAGATGTCTAATACATTCATATTAGTGTGTGAAAAAGCCCTAATGTACTTGGATAAATCTTCAGATTTTAATGTATAGTAGAAAAACTGCCATAATTTTCTAAAAAATGGTATCTGTACAAAATATTGAAAATTTCAGCTTTCATAATTCATTTAATGCTTAACTTATTTGTGTAAGTCACAATGAATTGATTTTAGCGGGTTGTTTTCAAAGATCATAGTTATTTGTCACCCTCAGTTCAATTATATAGCAAGAAATAAGAAAGCTTTTTCTTAAACTTGAACAGATTCTTCTTATTGTTCTTTAGTAAATAACACATTATAATTGGCACAGGAGTAGGGCTATAATGTTTATAGCAGTGGTCCCCAACCTTTTTATCACCGGGGACCAGTCAATGCTTAACAATTTTACTGAGGGCCGGGGGGTGGGGGTGGGGGTTAGTCTTTTTCCGAGGGATATCGTTGCTGCTGCCTGAGCCCCTGCTCCATTTGCTTTCCCACCGGCACCCCTGACTTCCCACCACCCAGTGGAGGGCGCTGCCAGCAGAAGCTGCACAGTGCCATGCAGAGGGGGAGCCCCAGCCATGGCGGCTGCTGGAGAGCACCAAAAGTGTACCGGTGGCAGAGTGGCAGGGCAGCCCCTGAGGCAATAGCCAAGGAGGAGGATGAAGAGGAGTTGCGGCCTGGTACCGACTGATCTACGGACCAGTACCAGTCTTCGAACTGTCTAAACACTGTTCTGCATTCATTTTGCCAGTTTTGGAGGCAAGCAGGGAGGAAGTGTGCTTAAAAGAGGAGGAAGCCTTATTGGCTCACATGGAGACTTCTTGCTCCTTTGAGTACACTTCCTCCCTGCTTGTCTCCAGAACAAATGGAATTAATACAGAACAATAGGGCACTCTCTCTCTCTCTCCTCTTTCTATACAAAGTTCATTTCTCTTCTTAATCATACTATTTTATTCTGAAGCTTGGAACCTCTTTGCATATTTAAACTCTGCACACAGCCTTTCTTTGCATCATTTATTGCCCTCCCCAGTATTGTGTCCCATGGGTCTGTAGAGCAGGAACATATTGGAGGTCAAAGAAAAGGGCTGCAATAAAGGGGGCATCCACACATCCACACACACAACTCTTATGCAAGTGGGAGTGTTTACTGCAACTGATTCAAGCGCCTTTTGTTCAGTAAATAGCTGTCTCACAGATCTAAATATATGAGTCCAGATTGTCAACTATGGCTGATGTATCATCATCATAAAACCTGTTTTTTTTGTGTGTTTGTAATAGCGTAGATTTAAATGCCACAGTTTACAAAGTATTGAAAACTTTTTTTCTAATTAAATAATTCTTTTTAATGATGTTTGGATATGGCATGAAAGGGTCACAGGATCAGTTATTTACTTACTCAAAAATCATCCTACAATTCTGTGACATTAATAGAATCAATTTCAGGCTGAGGAGACTCGCTAACCATAGCTTCTTGACAAGTATACCTGCCTATAACATGCTTTTGCAGCCACGTGATTAGAGCACTCAGACTTCAGGCCTTTTTTTTAAAGTCTGTGTTTGCAATTTCTTAGTTGAGCATTTAAAAGTGTAATGTATGAAATGACCCTGAATTGGCCATAGTTTTGTGACTGATCACCAGGACGCTAACTTCAACAATTTCATAAGGATGTTGGACATATTAGTTGTACTTGCCTGGGGTAATTTATTTATGTCATTGTCCATTTCTGAAATCTATTCTGGCTATTTGTAGAATAAATCATTTTTGAGAACACATACATAATGGAGCGTATTTGCCATGCACTCAGATTGGGTTTCTCTCCAGATGCCTGTACTGTGTATTATGGCACTCTGTGGACATGTAAATTCTTTTTCACAGCTGCTCAAACATTGCCTTGAAGCATCACAATGATCTGGGCAATTAAGTTATAAGGAAAAATAGCTTATCACACTCATTAAAGATCTGTATCTTTTAATACTTGGAATTCTCCTGGTGAGTTATGTGTGGCAGGAATGCAAAGCTGACATTAAAAATATTAAAAATGAATTCAAGATATGTATTACTAAAGCATTCTTCCAGCTCTATTACCCAATCCGAAGAAGTCACAGTTTACAATCCAGCTCTATTCCCCAAAAAGTCAATGAGAATTTTGCCCCCCCCCAAAAAAAAGTGCAAATTGATCAATGACTCAAACAGATTAGGTTTAACACTGTCTGTAGTATTATTTCTACCTCACACTGCATACATAAAAGTGTACATGTACTACTTTCTAAAGGTAAAGGTAAAGGTATCCCCTGTGCAAGCATGTCTGACCCTTGGGGTAACGCCCTCCAGCGTTTTCATGGCAGACTCAATACGGGGTGGTTTGCCAGTGCCTTCCCCAGTCAACCTTGAGCCGGCTGCTGGGACTGAACTCCCAGCCTCATGGGCAAAACTTTCAGATGGCTGCCTTACCACTCTGCACAACAAGAGGCTCTTTCTAATACACAGTAAAAGAGTAAGAGCACAGTCTGATAGGGAGATAAAATGAAAAATACCATAATATAATTGACTTTTGTACTTTAATGCAAATATAGTAGCAAACATAGTATTAGTCATCATAGTGGTAGTAATAGCAGCAAATGACACCTGTTCGTAATATATTCATATATTTAAGGAAGAGTAATTCAAGAACAATGAGGGGCTTTTCGCACGCCTTCAAAATCGCACAATGGTTGCCAATTGAAAACGCTACTGATTTGCCATTATGCACAACGTCGTTGACAATCTGCCACACACCTGAAACCGATCCGCAAAAAGCGCTTCATTGTAGCGCTTTCAGGGAAATCCCCAAAAGTGGACTCACCCTCCGGAAAGCGCTACACTCCTACAATCAATCTGCAACACTAGCGGGAAAGTTCTGTGCGTTACCATTGTTGTGGTTTCTACAAAGTCCCTCCCCCTGGCTCTTTCCTCTGATCTTCCGGCGAAGCGATCGCCATTTTTTTTTCTCCGAGCAAGCAGAGATCAACGCACCAGCGAGCCTGTTTAGAGGCTTCCCCGGCTTCAGTCCCTCCCCAGAGCTGTTTAAGCACAAACAACAGAAAAGCCCATTTGCTGATGTATTTTCCCTTTATTTTTTACACTGTTTTCGGCCGAAAATCGGGCCCGTGAGGGGGGGGATTTTTTTTCACTTGGGGGGAGCGTGGCAACGATGAAACGACAGCTCAAACACACCTGCCAGCTGATGGGTCTCTCCATTGCAACGAATCAACACATATTCGTTGCAATGGGTGTGTGTGTTTTTTTTTTTAAAAAAACCTTTCTTAAAGGGAAAGGGGCTGTTTGGGAGCATGCTAACGGCTGCCCATTGGCTGCTTGACGGCCAGGGGTGGGACGAGCTCGGCAATAGCGCTTCCTTTCTAGCGATTTTTGCTGAGACCAGAAGCTTGTGGGAAACGATAGAAACGCAACTGGATTCCACTACAAAGTCAGGTATGCATAATGACGAATTGCACTATTTTAAATGGCGATTTTTCGTTCAGCAAACAATTTGCTACAAGGATCCCGGTGCGGAAAGCCCCTGACTTTTTCCCTCCCTAGACATGCCAGCATGGGACAGCTATTAGTGTTTCAGACCAAGAACAGAGAGACCTGGCTAAAATCTCCACACAGCAATGTGACTGTGGGAAAGTGAGGAATACTCCTTCAAGAAATAAAGGTAAAGGTATCCCCTGTGCAAGCACTGGGTCATGTCTGACCCTTGGGGTGACGCCCTCTAGCATTTTCATGGCAGACTCAATACAGGGTGGTTTGCCAGTGCCTTCCCCAGTCATTACCATTTACCCCCCAGCAAGCTGGGTACTCATTTTACCGACCTCGGAAGGATGGAAGGCTGAGTCAACCTTGACCCGGCTGCTGGTATCGAACTCCCAGCCTCATGGGCAGAGATTTCAGACTGCATGTCTGCTGCCTTACCACTCTGTGCCACAAGAGGCTCTCCTTCAAGAAACAGTGGTGGGTTAAAATGTTTAATATATTAATGACAGGTATGAGTGAGGATAATGTGGATGGTCCAAAACAGAGACAACTAAATAGAACAGTTTGCTAAGCGTAGACTCCCTTACCTCTGTGTTTTAGGACATGATCAGTTGTTGCATATTGCTTTGACTTGCAGGATGGGAGTCCCAGGCTAATAAATATGCTCACAACATGTGGGCATGAAAGAGGCTACAACTTTATTAACCATAACCCTGAGAGGGTTGGCATGGCAGAGGATTAGGAGCTGGAGCAGTCAGCCAACTGCCCTAATTTTCCCTGGCAATGGCTTGACCCCCTCCCACCCCAATTCCCATTTGGGAGTGCAGGTCCCCAAGCCGCTGCCCTGCCTTTCCAGGGAAATGTCCCAACCTGGACACCAGAGGAGGTGCAGACCTTTTCTGGGGCCATTCAGGGCCACCTGGCTCTGTGAAATCTGTGCCTTGCCCAGCCAGGCTTGGCTCACAGCCTGCCACCTCTTTAAAGAGTCTCCTTTCCAGGGGAGTAGGCCACACAGTGCGTATTCCCCACCAAACCGGCTCCATCCTCTGCAAACCCGCAAGTTGTGACAAAATAGCGATTAAAAAAGCAACCAAAACCTGTGTGCCCCTCAGCCAGCCACCCATGGTAGACAATAGCCAACGGCATAATATTTAATGAGGGCGGGTGTCCCAGCCAACTGTGTCCCAGCCAAAGAGGGCAGGCAGGGCACGAGGCATGCAGCTGTGCCTGCATCTGCCCCCTTCAGCCAATCACAGGGTGCCATGCTGCTCTAGCAGCACATGTTTCCTGTGCTCCACTCCCCCTCCCCATGTACACCCGCCACATCAAATGCATGTGGAGGAGTGAGGAATCAAACCCAGTTCTCCAGATTAGAGGTTGCCACTCTTAACCAATACACCACGCTGGCTGTTTAAATGTAGTTGATGGGAATTGCACCTAAAATCCTGGCATATTGTGCTTCAAACATTGTTTCTGAAATGTGAATTTCAATTTTAAAAAGAAAATATGGCGATAATTTTTATTATGGAAGTAGGATTAGCAGAGAATACAGCATACTAGCAATTTCAGAATGGAATTAATAAAGTTGGTATTGCTGTTTGGAAGGTATGGAGGATGGAAGTCCTAGAAAGAGGAAGAAAGGTTTTTAAAAATGAAATTGTTCCTAGTCTCGAGATCAGGCTTTCTCAAACAGGGGTTTCTTGGTGGCCCTGGAAGGGTTTCCTCAATGCCAAATTTATTAAACATTTATCAGGTAATATGACCATTTATGGTTGTGTTGAGCCACTTCCCCCTCCCACAATGGCCACCCTTTTGGAAGGGGTGAGAAAGGGAAGGGCTCTGGGTGGGCATGTACACATATTCTGCACAATCGTGCCACTTTTGGAGTTTCTCAAAGCTTGAAGAATGTTTCTGGGGGTTCTCAATGGTAAAAAAGTTAAGAAAGGCTGCTCAATATCCTTGGAAGAAACAGAAGGAAATATGATCATGGTAGGTCCCCATGGTAGGCCCCCACAGCTTCCCATCCAAGTCCAGCCTAGACTGAATTTCTTAGATTCAGGTATGCATTGCAATAGCATCAAGTGTTCATATACACCATTTAATCCTAAAATTCCTATGCAAAACTTTCTGTACTCCAAGATTTTTGGAGACAGAAATTCTAAAGGAACCTGAAGGTAATGTTATTCCTAAGTCCCATCATATTCTAGGTGTATGACAGTGTAGCTAATATAGCTTTACAATTAATTTCTGATGAAGATACTTTGAATGATTATTTTTGTCACAAAGAATGTTGATTGCCTTCTTGTGTGATATGACAAAATGTTTTACTGCATCCTCTTCATCTACATATGAAATGAAATCACCTCATTTGAAGGGGTTGAAATAAGTAGGACATTATTTATGTAGATTTTACTCATGCTTCCCATGGATATTATTATACCCCATTGTTTGTTTGTTTTTTAATGCAGCTGCTTTGTTGTTGTTAAGTGTGAAGTCGTGTCCGACCCATTTGACCCTGTCTTCTATCATTCCCCTGTCTTCGACCATTCCTGTCTTCCTGTCTTCCATTCCTGTCTTCCTGTCTTCTACCATTCCCCGGAGTCCACTTAAGCTCACACTGACTGCTTAGTGACTCCATCCAGCCACCTCATTCTATGTCATCCCCTTCTTTTTTGCCCTCAATCGCTCCCAGCATTAGGCTCTTCACCAGGGAGTCCTTCCTTTTCATGAGGTGGCCAAAGTATTTGAGTCTAGATTACAGCCCAATAATACCCCCAAGAACTTGCTTATACACACTGCTAACCAGAATTCTTGCATTAAGTATGTGTGCTTCTCATTTTTGTTGCCCGAATGTAGAACTCTGCACTTATCCTTGTTGAATTGCAAATAATTCACACCCACCCACTTTTCTAGTGACCATTTCCACATGGAGGGATAAAACATGACTGGCTTCCTGCTTGCAAACATTTCTTTTAATTTATTTGCTGCAGTCCCCATCTGCAGTGATCTTGGAGCCCAGGAAAATAAAATCTGTCACTACCTTAATTTCTTTCCCATCTATTTGCCATGATCTTAGTTTTCTTGATGTTGAGTTTCAAGCCAACTTTTGCACTCTCCTCCTTCAACCGCATCAACAGGCTTTTTAGTTCCTCATCGCTTTATGGCCATTAGAGTGGTATCATTTGCATATCTGGGGTAGTTGATATTTCTCCCTGCAATCTTGAGCCCAATTTGTGACTCATCTAACCCTGCCTTTTTCATGATGTGCTCTGCATAGAAGTTAAATAGGCAAGGCGACAATATACAGCTTGTCCTTAATGATTTACCTAGGACTCAGGACAATATCACAATGTCATCATATTCCAAATATTATATCTGTTTGTGATCCCTTACAGAGCATCACTATGTGTATAGATGAGATCTGCACTTAGATGTAGAATTCTCTTCTTTTTCCTATTTGACAGGCATATAGTCTAGCCTCAATCCAGGAGAAGACCGGTTGCATGGAATTCCTATAAAATTTAACAGGGCTTCAGTTAGGCCCTTTTCAGACAGCCTTTGTAAAGGCTAAAACCATTTTGGTTGCCAGTTGCTAATGGATTTTTTGGTGTTCTTACAAACATAACCATTTTAGCAAACAGCTGCTAACAGATTTTATTTACCTTTTCATACATTTAGCAAAGTGTGGTTGAGCTGTTCTTGAGGTAAACTGCTAGATTGCTGTAGTGTGTTGTTTCAGTAGTACTGTGCTTCTCCCACACATACCTTTTTGTCATGAAATTTATCTTGAACTTAAAAAAAAGTGTTCTGAGTTGAGCACTGTAGCTACAACTAAATGCCTTGGCACCAATGAGATACACCAAGAAGTGCTATATTGGTCTAGCACTTCAACTTAGAACATTCAAAAAAAGTTCAAGGAAGGTTGTGTTGTGAAAAGGGGGCAGGAGCATAGCACTGTTTGAAATTACCAGATGGCTTCATAGAAAGATCATTAATAGAATGAAATTTGTTGTATGAAACCACCATCCCTGTATTCTTTACTTGGAATCAAGCCAGTGGATAACATTTAGTTCAGAACAGTAATGTGAAAGGGGCCTTAATTTGCAGCAGAGGATTCACTAGGGAAGAATACCAGCTGGTAGTGTAGAGTTATGGAGTAAGAAACAGAATTGTCAGTCTGGGAGGGGCGGGTGGGTAATGGGTACAGGAGACTTTGATGTTTTGTAACCACAGCTCCTTGTTTTATAGTCATGATGGAATACCTTCTAACAGAGAATTCACTGCAGTATCTCAGTTATTGTTAATTGTTGCAGAATGGTAGCTGAGAGAGGGGGGGTTAGAAGTAGTAACCCTCAAGCTCCCAGCCCAGAGCACTTCATCTCTTAGATATGCTACGGACTTACTATATTTTAAATGCTCTAAGTCTGGTATCTGGGAAAGAAACCACCACATCTGTTCAGTCTTTATTTT
This sequence comes from Paroedura picta, assembly GCF_049243985.1. Taxonomy (NCBI): domain Eukaryota; kingdom Metazoa; phylum Chordata; class Lepidosauria; order Squamata; family Gekkonidae; genus Paroedura; species Paroedura picta. The sequence continues at coordinate 40,206,233 of NC_135374.1, read as the reverse complement.
ATTTATTTATTTATTTATTTATTTATTTTATATACCGCCCTCCCCGAAGGCTCAGGGAGCCTTCTTGTTATCTGAACTGTGGTACTGTGGAGGTACAGCAGAAAAGGTCTCTATCTCTGGAGCATGATAACTCTGAAGTCTGTAGTAGACTGATCACCTCCATACTTGCTAGTAAAAGGGCTGTGGGAAGCCCAGCAATTAGACAGGACTCTTAAATGGCAATGCAGGTACAAAATGCTAAAAATATGCCTCTATCTGGCAGGAGATACTCATAAAAATCATTGGAGGCAGTTGGTTGGGTACCCAGGTGTAATCAGCACCTGAGCATCCAAATAGGCAAAACAGAGGAAAGCTTGCAAACATATTTCTTCACTGTTGTGATTATCCAATTTATTTAAAATGGACTAAGAAACTTGCCACGATTAAAGTAAGATAGCAGGGAAGATAAATATAGAAAATAGGATGAACCACTGCATCTGTTCTCCCAAAGCCCCATGGTCTCAGTACTGTCCTTCCATGCTAGGTCCTTGTCTAAAGCAGAAACAGACCTTATCCAGTGTTGCTTGCACGTGTTGAGACCAAGATTTTTAAAGTCTCCTGCTTACATCATACTAGTATCTTGTGCCAAAGTTGCAGTGAACCAAGTAGAAAAATCTATTCTGCACCTAAGCATTCTCTAACACCTCTTTTTCCTCATTTTTCTGTCCCCAATCTTGACAGCTAAATTTGTCATTTGAGATGTGGGTCTGAATATATAGTGCAGAATATGGGGGCTTAGGATAGACATTCATGACCTTCTCTCTTTGGGAAGAGATACAGCTCAGTGGTAGAGTACGTAGCCGCATACAGAAAGCCCCATGTTCAATTCCAAACTTCTCTAGATAAAAGAATCTCCAGTCGTATCAAGACTAGTATCTCCTGATACCCTGGAAAATCCTACCAGTCACAGTACAAGACAGCTGCATTAGGGATGCTGCAGACTGTGCAGCCAGCAAGGTCAGCGGGTGAATAAACAAATGTTTGGCAGACATGAGCCTCTGCCTTGCTGCCATCTCCCTCTACCAACAGCCAAAGATCTTTGCAGTGGCACAGTTTGTAAAACTGATTCTCCCTCATAGTCAAGAATGCTGGGTAATTAAATGATTCATGTAATTATTAGCCATCTGACAGTAGTTGATTCTGTGGTTCAAGGGGGTGGCAGGTTACAGTGGATGAGCATTAGGGTTATGAGTGTCCTGCATAGTGCAGGGGGTTGGACTAGATGACCCAGGATGTACCTTCCAACTCTGTTATTCTATGATTCTAACTGATGCAGGAGGGGGTCCCATGACATTCATAAGGCTGCACAGCAATGCACGTACATGAAATAACCTTGACACTAATACCAACTTACATCAATACCAAAGGACAGGATTTAAAAAAAATGATTTTCTCACAGTTGTTGATCTACTCACCTGTCTGCCTGCCTGCCTATCTATTTATTTATTTGTTTATTGCATTTGTATATCACCCTCCAGTAAGGCTCAGGACGGTTAACATAGAACATAACAGAACAATACATTGAACTCACTATGACTGTTTATGCACTGAAGGTTTCATGCTGGCCTGCAGGCTCGAGATTTAGTCATGGCAGGTTGCCTCACCTCTTCCTGCACCCACATGGGGGAGCATTTGGCCTAGTATACCTCATCCGTCCCCGATTTGTGCTCCTGCAAGCGAGCTGGGGCAGTGAAGTTCCCAGTGCGTAAACGGTCCATGTGACCTCCTTTTCTCCAGGCTGAACATTCCCAAGTCCCTCAGCCGATCTACATAGGACCAAGCCCTATGAAGATAGACTGAGGGACTTGGGAATGTTCAGCCTGGAGAAAAGGAGGTTGAGAGGGGACATGATAGCCCTCTTTAAGTATTTGAAAGGTTGTCACTTGAAGGAGGGCAGGATGCTGATTCTGTTGGCTGCAGAGGAGAGGACACACAGTAATGGGTTTAAACTACAAGTACAACGATATAGGCTAGATATCAGGGGGGAAAATTCACAGTCAGAGTAGTTCAGCAGTGGAATAGGCTGCCTAAGGAGGTGGTGAGTTTCCCCTCACTGGCAGTCTTCAAGCAAAGGTTGGATACGCACTTTTCTTGGATGCTTTAGGATGCTTAGGGCTGATCCTGTGTTGAGCAGGGGGTTGGCCTGTATGGCCCCTTCCAACTCTATGATTCTATGATTCTATGACTATCACTAAAATCAGCCACTGTAATAGAAGATTGGAGAGTAGCAAATTTTATTGATTTTTAAAAGGGGGTTCAGAGGGGAAACAGGAAATTACAGGCTACTTAGTCCAACATCGGTCCTAGGCAAAGACAGAATTATTAGGTATATAGAGGAACATAGCAATATTTTTGAGTTCTTTGAGAAACTGAACTAGCATGTAGACAATCATAGCCATTATATGCATGGACTTTCAAAAAAGTTTTAACAAGGTGTCTCATCAAAGTGTCTTGAGGTGTCATGGGATAAGACAACAGTCCTCATAATACTGGGGAATAAGCAGTGTGATCCTACAAAGATCACTATTGGGGTTAATACTATGTAATTTGTTCATAAGTGATCTAGAATGGGGGTGAGCAAAATAGCAGCCACACCTGCAGAGTACACAAAATTATTCAGGAAATCAAGGATAACTGTAAAAAGCCTCCACAAATTGGGTGAGTGGGCAAGAATGTGGCAAATTTTTGCCACTATACCATATTGGCTTTCAAACTCTGTTACTTCTACCAGATAGATAAATGATAGATGTGTGTGTGTGTGAGTGAGGGAGAGAGTGAGAGAGAGAGAAATTAATGAATGCAATGTTTAGGATCATTTTGACCGATTATGCACGAGGCAGGAAATCTGAGGTGACAGAAACAGGGCAGCCCCGATTGTGCACGACTGTGACACCAACCCAGCCCTAGCCTGGCACAGTGCCCCAGAAGGCCTGCGGTAACGCCACATGGAATATTCCACATTTCCTGGGATGCCATGGGAGCCAGCAGGGGCTAGGTCGAGCCATCGCTGCACATATTTGGAGCTGTGGAGCTGGCCAGGGAATTCCCCCACCCCCACCATGGTGGGAGAGCGGCATGCCACTCCTTGCCATTGTGCGGTGGGGGCCTCATGCCCCCCATTCCCCTCGCTGCTGCTGCCTCCAGGCAGCATACTGGGCTTTCCAGCCCTGGTGTTTTGTGCATCTGCTATGCTGGGGCAGCCCACATACACCAGGGGATTCCCTCCCCCATGCATACGCAGGAAATGCCACAGCATGCTGCTCCGATGCTGTGCCCGGCAGCAGCCCGCCATGGCTATTGTCATGCATAATGGGTATAAGTCACAAATAACAACCATTGAGGTTATTTTAATGTGTCAGGGAATCACCCGCACAGGAGAAAGTGATGAAGTCCTTGTATACGCAGAGTCATTATTCAGCAAGCCTTGAAATGCCAATAAGTATTGAGTGAAAATGTCAAACTACCTTTGGATGCACATTTGTGTACTCATCTGAGCAAACTTTCCATTGAAAGCAGTGCAAGCATACACAGCATCCTAACAGGGAGTTGCTGAATAGGCTATGTCCTACTGTTTTCAATAGAACAAATATTCAGTTGCCCATTGCACTGCTTGTCCAACTGTTAATACTAATGTAAACATGCATTTAAATGCAAATCCAGTATATGTCTGACCTTTAAACTGGAACACACACACCGAGTATTTTTAAGGCTCCTGAACGTTCTTCCCAGCCTGATATTCCCCTTCCCTACACACACACACACACACAGAGAGAGAGAGAGAGAGAGAGAGTTTCACCTCAAGGGAACAAGCACCATTTTGCCTTTCTCCAGTTAGCTCTAGCCAGATCAGATGGAATACCTTGCCTGAATGTGTAAGCCCACCTCAGAAAAAAAAGAACAGCACTACAAAAAAATAATAAATAAAAAATGACCCATTTGGCTTAGTTAGTCAATTCTCAATACATGAGGGCATGAGGGGTGTGGATGCCAGTTGCTGGTTTAAAAGTCATTACTTATTATTTAACTTAAACTCATTGATAAATGGGGGGGGGGATAACTAGGCTAGCATACACTAACTTGTTTAAGCATGCCCACCAGCATGTATCTGTGTGGCCATGTTATTTGTTTGCTTAGCCTGGATGAGAGGCTCATTGCCAAGCCAACTAAAACACATCAAAACCAGCTTTCCTCCCATGCCTGCACAGTGCTGAATAGCAACCAATCATTTTTTTCTATATGCTCCTGCACATGTAGTTTTAGTGTGTGCAGATGAGAGAGATGGGGGAGGGGCTTCCATGTACACATTGAGCACTACTTAAGAAAAAGGCGTGGATTTTCTTCCAGCCTGCATTCCACGTTGAGGAGGCATTGTAAGTACATAAGTGCAGTAATAAAGAGCTCATTAATGTCCCTGAGACTCCTTGTTCTTCCCTCATAACTTCTTGATGACATCCAGTACCCACAGTTATTAGTGTATATACAAATACAGCACTCTAAAATATCTGTCAACTCTCAACCTGCAGCTGCTGAAACACGTTGTTGTGATTTTTCTCATTGCAGCTGTTCTTACTGTGCTCTTCTTTCAAAAAAAAAAAAAGGAATAATGAAGTGACCCAAACAACTTTTCAATGCTGTTTGTAATTCCTGAGTAACGTATGACATCTTCAGACAAATCAGATCAGTCTTTTAACAAGACAACTGAGTACAATCACCTAAGCCTTTGAGGAATGACTTCTAATTATGATAGGCAAATGGAAATTGTGACAGGAATTCTTTTATCAGCACGACGGCAACAACATCCGAAGCACGGTGCCTAAATACAAGGCTTTTCACAAGCATATTCAGCAAAACCTACATTAAGTAAAATTAGTTCTAAGAGTCTTAGCCCTCCCTTTCCTGTCTTTTCATATTGTCGCCACAGTACAAATAAAATCATGAGAAATAATACTCATTAGTAAGTAGTGTTAGGTGTCTGTCATGCTCCCTGCTTCGGTGTCACTCGTACGAACTTTTTGACTGTAATGGCATCAGATGAATACGCTGATTTGCATAATATTCAGATATGCATGCCACTCTTCATTACCAATAAAACAGTATAACAAATAAGGAGCACTGCATTAAGCTGATTATTTTTATTCATAGATCACATTCGGAAGGTTTGCATTTTAATTTGTCAACATGACAGTTTTGGATGGGCTCGTGGTATTGCATCTTGCATCTCAATCATATGAGCTCCTGCAAGGACTGCTGTGTTGGCATAACAGGCAGGACGTTATTTGGGTTCAGGCTCCTGTGCCACCAACCTCTCCCAAATCGGAGACATAACACTTGTTTATGCAATGGCATCCGTCCTGTTCAGATTGGTGATTGATTGGAATGTGTACATATTAGCATGGGGAATAATGCTATCTTCTCCCAAGTGCAAGAATAGTCTTTCCCAGCACCTTCAGACCCATCAAAAGAAAATAACAGCGCTTAAACTTCATGGCTTTGTGCATTCAAAGTATTTGGTCAGCCAATGTGTGCTTTGCCTCAAAACAGCTTTTGACATTTAGTACCTGAAAATAGCCCTGGTTTCACAGCATACTGTATGTGAGAAGCTGGGGCCTGTGAAAGTTTACAGGAGGAGAGGCAATTTGGAAATCCCCATCTTCACACCAAAATCTATGCTCACCCAATTTTATTTTAATTAAAAATGTCTCAGAAAACTGAGTTGGTTTATTTCCAGTCCCTTACATTTTCCTTCTTTATCTTACAAACATCTACTTCTGGCTTCCCATGTTCTTAACACATGCTCAGTCTGTATTTCAGAGAGAGAGGAAACTGGGAACATCTGAACCAGCTACATAAGACCGAGGCTGAGCTTCTGCCCATTAATTTTTATCAGTAACACAAATCCTGGGCATGGCCAGAGCTGCAAGCCTTTATTGCAAACCAAACACCAAGGGCTGAGGGGCTTTTGGCCCTTTGATCTTAAGCTGTGGCTTGCACAACAGTAACAGCTGTGAGCAGGGTTGGTAGAGCCAGCCTCAGACCAGGATGCCTTAATGGCTCATTGCCTTTTGTTTCAATATTGTTTCAAATATATCTAGTACTTTTTAATCCCATTTTGCAAGAAATTCAGACTAGTATTCATGGTCCTGAACTTTCACAATTTTGTGAGCATTTAGTCTGCCTGCCTTAATATTACCCTGTACAGTTCATGACTGAACAGTGTCTTGAATTTAAGTTTCCTGTGTGTTGAATCTCCAAGGGATTCCTCAAGCCTGCAGGTTTTTTCAGATTTGTCTTCATCTTTCCAGGATGCAACCTGTTGCATGTTTTCCACATTTGTTGTGCAAAAGAGTCATGTTCTTTGATGTGTTTTTGTTTTGTTTTGTGCATGCATGGTAACACAGCCTTCCTTTACACTACTTGTTAGTTTGCATAATGTAAATGAATATTGTTTTATCGTTCTTTGATAGCAATTGTGGAGGCTTTGTGGACCCATGTTTTCTGGAAGTACTGATCAATGTATAAAAATGATGTGCTTTTAAATAATGAAGATATAAAAATAGACGATACCAGAAGACAAAGGCCAAAGGAAAAGATGAAAGTGCCACATCATCCTTTCTGCAACGTCTGAAGGATGCCTACTCCATGGAAAGAACCATTTTATTCAAAGAAACTCAGGTAATTTTGAAACAAATTTCCATCAGGGTCACTAGGACATGATGTTTATGACATAAATGTTTTGGATTTTGTTCTCCAAAACATCACCTTCACACAAATAAATAATGGGATTTAATCCACTTTCCAATGCATTTTGCAACTGGATTTTATTGTGTGAATCAATATAATCCACTTGCAAATGATTGCTCAAGTGCATTGAAAGTTGAAAGTGAATTATTCAGAAGTTGGAGCAAATGAAATTGAACCCTTTCCTCACAGCTAGCATTCTCCGGAACGATCCCTCTTCTATCAGTGGCTCTGAATTTTTGTAAGGGGTCTAGTAGAGGTCTATGCGTGTTGACCAAAAGCACTTGTCAAGATGCTCACCTGGAATAAATCTGAATGTATACATAGATTTAAACCACTGAACCTCTGGTTCTTCTTCCTCTTAAATAGAAGCAGAAAAATCCCTGCTGATTATCTTTCCAGTAGCTAGAATAATATTTTGGTTTGTTTTCAGATGCCTGTTGCTAAACTGCTCCCTGTATCTTATAGTAAAATAAGCAGGTGCATTAAATTTGTAAAGCATTTTTATGTTTTCACTCTGTTGCAAAACCTCCCCTGCATTATTAAGCCACAAACTCCTGGCAGCTCCCAGATTGTCAACTGACTACAGATCTTTTGAAGCCAGATCTGTATTAAACTTTCTCAGCCAGGCTGCCCTCATCCCATCTGCAGTGCCTGTATTTCACTCGCTGTGCCATTGGTTCTCTTCCAAGACATCTGTTACTGTCAGGTAGAGCGGTGACTCTGCTTGTGTCTTCAGGCACATAACAGACCATCCTCATTAACTACCACACTGTTGTCTGCCTATAAATTGACCCACAATTTCATGGCTATAAATCAGGATTCCATGTTGTAAGAGAATTAGGACAGGAATGTTTACAGCTTAGTAGCAACTAGCAAACATCAGTGAAACTACTGGCCACTCAGCGTATTTGGAATAATATGGAAAGGAAAGCTTGCATTGCATGTTCTAGTTGAGGAAATTCAGCATAAAGATAAAGAAAATTATGTAAAAGTAAACACTAATCAGTTCAATTTTTTTTTAGAAGGAGCCAAGCAAAGTCAAAATGGGAATAACCAAATCAACCCAGCAAGCTTGCAAAAATTTGGCCCACTCTGCACACGTTGGATAATGCACTTTTAATGCAATTTTGCAGCTGGGTTTTCCTGTTTCAAAAAAAAAATCAATTTCTCATTCCTTCTTTATTACACATGATAGGATTGATTATACTGAGACTATTGGCCTACCAAGGTCAGTGTTCTCAACTCTGACTTCCAGTCTCTCTTCAAGGTCTTAGGCAGAGGTACTTCACAACATCAAATACCTGCTCCTTAAAAAAAAAAAAAACCTCAGACTCTTCTGCATGCAAAACAGATATTCTACCTCCATATTCTTAATTTTCCCTGATATGTGTTCCATAGCCACAGGTCACAGCTGATTGTGTGCCAAACACTCCTGAACAGCCAGAAAACATTTGGTAGCACAGTGAAGCCAAAGCAGCGTTGATGCTTCCTCCTCCTCCTTCTCCTAATGTTCTACAGTTATTCCCCTAAATCAGTGGCACTCAGTGTCAGAAGCTGTAATTCTTCCAATGTACCACCACATGAGTCATTCCTACATGATTTTTTTAAAAAACTTGAAACCATTTTATGCCAATCTAATTTAACTTTCTCCAGATGTCTTTTCAGGACAGGAAAAAATAGCTATGCTAAAAAAGATCCTTCAGAAGCAGTACAATGTCAATGATACTCTAATTAGGAAAAAAATAATAATTTTTAATCCCATAGACAGTAGTGATGAACTAAATGCCAATAAAGGGAATCTGAGAATATATTTACTAGACCTGCTGGAAATGCAATGATAGCACAGACCTTGAAAGGATCAGTTTTGAGCCAATAAAGATCAGTTATCTGCTTGTCCAACTGTTCTCCTTCTGCATGTGATTAACAAAGGTGAAACAACGTATCTCCAGAGACCTGTCTCAATGAAGGACAAATATACTTTAAGACAGGTTATTTGCTAGCCCTTTTTAGGGAGCAAAAATTTTACTTCTCTCTGTACGTTTATGTTCTCCCCACTGAGCATTCTGTCAGATCCAATCATTCTTATTTCATTACTGCAGCTTCTAGAGAGTTCTGTCCAGACAAGCACAAGCTTTCTCTAAACCTTTTTGTTCCTGAAGTATTTGTGTTGTGATGAAACAAACAGTATGATTTCAAATATCTAGTTGAGGCAAAGAACATGATTCTCAAAGACTGGAAACAATTAAGCTGCGTAGTTAAGGTGCTTCAGCATCCAAGAAACCAAAAGATGATGTTGGGAAGGGGGGGGGCTTTTTCAGGTTCATGTTTCAGTCTTGAAATTTTTGAAGGAGGCCATTGTGGTCCCTCACTTCACATTTAATTTCCAGAACCTGTCCTTCAAATAAAAAGCAGCAAGGGAATACAGAAGAGGCTGGTGTCCTACATGGGGAAGTCTACACAGTTTGAGGGAAGTGAGAGTTCCAGGCTCACAAAGCTACCGTATTTGCCGGCGTATAAGGCGACTGGGCGTATAAGACGACCCCCCAACATTTTCACTCAAAATGTGGAGTTTGCCGCCGCCGTGAGCCCAGTGAGGGGGAGCTGGAGCTGGCGCTGCCCGCCGCCCGCCGCCCGCCGCCCGCCGCCCGCAGCCTGCCGTGAGCCCAGTGGGGGGGAGCTGCTCGCCGCCGCTCGCCGCTTGCCGCTCGCCGCCACTGTGAGCCCAGTGGGGGAGAGCTGCCGCCGCGCGCCACCGCCGTGAGCTCAGTGTCGGGGGGGAGCCGCCCGCCGCCGCATCCAGACTGAAGTGCACCCGGCGTATAAGACGACCCCCCCAATTGGAGGCATGTTTTTGAGAGGGAAAAAGCCGTCTTATACGCCGGCAAATACGGTACATATGAAATTCCAGCATTAGTGGGAAAAATCCAACCCAGCATAAAAAATGTAGACCATTAAAAAAGACCACTTACAACTTAAAATAAGTTTTCCGAGGTAAGCCATGTTTAACCTGGCCCCACCCACCAGCCCTTTAAATAAAAACCTGGGTTTGGGCTTGGCTTCTTAAAGAAAGCACTGCAGGCACCAAGCCAAGTATTATACACACAACAAACTATTTTCTTTGAGCATCAAAGTACCTTAGAAGAATGGGAAGAAATACTAATTGTTAAGAAAAATGAAATTTGGAAAATGAATGCAATGGGTAAAAATGAATACATTTCTATATGGCATGTTCATGAATTTAGCTCCTATCACTAAAATGAAAAATTCAAATGATCATTGGAATATCCAAGCTACATTATCCCAACCTAGGCTTTCAAAGTGAGTCTCTTGCCATGTGGATTTTGTTTTGTTTTTAAAGAGCATACTGGTACAGCATAGAAGAATGGGGTGGGTATTAGGCCATAGAATGAAGTGGAGAATCACATTTTTGCTTTCCTGAATTACAATCCCACAGCAAATAACAACAGGAATTAGGCTATTTAAAAAAAAAAAAAAAACCTTGAGTTTTGATAAAAACAAGCATTCAAAGCAGGAATTCACCTCCTGCTGTCTGAAGTGGTAAAATCCATTCTCCTGCATCTGTGAAGTAGGTACAACATTCATCCCATGATCTTGCAGGCACTATCCACTCCCACATCATTGCACATTTGGCATCTAACATTAACATTTGCCACCTGCTTCCTGAGAATTGTTGGCCTACAAACTAAGTTCCTAGAAATGATTTTACAGTAAGTGACTGCAGAAAATTATTTTCAAAAACAGAAGCCAAATCAAGACAATTATCCTTTTGATATATTTGTAATGGTGGCTAAAAGAGAATGTACAGAAAGAGATAACAGAAGCCAGTGTTTGATCTGAATTACTAGGCATTCACCGTGATTCATGATACAGGTGCCTGACAAATGCTAATTTGTAAGAGGAATATTATCCCAAAATTAATAGAAGTTACAAAGAATTAGAGATCTAGATCATAAAGGAGAATGCAAACCCCTTAAAATTATATGAATATGTATAAACTACCTCCAGCAAAATATGACAATACATTTTTATTAAGCAATTTCTGTCCCTACCTTGGTTATTCTAAGCACTAGTAAAATATAGAGCACTTCAGAGATTCTTTTCTTCAATAAAAGATGCTTCCTCTAACAAGATGTGATTATAACTATCTCCCTGCGTTCAGTTTTATATGGCTGCATAAAATTTGCTTACTGAAGAAAAATGTTACTTTGGCTAACTATATAAAATACAGCACATGCTATGGAGTGTGTATGTGAGGGGAGATCATGGACATTATTTGCTCAAGGTGATTTGAGTTTCATGTTTTCCTGAATTTTCTGTCATAAAAAGTATAATTAGAGATACTCAGCCTTCCCACTGTCAACTTGTCCCTGGTTACAGGGACTTTCCCAGTGAAACTCAAGGAACCAGTGGTGAGGCTGCCCTTGAAAAAGCAATCCCTGATGGATCCAACCAATTACTGCCAGATTCACAGTTAGGTATCTGGATAAGGTAACTGAGAGAGTAGTAGCTGAACAAATTCCTGGATGAAACATCAGCCCTTGATCCATCCCACTTTGGGTTTTGGCCTGGTCATGAGACCCTCATGAATGAATTCTGGAATCAGCTTGATCAAGGAGGGTTTGTCCCTGGTTATACTGATAATGTTAGACCTATAAGAAGTTTATCGTGACTGGCTTATCCACCAGCTTGCTGTAGTGGGGGTATGGGGCTCTTCAGTATCTGAACTCATTCTTCTGGAGCAGGAGGCAGAAGGTGGCGCAAGGGAAGAAGTCATCCACCCATCATATTTTGACATGTGGAGTCCCACAAAGGGTGATTCTTTCCCCTATGCTATTTAATATCTCTATGTGTCTCTTCAATCATTAGGTTTGGAGTTTTGTACTTGGGTATACCTATTGTATCTGTTAAGGAACAGCCATCCATCAAGTGCTCCAGAAGAGCTTGCCAGTTGCCTGGAAGCTGTGGCTGGATAGCTCAAGATGAGCTGACTGAAACTAAATCCATAAAAGATAGAGGTCCTACCTTGGCCTAGAAGGAATGGATAAGGTGTGCCACCTACCAATGCCGGATGTGGTACAACTGGTGCCTACTCAATGTGTTAGGACTTTACCTGGATGCTTCCTTATCTATGGACTACCAGGTAACTCATGTAGCTCAAATTGATTTTTATAGCTTCATGGGATCAAAAAATTGGCTCCTTATCTGTTCCCAAATGCCCTGGCCACCATGATCCATGCAACGATGACATCAAGGCTTGACTATTGCAACATGCTCTATGCAGATTTGGGCCAGCTTCAGAATCTCAAGTGGTGCAGAATCCAGCAGTGAGGCTATTAACAAAAACACCTCACTATGCATACATATTTTCTGTGCTCCTCCACTGCATGGGTTGCTCATGGAGCACCAGATCCAGTTCAAGGTTTGGACATTAATCTTTAAAGCCCTTAATGTTCTGGAACCATCATATTTGCAAGTCTACGTCTCTCCTCATACCCCCAGGAAGGAGTTGCATTCCCAAAATGGGAACCTACTAATAATCACTAATGCAAGGCGGGTGTGCCCATCATTAACCAGGACCAGGCTTTTCTGCCCTGGCTCCAACTTGGTAGAACAGGCTTCCTGTCAAGATCTGGGCTTTGTGGGACTTTCTTCAGTTCCTTCAGTTTCTTCAGTTTTCTTCAGGATTTGTAAAATGGAAACGTTTCACCAGGCTTTTATCTGACAATGGGTGCTGAAGTGCTGTTTCTTGCCCCTTCTGATTGTCCCCTCTGGCTGTCGCTTCCAGCTGATCAACTGACTACATACCGCTCCTTTCAGATGTTTTAATTGTTTTTTGTAATACTTTAATCTGTTGATTGGGAACCACCTAGAATATACTTGAAAAAGCAGGAAGGGCAGTATACAACCCAACAAATAAATAACTGTTAGTAAACACTGAAATGCTTTTCACGTTTATTTATTAAGAATTTTTAGTCTGCCTATCTCCTGAAAGGACCCAAGCGAAAATAATCTCAGAATAAACCTAGTGTCAATTAAAATCTGCAACATTTGCAAATAAAAGAGGTTCAAAGAAACTAAGATAGACCAGTATAGCTCTGTTATATTCATTAGCTGAAATGTATGCACAAGTTTATCTAAAACTTTAATTCATATTAAATTTAAAGTCAGCACCAAGCACATTTCATGGTATGCTGGAGTTTTGTAGCACATGGTCATTTGGTTGCCTCTAAACCTGTGGTATAATTTTTTTTTTCTGTCATGCATTTTTATAGGTGGCAAAGGTTAAAGTCTTACCAAGTAATAAGACTTCCACACATTTCTCCTGTGGTTGTATTATATTGATGATCCATGTCTGATTATATTATTCCTCTAAATTGCCAAGTTTCATAGCCACACACAATCCTTTTTTAAGGGATAGTTTCCAACCCCTTCTCCCCTCTCCGCCCCAGTTTTCACAATGGCAAATATTGCTTACGTATTTTTGAAAGAAGTAAATGGCCATTTTCATGAGGAATTTTGTGTTAATGTTTAATCTTTAATAATTTAGTTTTTGAGTCTTCTCTTTTTCAAGAAACTATACCTTCTCACCTCCCTGAACACAAAATCTTTTTGTTGTGTTTTTGCTTATCATTCTGCAGAGGTCTTCTGTCCTTCAAAGTCCTCTCTAAAACCCTTTATGACCCTCTCTTCTTGTAGACATTTGTTAGTGCTCCATGAATATTAATTACTACAACTCCTCCTCAGCCCACCTACTCATGGTAGAACATGACATCTTAAATTAATGTGGTCTTGAAATGTTTCACTTGAGACTAATCAAAGCTGCTCATATGAAATAATATTCTAATGCAGATTAAACTGCTGGTCCTAAGCACCTGAGAAGCTATTTTCACTTAAAACAATATGACAACTCCATATAAATTAGAGTTTTTTCTCCTCCAAACCTGCTTACAGTATGCCACTCTGCAAGCATGTTGAGCTGGTTTCAGGCACTGTAAGTAGCTTTGGCTGTGAAGAAGTCTTTATCCATGAAGAGAGTTCATTGGTTCCCTGAAGCGGGGGATGGTTATAAAAGTCCTAAGGAAGACTGGCCCTGGCATACAGTTCACTCCTATTATTTTACTCATCTCTAACCTCAGCTTTTGATAGTTCATAATATGTTTAGCTTCTGCCCTACTGGTATCAGAACTTTTGACTCCCCACTTGGTGATTTATCCATTCCCTACTTACTGCTATCTCAGTACAAACCCTTGGGCTACATCATGAACCCCAACCCTGGCTCCTAGTTCCCTGTAGCAGGCTGCACTTAGCTGCCACATGATGCAAGCCTAACACAATATTGTGAATTGTCTGTTCTACTGGCAAATATTCCAAAGCACCCTTCCCCATTTCTTCTCCATAGCTCTTTATATAGAGAGAGGAATCCTCCAGTTTAATTTTCACATCATAACTTTCATATACTTGGCTTTAGCCAAGTATCAGTTTTCATCTGAACAGATCTGATAGGAGATAGTTATTTTTATTTAAAAATGTGTGCTGCTCTGCTTGGTTTCAGATGATGAAAATATTAATAACAATCTGATAATATCATTATTACAATAGTATAATTATGATTATCAGCTTCATAATGCTCAAGGTATTACGTTAAGGCTACTATAATGTGAAAGACAGTTTAAGCTGTGGTGAGAAGTGAGGAGAAACTACGTTCGTCATAACTAGCAGGCTCAGTGAAATGGCTTGATCTTAGGTTACCCTTTTAACGGGAAAAAAATCAATCAAACATGAAACTGCAATAATAGAAACATGCAGCAGCAAATACTACTTCAATTTAGACTTCGGAACTTTGTAATGTGTGTGGCACAAGAAATCTACACTGTTCTTATGAATCCCTGTGTTTTATACTCTTTAAGAACCATCAAAATAACAACCATTTGGCAGAATACCTTCCTGTATGAATCGTATTTATTAAGGAACATTGATTGGCTCCTCTGTAAGCTCTCATGAGGCCCTGTGGTTTGTGAGGAAACTCGTTGTGAACTGTGAACTGTATCACAATCACACAGCAGCATGTACTTTTAATCCCCCCCCCCCGAGACTTAACATATCTGCAGGTGCAGAAAGGGTGAAGACATCAATTTCACTCTCACTTATCGAACATTTAGGGAAAACTTGTACTCTATCTATCTTTCTAGTGGGCCACTCAGCTGGCAAGCACCAAAGGTGGTGATCTCAGCAAGATAACCTTTTCAATCCATCATCATTTACTGTAAATAGGATTCTGTTAAAAGTAGAGCACAACGATGAAGACAGAAGAACTACACTGCTGTGCCTTTGTAGGGCTTCACTTTCTAAAAGAAAAACAATTGATCACTCTGCATGTCCAAGTTTAGCTCTCAATACCTTTCACTATGCAGGATCTCAGGTTCACAGGTATTAAAGGAGACTTTATTGCCCCCATGTGGACTTGTATACTGTGTATTGATGTCCATGTAATGAAAGCTTTGTTCATGGGAATGGAGTTTACAAATATATGGTTGATGTAAAAAAGGAGGAAGAAATAGATGTGCAGTCCAACACCGGAATGAAACCACAGAAAATATCTTTTCTCAAAAGTAATTCTATTTTCTCAGGGAGTGCTGCAGTACTAGATTCTCTGTAGGTTGGACTGACATTCCCCCCCCCCCCAATCTGGACTATAGTTGGAATCCTATTAAACCAAATAGAAACGCAGACATTAACTAGAAGCAAGGATATTTGCCATAATTGGATATTATGACACAGTTTACTAATTTCTCACAATTTACTGTAATTTATATGGTCCTTGTTCCATTTAGTCTGAGGAAGAGTGCATGTACTCAGAAAGCTCATGCCTTGAATGAATCTTTGTTGTTCTTAAAGGTGCTATTGGACTCAATTTTTATTGATAAACTAGAAGCTACAAACGTGCAAACATGTAATCTTTGTGTGTTCATGATTACAGGTGTGGTTTTGGAATATGCTTCTTCCAAGTTCATGGTGTGGTTTCTGTGTAGTGGTTTTTCTAAAATGTAATGCCACCTACTTCTCCTTTGTGACAGGGTGCATCATTTTACTCAACCACTGTTCCCACATAAACACATGAAGTTATACCTTGGCTGCCACAGCCTCTGTTCATGTACAGCCATTTTTACAAAGGCACAGTACAGTTCTCTGCCACACCACATTCTTCATTCATTGATGACAGTTATAAGAAAGATTCTGAAGGTTATACAGATATGATGGTAACCCTGTTGTGAATGCATGAAACTGTTTGTACTGCAGAAGTTTTCTAGTTTCAGTTTTTCTACCTTTTTATGGGGTTTTATGTATTGGGGTTTTTATAATTGTTAGCCGCCACGAGCCCCTGTGGGAGTGGCGGGATAGAAATGCAATGATAGATAAATAAATAAATAAATAAATAAATAAATAAATAAATAAATAAATAAATAAATAAATAAATAAATAAAATCATGACATTGGGCAACAAATTTAAAAACTGACTAGTCAATGGGCCATGATGCCATTTGACTTGTTTGACAACCATAACAGATATCCCTTTTTTGTGTAAATAAAATAGAAAAAGCTGTTTATTTGAAGTGATTTTTGCTTTTAAAGAGTCTTCACTGATGTTTACATGATTGCATTCCAATGTCTTCTTTGATAATTTTTCACATTAGCTCTTACAGAAATGCTAAGAACATTGGGAATCATTATATTGTAATTGCCTGCAATGTATTACTTGGAAGTTGCAGAGAAGTTTGTTCTCTTGGGATAGATTTAGTTCAGTTTTACAAATAGAAACCAGAAATGATAACTTTGTCATCCATTTTCACAAAACTGCAGCTTTATTATATTGGTGAGATCTCTTTTTCATCTTTTTAAAATGAAAAAGTGTTTCTTTTTAAAGCAAGCATTAGCACTTAGAATGCAAATTTAGTAACAGATAGCTGATCATTTCTATTGATTTAAATACTATTCACTTTACAGATGAATCTGGCAGGATTTTGCCAATTTGAATCTTTACAATAATAAAAGGGATAGTTGAACCAAAAAAAATTAATTGACTCAAATAATGTGAAGCACGTTCACTGCTCGTAAAGTGACCATCAAAGACAAGAATGGAAAAGACTTGACTGACCAAACCAACATCAAGAATCGATGGTGACAATATGCAGAAGAATTATATGCAAACACCAAGGTGCCTCAGTCACCAGCCAAAAACACTCAACACGAATTGGAACCGCCTATACTGGAAGATGAAGTGATCTGGGATATGAAACAGCTCCCAAATAATAAGACTCCTGGCATAGACAACATTCCAGTGGAACTACTCAGATCTGTTCCACCAGCAGCAATCACAGCACTATGCCAAAAACTCTGGGAAACTGGCATATGGCCAATAGAGGTCCGTTTTTATCCCATTACTAAAGAAAGGCGATACTCGCATCTGCTCAAACTATCGAACTATAGCCCTGATCTCCCACACAAGTAAAATCTGATTGAAAATCATCCAGACCCGTCTCAAATCAACCATTGTTGTTCAGCTACCAGATGTCCAGGCAGAGGCTAGATAGTCATCTGACTGAAATGCTGATTTTATAAATGTAAGCAGTCCCGGCTGGATTCTAGAACTTTTTTGGTGGGGAGAATCATTTGGGCATGAAATTGAGGTGGGCAGGTAGTTGTGGCTTCCTGCATTGTGCAGGGTGTTGGACTAGATGGCTTTGGAGGTCTCTACACTCTGTGAGACTATGATGCTCACTGGTCCAATCACTCACTGTCAATCTAACCAGCCTCACAGGGTTGTTGGGCAGGGGGATGAATAAGTGATACAAATGCTTTGGATACCCATTGCTGAGAGAGGCTAGGTAAAAAATAAGCAAATGAAAAGAAATAAAGCTGAAGATGGGAGGAACAGATAAAATTTGATAGGCAGGTGGGGAGAAGGAGGTAAGGAAGCAGAGATGGGAGCTGCTGAGAAGTTGTGGAAGCTGCTGAGAAGAGTAAGGATTTCTGATTTTAGAATCTAATCATTAAAACGTGCTGGCTATTGTGAAGTGGCTGCTGTTGAGCTGTGGCAAGAAGCTGGACCAGGGTGGAAGTCACCCAGTGATTGTTGCTGGATCCGCCCTTAATGGCCAAAATATCCCCTTGCCTTTTATTCACAGAAATCAAGGCTTGAAGGCTGACAGTACTATGATGGTTGCTTAGAACAGCCACTCAGGACATCCATTTCTCAAAACTACAGGTTCTGCTTCTATCATTTTGGGAGGTTTTAATCTTTTAAAAGATTTCATACATTTCTGAAAATCTGGGTCTTTTTTCAGGTTTGTAAAAAGATCTGTCTTGTCTGTCTATGGCCTCAGTCTCTGAATCTTGCATCAACAGTGTGGCCATGTTGAGAATTAGATATGTTGCTTATTTTAATTATAAAGACTCAAGTAAAAGATAGTTGAAATCACATTTCACTAAACAGGTGCACATAGATGGAGGATAGAAAATATACCCCATCACATACTTATTTTGATGGTTATATGGGCCTTGAAGGAGTTTGGCAAGGCTGTATACTGTCGCCTTGCCTATTTAACTTGTATGTGGAGCACATCATGAGAAAGGCAGGGTTAGATGAGTCACAAATAGGGATCAAGATTGCAGGGAGAAATATCAACAACCTCAGATATGCAGATGATGCCACTCTAATGGCCGAAAGGGAAAAGGAACTAAAGAGCCTGTTGATGCGGGTGAAGGAGGAGAGTGCAAAAGTTGGCTTGAAACTCAACATCACGAAAACAAAGATCATGGCATCTGGCCCTCTCAATTCCTGGCAAATAGATGGGGAAGAAACGGAGGTTGTGGCAGATTTTATTTTCCTGGGCTCCAAGATCACTGCAGATGGGGAGTGCAGCAAAGAAATTAAAGGATGCTTGCTCATGGGGAGGAAAGCTATGGCAAATATAGACAGCATCCTAAAAGGCAGAAACATCACTCTGCCAACAAAAGTGCATCTAGTCAAGGCTACGGTGTTCCCAGTTGCAATGTATGGCTGCGAAAATTGGACCATAAGGAAGGCCGAGCGTCAAAGAATTGAGCCTTTTGAACTCTAGTGCTGGAGAAGACTCCTGTAGGACTGCAAGGCAAACTAACCGGTCAGTCCTACAGGAGATCAGCCCTGACTGTTCCTTAGAAGGCCAGATCCTGAAGATGAAACTCAAATTCTTTGGCCACCTCATGAGAAGGAAGAACTCCCTTGAGAAGAGCCTAATGCTGTGAGCAATTGCGGGCAAAAGAAGAAGAGGACGACAGAGGATGAGGTGGCTGGATGGAGTCAATGAAGCAGTTGGTGCAAACTTAAATGGACTTTGAGGAATGGTAGAGGACAGGAAGGATCACTGTCCATGGGGTCTCGATTGGTCAGACACGACTTTGCACCTAACAACAACAATGTGCCTTGAAAGCTTTCTAGTGCATATATGCCTGTGCAATATACATGTATACAGTATTCATACATGCCACTGTATATATTTTGTCCTATACATGGACACCCTTGTCTAAATAAAATGGCTTAACGTAAAACATTCTTAATGTAAGTGGCATTCTTGTACACATTATTCAACAGCAATAAAGAATTATACATAGTAAACCCAGATCATTATATTATCACACCTATTTCTAATATTTCATTTCATTATATTCTAATCATGTGCAAAATCAATTTCCATGCTGGGAAAAAAAGCAACTTTATTTCCTATTTTCTCATCTGATTATTTGACTTTGCTGGTAGTTTAGTTGTGAAGGCTTATTTTGCAATCCTTGCTACAGCTTTAAAATAAAACAGGCCAATCATTAATTCAAGCTGACTTCAACCCATGCACTTTAACACCAAGTACTAAATCTCAGCTAAATTTTGGTTGTATTTATAAATCTGCTAAAATGCTCATATTCATGAGGCACCAACTAGAAATGCTGAAGTACATCCAGGTATATACTATTTCCACATTCCATATAATGTCACTTTATTTTATAGTTGTTTTTTTTAGTTTATATACCATCCATCTCAGACTGGTCATCTCAGAGTGGTGAACATTGAGGAATGCACAACATTTGAACAAAAAAACAATGCATAATAAATGATAAAATGACATTATAATTCAAAATTAAAAGTTTAAAAGCTTTGCTGTCTGCTGCTGGCCTATTTGGCATTGAGGAACAAGGGCTACATCTTGCAGGGCCTGAGAAAATTCTGTCAAGGCCCTGATGTCTTCGGAGGGATCATCCCACCATGCAGGAACCAGGTCCAAGAAAAACCTAGCTCTGATTGAGGCCAAATGGTTTTCTTTATGCCCAGGGGCCCTTAATTGATTAGTATTACTTGATTGAGGTGTTATCTAGAGAACGTATGCAGAAAGGTGTTCCCTTAGCTACACAGGGGCCGAACACATAAGGTCTTAAAGATGAGTACTCAAAGCTTGAACTGGATTGAGAACTCAACTGGAAGCCAATGCAGCTGCCATAGAACAGGTCTTATATTGGCTCTCCATGGTGTTCATGTGAGAACCCTACCATCTGTATTTTTGAACCAGCTGTAATTTCCAGAGCAGGATCAAAGACAGAGTGTGTTACAGAAATCAGGTCTGGAGGTGACCTTTGAATGGATCATGATTGCTAGGTGTTCCAGGGCCAGGTAGGGCATAAGTACCTTTGCTTAGCATAGATGAAAAAACATCAGTTGTGCTATCTTTGTGACCTGATCCTCCAATGTTAAGGAGGCATCAGAGATCACTCCCAAGTACAGTTTGTCTGCCCCATCTTGGCTGGGAAGGTATGCTTTGTCTTTGGGTAATTCCTCTTCTCAGAATTACAGGTTTGGTATTTATCATAGAATCATAGAGTTGGAAGGGGCCATACAGGCCATCTAGTCCAACCCCTTGCTCAACGCAGGATTAGCCCTAAGCATCCTAAAGCATCCAAGAAAAGTGTGTATCCAACCTTTGCTTAAAGACTGCCAGTGAGGGGGAGCTCACCACCTCCTGAGGCAGCCTATTCCACTGCTGAACTACTCTGACTATGAAAATTTTTTCCTGATATCTAGCCTATATCGTTGTACTTGAAGTTTAAACCCATTACTGCGTGTCCTCTCCTCTGCAGCCAACAGAAACAGCATCCTGCCCTCCTCCAAGTGACAACCTTTCAAATACTTAAAGAGGGCTATCATGTCCCCTCTCAACCTCCTTTTCTCCAGGCTGAACATTCCCAAGTCCCTCAACCTATCTTCATAGGGCTTGGTCCCTTGGCCCCAGATCATCTTCGTAGCTCTCCTCTGTACCCTTTCAATTTTATCTACGTCCTTCTTGAAGTGAGGCCTCCAGAACTGCACACAGTACTCCAAGTGTGGTCTGACCAGTGCCGTATACAATGGGACTATGACATCTTGTGATTTTGATGTGATGCCTCTGTTGATACAGCCCAAAATGGCATTTGCCTTTTTTACCGCTGCATCACACTGCCTGCTCATGTTTAGTTTACAATCCACAAGTACCCCAAGGTCTCGTTCACACACAGTGCTACCTAGAAGCGTATCCCCCATCCAGTAGGCATGCTTTTCATTTTTCTGACCCAGATGCAGAACTTTACACTTATCTTTATTAAATTGCATCTTGTTCTCATTTGCTCATTTTTCCATTGTGTTCAGATCTCGTTGAACTCTGTCTCTATCTTCCGGAGTATTTGCCAGTCCTCCCAATTTGGTGTCATCTGCAAACTTGATGAGTAGTCCCTCCACCCCCTCACCTAGATCATTAATAAATATGTTAAAAAGTACCAGGCCAAGCACCGAGCCCTGAGGTACCCCGCTACTCACCTCTCTCCAGTCTGATGAAACACCATTGACAACAACTCTTTGAGTGCGGTTCTCTAACCAATTCCCTATCCACCTGACTATCTGAAAATCCAGATTGCAGTCCTTCAATTTATCCATCAGAACATCATGGGGAACCTTGTCAAAAGCTTTACTAAAATCCAAGTAAATGACATCGACCGAATTTCCCCGATCCAGCAAACCTGTTACTTGGACAAAAAAGGAAACCAGGTTGGTCTGGCAGGACCTGTTGGAGACAAATCCATGCTGACTTCCTTGGATCACCAAATTGTCCTCCAGATGTTTGCAGATCGCTCCCTTTAATATCTGCTCCATTATCTTCCCCACAACAGAGGTCAGACTCACTGGTCTGTAGTTTCCCGGGTCATCCTTCCTCCCTTTTTTGAAGATCGGAATAACATTTGCTCTCTTCCAGTCCTCCGGGATATCTCCAGTCCTTAAAGAGGTTCTGAAGATGATGGACAAGGGCTGTACAAGTTCTCTGGAAAGTTCTTTGAGTACTCTCGGGTGCATTTCATCTGGCCCAGGGGATTTGAACTCATCCTGTGCAGTTAAATGCCTCTCGACAACCTCTCTATCCATATTAACCTGCCACCCAGACACTGTCCTTTGGCTATGGCCATCTCTTGTTGTTGTTGTTATGTGTGAAGCCGTGTCCGACCCATCGCGACCCCATGGACAATGATCCTCCAGGCCTTCCTGTCCTCTACCATTCCCCGGAGTCCATTTAAGTTTGCACCTACTGCTTCAATGACTCCATCCAGCCACCTCATTCTCTGTCGTCCCCTTCTTCTTTTGCCCTCGATCGCTCCCAGCATTAGGCTCTTCTCCAGGGAGTCCTTCCTTCTCATGAGGTGGCCAAAGTATTTGAGTTTCATCTTCAGGATCTGGCCTTCTAAAGAGCAGTCAGGGCTGATCTCCTGTAGGACTGACCGGTTTGTTCGCCTTGCAGTCCAAGGGACTCGCAAGAGTCTTCTCCAGCACCAGAGTTCAAAAGCCTCAATTCTTTGACGCTCGGCCTTCCTTATGGTCCAACTTTCACAGCCATACATTGCAACTGGGAATACCATAGCCTTGACTAAACGCACTTTTGTTGGCAGGGTGATGTCTCTGCTTTTTAGGATGCTGTCTAGATTTGCCATAGCTTTCCTCCCCAGGAGCAAGCGTCTTTTAATTTCTTTGCTGCAGTCCCCATCTGCAGTGATCTTGGAGCCCAGGAAAATAAAATCTGTCACTATCTCCATTTCTTCCCCATCTATTTGCCATGAATTGAGAGGGCCGGATGCCATGATCTTTGTTTTCTTGATGTATGGCCATCTCTAGATGTGCCTAAACACTTTGACCTGTGGGAAAAAACAGATGTAAAATAGGCACTAAGCCTTTCTGCTTTCTCTGCATCTTCCGTTAGAGTTTGTCCATCCGCACCCAACAGTGGGCCTATTGCCTCCTTTACTTCACGTTTGCTACTCACATAACTGAAAAATCTTTTCTTGTTACAATGGACTTCCCTGGCCAATCTTAGCTCACTCTCAGCTTTGGCCTTTCTTATGATTGATCTACAGTGCCTAGTAACCTGTAGGTACTCTTCTTTAGAGCTCTGTCCTTCCCTCCATTTCCTGAACATTTTCCTTTACTTTCTTAGTTCCTCTTGAAGTTCTCTGTTCATCCAAATTGGCTTCTTAGAGCTCCTGCAGTGTTTTCGTCTTTCTGGAATAGTCATTGATTGAGCATGCAATAGCTCTTGTTTGAGTAGCGCCCACCCTTCACATGCTCCCTTCCCTTCCAGCATTCTCGTCCATGGTATGACACTCATCATGTCTCTGAGTTTATTAAAGTTTGCCCTACGAAAATCCA
This sequence comes from Paroedura picta, assembly GCF_049243985.1. NCBI lineage: Eukaryota > Metazoa > Chordata > Lepidosauria > Squamata > Gekkonidae > Paroedura > Paroedura picta. The sequence continues at coordinate 40,182,688 of NC_135374.1, read as the reverse complement.
ACATCCGCGTCTGGCTACAAGCTTCCTTGGCTCCCCATCTCAAAAGGAATTCTATGAGGACATGGTCACTTCCCCCTAGGGTCCCCACCTCCTTCACCTCATCCACCAACTCTTGCCTGTTGGTCAGTATTAAGTCCAGTATGGCTGAACCTCTTGTGGGTTCATCTACCATTTGATAAATGAAATTGTCAGCCAGGCAGGTCAGAAACTTGCATGACTGAGGACGCTTCGCAGAGTTTGTTTCCCAGCACACATCTGGGAAATCGAAGTCACCCATGATGACAAGGTCCTGCCGCTTGGATATTTTCTCAAGCTGCTCACAAAGTGCAGCATCCACATCCTCTCGTTGGTCAGGCAGTCGGTAGCAGACACCAACCACCACACTGTCTGTTTTCCCCTCGTTTATTTTCACCCAGATGCTTTCCACTGTAGATATGCTCTCCTTCACTAGAATTTCCTGACAGGTAAGCCCTTTCCTCACATACAGTGCCACTCCTCCACCTCTTCGATCTATTCTGTTTTTTCTGAACAGTTCATATCCATCCACCATTACATTCCAGTCATGAGAATCCTTCCACCAAGTTTCTGTGATGCAATTCTGTGATGCAATTATCGTTATTGTTCTTATGTTCCAATTTGTAAATATGTACATATATGAATTCATTTACAATATTTTGTTATACTGTGCACTGTACTCTAGTTCTATAAAAAGGTAAAGGTAAAGGTAAAGGTATCCCCTGTGCAAGCACTGGGTCATGTCTGACCCTTGCGGTGACGCCCTCTAGCGTTTTCATGGCAGACTCAATATGGGGTGGTTTGCCAGTGCCCTCCCCAGTCATTACCATTTACCCCCCAGCAAGCTGGGTACTCAGTTTACCGACCTCGGAAGGATGGAAGGCTGAGTCAGCCTTGAGCCGGCTGCTGGGATCGAACTCCCAGCCTCATGGGCAGAGCTTTCAGACAACATTTCTGCTGCCTTACCACTCTGCACCAAGAGGCTTTTAGTAGTTCTATACTTCTAGTTCTATAGTCTACTTTTATTGCAATATCATTAGAAATGCTGTCATTGATTTCAGCGGGGTATAGAATGGACTAAGAATAGATCATGATTTGAATGGCCCTATGGCAAGGGTAGCCAAACTGTGGCTCTCCAGTGTCCATGGACTACAACAACCATGAGCCCTTTCCAACATGGTGTTGGGGCTCATGGTAATTATAGTCCATGAACATCTAGAAAGCTACCATTTGGCCACCCCTGCCAAAGGGCAATTTAGTTTACTTGCTACAGTTATGACCTGGGTGAAGTTTTGATAAGAATCTTTAGTAAGATAATAAAATGTGATGGCTTTAATGGGGTTAAGGTAATTTCCAGTGGAAAAAGTGTTGGTAAAATACATTCCACACATAATAGCATCATTTCTCCAGACACTTTACCTTCTAGGAACTCAACCACAGGCAATTGGCAACAAATTAATACTTCATTTCTTTAAGTGTTCTGTGTAACATCTTTGAGAGACAATTTGCTCTACTGACAAGTTATTGTGCCTTCATTAATTGTGTACTGATTCTGTGTAAAAATACTGTTTTATGGATTAAATGTGGACATAACTCCCTTGTATTATATGAGAATACTAGAATGGCATTACAATATCATTTTAAAACTGCTTCCTCTTGACACTTGTACAATGATAGGAAGCAAAGGTGAAAGCAACACACACTGCAGATTTGTAACAAAGCAAGTTCACTGAAGGACCATGCAGTAGAATGAACAAGGAAAATTCAAAACAGTAGTCATTCAGTAGTGTTTGTTTGAAGTGCTACTATTCTTGATTTCCTGGTCAAGCCTGATCTCCTCGGGTCTTGGAAGCTAAGTAGGGTTGACCCCGACTAGCACTCGGAAGGGCAGCCTCCAAGAATACCAGAGTTGTGAAGCAGAGCAGGCAAACCACCTCCTGGCACCTCCTGTCTCTTGCCTAGCAACCACCCAATCTTAGGATTTCCTGGCTACCTTCCACATGGTAAATAGTATTCATTTGAGTTTCTTTTCTAACAATTTTCATCATTTTATTCTAATATGACATTTATCTGTAATTCTTTAGTATTTATTTAGAACCTTTAAATGTCACCTCTTCAGGGTAACCTGGTGCCTTATGATTACAAAATGAAATATAATTAAAAACATTAAAAAGTTGTTAATTAAAAGCTATTCTTAAAAACCCCACAACAGTTTAAACATTAAGCAGCATAAAAAGAATAACGTTTCAGGCTAAAACCACTATAAAAATGATGTTAAATGCTCAAACTTTAACTAAAATCCTAGATAAACAGAAGTGTTTGGGCTTGCTGCCCTATAGTTAGAGTAGGTTTAGAGCAGCTGGAACTTGGGCAGGATTGGCAAGGGCAATGATTTGATGTCCCACCAATACTGCAATGTCATTTCTGGCTTAATCTGAAAGTGACATCATCACATAGGTGTGACATTCTAATATTCACCTAAAACTTAATGGTTAAACCATAGAGTTTTTGTTAAATATTAATGCTCATGCAATGAGTTGGCATCACTTCCATTTTGCACAGGATGTGATGTCACAGTCTTGATACAACGCCAGCCGGGTAGGTTCCTTTCTATCACAATCTCCTACCAGGTGACAGATAAGCAACAGGGGAAGGGAATTCCACTATCTCTAGTTGCCACCTGTTTCACTTCTGATGGAGGGGCACAGACAGCAAAGCTTGAAGATCTTAATGCTATTTCACAACACAGTTTTGGTAATCATGCCTCCAGGGCTAGGACTTTCAGGCATCAATTTCAGTGGTTTGAGTGCTACCTCTGAGGTAGGTTTTAAAATGTGGTTCTCAGGGATGGGTGCTTGGCCTCTGACCTGTGGGGTCCTTATATCACATGCTTTCTAACTACCGGGATAGGTAGTTTAGAGTTCAGGGCTGAGTTGCATTTCTAGCAGATCCCAGGGACATTGTATAAAGTACCATGAACAGGTGTAGTTTTAGATCAAGATGGGTGGTGGTGTTTGTCTGTCTGTAGTATTAGAAAAAAAAAACAAGATCCAGTAGCACCATAAAGACTAAAGATGGATAAAGACTAACAAACTGAAACATAATCCCTACAAAACACAAGTGCTACTGAGTAGAACAGGATAAATTCTGGAGGGGTTGTACTCTCTCTAAAGAAGCAAGTTTGTAGCTTTGGGGCACTGCTGAACTTGAATCTCCTGCTGGATAAACAGATGGCAATAGTGGCCAGGGCCTCCTCAGTAAGCCACCTGCAGCCCTTCCTGGACTAGAAGATCCTGCTGCTGGTAGCATTAGATCCAACTACTACCATGTGCTCTAAATGGGGCTACCTTGAAGACTGTCTTCAGCTAGTGGGTGAAATTTTGTTTTTTGTTTGGTATTCTTGGACTAAGTTTTATTAGACCTCCTTCCTGTTTATGTATGTATATGTTTTATTTAATTGATTTATATATTGATTTTGCATCCGCAATGCAACTAATTTTTATTAATATGGCTGGGAAACAGAATAAGTGCAGTTTGGTGGAAAACTTGTAAAAGAAACTTGAATAACAGTGGTCACAAAAAATTGGCAACAGTCCCAATGTACACCTGCACTCACAAGATGCAGGCATAGATTGTATCTTCTTGCCTACTGGTCTATATGATTTATTCATGCCATCTTTTAAGATTCTGAAAGAAGAGATTGTGTTGGCATGTGTTGTAGAACAGTAAGTGCATCCAGAAATTCTTCTTTGCTCAACAAGGTACTACTAATTTCACATATTCAGTACAGTGCATAATCTGGTAGAATCAATTGCACAGTAGATATCTTATTCCTGTTAGTCCTTTGAGCCTCTCTCCTCCTGCAGATGAAAAGCAGCTTGTTTTGAAAGCCCTGCTAGCTTACTGGTTCAGAGTGTTGTACAGCAAAGCTGCCTGAAGTCAGTAGTGCTGGCCTAACACATTCTGCTAAAAATCTGGCCAGGAGGACCAATAAATCTTGCCTCAAAACAATGGGACTTGATTGATCATGTTTGTGCAATGTTAGTTTGGAGAAGAAACAAGCTGGGGAGAATACAGAACTTTGGACTTGCACCAAAAATATCCGTGGTTAGCCCTGGAATCACCGGTTGTCATTCCAAAGTAAAATGCTACGGACATATTTCACACTAGTAGCTGAGGAGCTGGGATTTAAACATTCCTTTCCGTTGTCTCTAGGCTAAATGTAATAAACCTTGCTATAATACTGTCAGATCTCTTAAGGTGTGTGGAAACCATGCAGCTTTATTGCAAGGACACAGGAGATTTTGGATGAGAATAAACAATTTAATGAATAAATAATTATCCCATAATTAAAATGCTATTAAATCAGAGTTAGATTTGTTTCCCATGCATTACCTATCTCTGAAGACTGCAGCATGCCTATTGGATTAAATCCTGTACTGGCTTGATTCTTCTGTAATAATGTTGAATAATCATGGGAAGCTTTAGAACAGGCTGTGGCACAACTGACTGATATCTCCCAATCAAAAGAATAAAACAGCTTAGTGTATCCCCAGAACTCTTGCTGTTATCGGGAGAAAGGGCTAAAAATGCTGCACAGTTATAGACCAGAGGATTGTGGAATTCCTAGTGTTGATGCCAGGGAGAATGTTTGCCTCACTGCACAACATTCAGTGAAGGCCCAAGGCCTTATTGGGTGTCTCTTCTGTATAGCAGCTGATGGGATGGCACAGATGTCCATTTTATAACAGCAACTTGTTCAAGCAGGCTGTGGAGTCCCCTTTAGAGAGAAAGAAAAAGAGTTGGTTCTTATATGCCGCTTTTCCTCTCCCCACAACAGACATCCTGTTAGGTAGGTGAGGCTGAGAGAGCCCTGATATTACTGCTCAGTCAGAACAGCTTTATCAGTGCTGTGGTGAGCCCAAGGCCACCCAGTTGGCTGCATGTGGGGGAGTGCAGATTCAAACCCAGCTCGACAGATTAGAAGTCCACACTCCTAACCACTACACCAAGCTGGCTCTCAAGGCAATGAAGTAATCCTTTTGTTGTTACACCAATTGTCCCTCCTTGAGGAAAAGGATGACTTGGACATAGTTGGGCTGGAATCCAATGTTGGGATAAACAAGGCCACAGCTTTTATTACCTCCCCACAGGAGGGTTGGTGCAGCATGGGAGAGGGAGCCTGACGTAGGAGTCAGCAGACTGCACCACAACCTGTGGAGTCCAGAGGTGCCCTGGGGACCTGCACCGCTCCCAGCCAGGAGAGCAGATTCCCTTGGCTACTAATGGAAGCGACCAATGCAGGGGAGCCAATGGGTATCCACCTCATTTGGCTGTTCTCAGGCTGCCTGCCTAAACGAGCCACTGGCCTCCCAGCCGGGTAAGCCGCGCTCATTTACATGCCACCTCTTACGGAGGTCCCGAACCCCAGGGAGTCTGATCGCACACCGGACTCCCTGCCAACAGGCTCCATCCCATGCGAACCCACAACTGTGACGAAATATTAACAGAGAACATCCACCTCAAACATTGACATAGGGTGGAAGGGTGGGAAGCTGCTCCGCAGCGTCCTGGAGAAGAGGCTGGGATCCACACACGTGGCGCCTTTATAGGCACTGCGGTCCCACCTTTCCACTTTACATTCTGTGCGCTGCAATCAGTGGCACCGCCCTGGCCCTCACTGGAGCAGTCGCGTCCGCCTTCAGCCAGCCCTCCGCTGCAGCGAGTCTTTGCCTCACTTTATCAATCTAGATTAGATTTCTAGAATACATGAGAATGCCTTTGAAAAGTGTTTGGGAACTCATACTGATCCAGAAGAGAGCAGTGGAACAGGCTTCCTCGGGATGTGGTGGGTTCTCCATCTTTTAAACAGAGGCTGGATAGCCATCTGACGGAGAGGATGATTCTGTGAAGGCTCAAGGGGCTGGCAGGTTACAGTGGATGTGTGATAGGGTTGTGAGTGTCCTACATAGTGCAGTGGGTTAAACTGAACAAGATGACCCAGGAGGTCCCTTCCATCTCTATGATTCTATGATTCTATATGTTTTTCTTCATTCCCCTGGAAACCCACTTGCATATTTACTCACATGTAAATACCATTGAGTGAGGATTAGTCTACATAAACATACATAAGTTGACATCATCAGTCACAGTGCTTGTGCTACTTTTAGCTGCACAAAATGGGAACAGACATTGTACAGCAGTTCAGTTATTTGTCTTAAAAAGGCGTCTCCTTCAGAGTGAAAGCAGTATTTATGCCATGCCTAAGAATCCTGCTTGATTCCAACAGCAGCAGAATTGATTCACATGAGAGAAATGCAAATGCATCCACTAATTGTTCTGTCAGAGGTACGATTTGTGTCCTTCCCTGGATATGTAGCCAAATGACAAGGTGCCATTGGAGTTACAATGATTTTTGTTCAAAATGGTTGAGCTTTATATTTCACAGCAAACCCATCCGGTTCCAATCAACTCTGGGTAATTCAGAGAAGCTTTCAGAACCCTTCATGGAAAACTGAGATTCAGTCTGGCATAGTGGAGAGTATGGGGAAACAAGGCCAAGACCAGTCATGCAAAAGAGGTAAAAGAAATGTATCTTTATGAAATGGATTATAAATAAAATTTGAAAATATTAAAAAATAAAAAAATAAATAATCCCAGTGCATTTCTCCTCCAATAAGGCTTCTTCAGGGGAATCTGTCTTCCAATGCTCCATCAAAAAAGATTCCTTTTTTAAAAATATGTTCATTCTTGATGAATTGTTAGAAAGTGAACAGATTCCCCTTAAAAATCTTTTTTGGGGTGAAATACATTGAGAATTTTTTTTAAACTGAAAACTGAAACAATTTAATCTGTTTTGCACCATCAGCCTTCACCTTGTTTTTGGCTAGTTAGTGACTGGTGCAGTCCTTATTTTCTTGTAAAGGAGACTAACTCAGTTTAGAGACCTGACCATGAAACTTACTGGCTGTCCCAGGACCTCTTGACTCTTTTTCAGCCTGACCAGCATCATAGTGTTGAGGTAATAAGGGTCGGGGAGAGCTTCCTGAGCCCCTTGGAATATAAAAATGCAGTCAGTGTTAATAAAAAGTTGTATAGCTTTGTCCATTGTAGTGAACTACAGGATCATATTTTTATTTCAGATTCAAAAGAACATATTTCCACACACCTGTAAGATGATACTTTACTCACCCTCTCTATAGGAATCTTTTGGAATGTATACTACTTAGAACCCACCCATACCTTCCCTTTATACTCACAAGCTGAGCTTCTTTTGTAAGAAGTAGATAAAAAGCTATATTTCTCAAATAAAAAGAATTTCTTTCAATAGCTTTCTCAGAAAGCTAGTCTTTTGAACAAATTATTTCTGTGAATTTTATAAAGGAGGATAAAGGTAGGTCCTTTGAAAGATAGAAGGGATTTATAGGACATACAACATCCACTGGAATTATTTTGTTTTCTTTTTATGTGACATTATATAATTAAAATGCTGTGTGTGGATTCTTACCCCTCTCCCCCTGCAAGCTTTTATGGTTTAATGGCTTTGTGTCACAGAGGTACTAAAACCTCATGGCAAATTTGTAATCTACAAAAACAAACTAAGGAAATCAATGAAGTGTACTTACCTCCCAGCAGGAGAATCTCTGGTAATGAGTGTTGTGGTCTTTAGAAAAAGTGTACCTGGCAAGTTATTATATGATTTCTGGGGATCAGCAGTTTGGGATTATAGTATAAATATATGGCTAAATAAGAAGGAATAGGTTACTGTGAACTGTAGATAGTAAGGGGTGCATAATTGTAGCTTCTGGCTCTAGTGTTTTATTTTTTATACGCTGATATATTCAATCATCAGAATCCTCTAAGAAGTGCCTAATTTGACACTTGTCCCTACAGTGTGGGTCAAAATGTCCACACAATGGAGTCATTCCAGAATAGGACAGATATATTTTCAAACTTTACAAAAAGATCTAGCATTCCTAAATATTTACCAAATCCAAATACATTAACATTGTTGGGATTCAGGAATATCAGAAATTACCAGTATTTGTGGGGTTCAATATACCCAAACTTGAAAAATACTCTATTTCACTTTTGCACATCTATATCTATATCTAAAGAGCCTCTTGTGGTGCAGAGTGGTAAGGCAGCAGTCTGAAAGCTTTGCCCATGAGGCTGGGAGTTCAATCCCAGCAGCTGGCTCAACGTTGACTCAGCCTTCCATCCTTCCGAGGTCGGTAAAATGAGTGCCCAGCTTGCTTGCTGGGGGGTAAACGGTAATGACTGGGGAAGACACTGGCAAACCACCCCGTATTGAGTCTGCCATGAAAACGCTGGAAGGCGTCACCTCAAGGGTCAGACATGACCCGGTGCTTGCACAGGGGATACCTTTACCTTTACCTTTCTATATCTATATCTATATCTATATCTATATCTATATCTATATCTATATCTATATCTATATCTATATCTATATCTATATCTATATCTATATCCACACTAGGAGCCAGCACGAAAGCTCTCAGGACTGGGTTGTGTATATGCGTCTGTGTGAGTGTGTGTATCTGTGTGTCTCTCTCCAACAGGTTTGATACCTGCAGTGTTTATTTTGCTTTTATCCTGTCCTTTCAATTAGTTTTGTTAGTCTCACAACTAACCAGTTTGGTGTAGTGGTTACGAGTTACGAGAGCCAGTTTCGTGTAGTGGTTACGAGTGTGGACTTCTAATCTGGCATGCCAGGTTCGATTCTGCGCTCCCCCACATGCCACCAGCTGGGTGACCTTGGGCTCATCACGGCACTGATAAAACTGTTCTGACCAGGCAGTGATATCAGCGCTCTCTCAGCCTCACCCACCCCACAGGGTGTCTGTTGTGGGGAGAGGAATGGGAAGGCGACTGTAAGCCGCTTTGAGCCTCCTTCGGATAGGGAAAAGCGGCATATAAGAACCAACTCTTCTTCTTCTTCTTCTTCTTCTATGATTCTTGGCTTATCTATTTGCACAGATTCTCTGGTTTTACATTTAATAGGATTGCAACAGTGTTCCTATTCAGTCTCCTTTGATATTAGAGTAGATTCTCAGGTTGTACACTTGTTGTCTTAGGTTTGCCACATTGTTCAGCACTTCTGTTGAGATTATGTGATCATGCATTGGTTCTTTGATCTTGGTTTCATCTTATTTGAGAGGCTTTTGACTAGGGGGTGCTTTCCTTGCTCTTTTGTTTTTGACTATTTTTTGCCCTGAAAAAGCACTGGACCCCCCCCCCCCGCACACACACACACACATAGCAAGCAATGTAGAATTGCTGGGCACACCTTCTGCAGGCGCCCAAGAAGTCCAATTCACTTAAAATTTGTGGATTATTTAAAGGACAGGCACCAGCAGCTCTGCTTCAATTTTGGTACAATCTGGTAAAAAGAAAAATAGTTCCTCCAGCCTTCTGCTAAGTTTACCCTTAGGGAGTAATGGAGCCAAATACTATCAGAATCCTGTAGGGAAAAAAGAGATCAGCATACCAAACTGGTATTTGAAACCTGGGATCCGGAATACTAGTGTCTTTTGGCTCCCTGATATCTGGATCTGAAAGGTACTTCCCCCCCCCTAACATGCATTTCACTATTTCCACACCACCCCTTTCCATCCCTTCCTAGTTACTTTGGCCTCTACTCTCCCACAGCATGCACTTCCTCCCCCTATCTGCTTTAGTTCCATCTCTTTTTAACTTTTTTCTTTTATCCTCCCATCACTTCACTACTACTACTACAGAGACTCCCTTAACATCTTCACACCATTCTACATCCCTTGCTTTCATTTCATACTGCTCCATGTTCCCTCCATCCTTTTTGCCTTTTCTCCCTCAGTTTCATGTGATCACACACACACACACACACACGATTCTCTTAACTTTCCCCTGAAGCATTCTGTTTCATGTGTCTGCTCTCATATTTCAATGTCCACTCTCTCCCTCTCCCCTCTCTCCAGAAAGTTCCTGAGCTCAATGATTCGGTGATGCAGTTTCTGGCTATTGAAGTCTCATGAGTTGCCCTCATGAGGTTCTGGATGCCATTTCAGTTATCTGGGAAACCAAAATGTGTTGGAGAATTTTTTCTGATAATATGGGGCTACAGTTCAAAATATTAAATTGCGCTCTTTTTTTTCTACTCTCTTCTTTGCCCTTGTTGCATATATTTTGCTACCCACAAGGGGCTACAGTTTCAGAATTAGATACAGGGATAAAATGCTATAGAGAAATAGCAAGGAAAAATGGAATAAAGGAATAAAGACAACCTGTACAAGCCAAGCAAAGATTAATTCCACATTCACTAAGGAAAGAGAACCTACCAACTTCAGTAAAATAATTTTTCTATTCATTCTGGTACAAAGAGAAAGTTAAGTGATCTGGACACATTTTAAAAGTTGTAACTTACCTTCTTTCTTGAAGTGTTGAAAGTGTTTGTAATTATAGGATTTGGAATAAGTAATGAAGTGAAGATGATTGTGCTGTGTAGATGTGGCAATGCTTTTGATGCTATAAAAATAACTTGCTAAGAGTAATTCATGTGTATATCTGAAAATAATTCCATACAGATGTCATCTTAGAACTCCTAGAATGCCATTGCTATTTCTTCTTTTACAACAGCTAATATCATGTCTCCAAGTACCATATATTAAATTACTCAATTGTTTATGTATTTCATAACATCATAGAATCATAGAATAATGGAAGGGACCTCATGGGTCACCTAGTCCAATCCCCTGAACTATGCAGGACACTCACATCCCAATCTCTCATCTACTGTAACCTGCCACCCCTTTGCCTTCACGGAATCAGCCTCTCCATCAGATGGCTATCTAGCCTCTGTTTAAAAATTTCCAAAGATGGAGAAGCCACCACCTCCCGAGGAAGCCTGTCCCACTGAGAAACCACTCTGTCAGGAACTTCTTCCAGATGTTTAGATGGAATTTATTTTGAATTAATTTCATTCCATTCATTCTTGTCTGTTCCTCTGGGGCAAGAGAGAACAATTCTGCTCCATCCTCTATATGGCACCCTTTAAAATACTTTAAGATGGTTATCAGATCCCCTCTCATTCGTCTCCTCTCTAGGCTAAACAGACCAAGCTCCCAAAACCTTTCTTCATATGTCTTGGTCTCCAAACCCCTCACCATCTTTGTTGCCCTCCTCTGGACACATTCCAGTTTGTCAACATCCCTCCTCAATTGGGGTGCCCAAAACTGAACACAGTACTCCAAGTGAAGCTGAACCAGAGCAGAGTAAAGCAGTACCATCACCTCCCATGATCTGGACACAATACTCTGTTTGATACAGCCCAAAATCCCATTTGCCTTTTTAGCCACTGAGTCACACTGCTGACTCATGTTCAATGTATGGTCTACTAAGACTCCTAGCCATTTTCGCACATGCTACTGCCAAGAAAAGTCTCCCCCATCTTATATTTTGTTTCATTCTTCACTGCACCCTGGTTGGTGAGGTCCAGATAATAACAGTGTGTTCATTACAAACAGCAAAAGAACAAATATTTCAGTTGTTCCTATATACAAGCTCCTATATGCCACTTAATTCTGGTTATTCATTTGCACAAATGTATTTGCACAAAAGTGTACTCTAGCTGCTGTTGGAGAAGAGAAAAAGAGAAAAGGCAGGAACTACCCAAACCAAACTTCTCCATGACTGTACAACGTCCCCTCTTTTTTCTCCCTGACCCTTTAAAATATCTTAAGATTTTCTGTTGTTTTTCCTTGACTGATTATGCACAGACAGGAAAGAATAGGTTGCTGCTTACATGACAGCAGGGCTAATCCCTAGTTATGCATGATGCCAGCATCATCCAGGCCCCCTCCCAACCCTGGCCCACTTTAAGGCCTCTGATGGCCTGCAGCAAGGGAACACTGAATTTTCCACATTCCTGTTCTTGCTGCAGCAGCCATCAGAAGCCTGGCTGGGCCAAGCTCAACTGGGCCAGGCCCTCCCCACCATGTACAGTGTCCCCACAGGGACACAAAATGCCCCATTTGGCTTTGCAGTGCTGTGGAGATGAATGGGGCATTTCAGTGGCATGTCATCCCATCATTCTGTGGTGGGGCCCCTGCGACCCTCACCCTCTTCTGCTGCCACCACCACGAGTAGTGGCAAATCCTTCCAGCCCCGGAGTTATGCATGCACAGATGGTGTGCACCATGGGAAGCATGCTGTGAGAAACCTGTGGTGGCCCTTGTGAGCTTTTTTATTTTTAAGATGTTTAATTGCAATCCCCAAACAGAAAAAATATAACAAAATATAACAACAATGGTATCAATAAAAGCTTTCCGAATGTCTAACAATATGTCCACATGCAACTAGCCACCTATATGCCATGCATTCAAATGTTGATAAGGTTGCCCAATCTTGAATACATTGGGTCACTGGAATTGGGCCTCTATGTTTCCAATGTTATATCTTTGAGCAACAGTAAGGACATGAAGGGTCCCTATCCACTGACTATCAATTTCCAGGAGAGGGCAAATACTTTTTTAAAAAATATCAGAGAATCAGATATTTGTTGATTATATATGTTTTTCAAGTGTGGACTGTTGTGTATTTATGTTTTCTTAATCCCTTCAAAAGGATAAAGATAGGCCAATAAATATTTCAAACAAAATATTAATTCTCAGATACCCGGTTTTCTAAAAGATAGGTAGGTATTGTTATACTATGAATTGTACTTCTGAGGGTTACTATATCCAGCTCTTTAAATGCAGTTGTACAAACATACAAAAAAATGGTTTGAGAGATATCGATGTCATGATGCACAGAACACAATTCTAAGGTTAATAAAGATAATTTCCCTTGTTTTGTCCTAATTATCCTTTTGGGACCAAATCCTACATCACAATCAATGAAGGTTATCCACTGAAGTGCTCCCTGTACAACCAAGTGAGGCTTCTATCATCGGTTAAGTTCTACTTGAGTTAAGAAAGAGGCTGTTTACAGGCAGTAAATAAGGCAGTTATTCAGCAGAAAGTGTCAATAATGCAAAAGTGAAGCAATCTGGTTTCCTGCTTAGCATGGCTTCACTTCCCCAAAGGTAAGCGTGCAAGATGTAGTTGTTTCTGATGCAAAGAAGAGAAACCCTGCAGGGATAGCACTACAACATAAAATTGCATGACTGCAGGGAAACGTTTAGAACAATAATATTATTTGTTGGTATGTGAAGAATGCATAGTGCAAATCATAGCAGTTCTCATGCAATATGGGAAGGCAGAGGCAATGAACTGCATTATCATCCATATGGTTTTGTTTAAAGGGCAAACCTCACTTTTCAATCTCTCTTTGGGGTACATTTCTTCTTCATCTGATTTAAGCCAATAGCTAAAACACCACAGAGAGATAAAACATACCATCCTCAAGTTTTTTGCTGGAGAATGTGATTTTTCCTTGCATATGTAGGAATCCAGGAAGTCCCCTTATCCCTACCCTTTGAAATGGTGAATTATTTAGAGCAAGGAGCCTTATTTTTTAAAAAAACTGATATATTATAGGCTGTCATATGAAAAACATTTATTTTTATTAAAAACAAGGACAACCTAGAGGGGCACACTGAAATGCCAAAGAACATGGAAACGAGAAAGGTCTCTGTAGCTGTGTTGCTCAACTGTCAATCATTGGCTTTAATGTGATGTAAATAATGTGTTCTACAGTTAAGAGGCACTCAGAAAAGGCACTCTGTATATGGATTGATACTTTGTATTGTTTTCTAGGTTTTAGGTCTCTTTGAAAGAGGTCACTTAGAGCCCTACTAGACGTGATGCTGGGAAGCATATTTGTTTAATCATAGGGATGGCTGAGAGCTCCTGCTGTTCCAACACCCAAATTCCCATTTTGGTATTCTTTCTCCTTTAGAATAATAGAGTCATAGAAGCATAGAGTTGGAAGGGACCTCAAGGGTCCTCTAGTCCAACCCCCTGCAGAATGCAGGAACTCACAACTACACAAACTGAGTTTTTATTAAATGTTCATGATATTTGTACTGTGCTATTTTTCCTGCAAAATGCATTAATTTTAACAGGATTTGCGCATCATGAAACCAGTATGCATAAATTGTGTACACAGAGGCTGCATATAAAAGCCAGTGTACACTAAGGTTCCACTGCAGTAGCACATGTTCAAGCCCCTCATAGGTTTTTATGCAATTGTTCAATAATAGAATAAAAATTAAATCCACTGGCTGGGATTTAATTAAAAATTAAAAATTAAATCCACTGGCTGGGATTTAACTGAGAGCCAGTTTGGTGTAGTGGTTAGGAGTGTGGACTTCTAATCTGGCACGCCAGGTTTGAATCTGCACTCCCCCACATACAACCAGCTGGGTGACCTTGGGCTCGCCACGGCACTGATAAAACTGTTCTGACCGGGCAGTGATATCAGGGCTCTCTCAGCCTCACCCACCCCACAGGGTGTCTGTTGTGGGGAGAGGAATGGGAAGGCGACTGTAAGCCGCTTTGAGCCTCCTTTGGGTAGGGAAAAGCGGCATATAAGAACCAACTCTTCTTCTTCTTCTTCTTCTTCTTCTTCTTCTTCTTCTTCTTCTTCTTCTTCTAAATAAAAAATCAACTGTATAACTTTTTCTTTAAATAATCAAGTGAAAATCAATACTAGAATGCAAACTTTAACTAGTAAGCCTCTTTGCTTCAGCATCCCCGCAAAAGACACAAGACCACAGTTCAGGATTCGTTAGTTTATTCAAATCAGCTGATCCACATAATAATTATTTAAATTATTCTTCAGCTGCAGCTAAAATACAAAAAGTATGATGAAGTTATACTAGTGTGGGAACATGAGGGACAGTGTCCCCAAATGGGAACATTTCCCACTCACTCATCATTTCCAGACCAGGCCCATTCATACAAGAAGAGCTGGGCCTTTGGGGCCCAGTTTCTCCCCCCCTGCAGGGACACAAAATGCCCCACTCAGATTTGTGGTGCTGCGGCGGAGCCAAATGGGGCATTTGTACTCCCTCCCCCCATCGACCCCTCTTTCCCCTGCCCCCCTGCCTCTGTGAGGCACAATGGAACCTACACACTCTGGAGTTATGCATGTGCATGCCCAGCTCCAGGGCAGACAGTGTGCACTGGGGGATATTTTCCCCCATGCATATATGGCATGCAGCAAGGCAGTAGGAATCAGCAGTGACCTGGCATGGCTGCTGCCATGCATAATCAGTCTCTCAGCACCAGGCACCAGAAGCCTGAAAACAAGAGGCAAGGTTTGCATATATAATCCCATTCCCCATTGGTAGGCCAGAAAGCAGCCATCCAATCAAATTCTCATGTCCTAGTTGAAGATCGACTGAGGCAAATCACACTTGACTTTAGCGCTGTGAACACTTATTTTATCGACAGCATCATTAACCTCAATTCTGTCAAATATATCACTAATACAGCAAAAGCTTGCTTCCCTTAAATAAAAGCAAAAGCTGATCCTTTGTAATGTCGATAACTCAGAATAGTTGTTGATATTCTCTCAATAAATGTTCATTATTAGGTTATCGCCATATTAAAATTATGTAATAATTTTGAAAAGTAACGTTTCACAAATGACAGAAGGGAGCACTTGAAGTTTTGAAGTTTCAAAGAAAAAGGCAGATAGAAATCTGTCCATAAGATTTCAGTGCTCTTTCTCCAAAGGCAAAACCATATCTTAGAGCCTCAAAGACAAAATATTGATCACCTTTTTTACTTTAAAATACATTCCATGTCAGGTGCTTTCATATACCCCATTAAACTAAAAGATGATTAGGTTCTGTATGAACAATGGTAAAACTTCCTATGAATGAAATAATAACACACAGTACACAGTTGATGTAAAATACATGATATTTTCATGACTGTAAGTAAGAAAAGTCACATATTCTCAGGCTAATCTACCTCAAAAAGTTGTTGTGAGGAAAAAAGAGGAGAGGAGATCAACATGAGCCACTTTGAGCCACCATTGAGGAGAAAGGTGGGCTATAAATGAAGGAAATAAATAAAAATGTGTATTTGTGTGCCTTATGTATTGGATAAAATCATCCCTCACAAACAATTCCCATGCAAACTTCTATAGCAGAACACCAGATCACTAGAAGCTGATATAACCAAATTAAACAGATAAATGACCTGGCATAAATCACTAGTCCATATATATAAGTGGATAAATTTTAGTGCATTTGGGGAAGGAAGCAATAATCAGAATAAAACGGGGGAGGTGGTTGAAAAGTTTATTATAATATATGTTAAACTGAAATAAAAATATAAAGAGATAAATGCATCATCTGGGACTTATGAATGCAACTAAAACAGTGGTTCAAAACCTCCCAGAGGAAGCAATATCACCATAAGATACTGGACACATGTTGACAGTTTAAAGGGCGGGGGGGAGATCAACCAACAAGATTTGTCTGAAATTGATTCTTTGGAACTGCTTAGGCTGGCTGTGACCTAACTACCTAGTGGAAGTTTTATGAACTCAGACAGCAAAGCCTTCAGCTTTAAAGGTGGAACTCTAGAATGGGAATGCTTTTAATTTGATGCAATTCATTGAGGTATTGATTTAGGAATTTAATGATTTATTAACGTAACATGCAGCACAGCTGGATGCCTGAGTAATGATGACACTGGTACTGACATAGAAAATAAATCATTGTAAATCTTTTAAGAAAACCGGAGTATTATAAATCTTTAAATAAAGCTAGGTGTACTGAGATTAGGGAGGCTAGAAAATAACATTACAATTGGAAAGGGGGGGGGGAACCTTTGGCTAGGATCCAAAGTTTTATGGGCCCTGATTTGCAGAATGTCCACAAATTCTCCATGTTATGAGATGTTTTTCCTATCATGTTTCCAGGGTGTGCATGGAATATTGAAGACAGTAGCGCCATCTCTGGTCAACCAGAACTCCATCTGTCATTGGGTGACACCACTTTCTTTTCATGCAACCATTAGGCTGCTGGATTGTGCCATCTATATTTTAAACAGGGTCTTATAACCTTGAAACCTATGTATTTGTAACAACTCACAGCTTTTTATTTCTAGGGATACACTTGATTTTGCATGGAACAATTCAGCAAATGCATCTGCAGACATTGACAACAGGAAAGAAAATACCCTCAAGCAGTCATTTATGTACTCGTTAGCCAGATGAATATAAAGAATCATGAAAAGGTACATAGAAAGTACACTTGTCACTTTTACATATTTATATGGATAATTTCCTAAGCAGACATTACCAATTAGTGCTTGTTTAATCAATTGGCAGGGTGATGTAGTAATATTGTTTCAGGACTAAATAATTTCAAGGTCAGGAATGCCTATTTGAATAATTCTTCACAAATAAAGCTCCCTGCACAATAGAATCTAGCATTTCAAAGAGCATTTAGAATTGGATCTCCTACTTTTCTATATCAAGTCTCTCTCTCTGTGTTTCTCTGTGTCTTTCTCTGGTTCAAGAGCCGCAGAATTTTAATCTGGAGAGCTGGGTTTGATTCACCAGTCCTCCATATGCAGTCAGCAGGGGGACCTTGGGCTAGTCATCATTCTCTCAGAGCTGTTCTCACAGAGCAGTTTGTGTTGTCTCAGCCCCACTTACCTCATGGGGTGCCTGTTGTGGTGCGAGGAAGGAAAAGGAGTTTGCAAACTTCTTCAAGTAGTGAAATGTAAGGTATATTAAAAAGTTCATCTTCATATTCTTTCTCTCTGTCTGTCTCTCTGAGGAAGAATTCAGATATGTAACTCCCATCCCACAGCCTGATCCAGGAAAACTTTTTTCCACTTGGTTACATTCATCTTGCTTAAACCAGAGATACCTTTGCCAGTATCAGACTCAAATGCAGCATGAAACATTATTGGCTGAACTGGTCTGATGCCCAGCCAATGGAAAATTGAAAGAGAAGCATATAAGCAATCATTGTTCTTCTACAGTCTTCACATTCTGCTGACATATGCACCTTCCTATTTGGAGCAACATGGATTTAACTGATCACTAGATAATACGGATCAGCCTGTGTTCATTTGGGGGTGTGAATATGAGATGAAATCAGACAACTATGTCCTTAAAAAGAATAAGGTGCTCAGTGCTTGAAAATGATGTGACAATAATCAAGTCCAGCAGAAACACCACTAAGGCAGCAGGGAAGGAGACGAGAAAATCTCAAAAAGAACTGCAGCTTAACTAAATATCTAGGACATTTTCTACTCATCCAGTTGGACAATGGAAGTATAGCTAAAATCTATGCATTGAATACTGATATACTGTCACTATCAGCAGATAATTAAAGCTGCATATCAGGGACACAACAACATTAAACTGATTTTTTTTGTGAACTTCAGGGATATCTGAAAGGTTAAAAATGTTGAAAAATGCAATGGGGTTTAAAATAAAATAAAAGAATAAAATAAAATAAAAGAATGAATGAATGAATGAAAGAAAGAAAATCAGGGACTTAAACTCCTCCAATTATAAATAAAAGCACCTACCTTTAGGAATGGTCATGAACTTTTCATATAAACTGGGAAGTTGGTTTGTGAACTGATTCAGTTTATATTGGTTTGTAAGTCATTTAAAGTTTAAACCCCTGATTTCTGTTCCCTGTTGTTGTTGCTGCTGCTGCTGCTGCTGTTGTTATTGTTGTTGTTGTTGTTATGTGATTTATTCCCCAACACTCTCAAAGCCGGCTCATGGTCCATCATAAAAAAACCCAGATAAAACCCCATTAAAAACAGGACATCCAACAATAAACAAGCAAAAAACACAGATGGCAAAACCTAACCCAACCTTCCTACCAATATCTAATCACGTGGGCTAGGAGGAGGCCAGCGATGTTACATGGCCCAGTGCGAGAAAACAATAGCACTAGCACTTGACAGGGCACCCAGAGGGAGGCAATGATCTTCCGCACTGCCCTGGCCTCAACCGTAAACCCAGCATTAAAGCTCTGTTTTGCCGGCCCTGTGGAATGCAGAAAGCTCCCGCAGGGCCCTCAGCTCACCCAGGAGCTCATTCCACCAGGTCAGGGCCAGGACCAAAAAGGCCATGGCCCTAGTCAAGGCCAGGCATGCTTCTCTGGAGCCAGGAATCACCAGCTATTCAGTACCCATATTCCTGATTCTGTAGAACAAAAAAGATCATATAATTCTAAAATAGTTCTGATGTGGAAAAAAATGCTTCCTCTGTGACAAGAAAATAAAATGCTGGTATCAGCCTCAGGGCCATTCCACACAAGGACCAATGTGGCCAAATATTCACAGAATGCAGAAACACTATATTAAATAGTGGAATTTCGTCATTCCGCATACCTTTATTTTTAGTGGAATATAGAAGTCCCAGTAGCGTTTCATTCATTACCCACAGATTTCTGGTCTTGCTGAAATCACAACAAAGGAAGTAATTTTTTTTTTGTGCTTCTCCCCACCCCTGGCCCTCAATCAAACAGAACAGCCAATGGGCTGTTGTGTTCATGCTCCTGAAAAGCCCCTTTCCCTTTAAGAACTGTTTTTTTTTTTAAACCAAACACACCCGTTGCAACGAATATGCGTTCAATTGTTGCATCGGAAAGACCTTTTTGCTGGTATAGGATCTGGCGATTAATTGTTTACATGCTCCTCAAGTAGAACCCCCCCCCCCCACGGGCGCAATTTGTGGCCAAAATTACGGGCAGTGCTGAACAGGGGGCTGTGTTGTGCTTGGGAATTTAGGGAGCTTTGTTTTACTTAAAATCACTTCTGTGGAGGGACTTTAGCCAGAGAAGCCTTGCTCATTCGTTGCTTTCACAAGTTTAAGGGGGGGAAAATGGCGATCGCTTCTCCGGAAGTTCAGGGCAAGAGTGGGGGAGGGACTTTCTTTCTACCGCTACATTGAGAACGCACATGTCTTTCGCTGGTTTGTTGCAGCTTGTGCGCAGAAGTATAGTGTTTTTTTCAGGGGGATCCACTTTTCCCGATTTCCCGAAAAGTGCTACAACGAAGCGCTTTTTGCGGGAGATTTGCAGGAGTGTTGTAGATTGTGTGCGACGTCATGCGGAACGTTGAATTTGTAGCGTTTACCAAAAGTAAGACCTGCTATATTTAAGTCATGTGGAATGGCCCTCACTCTTGGCATTGGACTCACCATGGACTGCAATGCACATAAAGCACATTACTAGTAACATTTTCCCAATGCTAGCAGTTCTTCATAAAGTTCACCTGGCTCTATACTGGTTTCATTAGATGCCAGATCAAAATGTTTAGTTTACCAATGTTTTAAATTATGTTTTCCTATTTTTCTATTTGTTTAATCCAAGGCACATTCCTAAGCCCCCCTCCCCCTGAACACACAGCTCTTTCCTGGTGTTAGGGCTCCGGCAAATTCAAAGCACACTACATTACCTACACTTCTTTTTTTGTTTGTTTTGTGGTGTCATATTTTAGTCTGGAAAAAAATATAAATTATTTGTAAAAGTCATTTGTAATTTTGAGTCCTCACTGGAGAAAAAGACAGATGGGGAAAGAGAGAGAAGCAAACAATAGAAAATCCCATGGCCAGGAGCAAGCAGGGGAAGACTGGTCTAGCTTACCAAAGAAGAAGACTCTTGGGGAAGGGTTGCCAACCTTGGGTTAAGAATTTCCTTGAGATCTGGGGTAGAGCCTGGGAAGGACAGAGTCTGAAGAGGGAAAGAAGCTCTGCAGGAATATGATCCTATACTTTCTGAAACTGTCATTGTCTTCAGGAAGCTAAGCAGGATTGGCCCCTGTCAGCACTGGGGTGGAGACCACCAAGGAAGTCCAGGGTTGTTACTACCCAAAAGCAGACAATGGCAAGCCACCTTGGAATGTCTCTCATTAGGAGAACACAGTCACAGCTAGAAGAGTTACACTGTCCCCCTACTGCCTCCCAATTTTTCATTGACCCCCCCTTGCCCCAAAATCCCTTACCACTCCCCTGTAATCCTTCCAATGCCCCCAAGGGGGATATACCACACACTAATTGTTGCATCCAGCACGTGTGCTAGTTTACTATTCCTGTTTTATTGTACCTGTTATAATGGTGGGATTGCTATTTTATGCTCATTTATAGTAATTTCATCATTAATCATGTTGCTAGAATCTATCAAGGGATTTTATGTTTTATTTTTATTACTGGATTGTTTTTCTTTTGAGCAAGTTAATGAAGAGACTGCCCAATAATTCCTAAATCAACATCATCACAACAAAAATCTAATGACAAGTGGATTCTCACCCATTATGTGAAAACACATTCCACATAATGGGTACAGTGGCAGCTGGTGCTGAGACCCGCTTCCTGCTCTATAACCACAACCACCTCCGCTGCCCAGCTTCTGAGGCCATCCCCGAACACCTGAGGATGGGACTGGCCATGGAAGATAGGCAGAAGTGGCAGTGATGGTGCAGCAAGCAGGGATCAGTGCTGGGCCTTGCCAGCCACCACCACCTCTGCCTCCCATCTTCTGAGGTTGGCCCCATACAGCCCAGTCAAGACGGGCAGTGGAGGTGGCAGCAGCACAGTGAGCGGGGCTCAGTGCTGGGCCTGGCCAGCCGCTATCTACTGGTGCACTTCCTGGGGCAGTACAACAGACAGTAAATTTGTTCCCCCCCAGTAGATTTGTTTCCACATCAATAACAACAGTTCCTTCTAGGATGCAAGGACTGGTTGTACTGACCCGTTTTCCTCAGTGACAAGATGTACAGGAATTAAGTTCATTGAAAACTGAGGTGGGAAGAGATATCTCAGAAGTAATTCTAGGAACAATAGTATGAAAACCTTCACTTTGAGTAGTACACACAATTCATTTCATTTTCATTTTGACATATGTAACATTAAAGTAACAAAATTTTGCCCACTGTCACCCTGATGCTTTGCTTGTTTATAATCAATTTTCTATTAACTCAGAAGCAAACAAGCACAATGTGTACCATCTTCAAAGATAAACTTGATGTGCTAAACACAGTGCAACAGCATTATGAAAATGCACTTCTAAGATGTAAATTAATGATTGTTAATAATTTCTCAAGGGAATACATAATTGCATTAGCCAAAGGTATAATGGATTTTCCTCCGATGTGATATTATTTCCTTCCATTATTCATTATGGTGTATTAATGCACTGGCACTGTTCCTCACCACATTTTGATATGCATAGAAGAGTTGGTGTTTAAAGGGATTCAGCACTTTTTCATCTTCCAGTAACGAGAGCATGTATTAGTCACTATCTGTTGGGCAACCTTCTTGGTTTTGCATATTCAAGTAGGCAACTAAATCAAGACATTTAACCCTTGTTCAGCTCCTACCCATTACAGATTATTATTTCTTATCAACATTTTTGTACGATTCCATTGGAAAACTGTGTTTCTGTTTCTGCTAAGGTTCTTGTGTGGTTCCTCTGAAAACTAGAAAATCTAGAAAAGAACATTGGAGGATTGGAATTTAATGACACAGTGAAAATAACTTAGGCTACATTTACACAATGAGGATTCTGTACGTTGTTTTTACTGTCCTGGTGGAGTATTGCCAATGAAGCTTCTTCACATAGGAGTCTTCTGCAACTTTCCTTCATCTTTTTTTTACGGTGTTTCCTTTCCCATGTGTACTGTGTATGATTCTGTGTTGGCTTTCAGGTAAAGTCAGTGGGCTATCTTCCTCATTGACTGCATGCTGTAAAACTAATGCTAAGTGGAATTTTCATGGGCAGGGGATTTTGATGTCAAAAGGGGAGTCTTGCAGGTCCCAAAATATTCTCGCAAAGTCTCCTATATCACTCCTTAAGGTAGTTATGGGATAGATGAGAGCTAATAAACAGAAGCCATCACTCAGAATTGGAAAATATTTTATCCCCATTTTGAGAAGCCCGTGAATAACCTATGACTTGGGAGAGGGGGGAGTGAGCAATACTTCTGTGAGCACTTGCTATGAGTAAAGTTAGAAAACATGCCTGTTGTCCATCAAATGTGATCCAACAGAAGAAGAAGAAGAAGAAGAAGAAGAAGAAGAAGAGTTGTTTCTTATATGCCACTTTTCTCTACCCGAAGGAGTCTCAAAGCGGCTTACAGTCGCCTTCCCTTTCCTCTCCCCACAACAGACACCCTGTGGAGTGGGTGAGGCTGAGAGAGCCCTGATATTACTGCTTAGTCAGAACTGCTTTCTTAGTGTTGTGGCAAGCCCAAGGTCACCCAGCTGGCTTCATGTGGAGGAGTGCAGATTCAAACCTGGCTTGCCAGATTAAGTCCGCACTCCAAACCACTACACCAAACTGAAAGAACAATCCATCTCTAAATTTAATTAGCAAATCAGATGCAATTGTATAACAGCTAGGGTTGCTTGTAATTTGAATATAGACACAGAGAACATTCAACACCTGCTGAAATGCTAATTTTGTGTTCCTCTGCTAAGAAAGAAATAATTAACTTGCCATATGATATTGCTTTGGCAGGTGTAGGAATGCCACAGCTAAAGTCAAGTGTGACCCCAGGACTATGAGACCATCCTGTGTGCCTGGAAAGGATCTGCACCACCTTAAGGCAGATATCACAGCCCTTACCAAGAATTACATCAGAGAAATAGGAGTTAATTTGCAAGTTTAAAACAGTTTAAAAGTAACAGGGTTTATTTTAGTAATTAAACATTTCTTAATCAAAATTACACAGAATGCAAAAACAGCAAGAAAAGGTCAGGAGAAAAATGCTCTGGAAGAACTAGAAAAACATGGCAATTAAATGCAGGAACAGGAGCTTTTGGTGCATATAATATTATTTTAGACAAGAGAGTGCTAATAACAAGCATTGCTTTGAATGTTTAATTAATAGAATGGATTTTCCCCATTACAATTTGAAATATTATTTTAAAAAGAAAATGGAATACAATCCTTTACTGTTTGTTAAAAAATAAAATGGGCTACATGGTAAGGCTAACATTAGTCAACATATTTTTCCTTGAAATGAATGGCACTAATGTCTTCTGGCTGTGAATGTCATTTATATTGGAGAAGTATACGCAGAAGCTGAGGGATATAAGATCAAAATATATCATTCTATACCTGGTAAATGAATAGGAAACGTATGTTTATTATATCAATATACTATGCTTCTCAGAAGCAGCATAACTGCTGTAAAGGTTGCCTTTATGTCAAAGCAGAAGTTTGGATCTTGGTCTCCGTTATTAAACCAATCCACTTACTTATTTTACAGAAATTATACTCAGTCTTTCTGCCCTTATAAGGGCTATCAAAGTGGCTAATGACTTAACACAAAATAAAATCATATGTTAAAAAGCATTTAAATCAACAAAATGCATTGTTAAAACAATTAATATTGGAGCTAAAATACTTAAACATAAAAACAAACAATTAAAACTTTGAACAGGAAAAAGGTGGGTGGCTGGAATACTACATTGTTTTCCATTGTAATAGTTATCTAGGGTCTAGGACTGAGTTTATCCAGGTCCCATTCACTAAAATCCAGTAAGGAATAAAGGCTTGATATTTTATGCTGCATGAGTCTCTGCAAGACATATAAAAAAAGTAAATAATCAATATTTGCCATGTCTTCCTTCACTATTAATGCCCTATACTTTAATGGAAATTAATTGTAAAATCCTTAATAGCTTTGTATCTCTTCCTTCCAGAAATTATCACCATTACCTCAATAATGTTTGCCATAAACACCTAGAAATCATAGAGCACTGTTCCTCTTAATACCTCCCCAAAACTAGAACTTCTGTCCTCTCAAGCTGTAATAAATTTACATTCGTTTCTGGCAAAACGTGCATGTACACAAAAGTATATACCTTGAAAAAAATGTTGGTCTTAAAGGTCCCCCAATTTTGTTCTGCTTCTTCAAACCAATACTGCCTGAATCTATCATCATTTCTACTGAAAGCTACACCTTTAAAATTAGATTAGCTTTGAGTTGCTCAAAATGACTGGGAGATGCAGCTATTTATCATATGGCATTCTCCTCCTTCATGTTCTGTTCATGGCATCTCTGTTAAGTAGGTGAAGCTTACACAGAGTAATTCACACAATATTACCCAGTAAACTTTATAGCCCAGTAAGGATTGTGTCCTACACAAAGTCCTAGAACAACACTAAAACTTTTTACCTACACTGAAACTCAAGGGGGATGTACTAAGGAGACAGACATCTATACAGTCACAGAAGGTACTATCCTTGTGTTTCAAAATAAAAACACAAGATGTTGGGTTATGTATTTATCTAGATTTATCAATAAGCAATCTGAACATTAGTGCCACACTGGAGAAAGTCTAGCTGGCCACCAGCATTTCTGCTCCAAATTCAGGCAGATTATGTTTATCCATATAGCACATGTAACATGTGCTATGGGCCCTGTGCTTCCACGGGCCCTCCATGGGGCCTTCTCCCCATGAATCAGAGTTATAGCCTTTCTCCTCTGCCCTTTTCCCTCTTTAAGGACACTCAGAGTGAGGGGGCCTCTCCACCCCCAGTCTCACTTCTCCCACCACAAATGTATTGTGCTAGGACCCTGCAAATTCTTAAACTGGCTCTGGTGCTATGGGCCCTACGAATCCTTAAACCACTCCTGATGATACCTCTAGCTTTGTTTATCCTAGCCAGTATGGAAAATAATGCCTAGATTATCCCTACCTGTATTTCGGCAGCCCATACTATTCCTGTCAACCTAGCCACAGCCCATAGACCAGAGTTGTATAATATAACCAAGCCCCTCCTTATAATGCAAAGCAGATAAAAAGTATTCCATTCTAGCCAATCTGAATATTAAATTTGCAGACAATACTAACTTGGGAGGGGTAGCAAACACAACAGAAGACAGAATCAGAATGCAGGATGATCTTGATAGGTTTGAGAAGGGGGCTAAACGAAATAAAATGAAATTCAATAGGGACAAATATAAAGTTCTGCATTTAGGTAAAAATAAAAGGTAAAGGTATCCCCTGTGCAAGCACCGAGTCATGTCTGACCCTCGGGGTGATGCCCTCTAGCGTTTTCATGGCAGACTCAATACAGGGTGGTTTGCCAGTGCCTTCCCCAGTCATTACCGTTTACCCCCCAGCAAGCTGGGTACTCATTTTACTGACCTCGGAAGGATGGAAGGCTGAGTCAACCTTGAGCCGGCTGCTGGGATTGAACTCCTAGCCTCATGGGCAAAGCTTTCAGATGGCTGCCCTACCACTCTGCGCCACAAGAGGCTCCCTGCATTTAGGTAGGAGAAACCATATACACCAATATAGGATGGGGGAAGATTTGTCTTGGTAGTAACATGTGTAAAAATGATCTGGGAGTCTTAGTAGACCATACATTGAACATGAGTCAGCAGTGTGACTCGGTGGCTATAGGATATAGGCATATAGGATTTTGAGCTGTATCAAATGCTAGCCTGGAGAGGAGGTGACTGAGGGAATCTGATACCCACCTTCAAGTATTTAAAAGGTTACCATATTGAGGATGGATCAGAGTTGTTCTCTCTTGCCCCAGAGGGACGGACTATAACCAATGGGATGAAATTAATTCAAAAGAAATTCCATTAAAACATCTGGAAGAAGTTGCTGACAGACCAGTTTCTCAGTGGAACAGGCTTCCTCGGGATGTGGTGGGTTCTCCATTTTTGGAAATTTTTAAACAGAGGCTGGATAGCCATTTGATGGAGAGGCTGGTTCTGAGAAGGTTCAAGGGGGTGGCAGGTTACAGTGGATGAATGATAGGGTTGTGAGTGTCCTACATAGTGCAGGGGGTTGAACTAGATGATCCAGGAGGTCCCTTCCAACTCTATGATTCTATGATTCTATGATTCTATGAAGGAAGTCTAAAAATTCCTGCCAATTTTGCAATATAGGGATACAAGCAGGGGTTCATGAAACACCCCCTCCCCCACTCACCAAGCCACCCAGTCTCCATGCTGGCTGCCCAGTAGCCACCCCACCCTTCTGCCACTCCATCCCTTCAACCTGCTTGACTCACACAGCAACTGCAGCTATAGATCCCCCTTTCACTCTTGCCTGCAGCACTGCCTTCTGCATATAAATGCATCATATGGGGAGTCAGCTCTAATTTTTCCCACCGAAGCATCTCCCTTCCCTTTCCCCCTGTATGCTTTATAACTCTTCAACTTTAATCAGGAGGATTATGGAACTGTTTCATCTTGCCAGATTAGTAATGCTGTTGTAACTCATTCAAGATCAGCGGGAGGAGAGTGACCCAGCAACAAGGACTATATGACTGATGTGCATATCTACCATTCAACAGATGTAATCTAGGGGTGCACAAATTTCACAGTGAACAAGTTCAGCAGACCCTGCTTGTCAGCCAAGTCACAGATCTCTTTGCCTCATTGAAGCTTGCCATGAGAGCTGTTGAGCAGCTTTCTGACTATATAGCAGCAGCAGTGATCCAGCACCCCCCCTTGTGCCCTGAAACTGCTCCCCCCTCCCAATCCATGCAGCATTTAAGATGAACTCTCCCAAAGTCAGGGATGGTCGTGTCAGACAACTAAATTATATGGGAGTAACATCTATTCCCACAAGACTATGTGAAAAGGCTCATGTGCCAAACAAACTAAATGGCAACATGAATACAAACAAAAATAAAACCATTAGAACCCCTTTCAAACAATGTATAGGGGAGAGGATGGGAAACCAGGACTCCCATAAGGTGAAATTGTACATGCATCAATACTGCCAACTGCACTTCTGAGGATCATACTATTCCGACATATCAAAAGTCATCAAATTAAGTTAAGCCCCCCCCATAAAAAGGGCATAAAAAACTGACATGTCAAAAGTAGTAGCGTTATAGCTGATAGATCTGTCCTTCCAAAACTGGTAAACAAGGAGGGAGAGAAGAAGCACAGGCTCTGCTAGAAAGGCATGTGTTCAGGACAAGGCTTGTTTTCAAATCCATTCTCTTCCAAAACCTAAGCTGTTGATTATAAGCCTGTATGTTGAATATCTGAAGCAAACTTTGAAGGAAAATACTTGTTTTGCATAAAGAAGAGATCAACATTTAAAATTAATGCATTCAATGAAGAAAGACTTTTCATTAATCATCTATCCTAAATCCCAACTATACATTTTTAAAATCTCATGAAAGAAACATTACATAGGGTCTAGTTTTGATCGAGCCACAGTTAATTGAGTTAAATGTTCATTTTGGCATTCCTTTCATTTTGATGTCCCTTTATGTCTCAAAGCAGTACATTTCATCTGAGAGAAAATTCAGCATGAAACAATTGAACAGAAGTCACAACTGAAAAATAAACCAAGTAAACAAAAGTTGAAAGGACATAAACAGGAAAAAAAAGCAGCTTATGAACTATTACAGTGAAACACAGATACATTTGTATTCCAAGATATAAACAACATTTTATCTTTACATCAGAAAAGATTCAGGTGGGTAGCTATGTTGGTCTGAAACAGCAGAACAAAGTTTGAGTCCAGTGGCACCTTTAAGACACCCAAAATGTTAATCAAGGTATCAGCTTTTGTGTGCAAGGACACTTCTTCAAATAACAGAAATTCCTCAACCACTGCATATAGGTAGAAAGAAGGTAGAGGGGGTAGTTGTCAGGAAAGGCTAGTTATAGTCAAGCTGCATAATTAAATGGGTGATTATAGTTGAGACTGGATTAAGGCAGTTGGTATCTGTGAATGGCAGTAAATTAGCATACAAATCAAGAGTTAGCAAAAAGATGTGTGAATGAAGTTTGAGCCTAGTAGCATCTCCAAGATAGAAAGGTCAATTCTGGGTATAAGAAAGAACTGAGAGACTTAGCATGGGTAGATGCACACTACTTCAAAAACACTGAAACAGATTTCTGCAAATGTTAGATATGAGAGGGGTGTTAATTATCAGTAAGGGCTAAGTAAAGGCAAGCTGCTTAATTTACTGAACAATAAATATAGCTAAGATTGGGATAACATATTTGGTAGGACATGTGAATAGCAACATTTAACAACAGATTTAACAATAGATGTGAGAACTGAGTTTGAGCCCAGTGGCACCACAGATGAAGAGGGATGTAGACAAACTGGAGCAAGTCCAGAGGAGGGCAACAAAATGGTGAGGGATTTGGAGACTAAGACCAAAGAGCCAGTTCGGTGTAGTGGTTAGGAGTGTGGACTTCTAATCTGGCATGCCAGATTCGATTCTGCACTCCCCCACATGCAATCAGCTGGGTAACCTTGGGCTCACCACGGCACTGATAAAACTGTTCTGACCAAGCAGTGATATCAGGGTTCTCTCAGCCTCACCCACCCCACAGGGTGTCTGTTGTGGGGAGAGGAATGGGAAGGCGACTGTAAGCCGCTTTGAGCCTCCTTCGGGTAGGGAAAAGTGGCATATAAGAACCAACTCTTCTTCTTCTTCTTCATATGAGAAAAGAGGAGAGGAGACAACTGAGAGGGGATCTGATAACCATCTTCAAGTATTTAAAAGGCTGCCATAAGGAGGATGGAGCAAAATTGTTCTCTCTTGCCCCAGAGGGACAGACCAGAATGAATGGGATGAAATTAATTCAAAAGAAATTCCATCTAAACATCCGGAAGAAGTTCCTGATAGTTAGAGCTGTTTCTCAGTGGAAAGTTTCTCGGGAGGTGGTGGGTTCTGCATTTTTGGAAATTTTTAAATAGAGGCTGGATAGCCATCTAACAGTGAGGCTGATTCTGTGAAGGTTCAAGAAGGTGGCAGGTTACAGTGAATAAGTGATAGGGTTGTGAGTGTCCTGGATAGTGCAGGGGGTTGGACTAGATGACCCAGGAGATCCCTTCTATCTCTATGATTCTATGATTCTAGAAGAACATAATACAAGCCCTGCTGGATCAGGCCAACAGTCCATCTAGCCCAGCATCCTGTCTCAGACAGTGACCATCTAGTTTCTCTGAACGGTCAACAACAGGGCATAGAGACTAAGGTCTTCCCGTGATGCTCAGAGGATTCAGAGTCTGCCATTCAAAAGTTATGATATGAAGCTTCCCAAGGATCAACAGGAGCTGTAGCTCATTTCCTCCTACCTGCATTATATTTTTATTAAATAATTTTTTTCAGTACATACAAAAAAATTACAATGGAATCCAATGTTTGATATCACCTATCTCTTGCAGTTCTTATCACCTTCACTTTCTTTCTCTCCACCCTCAGTCATATTCCCATCCTGCTCAAATTCTTTTTGGGAAACTCCTTCCTGAATTTCTTCCCATACCTGTAGTTACTATTCCTTGTCCAGTCACAAAACATCCCCATTTCTCTTATACACCATTTTTCCTCCTTCTCTCTGCCCCCAAGGTTTTCTCTGTATCAAACTAGGGAGGCACCAAATTAAGGGTACCCAGAAGCCTTGGGGCAGTGCTACACATAGATGAGAACAGCTTTTTAAATTGTGTGAGAATTGCCTGTCTGCTACAATAGCAGAAGACACAAACCGCCTGATGAACAATGTTCCCAAATTGAAGAATCACCATAAACTTCCATGAAATTTGTTACAGTTCATTGAGAGCAGCTGTTTTGTTTCAATGGTTCAGAGTCACTGAAACCAAACAACTGAGCAGAAATTCCCACTGCTGAGATGTTTGGGAACTCCTGCTTTCTGCTCCCCACAGCTTTAATAGGGAGCAGAAAGCTTTATTTTTCAATAGCAATAATGAATCTGTCATTTCACTTAATATACTACCAAAGATATCATGAACTGACAATATTTAGGGTAAAATGCATGAAGAATTAATAGATTTAAGCCCAAACTATATAGCATCTAGTATGCATAAGGGACTTGACACATATATTATTCATCCTATTCTGAGCAGACTGTGGGAACTGCCACAATATATATTGACTCAGAGGAATTTGTAGCATATTTCAGGCCACAGCCTGGTTGCATTTCATCCCCATATATGCACCAGTACCTCTCCATGTATGCATCACAGCCACCGGCTTGCAGCAAAAGCATTTCATTTCCAGAAAGATTGTCTTTTTGAAATAAACTCAACAAAACCCCCCTATATTTTTATTTTTGTCTTGCAAAAATAAAGCAGTTAATCCTTCAGTTCTCTCTTTTTTCACATCACCAACTAAAATCCTTCTGACAAACAGAAGCAGAATAATTTTCATGAAGGTGTTTGTCATGTCAGTGTGCTTTATAGATATAGTTCTGGCTGGCACCTTAACACAGATTTCCACATAGCAACACTTTCAGAGAATTGTCACATCTCTCTAGTTCCGATGTTATTTAACTGCCAGTGCAATGTAGACAATAGGAGTGTTCAGCAGACGGATTCAGAATATTGGTGCAGTAATCTAATAGTATTTCTATAAGTGGAACACATCTGTAGCATACATACATACATTACATTCATATTCATTTTTGTATTTATATTTATACCTTGCCAATTCAAAACCCAGTATGCTATAAATCTTTACTTCTTTTTGGACACCATATTACAGTCCTTATGGTTTCTTTCCTGCTATTCAGCCATTTCGTTCTCTTGTCTGTATACCCTGAAATAAAATTAAATATGGCTTAAAAGGTAAAGGTATCCCCTGTGCAAGCACTGGATCATGTCTGACCCTTGGGGTGATGCCCTCTAGCGTTTTCATGGCAGACTCAATACGGGGTGGTTTGCCAGTGCCTTCCCCAGTCATTACCGTTTACCCCCCAGCAAGCTGGGTACTCATATTACCGACCTCGGAAGGATGGAAGGCTGAGTCAACCTTGAGCTGGCTACTGGGATTGAACTCCCAGCCTCATGTGTAGAGCTTTCAGACTGCATGTCTGCTGCCTTACCACTCTGCACCACAAGAGGCTCTAAATCTGGCTTACCTGGGGTTTATTAAAGATATACAACCCTCATTGCGGCAGAATCTCTAGGAACCTTGCTGCTGGGTATTTGCGATGGGGCAGTTTGCTATACCTCTTACTGGGTCCAGGAGAGGGATCATTTTTCCTGCCAGACCCAGTCTGCTCAAGATTTGTGCCTCCAGACAAGGCAGCTGGGGCAGAAAGGTTCTGCCACGTTTCACAGTGATGCAGGGCTTTTTTTAATGTTCAAGAAGGTGGTATTATATTACAATGCAAATCCCCCCTTTTTAAATATAGAAAAGATGCCCCGGGTGGCTCCACAGTGCTGTGCTGTGATACAGAAAGGACTGGGGCATTTTTTTTTGTCCCTTCCGGGATGCCATAGTCAGGGGAGAAGCTGGGCCTGGATGGCCCAACTCTTCCCTTCCAGAAGGGCCTGGCCCAACATAGACCCCAATGGCAACCACAACAAGGAAGGGAATGTAAAAGAATCCATGTTTCCTTGCCACGGGGCAACCAAGGGCCTGAATTGGGCCAGCCCTGGGCTGGTGCTGACATCATCCGAAAATGGGCATTAGCCCCACAATCAGTTGAGTGCTGACCCATGTGAAAAAGTTATAAGAGGGATTTCCAGCATTTGGATAACCCATCATGCTTCCAAAGCTCAGTAAAGCATGAGAAGCTCAGTTCTAATTAATACGGAGAGGTGGCAAAAATGTTATTGAATATGTAGTAAAGATGAAACCACCAGTGTTGTAGACATAAGGACAAAACAGATTCCCAACCTTTTAGGTATGATGCCACACAAGTCCAAATTTACTTGGTATCCAGGAGAAAATATGCTACATTGAATATGTAGTAATAATGAAACCAGTGCTGTTGTAAAAATAGATTAGTTATGAAGTTTATAAATGATGAATATAAATGTACTCTACCAAAAATAAGTACCATTGTATTTTATAGATAATACTTTACAATTATAATGAAGGGAATGAAAGGAAAAATATTCTCTGTTCTATATATTACGTACCATATGATTGTCTTTGACAAATGTAATTATAACCCTTTCCCCCCTTTTCTGTACCCCTACTGTTTTCCTAATTAAAAAAAAAATCAGTGAACCCAACAGCTATGCATTTTACCCCAAGGTTCTGCAGAGAAATGCAGTCCATTACCCTCATCATGGTAGTGGTAGTGGTAGTGGTAGTGACAGCATTCCAGTTGAACTATTCAAAATCTTAAAGGACGATGCAGTAAAAGTGCTACACTCAATATGCCAGCAAATTTGGAAAACTCAACAATGGCCACAGGATTGGAAAAGGTCAGTTTACATTCCAATCCCAAAGAAGGGCAATGCCAAAGAATGTTCAAACTACCGCACCATTGCACTAATTTCTCATGCTAGCAAAGTTATGCTCAAAATCCTACAAACTAGGCTCCAGCAATAT
This sequence comes from Paroedura picta, assembly GCF_049243985.1. Taxonomy (NCBI): domain Eukaryota; kingdom Metazoa; phylum Chordata; class Lepidosauria; order Squamata; family Gekkonidae; genus Paroedura; species Paroedura picta. Next base: position 40,149,426 of record NC_135374.1, on the reverse strand, counting down.
GTGGACCGAGAACTTCCAGAAGTACAGGCAGGATTTCGAAGAGGCAGAGGAACTAGAGATCAAATTGCCAACATACGCTGGATCATGGAGAAAGCTAGGGAGTACCAGAAGAACGTCTACTTCTGCTTCATTGACTATGCTAAAGCCTTTGATTGTGTGGAGCACAACAAATTGTGGCAAGTTCTTAAAGAGATGGGAATACCAGAGCATCTTATTTGTCTCTTGAGAAATTTATATGCAGGTCAAGAAGCAACAGTGAGAACTGAACATGGAATCACTGACTGGTTCAAAATTGAGAAAGGAGTTCGGCAAGGCTGTATACTGTCGCCTTGCCTATTTAACTTGTATGCAGAGCACATCATGAGAAATGCGGGATTAGAGGAGTCACAAATTGGGATCAAGATTGCAGGGAGAAATATCAACAACCTCAGATATGCAGATGATACCACTCTAATGGCAGAAAGTGAAGAGGAACTAAAGAGCCTGTTGATGCGGGTGAAGGAGGAGAGTGCCAAAGTTGGCTTGAAACTCAACATCAAGAAAACAAAGATCATGGCATCCGGCCCTCTCAATTCCTGGCAAATAGAAGGGGAAGAAATGGAGATAGTGACAGATTTTATTTTCCTGGGCTCCAAGATCACTGCAGATGGGGACTGCAGCAAAGAAATTAAAAGACGCTTGCTCCTGGGGAGGAAAGCTATGGCAAATCTAGACAGCATCCTAAAAAGCAGAGACATCACCCTGCCAACAAAAGTGCGTTTAGTCAAGGCTATGGTCTTCCCAGTTGCAATGTATGGCTGCGAAAGTTGGACCATAAGGAAGGCCGAGCGTCAAAGAATTGAGGCTTTTGAACTCTGGTGCTGGAGAAGACTCTTGCGAGTCCCTTGGACTGCAAGGCGAACAAACCAGTCAGTCCTAGAGGAGATCAGCCCTGACTGCTCTTTAGAAGGCCAGATCCTGAAGATGAAACTCAAATATTTTGGCCACCTCATGAGAAGGAAGGACTCCCTGGAGAAGAGCCTAATGCTGGGAGAGATCGAGGGCAAAAGAAGAAGGGGACGACAGAGAATGAGGTGGCTGGATGGAGTCACTGAAGCAGTAGGTGCAAACTTAAATGGACTCCGGGGAATGGTAGAGGACAGGAAGGCCTGGAGGATCATTGTCCATGGGGTCGCGATGGGTCGGACACGACTTTGCACGTAACAACAACAACACCCTCATCATTCCATAGTATGAGGTTGAAGACATGATAGACAACATGGAATACAGGCAAAAATGGGGTCCAATCTGAAAGAATCCTAAAAAAATCCCTGTTAGCCCAGAAACAACCAGCTAATTTCACAGAACTACATGGGATGGTCAGGAAATAGTGACTCAAGGACCTCTTCTGCTCAGCACTTGTCTGGTCATGGGGCTGAGTCCTACTTCCTGACAGAATTGGGCACATCCCAGGGCTGTTACGATTCTAGCTGTCAGTTGCCCTGTGGCAAGGGATGTGGAAAAATCAGTGTACCCTTTTTTGGCCTGGAAGCCAACATTGTGTATGTCAAGGCTGAACTGTCAGGAAGTGGAAAATCTGGGCCATCCCCAGTTGGAGTATTGCTCCTACCCCCCCCCCCCCATCATTATTACATCATCTACCCTCACAAACTATTTTTTTTAAGTCCAATTGCATTACTACACAATTCCAAAATAATGAAATACCAACACACACACACACCAACGTTTGGTTTCTTGGTTTTAGTGAGATCAGGGATAGTCTGCATGTGTGTGTGTGGGGGGGGGGGGGAATGGCACAATAAAACAGACCATTTTTTAAAAAAATCTTCTTTTATGTGTTGTAACAGCTTAGCCTTACAATGTAACCCTGGTAAAAAGAATATTTCAGACTTGGAGGGGGGCACTCAAATAGTGCTTGAAGGTAATTAGGGAGTTCTCACCACATCACAGTGATTGAGGATTTAAACGAATACTGGGAAGTTTACACTTCCTGTCCATTATCCCCCTCATGTGGTAGTGCAAATCTGGGGTGGTCAGGAAGGAAGCAGACCAAATGCTTCTGTGTGGTAGTGGGAAGACTTGGGGTGACTAGCCCTGGTCAGAAAACTAGGTGGCATAGTGGCATAGCATCCCCCCGTGCAGTAATGGTTAAGGTGAGGAAAAAGGCAGGAGACCATAATTACCATCAGATCCTCTAGACCAGAAGTTCCCAGGATTTGGGGTATGGTGACCCACAAGTCCAAATTTATTGGTGTCCGGGTTTTTTGGATTCCCTAGGCAAACTATGACTTTGACACCCATCAAGTTTAGTGTTCCATTTTCAACAATGGCTAACCAGATGTTTTTGAGAAACCAATAACCATTACACAAAGGGTACAACTGCCTCCACTGTGAATTCCAAGTAAGTGACAGTGTTTGCATATATAGGTTACATGCCAGCCTTACAATACATCCTCTCCTTCTCCATTACCCCTTCTAATTCCTCTTAAGATTCCAAGACATTTAGTCCAATGACCGTTAGGACATGTTTTACTTGATCAACACATATGCAGTGAAGAAAACATATCAACTAATGTATGACATGAAAGATACTGTTTCCAGAGTCAGATCTTGGTTTCCAGAGAGAGAGAGAGAGAGAGAGAGAGAGAGAGAGAGAGAGAGAGAGAGAGAGAGAGAGAGAGAGTAGGGGTGGCCATTATGGAGAGCTTTCCCATTACTTACTTCCAGGGGCTTTGTAAGATACAATTGAGGGTCCTGACCCACAGGTTTGAAAACACTTCTCTAGATCTCTGTTTGGATCAGCAGCCAAATGGTTATTATTCACTGTCTCCAAGGGCCATGAGATTTTTAATCCTTTTAATGGGATGCTGGATAAAATCTTCCCTTGTACCTAGCGAGGGCAGGAAATATAGTTTCCCTAAATTTCTCTTCCTGGGACAAATTAAATTTTCAGTTATTGGTCAGCCCCCCCCCCATTGGGACAGCATTGGAAATAGAGTTGCCAGCCTCCAGGTGGGGCCTGGAGATGTCTCAGAATTACAACTGATCTCCAGACTACAAAATTTAGTTCCCATGCAGGAAATTCATACTTTGGAGGGTTTTGTCTTTCATCAGATTCCTTTGAGAATAGAGAGAACCATTTTCCTGTCAGCGAAAGGTGAGTCTTTTGTTCAGAATATTATTTTTGGTGGGGAAAGGCTAATCTTAAAAAGGTGAAGGAAAATAAAATTTAAAAAAATTCTCTCCAGCTGTCAATAAAATCCAGTTTCTTGATTTTACACGCAGCTTTGAGATGCTGATTTATAGAGGTAAGCAAGCAACCCCATGCAAGCTTGGTATTAGCAGTGCAAAGTAACTCTCTGAGCTGAATTTATGAATAGTTTGCTCAGGCACGATGGATAATCAATATATTCTTTTTCCTGTGCTGCTTTCAAAGCAAAACTGGCTACTTTAGCAGAGCTCACACTGTGCATCCTAAAGGCTAGTCTACTCATGCTTGATATCCCATCTGAACTAATTCAGGCTACACTATTTCAGATGAAATCCTCACCATGTTTTCTTTGGAGTACAGTCATTAAACTTAATGAGAAGATTAGGACAGAGTGTATGAGTGCTGTAAATCAAAGGAAAATACAGATTTGTATGCCTTCTGAGCAGAGAATAGTTTGTATGCTAGTGGATATATAAGCATCATTTACTTCTATACCCCTTCACCTTTCTACAACTATTGAACTGACAGGAAGAAATCTCTTACTTGTTTCAGTTAACCTTTCAACTGTGTGTGGCTAGAACCATTGATGGTATGAGAGGAAGGTGGAAGCACCTTTTGTGTCAGATCTCATGAGTTTAGCTTCTGCATCTGTTGCAGATATTAGAGGAGCTGGGTTTTCGTATCTCACTTTTAACTACCTGAATGAGTCTCAATGTGGCTTACAGTTACCTACCCTACTTCTCCCTGTAACACACACCCACTGAGGTAGGTGAAGCTGAGAGAGCTCTGAGAGAGCTTTGACTAGCCCAAGGTCATCCAGCTGGCTACATGTGGAGGACTGGGGAATCAAACCTTGTTTTTAACCACTGCACCAAGACTGGCTCACAGTTTGCAGCTCTGTGTGATCTGGTACATGGGGGTAAAGATAGGGTTAACAGATTGGTCCCTATAGGTGTAGTTGCTATTCATAAGAGTTGTTGGGGGCCAAAGACTGGGAAGAGGAAAGCCACAGATGTTGTGACATCACACCAAGGTGTTTACTTCCAGGAAGTGATATCACAACCCACCACTCAATTGATCAAGCATTGGCAGAAGTTTTCCAAGCATATGCAGGCAAGTGGTAAGCCTGCTCTAGCTTCTCCTTTAATATCCATGCAATCTGAAGAAAATAACAGGTGATCATATTTATCTCCAGGTCATGAAAAGCTTCAATCAGTGTGAGATGGAAGGGGCAGGGGCAGGGAAGTGTAGGTCAGCCATTAGTGACAGCATGATGCCACTTCCTATTATTCTCCAGAAGTGACATCATGCCTTTCTAGGAATCCCCAGAAATTTTGGGTAAACCACAAAGGTTCTGGCAATTCCAGGAGAACGCAGGTAGTTATGAGTTCCTGCATTGTGCAGGGGTTGAACTAGATGACCCTGGAGGTCCCTTCCAACTCTATGCTTCTATGAACTTGGTAGCCATTATTTATTTATTTTCTTCCCCTTATTGCTTTAAGCAATGGCAGACAATTGGAGGAGCCAGGGCATCCCTCACACCCACCAGGAAACTGACAGCCACAAATTGCACCTCAGTAAGCCTCTATTACACTGTCAAGATTTGTTCTACAGTACTTTCAGAAATTCTAATCAAGGTCTACGTCAGGCATTGGAGTTGTCTCCTTGTTTTCTTTGTCATTTTCATCTCTGTCTTTGTAAGCTGCTTTGAGAAGAACAGTGGGGTACAGTCCTTTAATAATCATATAGGATATACCATAGGAGTGCTGCCATGTTAATATACCATATTCCAGAGCCCTGGTCAACATAACCTGGACAGGAAAACAAACACATGGTTCTAGACTGAGATGTTGTTTTATGAATTATGAAAAAAAAAACTATTTCAGAAAATATTTTATTACAAAATCTTTACAACAGTCTGTATTTATATCAGTCCTGACCTTTGCATTTATGTTCTCTCACTGGCAAACTTTAATCAGTTTCTGTAATGTGAATGCCTGTAATCACAAGCATTTGCAGTGTGATTTGGCTGATAAGAATTTTATTGAGTAAAACTGTATGGACCATGAATTGTTCGCCATCGCATAGTTCATTTTCAGTATATCTGAGAAGCCAATAAAATAATTCCAGATTTTAGTACACATACAAAAAAGATTTGTGTGTGTGTGTGTCCACAAATAGAGGAATGGCAGGCCAGGGGGTATGACAGACCAACCCTGGGGCTCTCTTGGGTCACTACTTCTTTTACATGAGCAACAGGTCAATTATGTCTAGTAATATATTTATAATATGACTAGGGGCAAAGCCCATTGTATCCAAGAATACAACAGGCGCTAGAACTTGGCAGTGGGAAGAGGAAGTGGAGGAGTTGCCCAGTCTGTAAGGGCATGGGGTTGAATGTCTGTGTTGTATGGGAGGTTGTGGTAGCATGGTGGCAAATGAGGCCATGGGTGTGGAGAGAACCTGCCAAGAACCTGTGGTTTGGAATGTTCGTTGAGTGTGGAAGAGTACTAACCTTTGGGAATTGTGGCATAGTGGTTACAGATGAGCTTTCCAGAGCCATGTCTTCAGATATGTGAAGGGAAAATCAGACTGGAGACTCTTCTTAAGGGAAGATTACATGGCAACCAATTCCTCCCACTTCTGCATCGTTTCCCTTTTTGTGTGAATTAGGCCACATTCACCGAAATGCCCCTCTGCCCTAATACACATAGGGTAGTCACAGTACACAGGTGTCCACCCTGTTCCTTCTGTCTCCCATATTTTCACTGTTGATAATATGTCATGTGCCCACATGCTTCTTTCATGGTTTATTTAGATCTTCCTGCACTTTCCAGACTCACAGAACTGATGCTGGTCTGCCTGTCTGTGCCCCAGAATACAAACAGTTGCTGGTAAGGGCTGACCATAGCCCAGGAGGGACGCACCTGCACCACTCCCTCCCAAATGCAAGCAAAAATGCCTCCTTTGACGGCCAGATTCTGAAGCCTTGTACAATTTTGAAGTCCCACCTCCAAACCTCCAGGAATATTTCCAACCCAGGGGTAGGCAATCTCCAGGTGGGGCCTGGAGAGTGCATGGAATTACAGCTCACCTGCAGAGTATAAAGATCAGCTCCCCAGGCAGAAAGGGCTACTTTGGACAGGGTTGTGGTAGAGAAGAAACATTTAAGGCCTCCCATACAGGTTGTTGCTGAATTGAAAGACTTGAGGCCTAGTGCACAGGGTTGTTGTGCAGATGAAACAGGCGACAAAAGAACCAGTTTCATCTACAGAATAACGCTGTGCAGTGGCCTCAAATCTGCAGAGAGTTGCAAAGAAGAACGACACATGGCTTGGCTGTGTCTAACCCCTGGCCAGAGCAGTGTTTTAAGTGAGAAGGGGCTTTTCTGTGGCCTCCCTGTCAGGCAACTGTTTGGCAGAAGGGGAAAGTTCCCCACCCTCAAAAGGAAGGCCCTCAGGCTCCCCTGCATTGCTCTCTGAAGGAAAATGCCTCCCTCCCCTCAGTCAGGGCCTGTTAGAGGCTCCTTCACAGCGGACCTGAAGGGAGGGGGGAGGGAGCATACTCACCAGCCTCCTGCCAGCTCTGTCAGAGTTCTGAGGCAATTTACAGTTGGACATGACAGTTAGGACAGTCTTGGGGCAAAATGCCTCTGTTCTCATCCCCTTTGGCAGCCCTGCTGACCTCCTCTCCCTGTGGTGGTCAGAAGCAGACTGGTAGCCATGTCTCCTGATTGCCCTGGAACTCTGGTCTGTCCTGGTGAGGGCCCAGGCGCTTTGTGCCTTCAGATTGGCCCCTCTGCTTGTCAGTCCGGGGCCAAGGGGCCAATCTGGGAGTTTTGATCATGGACTCAGCCCACCCCAACCCTCCTTACTGTTTTATTAAGAGGGACAGATAAGCTGTGAACCATCATATCACCATCTTATAACTCTGAGATATTATGATCATTGTTACTGTTGTTTTAATAGGAATTTATGGAATATATTGTCTTATGGTTTTATCTATAAGCCATCTTGAGGCAACATCGTCATGAAAGGTGGGGTATAAATATAAAAATAAATCAAATGAACAATAAATAAATAAAATTTGCCTTTTCTTTTTAGTCCACATTCATGTATCAGTTGTTACATACTTCTGGGTGATTTCTTCCCAGAATGTAAAGGCAACGAGAAATAAAGAGTATGTAAAAACTAGGTGTGGATGGGCTGGGAGATAGAACACATACATTTATTCTGGGAACAAGCTGTAAATGTTACATGCATTTACTCTTTAGGCCTTAATATGACATTTGCTTTTTAACCAAAGTACAAAGAGATATACAAGATACCATGTAAAGCAAAAGCATTGTGCCCATTAATGAGGACAGGAGCACATGCATGAGTTGTTTCCCTGTGAAGTCTCTTTCAGTTTTTTGGAATGATTATGATTTTTTTTTCTTGTTTGTTAGTACAGAAGGGTCTCAATGAGTAATATGAAACTATTAGACTAGGCACTTTGTGGGTACCATAGCAACCAGACATACACTGGCAAGAAAAGCTGACTTCCCTCCTTCTTCTGTTATCCTGAAATCTCTCCTTTATGTGCTTAGACTGATCTTAGCCCTTAGGATGGCAAAGCACAAGCCTCTTTTAATTTCTCTGCTCCTACCTCTAAAATTCAGAAATCAAGACTTCTTTAATTCTCCTGTGACAGAAGATGATTACTTGAAAAGTCTCTGTTCTTCCTCTTTGTAAGCGCCTGAGCATTTTTCTCTCAGTGGAGACTGAGTGCAAGAGAGACAGAAGTCCATATGATCATAGTGGTAGAGTGTATTGCTCTGGGCCCTTTTGGCATTCTGTAATCACATCATACTAGGCATGTATTAAACATGAACTCGAAAAGGGAGGAATAGAAATCCAAAGGGTATAGCCAGGCTAAAAGAAAAGAAATGCTAGATTGTGTTTTAGAGCTGTCTAGAGACTTTTTTAGGGAAATGAGTCATTAATTGTATAAGTGAATACAGCAAAACAAAAACAAAATAAAAACAAAATCTAGAATTGCTGGATTTACCAATTTCATATAGATTTGTATTCTTCCTGTCTAAGTTGGATGTCATTACTAAAGGAAAGCTCACAAGCAGTTTACCAAAACAGTACAACCCTCAGATATTTTCTCTTCATCTTATTTTGGTTCTCTGACATTCCACAAAGAATAAGGGTCTGATGTTGACTTCAAAGGATAGTCAACAGCACTGGGGAAAAAACCCCAGCATGGATCAGAAGATCCAAAGTGCCTGTATTACAGTGTACAAAGAGGTTTTCCTCAGATTCTCCTCTTATATGGCATGGTGGTTTTCTGGGATCTCTTTTTTTTTTTTATTTGGAAGGTGGAATGAAAATAAAGGAGTGAGAATCAGTTTGCCTTCAAAGTCCTCATTCATAAATACCATGTCTAGTGAATTCAGGCTAGATAGGAACAGCTTTTGGTCAATTATACTAATTCTGAACAAAAAAATTGCCTCTGTGTGGGTTAAAAACAACAAAAAATCCCCAAAAATTCCCCCCACATAGGACTGGATTTTACAAAAAGGAAGCCCAAATTGTTCATGAAAACACTTCTGTTTCCAATTCAAATTTATTTAATGCAGCACTGCAGCCAGATAAAACAGATAAACACTTCTGTTTCTACCTTCACCTTTCCTTAGGAGCTGTCTACATTTCCTGAAGCAGCAAAACATTGTTTGAAGTAGAAGGCATTGTAGACAAAATACCCACCAAGCTCATGGAGTTGCAGTGAGGGATAGGAAATGGTGCTAAATAGCCACTTCTCCCCTTTCTGACAGCCATACCTCTGACACAACAGGCTCTGCTAGCAGAAGAGTGTCACAGATGTCCCTTTTGGGAAGGCTCGTCGTCTTAGGACCTAGGAAGCTAAAACTACCCAGGTAATTTCAGTGCTAGCCTTAGTCCACCAGAAAAGGGGAAGAACCCATTAATAGGATTATTTTCCTACAGAATAATGATGAGGCTCCAAAGCATTGCATCCTTTTTGTGGTTTTTATTATAAAACTAGGAACAAAGCCCATTGTAGGAAAAATACAATGGGCGCTAGCAGGCACTCCCGCTTGATGGGGGTGCGGGCAGGGGTCCGTGGAAGCAGCCGTGCAGGCCGCAATCACGGCGTGCCCCCTTATTAGGCAGAAAGGGAGAAGGGTGGGAGATGTGTGGGATCAGGACCGGCCGTAGTATGTGAGGGATGGCAGAGGCAGAGGGAGGAAGAGGCCTTGTGAGGCGAGGGAGCTTACCGTCCAGGGGGGCCATTCTTGAGGGCGGTATGTGGCTCCGCGGCGCCGTTGTCATGGCGGTGGCAAGCAATCGGAGGGTAGAAGGGAGGGTGTAGGCTCCCACGGCAGCTGGTCGGCGGCGAAGTTGGCACAGCTGGTCGACGGGGGCTCCTGATGTAGGCGGCGAACTGCGAGTGGGCGGCGACTCATTGGCGCGTTGGTGTGTGGCACGGCCATTTTGGAGTGTGGGCGGTGGCTCCGCAGCGTCATTGTGGTGGGCAGCAACAGGAGGTGAAAAGGTAGGGTGTGGGCTCCCGTGGTGGGTGGTCGGCGGACTCGTCATGTCGGCGGCGAAGTGCGAGGGCAGGCAGTGGGTCATTGTCGTGCTGTTTGTGTTCACGCCGATTGAGGAGGGTGGGCGGGGCCAGCGGCTCGCCGGCGGACTGCGGGGCTCCGCATTGATGTTGAAGGGCGGGCCGCAGCAGTCTTTCGTCGGCATCAGTCTTTCGTCTTCAAGGCCGCGGGGTGTCATCCTGGGGAGGGAAGGGTGATGGTTCAATGGCGGGAAAGGAGCAGAGCAGCCGCGTCTTTGATGCAGCAGCCCTGCTCCTTTCCCGCTAGTGAACCATATGGAGATGGAGTGTGGGCACGGAGTCCGGGGCGGGCCAAGTGGCCAATAGGGAGGTACGCTATTCGTGCCTCCCAATTGGCCACTTGGCTCCTGAGTGGATCTCGGAGAGGGCCAATCAGGAGCCACAAAGCGGCTCCTGATTGGCCCTCTCCGAGTTTTTATTCTGGACAGGTCCCACCCGAACTCCTCCCCAACAGCCTTTACTCAATTATTTAGTCTGCAGCGTGCTGCGCCGCGGGGCGGTTTAAAGATAATATATAAGATAGTAGGTTATTGAAGATGTGTGGATAACAAGTAGTCTCTAGCATCGGCTTAGGCTCTCTGTCTCTCTTACGGAAGAACAGTCCTATTTCTAAGCAAGAGCAGACTATGTTATGGCATATGTACTGGCAAAGCAATTTTCAACCATCTTGGTCCTCGTAAGGGAGCATCCTGGGCCCACACATTACACTGGTACCTGTCCCTCAGAAATGCAGACATAGTTCATCAAGCTGATTCAAGCTGAAGGCCAAAGTGAGTCTATTAGAGGTCAATCTTGAAGCCTAGCAAGCCTAAGGTAGCCTGTGCCTATAACAAGAGGAGTGATGATTTCCCCAATTTTTCCTCCTCACTGCAGCCTTTCATACATGATCGTTTCCCTTCCTCTCCCAGCTCCCCCCCCCCCCAATTCCTTTTGGGAAGTCACAGAGGGCTGCTGTGGGAAGGGGAAGGTGGAGAATTTATGCTTCCACAAAGGATTTGTGATTGCACATCATAAGCTTTATGCCATAGAGAACAGAATACACATTTTAATAGCAGTAATTCCATACAATGAGCTTTTTGCAATTCTGAATAATCTCTGTTCCTCATTCATGTGCAAAAGCAGTAATAATATACAGATATTCCCCTCCTCCCTAATTCTTTCATGTAGTCCTACTACAAAATTACTTGAGATAAATTTTAATCTATCATAAATCTTGATTCATGCATTTTTCTATTCTTCTTTCATAGAATCATAGAATCATAGAGTTGGAAGGGGCCGTACAGGCCATCTAGTCCAACCCCCTGCTCAACGCAGGATTAGCCCTAAGCAACCTAAAGCATCCAAGAAAAGTGTGTAACCAATCTTTGCTTGAAGACTGCCAGTGAGGGGGAGCTCACCACCTCCTTAGGCAGCCTATTCCACTGCTGAACTACTCTGACTGTGAAAAACTTTTTCCTGATATCTAGCCTATATCATTGTACTTGAAGTTCAAACCCATTACTGCGTGTCCTCTCCTCTGCAGCCAGCAGAAACAGCATCCTGCCCTCCTCCAAGTGACAACCTTTCAAATACTTAAAGAGGGCTATCATGTCCCCTCTCAACCTCCTTTTCTCCAGGCTGAACATTCCCAAGTCCCTCAACCTATCTTCATAGGGCTTGGTCCCTTGGCCCCAGATCATCTTTGTCGCTCTCCTCTGTACCCTTTCAATTTTATCTATGTCCTTCTTGAAGTGAGGCCTCCAGAACTGCACACAGTACTCCAGGTGTGGTCTGACCAGTGCCGTATACAATGGGACTATGACATCTTGTGATTTTGATGTGATGCCTCTGTTGATACAGCCCAAAATGGCATTTGCCTTTTTTACTGCTGCATCACACTGCCTGCTCATGTTTAGTTTACAATCCACAAGTACCCCAAGGTCTCGTTCACACACAGTGCTACCTAGAAGCGTATCCCCCATCCAGTAGGCATGCTTTTCATTTTTCTGACCCAGATGCAGAACTTTACACTTATCTTTATTAAATTGCATCTTGTTCTCATTTGCCCATTTTTCCATTGTGTTCAGATCTCGTTGAACTCTGTCTCTATCTTCCGGAGTATTTGCCAGTCCTCCCAATTTGGTGTCATCTGCAAACTTGATGAGTAGTCCCTCCACCCCCTCATCTAGATCATTAATAAATATGTTAAAAAGTACCGGGCCGAGCACCGAACCCTGAGGTACCCCGCTACTCACCTCTCTCCAGTCTGATGAAACACCATTGACAACAACTCTTTGAGTGCGGTTCTCTAACCAATTCCCTATCCACCTAACGATCTGAAAATCCAGATTGCAGTCCTTCAACTTATCCATCAGAACATCATGGGGAACCTTGTCAAAAGCTTTACTAAAATCCAAGTAAATGACATCAACCAAATTTCCCCGATCCAGCAAACCTGTTACTTGGTCAAAAAAGGAAACTAGGTTGGTCTGGACCTGTTGGAGACAAATCCATGCTGACTTCCTTGGATCACCAAATTGTCCTCTAGATGTTTGCAGATCGCTCCCTTTAATATCTGCTCCATTATCTTCCCCACAACAGAGGTCAGACTCACTGGTCTGTAGTTTCCCGGGTCATCCTTCCTCCCTTTTTTGAAGATTGGAATAACGTTTGCTCTTTTCCAGTCCTCTGGGACATCTCCAGTCCTTAAAGAGGTTCCAAAGATGATGGACAAGGGCTGTGCAAATTCTCTGGAAAGTTCTTTGAGTACTCTTGGGTGCATTTCATCTGGACCAGGGGATTTGAACTCATCCAGTGCAGCTAAATGCCTCTCGACCACATCTCTATCCATGTTAACCTGCCACCCAGACACTATCCTTTGGCTACAGCCATCTCTAGATGTGCCTAAATACTTTGACCTGTGGGAAAAAACAGATGTAAAATAGGCACTAAGCCTTTCTGCTTTCTCTGCATCTTTCGTTAGAGTTTGTCCATCCGCACCCAACAGTGGACCTGTTGCCTCCTTTACTTTACGTTTGCTCCTCACATAACTGAAAAATCTTTTCTTGTTACAATGGGCTTCCCTGGCCAATCTTAGCTCACTCTCAGCTTTGGCCTTTCTGATGATTGATCTACAGAGCCTAGTAACCTGTAGGTACTCTTCTTTAGAGCTCTGTCCTTCCCTCCATTTCCTGAACATTTTCCTTTTCTTTCTTAGTTCCTCTTGAAGTTCTCTGTTCATCCAAATAGGCTTCTTAGAGCTCCTGCAGTGTTTTCGTCTTTCTGGGATAGTCATTGATTGAGCATGCAATAGCTCCTGTTTGAGTAGCGCCCACCCTTCACATGCTCCCTTCCCTTCCAGCATTCTCGTCCATGGTATGACACTCATCATGTCTCTGAGTTTATTAAAGTTTGCCCTACGAAAATCCAACATCCGCGTCTGGCTACAAGCTTCCTTGGCTCCCCATCTCAAAAGGAATTCTATGAGGACATGGTCACTTCCCCCTAGGGTCCCCACCTCCTTCACCTCATCCACCAACTCTTGCCTGTTGGTCAGTATTAAGTCCAGTATGGCTGAACCTCTTGTGGGTTCTTCTACCATTTGATAAATGAAATTGTCAGCCAGGCAGGTCAGAAACTTGCATGACTGAGGACGCTTCGCAGAGTTTGTTTCCCAGCACACTTTAATTTCATATTAAGTATACATACACACATACATACATGGTCCTCTCAAGACTGATATTTTACTTGAGGTTACTGTGTATAATCATAATTGTGTTATTTTTTTTTAAAAACCCATTTGCGTTGTATGAGTAAAAATTAAAAAGCATTGCTTGATTCCCTCCCATGTGGAAATAAGCTCCAATGATTTATAACTTTTTCATGAATGCCTTAAAAGAACCATTCAGCTCCTGGAGATGACAGGAAATAAGCTGGAAGATAAAACAACATATGAAAGTTTTAAAAGACAGTGAATCTGAGAAGCACCAACAAATGACACAGAATGCTATACTGCAATGTTGATGACACCATCTAGATCAGCCTTTCTTGACTTTTTTACCATTGAGAAACCCCTGAAGCAGACTTCAGGCTTTGAGAAACCCCAGAAGTGGTGTGATTGTGCAGAATATGGTTGGGAAGCATAGCTGTGTACATGCTCACCCGGTTTCTCCCCTTCCTACCCCCTACAGTTGGGGAGACCCTCTCCCATCACTGCTTGCCATATGCCAGGCATGACTGCAAATAGGGAGAAAATGGCAGATGCTTCTGTCTGCCCACTTTCTCCCTCTGAGTCTACTCCACATGGTGGAATGACAATGACCAGGTTCTATGGCAAGGATATGGAGGAACAACAGTCACTCCTCACACTGGAGAAAGACATTAGCCCGACCAGGGGAAAAGGATCCAAGAAGAAACTTGGAAACTTTCCTCCCTTTCTGGGTACCCAAGACAGCGCATGTAAAATATTAGAACAATTAAAAATAATTTAAATTATAAAACATATTTTTAAAATACTAGAACCAGGGAGGAGGGCTAACAATTGGTATGCCAAGTGAACAAAAAAAATATTCACCCATTGGCAGAAGATACAGTTAGAGGGAGGCAGACAAATCTCCCTAGGGATGGAGTTCCAAAATTTTGGTTGACTCTGATTGGATCTCTAGCGCACAAAACTTTCTCCTAATGCTGAATGGTTATGCTTTGCTTTGCTTTGCTTTGCTTTGAAGTGTGGTCCTGAATATAGATTTTATATGAAGTATTTAACTTTACATTTTTTCAAGCCTATGTAAGCATGTCTCATTTTTCTACTTTCACTTTCTGTTCACTCAATAAATTTTTACAGAGTGGAACAGAAAATTCTGCAGAGTAGTTCCATCTGGGAGGCTGTTTCTCCATGCGGTTAGAATGCCTCACAAACTGCTGCCCTTCCAGAGATCTCTGTTTTGCTCCAACTGAGCCATTTTTTGTAGGCTGCCAGCCAACCTGAACTTGGAAACATATGGGATAAATCAGCATCCATGACTCCTATCATACAATATGTTCACAGTTCTACAAGGTCAGGCCAAAGAAAAGCTGCAAAATGCTGCCATGAGAACCTACCACTTTCATTATCTTTTTCTCCTCAGTCTGGGCATGTTAAGAAAGTGTACACCAGAGGGCAAATCTGTAAGACATATAAGCCACAAAACATTAATATGATTGATGGAAAATGTACATGAGAATGTTGTCCTATATTAGGCTTAATTATTGTTGGTTTTAACTTAAGAAGAAGATCTGGTTTTATACACCCTGCACAATGTAGGAACTCACAATTCTTCCCACAGTGACTCCAATTTCATGCCCTAGTGATCCCAACACCAGAAATCTCCAGAATCCAGCCTGGCCTGGGGGAAATTCACCTATGATTACACAGTGGCAATCAGCAATTCCCTGGGTATGCAAGGATAGGCCTCAAGAGGCAAACACTGGCACATCCCTTCCTGCCCACCCACTCACAATCTGCCTCAGTTCATAAAATTGTAGGAAAGAAGAAGTATCAAGCTGGCAATGGTAACCAAATGCTTATTCAAACATTCACTTAGGAAAACCCTTGAGGATATATACCGTGATGGATAACTGATACTAGTAGACCCATTTTTGAGAAAGATATAAAAATAAAAGAGAATTTGGATGTACAAGATAATATAAGGTCTTATAATATAAGGTTGATTTCTGAGACCATTTATGGTAGAAATTTTGTAGAAATAATCTTTAAAAGAACTGAAAATACAAGAAGATACAGTGAAATACAAGAAGATACAGTGAGACAGTATCACTGAGGAAGTAAAACGAAAACAAGATTGTACTTAGGAACTCATTTTGATGAATATTACTTATATAATTTTAATAAATGTTTGATTGCCATTGCCAGTTTGATATTTCTTCTTTCCTACACACCTTCAGCTGATGGGTCACCTCTGTTTAAGTTCATAAAATCAGCATTTCTGTCAGATTACTATCTAGCCTCGGCTTAAAAACATCCATAAAAACCGGCCGAGACTTACCTCAGCCGAATGTTGACGCAGCGGAGGGCTTGCTGGGAGAGAGAGGCGATCACCCAGAGGCCCTCCAGTGTGCGTGCTGCTGGAAGGCAGCACGCACAGCGTCAGGGGCAGGGCGGGGCCGTGGTGACTATTTAAGTCACCACGTGCACGGATCTCCCTCTTTGCCTTGAACGCTGCAGGAGCTGCTCCCCTCCCACCCTCCCTATGTTTTATACAGGATTGTTCAGGGTTTTGAGGTGGATGCTTTTGGTTTTGTTTTCCAATAATTGTCACAGCTGCGGGTTTGCATGGGATGGAGCCTGTTGGCAGGGAGTCCGGTGTGCGATCGGACTCCCTGGGGTTTGGGGCCTCTCCTGAGGCGGCGCGTATACGAGCGCGGCTTACCCAGCTGGGAGGCCAGGGGCTCGTTTGCCAGGTGGCCTGGGGGCAGTCAAAGCTGGTTGACGCCAGGTGGCTCCCCCGCATAGGTCGCTTCCCTTAGTGGCGGACTTCAGTAGGCAAGGGGATCTGCTCTCCCGGCTGGGAACGGTGCGGGTCCCCAGGGCGCCTCTGGACTCTGTGGGTTGTTGGTGCAGTCTGCTGACTGCTAGGTCAGGCTCCCTCTCCCATGCTATGCCAACCCTCCCATGAGGAGATAATAAAGCTGTGGCCTTGTTTATCCCAACATTGGTGTCGCATCTTATTCCAGCATATAATGCCCTCCTGCAAGTCAACAAGGAAAACTCACCACCTCCCAAGGAAGTGTGTTCCACTGAGGAACCCCTCTAACAGTCAGCAACTTCTTCCTGATGTTTAGTTTAAAATTCTTTTGAATTAATCTCAACCCATTTGTTCTGGTCCGACCCTCTGGGAAAACACTTTACAAACACCTTTCCCTTCCTGTTCCCATAACAGATGCCCTCCTGTGAGGCAATTGAGACTAAGAGAACTCTGAGAGAACTACTCTGTGAGAATAGCCCTAACAGAACTCTGACTAGCCGTAGGTCACCCAGCTGGCTGTATGTGGAAGAGCAGGGAATCAAACCCAGTTCTCCAGATTAAAGTTTGCCACCTTTAACCACTACATCATGCTGGCTACCCATGACAGCAAGTTTATAGGGTTTTCCATTTGCTGGTATGGCTGCCAATACAGTGCAGCTGCAGTGAGGTTTCTATGTGGCTGGTTTCCTCTCAGCTTTCTTATGTAGTCTCCCATCAGCCACCACCACCACCCTCTCCCAGACTACTGTGGCTTTTTCAATTCTTAGGGCTTTGTTTTACTGTTAATCACTTCTTTGGAGGGACTTTAGCTGAAGAAGCCTCGCTCGTTCATTGCTTTTGCTGGTCCTGCGGCTTCTGCTTGGGCCCTCCGAGTGTCACTCGAGGGCCAAGCAGCCAATGGGGAGCCATGCAAATTGCAGCTCCCCATTGGCTGGTTGGCCCAGCGTTGCCTGGGCCGGCCGGTGGGTTGCCGCTCAGAGGAAGAAGCCTCCCCCAGTGGTAAGTCCTCCAGCCGGCTTCCCCTCGCCCAGGGAGCCTTCTGCTGGGCCCTGGGGCAGGCTCGCCTGCCCTTGGGCCCGGCAGAAGGCCACAACACCTGCCGCCGCCTTCCTAAGCCTTCTGCCGGGCCCTGGGGCAGTCGAGCCTGCCCCTGGCTCTGGCAGTAGGCCGCAAAGCCTGCCGCCACCGTCCCAAGCCTTCTGCCGGGCCTTGGGGCAGCAGAGCCTGCCCCTGGGCCCGGCAGAAGGTCCCAAGACCACCTACCTTACTCTGTTCCTCCCTTCCGCTCAGCATTCCCTTTGTTTTTCCCTTTCTCCCTTCCTCCCTCTCTTCCATCTGCCTCTTTCTGGCTACCTGTTTCTCTCCCTCTTCTTCTGTCTCTATCTTCCTCCCTTTCTTTCTGTCTGTCTTTCTCCTTTTCCTCCTTCCTTCGCCCCATCCCTCCACCCACCCACCATGCTAGGGCCTGCTGTATTTTGGCCACAGCGGGCTTAATATCTAGTATATTATAATCAGTATATTATAATCAATCAGTCAGCATTGTTCTGTTACATTCTATGTGAACCACCCTGAGCCTTAGGGGAGGGCAGTATACAAATGTAATAAAATAAAATAAATAAATACATGCATACATTCGTCTCCTAATCTTTTCCAAATGGAGCAAATCAAGAAATGGCAGTGTTCTTGTGGCTGTAATATAAAAATAAAAATGTCAAAGTAATTTCAGTCATTATACACTTCAAGTTAAACTTCCCAAACACTGTGGTAGCAACCTTCAAAGGCTCCAGGCCGCTTCTGACCTGATTCAGGACAAACTGACTCAGGGTGAAAAGTTATGCACCCCTTTGAAATGTGGCCTTAATCACAAGACAACCAACAACGTGAAAATTGCTTTCTTTCTTCTATCTCCTAAAAAGCAAATTCAATTTGCTACTTCACCCAGTTTGCAGCCCACCACATCCTTGCACAATCAGCAGTGTCAGTTCAAACTCAACGCCTTTCCTCTGCTGCTTCGGACTGTCCTTGATTGAAGGGGAACTCTTGTGGCTGACATGATTTCCCTTGGTAGTGAATGCCAGAGCTACAGCTCTGTAAATAAGGCCCTCTCTCACAGAGACATTCACTGTGCATCATAAAATCAGGAGCACAAGGGGCATTATCTTGGTTGATGTTCCCAGTGCCATTGGAGGACATGATCCTCACATTATGAATTCATCAGCAATAAGTAGCCCACCCACTTTTGACATTTAAGAAAAAAAAAACTATTTTTATTTAAAGTGACATATCCTTTTGCTTGTTTGAGACACCAGACCTCTGATTGTAGAAATTAGGCCAAGAATGAAAAGACGGGTAAATAGAATTAGTAAAATGTTCACTGCAGCATTGCTATAAGGAATATTTCTTTTAAAAACCATTTTAGGAGACTGTTAGGTTTCTCTTATTTGATATAGACACCAGAAAAGAAAAATAGAGCCAGCCCACCTATACCTATTTTTTTCTTGTAAGTAAATAAAATAAAGTTGAAACAGGTGATATATGAAGAGAAATAAAAGATACTCAAAGAAATCCATCTGTGCTTCACATTTTGTAGTGGCAGATGACCTTTCAGTATCTGATCAGAGTATTATGCTCCTTCACTAAATCCATAATTCCTTTAACAGGGGGTTTAGAGCCAATTTGTTATCAGCAAGAAGATAATATAGATGGTTCATGTCTCATGATCCATTAGCAATTGATGCTGTTATCTTTGACATCTTAAATCAGCTAGTTAAGATATAAAAGAGATGGTATCATTTCAGTACTCAAAAAGTCAGGCTTAAGGCCATTGCTGCCTTAGATGCTACCAGCTTCACTTATTTGTACCAAAAAAAAAAATCTAAGTGTTACCAGACAGTGTCATAAGACAAGTTTGTGAATCAACTCAGGTTTAATGATTTTCACCCAAAGGGTGCAAAGAAGGAGCTTAAGTCATTACAAGAGCTAATCCTTAAGTCAGTAAGTTTGAAATGTTGACCGAAAGTTTCTGAAGATAATGACTTAGTAGGCTAGATGAACTGAGGAAATCTACTGAACACAGGGAGTCAGAAAAGGAACCTGTGATATCTTAAGCCACAATGATGAAGAGTCAGTGTAGTGCACAGGTTAAAGCCTCCAACTAGGATCTGGGAAATTCATGTTTAAATCTTCACATATGCCATGGAAACTTGCTGCATGACTTTGGGCCAGTCACACACTCTCAGCATGGCATACTTCACAGAGTTGTTATGAGGATAAAATGGGCAAGAAGATAATTAAGTAAGCCACTGAGTGTCCCCATTCTAGGGACTGAACTATATACCTCCTGTATGCAAAATATCATTTATTTTTCTTATTTTATTTATTCACATTTATATACCACCACCCCCCGAAGGCTCAGCACAGTTTACATAGAACTGAAAACTATACAGGAAACATTACATATAACTAATTATAACATTAATATTATTAACTGATGATAACAGAGTAACCATATAACATTAAACATCTTTAACCGCTCCTATTAAATAAAAGGGCAAGGCCACCTGGGGAGGAGTTAGGGCGGACCCTGTCCAGGATAAAAACTCAGAGGGCCCAATCAGGAGCCGTGAAGCAGCTCCTGATTGGGCCCTTCGACTGTCCATCCAGGGCCAAGCAGCCAATGGGGAGGCACGCAAAGTGCCTTTCAATTGGCCCCTCAGCAGGACAGACCAAAATTCCATTCACCCAGCCCAGTCTGGCTGCCAGTCTACTCCTGACCATCACAGGGAGAGGAGGTCAGCAGGGCTGCCAAGGGGGATGAGAACAGATGCTTGGACAGGCTGCGCCAGCCCTTTTCGCCCCAAGGCTATCCTAACTGCCATGTCCAACTGCAAATTGCCTTAGAACCCTGACAGAGCTGGCAGGAGGCTGTAGAGTTCTCCCCCTCCCTCCCTTCAGGCCTGCTGCGAAGGAGCCTCTGACAGGTCCTGACTGAGGGGAGCAAGCCCTTTCCAAGATCAGTGCAGGGGAGCCTGAGGGCCTTCCTTTTGAGGGGGGGGACTTTCCCCTTCTGCCAAACAGTTGCCTGACAGGGAGGCCACAGAAAAGCCCCTTCTCACTTAAAATACTGCTCTGCCCGGAGGTTAGACACAGCCAAGCCATGTGTCTTTCTTCTTTGCAACTCTCTGCAGATTTGAGACCACTGCACAGTGTTATTCTGCAGAGGAAACTGGCTCTTTTGTCTCCTGTTTCATCTGCACAACAACCCTGTACAGTAGGCCTCAAGTCTTTCAATTCAACAACAATCTGTGTGGGAAGCCTTAAATGTTTCTTCTCTACCACAACCCTGTCCAAAGTAGCCCTTTCTGCCTGGGGAGCTGATCTTTGTACTCTGCAAGTGAGCTGTAAATCCAGGAGCTCTCCAGGCCACACCCGTAGGTTGGCTACCCCTGGCTTGGAAATATTCCTGGAGGTTTAGAGGTGGGACTTCAAAATCATACAATGCCTCAGAGTCCAGCCTTCAAATGAGCCATTTTTGCCTGCAGTTGGTAGGGAGTGGTGCAGGGGTGTCCCTCCTGGCCTATAGGTTATGGCCAGTCTTTACCAGCAGCTGTTTGTATTCTGGGGTGCAATTCCCTTCACATATCTGAGGACATGGCTCTGGAAAGCTCATCTGTAACCACTATGCCAAAATTCCCAAAGGTCAGTCCTCTCCCACACTCAACGAACATTCCACACCACACGTTCTTGACACCCATATCTCCACACCCATACCCTCATTTGCCACCATGCCACCACAACCTCCCACACAACACACACATTCAACCCCATGCCCCTACAGACTGGAAAACTCCTCCCCTTCCTCTTTCCACTGCCAAGCTCTAGCATCCGTAGTATTCTTGGATACAACGGGCTTTGCCCCTAGTTAATAATACAACAGGTCCAGGTGTCTTGACAGATTTCTGGGGGGAGGGAGAGGGGGGCAGGGCCCTGTTGATGTTGTTGGCTGATTGTGCCAAATGCCTGGTAGAGGAGTTTCCTTTTGCAGGCCCTGCGAAACCACTTTAACTCTGTCAGGGCCCTGATCTCTTCTGGGAGCTCATTCTACCAGGTGGGGGCCAGTATAGAGAAGGCTCTGGCCCTCGTCAAGGCCAGGCAGACTTCTTTAGGGCCAGGGACCATTAGGTGTCTGGTGGTAGTACAGCGTAGAGCTCTTTTAGGGGCATAGGCAGGGAGGCAGTCCCTCAGGTACACTGGGCTCAGACTGCTTATGGCCTTGAAGGTAATTACCAGAACCTTTAGCCTGATCCGGAATTCAACTGGCAACCATTGCAGTTGATGGAAGATGGGCTGGATGTGGGATCTCCATTACTGTGAGGATTCTGGCCGCTGCGTTTTGGACCAGCTATAGTTTCCGGGCCAAAGCTAAGGGCAGGCCTGCATAGAGCAAGTTACAGAAATCCAATCTGGAGGTGACCAACATGTGGATCACTGTGGCTAGGTGTTCTGAGGCCAGGTAGGGCACTAGTAGCTTGACTTGGTGGAGATGGTAAAACACCAGCTGAGCAGCCTTCATGACCTGGGCTTCCATTGTGAGGGAAGTATCCAGGATTAATTATTTTTATTATTTAAATTTATATACCACCATTCCCAATTGGGCTCACGGCAGTTCACATATAAAAGAATAAAAACACAATAAAACCCATAAAAACTCCTAGTTACAATTACTGAAAGTGACAAGACGACAAGCGAAAAAAACTAACTAAAGTCACCCTCTCGACCAGCCAGGGTCAGCCTTCTGACTGTCTTACTGGTGAGAGTGGGGAGACAGATCTATTTATTAACAGATGAACAGAAGGACATGGGGGATCCCAGACTGAATAGCAGGCCCCACCCTGGCCACAACTGCATGCCTGGCAGAAGAGCTCCATCTTGCAGGCTCTGGAGAAAGTTGACAACTCTGACAGGGCTCTTAGCTCTTCTGGGAGCTCATTCCACCAGGTTGAAGCCAGAACAAAAAAGGCCCTGGCCCGAGTCGAGGCCAGGCGAGCGTCCCGAGGGCCCGGGACTACCAGTAAGTTCATACTCGCAGAGTGAAGAGCCTTGCGGGAGGCATAAGCAACCAGCTTCCTAGTGGAGTGTGCCATAGAGTTCTACACCATCCAGGGTGGGCATCCTTGTCTCAGCTTATTTTATTTATTTAATTGGGGAGCTTCAGCTATTCCCTGTGTTAGATTCCTCCATGTTTGTCTTGGTAGGTCCACTGCCTTGTCTCAAAAGTGTGTGTGTGTGTGTGTTTTTTTTAAAGAAAGATGTCAGCTCATACAGTGAACTAATGCTGCTGCTTGGGCAAGGTTGCATAGTGGTTGAGTAGCAAACTTGGTGAGGAACCCATATGGACAATGTCCTGTGTTGCTCAGAGACAAAGTGCAGGTAGCCAGAAGGAAGATAACAGCATTTTTTTTTTACTATGAAAGGAGTGGAGCAAGATTTAAAACTTTAGAAGCTATTTGAAGCCAGGAAGTACAAGCCAAGATGACAACTGGGTCTAGGTTTAAGAACTCTCTGGTTTAACAAATTTTGGCTAATTAATCTATGTAATGGTATGACACAATTTCTTTGGAATGTCTGGATAATATGTTCCACTATATATTTCTAGTAAGGCCTTGGAGGAGGAGCATGTCTCATGGCTTAAGTGCCACTCAGCACCTAACACCCACTCAGGGTGGCTGTCCCGCCCCTTAGTGCCTCCTCCTCCAACCAGTTTGCCTGTCTGTCCAGCAGCCAGCCAGTTGCCTTCCATCCCCCACCCCTGACCACCCCTCCTCCTTCCATTTCCCTCTGAGGCTTGGAGGCTGCAGATCCCTGCTGCATGAGAGCTGCCCCTGCCAGTGAGTTCCCTCACAGCTGCCTGCAGCCTTTCTAGGTCCTGGGGGGAGGGGGAGGCTGTCTGCAGAGTTCTTCCACTCCACCCCCCTAATCTAGTGCCTGTTGTATTCCTGAATGCAACAGGCTTGGCCCCTAGTCTTTCCATAAAACCAGAACTGACAATGTGAACAGTGGCTATTTCAGTCCAGAGTTGTTCCCAATGGGAAAAGTTGAACATACAAACTGTAAGACAGAATTATTTTGAATTTAATCTCAGTATATCTTCAATCTTCTCCCATTGTACTGAAGTATCTGAAGCCCACCAAATACTCAGTCTGGTACTTTAAAAAGATGAATAAAAGACAACCTCTTATGTACTTAGTGTCTGTCTCACATGTCCATGTTCAGCTAGCAAGGCAAATGGAGCAGAACTGAAACCTAGACAGCTGTAAATGCTGCACACACAGATGGTACATTTGGTATTTACTAACCAGCCTGCAGCTATATTGTTTACTTACAATTAATTATAATCTAAAGAGCTGATTTAATCATTATCTTTGAGAAATGGACATTATCCACTCCCACCTGCCATTTTCAGTGGAGTAAATGCAACAAAGATTAAGTAACATTCAGAGGGAAGGTAAAGACCATTTTGCCATTTTGATTAGAGGAAAGAAATGTGCTGGTAGTTTTGAAAGGCCCTGTGAAGAGACTTGCAGTCCTCTCCAAAGAATACAGCAAGTCCCTGATTTTGCCAGAATATCACTCTCCTTGATATTCTTCACAGAATAATCCAATCCTTTAGAAGTTAGATAATTTGCTAATTGAAGAATACACCCCTGTTGAATTTGCTTTGAGAACTAGACAGACAACCAGCTTTCGGGACTTCAGAACAGAGGAACTGTCAAGTGTTGGGCATGTGCTATAGAGATCATGCTGAATCCGCATGAATTTGAAGTCCAGTCAAGATCTGACACACAAAGGTGTTAAAGGAGTGTTGCCATTGAGCTGTCAGTTGGACATCGATTGGAAAATGTCGAGGATTGTTTCAGCACACTGAATTTTGCATAGAACTATTTGACCAATTTACACATTTCCAATGGTCTGATTAAATCATGTTTATTACCAGCTAATGGAATTCAAAGTGTTTCTTTCTATAATTTTATTTCAATTGCAGCAGTAAGATCGATTGTTTGTTATTTGTTTCTACTCCGCAAACTTAAAAAAAAACATATATGATGTTTGTCTGCTCTGTACAGTATACTCAATGTGCAAGTGGCTAAATGGTCTTTCCTAAGACCAGAGAGACACGGCAGGCAGGATGTCTTCAAAAACCTTTCATGTGCAGAACAACATGGGCCATTCCGCACGACTTAAACGTAGCAGAAGTCTTACCTTTGGTAAACACTATTAATTCAACATTCTGCATGACATCGTACACAATCTGCAACACTCCTGCAACACTCCCACAAAAATTGCTTTGTTGTAGTGTTTTTTGGGAAATCCAGAAAAGTGGATTCCCCCTAAAAAAAAACAAAATGCTAGACTCTTGAGAACAACCTGCAACACATCCGAAAAAGACATGTGTGTTCTCAATGTAGCGGTGAAAAGAATGCCCCTCCCTCGCTCTCACCCCCGAGCTTCCGGAGACGTGATCGCCATTTTTTTCCCTTAGACCGGCGAAAGCAATGAACGAGCGAGGCTTCTTTGGCTAAAGTCCCTCCACAGAACTGATTAACAGTAAAACAAAGCTCCCTACTGCTAGTGTCTTTAAAGTTCCCAAGCACAATACAGCCCCCTGTTCGACACAGCCAGTAATTTTGGCCACAAATCGTGCCCACGGAGGGGGTTTACTTGAAGAGCATGTTAATGATTAAGCTCCAGCTCCTACGCCAGCAAAAAAGGTCTTTCTGAGACAATGAATGAACAAATATTAATTGCGACTGGTGTGTTTGGGTTTTTAAAGAACAGTTTTTAAAGGGAAAGGGGCTTTTCGGGAGCACAAACACAACAGTCGCAATGAATAGAGTGACTATCTGAGCACCTCTGGGCAGGGTTGCTGAACACAACTTCTGGTACACATATTTAACATGTGTGACTGCTGGACTAATATAAGCTATCTGATAAATAGATTTTGTTTTGTTCATTTGGGATGTAAGGGCAATTTTTACTAAGATTAGGTACCAAAAATGAGGGACTGTTACATCTAATACATAGAAACATCTGGAATACTTGAGTGTACTGGAATCTTTTAAGGTCTGGCTGGGTGCTCTAACTTCACAGTTGTTGCCCATTTCCAAACATCAAATGCCATCACTAAAGCTACCCAATTACTTAAATATTAAGAAAGCGCCAAGCAATCCCATTAATACGAGTTTAAAGATTAACTCATTCCTTTAAAAAATATCTGACACAATTTGTGGGGGCAATTGTCAACATTTTCCTCCCCTTTCCCTAATTTGTTAAAATAACACTGTCTGCAATTATGGGGTCATTTGTTATGTGTGATATAATAGACTGCAAATATAAAAAGCATTATCATTACTTTTGTCCTTTGTTCTTTCAGGACAGAATATTGCATAGTTCTTTACTTTGACATTTATTGCTTTTAGATTGGTAATAGAATGGTTTGTGTTGCTCATTATCTTGAATGATGATAATATTAGTGGTTGGGGAGCCTGTGTTCCCTGTTAAGTAAAGTAAAGGCTTCATATAATTTAGGAAGGGTTATTACCGGGCAATTACCCACAATACAGTTCAAGTCTAATAAACTTCAGCCATATTCTTAAATGTCACATTTATAGCATGGTTTCTAGGTAACGGCATAGAGCAATTTGTATCACTTTTGTTCTCCAGTATTGACTGTCAAGGTAAGACCTTACTCAGCCTACCTTCACTAACCCCCATGACAGTTTGCCAGTAGCTAAATTCTAAAAAGAGTAGCATCAGAGCACAAGGGGAGGCCCATCCATTGACACAGAGCCCCTCCTACCCTGCTCCCAAATGTTTGAGTGCCATGGCTAGTTGTTCCGTGGTGAGAGAAAGAAGAAGAGTTGGTTCTTATATGCCACTATTCTCTACCCAAAGGAGTCTCAAAGCGGCTTACATTTGCCTTCCCTTTGCTCCCCACAACAGACAATCTGTGAGGTAGGTGAGGCTGAGATACCCCCTGATATCACTGCTTGATCAGAACAATTTTATCAACCCAAGCTCACCCAGATGGAATCAAACTAGGCTTGCCAGATTAGAAGTCCTCACTCCTAACCACTACACCGAGATGGCTCTCTCCCAGCAGTTTTACATGCTTAGAGACACATTTCACTATTCCTGAGTCATTTCCCACTACTAAACTCTACGACTGAAGAAATAATAATAACAGCAGCAACAGCAACGACAACGACAACAACAACAACAACAAGAGCAGCTGGGTTTTTTGTACCCCATTTTTTCCCAAAGCAGTTTACGGTCACCTTCCCTTCCTCTCCCTACAACAGACATCCTGTGAGTTAGTTGGGGCTGAGAGGACTCTGAGAGAACCCAAGGTCACCTAGCTGGCTGTATGTGGAGGAGTGGGCAATCCAGGTTAGAGGCTGCCATTCTTAACCATGACACCGAGCTGGCTCTAGGATACCAGTTCCTGGGAAATTCCTGGAGATTTGTATAGAGAAACGTCAGAAAGGTGGGGGTTGAGGAAAATAGAGTATAATGCCATACAGTCCACCCTCCAGAGCAGTCATTTGTTCCAAGGGAACTGCTTTCTGTCACCTGGAGATCAGTTGTAATTCTCAACTATAGAATTACATTTGAATCTACTTTACTCAAGATTTTCAGACTAGGCTAACACATTAACCATTTGCTGTTCATTACACCTCCTCTAAAACTTGTTTACATTTCTAATTCAAACTCCCACAATGAATTATGGTGTAACTCAATGACAGTATCACTTTTTTTCATTATTAATCAATACTAAAAATAGATCAACAGAGTTTTTAATAATTTACATCTGCTAATCCTAAGATCCAATTTTCCTATTAAATGTTTGTTGAATTTCCACTGAAATGGAACCAAATTTAATAAATCAGTGTAAATTCTACATTTATCATATTCTGGTTTTATTTATTTATTTATTTATTTACTTGTTTGTTTGTTTGTTTGTTTGTTTATTTATTACCCTCCCCAGAGACTCAGGGCGGTTTACAGGAAACAGGAAAAAGATACAGCTAATATATGGTGACAACATGTGATAACAGCAATAACATTACAACAACAATAACCTTAACAATAACATTAGAGAATGATGGAACTGTAAAAGAGCCTCAGCTCACCTCTTACTGGGATCCAGTGGGTTAGGTAGATTGGTAGAAGTTACAGTAGGAGGAGGAACTTGGGGGCCATTTGGAAGCGATGGTTTGGGTCGAGCTCAACCAAATGCCTGGTGGAGGAGCTCCCCTTTGCAAGCCTTGCAGAACTGTTTAGGTTCTGTCAGGGCCCTGATCTCCTCTGGGAGCTCGTTCTACCAGGTGGGGGCCAGAATGGAGAAAGCTCTGGCCCTGGTTGATGTCAAGCAAGCTTCCTTGGTGCCAGGGACCACCAGGAGGTTGGAGGTAGTAGAGCACAAGGATCTTTGAGCGGTGTAGGCGGAGAGGCGATCCCTCAGATATACTGGGCCCAAACTGCATATGGCCTTAAAGGTGATAACCAAAACCTTAAGCCTGACCAGGAATTCAACCAGAAGTTCAACCGGTAGGATTGCATGAAATATAAGTAGTCCACAAAGATTACTTGCTATTTAATTGCAGAAAAGTAAATAGTCCCCAAGGTGTACCCTATTTTTTAAAACTTAAGAATTTTTGTTGTTCATATAGTTACTAGTATGTTGAGATCTATTTATTTTACATAATTATAATAATTTTTGCCAGCATTATCTAATTCTTTGAGAAGCTTAAACTTAATTCCAATGTCTAATTTCATTTTTTAAAAATGGCATTTTTCCTAGGAAGTCAGTTTCCTAGGAGACTTTCACATTTAAAACAACTAAAAGTCACTTTAGAAACTTCAAAATCCTAACTTGAATTTAGCAGCTCTGGTCATTTCTATTATGGGTGTGTGGGCCATGTATGCACATTAAGTGTATAACATATAACATTTTAAATTGATGTTACAGTTTCTATTTGGTACTCTGATTTGTCTGCAAGTCATTTATGTTCAATTTATGTACATTTCTTCTGTTCTTTTCTGCCGTGATTTCAATGCAATGTGTCTCCGCAATAGCTACTGAAGTCATTCCCCCCCCCAAAAAAACTTGGTATATTACAAAAACTAATTTGTACTCAACTACCAATCCAATTTCTACCAATTTTCAAAGACAATTTTGTCTTTGGACTTCACCATTTGTGATCTTAAACCAGAATAATGCACACATTTAAAGCTATTTGTAAAATTCATCTTGTAATCAATATTATTATACTTTGCCTGTGATGCAGCATTTTTAGATTATGGGAAAATCTTAAATTTTAAACATTATAAAACACATCAGCAGTCTTCCCAAAAGAGTTAAATAGTGTGACAAACGTGTACACATATTAAAAGTCCTTTCCATTATTTTTGTATAGATATTATCGATAATTACTTATATAGCTTTACTAGATTATTAGTAGATTATTAGTAGATTATTAGTACTAGATTATTGAAACTCAAATACTTTGGTACTACTTAAACTTTGGCCACCTCATGAGAAGGAAGGACTCCGTGGATAAAAGCCTAATGCTGGGAGCAAAAGAAGAAGAGGACGACAGAAAATGAGGTGGCTGGATGGAGTCACTGAAGCAATTGGTGCGAACTTAAATGGACTCCAGGGAATGGTAGAGGACAGGAAGGCCTGGAAGATGATTGTCCATGGGGGTCGCGATGGGTCAGACATGACTTCGCACCTAACAACAACAACAGCAACTAGATTATTTGTGAGGGACCAATGTCCCAAGTATTTGAACTACAGGTGATATGTACATATATGATGTTACAAACCAAGGGTCCATCTAGTCCAGCATCCTGTCTCAAACGGCAGCCAACTAGTTCCTCTGCAGGTCCAACAACAGGGCATACAGACTGAGGCTTTCCTTTGATGTTGCCTCCTAGCACTGGGATTTCAAGGTTGATTCTGCATGGGTGGAAAAACCCAGGAAGGCACTCATATGGAAGCAGGGCTAATCCTTGCTTTCACATGACATCGCCACTAGGCCAGCCCACTCCTGGGCCTGGTGCACACTAGGCTGCCATTGCTCCACTTTAAAGGAACACAGTTATTTTCTGCATTCCCCTCAGTCCTGGGGGGCCAATGGGGCCTAGCACTGTGGAGGCCCATGTGGATGGGAAGGAGCCGGGCCACAGGGGGACAAAAATGCTCCATTCAGTTTTGCAGCAACAAGGGGTTGAAGGGGCTTTTTTTTTTTTTGCAGAATGGTGGGATTCTCACAGAATCCCAACTTCCTGCAAACACCCCCCCCACACACACACACACACACACACCTCTACTGGTACGGTGGAATACATTTCAGTGGCAGACCAGGTCCACTGCCAAAATGTGTCATCCTGTGGGGATGCAGAAAATGATGGGCAACACCTGCTGCCAAAATGTAACTCCCTTTTGGACACAGGAAGCAGCAGAGCATGGTACTCAGCATGGTACTCCAGTGGCACCCTGGAGTGGCACCGCTGGTACAGAATCACTCCAAGGCTGACTGCCTCTGAATGTAGAGGTTCCCTCTAGTCACCATGGTTGGTAGCTCTGATTGCCTTCTCCATGAATCTATCTAATCCCCTTTTAATCCTGTCTATACCTGTAACCATCACTACATCCTCTGGCAGTGAATTTCACATTTTAATCACTTGCTGCATAAAAAAGTATTTCCATTTGTCCCTCGTGAATCAATTGCCTATTAGTTTCTTTGCATTCCCTTGAGTTCTAGTTCTTGGAAGAGGAAGAAAAAACAACTCTTAGTCAACTCTCTCCACCCTGTGCATGATTATATAAACTTCTATCATATTCCCCCTTTAGTCATCTCTTTTTCTAAAACTGAGAAGTCCTAGGCTGAATCTGCACAGAGCTTTTATTCCAATCCCAGGTCAATTAAATCCCTGCTGTCTACACTGAATAGATATAACCCTTGATATTTGAAAAATCGCAATCAGTAATTGTGCAGCTGTCTGCTTTCCCCAGAATAACTTGTTGCTGCCTTGTGGCTCCAACAATCTGTCCCTGATTGGCTGGGCACAAGTTCAAAGAATTCCTTGTTCCTGGTTGCAAGATGTATTTTTTTAAAGGTTTAAGGTGACTGTGCTCTAGAATCCACACTTCTCAAAGCAAAGATTTGCCTTATTCTGTGAGAGGCTGCTCATCTCAGCTCCCCCCTGAATGGCCAGCCCACACCCTCCCCACTCACTTACTCACCTGCCCGCCCACTTGCAGCCTCGTGCAGATGGGATTCTGTTTCAAGTTGGGGGCAGGGGGAGCACAAAGACTCGGGTTCAAATTTATCTGAATTCATCAGGATCAAAAGCAGAAAAAAAGCTCCATGCAGATTCAGCCCTAGACTCTTCAGCCTTTCTTCACAGAGGAGGTGCTCCAACCTCCAACCTTCCCTCCAGGATGGCACTGTAAGGAAAGAGACTCCCTTCAACAATCAGAGAAGCTTCCCTTATTTAGTGAAAGTATATGCTTGGATCCAACATGTAATTTCCTTTAGCATATTATTTCACTTTCCCCCAATTATATACTTACATAATAGCATTTTTTAAATTCCAGGCATTTTTGTCCTTAGTATTTCAGTGGTCATTAAACCAGCCCTAAAAAAGGGTCCTTGTAAGCTCTGGCCCTGTTTTTTATTCAGAGGAACTGGCACTATACGATCCGCATGGAAGCACTCATATTATATTAATGCTGTATTCTTTTAAAATACTTAGGGAGAGCTCAGTGATGATCTGGCATTGTTCTTTTCCAAATGAGGTATTGGAGCAGATGCTAATGGCTACAGTAGCTATTCGCTGATTTCACAGTAAGCAGCTCTACAGGGAATTGGCATAATGCAAAGCTCGGAGACCTTTCGTTTGTGTAATTATTCTTTTTGAAAAGCTATTCACAAAAATACAGCAGTAAAATAATCTTTGGTGACCTTTGGCACTCCCCTCTTACGCTTTGGAAGGATTAAACTTTTCCTTTTGTTTTCTTGACATTCAGCAAGTAGAAAGTGACCTTTGAGCTGTTATCTAGCTTGAGGGGGCATCGCCAGCAAATGAGGATGCAAAGCCCGCTCGGCTTTGAACAACGGAAAGACAGCAAACTGGGAAGTCAAAGGCACCAATAAAACCACTCCATTTTCCTTCAGCAGACCACAAAAAAAGTTTGTTGTTTTGAGCTTTGCTGTTTCTTATAGCACACGGACATTGAAAAAGCAGGTGCGTATATTGTTTTCATGTGGTACAAGGGGTGGGGGAAGGAGGAAAGTGTGTAAAATAAGATCAGCCTGCTAATATGGCAAAGATGAACTCTTGTGAATTCACTCACAAGTGCATGTAAGACATTAAATAATAGGCACATGGCAACTGTATAAAATGTTTATTCTCTCTAAAAGACTGCTTCTAAGAAAGGATCTGCTAGAAAGGATCTGCTAGAAAGAATGCCTTTGTTCTCTCCCAACACAAAAAGATGTGGCAAAGGAAGAAATTATCCAAGAAAAAGTGAATTTGTATCTCATCAGACATGAGTATGTCTCAAGATGAAATGTGGAAAAAAATAAATGTGGTTTTGAAAAGACAATGCAAGTATCAGCACACATGGCTCTTCTGCGCTTCTCGCTTATATGGTGGGATGTTCCACATTAGGAGTGAGGGATGTGTCATAATAGTCACCTGATCAGGTTCTAAGGAAGGTGACAAGAATAGTGTGCTACTAGGGCTACTAGGATATAAGGAGTTATATGAAGTGAGATTTTCCCAAGATCACAGGCTGGTTGGCTGGAAGGGTCAGGAATTAACAAAACCCTTCTTTGTTTTATGGGATGTGGGAGGGGAATCACAGAATCACAGAATCATAGAGTTGGAAGGGGCCATAAAGGCCATCTAGTCCAACCCCCTGCTCAACGCAGGATCAGCCCAAAGCATCCTAAAGCTTCCAAAAAAAGTGTGTATCCAACCTTTGCTTGAAGACTGCCAGTGAGGGGGAGCTCACCACCTCTTTAGGCAGCCTATTCCACTGCTGAACTACTCTGACTGTGAAATTTTTTTCCTGATATCTAGCTGATATATCGTTGTACTTGGAGTTTAAACCCATTACTGCACGTCCTTTCCTCTGCAGCCAATGGGAACAGCATCCTGCCCTCCTCCAAGTGACAACCTTTCAATTACTTAAAGAGGCCTATCATGAAAGCCCTTAAAGAGGGCTATCAGGAAGAAGTAAAGGTGAAAGTATCCCCTGTGCAAGCACTGGGTCATGTCTGACCCTTGGGGTGACGCCCTCTAGCGTTTTCATGGCAGACTCAATACGGGGTGGTTTGCCAGTGCCTTCCCCAGTCATTACAGTCTTGGAAAAACTTTCTGTGCATGCTAGGCAAAACAAAGTTAGAAGCCACACTACCTAAGTTTGGAAACAGGGTACTGATTCCCATAAATACTGGCAGCCACCTGGACTTCCCCTAGCGTAGCCTGCACTGGAAAGAA
Source organism: Paroedura picta (assembly GCF_049243985.1). Classification (NCBI taxonomy): domain Eukaryota; kingdom Metazoa; phylum Chordata; class Lepidosauria; order Squamata; family Gekkonidae; genus Paroedura; species Paroedura picta. Next base: position 40,116,501 of record NC_135374.1, on the reverse strand, counting down.
AATGCTTGAACATGCAGATCAGCTCTCTGAAAATATTGTAGCAAAACAATAAAGACTTGGAATGATTGCATTAATGAGAGTATAGGTTTTTATCCAACTTCCTCTTTTGAAAGGTTTCATGAAAATATTGTATGAAAAAGGCACTCAGGCAACTGGTCTTTTATGTTCTTTGCTGCAAGATTTTTGGCTCATTATTGATCAAAGTTACACATCTCTGTGAATCTTCTGGGATTTGGGGATGTCATTAATTTTATGGCGAACCTATTCACTAGCCATTGTGCTTTGTTGTACTGAACACAGGTGAACAGATTGTTCAAATGGTTGCCAAAGAGAAACTGCCTCCCAAACATCTAGCAGGGACCTAGCCAGAAGTTTGGAAGTGGAGATGAAAAGCTGTCTCTCAGCTGATACCAAAGGAGCTTCTCCATCTGGTCTCCACCTCAACAGTCAAGCTTCTCTCTCTGCTCCAGCACAAAAGGAGTGTGGAGCACAGCAGAGGTGGACTTCTCTTCCCTTTAATTCCAAAGTGGCAGACTGCTCTGTTCAGACTGCTCATGTTCTCTGCCTTCTCAAGCAGTTTTGGGTGGTGATGGTAAGATTGCCAGCTCTGGGTTGCAAAATACCTAGAGATTTGGGGAGGGGAGCCCGAAGCGCATGGAGTTTGGGGGTATAAATGCCATACAGTCTACCTTCCAAACCATCCATTTTCTCCAAGTGAACTGATCTCTGCCTCCTGGAGATCAGCTGTAATCCCAGGAGATCTCCAGTCGCCACTTGGAGGCTGGCAACCTGTAGGCTGGGAATTCTCTTCCTGCCAACCCTCAGCTGTTAGCTGGGGCTACGTTTACTCATATTATCTGCAGCCCAAATTGTAACTTTCAAGTGGAGAAAAAAAGAATGATGATCCTATTGTCATCTTTATTGGAAACTGAGAGCATGCAAGTTTTTTGTTTGGGACTGGGAGGGAGAGAAGGAAACAACCCCCCCCCCCCCAAGATTTCAGTCTGAGCTGCAGAGAATGTAAGCAGGTGGCTTTATTTTCTGCAGCATATTCTGTCAGTTGGAGGGGGTGGAGATGAAAGACAACATTCTGCTTTTCTCTGCAGCAAAAAACTGACAGAATGAGCTGCAGAAACATGTACAGAATAAGCTGACAACTTGGCCTGCAGAGGAACAGAAATGAACTGCTTCTCTTCTCTGCAGCCCAGCCTCACAGCTTGGATGGTGAATGGAGAAGAAATCTGTTTCTCTCCCACTGATAATTTAGAGTAGGGGTAGTCAACCTGTGGTCCTCCAGATGTCCATGGACTAAAATTCCCATGAACCCCTGCCAGCAAATGCTGGCAGGGGCTCATGGGAATTGTAGTCCATGGACATCTGGAGGACCACAGGTTGACTACCCCTGATTCAGAGGATGCAGTAATCTGCTTTCACCCTATGCTCAACAGAAAGCTTGGGCTGCTGAGAAGAGAAGCAGATTGCACCCCAAATTGTCAGTTTTGAGGAGAGAGGGGGAGGGAGGGGCATCTTGTCCTATTGTCAGCTCAGACATGCAATAAGATTGTTTCTTTACCCCTTTCCAAAGCTGTTAGTTAGGACTGCAGAGGAAAGGAACAGATTGCCTCTAGCTTTCCCAAGCCAAGCTTTCTGTTGTAAATAAGGAGAAAAAAACAATGAATGGACCAGTGGCACCTATTCTCAGAATGGTCGTACCCGAATCTGAATCTTCAAATGTCACTGAATATCAGCATTTTGCCTTGACAAAAATCCAAGTCTGAAAAATACATTTATTCCTAAATGTACATCTCCAACAACAGCTTCCCATCTCCCCACCTGCCTCTTACGGATTCAGCTGCAGAGAACACAAGTGAGCAGCAGTTCAAATAAAAATTGTTGGAGGGGGGAGAGAGAAGTGGGTCAGATGGATGTGTGTCATATCCTCCGCCCAATTTTCCAAATCTCCACAAGCCTTTTTGCAACAATGGGCCCTAAGATGTGGAATTACTCTGCCCACAAGGGAAGCGGTTCTGGTGATCTCACCTTTGGAAGAAAGGCTGTGGACCTGTGTCTTTTCTTATTCGTGTTTAGATACATGGGTGAGGAGCTGTGCTTTTAGTTGGTGCTGTTTCCCACCATCACCACCACCACCATCTGATTATTTTTGTATTTTATAACAGTATAATCTATTAGTTTATATATCTGACTATTACTTTTTATATGCCACTGTGAGCATGTGGGAAGAAACAGCCTTTGGTACTGTAAACAAATTAATTCTTGTGGTTCTCACTCCAACTGCACAGCCCATGAAAAGGTCAACCCCCCTCCCTGGATCTCACAGGCCTTGCCTGACCCTTCTACAGACCCACAGGATGCTTTTGGCTGCGTGTAGGATCAAGGGTTCAGGCAATTCCTAATCAAGCAGCTGGGTGATACTGAATTCAAGGAAATGAAGAGGAATATGCATCCTTCACTGCATCACAAATCATCATTTCATCTGTTGAGAAGAAAACCTACACCTGGCATCCTTTTTCCTTCCACCTCTATGCAGACTCTAGATCACCATGATGATATTCCCTCAGTCAAAGGAACTTCTGAAAGGGGAATGGATTTTGCTTTTCTTTCTTCAGCATTAGAAAGGATGACATGCTTAGCTTTCTTTAGCTAATGCAGACAGTAAGTTAAACTACTTTCTCATACTGTCTTATACACACAATATAAGAGAAAGAGATGTGCTTTGCCCCAGACCCCCCTGCCTTCAACAATTTCTTCCCAAGTATCTAACTTCTATAATTCCCATTTCTATTTCCCCCATTTTATCACTTCTATTTATAAACCAAGTATGCAAAATTTCAGGGTCAGATTTCCAAACCTTACGCAAGTAAGCAGTCCTAATGAGCTGCCTTGGGACAATTATGTGGAAAGCATATGAAGAGATCAATTAATGTGCTTTGGACAGAAGGTATAGGGAAACCCACCTGAATTAATACACATTTATTATCTAGAATCATGGGGGGAAGTGCTTCAGCACTTCAGGATTGCCAACTTCAAATTAGGAAATTTCTGAAGATGGGTGGAACCTGGGGAGGGGAGGATCTAAGCAAGGCATACTGCTATAGAGGCCACACTACACAGGAGCCATTCTTTTTCCTGGGGAACTAATCTACATTGTCTGGAGTTCAGTTGTAATACTGGGAGATCTCCAGGCCCCACTTGGAGGTTGGTAACCCTACCAAGGCCTGTTAGGTACATAGGACTAGTTTACACGTGCATTTTTACTGCTTGAATGATGACTGCAATATTTATGGTCATGGCAGATATTATACCAGACTGCAGGCAAAGAGGTTAACACAATTGATTATTACCAGTCATTCAGTACATGGTACTAAAGACTAGAAAAATCAGAAATGTACATGTATGTGTGAACCATCCCTTTAAATATCTTGGGGAGCTTCTGTAGCATTCATGTATAGATTTTATTTCAGGAATGACAAAGTCTTAAACCTGTTTAGCTATATAGCATTTTAAAAAATATTGTAACATTTTTCTGTCTGTCTATTGTAGCTAAAACTGCTATTCGATGAAATCACTTTGCAGCTACAACTACTATTAGATGCAAGCACTATGACAGTTTTTTTTAAATCTTGTATGTACTTGCTAAAACCTAAATTCTGAATAAGCATGATCAATTCATCATATTCCAATGTGATTGCCTTGAGCTGGATCAGTCATATGAATTCTGGTGGAGCAGTCCAGCATCCTGTCCTGCTCTAGTGGGCCAACAACAGGCCACAGATTTTGAGACCTTCTCCTTATGTTGCATCCTAGCACTGGGAGTCAGAGGCTGACTGTCTCTGAATTTAGAGGATCCCTTTAGTCACCATGGCTAACTGCTACTGACAGACCTAAGAAGAAGAGTTGGTTCTTACATGCCACTTTTCTCTACTTGAAGGAGTTTCAAAGCAGCCTTCCCTTTCCTCTCCCCACAACAGACAATAATATCCAACCTCAGTTGTCTCTTTTCTAAACTGACTCTTTTCTAAACTTACATTCCTCATAGGGAATGTCCTCTACACCCCTTAATCATCTTGGTAGCCCTCTTTTGTACTTTTCCTAGCTAGCAATGTCCTTTTGGAGTTATGATGACCAGAAATGTACACAGTATTCCAAATGAGATCACATCACAGGTCTCTATGAAGACATTATAATATTGGCTGTTTTATTGTCATTCCTCAACACAGAATTTGCCTTTTTCACCCCTGAAGCACACTAGATTAACATTTTAATTGAGCTATCTACCGTGTTCCCAAGATCTTTTCCCCTCTTAGTCTCATACAATTGGGATTTACCAACCTTGAACTTCATTTGCCACATTGTTGTAGATAATTTTGTGCCATCTGCAAACTTGGCCACTACACTAAAAGATAAAGATAAAGGTATCCCCTGTACAAGTACCAGGTCATATCTGACCCTTGGGGTGACACCCTCTAGCGTTTTCATGGCAGACTCAATATGGGGTGGTTTGCCAGTGCCTTCCCCAGTCATTACCGTTGACCCCCCAGCAAGCTGGGAGTTCAGTCTCAGCAGCCGGCTCAAGGCTGACTCAGCCTTCCATCCTTCTGAGGCCACTACACTACTCACCCCTAATTCCAAATCACTTAGGAACAAATTAAATAGCATCCATCCCTCCATTGTGAGAACTGTCCATTGATTCCTAATCTTTGCTCTGTGTCATTTAACCAATTTTTAAACCACGAAAGAACCAATCCTATTATTTATTTTATTAGATTTTTATTTTATTTTATTAGATTTATGACTTGAGCCTCCATGGAAAGGGAGATATCAAATATCACTCCCAGGTTCCTCACAGAGTGTGAAGTTGTTAATTACACTCCATTAAGCCAGGGGAAGCATGCTTCCTCTTCTGGTCCTTTCTTCCCCAGCTTTGAAGGGGGTTACACATCAGGTGACTCTGCCAGAGGCATCCTGTCATGCTCAGGCAGTGATGTCTCTATGTTATATTGAGTGACTGGGATTTTGAGTGACTGGGATTGTTTTCAACAGACAACAGAATCCTTGCCATTTCTGCATTCTAAGTGCTGCCAAGCAACCAGCATAGCATATTAGCCTGCATTAAACATATGCCAGACAAAAAAAGACAATTCCCCCATAATGGAAAGGATATACTCTTTAGAACAGTCATTTGAGGAATATTCTGAGCACTATATTACAATACATCAAATATATTCCCCAAGGAGTAGGTATGATGTCATTCTCAACTGGTCGAAAAATCTGCTAAGCAGTTCTTTTTCCCCCCCAATGATGGAAATATCTGCCTTCAACCAGCCTTGAAAATGGTTCCCATGGGAGTAGAAACCACTCCGGACCCATTATAGGAAAGCTGAATTACCACATGTCACTTACTCAGCTGTGAATTTTGTGAATCTCTGTTCATGTTCCTCCTTGTTAGTCATAAGATGTGTCATTTCCATAAAAAAAGTCCTACCAACCACCTCAACAGAACAAGTGAGAGAAATAATAGCAAATAAATGTTGTTTGAAATGTAAATATAGCTTATTTGAATATCCTGTTCCAAAGAGCAGAAAACATAGCACCACAGAGTTGTGAAGCTGCCAGTATAATCCTAAGCATGGTTGCAACCTTCTATGGCCCATTCATTTCAGCAGACATCAAAGGGTTAAACTCTATTGACTGCACTGTACCTTATAGGAAGCCAGGCCATAGTTTAATTTGGCTGACAGCCAAATGGGGAGGGGAGAAGGCAGCTATGGGGAAAGCCATGTAAGAGTCTGCATGTGCCTAGCAGCTAGATCCAATAGTCAGGTAAAATAGATAAGACTGCAACAGCAAAAAGCCATTCAGCACACACACACCACATACAAAAAAACACACACCCAGAAACCAAAGAGCATTTGGAATTTCACTTGTTATTTTACCCGTTTTTATTATAATGAAGTTTGGAAGTTCTAAAGCAGAGGCTAGATAGTCATCTGACAGAAATGCTGATTTTATGAACTTAGGCAGGATTGTAAGTGGGTGGGCTGGAAGGGATGTGCCAGTGCTGGTCTCTTGTGACCCTTCCCTGCATACCCAGGGAATTGCTGGTCACCACTGTGGGGATGGTAGGTGAATTTCCTCCAGCCCTGCCTTGGTTCTAGAGATTTTTGGTGGAGGGGGGATCATTTGGGCATGAAATTGGGGTCACTGTGGGAGGGCAGGTAGTTGTGAGTTCCTGCATTGTGCAGACAGTTGGACTAGATGACCCTTCCAACTCTATGATTCTATGACAGATGAGAGATGGAGAAAGTAGTGTGTGCATGGACAAAATATTTGTGATCTAAGTTAGAATGTTTCTTGGTGGTGGTGGGAAGAACTTTGGCTGTCATTGGAGGATGCCACTCTCAATTTACAAAGAAATGGTGATATAAGCAAAAAGGAAGTGGGAATAGAAGTATCATCAACCAGCAAGATTGTATTTTTTTTTACACAATGTGTTTTCCTAGACTGCCCTCTTTTATTAAAATGCAATGTTTCAGCCTTTGCAATATGTATTTATCAGATTTATTTTGTGGCCAAATCTAATACATTATGTTGATCTACACTTTCCATTAATATAATGTGGTTTAGTCTCTGGGGACTGCAATGGCATGTGAGAACTCCCTGATGTATTGTTCTCCTTCTCTGGATTCTCTCTCCTTCCAGTCTCTCATCACCCAGCAGTGGAACTGGCTCATTGCGGCCAATCTTTACCGCAGTAATGTGGGAGAAAGAATATGCCACTTCCAAGAGTCTTCAGCATGTTATCAAGATCAACTAGTGGACTGCATTTGAACTGGCTATACAAATTGTCATTTAGGTGTTTCATTTCTCCATAGATAACTGGAAACGTATTTGAACTATAAGCTTTGGAAGGCAATGTCCATCAAAACATAATAGAGTTCCTGGTGAAATGTTTTGTTAACTGTTCTTCAAAGAATTTTTAAAATTCATGTAGAAGCCATCACTTTCCCTGCTGATGGAGCCGACTTACTTTGCCAGAAGCAAAAAGCATGAATAAATGTGAAATTTAGATGAGATTCACTAGTAAGATGTATCACAAAAGCACAGAAATATCCAATAGACCAATCAGATGGTTAATCTTCTGGAAGCTGTTCATAAGCGTGGTAGATACTTATTCTAAATTTTTCTTAGTCTTCATAAACAACCCCCCCACCACCACCACCACCACCATCACAATGCAATGTCCATCTCTCAGGAGTTGAAATGATAACATCTACTGACCAGGGAATATTGTATAAACCTGTCATTTGAAGCCCACGTGTCCTTGAAGTCAATGTCAGCTCCATGTGCCCCTGGCTGCACTTTAGATTTCTTTTCCTTCTTTCATTTTTAGCAGTCGCTCATAGATGGTGATCATTCACAATAGTTTTCCCCCCGTTGTTCTCTGCATCACTGAGAGAATCCCTGAAGCCACAAAAGGATGAACATAATCTCCCACTGGTGTACATCAGCAGTGCACCATATGTGGCCAAAGGCAACAAACTGACAGCAGAATGGATTGTTCCCCTTGGACCAAAATCTAAGCCAGCCAGCTTTGTAAGTCTTTCAATTCTTGATACATTGGGGAAACATGAGAAGGATATGGCTGCAAAACAACCAAAATAAATATTTATTTTTATAAAGAAAACCATGAATCATAAGTACACAATAGAATAATACATGTACCACATTGTACTATTGCATAACATGGAACCTCCAGAGAGTCAGTCTAGGCCTATAAGGCTTATGAATGAAGTAACTGCAGAGGGGACCAGGGAAAAACACATATAAGCTTCCTCTAGGGTTTGTAGAGAAAAAAATACAGAAGCTCACTCTAGTGTTGGCAGATTGTAATTGCAACCATGCATGCATCACAAAAGGTGGTTCCATTCCTAATAACTCAACATAGAAGCTGTTCTCCAGAGAACATAAGGTAGATTAGCTGCTAGACTGAATTAGGCCATTGGTTGGTATAGATCCCAGTTTCTTAGTTTGTCCAGTCTGCCTATAAAACATATCTAGAAATGAGATATATTTTCTCATTGGCACTTAGAAAATAATGTATAACCTTCTACTGCATTGACAAAACCGTAATATTCATCATTGTGTGGAAGGAGTGCCAGATACTTCAAAGGACATCACTCCTTTCTGAGCTTGTGTACATGAAGTATGCTCTTTTTTTTGACAATATCTGTTCTAAATGGATTGCAAGGGCAGCCCCTCACTTGAAACTTGTACAATGTGCAGATCCCCAAGGCTTTACTGTCCCACTTTAACAAATACGGTAATACAAGCTTGTGCAATTGGTTTCAGTTTTTATATGAAATTTGTAAACTGGTTTAAAAAAGAGGAAGGAAGAGAAAGTGAAAGGTCCAGAATGTGTAGCAGCTTGAAAGTGAATGCTGAACAAGCCCATACCTGCAAACAAAATTAATTTCCTTCCAAGATGATGAGGTATGTTATTCAGTAACACAAGACAACCATTTTGCTAACAAATAAATGTGACTAGGAACCGGTTGGCCCTATGTAAAAGAGATGGCATCTCTCCCATAATAGCACATCTGGTAGGTGTGGATAACATTCAGAAAGCTCCATTTCCAATAAACACCATGCTAATGTCTCTCCTGAAAGGACTTCTGTGTCATGCCAATCACAATATGTTTTTCAGCCATCACTAAAAGAAATCCTCTGCTGCACAGCCATTTGGGTATCTTATTTTATTGTCCTGGCTGCTGTCCTCCTTATCTGGCAGCCTGCATTTTTGTGTAAATTCTATTTTCTTTTACACACAACGCACATCTCTTTGTCCTGCTATGGTGTCAGAATACCAAATGCTGGTATGTGTTTGTTTCCCATTTGGCTGCCTATTCTACTGTGCGCTGCCCAGACGGATTCGTTTCCTTGTTACTTCTCCAGGTTGCTACTGTCTACAAATTGGTTGTTTTCTCTTGTATTATTTTTAGCATGTCCATTTTAGAACAGAAACTCTATCTCTGATTCTCAATGAATGATACAATATGAAATGCCTGGATGGAAAATATTACTGCTAATCTTTTTAGCAGTAACCCCTGACACACAGGAATTGTATTGAAGGGGGGGGGGGGGGTTGGAACAGCAATAGGAGAAGGGGGAAAGTCATATTCCACAAATGGAAGTCTTATCGTTCATAGAAATGTCCCATTATTACTCCCTTGTTGAAGATAGGGGACTGAGGCTGACCTCAGTGGCTTACCTAATGCCACTTAGTTTGTGACTGTGATGATATTTGAATCAGAAACCTCCTGGACCACAAGTTCTTTTCTCAGTCATTACACTAGTCTAAACTATATTATGCACTGTGGGATGAAGTACTTCCTTTCATCTGTGCCAGTCACTTTCATTCATAGTTCTAATATTATTTATGAAAGAAAGTAGTTTCCCTCTATCCACTTTCTCCATACCATGCATAATTTTTTAAAGCTCCATCCTGTATCCCATTAGTCATTTTTTCTCCTAAGCTAAAAAGGCAGATCACTTCAGTTTTCCCTTATTAGGAAGGAAGGAAACGCTAAAACCCTTGATCATTTTCCTTCCCCTTTTCTTCACTTTTTCCAACTTTACACACAGCATTCTAAATGTGGGCACACCAGTCGACGTAATGTAAACACATTACAATATTAGTAGTTTCATTTTCAGTCGTAATAAGGCCTGTGGAATTTGCCTTTTTCATTGCTGCTGTACTTTAAGCTTTTATTTCCATTGATCTCTCCAACCCATTTCTGGATCCTCATATCCATATCAAATTGAGTACATATCTGCAAAGTGGGGATTCTGTACACACACAACCCTGATGTGAATCACTTTGCACTTATTTACATTGGTCTGCTTTGCTATACAGATATATGGTGGCTTCTTGTTGTTGTTTAGAAAAATATTTTGAATGCAGACCCAGAATAAGGAGAGCAACTAATAATGAAGGCCAACTTTATTAATCTCATCGACATTGATCAAAGGGGATCCATGGTGCTTACAGGTGAAAAACCCATTCCAAACTCAGACACAATGTGTGTCATTGGTGGGATATAGAATAGTCAGGCCTCCTCTTACGTACCTCTGCATTTACAAGTGAGCCCACCTTGGCTCAGAGTCATATGTACAGCACAGGGTCTTCCTTGGTGAGTGTTCATGAAGCTTGAGTGGAAAGGGGCCAGTTTCTGTTCCCTTAGCCACAGGGGTCTTAATAAAATAATTATGTCACTCAAGGGATTCCTGACCCAGATCCATGAAAGCACCAAAGCACTTGGCCTGGCTCCATTACTGCTCCCTCCAAAAATTTAGAAACACATTAAATAGCACCAATTCCAATATTTAAAAAAAAATCCCTCTCCACTATGGACATTATCCATTTATCACTACCCTCTTTTCATTGTTATTTCAACAAATAGGGTGCAGCTTTTAGATGGTTTTATAAGCATGACTTTTAATAAGAAATAAAACACGGTAATAGTCTTCAGTCCTTTAAATTAAAAAAAAATTAGTCTTGAAGATGCACCTGGACAGACATTATCTGTAAAGACTAATAAAGCAACACTTGAATATGACTCTCACATAAAATTGATTGGACCTCTTTGTTAAGGATTTGACCCCTTTGTTGAACATAACTTACTATTAACATACATTTAAAAAGTATAACTTTCAAACAAACAAAATGAGAATGTTAATGAAGAAAATAGATGGGGTGAAAATTGTCTCCATGACCATACAGAAACTAAATCAAAATAAAGATTTATATTTGTACATCTCTGGATTACTGAAAATTATACTTTTACCTCATGGGAGACTCTGCACCGGGCTGCTTCCTCGTGCTTGAGTCGGGGTAGGTTGCCCGCCTCTTTCTGCTCCCACATGAGGGAGCAGTTGGTCCCGTGTACCTCATCTGCCCCATATTTGTGCTCCCACATGGGAGCCCAGGAGGCAAGGTTCTGCTGCACTATGGGGCAGTGGAGGTCTGTTTCTTTTTTTCTTTTAAAGAACATATATTGTGTGCCAATGCAATACCACATTCTTTGAAATAATTTTAAAAAACACTCCAGGCAGTTCCACCAAGCTGTACAATGTGGTGGAGACACCTGGGAATTCCCCCCCCCCTTCTGGGATATCGTACCCACAGCCACAGATGGGGAGGAGCCTGGCCAGGATGACCTGACTCTTCCCTTCCAGATGGCCCAGTCCTGACTTAGGCCCTGTTACTGTTCAGGGCAAAAAAGGAACACAGATATATCTATGTTCCCTTGCCCTGGGGCAACTGAGGGCCTAAGTCAAGCCAGGCCTGGGACGGCCCTGTCCTGGCACTAACATTGAACAGAACTGGGAATTTGCCCTACCACCAGAAGAGTGATGAATCAGGGCAAATTCCTGGAATGGAAAAGGTCTGAGTCTCCCAGCAGGATCTACACTGTACCTGCATTGTGCCTATCATCCATAATTTACATTCTGCTATTTAAAAAAAACACTATTGTACCAAAGGCATATGACTTCTGTATATACTGTGTAGCTATACAATCAATAATCAAAGCAGTGGAAAATTATTCTATCGACTTTTCTCATCCATATGTTGAATTTCCAGTCTTGGGGAGAGGGAGGAGGGAATTAAATACAATACATACTAGAAGATTGTCAAAGGTTAAAAATACTTACTGAAAAATGTACTATTGCAAGGGGATCTGACAAGCTACCTAATTACTATTGTGATACTGAGTAATTTGCTTAAGAACAATTAGATTACTCATAAGTGCTGATGAAAGCAAAAGTATATGTCTGGAGCAAAATAAATACTGCATAATTAGATACACTAGTATAGTCAGCCACATGGGACCCACATGTATATAAGGAAACAATAGTTGGGTTAGTGGATGAAATCAGGGTAATAGGAACTTTAAAAACTTGCTATTTTGCTATAATTATAATGGGCATGTAATCAGGTAAGAATCTGATCCAGTGTTTTCTTCCTCTAGTGGCAGTGAATATAGCCATCTCACATAAAGACCATACTACTGCACAGAGTTAGGATGAGTAAACTCCATTAACCACAGCTAAAGTCATGCTATAGTCTGCACATGAACTCTAATTCCCAGAGATCTCCAGGCCCCACCTGGAGGTTAGCAACCCCTGGGATGGGAATATTCCTAGAGGTTTGGGGGTGGGGCTTCAAGATCATGCAATGCCTCACAGTCTCCTCTCCACAGCAGCCCTTTTCCCCTACAGAACTGATCTTTATACTCTGGAGATGAGCATTTTGAGATGAAATGCATGTTTGTGTGCCTGAAATCTCCCTGGCAGGACCTACACCAGGTCAAGACTTAGCAACTACTGGTTGAATGTTTTTCCCTGCCCTTTCTGCAAAAATAAAATGCAATGTAGCATGAGAGAACCAACACTGAGGAGATATTTGAACAACATCACCCTTGTTTTTGTCTCTGTAATTAATTAATAGAACAAATATACTTGTGATCTTGTGATGATTGCCATCTCTTACATTCTCTCAATGGTATAAATTTTAGTCTGCATTCTATGGAAACAGAAGCATATAATCATTCTCATCATAACTGCCTGGGATAACCCAGGCAAGGCTGATTCCATCAGTTCTTAGAAGCTAGACAGAGTTGGCCCTGGCTAGCACTTGGAAGGGTGACTTCCAGTGAATACCCACTGTGACCTGGGGGGGGGGATACACTGGCAAATCACTTCTGAATATCTCTTGCCTGATTGTCAGACCATCTTAGAATCTCCTGGTTATATTATACACATTGTTGTTGTTGTTATGTGCGAAGTCGTGTCCGACCCATCGCGACCCCATGGACAATGATCCTCCAGGCCTTCCTGTCCTCTACCATTCCCCGGAGTCCATTTAAGTTTGCACCTACTGCTTCAGTGACTCCATACAGCCACCTCATTCTCTGTCGTCCCCTTCTTCTTTTGCCCTCGATCGCTCCCAGCATTAGGCTCTTCTCCAGGGAGTCCTTCCTTCTCATGAGGTGGCCAAAGTATTTGAGCTTCATCTTCAAGATCTGGCCTTCTAAAGAACAGTCAGGGTTGATCTCCTCTAGGACTGACCGGTTTGTTCGCCTTGCAGTCCAAGGGACTCGCAAGAGTCTTCTCCAGCACCAGAGTTCAAAAGCCTCAATTCTTTGACGCTCGGCCTTCCTTATGGTCCAACTTTCGCAGCCATACATTGCAACTGGGAAGACCATAGCCTTGACTAAACGCACTTTTGTTGGCAGGGTGATGTCTCTGCTTTTTAGGATGCTGTCTAGATTTGCCATAGCTTTCCTCCCCAGGAGCAAGCGTCTTTTAATTTCTTTGCTGCAGTCCCCATCTGCAGTGATCTTGGAGCCCAGGAAAATAAAATCTGTCACTATCTCGATTTCTTCCCCATCTATTTGCCAGGAATTGAGAGGGCAGGATGCCATGATCTTTGTTTTCTTGATGTTGAGTTTCAAGCCAACTTTTGCACTCTCCTCCTTCACCCGCATCAACAGGCTCTTTAGTTCCTCTTCACTTTCTGCCATTAGAGTGGTATCATCTGCATATCTGAGGTTGTTGATATTTCTCCCTGCAATCTTGATCCCAATTTGTGACTCCTCTAATCCCGCATTTCTCATGATGTGCTCTGCATACAAGTTAAATAGGCAAGGCGACAGTATACAGCCTTGCCGAACTCCTTTCTCAATTTTGAACCAGTCAGTGATTCCATGTTCAGTTCTCAATGTTGCTTCTTGACCTGCATATAAATTTCTCAAGAGACACATAAGATGCTCTGGTATTCCCATCTCTTTAAGAACTTGCCACAATTTGTTGTGCTCCACACAATCAAAGGCTTTAGCATAGTCAATGAAGCAGAAGTAGACGTTCTTCTGGTACTCCCTAGCTTTCTCCATGATCCAGCGTATGTTGGCAATTTGATCTCTAGTTCCTCTGCCTCTTCGAAATCCTGCCTGTACTTCTGGTCCACATATTGCTGGAGACTAGCTTGTAGGATTTTGAGCATAACTTTGCTAGCATGAGAAATTAGTGCAATGGTGCGGTAGTTTGAACATTCTTTGGCATTGCCCTTCTTTGGGATTGGAATGTAAACTGACCTTTTTCAATCCTGTGGCCATTGTTGAGTTTTCCAAATTTGCTGACATATTGAGTGTAGCACTTTTACTGCATCGTCCTTTAAGATTTTGAATAGTTCAACTGGAATGCTGTCACCACCACTAGCTTTATTGTTGCTCAGACTTCCTAAGTCCCATTTGACTTCACATTCCAGGATGTCTGGCTCCAGGTCAGTAACTACCCCACTGTGGTCATCAGGAATGTTAAGCTCGCTCTTGTATAGTTCTTCTGTATAATTTTGCCACCTTTGTTTAATCTCTTCTGCTTCTGTGAAGTCCCTACCATTTTGGTCCCTTATCATACCCAACTTTGCATGAAACGTTCTCTTCATATCTCCAATTTTCTTGAAAAGATCTCTGGTCCTCCCCATTCTATTGTTTTCTTCTATTTGTTTGCACTGTTCATTTAAGAAGGCATTCTTATCTCTTCTAGCTTTTCTCTGGAATTCTGCATTCAATTGGGTGTATCTTTCTCTTTCTCCCTTGCCGTTCACTTCCCTTCTCTCCTTAGCTATTTGTAAAGCTTCCTCAGACAGCCATTTTGATTTCTTGCATTTCTTTTTCTTTGGGATGGTTTTAGTTGCTACCTCTTGTACAATGTTGCGAACCTCCGTCCATAGTTCTTCAGGCACTCTGTCTATCAGATCTAATTCCTTAAATCTATTTGTCACCTCTACTGTGTATTCGTCGGGGATATGATTTAGTTCATACCTGAGTGGCCTAGTACTTTTCCCTACTTTCTTCAATTTAAGCCTAAATTTTGCAACAAGAAGCTCATGATCTGAACCACAATCAGCTCCTGGTCTTGTTTTTATTGACTGGATAGAACTTTTCCATCTTTGGCTGCAGAGCACATAGTCAATCTGATTTCTGTGTTGACCGTCTGGTGATGTCCATGTGTAGAGTCGTCTCTTGGGTTGTTGGAAAAGAGTGTTTGCTATGACCATTGTATTCTCTTGACAAAATTCTACCAGCCTGTACCCTGCTTCATTTTGTATTCCAAGGCCAAACTTGCCTGTTATCCCAGTTATCTTTTGGCTTCCTACTTTAGCATTCCAATCCCCCATGATGATAAGCACATCATTTTTTGGCGTTGCTTCTAGAAGGTGTTGTAGGGCTTCATAGAACTGATCAACTTCATCCTCTTCAGCAGCAGTGGTTGGGGCATAGACCTGGATCACTGTGATGTTGAATGGTTTGCCTTGGATTCGAACTGAGATCATTCTGTCATTTTGGGGACTGTATCCCAAGACTGCTTTTCCTACTCTCTTATTGGTTATGAAGGCTACTCCATTTCTTCTGCGAGATTCTTGACCACAGTAGTATACCTGATGGTCATCTGAATTAAATTCACCCATTCCTGTCCATTTTAGTTCACTGATTCCTAAAATGTCGATGTTCAGTCTTGTCATTTCTTGTTTGACCACGTCCAGCTTACCTTGATTCATGGATCTGACGTTCCAGGTTCCTATGGAATAAAAATCTTTACAGCATCGGACTGTCTTTTCGCCACCAGTTACTTCCACAACTGAGCGTCCTTTCGGCTTTGGCCCAGTCGCTTCATTCATTCTGGCGCTACTCGTACTAGCCGTCTGCTCATCCCCAGTAGCATATTGGACACCTTCCGACCTGAGGGGCTCATCTTCCGGCGTCATATCGTTATGCCTATTGGAACTGTCCATAGAGTTTTCATGGCAAAGATACTGGAGTGGTTTGCCATTTCCTTCTCCAGTGGATCACCTTTTGTCAGAGCTCTCAGCTATGACCTGTCCGTCTTGGGTGGCCCTGCACGGTATAGCTCATAGCTTCACTGAACTACGCAAGCCCCCTTGCCACAACAAGGCAGCGATCCTTGAAGGGGGATTATACACATGCCATACATCAAATAAATAATAATGATCCAGTGTTATATCAACTTCTTGTTATGGATACATGCACACTGAGTAATTTACTACTTGGAATATAAGTAGATACATGTACAGTCACATGGGCATTGCTTATTTATGGTGTTTCACACACACATACAACGTCTAGCAGAGAGGCAAATACATGAATGAAAAGTCACTGAATGCATGTTATACATGTTCTGATGCCAAAATTTGTTTTAGAACTTATTCCAATCAAACTGGAATTAAGAAGAAATGGAACACAATTCAGAGAAATCTTTAATAACGAAGGAACAGAACAGGGACGATCCTATCAGCATTACTTGTCCAGTTATAACCTTTGGCTTGCCTAGAATATTTTGAGTTTAGTATAGAGTCTGATGTTCTTTCACCAAATTTTAATTTATAGCAGATGATAATAAAAGTGCTTAGTGCTCTGTCTTGTAAC
Organism: Paroedura picta; assembly: GCF_049243985.1. Lineage (NCBI taxonomy): Eukaryota > Metazoa > Chordata > Lepidosauria > Squamata > Gekkonidae > Paroedura > Paroedura picta. Next base: position 40,099,975 of record NC_135374.1, on the reverse strand, counting down.
GACACAAAAGGCCAATTTGTCTAGTGGATATTAAGATAAAGCACTTGTTTTAGTGTAAACAAAGGATGCACTATCTTTTTCCAATAATTATTGCATTATTCTAAGCAAATGCTGACATAAATGTGAAATCCTTAATAAATGGCATCCTGTTGCTACTCTATTTTCAACTAGAATTTGTTATTAGACAACTGAAATTTAGAAAGCTGAACCATTAACATTTTAATAAATCCACAGGCTTTGGAGCTAGATAGAGGTAAAACCTAACCATATTTCTTCCCTAAAGCAAACTATAAATTTATACATATATTCCATTAACTTATCTATGCACTTCCATTCCATATCTAAATTCAATATGGTATCCAAATTTTTTTTACTAACAGATTAAAGCATTTATCCGATTATAGCTGTTTTTAAAGTAGTCTGTATGCCAAAAGCAGTGAAGGTTTGATTGCAATGTGAGTTGAGTTATCTAGATAGAAAAAGAAAAATCTCTGTGGATTAGTGTACCTGATTAAACAACAGCCTGGGCTGAATTAAGTAAGGATTTGACCTGAATAATTCCAATTGGAAATAAAACAAGGAGAGAGAGACAGAGATGAATATAGAAAGAGAATTTCAAGCAAAAAGAAAAGTATGTCAAAAATTGCCTGGTGTCCATACATACAAAGATATGTGGGATTAAAAAAGAACAATTGGTAAAGGAAAGACTTGTTAAAAATTGTCAATCCTTTATTTTGTCCTGGAACATGATCAAGCGAGATGATATAAGAGATGAAACTGAACACCCATCCATCTGGGGCAGAATATGAAGCAAGGAGTCTCAAAAGTGGTTCCCCCTGCCAGGATGGTCATGATAGTGACAGTGCCCTGCATGAAGGGAACTGGAAAATTCCAGACCACATATAATAATCAGAAGCCACCCCCCTCCTGAATTTTGCATTGAAAAGCTATGGTTGCCTCTGGCATAACTCATCTATACAATATAATTGAGTGTGCATACTTCTAATGATGTGTTGAACAATCCAAAGCCTCCAGGCAGAGCCTTTCACTGGCAAATCTTTGCATGCAAAGGTAGAGGGCTGTCATGATAAACTGTAATGCATGGCCTCCTCTCCCCTGAAATGTTCCCTGTCTGCCTTGGCGGGCTGGCAAGAAGTGTTTAAAAGGTACAGCTGTTCTTGACAGCCCAGTGGAACTATAACATGGGGCCCTGCTTTGGCAAGCTAGCAGGGAGCATTTAAAGGAACTTCCTACTGCATTACAATTATGACAGCCCTGTTGTCAGGGGAAAATCTGGCTGCCTTTAAATACTTCCAGTCTTGGTGGGAAGCATTTAAAGGGACTACCTCCACAGATTACAGCTCCCCCCGCAGCACAGCACTGGCTGTGTCAACCTGGAACGGCCGCTTTGGACTCCGCCATGCACAACCCTAGTTCGGGGGAGGGAAAGTGAGCATTTTTACTGTTTCTTCATCAGATATTGCTGCATCTCTTGTGGTAAGAGATGGGCATGAACTGGCTCCTGAAGTAATGTTCATCACAATTCTTATTCTCTCTTGCCAGGATTAGAGGGTTTTAAATGAAATTGGGGCTCTAAGCCACCATGTTTCTTTAATTACGCTGAGCAAACAAGCTTTCCTAGTGGGTTCCTCAGCTCGGGGCCCACATGTTAATTGAAAACACCTCTCCCCTTCTGAGGTTTGGGGATGTTAGGTGGACTCAGGGCTCTAAGCCATCTTATCTCTCTGCTCATGTTGACCAGAGGGGCTTAACTACTCAGTGGAGGACCCACATTTAATACCCTTCCAATCTTCCTGATTGTAAATCCACTCCTCTGTGCCATCAGGGTGAAAGTCAGTGCAAAGGATGGCTGTCATAGGCGAGGGGAATACATCCTCCACCTCCCATGTACCACAGATCCACATCCCTAGGCCACTAGCAGCACACTGCCGGAGGTCTTGAAACCTCTTTCCCCTGATCTGTTCCTGAGACTCTCCACAGTGGACAAAGTGTTGTTAGCACAGTCCAAAGGCCAGTAAATTGCTGACACTCTTTGGAGAAGTCTCTGTGAGCAGTGATTCAGAAGAGAGGGAAGCATTCTTCCCTTCCACACAATTACCTGTTGCAGCTCCTATCCAGTGCCAGAAACCAGCTACCCCCCACCACCACCTTGTCCAGTCCTGAGGTGTAGTTTCCAGCCCACACATTGGAAACATTTCCTCACCCTATCCTGTGACTCTTATATGGCAGAATGCCAGGTGTTCCACATTCATGTCTAGATGAGTGCAAACCTTCAACACTTGTCTTCCTCCATCCTCTGTAGGCACCTATAAAGGGTCTTCTCATTATGTTGCCACCAGAGGAAAGAGTAGTGGCCAGTGAGAAGAAGAGTCCCAGTCCCTTTCAGCAGGGAGAAGTGCAGGGGGAGCAGGAAACCTCTAAGAAAGGCTTCCTGCATTCAGGGTGCTGTGGCTAGTGGTCACCCTCCAGGAGGTCATTCCCACAGGGACACTTACAGTGTCATCCATAAAGGCTATATAGAGGATCCAGGAAGCAGTCATTCATTGGCAAGATGATTGCTATGGATGGCCAACACTTCTCCCTCAAAAAGGACATAGCCTTTTACAAGCTGCTACAACATGTGGCTCCATGGTCCTTCATCGTCTTGTGGAAGACCATGAGCCAACTGTATTGTAATGAAGATATAGTATAAGAAGTAGCTTTAAATAATGAACATAAATGTATCTCCACAGAAGTTATTTTTATAGTACTGTGTGTTTCAACAATGTATATTAAATTATATAGTGCATGAATGTTAACTAGCATTTATATGAAGTATATCGTAACAAAAGTACATATTTGTGATGTTAATCATGAATATGAACAACCACCCCTATCAGTTTTAATATGAACGCATCATGAAGTAACCAACCCCTGAACAATCCCATCAGGAAACAATGAAAGGCATTGTCATTCATGCCATCTGTGCAAAGATTCTATTTTAAAAATAAGATTCTGAGTTGACAAGGAAGTTGCCATTTTCGTTCACACATACACATTGTTGTGCAGAGGGATCAATTACTGTCAAGTCCATTAAATAATTTTGGCTCATATTCCAACATTTGAAACATCCTAATTTTAGTTCTTCAAAGTTAAGCCTTGTTCAGAGTCAGAATTCCATTACAGATTCATTACAAAAATTGAATCACTGCTTCTAAACCTGAATCTAACCTGAATCTAGAGTCAAATGTCTTCAAAAGTTTGTAGTGCCAAGAATATCTTGTTCTAAAAGATGTATACTTCTGGAATCAATAGGATGTTCTTAACAAGGTGATAACATTCTTGACAAAAAATTATTTCCCATAAATCATACTTACCAACATTAAGAGTTAAATTATACATTCAGAAACATTTCATGATACAGTCCTTCCTAATTATATCATGTCAGGTTATAGATGAGGAGTTTCATATAGAAATGGTCTTTGATTTTTTTTAATCTTTCCTATGGAAAATTAAAACATCAATAGAAAGAATACTTTGAATTCTTTCCCCTTCCATGTTCTAGGACAGGGATGAGTATTAATAGTACAATCCTGTATACTTTCCTGAGAGTAAGTCCTATTATTATTATTATTATTATTATTATTATTATTATTATTATTATTATTATTATTATTATTATTATTATTATTATTATTATTATATATTCCCCACCACTCACAAATCCTGCTTGTGGTGGGTTACAATGGTCCTTCATAAAAAACAAATAAAACCCCATTAAAACAATACAATACAACACAATGAACATGGCGGTAATAGCACACAACACCCATCCCCCACTATGCTTAATATGCCTAATAGCGGGGGGTGCCATCGATGTTGCATTGGCCCAGAATGCCATATAACACTAGCACTGGCACTGGGAGTGGGGGTAGAATTCTGAATATACCTGTTTAGGATTGCACTCTTAATTATATATCAGATATGTGATCCTTCAACCAAGGGACAAACTGCTGCAAACCAGGAAGAGATCACTATTGGTGTTTCTGGATGTATAGGACTGCCTATATCTTCTTCTTAGGTCTACCGAAGAACCTTCAAAATTTCAATGCAAATTTTCCCAAATAGTTCAGAATGAAGATACAAGATTATAAGATTAAACTAAGGACAATTTTATTAAACTGCTGCTGTTCAGCAGCTAACTGTGTAAGTACTTTTGTTGCTATTCCTGAATTCAAGTATTCCTTAGCTTCAGATAGCTGGAGTAGCTTTGAGAGTTTTTTAGACTGCAGTAATTAGGCAGTGCCATCTTGGCTATAAGTGTGTATGTGTGTGTGAATACACATACACCTCGAATACTGAGCTGAAAAGTCCTCAAGCAGAATAGCCACCCATCCAACCTGGACAGCCATGAAAACTGCCTGGCCTCAAGAGAATTCCCTATTGACTATTTTGTCTAGTCTGCTTTGGGTGAATCATCACATGCCTCAGAGTTCCTATGTTTCCATCCTAAATACACACAGTTTCTGCTGTTTTGCATCTAGTTCCAGTTTAGCAGGCAAACAAGTGACCCAAACTCTTCTACTTCCTAAAGAGATATGGGCACCATTGCCTGTGCCCTCAGGCCAGATGTACAGAGGAAATAATATGATTTTAAATAGCAAAGGCCTATAAGGAAGTATTTACAGTAAAAAAAATCTATGCCAAAGGAGTCTCCAAATGGTCAGTCTTCAAGATCTTAACTATACTAACCTGCAAATGTTTCTGCTAAATATTTTCATTTGATAGCAAAGGTTTTAATGAAGTCTAAAATATAGGTTTTACTTCATTTTAGAACTTGTACCAAGCCTTAGAGTTGAGGTAGCCCACACACAAATGAGAAATCTATGGGCCAGCCTAAATGTCTGTTTATACCAGTGTGCCTAAGTGGCCTATTTTTATTTGATTGCCTATAATTAAAGTACTGAATGAAAATCAGATCATTTAAAAGACCCTGTTTTTAATTCCAGTGTTTCCAGACTTAAAATTCTGTAGCGCCATACTGCACATTGTATCAAAGCCATAATTTAAAACTATAATAACACAGTTCTGGAGACTATATTAATGACAATGCATCCCAGGGATATGACATCTTTTTTCTGTTGGTTAGAAGTAGAATTCTTTCTGTATCCATCAGATAGAAAGATTAGATAGGTAATAGAGTGGCTATGTACCAAATGCTATCAGGCAGTTAATCTGGAAATAAGGAGAGTTTCACTTCACATGCATGATACCCTTGGGTTAGTTTGAAGCTAGCCAACATTTTTGTATTCTCCTGAAGCTAACAGCTATATTCAGGGAACCACTGTATATCATTGGCAGATTATAAGTATTGATAAACATCAATATTTGATAAATATCAAATGAAGGAGACATTTTCTACCAACATAGAGAACCTACACAGCCTCCTATGATTTGGGGGTAACTATAAACTATAGAGCCTCTTGTGGTGCATGGTGGTAAGGCAGCAGAAAGCTCTGCCCATGAGGCTGGGAGTTCAATCCCAGCAGCTGGCTCAAGGTTGACTCAGCCTTCCATCCTTCCCAGGTCAGTGAAATGAGTACCCAGCTTGCTGGGGGGTAAACGGTAATGAGTGGGGAAGGCACTGGCAAACCACCCCGTATTGAGTCTGCCATGAAAACACTAGAGGGCATCACCCCAAGGGTCAGACATGACCCCGTGCTTGGACAGGGGATACCTTTACCTTTACCGTTTATAAACTATAAAACTTCCCCATAATTACCAGGGGTTCTTAAGGTGCCAAGTGTTATGGGCTTTGGGTTCATGGCGTTATGTTAGGTTTTGTGATGAGCAAGTGAATACAGAGATCTCTGTATAGGCAGGAACTGTATATATATATAAGCGACATAGAAGCCTGATTTATTTACATGCTGGTTTTTGCATTCTGGTTTCAAAGAACAGATCAGCAGCGCAGGTCTTCAGTCAATCAAAGAAGAAAACTAAATCCCCCTGGAAACATTTGCCAGATGTTTGGAAACAGTGTCTGAGTAGCTCAAGCAGAGTCACCTGAAACTCAGCCCCTCCAAGACATTAGTCCTTTGCCTGGGTAGACGGGGTCAGGACCAGGAAGCATGTCTTCCTTCCCTGGCTGGGGTGCCATTTGAGGCTGTACATTCTGCCTGGGACTTGGGGTGCTCTTTGATATCTCCCTGTCTATGGAGGCACAAATCACTAGAGTAGCCCAGGAGGTATTTTTCTATCTATGCCAAGCCAGGCTACTAGCACCCTATCTGTCCCCAGAGCACTTGGCGACAGTGATCCATGAAATAGTCACTTCCAGAACAGACTTCTGTAACTGTGAGCCAGCTTGGTCTGGCAGTGGCAGTCAACAAATCAAATAATAAATATATAAATAAATAACTGATGGATATAAATTCAAACTAGTTGTGGCTTCATAGAGCAGTTTGAATTTTCTTTAGTGCTTTCAAGTAGAAACAGACTTTTACTGACTAAGTTGGATCCTCTTACTTACACATAGGAATCCACCCTCAACAACCTGCCCTTTCCCAAGGGTCAAACTAAATGGTTCAAGGTCTGCTCAATCACCAGGCAGGACTAACAATTAGATACTTGAGTCTGTCCCAGAGTTAGAGCTAAACCAGATACAGCTACCCTTCACTCTGTCTGCTCTTTTGCTGAGCTAGATCTGACCTCTTGCTGTTGTCTCCCCAAGACAGAACTGCTCATTCCTCTTGTGCTTCCCTCCAACATCCCATTCACCTTCTCAAAAGTTACTGGATGTTGGAGCAGTACCGCTACAGTCTCAGCAGAGTAGCTGATATTTCTCTTGTTTCTTAAAAATCCTTTGTCTCAGTAAAATTTCCATTTGCTTCATTATGCATTTATTCTTTTAAAAAATAAATAAAATGTAGTTAGTAGTACTGAGTGACAAGGCTGCATATTTTATTAATGGTGCATATGTTTTCAAAAGTAAAAATCCACTTTCATGCCTATACCACTTCTTTTCCTACTAAGAAACCCCAAAAGTGCCTTCTTCTGAACATTCTTAGAATTAATAATTTATTTATTTTTGAAATTTTTACACTACCCTTCTCCAAAAACCCATATCAACTTAACATCAAAGACTTGTATCCCTCTAGTAGCACATATGTCTAGAAGACATATTTAAGATGGCTACTTAAGCACATCATTTTTTAAAAAACCCATTAGAGAAATCTTTATATGCTGCTTATCTACTCCAAACTCCAACCTAGGCTGAATAATTTATTCAGTAAGACATTAGTCCGAGGATCAGAAGTTTGCAAGATGAAACCTAGTTCTTGTGTTAACTTTTTATTTCACAGAATTGGCCATGCCAATTTGCTTTGTTTTGAAAACATGATTCAACCATTTTTAAAAACAGGAGCTTTTCAAAAGCTAAAACTGTAAACTGAATTGACCATGCTGTACCATGTTCCCTTACTATCTATATCTTAAAACACGCCACGGACTAAATAAAAGAGTAAAGGCCCCGAAGGCGGGCCCTGTCCGGGATGAGGAAGGGTGCCGATAGGCCCCTTCCCCTGGACTGACCAGCGGAGGGCCCAATCGGGAGGCGTGAAGTGCCTCCCGATTGGCCCCTTCGCTGGTCAGTCCACCCCCAAGCTGCCAATCAGCAGCCGTGCACAGCGCGGCTGCTGATTGGCTGCTTGCCCGGCCAACAAAAAATTGGGAGGCGCGAAGCCGTGGATCGCCTTCCCCAGAGCCGCGGATCGCCTTCCCCGGGGCTTGGAGAGTGTTTTAAAACCTGAACGCTGCCTAAAAACGCTCCCCAAGCCCCGGGGAAGGCGATCCGTGCTTCAGGGAGCCACGGATCACCTTCCCCGGGGCTTGGAGAGCATTTTAAAACATGATGGGATGGGATGGGAGGAAGGTGAGAAGGGCAGACAGCATTAGTTCTGACACTAATGCTGAACCCCAATTCTCACAAGATTTAAGGAGGGCTTATAAAAATAAATGCTTGAGTGGTACTAAAGCTTAAGACAACATGAATGCAAGAAACCCTTCTACTAAGATAGCTACCTGGATGTCAAAGCTGAACACCACTTCTTAGAACTTCATAAAGCACTCCCTGCCTGAAACTGACCAGTCAGCAGAGACTGTGGCACAATGTCAGTAGTGGAGGAATGGCTTCCCTGGAGGGGGGGGGGAGAAAATTCAATGGAGTTGTTCTGTTTGAGAATTTCCCTTACTTTGGGAGCCAAGAAAGGGGGAAACCCAGAGCAATAGGACTTTAAAAAAATTGCATACAACAGACAAAAAATGAACTAAGCCCTGAAGGGAACTAAATCTATGCAGAACAAAAATGAAAGCCCAACCCATATGCAAAGTGAAAGTGAACTGGCATGCCACAGAGAAAAATACAGTTGAGAGGAATGCATGACAAAAGTGAAGGGAAACACATGCATAAAAGACTCTAGTGGAGTCTAGTCTCCCAAATCTATGCCACGTACCCTCAAAAATTGTGGAAAATATTTTCAGAACATGGGGAATAAACTAGCCCCTCACATGCAGAGTGCATTCAATAAAGTTTAGTACAACAGGATTCTAAGAATTATTAAATAACTATATGTCTTCCAGTAACAAAGAGACCTTCAGACTATATCTAATTTAAAAGCAGAGAAGCAGAAAACAAGAGGCAGGAGGAAACAGTCTCTGGACTGTTATAAATAGCAGGTCCTTCTAGGGTTCAAACTTTCTTTACATCAGTATTGACTGATCAAACTACTCACATGTTGTCTCCCTCCAACAGAGAAAATATGTGTGAGAGAAAGTGCGAGCAATGGCAGCATGGGTAAAGACAGCAGAAGCTCTTTACTCTGGGATAGTTTAAAGAACAGAATATAGAGCAGGCTTAGTTATTAGATCAACTGGCCCAGAGTCAAACTTTGCTATGTTGTCGTAGATCCCAAAGGGACTTGTTTGTCGTCAACAAAGCTGGGTCTTGAAGGTGCTTACCATTTTGAGCCAGGAACTGTAGCTGCCAGTTGATCTATGAAGCAATGAATTCCTATGATGGCTCCTTATTTGGCTGGCAGTCAGCCTATAGACAGATATCATCTGTGGACCTCTCAATTATGTTAAAATTAAAAGGACCATTCAGGACTCCTTGAACATATTACCAGAAGAGGAAGTCATGACTTTTTCTGGCACAGTACCTAGCAGATGCTTCTAGGAAGTACCTTGAACCTGAAAAGGTATCTGGGGTCCCGGTTGCAGAAAAAATCATAAAACTCACCTGAAGTTTATCAACTTGGGGCTGGGATTGTGTCAGGGCAGGAGATAAAGCAATTTTTCCATGAACTTAAAGGGCATTCTTCAAACTGAACGTTTTATGGAGGGGAGTACTCTGGTCTAGAAGTCCAATATGTCCAAGGTAACCTTCCTTTCCTGTTTTTCTTTCTTTCTTTGACTACGCTTTTCCACATAGGGTTTACGTTTCATGAAACTCCAGCTCTGCAATTGTACCACATGTCGTAACATGTTCTTGTCAGCACTTATAAAGACAAATCTTTGTTGTCAAGGAATCTGCCACATCAGATAATAGGATGAGACAGAATTAACTGCCCAGTGGAAGAAACCTTTCAGATGACAAGTATTTTCCTCACCTCTTTTAATCCTTTTGGATTAGAAATAAAACCACAAAACAAACCACAGATTCAAATGAGATTGAAGTGATAGCGAAGTTTAGATATAAATTACATGTCCTGAATGAGATACATTGTCTCTGTGCAAACTCCCTGATGTTTGGATCGAGTGTCTACAGAGTCAGCTAAATGGGGACATCATGCCATTTTCCGGAAGGAGATAAGCATCAAAGAATATTGAAAAGCAATTTGGGATTATTCAAATCTTGTCCATTAGTAACCTCCTTGCAATTGTAACTTTGGTTACAAGGATGACTTCTTTGGCCCGCTTCATGGGTGGATGCTAGAATTCATCTGTGTGCAGTGGGAAATAGGATAAACCATGAACTTCAAGAAAGGCAGATTTAGCAGATGAACAGGAATAGTAGAAGACTGCTGCAGCCACCCAAGGTCCAAGCCTCATGTCTTGCTGCATTGCCACAGTCAGCCTTAAACAGTTGCCCATGCTGGCAGGCTCCCACACTTCCCTCATTGCCATTGCAGCAAACTATGCAGCTACTGTTTAAGGCTGACTGTGGCAATGCAGCAAGATGTGAGGCTTGGACCGTCATGTCCAACTCTTGGTGATCCTATGGCTCAGATGTTTCCACATCTTCCAATCTTATTTCGCTTCTTTTAGTTGTGTAATGCTCTGGCCAGTGTCCATGTAGATTGTATCCAACCACCATGATCTTTGTTGGCCTAGTTTCCTTTTAGAATCATAGAATCATAGAGTTGGAAGGGTCCGTACAGGCCATCTAGTCCAACCCCCTGCTCAACGCAGGATCAGCCCTAAGCATCCTAAAGCATCCAAAAAAAGTGTGTATCCAACCTTTGCTTGAAGACTGCCAGTGAGGGGGAGCTCACCACCTCCTTAGGCAGTCTATTCCACTGCTGAACTACTCTGACTGTGAAAAAATTTTTCCTGATATCTAGCCTATATCATTGTACTTGTAGTTTAAACCCATTACTGCGTGTCCTCTCCTCTGCAGCCAACAGAAGCAGCATCCTGCTCTCCTCCAAGTGACAACCGTTCAAATACTTAAAGAGGGCTATCATGTCCCCTCTCAACCTCCTTTTCTCCAGGCTGAACATTCCCAAGTCCCTCAACCTATCTTCATAGGGCTTGGTCCCTTGGCCAAGGGCTTGGTCATAGGGCTTGGTCCCTTTACCACTGGCCAGTCCTAGCATAATTGCTTTCTCCATTGAGTTGGATCACATGATATGGCCAAAATAAGTGAGCTGGAATTTTGTGATGAGCTTGTACTGACAGGCTCAAACATTACACCTGTTAATTAACTTTCAGGTTAAATATAAGCTTGTAAAGAGGTTTCTTGGGATTTTTGAAGTCCGTTAGAAAACCTCCCAGAACATTGAACCTCTCAGGACACAGCATATGGTAAGATTTCAAATATTTATGTATGAGTGTAAAACTGAACTTTGGTTAGTTTATAGGTTTTACACCACGTTGATATTATATATATATATATATATATATATATATATATATATATATATATATATATATATATATATATATATATATATATATATATATATATATATATATATATATATATATATTTATTTATTTATTTATTTATTTATTTATTCTTATAGAAACTATTGAAAGAATTAGGGGCACTATATATTTGATGGAGGTGGAAATTCTATTGTTTATTTAAAATGAGTACAGGGTATGCATCAAATATTCATATGTTGTAATATCATTGTATAGATAATACTACTGAAGAAGAAAGAAATTGAAAACGGGGAATAGAATTATAGTGTTTATCCGGAATCCGTTTTGGTGATTATTGTTTGGTTCATACTTTATATGAAAAGGAGATGATGGCATATCCTCATCATCAAAAGGCTGTGCTGGAGATCACGGGATTCACAGGTACATAACCAGAGGAGATGGGGATGGCAAAATGAAAGGAACTAGCTGAGTGAGAAAGCTAGCTGGATACAGCACTATATGACCAGAAACGTAAAATTCCAAAAAAGTAAAATTCCAGATGTCTGGGGAGCTGAACAAGATATAGTTTCACTTGAATAGAAGGATCCCTGCTCAATGGAGTATCTGGTGTGAATTCGACATGTGAGGAGGACCCGAATGTGAGATAAGACAGCATGCCTGGAGATCTATACTGGCTTAGCTTGACAGCAAAGTTTTCTATTGTCATTTCATGACCCACTCTGAAAGCAAGGTCAGTTGCTGGGTAGGGTGAAACCTGAAAGAGAAGAAAGATGAAAAAATATAACCTCCAAAATGACCATGATGGCTTACTTGCTGCTTGTAAAATGGTTTTGATGTTAACAGCAAAGCATAAAACAGAAATCAGGGCAAGAGATCACATGGATATCCCCCATATTCAGACAGTTTATAGTATATACTAAGGAAAAACCTTTTTTCATACAATTTTCTAAAGGAAGAAAATAATTTTCATCTGATGAGACTGAAATTCATGCCCGTCCTAGGTAAACAAAGATTCGTATACTGGCAGTTCTTGCCTCTTTTAGCCAGTCGTCACACACACACACGCATAAAATCTATAAATTAGCACAAATGAATATCACTCATTGCTATTGCATTTATTTAACATTATAGCGTCATTCTCATGGATTTTAGCAGAAAACAAATCCCATGTGAAGGCTGATAAAACACTTCTTTTGTAATGTTAATGTTACTGTCTCTATAAATCTATGATTCCAGCCAGAGCCTCCATTCCATCTCAGCCTTTGATTTACGAGTAGGCTGACCTGGGCCTAACCCTGTCAGCTTTAGTTCTGAGACTGTCTTTAGGATTATGGGTCTCTGATCTGGTAAATTCCTGAGAGGAAAAATTTAACTGAGGAAGGCTCTCTCTGACAAGTGATAAAGCCCTGTTCTTTTCAGGTTACACCAGAGACTGAGCTGCAAGAAGAATTAATTGAGAGAGACAAAGGGACAAAATGCAGAAGAAAAGAGAAAGAAGGGACTTATGTGAGACTTATTGCTAAGCACAGAAGATGGGTTGGAGGAAAGCAATCAATTCCCATTTATAAGGAAAGGAGCCTAGGACAATAATTAGCCTCAGAGCAGAATCAATTTTCTTACAAGAAGTATTTTATTACATTGTTAAATGACAGGATGCTAATTAAAACTGATTGTCCTAATTAGAATGGCATTAATAACATGGCAGACAGTGGCATTGTATCACAGTCCACAATGTTCTGTGAAGACACGAAGTGTCATTGCATATACTTCTTGTTTTTGTAACAAATGGACAGTGTACTTGTGATTAGAATGTGTATGTGATTTTGGTCTATTTTGGAAAGGTGGTCATGATCTGGAATGGGAAATTAGCTTTGATAAGGACAAGCAGCTGGAAATCTGGAGACCACAAACAGAAAGAAAAAACAATTAGTCCCAGTATACACAGAACTTTTATTTCACTCTCCAGCATCTTTGGACAGCCAATACAGAGAGAGAACTGAACAAGCCCAAAGCAGATCAGTATGACGTTCTCGAGTTTGTTATGGCTAGTCACAGTCTTGGAGCCATTTTCATCCCTGTTGTTAGCTATGCCTCCCCCCCCCAAAAAAAAATCCCATGGACCTCTTTATAGCTGAAAATCTTTCCTTTTCTCAGCTGCAGCATCTACGATTTTAATTCCTTTGTAAATTGTGAGTTTAGTCTTGTTTGGTTTGTGTGTTTTTTTGTATCCTAAATTCAGAATCTTAAATTATAATATGAAGATTTTCTGTACCAGTATGGCAAATATAGTCTGGATTAGGTTCAAGGTTCTGGTTTTGACCTTCAAGGCCCTTCGTGGTCTGGGACCCACATATCTGACAGACTGCCTTTTGACTTATGCTCCCCAAGGGCTTTACATTCTATGGGTTCCAACTCGTTGGGGATTCCTGGCCCCTGGGAAGCCTACCTGGCCTCAACCAGGACCAGGGCCTTTTCAGTCCTGGGCTAAGGTGACCAGATTGTCCCACTTTTGGAGGGACATCTGGGGGTACCTGGCAAATTGTACTTATGTTGAAATTAAATATATATATATTACAATACTATTTTTGCATTCTATAGTATGAAACTTTTTGTTGCTCTACATAGACCAAAATTTTAATCAAGAACCCCCCCGGTCAATGGTTGTCCCGCTTTACCAATGTTAAAATCTGGTCACCTTATCCTGGGCCCAACCTGGTGGAATGAGGTCCTGGAAGAGCTGAGGGCCTTCAGGGAGCTTTCTGTGTTCCGTGGGGTCTGTAAAATGGAACTCTTCCACCAGGTATATGGCTGGGGCCATGGCACAGAAGATAATGGGTCCCCCCAGGAGAGAGACTCCAGGTGAGTCAACAATATGCCAGACCATCACCGGAACAAATCATCATCATCATCCGTGGTGCCCCTATCATGCACCATGAGGGGATTAGTTTTCAGGTGCCAGAGTCTGTGTTATATTTAACGGGGTTATAATTATTGTTTTATGTGTGGGGGTGTATTCTATAATCCACAAGATGGATTTGTTGATAGCAGTGGGTAACAAATCCAATTTAATGATGATGATGGTATGTGCTAAAGGTTTTCTGTGACAAGCGGAAATTTCTGACTGTTTTCAGATTTCTTCAATGCAAACTTCATTGTTTTGTTTACTGGATGTCTATCCTATGTTTGTATTTCACCTATATTGTGATCCTACTTATTCTCAAGTACCAATATGAGTATCAGGAATCTTGACTAATGATCTGCCTGGACAAGGTAATGAGAAGGAATCAAGATGTTCCATCCAAGGCCCCCTACTAAGTCCAGTGAATGTTCACTGTCCCACAATGCCTTGCAAGTTATAATGTCTATCATTAGAATGCCCACACACTTTTAATTATGCATTTTCATGCTGGTACCAGCCTCTTTGAATAACTATCCTCAGTATGCTGTAGTTGTTTATATAGGAGCGCATACAGAGCTAACAACCTGATCTTTCTATTACTATTACTATGTAATAGACAAAATAAGACTTTAATATTTAAAGCTTTGCAAATGAACTTTAAATTATTAAAATTATATTAAATATGCATCAATGGATATAGGAAAAGGTACTTATGTACCATGGAAGAATGATCTAGCACTATAATATACCCTGATCCTTAAAGAATTCTAGGGCAACTAATGGGGCCCTGCTTTGTAGGGCACCAATTCCATAATGCCTCTCCAGTGTCCTCTTGCAAATATGTATCCAGTGATGTTGAACTGAATTTTGCTCTTGGCAAGCAAAGAGAGACATACATAACTTAAAACCAGCATAATGCTCAAATTTTTATGCAGATTGTTGCACAGAAAGCTTTTTGAAAGCAAACAAAATGCAACATTTTCGAATGTTGCTATTCAAAGTTACATTTTGGGCAACTTGCCAATGTTTTATGAATTAATTAATAATAACATGCTCACAAGAGAGTATGTTTAATCAGCTGTTAACAACAGTAATTGTCACTGTATATCTTATATATGAAATCTCGGTTATATACAAATGGCAGAAATGGTGCTCTCCCGCACTTTGTTCAACATCTTTATGTGACCTCTGTCCCAGCTGGTACGGAGTTTTGGGCTGGGCTGTCATCAATATGCAAAACACAGCTCTATTTCCTCATGGACGGTCAGCCAGGATCCTCCCAGATCCATTCACCAGATGATTGGAAGCCATAGCTGGCTGGTTAGAGCAGAGTTGCTTGAAACTCAATCCCTCCAAGATGGAGGCTTTGTGGTTGGCAGAAAGGAGGCAGATTAGGAAATGCATTTCCCCACCCTGGCCAGGATGCAACTGATCACCGCGCCCCAGGCCAGGAATTTGGATGTGACTCTGGATGCCTCACTATCCATGGAGGTGCAGGTCACCAGGCATTTTTCCACCTTTGTCAGATAAGGCTACTAGCACCCTACCTGTCTCCCAAGCACCTGATCACAGTGATCCATGCAACGGTCACCTCTACATGGGCCTGCCCTTGTCCCTGACCTGGAAATTGCAACTGGTGCAGAATGTGGCTGCAAGGGTCCTCACTGGAACAGCTTGGAGTGCCCATATTCAGCCAGTGCGGAGACAACTGCATTGGTTCACAGTTGTGGCCCGGATCTGGTTCAAGCTTTTGATTTTAACCTTTAAGGCCCTTCGTGATTTGGAACCCACATATCTGAAGGACTGCCTATTGTCCTTTGCGTTCTGTGGGTAGTAACCTGCTGGTGATTCCATGCCCCAGGGAAGTTAGTTTGGCCTTGACCAGGACTAGGGCTTTATTGGCCCTGGCCCCGACCTGGTAGAATGACCTCTCAGATCAGCTGAGGGCCCTGTGGAAGCTTTCAACATTCCACAGGGCCTGTAAGACAGAGCTCTTCCACCGGGTCTACAGTGACCATTATACAAAGAATACTGAAAAGAGATCCATTTCATTGTTGTGGCATGATCCCAAAGCATTGTGGAAGTGCAGGTTTATTTTAAAAAATGTTTTACTGTTGTGGCATTTCACCATAGCAATGCAGAAGTGTATTCTTTTTTTAAAAAATAATAATTTCAGGACTCGGGGGGGGAGGTTTATGTCCCCAAAACAACCACTGTGAAGGTATTGATGGATTGCATTGATTGACAACTCAAAGAGTGGGGGGGGGGAGTGCGGGTTGTCCATGCTTTAGTCTTCTCCGTTGCCTCATCAGGAAGGGAAAAGCCACAATGAGGCAGTGGGATAACACAGGAGGGGGCCTCCCATCAGGAAGTGTGCAAATGTGCGGTTTCCTATTTGCAAGCAGGTGGCAGTGCGCATTTTATGCCTCCATCAGGAAATGGTCCTAATCAGATTAGTGAGCAAGAAGTATGCCATGGTAGTGAGCAACACTGATGATTCTCACTGCTGTCCTTTTCAAGCACCCAGGGTATCCTTTAATAAGCAGGTTTATGGCACAGGTTGCCTGTTTTAGCATACAGATGGATCACCTTTGATGCAGGTCCAAATCAGTTTGACTGAGGCAAGACTGGTCTGGAAACATCTGGGATCTCCAGCTTTGTTTAATGTTGGCACTCAAAGCATGTATAGAATGCAAGGGTTACAATCTAGGTTGCCTATCTCAGCAAAAACATTAGGTCACCTTTGATGCTACCCCAGTTTCTAGACCATCTCATCATCTTATGGGCAAGAATGGAAACAGCTACTCTGGTATTAGGGACACAGTTTGGCCTTTATCCCTGGACCTGAAAACAGAAGCAGGGCCATATGGAACAATGCTGAATCACCTCCTGTCCTCCCTTCACCAGGTTTTGAGAAAGGGCAGCTGTCTCTGTTGGGAAATGCAAAGTCTGCAGTCTGTATGATTGAACAGAATGTGAAGACTGTCCTGCAGGGACATCAGAGGAGATATGTATTTACCATAGTTAGATCAGCAACTTCCTGATATTTATCTACTCCTGTGTCCTGACTGACTCAAGAGAATACTTCCTGCTCTTTTGAGCACACTTCCTCCTTGCTTTCCTCCAGGACAGCAGTTGAACAGAAGGATGAATACAAACAACATCTAGAACAGTTAGTTAGAATTCTCTTCTCTCCTTTTTCTATACATAGATGTTTCTCCTCCTAATAAAACTATGTTATTCTTTAAGCAGCCTGGTGCTGTGCAACTTTGCAAATTTAAAATCTCACAACAGTCCTGAGTTCTCATCTGGGGAAAGAATGCCTTTGTCCCATCCCGCACATGTTGGATGATGTACTTTCAATGATATGCATAATAGGCCTTGGTGTAGACTGAAGGAATGGCTTCAACTTGAGGATCCTCAAGGACTTATAAAAGATATAATTCTGGGGATCATTGTAGTATGATCAAATTACTGGCAGAGAACAGTTTGAACAAGAGTCCACAAGTTAGCCTGCATTTAGTGGGATAGGCAAAAGCAAATCAATCCATTTGAATGCAAGTCTTAGATGGAGGTGGGGTGCGTGTTTCCATACAATTTCCTCAGGCATGACATGCTGTACTTGTATACGGATGACAGTGTGCATCTCTAGTCTGAGGAATGCCAGGCCTATTTAGCTGGTGTCAGAGCCTTCAGGATGTCATAGTCATCAGGCAGGGCAAGCAATGTTAAGCTAGACTCAACCCCCTTTGTGTGGCAGGGATGGCAGGCTGATCATAATAGGTAGGGATGATTAGCAAACACCCAGAGATATCCAAGCACTGGAGGATACATCTAACAGCAGCAGAGTTCAGCTTGGGAAGAGTTTCCTTGGTGCTGAGCAACATCTTTCTGGACATGGTAGCGGCAGGGCCTGTGAGGTGCTTCCGATAAGGGGGATGGTGTTGGGTACCTCTTGGCACATTGTGTGCAGGAGATGGTTACCAAAGCCAGCAGAAGATGCTGCCTGTGTTTGGAGTCTGGGGATTCCATCAGAAAAGGCAGTCAGGGGCCAACTTCCTTAACCACAACACGCTTGTTTAAATATGTTAGCATATTTAAACACTGCAGATGAGTTTAATTAATTAAATGGACTAGTTAAACCCAAGCCTTTATCTCATGTCTTCTTTGAATGGGTGCCTGGGGCGAGTACTTTTCAATTAAACACAATAATAATGGAGCGGAAATGAAAAGAAAAAAACGAGGCAGACAAAAGGGAGGAGGAGTGGCATAAAGAACAACCCATTTCTCCCGTGCTGGCCAGACAAAGAAATGACCTAGAAAGTAAAAGAGCTAGATAAAAACGTTAATGTAAGTTTATTATATTAAATATTGTGTTTCTATACCAGCATTCTGCAGTATTTCCATCCTCGACACTTTCATAGAAAAAGCATTTTTAAAAAATATTTAAGTAACATACAGGAAAGCCATAGTGGAAATGTACAAATAGATCTTTTAGAGTAATAGAAAGTCCTAGATGTCTTCAATTTCATTCCAGATACTTGCCAGAGTAGATTTTCTATTCATATAACAAAAGTTGTAAATGGCACATTATCTACTTTCTCTTATTTATAAAGCAGACAAAAATCCATTTTATTGAACTGGATGCTCACTGTTCACTCACTAATGCAATATTAAGGGTCGTTTTATATTACTGGAGCACAGTTTCAAATTAAATACAAAATATATTTTGTCAGCTGAAGCATGGCAAATGTGGGCATTTGTATTCTATGAGGCTATTTTCAAACATTAAGAGTAGAATTGAAGGTGTTCTTATACATCTCCTTCCCGTTTCAATAGTGTTGATGCAGGAAAAGTTTGTTTCCTGAAGTGGGAATGTATGGCCTCAGCTCTTGGACAATACCTAGTGTGAATGCTCTTCAATGGAAAATTTGTCTCCATTATTAACAAATTATTTTAAAAAAAACATGCAGCAAATTATTTTGTGGGATTTGGAATATTGCTATTTTTCAAATGAAGCTGCCTCAAAATGATTCAGCCGAAGCTGCTTCAGACTGCCTCAGCTTCGGCCAAAGTGCTTCAGCACCCAATAAAGTCAATGGTGCCATTGACTTTAATAGGAGTTCTGGCTTTTCTGCCTTTCCTGGGGCCTGAGGGGGTGGGGGATTAAGTTACAGCCTCCAAATTTTCAGGGTAGCTCAAGAAGCACTTTCCTGACTCCCCTCCAAATTTCTAAAAGGTTGGATCAGGGGGGGGTCTAATCCTAGGGGCTCCCAAAGAGGGTGCCCCTATCTCCATTATATCCAAAAGTTATAATGGAGTGGATTGGTGTACCTTCTATAAGAACTCATAGAATTTGGACAGTCCAATTTTTTTTGAAATTTGGAAAGGAGTCACAGAAGAACCTCCTGGAGCTACTCTGAAAGTTTGGAGGCTGTAATTTAATCCCCCCTCCCTGGGCCCTGGGAAAGGCAGGAAAGCCAAAATTCCTATTAAAGTCTATGGCACCACTGACTTTAATGTTTGCCTAAATAGAATCATAGAATCATAGAATCATAGAGTTGGAAAGGGCCATACAGGCCATCTAGTCCAACCCCCTGCTCTACGCAGGATCAGCCCTAAGCATCCTAAAGCATCCAAGAAAAGTGTGTATCCAACCTTTGCTTGAAGATTGCCAGTGAGGGGGAGCTCACCACCTCCTTAGGCAGCCTATTCCACTGCTGAACTACTCTGACTGTGAAAAATTTTTTCCTGATATCTAGCCTATATCGTTGTACTTGTAGTTTAAACCCAATACTACGTGTCCGCTCCTCTGCAGGCAATGGAAACAGCATCCTGCCCTCCTCCAAGTGACAACCTTTCAAATACTTAAAGAGGGCTATCATGTCCCCTCTCAACCTCCTTTTCTCCAGGCTGAACATTCCCAAGTCCCTCAACCTATCTTCATAGGGCTTGGTCCCTTGGCCCCAGATCATCTTCGTCGCTCTCCTCTGTACCCTTTCAATTTTATCTATGTCCTTCTTGAAGTGAGGCCTCCAGAACTGCACACAGTACTCCAGGTGTGGTCTGACCAGTGCCGTATACAATGGAACTATGACATCTTGTGATTTTGATGTGATGCCCCTGTTAATACAGCCCAAAATGGCATTTGCCTTTTTTACCCACAGGGAGGCGGGTAGTCAGGCTTCCGGTGTGCCTGGCCCAACATAGGACCAGGAGCCCATGCCGAACGCCCCCCCCCCCGGCATGACAGCACTGCCCACACAGGCCTGGGATCTGCCAACGTACCCATGCTAGCGCCATTTTTGCCCTAGGGGGAGGAGGGGAGGAAGGCAGGTAGCTAGTGCAGAGGCTTTTGGTGATTCCAGGGTAGTGTGGCCTGTTGCCTTCTTCCTGCTCACTTTTAAAGTGGGCTTTACAGCTAGTGATTCAATAATCTGCACCTCTTAGGTGGTTTTACGTTCATCAGTAAATGGAGAAACCATCTGATTAATTTGCTATCAGTAATTTTCACCTGACTTAACTAAGATAATGCAGAATGGTCTGTACAAGAAGGTGACCCCCCCCATAAGTATGGTTTTAGCTTCCTTGCGGCCAACACTGTTGCCAAATTTCTCTTTCAAAAACTAGCTTCCTACTAAGACGAAGTTACAGGCTGGATCCTATCCTCACCAATCTGGTTTAGTATGGCCCCAATCCCAATACTGAAGACAGCTATATCATAAATATAAACAAGTGTAAAATCTTTTAAACTTTTTAATGGTTTATCAATTGGCCTCTAGAACATGGCTTTTGCATGGATCACTCTCAAGAGAAGGCATTGCTTCATGACCTAGATTCAAAGTATAGTTTGACAATGTGAGTACATAGGCCTCCAATACAAATTCCTACCAGGTAAAAAGCCACAATGTTGTCCCAAACTGGACATACTGAACCACAAGCCAAACTGTTTGACTCTTGATCTTCATTTCACACCTTTGGTCTCACCCAAATTTCTGATTACCTGCAGAAAGGGAGCATTTTAAAATGTTTGTGTTTATTAAATTTATAGCCTGCCACACCTGGCTAGTCAGCCTTTAATGTTAAATTCAAAAATACTATTCATGAAATGATTCACAATTCACTCACCTCCATTAGCCACATGCTACGGTGTCATGACTATAATTATTTATCACTTGGCCCAAATTTATAATCCCATATGCAGTCCCCAAACACAAATCAGCATAGATCCAGAAGATGTCGCACACTTCCAAGAAAGTTGAGGAGAGAAAACAAACTCAGCAGTCTAGTGAGCAACAGCACAATGCATTCTGTGAAGGAACACCTCAACAGAACCCTTTCACGTGGCATATTGCAATGCATGGTCCTTGCACTGAACA
Organism: Paroedura picta; assembly: GCF_049243985.1. NCBI lineage: Eukaryota > Metazoa > Chordata > Lepidosauria > Squamata > Gekkonidae > Paroedura > Paroedura picta. The sequence goes on along the minus strand of NC_135374.1, from coordinate 40,078,528 downwards.
GATGTGAAAAGTTGTCCCTAGGGGGGGGGAATCAATGACGTTCATGAACACGACTGTATCAGACTAAAATAGTTGTTAGATATGGGAAGGAGAGATTGACAGAGCTGAACTCAGTAAATTTTTGAATTTCATTCATGTACAATATAATAGCCCTTATTCAAATGCAAACCCTTAGCATAGCCCCAAATGTTAGAAGCCCCACAGAGGGGCAACCACGATGATGGAAAAGGTCCATCTATTGAAGGTTTCAGATGCTGCATCCTAGTGTGTAAAATAAACACTTTCCGTGTGCAGTGTTGCAAAAGCAGCCTCCTGGGGCACAAAGGACTCGAAGGGCACATTTCACAGCGCTGACAGCTAGGAAAGCACAGCAGAGAACAGACAGTAGGCCTAAGCATTATTTACATGGACATCAGCTATGCAATGAGCCAAATGCAAACAGCAAGTTATTAGTTGCTGGCAGTCCTACTCAGAATCTGCAGGTGACCTAATCTCATCTGGTTTTAAAGAAATTAGACTAGAGGGGTTGGAAGCAAAGTTAGACTGGAGGGGTTGGAATCAAGCTGAACACCAGTGGAAATTGCTTAAACTAGAGCTGCAGTCAAAATCTATAAGCATCCTCTGTCAAAACTGTAGGCACAGCATTGTACCTACATACACACATAGGTCTTTCAGTCATGTAATCCTCCCAATTACAGCATTCCTGAAAAGAATATTGTTACAACTGCATTTATTTGACTATACTTTTGCAGTCCAGGTTTATGTTCATACTCATTAGCTCTTATAACATCGAACTACCATCTTGATTATAGAGAAAATCAGGTAGTAAAAGTGTAGTTAATACACACCAAAAGACCTTGAATATATATCCAGAAACAGCTTTCTTAGGTGGAAATAAGGTGGACAATTGGTCATATTTTAAAGTCTCATTAAGGTAAATCTTTGGGATGTTCTTTAAGAAAGTAATTTGTTAATGTCCTGTCATAAAATTCAGAGATGGGGGGGGGGAGGGAGGAATGTACTAGTTAATTCTGAAACAGCTATGGACACTGATAAGGACTGCTCTTTCTCTAAATGTTATCAACTAAAACAAACACAAGACCTGCACTTATTGTTGCTGTTGAGATAACTACTTTATAACTGGGTTGCACTAAGGTAATTAGTATTTTCTTTATCCTCTGTGTATGCTAGTAAGAGTCATTGTTCTTATAACAAATGAAATGATTAATTTGGATGTCTGGAATTCTAGATTATTAATTTGCTAAATGAGGGTAACCAGGCTTTAGCAAAACTGATGTGAATGGATGTTGATATCAATTACCCCCTACAAACTGCAATTTACAAAAACCATTAAGCATCACAAATATGGAGATATCAGCACATCTTTTATGTGGAAATATATAAAGCTAGGCAGAAAAACATAGATTTCTCTTCTGTAATGTATACTCAACAACAGTCAGAAGAGAGCAGGGTTTTGCTTGTTCAGTTACTCAATGTTTGGTACTGATTTTTAAAAAAAAATTAAATAAAAGCTGAGCCCTGTGCACTTTACAAGTAAAAACAAGTGGTGGGGGTGGGATCCTGCATCTAGATTAATCTACATACCCTTGCCACATTTACAGTTTGTACAACATCCGCTGTTTTGGCATCCTACCAAGGCATCTCATTGGGTCCTCTATCCAGAACTTACTTCTGCAGGTATTCATTATTGTCCCTTCTTACATATTCTAAGCTATGGCCTCCAAACTTTAGGACTCCTCTCCAAGGAGAGTCATCCGCCTGTCTTCATTTCAGTAGGGTTGTCAGGTCCCCCCTGGCCACTGAACAGAGGGTGGTGGTAGAATTGCCTGACACAGGTTGGGGAAACTCTGGAGATTTGGAGGGTGAAACCTGAGGAGGACAGCAACCTCAGTGGGTACAATGCCATAGAGTCCACCCTCCAGGAAAATTGATATCTGTAGTCTGTAGTCTTCATGTCCCACCTGGACTCTGGCATCCCTATGTGGCAGGTCTTTATTCTGTACTCCAATGCTGCACAAGACTGGTCTTTCCACTGTGAGGAATGAGGGAATAGCCCCTGGTTTTAGGCTTATTTTTAATAGTCTTAATACTTACAGCTAAACAAAATTGTCTTCAAAAACATTTTCTAAATAATAGAACATTTGTTTAGAGTACCTAAACATTCAAAACAGGTAGATCATAATCATTTTAAAATAAGGGCTCACCAAAGCTAGAATAATGAGTTCCTAATGCTGCCCACATAGGGCTTTAATGGTTCAGTTCTGGAATGTCATAAGGTTCAATTGCATTTGAAGGACCTGACCAGATAGGCCTCATTTATACAACGTTGCATTATTACTTCATCTAACAACGACAACTTTGCCTGAATAAAGACTTTGATTATATACTACAGACTTCAACAATAATATTTTGCTGATTGCCATTGGCACAGGATTATCTGTCTTGTTACCAAAAAGAAAACATAAACAAAACCCAGCATCATAAAAAATAGTCCAAAGAAGAAGAAGAATGCCTCCTAAGGACTTCCTGACCAGTTCAGTTTTATGTCTCCTAGTGGTGAGAAGGACAAGTGCCTTCCTGCCATTTATGGTAAGAGCATCCTGCATAAACAGAACGACCAAAGTAAAGGGCAAGGACTATGCAATCTTATCAGGACAGGACAGGAAAGCAAGGAGAGTCTTCTGGGAAAACAAGGGGGACCTTGTGGGTTTTAGCTGGAACCAACAGTAAAAAGAGAAGTGCATCTAAGACAAAACACTTGAAAGGATGTTGAGTTAAAAATTGATTTCAAAATCCACTTCAAGTGATGTTGGCTTCAGTCTCATTTCAAGAAAATGAACAGGAACAATCCAAGGACATTTGCACAGTCTTGTTAACATAAGGAAGTTTCTCACACAGCTCTGCTGTCCTTTGCTCTCTCTGCATGTCAGGCTAAGTACGGCCACCGCAAAGAGAACTAAAGAAGATTATCACCAACCATGAAGGTTTTATATAGTTTATGTGACAATTATGGCACAAGAGAAAACAGCTTGTCCTCTAGGAACAGCTGGCTTTCACAACATGTATCAATCACACAAATGAAGCAAATATTTGCTTCTCTTGTTTAATTGGTTCCATTTTGGCTTGTCTCTTGCAACAAGAAACTGAAATTACATCCTACTGGAATTACTGTTTATCCTTTCCTCAGACCGTGAGATTTCATGATGGCCTGTATTCTTTCAAGTGTAAGTTGGCATCAAGAAGGGTAAAAATCTGTTGTTGTTGTTTTTAAAACAAAGTTGTGTTTGTCAGTGTGATGCTTTTGGTGCTCCATGCCAGTTTCTGATCTTTGATGATGCAGTTATGGAACTTTGGAAAATAGATCTGTGAATATCATGTCCATTGGTATTCGTTTACCTATAACACTGTCCTTCGTCAAGCCTTACATCAATATCATGGGGGGAGGATTAAAACTTCTCAGCATTCCAGAGTCTTGACTACAGTTATGTTTTAAAACAACCACACAGTAATGTGTTTTCTTTCCACCATGCCTGCAAAGCCTCCTGTCCTTTTATAAGAGCTTGAGGCTGCTAACATGGCCAAAAACCAGCAGTATAACTATAAAGGCAGCAGTGCGAGGGTGGGGGTGGAGTCAATAAAATCTATACCGAATAGTATTATTACCCAATAATGTGTTTATTTTACTAAGCCACTACCATATTCAGACTCATGCAATCAATACAAGGACTTAATAGTGTGTGGAGGGAAAGTCTCTCACATTCCAGCCTTTTTGGTGTGGTAGTCACATCTCTGAAAACAGCAGCCATCCACGTAGTAGAACAATGTATAGAATGTGCCAAATCTAACATGCACAGAGAGCAATCCTAAACAGGTCTACTCATAATCCTACTTATGTCTATTGAAGATTGTGATCCCTAATAATGTGTTTTTAGTACTGCAGTTTTATCCTACAAAACACACATACTAGGGAGAAGGCCCCATTATGCTCATTAGAACTTTTTTAAAAGTAAAAAGACTTTGCACCATTAGTATGTGTGTTTCCCCCTAGTATTTCAGCTGCCAATGTAGATCTTACACTTTTTGTATTCTATGTAGTTCACAGGAACAGTCGGATGGTACTAGGCATAGGATGAGCATATTGGATGAGAGGCAGAGTTTAAGCATGCTTCTCCTGCCTGTAAGCACCCTAGTGTCATTGCACCTATTTTTGATTTATCTCTACTGGATAGTACAGAATTTCTCCAAAGCCAGGCAGCTTAGAGAGAGAGACTAGAAAATAAGATTCCATTCTCTGATGCCCTGCAAGTAAGGTCACCAAGTGGCAGAACTAAAGGTCTGGTCCTGTCCTCCTTAATACAGGTGTAATACGAAGAAGTGTGCAGTTAAAGCTTTTTATAGTATGGAACTAATTAACTGATAATTGCTTGAAGACCACAGTGAAAGTAAAAGGAAGAGAATCTGCCTGAGAGCTGAAGGAACTGTATGATGTTATATGAGCTCTCAGCAGCCCTGCTCTTGTGTGCTAAAGGGGAAAAATAATTGTTGCAGGTAATGATAGCCTTTGATGGGTGGGTGTAGTCAGAAGGGCCATTCATACCTTAACAATAGCATTATGCCTGTAATATTGTTGCTATAACTTTGCAATAAGTCCATTTTTATTTATCTTGGTATAACTTATTTGCTTGATAGTAAACTCAGAATCACAGCTTATAGGAATCTAAGTTTTCTGCTGATGTCTAAGAAGGTCTTATTGCCCTCAAGATATTCACATTTAGTTAAAAACACTAGTGAAAGGACTTTTTATTTAAATGGGTATTAAGGAAATGATTTCTTCAACAGGGGAATGTCTTTTGCTAAAGGCACAAAATATTTAAACATAATTTAATCAGATAATGGAATAAGCAATTAAACACATATTTCGACCCAGCAGTATCCATTAATAGCTAATTGTGGACTACTGATCTCAGAAAATTCCATTTCCAGTGACTGGACTGGGGGAATAAGACGATGAATAGTACCTTCCTCACTCTCAGTCAGCTTCTTACCCCAGAGTAAACCAGGGAAAGTATGGTAGTGGGGGCGGGGTACAGTTTTCCATGATACTAGATTTCAGCCCTCTTCCCCCATTTTTTACAGAAATCTATCTGAAACATCACAGTATTAATTAGAACATTTAATGGATAATAATATCTACTGCACTCTACTTTCTGATAAAGACATTAGAATATTTTGGAAACCTAGACACAAAAATGTCATAAAAGAGAACAACAGGCAGAAAGAGTGTGATGTTCATGCAAATGGGGAGATTAGAAACAATTTATGCCAGTATGTAAAAGGTGCAATAGAATCGCTCATTTTTTAAAAAGAATTCACGCAGAGAGAAAAAATCATATTACTGCTCTCAGAGCTCCATAATAATACATCAAAAGGCCTCCTGTGGTGGCTAATGTGGATATAACAACAATGACAGATGTATGGACATCTCAGAGAAGCTGCAAGTCTGAAATCCTTGCAGGATCAGGCCAAAAGCCATTCCGAAAATCAGACCTGAGTCTGGCCATGTAATTTGTTATATTTGTGCTAACATTTGACAGGTGAAAATTAACATAGCATAACCATAAGCCATGCGATTTCTTGAACACCTTTATTTTAAAAGCTCTCACTGACAACAAGGCAAGCCACTGCCTACTTTTTAAAAAAGGCATGCCTTTTCCATAGCTGGAGCTACTAATTTAGTTGCCAACTTTAAAATGGCCCATCGAACCGTTCCTTTAATATCAGTAATCTGTACTACTTCTCAGGTGATCTTATTTAGCACCATTCATTCATTCATTCATTCATTCATTCATTCATTCATTCATTCATTCATATTCTGCTGTTCCCGGCATCACAACATCCAAAATTTGCAGTATGATAATTCCTTGTTAGAAAAGCAAGTCAGTCCTTTGGGTATTTAATAAAGGTATCAAGAACTTTTTTTCTTTCCTGAGCTTACTTATCATGAAAATAAAATGCAGTTCATTTGGTGGACATCTTTTAGGCTGAATTTTCACAGGGCTTTTATTCCAATCCCAGATCTATTCAATCCCTGCTGTCTACCCTGAATACGATTTCCATTTTGATTTGGGGCCATTTAAATTTTCCCTCTGCAACAAGCATCATTGATCCTACCTTTCCCCCAAATATCCTGGAGTGGATATAACCCTCAATATTTGAAAAATTGGCATGAGTAAGCGTGCAGCTGTCTGCTTTCCCCGAAATAACTTGTTGCTGCCTTTTGGCTCCAATGCGATAACAAGGCCTGCCTACCCGCTTTTAGCCTTGTGCAAATGAGTTTCTATTTCAAGTCGGGGGAGGGGGGAGGAGCACAAAGACTCGGGTTCAAATCAGTCTGAATTCAGCAGGATCGTAAGTGTGTGTGGGGGGGGGGAAGCTCTGTGCAGATTCAGCCCTAGTCAGCCAAAAATACAGAAAGTGCAGCATGTGCATTGTATATTTAAAAAAGAGAACACAGTGGATCAAATGAGAGAAAATTATGATTAATGCTAATTCTTTTCCTTTACCAGGGAGATAGTTTCACTTCAGGTGCATGTGCTAAGACGGCTATTAAGATGTCTGCAACCAACAAAAGATCTTATCAATAAATCCAATGTTCTGGTGAATTTACTTGCACATACAAGGTTTTCCCAGCAGTTCTTATTGATAGTTTATAATTAGCTATTCATCACTCAGAGGGTTTTTTCCCCAAAAACTGTTGTATTTACCTATTCCAACAAATGGAATCTAGTGAAGGTGGTTATATTTCAGATGATTGGGATTCAGAATCATTAAACCTTGGCTGCTGGACACCCAAAACTTAGAGCTTTTGTGTATCTCTTGAGTCTCTTGAATCAGCAAAACAGATTCCAATTCAGCTCCATGGGGGCTTCTGAAGTAGGAAAACAGCCTACAAAAAAGTGAACTTTGTGTCTCACCTTTTTCCATTTACTGTTCTAATTTCTTTTGAAATAACTCTCTCTGAAGACAAGAATACACATGAATTCCAAACACTGAACTGAACATTTCATATCATGTGATTAAATATATCATGTGATTTATAAGATATATGATTAAATATTTGTATTTTGATTAAAATGCAGAAGATAAAGAATTCTTATATATCATACAAATGTAGGACTCTACCTTTAAATCCCTGCTTTCTGCTCTAACTACAAACCATCACAGCCTGCTGTAAATTTTGTGGAAGTTTCTGATGCAGATCCATCACAAACATTAGTTGGTAAATCATGAAATTTATGATGAATTTTCTTTTGTGGTTTGGTTTGTGCCCATCAGGGTTGGACTCGGGACTTTAAGCCACCGTGTCTGGACTTCAAGGCACCACATCTACATGCAATGACTACCAAGGACGTTGATTCTGTTCTGTTGAGCTTCTATTGCCTTGTTGTTGTTGTTGTTGTTGTTGTTGTTGTTGTTGTTGTTGTTGTTGTTTTTGCTGTTCTTTTCCTGGAAATAATGGAGGATGGAGTAGTTTCTATGGGGGGGGGGCATGATTGGACCCCATAAATGTAATCCTCATCAAACTTGTAGGTCAGGTAGAAGATTGTTAGCTAGAGGTCCTCATCAAGTTTGGTTTCTGTAGCATGTTGTGGGGCATTCTGTACATGCAGGCGATAGCCTGAAGAGGGTAGGGTGGAGTCTGGGGAGCGTGACTTCAATGTCCATGCAGGACTTGGCCTGGACCTGGTGTCAGCCATGGAGACACTAGGGTTCTCGCAATTTGTTACTGGTCCAACCCATCAGGTCAGCCATACCCTTGAGTTAATCTTTGGCGCAGGTGTAGTGGTAGATCTGGTGGTGAATAACATTGTTCCATGATCAGACCAACATGTCCTGAAAGCCCAACTAAGGATACCACCCCCTCCCTCTTTGGGTGACAGATGTATTTTAGTCTGCCCATAGAGACTTATGGATTCCCAGAGATTCCTATATGCTCTGTGGCACCTCGTTTAGATTTATTTTCAGGATTCTTTGTATAATTGTCTTTATGTTCATCTAGATTTGTGATAGTCTGGCAGGAAGCAGCACGAAGACTTGCGGGCAATGAGAGGCTGTGCAGTGGCAAATTCCTTGTTTGAAATCAGTCAGAGAGATCCTCAGGAAGAATCCTTCTGTGTACAGAATCGGTCTTTGGGTCCAACTCTATGTATCCCAAGCTATGCTGTGCTAGATTTGAGTTCCATCTTCAACTGATTGTCTAAGCCAATTTAATATAGTTTAATTCATAAAATTGCATGTGACAAGTATTAAATGGAGTCCACATTAAAAATAATATCTGGTGATGTGATCCTGAAAGATTGCACTGACATATCTGTTGCCATACTTGGGTAAGAGGACAATGGGAAATTGGTTCTTTACATTTTATACTCTCACTGACACATTCATGATCTCTTTGTTCCCATAACTCTACCTGTGTATTCATTATATTTCCCTGTTGTGTTTCTGTATTGCATGGCACTTTCTTGATTCACAATTGATTCACAATAAGTCTCAATTATTTTCTGCTTTTGGTCCTTTAAACTTTAAGAAAGTAGAATGAATCTATGGCAAGTTGTCACACAAAAAATTAAATGGCTGACCAGGAATTAATATCAGGAACATTGAATTTACAGTAATAATGCCCTTTTTTACAGGAATGTCATGTTTACTGCCTTGAGTATGTGGCATCAAATGGAAAGACACCCTTACCCAATTATGTATGAAATGGTCCTGTGAGCACAATCAGTAAGCCACCGATTTCCAAACCACTGACATGTAATTAAAATGGCATCATATAGATAGACAAGGTGAACTTAAATTTCTGCTAGGTCCTCTGAGTACATACCCTAGGACAAGATATTAAAGTGTATCTTCGTCACTCTTCCATGAAGGATTTAGGAAGAAAGCTGGGTTTAGTCTAAAGGATGGACACCTTGTCTACTCGGCTGAGCTTCTAAATAAAGTTAGCCATCTTTTCTGAAGTGCTGAGCATGCAGGAATTCTGGCTGCCCTATATAGCCATTTGCATGAACAGTACTTTTCAAATGCAAACCATTATATTTAAGTTTAGATCGATGGTAAGGTATTGAGGAAGCCATAACTCTAGTACTGGGGTACTGAAACAGTTGTTTGTTTGTTTTTTTAAACTGCAACACAAGGTTTCAGCATGTAATTTGTCATGCAACAGAACCATCCAGAGCTTCATTAATGGACACTCCAATATGTTATATTAACTGTCTCTCCCCTTCTTCCCCATGACAGTGAAACTGCAATCAGTTGACTTGAATTGTTTGTGTACTTTGAATTGCCATGTCTTGTATCTCCACCCCAATTTAATATAATTGATATGTATTGTCCCTTTCACTATTTTGTTTCATAAGCAGGGTCTTCCTTATTCCACCTGTCAGTACCCATTAAGAAAATAATGAAATTTGTAATGATTAGAATCTGCACCAACAGGGCACTCTGCTCTATTTGGGTCATAGCACATGAGACCTTAGTCAGGCATCCATCTTGGACAAAAATCTACATGTTCCACCTCCCCCAGAAGAATACCTAATTTCACTGCTCACTCTGCTACTAGGGGACAACAAGCAGGGAGGGACATACGTGACAAGTCTTGGGCTGAGGAATATTTCTGTCTTACAGTTCTTTCATGGTTTGCCAAATGCCACTTAGCTATCTGAAGAACACGTAAAAGCTGAGGCAAGAATGACTACTTTGGGCCACATTTTATGCAAAATTTGTCTCCTTTTCTTAGGTAACTTTCATAGAAGTTCTTTAAATCCATTTTGGCTTCTGAAGTTTAATAGATCCCCCCCCCCATTTGATAAACAATAGTAATCTGTGGCCAAGACACACCGAGGCCAACGTTGACACTGTGGAGGGCTGGCTGAAGGCAGATGTGACCACCCCAGCAGCCCGTTCAAAGTGCAAGCTGCACATAGGTGGGACCCACTGTGCCTATAAAGGTGCCACGTGAGGAGTCCCAGCCTCTTCACCCAGGATGCCGCAGAGAAGCTTCCCTCCCACCCGCCCTATGTTGATGTAGAAACAGCCTTGTTACAGTGTTTGAGGTGGATGTTTCATGGTTCATATTTCATCACAGCTGTGAGTTTGCATGGGATGGAGCCTGTTGGCAGGGATTCCAGTGTGCAATCGGACTCCCTGGGGTTTGGGGCCTCAATAAGGGATGGCATGTAAATGAGCATGCCTTACCAGATGGGGATGCCAGGGGCTGATTTTGCCAGGCAGCCTGGGGCAGCCAATGGAGATTTACACCCAGTTTGCTCCCCCATATAGGTTGCTTCTCTTAGTGGTGGACTTCAGTAGCCAGGGGGATCTGCTCTCCCAGCAGGGAATGGTGCGGATCAACAGGGCACCTCAGGACTCTGAGGGTTTTGGTGCAGTCTGCTGACTGCTAGGTCAGGATCCCTCTCCCATGCTTTGCCAACCCTCCCATGGAGAGGTAATAAAGCTGTGGCCTTGCTTATACCCAACAATTGTGTCCCACATCTTATTCCAGCCCGAAATGTCCTCCTACAAGTCAACAACAAAATAGGCCAAAATGGGTTCTGGAAAACTTAGATTAAGGCTTCATAAACTTTGGGAGGACATAATTTTATACTTAAGGTAAAAATCTGTTTGCTTTTACAAGCCAATGTGGGTTAAAGTTCCCATGTGAAAATCAAGATTGCTTTTTTGTTATGTTTTATCGGTTCACACAAGCACATCATACCAGTAATATACACAAAGGTGATTCTCTCTCTCTCTCTCTCTCTCTCTCTCTCTCTCTCTCACCTACCTACCTACCCCCCCCCCACACAAATGAACTATAGAAACATAAAGTTACATAAGGTAGAATACTGAAAACAAAGCAACAATACACCTGGAGGAAGAAATATTGCTGTAGGAAGGGTTTGGGAAGATAAACCAAGCATTGCTTTAATGGAAGTGCTTTATTAATAGGGTTTGCCTAAGGGGAGAAGCACAAAGAACAGCAGAAAAGAGATTACCAGTATTATGATGAATAGATAGATTCTACTCCTGGGATTTGCCACTTACTAGTTATAAAAACAGACATATGTCTCTTCTAATATTTCTCTATGTACTGTCCATTTGCTGATAAAATCCAATCATCAGCAGCTACTTGCTGTAATGATGGTACATATCAAGAGTTCGTCAGAATGTAACTATGCATTTGTGCAGTGTTTGGACAAGAAGTAAAGACTGGGAACCATCTATGTAAACTGCCTGACATTGTAAATTTGTATTGACAAGACAGAGCTATGAAAAGAAATGGAATGAAGTATCTCCAGTGACCTGAATATGGAGACATTTGTTCCTATTTTCTGGTTCAGAAATGTCTCTACAGGACTAGGAAATGTTACTATCACTGATGTGTGGGATGCATTTGTGAGCTTTATCCCATGTCTAGTATTAGCTACACTATATATCCTTCTCTGATGGTCTCCTGTTGTGGCAATGTACAGGAAAAATTGGCTGGGGAAAATGGGAAACTGATAGCTGCTAATCAACTCAGCTTTAGCAGTACTTAGACCAATGTTGCAGAGAAGACATCTTCATATTCTGGGGACCATTGGAGGTAATATACAATATTGTATTCTTCCAGTTTGGCTTCTACCTCGGCCACGGATGATCCTGATAGCTAGATAGAGGCAGGCCAGCACTTCTCATGTGGTTAGACCTGTCAGCCACAGTTGACGTGGTCGACCATGAGTTGTTAGCCCACCACCTTGCCAGAACTAGGATTTCTCAAATGGCTGATCTCTTTTCTCTAGAACTAGAAACTGAGGGTGGCAGTGAGGGAGAATTCATCATGCCCTTACTAACTCTTTTGCGGGTACCACAGAGCATGATTATTTCCCCCACATTGTTCAACATAGAATCATAGAATCATAGAGTTGGAAGGGGCCATGCAGGCCATCTAGTCCAACCCTCTGCTCAATGCAGGATCAGCTACATGTGCCCTCTAGCCCAGCTGATCCAGAGCAATGGGCTGGGTTGTTACCAATACATGGATGATGCCCAGCTCTATCTCCTAATGGAAAGCTGTCCTGACTCCCCCCAGAAACATTTGCTGGAAGTTTGGAAGCAGTGATGGCTTGGCTCAAGCAGAGTCACCTGAAAGTTCCTGTGGTTATGACAAAAAGGGTCAGACCAGGAAGCGTATCTTCCCTGCCTGGATGGGGTACAACTAGAGATCTCACCCTCAGCCAAGAATTTGGGGGTGATTCTAAATGGCTCCCTGTCAGTGAAGGCGCAGGTCACCAGAGTACCCAACTGGCATGTTTCCACCTGTGCTAAGCAAGGATACTAGTGCCCTATCTGGCCTGGGAACACCTGGCCATGGTGATCCATGTAGTGGCCACCTCCAGGCTAGATTTCTTTCACTCACTCTATGCTTGCCTACCTTTGGCTCTGACCTGGAAGTTACAACTGGTGCAAAATACGGCTGCTAGAGGCCTCACTGGCTGAAGCAGCTGCATTGACTACCAGTGATGTTCCAGATCAAGTTCAAGGTTTTGGTTATGACCTTTAAGGCCTTTCAAGCCTGAGTCCAACATACCTGTGGGACTGCTTGTCTCCCTCTGCCCCCTGCAGGGCTCTTTGCTCTATAGGAACTAATAAACTGGTGATCCCCAGGCCATTTGAAGTGCGCCTAGCCTTGACCAGAGCCAGGGCTTTTTGGTCCTTGTGGAATAAGCTCCCAGAAGAGCTGAGGGTAATGTCAGAACTATAATAATAATCAGGTGCTGGACATCTTCATCCCCCTTATTGTATAGGCCCGGTGATGGGGGGTATTGTGGAGCCAGAGTCTTCCATTAGAGGGAAGTACTGTAATTGTACCTCTGCTGCTATATGTTGGGTGTTATTGTAATTTGGAGGTTTTTATGGTTTTAATCAGAATGTACTATGTTTCTTTGATATTGATGGTAACCTACCACAGGCCAGCCATGGCCAGAAGAAGAAGGAAACAAATCAAAATATAAACAAAAAAAAACAGACAGAAATATATTGCACATGTCTGCCAACCCATCCAACACATACACAGTACCTGTTGTAGAGATGATCTGAAATAAGGATGTGATTTTTTTCCAGTTTTAAACTACTGATCTATTTATTTAGAGAATTTGTATGTTGCTTCTCCAGAAACCAACTGTTGAGAATAGGATACATTTGTCTTTGATTCATTCATTATTCCATTGATTTTCACTTTCTATTTGTTTAATGAGAAATGCATTTCAAAAAGAAAAACAGACAATTAAATTATTCTAGTCATGTTATTGAATCAATTGGGATGAGATGTGGAAGGTTTACATCCCTATAACCAAATTTCTGGCAGATGGGAGAAAGTTTCCCTGCATTTATAAGAAATTAAAAGCAAAACACATTAATGCCTGCATCTCTTTCATTTTCTATACACAGTTATGGCTTGTAACTCTTACCAAAGATGGTGTCCCTGCCAAAAATCAGGCATATAGGAGAAATGGTTTCCATTTTTACAGGCAAGTAAAATCTATACTTGCAGGCAATTCAGGTATCTGGTGTCCTCATTAGTTAGGGATGCCAAGCAGGATGAAAAGAAGCATGTGGTGCTCAAGTAATATGGAAGAGCCACTAGCTGTTGCTATTGGACATTGTTGTCTCCAAATGCTTGGTAAAAATGGCTTTTCACCGATAACGAGTTGAATAGTTAAAGAAATTTTATTATGTCAGTGCTTACAATGTTTAATTCACTAACTTTAAAAAACTCTTTAATTTAATCCTCGTATTTAAATTGTTTAAAGGTAAAGGTATCCCCTGTGCAAGCACCGAGTCATGTCTGACCCTTGGGGTGACGCCCTCCAGTGTTTTCATGGCAGACTCAATACGGGGTGGTTTGCCAGTGCCTTCCCCAGTCATTACCGTTTACCCCCCAGCAAGCTGGGTACTCATTTTATCGACCTTGGAAGGATGGAAGGCTGAGTCAACCTTGAGCCGGCTGCTGGGATTGAACTCCCAACCTCATGGACAGACAGCTTCAGACAGCATTTATGCCGCTTATTTAGGGATTAAGTACATAAGAGAGCAAGCGTAAACAGCTCTACTTAGTCCTACTCAGGTCTATTCAATGGGTCTTATGCTTACGAAAGTTCTTACGTTTAGAAAGGTTTTGATGTCTGAGTATGTGAGAGCCTGTTTATCTCACTGTAATCCTTGGTGAGCAAAGATTCCTTATTACGAGGGCTCATTTGTGCTCACATTTCAATCTCTAGCTGTTTTATGCCCATGCTGTAGGCCATCTGGGCAGGATGATCCTATGGACCTCTTTATGCCAAAGACTTTAAGGACTTTGCTTTTCATTATGTGCAAGCTGCTACCTGCAAATTCTTAAATGTCATAGCTGAACTGAAAAAAACAAGAACAGAATTATCCTGCTATCATAGATGTAGCAATTTTTAAAGACATGCTTGTTTCAAGGCTATTCATTTATATTAAAGAAATAAATACATATTATTGTACAGAGTCAAGATTAGATATCTGCATGATCCAAATCACAAAGCAAAATTAGTGATACATTCTGCGCTGTTTATGGTTCAGGAAATAAAGTCCATGACAGATCTTCCATCATGGACTTCCATGAACTTTTAAGGTAGCTCATGGGGTTCATGCTGGTTCCTGACCAGAGCAGAACTCCACAAAAACAGCTGAGCAGCTGGGAGCACTCCCTACCACTCAGCTGTTTTGGGTTTTCTTGTGAAGTCCCTTTAAAGTTTAAATAGCTTCGCATGGTTCAGCTGTTTAAAAGGGTTTTCTTAGGTTCAGGTTTTAGCCATTTAAACCAGATAGCAACAAAGTACTGTTCAGCAGTTTAGTTTAAATGGCTAATCACTATCACTGAACTTTATAAAGTTGAACTTGTATACAGCCAACTCACTCCCTACCTGATAGGCCCTCCCTTAGGGTATGCCGCCAATAGGGAGAAAGCACTCTGCCAATGAGGGCAAATCAGTTCATATTGCACTTTGCCAATGAGGGCCATTCAGTTCAAATTGTGTGCAGACAGCCAGGAAAAGCCTCTACCCTGTGAATTTTTGTTCATGAGTGAAGGCCAGTCAGTTCAAATTGCACTCTGCCAGTGAGGGCAAAGCAGTCCAAATTGCATGCAGACAGTTCCGTCAGGGCCTTCAGCTCTTCCAGGAGCTCATTCCCCCACACAGGGGCCAGGTAAACTTCATGAGGGTCAGGGATCTCCAACCAATTTGTACCTGCAGAGCACAATGTTTATTATTTATTCAGTAGACTGCTAGGCCACCATTCTTGATCCAGCCAGCTCATGACAGTTAACAACATAAAAATAATGCAGTAAATAATACAATATCAAAAACATAACAACAGTAAAAACTAACCATCCAATCCTTTCCCCATCCACCATTGATTCCAGGTAGCAATGTTACCCAGGGAGTTTTAGAGGAGGGGCTCCAGATCTTCCTCCCAACCAAGCCTCAACCAAATGCCTGGTGGAGGAGTTCCATCTTACAGGACCTCAGATATGCTGGTCCCAGACCACGAATAGCCTTAAAGGTCAAAACTTGATCCAGAGTTCAGCTGGTAACCAAAGCAGCTTCCTTAGCACAGGCTGGATATGGGCTCTCCACAGTATTCTAGTGAGAATCTTAGCTGCTGCATTTTGTATCATCTGATAATGATACAGTCCAGTTATGCCAGTTTTTAACATGATAGGTTCTTTGATATCCATATCACTGTGATTCATATTCTTACTGTTTTCATTAAAGTTGTATTCAATTCCAAATTCTCAGATGCAATAAAGTTCTTTTAAATATTCTAATAGCAATATCTTCAGTTCCATTGGCAAATCGTGTCTTGGGATTTGTTTTATCTATATCCAAATCTGTTCTCAGAAGGCAATTATGAGACATTTCCAAAGTATACATATATCTTCATTCTTAGCTTGATAGCATTAACAATTTACTATGTCCAATTCATAAAAATATTTGAATTCTAAAGGTGTTAAATGCTACCTAAATAAAAGTTTATAGTAACTTTCTTTCAACTGCATATTAAATCAATTTAAATCTGTTCCATTCTGTTTATAGAATAGGATATCCAATATATTTTTGCCAGATTCTTTTGGGAGATGCAGTGTATTCTTTCCCCCAGATGTTAAATACTTCAAAAGTCCTGTTTTTCATCTGTCTGCTATTTACATATAAACCTTTCAATAAATAATTTAAATTAGGTTGTATTTTTATTTAATAATCCTTTATCTCATATCTCTTGTGTGATTTTTCATAGTTGGAAATATTGATGTAATTAAATTGATTCCAACATATTTTTTCCTTTAGTACTTTATATAAAAAGATTTAATTTTTCTCTAAGCTGTCTCTTAGTCTAACAGATGTTTTGATGCCAGCAAGATAAATTACCAGAAATACCAAGGATGAAAAAAGAGCCTGTCACACAATCTCAACCAATCCCACTTCACAAGATAGTTGTGAGGATAAAGCTGAAGGAGCAGAGAATAATGTAAACTGCTTTGAGTTCCCACTGGGAAGCAGGGCAGGATGGAAGTAAGTAGGACAATCATAGGTTCATGATATCACATTTATCCCAGTCTACTACCATCTACTGCCATCTTTCCCATTCTACTACATAACATATTCCAAATTAATATCCAGCTCTTCCTCTTCTTCCCATATAATCTTATTTGCATTAAAGAAACTCTCCAGAATTACAAATCTGTGCACAGAATATGAAAGCTGTATATCTGGCTAACCCATGCCACATTTAGCTTTGTTTTAAATATGCATATTTTTATACATGTGGGGTTTTATTTTTCCATGCAAATTAATTTGCATTTTCCACATTAAAAAAACTATCACTGTAGAATAAAGGCATATTCACTTTTAAAAATATTATTAACATACTCATTTTATCTACAGCTGCCCTACTTAGTCAAAACAAGAGAACTGGGATCAAAAACTCATCCATCCTAATACTTCAGATAACATGATTAAACAAATCTATCCTTGTAACATCCCCCTGTATCCATATTTCAAGATACCTCACTGGAGGGCTTTCTTAGGTATTCCCAATTGTTTAGGTAATTTATTTTTCACAGATGGCTACATATGCAGAACTGTCCATTCTGATTTATAATGATTAACCTTGTACCAATTTATAACATCAATTGTAGCTAAATCTGACACAGCTTTACAACAGGATCCACAACCACAAATACAATATTATCTGCATACTGAGAGAGTCAGCATGGTGTAGTGGTTAGGATCAACGTCTTCTAATCTGGTGAGCCGGGTTTGATTCCTCCCTTCCCCACATGTAGCTAGTTGAGTGACCTTGGGCTCTGATAAAGCTGTGCTGACCAAGCAGTATCATCAGTTCTCTCTCAGCCTCACCCACCTCACAGGGTAGGGAAAGGGAAGGGAAGGTGAATGTAAGCTGCTTTGAGACTCCTCGGGGAGAGAAAAGTGGCATATAAGAACCAACTCTTCATATTCATCTTCTTCTTTGTCTTCTTCTTTTCACATGTTAATGACAATTTATCACTCCTACCAAAAGTAGCCCCAAAACTTGGTGCAAGCCAGTGACATTGTTTTTCTTCTTGTTATTCATAATTCTATGAGAAATGCACATGTGACTACTTTTGGCAAGTGATAGCCACATACACAGCTGTAGACATGTGCCCGACTGAAGTCTGATCTGTGAAACTTAGATGAGATTTCCTTTGCACCCTATAGTTCCCACTAAGCATGTACAACTATCTGCTTGAGAAAGACAGTGCCATTCAAAACGTGTTTCAGGGTTTGTTTGTTTTTTTCCAATTTACCAAGAACACATAATGTAGTCTATGTATTAATCTCAGATCAATGTATTGTTCCCCACTCAAGTCCAGAAATAATCATGTGGTAGTTTTTGACTGGAGGAGGCAGGTGTAGTCTATCTTCCAGGAAACAACAAACCAAAATGAAATAAACAAAAAGTAAAATGTTAATTAAATTCAATGTTATATATAAAATGTTAATTTGAGATCAGCCAGCATTTAAGGGTGTTGCATTTTTTTTTTACAAAGAAACGGCATTGGTTGCACAAAGAATGGCTGTATGTTGGTCAAGAGGTATTGTAAACTATGTGGACAGAATAATCTTAGATTCCTTTCTCCCCTGCTTAAAAAAATCCCAATTTTCTCCTTGTAGAAGACTGGCTGTCTTTCTTAATGCTTCCTTTCCACCTCAAAGCACAGTTTCTTGCCAGATTGCCATTGATTTCATTTGAAGATGAGAGGGCAGTTCTCAAGGTAATGCACCTGATGCAGCATGGTGTTGAGCATTACGGTTTAATCAGTTTGCTACCATTTGCCATCTCTGGGATGGATTTATATTGACAGAAAGGAGGAAAGGAATAATTTCTGCTGTTTGTGAAGATGTACAATCTTTTCCTATTTCCATCTCTTCAGTGACTGATGCAATTGATGAAGCTAATTTCCATAAATTATAAATTGAATACAATTATAAAAATCTGAAAATGAATGAGGAAAATGGGAAGGAGAAAAAAACTACAGGAAAAAAATACTTATAGAGTTGTATATATGTGAGGACATGAATCCAGAAGGGAAGTTTATAGATGACAATATTGTCTTTCAACTCTCGCAATAATAAGGAGAAGGGGGGAAGGAAAACAAACAAAAAAACCCTTATACTGAAGAAGAAGACGAAGAAGAAGAAATGCCGCTTTTCTCTAGCTGGCTGCATGTGGGAGAGTGCAGAATCAAACTCGGCATGCCAGATTAGAAGTCCCCACCCCTAACCACTACAACAAACTTGCTCTCTACTGCCATACAAAAGATTGTTATCCAACTATTGAATTATTTTTTAAGTTATGTGGTAACTTGGCTAATCTATAAATATGTAAATCTGATGACTGGAACTGAATGGGTAGGATAGATCTTTATATAGCTGAACCATCCATCCATGGGCTCCTCTTAATTTTTTGGAAACTGGCTGGGGGGTGGAGCACATCCAGCTCCCAATGAGGGTCCAAGCTAAAATCCGGCCTAATCAGAGAGTGAAGCTGGCCACACACTGATTGGCCACACTGATTGGCCACACACTGAGAGCCAGTTTGGTGTAGTGGTTAGGAGTGCAGACTTCTAATCTGGCATGCCAGGTTCGATTCTGCACTCCCCCACAAGCAACCACCTGGGCGACCTTGGGCTCGCCACAGCACTGATAAAACTGTTCAGACCGGGCAGTGATATCAGGGCTCTCTCATCCTCACCCACCCCACAGGGTGTCTGTTGTGGGGAGAGGAATGGGAAGGCGACTGTAAGCCGCTTTGAGCCTCCTTCGGGTAGGGAAAAGCGGCATATAAGAACCAACTCTTCTTCTTCTGATTGGGCTGGCCCCTAAAGCTGCCACCCTCGTGGCTGCCTGCTTGCCGCTCTGCCCGCATACACAACTGTCTTCCACAGCCATAGACAACCTGGCCGCAGCACCCACAGAAAAGGAGGTGCCAGCAGCAAGCATGGCAGGAAGAGGAGGAAGCCAAGGAGTTGCCACAGTGGGTACAGCTGCTGCTGCAAGTGGCAGGAGTGCCTACCTCACCCATGCTTGCATCTTACAATTGTTCCCAGGGGTTCTTGGAGTGGCCTGGCTCCACCTCTCTTTTGTTAATGAAGGGGGGGGAAGAGAGTGACGGCTGGAGAAGGGCCACCTCCTCTACCACCAGCATGTACAGATGCAGATCATTGGAGCCTTGCTGCCCACAGGAGGGGATGGCAGGCTCTGGGTGGAGGGATGGCAGGAAGAGCATCAACTGTCCTGTTGGCCGGTCCAACTGGCTCCAGAGCACCTGGAAGTGTGTCTGAGTGCACCCTCATGGGGTGAGGAAGGCGTTGCCCAGGGATTCATCACCTGGCCACCGAGGTGTGTGCGGGGAGGGCAGCACCCTTTGGCTGCTTTCCCAGGTCTTCATTTTGGTCGGGGTGAGGAAGGGGAAAAGGTCCAACCGAACGATCCCCTGCTTCATGGCATTACCTTTTGGGTTTCTTTGGCTTGCTCTTTTTCCCTCCTCCCATACACCCTCTAATTTTTATTGTGTTTCTGTTATACCTTTCAGGACAATCATGCCTACCCCACTCATACAAATAGTTTTCACATTTCCTACAGCGTCTAGAAAGAGAACAATGACCCCCAAGCTGGCAAACTTTTTAAAGTTCTGAAGTTGCAAATACAGAGCTTAGAAAGATAAAATCAGCATGTACTTAGCTTCACAACTCTGCTTAATGGGATTTTAAAGTAATTCTGGCTGGAGCACTGCCCATACTGTTTTTTAAAATGTCTTTTAAGGAACCAGGGCAGGATACATGAACGTATTCTTCAAATATCTATTGAACTATATCTTTTTAATGGATACAATGTAGAAGACGTGGTTTTATCCAACAAATGCTCTTTTAATCTTGCACTTGTGGAAAGATGATAATTTCTATTTTCCCTAAACTCAAAATATCTACAGTTGTCATCTAAGATTTGCTCCACGTCTTATATAATGTGATATTAAAACTTAGCCCACTCATTGTCATAGCCTCACACATGTGCACATGCCTTCAAGGCTGGGAGCTGGCTGGGGGGATGGGAGGCCTCTCCAGCCCCTTTATGCCTCCCTTTATACCACTAGCCTGCTTCATTTTAGACTGCAGCAGGCTTGAAGGCTTGTGTGTGTGTGTGTATGACAAATATGAAAATGGTAAAAGGGGCTTCTGTAGCTTTAAGCAACAGATTCTCTCAGTATTCCAAGCTAGTTTCTGTCAGTAAAAGGCAGGGAAAGGGAGCAGGGACCTTTCCAGGTCAATTTTTCCCTTTGAGGACAGAATCATTGGAGCCAGGGCTAGGGCTAGGGCTAGGGAGAATTCAGTGAAGTGTGATGAATTCAGTGTCTGAGAAGGGCAGAGACATCAACTGGATAGAATACCACAGAGTCCACTCTCCAAAGCAGCCTCCCCCCCCCCTCCCAGGGGGACAGATCACTATTATCTGGAGTTCAGCTGAAATTATGGGGAAACTCCAGGTATCACCTGAAGGTTGGCATCCCTATGACTGGCTACATCCCCTGAATGATTTGATACCACCCAACTAACATGATTCAACTTGCTACTTTTGCTGCTTGCTTCTTTTGCTGCTTGCTACTTTTCAGCAACAACTACCTCTGTGTGATCTGATACTACCTGGCTCACTTGATTCAACTATGCCCGAGTGCTAGCTAATCTTCATCAGCAGTTAACTTATGTGGTATAGCATTAGTGCTTCAAAGTAGGGTCTTTCTACCTGGGGCTGGCAGCTCTAAGGGGAACTCCTCTCCATATAGAATCATAGAGTCATAGAGTAGGAAGGGACCTCCAGGGTCATCTAGCCCAACTCCCTACCACTGCTGCTGTGTGGATCTGGTTCACCCAAAGTTGTCAGTCAGCCATCATATATACAGAAGATGCCAACTGTCTTGTCAATTGATCTTTGTCGATTACCATTTGCTGTGGCTTCTTCTATTTCTTCTGTTAATGTCTAAAGAATTGAACCACTGTCAAAGCTGGTCAACAGGCAAGCAGCAACAGTGTCTTCAGCAAGTCTGAATGGGACTCAGCTGTCTATTGAAGGTCAATTGCATCTTACAGTCCACCAGAACTTTCTAAATACATGACAGCTGGTTCACATATCTTTCTATGTCCATCTACCCTACTATAGAAGACACATAAGTAGGAATCAACTAGAAGAAGAAGAAGAAGAAGAAGAAGAAGAAGAAGAAGAAGAAGAAGAAGAAGAAGAAGAAGAAGAAGAAGAAGAAGAAGAAGAAGAAGAAGAGTTGGTTCGTATATGGTACTTTTCTCTACCCAAAGGAGTCTCAAAGCAGCTTACAGTCGCCTTCCCTTTTCTCTCCCAATAGTCACCCTGTGAGATGGGTGAGGCTGAGAAAGCCCTGATATCACTGCTCGGTCAGAACAGCTTTATCAGTGCCATGGCAAGCCCAAGGTCACCCAGCTGGCTGCATGTGGGGGAGTGCAGAATCTAACCCAGCTCGCCAGATTAGAAGTCCGCACTCCTAACCACTACACCAAACTGGCTCTATGTAAAGAATTCCTGGTGGCAAAGGCAGTATCTTGTGTACAAGGCCAAAATTATTCAGTGAAACTGGTTCCTGAACTGTACATTATGAACTTTTTTTTCAAGGAACTTGTACACAATACTAAGCATAAACTATATTCTAGAAAACAATGGATTTTTAATCTAACAGAAACATAGGAATCAAGCATGATCCACTGAACAAATTATAAATATAATATATCTTGCAGTGCAGCAAGCAAAAGCAATATGCCAAAGCTTTAAAAAAAACAAAAAACACAACCCTCCACCCTCGCCTGAAATTTTTCATTTTCCTAGACAAAATAAATCAACAGAAGTTAGTACCAGGTCATACAATCCAATGTACTTCAGGATGCTCAAGGCAAATGAGAATGGATAAACTATACTATATGTATAGTTTATGTATAGTTATGGCAATAGAAAAAGCCACTTACAATCTGAGATTTTTTTCCAGCAGATAATATTTATGTGGGATTCATGAAATTTTCCTTATCAAATGTACCAACATGAAAAAAGATACAAATGATAATACTGGGGGTAGGAAATGAATTCGTTTCTAGCTGCCCTGTGGAATTGCTCAATGAACTCTGAAGACTGGATTACCACAGAATTTTTAAACTTGAGGGTATATAAACTAGATAGCTAATTCCATGCCTTGTACTTTAAATGAATTAACTTAAATTAATTTAACTAATCATTTAACATTCTATTTTGGGGGGGAAATGTATATTCCTATGGTATAGGTGGGATTTTGCCTTGGGTTTATTTAGTTACTTAGGAGGTGTTCTTCAGAGTCCTGCTCATATTAAGTTGAATTTAACATTAATCTAGGAAAGATGCTTCCAAGGATATGGGTTGGATACAAGAAAAGCAGAATATACTTTAAAAAAAAAAAGCAAGTGAACAAACGAATTGCGGTGGAAGTAGTTTTTAACATATATATTTGTTTTGTTCTACAACATTTGATTTCAGAATATGGAAGCCACACAGCATATATAGCTGTTTTGACATCTGCTGTGTGGGTAGAATGACTACAAACAGGGCAGACTATCAGCATGGAAGTATGACAGCAAGCTTGATCCAACCTTTGCATGTTCATTACAATATATAAAACTTATCTTGATTCAATGTTTTGACTAGATGTGGACAAATCTCCTGGTCAGTTCAGCTCACGCTTAACAACCACAAACTCCTGCTTGAACACATCATATTTTTGCAATATTATGCATTCACCTAGATGCTGCTGACTAAAACCAACTGACAGCTTTGAGGACTACTTAGATAAGCACCTGATAGGAGGAGTTTATTAAAGCACAGCATTTATATATGACTTTTTAATGTGATTTTTGGCAACGTTCAGTGTTGTTGGGGCCAATGGGGCCTGTTCAGGTCATTTAGAGAGAGCTGATTTGGTATATTCATTCCATGATGAATACATGTAGGTTACTTTGGGCATTATGGAAAGACATATATATATATATACATGCACATAAAGGTAAAGGTATCCCCTGTGCAAGCACCAAGTCATGTCTGACCCTTGGGGTGACCCCCTCCAGCCTTTTCATGGCAGACTCAATACGGGGTGGTTTTGCCATTTCCTTCCCCAGTCATTACCGTTTACCCCCCAGCAATACACACACACATTCATGAACATACAATCCAGATATTTTTAATTTTGCTGTTAAATGATTTAACAATTTCTTCTTTGTTTTATTTTGTATGTACTTCTTATCTTAAAAGGATAAAAAAGAATGTCCCATTCAGTACTTTTGTAAATTGTTCTGGATCTCTTGGTAACCTTTGATAGCATTAATCATGGCATCCTTCTTGACTTGCTTTGGGTTTGATCCTATATTGAAAACAGATATCACAATGTGGTGCTTGGGAACTGCACCCTTTGGTCTCTGGCCTAGGAGATCCTGCAAGGTTCCATCTTGTCCCATATGCTTTTCAACACCTACATAAAGCTGCTGGGTGAGATAAGCAGAAGTTCTGAGCTCAGGGTGAATGATACTCAGTTCTATCTCCTGCTTTTAGTGGATCCCAGGGATGCTGAGGAAACTGTATATGTGTTAGGTATGAGCTAACAATCTGAAACTTAATCCTGACAAATAAAGTTGTTTTGACCAAGCAGTAATATCAGGGCTCTCTCAGCCTCACCTACATCACAGGGTATCTGTTGTGGGGAGAGGAAAGTGAAGGTAAATGTAAGCTGCTTTGAGACTCCTTCGGGTAGAAAAAAGCGGCATATAAGAACCAACTTTTCTTCTATAATTGAAGTATAATTGAAATGTGCTACATTGGCTGCCCTTGAAGATTGTCAGGTAGCTATAGCTGATACAGAATGCTCCAGCCAAAATATCTACTGTAGTGGATTGTTTGGACCATATAATTCCAGTCTTGTTACCCTGGCTCACAATTTGCTGCAGGGCTCAAATCAAGATGCTGGTGTTGACCTTTAAAGCCCCTATCTCTGGAGAAATGTTTTCATTTATATGAACCTACTCATCCACTTAGGTCATCTTTGGAGGTCCTATTTTGGGTCCCTGCATTGGCTGAACCTAAATGTTTTTATTGAACTGTTCAAATATATTACTTATACACTATTTTAAATAGTATTTTAATGTCTTACAATGGTTAATGTGAAATTGTTTAATGTTTTGAAGTTCACCACCTTGGGGGCCCTATTTGGGTGAACGGTGGCATAGAAATTGTTGTGTCTGTAAACCTGCCAAGGACTGAGCTTGAGGTCCAAGGCAGGATCCTACCGCACAAAACTGACCAATGTGCAGCTAGCCAGATCCAGTCAGTTTAAAGTGAAACTGACCTATAGCACAAACCAGCAGGAAGATAATAAAGAACTCAAATCACTTCCAGTATCTTTGTCTACCACTAAACCCTTGGATTTAACAGAAATGCTTTAACTAAAAAAATAAATAGCCACCATTCTTTCTGCCAGTAAGCAAGAACATGAATAAATATTATGTATATGCTTGGTAGGGTCCCATTTTAGTAGAGGAAACTTTATGAAATGGGTGGCATCCATTAACCAAATGTTCCCAAGTATTTTAGCAATTCAAAGAGTCTCTGTGTTGTTGTTGTTGTTAGATGTGAAGTCGTGTCCGACCCATCGCGACCCCATGGACAATGATCCTCCAGGCCTTCCTGTCCTCTACCATTCCCTGGAGTCCATTTAAGTTTGCACCTACTGCTTCAGTGACTCCATCCAGCCACCTCATTCTCTGTCGTCCCCTTCTTTTTTTGCCCTCAATCGCTCCCAGCATTAGGCTCTTCTCCAGGGAAGTCTCTGTGTTACCTGTGAGTAATTCACTTACAAAATCAGAATCTATTCAAGTATGTTGCTTTATACCAACCCCTATTCATCTGTCTAGAATCAGCCCACCTTTAAAGTTGTAGTTGGATCCATTTCCTGTATCCTACATCCAGGAAGTTTCCTTTCCAGGGGCTTTTCAGATTCTTATACTGTGTCAGCTTTGGGAAATAGCTGAAAACATTGCTGCTATGCAATCCCATAAGTTTCAGTTTGACAGAATTAGAAGGACTACTAAGCATGAGAAGCTTGTTTCTGATTCAAATGCCTACATTCTGTGGCTGATGGGAAACAGCTTGAAAAGAGAATGTGAAGCTGCCTTAAATATAGATGCAAACTGTACTCTAATACTTACATTTAAAATTGCAAAAGAGGGAAGTATGATAAACATTCAATTGCTGAAATCCCTTTCCTGTAAAACAATGGAATGGATAACAGAAGATGGAAGGGAGGATTAAGAAGGATATAATGTAGAACACCTCTAAAAGGAAATACCAAATGTAACCATCAGCCCCAAACCAGTTTTCTTTATGCTTGAATAGCAATTGAATTGGTGAAGCAGGCAATTGGAACGTTGTGAGATGGAATGGGAAATGAAATTGCAGGGGATGGTAGACTGCCTGAACTATTAAATAAATATTTCCTAACTGCATAGTCAGAGTCAGGTCATCCAAATCAATTTGCAAACTGCTCATTTTAGGAGATTGAAGTTAATGGCAAATGCATCCTAGAAGACTGATTCCCACTTAAATTTCTTTGCCTGGCTAGGCCCAAGAATAAACAGATCACATATTTTTATAAGATTTGGCTGAAGGGGGATTTGAACTTTATAGCCTAGCAGGAACTAAACAGCAGCAACTAATTTTTTTATGTTTGTATATAAATTAAATAAAAAATAAGTACATAAAAGATTTATACTCTATCCTTCCAATGAGCTTAAAAGAATATAAGCAGGGCTATTCTGCCTTACTCTTGTAATTCTTGTAAGGTACCTTAGTCTGACTAGGCTTTTAGGAAGTTTCAAATTTTACCAGATCATTCAGTTTGATCACTTTGATCCTGGACATCCTGGATCAATCAGCCTTGTGGTTGCCACATCAAAGGGAGCATCTGCATCCTTTGTCCAAAGCCCACTTTTTGCCTATGTGACTTTTAACCACATATCTGGCCAGGGAGAAGGGTATAAATGCCCTTCATTAGGGTTCCCAAACTGCCCCTCTGATACCCAGCTTCCCCTGGAGGGATCATGCCAGATACCCAACTGAATGTGGGTCATTCCAGTAGCTTTGAATCTTTGCTTGCTATTTCATAGATAGGTAATTGTATATTTTTGCTGACCCTTTCCCCCCCCCAAAAAAAAACCACATGCCATTTCCCATTTTATTTCCATATGTTCAGTGTGATTGCTTAGTGTTTGCCTGTGTCTCTGTTCTTAATAAAGCTACAAACTTTATTTTAAACAGTATTTGTTATTTGCCTGGGATTCCTGAAGGGCTTAATCAGATCCTTGCTGTAATCTCCCTCTTTCCTAGATGATTCCCCAAATTTTTGATCAGATCTTTTGGGATAACAGGGTCCTATTTTCTCACCCATATTCTGTGTTCTATTTTCCTTGTGCATCTGCCTTGGAGCTGATTTGGAGCTTTGAGGCTATGGTCAGGTGGCTAAGGAAAAACATCAAGCTGAATCCAGACAAGAAAGAGGCAATGCTGATTGGGATGGCTGATATACAAGCGGGACCAAATCCAGTGAGACTAGTCCCCACTTCCACATGATGTTAGTGTCGGCATGGCCTCATCCTTGGCCTGGCGTGCTTTAGGCCCTCTATTGCCTCATTGCAAAGGAATGCAGATATTTCCACACCCACAGTCTGCTGCAGAGGCCGATGGGGCCTATCCAGGCACAGGCCCATGTGGATGTGGACCAGCCAAGTCTTCTAGGCCAGGCTCTTCCCCCTCCTATGGTGTCCTAGAGGGGATATAAAATGCCCCACTTGGCTCCATGGCAATGCAGGAATGAATGGGACATGTTCTCCCCCCCCCCATGAAGGTTGAATTGCATTGTCGCACAATCCCACCTTCATGAAAATAAAAAACTCACCACCAACCCCCACTGTGAAGCATGGAGGAACATTCCTACCCCATCTGCCTCCGTGTGGCGGCAGAGATCTGGGGTGAACCAGGTCTGGTGGGGTAAATTTTCCCCCATGAGGCCCTGGGAAGTGGCGGGGCTAATTGCCCCATCACAAGGAACTGGTGGTGGCCTGGCACAGCTGCTACCATGTGGAAAAGATATCTGAAACATTTTGCTTGCTGCCCATCTGGAACAGAAAATGAAATACTATTCTTAAGCTTCTAGAAAAAAGAAAGAACACTTGACAACAAATTTTATTACTATTTAAAGCTATTTTCCCATCGATCTTAACATATTAAAGAGATTCTAGTGTTGAATGAAGTGTCCAAAAAGAATCATTATTAAGAGCATTAAGTTTCGTGTTTGTTTCACCTGTTTAAATGGCAAGTTCTCTGTATGTCTCATTCATCATTTTTATGGAGACACAAAAATGAAAATGTTCCAGACCAATGATATTTATGTCTACAAAACAAACATGGTTTGCAATGCCAAAGACTATTGCACAGATTTTCACATTTTAAGAAGTCCAAAGAAAGAGTTAACATGCTATAGTATAAAAGATGCTTATTTACAAGTATCTATAAAACTATGAACAACAGAATCATTTTCCAAAATAGTATTTGAAACTCAAAACTACCGTGCACACTTAATGAAACTCTGAAGATGGAAAAAATAAGTCTAAAAGTTATTTTCCATGGAAAAAAAGATCTTGACAGAACAGGAGTACACTTAGCAATCAGTATTTCACCCAAGCATATCCTAGATTCACCAGATATTTTGAGATTCCTTTCCAATCAATGTATTCAATAGTGTAACTCTGCTTATTATTGTGCTTCAATTTCTAGAAACACGTTTAAGCATCAGCAGGCTATGTCCCCTGCTCATGAATATCATCCTTCTCTCACAGAAGACGATGGCTTACACTGTAATTTCTGGTTGGGAAGAAGGTGCAAGGTGGATGAAAGTGTAAATTATATGTTATTGCAAAACATGATTGAACTGATGGTACAAGGCATGCAAGGCACTTTCGAACCATAATTGCACTGTCTCAGGGGCTTGGCTTTATGATTTGTATAAGCATAAGGTCTATTTCTGAGCTATATGGTTATCTGACTAGGGATGGTATGGGCAAAGCTTTGCTTGTATCTGCTAGTAGCTAGAACAAGGGAAAGGCAGAAGAAAAACCCAGGTGGTCCATCCAATGTAATTAAAATACATTAAAACTGAATCCTTAAGTCCTCTTAATTCACTTTATCTTAAACAAGAAGAACAGTCCAGAGAGACAGACTGAGATGTAATTAGTGGGAGCCTGGCTTATCTCACAAAAGCTCCCAAATAGGGGCAGACAGGGGGGCCAGATGGATGGTTGAGGTGCAGCCTGGATCTCAACCAAATGCTGATAGCAGACCTCTTCAGGGGGCATATACAGATAGGTCTTCCCTCAGATATGCAGTTCCCAAACCATGTAAAGCCTTAAAGATTAAAACCAATACCTTAAACCTGATCTGGAACTTAATCGGCAACCAATGCAGCTGCTGGAGTACAGGTCGAATGTGGGTTCTCCATGGGGTCCATGTAAGTACCAACTGCAACTTCCTGGCTAAGGCCACACACTAAAGAAATGTGTGGAGGTGAAGAAGCGCTATGTCTGCCTACAATGTCCTGTCCTCATATCCGCCTCCCTCTCCCTTCTACCGGGGATAGGGTTTTTTTTTTAAAGCAAATTGCCTGTAGCAGCTAAGCATTCAATCGAGCAGACAAAGCAAAAAAAAAAAATCCCCACAGTTTAAGCACAAAGCTTGCCTCTCTAAAGTCCCCCCTAAAATCAGGAACATGGCATGCAAGGAGCACGAGAATGCGGCAGACGAAATCCAGAAGGTGAGGAATGGTCAGAGGCACGATCATTTTTAGCGCTGTCATTTCGCTAGTGTAACACTTTTTTTTAAAATGTGCGGAATTGCCCTCATTTTGCACAGTAAGCAAGAACTATGTAGACATTCCTCAAGGGTAGATCTACACTGGGATTAACTTGCACCCAAGAGCCAACTTTAGCACATGTTTTGGACTTATTCAGTGCTAAAAATTAATTTTGACCTTGATATTTGTATATTTTTGATAGCTGAATGATCCCAGGAAACAGCAAATTAATCATGTCATTCTACTACTTGGTAAATATTATATGCAAAAATGAAAGACAGTGACAGACTCGAGGAAACGGCATGTCAAGCTGCTCCTTTTAGTGTGTGATAGCTTCCTGCGAAGGACAGGTGGCAAAGTGACTTAAAGCACCGGCACTTCACCTCTGGAGGCCTCGTCCAAGTTCCAAGACAGGTCACATGTAAAAATGAATTTGTTGGTCTCAGTGAATGCTTCTCCCTGCATAATTTGAAATGATTGGCAGGTTTCACCAGAGAGAATTGAGATGGGTGAAGAAAAGGTTTCACAGATCTTGACTGAAGTGTTCCCTATAGAAAATAAGGGGTAGGTTTGTGCAGCTGTAACCCCAAACAGCTCTGTGTTTCTTCCATAATTTACATAGCAATGTAATTAAGAAGATTTAAGAAACAAAACAGTCATAATGAATACCAAATTTCTACTTCTTGCAAAGAGAATTGGGTGGCTTTATATTGCATCCTTTAAAATTTTTAATTTATAATATTGAAAAGGCCTTAATAAGCACAATGGATTTGTACATGTCTTTAGGACAATATCTAACAATTTAGGATGGATGATTTAAACTAATGTTGTTTCTGATCATTTTAGTGTCTTAATGATGTTAATATAATTTTGACAATTTAGTGCTCATTCCGAGCCTTTTCTATTGGACAATCTATAAATTAAGCTAAACAAATAAACTGTAGTCTTTATAGTCTTCCTATTCAAAAAGCCATAAACTGACCCTCGGGTTGCAGATTAAGCTCCAAGCAGCATCTGCTGGGTTATGTTAGCTTCCTTGCTCCATATGACACAATCCTTGGTTTATAAAAATGTTCAACTGCATGTTAATGTTCCCTTTGCTATTCAGCAAAGACAGTGAAGAGTAAATATTAAACTGGCATCTGCCAAGTCAGAACATTGACCCATCTAGGCCAGTATTGTCTACTCTGCCTGGCAGGGTTTCTCCAGGGCCTCATGTAAAGC
Organism: Paroedura picta; assembly: GCF_049243985.1. NCBI lineage: Eukaryota > Metazoa > Chordata > Lepidosauria > Squamata > Gekkonidae > Paroedura > Paroedura picta. Next base: position 40,047,688 of record NC_135374.1, on the reverse strand, counting down.
AATGATTCTGACTTTTGTGAACTATGAGGCGGGTCCTCTATGAGAAGAGGAATCATGTTGGATGACATTATGAATTTTCCCTACAATGTGGAGCTGCAGGACTTTGTTGTATGTATTCTGGCAGAACAAATACCTTCAGGCCTTCCAGCATTCACTATCACTTGGAATGTACTCTGGACTCCTCTGGAGCTCCAGAATAGATACAAAGGACACGTGCTAAATAATGCCATTTCAATCTATTTCATCAATCATTTGCAAGCAGATTTTGTGAGTGCACACAGTAAAATCCAGTGACAAGTGGATGAGAAGTATATAATTTCATGCGTGTGAAAATGCTTGAAGTGTTTCATCACGGGTAGATTACAGTTCAATTTCTAAATGGAATACCATTCAAGGACTATAGCATTGCCTTGAATGTAATATTGCTAGAATTTTCCATGACATACTATTAAAAAGGTAAATACTTTAGACTATTTTCTGTAGAGGCATGTAAATATTAAAACAGATTTACCGGGGGGGGGGGGGGATTGATTTGCACATTTAATAATAAGACTTGGTCTATGTGATGGAGATATAATGTATATATCTTTAAAACAAATTATGGACGTATTTACCTCCAAAGACAGGGGTATACTAACCTGGATCCAGCAGTTTGAAAAGGATCACAATGCTCACATACCACTGTATGTCTCCAGTCACAAAAGAGAAACAGGGAGACAAATTGTACGTGTTCCAGTTGCTTTGTTTGGCAGATGTTCTTAACCTGTTAACTGGCATTTGCATTCCATAAACATATATGAACCTATTAGGCTGCTTTATACCAAGCCAGAGCTCAGTGTTGTATACATTTTAGGAGTACAGTCTATCTGGGACCCTTTGCATAGCCCTGGCTCTTTCAAAACCCTGGCTCTTTCACATGCGATGGATTTCCCCTTCCTTTCCCTAGTATGTGATTCATCAAAAAAAAAAAAAAAGCTGGAAGGAGAAAGTATTGTATTTACAAAATGTCTATGTATTCCTTTCGGCCCAGTCAGGACCACCAAGAAGGCTAACAGAAGATGATAGATAGATAATTCATAAAACTGATCCAAAATTCATATTTTAAGTACATAAACTGTAATTAAAACAGAGCAAGAAGGAGGGATTATTTAGGGAATGTCAGACAAACAAGAACTCTTTATCCACTGGCAAAAAGCAGCAACAGGAGGGGATAGACAAATATCCCTGGAGATTGATTTCCATAGTTTTGGTGCCAGGTGCCAGAAAGGGCTTTTCAAGGACAGACAAAGTGCGACCTCAAAATATTACCTTAGTGGTTGGGTAGGTCTGTACAGGAGTAGGCAATTATGATGGACATCTTCTTGTTCTACCCTACATGCTTCCCTGCTGTGTATGCAAATAACTAGAGTTTCCAACAATGCCAGGATCCAAATTCGTCAGAGAGAGAGAGAGGAAGGAGGAGGAGGAAAGTAAGTGGGAAAACTGACAATAACAGAAAAAATCCTGAGGTAGGGTACATACAATGTTAGAATTGGGTAGATAGGTCTCAGATATTGATAGAACTAGGGGGTTAGAATTTAGGCACCTACAGAGAGGCAGGATTAGGTTAGCATCCTGTGCTAGGCTGGCTAGGTTACCTTAGAGAAATAGCATGTTAGTGACTTGTGAGGGGATTGAGGGGACAATCCTAAAAGACAAGAATCTGATCCTGGGTTTAGTGTCTATTTCAAGACTCTGAGCTCTTGTATTTAGTGAGCCATTCCAAGGAAAATACCATCCATCTCTCTCTCTCTCCTTTAACAGCCTGTCAGTTCAGTAGCCTTGAGTATCTGGTATTGTAACACTTCTCAAACAGAGCTTGGACACTCCTAAGCTGTAAATAGTAACTTTACCTACCCAGACAACTACTCTTCATAAAGTCTTCAGAAATTTAATCAAATAAATAACATATGAATATAGGTGTATTGAACAATAGGATACACAGGGCATTCATGTGGAACAAAGAAATTACACTCTCATTGTGTATGCATGCTAAAGAAGTAATTTCAAAAGGTGTGGGAAAGGTGCATGAATGACATTCATGCTACAGATTCTCCTCTATACAAGTAATTTTTAAACACACACACTCCTTTAGATCTAGTCGCCCTTAAATTCCATGCACCTCAGAACATTTATAAGTAGTTTAAACAGGAGAATTTATGGCCATCTTAGACATTTTGGGTAAGCTCTCACTTAAAATTTGAGACACCCTTTTTCAATAAAGAAACACCACACTTTGGTCAAATGCTGGGAATAAATCTGGGAATTATACTGACTCATTCTCTTTTCCATTCTCTGGATGTATCCTATCAGCCTAGTGATTCAATTTCACACACTTAAAAATACACTAATAGCTTCTTCTTAGTCTAGCCTAACCACCTATGTTGGCCATCAAGATAGTGAAAGGACAGAAGTCCGTTTTCTGTTACAGTTCTACTGAGCGTCTCTCTTCAGTCATCTAATAAACTAGAGGCAAAACCCATTGTACTCAAGAATACAATGGGCGCTAGGATGCACACCTGCACTGTGATTTTCCTGTGATCTGGCTTTATGGTAAAAGCTTCTGCCCACCCTTGGGCTCTTGAGGCCCTGCCTCCAAACATCAATGAACATTCCGGAACCAGGGGTCACCAACCTCCAGCTATGGCCTGGAAATCTCCTGGAATTGAACTATAAAGATCAGCTCCCCAGGGAAAAATGGCTGTTTTTGAGGGGGAACTCAACAATGCCAAGTAACTTCCAGGCTCCTGATGAAAGGGTTTGCTTGAAAGGGGGAATTCTTTGGCAGAGAGGTTGCAGAATGGAGATTGAGACCTGGGGATTTGTTGGTATTGCAGGCCATTTCCAGGCAACAAAGATCATTCCCCCTGGAGAAATGCCCTGGCTTCGGATGCCATGGAGGTACAGGTATGCCAGGCTTCAGATAATTGTTGGGTGGCAGTATTTGCTAATAATAATAAACATCAAATAATTCAAAAATTTGTCACAGTTTCTTCCTTCAATGAAAATATTTTCTGGCAAACTGAAAAACTTTCAGTTAGTACATTCTTCAGTTCAGTTCAATATTAGAAACACATTGGAATACCAAGGTGGTATCCACATGAAAAGTGAAAGCCTATATCTTCCCAGTCCCAATAATTTCTCCCTTTTCCGATTGCAAATTGCAAATCTCACATAATTTACTCATGAGTAAACATTCCCAGGAGAGACGTTTTTCTTGGCTGCCCTGAGTCCCAGAGGGCTAACAGGGGGCATGTCTGGTACTCCCACAGCCCCCCTTCCAGATAGTGCACTGAGGCTGCATCAGGAAGCAGCTTGCTCGCCCTGCCCATGTCTTCCATGTTGAAAGAGGCCAGGGCAACTTACTGGCAGCAGGACAGCTACCTTTTCTACCTAACAAACTTCTGACACTGGCAGAAAGTTGGAGGCAAAGCAGTCCCCTTATTAGGTCTTTCTGGCTGAGGCCCATGCCTTACTTATGAGTGCACATTCCCAGGGTAGAGGCTTTTCCTGGCTGTCTGCACACAATTTGACCTGATTGGCCCTCATTGGCAGAGTGTAATTTGAACCGATTGGCTCTCATTCATGAGTAAACATTTCCAAGGCAGTGGCTTCTCCCAGCTGTGTTACAGAGGGTTGGTAAGGGGCTGTTTCTGGGCATTCCACAGCTCCTCTTCAAGAAGACATGCAGAGGCTATACCAGGATGTGCCCCCCTCATGTCTTCCAGATTGAAAGCTGCCAGGAGGCAAGGACAACTTACTGGCAGCAGGACATGCTTTGAGGCTAGCTTTTCTTCAACCCAGCAAACTTCTGAAACTGGCAAGAAGTTGGAGTCAGAGAGCTGTATACTTATTAGCTATCTTTACTGGGAGCTCCCCCCTGATTGGGGCCAAACTCCCAGGGCTGAGGGCCCTCCTGAATGGGGCTAAACTATCCTGGCCGAGGGCCATGATTTACTCATGAGTAAATATTCTCAGGGTAGAGGCTTTTTCTGGCTGTCTGCACACAATTTGACCTCATTGGCCCTCATTGGCAGAGTGCAATTTGAACTTATTCTCATTGGCAGAGTGCTCTTCCCCTACTGGCGGCATAGCCCAAGGCAGGGCCAATCAGGCAGGGAGTAAGTTGACTGCACACAAGTTCAGCTATATAATGTTTAGTGTTTAAGTTTTCTGGATTACATAATTTGACTTTTGTTAATAGTCTAATTAAACTCTAAATTAGGTAGTATAATGGTTAGGAGTGGGGACTTCTAATCTGGTGTACTGGGTTTGATTCTATACTCCCCCACATGCAGCCAGCTGGGTGACCTTGGGCTCGCTAGAGCACTGATAAAGCTGTTCTGCCTGAGTAGTGATATCAGGGCTCATCCACCTCACAGGGTGTCTATTGTGGGAAGAGGAGACTCCTTCAGGTAGAGAAAAGCGGCATATAAGAACCAACTCTTCTTCTTCTTCTTCTTCTACATATTAACCTTGTTTCAAGTGCAGGCCCAGGATATTATACATTGAACCTTCTGAATATATAGCAGCCATTTAAATAAGATGTTCTGCTAAGAATTACTCTGAAACAACTTCTTAGTCTTTTGTGTCTGTATTCTTGTATCATAGCTATCAATCTTGCACCTGAGTGCACATGTAGTGGCCAACTATATTTATCATCATCACCACCATTATCATCATCATAACTATTAAAATTATTATTATATTTTGGCTGCTGCTCCTAGCCGACCCTCTTGCAGTGGCTAATGTCAACAAAACATACAATAAAATCATAAACTGTATGATCTACAACACTTCCACAACCCACCCCATTCCCCCCCACCCCCAAGTCTGCTAACTCACCAAACAAGTCAAATCCCAAATCCCCAGGAATGCTGTTTCAAGCCAGCATCCTCAGAGGAGGGGCAAGATCTTCTGTCAGCCTAAGTTCAACCAAAGGCTTGGTGAAAGTGCTCCATCTGGTAAGCCCTGCAGAAGTGAGTTAGCTCCAGCAGGGCCCTCAGCTCTTCCAGGAGCTCATTCCACCAGGCCAGGGCCAGATCGAGGCCAATCAAACTTCTCATGGATCAGGGATCCCCAGTCTTTTTGTACCCACAGAGCATATTTGAGTTGCATATTTTCCAGGTAATGGAAAAGACTGCAACCAGGAACTATATGATAGCTCCTTAAAACTTTCCCTGATATTTGCTTCCCCACCTGACTCCAAAAGCTACTTTTCTTTGTAGATTTTTTAAAAATATGGGGACCTATATTATCTGAGTAGATTGCTTAACATCATTTCCATAAAGACTTGTGAATAGCAGCAAGAGACAGTGCTAGACTGACTGCTTATTCATTCAAACTTGCAGCCATCTGAGACTGCTTTTAATTTAAAAAAAAAAAAAGGAACACTGGTATAGAGAGGAACAATGTGTATCATGTCTAATAGCCAGTGATGAAAATGAGATGATGATCCATGAAGCAGTATTCACATGGGTTATTTTTGAAAGCCAAAGGTTTTTTTCAGTTTAAAATTCTGAGATGCACCTGCACATTATCACACATTTCCAATAAGGTATATATACTATTACTTCAAGGTCTCTTTCAATTTTCTCCTGCTCTAGTTCAATTCCTTTCATTCTTATTCATGAATTTATTTTGAAGCCAAATGTGTATTACTTTACACTTGTCGACTCAAAATTTCATTTGCTCTCTCTCCAGGCCACTTAAGCAGCAGATCTAAATCCATTCTGAATTTTACACACTGCTCAGTGGTGACCTCAATTTTGCCATCTCGTGGCATCAGCAAATTCAATTAGCTTATTCCACACGTCTGGGTTATTGATAGAGATTAGAAATATGAGAGGTTGAAGGGCTGACCTCAGTGGAACTCTCTAAGGGTAATTCCTGGCAAGTGTACAAGCCTCCTTTTCACAACAGCTGTTTTCTGTTGTCTAATTGGTTTTTTATCTACTGGTATTAGCTTTTTAGAACTTCATTCATTTAAATGACAGCTGGGCAATGGAAACTTTGTTGTACTTATCAGGACATTCCAAAATTGTGTCTCTTCACATCTAAAATGCTCAATGCAAACTGCTGTTCCCCAAAAGGTGGGGTGGGAACTAAAGAAGAGTCTAAATTGGATTTATGCTTTAACAGATTCTTCAGTGTGATGATTTAAAGACCTTGTAAAGACCTCTGATGTTGCAATTTGTTCCCCCTAAGGGCACCTAACCAGAATCAAATGGTCCATAACCAAATTGGAGGTGCCCTAGAAATAGGGATGCTCAGCCACATACCCCACTGTCTGATCTTTGGGTTTGTCTAGTCTTAGAGTGATTCTGCATGGTGGGGAAAGGCCAGGCCAGGACTGGCATGGCAGCGGTGCTAATTCCCATTTATACATGATGTCACTGCTGGCCCAGCCCCTCCCAGCCATGACCTGCGGCAAGGGAATGCTTATTTTTTTCAGCTTCCCTTTTCTGTCATGGGCACCATTGGCACCCATGCCAAGCCAGGCCCATGCACACAGGGAAGAGGTGTCCCAGCAGGGACGAAAAATGCCCCAGCCAGCTCCATGGCGCCTCACAGCACCGCAAGGACAAATAGGGCATTTTTTTTCTTTGTAGGAAGGTGGAACTGCAGGAAGGTAGAACTCTAGAGGTCAGTACCAACACCTTGAACCTGATCCAGAACTCTACAGAAATGCATCCATTGGAAGACCAGTCAACAAGTCCATGGTGTGCTTTTCAGGACCCGGGCAGCCGCATTCTGCACCAGCTGTAATTCAGGACCCAGGCAGACACGTTCTGCACCAGCTGTAATTTATGGATCAGGGTCAAGGGTATTTCCTCATAGAGTGAGTTACAGTCTGGAGGTGACCATCACATGAATCACTGTGGCAAGGTCTCTTGGACCCAAGTAGGGAGCTAGCAGCTTTGCCTGGCATCGATGGAAAAATGCTTAGTAAGCTATCTTTGTGATCTGAGCCTTCATTAACAAGAAGGCATCTAGAACTGCCCCCAAACTCCAGACTGTGTGCAAAGTTGTTAACTGTACATTGTGTAAGCTGAGGAGATATACTTCCTCTTCTGTGCCTTTCTTACACAGCCATAGGACATCTGTCTTAAAGGGGTTAAGCTTCAGGATTTCAGATTTTCAGACACGTGGCCAATAAGTGGGGGTGTATCCTGTTGGCTGGCCATCAGTAGATTGAGCTGGGTGTCATCAGCATACTGATGGCATAGCAGTCCAAATCCTCAGACCAGCTGACGTAGAGGATGCACATTGATATTAAATACCATCCAGGAGAGAATTGTACCCTGGGGTACTCCACAAAAGGAGTGGACAGAAGTGTGACTGTTCTTCCCTGATTTCTGACAATTAGAGCGGTTCCTCAGTAGGCTTTCTCAGAAGGTGGTATATAGTATACAGAAATGGGCAGTGGAAGCTTTTTGTGGCATGGCGATAAATAGCATTATCTGATCATTGCTGCTATTCAAACTGACACTAAAGGCGCAGCAGTCACTATGACAGCTATGAGGCTCTTTGATCTTGTCAAGTACCAGTGTTTGAAAAGGTAGTGTTTCTCTGGTCTGAAGAGGATAGCTGGTGGCCATGCATCAAGCTACTACTTGCAAGCTCCAACTCCTACCAAACAAATGCCAGATTTGATTGTTTTAACAGGAATTTGAATGTATGAACGCTGGAGAATACTGTCTAGAACTAGAGGCTACTACTTAATTCCAACTCAAACAGAAATCTCAATAGAATATTGCATTATTTGCCAATAGCAACAAGGTGGATTTATAACACACTGTTTTTATATATTCCATATGTTCCTAGTCTATACCACCATCCAGTTAAATGGATTTAATTCTGTGCTGGAGTGTAGCCCCTATTGTTCATACTGTACTGCATCCAGAAAGTCTAGCGCCTAAGTGCTTCCCTGTCACGCTGTATATGACTGTGATCAAATTAAATGTGTATTGGAACACGCAGGCTCAAACTCTTGAAATAATATGTGTTAAGTTCTTTAAACATTCAAAATAAGCTATATAGCTGCTAAGTATTATTAATATTATCATTATCATTACTACTACATTTTCTCTCTATTTAAATATCCATCATCCATTTACAGTACATTGCCTTTTTTCATTTTCTGAGACCAATGTACCAAGAACATACAGAAATTATTACTGTGATATCTTTCCACCTGTTAAAAACCATTTATAGTTTTTGCACATGATTTTGCATTTTGGAAGGTTCACTTTTATAATAAAAGAAGATAAAAGAGTTGAATGGTTAGGGAAATCCACAGATTCAGTTAAAATTCACCTGAACTGTAATAATACAAATGCCTGTTATCGTATAACTAGTCCCAAAATGTTTTAGAATGCAAAACTATTTATTAAATCTCCTATGCAAATCTGAAACCTTTTCAGTTTACAATGGCAAAATTCCTTGCACTCCAGAAGATTTTATAGGTATCAAGAGATCGTTGTGTTATGTGATAACACGGCCCGAAACACTGGCATTTGGAAACATTTGTGTTTATCTTTACTTATAATACATGGAGTTGGCCTATATTTTTATGTTATCATTTTGGTGAATTGGCAGGAAAGAAAAGTCAAAAGCCATTTTGTCTAGGGAACTGATCTCTTTAATATGGAGATGAGCTATCATCCCAGGGGATCCCAAGGTTCTGCCTGGAGGCTGGAACCTCTATGCCTTCTCTAAGCCAGGTGCAGCCTTTCCCAGGTTGTATATGACTTCATTGGGCATTCACAAGCCTTATACCCTTGCTGGACCAGCCTAAGGGGGGGCAGGGTAGACCATCAACCCACCTGGGTTGGCAAATATAATAACCAGTCTGCCCCTGCAACTTTCTATTATACTTAATGTTGAAGTCAGAATATTGACTGGAGTGGGTCACAGGAACCATATCACCTGGCTTCTTATTCGTTTCCAAGTCCAATTCAAGGTGCCACTGTTGACATTTAATCCCCTTGGCCAAATTTCTCCTGGAGCAATGAGTTCCATAGGAGGGGTGAGTGTGTCAATCATCCCCCAAAATCCCACCTCTCTTCCAGGGCTCTAACCCATTCCATGTGGATTATAGCACCAGCAAATCCAAGTGCTCATTGCCAGTCAGACCCCATGGAACTCCACTGGAAGGGAGGTGATGAACAAACCTCAGATTAAAAGGGGGAAGAAAAAACTTCCCTTCTCAGACTGAAATTTGAGGCTTAAGAGCACAAGTTTAGCCAGCACTCATTCTGGCTGGTAATTCATTATTAGAAATTATTCAAGGCAGCATGATCATCTTAGTTCCTTAATTACTTTGCCAACAGGTTGTTCAAATTAAATGCATCTCTGATTAAAGACAGAAAAATCACAAGAGGCTCTTTGGAATGAGCAGGTGAGACCAAAGGAACAAAGATGATGACCCACTGTCGTGTACAGTATGGTCACTTGGTAGGCTCACAGAACACTACTATCCAATTTGAAGAGAAAGAATGAAGAGCCATCTCATTGAAAAAGGCTTGTGGACATGACCAGATTGACTGTCCAGCTGATGATATAGAGCAACAGACAGCATGAAATGCCAAGAATGACCAGAGAAAAGGTGATATTTTCACTGATTTAACAAGTATTAAGAGTCTTTAAGAAACCAACTACTAAGGATATTTTGGCTGAGTTGGAAAGACTGCATGTACAATCCTCCTCAAAGATCCAGCTCTACCTTCAGAAATGTTTATTTAGCATGAGAATGCAGGAAGATGCAACTCTTCAAGATGCTGAAATTAACTGAGCCACTGAGAAGTGCAGCAAAATAAATTGCAGAAGAGGATATGCTTGTGTTAATTTTAATATATAACCTTCTTACATCAAATAAAAATATTTCAGTGGGGGGGGCTGTATATGTAATCGATTAATATGAAGCATAGAAAGTTTAACTTTGGCCATTTTCAAACTGCCTTTGTATTCTAATTTAGTAACTGGCTGCTAATGGATGTTTTCCCTGTCATTTCAGACAGACCCAATTTTGTAAGGGCTGCTAATGAAATGCATTTACCTGTTCATACAAATTTGCTTGCATCAGTTTAGCATAGCATGACTGACTCACATTTGAGGGGAAACAGCTTTCTTCCAGCTTTCACTTCATCGTTGAGCTTCTGAATTGCTGTGGTATCCTGTTTAATATGCCCATGGTGCTTCCTGCAATACTACTTTCCCTCCTACCCTTTTGTACTATGCAATTGCCCTCAGAACATCTAAAAAGTGCCACTATAGCACTGAACCAGTAGAGCATTTCACTGTTACAGTGGTCCCATTGAGATGCCTTGACTCCAATGGATTTGCTGTAGCACTGAAGTGCTATATTGGTATAGCACTCTAGTGGCACCATTTAGAACATTAAAAAATAACTCTGTGGAAAATCACACAGGGGGAAAAAGGTAGGAGGTGAAGTGGCACTGTTTGAAATTACCATCACACTTATGGCTTATTAATGAAAGGAAATCCACTGTATGTAACCCCTGTCCCTGTATCGCTTTACTCAAAATCGGGCCAACAATGAATAACATCCAGGTTTAGAATGGTAATGTGAAATTCCTCTTAGTATCTTGTTTAAGGGTGAAGTCTATTTTTCTTTTTTAACATTAGCTTTTAAAAACTGAATTTTCTATGCTTTAACATGGATAAAATTATCTTGGTACTAGTCATGTGTATGGAAAAGATGTGTGAAATGAGCATGTTGCACTTAGTTATCTATTACATTGATTCTAGCTGTAAATGCTATTGTTATTGTAATGTTCATATGCTCAATTTCATTCACATACTTCTCAAAGCCTGATTTAAAAACAGGCTTTTTTTGTGTGCTTTTTTTGTGTGCTTTTTCAGTGAGGTCACTAACCTTGTTAGTGTCAGGTATTCAGTCTAAGGTTGTCAACTTTTGATTTTAAAAAATGAAAACAATTCAGAGGAAGCAGAGATAGTAACAAGAGCAATATTGTGGGCTGAACATGGACTTGCATGTGGAATTGAACAGGGAGAATGCCATGAAAGAAAATCCTATCAAGCTTCCATTTTCTTCTGCTACCACCATTACGGTCTGATTTACAATGGGATCCAGAGCTACATGTTTCTAGAGCCATTGACTCTAAAGGCTGCTTCTAATTGTACTGTTAAAGTATGATTTCCAAAGGCCAGGAATACAAACCTTCACTCTACCTTCTCAATGATACAATATTTGCTTGAAAGGTAAAGAATGATAACTAGTTGGGAAAAGGGTGTAAAATCCTTTTTTAAAAAGTCAAGTACTTAAATGATCAAAAATGCCCAAGTGTTTGTCTGTTAAGAATTTGTTGAGATAGCTCAGAATCACAGTGGCCTTTAAGGAGACTAAAGATCAGAGCAGACTGCACATTATATAATTTTGAGATATGCCATTTCAGTTATTTAATAGCAATAGTAAACCTGAAACCCACATATACAACAGGACTCTTATTTTCCCCAACCAGGATGCTGATAAATTAAAAATAGTGGCTCAGTGTGAATTCTGACATTACATAAAGCAGTTTATTATATCATTCCTAAGGAAGACAAATCTGGAGACAGAAGTAATTTAGAGTATTCAGGGATGTGCTCAGCTCCTGTATAATCAGCCATCAACCTACCCACATGTAATCTGTCCACTGTTACTTGTAATACATTGAACTGACATTTTTATCCTAGACCTCAGGCTTTAAATGTAACCTTCACACAAGTCTTTTGCATAATCTCTGAGCATTGGTCTAAAACTGGAGAAGCTTTCATTTTGTAAAGCTGTATCTTTCAATTTTGGCTGCCTTGCAATGAATCAGAAACGAATGTTAAGTCTTCCTTTTGTCTTTATTGGAAGCTACCATCTGATATTTGTTTTTTCTTCATGAAAAGTTTTTACTTTCAATATATGTATATTATGGAACAAAAAATTACAAAATAATTGAATATATATGTTTATACTTGTTTCCTCTCCTTTCAACACCATGGATGACCAGAATGCTTAACATATAATAAAAAGAACTAGATTAAATTAAAAAGTGCTAAGTTTTCTAAAGAAATAATTCTGTTGGCTGTTTCATTGGTTTTCCCATACACTGCCTGAATATCAAAATATTTTTAAAATATATTTATTTATTCATATAGAAGAAGAAGATGAGTTGGTTCTTATATACCATTTTTCCCTACCTGAAGGAGGCTCAAAGCGGCTTACAGTCGCCTTCCCATTCCTCTCCCCACAACAGACACCTTGTGGGGTGGGTAAGGCTGAGAGGGCGCTGATATCACTGCCTGGTCAGAACAGTTTTATCAGTGCCATGGTGAGCCCAAGGTCACCCAGCTGGTTGCATGTGGGGGAGCGCAGAATTGAACCTGGCATGCCAGATTAGAAGTCCGCACTCCTAACCACTACACCAAACTGGCTCTCTGATACAGTGGCATAGTGGTTAAGAGTGGTAGCCTCTAATATGGAAAACTGGATCTGATTCCCCACTCCTCTACAAGCAGCCAACTGGGTGACCTTGGGTTAGTCACAGTTCTCTCAGAGCTGTCTCAGCCTCACCTACCTCACAGGTTGTCTAGTGGGGAGACTAAGTGTAGCCACTCTGGGCTCCTTCAGGTAGTAAAAAGCAGGGAACCAAAAAACAATTCTTCCTCTTCTTCAGATTTTCCTTTCTTTCTTGTATTGAACTGAGGTTGGATTGGATGGCCTACAGAATTCTAAAATCCTGGAACAGGAAGTATTCTGATATATCTATTTACAAAAGAAATTAAATATGAATTACAAGTATTTCTCTACTGCTATGGATGTTATACTAATGATTTCTGTGAAAGTATGTGAAACCTAAAATTTAAATGAAAAATGAGATACAGCATTAAAAATTAGTCTGTTCAGTCGTGTACTAAAAACAGAGGGGTCCCTGTGGAGAGTGGAAACACCCAAGGCTGGAATGCTGAGGCAACTGACTGTCCAGCTTTTGAGTCCACATGTGCTTCCTGTTTCTGGCCTCCATTTTCTCTCCCTCAAGAAAAACTTTACTGCTTCCAGCTGTAAACTGTCACAACTTTGCACACCTGTTCTCCTATATACATCACTAGAATATAAGAGCAACCACAACTTACAGGGGCTGCCAGTTGATGCAACAGAGGGCAGCCAGGAGAGATGTGGCAGCGTCTGTGGCTGGCAGCATGCATGCCTTTGTGGGTACATACGCTGTTGGCAGCAGGGGTGGGGTTGGGTGCCTATTTAAGGGTCTTAACTGCTGACTGCCATCTGAACAGCTGTAGTAGGGGCGATCTCATTTAGAGTTCGGCTTCTGAATTAGTGCAGCTAACCCAGCTGGGAACATCAGGGGCTCAGAGCCAGGTGACTGTGGTGGCCAAATGAGGTGGGTGCTCAATGGCCGTCAAATATTCCATCTCCCCGGAGAGGACTCCAGGGCCAAGAGACTTGCCCTCCCAGCTGGGAAGGAGGTGGGACCCAGGGCACTTCTGGAGCCTACAGCATAGCATGCAGATGGCTGGCATTGAGATGGCTCTTCTTCTCATGTTGGGCTAACCCTCTGGCAGGAGGCATGTTTTGTTAATAAAGCTGTGGCCATGTCATTGCCAAGATCGAGTTGTGTCTTGTCTGACCTTATGCCATCTTGCCAGTCAACAAGAGTGTCTGTCAGCTCACACCTATCTTTAGTCAATCTTTAGCCACTACTGAATGTCACGACTGGAATCACAGATATTTCTCCATTGCATGTATACTACAAGTGTGTGCAACTACTTCCTCCATGGGACCAGAACTACCTGCAACTCCAGATTATTTGAAGAATCAGAGCAGAGCCTATTTGATACAACTAATTGTCAACTATTTCTGACATACTGTATTTGAAATTTCACTAAGTGCATGGGAGATCTTTTAGAAGGTGCTATAGAGCATATATGTTTGTTTTGGTCTTGCCATTATTTTGTTGCAGATCTTTAACCTTTCAGCTATAAATGGTATCTACTGTGGAAATATGTACAATGGGATATGTGCAAGGCAGGAGGGATCATTTTATCTTCCTCCATTATTTTCTCTTTTCCATTCCTAAAAGAATCCATTGCCTTGCAGCTTTTCTGGCTTCCTTCTTTCTTTTTGCTCACAAGCATCTTCAGCTTGCCCTGCTCTCTACCTAGCCATCTTTACCTGAGAAAGCAATGGCCAATTTTGCAGTGCCAGCCACAGTTCTCATAGGTTCGCCTTACCCTGTTTGCTTTTCTTCTTCAAACCCATCAACCAACCTTCTATTCATCCTATATATTGATTACTTATATACTTCGTTGATATTCTGCCTCTCCCCACAGTGGGGACCCAAAGCAACCTATATCATTCTCTACAATGTGAGAGAGAATGATGAGAGTAAGCAATTTCAAGCAACTTTCCCAAGGTCACCCAGGTCATATCACTACATGACATGCAATAGCTGTGTTGAATAGTAGGAATTACTAGATAGTCACCACAGGGCCTGAGTGAGTCATGCAAATCATGTGGTAATTAGTCATTCATTGATTGCTGCCAGGCTTGACCCTTATGAGTGAGTTTTCGTTCCAAGCAAAGGGAAGGAAGCGGAGCTAGACTGAGAGGCCAAGAAAGCTCTGGAAAAGGCCCTGCCCCCTTCTAGTACTTTTTTACTGAAAGAAACAAGGGTTGAAGGCTGGTATATTGTTGTGGTTGCTTAACAGACCTCACATTGGCTGCTGAAAATATTCGTTTTTTTAAAAATACAGGCACTGCCTCTATTGTTAGAGGGCTTTTTAACCCCCCAATTTATTTATTTTTATTTTTCTATAAAACTATACATTTCAGATTTATAGAAAGATCTCTTTACTCTGCTCCTGCCTCCAACCTCTGGATTTTAGTATCCACAGATGGGCCCACATTAAGGATTAGAGATATTGATTGAATGAGCCTCTTATGGCGCAGGGTGGTAAGGCTGCCTACATGTAGTCTGAAGCTCTGACCATGAGGCTGGGAGTTCAATCCCAGCAGCCGGCTCAAGGTTGACTCAGCCTTCCATCCTTCCGAGGTCAGTAAAATGAGTACCCAGCTTGCTGGGGTGTAAAACGGTAATGATTGGGGAAGGGAATGGCAAACCACCCTGTATTGAGTCTGCCAAGAAAACACTAGAGGGCGTCACCCCAAGGGTCAGACATGACTCGGTTTGCACAGGGGATACCTTTACCTTTATCTTTATATTGATTGAAGTCGCCATAACATTTCTAAGCCACAGTGAATTTCAGTGCCATAAATTATGGAGAGTGCATTGAGCCTCACTAAGACTTTAATGTTTGAAAACATGTTTTCCTCTTATTTCTGTAGTGTTAAAAAAATGAAACTTTCTTGGCATTTTGTGTAAAGAGAAAGATTTACTTGTGTCAGGAAAGGTTAATACAGTTGTATAGTATTTCTTATAGTGTATAATAAAATACTCCAAATGCCATAATTAAAGCTGGGAGTAGTCAGCTATTATTTTCATTTGTGTGGATTTTTTTTAAAGCAACTGGGAGAGTGGATTAGCAAGACTCTAACTACTGTTAGAACAACAGTGAAGCCTTCTATGAATTTTAAAGGTTTTTAATCACACATGAATTATGCTTTCTTCTGGGCATAGCAGGTCAGCCATGCAAATGTGGTGTTTCCCAAGCAAATTGTCTTATCGAAGCACCAGCAGAATGAAAACAGTATGATCATGACCTGATCTTGGATTAATGACTGTATAATCTGGTTGATTCTGCATCTAGGTCTGCTCTCTTTTCAGCAAGAAGCTTACATATTGATCCCCTACAGTAGTTGCTACTATATGCACCCATCCTTTGCCAGTTAGTTGATGTTGCCACTTACTTTCACTATGCCTTCCAGCTTCTGAAATCAAACTTTCAGTAACCGTTTCCATCTTTCCTGTTTAGTAGTCTCATAAAAGCCATTCACAAATTGATGGCACTAGAAGAGAGATAACGTTTTCGGCAGTTACCTTAAAGATGCTGTATATTTGTGTAGCAGCACTGGGTTTCTTAGAACGGAAGCATTCAGAGCACAATCATATGCTAGGTTTAGGACTGGCTTCTCAAAATGTTCAGGATTAAAAAAAATATCATCTTAGTAGCTGACATAGAAATCTAGCCATATACAGTTAGGCCTACGGTTTACTTTGTCAGATATCTTGTTGTCAAAAGCTACAGTGAAAATACTGTAAAAGGAAGGGGCCAGCAGTATAGAACTATGCAGTAAGCTTAAGGTGAGGAAAGTGAATGAGATACAATTTCAAGCTTTATTTTTCTCTACTGGTTCATTTTCAAGGTTTCCTTAGCCAGACACTAAGATATTTACTTTTACTAGAAGCGACCATATGAGGTAAAGGGATTATATTTAACATGTTCTGCTTCCTTGATAGAGCATCTGTACATCTTGAGTTATGACCAGCTCAATTCAAGGTGCTGGCTATATCATACAAAGCCCTTCATGGATCTTGCCCCCTCCCCCCATCTTCAGGGCTGCCTCTCCTCCTATACTCTACTACAATACTTCTCATCTGAACAGGGCCTTCTGCAGATGTCATCCCCAAAATGAGTGAGATCAACAACTGTGCATTCTCTGCTGTGCTTACTCTCTTCAGAATGACCTCCTTGAGGAGATCCAGAGGGCTCCCATGATTGTGTCATTCCATAACCTATGTAAAACAGTATTGTTCAGGAGAGCATTTTTAACAAGGTAACAGGGCTATATTAGAATGACTGAGCATGTGAACTACACTGTAGCATATAGTATTTTCTGTTTGCTGTAGGTATTATCCTGACCCACTGTACTGTCTTCTACTTATGTAGAAGCATTTCTCCATTATTTAATATAATGATAGAGGCAAAGCCCGTTGTATCCAGGAATATAATGGGCACTATAGCTTGGCAGTGGGAAGAGGAAGGGGAGGAGTTGTCGAGTCTGTAAGGGCATGGGGTTGAATGAGTGTTGTGTGGGAGGTGGTGGTGGCGTGGTGACAAATGAGGGCATGGGTGTAGAGATATGGGTGTCAAGAACTTGTGGTGTAGAATGTTCATTGAGTATGGGAATTGCGGCATAGTGGTTAAAGATAAGCTTTCCAGAGCCATTTCAGATATGTGAAGGGGAAATCAGACTAGAGACACTTCTTAGGGGGGAATTACATGGCAACCAGTTCCTCCCAGTTCTGCATTCAGCATCATTACTCTTCTTGTCCACCTGCCCTAATACACATGGGGTAGTCACAGTACACAGGTGTATGCCCTGCTTTTTGGTGTAGTGGTTAGGAGTACGGACTTCTAATCTGGCATGCCGGGTTCGATTCTGCACTCCCCCACATGCAACCAGCTGAGTGACCTTGGGCTCGCCACGGCACTGATAAAACTGTTCTGACCGGGCAGTGATATCAGGGCTCTCTCAACCTCACCTACCCCACAGGGTGTCTGTTGTGGGGAAAGGAATGGGAAGGCGACTGTAAGCCGCTTTGAGCCTCCTTCGGGTAGGTAAAAGCAGCATCTAAGAACCAACTCTTCTTCTTCTTCTTCTTCTTTTTCTGTCTCCATTTTTTTTACTGTTGATAAAATGTTATGTGGCCAAATGCTTCTTTCACGGCTGCTCCTTAAAAGAAGAGCTGGATTTTTGTACCCTGCTGTTTACTACTCAAAGGAGCCTCAAAGTGGTTTACAAACACCTTTTCCCTTTGCCTCCCTACTATAGATAACCTGTGAGGGATGTGGGGCTGTGAGAGGTCTGAGAGAATTGGGAATGGACTGCAGTGACCCAGCAGGCTTCAGGTGTCTCAAAGCAGTTTCCAATCACCTTCCCTTCCTCTCCCCATAGAAGACTCTCCGTGAGGGTGGTGGGGTAGAGAGCCTCACTTGGAAGATGGCAACCCTAAGAGGAGGTCCCTCTGTGCACAGGAGTCTTGACCTTAGTCAGGTTTATACACACCTAGGTAATGTGGAATTCCAGAAGATGAATCTACCAATCTGGCAACCTTACCTTCTCTCTGCAATGTTTTCTTGACCTAAAATATGTCAGGGGGTGCTAGGTAGCTGTGGGGGCATCACACACTTTTGAGGCTCCATTTTCAGACTTCAAGGAATATGTTCAGACCAGGGACAGCCAACCTCCAGGTGGGGCCTGGAATTGCTGCTCCTCTCCAGACTATACAGACCAGCTCTGCAGGCAAAAATGGCTACTTTGTAGGGGTGACTGTGTAGCATTGTATCCCCCTGTGGTTTAGGGAATATCTCCAACCCAGGGGTAGCCAACCTTCAGGTGGAGCCTGGAGAGCTCCTGGAATTACAGCTCATCTGCAGAGTATAAAGATCAGTTGTCCAGGCAGAAAGGGCTCCTATGGAGTTTGGACACGTTTGAGGAGAAGAAACATTTAAGGTCTCCCATGCAGGTTGTTGTGGAGCTGAATCACTTGAGGCCTACTGCACAGGGTTGTTGTGCAGATGAAACAGGAGGCAAAAGAACCTCTGAAACAGCTTCCAGTTTCATCTGTACTTCTTGCCTAGTTGGGATTCCATTGTCCCTTCTCCATCAAAACTTCATCACATGTACTAAAATACCAATTGGACTCTACTGCAGTGTTTGGAAGAACAGTGAAGCAACCTGTCAGACAGCCATGAATGATTGATGAATAGATGAGCAGATGAACAGTCTCTCATAAAAATGGCCATTAGCAAACAGGACATGAGCCAAATTGTTGGCTATTTTGAGTATCCTTATACCACAAATACTTCCCATGGTTCAGTACTGATAAATGCTTTCTCCCCTCACAATTCTCTTCAAAACGTCTCCAGTGTTTACATCTTAGATATGAATTATTCAATTTACAAGCCCATTCATAAAATTATTATGTAATGCATATGTCTTTAATTTATGCCATGGTTTTAATTAAATTATCGAAGCCAAGAGACTCTGGGCATTGCCACATCACTTCTCTTCATTTCAGCAGCAGATGTAAACTATCCAATTTGTGACAGTACTTGGCTTTAATAGGAATCATCAGCCAAAAAGTAGAATGACTGTTTTCAGTACAGTTAACCAAACTGCTGACTAGGAACGTAAGTGCAGAGTGCTCTTCCATGAGGCTTATTTTTTTTACCTATCCACAAAGCAGTACAAGATTTTCCGTGGTTCCAGTCATTGCACAAGCATTTACAAACTATAATTCCAATGGGCTGTAACCTCCTGTTTTTAGAGATGATTTATCAAATGGTTTCTGCAGCTATGGCTTTAGGTTGAGGTTTTTCCCCCCTTATGGAATAGCTGAAATTTCCTAAACTGTACTCTTATTTTCTGCTCTTATAATGCATAGAAGTCAGTCATAAGGTATATTTCAAAAATGCCCAGCGAAAGATAGAACATTACAATATATCAGAAACAGGCGAATAGGAAGCCTTTCAACATGGCTAAAAATACTGATAGCATATCCTCTATAAAGTCCAAATAATTCAGATGTTTATGGAGAAGTTATTGCATATGGGTGCGTAGAGCATTCAAGGGTCACATTAATTATTTCTGACCTATAGCCAGGCCCAAGAAGCTGAAAAGTAGCTATAATGAGGCTAATGCTTTTTAGTCTTGAGTTTTACCAGAGCTGCTGTTCCTTTAATAACTTCATTGGAAGGTCAATATTTGTGTCACTAACATACATGCTTTGTGGAATATCTTCTGTTTCTAGTTTAACAGGATATGGGATTGAAAGGCTTAATTCCCCATTAGGGGACCCAAGCCTGTTTCCTTTTTCAGCGTTTCCTCACACTGAGCTATTGAAGTCATCATGTCTAGGCCTCTGTTTTAGGGGAACTCACAGGTAACTTTAACTGATTAGAAAATGTTAAGCCGAGAGAAATATTGTTCATGGGTTAAACATTACAAAAAACTAAATACTGGCCATTTTTAGAGAAGAATTTAAGCTTATGTGTGTATGTGTGTATAGACCTTTAAGCAAGAGGATAGTAATCTCATTAACTATAATATAATTGTTCATGTTTTCCTTTTCTAGAATAGCTAATATATTTGTCAACTGTGCAGTCAAACCCTTGGAGAATAAATAAAAGCATAGAATGGGAAGACTATTGATTAAGTTACTAAGAATAAGGGTTTTTTGTTTATTATAATCTGAGAGCATTTGAGACTTGGGTATTAGAGTTTTTGATCCTTTAGGCATGATGCAAAGAAAATATTCAACTTTAATGAGTTTTCACACAAAGAAAGGATGTAGTATTTTTAAAGTATTTCTCAAATGAGACTAAGTCAAGTTTGTAAGTAATATTAGCTAGTGTTTTTATTTTGTCCAACATAGATACCGATTCCACAAAAAGGCATAAAACTTGTGCCGCCTACTGCTTGCAAACACATGGTTGGAAACCACACGTTTGCAAGCTTCCTGATGGGAGACCCCTCCCGTGTTTTCCTGCTGCCTCATTGAGGCCAGAAGTGAGAAAAACCCAAACTTGTCTCACCACTCCTCCGCTTGTCAATCAAGGCAAGCTACCAATCCCTTCACAGCTGTTGTTTTGGGAACTCAAATTTTCATCCCCCCCCCCCAGCCATATAGCTTTGTGGTTCCACACCAATGTAGCCCATGCCATTTTTTAAAAAAATTCTCAATCAGGAAATGGAGATGGGAGGGGCAGGTGCAAGGGTAGGCAAAATGCTACCTAGACTGTCACGTGCCCTCCAGACAGGCTTGCCACTGTTGGAAGTGAGACAAGAAGTGGCAAATTGTTTTTTGACAATTTCACTAATCGTGAGGCAAATCTGACCAAAACTCATGCCAGGCCCTGCACAGCCACGGGTTGCTGCTGATGTCATGTTCCGTAAGCAACGAAAGGCAAATTCTTTGTGTAGAATTGATCAGTGTATTACGCTAGTGTACAAAGATTGGAGAAGAAGACATTTTACGAAATATAACACATCGGTCCTGTGCAGTTACTCCAGTTTAAATGCAATGAAGTCACTGGACACCATACAGTTTAGGTAGATAGATCCTCAGAATTGAACTAGAGACTTGTGGGGGATTTCTCTACAAAAAGAGTACTAGGTTTCCATAAAACTCTGAAAATATACCCATGAATTAAGCCTCCACTCCCACTCCAGAGAAACAAGGTCTGCAGCTTAAAGAAAAACAGACATTTTAAAGGTTTCTGGCCTTCTGGGCATTGGTTTTTGCAAAGCCATGAAGGGGCCTTCAAAGTCATAACAGCATTGAACATGACACTCCATCTTGTCCCTGATGGAGGAGGACTCCCTGGGGTCCAAAGCCAGTGACAACAACCAGAGACTCACAATCCACAATCCCATGGTCAGATCACTATGCCCTGTGGGCCCATGTCAGGATACCACCCCCTCTCCAATTGGACACTGGGTGTATTTTTGTCCACCCACAGAGACTTATGGATCCACTTGGTTTCCAGAATGCTCTGCAGGACCCGATGCCTTGTGGAGTCTCATTGACGGCCCTAATGGAGGACACACAGTTCCACTTGGCAACCTCTATAGACAAGATTGCCCCCAGATGTCCTTTCTGCCCTTGATTGAAACAGGCCCCGTGGATTACCAGGGTGTTCCAGGAGAAGAAGAGGGAAGTGAGACGACTTGAGAGAGTGTGGTGGAAAACTTGTGATGAGGCGGCAAGAACATCTTATTGCACGCTTATGATTTTTTTTGCCACGGAAATTGCATCCACAAGGTCTCGCCCGGCCCAATTGTTTAGGGTAGTTCAACCTCTTACCACCCTGGAGGAGGGGCACCAAAATATTAGTGAATTGGATCTCGGCTGTGAGGCATTAGTGAGCTATTTTGTGGATAAAAGTTTGTCACTCCGCTGCAACCTTCCTGCCATGGTTGATACAGTAAATGAACTGGAGGCTTCTTGGCCACCTCTGGAGGTGGCACTTGATGGCTTCAGATGGCTCTCTTTACTTCAAGTGAACAAGTTGCTGGGGTCAGTCAAGACTACCACTTGCTCCCTGGATCTCTGCCCATTATAGCTCCTCAAAGGAGATGGCCAGTGGATAAGAGGTCAGCTCAGGGATATTATCAATATCTCCCTATCTACCAGGGAATTCCCTGAGCTGCTAAAGGGGGAAGTAGTATGTCCTCTTCTTAAGAAACCATTGCTGGACCCCCAGGACTCGACCAGCTACCGCCCAATTTTGCATTTGACATTCGTGGGTAAGGTAGTTGAAAAGGCTGTGGTGGACCAGCTCCTGGCATTCTTGGATGAAACTTCAGCCCTGGACCCATATCAGTCTGGTTCCATCCTGGCCACAGGGTGGAGACAGTGATGGTCACCCTGATGGATGACCTCCATTGCCAGCTGCATCAAGGTGGTTCAGCCTTCCTTGTTCTGTTAGATCTGTTGGCCGTTTTTGATGTGGTCGACCATGAACTGGTGCCCACCACCTGGCTGGGACAGGAATATGGGGCACAGCTCTTAGCTGGTTATGCTCCTTTCTTCATAACTGGACCCAGAGGGTTGCTGTGGGGGAAGAGTTGTTACACTCTTCCCTTAGGGTGCAATTCTCTCCCCCATGCTTTTCATCATCTTTATGCACCCTCTGGCCCACCTGGTGTAGAGTTTTGGGCTGGGTTGTCATCAATATGCTGATGACACCCAGCTCTATCTCCTCATGGAAGGCAACCCATACTCCCCCCAGCACCATTTGCCAGATGTTTGGAAGCAGTGACCGAATAGCTTGAGTAGAGTTGTCTGAAACTCAACCCCTCCAAGACAGTGGTCCTGTGGTTGGGAATTAGGGGGGTAGGTCAGGAAGCACATTTAACCATTCTGGCATGGGTGCAACTTACTATCACAGAAATTTGGGAGTGACCATTGATGCCTCACTAACCATGGAGGCACAGGTCAAGAGGATAGCTGACTAGGCATTTTTCCATCTTTACCAGGCACGGCTACTTGCACCCTACCAGGTCTGAACACCTGGCTATAGTGATCCATGTGACGGTCACCTCCAGAATAGATTTCTGTAATTCACTATTTGGGCCTGTCCTTGTCCCTGACCCAGAAATTGCAGATGGTACAAAATTTGACTGCTAGGGTCCTCACAGGAACCAATGTGGCTGAGGCAGCCACATTGGTTACCAGTTGCTGCCTGGATCCAGTTCAAGGTTTTGGTCTTGACCTTTAAGGCCCTTTGCGATCTGGGATCCACATGCCTGAGGACCACCTGTTGCCCTATGCCCCCCCCCACAGAACATTAAGCTCTGCAGGTACAAACTTATTGGTCATTCCTGGCCCCAGAGAAGCATTCGTGGCCTTGACTAGGGCCAGGGCATTTTCGGTCCTGGCTCCCACCTGGTGGAATGAGCTCCCAGTTGAGCTGCGGACACTGGGAGCTTCCAGTGTTCCGCAAAGCCTAAAAAATGGAGCTCTGCCACCAGGTCTACAGTTGATGCCAGGGTGGTGAGATAGACCGAGTTGCCCCCTGGTGCCAGGCAGCACCTAGGCCAGGTGATATCAATGCCTCACTCTTCTCAACCCTGTTATTAGATTGGGGGGGGGGGGTGATTGTGGAATAGCTATAAAATACAACCATTCTAATTTCTGTTTGGATATGCTTGTATTCAACATTTAAGTTTAAGTTCCAAACTTCATAAAATTAGTTCATATTCATACGTGTTCAGTATAACATATTTACGCCACTTCTACATATTCATTAGAACCTTTAATAGATAAGTAAGATAAAATTTCTTTTTTAAAAATCTGATGAGTATATTAAAAGGCCAGCATGCCACATACTTCCAGCACTCTCCATCTGTCTGTAGTGATATTGGAGAATTTCCAAAATAAATATAATAAGTGTCTAGGTCACAGATGGTCATAAAATGTCAATATCTGCCAGAGTTCGTCGAAATTGAATTTCCATTGCTGTTCCAATTTTTTGTCTAATCCCAGTAAGTCAAATGTTAATGTTCATTAAGTATCAAAAGGCGGTGAGAGGAATATGTCCATGAGACAAAAATGCCATTGTTGGCAGTATTTTTTAATGTACAGTTTGATAAAACTTTATGATCTAGAGCTGTAATACAACATAGCTATGCACAGTCCATTGAAACTGCTATAGCAAGAGTTGAGCTATCCATGTGAACATGATTCGATTGATAATAAATTGTATCAGTTCAGCTTGACTGTTGAATTTTACTACTGCCCTTAACCCTGTGACAGCTGTTCATTAGTGTGCAATGCAGTGGAAGGTGTGCCGGGGAATGAAAGCTCCACTAGTAACCTCAGATTCTACAGTTTCACACACTCAAACACAAGATTGCCTGAAGTTCCACTTTGTTGTATCAAATGGGATAAAAGGTCCATCATCTCATTCCAATAAATGCAAATTGTATATGCTACTGGAAAACAAAAGATGTCTAAATACTGTTGCTGTTTTTTAATCCTTTATTCAGTGGAATAAGGCAGCATACACTGAAAATAAGAGCAATTTGTGAAAAAATATTTATGCCCCCTTTTGCATATTATTTATATTACACCATAAATCAGGCAAGGAGGTAAGGGGAATCCATGCCGGACTCACCAAACCGGCAGTAGTGAAATCCATGTGAGGCTAGTACTTGAGGCCATGGAAGGCCATGGTGGTTTGCGTCTTGAAGCATAATAACAATGATGATGATGATCCTGCTTCCAGTAGTATATCAGACCTCTGCTCTGCTGGCCCATCAGAAGACCCTATGTCCTGTAGCCTATTTTTCACCAAAGATTCAAGAACCCCAAACTCTGAGATTACCTTTTTAACAGAGATGTTGCCAGAATTTTGACCAACATGGACTGACTTTCTGCTGTTGGTGGAACAGACACACCCAACCACCTCTCCTCAACCCCCCTCCCCATCCTCATGTGCATACATGCTCAGGTCAGTTCTCACAGTCAAGTTGCACCCCCTTACCCCCCTCTCGTGTTTTCCCCTCTCCAAGAAGAAAGAAATAGGCATGTCTAGGCAGCAGCAGCAGCCACAACTCCCAATGATAACTCCACAAGCACTAGGAAATCCCACACGCCCAACCACCACCAGCCACCTCAGCCCTGTCACCTCCTTGTCACCACCCCACATAGACACCATAACAGTTCCTGCCACCACTTCCAGCAGTAGCAGCAGTAGTACTCCTTTCCCTCACAGCAATTATATGGACCTCAACAAGCATAAGAAGAACATGAAGCGGTGCCTCAAGAGACTCTATCTAGCTGTGGACAAGCAGGAAATGCTGCTGCACTGCTCCTGGAGCCTGAGGGACAAATTCAGTTACATTGGCCTCTTGCGGCACAAGCTGCATGTCCACTACGGTACAGGCTATGGTAAAATCCCAAAAGATGCTGCTTCTTTTTGAGCTACTGATCCTATACCTGTTGCTTGTGACATCCCTAAACTTCAGTTGTGTGCAATGTATCAGACTCCCCACCGCAAAGCAGCACATTTCCCCCCAGGGATGTGTTCTCTTTAGTCTGCAGAGGAGCTCTAATTCTAGGAGATCTCCAGGCCCCAACTGTAGGTTGGCTAATCCTGGGATAGGAATATTCCTTGAGGTTTGGAGGACGCCTCAAAATGTTGTGATACCTCACAATTTGCCCTCCAAAGCAGTCATTTTCACCTGAGGAGGTGATCTTTACAGTGTGGAAATGAGCAGTTTGTACGTTTGTGTGTGGGAGACATTCCCCTGGCAAAATCTGCACCAGACCAGTGGCTAGCGATCATTGCCTTTAAAGGTGCAATGGGCTTTATTCCTTTACTATTATTATAATCAGAGCCTCTTGTGGTGCAGAGTGGTAAGGCAGCAGACATGCAGTCTGAAGCTCTGCCCATGAAACTGGGAGTTCAATCCCAGCAGCCAGCTCAAGGTTGACTCAGCCTTTCATTCTTCCGAGGTCAGTAAAAATGAGTACCCAGCTTGCTGGGGGGTAAAATGATAATGACTGGGGAAGGCACTGGCAAACCACCCCGTATTGAGTCTGCCATGAAAACGCTGGAGGGCGTCACCCCAAGGGTCAGACATGACCCGGTGCTTGCACAGGGGATACCTTTACCTTTACCTTATTATTATAATCAGTCGGTTTTGTTGGAATGAAATCCAGATATTTTAATGAAATGAAATCAATTAAGAGTTAGACTATCTAAATTATTTGTTTATTATATCTGGATCTCCATGCAGTAGCTGTGGGAGGCTTCAAATATGATGAAGACTATTATTCCAGAGTCTAAGTGATGAACTGCAGCTATCATGCCCGGCTTATTAGGCAGCCTGCTTAATGAAATGCAAGAACAAGAAGGATAATTACAGACATCCAGTGCTGCCAATGCAAACTAAATAATTACTATATATATGAAATTCGATTCAACCTTTAATGGAGATAGTAGAAATAAAAATACTGCTGCCTTAAATTAACAGCTCACACAAAAAGCTGTATTTATAAGGGGGTGCTGTGAGATTCATCAGGGGATCCCATCATTCTATCCACTTGCTCGCTGAGCCAAGGCATGGCTCCATACCCTCAACCACTAGCCTAGCATGGCTCTTAGGCTCAATCACCATCACTGCTGATCCCCAAGTAGCTCCTGGGCTCCACTTCCAGCAGCACTGGTACTCTGATAACAATGACACAGGAGGTAGAATGCATTCTCTATGATCAAACAGCTAGCACTATTTTGTTTTAGGACAGTTATCCCCGAGTGTAATTTAACTCTTTTTAATTTTTTCTGCACCTGAGGGATTACCCAGGTTTGCAAAACTGTCTGGTTGTTTTTGTTTTTTTTAATCTCTGTGGCCCTGATCCACAGATACTGCTCACGAGGTCCACACTTCTATTAGAATATAAGACGGGAAGATGTAGTTCCATATAATTCTCTAATATATGGTTGCAACAAACTTTCCTTCATCCTAAGAATAGGTAAGATGAGAAAATCAACCCTTGAGATGTGAAGTGTGTTTCATTGTAATGAGGATACTTCAAAAATCATTGCTAAATTCCTAAACTTTTTGATGTAAATGCAATATATGTTACTAGAACAAACCATAATTACAATGCAATTACAATACAATGGGAATTGTAGTCCATGAATATCTGGAGGACCACAGGTTGACTACCCCTGCCCTAGAGGGCTACCACTTTAGTTTTAGAGCCCTCAGACTTGTGGCATTTTCCTCTGGATTGCAAGAAACAGTGGTTATGGCTCAATAATATATCTTTGGACCAAAAGTTCCAAATTTAAAGAATCTTTAATTAGAGTCTAGGGGAAGATGTTCAATTAACTGAGATCTGGGGGAAGACACTCAACGAGTCAGAGTAAAAAGTACCAAGTTAGGGAGATCCATGGTTGCTTTATGTATTCAGGTAAGTTGGGTCAGGATCACAGCTTCTGAGACTCCTTTTTAAAAGATTGCTTACCAAAAATTAAATTATAAGAAGGCTTAAAGACTTATAAGAAGGCTTAAAGATAGACATAATGCTGATTAGGAAGCCTGAGGTCTTGAAGAACATTGTACTTTCCACTTTTGATGGAATTCAGCTGACCCTGGCTGACTGAGTTATTAGCCTTTCGCTTATACTGGGCCCAGCATTACTGCTGAAGAAACAATTTAATGCAGCAACAAAAATGCCTTAATTTAACACAGAAGATGTCTCCTACCTTGATTTGGCACATCAATCCAGAAACACCAAGAATTAGCGGCTGTGACTCACTGCGGCCGCCATTGGTAATGCGGGGGGTGGCTGAGACTACAGAGATGGCCCCAGGTACATGCATGCATGCCACACTCAGCATGCATGGGAGGTGAGGGGCCTGGGGGCCTTTATAGGTGCCACGTGCTTCCGCCTTGCCTGCACTTGTGCTTCATAGCCAAACTGCTTCCTTCCCTCCCACCCCCTTTTGGGGGGCCTAGTTCATGTTTTGAGTTGCTGTGGGTTCAGTTTAATTGTCACAGTTGGTTTAGGCATGACTGTTGTCAGGGAGTCCAGTTTGCGTACTGCACTCTCTTGGGGTTGGGGGTCTCCTTAACGAGACCAGCAGTCATACGAGTGCAGCCTGCCTGGCTGGGAGGCCAAGGGCTCATAGCTAAGTGACCTACAGGGCACCAAAGTGAGGTAGATGCCTGGTGGACCCTGATGGTCACAGAGGATCTGCTCTCCTGGCTGGGACAAAGTGGGTCCCAAGGTGTCCAAGGATCCTTGGGTTAAGCAGCCAGACAGCTGAGCGGTCAGGCTACTTACCATGCTGGGCCAACCCTTTGGAGGAGGGTGCCATAATAATAATTGGCTGAGGCCATATTCATACAAAAGGATGAGTCGAGTCTTCATTGGCAAAACTGCCACCCTGCTAACTAATTGACTACTATAATGTTCTCTTCATAGGTTTTCCCTCAAAGTCAGCTCAGAGACTCAGCCTCTGCAGAATGCTGCAGTTCAGTTATTATTAGGAGATAAGCAGAGCATGTATATTATACCCATTCTATAATCACTCAACTGGCTGCCCCCAAGTTCAGCTATAACAGACAAAACCCTTCAGAAGAAACAGAAGAGTTGCTTTTTATGCCCTGCTTTTCTCTACCTTAAAGAGTCTCAAAGTGGCTTACAATACTCTTCCCTTCCTCTTCCCACAATACGCACTTTGTGAGATAGGATGGGCCTGAAATAGTTCTGAGAGAACTGTGACTGACTCCAGGTCAACCAGCAGGCTTCATGTGGAGGAGGAGTGGAATCTAATCTGGGTTTGAGTCCACCACTCTTAACTTGTACACTATGCTGTTTCTTTTGGAAATTCATATGAAGAACCATCTCTTCCCTTATGCTTTGTCATGACTGCTTCACTCATCTGAATATAACCTTTGCAAATTGACAAAACCAATAACTACCTATACATGTTCAAGTGAGTAGCTGTATTGGTCTGAAGCAGCAGAAGAAAGTTTGAATCCAGTGATAGGCGTATTCTTTGTAGGGGGCCCCATCTTGTGGAATGGCTTGCCTGACATGCTAACATACTGCACGCTATATAAAACAGTAGAAAGAGTATGACATAGTAAAATATTAAACAGTGAAATAATAGTTTCAATTTTTTAAAATCATCAAATGGAATCTTGAAAGGGAAACAGCACCCCTAAAAATGGACAATAATGGAAACAGTTCCCACCCCAAAATCTGGGCCCTATAGATACCGATACCGATACCGATACCGATACCGATACCGATACCGATACCGATACCGATATACACACAAACACCTTCATACCCTAATTAATTGGGTCACCACTGCCGGACAGGCTGTGAGCAAAACTAGCAGATGCTTCTTCATCTTCTTCATGCTTGTTTTGAAACTTGATCATAACAGCACAGTTATATAATGCTTTTGAATGCACTGGGATTAACCATGGCATCCTTAACTAATGAACCAATCGTTGTAATGCTTCCACCAAAATCAAAGTTATAAAAATTAGAAAACAAGGATGTGTTCTTTAAGTCTTGCTTGCTATGTACTGCAAGACACAAGTTTTTCCATTGATGTAGGCCTCCACATACCTCTACATAATCACTCTTAATACAACACTCATTCAGTGAGTGACTTCAAACATTTAAGGAGTCCATGGGCAATTTCCTTCTCTTTGGGACCTGTATTGGAGATTAATGCTCATGTAATGCTGCATTTTTCACACTGTGAGTATGACCTATCTTCCCATTTATTCTTTCAACAGAGATATGAGCATGAAGGCAGCATATAAAAAGATAGAAGGAAATGTGTTTGCTTATACCTTGTACTGAGACTTTCATTGAATATTAAATAGGAAATAAGGATAATCTTTATGAAGAGAAATTCATATGTTTCAATTATGTCAGTTAGTGGCCTTTAACTTATAAGCGAGAAAGCACTTGGATGCCCACAGTTCCTTTATGTAGCACAGTAGTTTCAGAATAATATTATGAGGAACCTTGGGGTTCATTGTAAGTCTATTTTGCTTGTATCTCCTTCAATATGTCTTCCTTCCCTAAGCAGGCACATGACAACTTTAGCTCCACCCCCTTCTCCACTAGGAGTCGGGCACTCAGAGCTGTGACAGGAGCTAAAGAGATTTATTTATGACTAGGCTTCAAAGCCTGTCCATAAGGATGGGCTTTGAAGGGGCCAGGGCAGCCCCCCCCGCTGCCCCCACTGAAGCCTCCCCTAGCTGCCCCCTTCCCCCACGAGTCCCTGGCTTCGGTGCGGCCCTCGGAGCATGCCCACCATGGCGGGCCCGCTCCAAGGGCTGCTCCGAAGCCTCCTCCGCCCCATGACTCCCCGGGTGAGGCCGAAGTCTCTCGTTCACATGCCTCCTGACTGTTCAGTCCGGGGCCAAGGGGCCAATCGTTGCCCCCCCCAATCACGAACTGAGCCCACCCCCACACTCCTTAGCCTTTTATTTATAACGCAGAATGTAGTTTACAGATATGACATGTGTATTGTAGTCTGTAGAACTGAGGATTGTCTGGGAGCCAAGCAAGGAATGTCTGAAGATGGTGTGTCATTTCCTGCCTCTCCATCATGTTCCCTAGTGTTTTTTGGTGGAACTACCATCCAAATCTTTGGAAGTCTCCCATCCAAATACTAGCTAAGGTCAGCTCTGCTTATCTTCCAAGATATAATGGGATGGGGCTTGCCTGACATATCAAGATCAGGACACCTAAAGAGAGTTAGTGAGGGAAAGTCATTAAAAACAAAAAAAATCTCCACCCATTGGTGGAAGACCACAATAAAGGGAGACAATATAAGTCTCCCTGGTGAGGGAGTCCCAAAGTTTTGGCTTTATGACCAAGAAGTACCCTTTTTTGGGTTGCAAGTTGCAACCCATTTCACCTCAGACAGTAAGATCACCTTAAGCAGGGCATCTGAAGATGTCTGGAGTAGTCAAGTAGGTTCATATGGGAGTAGTTGGCCATTCAGGGATGTTCAGTACTAGCACAGTTAGGCCCAGAAGCAGATTAGGAACCATTATGGGTGAAAAAGCCTGAAGTGGCCTATTCCAGTCAGCATTCTGTCTGCAGCCTGGAGTGATGTAAAATCCTCTGCAAATTCCACATTCTTGCCCTCAAATGTCATGCTGACAATCCTGGGTTCACTTCTTCAGATTTCACTCAGTTTCTGTACTCAAAGTCATCTCCTCCCTATTGTTTTTAGTGTTTAAATATATCAAAAGATGTGACCTTTAAACACATCAGGAAGTGCACAGCCTGCTATCTCACAAACCTCATCTGGTAAGGTTAGACAACATTTTTCTAGTATATCTTCACTCAAAATTGTTGTCACCAAATTGGCTTTTAAATCCATATGAAGTAAGGCTTTAAATTAATACAGAATACACCCTGAGGCTTTGGGAAGGGCGGTATATAAATATAATAATTAGATAGATAGATAGATAGATAGATAGATAGATAGATAGATAGATAGATAGATAGATAGATAGATAGATAGATAGATAGATAGATAGATAGATAGATAGATAGATAGATAGATAGATAGATAGATAGATAGATAGATAGATAGATAGATAGATAGATAGATAAACAAAAACAAACTCTCTACAATATACTGTCACAAAGGACACTGTGGCTCATAAACTGTTCCTTTGTCTAAGAATAAAGATATTATAAACATGCTTTTATTTTTATCTGTGAACTAGTGGAAGGTATATATGCATACATAGAGCTCCAAGGAGAGATTATCACTGGAATGGCCGTCTCATGAGTCATTGATAGTACAAGCACTGTCCAAGCTCACGAGCATACAGACAACTGTTATTCTGCATGAGAGATTCTATTATGTCTTCAAAGATTAAAGGCAAAAAATAGTGGAAAAAGAAAGATATATAATATTTCACTTCCAGTTTCTAACTTTTTTTTTGCCATAGTCACTATAATAGAAAAATGCAGGAAAAAATGGATCTGTAAAGTGTCCCAGTGGCTCAAAATCCCTGAATGCTAGTACCAGTCTCTCAAGTTTTGGGTTTGCTTGTAGTTCGCCAGATACATATACAAAACTTTAAAATCAAGATGGGGTTGAAGATAACAGTTTTATTAGAAAAATGTTTCATGTCCCACTTTCTACCATCACACAGCCTAGTCAATCTATCACAGTCCTATCACAACTAGTCAATCTCTAATACTCCAGATATATCAGATTCAAATATTGTTCTGTTGTGATGCCAGTCACTCTGGATAAATTGTTCTTTTTGACCATGCCTTCTACTGCTGAATTAACAGTTGAAATAAATGATTTATTTCCATTCTAAAATGTTCAATCTCCCACTCTGGAGAAAAAAATCAGTTTTGTGATGCCAAAGGCCTACTGGCATAGTATAAATATATTTATGTGCTCTTGTAATTATATTTATAGGATACCTGAGGGACCCTGGCTTGCAAATAAATCATGCTATTTTCTACACCGTGCAAATAAACACTCTGTAGTGCAAATAAATCATTTGTCCCACCACAGAATCCTTATGTACTTCCTTTCCCATCCCAGAGGAAACTGCACTATTGCAACCTAAGGTTACCTGCCTGGTACTGGTTGTCAATATTATTGGTGGGTTTCCTTAGTGTAAAACAATTACAAAGGGCAAGAATTGATGCTTTAACTATAGTGCTAATGTAAACTGAATATATATTTGAATTCTTCCTATGCTTTAGTTTTATTTTAATTAAGGAAAATTTCTAACTGTTGCATAACTACAAACATCTTATTAGTATAGAGCACCAGTTTACTATTATGTTGGTACCAGACAACATGTGAACACTTTAGTTTTGTGCAGCAAAATCTGTTTCTTTTCCTACCCCCTTCTCTTTGAGAACCATTTGTGATATAGTATGCCTTCCAGTTGTACAGAAGATATTCATTCTTGGCTGAGATTATTCAACTAGAGGATTACAATCTCGGGGCTCCAGGTTCAGATTCCTACTCTCCCATAGAGGTTTGCTGGGTGTCCATGAGCTGGCGACCCTACAGTTCTAATTCGTTACATTTGCCACAGAACCTTCACTTTCCTAAAATGTTCAGTACAGAATTCTGGGGATGATCCAGGGCTTCTAAGAAGCTAATCACTATGGGGTGGGCAGCTCCTCCAGAAATTTCAAAAGATGCACATATGACATCTAAAAATGCCTTAAACAACATTATGATAATGTGATGGTAATGAGAGCAAAGAAAAGGGTGCCACTCATACTAAAATAATGTTGAATATCAATTTCCTCTAACCCATGTGTTCTCACATGCAGCTGCAGAATATGCATACAACACAGAGATATATTGGATAGGATCCTACAAATACTTTTGACCCTTGCAACGAGAATTCCTCAGTGCTAGAGACGAAATTCTATCTATACCTGTCCTTGTCATTGGCATTGCATACGTTCCAACCTCTGGTGAGGAGTGTACATTCCCAAAATACAGAGGGAGATGGTAGCCTTATTTCAAAGTTCAAGAAATCCTGATTGTGAACCTATTAATATAAATAAGGACTAAATTTATGAAAATCAATATAGTTTTGATGTAAAGTTGTTGTTGTAGTTGTTGTTGTTGTTAGTTGCAAAGTCATGTCCGACCTGTCGTGACCCCATGGACAATGATCCTCCAGGCCTTCCTGTCCTCTACCATTCCCCGGAGTCCATTTAAGCTCGCACTGGCTGCTTCAGTGACTCCATCCAGCCACCTTATTCTCTGTCGTCCCCTTCTTCTTTTGCCCTCAATCACCCAGCATTAGGCTCTTCTCCAGGGAGTCCTTCCTTCTCATGAGGTGGCCAAAGAATTTCAGTTTCATGATGTAAAGTAGAAAGGAATTTCACATTTTTCATAGTGACAAAACTATACTTCCTAATAAATCATTTACCCTTGAATACTGGATAATTTAATCTATCCTCCTGTGCACTGTCAATCTACCCGTATAATAAGGAGAATAGTAAAATTTAGTCAAATATTAATCTCCTAGTATCTCAGGCCATGATCGCAAGCGTATGATTTCCCAGTAACCCCAGCGGAAATCAGAGTAATCAAGTAATGTGTTAAATAAAGACCAACATGATAAATGTTACTGGATGGATCAATATTCTATTGTAAATAAGTCTACAAGACAAAGAGCACAATCACAGATAAAACATGTATTGGGTAAAAAAAAAAGATGATCAGAGTACTGAGTTCTTTTTTACTGAGAGGTTACTGAGAGGTTGAACCTATATGAAATGAAGTATCTTTTTTTTTAGTTTCAATTATAAATTTTGATGAAGTGATATGGCAGTTCCAGAAAGCAAAAAAGACCCATTGGCAGACAGTCTGTCCTTCCCTCTTTCCTCCTTCGGATGGATAGGGCCACAGTCCTTTTAAAGGGCCATTTTTCCCTCCCAGTGCACCCTTGTCTACAGTAAATTGTATAATGCAGAGTAAATCAAATGCAAGAAGCAGAAGGGTAGCCCATCCATATGCTGATTTCAAATATAAGATCTAAAAGTAGAGGAAAAAGTCACTCCCAGAAAACAGTTTTAGCCCCACTTGCCAATCATTGATGCCACATTATCTTTAGAGACAAATTTTTCAGCATGTTATAAGGGCAGGAAACGATTTCCACGTTCCATTTGTATATGAAGAGTTATTTTATATGTCACCTGTCTTTTTTATGTGTGAAGAAAGACCCCATTCAGCAACTCAACACAGATATTTAAAATGTTTGTCATATTTCCCAATGGCGAAATGCAGGATAAAAATACACTATTAAAATATATAAATCTGGCTCTTGAGAAGGGACAGCTGAGATTTTCTTTGTATATAGTTTGCACAATGTCTTTAAGGCATTCTTGTTTAGGATATATAATCAAAAGTCTTCAACAGATGAGGTGGCTACAAAGGACCTTGAATTATACTACTGTAGAGAAAGTGCTGACTCATAGAAGACAAGACATAGATAACTAGATAGATTGCTGAGCAAAGATGAGCTGTACCACTAGCAGTCCCAAATAATTAGAAATTTCCTTGACAAATGTCAAAATCCTTGTTTTTCCATAAGAAAGTGTTAGTTCTCATCTTACTGTTATGATGAGACCAACTGACAAAAGATTTTTTAAAATCAAGATACTTTGTTTCTTTGCATCCACACACAATGCTGACATTTAATTCATATGTGAGAATTGCTTAAACATGAGAGTTCCTACCCCTATCAGTTCTTGCTGTATAAGTCCATACTTTCACATCCAAAATTGACAACTTGAGAATCAGTCTGAAATTTAAGGCCATGCTCAAATTTCATAAGAATGCACTCCAGTTCTACTCTCTGTGAGACCTAGTTGGTGAGAAATAAAAACAATACATTTTTGTTCAAGTGGCTACTTAGAACTGATTGCTCTGAGAAAGTGTGTTGTTTCTCTTTATAAGACCTCTTTTGCATAAGCCAAGGATTTTATAGACGTTTAATAGACATTCTTTCTTATATATGACAAGTAATATTCAACTTTCCTGAATCTTAGCAAATAATGCACATCTTACTGACAATGACTAATATCAATAAGGCCACAAGCTTTCAGTAACATTATATTAATAGCATACGTGGTTATTAATTTAAAAAATACAAGAAGAAATCCATTCATGGCCCAATTCACCAAGGGCAGATTAAATATCTGCCAGGATATTTAATTCAAATGAAGCTAGACATTATTCTAGTGATCTCCATTGATGAGTTTCTTCTCTTCTCCCATTTGTTTCTTCTCTTCTTCAAAGCAAATAAATGGAAAATTATTATCCGAAGCTAGAAACGGATAATACAGAATCTGCCCATTACTATTCATTTGTTTTTCATTCAAAGAAACCTTTCCCCTTGTTAACCTATAGTGTCACCAGTTACATCCTTATAAATCCTTGAAATTAATCCTAAATAGATCCTGCTAATGTATAAGAGGTTGGCAGTCTAGAGATACAATTTTTTTTTGGATAAGAAAATAATATATTGTATTGTGCTGGTCTTTGACCATAATAAATAATTCAAATGCATTCATGCTGTTGTAACAAAATGGATTGTAATAAAATAGTTCAAACTATATAATTAATATAGAAATTCCCATGCAAATTGAAAATAAAAAGGTGTAGTAGAAGGGGCTGAACATTTATTTCCAACTTCTGAAAGCATTTACATTTAGGGCAAAGAGAACATGGAGTTCAAAACTATTGCATGTCTGCTCTCACTTCAGCCTCTCTGTGTTTGAGAAAATCACTCTAATAATACAAACCATATGTGTATTACTGGCATCCTCATCATTCATTCAGCCTGCATGCACTCCAGTTTTTAGAACCGGCTGATGTAGACCTAAACTTGGCCACATTTACCTAACTGGAGGTCTTATAAATCTGTTGTTGTTTTTTTTTCATAATGCAAGGCAAGCAAAAGTTCAATGTAATGTCATCTCAGTTTGACATGGCTTTGCTCCCTGTTCTCTTCTCCCCTTGATTGTGTAAAAACTTGTCTACACACAAGTCAAAAATCCTTATTACTTTTGCTTTTTGTTTGGAGCTGACCTTTAATCTTTTTGTTCTACTACATACGCCTGCTGTTCACTGAATTTTATTTTAAATCTATCACAAGATGAAACCTAGGAGAGATTGCCTGAGTGTGCCAAGTGTTGTTGAGGTTTGTGAACAGAAAGCAGAAAATGTACTTTTATATCTAAGCAAAGCTCTTGGGAAATCACCTCCATTTTCTTTTTAAAACACAGTTGTATCTGACCAAGTCTCATTTTGCCATATTCTACACATACACTTCATGTCTAAAAAATGCATACATATGTGTAGCTAATGAGACTCTAGATAACAGCAAGGTAGACTCTTTCAAAGTGAGAAAGACAATGGGCTAAAAAAGCAAACTAGGATAAATTCTTCCCCCAACACCAGTTCTTCCAAATACTAGCATTATCATCAACAATTAAGATGGAAGAAATGTGAAATACTGGAGCAATAATCAGGTGTTCTGTTTTTCACAAATTAAACAATGAACAATCATACCATAAATATATTTCATTTATTACAGTTTTGTTTTTCTAGATGTGCCAGGTAAGGTTGCCCTGTGGAGAATGCCAAAAAGTAGCACAGGATCATGGTTTCTTTTTGGAATGATTAGTTTGTAAAACTAATATTTGGTTTCCAAACAAAACTTTAAATCTTGGTTTTCCTTGACAATTGTTGGCTTCATTGTCCCTTCACTGTACCTGAGGACAGCATGAAAATGGCACCAGAGAAAAGCCAGAAAGAAACCAATATTAATATTGCAGCCCTAAAGAAAATTATGCCCTTCTAAACCCATTGACTTCAAGGTAGGACACAATGTATGCTTTTGTATATTGTGGCAAGCCATAAATAAGAAATACTGACTATGATTAATAAAATTACCTTGAACCATGGTTTCAGATCCTGCTGTTATATACCCTAACCCTAACTAACCATAATGAAGTTTGAGTCCAGTGACACCTTTAAGACCGACAAGGTTTTATTCAAGGTTTTATGTTCAAGCACACTTCTTCAGAACTGAAGTTCTTCCACCCTTGTGAGTCTCTAAAGTGCTACTTGACTCAGATCGAATTGTTCTACTGCAGATCAACATCGCTGAAACAATCCTTCGTGGCAATCTTACATTCTAATAGCAACACTGGGAAACGTGTGCATACTTAACTCCAGTGACTGGAGCTGCAAACAAGCAAGATCTTTCCACAAACCTGAAAAATTCTCCATGCTTGCCGAAAAATGCAAAATCTAAATCTATCTATTCATCCAATGGAATTACCCACTGGAATTACATTGTACTGAATGGAATTACATTGTACTGAAGGTATAATAAGAAATATTGTTTAAAATACATGTTATCAAAATATTTATACGCTGCTTGTCTCGCTGGATACTGGAAGACAAATATCCACGGGTACCTTATTTAGGGAAATTTGGATATAATTTTGAATTTGTGTGTTCACAAATGTTCATATGAATGTTCATATCTCACTTCTCACATTCACAATTGAAGGGAAGAAGAAAATACATATGTGCTAATAACTGTAAAACTCCTTTTAAAAACATCAGCCTCTGCCAGTCAGTTAACAGATGAAAGACTCCATCCAGATTCATGACTTTTTAGCAGGTATGACTCACTGATTACATGCACTGATGATTCTCTTGATTTGAGGGAGGATTTAGGATGTCAGCCTAAGAAGATAAATCCATCAAAAAAAGTTTGCTGCAAATTGTTCTTCTGCGTCCATTGCACCTGATGCAGATTCTATCCATTCTCAGGTACACGATTTCATATTTCAGTGGGTGGTGAAGTATTAAGTGGGGGCAACAGTTGCAAGGATTAAAATCTCTTTTCAGATATATTTAGGATTAAACTGCAATAAGAGAGAAGTATTTCAAGAGCAATATTTTTCTGCATTTAAAAACATGGACATAAGTCACACTATCTTTAAAAAAATGACAGTGTGTTAAAAAAATGATAGAGTACACACTCCCCCTGGATATTTATTTGATATAGATATCTAGTACAAAGTCACTTGGGGTGGTTGTACATATGACTTTGGGAGATAGGAGCTGGGATTTTACAGGTAATGCATAGAAAACAAAGAACTAGACAGAAGCGTTTTCAGAGCTTTGTTTTGGTAGTTTATTTTGAAAGTGACTTTTGCAGGCAAGGGAAACTTAAGAATATATGGAATCATAACATTTCAGTTTAAATTAAACCCGAGTTAGCCATTGAAAAGGTTTCAGGTCTTCATTTCAAGCCTAGAACAACACACAAGGTGAAGTTAATGTCACTGTGTGCTTGTAGCAGACATTATCTACCAAAAGTGATGAAAATATTTGCATTGTTAATAACAGTTTTCTAAAGAGGTAATAATTTTCAAAGCTTTAGATCTAAAAATTTACTGTTTATTTAATCCTATCTCCCCAAGGATCTGGCCTTCTAAGGAGCAGTCAGCGCTGATCTCCTCTAGGGCCCATTATGCACGGCAGCCGAAATTTTGGGTCACATGGAAAACGCGGAGGGGGAAGATGCGAAGCAAACCAGTTATGCATGGGACGGGGCGCGGCGGCAGCAAAACCCGGAGTGGCGGGTGTCGAGGAGTCGATGCGGAGCCAAGAGGAAGCAAGGCGTCTGGGGGCTGCTGGCTTCTCTGGGGACGTGGGGGGTGGTCCCGGTGCCTGGCCCGGACACAATGGGGCGTGGTAGGAGGGGGCGGGAACTGGGCGCAGCTGGTCACTTGCGACCATGCTGCGGAGCTGGCGGGAGTGGCGCGAGGTGGCCCGGTGGCAATGCAGGGCAGTGGAGCTGTTCTTGCTCCACTGCCTGTCCCTGGGCCACGCGTGCCGGCTCATGACCAGCCAGCTGGTCAATTGCCACGACATTTTTCGTGGGGCCTCCACTTATTTGGAGGTCGCCGGATACTCCCGGACGCACCGGCAATGCTGGGAGAAGTTTGAGAGGCTGCGGGCG
Source organism: Paroedura picta (assembly GCF_049243985.1). Classification (NCBI taxonomy): domain Eukaryota; kingdom Metazoa; phylum Chordata; class Lepidosauria; order Squamata; family Gekkonidae; genus Paroedura; species Paroedura picta. Next base: position 40,008,090 of record NC_135374.1, on the reverse strand, counting down.
GCCTTTTTCGAAGCGCTCCAGGCCATTGCCGCTGAGACACCGGGGCCGCCTCCTCCCCATGAGGACTTGCTGGACCTCATGTGGGCAGAGGCCGGAGCGCCCACATGGATGTTGCATCGGCAGGAGGGTGTGTATGGTGGTAACGGGCGGCTGCGCGAACCCAGGCCACTTGCCTGGCCGTTCTGCGGCATCTTGCTGTCATGGCCCTCTAGGGACCGCTGGTACAGCCGATGCCCTCACTGGGTCCCTTTCTTGCCCCCTTGCAGGGGATGCCTCGACAGACTCCAGTGCTGCCGGACCCTCCTCGCCGCCCATGTGAGCTGCCGTCGTGGACCTACCGCTGCCCTTAAGCTGGACATTGGGGGTGGTTTGGGTGTCACCGAGGGCAAAAAAAGAAGGGGATGACAGAGAATGAGGTGACTCTGGATGGAGTCGCTGAGGTGCAAACTTGAATGGACTCCGGAGAATGGTAGAGGACAGGAAGGCCTGGAGGATCATTGTCCATGGGGTTGCGATGGGTCGGACATGACTTCGCACCTAACAATAACAACGATCTCCCCAAGTGCTACACATACTCAAAGTCTTCCCATAAGAACTGTTCCAAGTACTGATGGCAGCAATAGCTGGAAGTGCAAAAGAGTAGAGTTTTAGATTATATATAGAACTACAGGAGCGGGCAGGAAAAAGAAGTATGGGAAGGATGCACACGCGAGGCGCAGCTCAGAAGTGAAGGGGTGGTTGGGAGGCAGGGTGATGTAGGCAGCAGCGCATATAACATTGCTGCATGGCCTGGCCCAGCCTCCTTTCTGCTGGGCAAAGCCGACAAGGCAGCACCCCACCCACCCTTTTGGTTTAATTTTGTTGGACGGTTATGTTCAAGGCCTTAGTTTGATAGTTGTTAAGGGTTGCATTGATAGTTGTTAAGGGTTGATAGTTGTTAAGGGTTGCATTGTTATGAATTTGTCACAGCTTGTGGGGAGGCAGAGCCCATCTTTAAAGGATGTTCATCCTGCATGGTGAACTCCACAGTACAGGAAGCCTCATTAAGAGGCTAAGGGCCTGTGAGTGAGCACCAACCCCAATGGCATGGCAGAGGCTTGCAGGGCCAGGTGGCCTGGGGTGGGACCAGAAGAGGTCTGCACTCCTTTTGGCATCCTAGGTGGACACCTCCCTGGTTAGGGACGCTAGCAGCAAGGGGACCTGCATTCCTGATTGGAACCGGGGCAGGCTCAAATGTGGCCGCTGATACATGGGAAAATGTAGTTGGCTCCTATTGTAGTTGGAACCTTTTGGCTCCTATCCCCTGCCGTGCCAACACTCCTGGTAAACCTTTTAAATAAAGCTGCGGCCTTGTTTTTGCCAGCTTAAAAGAGGTATGCACATCTTATTTTTATTTATCTATTTTATTTATTTTACAATTTACATACCACCACTCACAAGGAGACATCTTGTGGTGGTTCACAAAATGCTGATAATTATTCCAGCCAACTGCCCTCCTGCAAGTCAGTGCAGCAAAAACAATGCAAAGCTTGTCAACACTGAATTCTCACAGCAATTTTCAAACAAATGGAAATGTCTTAAATGTTTCAACAGAAGGAGAAATGTAATACTGCCTCTTGCCTACAGAATACGTTGCATAAAAAACTGGCACCATTTGTTCTAGATCAGAGTCTTTCCTTAATCTTTTCCAGAATATAAAATAGTGGGAAATGTTCATTGTTTAAAATATATATATTTGTGTATGTGTATGTACACACATACACACATAATTTAGCAAAGCACATGTCTCTCTAGTAACTGCTAGGAACTCTGCAGTAAAACTACAGAGTTTTCTGCAATTCCTAGAGATACTTCTAGATTTTATCCAAAAGTGACATCAGTCCTCTTGAAGAACTCTGAAAACATCACTGGAAATGACTGGTTCCTATGTTTCTGTCTTCAGAGCTTTCACTAGTTGCAAGTCTGTGATTGATTCTCTACAAATCTGGCAATTCCTAGAAATGCATGATGTTACTTGCAGGATTTACCAGAGGAGATATCATGTCATAGCTTTTTAATCCCCACTACCACCAGCTACTGGAGTGTCAGTGAGCAACACCTGAGAAATTTGCTCCCTTGAAGACATATGTCAACCCTATAAAAGAAGTTCCTGGTCATAGAATCATAGAATCATAGAGTTGGAAGGGGCCATACAGGCCATCTAGTCCAACCCCCTGTTCAACGCAGGATCAGCCCAAAGAAGCTCTGAATAGAAGCTCTGAAGCCAGTAACCTCACCAAGCTATGGACCTGCTCCTTCACGATGAGTCAACCACATCCACAACAAGAAACACCTCAATTCCCGTGTCAATCCTTCCTCCCACAAATAGTATCTCCATTTCGTCATGATTAAGTTTCATCTTGTTAACCAATATTAACCCCCGTCAATGCACTGTATATAAACCTTGGTTAAACTCATCCAACTGTATTTTTCTTCTCAAACAGCCAAACATTAGAAATATACAGAACACAATTTTCTGAACTCTTTGAACTCCTTTAAATGTGTCTATGGTGATTTCTCCCTTCCTCACAGGATTTCCCTTTATCTTCTTTTTAGCTGAGTAGCCCCCTTTTCTTCCTTGTTTTAGCTGTCTCACCCAGCCATTTGAATGTATATTATTAAGTGCTGACCCAGCCTATAGAACTGAAAGGAGAGACTAAAATCCTTCTTTTTGTCCAGGTTTGGTAATAGTATACAAGAGGCTGAAGGTAGTTAAAAAATAAGAGTTTTAATTAACTTTGAGGGGAATGGTCAGGTTGGTATCAGGTATAGGACTCATGAGGAGAACAGAAAACAGGAATGAGATAACTTTCTATACAAATAAACACCAGATGATTAATCACAAAAAGTAACTTTCTGTATTCAGATAGCATAAACTTCTTAGTCTAATAGATACTGCAGTGGGTGAAGGCAGGATTTCAAACAAGGTTCAATTTCCTTCCTTATCCATAGGGTAGAGTTCACTCCCTTGTCTTAGGACAGGCTTTCTCAAGCAGGGGTTCAGAAAATGATGGGGTTTCTTGACAGCACTGTGTTTCCTGAAGGGTGGGAGTTAATTAATGTTTATATATATTTTAAATTAGCAAAACCTTTATAGTGATAGGACCATATATATTCATGTCAACTTACCCACCCCACCAAAAATGACCAATGATGGACATTGAGGGAGGAGCCCTGGGTACAATTGTATTCCCAACAATATTCTACATGATTGCATCACTTCCGGGGGTTCTTGAAGCCTTAATGATGTTTCAGGGGTTTTTCAATGCTAAAAACATTTAGAAAAGCTGTCTTAGGAGCTATTTCCCTCAAACTAGTTAGGGATGAGCTGAGCTTCCTGCTTCCCTAACTCAAAATCCTTTATGATCTTCTCTCAGTCTCTTAGTGTTCCTTGTCAGTCAACTGTTAGTTCTTAACTGTCAGTTCTCAACTGCCACTCTAAACTATTTCAACTGAAGAATTTCATTTGAATCCCCTGTCACTCAGACCAGGTTAAACATAAGCATTTACTGTCCATCACAGTGTCATATTTGTTTCTAAAATGGCCAGTAACTCCTGCATCATGCCATCTAAACATTATTCTGAGACAACACTGTCCCATAACCTCCCTTGATTACTAAAACAAGATTTATAAGTGTCCATAATATATTTACTATATAAATTCTACAACACTTAATCTTCCCGAAGTATTTTATTTGGGCTGAACTGAAGAATACTTACCTCTTTCTCTCCAAAGAAACAAAAGGCAGGTACTTCGTAAATCTCTGCCCTTGGTGGTGTACAGCTTTGGTGTACATATTTAGGGGATCATTTCCTGAAAGGTTTCTCAGGGAAGAAATAAAAGCTTGTCCTTGAAAAGCGAGAGTAAGTTACTATATTTTCCACTCTCAAGTACCTCATAATGTGAGCAGTGAAATGCCAAGAATAATGTAAACTGTATAGTAAAACACCATGAAATACTGTACCTAGAAATATCTCAGCTTAATAGGTGTTGTGCCATTAGCAGTGGATTTTATGGAAGTCAGTAGATGTAAATCTGCCACATAGACAAAGATTTACAATAATATCCGCTTCAGTGGATGATTTCCATCACATTCAGGCTGCTATGTAACTTGTGTGTTTTCCAGACACTCTTTAGGCATGAAGGCCCCTCCATATTAATAAAAAGTCAGCATTTTGACCTTCATGTATTCTCCATTGGTCACCTGAGCTCTTTCTTGTTCTCTCCAAAGATAGATTTTAGCATTGAATTCTACCAAATGAGAGATAATAAGCTTTTGACAAGACGGAGATAAGGAATTTATTACCAACTTTTATATATTTATAAGGAAATCCCACCTCAAATGTCATATTTTTAAAAACTGGTGCTTTGTTAAAATCATCAAAGTGAATCGTTTTTGTTTTATTTTCTTTACAGTTAAAACTCTTTAGCACAGAATAATTGCTTCCTAGGCAACCTATTTTACTGATTTTTTTAATGGGACAGCAGAATTGTAGACTGAGAAACAGATTACTTGTTCATGGTCAGAATTCTTTCTTTATGTAGCTAACACAATGTTTTCATTTTAGCTTTGGTACTTTGTTACTCTTATATGCAGTATAAGAGTGGCTGTAACTATCATGTCCCCCTATCATAGAATCATAGAATCATAGAATCATAGAATCATAGAATCATAGAATCATAGAATCATAGAGTTGGAAGGCATGGGTCATCTAGTCCAACCCTCTGTTTAAAAATTTCCAAAGATGGAGAACCCACCACCTCCCGAGGAAGCCTGTTCCACTGAGTAACCGCTCTGTCAGGAACTTCTTCTGGATGTTTAGATGGAATTTCTTTTGAATTAATTTCATCCCATTCATTCTGGTCTGTCCCTCTGGGGCAAGAGAGAACAATTCTGTTCCATCCTCCATATGGCACCCTTTTAAATATCGCACAAGCCTTTTACAAGAGGCTTTCAAATATCTTCTGAAACTTTTCTTGCTAATATATCACTTTAAAAAAAATGTGATGTCTTCTTACTTACTGTTTCTCCAATATACATTATTATTAACATAACTGTGTAAACAAAATGAAATATTGTTGATTATACTTTTCATTGGCCTTTGGGTAATTTTACAAAATTGGATTGAAATATTTTTACCATATGTAAATAAATCTTCCTTTGAAACCAGAAAGATCCAGTATTTGTTGTGTTAATATGCAAATTGCCATTCAGCACTGTAAAAATTTCACATCTCCCACCTCTTGTTCAAGCATGATTTAAGATCCTGTGTTGCATGCAAGATAAAAACCACTGATTTGTTACACTGCCTGAACATAGATGACACAACGCATTGTAGTTCAACAACTGGACTTCATTTGAAGATTTCCTAAATCAGAAATTCTTCAGTCTTGCTCTATGGACAAGGAAGGTATGGAGGCAGAAGATAGCATATAAGCTGAAAAGATTGCCCTTGTTGTGAATAAATTGTTTCTTGGTTGCAATACCAGATAGAACAATATGTTGCCTGAGCCCACTGCCTTCTCAGTTCATGACTGGGATAAAATTGACCGATTATGCACAGCACCTGCTGTGCCAGGATGCTGCTGGTTTCTAGCGCTGGAGAACACACAGGGGAAGGAAACCCCCAGCACATGCAGACTTCCCCAATGTTGTGTGTGCTATGCAACAGCAGTGGCAGGAGGGGGGCAGGGACATGGGGCCCCACCACACAATGACAGGAGACAATCACCACACAATGACAGCTACAAGTACAATGATATAGGCTAGATATCAGGAAAAAAATTTCACAGTCAGAGTAGTTCAGCAGTGGAATAGGCTGCCTAAGGAGGTGGTGAGCTCCCCCTCACTGGCAGTCTTCAAGCAAAGGTTGGATACACACTTTTCTTGGATGCTTTAGGATGCTTTGGGCTGATCCTGCATTGAGCAGGGGGTTGGACTAGATGGCCTGTATGGCCCTTTCCAACTCTATGATTCTATGAGAGCAGCAAGCCACTATCCCACCATTGACTCTGCACCTTCACAGAGCTGGGGAGGATTATACACTCTTCCATTAGGCATGGAGCTGGCCCACCCTAGTCTCTGATGGTGACTGCGGCACCACAGGGAATGCGGAAGAATCTGCATTCTCTTACCATTGGCCATCCGAGGGCCTAAGTCAGGCCATGGTTGGGAGGGGGCCAGAATGGCATCAGCATCATTCACAATCCACTGCCCTGCTGCCACCAGCCCAGACTTTCCACCCTGTACATAATCAGTCACTGTTTCTGTGTACTCCTGTGCAAAGATCCTACAATGGGTTTAGTTGGAGGAATTTGGGATAAGGTAGCATAGTGACAATGCAATCCTATACAGAATTATTCCAACTTCTGCTCACTGGAGTATAGTAGTAGTAGTAGTGGTAGTAGTAGTAGTAGTAATTAATAATAATACCTCCTTAACTAGAAAAAAACACCTTTCTGGGAGTAAGACCTATTGACTATACTTCAGTAGGATTCTGTAGACCTGCTTAGGATCTCACTACCAATCATTGTACTTACCAATTCCCAACACTCTTTCAGTATCTGGTTTTATTACATGTCTGAGAATTTGGAAACTAGTATGAGAATTCAAGACTCTGGGTTTTTCAGTTTTATTTTGCTTTGGGGTTTTATTTTTGTGTTTGTGGAGTTTTTTAAATAATAAGGGTAAACCATTAAATCTTTTCTCTGCAGTATGACTGGGTCATAGGAAGGAAGGTGAAAATGACTGCATTTGTAGGATGGCTTAAGTTTTAGCTTCAGCTAACAAGGCTGCTAGTTTGATTTTTTTTTTGGGGGGGGGGGAATTCACTGTGCTGACATTTAAATAAATCTTAGTGCTCATAAAAGTAAAGGTTGCCACCATGTTATGAAAACTGAACTTTGCTCAAAAACTTTTTTTAATTAGGAATTCCCTTCTGAGAGCATATTCTTCATGAGTATTCATTGCAAAGAAAACACAGCTAACCTGAGGGATGTTACATTGATATATTATGATGTAGACCGGATCCTAGAAAACAATGATAACTTGTAGCTTGCATGCCACACTTTGGGAAATACAGTTTCACAATTTGATTTCTGCCTGTCTTATAGATAGGACTACAGTTGCAGTGCGTTTCTGCACTTTCATGCACAATGTTAGTGATTCATGCCATGGTTTCCTAATAGGAAAGACAGAAAACACCAAAGAAGGAAAAAAGTGGTTTATGAGTTTTCATGAAAAGACATAGGATGAAGTGTTCCCAAATACTCCACTTTCAGTGAACATGGAGTGCTGTCACATTTCGCTCCTGTACCATGAAGGATTGTTATTTCAGAGCACTGATGCAGTCATTTCTACACAAGTTAAAGCACAGAGACCATATGGGAAAATTGAGGGCAAGTATTTTGAACATGATTCGTGAATTCTCCTGGTTGCCAGCTCTGTGTACTTCTATTCTGGGGGGGGGGGGGAATCTGATTTCCAAGCACCAGGATTTGGCCAGACAGGCAAACTGTGATGAGAAAAAATATATCATGTGGACAGGAGTTACTGCTGCTAGGCTTTAACATTTTAATGGGTATGTTCTCAGTATCTGGGAATTGTAAAAATATATATACTTTCTTGGTGAACAAAGTTATTCAGATCTTGCTGAAATGTCTCAGATATACTTTCTTTTGCATTTAACTTTACTTGTAACTTTGTTGTTGTTGTTAGGTGCAAAGTCGTGTCCGACCCATCGCAACACCATGGACAATGATCCTCCAGGCCTCCCTGTCCTCTACCATTCCCCGGAGTCTATTTAAGCTCACACTGGCTGCTTCAGTGACTCCAGCCAGCCACCTCATTCTCTGTCGTCCCCTTCTTCTTTTTCCTTCCATCACCCAGCATTAGGCTCTTCTCCAGGGAGTCCTTCCTTCTCATGAGGTGGCCAAAGTATTTGAGTTTCATCTTCAGGATCTGGCCTTCTAAGGAGCAGTCAGGGCTGATCTCCTCTAGGACTGACTGGTTTGTTCGCCTTGCAGTCCAAGGGACTCGCAAGAGTCTTCTCCAGCACCAGAGTTCTAAAGCCTCAATGCTTTGACGCTCAGCCTTCCTTATGGTCCAACTTTCGCAGCCATACATTGCCACTGGGAATACCATAGCCTTGACTAAATACACTTTTGTTGGCAGGGTGATGTCTCTGCTTTTTAGGATGCTGTCTAGATTTGCCATTGCTTTCCTCCCCAGGAGCGTCTTTTAATTTCTTTGCTGCAGTCCCCATCTGCAGTGATCTTGGAGCCCAGGAAAATAAAATCTGTCACTATCTCCATTTCTTCCCCATCTATTTGCTAGGAATTGAGAAGGCCATGATCTTTGTTTTCTTGATGTTGAGTTTCAAGCCAACTTTTGCACTCTCCTCCACCCGCATCAACAGGCTCTTTAGTTCGTCTTCACTTTCTGCCATTAGAGTGGTATCATCTGCATATCTGAGGTTGTTTATATTTCTCCCTGCAATCTTGATCCCAATTTGTGACTCCTCTAATCCCGCCTTTCTCATGATGTGCTCCGCATACAAGTTAAATAAGCAAGGCGACAGTATACAGCCTTGCCGAACTCCTTTCTCAATTTTAAACCAATCAGTGAATCCATGTTCAGTTCTCACTGTTGCTTCTTGACCTGCATATAAGTTTCTCAAGAGACAAATAAAATGCTCTGGTATTCCCATCTCTTTAAAAATTTGCCACAATTTGTTGTGCGCCACACAATCAAAGGCTTTAGCATAGTCAGTGAAGCAGAAGTAGGGGGCTTTTTGTACGCCTTCAAAATCGCACAATGGTTGCCAATTGGAAACGCTATTGGTTTGCCATAACGCACGACGTCGTAGACAATCTGCCACACACCTGAAACCAATCTGCAAAAAGCGCTTCCTTGTAGCGCTTTCAGGGGAATCCCAAAAAGTGGATTCACCCTCCGGAAAGCGCTACACTCTTGCAACCAATCTGCAACACTAGCGAAAAAGACCTGTGCGTTAACATTGTTGCGGTTTCTTCAAAGTCCCTCCTCCTGAGCCTGTCCTCCAAACTTCTGGCGAAGCGATCGCCATTTTTTTTTCTCCGAGCGAGCGGGGATAAACGCACCAGCGAGCCTCTTTCTGTTTAGAGGCTTCCCTGGCTTCAGTCCTTCACCTTTAGTCACTAAGCACAAACCACAGAAAAGCCCGTTTGCTGATGTATTTTCCCATTAATTTTTACACATTCATTCAGCCGAAAATCGGGCCCGTGAGAGGGGGGGGGATTTTTTTTTTCACTTGAGGCAGCGTGGCAACGATCATACGATCAAACGACAGCTCAAACACATTAGGCAGCTGGATGGGTCTCTCCGTTGCAACGAATCTACACAGATTCGTTACAATGGGTCTGTTTTTTTTTTTTAAACCTTTCTTAAAGGGAAAGGGGCTGTTTGGGAGCATGCTAACGGCTGCCCATTGGCTGCTTGACGGCCAGGGGCGGGACGAGCTTGGCAATAGCGCTTCCTTTCTAGCGATTTCTGCCGAGACCGGAAGCTGTGGGAAACGCTACAAAACGCAACTGGATTCCACTACAAAGGCAGGTATGCATAACGACGAATTCCACTATTTTAAATGGCGATTTTTCTTTCAGTGACCAATTTGCAACAAAGATCCCGGTGCGTAAAGCCCCTAGATGTTCTTCTGGAACTCCCTAGCTTTCTCCATGATCCAGTGTATGTTGGCAATTTGATCTCTAGTTCCTCTGCCTCTTCGAAATCCTGCCTGTACTTCTGGAAGTTCTCGGTCCACATATTGCTGGATCCTAGCTTGTAAAATTTTGAGCATAACTTTGCTAGCATGAGAAATGAGTGCAATGGTGACTTGTAACTTTACATCAGTTAAATGACATTTGTGTTGATAGTCAACTGTCTCCTAACAGTGCTTCCCCATAAAATATATATGTTACAAAGTCTTTCTATTAGAATAGTCTTGTTTTTCCATAGTCAGCTCTACATACTCTTTTGACAACACTATGGCAAACAATGGGATCAGCTAGTTCAGTCAGAAACTTGACTCCAATATTTCCAAGCTTTGAATTGGGAAACAATTGCTGCATTGAAAATGAGAATCATTCCTAGAAAATCACATTTGATTTCTAGATAGACATTCAAAAAGCATCATCATATGAGCCAATTTGAGTCAACTTGTAAGCAAATACCATTAGTGAACCTAGTGGAGCTCTGGAATCAGATATTGACCCAATTAATTGGCATGGTTACTATTTGCTTCATTCTGCTTTATGCTATGGAGAAGAACAGCAGATAACAAGGGAATCAAGATGATAAACCATAAGTAAAAGGTGAAAGATTTATGCGATCTGAAGAGAAACTGGCCTTTTGGCTAAGATCAAGTGAAGACAATAAACCATAAGTGAAGAAAAACCTGAACTAACAGTTGAGAGGCCAAATTAAAGCCTACTCTGTGATAGTGAAAAGGAGTACTTGTTTCACTAATACCCCTGCAATTCCAGAGTGCTTTCCAGAGGAGCTTTCTAGGTAGTTTGTGGCTTAATTAGTCATTGAAACAAAGTTCAAGTCCTGTGGCACCTTTAAACCAACAAAGTTTTATTCGAAGTATAAGCTTTCATGTGCATGCACACTTCTTCAGGTAGTTGAAATGGAGGTTACCAAGCCATACTATAGGTACAAAATGAGCAGCAAATTAGCATACAGCATATTTTTATTTATTTGATTTATATGACCACCCCTCCTGGTAAGTTGACACGGGGCGGTTAATAAATACATATATTAAAACAGTTGTTAATTAAAACAATTTAAAACATTTAAATTATTTGACAGATGCAAGGACCAGACTGGAATGCCAATCTTCATTTATACGGTCTTTTTAAAGGAGAGGCTAGATAGCCATCTATCAGAAATGCTGATTCTGTGAACTTAAGCAGACTGTAAGGGGGAATTGTGTCGGTGCTTGGCTCTTGTCACCCTTTCTTGCATACTCAGGGAAATGCCAATTGCCACTTCGGGGTTGAGAGATGAATTTTCTTCAAGCCAGACTGGCCAGGGATCTGCTTGGCAAGGGGGGAATCCTCAGGGCATGGAATTGAAGAAGAAGAAGAAGAAGAGTTGGTTCTTATATGCCGCTTTTTCCTACCCGAAGGAGGCTCAAAGCGGCTTACAGTCGCCTTCCCATTCCTCTCCCCACAACAGACACCCTGTGGGGTGGGTGAGGCTGAGAGAGCCCTGATATCACTGCTCGGTCAGAACAATTTTATCAGTGCTGTGGCGAGCCCAAGGTCACCCAGCTGGTTGCATGTGGAGGAGTGCAGAATCGAACCTGGCATGCCAGATTAGAAGTCTGCACTCCTAACCACTACACCAAACTGGTCACTTTGGTGGGCAGGTCGCTACAAAATTTCCGGCAATCTGCAGGGGGTTGGACTAGATGTCCCTGGAAGTCCCTTCCAACTCAAAGATTCTATGATCATTTGTACAGGTTTAATTCTAGAGATAAATAAGTTGAAGAAAATAACTATACATTATTGATTGACAGATGTTCTGTTCTTAATTTAATAACTCCATTTAGATAAGACAAAGTGAGAACAGTAGACAGCTCCTAGGTATGAAATTGAATTAATGCATTACTTTAGATGGGTTAGCACTTCCCCTAAAAGTAGGTAACACCTTTGGAATTCTCTGTGACCAATCTTCTGTACATGATTATCATAAATTGATTTCAGTAAGAGCTACTTTTCTTAAGATATACATTCTGTACCTCAGTTGATTACCATGAACTTGCAATCAATATGGTCACCTTTATTGCAGTGAGCATCAGGTAAGGCTGACCTTGAAAACAGCTCAGAAATTACAACAATTACCAGAACTGTAGCTAGAACAATCAATGGGGGTCATATAATAAGAGAAAAAAGCAAGATAAAAATTATTTAATTTTTTGAGCTTCTTGATTGTCAGATCCTTAAAAGTCTCATTCCTTTTTATCTGAAGGGACACCTAGTCTCATTATGCATGGACCAGAACACCCGCACTGGCCCAGGGCTATGGAAGGCCCGTGTTAAGCAAACACGGGAACCTCCACAGCTTCCTGGATACACTGTGCGGCGGCAGGGGCTGGGGCGGGCTGGCGCTGTGCATAATTGACAGCAAAGCCATGGAGCTGGCAGGGGCGATCCCCTGCCCTGCCAGAGCATGTGGAGGGGGCCTGGCTGCCCCACTCCCCCCTGCCCCTCCCCATATCACCTCCCAGCCACTGCCGCTTACCTTGGCCATCAGCGTCCCGAGCCTCCTGGCCCCGGCTCAAAATGCGTGCACACTACACTGGGGCAGCCCTGCATGCCCCACCCCCATGCGTACACATCCTGCCCCACCACAACGGCCTTTGCGGCAGCGCGGAGTAGCTGCCATCATCCATAAAGTGTCCTAGTCTCATAAATCCATTTATATAAAATCAGCCAAGACATGTCTTTTGCTAGCGCCCCATCACCTGAATTACAGAGTTACAAGAAGATGTCATCGCATTTCCATATATAGTATTTCAATTGTGGAACTTTTCTTGGGGGGAATGCCTGTCACCCACTTTATCCTCATTACCAATTTTAAAAAGCACATTAAAACAAGTTTATTGCACAGGTTTTCTGGATTATTGCTGGTTTACACAACTTTTACTCAACGAATATGTCAAAGGAAGTCCAACATACAAAGACACACATAAGAGCCCTGCTGAATCAGACCAATAGTCCATCTAATCCAGCATACTGTCTCACACAACGGCCAATCAGTTCCTCTGGACCACAAACAACAGGACATAGAGGCCTTCCCCTGATGTTGCCTCCTGGCTCCCGGATTCATAAGCTCAGTGCCTCTAAATGTGGAAATTCTCCTCAGACATCATGCCTTGAGCAATTAATAGGCTTATCCTCAATGAATCTAATCCCCTTTTTAAAGCTGTTTATTCCTGTGGCCATCATTACAATGAATCTGGCAACAAATTCTAAGTATTATTTTCTTTTGTCCTTTCTGAACTTACTGCCTGTCAGTTTCACTGAATGCCCTCAAGTTCTAGTGTTTTGGGAGACAGAAAAAAAATGTCAGTTGTCTTCACAATCTATGCATAATTTTATAAAGGCTGTCTCTTTGTTTACTGTTCCCTTACTTACTATCATAAGATAAATTCCTTGGGACAGAAAACTCTTGTTTGTTTAGTTCTTTACTCATGTTAAGTTGCAACAGTGCAAGCCTCTGTAAATTCCTGGAAGTCAATATTGGAGCATCCCTGGCTTTGGGTTTGTTTTTTTTGTACAGAGACACCAACAGCAGTAGAGGACTGAATGGCTCTTTTAAGTACCCTGCATGAATTCTAACTTAGCTTTGTGATCTTCCAGAGACAGCAATCTCCAATTTGGCATCATTCAAATGTTCAGTTGTCCTTCGACATAACCATGTCAACCTGCAGGGTTTCCACCTCAGAACTGGCACATTCCTGGAGGCAGAGACTGAAGAAGGCAGAATTTGGAACAGAGCTTGTTAGAGATGCAATTCCATAGATTCCACTAAAATTCCTCTAGATTCCTTTAGATTCCTCTAAAAAAAAGTTATTCAGTGGAACTGATACCTATAATCTGGAGATCAGTGGTAATTCCAAGAGAACTCCAGCTACCACCAGGAAGTTGGCAGTTTTATTGGCCTGGGTTCATTGACACAGTAACTTTATAAATAGAAAGGGCTGTTGGCAAGTAGTCTCGAGGACTGTAGAGTATGGGGGGAGGGAGGAGAGAAGTGTATTTCAAATACATTTATACTAAAAGAGTGGCTGCAACTAACCTCGGCCACTGATTGATGGGTGGAGGGTGGGCAGAAGTGGGATGCACTGGTGCAGAAGTTGCAGTGGGCACACATGGCAGTGTGTATGGAAGCAGTGGAGGGGTAGGCCCAGGGTGCCTATATAAGGTGCCACGTGCTGGGCTTGGCCTCTTCTATCGCCATTCACTATTGGGACAGTTTCCCACCTGCCCACCCTTATGTTGATTTGTTGTGGTTTTGATTCTTTGTTTAATTCTGTAACAGCAGTTTAAAAGGGGGCATGAGGTAGGAGCCTGGTTGTTTCAGGGCAGTTTGTATACTGAAGCCCTGAGGGGGGAGTGTTTCTGTAAGAGACTGGCTCAAACAGGAGCGTGGCCTACACAGCTGGGTGGGCCAAGGACTCTGAGCCAGGTGTCTGGGTGGCTGAATGAGGTGGGTGCCCATCAGCCATCTACCAAGCCACTGGGGTGTGGATCTCTGGGGACAAGGAACCCACCATCCCGGCTGGGATGGTGTCAGGTACCAAGCCCCCCCCCCAGAGTCATGGCAGGAGCAGGTGGACAGCTGAGGGTAGGCTCAACACTTCGTGCCAGGCCAATCCTCTGGCTGGAGGATTGTATAAATAACAGCTGTGGCCTTATTACTGCCAACCCGAGTCGCATCTTGCTTGCCCTCCTACAGTCAATTCTAAAGTAAATGATGGGCAGCATGCTGTAGTCTCAGGAAGAGCAGAACAAACTCTGTAATTCCCCACCCAGTGTTTCCAACTGTTTCTTTGTTAATTTTTTAAATTTTGTTTTCTGACCTCGACTCAATTCTCTAGATCCATTAAAGCACTGAATCAAATATTCAGCGTATCATTAAGCCATCAGTCTACTGTAGGAGCCAAAGCTGCATTTATTCCCTTTTCTATAATCTTACAATTCTTAATTGCCATATTGACAAAAAAGAAACAGTTGTTTACCTTGCAAAGTCTCTGGAGTGCCTGCCAAATTAATCCTTTTAAGCAGTGTTTCTTCAGCTTCAGAGATAAGTAAGGTGCATGCAAAATAGCTAGACTCCCTTAAGAAGCTGTAAACATATATACACAACTTGGAAATTAACCTTGACAGGTGAAAACCTGTCAACAATTTTGTCTGTTTCATAAAGTCATGAGTTTGCAGAAGCTGTATGAGAAGTGAGTGGTGGGGAAAGAGGGACCTTTTTAAAGTGATAGCCATTTCTTATGAGAGAGGAGATTTCATGGGATTTGGGACAAGTACATAGTATATTACAGGTTTCTTGGTACAGTTTTGCTTAGAGACATGTATACTTTAAGAACAATGCAGGCACCTCAATGTGGGAATGGCTGAACTAATTTCTTCTTAGCCCTGGATGCACATAACTAGTTTCAAAACACAGAAAATTTATAGGACTGGAATGTCAGATGTTTGTCTCTGAACACAATGTTCCTGAAAGCATTAATAACATTGCCAAAGTGTCAACATATTACTGTAACATAGTTTTAACTCATTTCCATGAGATGTACACAAACGTCCTACATTCTATACTCCCACTATTCTTTTTGCAGTCATGTGTAAAATTAACTGTGTGTTGGCTTGCACCTTTTTTTGCAATCCATTAGCAGGGGGCAGTTTGCCAATGAAGATGTGACTCATATTTGGCGTATACATAGCCACAGCCATTTATTAAATGCCTCCCCAAGGAAGGGTTGACCTGGCAAGAGAAGGGGCCTGAACCCCTCAGCCTTCAGGCTGTTTAACCGAGGGTCCATTGATACTCCAGGGCTGCTCCATCCCGGTCGGGAAGAGTCCCTAACTTTGGCACCCCTAGGTCACTTGGCTATGAGCCTCTGGCCTCCTAGCCGGGTAGGCCACACTCATGTCACCGCCGGTCTCTTTAAGGAGACCCCCATCTCTAGAGATCCCAGTGTGCCAACTGCTATCCCAGCTAACAGGCTCCAACTGTGCTTACACTGCAGCTGTGTCAAAGAAACAACACAAACCATTAGAACCACTGAACAAAGATTCGGGTGAGAGGATGGGAAGCTGTTCAGGCTGCTGGAGAGGAAGGAGGCCGGGGCAGAAGCATGTGGAGCCTATAAAGGCTCCCATGCTCCGCCTCCCACACTCAGCAAGGCTGTATCCTCTATGCAGCCCCTGCTTGTCGCCGTCCTCCTGGCCACCTCCTGCTTCATCAATGGCGGCTGTGGTAAGTCACAGGCTGCTAACTATAGTCCACTTGCTAGAGAAACAACAGTTCTAAAATAATCTGAGAAGAATGACAATGTACAGGTTGAGAGACAATTTAAAAACTAAATGGGCATCTTGACAGATTAAAATTCAGCTGTATGTGACCCTGCTTTGCATCACTGTTGTGGGGAAGGGAGAGAGTTTAATACCACCTCTGCAGTGTTTGCCTATCTGAATCAGAGGAATTCATTACTAAAACAATCTTAAGAGATTCTAGAAGATCAGCAATCTCCTTCCCATTCAGTTTGACCTTTACAGTGCAATCCAATGCAGAGTTACTCCAGTTTAAGCACACTGGAATCAATGATCTTAAACTGGAGTAACTCTGCATGTTAGAATTTTGCTCTATTAGTCTGAGAGGAGGTGCATCTCTCTTGTTCTTTTAGGATATAGCTGTTGTTCTGCTAGTCAACATTCATTAGTCAGTTGGAAACTTGGAATTCTGTATATGTAAGCCAGTCTTCCACCTGTAATTAAAAAGAATGAAAATGTGTTTCCTCTGACATGGTGGCTGCACCTTGGCTGCTAATGAGCTAGATTTGTGCTGTGAAAACCCAAACAGGAAGCATTTAATTCAAGGCTTAAACAGCAATATTTACCAAAGAATCTGTTAAGAATCACTTTTCAAAGCAACAGCCCCCACAGATGAAGTTGAAAATGCTGACCTTTGGTTCTCAAGGACTGGGAGAATAAGATAAAAATAGTTCTTGTTTTGACCTCTTTGCAGGTTATAACATGGACTTACATTTGTCAAGGGATAGAGGCAATGAAGACCCAACTGCAACTGCAGCACAACACTGATATTACAGTCCATAATCTCATACAAAGACCTATTGGGTTCTTGCCAACAAGAAAGGGTGGACTGCTCTGCAGCCCACTACAACCATTTTGCTAAGTACTTTGTGGATAAAACTTCTCATGTCTGTTCCAACTTGAACTGTACATTAGCAGCAACAGGATCAGATGGTTTCAGAGTGCCATTTGAGGAGGTGGACAGTTTGAGACCTACCACGTCTTTGAATGACTTTTCCCCTCCTGGATACTTCAATCTGCTTTGGGGCACCTGGCAGACTGGGTTTGGAAGACAGCAGTATCAATACACTCAAACAGTACTCAGAAGAACCCAGTGTCTATATGGCAATGCCAGCTCAACACAACTGCTGGCAATCACAGGATAAAAATCAAAGCAAAGTGCACGGGATGCAAGTCTTCCAGAACGAGTGCAATGTACTAGTACCCAGCAGAATTCAGGGCCAATGTGGAAATGCCAGCTCAGTCACAATTCAAGCAAGGAGGGATATTTTTGCAAGACCACAATGGTGGAGGGGGGTGAAAATGGATAAGAAGTTTAGTAAACTTTCTGATTTAGCAGAGACAGTCTGGAAATGTTTCCATTCACAAGCTGCACAAACTGCTTGAAAGTTTGTGGAAAGTTCTTACAATTGTCGTGGTATGAACTTTAGTTTGTGATCCATAAGCCAAAATCCATAAGCCAAAATTTGTCACAAACTTTAGTTTGTGAGCAGATTTGTGACAATTCCCATTCAGAAGGCAAATGCACTGAAAGCAGAACCTCTAAAGAGAGCCAGCTTGGTGTAGTGGTTAGGAGTGCAAACTTCTAATCTGGCGAGCCGGGCTTGAATCTGTGCTCTCCAACATGCAGCCAGCTGGGTGACCTTGGGCTCGCCACAACACTGAGAAAACTGTTCTGATTGAGCAGGAATATCAGGGCTCTCTCAGCCTCACCCACCTCACAGGCTGTCTGTTGTGGGGAGAGGAAAAGGAAGGCTACTGTAAGCCGCTTTGAGCCTCCTTCGGGTAGAGAAAAGCGGCCTATAAGAACCAACTCTTCTTCTTCTAAAGATGACCATAATGGTTGGGCAAGTTCATAAGGGATGAGGCAGTCCTTAAGATACATTGGTCTCAACTTTTATATTCTCCAGGAGCTAGGCTACAGTGTGTTGTACTAGTTCTATTTTATCTTCAAAGGACCTGCCTATGTTTTTCTGAGATTCAATATGATCATCCATCAAATCAAAGTATGATATATATACCCCTTTTCGTATAGTTTTGCTCAAATTTGCTTTAGCAAGAAAAAGAATCTATTTCATTCTAACCATCAATGTATCATAAATGCCATAAATATTCTATGATTCTGGACAGAAAGACAATGAATCATATTTTATTTTACTTCCAAATAAGTTGCCTAAAACTAGGGGCTGTAATGATCTAAACACATCTAAACAAAAGGACACCTGGCACAATACTCAAGGTTTCTTCCCTTCTGTGTTTAGGGTAGAAAATGGAGTAATAGCCTTAGCAATCACAATTGGTGTTCAAGGGGAAGAGTTACAAAATAATGAAAGCTTATCACTGTTTGCAGGAGAGGTGACTCCATTTGTTAAAAAAACCCTTTATGTGTCTCATGCATATTAATATATTCAAGCATTATCTGCATAGTGCCAATAGGTTTTGTGACTCATTTTCTGGGGGTTTGCCAGTATTGTAAATAGCACTGAGCTTTACAGATAGCTGATGGCAAGATTATGTTTGTTTCCAGGGCTTCCTTAGTGCAGGTTATCAGCTTTTCTATAGCCCTTATCACCATAGTTCTTAAGCTGGTAGTTCTTTTTTTTTGTACACTATCATTCTTTTATACAAAATACCACTTGGGGCATAGCATAAAAGGGTTGCTTTATTCAGAGGGTGATTCCAAAATAAATGGTCCTAATTGATGACAGTGACTATTTTAGCAGCTGTTGCTAGACATGGGGGCATTTCCCACGGCTTAAAAATAGCACAATGGTTGCTGATTGAAAACGCTACTAATTTGCCATAACGCACGATGTCGTTAACGATCTGCAACAATCCTGAAACCGACCCGCAAAATCTGCAACAATCCTGAAACCGACCCGCAAAAAGCGCTTCGTTGTAGCGCTTTTAGGGGAATCCAGAAAACTGGATTCACCCTCCGGATAGCGATACACTCCTGCAACCAATCTGCAACAGTAGCGCTAAAGACCTGTGCGTTACCATTGTTGCGGGTTCTTCAAAGTCCCTCCTCCCGAGCCTGTCCTCGAAACTTCCGGCGAACTGTTCGCCATTTTTTTTTTCTCCGAGCGAGCGGGGATCTACGAGGCAACGGGACAGCGACTGGCTTTCAAGCACGATCACTTTAGGAAATTCTGCCCGGACACCACAAGAGTTTTTCACAAGCACAGTGGCACACACCGTCACGTTCCCTAAATTTGGCCAAAGCTTAAAACCCCGTCTACCATCGGCCAGTCCTAGCGGAGTCAACGTACAGGGAGCATTTAAAAAAATTCTCCTCTGAGCGTGCCAACGAACATTCGCCGCTCGCAGTCTCCTGCTTAGCTTAGAGGGGTTCAATAGACATGATTCGTGGTGATATCATGAGGGGCGGCTTATGTGTAGTGGGTCTTTGTGTGGTTCCCGGTGCGTGCTTGTGCTTGGGTTCGGACAACCCCTTCCATTGGCGGCTAGACCTCCGGCAAGCGGAGTTGCCGTCCCCCGTTCATTTTAAAAAATTTTCCTCTGAGCGTGCCAACGAACGGTCGCCGCTCGCAGTCTCCTGCTTAGCTTAGAGGGGTTCAATAGACATGATTCGTGGTGATATCATGAGGGGCGGCTTATGTGTAGTGGGTCTTTGTGTGGTTCCCGGTGCGTGCTTGTGCTTGGGTGCGGACAACCCCTTCCATTGGCAGCTATACCTCCGGCAAGCGGAGTCGCCGTCCCCCGTTCATTTTAAAAAACATTCCTCTGAGCGTGCCAACGAACGTACGCCAGTAACATGTCATGTTTGGTTGATTTATGCTGTGGCTGGTGAATATTATTGGGGAACTGCCGAGTACTGCCGCACTTGCTCTCGGTTGAACACCGGCATGCGTTTGTGTAATGGCGGACATTTTCCTAAAATGGCTCCCGCTGCATGTTCAAACTGCTCTTCTCTCGTGTAAACGAATCAGCACATGCGTTAAGTCAAACAACAAGGGCGCCAATCTGGCCATTAGGAGCAGATCCTGTTCCCGCGCGAGGAGTTTTGAACGTGACATGTGACCTAATGTGGCCAATGCGCGTGTCCCCTACTGCCCTCTACCAATCAGGAGCCGGCTAGTCCCTTTGTCTTTGTGTGCGGGAAGGTATATGATCCGTTGCACCCTGCACCTTCCACCACCATTTTGCTCAGCTACCAGCGAAAGCAACATGGAATCGTCTTCTCAAGCCTCGTCCGTCCCTGCAACCGGCCGTGGCCCAACTTGGAGGGACGCGGAGATCAGGGACCTGATCGGGATTTTCTCGGAGGAGAAAATCCAGGACGCGTTCCAGTCCTCCCACAGGAATAGGGAGGTATTCGAACAAGTGGCCATTAAGATGCGCGCCCTGGGCCACAACAGGACCGGCCTTGAATGCCGGTCGAAGACCAAGACAATGAGGGCAGAGTATATGCGTGCCGTGAACCATAATAAGGGTTCCGGCAACGAGAAGGTTACCTGCCCCTACTTCGAGGAGCAGCGCCAGCTGTACGGAGACGGGGAAGGATCCGGCAGGCCGAAGCGCGTCGGCCGGAGCCTTAAGGTGGTTCGGAAGCCGGCTGCCCCGGTCGAGGAACCACCCGCTGAGGAGGATCCCGGCGAGGGCACCTCGTCCAGCTTTCGCCCTCCACCCCCCGTCCAGCAACGAGCCGCGGAATCGGTAACGCTGGACCTCATCGCCATCGTTCCTGGGGAGCCAGAGGAGGCTCCTGAGCAAACGCCCCTTGCCTCCGGTAAGTGATTTTATTTTTATTTTATATTTCCTTTTGAGCAAATGTGTGTTCTGACGTTTGGCCATCGTTTTCTCGTCAGTTCGTTGCAACGCATAAGATGGTAGGCTGTGGAGTGCTTGCTGTGTTTACTATTTGAAACG
Source organism: Paroedura picta (assembly GCF_049243985.1). Taxonomy (NCBI): domain Eukaryota; kingdom Metazoa; phylum Chordata; class Lepidosauria; order Squamata; family Gekkonidae; genus Paroedura; species Paroedura picta. The sequence continues at coordinate 39,987,047 of NC_135374.1, read as the reverse complement.
GTTTTAATTTTATTATTTAATTTTAATTTTTAAAAGATTTTAAAAGATGGTAGGCTGTGGAGTGCTTGCTGTGTTTACTATTTGAAACGGTTTTAATTTTATAATTTAATTTTAATTTTTAAAAGATTTTAAAAGATGGTAGGCTGTGGAGTGCTTGCTGTGTTTACTATTTGAAACGGTTTTAATTTTATAATTTAATTTTAATTTTTAAAAGATTTTAAAAGATGGTAGGCTGTGGAGTGCTTGCTGTGTTTACTATTTGAAACGGTTTTAATTTTATAATTTAATTTTAATTTTTAAAAGATTTTAAAAGATGGTTGGCTGTGGAGTGCTTGATGTGGTTAGTATTTGAAACGGTCATGTTTAACCAACAGCCCCAAAATATTTGCTGCATGCCTCGCCCATAGGCCTTCTGCAGTACTTTGGCTCACTACTTTGGGAGCTTGCTTTGTGGTTCATGGTGTATGCTTGCTCATTTTTCACTATTTTCTGCTCTTGTCCACAGAGACACAGTTGCCAGGGACGGGGCCCCTCGAGTCTCCAGCAGCACCTGACGTGGATAGTGATTCGGGGGCATCAACTAACATTGGTAAGTATTAGTTAAAATAGGGGGGGGGGCTGTTTTGACTGCTTTGTGCTTTTCTGTTTGTGCAGGGCAGCAGCACTGCTAAGAGAAAGAAGAGAGTCCCTCTGCGTTGCTGGTGTAGCCTTTGAAGCTGGCTTTGCCACCCTTTGGTCCTAGATCTGTTTTTTTTCCTTTTTTGCAGATTTCATACCCGGAACACAGGAGGAGGAACAGCCTGGGTTGCTTGGACCTCCTGCACGGCGCAGGCGGATACAGATTCAAGATGGTGAGCGTGCATGACCTGTTCCTTTCGAGCCATAGCTGCAGGACAATGTCGCTAGGCACTAACCATGTGCTCCCTTTTAATTGTTGAGAGTCCTGCTGTGAAAGTAGGCAAAAGTAAAAGCACACCATGGGCAAACAAACAATAGCCATGTGCTCGCCGGGGATTGTTTAAATTCTTGGCAGGAAAACACGGGGACAAAAAAGAACACCATGTCCACCATGGTGTGTTTTGACTTTATTGATGTCACTAACAGTTTTGTTTCTCATTTTTTGCCAACAGAGGTTCTTTCAGATGAGGAGGAGGAACCACCCCTGGCTCCAGGCAGCCCACCACCTAGAGGTGCGCTCCCAGCAGAGGAGAGGCTTACGAGGGAACGCGGCAGGCTGAGGCGCGTCTCCGTCTTGACAAGCGTGGGAGAGAGGCTCCTTGAGCACTGCTATGAGGAGTCACGGCGTGCCGCTGCCGCTGACCAAGCCATGCTCACACTCATTGCCCAGGAGGGGAGAAAATTGAGGGCAGTCCTTAGAGAGACAAACCAAATCCTACGCGAAGGCGTGGAGGAGGTGCGACTGATAAGGAGACTCATGGAGAGGGCTGTAGTGGTCATGGAAAGGGCCTACCCTCCACAAATCGCCCCCGCCCCCCCACCACCACCCCCACCACCACCCACACCAACACCACCACTTCCAGCACCCACCCCACCGACTCCCTCTCAGAATGCCTCCACCCAAACACGAAGGAGGACTATTCTCGGAAAGAGGAAAATAAAACCAGCAGACAAGTACTCCCCCTCCTAGTTTTGCCCACTTTTTCTATTTCATGTTATCTGTGTTTTGTTGTTTGTTGAATAAAGTTTATATTTTTGACTCTGTCTCTGTGTACCCTACTGTAGAATCTGCAAGGCCGAAAGCGGCCTCTCTAGTGATTGTCTATATTGTGGTACTGCTGTGTGGGTTGGAGGTTGGAGGGGTGTTAGTTCAAGGAGTTTTAGGAGTGTGGTGTGGGGTTAAATATGTGCGAGTTTAAGAAGTCACACTGGAGTCTTGTTATAAAATTTGCAATAACATTTTATTTTAAAAAACATTTTAACAGGGGAAAAACATTAGGGAATGAAACTTGGAGCCCCACCAGCACCACCACCCCCCACCCCCCTGGAAAACCTATTTTTTTTAACAAAACTATACATTTAACAGGGGAAAAACATTAGGGAATGAAACTTGGAGCCCCCCCCCCCAACCCCTACCCCAAAACACAAACAGGAAACAAAACTCAGGTCCCACCGCTCCCCTCCCCAGCCCCTTCCATCGCCCTCACTCTCCTGCACAGCCGTCCCACGGTCCCCCTAACTTTGCGCCGGAAGAGCTCTTCGTCCTCCTTCTTCTTAACTGTGTGGGGAGGGAGAAAAAGTACACATTAGTGCCACACATATTTTCAAATTTCTTTAGTTTACATGCATACACTTTTAAGTGGCCTTAGCCACAGTGTGAGAAGAGTTGGGCAGTGGGGAACATAACCTACGTTCTTCCGCCTCCCTCTGTTGCCTTTGCTGCTCAATCTCCCCTTTCAGCTCTGCCACTTGAGCCTCCAGGGAAGTAACTCTGGCCTCCATCGCACGCAGCCTTGCCTCCACAGTTTCAGCTATAGAAATCAAACAAAGAATTTAATAACACTTCAAATGGGAGCATCACAGCAGGCTCCCATATGGCTCCATGGGGGTACACACACATGGGTCTCCCGCACAGGCATAAAACTCTCACCTGCAGCCTGTCCCGAGGTGGAAGGTCCCTCTTCCTCCCCCTCCTCACGCTCAGGTGCTGTTGCCAGCTTGGATGGTGATTGTGTGGCTGGGCAAAGAAAAAGACAAATCATAATTAAAAGCACACAAAACAGAGATGAAACACAGCTGGTGGACACACCACAGTTAGAGTCTAAGCGCATAACCAAAGTGGTTCTACAGTACTGGCTGGCTAAGTCTGAGGGGGTTGACAGCATCTAAATACTTTCTCGAATTTCATTGGGGACAGTAGGGGAAAGAGGCAGCTAGTCATTCCATGCATGTTTAAGGGTAAAACACAACGAGGGCAGCACTCACCCATATGCCTCCTCATGTCCAGGGGGGGCTTCCCAGCCTTCTCCCATATTTTTACCATCTGGTCGTGGAAGACCGTCCTCCCACTTGGCTGCGGGATCCCCCCCCACTGTTCCAGACTGTTTAGGAAGTCCAGCTTAAGGCGCTTGAATTTTGTCCGGACCTGCTCCCAGGTCCGGACGTAGCCCCTTTCCCTCAGCTTTGAAGCCAACACCAGGTAAGCACCCTTGGTGTGGCAGTGGGTGCTGGCCATAAGGCGGCCAACACTTTTCGATTGGAGCACAAGCTCCAGAAGTGCCTCAGCCTCGGCGCGCTGCCAGAAGGAGCCCTTCCGTGGCTTCGGCATCTTCGGAATGACGGTTAGGGAACGAACGTGCGTTGCTCCGATAGACCACCCCGTTTTTTAAATGTATCAAAGCTGCCCACCAATAAAATTATTCATTGGAACATAAGTGGATTGATCCTCCGGTTTGACAGGGGTCGCCAATACTTCCTGGCTACCCGCCTCCCCGAACTTTCCCCATTCAGCGCTTCCGTATTGTGTTTGTCAATTTCAGTTGGGAGTTAGCATTTAGGGCTGTCAAAGTGCTTTTGGACCAGAGAATCCCCGTTTTTTTGCTGGCAAAGTACACAAACCGCACAAGACAAGGTTAAACAAATAACACAAAACTTTATTCACCAACAAGAGAGTGGGAAAAACAATTAAACACGCCTCCTGTTTCTGTAGATGTGGGTGGCTATGGCGTCCCGAACCTTGCACCCCTCTGCATAGATTCTTCTTCTCCTTGCTTCAGGGATGTCTTGTGTGTCCTCAAGGACAACAGGATCAGGTTCATCCACAGGGAAGGGGATGTTATGTCCCTTGTCCTCGCATATGTTGTGCAAAATGACACACGCGATGATCAGCGGAGTCACATTGTCTATATGCACGTGTAGTCGGGACATCAGGCAACGGAACCGGGACTTCAAACGTCCAAAGGCACGCTCCACTACATTCCTTGCCCGGGAGTGAGTGAGGTTGTAGTGGCTATGCACGTCTGTCCTTGGCCGCTTGTAGGGAGTCATGAGCCACCGTCGTATTGGGTAGGCTCCGTCCCCGAGCACCAACGGCGGCACACGCACGCCCTCAATGGTGGCGGTGGGGTTTCCTGGAACAAAGACCCCTTCGTCCATGGCTTTCCTGAGGTTGGATTCCCTGAAAACAAGGGCATCATGCCTCCTGCCACTCCACCCCACCTCGGCATCGATAAACCGGCCGGAGAAGTCCACTGTTCCTTGCAGGAGAACAGAGCAAAAGTCCTTCCTGTTCCCGTACTCTTTTATGCTTCCCCCGGGGGCACGGATAGGGATGTGGCTTCCATCGACGGCCGCAAAACAATGCGGGAATCCAAGCCTGGCAAACCCGTCCATACTCTGGAATAAGGGAAAGAAAAGAATATAAGCCATTGCATGTCAGCGTGGGGTGTATCGCGTCTTCGTTGCTGACCTGTCAAACAAGAAAAAAAATTTAAAGGGCAAAGGGGATAGAATGACACTCACCGCTCCAAGCCGGTCTCCGAGGCACACGACTTTGCTGAACAATTCCGCCTCCATGGCGAGGCAGAACTCCTTAAGGATATCGCCAACCGTAGTGACTCCGAGTCCGAATTGCTGGGCTACTGTCCGGAAGTACTGAGGGGTGGCCAAGTACCACAATGCGGCAGCCACCCTTTTTTCAACTGGAACGGGGCGCCGCATGCCAGTGACTTGCCTCTCCATGCGTCCACGTAGAGCCTCCACGAGTTCAAAAAATGTCCCCCTCGACATCCTGAAGTTGGCAATCCAGTGGTCATCATCCCAGCGAGTCCACACAAAATTCTCCCACCAGTCAGAGGATCGTTCGTCCACCCAGAACTGTCTGGGGAACCGGACCTCTGCCAGTGCTTGCCAGCGTTTCTTGGCCGCCATGGTTACCCTTACAGAACGTCTTCTGCTGCTGGTCAGCGTTCCGGGCACCCGTTCTCGGTACTCCGCGATAGCAGACGTCCGACGCGACAAGGCGGTATTCATGCGCTGGAGCACCGCGAGCATGTAAGCCAGCAATTGAAAAATAAGCCTCTCCATTGCAACGTTGACCTGTGCTGCGGGCAGTAGGCTACGCAAACAAAAGAGTGAGGCCGACCGCGTGTCTGCCCAGGTGCATATAAGCAGGTAACCTGTGGGCGTGTACTGTGGGCGGGGATTAACCAATCAAACATGTCAATGCATCTGGTTCCTAGAAAACAATAGAAAACACGTTCCAAGGGCGCCAATGATCGGACGATAACGCGTTGCTACGGGGTTTCCTGGGTTTTTTAAAAAAAAAGGGGACCCCGACAAGTTCGGCTTTAGGGTAGAGGTCAAAGGTGTGCCTGCAGTTTGATTGACGGGCACGGGAGGCCAGAAGCGCTAAAAAGGGACCTCCTTTGTAGCGATAAGACGGAGAACCGGAAGCCTGTGGGTTACGAAAGTGGCGAGAAGTGAAAGTGCCAAATTCCGCAAAAACCGCAGCTGTGCGTTACGGGCACGGCTAGTTACATTTCGCTACTTGAAGTAGCGCTTTCACAAACGGCAACCAAATAGCAACTTTGAGCTCTGTGCGAAATGGCCCATGGTATGTAAACTACAAGATGATGGTTACTGAGAAAATTGGTTATGAATTTCTTCCCATCTCCCCAAGTTTTCAGGTTCCAAATTTCTTTATCTTGCTTTTTTGAGCAACAATGTCAAATTGGTAATCTCCCATTCACCTGCATACCTCCCCCCCCCCCCCAATATTTGTTCAGGCTGCTGCACATTTTTGGTTTTATGCAATTTTTGGAGGAATCTTTGTTCTCCCCAATGCCTCAGTGCACGTTCATTGATTATATCATGGAACAAGTAGGATTCCTTTTTGTGTTTTAGTTTAATCCATTAATCTCATACAATTTTAGACATTCTACAATCTACTGTCCCCTGAATTATGTTCTCGCTCAAATGATATAAGCAAATCAAGAGGACTAACACCTTCCCTTTCTTCACTCTCCCTTCCTCATTTTACCTGCTATTGTTCCAGGCAGTATTGGAAGCTGGGCCCAGCAATACTAAAGGCAGAGAAAGGCAAGAAAGTTTACTTCTGTAAGTGTTGCAGTCAATTTAGCCAACACTCCAATACTGATGAGTTTGGTCCTTTGAAAATCACATTGTGCTCCCAATGACATAATCAGGAGAACAACAATATGCCGTGAATATACTTTTCTTTTTGAATAAGAAAAGAATTCAACATTTCATTCCCCCACTATACAAACAGATGGGAATCAGGACTTTCTGCTAATTTGCTTATCATGTAGTACCATCTTATTAAAGTGCTGAATTTTTGAAACTTTTGGACTATCAGAATCAAGGACGCTGATTATCCTTACATGGGGCAGTATTTACGTACCGGATGGCATCAGCTATATCCATGGGAATTGTTAATTACTTGCAAATTGCTAGCGTTGTTCATTTTCTAGCACAATCTTCAGTGTGCAACAAGTTGTTAGCCCCTGGAGAATAAAAAGTTACTAAAAGATAATGTCTGAGTTATAAAGATAGCACAAAAAGATTCTACAAATTAGATATAATTGCATTAGCTTGCTATAGTAAAAATGGAAGGAGCCTTGACAGTGATAAATCCTAGCGCTGTCAGCCTGTACTGAGCCAGTCATACACTCTGCTCATTCAAAGAAGAGAGCTTTTGGATTTTCTCTGGACAATCATATTTGGGTGGCATAGTTCACATGTTGCACGTGATGGAGCACATGATTGCTCTAGCATGTGAATCAAAATGGGCAACACTTTCCAGTGACTACCCTGAACCAATATGTGAGTATACTATAAAACAATTTATATATTGAGAGTGATAATATGAATATTAAAAAGCACCTAGATCATGATATATACTGCTCAGAAGGCTTTCAAACCAGGGCCATCCTGACAATCTAATTGAATCATTTTGTCAATTATTATATTTGTCCTTTGAAAGCCATTTATCTGACAATTTCACCAACCCTCTGTGTAGGTAATTTCACTGCCCTGCTCCTATCTAAATTCCCTCTTCCTGTCAGCTGACCTTGTCCATGTCATAAAGTGCTTCTTATGTTCATCTTAGACTCATAAAGTAAGGCTGTAATACATTTGTATTTCCATGAAACTAATTTCCATGCATAGGCTTTACCACTTCAGGAAAAATGGTTGACACCATTTGTCATTTAGCTATGCAGAGATGAATTATACCTTCCCATATAGTTAATGTTGAACTCTGGCTGAAGAAACCTTGCTTCAAAAAGTTGCTTATCTATAACACTCACTGGGTAGGTTAGTTGCACCCTCTCAGTCTAATACACAGTACAAAGATAGTTGCCAATACTTGGTTGGGAAATTCCAGGAGAATTGAGGAATGGAGCTTGGAAAGGCTGAGGTTTGGTGAGGGCAGGAAACTCAGCAGGGTATAATGCTTTAGAGCAGGGGTAGTCAACCTGTGGTCCCCCAGATATCCATGGACTACAATTCCCATGAGCCCCTGCCAACATTTGCTGGCAAGGGCTCATGGGAATTGTAATTCATGTACATCTGGAGGACCACAGGTTGACTACCCCTGCCTTAGAGTACACAGTACAACACAGCCATTTTTTCCAGGAGAACTGATCTCTGTTGTTTGGTTACCAGTGGTAATTCTGGGAAATCTTTAGGCCCCATCTTTAGGTTAGTAATTCTAAATGCATGGTTACATACATGGTGAGGATAAAACCAGGAAGGGTAACTGTGTATGCTCCCAAAACTCCTTGGACAGAGCAGATTAAAAATGTGATCTTCTTTCCTTCCTCTTTTGCTCCCTCAGTTTTGCTAGTTCTACCTCTGTCTTGACATTCCTGTGATCTTTCCTTCCCTCCCTGAATGCTCTTCTTGGAATTGACCCTGGCCAAGGGATTCATAACCAGTTATTTTAATAATGTCTTAATTAGTTGTTTGGTCTGGCTCCTTCACTTAGTAAAATCCACTTAGTTAATATTGCTGCCCTGCTTCTTGATCGCAAGAGAAAATATGCTGTAAGGTAGCGATCCCCAACCTGTGGGCCGTGGACCACATGTGGTCCTTCGACTAATTGGAGGTGGGCCCCGTAGGACGTCTTCTCCCCCCCCCCGCCCCTTTATTTCATCCCCCCGGCCCTTTACAACACACTTCAGGTGTCATTGTCTCCCATCACTCCCAGATGGGACTATCTCGTTGCAGAGAAACAAGCTCAGGGTTCCCATTGATTTGTCATTGTCATGAGTTAAAATTTCCATGAAAATAAAATGTTCCTTATGTTCATTGTTGTGGTGTGTCTGTATCTTATTTTGAAGGGATGTTTAAACATTACCATAGCGATCAGAGTGCGTTAGGGCAGTGGTTGAGAGTAGAGGACTAAACTACCCCCCCACCAGGCCTCAGTAAAAGGCGTTGAGTGGTCCCCCGTGAGTGGTCCCCGGCATTGAGTGGTCCTTGGTGATAAAAAGGTTGGGGACCACTGCTGTAAGGAATCTCTGGGACACACCAATGCTGAATAACTTCTTCAAAAAATAACACTGGTACCTCTCTCTTAAGCAGGTCCTTTCATTTAAGAAGTGGTCACTTTAAGCTCGCCTGAGAAAATAGAGTCTAATTCATCCTCATAATCAGCTCACAGGCCAATTTTCTGTAGGGCTGTGCATTTCAGTTCATCACACATGGAATGAGAGGATAATTAAAAGCTGCATTATGTCACAGACACACAGTTCTTTCTGAAAATGATTAATCTTGCAAATCTGACAGAACTCATTTAGAATACTCTAATTTAGAATCTTGCAGATACTCAGCAAATCATACCATTCGATTAGCTAACCAGAAATAACCAGATTATTTCAAGACAAATGGGTCTCGTACAAACAGCTTGACTTCTAATTCATATTCATGATAAAGTACTCTGGTGTGATGTGAACTGTTCTGCCTTCAACATAAAGGCAATGCAATTGGTCTATTAATGTTCTCCCTCCCCCCTCCCCCTCAGGTCCCTAATCTTTTGTCCCATTATCTAGTAAAATCCATGATTTTTACATTTGTATTTCCATGAAACTAATTTTCATGCTTGGGCTTTACCACTTCAGGAAAAAAGGTTGACACCATTTGTGATTTAGCTATGCAGAGATGAATTATACCTTCCCATATCCTTATTAACACCGCATCTGACACTTTTCCACACTTAGAAAAACCCTCCACATCCAGAAATCTCAGGAAATGGTTACAATAGTGCATCAGGTTTGCAGCATGATAGTCTATCCCACTGGTGGCTCATCTCTTCCTTGGTCATTCGACATGTCCTCCACTTCTACACTAGTGCTTTTGTGAAGCACTAATGTGTTTGGATTGTTGTATTATAATTAATTTATCCATAGTGTTGATGATTCCGAAGTTTTGTGGGTTAGCAAAACACTCTGTATTCAGGAGTGTTTGGGATTTTGCTTTGGAAGGGACACAGGAGAAACTAGGTCCTCTAAAACAGTGGTCCCCAACCTTTTTATCACCGGGGACCACTCAATACCTTTTACTGAGGCCCGGTGGGGGGGGGGTAGTTTACTCCTCTACTCTCAACCACTGCCCTAACGCTCTCTGATCGCTATAGTAATGTTTAAACATCCCTTCAAAATAAGATACAGACACGCCACAACAATGAACATAAGGAACATTTTATTTTCATGGAAATTTTAACTCATGACAATGACAAATCAATGGGAACCCTGAGCTTGTTTCTCTGCAACGAGATAGTCCCATCTGGGAGTGATGGGAGACAATAACACCCAAGGTTTGTTGTAAAGGGCCGGGGGGTAAAATAAAGGGCCGGGGGGGAGAAGGCGTCCTTCAGGGCCCACCTCCAATTAGTCGAAGGACCACATGTGGTCCGCAGCCCACAGGTTGGGGATCACTAGTTTATATCATATGAATACATTGAAATATTCCACATGTCATAGGTTTATAGTAGAGTGAAACAAAATGTTTGCCCCTCGATATTCCACACTGATCCTCATTAGACACAGAAATGTCTCAGATTTGATCTGCTTATACAGTATACAGTAATAGTTCAACCCAGGAAATGCTTGCAAGTGCCCAATTTAAAGTCCATTTTGGATCTGGACTGATCAGTAGTATGGCGAATGTAGGTTGAGCAAAGCAATCATGCAATCGTCATTGGATCCCTATCCAGAAGTCTTCACAATATGCTAGTGTCATGAACTGATCCTTCATCAGTCTCTTTGTACAGAGGTGTTCATTCTGGTACATATTCCTTCTATTTAAGAATACCAGCACACAAAAGGTACATGAAAAGTGACTCTAAATCTCAACGATAACTTCCTTTTAAAATTTCCTTATTACAGTTCTCATTTCCAGCAAGTTTGCCTTGTCAGGAGATCAAATAAATTATTCAGGGAAAGAGCAAAGCTAAAATAGAGCTGTGTTTTTCCTGTGAATCCAGAACAAAGAAAAGAAAGGAAAACAGCACCTGCACTAAAGATCCTGCTGTGTTCATGTCCCCTCTGTAGTTTTATAGCCTTTGTCAAAGATTTTTTCTTTTCTAGCCCCAACTTCATTTATGATCATGAGCAGCTCATCTGGAATGCTACTTCCTTATCTTCATTCAAGAGATTTTCAACTTCAAATGTCCTGTGCTATGGAACTGCAGCTTCTGGTCAATGGCCGCTATTTCTGTGAGTGATACAAGGGCACCTGTACTCTGCCTTTTAAAGAAAATCACAATTGGAATTACAGTTCTGGACAATATTACCAGGTATGCTCAGTCAGTAGGCTTCTTTTCTTGTGGAATGGGGAAGGAAGGAACCCGGACATTCCATTTTGATCCTTTATATTGCATTTATATCTGGGGTACTATCTCCTGTTAGATTATGTACCTTGATTATATCACTAAGGTAGAACACTGAGGCTCAACAATAATACAGAATCAACCACCTGCCTAAATTCATTATCTGCATTCAAAGCAGAGAACTCTTGAGTAGAACTGAAGTATATCTGAGAATATGCACAGTGTTTCGTCCTCAGTCATTGAGGAATGCTTCACCACCACCTGCCCCTTAGAAGTTAGGATTTGTAACCTGCTGGCCTATCTCCCACACAGATTAAGGCTTTTTATCACCTCTCCAAGCAATTCTGTGTTCAGAACATACACATAAATACATTAATATGCACCAGGAAGATCTGAGCCAAAGCATTTTTACAGGACTCTCCACCTTGATACATCATTTTTTCCCCTCTAATTGTAACTCAATAGTCCATGTTCACAATTTTATGTATGTTAACTAGCTTCAAAGCCTAAGAATGGGCCTTGAAAGGGCCCCCTCCCCTAGCCCCTGGCCAGGCAGCTTAAGGTGGCCTTGGGCGGCAGCTCACAACCAGATCAAGTGGGGTGGGTGGGGGCTGAGCAGTTCATTAGCAGGGCCAACAGAGCTCCTTAGCAGTCAGCTAGTCAGCTCCTGTCCGCTCTCTGGCGGGCCGTACTGCCCCCTTGCCCTTCTCCACCTAATGCTCCGTTGCGCTGCTGCCAGGTTGGTATGGGCGTCCCTCCTCAGGGCATCGAGGTGCTCGCGGAGCTCCCTTACATAGGTCCCTGGTTCGTGCGTGGCTGGCGGAGAATCATGAGCCCACCAGCTCAAAGGAGGAATATCCCGTGGAGGCCTGGGGGTTTCTCTCAGAGCGAACAAGACGGGATCGATGAACAGGTCCCACTGTTCCAGTTTGCAGTAGGCCAGGGCCCTTAAGCGACTTTTCAGGGTCTGGTTCATGCGCTCCATGAGCCCATCGGTCTGCGGGTGGTAGACCATCGTAAAGACCTGCTGAATCCCCAGCGTCTGGCATAGTCATTTAATGCACATGGAGTGCCTCGATCTGTTAGTATTTCGCAGAGTAGGCCCACATGGGAGAAGAACTGCATCAATGCTCTGGCTGCTCCCCCACTCTGCATAGACTTCATGGGAATGGCCTTGGGGTACCGGGTGGTATAATCCATGAGAACCAGCAGATATCGGGACCCTCGTGGCGTACGGGGTAGCGATCCGATGAAATCCATCCTAATACGTTCAAAGGGGTTCAGTTGTATGGGCAGGGGTTGAAGCGGGGCTCTCGGTAGGGCCCCTCCAGTGGTCCTCTGACTGGACTCGCATGAGCGACAGTGAGCCTGCACTGCCTCAGCCACTCCCGGCCAGAAAAAATGGCATAATACACGCTGGAGCATGGCAGGCGTACCCTGGCGCTCTGCCCACTGGCGGTCATGCGTTGTTTCCAACACCTTCCTCCTATACCGCTATGGAACCAACAGCTGTTTCACTATGGCAACTTTCTCCCACTGGCACCTGAACCACAGCATGCCGTACTTCACCACCTGAGGCCACCGCCCACTATGCCAGGGATCTCTTACCTGGCCATCTTCAGACGCGATGCAGCCCCACAGGTCGGTTAACGTCTCATCTTCCTCTTGGAGTCTTAGGAGGTCTGGATCGTATTGGATGTTATCCTGGAGTGTGTCGCTGTTCTCGGGCTGATCTCCTAGGGCCAGCTCATCAGCGGACTCGTCTGCGGGACATCCCACCCCGGCCTCCACCTGGGTCACCCAACGGAGTGCTTCGGAGAAGTTGGGGGCATCCCGTCCCAACAGCACACCATATGGCAATCTGGGGACCTTGGCTACCTCGATGTCCCACTCCTGTCCAAGATACTGCAGTCTTGTTAGCAATCCCTCCACCATGATCCTTGGCCCAGGGCCTCTCCCCTTACCTGCTGCTGGCTCCAGGCACTGAGGCATCTGAGAGCAAAGAGGCTAGAATCCAGGGACGGAGGGCGGGAACAGCAGGGGCAGGGCCAATCAGGACAAAGCTGGCTGCACCCTGATTGGCCCTATTCCAACTTGGACAGCTGGACACATCCCACCCCCTAGGTTTGTGTAGGGGTATCTGAGAGACCGCCTCCCTGCCTATACCCCCAGAAGAGTGCTATGCTCTGCCACCTCCAACTGGCTGCAAATCCCTGGCCCTAAAGAGGCACGTCGGACCTCAACAAGGGCCAGGGCCTGCAAAAAGGAGCTCTTCCACCAGGCACATTTGGTGGAGCCAACTGACCCATAACATCTATGTAGAGCCATAGGGAAGAGAGGTCTAAAAATCTAAATAAATAAATAAATAAATAAATAAAATAGGCTGTTTCATAAATATATAGAGGAACAACAATAGATAAGGATATGCTTTACACTGAATCAGACCCTTGCTCCATCAAGGACAGTATTAACTATTCAGACAGGCTCTACAGGTTCTCAGGCAGAAGTCTTTCACATCACCTACTACTTGGTCCTTTTAACTAGGTAAGCTGGTGACTTGAATCTGGCACATTCTGCAGGCCATGCAAAAACTACCCAACCTATACTGGTAAACTTTATGTGGGAGGGGAGAGTTAATTTCCCATTTAAAGCATGCAGTTGTTGTTTTACAAATTATATGATGAAAGGTGGTGTAGCCTGGAACATTTCCAGTAAGTTTTATTCATGGAATGAAATAATCAATAAGATTTTTATTAAAAGTTGTATACATTACCTTACCTTCATTCAAGATGGCCTAGGATCAGGAACTATCCTACAAATAAAATTATAATAAAGGAAAAGCAAGAAGGTTCACCTGTCAAAAGGCATGACTGAGCAATGGCTGAGTGGGTTTTGGGTAGCAATCTTGTGAATTCATTCTGCAATGGAAAAAAGGAAGTACTGGAAAAACTTGTTTAGGGTATACTAGGGAGGGGTAAGAAGAAAGACTGGGACAACATGGACATTTTAACAAGTTGTCTTGACACAAGGGAAAAAACAGTAACATCAGGGAATGAAAATGAAACATCGGGCTATCTGGAAAATACCATTGTTTATGCCATTATGCCATTATGCCAAGCAAATGTACTTGCTACAAATTGTATTGTTAACCCCAATCCCTCTGAATAAGTGCTGCACTGTGGTTTTGAAAGGGCAGCAGGCAGAGGCTTTTGAACCTCTGGATTACAGGAGTTATGACCAAACAGGCTCCAGATCTTGCTGAGGAGGCCCAGATCTCCTGGGGGGGGGACCAAAATCTGCTCTAAAGGCATAAATGACTGCATTTTTTTCAATCTTTTTCAACATATTTCAAATTACAACTTTTCAAATAACAGCCACAGGGCTTGTGTGAGAGATTACTGTGATTAGTCCTGACTACCAACTGAAGGAAGAATTGAAAAATTGCATTCTACTTCTTCTTTTTGGGTCTCTATGGCAGTCTTTCATTTCTTACTAGGAAAGACAGATCGTGGTGCTTGCCTTCTTTTTATAGCATAGCTTCATCAGAGCTAAATAACTATTCTCCAAAGAGTTGGTTTTCTGTCTTCCCACAGCTGTGAGTTGTTCCTGGGTTGCTTCAAAGCTTCCTGCAATAGAAACTGCTCTCCGGAAACTTATATATTGAAATTACAAGGAATTTTTCATTCCTGTAGATTAAAAAATAGAAAAGTTTTGTTAAGGGTTGCCAGGCCTACTCCTGGGAATCCAGGTTGTGAGACATGAGAAAGGGAAGTATGTCATTACTTGGTGACATCACCACATCACACAATTTTCTAGATTTTACCCTAGTGTCTGTGGTAAAGACCACAGAAAATAGGGAAATTCGTAGAAAACTGTAGACATGTCAGCTAGAAAATTGTTGAATCCATGACATCATCTCCTGCAAGAGCAGGGAAGAGCCAATGGAGAAGTCACTTGCTACAGTGTGCAACCTGCTAAGGCAATTTCCCTTCCATTTTAAGCTGCTCTGCTGCTGTCAATGCAAAGACACACAGCCCCGGGGAGGGCGGTATATAAATATAATAAATGAATAAATAAATAAATAAATAAATAAATAAATAATTTATTTATTCCCAGCGGCCTGGAAAGCAGCCGGGAAGCTCACAGGAAGGAACCTTTCAAAGCCCGTTCTTATAAATGGGCTTTGAAGCTAATATATATATATATATATATAATCGCTGAGGATGAGGGGGGGTTGGGGATGGGGGGATGGGGGGGATGGAGTGCTTTCTGGGGGCCTGGCAAGCACACCCGGTGCCTCTGCGAAGCCCAGGGTGTGCTTTGCAGGCCTTTGAGAAGCAATCACCCCCCTGCAGATGGATGGCTTCCCGGGGTCCTGGAAAGCACACCCGGGACCTCCACGAGGCCCTGGGTGTGCTTTACAGGCCTTTGGGAAGCACTCCCTCTGCCCCCCCCACCGTGGCTGGATGGCTTCCCAGGGTCCTGGATAGCACACCTGGGGCCTCTGCTTTCCAGTCCTTTGGGAAGCGCCCCCCTCCCGCCACCAGATGGCTTCCTGGGGGCTTGGAAAACACACCCGGGGCCTCTGCGAGGCCCTGGGTATACTTTCCAGGCCATTGGGAAACGCTCCCTCCCCCCCCCAGGCCATTTACCTGGGGCCCTGCAAGTGGAGTGGCAGAGTCACAGACTGCCTGGCTCCAACAGTCAGGCACGTCTATTAGGCAAGGGGTGAGGGCTTGGTGAGGGAGGGAGCTGTAGGGGCAGGGCCAAACAACCAGCTGCACCCTGATTAGCCCTGGCGAGACCAGACCGTTCGTCTCCCAAGGCTGTTTCACAATTATTAAGAGGCATCAAATGGATAAGATATATCCCAGAAGCAACCAGAAAATGATACGTGCAGATTATATATAAGTCTGAAACATATGTTAAAAACAGCTTCCAGAATGTAGCCTGCCCAACACATATTTTAGAGTTGTGTCCATTTCTTCACTACACATATTTTTAGAATGCAAACAAGGAAAATGAATATGGAAAGGATCGTTAGTTCAGGCAAAAAGGAAAATCTCTACTACAGCACTGAAACTGACGGCATAGGGGCAGAACTCTCACCCACACAAATCTCCTAGATCAATGCATTGCACAAATACAGAGCTAGTGGTAGCACTGTCTGTTGGATCTGCTGAATAGGTCTGTCAAAAGACCACAGAGTGAGCAGAACAAGCCCTCTAGCCATAAAACTGGCATTAAACTACGGTTACATTTTTGAGCTATGCATGTCTCCCAGTTGAATACATTGTGGAAGCCAGCTTGACATCTGTGTTATTGAAGAGTCGAGTTTGATATAGCAGCATGTAGATTTTCATTGCTCCGTGATTGCAATTTGTCACTGCAAAATGAGCAGCAATATAGAAGCCTACGGTTGATTGATGTTTGCTTGAATAATAGCTATCTAAGGTATTTTTAAGGCATCTATCACAGCCATATTTAAGAATCGCTTCTTAATTTATTGCATGATGTCCTTTTCCTAAAGCTACTCTTTAAAGATTCCATGGAGGCAGTTTCTTTCTGGGTCACAATCTGTGTGGGGTAATCTGATGGATTCTTTTATGGCCCCCAGGAGGGTCAGAGCGAGACAACGTTCTTTGATATATCCTAGGGACCTTTTCCTGAAATGTCCTCAACAGTGTCTGTTTCAGAGATCTGAGGAAGACAGGTGCAGCAGTCTCCCTACCTCTGGTCAGATCCTACAAGATGGCCCTAGTTTAAAATGTGAACCATGGACACACAAGATGTTATTCAGGAGGTACTCTCATCTTCTATCACTTCTAAAAGACAATATTGACCAGGCACAAAGAAGTGAAGGGGTTGCTGGTGGTGAAAGTTTAATTCACACCTTTGCATTTGATCCACTTGGAATTGTTATGACTTTCAAGGGCCCTCCAGACACCATCCAATTGTTCCAGGTGCTAGCATGAGCCCTGACTTGGTTACTTTAAAGGTTAAGGCTTCTGAACCCTCGTCAGCCAATATTAAACTTTGTCCATCTGTTTGGCCTAACTGTACAACAGTACAACCAGTTGCTTACAAAATGGGGTTTTAGGGGTTGCAATGGCCTATTTTGTGCCTCTGTCATGCCTGTTGTGTCAGGCAGACCATTTGCTATAGGTGGCTATGGGAAGTGGCCAACATGATCATTGTTCAGAAAAAGCAACCAATGAAAATGAAAGCAGGGCATAAAAGATATTCTCGGGATTCTTTGCATCCCATATACAATGGTCCTCAGTTGTTTCCACTCAATGTACTCTGTGAATCAGGATCTTGGGGTAGTCTCCTTGTCTCATGCACAATACCTGACAATCAAACAGCTTGGCATGAGCAAGCCAGGGACGCTTTCCATGTCCAAAGTCTCAGAACTGAACACACTGAATAATCCTATATATACTACGAAAGCATTTCACAATCTTTTATCACATCATTCAGGATGGACTGCTGTCAGATCAATATGTGCATGTCCTCAGTCTTAATTTGTGTTCCTCTGACACAGTCTTGTAAACAGAATAATACTTTCCAGATAAGTCATATCTGGAGGCGGAACTTGGACTTCTCATTCTGCATTGTTACTTTGGAACATATTTGTTATCCATTCTGGGGTGCTTCTAGCCAGGAATTTGAACACAGTCCAGAAGAAGTGCTGGTATAGCACTTGAATGATCCATCCAAAGGACTCCTCTAAGACAAGCTGCTGGTATTAAAGGAACTGTCTTGTCCTTTGCCAGTATATTAAGCACCTGTTCTGGAGACTGAATAAATCACAGCCAGCAGGTCCTTTGCTTCAAAGGAAATTACATAGCCAGCCAAAGGGCAAAGGATTATTGCTCGCCCTCCTAGTAACCTAGTGAATAAAAACAATGAAGAGTGCAGCAAGAGGGGGAATTCAGCACAGACTGGGGAGCAATTAGCCACTTGCCGAATACCACCATTGAGGTTTGCTTTCTTCACTTTATTTTAGAACCAGGATTTAAAATTGCTTATGTAGATTGCCTTAAAGCATGTGTTGGGCCAAAGCTGACCACAAAGCCTGTTATTGTTTCGTCCCACGCCTGTTCGTCAACAACCCAGCTTCGGGAAACTTCTTTTGACTAATTAAACACAACATGCCTTTTTCCTTTAATGTTGAAAAGCCATGCATTGTGATTAGCTGGTGATTAGCTGGTGGAGAGCTCTGAATGCCAGTTTTATTTGTGGCACTCGCTTTGTCCCTGCTGATAGGCTGAAAGGTTAACAAGAGTTGGCCAGGACCAAGACGTTTGCCAGGTGTTATTCCCTGTGATGGATGGAGTCAAGCCAAGTGAAAATTATCACGGCAACACAAGTCACTGGCAACTCTTCACTTCGAAGACATTATTTGGGAAGAGAAAGATCTCCCCCTTCCCTCACTGCAACAGTTGCTACATAATTTGTAATAATTACAAGCAGCAGCTGTCAAGGCCCTCCAAATTTCAACAGCTTCCTGACAACCAGAAAAGTGATCCTTTGTATTAGAACAAGAACAGTCTCTTCTGTATAGACCGTCCTTAGACGACGTTTTTCATCGGATCATCAGTATGCAAGCCTTAATATCTCCAGGGTTGCAGTGAGAGTCATAAGCATATCTCTGTGCTTATAAACTGCTGAAATAAGAAGGGCTGTTCTGATACCTAACCTGGCATCCCATAGGATTTGCCTGCAGGTGGTTTTATTTAGGGCTGTGCCGTGCTGATTGAATGCACTTGATTTTTGCAGCCGCATGGCACCTGCACACAATTCACATTGATCTCCTGCTAAAACGGTAGAGCAAGCTGGTTGTTTGGAGCCAGACAGTAAACAAGGAATGTCACAAGCACTAGACTTATCCTTCCATGCCCAAAATGTCTCTCCAGTTTGGCTGTAAGTCCTCTGTCACTTCCTGTGAATTCAGAAGCTGGTGGTCTGTCTTACTGTTGACCATGCAATGATTCTTTTATGGATAAGTAAAGAGCTTCACATTCAAGTCAGCCAATCCAAGATCTTTGACAAGAATTACATTCACCTAATGAATAATTCCAGATTATCTGGGATTAATGTTTGCCCTGAACATGTTCAATGCTTTGAATATCTCAGTCCTTTTCCTGTATTTGCAAATTGGTAACAGAACAATACCAGCCTTAAAGAACTGTATATTTTACTGGGAACTAGTTGCTCAGCTTTACATTCATTCTGTTGCAAATACTTAAGAATATAGGCCAGGTCACGTTTTGTTAGATTCCATAACTGATAACACAGAATGGATCTTCTAGATTTCATTTGATTGTGGCTTTAATATTTTAGTTGATTATTTATAAAACATCCAGGATTAGGCATTAAAATAAATTCAGTACATGAAAGCTAATGCCTTTAATAATCTTTGTTGGTCTTAAAGGTGCCATTGGGATCAAATACTGTTGTGCTACGTCAGACCAACATGGCTATCCACTTGAATCAATCTTGTGCTCAGTTATTGAATGCCCTGGTCCTAAAGCGATTGCAGAACACACAGAGTTTATACAAATAGCCTTCCAATAAAGGAAAGCAGCCACAATCCAACAGAATTAAGCATACTTAACCCCTCTGAGATTAGTAGATTTAAATATCCTGGGTTACATCCTGAGAGGGTCAGTATTCCTATGTCTTTAGACAATCCATGTTGTTATACTCAGGAAAACATGTATTCTAGAGGGGGGAGGCCTTCATTTGTTTGCCTGGGCCTCAACCATATGCCTGGAGAATAGCATCATTTTACAGGCCCTGAGAAACTTTAGTAGGGGCCTGGATCTCTGCAGGCAGCATATTTTACAATGCTGGAGCTGGGACCAAAAAGGCCTTGGCCCTGTTTGAGAGCAGGTGCACCTCTTTTGGGCCAGGGACCATCAGTATATTAACACCTGTTGATTTTAGTGTTCTTATGGGAGCATATTGGGACAGGCAGTCCCTCAGATATACAGGGCCCAGACCAAATCTCCCCGCCCCTCCAGGCCGCCAGCAAATCGGGCGCCGAAGCGACTGATTAGCTTGCAGCCTGGCAAGCTTCTCTCCCCCCCCCCTCCCAAAGCAAGAAGCTTGCCGGGCTGCAAGCTAATTGGCTGCCTCAGCGGCCGATTTGCTCACAGCCTGGCAAGCTCCTCGCTGCAGGGGAGCGGGAAGTGGGAGCCGTGGCCCAGCGCTGAGGCCTTTGCGGCCCGGCGCCGGGCCACAGCCCGGGGGTTGGGGACCACTGGGCTAGATCATGTGGGACAGCATGGTTGCCCATTCCTTCTTAAGCATGAAAATGGCTGGAGATCATGGAAGTTGATATACTGGTTCATAACAGTGCTATTCAGTCATTATGAAGCATGCTAAATGTATAGTCGAGTGTGTAATCTCTCCCTCTCTTTTTGCATATACAGTAATTTCATAACAGCATAATATTGTAAAAAGAAAAACAAATCACAAGGAGCTATAGGCAAAGAGAAGGGGGCGGGAGAGAGAATGATGAAACAATTTAATGGGTGGGTTCAAAAATTACCAAGAAAAAAATGATATGAAAGGAAATTCATGGACAAGTATTACACAGAGAAGGCTACATGAAACCTCAGTGCACATTTTGTCCCAATGTTATAACATTGCTATATATAAATAGAAAAATTGTGTTGTTACACAATCAATATTATGTTTTTTTAAAAATGGCAGATGTCTCAGAGAGTACTTGGGTGGAGCTGGGAGGGCGGTGGGGTGAACATGTGTCGATGATGACACAAAATGGTGGTACAACAGGAAACCAAATTAAAATATGGAAATTCTTTACTGGAAAACTGTGAGCTAAAAGGAAAAAAAAACATTGCTGTAAAGGAGGATTGGAAAACCACCTGAAATTCAAATAAGATGAAATTCAGAACTATGCCAGGAAAGTCAATATTGTGTATGGAAAGTTTTGCAGTGTTTGATTCTTTAGGAATTCCAATGTGTGTGTGTCGGGGGGGGGGGGGTTCCTCATATACGTAAATGGTCATGCTGCAGAGGAGGAATCCTTCCTGACTCCTCCTCCACTCCAAATTTCTGAGCAAGAAACAAACTTTCCTATCTTGGTTTTCCCAGGGAATTGTTACTGGGCACCATGCCATCTTAATTTTACAGATCAAGGAATTAAAAGAAACTTCCTTTTCCTTTCATCTTTCTAAAAGCATGAACCTTACATCTTCAGAATGCCTGTCTCATCAGGTTGAAACACTTATTTTGCAGCTTTCCCTTTCTTTTTTAATTCACACTTTGGGGATCCCTTCAATCTGTGAGCCATCCCAATGGGAAAAAAATGTTTTCATAAATGTCTAATTACTGCACTTGCTTGCTAGTTGCTTTCACTTAGGAAAGTGCCATGTTCTGAGCACTCAGCAGTCCATGAACTTGTGCATTTCTTTCACATTGCGTGACTGGAAACCCAAGGGCAGGAAGGCAACCCTCTCAAATGCATAACAAATGCACTCAGCTTGAAAGAAACATGGATGTTGTCATTGGCCTCTGGAATCAGCTTGTCAAATATGATAGGAAGGGGGGAAAAAGAAGATGTCAATATGGGGTGGGGGGAGAAACACGCACAGTGCAAGTGTCACAGGAAATGCAATTGCTCTATGTTTACTAACTATGTCAGATGCAATATAATGATCTTTAAATGTATCTGGAGGTCAGAACTCTGCATGAAGAATAAAAATAAAAAACACACAGCCAGGTTTTTATTTTATTTTATTTTGCTAACTTGCAGATAGAAAGGTCACCTAAAAACTGTGGCAAATACAAAAGTATAATGTTTTCCAAATACATCAGAAATCTCACTATATCGCACTATATCTCTCAGTAAGTTGCAAACACTCTTTTCAAGCCTCTTTTAGGCAACAACAGCAGTGCTACACCTGACTGCTGCAGCCAGAGTTCACTCACAAGGTAGCTAGGCAAAATTTCCATAGATAGTCTTGCCTACCTGAGTGAGCACAGGTGTGACCTCACCACCTATGGAAGACTTCTGCCACACTGAAGGAGAATTGTAATGTCAGAAAAGTTAAAACAGGTTTGTAGTCAAGAAACACAACATTCTTTAGAGGTTAAGAACATGACAACCAATCCAACCAATAATCCATCTAATTCAGCATGCTGTTTCACACAATGGCTAACCAGTTCCTCTGGATGGACACCAACAGGGGATAGAGTCTGAGGCCTTCTGCTGTTGCCTCTTGGCTCTTGGAATCAGAGGTTTACTACCACTGAATGTGGAGGTTCCCCTCAGTCACTGTGGCTGGTAGCCAATGATAGACTTATCCTCCATTAATATATCTAGTCCTTTTTAAAACCTATTTAGCCCTGTAGCTATCGCTATATCCTCTGGCAGAAAAGTCTACATTTTAATCCCTCTCTGTGTAAAGTAGTATTTCCTTTTGTCTGTCCTGAACCTACTGCCTATTAGCGTCACTGGATGCCTTCAAATTCTAGAATTTTGGGAGAGAAAAATTTCTTTTTGTCAGTTCTCTCCACCCCATGCATGATTTTTAAACCATTATAATGTCTTTCCTTGTTGTCTCTTTTCTAAAGTGAAAAGTCCATGGCCTTTCAGCCTTTCCTCATATGAAAGGTGCTTCAGTCCACAAATCATCTTGGTTGCCATTCTCTGTGTTTTTTTCCAGCCCTGCAATGTTCTTTTTGAGATGTCATAACCAGAACTATACAGAGTATTCCAAATAAGGCTGTACCATAGATCTATACAGAGATATTACAATATCAGCAGTTTTGTTCTCAATCCCTTTCAAGGGCAGGACTTTATTGAGAAACAGTCCCTATGTCCTAATACATACTCTCCATCCCTTTTAAGTATTTAAATAATATTAATTCCATTCTTAGCTCATGAAATTTAAAACATTTTAAGTTACCTCAAAAAAAAAGTGTGAAAAGGCCCTCTGGCTACCCTCTCTTTTATGGAGTATATTTGAAGTGGCTCACAGTTTCTGAACTGAGAATAAATAGCCACAGATTTGGAATCTACAGATCACACTATATGAGTACTTAGGTTTGTGAAATTCTGTGTGTTGATTATTTTCCAAACTGCTGGCCTTTTACCCTAAAAGTTGTTATGGAGACTACACCAGTCTTCCAAAAAAGTTGGGTGGGATCGGGTGGGAAGCCACAGAGGTGAATACATCTGTCATACATACACACAGTCAGGCACAGTGGCTTTTATCACTACATGTTGTTGTTGATGATGATGATGATGAAGAAGAAGAGTTGGTTCTAATATGCCACTTTTCTCAGCTAGAAGGAGTCTCAAAGTGGCTTGCAATTACCTTCCCTTTCGTCTCCCCGCGACACCCCATGAGGTAGGTGGGGCTGAGAGAGCCCTGATATTACTGCTTGGTCAGTAATCAAGGCAAATGACCACCAGAGTTAACCAGACAAACACCATAATCCAACAAGGAAAAACCACATAGAGAAGATAAGTCTCCTGTGATCACCTTTGCTGAATCTAGATCTGTAAATACGTACATTGGAGTGCTGCACATATAGGTTCCCATGACATGATCGTAGCACCCAGTCTCTCCAGCCATGTGTGGTATTTTTAATGATACAGGGTCTAACAGGGAGGACTGGTGCAAATATGGATCTGGAAACAAACTCACCTGTATGATCCCCACCAACATTATATCCAATCCAATGCAATCCAATTGCATCCAATCCTCTGGGCCAGATGAATTGCATTCTGGGGTACTAAAAATAACTTCAAGATGTAATTTCTGAGCCTCTGTCCATTATATTTGACAATTGGAGAACAGGTAAAGTGCCAGAAGACTGGATGCAGGCAAATGCTGTTCCCCCTCCTCCAGAAGGGAATGGAAGATCCGGGTAACTACTAACCCATCAGCTTGACATTTATTGCTAGCAAAATTTTAGAACAAATCATGAGTTGGTCCTTGAGCAACTAGAGCAGATGGCTGTAATTACTAAGAGTCCACATGGCTTTGTCAAGAACAAGACATGTCAGACTAATCTTTAAAAAAAAGAAAGTTACTACCTTACTAGATCAGGGGAATGCTGTGGATGTAGTTTACCTTTATTTCAGTTCCATATGATATTCTTATTGACAAGTTGGTAAAATATGGTATGGAACCTATTACTGTTAGGTGGATCAAGAGCTGGTTGACAGATCACAACCAAAAGGTGCTTGTAAATGTTTTGTCATCTTCTTAGAGAGGAGTGATCAGTGGAGTGCCTCAGGGATCTATCCTGGGCCCTGTGTTATCCTTAACACTATTTCGCTCCCTTATATTTGGGAAACAGCCTCCTGGGAGAAGACTGTCCAGAGCCCTGTCCTTCCAGGTCCACCCTGATTGGCCCTCCCCATCCAGCTCCCACCCTCCCTCCTTGCCTGCTAGAAGCCTTGTGGCTGTAGCCACCATTGTCACCTATGAGGAGAGAGGCAGCAACAGGGCTTTGCGGTCTGCAGGCATGCTCCTGCTGGGAGGCAGCCAGGGGAGGGGGAGTTTACAGATTCCTTGCAGGCCACAAAGCCCTGTCACCCTGGTGGAGGGGGCTTTCCACTCCCTTTAGCCCACTTTTCAGACCAAAGGGAGCCACAGCCACCCTCTCACGCCCTCCTGCCTGACGCCCCTTTCAAAGCCCATTTTTAAAATGGGCTTTGATATTAGTTCAACATATTTATAAATTACAATATTTGCTGGCGTATAAGACTACTTTTTCCCCCTGAAAAACATGCCTCCAAGTGGGGGGGTCATCCTATACACCGGGTGCACTTCAGTACTGTAATGTAATGTAATAAACTCTATATTTAGAGTGGAAATGTTGGGGGGTCGTCTTATACGCTGGCAAATACGGGTAATTGGATGAAGGAACAGAGGGGGTCCTTATTAAATTTGCAGATGATACTAACCTAGGAGGAGTAGCAAACATACCAAAAGACAGAATCACAATACAAGATGATCTTGACAGGCCAGAAAACTGGGCTAAAATGAATTTCAATAGCGATAAATTTAGATTTCTTCATTTAGGTAATTCATATGCATCACTTTAGGATGGATGAGACTTGCCTTAGCAGTAGTATGTGTGAAAAGGATCTGGGGGCTTTAGTAGACCAGACACTGAGCATGAGTCAGCAGTGTGACTCAGTAGCTAAAAAGGCAAATGGGATTTTGGGCTATATTAAAAGAAGTATATTGTCCAGATCATGTGAGGTAATGTTACCACTTTACTCCACTCAGGTAAGACCTTACTTGGGGTGCTGTGTTCAGTTTTGAGCACCAAAAAATGAAGAAAGATGTAGAGAAACTGGAACATGTCCAGAGGTGGGCTACAAAGATGGTGTCGGGTTTGGTGACCAAGTTGTATGAGGAAAGGTTGAGGGAGCTTGATGTGTTTAGTCTGGAAAGAAGACAAGAGGTGATATGATCACCAAATACTTGAATATAGAAGATGGGTCAGAGTTGTTTTCTGTTGCCCCAGAGGGTCAGACCAGAACCAATGGGTTGAAATTAATTCAAAAGAATTTTCGGCTAAACATCTGTAAGAAATTCCTGACAGTTAGATCAGTTCTTCAGTGGAACAGGCTTCCTCGGGAGGCGGTGGGTTATCATTATTTGGAATGTTTTAAGCAGAGGCTAGATAGAAATGCTGATTTTATGAACTAAGGGAGATTGTGAGTGTGTGGGCAAGAAGGGATGTGCTAGTGTTTGTCTCTTGTGGCCCTTCCTTGCATACCCAGGGAATTGTTGGTTGCCACTGTGGGTTAGTTGGTGAATTTCCTCCAGGCCAGGCTGGATTCCGGAGATTTTAGGTGGAGAAACCATTTGGGCATGAAATTGGGTTCACTGTGGGTGGGCAGACAGTTGTGAGTTCCTGTGTTGTGCTGGGGTTTGGACTAGATGACCCTGGAGGTACCTTCCAAGTCTATGATTCTATATCTTATGGATGAGGCATCGCAGGCAGTAATACACAGCCCCATCCACTTTTACTGTCCAGTGCTTCAAATAGCCCACAACCCATTGTTAATTTCTCACAACACTTTGTTTCATATGATTATATCTAAATCAAGGAAAAATTGTTTCTGGGGGGGGGGAAACCCTTAGGAATTCAAATTGCCAAAATTTGTGTGGCATCCTGAAGTACATTCCATGAATAGCTTAACTTTTAAAGGACTAGTGCCACTTCTTCAGATGCAGCAAATGTTACCTTTTGTGTTCACATACAAGGATGTATCCATCGACCAAATGAAGTCAGGAAAAGTACACTCTACTTCACACTAACCTTTGCCAAAATACTATAAAATTTGAGTCCAATGGCACCTTTTAGACCCACAAAGATTTATTCAAGGTGTTAACTTTTGTGTGCATGCACACGAACGCTCACGCCTTGAACAAATCTTTATTGGTCTTAAAGGTGCCATTGGACTTAAATTTTGTTGTGCTACTTTAGACCAACATGACTATCCACTTTTGCCAAAATACATTTGATAGTTGTGAAGGTATTGTGAAACTTTTGGCTGAAGCAAACCAATTTAGCTACACATCTCTGGAATTAAGTATTCAAATCCTGCTTGAGTTTTTATCATTCGGTCTTATTTACAGAGGTATTAGAGAGAAAAGGAGACAGTAGAAAGAATGGAAAATTTCAACAATAGTACTGCTGGTTCAGGTGCAGCTTTTGGGTGCAGATGAATGTCATTTTTATATACAAAATTCTGTCTTCTCACCTCACTTCACCTCCTCTCCAACTTTATGCAATATCCATTCCTCCTTGTGACAGAAAAAATGGCTGTATCTTTCTTCCATCCTATGATTTAACTAAATTTCGCCTCAAAATAGCAGCTAGGGTAAAGAAGTCCTCAACACCAGACACAAAAGTTCAGCGCCATTCACAGACAATTCCTCTGCCAGCAGTTATAATTTTCCTTTGAGTGATGGATGCCACCATGTGGTTGAGTAGAGCAATGCTCAATCGACCTTTGGCTTGGTTTGGGTGATGTTTCTGTAATTAGTAAATATCCTCTCATCTTGGAGATATATATTTTTTGTTGGGAAAGAGGAGAGGAAAGAACTCACAAAGCTTCCCCCCCCCCACTACCTCCGGCATCACTGGCAATAATAGTTCCTACTTTACTTTAAAGCTACCGACAGACTTAATAACGGGCATCATGTTAGCTTCTCCCGATAATCATATTGCCTGCTACAAAAATAGAACCCTGAATGTCTCCACAGTATTTCTCAGCCAGTTCTGTATTTCTAATATGTTCCTTTAAAAAGAACCAGGCAGTATTATATCCCCAGGAGTCAGAGAAGAACTCAATCCTGCTTTATAGCAGCAGTGAGGGGAAAAAGAGCACAAGAGCTTACTGCCCACATTGCCAAATGAATCAACCTGATTAGCTGTCGAGTGCAAAACTGCTGAGGGCCTAACATGGAGCGGTCACCTTTACACATAACAGCACAGGAAAATTACAATTTCAAAAAACATTTAGACACTTACACTGAAGGAGCAAATCCAGTCATTTTCAGGAGCGTTGCTTAACGCAATTTCATGCCCTCCCAGCCTGGCTGAGCAACATTATCCGCTCCTGTCTCTCAGTGAAGCCAAGGTAAGCGATTAAAGCTGGCAGAATGGTCTGGTCTTAAACACTGCTGACTTGGAGATGCTTCAGGCTTGGAGATGCTGTTGTGAAGGGAGGAATGAGACTGGAGCATACAGAGTTGTAGGTCATGCCTGTTTGGAAAAACAGCTTCACACTAGTAGAAACAGGAACCTGGAATAGGACTCAAATAGACTGATCAGGACGCAAATCTTTCTCAGCACCAGGCCCTATCCAGACATTGTTTTTGCATTGACCCCTTAGTAACTGCTAACAACTAAATTTTCAGGTTAAACATCTAAAAAAATCATACCTTAATATGCTGGTTCACAAGAGCAGGGCACTTGGAGGGATAAGTGGTAATGACGTAGGCTACCTCACTCAATACTGATATCTCAGAGTGTCAGTAAATCCCATGGCTAAATCCACCATTCTTTACAACAACCCACTTGCCTCAGGATTAACAACTGAAAGGTGAACTGGGGCTAGATTATGAGTGGGCAGGATTGGCAATGGTATCTCTTTATTTCATGATAATTTGCACAACACGGTAACAATCTATTAAAATAATTTTAGGAATTATGATAATGTGGCCATCCTGGTTCTCCATTTCAACAAGTGGTCTTCTTCAGTCTCATGACTCACCTTCAGCCATAGTCTTCTTCATAGAACCCATTTTAATATTTAAAGTTGGTGATATGCAACCCAGAGCTGGCAACCCTGCTTTCTAAGACTATGGCCTTTCCCAAGCAAGACGGAAAGAGTGCTTGACCATTTGCATGAAACCACTAGATGCATTTATCTTGAGTTTTAGGCTAGACTGTTACCAAGGAGTGTGCAAAAAAACTTGGTATCTTTCAGGTTTGAGTATATTGAACCCCCAAAATATTAGTATTCCCCATTTTAGATGAGGTATTTTTTGGCTTGAATATACCATATGCAAATCTCTATATAGATGACGGGTTTTTCTTGTCCTTCTACCACAAAAGACACCTGCGCAGTTCCCCAAACTATGAACCTGTACTTCATAGATTCAGCAGCTGCCTCTCGGTTAGATGGACTCCTCAGTGTTTGGGATTACACTTTAAATGTCTTCTTAAACTAGCCAATTGATTTCTAACTTCAATATTAATTTCTATTTTTAAAGGGCAAAAAACTAACAAAAAGAAAACATTAATAAATTATATAGAAATATTGACAGAATTAAGCTTGTGAATACCTAAAGTGAAGATTAGAAATAGTCACATTAATCCCCAGATTTTACCTGAAGTTTTATGCATACAATATGAAGAATTCACCAAGGTGGAGAGGAATTACCTTTTACTTTTACGCTTGGGGTAAGAAAGAAAGCATACAAAACTTTGCACAGACTCAAATCAAATTTGGGATTGATATTGCTTAATTGAACACTGTTTAAAGCAAATGTACAGAGTCCTTATGTCATCCATATGCCATAACTCTGTGGCGATCTATTTTTTTCACAGTGTGCCGACTGGTCACTCGGTGTGCAGAAGGCAATTCCATTCAAAAATTGATCATGCATGCTCCAGATGTGTGTGTTCACATACTGAATTTCCCCTTCTCCATTCCCCATTATTCTTTGTTTCATATAATTAAAAAATCAGTTAAATAGAAAGAGGTTTCTCCATTCTTCTGTGATGGGGTGAAGGGAGACATGTCTTTCTATTCTACCCAAGTTCACTTGTCTGACTCAGTGTTTACTCACTGGAGCTTTCAGGTCTAACTACAGATAATTTGCACCAGCACATTTCTCCATAGCTGCCTGTCTTTCATCTGAAATCTACTGCAGGTATAGTGTTGTTAATAAATTACAAAAGATGGACTTTCAGTTGTGCTTGGGGCTGGGACAGCTGCATGGCTTGTCTCTCTATTGCAGTCTTATATATTTTGATGACATTATAACTTAGTCTTAGTTCACTGGGATTTCTTTTCCTGCAGGTGTCTCCTTCTTCTTCTCATCTGCCCACCATAACAGAAAAATAGTTAACTATGAAAAAGAGCGCTTTCCTTGGCTGACCCAATGCTTCAGGAGTGGGCACAGTGAGAGAAAGAAGCTACATGTATGGTTTGCTTTAATCATCTTCCATTTTAACCCCATGCTGAACACACTCAAATTTCATTTACAAGTTTCACAGTCTTGCCTGGGAAGCATTGTTCATTACAATAAGCACAGAGCATGTACCAACATGATTTACGCTTCCAACTGTGCAAATGTAAACATAACACACATTCTCTAACATAGTTAAAGAAATAATAATAATGCATTTAAATAAATAATAATAATGCATATAAATGAGAACCTGGAGAAAATGTAATCCAACCAAGTGTTTAATTGGTGAGCTGTCCTTATTTTGAGTGGGTTGGAATCTCAAATCAACTCAGGAGTTTATTTCTGCTCTCTGTTTGTCCTTGTTAGTTATTCATCCTACATGCCTAGAGTTATGCTTCCTTCATACTATTTCACACATTCCACCCTTCTCCAGACATTAGGAAGATCAAGTGCTGTGTTCAGGGTCTGTTTGCCTTTGAAGAGAAAATGCTGAATATGGCAGGTGCTATTAACTGAATTTACACATTCCAATTAAAGAGCATTTTTCAGTCTTTCTTCTCCTATTGGTGAAAAATAGGAATGCTTTTCAAAATGTGCAAGGAGCAGGTTTTAGATACGTGGAAAAATAGAAAAGCGTTTTAAATATGCGTTTGCCTGGTTTCTGAATCAATTCATGACCATGGAAGAAGTTATCACATTTAGCATCTCATTTCAGGCGACAAATGTTGAGGTTTAGCAGCATCATAGAGACACAGAAGGAACCACATAGGCAGGCCATGCTAGCCTCAATGCAAACTCCAAGCTAGCTTTCTCTACATTGTACACACCAGCTTCAGTGTCTGCTGCCCTACAAATAAGATCAAGGTAAGTGTGAAAGTGGGCTGAATTGATCATTAACATATGTTGTTCCTGATTGACTTGGTCTGGCTTGAACTTGAAAGCCACTTTATGTAACAGAAAAGCATGGTCTGGAATGTTCAGGTTCAGGTATTCAGTATTCTACACACCGTATGTACTCGCATATAAGCTGACCCACATATAAGCCAAGGCACCAAATTGCACCACAAAATGCTGGGAAAACGAAAGGACTCGCATATAAGCTGAAGGTCGTATTTGGATAACGGCTTTTTCTCCTATCCTCCCCTCCCCCCCTGTTTTGGGCAGGATTATTTCCCCTTTTTTCCCCACACTCTTCCTCCATCCTCTTTCCCTTTGATCTCTCTTGCCATTATTCTTTCCTCTAGGGGTGTTTTCTCTTTCTGCTCTCTGCTCTCCCTCTGAGACAGAGGCTTCAGAGCTAGCTGCAGAATTTCCTGCAACACATCCTAGCCTCGTGCTAGCCTCCTTAAGGCAGGGAGGGGGGAGGCGGAGACTGCCCTTTCCCTCCCAGGCTTGCTGGGTCTCTGCTGTTTGTGCCTTTGCTTTTTCAGGTAAACATGCTTGTCTCCCACCCCCACCCTCCAGTCTTGTCTGGAAGTTGTTTTTTTAATACCCACATATAAGCTGAAGGGGACTTTTTCAGCTTTAAAAAAGGGCTGAAAAACTCGGCTTATATGCGAGTATATACAGTATGCTTATCCATGGTGCCACTTTATATTTGTGAAACTGGCCTCGGGGAGGAACGAGTATGGCTGTCAGAGTCAGAATAGGGCTAATCATCATGCGACCAGCTTGGCCCTGCCCCTGCAGCTCCCACCCTCCCTCACTGAAAGCTCACCCCTGCCTCACAAACGCGCCTGGCTGCTGGAGCCAGCGTATCTGCAAGTCTCTTCCCCTCTTCCCCCACTTACTGAGCACCAGGTAAGCAGTGGTGGTGCTGGAGGGGGCAGAGATCCCTTCCCTATGGCCTGCCAAAAACCCCTGCGGCCTTGCAGAGCTGGTGGGATCCCTTGGCGGGCTGCGGGAAAACAGGTGTGGCAGCAGGGAGGAGGGGGGCGCACTCGGTGGGCCATGGGGAAGCAGCATAGCTGGGGGGAGGGGGGAGTTCCCTTCCCCATAGCCCACCAAGTGC
The DNA here is from genome assembly GCF_049243985.1 of Paroedura picta. Lineage (NCBI taxonomy): Eukaryota > Metazoa > Chordata > Lepidosauria > Squamata > Gekkonidae > Paroedura > Paroedura picta. The sequence goes on along the minus strand of NC_135374.1, from coordinate 39,955,510 downwards.
ACCTACAGCCTTGCAGATGCGGCAGCCGCACTTGGTGGGTCACGGGGAAGCAGCACAGCTGGGGGGAGGGGGCATTCCCTTTCCCATGGCCCGCCAAGCGAGCCCACCATCTCACAGAGGTGGAGGGCTCACTTGGCAGGCCATGGGGAAGTGGCACAGCTGGGAGGAGGGGGAGTTCCCTTCTCCATGGCCCGCTAAGTGTGCCTGCCGCTTATGTGCAGCGGCGCCCACACATGGTAGGCCGCGAGGAAGCGGCACAGCTGGGAGGAGGGGAGTTCCCTTCCCTTTCCCATGGCCTGCTAAGCGTGCCTGCCACCTCACAGGGCTGGTGGCTGTGCTTGGCAGGCTGCAGGGAAGCAGCGCAGCCTTTGGAAGGGGGGAGTTCCCTTCTGCACAACTCACCAAGCATGCCCGCTAGCTCACAAAGCTGGTGGCTGTGCTTGGTGGGCCGCGGGGAAGTGGCGCAGCTGGAGGGAAGGGGGGTTCTCTTCCCCGCACCCCGCCAAGCATGCCTCCCTCGGGGGGGGCCTTTCAAAGCCCGTTCTTATGAATGGGCTTTGCAGCTAGTATTTGAATAAATCCATTCTGTTCCATTGGCTACATTTCACGTTACTTTTCAGTATATTATTGTCTGCATTTTGGTTATGATCTACTGTGATTCAAGAGATTATCAGATTTACCCTCTGTTGCCTTCAATATAACAATAGGGACATTAATCAAGATTCTATTAGCCTATTCCTGCTGTTCATTTCCATAGGATTTTCATTTTTAAATGTTTTTTTTTAAATACTACTGCATGAATTGTAATATTTTGGAGAACATTTGTCTCTATATTCTTCTTCATCTTGAAGAGGTCTGTATAATGTGTCAGTTTGAACTAGGCACAGTTACACATTAAATAATTCAAGGAAATATTTTGTTTGAATCTACATGACAGTTCTTGATGTATTTTGGCTAAGATATGTATAGCATGGTTGCCAGGTCCACCCTAATTGCTCGTAGGAGTGGGGGGTAAGATTTCCAGGTTCAGGTTGAGGAACTCCTGGACTTTGGAGGATACAGCCTAGTTAGGATGTCTGTGGGATGCAATGCCAAGATGCCTCCAAAATATCTATTTTCTCCAGGAGAATTGATCTCTGTTGTCTGCAGATGGGCAGTAATTCCAAGGAATCCCCAGGTCCCACCTGGAAGCTGGCATCTCTAATTTATAGTGGCAATGATCTTACAGGCTAGTGGCTATCTCATTGCATTGCTCAATGGCATTGTGCCATGACATTTCAAATAAAAATGTAATACATATTTACAGCTTATGTAAGATTAAAATGTTTTTCTATCTACTAGGTTGATCCTGTACCAAATTTTAGATTAATACTAGAAAGGGCTGTATCAACAGGTTATTTGGACAGAGATTTTAAATGCTTACAGTTCCATTTTGGAAAGTAAAACAAATGATGCATGCCCCATCTACATGTTTAAGCCATATTTTTGTTTCTTTAATGTAGCCATATCCCACCTGGGGTCTTGCTCCCTAATGAACTCAGTCAATCAATTTCAACAGAGTTTCTGCTTTAAGTGTTCTTACCAAGGGAAGTGAAGTAGCTGACCACCAAGAACAAGGCCTTCACATTGGTGGCAGCTCAGGTCTAGAACTCTGCCGTCAAATAGTTTGTTAGTTTTAAGTACCCAGAAGATACATTTTTGTTTATGTAGGTGATCTATTTTTTTCTTCTTTACTGGTTTTATTTTGGAGTTTATTGGTATATTTAGGTTATTTGAATGATTTTGTACCTAAGTGATATTCTGTGTTTTATCTTTTGGCAGATAAGAGGCCACTTTTGGTAAAGAAGACGAGACTCCACTTTTCATTGGCGTTTAAATGGCCACAGCTTTATTAAACACCCAAAACAGAGGGTTGGAGGCAACAAGGGAATGAAACTGACCTACGCAGTCCACTGACAGCAGATTCCCAATGCCAAAACCATAAGAAGCCCATCAAATTTCCCCGCTGAGAATACAGGTCTCCCCATGTGGATTAGCCTATTCCAGGGAGATGATCTGTGATGGAGGGCCAAAGGGCGCAAGCGTCTTTGGTTACCTCCCAGGTCATCTGGTCATGAACGAGCTACCCAAGCCTACCCTGCAGGGTCTGCTTGTGGCTCGTTACTACCACCTCTTTAAGGAGGCCCCATTCACCACGGGGAGGCCGATTGCACACTGGCTCCCCTCCAACAGCTTCATTCTCTTGTGCCAACCTATGCTGCGACAGAAAATTACATGCAATTCAACAATAAACAGAATAAAGGGAGGGTGGGTGGGTCGTTTGCCCTGGCGGCTGGCAAAGAGGCGGGAAGGAGACAGGCGACATCCTAAGAGGACTCTCCCAGCCCTGCCTCTTGCTGTGTGCGCCGCCGGAACCGTCGCTTCTTTCCCGGCCCTCTAACCCTGCCAAAAGCCGCACGGGTAAGTCCGTGCTGCTCATTATTATTGCACATTCTCTTGGGGGTTTTCTCACAAATGAAACAACAACAATAATATACAGTGGGAAATTGGCTTCCATATTATTTATTGTTCTTGGGCCTTCAAAGAGCAGAGTATGCACTAATTTGGATCTGCTCCAGAAAAGGTAGGCTGGAACCTAACAGAATAGGCCTTACCTGGGCATCTTAAGATATCTAGTTCTGCAACATAGCTTGCTCAACACAAAAGTTCAATTTCCTCAACAAATGATAGACATGATCTCCAAAACTGGAGCTCTGATCCCAATGGAGTCTTGTGCTATTGCAGCATAAACACGGTTATTAAACTGTCAGAAGGTTAATAGTTTCATTTTAATAATCTTGATAGATGGTGTAAATTTCACTTGCACTTCAAAATCCCATGATGAGGTGTACAGTTTTTTTTACTATCAGCTTGCCTTGAATTTCTGAAGGAAAGATAAGAAGTCATCTAGCTAATGAATAAATTCCTTTTCTTGTTCTGCATCCTTTGCTAGTTCTCTCTGATTAATCGATCTAATTTTATCAACAAAATTAAATTCCCTCCTTTCTCAAGAAAGTTATTTAAAGAGGCCACTTTGGAGACCTCATACTAGAGCCTAAACTCATTTACAGCCTTACCTCACTGCCAGGCTTGCTATTTTTAATGGCTTCTCTTGAAGGATTCCATTTAAAGCACCAGAGTCATTTATCTTCAAAGAGAACTAACACCTGTGAAGAGTTTTAGAGTGATTAATGGGCGAGTCCATGTCATACCTCAAATCATTCACATAACATGGTAGTACTCCATATTCATATCTCAGAAAATCTAACCAGCTGACCCTTTGATCATTTAGATAGCCCCTCATTCTTGATCATTTAGATAGCCCCTCATAAACTTGCAGGCTGTTTATTCATAACTAAATTCTATTGTACACATGGAATATATTACTGAGTAAACTTGCCTAGGATTAGGTTCTAATTATATAAATACTTAATAAAAATAAGCCCCATGGATTTATGAGTAGTTTTATGTATATCTACAACAAAATTTGAGTCCAACGGCACCATTAAGATCAACAAAGATTTATTCAGGGTGTGAGCTTTCATGTGCATGCAAACAATAGAACAAAAATCATAAGAGTACATATATAAGGAGATTGTAAATTAGTAGCAAATTAGTCAAACATCATAAGTCCAAATCTATAGTATGAAAGTTCTTTCCCAGAAGAGCAGTCCTTTGGGTTCAATTGTCAGTCACAAAAACACTGGGGCAATAAAAATGTAAAATGTAGTGATTAGGGGAACACTTTATCCTTCCAGGTCATTCAATAAAGGAGCTCAAAGTAGCTGTTTTGTTGCAAAGAAACTTCAAGAACAGACTAGAACGGGAGAATGCAGAAAAGCAAGTTATTACAACAATGGTATCTCTAGGACCCAACAACTATATTGGTTTCTTATCTCACTACATATGCTAACTTCATACAGTTCTTATATCCCTATTCATTACAATCCCCTCTTCTATTTATTATATTTGGGACAATGAGACTGTTGGGTGAACTAAGTAAGTATGTAATGCTATTTAGAATCTAACTCTCTTGTTCTCAGGACAGAATAACAAACCCACCAGGGTTTGTCACTTGTGGGTTTGCCTCCATGCTTGGGTTGAGATGGATGGGGATAACAAGAAGTCTAACACTGAAAGAAAGAAGGATTAAAACTTTTGTCAACACTGAGCAAAATTGAGAGAACTGTTATTCTAATATCTAAAGGTTCCTTTAGTAGTAGATGACCAATTGCTGTATGTTCATTTGCAACACTACTATATAGCACAATAGCACAATAGGTCTCAACATGGGGATCAGGACCCCTTTGGGGGTTGAACAACCCTTTCACAGGGGTCGTGGCAGGGCAAGCAGCTTGACTGGGGGGGGGGTTGCTGCCACTGTTGCTGCTTCTCCTGCAGGTGCCCGTGCTCAACCGCCAGCTGCTCCAGCAGTGCCTCCAGTGCAGCGTAGTCTCCCGCCAGTTGCTCCAGGTGGTGGCCCAGCTCGGCGGGACAAGAGGCAGAACTGAATTGAGAAACCCTGGAAGGAAAAAAAAACAACAATTTATATACAATCATGAACAATGGATCTTCATACCATTTGTCAGTTTATGTTTAATTTCTGTGAAAGAACACTTACTTAGTTTTATGGTTGGGGGTCACCACAACATGAGGACATGTATTAAAGGGTTGCGGCATTAGGAAGGTTGAGAACCACTGATATAGCAGATCACAGTCTGGGAGTCAGATACATGTTTGGCTACATAAACTGTTACTCCCATGGATATTCAGACTTCATAATAAAATTAGTGCTGTGCTTCACACTTATAAAGCAAATACTTGCAGATCAAGGAACATTCAGTTTTCAAAGAAGGCCATATCATCTGCTCATCTTGAACTAGGTTGTATATTAATCCACCTTTGCTCATTCAACAATGGTTAGGAGTGCCTCTGTGTGAATTTCTTACTCTTTCTATCAAAACTTGTTTTAAACCTTTATATTTTTATAACATACTCCCCCATGGTTCTGTTGCAAATATGAGATAATTCACCTAATATATACTCCAATATATTTGATGAAGTGAGTTCTGATTTATGAAAGGTTATACTAGAATAAAATAAATTGTTAAGATGGCACTGTGTTCTTGCGTATTTTGCTGCTATAGATTAATATAGCAGCCCATCTGGGATTATCATTGAAAGCAGGGAATTTTAAAATAAATTGCAACTGGGTATCCAATTCTAAGATGTAATTTTGTACCTTTCATTAGGAAGCTGCTGTCCCATAAGAAATAAAAAGGAGGAAAATGCAATTTAAAGAGTCACTACACTAACTAATTTTTTTCTGTCCCCATGACAATCAGTTTAGAAACTGCCTTCAGAATCCAAATCTATAGGTGAACATGAGCATACAGCAAACTCGGAAGAATACTATAGACAGCTCCTTTGTATCATTAATTAGGGAGTGTAGAATCCATTCTAACACAGAGGTTCATCCAAATAATTTCACTTTGTCATCTTTTTAATCATTATATATTTAAGCATATATTTAATTTTCATATATTTAATATATATGAAGCATATATTTAATTTTCCTTTTTATGTGAACATAAAAATGGAATCAGAAATCATAGCAAATAGAGAGAAAGAGAGAATTTGTTCAGAAATTATTTGGAAAGATTGGCTCTTTGCAAGAATACTTTCGCATTATTGTGTAATGTGGCTCTGTGCTCTACAATTTCCTTAAAATGTAATCATTCTAGTGATAAAATTTCCCATGGCTTCCACTGAGTGTTGGACAGACAACTGCTACTTTTAAAATACCTTGCTGAACAGGGATTTGCATGATTGGAACAGCCTCAACTAATCGTGCCCCCTTCAAGGATCGCTGCCTTGTTGTGGCAAGGGGGCTTGCGTAGTTCTGTGAAGCTATGAGCTATACCGTGCAGGGCCACCCAAGACGGACAGGTCATAGCTGAGAGCTCTGACAAAAGGTGATCCACTGGAGAAGGAAATGGCAAACCACTCCAGTATCTTTGCCATGAAAACTCTATGGACAGTTCCAATAGGCATAACGATATGACGCTGGAAGATGAGCCCCTCAGGTCGGAAGGTGTCCAATATGCTACTGGGGATGAGCAGACGGCTAGTACGAGTAGCGCCAGAATGAATGAAGCGACTGGGCCAAAGCCGAAAGGACGCTCAGTTGTGGAAGTAACTGGTGGCGAAAAGACAGTCCGATGCTGTAAAGATTTTTATTCCATAGGAACCTGGAACGTCAGATCCATGAATCAAGGTAAGCTGGACGTGGTCAAACAAGAAATGAGAAGACTGAACATCGACATTTTAGGAATCAGTGAACTAAAATGGACAGGAATGGGTGAATTTAATTCAGATGACCATCAGGTATACTACTGTGGACAAGAATCTCGCAGAAGAAATGGAGTAGCCTTCATAATCAATAAGAGAGTAGGAAAAGCAGTCTTGGGATACAATCTCCAAAATGACAGAATGATCTCAGTTCGAATCCAAGGCAAACCATTCAACATCACAGTGATCCAGGTCTATGCCCCAACCACTGCTGCTGAAGAGGATGAAGTTGATCAGTTCTATGAAGCCCTACAACACCTTCTAGAAGCAACGCCAAAAAATGATGTACTTATCATCATGGGGGATTGGAATGCTAAAGTAGGAAGCCAAAAGATAACCGGGATAACAGGCAAGTTTGGCCTTGGAGTACAAAATGAAGCAGGGCACAGGCTGGTAGAATTTTGTCAAGAGAATACAATGGTCATAGCAAACACTCTTTTCCAACAACCCAAGAGACGACTCTACACATGGACATCACCAGACGGTCAACACAGAAATCAGATTGACTATGTGCTCTGCAGCCAAAGATGGAAAAGTTCTATCCAGTCAATAAAAACAAGACCAGGAGCTGATTGTGGTTCAGATCATGAGCTTCTTGTTGCAAAATTTAGGCTTAAATTGAAGAAAGTAGGGAAAAGCACTAGGCCACTCAGGTATGAACTAAATCATATCCCCAACGAATACACAGTAGAGGTGACAAATAGATTTAAGGAATTAGATCTGATAGACAGAGTGCCTGAAGAACTATGGATGGAGGTTCGCAACATTGTACAAGAGGTAGCAACTAAAACCATCCCAAAGAAAAAGAAATGCAAGAAATCAAAATGGCTGTCTGAGGAAGCTTTACAAATAGCTAAGGAGAGAAGGGAAGTGAAAGGCAAGGGAGAAAGAGAAAGATACACCCAATTGAATGCAGAATTCCAGAGAAAAGCTAGAAGAGATAAGAATGCCTTCTTAAATGAACAGTGCAAACAAATAGAAGAAAACAATAGAATGGGGAGGACCAGAGATCTTTTCAAGAAAATTGGAGATATGAAGAGAACGTTTCATGCAAAGATGGGTATAATAAGGGACCAAAATGGTAGGGACCTCACAGAAGCAGAAGAGATTAAACAAAGGTGGCAAAATTATACAGAAGAACTATACAAGAGTGAGCTTAACATCCCTGATGACCACAATGGGGTAGTTACTGACCTGGAGCCAGACATCCTGGAATGTGAAGTCAAATGGGCCTTAGGAACTCTGAGCAACAATAAAGCTAGTGGTGGTGACAGCATTCCAGTTGAACTATTCAAAATCTTAAAGGACGATGCAGTAAAAGTGCTACACTCAATATGCCAGCAAATTTGGAAAACTCAACAATGGCCACAGGATTGGAAAAGGTCAGTTTACATTCCAATCCCAAAGAAGGGCAATGCCAAAGAATGTTCAAACTACCGCACCATTGCACTAATTTCTCATGCTAGCAAAGTTATGCTCAAAATCCTACAAGCTAGGCTCCAGCAATATGTGGACCGAGAACTTCCAGAAGTACAGGCAGGATTTCGAAGAGGCAGAGGAACTAGAGATCAAATTGCCAACATACGCTGGATCATGGAGAAAGCTAGGGAGTACCAGAAGAATGTCTACTTCTGCTTCATTGACTATGCTAAAGCCTTTGATTGTGTGGAGCACAACAAATTGTGGCAAGTTCTTAAAGAGATGGGAATACCAGAGCATCTTATTTGTCTCTTGAGAAATTTATATGCAGGTCAAGAAGCAACAGTGAGAACTGAACATGGAATCACTAACTGGTTCAAAATTGAGAAAGGAGTTCGGCAAGGCTGTATACTGTCGCCTTGCCTATTTAACTTGTATGCAGAGCACATCATGAGAAATGCGGGATTAGAGGAGTCACAAATTGGGATCAAGATTGCAGGGAGAAATATCAACAACCTCAGATATGCAGATGATACCACTCTAATGGCAGAAAGTGAAGAGGAACTAAAGAGCCTGTTGATGCGGGTGAAGGAGGAGAGTGCAAAAGTTGGCTTGAAACTCAACATCAAGAAAACGAAGATCATGGCATCCGGCCCTCTCAATTCATGGCAAATAGATGGGGAAGAAATGGAGATAGTGACAGATTTTATTTTCCTGGGCTCCAAGATCACTGCAGATGGGGACTGTAGCAAAGAAATTAAAAGACGCTTGCTCCTGGGGAGGAAAGCTATGGCAAATCTAGACAGCATCCTAAAAAGCAGAGACATCACCCTGCCAACAAAAGTGCGTTTAGTCAAGGCTATGGTATTCCCAGTTGCAATGTATGGCTGCGAAAGTTGGACCATAAGGAAGGCCGAGCGTCAAAGAATTGAGGCTTTTGAACTCTGGTGCTGGAGAAGACTCTTGCGAGTCCCTTGGACTGCAAGGCGAACAAACCGATCAGTCCTAGAGGAGATCAACCCTGACTGCACTTTAGAAGGCCAGATCCTGAAGATGAAACTCAAATACTTTGGCCACCTCATGAGAAGGAAGGACTCCCTGGAGAAGAGCCTAATGCTGGGAGCGATTGAGGGCAAAAGAAGAAGGGGACGACAGAGAATGAGGTGGCTGGATGGAGTCACTGAAGCAGTAGGTGCAAACTTAAATGGACTCCGGGGAATTGTAGAGGACAGGAAGGCCTGGAGGATCATTGTCCATGGGGTCGCGATGGGTCGGACACGACTTCGCACATAACAACAACAACAACTAATCGTGCAGAAAGCACTTTCCTGCCTAATTAGCTTTCAAAGATATATATTAATATCCTTAACCCGTCAAAGACTGGCCTATTTCAAGTTGGATAAGCAGATACTACAGTAGTTCTCCAATCAAGTTAGCTTGTCTTCAGGAAGCCTCTGCTTCTCAGAAGTGAATGAATGTATTGATTGTAAGTGTGAGAGTGATAACCCTAGAGATGCAAGCTTTCTGATTATTTAGGTAATGTCTAGTAACAAATGCTGCGACCAAGTACAAACTTCCTTCTTTTTCTTTGTCAGTCTGCCTTTTTCATGCTCTAAAGAAACTTAGTTTGAGTGCTAAATAGGTAATTCAGTCTTAGAACTCTGTCAGGTCTAAGCCTTTCTGCTGAGCTTACCAACAAATGAACCAATTATATGAACTTGTGGCTGAGTTGGCTATTGTGAGGTGGACAATTGTTCAGTATGAACTGAAGCAAAGCAACCAAGTCAATTGGCAGCACTGGTGATCATCAGCCACTGGGGAGATAGTAATTACTTTCAGCCAGTACTAGTGTGAGAAGAATACTAACCATCAGGGCACAGCAAAGACCTTCTGTTTGCTTATTTACAAGGTCCATGAAGCCCATTTAGCTGACACTCTCATCTTGAGTACCTCTTATAAAAATGGAATTGGCAGAGAGGTTTCTGGCTGAGATGTTTGTGGCTTTACAGGAAGGGGGTTCTCTTGCAGGAGACCCAATAAAAGTACCTTTGTGAGAAGTAGTTTTTGATTCTTGGGGATGTGAATTATATCTACAATACAGTAGATAACCCTGGACATTTAGTATAAGGTGGAACATGAAAAGCAAATATTGTGTAATAATTGAACCTTGAACATGAGTCAGCAGTGTGACTCAATTGCTAAAAAGGCAAATGGAATTTTGGACTGTATCAAACGGAGTATCGTGTCCAGATCATGGGAGGTGATGGTACCGCTTTACTTTGCTCTGGTTCGGCCTCACTACTGTGTTCAGTTTTGGGCACCCCAGTTGAAGAGGGATGTTTTTTTTAAAAATAATTTTATTGTTTATTATTATATAAAGCATTTACAGAGAAGTTGTAAAGAACAAGCGACCAGTTGATATGGTTTGCCATCTCTTTTAACATAGATATTTAGTTCTCATCACATATTATTCCTAGTCTAGAAGTTTTTACCATTTTTCTTAGCCAAGTGATTGTTAATACATATGAGATCTGTTATAGGAATACATTCTGTTATTATCTTAAATGATATTAGGTCAGTCTCCTTCATAAATTGGCCCTGACCCAAGAATTACTACTGTTGTCTTGTTAATGCCTATAAAATATGGTTTGTCATCCTCTTTTGGCATACATATTAACATACATATTCAATTCCCATCGCATATTAATCCTGATCTAGGAGTTATTACCATCTTTCTTAACAAAGTAGTTGTTGATACATAGGAGGGTATAATCTATTATAAGGATATATTCTATTATTGTCTTAAATGATATAAAGTCAGTTCCCTTCATATATTAGACCTGTCCTAAAGGTTGCTACTGCTATTTTTCTCACAGGAAGCCAGGAGAATACTCCATTGTTCAGCTCATCTTTCAGGTGGTCGCAGAAAATGAAATTGTGTTTTTTTCCATAGTAGAGTGTTTCTGATTGTCCTTCTGTCAGGGCCAGAGAAATCTCTTACTTGATTCTTGCTTGTAATCGCCTTTGAGGGGGCTCTGAATCCTTTGTCAATCTGGATCTCTTCCTCTGGTCGCACAGAAATATCTCCTGATAGCTTCCTAGTTGCTGTCGCTTTTGAATAGACTCTTTTTATTTTGCTGATCCAAGTCATTTCCTGCTCTGAATAGACTTCCAGGTTTTTGGTATTTTCCTTCCGTGAATCTGTTTTCCCAGGTTCTTTAAAGATACTTTGGGTTTTTACATCTCTGGCACTCTCTCCCTCCAGTTGATTAACTTCCAGACATTGAAGTTTCACTAGATTTACTGTTAGCTGAGCTGCGTCATCAGCTGGTCTCTCCGGACCTTGGGCTCCATCCAAAAGCTCCCCCTTAGTCCCACGAATTTCCTTTTCCAGCTTATTGACTGCTTTCAGTATCTCTGAGTTGCCTTTGCATAACAAATGGAAAAGCTGTGCCTTAGTTAATTCTTCCATAGTTCTAGGCAGTCACAAACTATAAACAGAAAGTCTCGTGAGGTCTCGCGGGAGCACGAGCGATCCCAAATTATCAGTTTGTCGATCTCCGTATCAAGTCAAATTCCCCCACTGACCTTTCACCCATAAATCTTCAAAACACTCTCTTTGTTTGGTTAATGGGTATAATTAGCTGGGAGTCTCTCACTCGGGGAAAGAAGGAATTCGCTTGTGAATTGGTTGAGGGGGGGGGAGGGAAGAGCTTGTGGGAGAAGAGAGAGAAAAGCCAGAAAGCTTTCAATTCTTACTGTTGTAGGTTCCAGCTTCTGTCAGCTTCTGCTCCTGTCGATCTGGTAAATGATGGTCTGCGAAGAATGTGAGGTCGGCTGGTCGTTTCAAGCTTGTAAAGTTGTTTGCGACAAAGACGCCATCGTGACCTTGAGCACAAGCCGCTATTAATCCAGGGAGGTCTTGCTATCTCCCTACGGATCTGTAGGACCCTCAGGTCACCGTTCCCGGTTCCTGGGGCGACCGGTGAGCAGATTTGCGTATCTGTTCAGGTCATCCAGGTGCAGAAGCCCCTGACCCTCGGCATGGCTTAAGAGCTGAACAGAAGTCCAGCTTTCTTTATGGCGCCATCTTCAGTTCTCCTTGAAGAGGGATGTTGACAAACTGGAACATGTCCAGAGGAAGGCAACAAAGATGGTGATGGGTTTGGAGACAAAGACATATGAAGAAAGGCTGGGGGAGCTTGGTCTGTTTAGCCTAGACAGGAGATGACTTTTTATTGCATGTAAGTAACGACTGGGGAATGTACTGGCAAACCACCCCGTATTGAGTCTGCCATGAAAACGCTAGAGGGTGTCACCCCAAGGGTCAGACATGACCCAGTGCTTGGACAGAGGATACCTTTACCTTTATAGCGCATATACAGGGTTAGCAATCAAAATTAATAAGACCAAACATTTGGCAGACTGAACTGCAAGTTCTGATGGTGGTACCATATCTCAGATCAGGCTTCTTTTGTTCTTCTACAGAAGAACAGATCTGGGTCCATTAGTACCCTAGAGACCAACCAATGGGCTGATTCAATATAAAGCAGCTCAATGTTGACTTTAAAGGCACTCAAGAGGGAGTTTGACTCTCAAAACCTTATACCCTGAAAATCTTGTTGGTCTCTCTGGTTGTATTGGACCCAAATCTAACTTGGTTGTTTTGTTATGCAGGGCTTTCCCCCTTGCATGTGCAACTGATTTGCTGACAGTGTTGCCAACTGACCAGGAAAACAAAGGAAAAGAAAGTCAGACCTACTCTTGCACCTTTAACAGTCCTTTGAGATGCATCAATTAACGGGTGATAATGCTAACACCATACTGTTAAAGAGTCATTTATAAATCCTGTACATCAAACTGCTGAGGCACAGTTACAGAGTCTAGTTCACCTGTTAGCAACCCCATTGAATATAATAATGAGAGCAGATTTATGTATCAATGCCTTTCTCCCCACTCCCTCCACACTGACTCTCTTCTCTTTTTAGATGTGTGATTCCACACATAATAAGTGAAACAATCAGGCAATCTTCTCACTTCCTGGTACCATTTCATGCCCAGGCGAATATGAATCATTGCTAGGCAATCTTTTCCAGTCAGCAGAAAAACAAGCCACAGTTCACATACAATCATTTTAAATTGACAGGTGGCTTAGTTTGGATACCATCCACTAGCGATACGGCAAGACTCTTCCAAGAAGCATATTCTTTCATAGTCTGTACTTGAAGAGATAAAGAAAATGCTTTTATAGATCTACAAGGAGAAAATACAACTGTAGTTATTATCTTATTCACCAGATACCAGGTGTGGCATTGTATTCTGTCATTCTTTGTTGTACAAGGAGTAAAACAAGAAACCGGCCATAGTTTCTTGGTGCCTTAAAATAACATCAGTTTATGGCTATGCCATGTGTTTTATTTTTCAATGATAAGTTACTTTTTAAACATTTGTGACTACTAGAAATACAGAATGCTGCAGAGTGTGCACATTTTTTTCTGAAATTGGTTCCACTGAGTTGAATGGGGCTACATCCCTAAGAAAGTGTGCTGATAATATCAATCTCTCTGTTTGAAAGATGGTATGCTCTATGTAACTTAATATTTGGGCTTATTTGGGAGAACAATTTAATGTAGTCAGGACTGTGGGAGAAAAGACGGCATAGTATATCCCAATCTTGTCAGATCTTGGAACCTATGCAGGGTCAGAATTTGTATGGGAGACCACCAAGGAAGGCTCTGCAGAGGAAAGTAATGATAAACCACCTCTGTTTCACATTTGCCTTGAAAGCCCCTCCTGGGGGTCACCATACTTTTGTAGGCAAGTTTGTAACCAGTGCAGACCAATAATTGGGTCAGATCAGAAAAGGCCAAATCTTCAGGTTCAAGTCTCCACCATAAACCCAGAACCTCACAGGATGACCTTGGACAGCCTTTCTTAAGTGGCTTTGTAAAGATGAATGGGGGGGGGAGAACCATGCACAAAGCCTTGAGCAACACTGCACTGAAGGAAGGGTGGGATACAAATGCAATTTATAGAGCTGTAGTTTTGATCTATGACATGTTCATTATGGTTGCTGAGCTAGTTTCTTGAATGGCTGTTCTGTACTACTAAAAAGCACGTCTTTGCCTGTGAGCTAAAGTCAGCTCTGTTATAATAACACAGAAATTAATTTGCTGTATCAGTCCAGCATTCCATTTCCATCTGCAGCCAGCAAGATGTACCTGAAGGCTCACAAGCAACACTTGAAAGTGATGGTTTTCCTCAACTCCTTCCCAAGCATCTGAAATCCATTAACTATTCTTATTAGCATTTGTATACCACTCTCCCCATAAACAAATAATACCAAAACAAAATAATCATCAATATAAATGGATAAAGCAAGATGTTCTGGATGACTGTGCTCAGGCCTGATTCAGATATAAGTGCACATTTAAGACATCTCAGTCTTTTATATAGCTTTCCTTTATCAGACCATGTCACTCCTGGTTACTGATACAAGTCAATAATATCTTTGATTCATCATAGAATCATAGAGTTGGAAGGGGCCATACAGGCCATCTAGTCCAACCCCCTGCTCAACGCAGGATCAGCCCTAATCATCCTAAAGCATCCAAGAAAAGTGTGTATCCAACCGTTGCTTGAAGACTTCCAGTGAGGGGGAGCTCACCACCTCCTTAGGCAGCCTATTCCACTGCTGAACTACTCTGACTGTGAAATTTCCCCCCCTGATATCTAGCCTATATTGTTGTACTTGTAGTTTAAACCCATTACTGCGTGTCCTCTTCTCTGCAGCCAACAGAAACAGCATCCTGCCCTCCTCCAAGTGACAACTTTTCAAATACTTAAAGAGGGCTATCATGTCCCCTCTCAACCTCCTTTTCTCCAGGATGATAGAGAAAAGGTTACAGTACATGTGTTACAATACATGTGTGTACTATTAAAGAATCTCTGCTTCCTTTTTAAGCTTTCAGTAAAGAAATATCTAGCATTCTTAACATTAACTCCACAGAAAATTATACTATCTCCATCATTGTTATACTATGTTATACTCCATCATTGTTACAGAGATCATTAAAGGAGAATGATTGCATATGTCCATAAACATATCTTACCCCCCAAATAAGTGAGTCACAAGCAGGATGTCCCTTCTGTGAAGAAACTCTTGATCATTCAACCACCCATATTTATAGGGTTTATTTATTTATTTATTTGTGCATTTATATCCCACACATACACCCAAAGGCCCAAGAGGGTTCAGGATAAAGACAAGATAAAATAATGTAAAATACATACAAACATTTAAAACTTAACCTCCTCCCTCCCACTCAGCCACTCAGCACACAGATGTCAAAAGTCTGGGTGAAGAAGTGTATTTTCACCCAGGCACTGAATACTCTGCAATGTAAGTGCCTGGCAAATCATCAGAGGGTGGCTGTTCCAAAGACTGGTGGCCACCACAGAGAAGTCCCTCCTACGTATCACTGCCCTCTCTCCCTCTGAGACCTATTCCATATGCAGATTAAAGGCCGGGCTAGTGCCCCTCTGGTAGCATAGCAGAGCTCATCCCTACTTCCCTACTTCCACATGATGTCAGTCAGTCCTCTGTTGCTCCATGGCAAGGGAATACAGATATTTCCACGTTCCCTTTTTCACCCCAGGTGCCATTGAAGCTTATCTTAGGCCAGACCTATGTGGAAGGGGAAGAGCCAGGCCCCATTCAGCTCCGTGGTGCTTTTTTGTGTTTGTTTTCACGAAGGTGTGATTGTGTTGTTATGCAATCCCACCTTCATGAAAATAAACCCTCTTCCCTGCAGAGCCCCTATCTACAACTTTTTCCAGTACTTTCATGCTTGACACCTACTGTTGATGGAAACAAAAAGCAGAGGATCGTAACAGATGGAGAACAGTGTTCTTTTTAGCCTTAGAAACACTTCAAATAATTCTAAGGAGTAAAAACAAGTCATATTGTGTGAGACAGGGCCTGAAATGATCCGCAGAAAAAATTGGGCAAATGAAATGGGAAACACTTTCCCAAGTAATACTTTGCATCCAACTTCATCAAAGCAGTTCATTTCCTATACAAACTTTCAAATCGCCAAAAGGCATTATTTGACCAGCTGTATGTTACATCAGTGAAATGTGCTCCAACTGGAAGAGATTCCCTCAACAGAGGCACCTGCAGGATGTGATGCCTTATGCAAGATTTGTTCAGAGCAGCCATGCATCACCGCAGGCTCATCATTTTCATTCATAATAGACAGCTGGTGCCAACTGAACAAAATGTTCATCTTATTTGTGTTGTCAATAGTGTAATAGAAACTTAAGAAATTTCTCCATGCTTAGAAACTTATAATTGCCTTTTATAACGATATATCACATACACACACCAAAAAAAACGACTGTTTCATTGTGCAAGGAGGGCAAAGCAAAACAAACTTTGAATGTGCCAGAATGTTGATGAATCAGCTTGCCAAATTAGAGGATTAGAGAAGGAAGCCTGAAGAGTCTGCTTCATTAAGACAGTATTATTCCTCAGAAAAGCCAGCCACATGTTGCAATTTGACAAACTATCTTGAAGCAGATTTGGATTTCTATTTCCCAAGATGAAATGATGGAATATCTATGCAAAAAAAAGAGGTCACTTGGATTCCCAAGAAAACTAGTTGCAAAAAAGGCATGGAGAACAAGAAATGTGTTGCTTTACAATATAAATTGATCACTGTGGATCCAGTGGCTCAGTGGTAGACCATCTGCTTGACATTCAGAAGATTCCCAGTTCAATCCCCAGCATCTCCAGTTAAAAAGGATCCGGTAGTACTCAATGTGAAAGATTGCAGCCTGAGGTCCTGGAAAGCTGCTGCCAGTCTAAATAGACAGTGGGTCAATGGGCTGAGTAGCTTAATGGTCACTTTAGTGGCCAACCATTGTTCAAGGGGAAACATGTTTTAATGGTCAATCATGATAATTCAGTTATATTAACATATTTTAAATCTGCCTTCTTAAAAACCTTACAGAGGAAGCCCGATTCTATTTGGTGAGTTGGTGTTTTTACAGATGGTAAAAGTGCCATTCTGGACATTCTTGCAGTGCTTTGCACCCCTTTCACATCAGAAGAGATGCCATATCAGGGGCTATGCCAAATACAGAACTTAGGTTGATGGGAGGTTCGCCATTTACGGGTGCTTTTGGTTTACTATTGAATTCGTAACATATAATTTGAAAAATATATTTTCAAGAGCAAAACAGAGCGGATTAGGGATGAATTTGAGTGGCCAGAGGATGGAGCCTGATGACTAGTAGTAGAAGAGCTATAGGATAGGTGGACATATGTAATCTGGAAATGTTTTTATGATGTTAAGTAATTATTATCTGAGATTGTACATTCTCTTATTTACTTTTTTATTACTGATCTGAAATGTTTAAAATCCTTTTATATTTTCCTTTTGTGTTGTAATGGCCTATGGCTACATGCAATAAAATCTGGCTTGACTTGACTTGACTAGTAGTGATAGGTCAGTAATGAAGCTGGGTGTATTTTGGTGGGATGGGATACAGTCTAGATTAGAAGCTCAGGTTGCAGGGTGAAAGGGGAGAAAGGTAGACTTTGTTGGTTTGGAAATACCTGATGTTCAACCTGAAACCAAAATATGAAATCGGCAATACCATGCAGTTAGAAACCCAATCTCAGTGACATTTGCCATTGTTCCTATTATCTAATCTAGGCTATAGGTTTCTCAGGATAATAGTCACTCTATTACCATACTAATACCTCTATGAGTTTGTTTGTACTATTTGGGCAAAATAATAAAAATGATTAAGTAACAACACAGATTATTTGGTCAAAACTGTAGGTGAATACTAAGCAGGGTTCCTTAGAAGTACACAAAAAAGGATTTTGCTGAAATGACCAAACAGACACATACCTAGTATTGCTAATTACATACCAGCTGTTACATTATGATGCAGTCTCTGAAAGCAAATGTCTCAAACTTGTTAAAGTGAAATTAAATTACCTGATTTTATACCCCTTAACCAGCACAATAGATGCACTTCATGAACTCTTGGATTGATGGAGGGGAACCTGATTTTTCAATATGCAGCTTCTGTACCATTAAAGAACAGCAGCTTTTTAAAGAATCTCTAAAAGGCTGACATCATCCAAACTACACAGATCTGACCTGTCTTTAATTTGAATAATGATCTTCCCACATAGAATTTAATTGTAAGGACCTCTGTTACCTTCCCTGCCCTGAGAAAAATGCAGAATAGCCTGTACTATACTGACTGCAAGATAGCAGATGTTGCTGATTTATGCACTTTCCAGAATATACAATGGGAATTATTCCATATCTTTATAGACTTTATTATGCCATATTTTCTATGGACTTATTCCAAAAGTATTGTCTGTGGACTGAAGCAATCAAGAAAGGAAAATGCTGTTTCCAAAAAAACAAAAAACATATAGAATGTCTGAAGAGGAGCGGTACATTTCATTGAGATAAGCTATGGAAAATGGCTTTAAATGAATTTGTATAAATGGCCAATCTCACAGTAAACTATAATGTGACAGACTTATGAACTTGAGTCATGTATTCCCCTTCTATCTTGTTGCTATTCTGTCATATCTGAAGTGAAAAGTAGAGCTTTAAAAAACATGATTGGAGCAATTTGTATATCTGCTATCAAAGTGAACACAAAAGAGAATCTTATGAGTGACAAAATGCATGAAAATGTGATGGAATTACTGTGCCCTGGGAGCAAATCCAGTCCATGACGTTTAGTTAAAGGGTAGGGGGGAAACTATGTTCTTCAGAAGACTTGAATACTTAACCAATTCCCATACGATACTTTAGACACTTTTGCAGTCCAGTTTTATCACTGAATTTGTTATTTGAAATATTCTGTCCAAAAAGACTAAGCTCTTGATACACAAGCTATGTTTTCATAAATGTTATTCTGTTGTACTGGCAAAAGTTACCTAATATCCCAGTTAACAAATAAATGTGCCAATGATTTACAATTGAGTCATTTTAATCAACCACACAAAGCACCTTTGAACAAAACACTTTGCAATGTTCTATTGGCAGAAACTGTTGACAGAAATCTATTTTAAAACGCTGTAGGGTAGATTTTGCACCAGAAAATACAAGGAAGAAACATATTAACCCTTAGTATATATATGATCAATAACTCCAATCTTGTCCTATACTACTTAGCCCTAACTGAGCAGCAGCAATGGGACATTTCTGTAAATGTAATAGATTTAGTCAGCCTTGCTAGCGCAAGGTCCCCCCTTCCATTTGAAAACAAGGGAAAATATCTCAGAATGGCTTAAAGAAGAAGAGAAGTTGGGATTCCTTGTCCATATTAAAACAAACAAACGCATAGTAGTCTAAAAGGGATACATGTAGAGGTATAAAGCATGATGGTTACATCATAATATATAGAGGGCTTCAGATATTTAGAGAAGTAGATTTAGATGAAAGTGGAGTGAAAAATTGGTGGAAGGAACATTAAAATTTGAGATATGTAGATGACACCACACTATTGTGGCAGAAAACAATGAAAACTTGAAATGACTACTGATGAAGATTAAAAGCAGAAAATGTAAAAGTAGGATTAAAACTCAACCTCAAGAAGACAAAAGTAATGAGTACTGCATGATTACATAACTTTAAAGTTGACAAATTGAAATTGTTCATGGTTTTCTAATCCTTAGCTCTATCCTCAACCAAAAGGGAGACGGCAGCCAAGAAATCCGAAAAAGATTAGAACTGGGAAGGGCAGCCATGAAGGAATTAGGATGCTTTGGGCTGATCCTGCGTTGACCAGGGGGTTGGACTAGATGGCCTGTATGGCCCATTCCAACTCTATGATTCTATGATTCTATTATTCTAATTAGAAAAAAATCCTTAAGTGTAAGGATGTGTTGCTGGTTAATTCATGCCATAGTCCTCCCTTTTACTATTTATGGATGTGAAAGTTGAACAATGAAGAAAGCTGACAGGGATAAAGTAGATTTCTTTGAAATGTGGTGTTGGAGTAGAATTTTACAGCTACTGTAGAATTGTTCTAGACCAAGTTAAGCTTGAACTGTCCATAGAAGCTAAAATGACTAAACTGAGGCTATCACACTTTGATCACATTATGAGAAGGCAAGAGTAATTGAAAAAAAGACAATAATGCCATGAAAAGTTGAAGGCAGCAAGAAAAGAGAGACCCAATAGAAGATGGATTGACTCAATCAAGGAAGTCATGGCCCCAAGTTTACAAGATCTGAGCTAGCCTGTAAACAATAAGACATTTTGGAGGACATTAATTCATAGGGTCAACATAAGTTGGAAGCAACTTGGCAGTATGTAACACAAACTCATAACATGCCAAACAAACTCAGGAATCTCCTTCTCAGAAAGATATGTGCCTTGAAAGATGAAGGATCTCAAGAAATCTAAAAATGGTAAAGGCACAATGCCATTAAAGGTTAGTTGGCTGATTGATTGAAATAGTAAAGGCAAAATGTTTGACAAAACTCTGAATAACTGAAATCACTAGGGGCTCCTAGCATATTTTTGTGAAGAGCAGTTGATATCCACAAGTTTGTAGAATGGGTTCAATCTATTAACTATGTAATTCTATCTGTTTGAATGTACCTCTTTGCCTCCACTTGTTTGGCACCATCCTTCCTCTGGACCAAACAAGCCCCCCCCCCAAAAAAAAAAGCACAGCAATAGAACATTTATCTCTCTTTTATGGATTTGTGAGCCTTGGCCAAGCTGCCCACTGATGTGTTTCTTGGCACCAACTTCCTTCTTTCCTAAAGCATCTGTTCCCTAAAACAAGTCCTGTATTTTCTCCATCTCATTGGAGGTAATATGCTTGGATATACAAGAGGCACCTATTTGGGAAAAGCTGCACCATCATAGAAGGATTCTTGACTTGGAACTTCCCAACATTGTGTGATTTACCCTTCCTTGAAAGTCATTTTGTGGAGGCATCTGCCAGCGTTTCTCAAAATTTCAAACCCTCCCACAGGGTCAACAAGTCTATAGACTCATGGAAACGTATTGGGTGATCTTGGGCCAGAAACACCCTCTCTACTTAGCATACCTAATAAGATTGTTGTGAAGATAAAATGGAGAGGAGAATGATGTAATGTGCTTTTGGTCCTCAATGGGGACAACAAGAAAACAAGGAGCCAAGCCAGCCAGTTTGGTATAGTGGTTAGGAGCTGCAACTTTTACTCTGGAGAACCAGGTTTGATTCATACACCTCCACATGCAGGTAGCTGGATGACCTTGGGCCAGTCCCAGTTCTCTCAGAGCTCTCACAGATCCAACTACCTCAAAGGGTGTCTGTTGTGAAGAGAGGAAGGGTCGGCTTGTAAGCTATTGACACCTTCAGGTAGTTAAAATTGGGGTACAAAAAACCCAGTTCTTGCTTCACAGGAGTTTTGTGACTGAGAAGTGAGTTGAACTGGGGTCTACCCAGTCCTAGTCCAATTCTCTAATGCCCTCACTACACATGCCAAACTACATAGATCTAAAATAGCATGTTCTTAATCTAGCATTATTTTCTGTTCCTACCAATGGTTGCAGCCAGCTCACAGATGCTTGTTTTATAGTATTCCTAGACATTCCTAATAGCAATGGAAAAAACTATCCAGGTGTCTCATATTTTGCCTAGGTTTTTCCCTCTAACACCCAGCAGTCCATTTTCAACCTGTGTTCTCCCTATAAATGTTTTACTTTTAACATAATCAAATTGTTTGTTGTCCTTTGATTCAAGCCATGTTCCTCATGTATCTTGTTAAACAAGAATGCATAGCTACAAACATCCACACTGTAGGAGACCAGAGGAAAATAAATGTGGTAGCTACAGAAGTGCTAAACAAGGCATTCTCCTGCAAAGCTTTTCCCAACAATCTAAATGCGCGTAACACATTGTTCATATTCTTTATGCCCTTAAAGAGCCAGAGAGACTTTCCAAACATATGAGTTACTGCAAATATATAAAACATTAAAGAAATAACCATGCTCTGTGAATGCTAGGAAAATGAAAAGGCAGCTATTTGACTGTAAAAATGACAAATGGGACCGCCATTAAATAATATAGTGAACATTTTGAACAGAGATGAATGCCCCATTCATGCACTAGAGATACTACCTAAAACATTTGATGCTATCTTTATGAATATATTTTCCTGCATGTGTACATAATTGTACATCATTTGAACATTAGTCCTTGGCAGATGTGCTATATGGATAGGATAAATATGCATGGAAGGAGCAGAATTCCAGTGGCAAACTCTGTCCCAGCATAAACATTCTTTGGAATTTATGTGCAGCCACATAGACAATGCAGACTCACGCTGACCGAAGTGGACAAGATGCTAAAGACAGCGAAAGCAACCTCTAGACCCATGTCCATCATGGCTACTAAAAATATCTGATATAAGAGTAGTGCCCCCCCTCCGGGAGATAATCAACCTCTCCCTTTCAACAGGAGAATTCCGGGGAGGGGGGGGCTAAAAGAGGCAGTGGTTCACCCACTGCTTTAAAAAACATCTCTGGACCCACAACAACCGTCCAACTTCCGCCCTGACTTGCACTTAGCGTTTCTGGGGAAGATACTTGTAAAGGCTGTGGCATACCAACTAACAGCATACTTGGAAGAAGCTTCAGTCCTAAACCTCAGTCTGGTTTCCAGCCTGTATACTGAGTTATTTGTACAGTTATCTCTGTTTGATGTAAACTGCCCTGAGCCTTTGGGGAGGATGGTATATAAATAAATAAATAAACAAACAAACAAATCCCCTTTTCCATCCAAACTCCTAAAATGAGGGCTCAAAAAGAAGGATTTATCAATAAGCTTTCAGCCATTACAACTGCTATGGGAAAGTGTCTCTCTATGAAAGAGAAGCCTAAGTAATGTTTATAGAAGTTTGCTATTAAATTTTAGAGGGATAAGCTGCATTATTTTCTTCTGGGGATTTGCAGTTCTCCCCTCTCTTTCCACTTTCATCTTTCCTTGTATCTTTCTATGTGTTTAAAATATACTTATAAAACTAACTATATGGAAGGTTCTGTTTGCTAAACATTCCCCATAAACTGGAAAACTCATTCAAGTATAACTTGATAAAGAAAAGCATGATAGTTTTGTGCCAGAAAAAGGGCCAACTTTTATTCCCATGGCTGGAGTGGAGAACTGGAGAACTCAAGTCTTCCAGTTGAGCAATATCTGGTAGGCTAAAAGTAGTCATTGTATGGCCCACAAAATATATCTGGTCCATTAGAATATGTCTGCAGGCCTATGCTGTCCACTGCTGCTATTTACTGGTCATTTGATATGGGTGGGAGGGGGGCAGCTTTTCCATAAGACCAAATGGAGCCTGCCTTATTCCTGCAAGATCAGTACAGAATGAGCTTTGAACAGACCACTGGATGTGTAGAATTCTCCCTTTACCAATTACCTAAAGCAACAAGTAGGCCCATTAACTGAGACCATTTAAGAGGTGGGAATGTGGTTCAATGGTTGAGCTTTGGATGAGGAAGAATCTAGGTTCCATCTCAGACATCTCCAGATGAAAAAGGATCAGGCAGTAGGTGATGTGAAAACCCTTTACATGAGACGCTGGAGTGCTGCAGCAAGTCAGAGTAGAAAATCCTGACTTTCATAGACCAGGAGTCTACATTTAACTTTCTGTCAACAAATCGGTTGGGAGTGGAATTTGCTGCTCTGATATTTCTGCATATGAGTGTGTTGCTTCTAGCCACACAAAACATTTGAAAGGGATTATTGGGCAGCAGAATCCTCTCATTAAATACCGCCTCTTAATGGTTTTATTTATCATTATTCAAATTGCTTTCAGCAAGATATTTGACAAAGTCACCCATGATATTTTAGTTTGCAAATTAGTTAAATGTGAGCTAAAGGAAGTACCATCAGGTAGATTCACAGCTGGTTCATCTACTATCATAATGGATGAGATGAGTTGTGGTTTGCACACCACAAACAACAAACCGAATTGCATTTTCCCAGTTCATGTCCATCCCTATTTCAGAGTAGTAGCTAGGATAGTCTGTTGCATAAAAATAAATTGGAATATTTTAGCAACTTAAAGACTAGCAAAACCAGCATAACCTTTTCTGACGAGAGTCCACTTCTTCTAATGTCTTGTATTAATTTCATTCCTTCAGAACAAGCAGGTTAATGAAAGCTTTACTAAGGTACAAGAAGAAACAGCTCTACTTCAGAAATCATGTGGCGCAGGCTTTCTTAACCAGGGTTTTGTGGAACCCTGGGGTTTCTTTATGGCCTTGGAAGGTTTCCTGAATGGTTAGAAGTTAATTTTTGATCTATTTTTAAACATTTATTACACATGTATTGGGTGATATGACCATATATGGTCATGTCAACCCCCCCTCCCAAAATGGTCAATGATGGATCTGGAAGGGGTGGGGAGGAACCTCAGGTGGGTATGTACATAGTTATGCTTCTCAAACATATGCTGCACGATTGCACCACTTCTGGTGGTTCTCAAAGCCTGAAAATTGTTTCAGGGGTTTCTCAATGGCAACAAGGTTGAGAAAGGCTGATTGTGTTAAGTAATGAGTACTTTAAGAAATAGAAATTGAAGTAGATTAAGACTTGGGCAATTTAGATGATCAGCAGTCTGGAAAAGAAGTTTTTAGGGAGAGGTTTGAGGGAATGAATTTATGCTTAGCTTGGAGAAGAGGGAACTGAGGAGAGACATGATCGTGCCTTTTACCTACTGAAGTTGTTGTTACATGGAAGAGCACAAAAACTTGTTCTCCACTTCTCTGATGTACAAGGATAACGTATTATGCTGAGAAAGAGATTGACTCACAGTTACCGAATTAACTTCATGCTTTGAACTTTGCTTTCAACGCTCCTATCCCAGCAGTCCAACCACCACACCATCCTGAATGCTCCTGTTTTATTTATTTCCTCTACTTACAACCAGCCTTTATTGATTATACACCCTCTCCCTGAGTCTGTAAAACAATTCAACAAAACAAAGCAATACTATAGGAATAGGATTAACGGGGTGGGTGGGAAGGAGGGGCTCTAGCAGGCTTTCACATTATCTACAGCTAGCACTTGTATTTGCTTTTTGATATAAATAACCCAGATATGCACACCTATTGATTGCAGAATAAGTGGTGACATGTGTGTGTAAGGACACTGAGGTACAGCAGTCAGATTTTGAACAAGTAGCATATGAAAATCTACTAACTCCACAGTCTCCTCACGCCTCAGCTACTTAATATAAGGCATACAATCAAGACACCATTCTGAGTCAAATGCCTCCAACTTATTAATTCCTCACAGACAAGATAAGGAGAAAGGAAACCTCTGAAGCATGTAAATTCCATTGTTTTAAAGCACAATCACTTTTAACCCTCTGTAGTCTTGCCAGATCTTTGAAGTACATTCTTATCAGCCCTTGAATGTCAAATAGAGTATTTCCTTACTTGTGATGGTTATCTCCATGTACTTATTTTGAGGACAAGAAGACAGTGGGCAATGTGTGTTTCGGGACAAGGGTTAAGATGTAATATAAATACTGCAAAAAAAGACCAAGGGTTATAACAAAGTATAATATAATGGAATATTTAATTAAACAAGCAATTAGTTGTTGTTGCTGAAAGACTAAGGAGGGGGATTTATTTCTGCTATTTGTATCCTGTAGTTTGTGTCTTTGGAGCCAAGAGGGAATTTCTCCAGATCAGATTGGGAGGTGATGACTACTGGATATGAATTGCCCTAAGATGCCATATACTTAATACCAGATCCTGAGGACAAAGTTTGCAGAAAGTTACCATCTTCATGTCATGCTTGTGGGCTTCCCAGAGGCATCTTGCTGGCTCTTTGTGCCTCTTTCTGATTCTATAACATGTCCGGCACCTGTGTTCTTGATAAATCCAAGGTCCATTTTGTCTAGGATTTCCAAATACATTACTGTTTTATAGAAAAGCAAAAGAACAGAGTTTTCATGAAAGATTTGTAGGAAAGTGGTTTTTATTTATAGCACATAGGAATAACA
This sequence comes from Paroedura picta, assembly GCF_049243985.1. NCBI lineage: Eukaryota > Metazoa > Chordata > Lepidosauria > Squamata > Gekkonidae > Paroedura > Paroedura picta. Next base: position 39,929,634 of record NC_135374.1, on the reverse strand, counting down.
ATTTTCATGGCAATTCACAACTCCAGTATATAGCTCATTTTCTTTACTAAAAATTATATCAGGTGTACAATGCTTTTTAAATTGGAAAATAAAATAGAAATGTTTAATCAAATTCTGTAACCATGGCCAGTCTCACACATCTGGAATTCAGGAACAGGGTTTCTATGCCAAAGGCACAGTTTGAAAGCAGTTGCAAACAATGCTTTATCTTAAAGAAAAAACATGAAACATACATAACCTAGCTTCTTCTCCCATTTGAATCTGTGATGAAAGAAAATGCTAGGATTTCAAAGGCTACGGAGGGCTGATTGGCCTCTGCATACAAAAATGGAATGTCCATCAGATCCTTAGCCAAATAATTAGAACAACTTTGGCTGAACATACATAGATTCCTTGATCCAGGTAGTATCAGGATATACATTAAGCTCTGGCTGGATGGGGGAAAGTATACACATAAAAGAATGCTGGCTAAGTGATCCAGTAGTAGGCTAATATATATGGGGAAAATGTTCAATATAAAGGCTCATAATATGAAAACACAGTTTAATTAAATCAACTATGACTTGCATGCTATCTGAACATGTAAAAAGGTAAAGGTAAAGGTATCCCCTGTGCAAGCACTGGGTCATGTCTGAGCCTTGAGGTGATGCCCTCTAGCATTTTCATGGCAGACTCAATACAGGGTGGTTTGCCAGTGCCTTCCCCAGTCATTACCGTTTACCCCCCAGCAAGCTGGGTACTCATTTTACCGACCTCGGAAGGATGGAAGGCTGAGTCAACCTTGAGCCGGCTGCTGGAATTGAACTCCAGTCTCATGAGCAGAGCTTCCAGACTGCATGTCTGCTGCCTTACCACTCTGCGCCACAAGAGGCTCTGAACAATGTACCACTTAATTAACCAGGGTTTCAAATCATGGTAGGCTTAAAATCATCAAATCAGAGTTGGAAGGTAACTCCAGGATCATCTAGTCCAGACCCCTGCAGAATACTGGAAATTCACAACTACCTTGTTAAGTAAGGTAGCACCCCTGCTTCACATGCTGGCACACTGTATTCCATAACCAGTAGTACACCACAACAGTCAAGGCTTGGGAGCAAGCCAGACACAGGAACACTCTGAAACACCCTGACCATAAACACTGGCAGGACAGAATCCATCTTGGAAACCAGGACATGCCTCGGCTTTTCCTCTGCTACAGGTTGGCATTCCAGGTGCCTCTGGACTCTGATTCCCCCCCCCCCATACTTTTGCTGATAGTGTGGTCTGGCCAGAACTGATTTGGGCAGGGACTCTTGGACAATTTCTTTGACTGGAGCCAGCAGTCGCCCAACACCTGGTTCCATGGAAAATTCTACTTGCCTTAGGCCTGGCTTGCATCACATAAGCCAGCACCCCACAAGCCCTATATAAACAGTGGCTTTAGCAAGCCCCCTTGTGTATTTCGGATATAGAAATCTGAAACACCCTGCACACTCCCCATGCAGCCTGCTTTCTCTTGCCTATCTATTCTACAGGAAAGGTAATTATACTGGACTCTCTTTTCCCACCCTATTCCTTTCTATATGACTGCTTGTTAGTGTGTTAGATATATTTATGCTTTTATTACTTTCTTTCTAATAAAGACTATTATTATTATTATTATTATTATTATTATTATTTACAATTTACCAATGTTGTCTGCCTTGAGTCCTTAAGGACATAATTGCCCCATAAAACATTGGCAAAATTGATCCTTAAATGCTAAGTTACCTCCCTCTCACTCTGCTATTTCCCCATGGCTTAATATATCCATGTCACAGGACATGTGTGTAAGCACAATTCTGGTAACAACCTGCCCCCCTTATTGGCCCCAATTCCATACTCCGATGATGCCCCCCCCCCCAAATCCTTGGATAGTCTGGCCTGGAAGAAATTCACTTCCCAATCCTGGAGTGGTGCTTGGCATTTCCCTGACATACAAGAAAGGGCTACAAGAGCCAAGCACCAACACAATCCCTTCTGCCTACTTACTCACAATCTGAAGTTCACAGAATCAGCATTTCTGTCAGACAGCTATCTAGCCTCTGCTTAAAAACTTCCAAAGAAGAACCCACCAACTCACAAGGAACCCTGTTCCACCAAGGAACTGCTCTGTCAGGAATTTCTTCTGGATGTTCAGCCCAAAGTCACTTAACTATGGTTTCATGTGATGTACAAACAAGGACATTCTGGTTTAATCCCAGTTTAGGGTTGGCTTCTATGGATCCATTTCACCAAAAGTTATGTTTTTTTCCAGAGCCAGGAGCTTCCCCTTGACCCAAGAAGAGTCTGCTGGATCTGAAGAAGGTCCTTGGCCTGAAGCATAACACTATTACTAACAAAAGAGATCTACAGGATCCAATTCTACCTTGTGTTCCCCAGGAGTGCTTTTGTACATTCGAGACTACAGTGAAAAGGCTTCTGAACCTAGTCTGTGAGCCTTATTCTGATTTCAAAAAAATAACCATAATTTAAAGAAAGAAGCTACAGTTCTGTATTGTTTCTGAATTGTGCCAAAATGTCATATATCAGCTCTTCAGGTAGGACAGATTGTGTATCCTACCTTTTTCTATCCCCTCTAAACCCTCATCCAAATCATTTATAAAAATGTTGAACAAGACAGGCCCCATGACTTGACAAACTAAAAATTAAAGAACAACTAAACCAGGATATTTAAAATCACATCTGAAAAAGAATTTCTGGTTGTGTTATAGAACATGCAATGTAATCACCCAAATCTACGCTTTTGGTCCTACTGTCTAATCTTTCCTGCTTTTATGGTGCTCATTCATTAGTGAGCATAACTTCAGTTCTTTCTTCTGCAGTGAGACTCTTAGCAGGTAGAGGAAAAAATTAAATTCCCAGAGTATTTGCAATTGCACACAGCCACAGTCAATGAACTTTTCAAATGCACCTTGACCACATTCAAAGAACACTAACTGGTTGTGGAGAATTTAATTCCCAGTTATTAACTCCTACAGTTATATTTCCTGCATGCTACACAGCCTTCACAGGACAGGACTAATTAATATAAAGCTTGAGACAGACCCATGTGTCCTAATCCACTGATTTATTTTATGGGTGCACATTGGCTGCAGCCTTCCTGGGTGCTTCAGAAGATGAAGTTTAGCATTCACCATCTGGGAGGGTTAAGGTTTTAAGGTGGGGACTGCTTTTATTATTTATTGTGCAGTTTTATTGTTGTAACCTGCTGTGAGCCAGCATGCTAGGAATAGCTAGGGTACAAAATGTATTTATTGGCTGGGCAAATTTGAATTCGATCATTGATCGTTAAAAAACTTGCCACTGCTCGAGAAAATGTTTTGCTTGCAAAGAAAGTTCCTTCTTATGGAGTTGTGTCCTGAATAGTAGAATGAAAGACACCATCATCTGTTTTATGCAGTTCACTAATGGCAAGGAAGTCAATGTTAAACCTGACCATTTCTCCTTGGACAATTTCCAATTTTCTTTGAGTCAATCCTCTAACATTCCAAGTTGCTATTCAGTGTATCTTTGTAAAGCACAGGCACTTGTTTCCACCACTGGCAGCATTAGCACCTGGGGTTCCTGAATTTGACCGAGGCATGTAATCCAGGACGACTTGCTGCTGGTCCTTGCTTCTCCCAGTCACTTGTGTATCGTCTGGCCTCAAGGACTCACCATTAAGCACCATATCTAAATCATTTGAGAGCTGTACCATAGGAATTTCATAGCAAAACTTTTACAATATAGGTTGTAAAATTATATATAATTAAATCCCCACACCAATTGGAGTAACCCCTCCAGGGCTCTGGAGTAACTCCAGGATTACTAGTAACATTGGTTGAGAATGATTGGGGGTAGGCTCTAAAATCATTTTAGCTCTAAAAAATCTCATTTTTTACTTTCAGTTTTTGTCTATATGTGGTGTCATGTCCATCAGTGCAAAATTGGGCACATGGTCAAATATACATCATGGTTATTAGTCAACTAGCAATAATATGTTTTTTTTAATTGAATTATATATTTAATTAAAATATTTCTACATCATATCCTCTGGGAACTTGTCTGAAGCTACTTACAAAATAAAATATGATAAAAACGTAAATCAACATAAAAATAATTGACTTGCAGGAGGGCACCTTGGACTCAAGGAAGACACATACACATTTCTGTTGGCTTAAACAAGGCCACAGCTTTATAAATACTCCACAGGAGTGTTGGCACAGCATGGGAGAAGGAGCCTGACTTGCAGTCAGAAGATCACAATAACCCGGACCCCATCTCAAGCCCATCTGGATCCCCTGCCCTGGAGCCCATCTGGATCCCCCACGGGGAACACAGGTCTCCTTGCTGCTGGGATCCCATCCACGGGAAGAGCCAGCAGTGCTCTGGGGCCCACCCAGTTCCCCTACCAGGAACACAGCTCCCCTTGCTGCTGGATTCCCACCACAGGGAAGGAGCCACCTGGGGCACCAAGAGGAAGTTCCCACTTCCCTTGGTACCACCCAGGCCACCCAGCACTGTAAGGCCTGGGGTGCCAAGGAGAGGTGTCCACCTTCTTTTTGGTCCCACCCCAAGCCACCTGGCATTATGAGCCCCAAGCCTCCCCAGCTGGGTCAGCCCTGCTTGCAGACCTGCCACCTCATAGGGGGGTCCCCAACCTGGGGAGTCTGATGCACAGACCGAACTCCCCCAAAATAGGCTCCATCCTATGCCAAAACCACCAGCTATGACAAAATACAATACATCAATGCCTGCACCTCCCTTCCCCCTGCCGCAGCCCAGTACCAAGGCCTCTGCGGCCCGGTACAGGTGGTTGGGGAGCACTGATATAAAAGATGGAGCAGCATTGTTTTCGGTTGAGCCAGAGCGTCAGATCAGAACCAATGGGTTAAAATTAATTCAAAAGAATTTTCAGCTGAACATCCAGAAGAAGTTCCTGATGGTTCAGTTCCTCAGTGGAACAGGCTTCCTTGGGAGGTGGTGCATTCTCCTTCTTTGGAAGTTTTTAAGCAGAGGCTAGATTTGACAGAATCTGCTGATTTTATGAACTTAGGCAGATTGTGAGTGGGTCAGCAGGTAGTTGTAAGTTCCTGAATTGTGCAAGGGGTTGAACTAGATGACCCTGGAGATCCTTTCCAATTCTATGATTCTATGATCCTATAATATTCTGTGGCTCATTCCTATTCCACAAGTATATTATATGTTGCTTCCAGCCTACAACTCATTCATTCATTCATCTTTTCTGCATGTGTTTCTCTTTATGCCCCCAACCATGATTACCAGGAGCATTTTGAAACAAGTTGGTTTTTTGCCTGACTCAAAATTGATTGCTTCCTTCTTTTCCCAACCCCAGCTCATTGCCACCCCATGATGCCCACTCCTCTACCCTCATACAACTTTGTCCCACCTCCCCTATCAACTTCCATCTATTCCCTTTTCCGTGCCCTTCCTTCAGTGCAGCCCCCATATATTTTTTCAAAACATCATTTTTATTTTACATATATCATTCAGACCACAGTGCCTGATAACATCGAATTCATATTATGTTGTCTGTCTTCATTGCATTGTGAAATGTAAGGTGTCCTTACTTTTAATCATGGTACTCATGACTGATATCAAGAAAGAAAGCTAACACATCTTGTTACTGTTTGTTGTCCATATTACAGGAGAGGAATGTTGGAACTAGAATTAAGTCAAATGAGGGAAATTAGGTGTTTTTAGCTGCTAATGACCTGGGAGGGGAGATACTAAGAATGCTGCACCTTCCTTTTGAAAGTGTGGAGACTTAACTAACTGAGCATACATTCCAACAACGTTTATAGCTTATAAAATCACTTGAGGTGAAATAAGCCCACCAACCCCCCCCCCAAAAAAAACCCCTCTCTAAGCACTTTAAAATAGTCCATTGAAGAGCTAAATCCTGAAATCAAACATCTAAATTTTGGAACATCAATTAGATGTAGTAGTCCCCCCTCTCCCCATTATATGATATACCATTTTAGTATAATGAGAAAAAAAAACTGATAAATTGCTTGACTACAAAATCAGCAACTATTGAAAGCTATCTAAAGCTAGGCTTGGGATAGCAATCAGAGAGTATAATGTTTTCTGCATACTTTTCAATATATCTCAGATGAAAATTAGGACCCAACCTGAAAACATCTCAAATCTTATACCAAGGATAACTGCTTGTCTTCCCCCACACAGCTTATTAAATTCTCAATTCTGCATGCTGTAAGCTATTCCTATACAACTTTGATTTTTACAAAAAATAAGGTAAATGTCCTTTTGATTAACTTTGTGCCAGAAAATCATCCAACAATATTTTATCAGTAGTTTAAACCATTCTTCAGTAATGCTGAAGGATACAAAATGATGGATCTACATGTGTGCAAACAAGATGCATCCACTGATCCTCACTCTGGGGTATCACTACTAGAGTTTAAGAAGTCTCTCAATCCCCCCCAAAAAAACAGTTGTTGGGGGGTGCAACTATGTGGTTGTTGTATTCCTGTTCTGCTTGCATGATACTGTAACACTATCCATAAAGACTGGTCAATGATTCTAAGACTGACCATAATTAACTCAAATATGTGCTGTCTGTACTTATTAATGAAAGCTTGTCTTTACATTGGATGGCCTTGTTCACTAACTTTAACCCAACCCTCTGCATTATTATTACACACATTTTCCCACAGTTATGACTATTTATTAGTAACACTGAAGTATTCTAATGAAGCTCCTATGACCGCCAAGTAGGTCCCAGTCCTTCATGTAAAAATAGTTGGATCAGAATGCCACAATACTGGTCCAATTTAATTTCCACAATACTGGTCCAATTGTCTCAATGTTTAGCCTGAAATGTTTTAGTGATGATGTTGTGTCTGAATAAGGAAGCCCAAATGCTAGAATTGTCAAACCACTGAACACAACTCACTCCATGGAATTCAAGGAAATTATTCATATCCTGCTGGGAGAAAAGGTCTTGGTATCAACCTCTGACATTATATCTCTAAATCATCTTGAAAAGTACAATATACCCTTCTGTGCCGCTGTCCTGAAGATGAACCTGGCTGGCGTAATTGACTCTCAATCTTTTGGAAAGAGCCACTGAAAATAACTTTATCTAATGCAACTTCTTTATTACAACTGTAAAACATTTTCTTCCTTTTTCGAGGTCATAGGCAGAAAGCTCATCAAGTTGCATGGCTAAAGTGGTCTATGGAAATTCAATACACCGGCAAGTATTATTAAGCACTCAGCGCAAATCTCAGCCACATTGTCCCATTATTGTGTTTGCAAAGGTCCACATATAAATTTTAAAAAGGACTCCTGATATCCAATATAAGAAACAATCAAATGACTTAATTCAGTTCCACATATATTTATGTTCAACTTCAGTTGAAACAAACCACAGATAAACAAGTGCTGAACACTTGTCCCTAGTAATACCTATTGCTTTTATAGGCAGAACTCTGAAAGCAGAACTTCTAACAAAAATAATTGATAAGTGTTATGCTCTATTTATTTTACAGAATGAACAATACAAAAAAAGAGGACTAGAATTTTACAATTTAAATGCAGCTGTTATGATACGTGGGATGGAAGGTGGCATGGTATACCCCAACCTCATCAGATCTCATAAGCTAAGCATGGTCAGTACTTGGAAAGGAGTCCATAAAGGAAGTCTTTGCAGGGGGAGGCTACAGAAAGCGAGTTCTGCTTCTCACTTGTCTTGAATGCCCTTGTTGGGGTTACCATAAGTCATCTGTGACTTGGTGGCACTTTATATACGCATATGATGAACTCAATACTAAGAATCTCCCAGTGGATTTTCATATACCAATTAGACTTGTAAATGGTTCAATGGACATAAAAATTGAAACCAGGCACATTAATCCACTTTTGAAGGATGCCTGAATTATGATCTGGTAACACATTTAACAAGCCACTAAACATGTTCAACATAGGTAAGTCATCTAAAAAAAGAAATCTGTATTGACTTCAACTCCTTCAAAAGAAAAAACAAGAACAGTCTTGGAAATGAAAATGGTTCAGAAAGCTGTTCAGCTATTTTGTTGAATTTTTCATATCAGGAATAGTCTTTGGGTGTAAAATGTGACAAAGTTAGTATGTTGTGTCACAATTGAGAATGAGGATTTATTAAAAACGTATACATCTGTTAGACATTGATAATGCTTTGTGCCACAGTAACCAGGAGTATAACCTGTTCATGAGATGTTCAGGACAGCTCTTTCCATCCCATAAACAAAAAAAGGGGGGGGGTTGTAAAGTGATGCACATTGGAACATAAAATCCCTTTTTCAATGATAGGCTAATGGGGTCTGAACTTGCTGAGAATAAGAGGAGAAAAGAGCCTGGGGTCATAGTGGATAGCTTAATGAAAGTGTCTACTCAGTATGCTGCAGAGGTTTAAAAAAAAAGGCAAACTGTGTTACTGATTATTAGGAAAGGGATTGAGAATAAAAGGGCCAGTCACGTAATGTCCCTGTATAGATCTATGGTATAGCCTCATTTTGAATACAGTTCTGGTCACCATATCTCAAAAAAGGACATTGCAGAGCTGGAAATGGTACAGAAGATGGCAATCAAGATGATATGGGGATGCTAGCACCTTCCCTATGAGTAAATATAGGGACTGTATACGGCACTGGTCAGACCACACTTGGAGTACTGTGTGCAGTTCTGGAGGCCTCACTTCAAGAAGGACGTCGATAAAATTGAAAGCGACGAGGATGATCTGGGGCCAAGGGACCAAGCCCTATGAAGATAGGTTGAGGGACTTGGGAATGTTCAGCCTGGAGAAAAGGAGCTTGAGAGGGGACGATAGCCCTCTTTAAGTATTTGAAAGGTTGTCACTTGGAGGAGGGCAGGATGCTGTTTCTGTTGGCTGCAGAGGAGAGGACACGCAGTAATGGGTTTAAACTACAAGTACAACGATATAGGCTAGATATCAGGAAAAAAATTTTCACAGTCAGAGTAGTTCAGCAGTAGAATAGGCTGCCTAAGGAGGTGGTGAGCTCCCCCTCACTGGAAGTCTTCAAGCAAAGGTTGGATACACACTTTTCTTGGATGCTTTAGGATGCTTTGGGCTGATCCTGCGTAGAGCAGGGGTTGGACTAGATGGCCTGTATCACCGAACTCTATGATTCTGTGATTCTGTGATTCTGTGATTCTATGATTCTATGATTCTATGATTCTATGATTCTATGAAAGGCTGAAGAATCTGGGATTTTTCAGTTAAGAAAATAGATGACTAAGGGGGGACATGAGAGAGGTTTATATGTATGGGGTCAAAAGAGTTGACAAAGAGAAATTTTTCTCCTTCTCCCAAAACACTAAAACCCAAAAGGTACCCAAAGAAACTGATAGGCAGTAAGTTCAGGATTGACAAAAGGAAATGCTACTATACACAAAGAATGATTAAAATGTGGGATTTGCTTTCAGAGGCCACAAGAATAAATAGCTTTTAAAAAGGATTAGATAGATTCATGGAGGATAAGTCTATCAATGGCTACTAGCCATATTGATTGAAGGGAACCTCCACATTCAGAGGTACTAATGCTCTGAATCCTTGAGCCATGAGGCAACATTAGGGGAAGGCTTCAGCATCTATGTCCTATTGCTGGCTGTCCAGAAGAACTGGTTGACCACTGTGTGAGATGAGATGCTTAAACTAGATGGACTATTGGTCTGATCCAGTGGGGCTCTTCTGTTTTTATGGTACTCATTCGTCCGCTCATAGTCACCTAAAATAAGTGTAAGATATCATGCAAATAGTGACAAGAGAACCTTGGTTTCACAATCCAATCCTCTTATTGATCTATGCATTGATTGGGCTATCATTTCTTTTTATAAGCCACTTTTCTTATAGTTCCCAAAGTGGCACACAGCAAGGTTAAAATAACAATCCAATAAAATACAACACCCAAGATAAAAACAATAACAATCAATACATAAAAGCCAACAGGAAATTATCTAATATATATCTACAGCCAGAGATCAATATCTTAAAAGACAGAATAAAAGAGATTTTTTGATTTATTCTAAGAGCCTCAAGTTTAGATGTTTTCCCAAAAACATTCCCCCTCTCACAACCTATGCATTTGACTTTGTATCTAATACTGATTTTTTCTTCAAACCTACCCTCAACCAAGGACCTGTAATTCTGTAACATTTTTTGCCCCCCAAGTCACTTTTGTTCCACAACCTTTATTTAAAAAGAGGATTTCCATTTGAGCAAGAGTTCTTGGTAAGAAGAGAAGGTGGCTTCTGTATCTCACAGAGCCTAGCCAATCAGCATAACGCCTTGCTGGGACATCAGGAAAAGTTCCAGGTAGACTCCAGAAGGTGCAAGTCTGTTTTGGCAGAGCTCCTGCAAACCATGGCTGACTGGTGACTGGAACCAATTACAAGCCCATTGACATCAGTGAGAACTAAGGCCAGAGCAGGCATATCTGGAACTGTTCTGCCAGAATATCAATAACATTTTGGAACTTTGTTGGTCTTAAAAGTGCCACTGGACTCTAAATTTGTTCTGCTGCTTCAGACCAACACAGCTACCCACTTGAGAGAGCCATCTTGGTGTAGTGGTTAGGAGTGTGGAATTCTAATCTGGCGAGCTGGGTTCGATTCCTCACTCCCCCACATGCAGCCAGCTGGGTGTCCTTGGGCTCGCCACAGCACTGATAAAGCTGTTCTGACTGGGCAGTGATATCAGGCTCTTTAGAGCTTGTGGGTTGGCAGGGAAAGGGTGGGTATCTTGATGGTTTATTGTCCACACCCTGCTGAGACTTGCAAGAGGTGGTTGCCAAGTGGGCATTGAGCTTTTCCAGGCTATTTGTCTTGGGGAATTTATAGTGTTCATGTCTGCCTCATCCCTCAGATTTCAGGGCTACCATGGCAACAATAGGATTGTCCAGTTGTTTTGGCCCCCATGCATGAAGCAGCCACACACTGGATTTTACCTTACTGTGGTTCTGTGTGAACTGGTGTCATAATTAGATCACTTTCTTGTGAAAGACAGTTTGAGTCCCAACCCCCTGTATGGGTGATGAATTTATTTATGCTCAGCCATGGAGACATATATTCTGTGGGATTTGTTTGGACTTGATGGCAGTTCTCTCAGTAAGATGACTGAGGTCTTGAATGTAAATTTGCAGAAAGCCATTGACCAAATTGCTCCCCAATGCCCTCTACATTCTGGAAACTCCTTATCCCCCTGTTATATTGAGTTGCTGAGAGACACAAAGAGAGTGTTTAGGTGCTTAATACAGCTTTGGTGGCAGATTCATAACTAAGCATTTAGAACACTACAAAAATCTTTAATCAGTTTAAAAAGCAAAAGACTAACATCTTATGTTTACAAGAAACTCTAGAAAAAAGGGAAAAAACATGAACATCTATTAAATAATAAGAGGGAAGGTATATCTTGACTCAGCACAAAGCAAAAATTATGGAGTAGCCATTACTCTAAATAATCCACAATTAGAAGTTACAGATGAAATAAGAGATCCAGTTGGAAGATACTTAATTTTAAGAGGATTTCCAAAAGGCCAGTTATATATGTTAGTGACCATATATGTGCCAAATAATGCCAAAGTCAATTGTTGAGATCTTTTTTGAAATTATGTTGAAATTATAATATTTTTTTCAAAGAAATTTTTCAGGAAAATTTTTTTCACAGTCAGAGTAGTTCAGCAGTGGAATAGGCTGCCTAAGGAGGTGGTGAGCTCTCCCTCACTGGTAGTCTTCAAGCAAAGGTTGGATACACACTTTTCTAGGATACTTTAGATCCAAAGAAGACAGAACCAGGAACTCCAAATGTGAAAAGTTACTGAACAACATACTCACATACTGAAATTATGTGAGTATGTTGTTCAGTAACTTTCAGTAACTCAGAATCTAGAGAGTACACATTTGTTCTAATAGATATCAAATATTTTCAATAATAGATACATGTTAGATACCAAAAAGCCTAATAATGAATTTAAATAAAGTAGAGGTCTGTTACCCAAATTGCATGGACACGTGTCCTAGAACAGTGGTCCCCAACCTTTCTGAGGTTGGGGACCGGCAGGGCATTGGGGCGTGGCCCGCGGCCTGCGCCCGTGCGGGCCACGCCCACGCATCGGGCCGCGCCTGCGGGCTATGCCCGCAAGCCGCGCCCCGCACATCGGGCCGCGCCCCGCAAGCCGCGCCCGCACCTGCACTGATCTCATCAGCTGGCTTCCTGTGCTGACCTTTCAGACTGCTGCAAGGTGCTTTATATAGGGCTGTCTTTGAAGAAGCTTTGGAAACTTTAAGTGGTTCAGAACGCATCTGCTAGATTGTTGACTGGATCTCCTTGGTTTGTACATATAATATCTATACTTCAGCACTCGCACTGGCTTTCAGTCCGCTTCCAGTGCAAATTCAAAGTGTCATTTTTGACCTATAAAGCCCTAAACAGCCTGGGGCTTTTCCACCTATGGCACCATCGCTCCCAGTATGACTTCCTTCACCTCTTTAGATGATCATCACAGGGTTTTATACAAGTTCCTAGCCTGCAATTTGCCTGCTTGTCAACCATCATGGCAATTTTCAGTGGTTGTCCAATCTTACTGGAACCAGTTCCTTGGGAAGTTTGTGCTCTGAGGAATATCTCAGCATTCCACAAGGCATGTCATGCTACTTTGTTTTGGGCAGACTTTGGCCAGTGTCACAAACCAGGGAGATGGCCAGTTATTTTAATTATATATGGATCTGGATCTTTGAAGAATGTGGATCTTTGGAAGAAATCAGTAGCCAGTTTAGTGCAGAGATTAAGAGCAGTGGATTCTAATCTGGCATGCTAGGTTTAGAAGGAAGGAAGGAAGGAGGGAAGGAAGGAAGGAAGGAAGGAAGGAAGGAAGGAAGGAAGGAAGGAAGGAAGGAAGGAAGGAAGGAAGGAAGGAAGGAAGGAAGGAAGGAAGGAAGGAACTGTGTGTCAGGAATGACTACTTGGCCATCTCAAACTCCACAAATGAAGGTTTATTTAGGAATCAGGAGCATGGTTATAGTAGCACTTATTGCCCCCCCCCCCGGGGAAAGGCACAATTGCAGAGTGACATTCCCAAGATGGTAAAGCTTTCTGGGAGAATGAATAAGGCTTTGGCCAAAGTATTCCAGACCCATCCAGACCCATCACAGGGAGGCCCAAATCCAAGGCAATCCTAGGGAAAGTATGTGAAAACATAAATAGACTGCCCTAGGCATTGAGTTTCCTCATATCAATTCCTCTACTGATTCCTGAGTGAATGTAAACAGCTATACATTTGCAATATGGAATTAATACTCTGCTTCCCTGAGTAATATGGAGTTTCAGGGATAGCACTAATTATTATTATTATTATTAGATTTATAGCCCGCCACTCCCTTGCGGCTCGTGGCGGGTAGGTCACTAATGTGATTAGTCTATTTTTGATAAAAGGATGTATGCATCTAATATTAAACATATTTACAAATATAGAAGCATAGGAAAAAGGCAGAAAGATTCTGCAGAAAACATGTTGGTCAACATTCCCCCTTTCTCACTGCATACACAATTTCCTCTAATTTAAATTGGAACAGTTGCTAAACTGGAAAAAGCTAGATATTCTCATTCTGTGCCTTTAAAATTGCTGCTTCTGCCATTCCTTTAATGAGAGCTTGACAGCATCTCATTCAAAAACCTAGAGAAAGCCCCCATCCTTATGCAATCACCTCCCAGCCATTAGTTCTTGTTGATGACATATAAACCAATTATCCTGTACTATGAAGCTGCCATCTCCTTTTAAAAGCAATGGAGAGTCAGCAAATTTAATAAGAATCATCACCATATATAAACAATATTGGACTAATGGTTATTACCACCAGGTTTTTATTTTTAGCAGCTCACATTCATACCTTTTATTAATATAATATCTTTTAATAGGCATGGTAAGTATGGAAGGGGGGACTACAATCCACCGAAAACTAGCTGTGCTTTGGCTTTTTATATTGAAATGAATAATTACTGTTCAGTTGCAAAATTTAACACCTCTTCCATCTTCTTTATCTTTTTCATTGAAAACCCATAAATATTAGCATGATGTGCCTAATCTGTGATGCTTTGGACCTTTCAAATGTCTCTAATTGGTGCCGTTTTGTATCAATCAATATGTTACAAGACCCTAATAGGCAGCCCCGCTAATCACTGAAAACAATCCATGCCAAGAAACTAGGGTTGCATTGAATATTCATATCTGAGTGCAAAGGTTAATTCATGCCATACTTGCGTTATACTGTTCTAATTATCTACTGTAGGAATCTTTTCAAGGTATGCTGTCATTTCTGCAGATTGGGTTCAATGGAGTGAAACTCAATCGCATGCTTTTTTTAGTTAAATTCAAAAAAAAGGGGGGCTTGCTTTTTAAAATGGATAGAAAAGCTTAGCTCTGCTAATGTACTTACTTTTGCCAGATGAGAGGATGCCTCTTCCAGCTTGAAAAGGCAACTGCCACCTCTCCTGGTGTTTTGTGGGCACAGCATAAGGAAGGGTTACCATCAAAAAGGAAGGATTGTTAAAGGGCTTCATGCTGTCAGAGTTCTTATTTGTTATGCCACTGTTATGCAGTATGAAATCCAAATGAAGAGCTTTTAAGTGATGCTTTCGAGTATATTTTCAAAGATCTACTGTAGTAGCTGATGTCATCAGACAACAGGTCCTTGAAACAATAGAGGCATCTCAAGCTGAGAAAAGCTACTGTGAAACCAAAAGTCTCTAAGCTATATTCCAATGTCATTGGGCTGTGTGCTGTTGTTGCACTGTAACAATTATTTGCAACTGTATTATTGTGTACCAGTCCATTCATTGCAAATGTTTGCTATACTACTATAAAAGCATAAGATCCAATACCATGATCTAACTCAAAAAAGTTGAGGTGGAGTGGGGGAAATATACCTTATCTGTTATCCGAAGGGAGATGGGTAGTAGCAAGAGATGGGGCCTTTTTGGCACCATGGTGTTTTCGAGATATGCTTTTTAAAGAATTTCGATATTGTTGTTATTATTATTAGATTTATTGCCTGCCATTATCAGCCAAGCCATCTCACGGTGGGTTATATAATATAATACCCTGCTGTTTTAATTGATATGGTGTTTTAAAGGATTTTAAGATACTATGCTGTCTGGTTATGAAATCAGGTACTGTTTATCATGTGTTATTCAAAAATCGTTTAAATTTTTTATCAGATTTATGAATTCTTTTAGGGTTGCTTGTTTGTTTGTTTGGATGGTCTGTGGTGAGGTTTTTTATATATAAGACTATTAATGTTAGGATGCTTTGAAGGTCATTGATTTGCAGAGTCATTGTAAGTTGGAAGTGACTTGACAGCACAAAAAGCACACATTTCTATCATTTTAATGGCATATTTGATTGGCTAATAGAAGCACACATCTCCCAATAGCTCATGAGAAAACAGCTATATGCCATACTTATATGCCGCTTTTCTCTACCAGAAGGAGTTTCAAAGTGGCTTACAATTGCCTTCTCTTTCTTCTCCTCACAACAGACACCCTGTGATGAAAGTGAGGCTGAGAGAGCCTGATATTACTGCTCGGTCAGAACAGCTTTATCAGTACTGTAGTGAGCCCAAGGTCACCCAGCTGGCTGCATTTGGAGGAGGAGCAGGGAATCAAACCCAGCTCACCAAATCAGAAGTCCGCACTCCTAACCACTAAGTCCGCACTCCTAACCGCACTCCTAACCACCAAGCTGGCTCTTAAGGATTGCAGAAGCTTTGTAGACAAAATTCAACAGTCCTATAGGGTCTTAAATGAGGAAGAGCATTTGTGTGAACTTCCCCTCTACTGCCCACTTTTGTCAATCCAGTGAGGACAGGAAGTGAAGCATCATGTACGCCTAAAGGAATCCTGCCTGCCACCTAATCCCCTGCATTCCAAAGTACATGAATGTATATTTTTTAAAATTAATTTTATAAAGCATTTTTTTAAATTAATTTTATTATTTTACATGAATGTATCTTGAAGCATAACAAAACATATAGAAATATGCTCTACCAGTTTTGCCACTGATAGAAGAGGGAGGAGGCTGTTTGACCACCAGAAAGGCTATGTCATGAATTATGACCACCAGAAAGGCTATGTCACGGCTGCTTAGCCCGGCCTCGCCTCGGCCACCAGGGGAGTCGCTGCACAGATGGAGAAGACCTCCAAGGCGGTGAGGCCTCCCGGAAACCTCTCCTCCCCAATGGGAAAGGAGCAGGGACGCCACATCGAAGACATGGCTTCCCTGTTCCTTTCCCGCCCCCCTCCAATAATGCACCCACCCACTGCCAAGTAACCCGGCGCCCACCGGCCGTCTCTTGGTCTGCCGCCCTCCCGGCCCTTCCCAGCCCCACCCCGACCGTCCCTTTCCCCAGTCCCTCGCCACTACCCTCCTTACCTTGACGCTGTCCTCCGTTTCTCCGCCCCTTTTCTCTCCTTCCCGCAGCGACGCGGCTAGGCCGTGTGGACCACGTGGCAGCCGACACAGCGCGGGACTGAACCAGGCATGCATGGACTCCCACGCATGCCTAGTTGCCTTCGCCACCTGGAGCTTTTGCCAGGTTGCCAGGGGAGAAGGCCCCAGGTCACCGGCATGTCGTCAAGTAGCCACTGGCCTTCTCCCAGCCCCGGGAACAGCCTCACATGTCTCTGATGCAGCGAGGCTGTTCCCTGGGCCAGGAGAACACCCCAGGTCTTGGGCGGATGGCTGCAGTGCGCCAGCCCCCGGGAAGCCTTTGCCCTGCAAAGGCTTCCCTGGGGAGGGGGGCCTAACACCCATTTTATTTCGTTATAACATGGGCTTTATTCCTAGTCTATCTATATCTCAAAGTGCTGAGCTACAAGCATCTTTTCTTTGCTAACAGGATTAAAAACAACCAAGACCCATTCAATGCCCAAAGGTGATTGCAATAGCATTACTATACATGGCATGTACACCTGCCTCTCTTTCTGTGCTCTGAAGTGTTCTACCAGCATATCCAATTTTCCCAGCAGCCCATATACTAGCAGCATTACACTTTCCGACAGCTTATAACAAGTATTTAATGGGCTCATTTCCACTAGTGGATGACGCAGCAAAAACTAGCCATAACTTATGGACTGATTTTTAAAAGCCACATTAAAACACTGTACTTTGTCTAAGGCTAAACTTATTAAGTTTCGGTGGCAGTTTCAACCAGTGATAGAAACTGGCAACAATAACCCAAAATACTCAGAGTGGGTGTTTGGAAGAAAAGGCACTAAAAACCAGCAAAAAAAACTTGATGAAAGGCAAGAAGAGAATATTAAATCACATCCTGTGAGGTAAATCAAAGCCCCTTAAATAGTAATGAAAATATATGGGAATACAATACCATAACTTAAACAAGGTCATTTATAAGAGAATATCTGTAGCATATTTTCAACTCACAGCAGGAGGGGAAATTCATGAATAATATTAGGGGTATTTACATGATCCACTTTCCTCTGGTGCACTGTTTGCCTAATGTAATGAGATCCAGGCAGCTTGAATAAAATACAAATTTCAGAGCGAGGTACCTGAATCTTACCATGCACATTGTTTTATTATTTAAAAAGCAAACAGGAAGCATTTCACTCATCTAATACTGTGTGTTAATATTGACACTTACCTGCATTAATATTGCAGGTTATTGTGAATTAGTGAAACTTGCAAATTAACAACTTTGTAGATTATATGACCCCATTCAGAATAAAAGGGTTTTTATTCAGTGCAAAGCCCTTCCTTTTCTAATTTCATTTGTGCAATTCAAATCTTATTTTGGGAAGCGGAAAGTGGATATGAAAAGATCACATTTGAGAAGATATTGATAAATGGATTTGCTTTATTCACAGAAATATCAAATAAGAACAGTTTCTTGTTTTGAAGGGTATTTGTTAATGGTTCAGCATCCTCTTGGAGAAGAGTGACAAGTGGAGTTCCTCAGGGATCTGTGCTGGGGCCTGTGTTGTTCAACATATTTTTAAAATATTTGGATGCTGGTTTAGAAGGGATATTTATTAAATGTGCAGATGAAACTGGGAAACAAACAAAAGCACACAAAACCGAAGACAGAATCAGAATACAGGATGATCTTGATAGGCTCGAGAAGTGGGCTAAACTGAATAAAATGAAGTTCAATAGGGACAAACGTAAAGTTCTGCATTTTGGTAGGAAAAACCAAATACACCAATATAGGTTGGGGGAGACTTGTCTTGGCAGTAGCATGTGCAGAAAGGATCTAGGAGTCTTATTAGACCATACATTGAACATGAGTCACAAGTGTGACTTGGTGGCTAAAAAGGCAAATGGGATTTGGGGCTGTATCAAACGGAGTATCATGTCCAGATCACGGGAGGTGATGGTACCACTTTACTCTGCTCTGGTTCAGCTTCACTTGGAGTTCTGTGTTCAGTTTTGGGCACCCCAGTTGAAGAGGGATGTAGACAAACTGGAGCGTGTCCAGAGGAGGGCAACAAAAATGGTGAGGGGTTAGGAGACCAAGACATATAAAGAAAGGTTGAGGGAGCTTGGTCTGTTTAGCCTGGAGAGGAGACGACTGAGAGGGGATTGGAAACCCATCTTCAAGTATTTAAAAGGCTGCCATATAGAGGATGGAGCAGCGTTGTTCTCTCTTGGCTCAGAGGGACAGACCAGAACAAATGGGATGAAATTAATTCAAAATAAATTCCATCTAAACATCCGGAAGAAGTTCCTGACAGAGCGGTTTCTCAATGGAACAGGATTCCTCGGGAGGTGGTGGGTTCTCCATCTTTGGAAATTTTTTAACAGAGGCTGGATAGCCATCTGATGGAGAGGCTGCTTCTGTGAAGGCTTAAGGGGGTGGCAGGTTACAGTGAATCATAGAATCATGGAATCATAGAATAATAGAGTTGGAAGGGACCTCATGGGTCATCTAGTCCAACCCACTGCACTATACAGGACACTCACATCCCAATCGCTCATCTACTGTAACCTGCCACCCCTTTGCCTTCACAGAATCAGCCTCTCCGTCAGATGGCTATCCAGCCTCTGTTTTAAAATTTCCAAAGATGGAGAGCCCACCACCTCCTGAGGAAGCCTGTTCCACTGAGAAACCGCTCTAACTGTCAGGAACTCCTTCCGGATGTTGAGACGGAATTTCTTTTGAATTAATTTCATCCCATTCATTCTGGTCTGTCCCTCTGGGGCAAGAGAGAACGATTGTGCTCCATCCTCCATATGGCACTCTTTTAATTACTTGAAGATGGTTATCAGATTCCCCTCTCAGTCTTCTCTTTTCTAGGCTAAACAGACCAAACTCCCCCAACCTGTCTTCAGTGGATGAGCGATAGGGTTGTGAATCTCCTGCATAGCGCAAGGGGGTTGGACTAGATGACCCATGAGGTATCAACTCTATTATTCTAGGATTCTGTGATTTTATGATTTCTAAGTGAATTTTTCTTTGACTCAACATCCACACACACTTCATGTTGTATTTTGACCCACTTCATTTCAATACTTTTTTTTAAAATCCTAGTTCTACAATGACTTATCTACTTAACATTTATCAACTATAGTCACATAAATCATGTGATGCCTTAGTCGACTGGTGTGCACCTACTAATTTTTACAGTCCTGGCAGTATAGTCAAATTATCATTATTACTTGTTTATTTGGAGACTAGTAAAAAAGCCCATTGTATACCAAATACAATGGGCGCTAGCAGACGGGGGCAGAGCGAGGGACTGGCGAGGGTAGGGTGAGGAAAGGTGGCTTACCCGTGAGAGGGCTGTAGCGACGGCGGGCGGCTCCTTGGTGGTGTCTTCTGGCCGGCGGCCATGTTTTTTGTCTTTGGCGAGGCTTGCGGGAGCTCAGCAAGGGAGGCCCCAGCAGTGGCGCGGAGTGCGGCTGCTGGGGGCTCCCTTGTGCGGCGGCCTGACGCGGCGAGAGGCGGAGCCGCAGATTACCTTCCCCGGGGCTTGGGGAGCTTTTTTCCTCCCCCCCCCCCCCCGATTTAGAAAAAAGCTCCCCAGGCCCCGGGGAAGGCAATCTGCGGCTCGCGGAGCCACGGATCGCCTTCCCCGGGGCTTGGGAAGCTTTTTGCCTCCCCTCCGATCTTCAAGAAAGCTCTCCAGGCCCCGGGGAAGGCCCGGGGAAGGGCCAGAAAGCACACCTTCGCTCTCGCCGGCCAGCAGAGCAATGGCCGCCATGGAGCGAAGATAAGCTCTGGTGGGGGGTGAGGCAGGTTGGGAGGCCTCCCGATTGGGCCCTCTGCTTGTCAGTCCAGGGGAAGGGGCCTATCGGCACCCTTCCTCATCCTGGACAGAGCCTGCCCTCAGGGCCCTTACTGTTTTATTTCTAACCTGGCGGAGCGGTTAAAGATTATTTTTACTTTCTGGAACTGACTTTGTGTAGTGGTCAAGAGTGGCAGCATCTAATATGAAGAAACAGGTTTGATTCCCCACTCCTATTCCACATTCAGCCAGCTGGGTGGCTCTGGCAGTCAAAATTCTTTCAGATCTCGGAGATGGGCGGAGCCATGGCACTTAGATAGCTTGAACACTTCGAGCTCCTGTTCCACTGAGGGTCAATCGCTGCTGTGATTGACAGAATCGGGTTTTGGGTACGCAAACCCACTCACCATCTACTCAGGAATTCCTTGTGAATCTCTGGGGCCTCTCTGTTCCACAGGGAAATTAATATTCCCTGGAACGCAAGCTCAGTGTGCACAGGGTCCAGCAAGTGCCGTCCACCGTTTTAAAACTTTCGTCTTTCCTTACAACTCTGCAATCTACACAGCTCTTACTTTAATCTTCAAAGCTAATTGGATTCCTCCCTGCAAGACTTTTGACTCATCACAACTCCGGAGTGAAAACAACTGGCAGACATCAGATTGAGCCTACAAACAGTGAGTGGGGTTTTCCCCCGGCACCTTCTCCCCTGGAACAAACTCTCGGCATGGAAAGCTGCTTTCTTTAACTTAAGCAAGCTAGAGTGACAGGAAGATAAGTGAGAGAAGGTAAAGAAAGGGGTTAAGGTAGCCAGAACATCCCCTCGCCACTGTTTATAAATCGGAGATTGAAAAGTAGATACAAGGATCTCGCGAGAGTTGCTTGCCAGAACGAGAACTTAGGCTTGGAAAAGCTTCAACAGGTCATTAAAGCGACGGACGACAGCTGGTGAAGAAAATAGTTTTGGTTTCCCATTGACAGCTACAGGGAAACAACTGGCAGACATCAGATCGAGCCTATAAACAGTGAGTGGGGTTTTCCCCCGGCACCTTCTCCCCTGGAACAAACTCTCGGCGTGGAAAGCTGCTTTCTTTAATCTAAGCAAGATAGAGTGACTCCGTAGGACCTCTACTGGTTATTTCCAAAATTGCCTAAGACTAAGAAAATTTCAAGCCAACATGTCTATGCTAAAAAAAATTTGCTTATTTATTAGAGATACAAACGCAAGACCTGAAAGCATTTACAGATGGCTTGCTTAAAAATATGCTCAAGGAGTTCAAAGGCGGCAAGGAAGAAGTCTCTAACAAGAATGACGAATCAACAACAGTGGCTGATGATAGCTCTAAACAAGGTGGAGAACTACCAGAAGAAGAGAAACTTGAAACTATGGAGATGGAAAAGGGGATGTCAGAGCTCTGCAGCCTAGATAAGGACACCCTACCTAAGAAGACATACAGCCACTCTAAAGCAACAGTACACAAGAACCAATCATGGATCTGCAGTGAAAGTAATCGATTGAAAGGAGCTTCTTGGGAAAAAAACTGTACTGATATTGGAGCCCAGGAGGTACAACTGCTTCAAGATTTACCAATGTATACTCTGAGGGAAAGACTACATCTGCACTTTCTAAACCAAAGGCCAATTGGACAGAACATAAGTCAATGGGAACAACAAGATGCATCAAGCCTCGATATGAGACCCCCCTAAGAAGCTTGGGGAACGGAAATAAGACACAGTGGTTGAAATTCTTTTCCTTCTTTTTCCTTTTTCCCCTAGCCATATAGGCAATATAACTAGTTAAGAAGTTAATCTGGGGTCTAAGATCTTCTAAGTAAGCTGAATTTGTATTATCAAATCTAACTTCGTAGTGTCTACCAGCCCAAAATTAAAGCTTAATTAAAAGGAGACACTTAATGGAATGGGTTTATACTACCACGTAAGTGTGGGGTCTTAGATTTCCTATGTTAGCTGAATTTGAATTATTTAACATATCTCTGTAGTGACTCTTAGCTCAAACTTAAAGCACAACTAAAAGGAGTCACCTAACTGAGGAGGTGTAAATGTAACTAACGAAGACTTTATTTTACTAACTAATGAAGACTCTATTTTATCATTTTTGGTATCAATAATGTATACCTATATAGCTTAACAACCTTAACAACCTATATATATATATTTATATATATCCTTTTTCTTTCCGAACAACTAAGTAGGCCTTTATTTTTTCCTTTTTTCTTTTCCCTAGTGAAAATGAGGATGGCTCTAAGACCACGCCAAGTATAAATTGTTTATGATTGCTAAAATTGTTAAAAACTATGTAAACAAATGTTGAAACGATGGTAACAAAGTAGACTTCTCTTTTTAAATGTGGTGGAAACGTGAAAAAGTTTATAAGCTTTGGGTAAAAGTCCATAATATTGTAGCCATGTGGAGTCTTATAATCTTAAATGAAGAGAAGAGGGTTTTCAAGACCAATGGGGCCTTTATCTGATTTACCTAAAAGGGGATTGAAACGGGGTATCAACTGTATCAAACGAAGAGCATAATCCTTTTCTTTCTGTATCAATAATGTAGATTACTTGCATTGCATTATCTTTAATTATTTTAAAAGGGGATTGAAACGGGGAACTAAATGTATCAAATGAAGAGCATAACCTTTTTTCTTCTGTACTAACAATGTAGATTGCCTGTATTTCATTCTTTTTAATCCTGGAAAATAAAAATAAAAATCTTATATATAAAAATATATTTCAGATCTCTCTCAGCCCCACCTCCCTTATAGGGTGCCTGTTCTGGGGAGAAGAAAGGTCACTTTGAGACTCCTTTGAATGGCAAAAAGTGGGGTACAAAAAACAGCTCTTCTTGTTTTTATGCCATATTATTTTGTAACAGAACTCTCACCTTCCTTGGTTTGTTTTTGTCAGACACTACAGTCTCAAGGTAATTTCTCAACAAATCTTTTATAAACATTGTAGCATACCTGCCAGCCTTGATAATGGAAACATGGAATGTACAGTACAGTACATTTTTAGAGAAAGCAACAGAGAGCAGGAAAGACCTTCCGGCATAGAAAGGCGATAATGCTTTCAGTATGACTTTGGAGCAATGGGGGTCAGTGCACAGAGAGAAGCTGTTAGGTAGTCTTTAACTCTATCATTTGTATTGACTTTCCTTAATAGAGTTTGGTAGCAAGATGAAATATATTATAATATGGATTTGAGGGCACAGTTACATGAGCTAAAATGAGAAAGATGACAACTGTGCATTCAAAGCACTGCTGTTTCTTTTGTCTTTAGAGGAAATGGGTACAGAAAATGACAGCAAGGACTGAAGCTGGCTTGACACACTGTCTGTCACATGTTAAGAAACAGAACTACAACATTATAGTTTGTAGCAGGAAGACATTCATTCCTTCTGCCATTTATAAATTATTTCCCCCCCTATAACATTTCTTTTGGTAAACATATTTTGGTTCTATTGCTATGTAATTGTAAATTGGCCAGTTTTTAGAGGGACGCCAGAAGCCAAACAAAAGAAACCATCCACACACAAGGTAGAAAACTATGACTTTGTAAATTAACCAAAAGGAAAAAATAACTAATTAATGCAGAGTTGCCAGCTCCAAGTTATTCCTAGAGGTGGTGGTGGTGGGCAGGGGGAGAAATACAGCAGGGTTTGGAGAGGGACCTCAGTGGGGTGTAATGCTGAGAAGTCCACCCTCCAAAGCAGCCATTTTCTCCAGGGGAACTAATCTCTGTAATTCTAAGAAATACCCAGGTTCCACCTGGAGGTTGGTTCCCAGCTCTATGAATGCTTCCGAATATATGGAATTTTAGGAGCAACTGATTCATTAAATGAAAAAAAACATGCCAAAGCTGAAACTGTTTACATCCATTCTGTTTTTATAAACTATATTAGCTTGTCACTTTAATTAATTTTCTGTTGTTAAGAATATTTAGGTCCTATCACTTAGCTTAGAGCAGGGATGGCCAAACTGTGCCTCTCCAGATGTCTATAGACTACAATTATCATGAGCCCCTGCCAGCATGTCATACTGGCAGAGGTTCATGATAATTATAATCCATGAACATCTGGACATCCATAGCTTGGTCACCCTCGCTTAGAAAGTGTTTAGCGAAATCTGGAAGGGGAAGACAGGGGGTAAAATGTGGATCCCCAAATATTTCTTCTCTTTATCAATTTCTCTAAATTCTTATTGCACACTAAAGTTCAGTAAGTCTCTGTTAGATTAATCCATTACAGGGTTGCTTGTGAGGATAAAATGGAGGTGGGGAGAGTGATGTATGGTAGAGCAGCTTGGAAGATATGAAGGATGAAAATGTAATTATTGTAAACTGCCTTGAACCTGCTTGTGGGGAAGGGAGATATAAAACAAGTATTTTTTATCATTTTTAGATTTTTAACCCACCCTCCCCTGAAAGGTCAGAACAATACACAATAATACAACTATACAATTTGAATAAAAATCTCATTCTAAATTGTTAAATTGTTAAAATAAAATAATTAAAATAAGAGAGATTAAAATGTAACTACAAAATTTATGAGGTAAGCCAGGTGACAACCAGAATCAAGGCATTTTAATGGTCCCCTCCCCCATTGAAAGGCCTTTCCCCTTGATACTTTTAATTAAGGGGTATGACTTATGGGAGACAAGGTGACATTGTATACCTAAGTCATTGTATACCTAACTAATGGCAACAGACCTTGTATTGTTGTCCCTGACAACAGGCCTAATCAACAGACTGGAATGGCACCCTTGTGCCTCCACAATCCAGTTTGGACACTTGCTTTGGTCTAGGCAAACAAATTCAGGCAAATGGCACAATACAAGCTAAAGAAAGCATCAGTGAACATGACATGTCCAACTGACCTCTCTCATCTACACCCATGCACTGACTAGAAAGCACATGCACATCTTCAAAGGTGATCCGTCTTCTGGGCATTCCCCCATGCCAGTCATTGTATTGCTAATATGGGAAGTGGCAGATCTTCAATAATTGCTTTCTCACCTCAGGAACCCCATTCCTGTCCCCACCATCATATCAGCCTGCCAAGAGATTTATTGCTCTATTTACCTAGATATTAGAATTTCAACCCAGATCCAAAGCTTCTCGCTGTTCCCCTCTTTGATCCCTTTTGATCTTTGCCATCCTAGATCAATCAAATCTTTTTGTCATCACACTCAAAACGGCAACTGCACCTTTTGTCTAAAGCCCACCTTAGCCTACATGAATTTTTACCACATACCTGACTAGAAAGGTGGTATAAAACCCCTTCCTTTGGGCTTCCCAAAGCATCTCACTGGTGACCAGTCTCCTTGGTATGGATCTCCTTTCTATGCACATCACTTCTAGATTGGTAATTGTATAACCCTTGCTACCATTTTATACTTGAAACCTAGCCATTTCCTATCTCATCTCATACATGTGCTAGTATAATTGCATAGTGTTTATCTTGTGTCTTATTGCTTAATAATGCTATATTCTTCATTTTTAAATATCTGTGGTCTGCCTTGGGTTCCTGACAGGGTGTTATCACCGTATAAAACATGGGCAAAACAATATTTGCTAGTTACCCCCCTGTTACATAGCCAATTCCTCACACATCTTTTGAACATTTGGGGTAACAGTCTCATCAGATCTAGGAAATTAAACAGGGCCAGTATTTGGGATGGAAACCACCAAAGAAGACCTTGCGGTAGAAGGCAATGCACAGGACCTCTGTTTCTCACTTGCACTGAAAGCCCCTTGCTGAGGTCACCATATGTTGGCTCCAACTTGATGGTACTTTAAACCATACACACATTACTTGTAAATCTGTCTTTAGCATGGGAACTGTTTTATTAGACTTGTTTTAAATTGCTTGGTGCTTTGTGCTGCGTTATAGTCTGACTGGGATTATAATGTGTTTTTAATTGTTAAGAAATTTAGTTATATTCTATGTTTATTTTTTGAAATAAACTCCATGGCAGCTGGATCTTTTCACCAGAACTTTCAAATCCTGGTTCAAACAGCCAAGTTACCATCAGAGGCTACTTGCAATTCAGAATGAAATAAAAGTGAATATCTTTTTAAATTGCAAGAACAATGATAGAGAGCCCCCCCCCCCACACAGACACACACAAATATACAAACACACAAAGACACTTTTTCCTCAAAATGACTCATCATAATACTCTTGATCCTTTTGGAATAAACTTAAACTGAAGTTTTCTTTTTCTGGGTCATATCTGCTGAAATTTAAAAGAGAAATATGCACCTGATCTAATTTCTACTCTGTTGTCAATCAGGTTAATTATTCCATCTGCAATTTCCCGGCTCCACTCTAGAGTGACATCACCTTTTTCCTGGGATATCTGAGACCAAATATAATCTACTTAATTGGAGAAAAGCACCCCAAAATCCCATTCTTCCTTTGTGCAGATGTTTGCCTTCTGGGATTTTCTCTGCCCCCCCCCTCCAGCCTGTTCATGTCTCCATTATTCTTCCAAGAGATTGCCATCTCCATTACTGTGTTCCGTTTTGGGCACCACAGTTGAAGAGGGATGTAGACAAATTGGAGCATGTCCAGAGGAGGTCAACAAAGATGGTGAGGGTTTGGAGACCAAGACATATGAGGTAAGGTTGGAGGAACTTGATATGTTTACCCTGGAAGGAGATGACTGAGAGGGGATCTGATAACCATCTTAAAGTATTTAAAAGGCTGCCATATAGAGGATGGAGTAAAGTGTTCTTTCTTGCCCCAGAAGGACAGACCAGAACCAATGGGATGAAATTAATTCAAAAGAAATTCCGTCTAAACATCAAGAAGACGTTCCTGACAATTAGAGCGGTTTCTCAGTGGAAAAGGCTTTCTCAGAAGGTGGTGGGTTCTCCATCTTTGCAAATTTTTAAACAGAGGCTGGATAGCCTCTGGATAGAAGCTGATTCTGTGAAGGTTCAAAGGGGTGGCAGGTCACAGTGAATAAGTGATAGGGTCGTGAGTATCCTGTATTTCACAGGGAGTTGACCCAGGAGGTCCCTTCCAACTCCATTATTCTATGATTCTATGCTTTACCCCCTCCCCTACTTGCTCTGGCAGCAGAACCAGTCAGGGAAACAAAAATCAACAAGCCACTTCTTGCTTCTTTGGAAATTCCCCCACCCCCAACTTGCTCTTTCTGTAGAGTTGGAGGACAAAAGGCAGGAAATAAAGCACTCTGCAGCTGCCTGGAGCTTCATACAAATTACATTTCTTCCTCCCCATCCCTTCCACTCCAGCTAAAGGATGCCTACAGGTGCTGGCACATGACTGCCCTCCCCATCAAGCAGGAAGGAGGGAGGAGACTGACAACTGGAAGTACAGAAAACAGTGTCTTAGTGAAAGTTGTTTCAAGTAGGGGAAAAGGAAGGTTGCAGATCTGTTGCAAGATCTGGGTTCAGATTGATCAGAATTTGGAAGGATTGACAGCAGAGGGGAAAAAAGTGACTGCAGACAGTACCAGGTCAGAATAATCATGTCAAAATGTCCTTAAAGGTCATCCAAGCAGAAGTTCATCAAGGCTAATCTGGAAAGAGAAAGCCTCAGTCTTACTTCATTATTCACAATGTATTGTTAAGTATGGCAGCACCCCTGCCACACATGTTGCACACTGTACTCCATAACCAGTAGTACACCACAACAGTCAAGGCTTGGGAGCAATCCGGAAACACTCTGAAACACCCTGACCAGACACACTGCCAGGACAGATTGCATCTTGGAAACCAGGACATGTTTCAGCTTTTCTTCTGCTACAGGTTGGAATTTCAGGTGCCTCTGGACTCTGATTTCCCCACCCCCCATAGTTTTGCTGATAGCATGGTCTGGCCAGAACTGATTTGTCCAGGGGCTCTTGGACAATTTCTTTGTCCCCTATCAATGTCTGACACTTGGCTGCTCTTCTAGGGGATAATCCCATCACCCAATCAATAGATAGCACCATCTCTAGGATTGTTCCTTTTGTCTAAGGACATTAAGAGCCATCTCTGGCTTGAGCCAGCTGTTGCCCAACACCTGGTTCAGTAGAAATCTCCACTTGCCTTATGGTTGGCTTGCATCACATAGGCAAGTCCCCCCAAACCTTATATAAACTATGAATTTAGCAAGTTATTTTATTTGTTTGTTTATTATATTTATATACTGCCCTCCCTGAAGGCTCAGACTTTAGTCTCTTCCCCTCAAGTTTGTCTGATTCAGATCCAATTCAGAACTCCCTGTGCACTGGTCATGCCGCCTGCTTTCTCTTGCCTATCATCTCTTTGGAAAGGTAATTATACTGGATCCTCTTTTCCCATCCTGTTCTTCTTTATATGACTGCTTACTAAGTGGGTTAGATAGATTTTTGCTTTTATTATTTTCTTTTTAATAAAGACTGTTACTATTTTTACAATTTTTACAATTTACCAATGTTATCTGCCTTGAGTTCTTAAGGGTGTACTCTAAGGAGAACAGATTTTAACATTGGTAAAGCGGGACACCATTGACCAGGGGGGGGGGTCTTGATTAAAAATTTGGTTTATATGGAGAAACAAAAAGTTTCATATAACACATAGAATGCAAAAATAGTATTGTAATATATATATATATATATATATATATATATATATATATATATATCTTTAAACCGCCCATGGCGCCGCGGACTAAATAAAAGGCTAAGGGGTTCTAGGGCGGGATGTGTCCGTGATGAGGAAGGACCCTTCCTCCAAACAGACAATTGGAGGGACCAATCGGCAGGCGTGCAGCGCCTGCCGATTGGTCCCTCCGATTCCCAACCCCAGCAACTGCGAGCGGCGCGCAGCGCGGCGCGCAGTTGCTCCCTTAGCCGCTGGCCAGGCGCATCAGGCCGCCCGAAGCGCGGCTGCCGGGGGCTCCCTGCCCAGAAGCCTTACGCGGTGAGAGGTGCAAAGCGCCTCTCGCCATGTCAGACTGCCGCCCGAGGGAGCCCCCGGCAGTCGCGTGCAGCGCGACTACCGGGGACTCCCTGCCCGGCCCAGTGGCCTGACGCGGCGAGAGGCGCAAAGCCCCAACGAGCGCGGCTGCCGGGGCCTCCCCACTACAAGCCTGCCCGACGGAGCGGCCTGCGCGCCTGGCCAACGGCCCGCCGGACCAACAGGTAAGCTGCCGCGGCCCTCCTCTCTCCTTTCCCCATTTGGCAAAGATTCTGTTCCTGCATCAATGAAACATCACTATGTTGTCATAATGATGTTTCATTGATGCAGGAACAGAATCTTTGCAGAATTCTTGTAACCACTGTTTACATAAATTTAATAAAACAGATAGAATGAAAGTGACATGTGGTTATGTCTGCATTGCTTTCGCCTACATTCTCTTTGCTATACAAGTCAAAATCTCAGAAAGGAAAGATAAAAAGAGTTTATACAACAGAACAGTGTACATAGAAGAACAGATTAATAAACTATATTTTGATTTGTTCTGGGAAGCAGGGTGGAAATTCTGGCTGCAAGAAAACCACACACAAAAAAAAACTGGGCCATGATGTTTTCATCATTAAAAATAAACTATGCTTAATTCTATTTGCATAAGTTCACATATGCTCGAAAATATATGCAATGAGAATGTGAAGAACAGAGGCTGATTTGGATTACAAAGAACTAAATCAGTAGTGGTTTTAAATGCCACTAATTCTTTTAAGCTTCATTTCTCATTATTCATATATAAGTAATAGCCTATAGCATAGGTTTGTTGTTGCGTGGCTGAAAGAGATAACGAAGCCTTTCGTACAATATAATGAGACTTTAACAAAGCAAGATCAAAATCTTTGCAGAACGTTTGCAACTGTACATTGCTCTGTGGGTTAGATTCTACAGATCTCTTCCTCTAGTGGAAATGTTTTGTTTTGGTGAGAGAAACTTTCCCTTGATGCAGGATATCCTGAAGACAAACTTTGGACAACTGGCAAGTTGTCTAGAATCCAGCAAAGAATAAAAAGGGAACAGTAACAAGTGGGCAGGCATTCAATAATAATATGACTAGATTATTTTAACTGCAATTATAAGGCCCTTTCCTGGGCCTTATTCTCTTGAAATAGACTTGAATAAGATTCTGAGTAAGCCAGCACAGGATTGCTTGCTGGACAATAGCAGCCTTAGTTTAAAAGAAAAACCCCAGAAAGATGTAATGTACTAGTTTTACGTCTGTTATCAGTATACCATATTTGTCTACCTGAGATAGTCCTGCATTGTTGTGGCAAAAGTTGTTGGAGGCAGAGATGTTCTTTCATGGCTGAACCCCACAGCCATATCACAGTTTCAGCCAACTCTAGCCAGCAACTCTAAATTCTATTTATTTTGCCTCAGGGGAGGGCAGTATACAAATACAATAAATAAAACCTATTTATTACTATTAATAATCATCTAAAATCTATTATTTGTCAACTAAAACTTGAGACCAACAAAGATTTATTCAAGGCATGAGCTTTTATGTGTGCATGCCCACTTCCTCAGTATAGATATTAGAAAGTAAATTAGTAGAAAATTAGAAAATAGTAGTCCAAATGTGCAGTATGATAATTCTTTCCTAGAAACGCCAATCATGTTGAGTGGTTTACAAAAACATTGGGGCAATAAAATAAACTGTAAACGACAACTGAACCCATAACATTGATTGGCTTTCCTAACAAAGAATTATCATGCTGCATATTTGGACTCTCACTGCTGTTTTCTTTACCAGTTGAAGCTTCTGAAACATCTTCCAAGGCAGCCCCTCATGGACTCTGATATAGTAATCCAGTAGTAGCCCAATTTACAGTCCCAGCAAGATTGTAACACTTCCTATAATACACTTTTTAAAAATAAGCAAAAGATAAAATGTCGCTTCCTGCCTATCTCTAGCATCATAACCAATCCATTGCTAACTGGAGACAACTTCCACAAGAGAAAAGCACATCCACTATTGGCATGGATCCACATAATCCAGCAGGTAAATATATTCTATTGACCAGTATGTACCCTTTCCTCTGAGAATGGCTTGTGAGGAATTTCTACATTCTGTGCTTCTTCTTATGGGTACCAATTGATACAGTGGGTTGCTTATATCTGAAATAAAATAAACACAATAATAAATGTTTTGAAGCATAGTTTGAAGTGAAAGGTTTAATTTCAGTACTAATGGGAAGAGGGGAGAAGAGAACAGAATAATAGGGGTGGGAGGAAGACCTTTTCCCAGACTTCCTAGATTCTCAACATTTTGTACTGAACATGGCAGCAAGATTAAGTCCATGCAGTCCATCCCAGTCTGGGATGGACAAAAAGACTCTTGCACTGGAAATTATTATACAGGTATTATTTAATATTATTTAATATTATCCTAGATGAGAGGAATGAACTGCTTTCTGGGGAAAAACAAAACTTTTTGTTCAAACTTCAACCTAGTCTAGCCCTTGGCTTCTTTCTGCTACTGAAATTGAGTGGCAGGACTTTGGGACATTGATTGCTGGCATTCTTCAATCAGCAGGAAGTAGAACTTGTCTGGAGATATAACCATCCTAAATCTCCCTTTTTGTTTTCATTCTACCTTGTGTCTTCTTGATACTTGGACTGCCAGTTTTCCAACAAGGTCTTATCTTCTTTGATTCTCTGCAAAGCGCTTCTTTATTGGAACACTATACAAATAACAATAATCCTCTAAGAAAAGGCGACTGAAGTGGTGTGGGTGCTCTTTGCTTTCCTGAAGGCAATTCATACAAATCCTTTTTTTTAGTATAACACTTCCCATTATTTGTGGCGACTTGTTTTCATACCGGCTATACTGTGCTTGGTGTGCCGAGAGAAACTATTTAGGCAAGTGTGTCAAAGAACTGAATAGGCTCATGCCAGAAGATGACCAGACTTAGCTGTAAGCAGGAGAAAGAGGCGGAATGCAAAGGATCTTTGCCACAGGTCTTAATATAAGGAATAGCTCTCTTTTTCATGTTCTTGATTTAGTTACAGCTTTGGCTCTTGCTAGTTTTAATCTTTGAAGCCTCTAGAGTTTGCAGTATTTTACAGCCACCACTGTGGCATCTGCTACTGGAGGTGAAAAAATTAATTTGGAGACTTCCAGCAGCTGTTCTGCATTGCCAAATAGAGTACAAGATGAAATGCCATGACCGTTCCCGAGGTAA
Source organism: Paroedura picta (assembly GCF_049243985.1). Lineage (NCBI taxonomy): Eukaryota > Metazoa > Chordata > Lepidosauria > Squamata > Gekkonidae > Paroedura > Paroedura picta. Next base: position 39,897,190 of record NC_135374.1, on the reverse strand, counting down.
TAGATCTGAACTACCTTTTGAAAAAAACCAAGCCATTTTCTCAATTAAAAGCAAAAACTGTATTTTAATAAACTTACACTGTCACATCTCTTTTATTTTAATTGGCAAGCATGTGATCATAGTGGCTTTGGGGAGGGGAACGAATAATGCAGTGTCTTTCACACACCTGATACAATTTGAACCCACAAAAATTGGTTGCGGGGGTGGGGCAGCCCAGTTACATCACAGGTGTTAGCCAATAGGCAGCTCATGAACTGACAGGCAACACAGAATTTATATCTACAGCATAAGTACTACTGAGGGCGGAGGAGTTTTATAATTTTATTGCTGTCTTGAGCTGGGCTCTGAAGAGGTGACATATAAATTTACTAAATTAAATAAATGTGTTTTGCTGATGCAGTGGGGGAGAGGAAATGACCGGACAACTTCTAAGACACCTAGAAAAATAATATATAAATATAGAGAATAATGTTAAATAGCATGTGAAGACCCATCATTCAACTATTGATTTACTCATTTATTCATTGGCTTTCATAAATATACCAATTATATGATCCTCGTAATAGTTATGTTGTATGTCTCTCAATTTATTTATTTATTCGATTTCTATACCGCCCTTCCATATGGCTCAGGGCGGTTTACATATAACATGGGGGATATAAAAGGTAAAGGTAAAGGTATCCCCTGTGCAAGCACCGAGTCATGTCTGACCCTTGGGGTGACGCCCTCCAGCGTTTTCATGGCAGACGGGGTGGTTTGCCAGTGCCTTCCCCAGTCATTACCGTTTACCCCCCAGCAAGCTGGGTACTCATTTTACCGACCTCGGAAGGATGGAAGGCTGAGTCAACCTTCAGCCGGCTGCTGAGATTGAACTCCCAGCCTCATGGGCAAAGCTTTCAGACGGCTGCCTTACCACTCTGCGCCACAAGAGGCTCTATGGGGGATATATGGAACAAATTAATACATAACAAATACAACAACCACAATCAAATAACGCAGTTTCAGTGATCATAAACAATACAGCAGGAACGGAACCCAGCCAAGGCCCCCAGAGAGGACAGACTGGTTCAGGCCATGGAGGGATGTCTGAGGGGGGACCTGTTGACTGTCTCAGGCAAATGCCTGGTGGAGGAGCTTCCTTTTGCAGGCCCTGCGGAATTTTGGGAGTTCAGACATAGGCCCTGATCTCTTCAGGGAGCTCATTCCACCAGATGGGAGCCAGGACAGAAAAAGTTTTGGCCCTCGTTGAAGACCGACGTGCTTCTTTGGGGCCAGGGATCACTAGCCAGTTGGCATTGGCAGAACATAATGCTCTTTTGGGGGTATATGTGGAGAGACGGTCTCTTAGGTACACTTTTTAAATTGCTTTTTAAAAGTGTTTTGAACAATATGCATTTGATTTTTGACCATTACTGTTTATAAGAAAAATAATTCATGGAAGGGAATCATGAGTTGAGCTCATTTTTGACAGCATGAATGAATGAGAGTGCCACCATTGGATACAATACATAATTTTTCCTTATTATGTCAGGCATATGGAAGCTAACTGCTGAGGTGGTGATATATGTGTCACCACATAATAGGAGCAGCTGTATTCATTTCAGAGAGTGCGCTTGCTTTACTGAATATCTGTAACTCTTCATGTATGGCTGTTTGGGATGGATGGCACATGAGTAGAGAGCTGTGCATAAGCAGTTTCCATGGGTTGAAATAGCATGGAGAGCTTCCCAGAAACTATGGTGAACCCTAGTTTTAACAAGGCAGCCTTCCATCCTATCAGCCTAAGATACCTTTATTCCAATCCTTTAAAAAATAAATTCAGGGTGGATGGGTTATTCTAACTTTAAAATTTTGATTTTAAATTAAATTTAAATAATACTTTTATGAGATAGATTAGGATGACGGGAAGTGATTAGTATACCACCCTGACTCACTCACTCACTCACTCAGGTTTTAAATACTTGTTAGTCTTGTGTTCCATCCTATGTTTATTGGTGGGATATCGCATTGCTGGCCAAAAATAAGACAAATTTCCAGACTGTGATTTGAAATACATGGAGAATATTAATAACAAATATTCAAATTTAATGTCAAAACCCCTTAAAAATGAAGTGTATCCTTAAATATTTTTTCTTTGTTGTGTTTGAATGGGAAAATTGTAAGACAGAGCCTAAATGTCTATAGAAATTCAGTTCACATCCATATAAATAATGAAAGCTATACTGAGCTCAGTTTTATAATTTGACACCAGCCCCTCCCCTTGAGAACAGTTTCACAGCTACTCATCCATGAAAGAGAGTTATGACATTTTTGCTGAAGAAGGAAGTCATTTTACTTTAGTTATTACCTCCAGTGCATTTTAAATAGAGCTCTGTGAGCTGTGGGATGCCTGCCACACGCTGCATGTGGCTCTGTAAACGGCTTGGTTAAAAAAATCAGGAAAAAAATATTGCAAAGCCCACTATACCCCTGAGGGCTGAACAGGCAGGCTGAGAAGGCTGGAACAGTAGCCGATGAAAGCTCTTTTTGACAGATGTCTCTTCGCTGAAGCAGTTTATACAAAATGATTTCCAGTCAAAATTATGTATGTGAGGCACAACGCTACTTCAAAGATGAGAAGACTGTACGTCTGCTCCCCATGCTTGCCATCTCAGTTTGACAATCCGATTACTGCATAGGTAAATGCGATTCACATTTACCTTCATTTGTACCTAACAGTAGGGAGATGTCAGAACCTCACAGATCTCTGCTGGAAGGTGGATGTGGGATATTTGACCAAAAGGCTGGTTGGACTGATTGGTGGTCAGTAATAATTTGATGCGTTAAGCTGATTTGTGTCTTGGTCAGTTCTGCCATTTCAAATAGAAATGCACAACAGGAAAGCAACAACACTGGCTACATTGTGAATTTTCAAATGACAAATTTATGAAAGTCATACTTGAAGGCATTGTTCGTTTATATGCAGCAGCTGTTCAAATTGATCCCAGGATTATGTGCTAGCCAGGGAAAGTTGTAACTGGGCATGAGGACCAATTGGTATATGTGGAAAAGGAGGAAATGGTGATTAGCTGATCCAAATCAGAAGAACTGGGAGTAGGGAGAATAGAAATAGGGAGTCCAGCCTATTAGTGTCGCATTCCTTATTCCAGGCATGTTCCAATTGGAAACCAACAATTTGACACTAACTAATCCATCATTTGTCCATATACTTCTAGTTACTTCATCTAATGTTAAAACTGTTGTTCTTCAGAATTGTTTTCCTGGAGAGTTACAATAATTGCAGAGTGGCTAAGTGGGAAGAGTGTTCCTCTCCTTTCTCACATTTGCCCAACTGAGTATTTAGTATATCATTAACATGCAGTCAGAAGGGGCAGAGTTGCCCTAATTTATAGGACTCCATAAAACAGTGGTCACCAACTGGTTCGTGGATCAGTAGGTACCGGGCCGTGGCTCCTCCTCGTCCTTCTCCCCGGCTACTGCCTCAGGGGCTACCCTGCCATTCTGATGCCGGCTCACCTTTGGTGCTCTCCGGTGTCTGCCATGGCTGGGGCTCCCTCTCGGCCCTGCACAGCAGCACCCAACAGTGGGCGGCGACAAGTCAGGGGTGCTGACAGGAAAGCAAGTGAAGCAGGGGATCAGGCGGCGGCGATGTCCCTCGGCAAAAGACTACCCCCCCCCCGGGCCTCAGTAAAATTGTCAAGTGTTGACCAGTCCCCGGTGATAAAAAGGTTGGGGGCCACTGCCATAAAATGTAACATATCCCCATTAATATAGTCAACATGGCCCTGTAGACATGAGGATACTTAAATCCATGGATCAGGTCATGTAGAGAGGAAGGAGATTTTTCAGCAAACTTGCAGGATCCACCGGGTTTGCAGAAAAATCTGAAACCATGGGGAAAGTGGGGATTTAAATCCCTTCAAAAGACGAGTGTTTATCTTCATATGTCATGGGTGCTATAGGTGAGTAGAGGAGCAGGGCACAATAATAGCAGCAGGCAGATTGGGGCAAAATAATGGAGAGAAAGTCAGGAAGACGAGCCATTGACCCATCACTCCACTTGAATTAGCAGAGAGCAGCTGTGAAATGCAGGAATCCACTGGTTGGTAAGCAGCTAGCCCACCAAGTGAGAGGGAAGATGACAAAGTAAATAGAGTGGTGAGGAGGGTGACAGGAAGGCAATCAGCCAGAATAGTAATGAGGAAATGCTAAGGGGATTTCTCTGGATATGTGGTATGCTAAATTAAGGAATATAGTTAACAAATAATATCAGACTGATTCGGGGGAGAAAAAAGAAATATGATTTAAAAATAGTTTGGAATAGTTTTATAATTCATTTAATGGAATTTCCAGACAGGTGGGCGGGGGGGGCAGACTTAGGAAAGAGAGAGCAGTGGGAGGCAAAGACCAGTGTGTATGTGCGTGTGTGGGAAAAGTAGTGTGTAGAAGGGGGAAAATGGCAGTACAAAGAAAGAATATAGAAAAGTGGCTGGGGTTGGGTGTCAGAAATCAAGAGACAGAGAGAAGTGCAAAACTTGGGCTCCATAATTGCTATGGAGGAATGGGAACGAGTTTGGACCAAAATTCCTAAACAAACCAACAGCCAGATTTTAAGGGAAAACTGGTATAAGATGTTTTATAGATGGTATATTACTCCAAAGGTCATTGCAAAAACTTCAGATAGGTTTGATAATAAATGCTGGAAATGTAATAAAGCAATAGGTTCCTTTTATCATATGTGGTGGAATTGTGAGAAAGCAAAAAAAGTATTGGGCTAAAATACATATGGTGTTACAGGAAATATTTAAAATGCGATACCCAATGAAGCCTGAATCTATGTTGCTAAGTTTCCACCCCAGTGCTTTATCAAGTTCTTCTAGAATCCTCTTCTTCCATGCAACTATGGCGGCACGGTTGGTGTGGGCGAAGCACTGGAAGGCGACTGAGACCCCAACTATTTCTACATGGCTTGACAAATTAGCGGACTTAGCAAAAATGGCAAGACTCACTAACATGGTTAAGAAGAAACCACCGGAAGAATATGATGAACAGTGGAGTGATTATCTGGAATTTCTTAAGAAAGACAGCATTAACTATTAGGTTAGGACTAATATGCAATGGGAACTGACTATATATTTCTTGAGATAATATTAGACTACACTACGTATGGTATATTTGTATAGACGATGTATAGACTATGAAATAATTACTTATCAGCTGGTCACTTTTTTCTCTTTTACCTTTCTGTAAATGCTTTATATAATATTAATAAAATTATTTTTTAAAAAAGAGAGAGACAGAGAGAAAATTTCTCCATAAATTTCTCATGGGTCTTCACTTATCCACCCTATATCTAATGCATATATCTGGTTTTGGTTTCTAGGAGCATAATTTGAATTCCACAAGGATATTTTAAGACTTACTTCCTAGTATGTTCATGGCTGTTTTGAAGGAGAATTTACTGATGTTTGCTGCTGTTTGGAGCAGTTTAAAATGTTATGGGACTACTAATTGTTGAATCTTCCTATGGCACAACCAACTTTCTGCTAACTAAAGAAGATTTGTTCCGGCAGAAGTGTGTTTTGCTAATGGGAGCCTCCTTGGATCAGTGAAGATTTTCAGTTACCAAAATGGAGAAATTTCGTTCCAGCCTGTGGTCACTATGAAAATCACTGGTCCGTCTCAATATACATCAAAGCCAATGCATAGGATAAATCATTGACAGTGCAGTCCAAAACAGATAAATCACTTACAGTGCAGTTATATCCTGGATTTAGAAGAACGTCTGTTAAAGATTTTTTAGGGCTGCTTCATTGTCATAAACTGACCATTAAACAATAAGTATTGTGATCCCACCACTTCCTACCTTTATCGCAGCTAGGGATCCTATTTATTTAGTTTGTCTTCAAAGGATTAAGATGCTTTTTCAATTGCCCTTGGAATATTTAGTTGGGAATGTCATTAACATAGTTAACCTATGGGATATTGTGCTGATGAGCACTTGACACAATTACTTCTATGAACCCATTTCCACTAGTATAGTTTATCTGGATTTTTCATATATGAAAATTTGCTGGGAATAATGAAGTAGCAGGGGAGATGATTCTAGCCTAAATTGAGGTAATTATTTTTTTAAATGAACCTGATAGAATGTAGAATTTATTTCCCAAGGAAGTTTCCTCCATTTTCTTTCCATTTACTTTCTCCATTTCAACAACTTTGTTTTTCCCCCTTCCAGAATGATTTTGAAGATAACTAGTCATTGTGTATTGGTTTTAATATTGATTTTATGCTGCTGAGATCGTTCTTGTCTTGATTGTTTTATATTTTGTGTTAAATGAATTTTTGTTTCATTATATACTTTGTTATTTTATTGGTTTGCGTTTGTATGATAAATTTTATTAGTAACTGGTATGGAAATAGGAAAAAAGGGGAGGAAGAGGTTGGGTACTTGGGGATTTCTGTTCAGCTACACATTTTAAATGGTTTTCTTAAAGCACACTTTGCATTTTTCTGAAATTATACAGAAGGCATCATTAGCTACACATTCACTTCTCTGAGGCTGCTTAGAAGTTTGGAAATAAGAAGTGAGGTGGGAAAGACTGAGGGGAAGGAAATCTTTTTTTTTAAGTTTTATAATGGAATACATGAATGAGGAAGGCCAAAACCTGGTACCCTGCTGTACCTTATGCTCTTGTAAATAAACTTTTTATCTCTTGATTGGGCTCTGAAAAAAGAAGTTATCTCTGCTGTGGGAAAACATGCTGAAATCTATCAATCAAGGGAAAGGATTTGGTTCATCTATACACTTCTAAAATGAGACCCCTTGCTCCATCCACATGAAATTTGACAGGGACAATTAGTTGTCTGATGGGTACTACCAATCTGAAAAATGTTATCTGAATTGGGTGTGAACAAAAATGGGGGGGGGGGGTGTTTCCCATAGCAACCAATAATAATGACTGAATTAAAGAAAACATATAAAATATTAGACAGAAAGACCCACATAAAATTTCTGTCCACATATCTAAGCATACTAAATCCCTAGAGTGATATTACAAATAAAACAATTCATGACACGGCTTTAACAAAGTTCATCCACTCATTATTGGCCATGATGCCATGCCAATCAAATGCAGTTCAGATTAAAGAACTTTTATCAGATGAAAAGTCTCAAGTCCCTCTACAGATTGTGAAAATCATTTATTTATTTATTTATTTATTCGTTCGTTTGTTTGTTTGTTTGTTTGTTTGTTTACTGCCCTCCCTTTCGGATCAGGGCGGTTTACATTATAACATGTGCAGTAAAGTACAATGAATATTCAATATACAACTTATTTAACAGTGAAACTTGTATCAAACAGTGTGATATAACAACAGTACTTAATAACAACAACAACAAATAGTGTGCTATAACAACAGTACTCAATAACAAACAGTAGTTTGGACTGTCTGCACTGTGGTCTGGTTTTCTATTAGTGCAGATTATGGGGCTTCAAAATGTTTGGCTGGAGCCATGAAGTAAAACTTCTCTTACCATTCGGAAGATCTTCCCCTGTGTTGCAAAAGAAATAAGGAGGGGTCATGACTTGCTCCCCCTTTTCATTAAGGGGGAATCTGGGGTACAGTGGGGAATTCTGCGCTTACATGATCCAAGCTCGTCAAAAGGATAGGAAATACTTCTAACCTTTAGAGTATAATGTACACTTCTTATGTTTTATCAGTTTTATTTGTTAATTAACTAAATAAATTAACTAAATCTGAATCTGAAATAAAACAATTCTACTCCACATTTCATAGAATCATAAAATTATGGTTTCAAAAGGCCATTCAGGCCAACTAGTCCAACTCCCTGCTCAATGCTGGATCAGCCTATGCATCCATTATACATATCTGTCCAGCTGCCGCTTGAAGACCACCAATGAGGGCAAGATCACCACCACCTTAGATAGCCTATTCCACTGCTGAATGACTCTGACTGAATTTCTCCCCCCCCCCCGATACCTAACTAGTACCACTCTACACATAGTCTAAATCTCATTGCTGTGGGTCCTATCCTCTGCTGCCAACAGGAACCATTCCCTGCCCACCTCCAAGTGGCAACTTTTCAAAGACTTAATTTTTCAAATACTACAAATGTGAACACCCAGATCTTTAAATATGTGCTCCTTACACAGCACAACTTTGTCACACGAACATTAAAGACCACTTTGACCCATTTAGACAAGGAAAGGCCTTTTTCAACGGTGGTGTAAACATTCTGGACTTTTCTGCAAACTGGCTTTCCCGAAACTTTCCTTACCAATGCCCCATTGAGCTGCTAAAGAATCTACTCTTGAATCTGGGTTAAAGACTGCACTGTTTTATTTATTCATTATTTGCATGTTTGTCAAGGATGTTAAATGCTTGGAATTTTTATGGGCTCTAGTTGCCATGAATGACTGCAACAAAAAAGAGATGGTTGGTTTAGGCCTCATAGGGAATAGAACTAAAGAAAGTATCACCTGGTTCTAAAGATGCTATTATCAGGTTGTAGATTAATCTTTTGCTATTTTGTCTTGCAGTCTTATGGACTCTGTGCTCTATTGAATAATTATTGTTATGCTACTCTTATATTCCTGTGAGATGGATTGCTTGCTATCTATTCACAGAGGTAAACTTGGGCTAATACTGACTTGCTTAAGGGCACAGAGTGTCTATGGCAACAACAGGACCCATATGCAGTTCTCCCAATTTGAAATTCCAACTGAGTCACATTCACAATCACAGTCTGGTATCAGGATTCATAATGTCCTTTCTGTCACCTAAAACATTCCTGTTAACAAATACAAAACTGTACTACCTTCTTCTGTATTCTCTTCCACATTACTATTTCAGCTTCTGTACATGCTCACAACACATGCATTCTTTCTTTTCACTGTGGTCTGAACTCTGTATGTCACTACTATGCCAATATATTATTCTATTGTATCTTACTTAATTGGTCTTCAGAATGGGGCTTGGAATTCCTTAAAGCCTGAAGTATAATCACAGGAAATGACTCACCCTCGTAATACACTAAGATGACATTCCCTTCAATTGTAAACACAAGTAAACCCAGAATTAAGTAAAAGAATAACAGAATTTTAAATCAGAGGACAAGTTCAGTTGGATACATTCTTAAAACAGGGCTGTATTTACCTGTAAATATTGTTCACTGAGTGTCTTCTGTACAGAGAGAAGTGAGGACTACACATATGCAGGCCAGCTGTGGAGAACTTTCTAACATTTAGGACCCAATCTTGGTGTGCATAGTGATGTTTCTAGCTAAAATCATTATACACTGATAGGGAGGGGTACCATTTTCCATCTGTTTTCCTAAACTATCAGAATACAGATAAATTGTACTAGAGACTCACAGTGAGGTAGGAGGGAAGGGATGTATGACTGTGTGATGGACTGCACTTTTAAAAAGCTTTACAAATGGGTAAAAGACTGCGAAGGGTTAATTTTTCACAAAAACAGAGAGACTTGAGTGACTGGCTGTTCAAACTGATGGGTATCTAACTGGATACTGATTAAATTCAGTCTGATTTCAGCCCTGGCTGAGAAGTGTTGAGTACTGACAGTTTCAGAATTCAGCTGAGAATAAGAGCACTTTAACATAGAGAAGAGAATAGGGGAAAGTTGGCAAAGATGAGTGGGTTATTAGATAGATACTCTTATTTGGGCCAAGGAAAAGTTATAGATCTTCTAGAGAGAGTAGAAGATTCCCTACCCAGCCAAACAGGAAGTTTGCTGTGAAGAGTGCAGAGATCCCAGGATTGGTGTGGTTAGAAACTGCCTATAGAGACCTTCAGAATTAGTTAAAAACTCAAGACAAGTACTAGAGTCAGGTGAAACATCTCAAACCACTCTCCAAGGGTTAAATTCATAGCAAGCAAACCAACTTTCATCTCCCAGTTGCTTGTAATTAGCCTTCCTGTGTCTCCCTTTCCTTCTAAGTTCAGTCTTTTGTTAGCTAATTAATGATGTTAGAAAGCTGAGTTCTTCTTTGGGAGGATGAATGAGCAGGGATGAGACAATGCTGTCCAAGTTTCTAAGAAGGGAGACATCTGATCACACCTGCAGACTCATCTGACCACCTGTTAAATCAGCACCTGTCAAGGATGTTAAATGCTTGGAATTTTTATGGGCTCTAGTTGCCATGAATGGCTGCAACAAATAAGAGATTGTTGGTTTAGGCCTCATAGGGAATAGAACTAAAGAAAGTTTCACCTGGTTCTAAAGATGCTATTATCAGGTTGTAGATTAATCTTTTGCTATTCTGTCTTGCAGTCTTATGGACTCTGCTGTACTGAATAAAGTTAGGTTCATCCTTTCTAATTCCCCACAATAAGTCTAAAATATTTGTAAAGAAAAAATGTTTATTTTGCACACACTGCCATGGGAACCAAGAGGTCCAGTGGGTCTGTATCTTGACAATGGGTGTTTCAAGAGAAGAGGTCAGGTACTAGAAAGAGTGCACCAGCTTTCTGGGAACCAAAAGAATTAGGGGGTACTCAAAGAAAGTATACTGAAATGTTTGAGGAAAACACTGAAACAAAAGCCTCTCAACATAAAGATTTAAGTCACTATGATCGATTATGCATGGGCAGGGAAGGGCGGACCAGTGCCTGTATGACAACAGGGATAATCCCAGCAAATGCATGATACAGGCACCATCCGAGGCTCTTCCAGGCCCTGGACCGCTTTAAGGCCTCTAATGGCCCACGGCAAGGAAATGCTTATTTTTTCTACATTCCTTTTCTTGCTATGGCAGCCATCAGAGTCCCAGCCGGGCCATGCCCAGGCATATGGGAAGAGCCAGGCCTTCGAGGCCTGGATCCCCCCCCCACCTACAGTGTCCCCACAGGGACACAAAATGCCCCATTTGGCTTTGTGGTGCTGGGGAGCTGAACAGGGCGTTTCTACACTCCCCCCCCCCACAATAGTGGTATAACATCCTGCGTTGGGACTTCTACCCCTCACATCCCTTGTTGCCACTGTGAGATGTGGTGGAAACTTCCAGCCCCAGAGTTGTGCGTGCAAACACAGAACTCCGGGGTAGACCGTGTGCTCTGAGGGATTTCATCCGCTGTGCGTATATGGGAAATAGAAGGGCATGCTGCTCTACTGCGAAACACCAGTGGTGGTCACCGTGCATAATCAGTCTGTGAAAGCTTAAGAAACTGTCATTAGCCTAAAACATAAATAATAAAGTTTGTGCAAGTAATGATTTTATCTCAGTTATTTAAATTTTTCCTGATTTCACAAGCTTTCTAATCTATGTTGAATATTTTGTTAATGTGGAATAGAAAACCTTCTTGAGTACCATTTAAGTAAATTAAATTAAAAGAGGGTACCCATTCCTTCCCTCAAGTTCTTGGGCTCTTCAAACAGCCAAAATATTATACTAGGACAGCCAGAATTCTTCAGGAAATAAGAAAACAGATAACTAGGGCAGCTAAGTCAGAAAAAAGAAAGAAAACCAGAAGGAAAACCTTTCCTCTGAGGAGCAGAAGTGGACAGAGTCCTGCTTGATGAATAAGTTACTGTGTTTTCATCTTCATTCTTCTGTGCAGTTTTACACTGGGAGAATAGCAAGCTACTCACCATGGAGGCAAGTGCTGAGGTTATCAATTGAACAGGAAATGCAGCACAGCTCTCACAATGGTTGTCTCCCTTCTTGAATCTGTCTCTTTTGTGTAGTGATGTTTGATGATCTCAGGCATCAACCACTTTGTAGCCTTGCAGATCTGTCAAAGGAATGCCGTGTAGAAACACATTGTTGATGCTTGAGCCTTTTTTGAATGTGTTCATACGTTTAAATAAGCTCAGAACACCAGTATGATGTTAACAAAGCCTGATAGTACCAACTATTCAACTCAAAAAGGTCTGGGAAGAAGCAGGTGGGTTGTTCTGTGGCCCTGAATAGCAGATAAAAAGTGATCTATCTTTTCTGAAAGTAAAACAAATATCCAGTTAGTGAAACCCTTGTTCTGTTTTTATTAGAGAAGCTCTATCAGAGAAAATCTGTGTACAGGGTGGTGTGATGTTGTAAGTGCTTTGAGGGGTTAATTCCTCACAAAACCAGAGCCTTGAGTGACAGGCTGTTCCAAGACTTATTAGCATCAGGTGAGCATAGAAAGATTAGAGAGCTGAATGCTGAGGAGAGGCAGTCTGAATTCAGCCTTGACTGAGACGTTTTCTGCACGGACGTTGCAAAGGCGCAATGCCTCCGTGGCCAGTTGCTGTGATGTTTCTTGCTTCCTCACTGGAGTCTTTGTCTCACATTTCTCCCTGTCTTGCCCTAGATTTTTTCTTCCTGACAAGTCAGTCGGCTAATGGAAGTCAGGACTTCCTGATCCCCCTTCCCCACCATTTTGGCTTGTCAATCAGTGTCACATGGCAGAAACTCTAAATCACCTTCCAGCACAATGTTTGAGCCCCCATACCCTGGTTTCCACCCATGCCCCTTCCAAATCTTGTATAATTAAAAAAAATAAACATCTGGAAATGTGTTGCAATGCAATTCCAGTATAATGAAATTATAGCAGTCCACTTTCCCCGCCTCTCTCCCTGCTGGGCTACATAGCTGGCAAGACTCTTCTGATGTTCTTATGACTGTTCTTCCCTCTCCAGCCAGTTGGAGATCTTATCAGGCTCTAATCAGCCATAGTCTTGTTTGCCTTTTAGAGCCCAGCCAAGACAAAATAGTCCCCTCATCTCTGAGTCCAAACCTGCATTTTTTAAAAAAAGTCAATAGGATTGCCCTAGATCTTCAAAAACAGTATTTTGCCATGAAAGAGGAAGACCTCACCCTCTCCCCCATTTTGTTCACTTCTTCCTCTGCTTGTTTGCAGTTCTGTAGCTGGCTGTTGCTCAGTAAACTTAACCCCTTCTGGCCCAGCAGAAATAGGGGGGAGGTAGTAGTGTGAGTGAGGAATGAGTTACTGTCTACTTGTGAGTAAGCAATAGCGGGAAGTAGCACATGAAGGGAGGTTGAAGTGTGAGTGAGGACAGTGAGTTACTGTTTACTCAGGAGTAAGCCCTGGCAGATGAATGCAGGGGGGTGTAGTGAGAGTGAGGAAAGAGTTGTTTGCTTTACCCCTTCGGGCCTAGCAGCATGCAGGCAAGTGCACATGCTGCAACCCAATAACAATCTCTAATCCCCCCCCCCTCAAAAACAAACAAACAACTGCTTCCCAAAGCTCCACAAGCACTGCAGAGCCAGGAAGCATTTTTAAAAAAATTTAAGACCCAGGCAAGGGTGGCAGTCTAGTGAGTGAGATAGCAAGCAGAAGCCGGTGGTGGAAGTGACATTCGAGTGGTGGTTGGGAGGGTTTCCCTTCCTGACGGTCCTGCCATAACTTTCAGCTTGTTGTCCCACGCAGCAAAAAAAGGGACTACAGATTTATCCACATTCCCTTGTTGCAGGGCAACTGACAGCCAGAATTGTGACAGCTCTCAGACAGCCACGGGATGGTGCCAATGTCGTCTGGGATTTAAACCCGCTAACAATGAGAGGCTGGGATGGGGAGAATTCCTTGTGCGGAAACAGTCTGAGAGGTCTTAGTACTGACAGGGTTTGTGTTTAGCCCTGGCTTTGAGCAGTGCACAGATACAGTACTAGGAAGGCTGGCATGAGTAGGTAGTTAGGCAAAGACTCCCATTCAGGCCAGAAGATCCCCTAGTGAGAGAGTTTCCCTACCCAGTTAAAACAGGGAGATAGCTTTGGAGAGATCCCTGATCTGTGTTTAGAAACTGCCTTTTAAATCTTGAAGAGCCAGTTAAAAAAAAAACAAAACCACCACACACACACAAACAAACAAACAAACAAAAAACCCTCAAGAAGAGTACTGGTGCATTTAGTGAAGGACTGTGGGTACTAGATAGCATATCCCTGTTTACTGGAAACCAAGAATGAAATACTGGGGTGTTCAGGAAATACTGAAACAAAAGCATCTTATCTTAAAGAAAGCTATCTTTACTGATAATAAGGCAGTGAAACACAAGGTAAATTGTTCAAAAGGTAGAAACATAGGTTGGGCTAGTACCAAGGATAAACTCCACTAAAGCATTGTGGTTGGTCTGATAGGGAATAGGTTAACAAGAACCTTGAGGAACTGACATGAAATATGGTAAGAAAATGAAGTGACCATGTATAAACTCATTAAAGATTGAGAAAGCAGTATTTTTAATTGAAATCATATTTTTATTGAAAATTAATCTACATAGGGGGAGGTAATACTCTAATATGATGGGTAGCAGGAAGAGAACCTGTGGCAATAAGACATTTTCTGTTTATCACCTTGTATAGTAGGGCGATGATGGGAAGACAAGCCACACCTTAACATGTGACTTTCCCGTACCACCTGGCTGGCGGCAGCGGACGCTGCGAGGTGCTGCTGCTGGCCCTGAGGAGGAGGTGGCCCCAAGGAGCTGGCAGGCACAGCTGCCAGGATGACCTGGCTACAGCCGCAATGAGGAGGGGGCGCCTGGAGGCGTCAGCAGCGACTATGAGGTAGTGGCTGTAGCCGCAAGAACGAGCCAGTGGCAACTGCAGGATGGAGGCAGCCTGAGGTGGGGACGGAGGCCAAGATGGGGTGGTGCCAGCCCTGGGGAGCAGCTAGCTTTGGCACATCCAAGCTGCCTGCTGCCACCACCAGCTGCACCCCACCACTGCCTACACAGTGGTCGCAGGGCTGCCAGCAGCCTGCCCAAGTTGTACCCGCCTGAGGACCGCCAGCACTTGGGCCGCCTCCAGCTCCCCACGCCCCATTCCGGAGGGAAGGTAAGGGAGGGCGCAGGAGCCTGCTCCGTGCTTTGCCTTCCAGGACCTGCCTCCTCCACTCCCCCCCCCCCCCAAACAATCCCTCGCTAGTGCCCACTGCATTGAAGCATGCATCAGGCTTTTTACCAAGTATGTATGTATATATGTACACACAAGAACACACACATATGCTCACTTTTCCTATCCACATATTCTCAAAGGGCAGGTGCTAAATGGAAAAGACAGCCTTGCACTATTAGGCCTCAAAACCTATGGCTTTCCTCGTGGTTAGAGGTTAGGAGTTATATTACAACAAATGCATGTAAGTTTCCCATAGTTTAATTAAGCCTAATTCTGCATTGGGAAAAACGTGCAAAAAATAATAATATATAATAAAGATACAAAAAAGTTTTATTTCTTATGTTAATGAACAAACTTCTTAAACATATGTAGCTATGAAGGAGAAATCTATTTATATTTGAAAAATGTGACAGTTAATTTATTACTGAAACTAAAACAATTCTGCAGAGAATGTACGTTCTCAAATATTGGCAGTATTTCAGGAGGTGCACAGCACAAAGTTATATAAAGTCTTTTATATAACACATTTTAATTTTTAGCATTTTTGTTGTCACTTTGAAATCATGACATATAAAAAAAGAAAACAGTGACCTGCCTTTTCTATAAGGCATTCCTTCAGTCTTCTCTCATAGCTGGCAAAGAACTGACATCATTTTGGACAAACCATTTGTTCAGATTGTTTACACCTATAATTATAGCTGCAGTTATATAGAAATGCTGTCTGTAGTGACTACAACTATGCGTCATTGTAGTTTCGGTTTAAGTATTTGTTTTATAGCTGCCCAATAAAAAGCATTTTGTCTCCAAATGGCATGCTCAAGTGCCACTTTTGTTTGGAATCTGCTGTTTGCAGTAGTCTATTATCCCACTGTATATCCTGACAAAGGGAGTAGGAGTACCTAAAAACTAATTTAAATATAATACATATAATGCATAACTTCTGAAAGGTTAATCCTGCATGTAAATTATGTGCAACAAACAAGACACACAGTAGTAGGAAAGTGCACTCCAAAATATACAAAATACTGTATACAAAAAGTGGAAACATTTAAAAAATCTAGCATGTATTAACTTATGTTACATTAAAAGCCATCAGTCATTACCCCAAAAATCTTTAGTCCACACACTGCATGAAAAGCATCCATTGAATTTTTCTGATCACCTTTTTTGTACACAGTATTTTTTATACATTTGGAATGTAAATGATGTGCAACATAAGAAAATAGTTTACAGGAGCCCAGGCTAACCTCCTCATGGAGTGACAAGTTCTACATTAAAATCTGTTCTTGGCCACAACTGTGAGATTTTTAAATTTTATGTATTTTTGAATGTATATACCACCACTCTCGATTGTCTTGCGGCGGTTTACAAGAAAACAATAAAACACAAGATAACCCCTACAAAAACCCTTAACCCACTAAAACACAGTAAAAGATGTTGGTACAATAGAGTTCTAACTTCTACCCCCTATCCAACCCATGGTCAAAGCTCTCTCACTGGGAGCAAGGGTCCTGATCTAACCAACACTAAGGGATCCCGCATTGGTAACTTCGGGATCTAACCTTGGCCTCAACCATACATGGCAGAAGAGCTCCATATTACAGGCCCCGCGGAAAGCTGACAAATCTGACAGGGCCCTTAGCTCTTCCAGGAGCTCATTCCACCAGTTTGGAGCCAGGGCTGAAAAAGCCTTGGCCCTGGTCAAGGCCAGGCGAATGTTCCAGGGGCCTGGGACAACCAGCAGATTCATACCCACAGAATGGAGTGCCCTATGGGGTCATAGGCAGACAAGCAAGGCCCAAGCCATGTATAGCCTTAAAGGTCAGACCCAATACCTTGAACTTGACCCGGAAACACACTGGTAACCAATGAAGATGACACAATACTGGCTAAATATGGGCCCTCCATGGTGTCCTAGTGAGGACCCTTGCAGCCACATTCTGTACCAGCTATAATTTCTGGGTCAAAGCCAAGAGTAGGCCCATGTAGAGTGAGTTACAGAAGTCTAATCTGTAAATGACAGTTGCATGGATCACTGTGGCCAAGTGTTCAGAAGACAGGTAGTATACTAGTAGCCACGTTTGGCGTAGGTGAAAAAACAATGTCCGGGCTAGCGTTGTGACCTGAGCCTCCATAGAAAGGGAGGAATCAAAGATACAATAACATTTAATAATAGCCCAAATTATAACCTTAAATCAGCTTCTAAAATGGCCAGCTTGGTGTAGTAGTTAAGACCAGTGGGGTCATGAACTCCGGTTTCAATGGCATAGGTGAGATCCTTCCCTTGACTTAATCCAAACGACTCCAGAGAGTAGATAGGGCATAAAAATCTTTATTGAAGGTATTTGCAAAGCATGGTAGAAATCTCAAAACATAGCAGGACGTAAATTGACAGAAACAATGTTAAGATCTAACCAGCCTTTTATAGTGCTAGAACTACAGGTGGGAAAAAGGATTTCACATCAGAGAGGCCTTTGATCTATTTAGGCGCGAATCCTGGAGACACCTAGCCCGTTCTTTCTCTGGATGCTAGGAATCTCCCATTGACTTTCCCCAGAGAACCAAGGTTGTATGCTGATAAAACAGAGCTCCCTGAGGAGGAGGGGGGATAGCTGGAATACAATCTGGCTGTGAATTACTAAGGGGGGGAGGGGACAGTACAGAGGAAGCAGCTGCCTGAATCTAAAACCAAGCCTCCTGGGCAAACCAGGAGGACGAAGTGATCCTCATATGAAGAAGAAGAAGAAGAGTTGGTTCTTATATGCCGCTTTTCCCTACCCGAAGGAGGCTCAAAGCGGCTTACAGTCGCCTTCCCATTCCTCTCCCCACAACAGACACCCTGTGGGGTGGGTGAGGCTGAGAGAGCCCTAATATCACTGCCGGTCAGAACAGTTTTATCAGTGCCGTGGCGAGCCCAAGGTCACCCAGCTGGTTGCATGTGGGGGAGCGCAGAATCGAACCTGGCATGCCAGATCAGAAGTCCGCACTCCTAACCACTACACCAAACTGACAAGTGGCTTCTAATCTGGCGAGCTGGGTTCGATGAAGAGATTGTTTTTATACCCTGCTTTTCACTGCCCGAAGGAATCACAAAGCCATTTACCATTGCCTTCCCTTCCTCTCCCTACAACAGACACCTTGTGTGGTAGGTGAGGCTGAAAGGTTCTGATAGGGACTGCTCTGGCAGAACAGCACTATCAGGGCCCAAGGTCCCGCAGTGGGTACATGTGGAAGAGTGGAAAATCAAACCCAGCTCATCAGATTAGAATCTGCCACTCTTAACCACTACACCATGCTGATTCCCTACTCCTCCACATGCAGCCAGCTGGGTGACCTTGGACTAGTCACAGCCCTGATAGTGCTGTTCTCACAGCAGTCCTCTCTGTTGTGGGGAGAGGAAGGGAAAGGGATTGTAAGCCACTTTGACTGCTCAGGGCAGTGAAAAGCGGTGTATAAAACAAACTTGTCTTCTTCTATAATGCAATATTTATAGAGGTCAGTTCGAGCTAACAGCAACTTGTGAAACTAGGTGACTGAATTATGAATGACTATACTGAAAAAAAATTCTATCCCACATTGTAACAAGTCTTAAAGTCTTTCTAATAAAGTGAGAAACTGAAGATGGATAAATTTCATTGCTTGCTAATGAGAAATGATAAACTAGGTAAAGATATTTCAGGATTAAAACTTTAATTAGCATATATAGAAGCTGCCTACAAAGACACATGTTCATGTACTAAATGGAGCAGCAATTTGTAGTAGGAAAAAATGTTGCAAAACAAAAATTGGTTACCTTGCCACTTGCTGGAAGCTTTCAGGAGTGCAGACAGAAGAGTGAGCTCAGATGATAATAATATTATTTTTATTGCCCACTCTCTCCTGCTGGCTCAGGACAGATAAAAGGTAAATAAGTATTCAATTATATGGATAACAATTTTTTAAATTTTAATTAGCATATATTAAGGGTAAAGGTATTCCCTGTGCAAGCACCGGGTCATGTCTGACCCTTGGGGTGACGCCCTCTAGCGTTTTCATGGCAGACTCAATACGGGGTGGTTTGCCAGTGCCTTCTCTAGTCATTACCGTTAGCATATATTAGGTAAATTATATATGATATATTAAACTATTGGTACTCTCCATACTGGACTCCAGGGAATAGTAGAGGACAGGAAGGCCTGGAGGATCATTGTCCATGGGGTTGCGATGGGTCGGACATGACTTCGCAACTAACAACATATATTAAACTGCCCAAAGCAGAATTAATTTCTGGTTGATTATTGGCATTATGTATAGAATATTGCTGCTTTATGTGCAGGGTTGAAAGTATTTCTTCGGTGTTAATTTTCTGGACCCAGGCCTGGCAGAACAGGCATTTTACAGCCCCTAAGGAACTGTTAAAGGTCCTGATTTTGCCAGGGAGTGTTCCACCAGGTTGGGGCCAGGACTGAAAAGCCTTGTTTGAGGCCGGTTTTACTTCTTTTGGGCCAGGGATCCTAAGTGCTGTTCACTAGATCTTAGTGCTCTTTTTTTTTTGGGGGGGGGTATAGTGGAAGAGGCGTTCCTATAAATACTGGAGTCCAGACCATTTAGAGCAGGGCTAGTCAAACTGCGGCCCTCCAGATGTCCATGGACTACAATTCCCATGGATCCCTGCCAGCAGTATCATTGGAATTGTAGTCCATGGTCATCTGGAGGGCCGCAGTTTGACTACCCCTGATTTAGAGCCTTAAAGGTTAGCACCAAGACCTTGAACCTGATCCAGTCTGTGATCTGCAGCCATTGCAGCTGGGAGAGAGCTCTCCAATGAGTCCTGGTAAGGACTCATGCTGCTGCATTCTGAATCAGTTGGGAGCTTCTGCACCAACTTCAAGGGCAGTCCTGCAAAGAGTGAGATACAGAAGTCTAATCTGGAAGTGACCATTGCATGGATGACAGTGGCCAAATTGGATGCTGACAGGTACAGTGCAAGCTGGCACACCTGATGAAAATGGAAGAAAGCCTGGCAGGTGACCTTCCTGATTTGGGCCTTCATAGACAAGGAGGTATCCAGAATCACATGTAGACCCCTGACGGTGGTCGTTGGTGTTAGACAAACCCAATCTAGCATTGGGAGCTGATGCTGTTCCTCTGGGAGGCAATAATTGCATGCAACATTTTCTGTGCTTCTCATGCTCACGTGTAAACAAACAGATGTCCGAAAAATACTAAGGGCCATTCTGCACGACTTTAATGTAGCAGAAGGCTTGCAAATTGTAAACGCTACTAATTTGCAGTTCCGCAAAACATCGCACACAATCTACCACACTCCTGAAACAGTCCCGCAAAAAGCGATTCGTTGTAGCGCTTAAAGGGAAATGGGGAAAAGTGGATTCACCCTCCGAAAAGCGCTATACTCTTGCAAACAATCTGCAAGAGTAGCGAAAAAGACCTGTGCGTTTCCATTGTTGCGGTTCCAACAAAGTCCCTCCCCCTGGCTCTCTCCTCCAAACTTCTGGCAAAGCGGCCAATTTGTTTTCGCGGAGCGAGCAGAAAGCAACAAACCAGCGAGCCTTCATTCACCCAGCAAGGCTTCTCCGGCTACAGTCCATCCACAGAAGTGCTTTAAAGCTCCCCTAAGTCCCCAAGCACAACACAGCCCCGTTTGCAAGTTCCCTTTATTTTCGGCCAAAAATCGCACCCATGCAAGGGGGGGCGTGGTAACGATGAATCGCCAGCTAACACGCCACTGCCAGCTAGATGGGTGTCTCCGTTGCAACAAATCAAGGCATATTCGTTGCAACGTGTGTGTGTGTTTAACTGTTCTTAAAGGGAAATGGGCTTTCCCAGGGCATGATAACAACCGCCCATTGGCTGTACGTTTGATTGACGGCCAGGGGCGGGACAAAGCACAGAAAAAATCACTTCCTGTCTAGCGATTTTTGCGAGACCGGAAACCTGTGGGAAACGAATGAAACACTACTGAATTCCACTAAAAAGCAGGTATTCATAACGCCGAGATTGCACTTTTAAAAATAGCGTTTCCGCTTTGTGGGACCAATTGGCAACATTGGTCCTTGTGCGGAAGGGTCCCAAGCCTTCCAAAGTTATTTTCCAAAGTTTCCTCTGGAACTCAGATAAGTTAGGAATTCCATGTCTAAACACTTGTTTCTATGTGGTTCTATCACATCTATCACATAATGCACAGAATGACTGTGCGTTAACCACAATCCAACTTCGAAATTATGCTGAAGCCTAAATTTAAAATTAAGGGCCTTCAAAGCACTTACATTCCTTATCATATGGTCAACCCTGTAACAGTTGCATACTTCTGTATAAAGATAAAAACACTGGAAATAGTCATAATGGAAAACAGCAATTCTTGTGCAAAATAATTTAGTCAACAAAAATGTAATACTTACAGATAATTTCTAAATAAGGAAACCCATAGAAGCGTGCCCAAACATGGTCTTAAAAGCACTTCTGGTGAAACATTGAGACCCAATTTCGATTGTATCTTGAGTGGAAGGCAGTTCTATAGCTGTTCAGCAGCTACTGACAACACATTTTATATTTATTGACTGCCACTCCCAGACCAAGCTAGTAAACCCAATAAAAATTGATGAAATTAAAGAATTTCTAGGCAGCATAATCCCATCTTGTTCCCTCCCCTCTCTCCAGTCGATCACAGGCCAATGGTCCTTCCCCTGCGCCCACCATCCAGCAGCCTTTGGGCGGGAGGCACTCACTGCCCTAGGTATTCAGGGTATTTTGAGGGACCCCAGAACTTCTACAAACTGGCTTAAATTGAATGTCTGGTGGAAGAGCTCCCATCTTGCAAGTCCTGTGGAATTGTGATAGTGATAGCTCTTTCAGGAGCTCATTCTGCCAGGCTGAGACCAGATCTACCATGATCAGGACCAGGTCCACCTCCCATGGGCCAGGAACCACCTACAGATTCAAACCTGAAGAGTGAAGAGCTCTGCAGGGTGCATAAGGAGACAAGGGTGCATAAGGAGATCATAGTATTCAGGTTTGTCACCCAAGCAGCATAATTCAGTGACTGGTCCCAAAAGACAGAGTAGTCTAACAAGGACACAGACAATACAACTTCTTGGAACGAATGCAGTATTCCTGAACCAGATAAATTTCATTTGGTACTTGCATAATAACAAAGAACAACCTGAAAGTAATTAATCATAACTGAGTAGTGAAAGCAAATACCTATAGTTTCCTACCTGTACTGCTAAAACTGATAGAGTACAACCAATCTGACACTTAAACAAGTGTTCAATGAATTTATTTTTCTTTTATACTTTAAAAAATACTACAAGAGAAACAAATATCTCTGTTTTTCAAATTACATAGTAAAAATTATGAGGTGAAATGTTTATCACTAAATAAATAGATAACTGGCCTCCAGTAGCTTATTTTTTTGGCCATAAATGTTTTAACCCCTAGAAAGTCAATATGACTTACAGAAATTACACAAGTAAGTATGTGGATCATACTTTCTTTAGTTTAGATATGTACATAGGGCCCCATGCTCTTCCCATTTCTGGAAGTATTAGAAGTTCATGCTGCTGGACATCTGAAGCAACAGTGAATTCTTTGGACACAGATCTGGCTATGGTGCTTATATCCACGGGCAGAACACTGCTGCAGGTGTTAAGGATGTGAGTTATGACATCGCTGTTCTCTGCCTTAGAAAGAGTACATGTGGAATAAACCAGAGACCCTCCTTGGTGCAAGGCCTTGATTGCAGACCTGTAAGGAATCACAAGGAACAGAGCTGGATTTATTCAACATAAACATATATTTTTGTTAAACTAGAAAGCCTTGAAGTAGAATATATAAATTTTTAAGTATTCAGCATCTATCAGCATTCTGGCAACACATCACGTACTTATATTAATCAATTGGTCTATTGTTTTGGGGTGGGTGGGGACAATGCTATTTGCCCAGAAAAAGTGACAATTTATATATGTAAAGATTATTATAAAGCAGCAATAATACATTTTCATTGCACATTTTCCTTCTATTATCACTGAGTATAAAGCTTTCTGTTATTTAAGCATGACGTCACCAATGTCATGATTAGAAATAGAATATTTGGGGGCTCAATTGTACAGACTTCACAGATAGTGCTAGGATAGGAAGAAGGTCCAACTGAGATAAGCAATTGCTTTTGTAAAAGCTGGGCAAAGTGAAAGTGCCTGCTGTTTATTGACTCAGCCAAAAGGTTAAAGAACCCAAAAAAGCTGCAGTAATGCATTTGAGGGCAATTCCATTCTCCTCAAGAACTTTATAGCACCAAAATTTCATAGAAGTAATCTACTACAAATAGTGATGAGAAGTCACATGAACTATGCCATGACCTTACCCAAAATGGATGTACCAGTGGAGACATAACTAACTTTTTGACAGAGAAGGAAACTGAATATGTATAGAGAAAAGTGGTGAGAAGGATAAATTGGTATCCCAGTCTAGGGGAACTTAATCATACTTCAGACCACTGATATGACCGGAGTGGAGAAAAAGGCCTTTAAAAAGTTTGGCAAGCAACTGATTTGTTAATTTCTGGGTTGCTATTTAAATAAGAGAGGGGAGTGTCATTCCACACTCTGTGTCAGCTGTACGATTATTCCTTAGGATTTCCTGTAGCTGCTGGCTTTATAATCTCGGTGGCCATTTTTTCTAAACAACTGAACACATGATAGAATGGAAGCCAAATGCTCAAATTTCATTGCTATAAAGGAAAAGAGGTTGTTAACATTGTTATTGTTGCATGAAGCATCAAATAAAACCCAGAAAAACATTTCTAACATATATTGATATTGTGATTTTTTTAAAAAAACAGTAAGTCCAATTTATTAATACTGTGATTATCAACAAACATAAGTGGCAAAAAAGATGGCAGAACAACCTGACTTGTAAGTCATACTGCTTTCATCTAATCCCTTATTTATTTATAGATCACTACTCCCAGCACTAGATGAGTCACAAATTGGGATCAAGATTGCAGGGAGAAATATCAACAACCTCAGATATGCAGATGATACCACTCTAATGGCAGAAAGCGAAGAGGAACTAGAGCCTTTTGATGCGGGTGAAGGAGGAGAGTGCAAAAGTTGGCTTGAAACAACATCAAGAAAACGAAGATCATGGCATCCGGCCCTCTCAATTCCTGGCAAATGGATGGGGAAGAAATGGAGGTAGCGACAGATTTTATTTTCCTGGGCTCCAAGATCACTGCAGATGGGAACTGCAGCAAAGAAATTAAAAGACGCTTGCTCCTGGGGAGGAAAGCTATGGCAAATCTAGACAGCATCCTAAAAAGCAGAGACATCACTCTGCCAACAAAAGTGCATCTAGTCAAGGCTACGGTGTTCCCAGTTGCAATGTATGGCTGTGAAAGTTGGACCATAAGGAAGGCCGAGCATCAAAGAATTGAGGCTTTTGAACTCTGGTGCTCTAGAAGACTCTTGCGACTTCGCACCTAACAACAACTCCCAGCATAGCTGGCTCTTGGTGGTTTATATTATCTTTAACGGATTTAGGAGAAGGTATCTGTTTAGTACTGGTCTGTGTATCTTTGGCTTGACTTTGCTGAAACAATAGAGTAAATTTATACTAGATAAATGCACAGATGAAATTAGGAGTGTTATCACAACTCAACAGAAATATATCAGGGCAGTCCTTTAACATCTATACATTTCCTTCTTTTTTCATTACTGTTCATACAGAGATAGCACTGGTCAGAGGCAGGTGCACCTATCATCACCCATGACCTTTTCTGCCTTGGCTCCAACTTGGTGGAACAGGCTTCAGTTGAGATCTGGGCTCTGTGGGGTTTCCTTCAGTCCCATAGGGGCTGTAAAATGAAGGTATTCCACCAGGCCTTTGACGAACAATGGAGGCTGAAATTCTGTGACCAGTCCTCTCTGGCTGTCCAGTTGTCTGGCCAACTACATAACACTCCTTTTTAATGATGTTTTTATTCATATCATTGTGAACTGCCCAGAGCCTGCTTGAAAAAGTGGGAAAGGTGGTATATAAACATATTAAACAAACAAATTTCACTGAAAACTACCAATCAACTCCAAATATCAATTCAAGTTTATTTTGACCTTTAACTTCCTATATCTTTAGGAGACAGTTGAAGGAGATTTGATTTAGGACCGCATTTAAAATCCTGATTTGTGATTTTATTTGTATATATTTATTATTTATGCATTCTATCTATATTACAAGCTGTCTTGAGCACTGAAGGAAGAAAGGTGGCTAATAAATGTTTTAAATAGCTAATGCAATAAAATAAAATCTTATAAATAAAATCTTATAATCTTATCTATGCCTTAAGATCGGTTTTTGTTTGCATTGTTTTTGAGTTCTTTAAACCAAAGTACTACTGCATTGTTTAATGGAGGTCTTTGCTTTTAAATTAAATTACTTTTCCTATTTTGTAATTTGTCTTGAGTCTAAGTGAGAGAGGTAGGCTATAAATAAAATTATTGTCATCATTAATACAGTAAGAAGGAAAAGTTATATGAACTGGTATAAAAGTTGACAGTGCCATTCTAAGCAGAGCTAGCCCCTCCTATTGAAATCAAATGGCTTTGAATGGAGCAACTCTGCTTAGGGTGGCAATATAAGCACATTAGCTATGTGCTAAAGAGTCCTTGGTTCAAAATTCAATCAGCCATAAACACCACATATGGTCCTATCTTGCATCCCCAGCTCCTCAAAATTGTAATTTATAGATAAGAACACTGGCCAATTGCTGTAAGGATTGTCCAAAGTATTTAGGAAAATAGCTACATAAATGCTAACCATTATTATAAAAATTCAAGGCATAATTAATTGGAAACCTAGAGCAAGCCCAAAGAACAACATCTGAACATGGATAGCTATGCATGCAATTCAGTGAAACTGACAGCTGTGAATTTTAACTATATATATATCAAATGATAAGCTATTCATTTACGTTGCTTTCTAAAGGATTACATTAGAAGTAACTGGCAAGGAAATGAATTCTGAAAGAAATGCAAAGAAAAATTGGAAAGAAACCAGAAAATGGAGGCAATAAGTATCTCTTCAAATTCTCAGCAATTTTGAGTAACACTCCATAAATGTCAGCAACAAAATAACCAAACCTACAAAATGCCAAAAACAAGGACCTCACATTGAGATAAATTAAACAGTGGGATTAACTGCCATTTTTGTCTGAATTAATATGTACTTTAATATGTGCGCTTCAAGCACAAATGAACATTTTCCATTGATAGAGATGCATACATCCAGAGATATACACTAGTGACTGGTACAGTAATTCATGTTACGAGCTCCACTTCCTCATTTCTTCAGAGGCTAATTACACGTTCTTCATCCCATTAGAAGGGCCGGCATTAATTATGTCACTAATTCAACCATTCTGCACATTTTTTTTAATAAAATGAGAAAAATTTCAGGAAATATTAGGTAATTATTGCACTTCAATGCTGCCATCTTGTGGTTAATTTTAGAGGTATTTCATAGAATGTAGAGATCATTCTGTACAAGAGGAAAACAATCCTCTTAGTCCACTGAAGCTGCTGAAATCACATTTACTTTCAACCCTTCATTCCCTCTTATGAAAATGATCATAGATTTTTTTTTCCTTTTAAAGATCAACGTGGGCAAGCCAAATCACTGTGACTCCACTTGTAGTTTTTGGGAGCAGTGAAGCGCCTGCCGATTGGCCTCTCCGATTCCCGCCCTGCCGACAAGGGAGCCCCCACCGGCGGCATGACACGTCGGAGGCGCAAAGCGCCTCTCACCGCATCAGGCCGCCGGCCAGGGAGCCCCCGCCAGCCACGCACAGCGCGGCTGCCGGGGGCTCCCTTTCCTAGCGCCCGCTGTATTGTGAGTACAGCGGGCTTGATTACTAGTCTTGCAATATTTGCCATTCCTGTAGCCACACCTCTTTTCCTTTAGTAACAATGAAATTCAGCTCAATTCATATTTTGGTATGATTTACTTTAAATGCAATACACATTCGTTTTATTCATAATTCCAAGAACACCCTAATGTCCTAAATAGCTACACTGTCTGGTTTCTGCTGGCTCTTTGATATTGTTATAGATATTCTTTTCTGTACTTAAGCTCTTTTGGAGGTGAAGTGGTTAGCAACTAGGAGTAGGGCCTTTTGAGCCATGTTAATTCTCCAATTGTGAAAAGAAAACATGGGCTGCTGAATTAATATTTAAAATTACAGTGGAAAAATTAGTTGTTTGCAGATTCTGCAAACACCTAAAATTGGGAAGCTTATGTCAGATATTCTATTTCCCTCTTCTAGATTTCAGGCCCAATTAGATTAAATGAGCTTTGGGGAGACAGACAGTTTTTGGTTTGTTTAGATTCCTCTCTCCCAACAAGGTTCTTGCTGTCAATTTTCCACTTCAGGATTATAATCTAGAATGATTTATTCAAATTTGCAATAAAATTTACCGAATGATATATGCTTTCCTGAGCTGGGGGGGTTCACAAATTGGATTTTACATGTCAAATATTGGAAAGAGAAAACTGAAGGAGGTCAGTGTTTTAAATGTGATTGATTTCTTCAAAGGAAATGGCTGACATGATGCATGACTGCAATAAGACACTCATATTTCGGTTATAAATCACGAGCTTCCTTCAGACCTTTTCCTCAGGAAATCATGAAAAACAAAACAAGACAAAAAGGACTGCCATTACAGAGCTTTCCATAAAGAACCCTACTTTTAGGAAAACAAACTATTTTATTTCTCTCTCAATTCATTCTGACAGCTGGGATACTTCTGAAGTGAAACACAGCACTACATAAAAAAGCTTTAGTATTTGATCAATAGCCATAAAATAATATATAGCAGAAGAAAATGACTGAGGAGGAGAAAAAAAATCCTTTAAACTCAGCCATCAGCCACCCCTTTTCTCAAAAATCTTTATAATATTATATGGCTCTACATTTAAAATTCCTCATCATTTCTACTTATCTCTGTAACACAAAACTCAAAGGCTGTAATTTAAGCACTAGTAAACCAAATGCGTTCCAAAGCTACAAGGGTCCCATCCCCCCGATAGACATAAAATGTAGATAACAATTGAATATTTTGCCAGCAGTGTTTAGCTACTTAGCAAAGCTTCCGCTACATATTAAGGATGTACCTACAGTACAAATATAAGACATGGTATACCAGGATTATTTTTTAATGCACACTCCCATCCACTACAAGGGGACTTGTACAGGGAATCTTCCCAGATAATTGTGTCCATCTAGAAGAAAGTGTTGTCAAGTTGAAGCTGGCTTATGGCAAACCCACAGGGTTTTCTAGGTAGGGTTTGTTCAAAGGTGGTCTGTCATTGCCTGCCTCTGTGTAGTGAGTTGCTTGGTGGTCTTCCATCCAAATATTGACCAGGGACAACCCTGTTTATCTTCTGAGATCTGACAAGATCAGACTAGACTGGCCCATCCTAGCCAAAGCACTTGTCCCACTCACTGGTTTAATTAACAAAGCTTCATTTCCCTGCAGGTCCCTGAGAATAATGAACAGGGCTAAGAATATTTTCTCAAGAATTTTCAAGAAGCCTCATAAATCAGATGTTCCTAGACTGAGGGGCGATAGGAGATGAAGAAGTCTATGAGACGACTAGAGCAAATGTAGAGGAAGCTTCACAATGAAGCCGTGAGAGCATCTTCTTGCATGCTTATGAGGGAATATGAGATGGTGGTGAAGGTGGCTAAATGGGAGTTTTCTGCTGACTCCAACACACCCACAAGCTCACACCCGGTACAACTGTTTGGGGTAGTTCAGTCTCTAACCACCCTAGTGGGAGGGGTCCAAATTGATAGTCGGTTGGAATTAGGATGTGAGGCCTTAGCAAGCTATTTCGTGGATAAAGGCTTGTCGCTTTGCCATGACCTTCCACCCACGCTTGATACAGAAAAGGAAATGGAGACCCCTTGGCCATCTCGGGGGTATATGTTTGATGGCTTCAGCCAGCTTTCTTTACCTGAAGTGGACAAGTTGTTCCTCTTCCTCTCGATGAATGGCTGCTCCAACTCCCCCCCCCCCTGAAGGTTTTGCCAGTTGTTTGGAAGCACTGAAAGTTTGGCTCAAGAAAAGCTGGCTCAAACTCAACCCCTCCTGGACAGACGTCCTCTGATTTGGTAGGCATGGGATGATTTAGAATTGCACCTACCCATCCTATATGGAGTGCAACTGTTGGCATCATGCTCCACTAGTATTCTGGTGATTCTGGAGCCTTGTCAATGGAGGCCCAGGTCTCCAGAGTAGTCCAGTTAACGTTTTACTGCCTTTATTAGGCATGGCTTCTAGCACCCAGGACAGCCTTGCCACAGTGATCCATGCAATGGTAATCTCCAGACTAGATTCCTGTAATTTCACTCTATGTCAGTCTTCCCTTGTCCTTGACTTGGAAGCTTCAGCTGGTGTAAAATGCATGACCAGCTCCCAGCAGCTGCTGGTGCAAAATGCAGCTGTTTCTCACTGGAACATAATGGACAACCCACATCCAGCCGGTGCTGTGGCATCTGCACTGGTTACCAGTTGTGAACCAGATCAAGTTCAATGTGTTGGTATTGACCTTCAAGGCCTTGAGCAATGTGGGCCCAAGTGTATATGAGGAACAATGTAACCCCCTACACCCCCCATCAGGGCTTTATACTCTGTGGGTTCAAACAGAGATTCCTGGTCCCCATAAAGTTTGTCTGGCCCTGGCCCTGCCTGGTGGAGTGAGTTCCTGAAAGACCTGAAGGCCCTGCTGGAACTAAAGTTTTGCAGTGTCTGTAAGACAGAGCTCTTCCACCAGGTACACAGTTGAGGCTAGAACTGGTTTATCTGTCTCTCCCACCTCAACCCCCCCCCCCCCCAGGTGTCTGGAAGCCTGGTATGTTGCCTGGTTTCTGGGAACTTCATTACATCCAGGTGTGGGTGGGAATTTGGGTTTGGTGATGGGTGGGTAGGCGAAAGGCTTGTCCTCTACTCACTAAGCACTCCTTTTATCATTTTTAAAGACTTTTTACAAAAAGATTCGATATTTTTCACCAAACCTAGGGCATTTTCCAGGGTTATAGAAAGATCCGTCTTGCCTGTTCACAGCTCCAGTCACCAGACACGTGAGTTTCCACAATAGTTCACGTTAATAAACTTATCCTCATCATTGCCAGCTTAAGAACATAAGCAGAGCTTGCTGGGTCAGAACAATGGTCTGTCTAGTCTTGCACACTTTCACACAGTGGCCAACACTTCACTCTGGATGGCTAAACTAAAAGGGCAAAAAGAGGTTGAGGACCTGACACTTCTTCTCACCTCTCCACTGGTATTCAGAGGTTTGCTGCCCCTTCTATATGGAAGCTTGCTTATTTATTTATTCATTCATTTATTTATTATTTCATTTATAGCCCACTACTACTGTAATTGGCTCATGGTGGATAAGAAATTGTACAACTTGGAATAAAATCCCCTCCCATAAAACCCTAATACAACCTGGCAGCAGAATAAAATACCCTCCCTGCCCCCACTCAACAAGTGTGTAAGTGCTGTAGGAGAGTAATACAGAGTAACCAGGCAACCTCTTTAACTTGTTACTGGCGCGGGGATCCAGATAACTACCCTGGCCTCAACCAAAGATCTGGCAAAAGACCTCCATTGTACAGGCCCTGAGGAACTGCTCAAGGTCTTCCCTCCAGGAAGCTCATTTCACCAAGTTGGAGCCAGGATTGAGAAGGCCAGGCTATGATCCCTTGGGCCAGGAATCTCTAGCAAATTCACAACCGCAGAGCGAAGTGCCCTGTGGGGGGCATAAGGAAGCAGGTGGTCCTTCAGATAACCTGGTCCCTAACTGCAGACGGCCTTAAAGATTAATAGCAAAACCTTGAACTTGATCCAGGCTGCAACTGGCAGCCAATCCAGCTGCCTCAGCACAGGCTGGAAATAGGCCCTCCAAGATGTTTCTGTGAGGATCCTGGCAATTGCATTCTGTACCAGTTGCAATTTCCAGGTCAAGCATAAGGGTAGGCCCACATACAGCGAGTTACAGAAGTCCAATCTGGAGGTGACCACTGCATGAATGACTGTAGCCAAGTGGTTCGAAGACAGGTAGGGCACTAGTAGCCACGCCTGGCAAAGATGATCAAATGCCATGCGGGCTATGTCTGTGACCTGGGCCTCCATAGACAAGTAGGAATCCAGAATCACCCCCAAATTCCTTGCCCAGAGCAAGAAGTTGCACCCCGACTAAGTTGGGTAGGTACTGTTCCTCATCTGTTCCTTTCCACCCAGCCACAGGATCTCTGTCTTTGAAAGGCTGAGTTTCAGGCGAATTTGCTCCTGTGGCTAATTAGATACTGGTTTTCCTCTCCCCCATAAAATCTGCCTAATTTTCTTTTAAATTGACGTGACCATCACTACATGGCACCTATATTGCTTTCTTTCAGTTGCCAGGCCGTAACATTTCTGCTCACCTAGGGTTTTAATTAAGGGTATGATTTTTAAATACTATTTTAGCCTATCTGTTATCAATTTTTTGGATTGTGTATGTTGCTTTGGGAAGAGCCTCTTGTGGCGCAGAGTGGTAAGGCAGCAGACACGCAGTCAGAAAGCTCTGCCCATGAGGCTGGGAGTTCAATCCCAGCAGCCAGCTCAAGGTTGACTCAGCCTTCCATCCTTCCGAGGTCGGTAAAGTGAGTACCCATCTTGCTGGGGGGTAAACGGTAATGACTGGGGAAGGCACTGGAAAACCACCCCGTATTGAGTCTGCCATGAAAACGCTAGAGGGCGTCACCCCAAGGGATAGACATGACTCAGTCCTTGCACAGGGGATACCTTTACCATGTTGCTTTGGGCAGGTTCCTGGAGAGGCAACATAAAAAATGTTCTAAATAAATAAATAAACACCTCCACTGATAGTAAATGTCAGGATCAGTGCCTGCTCTCTGCCGTGATTTGTCTATAAAAAGGGGTCACTCCATCTTGCCTGTATTTCACTGTTCTTTTCCTTGGTTTCCATGTAACTCAAGCCTGTTCCTTGTTCCCATGTTTTTATGCTTTGTAGTGTCCGCTCTACAAGAGCCTCTTGTGGCGCAGAGTGGTAAGGCAGCCGTCTGACAGCTTTGCCCATGAGGCTGGGAGTTCAATCCCAGCAGCCGGCTCAAGGTTGACTCAGCCTTCCATCCTTCCGAGGTCGGTAAAATGAGTACCCAGCTTGCTGGGGGGTAAACGGTAATGACTGGGGAAGGCACTGGCAAACCACCCCGTATTGAGTCTGCCAAGAAAACGCTAGAGGGCGTCACCCCAAGGGTCAGACATGACTCGGTGCTTGCACAGGGGATACCTTTACCTTTACCTAGTGTCCGCTCTGAATTGTTTGTGCTTTGATTTCTGCCTGCTCGCTCTGCATATTGTAACAGCAACAGTGTATCTTGTCACTGGCGCTGGCCACTCCAAGGACGTGCGAATTGTAGCACCTCTGGCAGGAAGCCAGGGATGGCACCTGGGGAAGAGGACACCCCTCCCCTTGGGAACATTCAAGTTTTGGGCGGGAGAATTGGATTGAAAAGGGCTTGCAATTGTATTGTTGGGCAGATTTGACTTCTTGAGTTATAGTGACTAGAGTAAACTTCCATTAAAGCTTTCTTATTATAGAAGTTTTGTTGTGAGTTCTTTTAGCACTTGACAGTAAATTCCATTTCCGGTCTATTACTATTTCTTTCAGATTGTGCCAGTTGTTTTCTTAGTATGATTTTTTTTTCTTAGCTCATTACATGTTTCATGCTTCCATTTGAAACTGGTGAAATTATTATTTGGTATAATAATTAAAACAATTAGAGATATGCTTTATTCAGAAATTGTGTTTTTAGCAAAACATATGCAAAGTCAAATGCAGGCTGCCATAGTCCTACCGCCTTCCTTTTCATTCTTCCATTCAATGAAGTCCTAAATTCAAACCTACGGTTTTAACATGTATATTACTATGAAAAGACAGCCTAACTTTATGCCCTTTAAAATAACTGGTTCCATGTGGCTATGTACAGATCAATCAGAATACAATTTGTCATGCCCTTCAATTTAAGGCAAAAGATGATTGAATTTCAGGCAGTTTTCTTTCATATATCTTCTTACCTTAGCAGCTGTATCTGTACAGCAGATAATTCTTTCCTTTGTGCTAACCTTAAGGTAGCCTGCTGGATATCAGAAGAGAACAACCAGCTTCTGTCGTTTGAGCATGGGGCATCCACTAGTACCTGCATGACCAATTAAAAGAAAAGATACAGTGATACCATTTTGACAGATATCTATGTATTTAAAATTATTTGTTAAAAATATCAAATATTTGCCTTTTACTTGAATTTCAAGCTCTACATTTATTTTCAACAAACTTTTTTGTTTAGCACTAGATTTCATCCCACTATTCCACTTAAATAAATAAAGGGCCTTCCCTCTCAAGATGTATTTCTCCACTGGAACAGGCTCTTTCTCTAGGCTAGAAGAAGTCTCCAGAGCTACCTGAGTGATAGAATTCCACCCAATAGTTAGGGAAACGCAAAACAAATGACACAAAACAAATGAGAACTCTTTCCTGACAGATTTCCCCTCCCCCCAAAATAGATTTTGTAGATGCTTATTTATTTGAAAATATGGAAAGTCGCATTCAACCTCTCCCAACAAAAAAGGTCCTGGAAGTTAAAGTAAAATAAAACAGCATTAATATAATTAAAACTATTTTGTGAGAGAGATGGGGTTGGGAACACCCCAAGCTATAACAAATAGGAAGCAGATTCAATCGGCTTGTGAAGAAAGCCCAATGGAAGTCATAGTGAGCTTACTAAAGAGTCTGTAGCATTAGTTGTTCAGCCTCAGGGGAGAACAGTGTATAAGTGTAATAAATAAATACAATAAATAAATGCTATATATGATACATTCTATGTGGCAACTCAATTTAGAAATTTAGTCTGGGGTTATAACGAGGAAGGAGAAAGGGCTTCTGCTCCCCCCCCCCCGGTGCTGTTTTCCCAATCCAAGACAACCCAGGGGGAGTTATTTACCCATGCGGGGAGGCTGCATCGCCACTGAATGTTTGTATGTACAGACCTCCAACAGGGCAAATAATATCTTCCTGATCATTTAGTGTTGGCAGAAGGGGAAGGGGAACGGAAAGCCAGGAGCCCCTTTCCCCCATGTGCCATACTTCTAAGCACAATTGGGCCCCTGCAGCGCTTCTAAATGGAGTTTCTACAGGGAATTCACAGCTAGCATTCTGTTGCATATCCTTGTGTTAAACCATGTATTAAACTAATTAGGTTGGGCTTACGTGAGCAATAGGGTAAACCACAATTTTAAAATAAAAAGTTGAAAACGAAGTCTTGCAAAGAGGAGCTTGCAGATGTAGATCTACCCCACTTTATTCCAGCAGTATATTTTTCAAAGACATGCAGAAGAGGTCAGGATCCCCCTGAATGACATGATATACAACAGCTGTTCCCAACCCCCAGTCTGGAGACCAGTACCGGTCCATGGATCAGTCAGTACCGGGTTGTGGCTCCGCCTCCTCCCCGGCTGCTGCCTCGGAGGCTGCCCTGCCACTCTGCCGCCAGCTCACCTTTTGTGCTCTCCGGCGGCTGCCATAGCTGGGCCTCCCCCTCAGTGTGGCAGTGCGCAGCTGCTGCTGGCAGCGCCCCCCAGTGGGCAGTGGGAAGTTGCCTTTTGTGCTCTACGGGGGCTGCCATGGCTGGGCCTCCCCCTTGGTGTGGCAGTGCACAGCTGCTGCTGGCAGTGCCCCCCAGTGGGCAGTAGAAAGTCAGGGGTGCCGGCGGGAAAGCAAGCAGAGCAGGGGCTCAGGCGGTGACGTCCCTCAGCAAAAAACTACCCCCCGCCAGGCCTCAGTTAAATTGTCAAGTGTTGACCGATCCCCAGTGATAAAAAGGTTGGGATACCACTGATATACAATACATAGAGTAGGGAAGCAGGATTGCTCTGCTTGTGAATGGGGCTGGGGAGGCAACAGATGGGAAATTTCTTTTCTTTCTTGCTGTTCCCACATGCACATAGTGTTGCTGCTGGAAGGGGAAGTCAGAGAAAATCCATTTCCACAAATACCTTCCATTCATGAAAGCTAGGATCCAACCAGCATGCCTTTACTTATCCTACTTATTCTCTTCGACATAGGAAAAAATAAGAACAGTCACTGCGAGTTGTGATTAGAAAGATAAAAAGTACAGGAGAAAAGAAATGAGTAAGTCAGAGTTCGATGAAGTTGTCAGCATACCTTATCAAATCTTTCAGGTTGGAGATTTCCAATTTGTCTTCCATCCAACTGAGAAATGATAACTAGATTCATCAAAGATTCTGGGATGAAAGACACTAGTGTATTTCTCAGCCAATTTGACCTCAAATTATCATATTCATTGGATTGCAGAAGACCTTAAATAAGAAAGACCTCAGATACATAAAAAAAATTATTTGCCACCTTTCCAGCAAGTTGCCATGACAATGTTTAAACCAAACTTTTAATACAGTCAGATTCTAAAAACAACTACTTCTACCATCGCAATTATTAGGACCAATTCATATGCTCTTTTCCATGGCCAAAGATGACACATATGTTGAAACCAAGTCATTATTTGGCTGGTTTGTCACATAGAGCAGGGGTAGTCAACCTGTGGTTCTTCAGATGTCTATGAACTACAATTCCCATGAGCACCTGCCAGCAAACGCTCATGGGAATTGTAGTCCATGGACATCTGGAGGACCACAGGTTGACTACCCCTAACATAGAGGGTTAATCAACCCAGAATAAACCTGAGTAAAAATAATTCAGAAAGCTCATTATGATCAATTATCTAATCAGATGATTATCAAACCACTTTTCAAATTCACGTATTCCACGGTAGAAAAAATAACAAGAATTTACCTCAGGACAAGCTAAATGTTCAGCTGATGAAGAAAGAGAATGCTTAATATGCCCTTACTTGCCCCTGAAATGTTATTCCCCTACATGCTATTTCCCTGACCTCTGGATTCCTCACTAAAGCAGGGCATTCCAGGACAGCATATCTATGGCTCTAAGGACTGTTTTGTGCAGAGCATGACTTTCTGGCCATCCCTTCCGCAAGCAGCGCTTATGGGGCAGGATGCTACAGTGGAAGTGGTGTGGCAAAGAAATTTCACCATTTCCACTCTATGGGTGAAAACCCTACAGGAATGCTGCTCTGGATCCAAGCCCAACACATGTCTGGAATACTGCTGAGGATAAAGCATAATTAGGGGAAATAGGATTTTTAGGGACACACTGCTGGTAGGTGAAGCGTTAATCTTCACATTCCTGAAGCAAAAGATTACCTCTTGAGAAGGGCCTGTTAATGCATTATTATATGTGGTTTCCTTGCTGTGTATTTGATTTTTAGACCATGTCTAAATTCAACAGTTGCTATATCATCTTTTTTTGTTCTCATGAGCTCTGTAACAACATGGTTATTATAAAATATTAATCTATTGTCCTCCAATTTTAACTGAAACCAACCAACTGCTAAAAGACATTCAGGTCCATTGTCTGTACTGTAATCTCCCTGTGGTCAGAACACATGTGCCTTTCCTTTGCAGGCATCCTCTGTGCCACACATTGGGAAGCATTCTTTTTAGGGATCACAACTCACTAGCATTGCAAGATTGCTTTGTTTCCCATTCAAGCTGGCCCTGCAAAATTAGAGTAGTGTAATATGTGAAAATACTCAAGGACTGCACAACCCGTTTTTGTGTACCTGCAACTGATAAACTGTAAACTACATGCTGGGCAGCAAGGACATAACACACAAATAGCATTTGAGACAGAAATTGCACTACTTCCTGATGTGCTGAGTCAGACTTTCACAACACTTCCAAGCTTCTGACTGCAAGAGGGGGAAAAGGAACTCTACCAGCGTTTTCTTAATGAATGCAAAATACTTGCTTCCAAACAATCTGTTTAATAAGTTATTTAACTAGGCTAGCAGACAATTTGTGTGTGCTAATTGGTTTAGGAACACAGTGGATTACCTGGGCAAGCATACTGAAGTGTTGCTATCGATTTACCTCCTGGAGCAGCACACATATCCAAAACCTTCTCCCCATTCTCTATATCCAGGGCCAGCACTGCCAGAATTGAAGCTGCATTCAGCAGATAATATTCCTTCAGTCTACCAGCTCTGTGTTTCTGAGCTGGGAATCTACCAGGCACACTCGTGATGTAACACTTGAATGACGGCCGAAAACATGATGAGGATTCTGGGAAAAGGAGCCGATAACCCTTTGAAAGCAAGTCATTCTCCACTTCAGAGGAAAAATTGAATGGATTAAGAAGAACAGCATATTGCCAACATTGGGGGGTTGTGAGCACTCTCCTGGAGATTTAAAGTAGAACAATACAAGTTATTACTCCTGGGTATGCATTCAAACAGAGGGAAACAAAAAGCATTGTAAACCATATTTTAAAAGGAACACTGCTGTTCAATATGTGTCTGACTATGGAAGCGGTGTGCCTGTATCCCTTTCCTTCCCTATCTTGCTACTTTAAACAGCAGGGAACAATATGTAGTAACTTATTATGTATATGGCAATAGTTTAAACTTAAGCAACAGTTCTACACAAAATTAATATTTTTCCCAGAACATAAACTGAAATGAAAGGTGCCAGGGCTAAAGAGGGCTTGGAAGACAAGATGTATAAGGTGACAGGATAATCAAGAGGCAAAGGAAAGATATTTGAACATCCTCAAAAAAAATCTTGATAACAAGCCAAGAACAGTGCTGTTTGCTCAAACCAATGTTGATCTGATACACTTCCTAAAGTAATAAACTAGATGTCTCTGTGAAGGCCACCAGGAAGACACAAAGGAAATAGCCCATCTCTGCTGTTGTCCTCCTACCAACCGGTATTTAGAACTACACAGCCAGTCCATTCTCTATTATGAATCTATCTAGATTCCTTTTCAAGACATCTAGGACAGTAGCCCATAATTCCATAAAGTATCCATACATTGTATTAAGGTTACCTTTGTCTGTCTTGACACTGCTATTTCATTAAGTGAGTGCAAGACTATGATAAATGCTCTCTATGCACTTTATAAATGACCAATTCATTTGAGGATGTTGTCTATAAACCTGCTAAAACAAACTCAAGTAATTCTATTGGTGTATATAAAATTAAACCCAAATGTTCCTGCTTAATTTTCATGTTTATGGGGCTTTGTGTGTTTAATTAGCCCTCTTTGTTTACACCGGGGATCGCCAAATAACGTTCAGGCAGTAGGTAAGAATCAGCTTTGGAATAATTTTTCTGGCCTTAAGAAATCTTGCTAAATTTCTATCAAGATATATTGAAGTGTTTTGTCCACAGTTTCATTAAAAAGGAAAATAATATTACTTTCAAGTTGTAACAACTAGAGATAGTCTACTATTTGTTATGAAATCTGAGGAAAGTATGACTTATGAAGATGGTCCATGTTCAAGTCCTCTCTGACAAAGTGTTCCTGCCAGTCACTGCAGACACAACTGTAGAACAAGGAAGCTAGTGGTCCATTAAGGACTAGAAAAATTGCATGTGTCCATATAACCTCTCACTAGAGAATGCAGCAAAATATGATTTTAGCACTTGGACCATATAATAACATGGACTCTCATCCACCATGACATTAGCTGTCCTTCTTTACATCGGACTGTATCTCACCTAGGACTCCTTTTCATACAAGGGAAGGAGGGATCTGAGAGTTCCATATTAGTTTAAACTTTTGTAAGGTACGTTTATGGGGAATTTGGGGAGTAAGGAGGAAGAAAAAAACAAAAAAGCTGAAATTGACCTGACTGAATTCCATGCTTCTCCCAACTCCTTGGAGTACTGTTTTTCAAAATGATTCAGAACAACTTGGCATATTTGTTTTTGAAGCTTCCCTCCCGATTTTATTTTCTACTTGGACAGAAAAAGACAAAAAGGGTACACATGAATATCAATTAAGCAAAGATTGTAAGGTATACTTTATAGTGCAATTAAGTTGTAATAGTAACAAGCAAATAAAATATACTTTGATGGCTATACAATTTCTTAAAATGATTATATGTCCATATTGCATTAATCACAGTGATTTATTTAAGTACATTTTTATTCTATCGTCTTCCACAGAAATGGAAATCTAGGCAAAACATGTAACTCTCCCTCCTCTATTTTATCTTCATAACAACTCTGAGGCAGATTCATAACAACTCTGGTAGCATATAACTCGCTGAAGTTAATCCAGTGAGTTTTGATGGAAATATCAATATCTGAACTCAATCCAATAATGCAATCCTAATCCAGATCCAGATCCCATAATAAAACCCTAAACATTCATACTCAGAAGTAAACACTACTGAGTTCAATGGGACTCACTTATTAGTGTGTTTAGGATTGCAATACTACAACACTATAAAACGACTACAACCGGCTGTTATCATTGCTGATGGTCCACCATAAGTAATGCACCACAGATACAAAAGATGTCTCTCAGGTGATGTAGATTATTTTGATGTTGATCTTGTTTATTTATAAATGTTTTCAGGGACCTAATTTTGATTATTTTATTTTTGTGTCACACTCCATCCAGGGCACTGTACACTGGTTTATTTCTGCTCACTCATTCACAAGCCCAAGGTCATCCACCAATTATCAAAGTGGGACCTTAAGTCTTTCCGATCTAGCAAATGCTCTAAGCATTACACCCCACTAAAGGTAAAGATATCCCCTGTGCAAGCACCAAGTCATGTCTGACCCTTGGGGTGACGCCCTCCAGCGTTTTCATGGCAGACTCAATACGGGGTAGTTTGCCAGTGCCTTCCCCAGTCATTACCGTTTACCCCCCAGCAAGCTGGGTACTCATTTTACCGACCTCGGAAGGATGGAAGGCTGAGTCAACCTTGAGCCGGCTGCTGGGATCGAACTCCCAGCCTCATGGGCAAAGCTTTCAGACGGCTGCCTTACCACTCTGCGCCACAAGAGGCTCCTACACCCCACTACATACACATTAATGTGTGCACCAACAATTCAAGGCCCTAGGATGTTGTATCTTCTGCAAGACCAACAATGACAAGTCCAGGAACACTGCCTTTACACAGAGCTTTCAGAGTAAAGATATAGTAAAACCTAAGAGAAGTATAAAGAATGGGAAGGGAACAAACCCACAAAGTCAAAGTCTGATGTTTACCAATGAGAATGTTTGGTAATCTATTAGGGCTGAGAAGGCCCGAGTTCCAATCCCCATCCAGCCATGTAGTAGGCCAGTCACCTTGGGAACAGTGGGATATAAATTCAATACACAAATAAAAACAAAAACATGAGTGCTGGAGAATGAAGCCATACTGTCGTAACACCCCACACATACAACACCTCTCTAATACAAACATCGCTCTATGAAACGGACTTAAGGCTTCCCGAGGAACGGGGGGGAAAGCGGGAACCATATTTCCAAATTGGCTCTGGCTCTGGCTCCCCCCCCCCCCCTTAGTACAACCAGCAGCCCAGCGCGGACTTCTCCCTTGGGCAGTAGGCAAAACATTGCGGGGGGAGAGGCGCGGCCCGTGCGTCTTCTCGCGAGGACGAGGCCAAGCGGAAGGCCAGGAACTCGCCCTTCCCAGCCCCAGCCTGCCCACGGGCACTCCGGCGCAACCGTTTCTGCGTCCAACGCGGCTTTGCGCTCCACGAGGCACAGGAAGATGATCAAGGACGGGGGGAGGGGATCCAGTCTGAGCCGCCCCCCGCATCCACTCAGTATTTACGGGGGGAAGGAAGAGGCCGCTCGCTTTGACTGGAAAGCGGCGTCCTCAGCCGATCCCTGCCGGCCTTGGGCAGCTTTCGTCGCTGCAAAGCCTTTCCTCTTCCTGCCGGCGAAGCCCTGTTGGTGGTGCTCACCTCTGGCGGGGCAGGCGGATGGGAGCTCCGTGGCTGGCGGGCGGCGGGACGGCGGCCAATCCCGGGGAGAAGGCCCGGGCGCCGGAGCAGCCACATGGCGCGGCGCAAGCTTTTTCGTCCGCCGACAGCGGAAGCGGCCGCCCCCCTGCGGGGACCGCGAAGAACTCCGGCCAGGTCTCCCCGTGAGGCGCATGCCGGCGACCATTTCAGGCACGGGGAGGAGGGATCGCTCGTTTGAATGCCCCGCCGGGAGAAGTCAAGCCCCCCAAGGCAAGAGCACAGCAGCTGGCCGAGGAGCGGCTCAATCGGACAGGCTACTGTGCTGTTCATATATTCCTCCGTTTGTGCTCTCGAGCCTGCGGAGGTGGTGAGGCATCAGAAGCACATGTAGGACGTGCTACTGGCTCCCTCCTTCTAGGGGCGCCCAGTGCAGCAGGGCAACCTTTCTTAATTTTGTTTTTTTACAATTTTGTTTTTTTTACAAGAGAAACCCATGAAATGTACTTCAGGCTTTGAGAAACCCCAGAAGTGGTGCAATCCTGCAGAGTGTTGTTGGGCTGCATAGCCCCTCCCCTTCCCACCCCCTCCAGGACCATCACTGGCCATTTTGGGAGGGCGGGGGTTAATACAACCATATCATCCAACTAGTATCAAAGCCCATTTTAAAAATGGGCTTTGAAAGGGATGGCAGGCAGGAGGGCGTGAGAGAGTGGCCGCAGCTCCTTTTGGCCCACAACGTGGGCTAAAGGGAGTGGAACCCCCCCCCCCAGCAGCAACAAGGCTTTGTGGCCTCCAGGAAGGCTGCAACCCCCCCCCCCAGCTCCCTCCCAGCAGGAACCTACCTGTGGGCCACAAAGCCCTGTCACTGCCCCTCTCCTCATCGGCGACAATGGAGGCCGCAGCCACAAGGCTTCTAACAGGCAATCAGGGTGGACCTGGATGGACAGGGCGTCAGTCTTCTCCCAGGTGGCTGTTTCCCAAATATATAAGGGAGCAAAATAGTTTTATGGCTAATGAGCTTCCAACCCATCGGAGAAACCCTTCCAGAGCTCCCCAGAAACCCGAGGGTTACATGAAACCCTGGTTGAGAGAGACTGCAGTAGGGTTAGGGGACCCTCACACTGATTGTTAGGGGTCTTCATAGTTATGCTTATGGACTGCAAGAATAAAAAAAGGGTGATACACATGCTGTGTTAGTAACTCAGTAGACACACATGTGGACCACAAGCTGCATAAGTGTGAAGGTCCCCTTAGTTATTGGGGTGTTGTGCTTGCACATCCCACCAAAGCTTGAGAAAGGTTTTCAGTAAAGTGGAGTTGTTGACTGCTTCTGAAAACCCAACTATCCTGCCACACTTGTGCAGCGCAAGTAACAGTGCCAGTTGCGTTCCCCTAAGGCCCTGTGAATTGTTAAAACTGACTGATGCTACGGGCCCGGTAGGCACACAGGTGACTGGCTTATTGTGAGTTTTATGGTAATTTTTGTCCCTTCTAGTTAAGAATAAGAGTTGGTTCTTATATGCTGCTTTTTCTCTACCCGAAGGAGTCTCAAAGCAGTTTACAATCACCTTCCCTTTCCTCTCCCCACAACAGACACCCTGTGAGGTGGGTGAGGCTGAGAGAGCCCTGATATCACTGCTTGGTCAGAACAGTTTTAGCAGCGCTGTGGTGAGCCCAAAGTCACCCAGCTGGCTGCATGCGGGGGAGTACAGAATCGAACCCGGCATGCCAGATTAGAAGTCTGCACTCCTAACCACTACACCAAGCTGGTAAGAAAGTAATGTACTTCAGCCCACCCTAGTGTACTTCAAGAAAATTAAACACTGGCTCATATACTCATGTTGTTACAGTTCTAATAAAAGACATTGCACTACCATTATAGAATTCATTCTAACATAGATGTTCAATTCATTTTGTTAGTCTTTGAGGAAGATGGTCCAACTCTGACAGGCATGCTATGCAAATGGAGTTACTGCTTGAAGTATAACTATATACTGAGGAAATGAGCAAACATCTGCCAAGAAACAGCTGCAACCAAACAACCAGCTATTATTTATTGTATATATTGGCCACCCTTTCTCTTTGGACTCAGTTGAATGATGGGAGAAAGAAAAATGCATGGATTCAGCCTCTGAAGAAACAAATGGAACATGGGGACCTCTCAGAACACTTTAAATTTTATGCATAATTTCCTTTGTCTAGCATGAAGGCTAAATAGTTTCTGCTTGCAATTTTCCATTGCAGAGGCATTCTTCCACTGCTGATGCTACACACTTTACAAGACCAGTATCTTTAAAGGAACTAAAAAACACTTAGCACAAGAGGCATATGTATTACCAGGAAGGACTTCTGGAATAGATAAGAATTACACATGGAAACAAAAGTGTAGGATTCAGCATGTAACCAAAAGGATTTACTATACTGTCTGGACTTTGGGACTCATTCTTATAACTATTTTATCACAAGACCCTGGATGTTCACTTGGGAAGCAGGGCTCCCCAACATGGTATATGCTGAACTTTTCAGAAAGTGTGCAGAGAAAATGAAAGGCAGAGCTTGTGACTGGCCTGCCCTTATTCAAAGGAAAGGGTGTTCTAATGGAGCATTGGTAAGCTTTCATCACTCAGTGTGTGGTTTCATTCTTTTAGGCTTTCCTTCTCCCCAGGAGCTGTGAGGGGGCAGGCATTTCATTTGGCTCTGCCTATTGCAGAAGCCGTTTTTGGGGGAGGTGTTCAACAACCCACTCAAAAAGCTACATGTGCTCACAGAGTCCTAGCGTAATTATTAACAATTATTTATTCTGTTTTTTCTATGTCACAAGTGTCTGGAAGTCATGAGCCTTGAAATCATTTTGGGAACACTAGTTATAGTGTAGAATATTGTACTTTCAAGAAAAATGACTACTGAGGTTCTTTCCTATATGTACAACAAATGGAATTCAAGTATGAGGCTTCTGAATGGTATTTTTATTTTTGTATCTTGTTAGTGGAGCTACACCTAGAGGATCAAGGAGGTTACAATCATCAATTAATAGGCCATGGCACTGTGAATTGTTAGGTGTCCACTGTCATTTACGTGTGTGTCTTTTATGTGTGTTCTGACTAGCAAAAGGACATGCAGTCATACTTAGTTTATGATGAAGATGTACAAAAATAGAAACAAGGAATTAATATTTCCTCCAGAATAGTACATAAATGGATATGAAGAACTAAACTAGATGGAAGATTGAAGCAAATCCTTCAAAAGATGACAACGCATCGTAGAATGAGATAACTATTGCCATAGTCAATCCCTGTATTCCATCCATCTTCAGTTGGACTTGGCAAGGTCACATTAGTCCTTAAATATTGCATTAAGATTTTATTTCATATTTTTCCTTCAAACTTAAAATATATTTGACATTTAGCAAATAA
Source organism: Paroedura picta (assembly GCF_049243985.1). NCBI lineage: Eukaryota > Metazoa > Chordata > Lepidosauria > Squamata > Gekkonidae > Paroedura > Paroedura picta. Next base: position 39,852,977 of record NC_135374.1, on the reverse strand, counting down.
TACACTCACGAGAAAATAAAAGGTAATTACATTACCACACAAAAAAATGATACATTTTAGTTTGGTCCCCTAGCAAATATATATTTAACAGCCATCAACAAATGTGTGAAATTTACACGTACCAAAAAAAGTTAGCTAGGGTTTGTTTTTCTTTTGAGTCCAGAGAATTATATTGATAGTCCTTTGAATTTTGATTCATGTTAATTAAGAGGAAGGAAGGCTCACAGAACAGAGAAAAATCACTCATTCAGTGAGACAGTCTAAACTGTCAAGCTGTTTTAAATTGTGTCCCAAGACAGAAAGCCTTGGACTAATCTTTAAACCATCCTATGGGACATTTTGACTTACAAAGAAAATATTCTCTCCACACTAAAATTCATGCAACTTTTAAACTGCTTCTGGTACTAATGAATGCTTACATCACTTTTGGACATGGGAGAAGTAACCAGCTTTGCATTCAAAAGTTATTTAGTCATAGTATTATCATAAAATATAATATTTTGGATAATGTTTAATATTACTATTTTACTCAAAGGGTATGAAGTCAAAGAAGTTCAAGAACCTAACATAATATTTCAATTGTGCTAGTTTTATTTATGATACAGAAGTCAATTTCTTCAAGGAGACCCATGCATATTGAAGTTTCTCTGATGTTCATGTTTCAGTCCCAGCATAAGCAGAAATATTCTCTTTCACTTTAATGCCAAAGCCACATTTGTGCCCACAAGTGACCTTCTCCCACACATACACACATTAGTGCCTCTAAATCTGGGCAAGAAAATCTGTTCAGGATTAAATAATGGAAATGTGAATAGCTTCCAAAATTTAGTTGCTTTGGACAGAAAATTATGAGATTACAACATATTCTACAAAAATAACCATCATAATTTTTCATTTGGTCTCATCACATGAGATCAAAACACAAATCACTCCCATTTAACACGAAGAAATACACATGCTACTTAGTGGGTATCTCTTACACCTATTCTTGGAAAAGCCCACATCAAGAACGGACTGGGCATGGCATCCCAGAATCTTTGGAACTCCCCTCCAGAACACATGACTGATGTGATCCCAGTGGACCGGCATGGGTTCACTGCATGTAGCACCAGCTCCTGGAGTAGGAAAAACAACTGCAGCACTCATCTGAGCATGCAGTTCCTCCTGGCTGAATGGGACCACAACAAGGGCAACTTGTGAAACAAGTCGTAAGCAAACTATTGCTGTTGCAAAACACAATATGACATTCAGAAATATTTTCTGCTTTTGAATTTAACTATGAACTTCAATATTTCAAAATAGTTTTGTTAACCCAAACATACTAGAAAAAATATAAAAATAGTTAAAATGTATAGTTCATACCTATTCATTTGCACATGCACATGTCTTCCAAAAAGCCCCAAATCTTTGAAATATTAAATGTAAAAATACTGGTTGCTATGTATAACCAGAAACAGTCATTGTATGTCCACAGTAAAGTTGCATTTTGGTCTCGGTACATAGTTTTCTTCATAGTTACAATTTTCTGTTCCAACAAAGAAGAAAAGGAGTTCTGCTAATAAAAACCTCAGTCCATGTAAACTCTTGAAGAAAAGCTGGTGAGGCAAGAAAGAAATGTGACAGCTAAATTCACCACTGCTATTCTTTGCTGCAACTCCAAGGCACACTTAGTGTCTTTCCCAGCATCTTTTAGGAACAGCAAGTTTCTCATCATGTAAAGGAAATAACATTGAATATGAGTGTTCCCTTTCCACATTGCATTTTTCTTTTTAAAGCTGCTGCATGACTCCTGGTTAAGAAATCACATCATGGGAATCACTGTTAGGTCTTTGCCGTAGTGTCAGTGGGGGCAGGGGCTTTCCGTAGAAATCTAATATATGCACATGGAAAAAACTGTTAGTATACTTTCATGACTGTTTACCAATTTTAAGAACAGGCTAATCATGTATATATCATTCTCTGTTAATTTAGCAAAAAGTGAGGAATCTTTGGGCTTTGTCTGCTATTACAATTCTTGACTGGCATTAACTCACAAAAGAAGTCATATTTGACTTAGGGGTTTTTGTTTTTTTGCCCTAACCTGAATAGCCCAGCATATCTTGGCTGCTAAGCAGTGTAAGCCCCAGCCAATATTTGAATAGGACACCACCAAATAATACCAAGTTTGTGAGGCAGAGAAAGGCAATGGCAAACCACTTCTGAATGTCTCTTGCCTTGAAAACCCTATGAGGTCACCATAAGTCAGTTGTGACTTCACAGCAACTACAAATAGTCTTTTATATTTCTTTTTTCCCCCTGATACCCATGAACATGATGTAAGGAAGGTAGATGGCAACATCTGATACGGTTCTAAGATGTCATTAGCAAAGGGACAGCCTACAGAGCACAGGCACAACAGCACATAACTAGAGTAGACCCAGGGATGTCCTTATGATTGATTACCTCAGCAGAGAATTATAGCACTATCTAGTATCATAGTTATAAGCATAAGAAAGGTAAAAGTAAAATAGAATGTGCAGTCAAAAGTAATGGCTTATCATGTCCATCGTATTCTCTGCACACACAAACAAATTGTGATGCGGTTGCCATTGTTATCTCTATCTGCTTCACAAGCAACAGTGATAAGCCAAAGTTTACTAGAAGAAATTCTAGAAGGGGAAGATTCTCAGAGGATCTTTGCATAGCAATAATTTTTCCTCACACTATACCTAGCCACTACACCTAGCCAGCGATGAAGCACAAAATAAATAAAAGGCAAAATGTCTTACATGCAATCCTAAACAAAAGTACACCCTTCCAAAGGCAAAGACTGCTTAAGATTGCACTGTAACATAAATACACTCATAGAGCTGGCACCAGATCTGTTTGTTCTCTGAATCAGACACTTGTTGGACAATATTTTTAGACAATGCAGTGATGCGATAAACAGGTTTTGAGAAAGAAAAATAAGACCCCCCCCCCTCCCTCCCATGCCAAGTTTCTGAACATGCCCAGGAGAGACTGGAAACATCCGTTACACAAACAATTATAGCAGCATAATACATGCAGGTTCAGTACATGCACAATTAGAAACGGAACAAAAAGTTGCCTTGTTTATTCAGAAGGAAACAGGAAAAATGAATGCAAGCAGCATTTGGGATATTTTTGACTCACAGTGGCACTAAAAGGAGGTTTCATTACAGGGGAACGACTTATTTTGCATCCATCCTGCATATATTCATATTCAATTGTAAAGGCCTGTGACCTCCTGACCTCCTGACTTTGCTGTTCTGAATCTGAACTAAAGCCAGCTGTTTCTTGTCTTGCTTGTTCAACAGAAACTTCCAGAATTCTGCTAGCTTTAAACACTATGGCCTACTTACTGCCTGTTATAATCAATGTCTAAATTAAATGGAGATAGAAAGTATCAAATGACACTTGAGATACCACCTGCTATCCAGATAAATATCTTGTCCTGCGACTTGTACCAGCTTTCCATTTTTTATTTTAGGATATTAAGGGAAAATGACAAGCATCATGCCTAAGGATATACATTTCTTGATTCCCATTCCATTGCGCCAGCCACAAAGCAGGCTGGCTTATACTGAACAAAGCAAATGTAATCAAGAAAGCATGAGCCCTTTCCTGTCCTCCCTACCTCTTTTATTCTGCCTTTTCTCTTGCCTTCTTCTCTTTATATGCCTTAAAAACAAAGGTGGACTTTATTATACAAATGCATTTTAAAGAGCATATTAAATCATTGCTATATTACAATGCATCATATTTGTGCTTACCATCACAAATACTCATAAGAAATTGTTATTGTTTGACAAATACTAATAAACTGCCTTAGCAAGTTTTACCACTGCCCCACCACTGCTAAAGGCATTTTCTGCAAGAGATCCTTCAACTGGAGATGCCAGAGGATGAACCTGGAACTCCATCTATGCCTAATGTGCATTCTATTGCTGTGATATCTGGTTGTACTACTGCAACCCTGCTCAGCAGGTAAGTTTATAATAATATGGATGTCCCATGAAAGAATTCCCAATAGCTACATGGAAATTTTAAGAAGTCCACTAAGAGAACTCTTAGTTAACAACCATAAGCCTTGTATATTTTAAGATCAATCATTACATTGGATCCCTTCATGAACAGCTAACAAGGTTGAGAGATGGATCCTATTCTATTTTACATAAATCAGGTTCAGAGATATCCATATTTATTCACTTTTATAACTTATAACTTCTGGGTTCTCAGGGTAGGTTAGAATAAGACATATGGAAGTAATTGTTGCATTGATAAATAGTTATTTCTATGAGATGGCTGGTGTTTTGTGGATGGCACATTGTTCTTTTGTGAGCAAGGAGGCCAATGTTTCCCCAGCATTAATTTCCTGGCTTCAACTGTAGGCCTGGCAGAATAGCTCTGTCTTGCAGGCCCTCCAGAACTGCTGAAGGTCCTGGGGGGACCTGTTCTCATCAGGGAGAATGTTCTATCAGGTTGTAGCCAGGACCAAAAAGATCCTGACTCCAGTTGAGGTCAGTTTTACATCTTTTGGGCCAGGGATCCTGAGCAAGTGCTGATCCCTGGATCTTAGTGTTCTTTTGGGGGTATAGCAGAAGAGGTGGTCCAATAAATATAAGGGTCCCAAACTGCTAACGGCTTTAAAGGTTAGCACCAAAACCTTGAACCTGATCTGGTCTTTAATCTGGAACCAGTGCAGCTGGAAGAGAACTGGTGTGATATAGACTCTCCTTTGAGTCCCAATAAGGATTCATGCTGCTGTGTTCTGGACCACTGGAGCTTCCATATCAGCTCCAAGGACAGCCCCCCCAAAGTGAGTTAAGAAGTCTAGTCTGGAGGTGACCATTGCATGGATCATGGTGGCTAGGTTGGATGCTGACAGGTATGGCACTAGCTGTCGTGCCTGGTGAAGATGACAGAAAACCTGGTAGGTGACCTTTGTGAACTGGGCTGATCTATTGCTTATACATATTCTAGACTATGCATGCAACATTTCCTTTACCTTCTGATTAAGTTTAAAAAATAAAACTTATCTTAAAGAATTTAAAACTTAGTTTATCTGACTTTTATTGGTAGCTGATTATACATGCACTTAACTTGTTTTACCTCTGAACTACATCACATGTTTAATATTACACAAGATAGAACAGGTCACTACATTTTTAAAAATTGCTTTCTGATGATATAGGTATGCACCACTGAGGCATAAGCTGTCTTGAATGAAGCAATGAAGCAAACAGTTAATAAGCAACACTTTTGACTTAAATAAAAAAGCTAGGGAAAAGTAGAACTTTCTAAAAACTTTAAAATAAACTCATAAAGCAATTCAAAGTAAGATGCAATGAAAGGAATAAGCTAACATGCAAAATGAAATGGGGTTGTGAGACAATGTGTGATCTCCTTTGAAATTACCATTACGACGTGTTTCACCAAGAGGCTCAAGTTTTCGAATTCTGTTAATTTTAGGGGTTTCCCAGCCAACTATTGAAAACAAAAATATCAAAAACTATCACAATACTGTCGAACAGAAATCTAGAGATCAGCGCGTTCATCTCTGTGGTGAAAATATAGGAAGAAGGCATTCACAACAAATGAAACCTCCTATTCCATTTAACATTAAGCTGCAAGGACAGGAAAGAAAATCACAGTAAATCAGAGGTACATGTAGACCAACTTTCTCAAACATCTGGCAAATATGAACTGTTTGCCACAGACATCTGATTAGCAGATCAGAGGTGGTATACATCAATAATCTGTTATACTACTAACCTACCATGATAATTTCTTTTTTAGTTATTATAGTTTATATAAGGGTCACTGCTGGGATCTATTCTCTGTAAACCTAATTTTAAAATTACTTATATTAGTAGCTATTTCAGCGATGAGTGACAATTAATGCCTTAATTATGTGCTGCATCAGTGCTTTTTCTTCAGTCTGTAACCAACCAATATAATTGGTTGACCCAACTATATAGTGTTTTGACACAGAGAAAAACTATTCATTTGAATCCCAATACCATAATTTTATAAGCATATTTTTTTTGCCCGCCAGTTATCTTATGTTAATACTGGAACAACTTGAAATGGCATTTTTAAAAAGTGAGACTTGCAGTTAGTGTTGTCAACACTGGAATTAAAAATTCTGGGCAATTTATGGGTAAAGCCTGGAAAATATTAGGTTTGGGAGGGGAGGGACTGTAGCAAAGTGTACCACCACACGGCACACTCTCTAAAGCAACCACCTTCTCTAGGGAAACTGATCTCTGTAGTCTAGGATCTTCCTAGATGTTGGCAACCCTACTTGAAGGCCATTCCTAGACATACTTAAGAAGTCTGTCCCATTATTTTCATTCAGACCTATTTACAGGTCAGTGTGGGTAGGGTTTCCAATGCTTTGATAATGAGCCTCAGTTACCTTGTAGATGTATTTTCCAATAAGTATGCACATAATCAGGACATCAATGGTTTGACTTCAAAACTTATTTTTTCCATATCTTCAAAAACTGTCCCAACAGGTGATGCAAACTATCTAGAAATCCTTTGTACTATGAAGAGTTCATCAGATAGTATTTTACCCACCTGGTGCAAACGGTGCTACTGGTGTAGGATCTGGGGAAACTGTGTCTTCAGTATTGACTGGTTCTACTCGGTGACCCCTTTTTAATTTTGGTTTCTTTGATTTCTTTTTACTGTTCTCTAATAAAGCATAAAGAATACTGCCATGTAACTTCAGCATCATAGATAAACTCAACTTGTGGTACTTTATTTTCATAACGCTTCCACTGAGGACAGTTGGATAAACTTTCTTCAAAGACGGAATAGGAGACTAGGGAGTTAATATAATAGGATACTGCAGAGAAGAGATGAGATTAAATAGTACTGGAAGGGAGGACATGATAAAGCCAACCAGTGTAAATGCTGGTTTCTCTTGGCAGATTAGCATCAGCCAGAGGAGCAAGATATCAACTCACAATGTCAACTCTAGGTTTTTATTTACTGGAACATTTATAGTGTGCCTTCCCTATGGTTCAAGGTGGTTTCACAATTCATAATTATAACTCCCAAACAACAATAAACTCACAATCCCCCTCCAACTAATAAAATGTTTATAACTTACATTCCACTAAAAACTCGAGTAAACAAAATAAGCCTTGAAGTCCCTCCTAAATCCTTATCTTTTCATCAGTTACGACCAATAACAGTGCCCCCTTCCCTGGGGAATTCACTCTATAAGCTGGAAGCAATCACTGAGAAACCATAGGCCTTTGTCAATGGAAGGTGGCCTACCATAAGCAAGGGAGCATACAGAAGGTGTCAAGCTGAAAACCATAGCTGGCACATGGGAATATACAGGGAGAGATTATCTTTTGGGTATCTGGACCCTTGGATATGAAAAGCTTTAACTGTAGCCAGGAACTGAAATTGGAGATAAACTGTTATCCAGTTATACTGTTTTAGAATAGGTAAGATGTGTTCCCTAACAAGAAACAGGCTGCTGTAATTACTGGGTATTCCTCAAAGGCAGACAACATAGAGTATGTTATAGTAACTCAAACATGCAGTGGAACAGCATGGCCGGATCAGCTGAGGAAGGAAAGATCTGGTGAACAGGAAGCAGCAGAAGCAGTGCACATCCCATCCTGCTTTTCAAACAGCAAGGCTAGGCTCATGAGTACCCTCTCCCAAGGTCTGAACTTACTCCACTAATGCCAAGTCCATTCTACCTGGTGCAAGTGGATCCAAATATTCCTAAGCAGCTGCCTTCCCTTTATGTATACGTGGCCTTTCTTTCCCCCTTATAACAACCTGTGAGAAGGTGAATCTATGTGTTCCTAGCTGTAGCCTGATGTTCTATTATGCTAACTATAGTTCTCCACATGAACATGAAGCGTCTCCATTTCTTCATGAAGAACAAGTCTCCTTGCAACAAAGGCAGGCTTCACCATTACTTGAACAGGATCTTTGTGCCCAACCCTTAGCTATCGCATGCATGTTTATGCAGAAGTCAGTCCCATGGATCAGCAGGGCTTATTAGCAAGTATACACAAAACTGCAGCTTTAGTTTTTCTTTTAAAACTTCTAGCTTGCAACTTGGTTCTTAGATAAGTAAAACAGACTTTCAATGAGTATGTACCGTATACAAATAGCATAAATGCTGATCTTTTCATCAGTTACAACCAACAAATCCAAACTGGGAAGAATAAATATTCACTAGTATACTTTTTGCATTTAAGCCAATCTATCTATGTATTTGTCCAGTAACCACTTGCTGGGAACAAGTATCATGTTCTCAGCTATTCATATTCCCATCCCCATGCTTTCATTCATGTAATAGTTTGTAGACACTAAGAAACAGCAAGAGATTGTCCGCCTGAGTTTTATTTCTTCACCAAAAACCAGCATTTGAAACAATACCTTGCCTTTTCTCAAGTCTTTTGTGGATTTCAGAGCAACTGAAGTCTGTGGCAAACACAAACAAAAATATGGCTAGTAAATCTAGCCCAAAATTATTACATCTGTAAAACTGACCTATTCCTGAATTCAATGCAGCATTATCCCCGGAATCAAGACTTTCTGAGATCTGCTGGTCATGGTCATTCTCATCTTCATGTTCTAATCGTTGAGTTAGTGCAGCTTTATAACTTTCCACAAGTCTACCATCATTCGATTGCTGACTGTTCATGCTCTCAGTCTCCATTTGCGCCTGATCTGTTTTAAGCTTCAGGGCAATGGCATCCTTTTCATTCTCCTCTCTCTGTCTCTTCTTCTCCTTTTCCACTTTCTTTTCGTTCTAACAAAGCACAGCAAGATGACATTTCAGTAAGGCTGATTGTGCAAGACAAAATTTCTGATGGAGTAAAGCAGCAGAAACAGCAACAAAAAGACAGAGAAGATATTCTACAAGATTTACTGAAATAACGTAACACACATAAAATGTTTATATAAGTCATGATTATGCATTCACACAGCATCTGTGCTAAGAAAATCTTTTAACTCATTCAGCTTTACAAGAAGCTGAAGCATGTTAAATTGCTGCTGTTGCCATTATAGATATGATGGATAGAAGAAACTTCTATCCCACTTATTTCCCATATACTAGATGCTCTTTTGTTTTTTTTTTCTTGTACTATTATGTAGTTACTTCACACTCTCAGGAAAGCATGGCCTTAAAAAGCTTTATGTTTTAATTGGTTTTAAGAGTCGGGTATTCAAACGTTCAGCTGTACAAATATGGTCCACAGCTCTAATTCTATTGTCATATATACCTACAGATTACTGGATGATCCCATAAACAAATCATTGTGTATACTGTACTTAAATTGTCTCATGCTAACAACACTACAACTTCAATCACTTACATTGATTTGGGAAGACTAACTGTTCTTTAAGCATATCTGCATATTACTCCATGGGGGAGGGGGAAGCATCAACAGTTATGAAACCCATTTGGCTTAGGGAATTACCAAATTTTTCAAGGAGACAGGAGTAAAAGCCATAGTGTTCTATACTGGTGTATATAAACCTGTTTTATTAATGTTTGTTTATCTCACTAATGCTTTTGTATAGCTAGTTATATATTTATATCAAATAAATGCACAATAGACAGAAATTCAGTACCTACAAAATGAAAAGTAGTAGTTTTAGTAAACAAATCCAATGTTTGTATTTTTCTGAGCACACTGCAGACCAACCTGCAGAATAGATGCTGGCATGAGTAGCAGACATTTATAGTACTCTTGGAAAGGAGACATTCCCATGGTCCTAACCCCTACAGTTAGTCTTTCCTACTCAAGACTGCAACCTGTCTCCCAAACAATAGGGTACAGATAAAATAACAGTAAGGCACTAGGGACAGAGTGTTGTATCCAGGGGTAGTCAACCTGTGGTCCTCCAGATGTTCATGGACTACAATTCCCATGAGCTCCTGCCAGCATATAGTGATATATGCCATATTTGGGCTGCCTGGTGGAATATACGCCAAGCAGGTTAACTACCATTACTGTATTGACTGGCAATATCTGGAAATTAAGCCCACAATTTTAAGCACACTTCAATGAACACAAACTGTATTGAAGTCAAAACTAATGTCTTCTCACTACAGAGGGTAAGAATTGTATCCCTAAACTGAAAACTTTTTATACTGTAATTTATTCATTACATTTTTTCTAATTGACTTCCATGAACTTAGATAAAGCTCTGCATAAGACTGCATTGTCAATAACCTTTTTCATAAGTCCATAAGTGACACGTAAGGCAGTTCAAGGCTAATGAATATTACACTGTGAGACTTCCCTTTGCTGTATTAGGGTCCACAGGGCACTGAGTTGTTAATGGTTTCCTCAGTGGGAAGAGACTAAATATGGAATGGGAGCAAGCCCTGAACACAGAGATAGTTGTTGATTAGCATCACCTCACAGCCTTCACTTATTATAAGATGGGGGTAAACCCTTGTGGAAGAGCATGCTAAAAGTTTGAAAATGGATGAAGAATAGTTTTCATAAACACCCTGACTCAGACTCCAGAAATAGGGAAGTATCAATTTGAAATCCTTGGTTAATAAAATAAAACAAACATTTTGATACCTCAGTGATTACAGCTGATAGAGGCTTGAATGGGTTGCCAGTTACTATCTCAGAGTCAGTTTCATCCGATATGCTCCTACCTTCACGTTCAGCTTCTTCCCTCTCTTTACGTTCTCTTAAAAAAAGAAACAAATCTGAATCAATTCAATTCTAAAGGAAAGACACTTACATCACCAGAGGCACACTCTGTCCAAGAAGCACTAGTGCCACAAGCCATGGAAAGCAGCACAGGGCTTGGAGACAAGCAAAAGTTATCAGACTTTGAGTGAACCCTCATCGGATAAGAAATATGCTCATGCCTCAGGGAACTACAGGGTTACTACCACCCACATGCCACTTTTACCATCCAAGGTCATCTGGAGGAGAGATGAGGGCAGGAATGGCCATGTGAATGTGTGGGGCGCCGAGAAGTTGTCATGACCCTCCGCAGCTTTAGCCATTTATAATAATCATGACCCCCCCCCCAGCCTCCAAATTGCCCACAACGTTATGAAGTGTATCTTTGATGGGTATTTTGTAGACAGAGGAAATATCTGAGGACCTGTTGTATATTCGAGCAGAACTTTGAAAGTTGTATGGACTCTAATCCAGGCCCTCCTTTGTGACCATGGCAACCTTCAGCACTTTTGGAACACCCAAGCCTCCAATAATGGCAGCAAGAAGGATGGAAGATTCAGCAAGTCCCCAACCACTATTATCCCCACCAAAAACTTCCCTAGGTCCTGGCAGGCTGTGCTGGGGCTGGCACACACTCCCTTCCACCCTGATGCCCTTTCTGTGCTGATTTCTATATCTGTAACATTTATGATGCTTTCAAAATTGCACTGCAGACCACTTCATTAAAAGGCATTTATTATTCAGAATTAGTTAAATGTGTGATAAATTTATGTGTGACTTTTGCATTCTTGATAGGGATGCTATGCTAATCACCTGAAAAGTAGATACACTAACTAATTCTGATTCAGAAACATACAACATTTTATTTCAGGTGATGTTGTGAGTGAACATGCCAATAAGATTTGTTCAAGAACAGAGTAAGATATACATCTCTTACAATAATAATGAGTTTTAACCAGCATCTGTGAGTCTGAACCCAACTCCTAGATTTATCACAGATTTTAACACAGTTTAGTTCAAGTCTTGAAGAAGAAAATGTGGGTATGATGCAGTTCTTTATCATCCCATAGCACTAATCTGCACATGCCTGTTCCTTTGCAATACCTATTTATCCAGATCTCCATAATATTACAAGCATGCTGTTCAGTTAACACAAAATGGCCCTCTTTGTCTAGGTTATGTATGTTGAATGCTGGACAATAGAGTCCTGATTAATGGCTTCTGACAGCTATTATTCAAGTTACTGGAATTTGTGCCACACCTTGTCTGCCTGGATGGGGGCTGAAGGAATAGTTTCTGCAAGCTGCACGTGGACAGAAAAAAGAATAGCGTAAAATGTGGAACTTGCTAGAAAGGGTTGCTGGCTGGCAAAAGTACCTCTCCAGGATTAGCCAGGGATGCCAGACTGATTCAATTTGCTAAACCTTCAGATTTGGAAAAAATATCTTAATATAAAAACATCACTAATCTTCCTCAACTCAAATGTGACTTCATACTGTTTGGGAAAGTTGAGATCATACAGCAGCATATTTCAATTCCATAAATGTCCAAAAATTCTAAAGTCTTTGAAAATGTTATGTTTGTTTTGTTTTATAGTTCAGTCTCACCCTGTTCCCATTCTTACTACAGCCCCTATCTCACATGGATTTATTTTCTTATTTTATTTCTTATATATTTCTATACCGCCCTCCCTCTTGGCTCAGGGCAGTTTACATATAGCAAGAGGAAGTACATATAACAAACAGGTCCCATTACAGTTACAGTCAACACAGCCTTCTGGGTGGTCTCCTCCAAAGGAAAAAACTGCCTGGATCTATTATGAAATTGTGTTAGTATTAACTTGATAACTTTTAGCTGCACAAATCCTCTTATAAAAGGGGAGGGGGATACCTTTCTTCTCTCATCTTCCTCACTCGTTCAGCTCGTTCTCGTTTCTCTTGTTCTTCAGCTGCTTTTTGCTCTATGGTGTCTTTCTGGATTCGTTCATTTAAGGCATCGAAATCTTTTGCTATAGTATGTAACAGCCAAAGTAAACCTTTCTTTATAGATTTGTCAATTTTTTTCCCACTACCCATAACAGCTGAACAAGGCTCCTGTAAGAAAAAGAAAAACAGTTATGATACTCAGTTACTGCTCTGAAAATGAACAATGACATCTACACTTCACTGTCATCTTAATTTTTCTAAAGATTTTGTCTACAGTTGATGAGCTCTTAATTTGTCTGTAAGGATAGGTATACATTTTGCTCTAGTTGTTTTCAGCAATTACACGTTATGAAAAAATGAGGGCTGAAATCCAATGAGATGCAAGCACAGGATTGTGTACTTAATTCCCCCCCCCAAAAAAAAACCCTTTTCAGAAGCTATTTCCACAAATTCCCCCCCTTCCAATACTTCATTTACTGAGTTAAAAAAACAACAGTAGTTTTGGGATCTGGATGCATTAAAAGTTACTTACAGTATGTGAAAATATCTACTATCCTCAAAAGCTAAAATATACACACTCCAAAACACTTACTTCAGAAGCAAGCATACTTTCATACCAAAAAATCCCATCCATTCTACATTCTAGATTGGGAGGTAATTTACATTTACAGTTGAATCCAATTTGTATCACACTATACCACTACTTTAAAAATCGCTGTGTACCGATGCTAACATAATACAGAAAGAAAATACAATGGTAAAACTGGTGAAAATTTTAAACAGAATTATCAGCTCTATATGATTTTTTTTTATTTTTCAATAAAAAGCAACTAAAGATATTTTCAGTTTCTGAGTGCCACTAAGCCAAGCAGCATTAGAAGAAATATCACCTGAGAAACCAATTAGATGGTTCTACTTGCGCATTATTGTGTTTTGAGAAATTAGGTTCTTCACAGAAGCTTGTAAAATTCAAGGAACATAGTGGGAAACAAGTAGCTCTTACTGAAATGGAGCAACTGAGGCTCTTCCTGAAAAGCCAAGCACTAAATTCTTTGGACATACAGTTAAAACAAGATGTAAGGATGATGCATTAACAGGTGGCTAACATTTTTTTTAAATTTCAGTGTGTACATCATTCAAGAGAGCCAGTGTAAGCCTTTTTCCCCCTCTTCTTTACTCCTGCCTTAAAATAAACCAATTTGCTGCTGCTTGGATTATTTCATTCGTTAAATTATAATGATTTGTGTTTTTTTCCCATTTAAGGATAACATTAAAAAGTATATTATTCAACAAGTATCCAACCAGGCTAACTGTAGAAATGGTTCCTGTAGAGTTTATACGGAACCCAGTGCTGCTTTTGACTGTAGACTCTTGCCCAGATCATCTTTAAATCTGATTTGGCACAACTGGAACTCAGAGGCACAAAAGCAAAAGCTGTTTTATAGGGCTAAAAAGAATGACAGGATTATACTATTCCAGCCTAACCCCTGCATCAGATTTAAGGGAGTCATAAAATCCCTGGAATCTATGTATCTGAATCTAGTCTATGGACCTGTTTGATTACTATTCTGATAAACTGTTATCTTCTGTTACTGCTATTATAGTTACAATTGTTATAATCTAGTTTATTGGCAAAACTTTCAATGTATAATTCTTTATGTTCCATGTAAACCAGCCTGAGCCTCAGGGGAGGGTGGTATATAAATGTAACAAATAAATAAAGTAAATAAATACAATCTTATTAAACTTACAATTTGACACAGACATTTGTGCTCGTTGACAAGTTTTTCGAGAGACAAATACTCAATTACGTCTGCTTCTGCCAATGCACCTTCTTTGTCCTGCTTATTTGCTAACCTAAGGGAAAAGAACACCACCCAGTGAGAAGATAACCAAGAACTGCTGATATCAGTAAAAATTCCAAGCCTAGCTCAAACCAAAAAAGCAAAATAGAAATTCTCAATTATCTGGGGTTGTGAAAAAGATCATGATAAATTGTTACTAAGTTCCAGCATACTCTTTGATATTTATTAATAATTCCTTCTCAGTGGAGTATGTCACCTAGGCTGGCTAGATCTTGGCATATGAAATTAACAGTCTCACATTAATTATTTTTAAGGCATGCTGTGCTTACTTCTTGATCAAAATTGTTCAAAGCTCATTTGTTCTCAGCATTTAAAGAGTATCTGCTAATTAGGAGTGACCTTTCCTAAAAGGAAAGCAGATAGAGGTGTTAGCTTTTAATTATCAACACTCAAATAGCTCTGTTCTGATCTGGAGAACCTAATGTGCAGAGGGATTGATCCCCCCTGAAACACAAACAGTCCAAGGGTCCCTCCCATGTCTGACAATGTTGATTACCAAGCAAGAAGGACAAATAGGTTTTTCCTCACAGCACAGTCTACACTGCTAGATCATCTCATGCTAATAAGCACTGTGTGACAATGTGGTAGTAGCAATTAGAGTGGTGGACCAGGAGTGGTTCAAATCACTAACTTACTGGAGGATACTGGCCTACTCATTCTCTCTCAGCCTAATTTACCTCTTGGAGCCATCTTTAACTGCTCCCGCTGAACAGACTAAATAATACAGTAAGGGCCCTGAGGGCAGGCCCTGTCCGGGATGAGGAAGGGTGCCCATTGGACCCTTCCCCTGGACTGACAAGCGGAGGGCCCAATCGGGAGGCGATTGGGCCCTCTGCTTGTCAGTCCAGTTCCAAACTGTGCGCAGCTGCTGATTGGCTGTTTGGCCCGGCAAACACCAATTGGGAGGCGCAAAGCGCCTCCCAACCCGTCCCATCCCCCACAAGGCCAAACCTTCCCCTCATGGCGGCCATTTCTCTGCTGGCCGCCGAGAGGGAAGGTAGGCCCGCGCCTCCCCGTCCCTTCCCCCGACTGTGGGACCAAAAAGAAGAAGAAGAAGGAGGAGAAGAAGAGTTGGTTCTTATATGCCGCTTTTCTCTACCCGAAGGAGGCTCAAAGCGGCTTACAGTCACATTCCCTGTCCTCTCCCCACAATAGACACCCTGTGAGGTGGGTGAGGCTGAGAGAGCCCTGATATCACTGCTCTGTCAGAACAGTTTTATCAGTGCTGTGGCGAGCCCAAGGTCACCCAGCTGGCTGTATGTGGGCGAGTCCAGAATCAAACCTGGCAGTCCACACTCCTAACCACTACACCAAACTGGCTCTTGCTGAGCCGCCCAGCGCCGTCCCAGGCCCCGCAGAAACCCTTGCCGCTGTGGGGGGGGGGGAGAAAAAGGCTTCTACGGGGCCGGGGAGAAAAAAAGGGGGGGGGAAAGGCTTCTACAGGGCCGGGGACGGCACTGGGCGGCTCACAGAAACCTTTGCCGCTGTGGGGGGGGGGGGGAGAAAAAGGTTTCTGCGGGGCCGGGGACAGCGCTGGGCGGCTTGCTGAGCTGCCCAGCGCCGGCCCAGGCCCCGCAGAAGCATTTGCCGCTGTGGGGGGAGGGAGAAAAAGGCTTCTGCGGGGCTGGGGATGGCGCTGGGCGCCTCAGTGAGCCGCCCAGCCCCAGCCCCGCAGAAGTCTTTGCTTCTGCGAGGGGGGGGGAAGGCTTCTGCGGGGCTGAGGTCGGCGCTGGGCGCCTCAGCGAACCGCCCAGCGCCGACCCCGGCCCCTCAGAAGACCACCTCACTAGCGCCCACTGTATTTTGGGTGCAGTGGGCTTTATTTCTAGTTTAGAAATAAAATGGAAGAGTGGCAGAACCATGCATGACATGCCAGCCTGAGCCCCCGAGAAGAAGGGTGGGATAAAATGCAGTAAACAAAATGAGACAAACTTATTTTGTGATTAATAATATCACACCTTATAACACACACAGCACACATTAGATTAAGGAGCCTACAGGCAACATCACAAATTCCACATTCCTGTTTTTGTAGAGGAATTATTAGTCTCCTTTTGTAAGTAGCAGCTGACCCAAAACCAGTTTACTGGGGGGGGGGGGGCGGCGTTGTTTCTAATAACATATATTATTTTTCTAAATTGTTTTTGCCTTATCAATGTAATAAAGGTAAAGGTATCCCCTGTGCAAGCACCGATTCATGTCTGACCCTTGGAGTGACGCCCTCTAGTATTTTCTTGGCACCTAATACAGGGTGGTTTGCCATTCCCTTCCCCAGTCATTACCGTTTTACCCCTCCCAGC
This sequence comes from Paroedura picta, assembly GCF_049243985.1. Taxonomy (NCBI): domain Eukaryota; kingdom Metazoa; phylum Chordata; class Lepidosauria; order Squamata; family Gekkonidae; genus Paroedura; species Paroedura picta. The sequence goes on along the minus strand of NC_135374.1, from coordinate 39,836,181 downwards.
ACGCAAGCTGGGTACTCATTTTACCGACCTCAGAAGGATGGAAGGCTGAGTCAACCTTGAGCCGGCTGCTGGGATCGAACTCCCAGCCTCATAGTCAGAGCTTCAGACAGCATGTTGGCTGCCTTACCACCCTGCGCCACAAGAGGCTCGTCAACGTAATAGAACCTCTTAAAACAGAATGAAATAGTTATGAAAAGGACAAAAATTTCAATACTACATTTGTAAATGTAGTGTTGGACCACATTCAGATACAAATTCAGAGGTTCTTGCTCAGGAGAAACATCCAAGAAATTCTGCAAGAAAAGTAGAAGAGGCAGGAAAAGACGGCAAAACACCACAAAGATACATGTCACAGTTTTAACTTTGAAGTATATTATGGTCGAAAGTTTCTTTCTGAGTCATTTTCCCTTCCATTGAATGAATCTTGAAGAGGCAGCCACAAGAGACTGCTATTGGAAGTTAAAAGTTGTTAGCTTTCTCCCTGTGTATGCAGAGCGGTAGTTTGCTTGAGCTATCATTTGCAAGCACTTCTTTTCTTCCTTAATACTTGTGATTTCTTCTAATGCACCACATTTTAGATATCTAATGTTCAGAGGGTGTTTTTTTCCCCCCTCAAAGAACGGAGATCTGTACAACAACATGTATTTGCATTTCAAGTCAACCAGTGAACCAAACAGAAATACTTCCTGGTGTTGGCTAATTAGAATAGAATGGCCCGCCTTAAATCAAGGCTGTGTCACCAACAGGCAGAACCAGATTCCCCAAGCATAAAGTAACCAACTTGCAACCAGTCTTACTCTCACACAGTACAGCCTTCCAAAATGCACTTTCCAGGTGATTGAGGTCTATGAAGATTAAGCAAGCAGAAACTCTGTAATGGAAATCATACTCCTGCCCTATTATTTGTGCTCTCAAGGATATGGCAATTGACTTTAAAGCACCAGATCCTAAGACTGAAGTACAAGAAGCTTCCATCAACTCAGGATTTTAAAGGTAAGTAGATTCCTTTTATTGTTCCTCAAAGAATACAAAACAGTACACTGTATAATTTGAAAGCCTCAAGTGTCAAAGTATCTTTAAAAGAGTGGGTGCTTGCCCTACATAAAATTTGAAAGCATTTTTGATATATGTTTTCAGAAGTTTACTATCTGGGAACAGGAATAATAAGTTGCTAAATAAGTTTCATGCACTAAAGTTGTTTCTTTTGGAAGTATGCCAGAAGTAGCTTAAAGACAAGAACTCACTTCTAATTTTCCAAGTCAATGGGAACCTTTCTTTGCACAAAATTTTCATCTTAATACCAACTGAGGCAAGTCTTAAAAAAAAAAAAAAACTTGAAGCGATATTCCAGGAAAACAATTTGCTCAGCTTGAAAAGTTAAGAGTACCAAGTTATGCATTGTATGAGGATTCTTGATCTTGCATATTTTATTATTATTTGCTTGAGTCATGCCTACTTAAATAAAAAAGGATCCAAAATTAGTTTTAAATATCTAAATTTGGACATGCCTGCTTTTAAAATCTGGGCTATTATATCTCCTACAAACTCCTAAGATTTTCACAGTTTCTCATAATCTTATTCATACTACGACAAGTGTTATAGCGCGTGCGCACACATATAGCATATATGTATCTAAAACGGGAAGTAATCCTGATGTTCATAATAATTTTTAAAAACTCAACCTAACTTCCCCATTAATATCTTCTAATGTCATTATGGTTTTTTTAATATATAAAAGCTGGTTTTATTTTAATATTGGAGCTAGTACAGAGAATGACCATTGAGAAATGAATTCATCCTACCACCACTGAACGGTGTAAAGTTAACATATAAATAGTGACAAGAACATGAAGCACATATACTTTTTTGTTAGGTATCAAAACGTTTTGATATGAAATGATAAATAAGCCTTGTACTTCCACTGAGAAATGCTGAGTGGTACACTATAGTTGTACCACTGCTGAAAATACTAGGTGCCACAATGAAATTGCTGAGTGCTGTTTTAAAATCACTTAGTCCATGGTATTGGCTGAGCCCTGAAAAAGGCAGCCTTTTAAAAACTATTATTATTTGCCTAATTTTCACCAGTACTTAGACATAAAAAATTAAATACATTTTTTGCTTTATTTATCTTTTAGACTTATACCCTTCCCCTTGTCTTGGCCACAGGACTCAAGGCAGCTCCTGACATTCAATAAAACAATCCATAATAAATAAAGATAAAACATCTCATGGAAACATTGATTTACAATCCATAAAACAGCACCCTAGCTCAAGCACCAGAATAAAACTTGGTCATTTGTTACCCAACAACACCCTGGACTGCTGTCAAAAAACAGGCAGCACAGCTGGTAGGTGGTAGAAAACTGGTCTCAACTATCATCAACTGAAAGTCTGGTAGAATAACTGTGGCTTAAAGGCTCTATGGAATTTAGAAAGATCCCACAGGGACCGAATGTCATCTGACAGAGGCAGGGGCCACTCTAGGAAAGGTCTTGCTTCATTCAGGACAGTTAAGCCACCTGTGAGCTGGACACCACCAGCAGACCACATGAAGAATAACAAAGAGCACTAGTTTTATAATGCTGTTTCGTCCAGGACAAAACTCCAAATCATCAATGTACCTCCAACTGTGATCAATTATGATGCTATACTACTCCCCTGCTATAAAGTTTTCATTTTCAATTTTTTTCCAAGCCTTTTCCACACTATTGTCTCAAGGAATGCCCATATCTGCCATGGATTGTCTCTTTGTCAAAGCATCTGGAATGTGTTCATGATACATATCCAGATCACAAGTATCAATTATGGACTCCTGAACTCACCACACCTAAAACACACACAGCCCTCCTCTGTTGCTATGTATAGCTAGGAAAAATTGTAACAGTGAGCAGATTTGTCTGCAGTTACAGATCTTCTCATTGAAGAACCTTTGACAAGTCAGACTTCTAAGAAACCCACGGTTCCATAGGTCATGGCTTTAACACTATGCAAATTAGAATCCACTATGCAATTTTAATACAGCAAACACTCCAAGCAAAGGTTAAATTAAAACATCAGAAGGGTTTGGATTTTCTTGGCTCTACCTTTACTTGTAAAATTTACATATTAGTTGAACATTTTAAAATTGATTTAATAATAATTCTCTCACATAATACTTTGGGTTGGATCCATTAGCATTTCCACTGGTGAAAGAGTAAGAATGGCCCCCCTTTGACTCCTCCAAAATCACTAAACCTGTTGCTAAATTTTGTATGTAGAGTATGTAGAGTTCATAGAGCTGGCATTATATAATTTCCCTTGTTATATGTCTGGTGCAAACCGTAATAAAATTTCTACTACTGCCCCCCTTTGACCAATGTTTCCCCCCCCCCACAACTGAGCTGAGCAGTTCACAGCCAGAGCACAATATAACTGCTGAAATCTTAAAATGGGCAATGGGCAGTGGAAGATCCTGCAAAGCTCCAGATTGCTGTAGTGTGGTGTTTTGGGTTAAAGAGCTCATGTGCATAGCTTAGAGAGAACATTGTTTTTGACCACCCAAAAAGATATGCTATAGATTAGTGGTCCGCGACCTTTCCAAGGCTGCGGACCGGCGGTGGTGGGGCCATGCATGCGTGTTTGCGCCATGTGCAGCCGCACATGCGTGAAACTGCCGCCTATGCGTGTTTGCGGCCACGCATGGCGCAAATGCGCATGCACAGACCTGCTTCCCTCTCTCCCCCACACAAAACAAAGCTTGCCGGGCCGCAAGCTAATCGGCCACTTTTGCGGCCGATTTGCTTGTGGCCTTGGAAGTTTCTTACTGTGGGGGGGGGGCAGGGAGAGGGAGCCGCAGCCCGGTAGCGGGGCCTTCGCCATGGCCTGGTGGTTGGGGACCACCGCTATAGATCATGTGATCCACAGGAGAAAAATTGGGTAAGCAAATAGAAAAGCTGCACAAATCCAACAAGTAATACACCAGGCCTCAGTAGCTAAGAAGAAGCAGGGTTGCATTCATATAATTTTTCTGCTTATTCCTACACTGTCTGACTGCCTTACCCCTGCCCTTGCTAAATTAAGTTTCTCATACGGCTGAAGGCTCTTGTATACCAGGTTATCTTACTCTGGGAAAGTTTTTCTTGCACTCATCTGAAGAAGAGCACCTTTATAAACAGACTGTAACAACTTTCTGTTAAAATATAACTATATTTAATCTCACATGCTGAACCAGATTCATCAAGAAATGAATCTACATCTACTTAGAAATATTGTCTTCATAGACAATTCATAAAAGTTTAACACATTTATTAAAGAAACAATCCAAACGCTCATCAAATTGATGAAGGCCACTCCATAAAGAAAGCTTAAATATGTTAAATTAGGAAATAGTTCAAGGTATTCAGCTTACTAGAAAAAAATAAAAACACATTTTTTGTGCGTGTCACTTTGCAATAGCAGCTAAAACTTGTAGAAAATAGCTACATTCAATAGGCTTGAAGCATTTGTAAACTTTCAGAAACAACAATAAATGACAGTCTCATCCAATTTACACTAGAAGAAGAAGAAGAAGAGTTGGTTCTTATATGTCGCTTTTCCCTACCCGAAGAGGCTCAAAGCGGCTTACAGTCGCCTTCCTTTTCCTCTCCCCACAACAGACAGCCTGTGGGGTGGGTGAGGCTGAGAGAGCGCTGATATCACTGCCCGGTCAGAATTTTATCAGTGCCGTGGCGAGCCCAAGGTCACCCAGCTGGTTGCATGTGGGGGAGTGCAGAATCGAACCTGGCAAGCCAGATTAGAAGTCCTCACTCCCAACCACTACACCAAACTGGCTCTCTGTAACTACAGATTGCAATTACAGTGCTAACAAAAACAATTGAAACCTAGAAAACAGTGCTACCTCAATGGTACCATGACAAAGGCTCCAATCTAAAGAGGCAACCCTTACAAATAAGACACTAACTCTCAAGTATCAAATATACATCTAAAATCAGAGCATTTAAAACATTTTATCAGCCTCAAGAATGAGATTAAAGAAACCATGTTTGAAAATTTCTTCACCAAAAGCATTAAGTTTAACTTCTTGTTTTCTGAACAAACACATTTACAGTGCTTTTTATTAAAGTTCGTCACTGCAGGTTGACAAGTTCAACTCTTGCTTCACTGTGAACGATGCTGCATTGTGAACACCTCCTCTGTACTTCTGAATCATATTGCCTTTCTCTGGGAGTGTTACCTCAGTGATCTCCACCCAGTATCATTTAGGTCATACATCAATAATAAAATTATACATAGGGGCTTTTCTAGGTGATTTTCTGTGCTACCTCAATCCAATATCCAACAATATATTTTACCAGAAGTTGACTTTAACATGATTGACACAGGATAGCTTATACTTGTTTGTCAGTGTAAAGTGGTAGTGGAAATTTAAGGTTCATGGACTAGTGCCCCCTTCCTTGTGCACAAAAATTTACTAGAATTAAAACTTCATAGCACATGACTCCTGTATATTTCTGTTGCAGCAAAGTAATACAGGAACATATCTGGAATTATTTATTATCCTTTATTTTATAATCCTATATATTATATTATGATCCTATATATTAACATTTAAAGGTTAATAAAATTATGAGCATTATTGTAGCAGTAGGGAGGGACAATCAATGACTTTCACAGAATCACAGGGTGTTTCCGCACAAGGACCAATGTTGCCAACTGGTTCCACAAAGCGGAAACGCAATTTTTAAAAGTGCAGTCTCAGCGTTACGCATACCTGCCTTTGTAGTGGAATCCAGTAGCGTTTCATTTGTTTCCCACAGGTTGCCGTTCTCGCAAAAATCGCTAGAAAGGAAGCAATTTTTTCTGTGCTTTGTCCCGCCCCTGGCCGTCAATCAAACAAACAGCCAATGGGCGTTCGTTATCATGCTCCGGAAAAGCCCCTTTCCCTTTAAGCACAGTTTAAAAAAAAAAAAAGAAAAGCACACGTTGCAATGAATATGCCTTGATTCTTCATAACGTAGAGACCCATCTAGCTGGCATGTGAGCTGGCGAGTCATTGTTACCACGTTCCCCCGAGTGAAAAAAAAAATCTCTTCCCCCACACGGGCGCGATATTTGGCCAAAAATAAAGGGAACTTGCAAACGGGGCTGTGTTGTGCTTGGGGACTTAGGGGAGCTTTAAAGCACTTCTGTGGAGGGACTGTAGCCGGAGAAGCCTCGCTGGGTGAATGAAGCCTCGCTGGTTTGTAGCTTTCAGCTCGCTCCGAGAAAAAAGAATGGCGATCACTTCGCCGGAAGTTCGGAGGAGAGTCAGGGGGAGGGACTTAGTTGGAACCACAACAATGGGAACGCACAGGTCTTTTTCGCTAGTGTTGCAGATTGTTCGCAACAGTGTAGAGCTTTTCGGAGGGTGAATCCACTTTTCCCAATTTCCCTAGAAGCGCTACAACAAATCGCTTTTCGCGGGACTGTTTCAGGAGTGTTGCAGATTGCGTGCAACGTCTTGCGGAACTGCAAATTAGTAGTGTTTACAATTTGCAAGCCTTCTGCTACATTAAAGTCATGCGGAATGGACCACAGAGTTGGAAGGGGCCATACAGGCCATCTAGTCCAACCCCTTCTCAACGTAGGATCAGCCCAAAGCATTCTAAAGCATCCAAGAAAAGTGTGTATCCAATCTTTGCTTGAAGACTGCCAGTGAGGGGGAGCTCACCACCTCCTTAGGCAGCCTATTCTACTGCTGAACTACTCTGTTAATTTTTTTTCCTGATATCTAGTCTATACCGTTGTACTTGTAATTTAAGCCCATTACTGCGCGTCCTTTCCTCTGCAGCCAATGGAAACAGCATCCTGCCCTCCTCCAAGTGACAACCATTCAAATACTTAAAAGAGGGCTATCATGTCCCCTCTCAACCTCCTTTTCTCCAGGCTGAACATTCCCAAGTCCCTCAACCTTATTTCTCTTCCAGTCATTATACAGGTTCCCAGTGCAATGACTATATGCAAAAATAGTAGCTAAAAAGTTTTAACTAAAAATTGCTGATTTACCCAATACTAGAATTTATTGCAATCCAAGATAATTCTGACACTGGTTAAAAAGACAGCTGATCTATTCTTTAATTACAGATCCGTTAGGCATACTGAATTCCTGATGTCAGTGTGTTAGATGGTACTACAGAAGATTGCTCATGTCACTGCTGTTGCGAATAAGTACTGATTATTTTATGTGCTCCAACCTTAATTTCGTCAGAATTTCGTCAGCAAGCAATTCCATAACATCAATAAAGACTTGCCTATAACAAGCTTTTCTGTTATGGGAGTTACCAGTTTTGCAATGCCAAGAAATTATCAGAATAAACATCGATTCACATTGCATTTTTTTGTGAAATGCAATTTTCTAACTATTGACATTGAAAGATGATGGCCCAATAATGCTTATGAAATACTAAGTACATTCGAATTATATATCTGTTCAACATTACTATTGTTAATGCTTCTATTATCAGGAATTGTGGAAAATCATGGCACACTATAAGGGCACTTTCAAGAAATAACTAAAAAGGGTAGCAAATGAATTCAGGTAAATTCTACAAAAGTTTTATAACTTGCATATTATATAGGGATGTATTTTTCTAAACTATGTACACAGATATGTATACAAGGGGCCATGGGCTGTTTGTGCATTTACCTACCTTCATTTAAAACATGTTTAGATCTGACCAGCTTCAAACTGGTTGGTAGTGCAAGTCTATGTAGAATTACCACACTTCATTGATTTCATACGAGAGCATTTGTATCTATATGAGAGCTCTGTTAGCTCCCAAAAATATGAAATTTCAAAGAGAGACAGAAGGAGTAGAGGAAGCATAGAAGATTACAGAATGTTCACTGTACTACATATCAGGCTCTGATGTCTCCAGTTAGATCAGAGTTTGAGCCCAGCAGAACCTTTAAGACCCACAAAGTTTTATTCAAAGTATAAATAGACACTTTCAGATCTGAGGAAGTGTGCCTGCACACGAAAGCTTATACCCTGAATAAAACTTTGTTGGTCCCTGGACTCAAACTTTGTTCTGCTAATTCAGACCTATACTACTACCGACCTGAATCCATCTCATGAGATCCCTATTTCTGCTCACCTTGTGCTCGCAAAACCAGACTCAGTAGGTGTTTTTCCCTATAGCTGGTACAGACCAATTATTTTAAACTAGGGGCAAAGCCCATTGTATTCTGAAATACAATGGGCACTAGTATGGGTGCCAGTGAGGCGGGGGGGGGGGGGCTTGCAGGGCTGACTGCAGGCCTCCCCGCCACGGCATCCCAGTCAGCCCCTCTCCCCACCTGGTATGCTGCCTTGGCGCGGTGACAGGAGCATGCCTGTTGGTGCGCCAAAGCCTTCTGGGTCCCCCCTCCCCCCGCCCACAGCATGGTGAAAGGAGCAGGCCTGACACGTCTCCGACACGTCGGGCCTGGTGTTCCTGCTGTGCCGTGGCTTTTCGGCAGCCCTCCCCCCGAGGTCCCGGCATCGGTGCAGCTAGGAGAGCAGGCCCGACGCGGTGGGCCTGCTCTTGAGGACGTGTTGAAGCCTTTGCACCCCCACCTCCCCGCCCAAGGTCCCTGCCTCACTGGCAGGAAAGGAGCTCCTTTCCCGGTGGCGAAGCCTCTGATGGCAGCCAATTCGCCAGGCAGTCCAGGGCGGGCCAAGTGGCCAATGGGGAGCTGCACTGTACGCAGCTCCCAATTGGCCACTTGGTCCCAGAGTGACACTCGGACAGGCCAATTGGGAGCTGCTTCGTGGCTCCCGATTGGCCCCTCTGAGTTTTTATCACAGACTCAGCCTGCTCCTTTCTCCTCCCACTTTGTCCTTATTGTTTTATTTATACCGCTCAGCAGGAGCGGTTTACAGATTACAGATAGTGAGTCTAAGCTTTTGCTGTCATATGCAGTGCATTTACTTAGCTTAGGGGTGCTGCATTCTTCTGACTTCTATATATAATTACAAGTTTTCTATCATCTATGTAACATTTCTACAAGTACATAACTGATAGTTAAAGTGGTTTTTAATCCCTAGGGTGACATCACTATCTGGATATATGACAGAATTACCCTAGTGAAGATGAAAGACCGCCTTCAAGAGCTTAAACTACGAGTAAAGGAACTACAGCTATTGGAAGAAAACAGTCATGTGCCTAGGGTTGTGTCAGAGGAACAAGCAGAGTTTGAACAAGCAGCTGTTATTTTTGAAAGGGAGCCTGTAACAGAAAGGTATCTAAATGAAATCCAGAGAGTTCACAATGATATCAACAATCTGGCGGATGATGTTCAAAAGTTTAGTCAGCAACAAAAGAGCCTAGTAGCTTCCATGAGAAGATTCAGCATTCTTAAAAAGGAATGCAATGTTACAAAAGAGATAAAAATTCAAGCAGAGCACATTAGCAAGTGCTTGGATGACTTGTCAAAAACTGTGAAAAAGGTAGAGAAAGTACATGGTTCATCATCTGCTGTTTTAAGGGTCCTTAGCTCTCAGCGAGCTGTCCTATTTCGCCGTTTCCAAAATATCATGTTTCTGTACAATGATGCTATAACAGCCAAACAAGAAAAATGCAAGACCTTTATCGTACGTCAGCTGGAGGTGGCTGGAAAAGAGGTCTCCGAGGAAGAAGCTAACAATATGGTTTGGCAAGGAAAATGGGAAATTTTCAATGAAAATTTGCTTACTGAGGTTAAGATCACTAAAACTCAGTTATCTGAGATTGAACAAAGACACAAAGAACTGATCAATCTTGAGAATCAGGTGAAAGATTTGAAGGACTTATTCATCCAAATTTCACTGTTGGTAGAAGAACAAGGAGAAATTATCAACAGCATTGAAATGGAAGTAGTTAATACTCAAGAATATGTTCAGACAACAAAAGAGAAGTTCAGACTAGCAGCCAAGTATCGAAAGAAAAATCCTTGTAGAGCAATATGCTGTTGGTGCTTCCCCTGCTGTACGTAAAGGCAATTCATCTAATTTCAGCACCAGCAGCTCCCACTTGTAGGTACAAAATGCGAGGGAGAGAGGAGCCATGCTGCCCTATTGGGCACAGAAACATTATTCCACACATACACTGTCCCCCCCCCCTCCACCCCACTTGTGCACATTGTAAAGGTAGAAGGAGAGAGAAAATGGGTTCTGTGAAGTGAGTCCTGTGGGTATTTGCTATGTGCAACCATTTCAGAAAGTGAGCCAAGAACTCTTTTTATGCAATAATGAAGAAGGTGAATGCCCTATATCTTAAGTATTTTTAAAATCCGAACAAGATAGTGGTGGGATTAAGGAGTTTCTAGTCATCAAGGGTCACTAATGATGTTACAAAACTACTTAACAGTGCTTATGGTAATATCCCATGCAACACTAGCCATCAGCATGGAGTCACTTTGAGGGAATTTTTATTCAGCTGTTTTGAGGGCAGGAAAATTGCAGAATGGCCATCTTGAAGAGCTACAAGATTAAGCACAACATATATCCCTACTGTGAAAACAGATTGTCTAGAGACGCTGTTTGGAACAATTTAAGACTATGGTGTTGGGCTGAACATTTCAAAAACAGCAACCTGTTTGAGAACAGAAGCCACACAGAAATAAATTATAAGCTACAAGGAAGAATGTTGCAAACTAACATATAGTGGGCACAGAGCTGTTTTATGTAGATTATGCACCTTTTCTTCCATGCCATGTATACAAGTAAAAAAAAGCACTTTCAAAGGAGATAAGCTATATCAGAGATCTCAGTTGGTGCAATAAGATAATCAGCTATTAACAGAGGACTCAAGTCAATGCATATAGACACAAAACATATTGCTCACCAATGTAAATACTGTTACAGAAAGAACCCAGTGTGAATGGATCATGTTAAACAAAAACAGCCAATACAGGAAGTATATTCTTTCTAAGGGAAGAGAACTTAAATGCCAGGCACAATAGACATAAATTAAGGATCCTTCACATATTGCAAAATGGCAAACATACTGTTCACAGTGTCGATATATGGAGGTAGCTGTGACCAGTTACCTGGCCAAGGGCTTGTATAATGTAAAAACAAAACAGTGTGCATACATTGGGAGACTTTAACTACGCCCCAAGGCTTTGATCTATCTAGTGGAATGTTTCATTACACCCCTCCTTCTACACCCCTCTCCAAGCCACTGAAAGGAATGCTTTTTCAAGTGTATCTTTAACCTGGGGTTCCCAACCTTTTTCAGCCTGAGAGTGCCTTTGGAATTCTGACATGGGGTGGTGAGCATGAATACAAAATGGCAGCTGCAGGAGGCAAAAACTAACTATAAAATGGCAAGGAGTGAGTTTATGCATAATTCTAATAGCAACTTTTCTGGAGCCTTTTAATCAGCACTCCCCATCAGATCTTTAGTGCCTAATCAGAAGCCCTGCTGAGCAAAACTCCCACCCAGCCCCATCTACTTTCTAAAAGCACTTGGTAGATGGCAGGATAGTTGTTAGTAGGCACCATGGTGGGGACCCCTGCCTTTAACTTTAAGATTGCTGCTTTATCGAGTACAGGATAGGAGGTGTGCGGTATAAACAACACATGCTAAATATTCCCTTCGTGCATAGAACTTAGTGTAAGTGTCTTTAGTTTTCAGTTTCAACATTTCTGTAACTTAGATATAACAGGAAATAGCATGAAAGATCTCTTTAAACAATAGCCACTGTAAGACAGTTATAATCAGCTTGTAAATGCATTTTGCCACTAAATATGGCAGAACAAAGATGTCTTGCTAGACATTTAAAAAAACAGCAAAATTCAATTATCCTACATTGTTATTTTTTTATGACAGGCTGCTTTGCACTAAGATGGCTTTAACTTGCAACCCAAAAACTCAAAGTAATCATAATTATTTGGAGGCAAACAGTTGTTTCACCTGTGATACAATTATTATGCTGTCAGCAACTTTAGCAGTCTGTAGTCGTCATATTACCATATTTCACAAATGCAAATTTAATTTCTTTAAAAAGAAGTCTATTTGAACTCCAAAGAATTCAAGACTAAAGAAATTATTTCCATATATTCTGTTTGTTATGTAAAGTGCAAATCTATTACTAACATGAGACAAGTGTGAATGCATGCGTGGGAAAGATTAAATTAAACAACACTGGCAATTTACATGTCACAAAACTTTGAAGAATTTTTTTGTTGTAACAACAAAAGAAGAAAACTTTTAAGTGCCACAGAAATGTTAAACTGAAGCAGGCCTAAGACTGAATGGAAGTTTTGGTTGAACTTTTAGTGGAGTGACCATGAACGTTTTAAGAGCAAAACAGAAGCTGCTTTCTATTTTGCACATGCTGATTTTATGAAAATGTTATTGTGTGTAATACTTTACTGAAAAATACTGACAATGGATTTTCAAGAATGCCAACTAGATTCAGACAACATTTTGAACTCCGATACAAAGCTAAAAGTAACGCACATGTACATGGCAATATCCTCACAGCTAATAAGGGAAGCAGCAACTGTAGGGTAAAATGTTTCTGTGGGGAAAACTAGTCATTGAAACCACAAATAATTGGCTATCGTAAGAATGTGGCCCAGTTAAAAAAAAGCAAAGCATGAATTCACCATTCTCAACTGTTCACCCTCACCTAAGCAGTTATTAAAATCACAGTCCCAGCCATTTTGCTAGACTAGCACATAACTAGTATTTATTTATACTAGGGGCCAAGCCTGTTGCATTCAGGAATACAATGGGCACTAGGATGGGGGTGGAGTGGGGTGGAAGAACTTTATGGATGGTCTCTCCCTCCCCCCAGGACCTGGAAAGGCTACATGCTGGAGGCCCCTGGGAAGGGAACTCAGTGGCTGGGGCAGCTCTCATGCAGCAGCGATCAGAAGCCTCTGAGCCTCAGAGGGAAGTGGAAAGAGAAGGGGGTGGTCAGGGGTGGGGGACGCAAGATCCGGCTTGCCTGACTAGCTGCTGGACAGACAGGCAAGCCGGTTGGAGGAGGAGGCACTCAAGGGTGAGACAACTGCCCTGAGTAGGTATTAAGCGTTGAGTGGCTCTTAAGCAATGAGACAGTCTCCTCCTCCAAGGCCTTAGCAGAAATATATAAAGGTGGAACATATGGCATGTGTGTCATATAGCCAGGCAATCCTAGGAGCAGCCAATGAGAGAATGGGCAGTATAACAATCTAAAAAATCCGAATGAAAGAATGAATGAATGAATTCTAAGCTAGTATGCCATTGCCCGCCTCCATGCCATGACTCTGGGGTTCTTTGGAGGCCTACATGCACAATAGAGAAACTGTGTGTCTGAAACAAGACAGTTTCAAGTTATAATGAACAAACGTGTTTGCTGTCTTTTTCTTAATGTTGAATTGGGACGACCGTACCACTTTGACACGGGCCTTCCGTTGATGAGGGCACGCGCCTGGGGAAGCCACGCATTCGCTGGGGGGGCCGGGATGGCTTCCCTGCCGCCCAGGAGGGCCGTGGGGAAGCTGCAGGCTCACTGGGGGGGGGAGAGCGCTGGGGATAGCTTCCCCACTGCTTGCCAAGCAGACGCGGCTCGCAAAGAACCTGCGGAGTCGCCGGAAGGGAGGGGGCTGCGGATCGCTTTGGCTGCGCTTGGCACACCATGGGGAAGTGGCCGCGGCGGGGGAGGGCCTTTCAAAGCCCGTTCTTATGTAGCCAGTCATATAATAAAACACAAATTAAGATAACAATAAATTCAAACATTAGTTGTAAGTAAATGAACTTTTAAAGGTACTCAAATTCTGAGTATTATGTTTTCTAGCTTATATATTGTGAGATTATACTATGAATATATTTTGTACTAGATTACTTACAATACTAGAATTTACTTATACATTTGTTACTAGTAAAATATTGTAATTTGTTTTGCTCAGATCACAACTCATGAAAGCTATTTAGCAGAAACAATCGTTTTGTATGTCACTACAAAAAAAATAAAATTAAGAAACAGCAAGCAAGTCTGTTCATAGCATCTCAAAATTGCCCTATTTGAGACACACTTTTTCTCTATTATGTTGGTAATTTTCCAGTGACTCCCATACTACTGTTGTAGCATTTCATTCTTTGGAGGTCTCCCATCCAAATAATAACCCTACTTAGCTTCCAGGATCTGACGAGATCGGGCTATTCAGGTCACGATTGCATAACTAGTAGGTGACAAGTAAGTCAGGATAAATAAAATAATTTTCAAACCAAACATGTCCAGCTAAAATTTCAAGTTACTCATCCCACCAAATGGCTTCTTTAATATCAAATAGCCATGGAAAGGTAGATATCGGCAGCAGCAATATCTGCAACAAAAATGTCTCTGTGGCCTCACTGATAGCTGCAGTGAATGCTTCTGGGGCTTCAGCTCCTCCCTTAGGTATTCCTACCTCCTTCTTTCCCCCATCAAGCCATCTCCCCATAGCCTCCCTTCTTCCTTCCAAGCCTCCCCCTTCCCCTTAGTAGGTTTTTAAAGCTCTCAGCTAGCCATCCTGCCCTCGCCCACCTGCTGGCACATCACTCGCAGCCCGGTCATATTTACTCTTGATCAGTCAATACGACATCCCATCTGCTACTTAGGGCTCACAGGTCGGGCAGCTGGTGATTATTCAAACATAATACAATACCATAATTTATTGCTTTAGATTGTGAAACCTTTATTCAGCTAAGGGACATTCAAATCCTGAAGGAGTTCATTGTCTCACTTGTGTTCATTCCTCTTAGCCACACACTTTCATTAGAAGTCACTGAGCCAGAAAACAAACCTGCAAGGAATATACAAAAGCGACAGAGGGAGCAGTGCTGCTAAAAAGCAGCTGACCAAAGTACCCTACAGCAGCGGTCCCCAACCTTTTTATCACCGGGGACCGGTCAATGCTTGACAATTTTACTGAGGCCCAGGGGAGGATAGACTTTTGCTGAGGGACGTCACCGCAGCCCCTGCTCCATTTGCTTTCTCGCCAGCACCCCTGACTTCCCACCACCTGCTGGGGGGTGCTGCCAGCAGCAGCTGCGCAGTGCCACGCTGAGGGGGAGCCCCAGCCATGGCGGCTGCTGGAGAACACCAAAGGTGAGCTGGCGGCAGAATGGCAGGCCAGCTCCTGAGGCAGCAGCCCGGGAGGAGGATGAGGTACCAACTGATCCACAGACCGGTCCCGGTCTCCGGACCAGGGGTTGGGGACCACTGCCCTACAGGACTTATTATAATCTAAAAGTGCCCAGTTCTTACAGTGAACAAATAATGCATGTGAGAGGAATGTTAAGATTAAGTAACTAAAGATGATAATTCTATGATTTTTTAGATATGCTCTCCAAGAGATAGTTTCAGGTGGGTAGCTAGGTAAGTTTGTCGTAGAATAAAATGACAAATAAAAATATCCAGGTACAAGGTTTCCAGAGTTTTGACTCTGGGAAATTTTGTTTGTCTTTATGGTACTACTGGACTTGACTTCTATCACAGTGACAGAAATAATAAAGTATAGTCACATGACTGAAGTAACAACAGCAATCCCTTAGAGCAGGGGTAGTCAACCTGTGGTACTCCAGATGTCCATGGACTACAATTCCCATGAGCCCCTGCCAACATTTGCTGGCAGGGGCTCATGGGAATTGTAGTCCATGAACATCTGAAGGACCACAGGTTGACTACCCCTGCTTAGGAGGTCAGGTCCTCTTCTGAGAATGTTTGTCTTCGAAACTAAAACTAAACCAAAACTAAAACTAAAAAATAAAAGTCTGACTGGTTGAGGGTTGTCAGGTCCCCTCGTCCAGGCAAGGGTCCTCTGTTTTTCAGACACATATTGCTTCCCCAAACTCCCCCCAACCCAGAATAATTCTTCAGATTAATGTGACATGCCAACATCACCTGGAGCTTTTGGGCAAAACTATGGTTAGAAACTAATTCTCCCATAGAGTTTTGCTCCAAAACAATCGTTCTTCTCCCCCCACCCCCCAGCATCCCCAATGTCACCTCCAGGTATTGTCAGTAAGTCCTGGCATTCTTCTCCACTCTTGAACCCCCCCCCCCAAATTCCCTGCCAGCAGCACTGACAGACCTGATCCAATATGCACAGTGTTCCCCCCTCCACTATCTAATCAGAATATGTACACAACTGTCTCAGTGGTTCATCTCTCCATCCCTGTGTATTATTCACTGTACTTCCTTCAGTCTTTTATCTCTTGCCTTTCTCTTGAGCACAGCTGAAAAAAAAGAAGCTGAATTGGTCTTGAGTTCAGTAAGGTCTTAAAACGTGAAATGAAACAATCATTTTGTGGAAGGGAGCTACCTGGGCATTACCAGGAGACCAGCTCTCAGCCGTTAGGTCTATCATTGAAATCTTTTTAATGTTTATATTTTGCTCCAGGTACCATAAGATCAACTTCTGAGAGATCAAACTGCCAGAGCAAACAAACAGAAAATTTATTTGCCAAGATACCTATAAGTAGAGCAATGGGGTAAAGGAAGGTACAGCACCTCCCACTCCTTCCTGGACAGACCATTAAGTAGAAGAACTGTAGAGGCTGGAAAAAGTGATGGTTAATTACTGTTTTGATGTGTGGCCTTTGGGGCATCCAGATTAGAACCAGCACAATTACAATGGAATAAAAACAAAGACTGAGCAACCACCCATTACCACTCCTTCCACCCAGGCTTAAACACACACACTGCTTGGCCCACAGCCAAAAATTCAAGGTTATATTATCTATGTATTATTATACATGAATTCTCTTGTTTATCCACACAGTTCCTGTAAATATTTATTGCTATTATGTTTTTATCCAGTACTACCACCAAAGGCAGAAATGCCTGTATCTTACAACTCCACTGAGGAAGCTTCCTCCTGCAAAAGAGCTACTTAAGTTGGAGCAAGGCTCCTTCTGCTAAATGAAGGCTTCAAAAACTTTGATGAGCTGAGTAATGTCAAAATCCAGCGTGCTGTAGTACACTTTTGTCTCCAAAGCACCCCAGTGAGGTATGCTTAGAATGCTGGATGATAACTGTTTCAATGACACTCAATAAAGAGGGAGCTGAACTTAGGGTTTCTCAATCCTGTTTCAGCAATCTCTCTAGTAGAGGATTCTGGCTCTGCTCCTTTGTTCAGCATTTGTGAAATTCCACCTTTACAGTCTCTTTGTTTCTAATCTGGATGCCTTGAAGGCTAATCCCTTCATCTAAACATCAACAGATCCTGTACATGGGGATAGGGAAATTGGGCCACAGACCAAAGCTAACCTTATTTATATTAAAAGCTAACAGGCTATGAAGTACGATAAAACAACAACTGTTTATTGAAGCAGAAGTTATGTCAGAATGTAGACTGCTTATGAACAGGTTTTACTAAATTTCCTCAGTGACATAACTACAAATTAAAAGCATATATAATACCAATAAAAATGTTCTTCCCATAAAGTCATTGGTATACTTTAAAATAACTTATTCACATTTAAATGTATACATAAATGTCTTGAAAAAGAGAAAATAACTGGTTTCAATATATAATGAAAAGTGTTATTAAGTATATGCCCAAGTATTATAAATAAAGAAACTTACCAACAACATAATCAGAAGTTATTTTTCATCCATAAATTATCAGAATATTTTTTTCTTTTAGAATGGGGGATCAGGTACGAGTGGTGTTCCCTCTACATACCTAATACATTTTTAATGTGTCTTTCCTCCAAGGAGGTACACGGTCCTTATTCCTTCTAACCACCATGTTTATGTCTATCAGAGAGATCTAAGAATGTGTGACAAGCCAAAGCCATTTAGTGAGCTTTAGAGATGAGTGGGGATCTGAAGTTTTGGTTCCCTAGTCATATTTCAAAGCTACACTGCTTCCTCAAATGTTTCTTTTCTAAAGGTTTTCCCACCTGTGGATTTTTTTTTTAACTTAAAAGTTTTAAACTGTGTTCTGAATGTCTCTCAATTATTTTTGTTCCTGGACATGCTGTGATTGTCTGACACCAAGGCTGAACCCAGGAAGCATGCAATCATATCTGCAGTTATGACATTCTCAACTATTCCATCATTATAAAAGAAGGAAGCAAAGGCAAAGAGTTTGCAGGAATCCATTTACTGCTTTACAAAAGAAATATGTCTCACATAGAACCACCAAGCAACACAAGAATGCTTTCTGTCTTCCATGTCTGTTTCACATATATAATAGAACTACTTATTTTAGAACACTACCTCTAATTGAAAAATGCTGGAACACAACATGGAACTGGTAGTACATTTGTTCCACGTCGTATCACAAACCAAGCAAGACGCAGGTGGTCCAGCAAGTTAAAATATCGTGGAAGTTTCACTCTAGACAGCACAGACTAGGGTTCCAAGTTCGATGTGGTTGTTGGAGATCTTTGGAGATTACAACTGATCTCTATTCAACAGAGATCACTTCACTTTGAAAAAAATGGCCACTCAGAAGGTAAAGTCTATGATATTAAACCCCACCCCCCTCTCCAAACCTGTCTTCCTCAAGCTCTACTCCAAAAATCTCCAGGTATTTCCTAACCCACAGCTGGCAACTCTAGCACAAAGTCATTTATTTGTAGCACAAAGAAAGCTATCATCACCAACAACTCTTCAGACCCAGCATGCATAGAGAAATTATTAGCAGTTGACAGAAGTCTAATGAGTTCTGTAACCAGTTTAAATATTATTAAGATTACAATCAGCTTGAGTTTAATAACTAGTAATTCAAAGTATAAAAATGCCAATTATCTCAATTATTTTAAATACAAAAATACCCACTTTGATTTGGAATCACTTCATTAGCAATCTACATAAGCCATTTTTAAACATTACAGAATGGGCACAGAAAGGGTTTTTCACTGGGTTCATCCAACTATGGTACTGTAATATTTAAATGCCTGTCATGATATAGATGTTAGCAGTTGTGTGGTCTCTAAAATCACAGTTGGGTTTAAAAAATGGAGCATTCCTGTACTGTTATTTCTGCCCAGGTGGTAGGAGAATCTTGAGCATTCTACTAACACTACTACTTGAGGAAACTACATAAAAGCAGTTTCTATACCACTGATATGTAAGGGAACCTCAGATCAGAAACCAGCTTCTAAAAGGACTTGGACTACTGGGACAAAATACAGTTTAGCTGTTTGCTTATGGATGGCTGCCAGCTTCCAGATGATTCCTCGGGAATCATCTCCAGACTACAGACATCAATTTCCCTGAAGAAAACAGATGTTTTGAAGGGTAGACTCTAAGCTCCATCCTCAAATCTCCAGGAGTTTCCCAATCTGGATCTGGCCATTCAATCATACTGTTCCCTGCCTCTAGCCAGAGAGGACTTGGCACCCCTACTGCCAACAAGCAACTGCCTCAAAAACCTACATAAAGTACGCGGAGAAAATTCTGATTAATTAAGCTTTTCAGGTAAATGCACAGTAATAAATACCTGGGAACCACTAAGCTGACAAATATAGCACTGCAGTGGTACTCAAGAGGCATTAGTTAAACTTCCTAAATCATAAATACCTAGTGATTTTTCCTCCTGCTGCTCATTGTTCATAAAACAACTAGGAATAGGTTTAAACCTCTTCACTCCAAGTAGCTAGTTGGTATTCCAGAAAATCCTCCATACCTATGAGTGCCTGATTGTGCAGAGTATGAGACTGCATGTAGAATTTGCTTCTTTAAAAGTTTCCTTTTAAAAGTTCCTGGTCCTCATGGGTTTGAATGTTAGGGTTGAAGGTGCATGAACACCCTGAGGAATAATCATCCAAGGAAACAGAAAAATCAGTTTAAAACTGACAAGACTTCAAAAGTACCTTAGGGCACATGTTTCACAGTCTAAGCAAGTTTATTTATTTCCTTCTGATGTGATATGCTACCAGCCCAGCTGTTCCTAACTGCATCACAGGGATGCAAACTAAAACAAAGAGAAAAACTCTATTTCTGAACTCAGAAAAGGTTTGTGCTAAGTTTATTTGAACAAACAGAGAGGAAAAGAACTTCCCGTTTCATAAGTAAACAGTGGACATTTTAGTTGGCAAGAATATAGAGTACAGCACTTGAAGATTCATAAACAGATCTTGGAATAGCATCGTATTTCCCACCTGTACCTAGCTGATAACAATGTTATAGCACTTATTTCCAAGACCTCTCAAACCAAGCAGAGCAACACTAATATCCAGTTATACACAAGATCAGAACATATGCCAAGGAAGTCACATACACTTGTGGCAATGGAAAATGGAAACATTACAAATGCATTACTAAGTGCTAGTGAGTCACCTCTCACATATGATTTCTTCATATGTAGCATGTGTAAAGAGATAATGTTTGACATTTTAAATATATATTTTAGGCAGTATGCGGCACATGGTTCTCATATTCAACCACTGAGCTTCACAACAAGCTCCATTTAGATGACCATCTTAAATCCGCCCGCGGCGCCGCTGACTAAATAAAACTGTAAGGGCTTGTGGGGAGGAGTTAGGCCGGGACCTGTCCAGGATAAAAACTCGGAGAGGGCCAATCTGGAGCCACAAAGCGGCTCCTGATTGGCCCTCACCGAGTGCCACTTGGCCCGCCCCGGACTCTCTGCCCACGCTCCGTCCCCATATGGTTCGCTGCCGGCAAAGGAGCAGGGCGGCCGTGTCAAAGACGCGGCCGCCCTGCTCCTTTGCTGGCAGCGAACTATCGCCTCCAGCACACATGCCCCTGCCGCCCTGCTGCCTCCATGGACGACAGCCACTCCGCCAGCTTCCAAAGCCGCTTCCCCCCATCTCCGTGGCCTCCGCCGCCACCGCTAAGGCCACGCCACACGCTCCCGCCGCCCGCAACACCGTCGCCACCAGCCGCTGCACCCGCCCGGAGCCGCGACGGCCATCAGCCGACGCGGGACTGCTGTCGTCAGCCCTGCCGCCGCCGTACAATAGGTATGCCGCCACCCGAGATGCCATCGCCGCCCCGCCAACGCCCCGCCACGCGCCCGCGCCTCCACGGACCCACAACGCCCTGCCGGCCTTCTCTCCTGCACTCGCCGCCCTCCACCTTCTGCCTGGCCCCAGTACAATCGCCAGTGGGGGGGGCAGAAGGCCCCGCTATGCGCCCACTGGAGGCCTTCGCCCTCCAAGGCCTTCCCGCCAAGACTTCCTTCTCTAGCGCCCATTTTATTTGCAGATAAAATGGGCTTTCTTTCTAGTGTTCATATAATATGTGAATATAACATACGTGATTCTGTGTACAAGCCTCTGTCTTTAAAAAGATTACTAGTTTGAGAGTACACAGTAAACACATACAGCTATTTAAGTAATTTGTGTATCTCGGGCTTAAAAGAGCCCATGCTAAATAAGAAAGAATTAAGACAGGGCTGCCTAATATTCGGTATTGAGAGCGTGCTCACATCTTAGTTCTAAAACTGGTAATGGATTTCTATGGATGTCAATGATCAAAGCAGCCTTCCATAAGTTAAATCAAAACCGTATTATGCATGGTATTAACATATTAAACTAATATTACAGGACAAACTAGAGGGGCAAAGTCAGTAAGATTTGAATTAAAAACTGTTTGCTCTCTGATTACATTATCTAAAGCTATCAAAGGTTACTTATACTTTAAAATACTTTGTTCTATTCACTGATCAGATCTGATTTCCTGTCATTCTTCTGCACAAGATGAAAAGAGACAAAACAGATCTTCATTAGTCTGGATACTTGTTAGTATGTGTTTTTTAAACAAGCACCGATTTGTATACTGTCAACACTGAATATATAAATATTCAAAAAAGATTTGGAATGTGTGCTTTACAGGGCAGAAGAGGCTGATGAGTAACAATTCTAGTATTCACTCAGCTGAAGATAGACTCTGAACCATTGCTAAGATGAGCCTGAGCCACCGTGGTACATCACAGGTATCAATGAGGCTGTGGTTCATTAAATGTGCTACAGTCCACATTTTCTAGAATATTATTAATATAGACATCCAACTTTTGTTAGAAGGATTCAAACTACATACAATTATACTAAAACAACATCTCACAGAAGTCCTAGAACTGAAGGTCACAACTTCATCATTTTAATAAAACTTTAAAGTCAACATGATGTGGTAGCTTAAGCATCAGCTTAGGAGTTGGGAGACCCAGTTTCAAATTTTCACTGTGCCATGTGACCTTAGTTAGTCACACACTCTCAGTCTAGTCTTCTGCACAGGACTGTTGTGAGAGTAAGATGAAGGGGAAAATGTTATGAGTCACCAGTGATGTGCTGCATAAATCTTTCCAATATTATACTTTTCAGTGGAAAATTTTACACTTCACATATGTAAATTAAGTTGTTCATCTTTAGTTGTCTGAGCTGTTGTTGGACAAACTCAAGCTTGTTCAAAATCTAGTCTTATTCATTGTGTATTGCTTCCTTTATTTAACATTTAAGTGATGTTAACTGAAATATTCCAATTCAGTTTTTCCTAGAAAACCCACATCACTGTCACTTTTGCTGCCTACTGGGGGAGGAAAGCAAGGCATATAAGAAAAAAATAACAAAGCAATCTCAGCCCACCCCAAATCTTTCAATAAGTACTGAAAAATAACTGCAATAGCTCATATTGCAACAATTCATAGAATTTCCTTTAACAAAACACAATTAACCAATACATTGTGTATTGTTTTATCACTAGACGGCATTGAAGTGGTGAGTTTCTAATGTCCTAAATATAATTTTTTTAAGAAGAAAAAAAAAAGAAAATGCATACAAAGGTCATTGATCTTCAACATGTGGCTAGAACCATACGTTGCTGCATGTCAACTTGAAGGGGGAGCATCACACTAGTGAGAGAACCACAATTCATCCCTCCCTTTAACAGACAGAAAGAACTGAAGATTTGTTTTTAAGAGAGAGAGGAAGGAAGATGATCAGATACAAAGGAAAACCCAGACCTTTATGTTTAACCATCTATGCAAAACAAACTTGCACTTCAATTTGGTCAAGCTAAAAAAGAGAGTCAAGTCAGACAGATACAAGCAGTTAAACAAACATACGAGAGACCCCTGTTGCTGTTTTGGATTAAAGGTGGGTCCCAAATGCAACAGATATAGTAAACATTACACCTTCAGAAACTTAGTATCCAGTGTAAACATCATGTCATCCTTACTTATCTGTCAATATCTTAAACTTTAGGATTTGTTATAGGCAGATTATGTACACGGCATTCATCAGTTTCAGAATACCCTAATGCAGGGGTGGCTGCACTGTGGCTCTCCAGATGTCCCATGAGGACCTGCCAGCCATGCCTTCAAAGAGGCACAGCTGCTTGGGAACCATTCAGGTTTCATCCTGCAGTTCATATTATCAAAGCACTCATCCTATAGTAAGCCTAACAAATGACACACCACTGCTTACATATTAGAATCCCTAAACATACTTAAACATTGGTTTGTTTTCTTAAGTCATTTGCAAAACGGAAGAGAAGCATAAACAAACAGCACACAGCATCTACAATGCTAGACACATTCAGCCCCCACCATTGCTGGATCTCAAAAATGGGTCAAAACATGATTACATATATGAAAGCATATAAGCTGTTATCACATGATACATTGTACTAGGAGGGGGAAAGACAGTCCTGAATGGTATATATGAACATATTTTTAATTATATCTTCAGCAATTGTAAGTCACCACTCTTGCCTGAAATGGCTCATAAATAAAATAAAATAAACAAACCATATAAATAAAAGATTCCAAATTAACAAAAAAACGCCCACAAAGACTCGCTGAAGGCAATTCATGGCACACTAGATGGAGCAGTCTGAAAAGGTATTGATGAAACCAGAAATTTCGCTGTGGCACCTATTATTTTCAGCAATGATTTTTACTGTAGTGGTTCTCAGCAACAGGGATGGATATGAACTACATTTATGTGGTTGTTTCAGTTCACGGTCAAGCCACAAATCAATATGAACTGGGAGGCTGGTTTGCAAACTAAACCGGTTTGGAAGCCTTACTTACTGCTCCCTGCTACTTTTTGTGGGAGGCAGAAAGCAGAGGTATAAATGGCTTTTAAGTAAAGTAGTAGAAATGAGTTCTGGAATAAAGTTTTAGTTATTTGTTGCTGTATCTGAAGGAATAAGCACAACAAATTGTATGTACTCTCACCTGAGAAATGTTTAATTAATATTTGCTATTGATAAATACTAAGATTTGTGGCCCTCAGAGAGATTTAAATATATTTCCGAGGAAAAACCTCAGCTTTTCAGGAAGGATTCAAGAAAGGCAATGAAGACTAATTCTGGACTGTGATACTGTACAAAGTAAATTAGATATTCTCTTACAGATTCATGCATCCTAACTTTATAATCAACAAGAAACAGCCTACAAACATTAGTTTCAGGTGACCTATACACTGTGTAAACAGCAACACCAAGAGAACAATATTTTTAAAATAACTAGCAGGGTTTTTAAAAATGAAATTGATGGCTGGCAGGTAGAGTGCAATCATTCTAAACAAAAACTACTAAATTATTATAAAAGAAGATTCTTTATCCTAATTCTATAGCAATTATGGAAACTGATATGATACAAAGCTATTTGCTGGAAATTTGGACTTATTATTATTATTAGATTTATTTCCCGCCTCTCCCGACAGGCTTGAGACGGGTCACAACAACTAACGCCATTAAATTCCCATTAAAACATCAAACTACTAAAATGATGGCTAAAAATCCCATCCTTCCCCCATTATCAAAGAGGTGAAGAGGAAAGGATGGCGGGAGTAGCGTACACTCTGACTCCTGGTGGGGGGAGTGATGTACCTGATTCGCTGACCCCAGCCTCAACCATAGACCTGGTGGAAGAGCTCCATTTTACAGGCCCTGCGGAAAGCTGACAAATCCCCCAGGGCCTGCAGTTCACCCGGGAGCTCATTCCACCAGGTAGGGGCCAGGACCAAAAAGGCCCTGGCCCTGGTTGAGGCTAGGCGCGCTTCCTTAGGGCTGGTGACGAATGAATTTAATTAAAGCATACTTCCATATTTCTCTGAAAATACATTTACTATATTGTACTATATTACACTACTCAACAGACTGAAAACAGAGGATACAATTAGGATTGCCATGATGGTGTTATAATTTAATTTATACCCCATTCCTCCCAACACAGTCATCTCGAGGTTGCTTACAACAAGATAAAACAATAAAATACAACAATTTCCATTAAAAACCCTTCAATTAATGAAATACAATAGTACAATCTAAGACTCCCAGATGGCGGAGCAACATTCCTCCCCTATTCCAGTCAGTAGATCACCTACCCCCCCGTACTTTGGTAAAACCAGAGTCCTGTCTCTCTAGGCACTGTTGATTACTAGGAATGTCATGCAGTTCCTAAAGAGGCATATTACTACTGTATTTTTCCTGCAAGCTATTTTAACACTGTTACACCAAAAGCATTTTTCCACTTAATTTCCTCCTGCCAGCTGCAAGCTGCCAGTCTGACAGGCACTGAAAGGCAATAGGAGTTGGGGACTGAGCATCTCCCAGCCTGGTACTTCACAACATTAGGCACAGTTTTGCTACAGTTAATCCTTTGGTCTGAATGGGAAAGTGAAATATACGTATAAAGGTGAGAGGATAAAATTGGGAAGGAAGAACTATATATACCACCTGAGATCCTTGGAAGATATGGAGGATAATAATTTACTATACAAAGGTATATTAACTTTTTAGGCTGAAATCAATGGGACTTTTATGCATATGATGTTTGTTGCTATTCTACTATTACGTTCAGATTTCTTGGTAATAGGAATAAATCTGTAGGCACCCTGAATAGTTGTGGAATCAGTGTGGATTATTACAGTTCTCAGAAACCTTGGTCATTCTGAAAATGCTTCTATTGCACCCTCTTGTGTTTAATATGTGTATTTCATTAATACCAACAAATCAACAACATCATGCTTATGCAATTCTTATGAAATGTTTAATGTTTCATTTTATAAAACAATGCTACTGAAAGCAATGATCCTATAATTTCCAATTAAATTTAATATAATAAAATAATACACTTTAATTTCACTGATGTGTGATTCTCAAAAAAAATCAGCATCAAAGAAAGGTTAGAAAAAAGGATGCTTCACAAAATCTAAATATTTTTAAGAAAAATGTTACTTACACTAATACAGGTTTCCCTGATATCTTTGGATGCTTTAGAACTTCTGACATAGTCTCTTTTGTCTCCTCCATTCTGTCCAGATCACTGGAATCCACAACAAATATCACCCCATAGGATTCAGCATAGTAATTCTTCCAAATACCCCGGATTCGTTTTCCACCTCCCAAGTCAAAGATGGTGACTTCAAAACGTCCTTGTTTAAGGTCAATTTTAGAAAAGCCCACTGTTGGAGCCACATCCTCAGGAGATTCTATGGGGAAGAGGAAATCCAACAAAACAAATTTCTTATATTCAAAGAAAGTACATTAAAAATCATTCTGCTTCCATTACTGACCACCAACACCAATGACCACTAAAGACACTTTGTTCATACACCAGGAAGAAGAGAGAATTTTTGCTTCAGGCTCCTTGCCAATCTCCTTCTCCATTACAGAGACGCAAATACCAGGAACAGCTTTATGCCCTCATTTACCTCAAGCCTCAATTGGAATGGCTGCTTTGAAAAGTCACATTATGGCCGGTGTGTCTGGTAGTGGCTGGAATACAGACCACACTAGTCAAAATACACAGCAGGCTACCACTTTTTAATGGCATTTAAAGCCCCAAACTTCACACCAGCCCCTTCTCTTAATTCCACATTGGTCCCCAACATTATTGTATAACTTACAATAAAAGTGTAAGAACACTTTCCTGCGAGTAAGCCACATTAAGCAGAACTGAGTAGTAATCTCAGTAGCTCTGACGAAGGGAGCTTTGACTCTCCAAAGCTTATACTCCAAAAATCTTCTTTATCTCTAAGGTGCTATTGGCCTTGAATTTAGCTGTAGTACTTCAGACCAACCCACCCACTGAAACAATAGTTAATTATGTTTCAGAGTGGATTGAAAGAGCCTGGGTTGGGTATAAGAACATTTAACTGTGGCATTTTACATGTATATTAACTATATAATGTATAATAGTCTGACCTTTTGTGAATTACAATCTGACCTTTAATACAAACTAGCAGAAATCTAAAATAATTTAAGATGTCATGTTATCATGCATTTAGAAATATCAGAATAAATATTATGAAAAAGATAGGGAGAAAAGTTGATAAAGTTTCATTTGTACCTGAAAACCTGCTGGGCCAGATTTTCTTATAGCAATGTCTTTGGGTGCATCATTAATCATTAAGTTTCACAGAAAATAATAAGGCAGTTCAGTGCGACTAGTTCAAAATACACGTATCATCCAACACAGAGCCCAGTTGTGTGAATATTATTTTATTTATTTATTATACTTATTGTTACTTCCAGCCAGCCAGCTTGAGGCTTTTTACAAAAGTAAGACAAAACTCCCCACCCCCATCATCCCCTACCTGTCTCCCCTTCTGTCTCCAATGGGCTGTGTGGCCCTATAATCCATAGGAAGGGTACTTGGAGGAAGGACCCAACAATGTTCTGCCACCGAGCCTCAACCAAACGCCTGGTGGAAGAACTCCATTTTACAGGCCCTGCAGAACTGCAAAAGATTCTCCAGCGCCCTCAGCAGGAACTCATTCCAGGAGCTCATTCCACCAGGAAGGGGCCAGAACTCAAAAGGCCCTGATCTTGGTCAAAGCCAGGTGTACTTCCTGAGGGCTAGGGACCTAGGGAGTAAGATGGTCCCTTAAGTATGCTGGGCCCATACTACAGATGGCCCTGAAGGTCAAAACCAAAACCTTTAACCTGAACTGGCAACCAATGCAGGTGGTGCAACACTGGCTGCATATGGATTCTCCATGATGTACCTGTGAGAACCCTTACCACTGCATTTAGCACCAGCCCCAGCTTCCAGGTCAGGAACAGGGGCTGGCTGACAAACAAATAAAAAAAAAGCACTAGTAAGGAGGGAGATATGCCAAACTGGTGGCACCTATACAACTACAGACTGTTTATGCACTGGGAACTTCACTGCCCCAGTTCCCATGCAGGAGCACAAATCGAGGGCAGATGAGGTGCACCGGGCCAAATGCTCCCCGTGTGGGTGCCGGAAGAGGTGGGGCAACCTGCCATGACTAAAACTCCAGACTGCAGCCAAGCGTGAAACCTCCAGTGCATAAACAGTCACCAATAGAGATATAGAAGAATCATTAGAATCACAGTTTGTTATGTGTGCACAATTTTTCCTTGAGATTGTTTTCCTAATTATATCCCAGGTCAATGTCATCAAAAGATACACCTATAACATTTATTCTTATGTTAAATGTATTAACATATACTCATAACTGATTTTCAGAAGATAGTAGTTTCAGCATAGACTATAAGGGCAATCAATGATTTTCTATCAAATGTTAAAAAGTGAAATGCCTCATTAACCCCAAATACATTTTTTGTTTGCTACAGTTCAAATGATGGTGTTGCCTGTAATTGTTCAGATTACTATCAGATTACATACTATCAAGTTTCCCAGTTTGCAACACATATGATAAATATGATTCTTCAATTTTCCAACTAACTTTTTCCTTCTATAAGGATATGCACAATAGTCTCGACTCAAAGTGCCTTTGCAGATGCATGAATGAAGCCTAAGCCCAGAAAAAGACTTATTACTTTGTGCCATGTCAAAGACAAGACTGTATTAAACAAGGATGTGTGCATGGTGGTGCCTCTGACTTTTCAGGAAAAAAAGGAAGATTCTACTTGCATCTATTACATATTTGTCCCATCCATATTCATTGGGGTTCAATGCAACATTCATTATTCTCATCCCTATTCTTTCCTCACAACTCTGTGGTATGATATGATGAACAAAAAGCAAGGGCCTAATTTGACAACAGAATTTTCAGGAATGGTCCACATTATGCTTTCCAGGCACAAGGGAACAATTATTTACGGAAAATGGGCTTAGGCTTCCTCCTCTATGCTCTTTTCCCAACCTGAAATTATCTTTGGGAGTTGCTATACTGAAGTGTCATGATTAAATGAGGTTTGCACTTGGATCTCACTAGTCCCATACTCCAAGCTCTGTAATTCATAGAATCATAGAGTTGGAAGGGGCCAACTCTAGTCCAACCCCCTGCTCTACGCATCTAGTCCAACCCCCTGCTCTACGCAGGATCAGCCCTAAGCATCCTAAAGCATCCAAGTGTGCATCCAACCTTTGCTTGAAGACTGCCAGTGAGGGGGAGCTCACCACCTCCTTAGGCAGCCTATTCCACTGCTGAACTACTCTGACTGTGAAAAATTTTTTCCTGATATCTAGCCTAGGGGTAGTCAAACTGCGGCCCTCCAGATGTCCATGGACTACAATTCCCAGAAGCCCCTGCCAGCGAATGCTGGGACATCTGGAGGGCGAATGCTGGCAGGGGCTTCTGGGAATTGTAGTCCATGGACATCTGGAGGGCCGCAGTTTGACTACCCCTGATCGTTGTACTTGAAGTTTAAACCCATTACTGTGTGTCCTCTCCTCTGCAGCCAACAGAAACAGCATCCTGACCTCCTCCAAGTGACAACCTTTCAAATACTTAAAGAGGGCTATCATGTCCCCTCTCAACCTCCTTTTCTCCAGGCTGAATATTCCCAAGTCCCTCAACCTATCTTCATAGGGCTTGGTCCCTTGGAATTCATTCAAGGACCTTTCAGAATGCCGTTTGTAATACTGGATGAGATTGTTTGGAATTAAAATGCATCTTACCTCCTTGGATTCCTTTCACTGTTGCAGTTTTCCCAGCATTATCAAGACCCACCATGATTAATGTCACCTTCCTTTGAATTACAGAAAAAGAAAAAGAGCATTTGCAGACTTTTTCACTGAGCTGAATGTCACACTGTATTTCAGAAACAGAAAGCAGTTGGAAGCTGCTATGTCTCCATACTTTAGGGTGAGACCATATTAAGAAAATCAGAGTTAAGTGTCAAAATGAATTCTAACCCCTCAAAAATCCTACATTGGACTGCCAATATTTGTGTCTACAATATGCAAGAAGTAAATAAATAGTTAATGATTTTGTAAGAATTAAGGTTCCTTTATACATAGAAATAAGGCATTTTATAACATGACAGTGTGAAAAAGCACACCAATAAAAGTCACTTTACCCCCCCCCCAGTGTAACTACATTGGAAAATTTTGCTTTCATAAAGGACTTACTTCTAAAGACTTCCACAGGTGTGTATATAACCTGCCCAGCTAGTAGTGTGTTATTTGCAGATCATCCCAAAAACAACTACATTGCACTAGCTCAGTATAGAGCAAATAAACTTTTTTCATTTCCAAATGGCACTTTCTATTTGTATCTTTCACACCGAATTGCAGAAGTCTCTCTAAATCTGTTCCAGTTTTGTTTTCAAATGTCCTCCTGCTTGGCATACTGACCATACATGTTTAGGAGATAACAAGGAATATAGCAACCTGTTCTATTTTCAAGCACCACCATGTTTTTCTCTCTCTTTTCCCCATTCTTATAGGTCCCCTGCCAGTGTACCCCTCCCATTTACTCACACACTTTCAGTCCCCATGGTTTCATTCCAATCCTTGGTTATCCTTTCCCTGTGCCAACTCTCTGTAGGCCCTCTGTCATTAATGATATGCAAGTCATTAGATAAAGTAAAATAATGTTGGATTGTCTTCCTGCAACTCAAAGACCAAGCCAATCTGTGTGAAGGGAACTGTGAAATCCATAAGACAATTCTTATAATCGGGACTCCTGTGGCAACTTAAGACTAAGAAACTTTTATTCTAGCACAGCTTTCTGGTTGTAGTTCACAAATGTAGTTCACAAGCTATTAGAATTAAAATTGTTAGTCTTAAAATGCCACAAAAATCTAGCTTTTTCTATTGCGATAAACTAATAATATGTATGCCTGGCTACCCTTACAATATATTTCAATCTGGCTTTTAGGGAGTGCTGGCAGGTTTATGGTCACAACGAAGGACAATTATCCCAATTTTGGGTATGTTATTACATTTTTAAAAAAAGGACTGAAGCTGAAGACTAGGTCCGATTTAAGCTCTGGAGGTTGCACAGCAGAGAAACAAACTGCAAAGTTTCATTTTGTGTTTTGCCACTTGCAGTGTGTACCAAGGAGCTAGGAACAGCCACACTAAAATATGGTAATTATGTTTTTTATTTATATTTATATTCTGCCCTTCCCTGAAGGCTCTGAGATTAAATAATCTCAAATCACAAATCTTAAAAGTAGTGTTTCAATATGGTTTTTAGGTTAATTATGGGTTACATTAATTAGAAAGGGCACGCTACACTTACATTCTCCAAGGCCATTTGTTACTTAACGTCCCTAGGCTGAGCCTTGGCTCAATTTTGAAGTATTGGATAGGAGAGATGGTGTAGGTTTTTATTAGCTAATCAGAATACCCAGAAGAGTGGCAGTAATAGAAGTCTATATATACCTGCCCTTTTTTGAAGGTAGGGAATCTGCTCCCTTAAGGCAGCCCCCCTCCTTTCCCTTTTGGCTTTATTTAAATTTTGCAATTCCAGACGTTTAATAGGTTATGAAGTTTTAGGATTTTGAAAAATAATTTTAAATCCATATGCAGAAAATAAGTTATTTGTAATGAGTCAATAATTTTGGGGAACTCCTGTTTTTAAAGCTTTGCATGTGGTCATAAAATCTGACTGATAAATTTTAGAGCCAAAAATGGGGGGGGAGGGAAACCTGTGCAATATATACCTTAACTATACTCTTCTCAAGCAGAGATTATTTAGCGTCTCAGAATGACTTACAAAGAAACAATCACGTTGTAAATTACTCTGAACATTTAAGATGACTAACAATTAAAGAGTGTCTTTAACCAAAACATTTTTTTAAAAGCTCCTTGAAACAAAGTTACTACTCCAAGATCAAAACAAAATTTCTAATAGGGATCAGCCACTATCCAATTGCCTTTTCACTTATAGCACAACATGGGTCTTCACTGAAGTTAGGGGACAGAGATTCTAAGTTGTTTGCTTGACCTCTGTGTACGAATCATTACAAGGTAACATTGGTTTAGTTTTGGAACATTCTCTGCATATAACAGAATCCCTTCTTGTCAACGAACACTTCAAAATACTGTAACTGAGACTGTTCTAAACATTTGTTATAAATTTACCTAACAGGTTCCCTCCACCTCTTTAGCCAGTTGCAGCAATTGGCCATCAGACTATACATCACTAAGCAATTGCCATTCAGAGCGCAAAATGCTTTACAGGTGCAGTATGCAGCCAGATCCTGCAGATGCCATCAAGGATTGTGCACCGTTCCACAAAGCAATTCAGCTGCTGTCTTGTGGCTGAAAGAGTAAGAAAGGTCACTATTAATAACCCTCTCATCAAGCTTTGTTCTTCAGCAGCAGGAAAGAGCTCCTTCTATAAACCTGACGACATACTGCCTTGCATTGAGTTTTTTTTCACACAGATGCCCCAATGAAAAGTATTGTAGATTGAGAAATAACATTTACAGTACCAAAAACCCCAGACAGAGCACTAGAATTTGCATTTGACCAAATATATGGAATTACCATTTATATATGGTAATATATATATGGAAAGAGGATGGGTATGTGTATTTAAAAATGACAAGCATACATTTGTGCAAGCACTGAGTCATGTCTGACTCTTAGGGTGATGCCCTCTAGCATATTCATGGCAGACTCAATACAGGGTGGTTTGCCAGTGCCTTCCCCAGTCATTACCGTTTACCCCCCAGCAAGCTGGGTACTCATTGTACCGACCTTGGAAGGTTGCAAGGCTGAGTCAACCTTGAGCCGGCTGCTGGGGTTGAACTCCCGGCCTCATGGGCAGAGCTTTCAGACTGCATGTCTGCTGCTCTTACCACTCTGCGCCACAAGAGGTTCTTCATTATGCAGAAAGGATGCACTATTTTCACAAGATTTTACAGCATACCGTTGAACGCATATACTTTGGCTAAATTGTAGCTATCTCCTTATGTCCTTGGAGTATATGGACATGGTAAGTCTCTTACACACACAGACTTACTCAGAAAGAAATCAGAAGTGCAAGATTTTTTTGAGGAGGAAGATTCCATTGAAATGTTTAAGCCACAAAATCCTTCTGTAAACAACTACTTGGCTTTCTTGGATGGCTGCTTGTGCCACATGGATTTTTGACACCTTACTCTTTCGAAAGATGCTTTATGAAAAAACACACACATAAATGCAACAAACACAAATCCTTTACAAGTGCTTTCAAAACAGAAACAACACAGCGTCGGTGGCCTACAGCCCACACATTCTCACCATGGTGTAAAAGTTATTGACCTCAAAAGCAACCGAGGCTAGGCTAGGCTTGGGCTTTGACTATGTTTCTAGGCTGAACTTGCTTGTGCCCTTACGCCAACATATCCCTGCTCCGCAACGCGCCCTCGTCAGCCGACCATGAGCAAGCTATGAGGCGCACGAGACAGTATCCTCCTCCCCCTCCCTTACCCAGCTTTTAGCGCCAAAAATCGCTGCGGAACGAGCAATGCCGACTTCCAACAACAGCTTTCGGCCAACCTCGGCATCCCAGCGTCTTCCACGGTTTTCTTCACAGCCAGCCTCGCGGCAAGGCCTGCTCTCTTCCAGACGAAATCACCCCAACACCAACACGCAGGGCCTTGCCAAGTCCTCTCCCCTCCTTCCCCAACGCCCCCCCCCCCCATCCAGTACCTTCAAAGCGGCCACAGACTCAGACAGAGCGAGCACCGGCCCTCCCGACAGGTCACGTGATACGATTCCCTCCGCCGATCCTCCCCCACGTGACGCTGGGGCAGCCCGCTCATTGGTCGGAATAGCGTGTCGTTCAATAACAACGGAGCCCCGAAGGGACGCGTAACCAAGCTGGTTGCCAATAGTTACAAAAGAGCGATGGAGGGAGGGGCAGGAGAGTCGCGGGGGAAGCCAAGAGCCAATCGGAAGTGGGCGATTTGGATTGATGGCTACCCGCCAAGGACTTGCTCCTACAAAGGCGGGGGAAGAATTCCAACGGGAGGGAAATGCCGGTCGCGTGGCGGCTTAGGCAGGGCAGGCTTGCTAAAGTCGGCTTGAACCCACGCCGCCGCCGCCGCCGCCGCCGCCGCCGCCGCCGCCGCCTTCCAAGGTCAGCTTTGTGCTATCTGACTGGCAACTACTCCCGGCATCTTTGACACCGCTGCTTAACACGGCTGCTCTTCAGCCGCCGACTGAATGTGGGACGTTCTGCGCGTAAAGCGGATGCTCTGCTACGGAGCCATAGTTCAGCTTTGCGGCTAGGGTTTTGCTTGTGCAGTCTTAGAGATCAATTCAGTTACCGTGCCCGAGAATGGTTTAGGAAGGGCAGCCCTTTGTCATGTTAACCAATACAAATTATCTGTGTATAAAGATGTTTAGGAAAGAAAAGACTCTACGAACTTGCGCGATTTTTATACCACTGACAATCATTTCATATTGAGATAAACAGCAGAATTAACAGCACACAGCGAAAAGTGACAATAGTTAGAGAATATTGGGTGTACAACTAAGAAGTGATAGATAATGATACGGGTATACCTAGGAACCTAGGGCATGTCAAGTCCCATGTAAGTTTAGTATTGCCTGTTGTAGTAAAATGAAGGACATGCCCAGTAGTACCTTAAATTCTTCTCCAGATTGAATTTTTTTGTAAGAGTCAAATTCATTGGATTATGGCATGCCCATCCAAAACAGCCAGATTTATACTTATTGGGGGGTGGGGGAGGAATCACTTGTTTGTGTAACTTCCCCATACTCTTACTTTTTTCTGTGAAAAAGGAATTCTTATTGTTTGAACCACTATCTCAAAACCCAGACTTTACTCCCTCTGGTGAGTAGAAACCGTGCAAAGGTATTTACGGCTTTATCTGAAAGCACAGAATTGACTTTTAGTGCCCTTCTTAACTTTGAAGTCAGTGGGTTTAGAATGATGTAACTCAATTCAGGGCTGCACTGCAAATTTGCTAAACAGCCAACCCTGCTGTATCTGTGACAGAATGAATACTATGAAGGAGACATGCTTGCTGCCTTTTACATGACAGTAATATTGGTACAGTAAATAAAGCCTCAGCAAGGAAAGTCCTACCCAGTCCTGGGGAAATAAAACCCACAGTTCACCATTTGTTGCCACAGTACGATGGCTCTCAATCAGGGTTTTGGAATTTATATGTGTCTGGCATGTCTTTAGTTTTGATGCTGACATAGTTTATTTGATGATGCAATAAAGACTGAAGATAAAAACAAAAGAAGATTAATACTTGGAAGGATGAAGAACAGCTGTAAAACACAGGGAACACTATTGGCTGCAGTTCCCAGCACATATCTATGGCATGGCTGTAGACATGAAGCTTCTCTTGCG
The DNA here is from genome assembly GCF_049243985.1 of Paroedura picta. NCBI lineage: Eukaryota > Metazoa > Chordata > Lepidosauria > Squamata > Gekkonidae > Paroedura > Paroedura picta. The sequence goes on along the minus strand of NC_135374.1, from coordinate 39,800,752 downwards.
ACATAACTATGTTCACCGTTGGCATGTGATTTGCCCTTGATCTATGGAGATGACAGCCTTTTATGCCATAACTTTATTGCTATAGTGCACTCCCAGTGTACTATAGTAAACTTTATTGCTATAGTACACTCCTCATCACTTCTGAGAAGTATATGCATTGAAATAGAGAAACTTGTCTTGCAAAAATTGCTACATTCCATATTTTTATTAGTAGATTAAAAACCCATAATATGAATGTAGTGTGCCATGCCTTAATCTAGCCCCCAGCCCAATAAAATATTTATTTATTTAGTTACAGAATTTATACTCTGCCTTTCTGTCCTGATAAAGGCCACTAATGTGGGTGACAGATTAAAAATATACATAATAAAATATATTTTAAATAGTAGGAAAACCAAACTAAAACTCATAATAAAACCAGCTGACAATTGTGATTTTTTCTGGGCTGTGTGGATGTGATCTGATAATTTTAATCCCTGATGGTTTGCCAGTAACCATGTTTGGCATCTTCAGAGGTAAGACATGGCAAGATGCAAATTTCTCTCTGTCAAAGTGTGGAATATGTGAACAGTTATTGGGCATTTTAGTGACTTAGGTACTGAGCATTTAGTTACTTGTGGAGGGGAATGTATCACATTCCTGTCTCCCAGGGGCTGAACTGTGTCTGGGTGGAGTTCATTAGAATGTCCATTAGTTAAGGTGTTTTATCTGATGAACCGTTGTGAGGTATCTTTAGTGTCCCTTTTTATTATTCTGATGTTTTTTAGGCCTGGTAGCCAGATTTTATTCATTTTCAGTCTCTCTTTTTTGTTAAAAACTATCAGCTTTTGTGAATTTCAGTGGCTTTCCAACAACATAATGGTTGTTGGTGTTGTCCAGTATTACTGTGTCTTCAAGTAGGACTTTGTGTCCAGATTGGTTTAGATCTTGTAGCTAAACATCCTATTTGAAGGTGTGCTTTGTATAGCCTGAAGCAGATCACATGGCTTCTTCAGGGCATCCATAGCAGCCAAAGAACAAAGAGAGGAGAATTGCTACATGGAACAGAAAACAAAAAAGGCCTAAGACTGTATGGTGCTTATGTTTTTGGCCTATGAGCTTTGTGTATGTTTTTAACTAAAAAAAACTGTACACAATAAACGTTTATGTAACTATTGTCTACATTTAGACATTCAACCTTTTAGGTCCTAGCTACATACATCACGGCCATCATGACATTCATGTTCTGCGTTATCTCCTAAAAGCCATCCTGGCACACTCTCCTTCCTCAAGCATCTTGTGTCTTTGCTGCTCCTTTTGCATCCATCACACATTCTGGCATACAGCATTTCTCTGATCATGTTTTCTCTGCCACCTCATTCAAAATTGCTACCCGGTGCTTCCTGTTTAGGAATTTGCAAGCCGGGTTACTGGAGATAACTGCTAGTAGCAGTGTTCCACCCTCTTCCATGTTATCCCCTAGGAATATAGAAGCATTTAGTTCACCCTTAAATTCATTTGGTATAAAAATTATTTCTGAACATTATATTTAATATTGCCCTTGTTTTGTGAGGTGGTTTAAGTCTCATCTACCATTGGGATTGGTGAAAAATGTGATTGTGAACCACCCTACACTGTTCACTTTTATCTGATGGCATGATTAGTTGGGGGAGAGTATCTTAAAGGGGACCTGAACTCTTCTGAGCCTTAAAATAGCCTGTATAGCTGGTACTGTTATAACAAACCAAATTAAATTCATAATTATTCACTATGTTGCAAGCTACTGCCTAAGCTAAAAATATTTAAGATTCCAAATGCAGAGTTACCGAAAGAGTGGCCACTACTTATTTTGTCTCTAAGAGTAGCCAAAACCAATGTGGAACATTTGGCAAAATTTCAAAATGTAAGAAAGCAGTTTTGGAAGTTATGATGTGCAGAAATTGGATTAGAAAGTACAGATCACTGAGGCAATGTAAAATGAGCCAAAAAAATTCACCTGCTAGTGAAAGATGGCAGCAGAAGGGAATAGGCAGCTTTCTCTAGAGCAAGATTCCCAGGGCTTTTCTGCACATCTAAAAAAAAAAAAAAAAGCACCAGCGAAATTGCGTGATGCAATAAAAATCGCCCCCTCACCATTTCTCACCTTCTTGCTCTCCCCCTTTATTCTGATGCTTTTTGGCACTTCCTGGCACTCCACATGGCTGTCTGAAATGGCAGAGGAGAGGAACGCACTATACATGCGTCTCTCTCCCTTCGCCTGTCAGTCATGCTAGGTAGCCAATCACCTTTCCCATTTTAAAAGGACTGCGATGCAAGCAATTTTTTTCGTAAGTGAAACTTCTCCATTGGTATGCCTAATCATAGATGCATGATAGATGCATAGCCACTTCACGGCTGCCGTGTCCCACTTCTCTCCTGGTCCCCTCAGACACTAACTGCTGGAATTAATCCCTCCTGCAGCAGTTCTTGCCAGTTGCTCCTCACCTGGCCAACTCCTGTCTTGCAGCCGGATGTTTCCAAGGAGCTCCCTTATTGGCAAAGCTTCCTTTGTGAGGGGCGTCACGCTTGGCTGAGCAGTACATGGGGAAGGGGGGTGAGGAGAAAGGACCTGTGAACGACTGAGCTCTCGAGGGCAGGATGGGATGTCGCTAATCCTCCTCCTCACAGTCAGACTGGGTGGAAGGCAGAGAGCAACAAAAAACGATGGGGGTGGGGGTGAGAAGGAGAATCATGCATCTAATCTTAGATGCGTAGTGCTTATTTTAATGCCACCCACCAGCCTTGAATCTGCAGTAAAGTATTTCTTTTCACTTTTTTTTTGGGGGGGGGTCTGAGAGGCATGCTTTTTGCATCAACTGTTGGAGAAAAGTTTGTTTTTGCTCTGCCTGGATGAAGCAACATATATTCATTGCTCCAGGCAGTTTGCTACAAAAGAAAATCCCTGTTCCCAGGAGAAGGGGGAGGAGGCGGGTTTGAGGAATTCGCACTCCTTTTGCTATTTTGGTTATGCACGTTTAGTTTGCTTGCGGTTGCTGGTTGGTCACCTCCTGCTTGCGCTACATAGTTAGGGAAATCCAGTTTTGTGGATCCCCCCACTAGAGATTTAAAATGGAGAATGTAGCCGCCAGTTTTTTGCTGGGACATTGGATGCTGACAATGTCATTTGAAACACCAAAATAAAAGTGCCTGTAAGAGTAAGTAACCAAAAATTACAAGGCCTGCTTACAAACCACTGGGCAAAAGGATAAAAGCATGATGGTTGCAGAAACTTTTCCTTCCTCCTGTGGAATTTCCCCACAATTCTAGCCCTCCCGGTTTACGTGATGAAACGAACATCTATACATTCTGCCTGTATGTGTACATCTGTTTGTAAGAAAGTGGCAATGTGTGTTCATTTTACAAAGGAAACGAAAGACCAACGAGTAGAAAAGTATGTGGTTTTAATATGCTGGTGAATGACTGTAAATAAACAAATGAATGTGGTGTCAATCACGTGTTGAAAGTAACATGCAAATGGACGTACCTAAAAAAAAAATAAAGTGTACATCTTCCATGGATTGTATGTTCAGAGTAATTTGTGAACAGGGCTACTAATTATTTCTATCAGTGAGTTTCTTAAGTAGATGTGGTGTCCTCAGCACTGTAATCATATTTAAGCTTGATTCAGGAAAGCCCACAAAATGTTTTGTGCACCAATAGGGCTGCCAGCTCTGGCTTTGGAAATGCCTGGAGATTTTGGCTGTGGAGTTGGGAGTGTGTGGGATTTAGGGCAGGGAGAGTGGAGTTTAATGCTAGGGAGTCCACCTTCCAAAGCAGCCATTTTCTACAAAGGAATTGATCTCTGTAAAACCAGGAGATTCCCAAGTCCCACCTAGGAACTGGTGTCCCTATGCACCAACTCCAGCAGAGTAGACTGAAAAGGTTGTGGGGGCATTTTGGTGTACTTTAATTGTAAGTTGCCATGTGTATGTGGAACTCAAGGACACAGGCTAGGCAAGTTTCTTTTTCAGAGGTGCATGTATTAAGTAGTTGCCAGTAAAATGAATTACCTAGGTCTTGTTTCTGCACAGGCGCAACTATTGTCTGTCTCCCTTTTAGCCTTTCACAGTATTGCCTGTCCAGTGCTCCCTCCATTTACCAATAGGCCTGGGCCTGCTCAAAGGCAGGGAAAAGATTAGGATCTTGGGAGCAGCTGACCTGGGAACGTTGCTCAGCAATTCAAGAGGGCTTTCTTAAGAAAAATGACCCAGTCTGCCCAGGGAAGGGTGGGATGGAAATAACTATTTATTATTATATATTTATTAGAAGATAGTTCCCTGCACCTAATCAATTCCGCTTGATTGTTTTTTTAAATCCCTCTCTTCGGATTGTGTCTGACGACCCGTGCCCCATTCTAGAGCCTTCTGTGGGACACAGCGTCCCTTCAAATGACGTTGATCCGGTTCAAGCCTCTCCTCGCTTGGCAAGCAAGAGCCTCGGCTTAAGAGGGTGAAACTAGCGGGAAATCTCTCGGTGGCCTTGCCCCTTTTCCAGTCAGCGGCTGGAAGCCAGCCCCGAGGGAGCTCCAGGCGCCTCGGGGTCGTGGCCCCCGGGTCCCCCGCCCGTGCATCCTGTTTATCCGCCCCGCGAGGCACGGAGAGGGCCGTTTCCTGGAAATGTCCTACCCGGCGGTGACCCCATCCCCCAGCCAGTCGGCTTTCCCTCCCCCTCTCCCCCTCCCCACGCGGGAGGAGGACTGGGACTGGCAGCACATTTCCCCGCCGCCTGCCTCGCTCCCAGGCGCCGGCTAAACAGGGCAGCGGCGGCACAGCCCCTTCCCTTCCCTTCCGAGCCCCCTGAAGGATGAGGCTTCAGCGCCTGCTCCTCGCCTGCCTCTTCGTGGCGCCCGCGCTTCTCGCGGAGGCTGGGACGTGTAAGTAAAGTCGGTCGGTCGGTCGGTCGGCGGCGCGCTAACTTTCGGGGGAAGCTTTCTTTAAAAAAAACAATTGCCCCCTTCCCCCTCCCCTTTGGTCTCCCGCTCGATTCGGATTAGTGTCGTTCCCGCGTCTTCCAGCTGGCTGCGCGTTCCCCGCAGTCCTTCCCACCCCGGGCAAATCCCGCTTGCTTGCAGGCCTTCGGCGGGCTACCATCTGGTGCTGCGCAGTTTCCTCAGAAGTCAGTCCGATTCGGTTCGGGGGGCTTCACGCCCGGGGAAGCGACTGCAGTCCGCCTTGGCGGTCAGGTGTGCTCCGCTGCTGCTTTTTCTGAAAAGCGAGGCGAAGCTCTGCCGGTTTGGCCAAGGAGACTGGTTCGAGGCTCAAGCGAGCCCCCCTTCTGCCGTAGCAATCCGGTTTGTTTGTGCGAAGATGAGCAACCAGTGCGCGGGAGAGGAAGACTGGGAGAGCTAACCGGGGCATTAAGACAACTTGTTTCACAGAATCCTGCAGTATTTTAATGCGACATTTGGAAGAGCGTGGACACTTTGAAAACTCCCCACGGTTTTGCACCATCTCTCCTTCCTCAAGTGGTTGTTTCTCAATTTCTTTCACACCCCTTTTGCCACCTCCACATGTTGCGGTAACCACTGTGGTCCATCCAATGCTGTGTACTGAGCCCTAGTTCAGTGCATAGTTTGCATCTACAGTTAGCATAAGGGGCAGATGAATAGGAATTAAGAGGAGGACAAGAGTTCCCCAGATGAAGCCGTAGAATCCAAGGCATATACAGATCCTAAATATGCCCCATGGGACAGTCTTTATCAGTCCTACCAGCTCCTTTGAACCACAGTCATTACCTGGCTGTCCAGTTATTTCCGATAGCAAAGATGTTAAAGTTCCAGATACATGATGGGTACCAGTGGGAGCAGAGGCCTCTCAGATGGCAGAGTACCCATAACGGGATGTATTAAAAAGAATGACAAGAATGCCTTTTGGAAGCCATGGGAGATGCTGGAAGACCCACTGGAAATGATGGGAGGCACAGATGCCAGTTGATTTGCATGGGCACATTTCAGTAGACAAACAGCGGCAAAGAAAATGTGGAATGGACTTTCCATTACACTCAAGTAGAATTCTCTGGGCTTGGAATGACAGCCCCCAGAGTTCAATGATGGTCCCTGGGAGTAGGAGAGCATTTCTGAGCTTCCAGTGATGGCCCCTGTGACACATTGCTGAGTGCTTTTTTTATCACCAGGGCTTGGGCTACAGTGTTTTATTTGTCTTTTAAGATGCCACATGTTTTATTTATTTATATATTTTTAATTAATATACTGCTGCTCTCATGGACTCACGGCAGTTTACAATAAAAGAATAAAACAACCCAACCCATAAAACCCCCAATACATTAAAGCAGGAGTAGTCAACCTGTGATCCTCCAGATGTTCATGGACTACAATTCCCATGAGCCCCTGCCAGTGTTTGCTGGCAGGGGCTCCTAGGAATTGTTGTCCATGGACATCTGGAGGACCACAGGTTGACTACCCCTGCATTAAAGGATGGCAATTTGTTGGAGTTAACTCTCCGTCTCCCGTCCCCTGTCCAGTTGCAGTCAGGAGCTCTTTCGTTAGGAGCGAGCATCCTGACCTCACTGATTCTAGGGGATCCCTGATAATAACTCCGGGACCTCAGCCCGGTCTCAACCATACGTTTGGTGGAAGAGCTTCATCTTGCATGCCCTGTGGAAAGCTGATAACTCCAGCAGGGCCCTTAGCTCTTCCGGGAGCTTGTTCCACCAGGCTGGTGCCAGGGCCGAAAAAGCCCTGGCCCTGGTTGAGGCCAGCCGAATGTCCTGGGGGCCCGGGACGACCAGCAGATTCATGCCCGCAGAGTGGAGTGCCCTGGGGGGGCATTGGCATACAAGCAGTCCTGCAGATATGCAGGGCCCAAGCCATGTATAGCCTTAAAGGTTAAAACCAATACCTTAAACTCTATCTGGAAACAGAGGAGTAGTGGATTCACACAGTGGGAGGAGTGGATTCACACAGCTGCCCCTCTGGAATGAACTCATGTAGTATAGTGGCTAATGGTTTCAACTAGGACCTGACAGACTCGGATGCAAATCCCTATGCAGCACTCTGGATGATCTTGGGCCAATCATTTAATCCTAACCTGACTGACTTTGCAGTATGTGAAGACGAAGTGGGGGGAGAGGCAATTCAAGTAGTCAGCCCTGAGTTCCTTAAAGGACTGGTAGGATAAAAATGTTTACATACAATGCTGGGGATTGCTTCTATGAATATCTTTGTACTACTTTCGTGCATCACCTTCCCACTCATACATCTCAGAAAAGATAGCTAACTGCCTCAAAGCTTTCATGCATATTACACTAATATTACATTATCTTGTGCTGTGGCTATTACATGGAATATGTGGACGAGTATATTCAGAACTTATCATTAGGTATGCAGAACATATAATAAGGAAAGATGGATTCGATTTAGATGAAGGGAGTAAACATTAGTGGAAGGAACATGAACAATTTGAGATATGTAAATAGTACTACATTACTGACAGAAAATAATGAAGACTTGAAACAACTTCTGGTGAAGGTTAAAGGAGGAAGCTTCAAAACAGGATTACAGCTGAACATCACAAAGATAGAAGTAACGATTACTGAGGCATGACATGATTTTAAGGTTAACAATAAAGAAATTGCAAAAAGTAAAAGACTTTCTGTTCCTTGGCTCAATCATCAACCACAAGGGAGACTGCTGTCAAGAAATCAGAAGGTGACTGAGACTTGGAAGGGCAACCATAAAAGAACTAGAAAAGATCCTTAGATATAAGGATGCATCACTGAAGACCAAGATACTATAGTAGTCCTTATCTATGTATTGATGTGAAAGCTGGACAAAGAAACAAGCTGATAGGAAGCAAATGTGTTGAAGGAGAGTTTTACAGATACCATGGACCTTCATCAGGCTTGAAGCTAAAATTGACCAATCTGAGGCAACTTTGTGTACTTTGGTCACATCATGATATAACAAGACTTATAGGGAGGAGACCAGTAATGCTAGGAAAAATTGAAAGCAGCAGGAAAAGACCCAGCATGAGATGGACTGGCTCAACAAAGAAAGTCTCAGTCTTCAGTTTTCAAGATCTAAGCAAGGCTGTTAACAATAGGACATTTTGGAGTTTATTAATTCACAACTTCAGTGTCAGAAACTAGTTTCACAGTGTACCACACACATGTAGACATGAGAAGTGACTTGTGAATTTTGCTATGCCTTCAATAACATACTATCCAACAATGAATGGATTCAGCCTGAAAGGAAGGACACCTCATGTGGATTTTCCTGCCACTTAAATCCAAGTGATGGAAAAATGCAGCAAGTCTTTCCTTGTAGGTTTTGAACACTGAGGAATACCCTTAGGAACTGTAAATTAGCAATCCCCAACCTGTGGGCCGCAGACCACATGTGGTCCTTCGACTAATTGGAGGTGGGCCTCAAAAGACGCCTTCTCTCCCCCCCGGCCCTTTACTTCATCCCCCCCCCCAGCCCTTTACAACACACTTCATTGTTGTGCCGTGTCTGTATCTTATTTTGAAGGGATGTTTAAACATTACCATAGCGATCAGAGAGTGCTAGGGCAGTGGTTGAGAGTAGAGGAGTAAACTAACCCCCACCACCACCGGGCCTCAGTAAAAGGCGTTGAGTGGTCCCCGGTGAGTGGTCCCCAGCGTTGAGTGGTCCCCGGTGATAAAAAGGTTGAGGACCACTGCTGTAAATAACAACCCTAAGCCCCACTCTGTGGATGCACTACATAGGCATTTCAGCTCATATATTTTGTTCTGATCTTGAACATCTAAAGTAATAATCCCTCTGCCATTTATTTTGGCTGCTCCAAAACCAACTCACTCTGTCTGTTCTAACTTCTTTTTTGTGGATCAGTTTCAGCAGTAAAGAAGAAGTCTGTTCTGCTTCACAAAGAAGTTTTGAGTACATTGATGAGTTAAGTCTTCCATTCTTGTTTAATTGTTACTTAAAGTGACTTATGGTTTGAAGGCAAAAATCAGATTAGAATTCTTGGCTAAAAGAATATAATTTGACACATTGAGTGACAATCTTAATATGTATGGAATGGCATTAAAATGTTAGAAAACACCCGTTGAGATACAAAATGCTGCATGAGCAACCTAGTTATACAGGATTCTTCAAAGAAAGGGTGTTTGTCACTAAGATTTTAAAAAATAATTCTGAGGTTAAATGGGAAGAAAAGTTATTTGATAAGCTGTACAAATTGTGTTTACCATTTAGTATTAAAATTCCATGTACTCTTGGGAAGGGTGGGATTTAAATTAGTTACTGTAAATGCTAACCTGAATTAAGATGTACAATCCAATCCCATGTCTGTAGCATAGGAAAAGAGTAACTTGATGTATAATGGCCTTTGCTGTGACCCTCAAATATCTGTACCAGTACCTTGAACTCTGGATTGATAAAAGGTTGCCCTTTACTGGCTCTGTTTTTCTTGAGATATGTTGCAGTCAATAGAAAGTCCCCTATTGATTTGAGGAAGGTGGTGAGGTCTGTTATCTTTTCTGTGTTTGACTGGAAGGAGTCAAAACCTCATTTGATTATCAACTTTCACTGTGGTACTGAGGAGTTATTTTAAGTGAGAATTATTTTTTAATGACCTTAAATGTCAGTAAGTTGTTTGTATCATTTATTTATTTAAAGATGATGATACTCTCCTTTTCCAGATAACAGAATTTGCCCTCAGGGTCAATGAACCAATATAATTGTCAATGAAAAAAAAACTGAAGCAAAAGGAACACAACAGGATGAAAAGTAACATAGCAGTAATACATTTAAAGTTAAATTTAACCTCTAGCATCAATCAACAGCAAACTCTTGAGTGTTAAGTTCTAAAATATAGCCCTAAACTAGCATGAAATAACATTAGCAAAAAAAAAAAACCTTTAAAGGTCAAATGAGGCTAAGACCTTAAATTGTCTGTTTCTTTTGTCTTGGGTTTAATGCTTGCCAAAACTTGCAGAAGCAGTAGACTGGAGCAATCAATCTTGGAGTCTTTCCTTATTTTGCAATGTAATTCTACAAGCAACTTCTCGGTAGCAATGGTATGGCTTTCCTGTGCTGAGATAATCTTGCTGTGGAAAGATAACATAGCTGCTGTTTACCACCTTGAATAATAATAACAAAATGTGGCTCTTTAGCAGGATTTATTTTCGGGGGGGGGGGGGCATATTTGCCAGATGGATTTTCTCTCACAAATACTCAATGAAAGGCATTAAATTGCCAACAGCACTCAAGATTCAGCTTCAGTCTGGGGTGTTTACGTATTTTATTTGATCTATTTCTATATCACAGTTTAAGTGCTCCAGCCTAGTGTCTGAATGAGCCCATTGGTTTCTGCCATCAGATCTGATCAAAACAACTCAAATAACTTCTGATGAACAATAAAATCAGAGTCCAGTAACACCTTTAAGACCAACAAAGATTTATTCAAGGTGTGAGCTTTCTAGTGCAAGCACTCTTCCTCACTCTGAATTTATTGTGCTACTTCAGACCAACACGGCTACTCATTTGTTTCTAAGGATGGAGTCTTTCTCCTCCAGCACCTCCTGGCAAGCATTTTGTGATCTAGTTAATTTCACTCCCAAGTGGGACAGATGGTCCCAGTTGTCAATTTACCCTGCTTTTTTGTGCAACTGACTAGGGCAGAAAATGGATGTTTGTGAGGAACTGCTTGTTAGGAAGACTTCCAGCCTTTATAGGATCACTAGGAGTCAAGCCTGTTGCATTCAGGAATACAACGGGTGATAGATTGGGGGGGGGGGGTGAAAGAACTCTGCAGATGGCCTCTCCCTTCCCCCCAGCAGCTAGAAAGGCTGCAGGCTGGAAGCCCCTAGCAGCGAACTCTCCGGCAGGGGCAGCTCTCATGCAGCAGGCATCTGCAGCTTCTCAGCCTTGGAGGGAAGTGGAAGGAGGAGGGGGGTGGTCAGGGGTAGGAGACAGAAGGTGATTGGATGTCTGCTGGACAGACAGGCAAGCCGGTTGGAGGAGGAGGCACTCAGGGGTGGGACAGCTGCCCTGAGTGGGTGAAGCACTGAGTAGCACATAAGCCATGAGACATGCTCCTCCACCAAGGCCTTACCAGAAATACATTATATGGAACAGATTCTTAACAATTCTAGCTGTGATGGTTGTGGTGGGTTTTTTTTTGGGGGGGGGTATTTTATTTAAACCACCGATTCCTGTTCTTTATACAGATCTATCTCACCAGTTCCTCAGAATCTTAAACTGGCTCATTATGCACACATTGGATAATGCACTTTCAATGCACTTTAGAAGTAGATTATTCTGTTCTGCACAGGACAATCCAGCTGCAAAAGCGCATTGAAAGTGCATTATCCAACATGTGCATAATGGACCACTGTGAATCTTCACTTTACAGAATTGCTTGATTGTGGAACAGTGTGTTGAATGCTCATTTTTTGTTTTTATCAAGTTATATCTCAGCATCATGCCTCAGAGTTCCTGGTCAGAAAACGTCGGGCAAATTCCTTTATGGAAGAAAGTAAGAAGGGAAATTTGGAACGGGAATGCATTGAAGAATTGTGCAATAAGGAAGAAGCCAGAGAAGTCTTTGAAAATAACCCTGAAACAGTAAGACAAATATATATTGACCAGTTACTAAGGAGGGACCTAATGTTGGCAGAACATAGGTTGATTTTGTGTCTGTTTGTGTATCTACTTGGAGTGTTCAAGATTCATCAATATGTGTGTACATTTAGATGACTAGCTTCCCAAGCAAATACCAGGAGGTTATTTAAAGGTTGGGCAAATACTTAAAATTACTAGGAGTGCTCAAAAGTCCTTGGGTGACTGGCAGTGTAATCCATGAAGGTTCTGAATTCTTTAGGTGGTGTTCTTCAGCATTCAGCCTTCATTGCTTTCATAGGCAGAACTTCATAATATGCTCTTAGTAAACGGTTACTATAGGCCTAATAAAATATGGTAATAGTAAAGAGCACAAAGTGTAACCTAAGGCAGTCGCTTCAGCCTAACCTGTTTTTTATTTTCTTATGTATAGATCCTGCCATTTTTGCATCATGAAATGCAAGGTAGTTTATCTGGGGTTCCCAGGGTCTTCTGTCTGGGCACTGCAGATTCACAGCTGCTTAGCTTCTTCAGGGCTAGAGACCACATACTTTTTAGTCACACACTGCAAGGCTTTAATAGTGGTATAATAATGCTATTCTACTTAAAAAGGGTGTTGTCAGGATGGTAGAGAGAAAATGTGCGACATACACAGAGCACTGAAAAATCAGTGCATGCATTAAGTAGTTAGACTTTTTAAATACCTCCCTTTTTCTTCCCCATGGAAATCCAAAGCAGATTATAACACCACTCTCCCCATCTCCATTATCCCCACAGTGACCATGTGATGTAGGTTAGAATGATCAAGAGTGACAGATGTGAGGTCCCCTAACAAGCTCACATGGAAGAGCGGGGATAGAAAATGAGTCTCTCGTGCCTAGTCAAATACTAGGCCTCAATTGCATAACTTTAAACAAAACTGAAGCATGCAATGAAAAAATCTTTGCTTCCTTTGCTAGGTTCCCCCACATTTAATTAATATAGTATATACTTTGTGCGTTACATCAGAAAACACCATTCTGTTGAACTTCCAGTCATTATCAATAAGCAACAAATAATAAAGATAATAACATTATTTTTAATGATCTGTTAAAGTTATAGCACTAGTAAATGCAAATTATCTTTCAAAACAATGCAATTAATGTTTGGTTATTTTAACATTCTAACTTGATTTTTCCCCTTTTTTTAAAAAAACAGGAATATTTCTATCCCAGATATTTAGGTAAGTTTAGCAAAATAATAATAATTTCCATATTATCAATTTGGTTAATTTAATCACATTTTTAGAAAGATATTGAAGCAGGTGAAATATATAATTTATATGTAGTCCATGTTCCTCACTAAGGCTCAAGTCACATTGCACAGAGTAAATCAATACAACAGTGTGGGATATCCAATAGGTAATGCAGTTGGATTGAGATTGTAGGAATCTGGAACTAGCTGGAAATATAGACTGAATTGAAGCAAAACACAGATATTATTATGATGTGTTAAATACTGAACATTAGATTATAAGTTCCGACTTATAATAACAGACTGTACAAACTATAGACTGGTCCCTAACATAACTTAAGTATCTTATTGAGCTGTTTTGTTACAGTACAACTTACTATGTATGTAGGAAAGCCCTGTTGAGTAATTTGGTTTTGCATAATTAGTGGAAAACGGAGGAAGTGGGAGTCTTCCTGACCTTCTCAGGAAGGACGGTCCATAAGTTTGAGGCTACAGTGGAGAATGGATGCATACAGTTAGTTGCTGATTTTGCACATCTGAGACTCCTTAGGAGAGAAATAAAACCCCTTCCATCTGTACCATGTTTCCTAATGACATAATCTTATATGCTGATTCTTGATCATTTTACTGTTGTTGTTTTTTAAACAACAATGCAGTTGTGGGTGCTGCAGTGTAAAGATAAATACTCTTTGCAGGAAAGCTGGACTGTTTAATTCTTGATATTTAATTATTTCTCCTTATGAATTTTTATCGTGGAAAATTAGCAGGTTTTTTTCCTTTGTGGAGATTATTTAAATTTAAAGCTTACCATAATTTTTGACAGTACAGGTAAAAGCTGTTTGGGAGTGATGATTTGAAAGGGCAACATTTGTGCAGGAAGAGTTAGAATCAAAGAATAAAGGAATAATAGTGTTGGAAGGTACCTCCTGTGTCATCTAGTCCAACTCTCCGCACAATGCAGGACACTCACAACCCTATCGCTCATCCACTGTAACCTGCCACCTCCTTGAACCTTCACAGAATCAGCCTCTCTGTCAGATGGCTATCTAGCCTCTGTTTAGAAATTTCCAAAGATGGAGAACCCACCACCTCCTGAGGAAGACTGTTCCACTGAGAAACTGCTCTGTCAGGAACTTCTTCCGGATGTTTAGATGGAATTTCTTTTGAATTAATTTCATCCCATTGGCTCTGGTCTGTCCCTCCGGGGCAAGAGAGAACAACTCTGCTCCATCCTCTATATGGCACCCTTTTAAATATTTGATGATGGTTATCAGGTCCCCTCTGTCGTCTCTTCTCCAGGCTAATCAGACCAAGTTCCACAACCTTTCCTCATATGACTTGGTCTCCAAACCCCTCATCAGCTTTGTTGCCCGCCTCTCACTGAACAGATACAAAACTGACAAAAGTCCTCCATCCAGCAATAATCCTGCAACTTCCAGGGCTGCTTTTTTTCCTGGGCTTTTCCTGAGCTTCCCAACAAGCTCAGTTGGTTCCACTATGTCCATGAAGTTGTGAAGCAACCTCAGTAACCAAATGACAGAAATATCTGCAGATGTTTGTTCTCCTCCAGCCCAGAAGGTTTCCTCCAAGTGTTCCTCCTGTGATGGTGCTAGATGAGTTGGGTGGGCAAAGCTTGACAAAAATGTTGTCCAGCCCTCAGACTATATTGTCCTGGCAGCTGTCCCACTGGAGTTAGCTCCACAAAGAAGCAGCTTTCACACAGTTTGTGTTTGTGTGTGTAAGAGAGAAGGGGCCTGAATCAAGTTTTCAGTGGACATAGCAGTTCTGGGCCTAAATTAAAGACATGCTGGGAAGCTGTCTGTTATTATCTCTTACAACTTAGTTTAGGAGTGACTGGAATTAAGTTTCATAGCATCTGCTACATGCATAGCTTCATCTTCACAAGCTGACTTTATAAGGGTCCCCCTAATTCTAGCAACCTGGCTATTACCAGAGCATGGATATTATGGCCAAATATCATAATGGTTCTAGGAAGTACTGCAGTCTGGAAGGGGGGGGGGTCCTTTCCCTGTAAGGGGATGTCATTTTCTAGGTGAAGCCTCTATTCTCAACACATATTGGCATTCATAGTCCAAGTTGCTTGAAGGTGCTGCATACCATAGATAACATAATAGATAATACTTGGCATTCATCAGATATAGCAAACCTGCAGCTGAAGACTTGAGTTAGGGGGAGTGCAACCTATCCAGAGGAGACTGAATCTCAAAGTCATGGTCAATTATGTTGTCAAAGAAAAATGCATAGGATAATTATATTTGGTTGTGGCAAATATTTTCACAAGGTTGGGTTAGGAACAATGATAAAGAGAATATAAAAATACATTTATCATAAAACTTAGAGTACAAGACTGATCTGCACAACCAAAACAACAAAACTTGACTTGTACTTCTGCAATTCAGCTCCTTCAAATTTAAACTGCAGGAGGAATTGGACTTTTCATTATCTCACATGAACAAAATTTCCCTATACACTGAACATTGACATGACAAGGAAAAGTTTTCTCACTTTCATCCTATTTGCCTTATTTACCTAGAGGCTAAAGGTATAATTCAGAGAGTAATTTAGTTCTTTGCATTTTGAAATGTGACCTTGTCATTGTGTGTAAGCTGCTTTATGCTTTGACAGACTGCCTGGCCTCTCATCGAGCAGGACTTTTCAGGACATATCCAGTTGCTTCAGATGTTCCAGTAGACCTCAGGTCTTGTGTGAAGGGTAAGCTTTTGTAATCATATACCCATGAAGAATTGCAGGGAAGAAGAATATCATTTGTGCCTTTATTTTTTCCTCCTCCTCCTACTCACTGCTTTTCCTTGCTCCCGTTCACTATTGTCTTCTTCTGCTCTTTATTCTGGATGCTAAGATTGGGAAGTTGGAAGTTAATTCCATGTTGGGGAATTGGAAGTTAATCCCATGTACAGAGTTAGTTTTTCTATATCCTTCCTTCCCCAATTCTATTCTGTATGTGGGAAGATGGCAGAGACATCAGGAATAGTTGTTGGCATGCTGGTGTGTGATTGGTGGGTCTGGGCAGTGTCTATGGACTCAATACAGATGCTGTGATCTCACGCCTCTTAACCTGGGTCTTTCATGCCAGTTCTTTTCTCTGCAGAGACAGCATAGGAAAGATACCTAGCAGGCACAGGAGATATCCCATTTCCGCTTACAGGAAAAGTGAGGAAGTGAGATTCTTCTTTTACTGAGATTTATGTATGTGAGTGTATGCCTATTTAGTGCAGGTGTGATAAAGGAAGTGGAATCCTGCCCTCCCCTGTGCTTTACATCCTCTTATTCTGGAGTTTGAACGGAGAGGAAAATTCTGAAATTAATAGGTCGATGGAATTAATCAAGGAGGTGGCACAGTTGAACTCACTTAACTTACAGTTTCCTGTTTGCTTAAGTTTTTGAAAGTGAAATTAGGAATTTATGCCAATGGTCCCCTCCAGCTGTAGAGCCCAGACTTTGCCCCAGTGCGTTCCAGGGAATCCTCTAGGCTCCTGGAACCAAACTTCAGGGGTTACAGCAGGAAGGCCCTTTCTGTGGTGACTGTATGGCTGGAAATACACACTGTGCAGTATCTGTTTCCCCTATTTCCCTTCCTTTACTTTGTGTAACTGTGAAAAGCAGACTTTTCATCTGGAGCTTCAATATAGTTAAAGAAAGCTAGAAATGACCCCAGTTTTTGTTGTTGTGGTTTAGTGATTAGTTGTGATTAGTTATCTTAAATGAATTCAAGTTAGGAGGGCTTTTCAATGATCATCTCCACTGTACATGTATCCATTTGGTAACTATTATTAACTAGCTGATTTTAATATCCATTTGGATATTAATATATAGGCATCTTTTTGCTTGTGTACTGTAATCAGTTGTCATGGTTTATAATTTAAAAAATGTGTGTAAGCTTGTGAAGTAAATTATGCGGTTGAAACTGAATGTCTAGCTTTTATATTGTGTATCAGCCACTTCCCCAAAGAGACATTTGACACAGCACATTTATTTAACTTATTTAAGCGGAGCAAAGAAGTAGACTGTGTTTATAACTGGATCCACTGTGTTCGCTGGCACTTTAAATAGCTTTCCTGGTGGAGACAACTGCAGCCCTCCAGCTGTGTCAATTTCACTGCAGTTTGCTTTAGCTTGAAGGGAGAGGATATTGATTCCTAGCCCTTTTTAATTAAGAGAATTTGCCAATAGAATTTTATATTTGTTTGTGCATTTCTTCTTTCATCATTGCAATCCCAAATATAGAAGTTATCACCTACACCCTTTATCTCTTCTTTTTATCTCTTATCCACTCATAAGTCTCAAAGAAAACAATGTCTTGCAAGAACATATGCATATCCTTATACGTTTTGGGGGGAAAACACCATACATCAGCCCAGTATTATATCTGATGGGTAGCTTGATTTGGATGCTACAGTTGCAGCACAATTCTCTCTCCTTTTGATCATCAGCCATATAAAGTACCTGTTTCCTCATGGCACATGGCTGATTATCTTGACTAATAGTTCTTTCTACAATGAACTTGTTATGAACCTGTGTAATACTTCTTTGCATGTTTGATGTTGTGTGGATTGCACCTCCAAGCAGATCTGCAACGGAAAGAAATAGTATGTTAGGCTCCACCATTACCCATCCTGCCTAATGTAGGGATTTCTTGCTTTTAAAAATCTGCATTCATTAAGTCCTAAAGCTGCAGAAAAGCTAGTTTGTCCTTCATTCAGTCAATCTGATCAGATTCCTTCAAAAAGGTGTGGGGTAAGACATCAGTAAGTAATAAGCTATGTAAAGCATCCACTCTTCTTAACTGAAAGTACCTCTTCATGTTGTTCAAGTAACAAAATTGTCAAGCGCATGGAAACCAATCCCAAGTGGAAAATACATGCTTATCCTTAAGCATCTGTTCCTGTTTTTGTCCTTGAGAACACAGGAGAGCAAAAAAGAACCTTTGGTAATTCTCCCTCATGCAATCAGAGACAGAACAGGGTTCCCAGGCTGCTGTGCTAGTGTGCTTGCAGTCACAAATTAAAGTGTGTTTTTATTCATCCCTTCCCTCTCTTTCTTACTCTCATTAGAGCCTCTTGGGTGGTGGCAGGGCTGTGTGTGAGCATATTATCTCGCTGAATGGTCTCCAGTGAGGAATGCCGCTGTACTTGATGTTAATTTTATTCCTCATACGTGTCAGTATCATAAACTGGTTGTCATAGATTACCCACTGGGGAAACTCTGATGATATTACAAGCAAAAAAAAAAAAAAAAGAGTGTTGTAGCCGTGACTGAATATCATGGCAATCCAGTCTTTAAAATTCTGCAGTGGCTCAAGCTAAACAGGTGAGAATTGGCTTGTAGTAACAGTACAAACTTAATCTGGAAGATCAGAGTCGCCTGCCCAAGAGACTGAACAAAATATCTCCTTGCAAGCAGTCATGGAGAAAAGGTGCAACCCAGCTGCAGTAATCCTGCAGCCGACCTGGGGGAGGGACCCCTGATTGTTAATCTTTCCCTTTCTCAATGCAGCAATGATGCACTATCTGCAAGATTGTGGCCTGTCTCATAAATCCCATCTTTGGTTTAATGTTTTTTCCCTTCCTGCTCCAGATTCCCATTCAAGCCTACATCAGGAAAGTCAAGCTCCCATCTGCAAATTAAATACCTATTTGTGTATATCATTTGCACCTTTTTGTCTTTACATGGGAAATCCCTTGGGACTTCCCCAGTCATACTGATACTTGTCACAGTTTGAGACATCTCCAGCGACATCATGCTGGCATTATCAGGACACCTTGCCAGGCCATCATCCTTTTTAACTTTATTTAATTTTGCCCCATTAATCCCATCGGGACATTGTTATATTGTATATCCAATCTTAACTTTAATATACAAATCAGGCTATAAAAAGGAGACAGAAGGTAGCCATTCCCGTCTTGTGTTTTTAGCTCTTCATACAGGCTGCTTCTTTCCAATACTGGACTGCTGCACATTTTGAACGTTAAATATAAAGTTGTCCTGTCCCAGAAACTTAATCCCCCTTTTGCACCTGACCACCTCTTTTGATTTCTTCTGTGTTTGCTTAATTTGTGTGCTTGTGTGTTAGGGATTTTTATTTTGTTTTTCAATAAAAATCCTTTTAAAAATTTATTTCTGAATTCTGCCTGTGGCTGACTTTTCTGGCTAGATCTGTATCGATTAGTGTAATTTCCTGCTCACTGCCACCTCTTTCGAAGGCATAGTCTAGAATTGCAAATTCAGGAGAAAGGCTATTTCAAGTAACAGTACAAAATTTATTTATTTATTTATATTAATATTTATTCAGTTTCAGGTTCATTCCCTAGTTCGAAAAAAAGATTACAGATTTGGGAAATGACTCTCTCTCTCTCAAAACTAGGGAAATCAGAACAGACAATACTGAGAGTCTTCTAATTCAGTACAAATCAGCATTACATATTCGTGAAGCAGTGGGTCTAGAAGCCAGTCTGGCCCTTTATGCACGCACATCTTACTGCAAATTTTCAAAGCAGTAAGACTTTAACCTTGACTTTAGATTCTGTACCTTCCTTATAAATTAATCTTTCCTCTTCTAGTGCCTTCCAGTTAAATTCGTGGATCAGGTTTTACGCATGTATTTGAGTCTCTTTGTAGGGAAAGGTGGGATTGAAATATTTTAATAAATTCATCTGTTAAATTAAAAATAAATGCATTTTAGTTTTGGGGTTTTTTTTCTTACTTCTAGTGCTTGCAAAGTTCTTACTTCTAGTGCTTATTTATTTACCAGTGATGATAGGAAAGTTGCCATTAGTCGCACCAGTGCCTATGTCCTTTGTAGGCATGATTCTAAAAGTCCCCACAAGCTCTAAGAGTGAATTAGGAGGACTACATTGACTTCGTAAAATATTGTTCTTGTTTAGCAAGCTTTTCCCATTGTTCGGAATATTGTTTTAGGAACAAATTAGACAAACAAGATTAGGTGAAGACTAATTATTATTTTTTTTCTTCCTCTGCAGTAATTTCAAATCAGTGTATTCCTCTGCCATGCAATGAAGATGGTTATAAAGAATGCAGAGATGGCCGAGCCACGTTTACCTGCATCTGTAAGCCAGGATGGCATGGACAGAAGTGTGAAGAAGGTATAGTTTGGAATGGAACCAGTGGCAGCTATCAGGACATTTAAAATATATTATCTATATAAAACACAAAATACAAATGAATACATATTTAATGCTTATCTTCATACTAAATTACAGAGTCAGCAAAGGACCTGTCCAAGATAATGCTTTTGTTCTTGTTTGTTTGTTTTCTAGATATAAATGAATGTGACGATCTTGTAAATGAAAATGGAGGTTGCAGTCAAATTTGTATTAATTTTCCTGGAAGCTATCGCTGCTCCTGTGAAGATGGTTATTTTATGCTTCCGAATAAACTGATCTGCAGGGGTAAGGGCATTCTTCTTAACAATCCCTATTTGCACATAAAGGATCACTGTGCTTCACTTCCATCTGATCACATTGCTGAATGCTTTTTTCATACATATTCTGCAAGAGGTAGCCTTTTGGCCATTTAAATACTCTAGAAAAAAACATAATTGTCCAATAGGTACTTCACAATTAACCTTACTAACATGTGAAATGTCCATAGAATCATAGAGTTGGAAGGCACCGCCTGAGTCGGCTAGTCCAATGCCCTGCACTGTGCAGGACACTCATAACCCTATCACTCATCCACTGTAACCTGCCACCCCCTTGAATCTCCACAGAATCAGCCTCTCCATCAGATGGCTATCCCGCCTCTGCTTAAAGATTTCCAAAGATGGAGAACCCACCTCCTCCCGAGGAAGGAGGAGAGAAACTGCTCTAACTGCCAGGCACTTCTTCCAGATGTTTAGAATTAATTTGAATTAATTTCATCCCATTGGATCTGGTCTGTCCCACCAGGGCAAGAGAGAACAACTCTGCTCCATCCTCTATATGGTACCCTTTTAAATACTTGAAGATGGCTATCAGATCCCCTCTCAGTCATCTCCTCTCTAGGCTAAACAGACAAAGCTCCCCCAACCTTTCCTCATATGTCTTGGTCTCCAAACCCCTCACCATCTTTGTTGCCCTCCTCTGGACATGCTCCAGTTTGTCTACATCCCTCTTCAACTGTGGTGCCCCAAACTGAACACAGTACTCTAAGTGAGGCCGAACCAGAGCAGAGTAAAGATCACCTCTAGATCACCTCCTGTGATCTAGACACGATACTCCGTTTGATACAGCCCAAAATCCCATATGAGTCACATTAATGTGCAATGTATAGTCTACTAAGACTCTTAGATCCTTTTTACACATATGACTGCCAAGACAAGTCTCCCCCATCCTATATTGGTGTATAATACATGGAAGCTTAATGTGTATTTTATATGCACAGACAACGATTGACTCCCTGAGACATTTAACTTATAAGGACCTTGGAAATGGAGTTGCACAGAACCATGACAATTCTAGCGACTCACACATTTCAAACATATCAACAAGAAATATCTTCAAATGGCCAAAAGAGGAAAAACACTTTACCTGGCATGAGTCATAGATCTGGCATATGGACCACCTCTAGTCACATTTGCTTGTGGTCACAGTATCAAGGGTGGTACAGGCAAGTTTCAGTACGCCTGTCCCAAATCAATTGTGGAACTGTGTTTTTGACATCTCCAGCCATATTACATACATATTTAGCCCAAGAATCTGTTGACCTTGTAGTCCATTTTCCTTTCAGATGGTATCGATTCCAACAAGGGTTGGAAGCCTAGTCCATGGTCCCAAGTACTATCTATCTAGGTTCAGGTGGGTATAAAGTTTGAGTCCAGTGACACCTTTAAGGTCAGCAAAGTTATATTTAAAGGTATAAGCTTTCATGTGCATGCACACTTCCTCAGAAGGCTTATCATACCACATAAATAGATGACATCCTTCTGATGACACACCAAGCTTCTGATTGGCCCTCACGGGAGGACATCCACCCAATAGGGTGATGGCAATTCCCCACTGGGGACAATCAGACGCTCGTCCCCACCCTTCTCCTCCTACTACTCCATACCACTTTCTGGCACGTAATACAACAGCAAACAAACAGCCACGAATGATGAAAGAAGAAAAAAAATGATGAGATGTCTACAAATAAATCAAGTCTTTAATTCAAAATATATGCCGGCACAAGTTTCATGATTTTACTAGCTTTTCAGAGGGAAAAAAATCTTCCTCAGTGGCTTAATTTTCTACTTTAAAAATATATCCGTCCAGCGATGTGCCAAGCTTCTGATTAGCTCTCACTGGAGGACATCCACCCAATAAGGTGATGGCAATCCCCCACTGGGGGCAATCAGAGATCACCCCCCTGCTGCTGCTCCTCCTCCATGCTACTTCCCGGCACTTGGCATAAAGGAAGAGCCAGCAGGTGGTAAGACAGGAAGCTGCAGATGGCCATCCAGTCATGTTCTGCCACAGCATACTGGACTCACCAGCATACTGGCTGCCAGGAGGGTGGGGAGGCCCATCCAGGTGTGTACTACTGCAGCTACCCTATGCTCCCCACCCTCCTGGCCATTGGAAAAGTGGAAAAGGCTGTCTGGCTGCGCTCTGTGGTTACTGCTCTGCACTCCTCACTATTCTTGCTGTTAGGAGGGCAGGGAAGGCCATCCGGCTGTGCTCTGCTGCATCTGCGCCATGCTCCCAAGTCTCCTGGCTACCGGGAATTCTCGGAGAGGAGCATCCAGCCCTGTTTGCTGGCTGGCCCTCCCTGCTCTACAGGAACAAACATGGGAGGGTAAAGGGCAAGAGGGCTCCTGTAGATCACAGCCGTCCAGCAAGTGAGCTCAGCCACCCTGATGTGCAGGAGCCCTCCCACTCTTATATGGCTCATTTTCATAACGGGATTTGCTGCTAGTACCTTGAATAAAACTTTGTTGGACTTAAAAGGCACCACTGGACTCAAACTTCTATCTCTTTAGTTTGCAATTGAATTCTAGGACTCTGCAATCTTAAGCAGGGTTTGCCTTTCTTAATAGATTGCAGCTAGTGGGAAGGTTACAACTCTGTTTAGGATTGTGCTATACATTATGATGAGAATGCTTAATTCAAAAGAAGTAGAGAGCTTGTGGTACCAATGGAAATCTAAAGATTTAGCCATATCACTTCAAACTCTGACAACCAGAATGAGAGCATTACTTCTTTGAAAACTCTTTGTTCACATGACTATAACCTTTTTTTTTAAGTAGCATCATCAATGTTATCTTTACTTTTATTTACCTACCAAGTGAGGATCTAAATTATGAAATGTGTGGTGAGGTCTAGTTTATGGATGTCCATGTGAGAATTATGTTGTTACTGTTTAAGCTGTCACTAATATATTGTTTTCAAAAACCTTTTTAGTTTTTTTGTTGTTTTTAAAAAACATTTCCATGTGAACCTACATGTTCGTATGAGCACATTTCATTGGGGAGTAACTCATGCCTCAAAAATTTCTGATTTTCTCTTGAGTTCACTTCCTCCCTTATGGGTATATGGCAGGAAACAAGAGCTTCACATGAAAAAAGAATGCATTTATGTTGGAAATGAGTAAATGTTCTATTTGTACAGACAGGAATGAATGCATGTTAAACCCAAACATTTGTGGAACAGCACAATGCAAGAATATTCCTGGGAAGTACGAATGTGAATGTGCAGAAGGCTATGCCTATAATTCAACTACAAAGAAATGTGAAGGTAGATCCCAATTTTTATTTTTTAAAGGAGAACTTTGAACATCTTTAAGTGTGCACTGTCATTATTGTACCTCGATACTTACTTGCATGGCAAATCACAACTTTTGCCTATTTAACAAGAATATAATGTATCCTGTTCCTGGGCAAGGTGATTGAAAGGGCCGTGGCAGATCAGTTTCTAGCATACTCCAGTTCTTGACCCTTTCCAGTCTGGCTTCCGACCTGGCCATGGGATGGAGATGGTGTTGGCTGCCATGATAGATGATCTACAGTTGGATATAGGAGGTTTGGGCATCCTTGTGTTACTAGACCTGTCAGCAGCATTTGACGTTGACCATGAGCTGTTTGCTTGCTGCCTTGCTGGAAATGGAATTCGTGGGACAACCTGTCAGTGGCTCATCTCTTTTCTCTTGAACTGGACACAAAGGGTTGCTGTGGGAGAGGAGGAGTTGTGCTCTTACCACTTCCCTTATGTGCTGCAGGGGGCGGTTCTCTCCGCTGCACTGTTTAACATCTTTAGGCACCCTCTGGCCAACTTGTCCAGAGCTTTAGACTGGATTGCCATCAATATGCCAATGACACCCATCTCTATTACTTGATGGGTGGCTGCCCTGACTCCCCGCTCCCCCGAAAGTTTTGCCAGTTGTTTGGAAGTAGTGATGGTTTGGCTGCAACTCAACCCCTCCAAGACAGGTCCTGTGATTTGGTGAGGTGGGGATGGATCTGAAAGCACATTTTTTCACCCTAGACAGGTAAGACTGAAGATCTCTGACTCCACTGGGAACTTAGGAGTGATTCTAGAGCCCTCCTTATCAATAGAGGCTCAGATTACTAAAGTAGCCCAGTTAGTGTTTTTCCACATTCACCAAGCACAGCAGCTATCACCCTATCTATCTTCAGAACACTTTGCTACAGTGATCCTTGCGACAATCATCTCCAGACTAGATTTCTGTAATTCACTCTGTGGGTCTTCCCTTATCCTTGTTCTTGAAACTTCAGCAGTTACAAAAATACAGCTGATAGGTTTCTCACTGGAACACTGTGAAGAGCTCATATCCAGCTGGTGCTGAGGCAGCTACATTGGTTGCCAGTTGTATCAAGTTTTGGTTTTAACTGGACCCAATGCTTCCCACAGAGCTTTACACTCGGCAGGTACAAATGTTCGAGACTTCCAGCCCTCATGAATTTCTACTGGCCTCGACCAGTGCCAGGGCCTTTTTGGCCTTGTCTCTCATATTTTCCTGGGCACATACATCTGTGGTAGAAATTTTGTGGTTTAGGAGGGGTGGGTGTTGGAGAGTGGGTAGGAGGGTCTTTTGTTTTTGTTTTTTTAGTATTGTACTGGTTTTTATTGTTTTAGCCAATGTTGTAAGCCACCCTGGGCTAGGAGGTCTAGGAGCAGCAGCATAAAAGGTTAATAATAAATAATACATAAAAATAAAATGTATAACTTAGCATATCAGCATATTTCTAGAATTTAAGCATATAAATGTCTTCATTTTTGATACAAAATATGTCAAGTATATCAAATACTTAAGACAGAGTTGCAGACTTCTGCAATTGGAGCTGACATATCACATGTATCTTTACTTTTTGCCATATGAGGGTTAAGAAACATTGAAGATAGAAAACAAATTCTGTGGTAAACAAAAGAAAGTGCATTATTTGAACAGAAATGCTCTCAGAGTCACAGTTGGTAGAAGAACCAGTATGTTTGGGTATTAATATACATGTAATATTGAAAACAGTGAACTCTTTAATGTATTATAATAAAACACATAGATTAAGTGTTGCCAAAATTATTTAAACAAAAAATCCTGATTATTTATATATATTTATTTGGATTTATTTCCCACCACTATCAGAAACACTTGCAGCAGGTTATAATGATAAAAAACTCCACGTAAAAAGTACAAACTAGTATAAAACCCACAGATCAGCAGTAAGCGAAAAGCCTCATCTCCCCACCCTACTATATCCCTCCTAACTGGCACCTCAGGAGTCTGAGTGTATAAATGAAGCTAAATGTGAAGGGTCCCATAGATCTTCCTTGCTCTGGTCTCCCCCAAATTTTACAATTTTTCAATTAGAAAAATTAAGGTCCTCAGACTTTTTCATGCTGTGCATTTGGAATGAGTGAAAAACTCTGAAAGACAGTGGTTTTCCTCACTCCAAAAGAGAAAATTTAGGACATTTTTCATTGTTCCTCCAAATTTCAGGCAGATGTTCAGAGATGGTTGCGATTGCCTACCTCTGCCTAGTGACCCTGGTATTGCTTGATGGTCTCCCATCCAAATACTGATCATGTCTAACCCTGCTTAGCTTCTGAAATCTAACAAGCCTGTGCTGTCCAGATTAGAGCAGACATAGATATACAAAATCACTGCTCAGTATACTTTTTTAAAATTACAACATGTGTTTTAGATTCAGGCATTATAAAATGTGTGCTTTATGTTGATGCCTGTATAATCTTCTTGCACAGCAGGAGTTTGTTTATTCACATAGACGGCAGGTTGCTAACACTGTCTTTCACACAGCCTGACTCTTCTAAATTATTTATTGTGCTTAGCCAACAAAGCAGAGAATGTAGTCAGCTTTGCTCAGTAGGGACAAAATGTGTTTTGCTCTGGTCAGCTCACATTTTCTCTCTTAATGATTGTTTTCCAACCCCCCTGGGCTTCAAAATTTGGTGTGTACGTGCACACATACACACACACACACTTCTCTATACCTTTGTATTGATCTTAATTTATTTTTTGTTTTAAATCCAAGACAGTATGGTATATGCACCATGGTTAAGCGTATAGATCATATTCTAGGTGGTACTTTTTTTTTAAACTGTAAGGGATAGTAATAGTCAGTTATAGTTCCAGGACTTAGATAGATTGGTCTGAGCTTTCTTTCACAGTCAGTCTTAAAGCTGTACAGCTCAGTCCTGTGAATGTTTTGCTCATTCAGATCGTCTTTCCCTCAGGGTCATCTGACTGGGAAGAGCAAAGGCTTACATATTTACATATTCATGTGGAAGAGCAAAGGCTTACATACTTTGTCTGAATGGGATATTTAAGGTTGTTAAAAGAAGTTATTGTGAATTATTTGTATTCAGATATACAATCAGTGATCTGAATAATCCAGGCTATCCTAATCCTGGTCATATCTGCACTGGGTTTCTTATCCTCTATCAGCTTGGATTTTAAGAAGCAAACTGCAACTTTTCTGATTTCCATTTTGATTGCTTAAAATTTTCCATCTGCAATGTCCATAATTGACGCCACAGTGACACCACCTTTTCACTGGACTATATGGGAGCAGATATTATCCACTAAATCTGAGAAACACGCTCTGAAAGCCCGGTATTGCAAGTCTAGATGTCCATGTTTTTTCAGTTTATCTTCCGCCCTCTTCTCCATGCCTCTACCGCTGATGTAGTGTGGTAGTCTGTCGATGATTTATCAGAGTGTCAATTCAAATACTACAGGAGATTCCACTCCCCCTTCTCCCTGGTTGTTCTGGCTATAGAGTTAGGGGACAAAAAGCTGGGAATAAAGCCCTCTCCAGCCTCCTGCTTCTTCAATGCCCGCAGGAGCTCCCTCCCCTCCACAGTCTAGCATCAGAGCTGGCTAGGAGGGGAGATAAAAGTGCATGTGGCTGCCCCTCGATCAGGAAGGCGAGAGGAGAGTGACAATTGGAACGGTTCAAATGCAGAATGTAGCATCTTAGTAAAAAATGTTTCCAGTTGAGAAAAAGGAATATTGCAGACCTGCTGCAAGGTCCAGGTTCAGATTTATCAGAATTCAGCAGGATTGACAGGGGGGGGGGGAGATGTGACTGAAGAGAGTACCCTTGTCAGATAATCAGAAACTAAGCAGAGTTGGCCCTGGCTAGTATTTGGATGGGAGACCACCATGGTATACCAAAGTTGCTATGCAGAGACATGCAAGAGAGCCTGTTTGGTGTAGTGGTTAGGAGTGCGGACTTCTAATCTGGCATGCCAGGTTCAATTCTGCGCTCCCCCACATGCAACCAGCTGGGTGACCTTGGGCTCGCCACGGCACTGATAAAACTGTTCTGACCGGGAAGTGATATCAGGGCTCTCTCAGCCTCACCCACCCCACAGGGTGTCTGTTGTAGGGAGAGGAATGGAAAGGCGACTGTAAGCCGCTTTGAGCCTCCTTCGGGTAGGGAAAAGCGGCATATAAGAACCAATTCTTCTTCTTCTTCAATGGCAAACCACCTCTGCAAGCCTCTTGCCATGAAAACCACAAGGGGTTGCCATGAATTAGCTGTAGCTTGATGGCAATATATATATAAGATGGGTAATATTTGTATCCAGCCTCTAAATCAGGGATTCCCAACCAGGGGTTCGTGGCAGCTCCAGGGGGAATCCGCAGCCTTTATTCTCCTGCCTAAATAGACTTTTCCACAAGCTAGGGAGCTGGCTGCCTCCACCCAGAGGGTGTAAAAATCAAAGGGTGGGTTAATTGTGGCATGGTATGGGGGGGCAGGCTGTCTTCTCAGCTCCTGCTCTTCTTTCTGGGCTACAAGAGGCAAAGCCCCCATAGTAGTAGTAAAGGTTGGAGGAGGGAGTGAAAGAAGAGTGAAGTATACAGATGGGCATGCCACTTCAAGGGGGTCTGGCAGGCCAGCCAGTTGACCTCACTTCTAGGGGTCCTCGAAGCCTAAAAATATATTTCAGGAGCTCATCTGAATTTTAAAAACACGTGCAAGCTCTGCATTAGCAAAACTACAATTATGTGTCTTTTAACATACCCTTTTTACTCCCAACAATGCAGTATTGTACCTTTTGAAAGCAAACATTAGGTTTAAGCTGTACGTTTCCCCTTTTTCTACAGATGTGGATGAATGTGCCGAAAACATTTGTTCTCAAATGTGTATCAATTCTCCAGGAAGCTATACATGCTATTGTGATGGCAAGAAAGGGTTTAAGCTTGCTAAGGACATGACAACTTGTGAGGTAAAGCACCACAGTTACCCTTCCCTTCCTTGCTTTTCTCAGTAGTGAGGTCAAACATCAGATTCCACACAGGGGAAGTGTTTGCAAGCACCCCGCCCTGTATACCTGTTTGGTATTTTTCTTTCATGATAATCTTCAAGGCATGAGAAACATGTGATTTTTAAGTATCTGAGAATGAGGGGAAAAACCCATTTCAGGCCCTTGACTGGGTGTTGTAGGGGTAAATCTGCCAAATCTTTCCCATTCTCTTAATGCCTTACACTTCTAAATCTCTTCCCCTTTCATGAGCCAGATGAATTTGGATTATCTTTTAGGCTAGTTGAAGATGATCTTCATTCACACTTTGTTGATGACATGACCTAGACACAAGTATCAATCCTTCCTTCTCAGGGTTAATCAGTGCAGGACGGTACCAACATTAACCATGGTGTACATACTTGCCCTATTTCCATCCATTGCTAGAGATTTCACAGGTTGATGCTTTATTTCAAACACCTGAACATCTTGTTTGAGCAGAGAAATACCTGTGTATTCAGTATGACGTAATGCCTGTATAACATCACCTTATTCCAAACTATCTCTAGATCCGTAGTCCAAACTACTTTAAAATCAGTTAATTTTTTACTTGTTTCCGAAAGGTTGAAACCCTGAGTTGGTACTAGTGAAATATTTGCATAGCTCTAAGTACCTTCACTTTAATAATTCTCTAGCTACCAGCTAAAGCCTTCCTAAGAGGTATATTAAACGATCAAAGCATTCCCGTTTCTTAGATGGAGAAAGAGGGAGGTATGCAGGGTTTCACTAAAAAAAAATTTTCCTCTATGAATGGCTTTCTTTATACTTCTTTGGCAAGACTGAGCATGTTCAAGTGTATTCAAACAGCTACGACTAAAAACAAGCTTTGACAGTTCAATGCAATGAGGTTTAAATAGTTCACAGATCAAAGGCAGCTATTGTGATTTTAACATACTTTTGAGAACTTGGTGAGTGGTAGTTAACTTTGATTTAATGATTAGGCAGCATGAGGTATAATTCCATTCCCTGCTGATAATGATATCAGCAAGCTGGCTATATAGTTTTGTTAAAGAGAGCCAGCTTGGTGTAGTAGTTAGGAGTGCAAACTTCTAATCTGGTGAGCTGGGTTCGATTCTGCGCTCCCCCACATGCAGCCAGCTGGGTGACCTTGGGCTCGCCATGTCACTGATAAAGCTGTTCTGACCGAGCAGTGATATCAGGGCTCTCTCAGCCTCACCCACCTCACAGGGTGTCTGTTGTGGGGAGAGGATAGGGAAGGCAACTGTAAGCTGCTTTGAGACTCCTTCGGGTAGAGAAAAGTAGCATACAAGAACCAACTCTTCTTCTTCTAAATCACTTCATATATAGAAAGGAGATACAGAACAATTTTTAAAAGGGTATCAGAACTGCTGACATAAAATCTGCCTGAGATTCCTTGATAATAAGTCTAGACCTTTACATATTGCTATAATACTAGAGCTGTTGCTCCAAAAGGAAGTCTGGCAGAGTCTTTAGTCTTAATGCAGTATTGACAGCTAAACCACACCTCCAATAATAGGTGCTTTGCAGATGGCATTGGTTGGTTGTGGTTCTAATGGACAACCTGTTCTTCAGCCTGTGAAGATCTCACTGGAGGTAGTCTAAAAACACAGGCCATTTCTAGGAGACAAAAGGTATTCCATTCAAATGACCAGTGTTTTTAACAGTTTACCTTTTGCAATTCCCATGTAGTAAATCTGTGGTTTTTGAAGGAAACTACTGCACAAATTACTTTGCTGGCCAACTGTTGGACAGAAGTTGGTGGCAGATACCATTATAAAACTTGTCTTGATTCCCACTTTGTAATGACCATAATTTACAGTGTACATTTGAAAGGGAATAGGTATTTGAATTTGTTCTAATATATTGCTAAAACTGACAATGGTTAGAGATTTGACCTTAGTCAAATTATAACAGTTTTCCTCTTTTCTTTTATTCCTAGCCTGTACAAGATTGTCTCACCCTGAATCTTGAAACAAATTATGAATTGCTTTACCTGGCAGAGAAATTTATAGGAATTCCCGTTTTGTATTTAAGGTTTAGGCTGCCTGAAGTTACAAGGTAAGTAGATATCAAAAGCCCTCAAGTATGGGAGAGCAGGGGAACAACTATACTTTACTGGAGCCACGCAATCTGAGGACACAAGGGCAGGCTAGAAGCTCATTACCATGTATGATGTTTCAAAATTAAATAGATATTTTTCGTTTCATGGTTTATGAGCTATTGTGGTAGGAAATTGATGTTATCAGTTCGTACTGAACCCTGAATAATGATGCTTGGAGCTTTTTATATCAGTAGATAAACACATCCAGCCCCTTTATTAGCTGTGTTCATTGTCTATTGCTTGTGAGTTGTATTATGGAGCTGTTACATTGTTTTTAGCAATATATTTTATTCTATAATAACTTTCACGGTGTACAGATCTAGCCTGTTCAGTGTTTCATACTCCATCCTTTCTCCTTTATTGTGCTTTTCTGTCCCGTCCCAGATTTTTGGCTGAATTTGATTTTCGGACCTATGATAATGAAGGTGTTATATTGTATGCGGAATCTCCTGACCACACAGCATGGATTTTGCTTGCACTTCGTGATGGGAAGATTGAAATTCAGTTCAAGAATGAAGTGGTAACCAAAGTAACAACTGGTGGCAAAGCCATTAATGATGGCTTATGGCACATAGTAAGTCTTTTGTAGTGCCAGAAATTTAAGTTCCTGTTCCTGTTGTATTGTTGTTTAAGATAACTGAAATGGTGTTACTTAGATGATTGTTGTTGTTGTATTGGTTTATGTTATATATTAATTTGTTCCATGTATCCCCCCATGTTGTATGTAAACCACCTTGAGCCATATGGAAGGGCAGTATGGAAATCAAATAAATCAAATAATAAAATAATAAATAAAAGAAAATTGCTTGTAAGGGAGCAATTCCCTTTTCAAACAACTTTATAAATTTGCAGTAGTAACTCAGGATATGAACAGAAAAAAATTAGTACTTTGTGGATAGAGTTTTGCTGATTCGGTGAGGCTAAAATCCCCACTCCCCTTCTGTATCTGTATCTGTTACTTCCACTTGATTCTTTATCCTCTCACTGAAAATGCAAATGCCAGTAACTGTCCAACCACATTTCTCTCAAATGCCAAACAAGATATATAGTTCCATAGAAGGCTGAGACCAAAAAGAAGTTCCTGATAGTCTTTATTATTATTTATTCGATTTCTTAACCACCTCTCGGGTGAGCCATCTTAAAGCGGTTTACAGGTAATAAAAACATAAAAATACAGTAAGTTGCAGTTAATTACAATAAAAGGCAGCATAATCCTATAACTATTGACCCACCAAAATTTCATACCCACTCAACGGACCCTCTCCCAGAAGACTCCATGCTTCAGGGTGGTGTTAAAATGGCAAACATTGTTAACATGATAAATCCAGGTGCCTCAAGGTACAGATTTAGTTGCAACCCAGTTTCACCTTATGGTTTGTCATCTTTTCCCACTTTGCTTTTACTTTCAGCAAAACAGAATCCTTGCTGTGTTGAAGCTGGCCTCTTCAACATGTACAAATATATCTGTTTCTTTTTACCTTTAGATCTCGGTGGAAGAGCTAGAGCACAGCATCACAGTCAAAATAGCCAAGGAAGCAGTGATGAATATCAACAGCCCTCAAAATCTTTTTAAGCCATCCAATGGCTTTCTGGAGACTAAGGTGTACATTGCAGGTCTGCCTCGCAAAGAAGATAGCACTCTCATTAAAATGGTAATCTTTTCCAGTGTTGATAATGGCATCTCTGTTAGGATCTCTTCTCATACATACCCACTCATGTTTGTGTGTCCCTGTGGTCTGAGACAAAATGTATGTGATTTTTGTTTTCATCCACAATATGCTAAGTGAGTTGAGAGGTTTTGTCTGAGACGCTAGGTGTGGGATGTCTTTCTACAAAGGTTACTCTCCAGTCTGATGAAACACCATTGACAACAACTCTTTGAGTGCGGTTCTCTAACCAATTCCCTATCCACCTAACTATCTGAAAATCCAGATTGCAGTCCTTCAACTTATCCATCAGAACATCTATTGCCTCCTTCACTTTACGTTTGCTCCTCACATAGCTGAAAAATCTTTTCTTGTTACAATGGGCTTCCCTGGCCAATCTTAGCTCACCTTCAGCTTTGGCCTTTCTTATGATTGATCTACAGTGCCTAGTAACCTGTAGGTACTCTTCTTTAGAGCTCTGTCCTTCCCTCCATTTCCTGAACATTTTCCTTTTCTTTCTTAGTTCCTCTTGAAGTTCTCTGTTCATCCAAATAGGCTTCTTAGAGCTCCTGCAGTGTTTTCGTCTTTCTGGGATAGTCATTGATTGAGCATGCAATAGCTCCTGTTTGAGTAGCGCCCACCCTTCACATGCTCCCTTCCCTTCCAGCATTGTCGTCCATGGTATGACACTCATCATGTCTCTGAGTTTATTAAAGTTTGCCCTACGAAAATCCAACATCCGCGTCTGGCTACAAGCTTCCTTGGCTCCCCATCTCAAAAGGAATTCTATGAGGACATGGTCACTTCCCCCTAGGGTCCCCACCTCCTTCACCTCATCCACCAACTCTTGCCTGTTGGTCAGTATTAAGTCCAGTATGGCTGAACCTCTTGTGGGTTCATCTACCATTTGATAAATGAAATTGTCAGCCAGGCAGGTCAGAAAGTTACATGACTGAGGATGCTTTGCAGAGTTTGTTTCCCAGCACACATCTGGGAAATTGAAGTCACCCATGATGACAAGGTCCTGCCGCTTGGATATTGTCTCAAGCTGCTCACAAAGTGCAGCATCCACATCCTCTCGTTGGTCAGGTGGTCGGTAGCAGACACCAACCACCACACTGTTTGTTTTCCCCTCGCTTATTTTCACCCAGATGCTTTCCACTGTAGATATGCTCTCCTTCACTAGAATTTCTGATAAAAGATCTGCTGCTTCTACATGAAAACTCTGCTGTGAACGTAGTTGATTTCTGAAGTGTTTGAAGTGGTGGACAGGGACAAGGGTTACCTGGGTCCAAATGCCTCTGTCCTGATGGTCATTGAAAGACCTCGAGGCAGTCACCAGCTTTCAGCATAATCAACCTTAAAGCTGGTGAGGATAGCATGGAGGAGGAGAACTTGCATAAATGTCTAGCACATGAAAGCAGGGGAAACAGTCCGAAAAGGGAATGTATGTTTCCTGCCCCACATTTAGGTATCAGATTTTGACATACCTCCCGAAGGGAAACTTACATCTGCTATACTGGAAACGCCAATCAGCCCTTGATCAAATGTCCATAGCTTAAACTTCCAACAATGTCATCCTGAAGATACCTTCCAAGAACATTGATTTCAGGATATCACTGCAAGTCCCAAGCCATCTGGCCAACATGGGAGTGTGTATAGGTTATGTACCTCTCATTCAGTTAGATTTGTTACACTCTGTGGTTTGAGAGTACAGGAGTAGAGCCAATTGGAAGTCAAGCATCTTGTTTAAACTGTTGTGCAGAAAATACAGAGTCTGGTGTGATGAAAATCAACTTAGTGACTTGCTTGAAAAACCAATTATGAAAGAGAACTACTTGCTCTGAAGCTAGCAATCGCTATATTTGGGGGTGGGGAGTGGGTTCCTTGTGGTCTCAGAAAAGGGTATCTGAAGGATTCTGGCCTGATTCTGGGACCTCCTTCTGTATGAGCCTCGGCCAGCATGGTGACTCAGGTTGGCTTACAAATAGTTTGCATTAAAAAAAAAAAGATACAGCATAAAAATATCTAAAACCAGGACAATAAAACATCTAACAATTCACAGACTGCAATTGCCAGACACCTGAAAGAATTACCACAAGGCATCACAGAATAGCTTAAACAGCACTCACAGAATCACAGTGTTGTAGTCCTTCATAAAACCTTGCCAGCATGGAAGCCTACCTAGTATCTTCTGAAAGGCTGTTCCAAAAGGTTCTTTCCTGATAGACTGTGTTTCTGTACCAGATCAGAATGCCCCAATAATCATAGAACCATAGAAGAATAGAGTTGGAAGGGACCTCATAGTCCAACCCCCTGCACTATACAGGACACTCACAACCCTATCGCTCATCCATTGTAACCTGCCACCCCCTTAAGCCTTCACAGAAGCAGCCTCTCCGTCAGATGGCTATCCAGCCTCTGTTTAAAAATTTCCAAAGATGGAGAACCCATAACCTCCCGAGGAAGCCTGTTCCACTGAGAAACAGCTCTAAGTGTCAGGAACTTTTTCCGGATGTTTAGATGGAATTTCTTTTGAATTAATTTCATCCCATTAGTTCTAGTCTGTCCCTCCAGGGCAAAAGAGAACAACTCTACTCCATCCCCTATATGGCAGCCTTTTAAATACTTAAAGATGGTTATCAAATCCACTCTCAGTCAGAACTTTATATTTGTCCCTGTTGAACTTCATTTTATTCAGTTTAGCCCACTTCTCGAGCCTATTAAGATCATCCTCTATTCTGATTCTTTCGGTTGTATATTGCTGTACTTTTCCTACAGATTAATCCCCGTCTTGATGGATGCATTCGTGCCTGGAACCTGATGAATCAAGGGAATTCTGGTGTGAAAGAAGTAATTCAAGAGAAGCAAAGTAAACACTGTTTGGTAGCTGTTGAAAAAGGGTCTTATTACCCTGGTACTGGTGTGGCAATGTTTCAAGTTATCTACAGTGAGTATGTTCCCCACCTCTTGATGTCATGCCTTGGTGGCCACAAAGTGAATAGAAATGAGAATGTATATTGCCATTTTCCTTCACAGGCTTCCCATCCAACCATCTTGAAAGCAGGTTATGTGTTGTACTAGTTCTCCCAAAGAAGAGTCTGTATCTGTTGGGGAATGGTGGCTCAGTAACACAGAATCTAGGTCCCAGTTTCAGTCCTTGGCATCTTCAGTTAAAAGGGAGTAAGTGATCTGAAAGGCCTGTGCCTGAGACCCTGGAGAGCCATTCCTGGTCAAAGTAGGTAATATTGACCTCAATAGATGGATGGTCTGACTCGGTAGGAGGTGGCTGCCTCTGTCCATGTGCACTGCTTATACAATCAGGGTTTTTTATAGGTCCTAGCATTGCTTATCTGTGTGGGTTGTGAAGCATTCCACATTATCCATGGACTGCTATTGAAACTTCCATTTGCAAGAAATCACTTTGGACCAAATGAAACGTTACTGTTTTGAAAGAATTGGGTTCAGGCTCAGAATGCCACTATAGGGGAAGGAATGGCTCCTAAGACCCCCTCCCCCCCCCCAGCTGTTTCCCTGTAAGAGCACTGCATCAGGTACTTGTTTCCCCAGGTTTGCTGTTCAACAGACACTCCACACGGAGAAGAAATATTGGGGAAATAACCCCTCCAGAGTGGTTTTCATTAAAGAAAGTGACTTGAGGGGAAACAGGAGTCCTTCTCCCAGCACCATTCTAAGCCTGTTGGAGCTCTCGGGGGGGGGGGGGGTAGAAGCTGTTTCCCTCAGTTACTGCATGGCTACAGGGGTCATGAGTTGAGTCCAGGAAGCCTAGACCAAGTGCTTTAGAAACCCTAACTTTTAGTTTGATCATTAGCAGTGATATCGCGTAAAGCCAGGAGGCAAGATTTTTTTTGTGTCAGAATGAATTCTACTTCCCTCTCCTTTTCGCCTTCTGTGCTCAGAAGTCATGTGTGTTACCACCTGAACATGTTGTCTACTCCTTTTCGACCTCTCCCCACTTCCCCCCAGTCCAGGCAGCCTGTCCGCTTTGCTCATCCTGCCCCCAGTGCAACAGATATTTATCTGTTTAGACTTTTATCTGGAAATTTATTGAAAGGTTTTTTTTTTTAACTCTTGAAAAATGAGGTCAAGGAAGTTTTTCTCTTCCCTGTTTGATCCCGGAGAGAGCAGTTAACTCTTTAAGACCTGTATGGCCTGGTACTGGTTGGCATGCCAGGCTAGGATCTGACAGACTGCCATGGTAAGATTAGGCCAGTTACTTGTTTTCAGCCTCTTACCGCACAGGGTTGTGGTGAGGATGAAGTGGAGGAGAGGTGAATGATGCTTTGGGCCCTCTTTGGGGGAAAGCAGAGTATATAAATGTAGTCATGGTGTGACTG
Source organism: Paroedura picta (assembly GCF_049243985.1). Classification (NCBI taxonomy): domain Eukaryota; kingdom Metazoa; phylum Chordata; class Lepidosauria; order Squamata; family Gekkonidae; genus Paroedura; species Paroedura picta. Next base: position 39,764,051 of record NC_135374.1, on the reverse strand, counting down.
TTTCCAGATTACTGATTGAAAGCTATTTGTGATGTGTGGTAGGTGCCTGTTTTTCTTGCATGTTGCAACTCAATAAAAATATTTTTAGGGCATCTGGCATCTACTTTATCCTTTTATCTGGACACTTATAATTCAAAATCATTAATCTGCCCTGAATCTGCCCTGGTAATTTTCAGCTTGCATCTATCTTGCCAGAGCAGAGATAAAAATTACCTGGAAATAAATGAGAAAAACAACTTTTGTGACTTACTAATAGATATTATCTCCCTCCCCCCCCCCTTTGTTAAAAACAATATTCAGATAACAGCCTCACGGATACAGAAGAGTGGTTGATAAACGTCACTATGACCATCCGTCCATCCACAAGCACTGGTGTGATGCTTGCGTTGGTTTCTGGGGAGACTGTGCCTCTTGCTTTATCAGTCGTGGAGAGCAACTCCTCAGATTCCCAGGTAGTCTTTTGTTCCCACTGCAGGCATGCATATGTGTCCAATTTTCTTCATGTCGGTAGTATGAGAGCCAGTGCAGTATAGTGTTAGAATGTCAGACAAGGCTCTGGGAGACCAAATTCCCACTTTGCCACTGAAGCTTGTTGGGTGATCTTGGACTATGCACACTCTCAGTGTAACCTACCTCACAGGGTTGTTTTGAAGATAAAATGGAGGAAAGGAGACTGGTGTAAAGCAGCGCAGGTCCCCATTGGGGAGAATCCTAGTATGAATAGCTGATCTGACTGAAAGTCTTTTTTGTTTGATTAACCATCAGAGGCTTAAGCCAAGGTAACAACTTGAGAGTCATTGTTTTGGGTATTGTGAGGGACTGCTTTACTTCAGAAAGGTGTAAGTGGTTTTGTCAGTTCCACTGGCAGAAGTAAACTCAGCTGATTCAAAGTCGCACCTATAACATAGGATTTTCTTACTTGATGGTACCACTCAGAACATATGGGGGGAGGGGGGCAGGCAGAAGGTTACCTATTCAGAAGCCCCCTATTCACATCTCTCTGAAGATAATTCTTCCTGGCATGCAAGGTTTCTGTGAACAGGCTTGGATGAGAGGTATTTTGGAGCATCCTGTCCTTGGCACATGGAGTCCTGTGAGACGACTGTACCACATCAGAAACTACATGTTTTTATTGGCTCTTAAAAACTTGAAGCCCTTTGGAATGTATACATCTTTGGGGGAGTGTTACTTATTAAAATATGCATGTCTTTCCCTTAGGCTCACAAGCCTAATATTATCGCAAGAAATGCAATAAAGCACCGTTACCACCCCCACATGCTCCCCAAGAAAATGCTTGTAGCCCAAAATGCTTGCAGCCCAATTAAAAGCAAAATATAACCACTCTTGGTGGTGTCCATGACTGTGGTTTGCTTCTGGCTCCTAGGAACTCATTGCGTCTATTGAGAATGTCATTGTTGCCCGTTTGGCGTCAAAGAGGCTGTGTACCAGGAGAAGAGTGCTGGTGGGACTCAGAGTCAGCAGGCGGCTGCTTGAACTTACAGCTGATTCGCATTCGGATATCACCTACTTGGATCAAGAGTTTGCTGTCCTGGACCAAACAATGCGGAGACCCATTGATACCTACCTAGGTGGCCTTCCTGGTAAATGTTGTTTTCTTCCATTATAATTTACCCATTTACATCACCCTTGGTTTATCTATTTGTTTGTTTTAAAAGAAAGTGTCGTTTCTTGAAGTAATTTTATGCACTTACAATTAAAGCCTAGTATTGTGGTAGTAGTAATAATGCACTGGCTCAACACAAAGAGAAGCAGAATCTATCCGGGGATGTCACCTGAAGAACCTCTCCATTCCATATGCAGCCTCTTTTCTCTTGTTTTATCGTGTACTTCAAGCGCCCTCTACTGACATGTCTGAGAACAGTCTTGGCATATAAAGTAGGTTCAGGTGGGCAGCTGTGTTGGTCTGAAGCAGCAGAACAAAGTGCAAGTCCAGTGGCACCTTTGAGACCAACAGAGTCTTATTCAAGTTATAATCTTTTGTATGCAAACATTTTTATACCTTGAATAAAACTTTGCTTGTTTTAAAGGTGCCACTGGACTCATTCAATGTGGTTTGTTAAAGATGAGTGAGGGAGACATGTTTAAGAGAACCCAGAGGTTTGTTTTTGTTTTACTTGATAAGCTGCTTTTGGGGTAGAAATGACTTACAAAAATCCCATAAGTTTAAGACAGCCACAGATAAAAATGTAATGTGATCTATTTGTAAATCTCTTCTGAAATTCATAGCTGCTGGGTTTCTTCTTTTTTTGCAATGGTCCTAGTAAGTAGAACTAAGCTTTAGCAGTGTCTTCAGATTGGGGCAGAGGAGAATAAAATGAGTCCTCTTTCACTATAACCTTTTATGCACGGCAGCAGCTACCCCACACTGCCGCCATGCCGTTGCGGTAGGGCACGATGCCCCGCTGTTCCCTGTGTACGCACGGGGGATGGTATAGCTCGATCTTGTTAGATATCAGAAGGTAAGCAAGGTTGGTACTTGGAAGGAAGACTTTGCAGAGGAAAGCAAACTATCTCTGCTTCTCACTTGCCTTGAAAGCCCCTTGCTGGGATCACTATAAGCTGCTTATGACTTGATGACACTTTACCCACATGGAAACAGAGCTTTCTTTTTGTGTTTCTTTTCTCAATATTTTCCTTGCTTTTCCATACCCCCTTTTCTCAATCCCTGATCCCATTTCTCTTCCCTTTCCTTTCAAATATCAATTTGCAATCCATGTACTATTATTTCCCCAATCAAACCCTTCCTCCCTTACCTCTGTCTTCTCCCCCTATGATGATGCTATTGTTGTTCATGTCTGCTTTTAAAATAAATTGAAAACTGATAAAAAGAAGAATTCTAACTAGAATGCTGCAGAGTTTGTGGTAAAATTAGCAATAAATGCATATTTTTTGGAAGCTGAAATAGTATTGGGGAAACTTTCCATTTAATCACGTTTTTGTTCCATTCAGATAAGTGTTTTTAATAAAAAACAGATATTGGAAAAAAATGACATTCATTTTTTTGGTGGTGTTTTATGCAGATGTTCCAATTGACGCAACCCCTGTGACACTTTTTTATAATGGTTGCATGGAGGTGAAGATCAATGATAAGTATCTGGATCTGGATGAAGCCATCTCCAAAAAGAACGACATTAGATCACATTCATGCCCTCTGATTATGAATCACATGCAGAATTCTGAAGCTGATGATACCTTATAAGAGAATCCAGAGAGTTTTGTACAAAATGGATAAAGGTAGAAAATGAACTGGAAAGATTCTCCTTTTTAATGGTGTATTTTGAGAACAAATAAATGGCATCCTTTTCCAGTATAAAGGGACAGCACCACAATTAATATTCCATCAAAATAATCTGTGTCATAACAATTTAGTGGAATAGCCTACCTGTCAACATGTATACAGTTCATATTTTATATTTTACTTAGCCTGCAAATGAAACCAGAAAACGCCAGTCTGGTTTCAATGTGATACCTTGATTCTGGTATGTTGTAATGTGGCTGCTAATTGGCACTGAACAGACTGAATCAAAGTATTTTCATTTTACTTCCAAAAATAGCTTTCCATCTAGGTCCCAAAATATTCCGTATTTGTAGAAAAGAATGTACAGTCCCATAAAGGGAGAGGGTACCAACAGCTATGCTAGCAGCCTCACACAGGAGGGTCACAAGCAAATAACGAAAAACCAAATGTTGAGATTAAAGTGTCAATGAGATAATTCTAAGACTTCATAGATATTTATTTAAAAACATATTAAATGGGTCCAAACTCTTTCCTATAGTAGGCACACTGGTCACAGCCAAGATTCAGTTTCTCTCAAATATTTACAGTAAAAAAAAAAGTAAGTTGATTTTCTGTTTAATAACCTTCTGAGCCAAAAGATTGCGTTGTATGATATATTACCATTGATACACATACAGCAAAATGTGATGAAAGAGATGTATTGTATATCAGAAAGAATGAAAGCCTAGATTCTCATTAAGGCCTGTTTCGCTCTCCAGATGAGAGGTTCCAGTACTGTAGTTCTAGTAAGGATGACCTGCACCTTAATTGCCTCTTCCTGTCATTATCAGAAAGCTTCATCGTGTTACCCAGTGAGAAGCCCATTTATGTTTCCTAGCAGCATAGAATACTATGCTAATTTAAGATATTGCTTGAAACCAGCATACTGTAGCCAGATGATAATGAACTATAATTTAAGGACAGTATAAAAAAGTGTAAGATGATTGTTATTAGTGCCTCCTGAACTGTGAACATCAATGGGGTTTATCCTAAGCACCTTTACATAGCACCCTAAAAATCAATAGGATTTTCAGGTAAATGTATCAGAATTTAATCTCTTTATCCCAAATTACTTGAAAAGATGTCCTGAACAGAACTTTGTGACCTGAAACCATGCCTCAGCCTTAACTAGCAATGCAAATCTTATTTCGGTGCATACTTAGACATAAGCCTTAGTTGTTGCTTGCATTCTTAAGAACACTTTCCGGGAAGTTAGCCCTGTGAATAAAATGGGACGTACTTCTAAGTAGGCCTGTCTAGAACTGCCTCCTTAATCAGTGGAAAGTGAGCACGCTTAATACAGGATCAAAACATACAGGGTGCTGGGAAATTCACAATAGGCTCGTCCCAGTGGCTCTTTACCAAAACTACAGATGCACAGGGAGCCAGTTTAGATTTGAAAAACATACTTGAGTCACAAATTAAAACAAGGTTTTTCACAGTTCTATAGTCCTTTAAATGAAAAGATAGGCACTCATTTTTTATATATAATTGATCAACAATAATGCAGTAACAAAGACAGAGTAAAAGGATTAAGACACTACCTGAGAGTGTGTGTGGGTCCAATCCAAGCTACAACCCTTTTTTGGCTGTAATTTTCCTTTCATGGAGATCCATGATTTCTCAAGTCTCTGAAATGTATAGAATTAATTCCCAGAAGCTTTTTAAAATTTGGCTCCCTCACCCTTACACAAATAAAATAATAAGCCTGCATGTGTAGCTTTCCTTCCACAATTTTGCTATGCCAGACTTCTTTTTTTAAGTTTGAAGTGTTTTGGCAGATGAATGCTGTGATTTCCTGGGAGGAAACTAAGCAGAAAAAGATGATTGGAAATGTAGATCACTGGCATGCACCTGTTTGGTTCTTTGAGATTGTCATCGTGGTTTCTAGACATAGATGCAGTAAGAGTACATATTGCAGACCTATGCCAGGAGCAGAGGCTAAATGCTGCTCTTTTTTGTTTTCTTTTTCCAAAGCCAAGGAGGATGAGGAATTGTTACGTATAAAAATGCATGAAAAAATAGGTCGCTTCCCGTATTTTCAATTGATTTCTATTTTGTTTCCTCTATTGATATTGTAATACGCTCTAATAAAAACATAAAGGAGAATCTACAAGTATCTTTCTGTTTCAGGGAATACTTTGTGTTAATGTTTTAATTATCAAAGCCTTATTTAAGAGAGTGGGGTGTCATTAAAATGAAATTGGTTTGTTTTCTGTACAAACATAAACCAATATTGTCTGTTATCATCTTGTAATAGATCAACTGTTTGGATTCAGGTCATTCAAAGGTTCCTCCAATATTTGTCCAATCTTTCATTCACATCATTTGTTTTTGTTTTGCCACTTATGTACCCATCATATTTGTAAGCTAAGGTCAGCATAATGGTTCTGCCTTGCTCCGTTTAATCCTAACAGAGAGAATGTAGAGAGAGAGAGAGAAGAACTCTTCAAGTAGGTTCCAATTTTTTTTTCTCAGCTAAAAAGTGTTGTTATACTAGTGTGATAGCACTTTTGGATCTATCTCTTAGCTTCGAGTGCTAAAAATAACAGCTTGCAAGGCACAGGAATAAATGGACAATTGAAGGGAAGTATGCATTGGTGTCTACAAGAATCAGTATTGGGTTCTGTTTATAAATGATGGCTTTAAAAGGGGGTTGGATTCATGGACAATAGGTCTATCAGTGGCCATGGTGACTAAAGGGAGCCTTGATATTAATTGGTCCCAGTGCCAGGAGGCAACATCAAAGGAAGACCTTAGCCACTGTGACCAGAGTATTGGCCACTATGTGAGAAAGGATGCAGGACTAGATATGCAACTGGTCTGTTCAAACAGGGCTGTTCTGATATGTTGCTTTCAATTTTAGCAATGTCTGAGGTAAATTTACAATGGTTCACAAGGTATATGAAATTAACGTCTCACCGAGACTGATTTCGCAGTTATGATTTGTCAGCGTGTTTTCACTGCATCGGATTCTAAATGTGGACTCCCAAATTTACACCTGACATCCTGCATCTATGGTTTTCTCCTGTCATTGGTCAGGACTCCAATAGTGGCATATGTTTTGCATTTTCATCAGGAGAGTGTACAGTCCCACCTCCTGTCATGCCTTCCCCCCTTTTCTTTTGGTTTGAGCATGTGCAATAATGCCCCTGCACCATAATGCAATCAAAAATTTTAAAAATCACAAAAATCTCAATTCCTGCGGTTCTAGAATCACCAAGTGGCAGGATTTCTTGTGCTGATGTGTGTTCAACTACCATGTATGCATGAAGCCAAATTACATCAGCCACTGTTACATAGCTGTTTATCTGCATAATGAAGTGTCTCATTGTACCTTAAATAATGAAAGTAACATATGCTTAAATGCTGAAGGGGGAGGTAGGAGGAGGGATGTTGAGTCCTGTTTTTTTTTTTACTTCAGGTTAACTTTCTGGACCATTCCCAGAAAGCGGTTGCTATTATTGCAAATTCATGCAGTAACATGATCATGTCCAAAATTTTTACAAATACGGAGGGGAGGGCAGATGGGAAGAGTGAGAGATAGTAGGTGGAATTGACACATAGCTGTGATGCCATCACTTGAGGCAGGAATGGAGAAGGAAGCAGACAAATCCTGAACTTCCTTATCGGATAACTACAAAGTGTCTTCCAATGAGAGGGGGAGAAATCACGGTTTCTGGAGATTCTCAAACTGCTATTTGTTATTCCACAGGACTTTGGGAAGGCCACTGTAACATTTTTTTGTGACTGCAGAAATAGTCTTGAGTGATTTATTACCTTGTGCAGGTGGTACTTCCTCTACTTTCCATCTAGTTCAATTCTTATTTTCTAAATATTTTATAAGCAACCACATCATTATTAGATAACCATGGCCTCTTTTGCAGAAAGTTTTCTTTTCAGATTAATGGACTCAAATTAATGGAAAAATTCAGATGTTCTTCCTGTAGTATAATATAACAGTTAAATATTACAAGCAATCAGATGTACGGTAGAGATTCCTTGTACATAACCAAGAGCAAGTCTCTGCAGCTTACTTCTCTAAAAATTGGTGCCACTGATTTAATGTTATTATTTATCATAAGGCATGTGTGTAAGGTAGCCAGGAGATCCTAAGACAAGATACATTTGGAGGTGGTTTGCTATTGCCTGGACTGCATCACGACCTGATATTCCTTGTAGGTTGCCTTCCAAGTGCTAGTCAGGGTCAACCCTGTTTAGCTCCTGAGATTGGACAGGATCAGGCTTGCCTGGACTATCCTGGTGGGTTGATGCCACTAAACATACAAGCAAAGAATACTAAGATATGGTTAATTCTGTCCTTTTTCTCCAGTGTGAAATAGAGATGTCAAATTGACACACACCTATAAAAAGAATGTGTTGCCTCATTCGCATGGTTTAATTCTAGCTTCAGTATCACCAGGGAGTCTTCTTTATGGTCCACTGTAAATTCTTTACAATACACCACTGTAGGATATAAAGTGAAAACTATGCAGTTTATAGGAGAAGATAGCAGCTGCTAAATATCTAAACTTTAACATCTTACTTGAATGGTGAACTATACTATTTGGGGTATGCCTGAGAGGTGAATGTAGCTGAGCTCCATTTGTAGCACACTGCATGAAGACAAACTAAGCATTTTCCCCTTGATTAGGTAGCTTGCCTAACTTGCTTGTATTGATGAGAAATAGATTTTATATCTACCCTAATTCAGTCCCTACATAGACCGAAGGGGCTTCTTAATCCTGGATTAGATGGAATGCTAATTCAATTGAATATTTCTGAGTGAAAATGTATTTAAACACCAGAAATTAATCTTCTAAAGCTTGAATATTAATCACATTACCTGGAAGCGAAACTGTAAATGTCTCAGGAACTGGGAGGAGCAATCTGATGTTGTTTACGGCAGAGCAGTTTTACACATTTAACTCTGAAACACAAATTTAGAGCCCTATTCTTGGGCCCTTGCCCCTTTGCCTCGTCCATATATCAAACCTGCCTAACACTTGCATTTACACAAAGATATTATAATATTTATGTCCTGCCTTTCTCCCAGTAAGGCTTCAAAAGGCTAAAACCAGATCACAAAATAATGCATAAAATTGTAAGAATAGCATACATTAATAAACACATGAACTACGGTGCTGGTGAAGGCTTCTGTGGATTCCATGGACAGCAAAAGTCACAAACAAGGAACGATCTTTATTTATTTAATATTTAGATGCTACCCTTCCCTGAGAGGGAGGTTTACATAGAACTTAGCAGAACAGGAACAATACAGAAAACCAGTGGCTATAAATAACAGTAATAATAAACAGATATCAATAAAAAAGTAACACAGTAGAACAATGAAACAGTAGAGAACAGTAATTCAACTGCAGCATACTGATGGCCTTGTCAGAGTGCATAAATCCTGATATATCACTGGAAGGCAAAGTCACAAAACTTCAACTCATTCACTTTAGCCACATCATGTGATCCAACTCAATGGAGAGAGGAATTATGCTAGGAGTAGTAACTGGTAAAAGGAAACGAGGCTTACAAAGAACATGGCGATTAGATACAATCAAAATGGACACTGGCCAGAGCATTACACAACTAAAAGAAGTGCTAGATCAGAAGATGTGGAGACAGCTGAGTCATATGATTGCCAAGAGTTGGGCACGACTGAATGGTCATCATCACCATAAACACATGCAGCAATGACGTTGCTCTCTCTCAAGGAAAAAGCCATAGTCATGATATATGTTTACTAAGAACTAGAGTCAGCATAGTATAGCAGTTAAGAGGTGGCATCTAATCTGGCAAACCAGGTTTGATTCCCTGCTCCTCCACATACAGCCAGCTGGCTGACCTTGGGCTAGTCATAGTCCTGATAGAGCTGTTCTCAAAGAGCTCTATCAGAGCTCTCTCATTCCACCTACCTCAGAGGTTGTCTGTTGAGGGGAGCAGAAGGGAAGGTGAGTGTAAGCCATTTTGAGACTCCTCTGGGTAGTGAAAAGTGGGATGTAAAACTAACTTCTTAATAAAGCATTTATTGAGTAACCACCAAAGTCACTAAAGTTTCCAGAATTTTAATGTAAAACCACATATTCTGTACAGCATCAGTTACACATAAAAAGAATATTTCCAAAGGGTGTCTTGTTAAGTCTGTTGTAGCAAACTTAAACAGAAATCATATGGCACCTTTAAAACTAACCAGGGCTTCGTGAGTCAGAACTCACCTTGTCAGATGCATATAAAATTATTATTTATTAACGTTTTATCCCACTGTTCCCAGACAAGCTGGCGCAACATGGCTTACAATATTAAAAACATAACCCCATAAATACAAGCTAAAAACCAGATAAAACAGAAAAACAAACAGTAATCCAGAAAGATGGATCCTAAACCCCTATTCCTCCGTTCCTTTTATTCCCACCTCTGTCCATCTCATGTAGGTCTGGGGGTAATGGTAGGCCCTCTCTCAGGGCTCCAGATTGTACAAGCATAACATGTTTAAATGCAAATGTATAATGGCTTGAATCATAGAGTTGGAAGGAACCTCCAGGGCCATCTAACTCCAACCCCCTGCAAAATGCAGGAAATGGCCACCAGAGCCAAGAACCTACATGATCCCTTCTGTCCACGCATTTACATAATGGGGTAGTCTCAAAGGTGACACTTGATTTCGCTTTTATTTTACTTATGAAAAATGACTTCCCTAGTTAGGGTTTCTATATCAAGCTTTTATTCTTGCAGCCTAATAGGCAAACTTAGCAACGTCTAGTAAAACATTTTTCTTCATCTGTTCCACATAATATATTTCTGGTAATACCTAGGAGGAGGAGCTGATCTCATGGCTTAAGCACCCACCCAGGGCAGCTGTCCCACCCCTGAGTGCCTTCTCCTCCAACTGGTTTGCCTGTCTGTCCAGTGGCCAGCCTATCACCTTCCATCCCCCACCCCTGACCACCCCCTCCTCTTTCCACTTCCCTCAGAGGTTGCAGATCCCTGCCGCATGAGAGCTGCCCTTGCTGGTGAGTTCCATAACAGCTGCCTACAGCCTTTCCAGGTCCTGGGGGGAGGGGGGGCTGTCTGCAGAGTTCTTCCACTCCATCCCCCTAATCTAGCACCTGTTGTGTTCCTGAAGGCAATGGGCTTGGCCCGTGGTCTTGTAATAAAATTGAATTTCATTTGATCTCTCCAGATGGACTACAATATTCATAGCCAGATGTCTTAAAGCAGTGGTCCCCAACCTTTCTGAGGCTGGGGACCGGCAGGGCATCGGGCCGCGCCCGCACGGGCCGCACCCGCACGGGCCGCGCCCGCACATCGGGCTGCGCCCCGCACAGACGCGCATGCGCGGCCCGGCCCTGATTCCCTCTCCCCGCCCTCCCGCAGTAAGAAGCTTCCCGGACCGCAAACTTGCGGCCTGGGAAGTTTCTTACTGCGGGGGGGGGGGGCGGGGAGAGGCAACCGCGGCCCGGCGCCATGTCCTTCGCAGCCTGGCACCGGGCCGTGGCCCGCAGGTTGGGGACCACTGTCTTAAAGAATAAATGCCATTCTTAATCTGTGATCCAGAACGGATACTCCTGGATAATATGACCTCCCCTACCATTCAGTAAAATTTGCAAACCACTGTGTCACTTTTGGATTGACTGCAGCTACATGACCATATTTTTTTGCCATCCCCAGAATTCTCTGGTTCATGCTGTACTTTAATTTACAGATCACCTATACTTTAAAAAAATAAACAGCTGAAGTCCTATGCCATCTGTAATTATTCACTTGCTTAAACAAATCTTGGCTAATTGAGCTCTGTCAACTATTTGAATCTCAGTCAGCAATTGAGAAAAGTCACTATTGTGTTACATTTAACTGAAGGTAAGCAAGTATCATAAGGAAGGCTGAGCATCAAAGAATTGAGGCTTTTGAACTCTGGTGCTGGAGAAGACTCTTGTGAGTCCCGTGGACTGGAAGGCGAACAAACCGGTCAGTCCTAGAGGAGATCAACCCTGACTGCTCTTTAGAAGGCCAGATCCTGAAGATGAAACTCAAATACTTTGGCCACCTCATGAGAAGGAAGGACTCCCTGGAGAAGAGCCTAATGCTGGGAGCAATCGAGGGCAAAAGAAGAAGGAGACGACAGAGAATGAGGTGGCTGGATGGAGTCACTGAAGCAGTCGGTGCAAAATTAAATGGACTCCGGGGAATGGTAGAGGACAGGAAGGCCTGGAGGATCATTGTCCATGGGGTGGCGATGGGTCGGACACGACTTCGCACCTAACAACAACAACAGCAAGTATCTATATGAATCATGGTTGATGGATGCACTGCTTAACAGGGCCATCACAAATTGATGTTACATTGGTTGCAGTGATGATATTGGAAGACCATATTTAAACATCATAGCAAATTTGTGCCTGATTTTTGACATCAAGCACTTTCAAACGTGGCAAAATTGATTTGGTCTCTTATACAATCTAAGGTTTGCTGGGGAACACTTTGCTACAATTAGTGCTATTTTGTTCTAATTTCTTCTCATCAAGAAATTAAGACCAAAATGCTTGAATCAGACACATTGTCTTGTATGTGCCAGGTGAAGAATGTTCTTTCACGAGTGGTTTATTTGGTGCAAGAATTGCTTTAATTCAGATATACTGAGAAAAGCTAGGATAAAATTATAATAATTCAGATTTTAATGTGTGTGTGTTTTTTTGTCTCCAAAGGTTTAATCTAGCAGCTTTCCTGGACATATGTACTTAATTTAGATACTTCCAAATGCTTCAGTAAAGTTCATTGAATTGTAAAAATGTCTTACTCTTGACAGGTTATCACTAAATCTGGGGTGGAAGGGATCTATTTTACTTATATTTTAATGCATCTATGACTGGTTTCCCATCCTTTACAGTGCTCTCCAGAGGCATTTCAACATGTGAACAATTTACCCAGAACTGCAGATCACCAGATGTCATATATATTTCAGCATGAATGATACCACAGGACGTCAATATGTTAAGTGAGGATATGAAGGATTAGCCTGCATATTTAATCCAAACTTCATTCCACTGTGAAAATTAAAAACAATACACACAATGGTGTCATAGAAGTAGATGAGATACAAATCTAGGAAAAACCTATGTCTTAGGGAAATCCCATACAGGTTTTGGGTTTTTTTTATTTTCAGAATTTAAATACCCCCTAGATTTTTAAAAAATGCCACCTGAGATCTTATGATTGAGCAACATTATGGGGTTGCCTAGCAAATTCAAAAAACATTTCCAAGATTTTTTTTTTGAGAGAGAGAAAGACATTGTATGATTGTAGGTTTGGTGATAGAGCAAGAGGAGAAAGTAGCAATAGTTTAGGGAATGCAATTTCACTTTCCCTTCAAGCCCATGTGAGTTCTTCTATTGTCCTTTATAACATCGAGCTTTATTGACAACCCAGCTTCATTGGCAACTTTTTCTGCCTTGCATAGAATTCAGTGGCTAGTTTTTTAGCATAGGTTGTACCTTCAAAAGCAGACAAATTATAAGCCTTTTTTGCTCTCATAAGATCTATCAGGATTGACATTCTAACTTGACGGGCAGTTTGCTCTTTGTCATTTAATTTCATGTTCTTAGTCCTACTGCATTTTTCATTTTCATCATTCATCAGATACATCCTTCTGTGCAGTTACATCATTGTATTGTTATTCCATTTTGTGCTCTCATAGTATTGCATTCTTTGTTCAATGACATACACTGTATGATTTCCCATTTTCCAAAGTCTGTAATTCACCTTGTATCTTAGTGAGAAATGAGGACTATAAATAAATAAGGTAAAAAAATATTTAAAAGACCAGAGATCTGAGGCACCATTTCTAGCAGTTCACTAGCAGTAGAACTTTCCCTAAACTTTACCAGAAGTACAGGCAAAATGCAAATTAAAGCATTTGTTAGAATCGGGTAGATTTGACAATTCCTTGTTTTCTGCATTATTCCAATTCTATTTAATTATCTTCAATTACCTGATTTTCATATGGCTATTCATATCTGAGTTATTTATCTACACAGACTATCCAGCTCCCAGTCTTGAAGCTGGGATGTGAACTCTCAGTTCAACCACAGAACATGCTATTAAATGAATGTGTGATTATTAACACAGTATATAATAAATTACACTGCTTTCTAATTTTATAAATTGGGTATAATTCCCACTTGTATAACTCTTAAGATTACCATTCAGTATGACCAATCAAAATTCCAATATTAATGTGTATGTTGTTGTTATGTGCGAAGTCGTGTCCGACCCATCGCGACCCCATGGACAATGATCCTCCAGGCCTTCCTGTCCTCTACCATTCCCCGGAGTCCATTTAAGTTTGCAATTAATGTGTATAGCTTGAGACATATTTTCAAAGGCAATGTTAAGCTCTGGTCACTCTCTAAGACAGCCTTTTTCAAACTTTTGACCATGGAAGAGCCCCTGAAATATTTTTTCAGGCTTTGAGGAGCTCCAAAATTGATGTCAGCTGACAATGTCTCCCTGTCCCCATAAGTTACAAGTCACCGGAAGTGACATCACCACCTGGTTTAACAGGCACGTTTGAGGAGAGGAGAAACAGGAGTAGGTTTAAGGTGGAAGTAGGCTTGCAGACTCCTTCCCCTCCCAGGCACAGAAACCATGAGAGACCTCATTCATGCTCTGGAGGCGGGGGGAGGAAACTATGAAAGCAGCCAGTTCCCTAGCTTGTGGCTGAGTCCATTAAAATAGGGGAGGAAATGCTGTGGACCCTCTCCAGAGTTTCCACAAGCCCCTGGTTGGGAATCCCTGCTCTAAGCAGTGAGAAGTTACTCCACTTCCTATAAATGATTCTGCCCTTTGAAGTGTTACTGCTTTTGACTGAGAGATGGTGGGGAATCTGTGCATAAGAAATAGCTTTGGCTTCCCCCCAGATGCTTCTCTGTTTGATCTGGCTGCTAGCTCTCAAGCTCTGCCCTTCTTTTTCTGTGTGGAACCTGAGGTGCAGATAAGGGCTTCAGGGGCTTCACTTGTACGACAATGTGAAGAGTTTCACACACAGTCCTTCCTAGCCATCAAACTGTCTGTAGAGCAGTCTGAGTTTCAGGTTTGATTCCCCACTCCTCCTCCACATGCAGCTAACTGGGTGACACTGGGCCAGTCGCAGTTCTCAGCCTCAACTACCTCATAGGGTGTCTGTTGTGGGGAGAGGAAGGGTAGACAATTGTAAACCCCCTTGAGGGGTTTACTTCCGTCCGGTAGTAAAAAAAATGAGGTATAAAAACCAACTCCTCTTCATATTCTGACATTCTCCTCTTATTTTTGGGGAGGGGGCTTAGAATGGTGTGTAGACAGCAGGATCGAAATTTGATAGCAGCAGCTCAGGTGATGGTAGAATGTGATTTTATGTCTCACATGGGGGGAGGCCAACACTGTATTTTTAAAGGTCTTGGCATCTCTGTTTATAAGGAAGGTCATATATTATTGAAATGGGGATGCTGACTTGATGTTTCTGGAAGGTACTTATTTCTCCCCAAGAGTATTGGGACTTACTAGTCAAAAAAATGACAGCTTGTTGAGTAGAGCCACTCACAAAATGGAGGCTTGTATAAAAATTACAGTGTTTCAGAGCAGGTCAGTTGTGCTTGTGTATGGACACCTCTCATCTACTGTTTTCTTTTTTAAAAACACCACTGCTATCCAAAATTGTAAGGTGCTTTGTAGGAGAAAAATATATGGTTGATGCAGAGAGCGAGAGTCAATAGGACATTCCTTTCGTATTCAAAGCGAAGTCCATATGTGAACACATAAAGAAGGAGGAGAGGTGGCTGGTGCTGGTTTTTAGCCATCCAGAAAAAAGGTATGTGAATGTGTTTACCTCTCCTTTGTACTAAAGAGGAAGAAAAGAGAAATTGCTATAGCAGCTTTAAAGAGAGGAATAAGAAAATGATTGAAGCAGTACAGAAGGAGGGGCGTGTGATTAAAAAAGAAACACAGGCTATTTTTATTAACACAAAGGGAGGTCCTTATCTCAGAGAAAACATTCTTTCATGTGAAGGAAGCAATAAGCACTTCAGATTTTAGGCTTCAAGAATACAAGTTTCCTTTATGGAGACAAATAGGCAGAATGCTGAAAACCTTTTGTCCACCTTTTTCAGGAAAAGGCAAGACAGATAGATAGATTTGTCCTGAGTTGGGCTATAAACATTTTGGGACATGTATCTTGGTTTTATTGGAGAAACGGTACAAAGCAAATCACAAGGGACGCAAAACCCAATTTTATGATAGGCCAAGTAAAATGTTCCCATATCAAAGAGAGAAGGTTTAAAAGGGCTGGACACTCCATCAGAGGGGTACAAGCTAAGAACCAGGATTCAATGAAGTCTGTTTTGACCAGCCTTTATTTTTATTAACATAGCAAGCTTGTGACAGTTCTGTAACAGTAATACCAAGGTAGCATTAGTGTCTGTATAATAGAGTCTTATCTTTTAATTTCTTTTCCAAGTTCGATAACAGCCTGAAATGTTTCCATAGACTTTCCCAATCCCCTTGTGCTATAATGATTTGAGAGTATATTCCAGTAAATAATGATCTTTTCTTTGTAAAGATTTCAGATTATGGTAAAAGATCTTACCAAGGGAGCCTGATTGCTTATTGTATGCATAAACCAGATTGTCCAGATTACAGGCTGCTGCTTTTATCTACTACACCACTTTCTCTCAATCCCAACTAGGGTCATCAGACCTACAGAAGAGGGTTCCTTATTAAAAGATGGATTCCTTTAGATAAAATGGGAATTCCTTGAAATTGTCCACACAGCTTTATTCTCCAACTAGCTTTATTCCAAGACAGCAATCTGATCTTTAATAGTTTTGGTGATATATTGGCTGCCACCTCCATCTCTGCCACCACCACTTCCTCCTCCATGGTCTCCATTGCCACTGCCAATGGCTACCTCTCTGCCACTTATGCTGTGTTCAGGGGGGGTGGGACAAATGGATGTTACGTCTGTAACTATTTTTGTTTCACCGAGTGCAGCATAAGATGTGTTCACATCAATAATTTCTATTTATTTATTAGATTTATATACCACCCTTCCTTGAGTCTGAGGGCTTTCAGTAACACAACCTGTTACCACAAACCTGTCCTTTCAGCTATTAACATCTTCCCTATTCTAAGACTGATTCAGTCCTCAGGGCTGTATATATCACAGGAAAAAATAGGAATTATATTAGGGTTAGAATCACAGAATCACAAAATCACAGAGTTGGAAGGAGAGTTGGAGACAGAATCACTATTCTATGCTAGTGCACCAGTCCTTTAATCCTTGGTCCTTTATATTGTATATTGATTCTGAATTATGACCCAGAGGAGCTTTCTCATGGACTCAGACTCATCAGATTCCAAACTCATGGTAAACCTCCCCTGCTTCAAACAAACATTGTCAATTTCCTGCCTAATATCTTTTACCCCTCCCTAACAAACATAATTTGCCCTTGACATCTTCTCCCATGTATAGATCAATATTACTGATCTGAAATATTCACTGACTTCTTTACTGCTACTATTATTGTCACCCCCCTTCCTTTTTTTTTAGCTTCTTTCCAGCAGGAGCTACACTTGCTGCTTTTTCTGGTTTGTCTGTTAGTTCGACACATTTCTGCTTACACATAATTTCCACTTTATCCATAAAAAGTAATAAAATGTAAATCCCTCATATTCCCAATTTGCCCTTTGCTTTGTTTTTAACTGTACTGTGGCCAACAGGGGCAAGCTTGGATAAATATTTCTTCACTTCTACAGCCTCTTTTGCCCTCCTCATAATTTCCTTCCCATATGACTAAGGTTGAGGCCAGCGAGGCTACGAAGATCTGTGTTCCCTCCTCCTGCTCCTGCTCCTGCTCCTGTATTAGTTTTCTTTCTGAGGGGTTAGTGGGGCGCAGGCTGCCATGGTCTTTTAAATGTTTTTAGGAGTCTATTGTATATGGAGAAATGTCAGATATGGTTTTAATGAGATTTTTAATATGGACAAACTGTAACCTGCCATGAGCCAGTCATGAGAGTGGTGGACAATAAGTCCAGATGAATGAATGAATGAATGAATGAATGAATGAATATTCTTATGGCCATTCTATACAATACTTTTTGATGCAATTTTAGGCTTTAGACAATAGCACAGGGCAGCAGGAGGGGCTCCTAACCTCCCCTGTGGTATTTTCCTGAGATGAAACAGCTGTGGTAAGCTAATTTGCCCATCTTTGGAGCTTAACTATTCAGCTGATGACATGTACACATGAGGATGCCTTATATTTATTATTATTATTATTATTATTATTATTATTATTATTATTATTATTATTATTATTATTATTATTATTATTGGATTTGTTGCTCGCCTCTAGCTAAAAGGCTCAAGGCGAGTTACATCAATAAAAACCCCAATAAAACCCCATACATTAAAATCACAACAACAGTAAAAATATAACACAATAACCAAGATGCGGCAAAAAATACGTAGCCTAAACTAAGCCACCCCCAATCTCCATTCTGGGTAAGAATAAGGGTGCAAGATGGTCTAGCTATTGCTGCTACAGCTGCTATAGGGCTATAGGGTTTACTGAAGTAAAGCATTGGTCCAACAAACTCTGCCTACTCAGCTTGGCTGCAACTTTTCAGTTCTCAGGTAGAGGCTTTTGTCATCACCTACTACCTGGTCCTTTCAACTGGAGAGGCCAGGGCTTTAAACTGAAGCCTTCTTCTTGTGAAGCAAATGCTCTGCCACTGAGATATGGCCCCTCTCTTCAATGTTTGAAGGTTGTGGCTACTGAAAGGAAATGTCTTCCAAACTCTTAGGGCAGGAAGGAACAGTGAGAGACCCTTACAGGGAACGTTGGGTTTCTGAAGGACAAAACGATTTCCCTCCAGCTGTGTAGGGCTGTACTTCACTTGTCTGTTGCCTGGCTGCTTGTACAAGCTGAAAGAGAGTAACTTCACAGAAACTTTACAAATACTGACCAATAAAGATTTAATCTCAAAAAATAGCTTGGGTCAAGTGTTTTTTTATCCACAACACACAAGGCCAATGATTCATCCATGAATGACAGCTGCTGACTTTTAGATCCCTTTCCAAGTCTTACATTTTCTCTATCAATAGAATCCGGCAAGTCCCATGTCCAAGAACCATCCCAGCACTTCTCTACGGACTCACAGTTGTTCCTCTATTGTCATTTGTCAGGGCACTCCCAGTCATCTGTGGTGAAGATGAATTATGCAAACATTTTTTAACGCTTAAATGCTGTCTCAGTATGTAATCAAACCATTAAGTTTCTGAAAACCACCATCTACTTCATCCATGCATATTTTTAAAATGGTGCGGTATGTTTGGAAACCAGAAGATGGAGCTGAATGACTGCAATCATTTGGTACAAATGAAGCTAATATGATTAGAATTTCACTTAATCGTTGGGCTTTTTACTAATCTAAGTAGTTGAATGCAAGGTCTTATTTACACTGAAAATATCTTGTTGACTATGCATGTAAAAGAGAACAGAGTTGGTATTTTCAAGACTAGCAATTACATTTCAGTATCTTACTAGCTGATTAGGCATGCAAAATGAATACTTGCTACATACTTCAGAAAGCCTTGTTTCATTTCCAAACTTGGAATATTTTGGCTGTGAGCTAATATTTTGTAATAGTTATTGTTTGACCAAATATACCTGAACCTTTAATTGATTTAATGTGATTTCATGGATTTAAAATGAGACTTTAACAAGTTTCTGGAAATACCTCTTTTGCATGCCCTACTGACACTGCACAAGCTCCATATATCTGCACAGTTTTTACTTAGTTCAGTGCGGTTTGTGCACGATGCACGAGTGCCCTAATTTATTTCTTTACTGATGTTTATTTGAATGGGTAATGATTTCCATGTGTTCTCATAATGTACCATTGCTTACTTTTATGATAATTATTGATCACTGATTCCATGGGACTTGTTTACAAAATTTTAGATGTCCCCTTCAAGGATCGCTGCCTTGTCGTGGCAAAGGGGCTTGCGTAGCTCAGTGAAGCTATGAGCTATGCCGTGCAGGGCCACCCAAGACGGATGACGCTACACATGGACAACACCAGACAGTCAACACAGAAATCAGACTGACTATGTGCTCTGCATCCAAAGATGGAGAAGTTCTATACAGTCAGTAAAAACAAGACCAGGAGCTGATTGTGGTTCAGATCATCAGCTTCTTGTTGCAAAATTTAGGCTCAAATTGAAGACAGTAGGGAAAAGCACTAGGCCACTCAGGTATGAACTAAATCATATCCCTGATGAATATACAGTAGAAGTGACAAATAGATTTAAGGAATTAGATCTGATAAAGTGCCTAAAGAACTATGGATGGAGGTTTGCAACATTGTACAAGAGGTAGCAACTAAAACCATCCCAAAGAAAAAGAAATGCAAGAAAGCAAAATGGCTGTCTGAGGAAGCTTTACAAATAGCTGAGGAGAGAAGGGAAGTGAAAGGCAAGGGAGAAAGAGAAAGATACAACCAACTGAATGCATAATTCCAGAGAATAGCTAGAAGAGATAAGAATGCCTTCTTAAATGAACAGTACAAACAAATAGAAGAAAACAATAGAATAGGGAGGACCAGAGATCTCTTCAAAAAAAATTGAAGATATGAAGAGAACATTTCATGCAAAGATAGATATGATAAAGGACCAAAATGGTAGAGACCTAACAGAAGCAGAAGAGATTTTAAAAAGGTGGCAAAAGAAGAGCTATACAAGAGTGAGCTTAACATCCCTGATAACCACGAGGTGGAATCACTGATTGGTTCAAAATTGAGAAAGGAGTTCGGCAAGGCTGTATACTGCCGCCTTGCCTATTTAACTTGTATGCGGAGCACATCATGAGAAAGGCGGGGTTAGATGAGTCACAGATTGGGATCAAGATTGCAGGTAGAAATATCAACAACCTCAGATATGCAGATGATACCACTCTAATGGTAAAAAGTGAAGAGGAACTAAAGAGCCTTTTGATGCGGGTGAAGGAGGAGAATGCAAAAGTTGGCTTGAAACTCAACTTCAAGAAAATGAAGATCATGGCATCCAGCCCTCTCAGTTCCTGGCAAATAGATGGGGAAGAAATTGAGGTAGTGACAGATTTTATTTTCCTGGGCTCCAAGATCACTGCAGATGGGGACTGCAGCAAAGAAATTAAAAGACGCTTGCTCCTGGGGAGGAAAGCTATGGCAAATCTAGGCAGTACTGTAAAAAGCAGAGATATCACCCTGCCTACAAAAGTGCATCTAGTCAAGGCTATGGTCTTCCAAGTTGCAATGTATGGCTGTGAAAGTTGGACCATAAGGAAGGCCAAGCGTCAAAGAATTGAGGCTTTTGAACTCTAGTGCTGGAGAAGACTCTTGCGAGTCCCTTGGACTGCAAGGCAAACAAACCGGTCAGTCCTAGAGGAGATCAGCCCTGACTGCTCCTTAGAAGGCCAGATCCTGAAGATGAAATTCAAATACTTTGGCCACCTTATGAGATGGAAGGACTCCCTGGAGAAGAGCCTAATGCTGGGAGCGATTAAGGGCAAAAGAAGAAGGGGACGACAGAGAATGAGGTGGCTGGATGGAGTCACTGGTGCAAACTTAAATGGACTTCGAGGAATGGTAGAGGACAGAAAGGCCTGGAGGATCATTATCCATGGGGTCGCAATGGGTCGGACACGACTTTGCGCCTAACAACAGCATCAGGACTATGCTATACATGATTTCAAAATTCATAAGGGAGAATTATATGAATGAATCTAAATGTAGAAACTGAAAGCAAAATTGGAATAAAGTTTTCCAGCAAAAGCTGAGTATATAAATAAGATTAATAATATAAAGATAAATTTGCTACGTATGTGATGGTTAAGAATTATTTCTTTTCAGGGGAGAAAGAAATTGATATCTGGAATTAATATTATGGAAGATACAAGTCATTGTCCTATTACAGTGGGAATGCTTGGTCTTTTAAAAATGCATTATATTCTGATACCACTGGGTGCCATAAAAACCTTGTGCAGCAGTGATACTCAGTGACTTGAGAACTACATTGATTGGTTTGACATGCCACTATGGCTCTTCTGAGCACTGTCCACCAATGTGTTACCCACTCCATCTTTCACCAAAGTGAGCAAGACCATTGTTTGGTGGTTTTTGTAGTTGGGAAGGGGTTCTCACCTTCAAATGCATGCAAGATTGAATCAAACGCTGTTAAGATTGTCATGGATCTAACCTCCATGTCGATTGTAATGGAGGCCATGCATTCCTGAGCAGAAATCAGGTTTTCATAGATTAGTAGGCATAGGATATAAAGTCTATTCCTCCCGGGCTCTGACTTACAGAGTATCTATAACTACCAAGCCATAATGTAAAGGTACCAGATGTTTCTCTAGGGAAAAAACATGTCACAGACTCATTATGCACGGCGGCAGCTACATTGGGCTGCCACCGTGCCGTTGCGGCGGGGCACAAAGTCCTGCCATCCCCTGGGGCGGAGCTTCCCCAGAACATGCCATCCACCTTGGTGCAGGAGAGGCAGTGGGGATCAGGGGCATGGGGCCCTTACTGCACGATGGTGGGGAGCAGCATGCTGCTCTTCCACAATGGTGGGGGTGGGGGGACACCCACGTCGGCTACACGGAGCCGTGGAGATGGCAGGGCAAGAAGCATCCCATAAGTCAGGAGAGGCCAAAAGGCTGGCTTCTCTGATTTTGCACAGGGCTAGCCTGACCTAGCCCTCGCCTGCGCCCTCGGGAGACCCAGGCCTCCGGAAGAATCCACGTTGCATTAATGCAGGTCTTCTGAGGGCCCGGGTAAAACCAGGCCTCGGATGGTGGCAACATCATGCATAATCAGGGATTTTCTCCGAAGCCCCACCGCCATCACGGGCATTCCGACCCATGTATAATCGGTCACAGTGTCCTTCTCCCAGAAGATGAGAATATTGTACCCAAACTCCCAGCTTTCATTTTAAAAAAGAAATCTCTATCCACTTTTGTTACAGAGATATGCCTTTCACCTTATATCTGTACACTGAAATGGATTAAGTCTTACTTAAAAAATGAGTAACAGCGGGTACAAACCAGCTCACGAACAAAAGTTCTTGATGAATTTTTACTGGTTCATGGTTCACAAAGCAATTTTGGTGTGAAGAGCCCGGCATGGAGGTTCATGAAAAGCAGAAGTCTTAGCCAAAAACTTCTGATGATACAATATTCAACTATTCAATAATATTATAGTATTGATTTATAAAATAGGAAAGGCTCTGGAAATTCTGGGAGTAACTGGTGGCCACTGAAAGGAGAGGGCAGGAGAAAGGTCTGCCCTGTGAGTGGGACTGGAAAAATCTGAACTTACTCAACCACATTTAAGCTTTGCTGTGATCTTTCCTAATACTTTACAATGAAAGCCCTGTCCATGAAAATAAATTAAAGAGACACTACTCTTTGGACATAATCAGCAGTTTAAAAGGAAGTACTGTTACAAAAATATTCTGCATATTTAATTGAAGTTTATAAAGGGAACTTGCATTATTGAGTTGTTGTTGTTGTTGTTGTTGTTGTTTATGTTATGTACTAATTCGTTTCATGTATCCCCTATGTTGTATGTAAACCGCCCTGAGCCATATAGAAGGGTGGTATAGAAATCAAATAAATAAAATAAAATTTCTGTTGATAATGGGTGTTTTGTTTTTGCAGTACAGAAGCATAGCATCTTAGCTGTCCTAAGTTCACTAAAACAATTTGAGAATAATATTCCACTGAGAGCAGAACAGATATAACATAGGTCAGTTGTGACCTCACTATGCAGGTGTAAGAGTCAACATTTAACTGCGTCTCTCTTGTGGGAGTGACCTTTGCTTCAGGGCAAGTTTCTACTTGATATTGTAATCAGATATTACACTGACATTTGACAAAAGTCAGAGACATTAACCAGCAGCTAATATCTGTGCTGCTTAAGTTGGCTTAATACTTTCCCCATAAAATAGCAAATATTAAACAATATATTGGCCTACCACGGTAATGATCATCTAACATCTTCACTGATCTAGGCTATGTTTGTGTTGCCATTGGAGCTATTTCTGAACTGGGTCTAACAGACATGAAATGATTTTACATAGAGAAATAAACAGCGACTCTTCTCATATCACATGACCAGGAAAGCATCAATAATCCCTAGCTAGGAATGGAATAAACCAGGAAAGGGGGGGGGGAATCTTTAAATGCAAATAGGTGTAGAATGTTATGGAAAGCAGAAGAGGATTGCTCTTAATCATAGGCACTTGTGCATAGGGCTACTAAGTCTATTGGCCCAGGCAGGGATCCTGCACTTTCCAGACACACCTCATCCCCCGACCAACTCCTCCCAATCTGGATGAACACTGCTTTTTAATGCAATGTGCTGACATCACCAGGAAGTGACATCAACACACTGGGGTCATTAGGGGGGATGATGCTCAGGTTTTGGGGCAAACATGGTTTCAAGCAAATTCTAGCAAGGAATTTTGTCCAGAAACCAGTGTCAAACCTCACCCCCCATGTTTCCGACATGGCAATGTCACTTCTGGATGAGGTCAGCATGTCAGAAAGGTCCCAGAAAGTGCCCCCCATCCCCCATTGGCAGTGTTCATCTGGAGACTTCCCAGGCAACCAACAAGAAGAAAGAAATGGATTAAGTCAGCTTGATGTAGTACTTAGGAGCACAAACTTCTGATCTGGCAAGCCAGGTTTGATCTGGCAAGCCAGGTTTGCTCCCCCACATGCAACCAGCTGGGTGACCTTGGACTTGCCACAGCACTGATAAAGCTGTTCTGGCCAAGCAGTAATATCAGGGCTCTCTCAGCCTCATCTACCTCACAGGGTGTCTGTTGTGGGGACAGGAAAGGGAAGGTAAATGTAAGCCACTTTGAGACTCCTAATAAAGAAAAGCGATATATAAGAACCAACTCTTGTACTTTTTCTTGTTCTTCTTCTTTAGGGTTGGCAAACTGTGAAGGAGGGAAAATTAATTGATTGAACGTTAAACAATCATTTTTGTTGTGTTATTCAGTTCTGTGTTTTTGTTACATGATATGATTTCAAGTAAAAGGTAGAAATTCATTTTGAGCTTTACCCTGCAGAACCAACAAGTTGAGGTTACACATACACATCTGGATTTTTTAAAACTAGCATTTAAACTGGGAAACTAGCTTCATCTATACCCTGAAACTGCCATACATCACTGCCAGTGCGGGATCTAGATGAAGAGAGGCCCTATGCTATTCCACTTGTGACACACACCCCAATCCCCTGTCCACCCTCACAACTAAAGGAAGATAGAAGAGTAGTGTTTTAAATAAAACTGAGTAAAGATTAAAATGATGACAGGTATGTAAAATTCTGTAATTCACAACTTTTCCTCTCAAAAACATAAGATTTTATAGTGATTGAAAAAGGCATACATGTTAAAATTACATTTTTGTAATAACAAACTTTGTGAACATTTTGTGGAATAAGCAGGAATTTTTAGGAAAATGAAATAGTACGTTTACTGCTATTTTCTTTCTTAAAAACAAACAAAAAAACCCCCCTGGAGCTTACAAATGTAATAGCCTGGGAAGTGTAAGCAAGGTGATCGTGACTACCTGACAATGATAGTGTGACATAGATCCTATTTTATGTTATCATTAAACAGTCGGTTTTAAAATACACATTAAAATACAATAATCAAATACACTAAAAGTAAAAAAGGCTTTTTTAGCCTCCCTTGAGACATTGTAGCCCTTGATTAATTTTTAATTCTTTTGCATCTTGAAAAATTCTTCTCTCCCAAACCGTTAGAGACCATTAAGCTAAGAAATAGCCGCAAAATTGCTTCCACATTAGGGAAGGCCATCTGAATTTTTTCCTTGTATTTAATTTGATAAAGGTCTGTATGAAATAGAGAGTGTGCTTCTGTAGGCCTATGGCTCTGTCTCACGTGCCGGTCAAAGTGCAAAAGTTCAGTAATTTTCAGATCAACATCTTCTGGGTATTGAAAACATTTATACACAGTAGGTCTTCTTCTTAAATTGGCTTGAATTGCACCAGTATAGGAGTTAAGGATCTTGAAGAGAGTTCATCCAAAGCATCAAGACCAAGAGCACTTCCATAATTTCCTTGTCATTTCCTTACTCTTTGTCTCCTTGTGACTGCTTTGTGGCTGATATTTGGCAAGGTAGCATCTGCTTTTTCCTCAAGCCCATCAAAATCTTCTCTAATTTTTCTTTAAAAATTTGGAAGTGAACTGTACATTTTGCACAAGTGCTCACTAACAGTTCTGATTTCTGAATGGCTTTGCTGACTTTGTTAAAATGACCTATCACATGGGTCCAAAATGCAGCATGAACCCAAATTCCAGCTCTTCCATTTTCTGCAAAAGCTTGAAGTCTGATATCATCCTTCCCATTACCACCAGAGTACCAAAACAGTTCCCTGCATCAAGGCAGCATCCAACAACCAGTCCGCCAAATTTTAAGAGTGAGCAAAGAGTAAATTTAAAGAGCACAGGGAATAAATTACTGAAGGGTTGGTTAGAGCAGTGTGTTATGGCAGCATGTGTAAGAAAGGCCTAAGACAGTGTCAAAAACATTATACATCTTAGATAGATGGAGGTTCCACATCACCTTGGATTTCTTTGAAGATAATGCAACTTCCGTTCCATGATGGTGGATTTGGTTTCCCTGATCTTAGTTTGTATTATTAGGCATACTTTGTGATTAGTACTTCAGGAAAGCAAATTTTAACAGACTTAAAGGTATGTTTGGGTGGAGTCCCATGATCAGAAAGACTTAAGAAGATGGGAGTCCAAAAGGACTGGGAGTTTCTTAAAAGTAAAATACTGAAGGCTCAATCACAAATAACTTTCTTAAGAAAAGATGGAAGGAGCCTAAGGAAGCCAAGGTGGCTCAATAAGCAGCTGTCAAATGATTTGAGGAGTAAAAAAAGAGTCATTTAGGAAATGGAAGGAAGGACTTATTACCAAGGATGAATATAAACAAACAACCAATGATTGTAGGGAGAGTGTTAGAAAAGCTAAGGTTAGCAAGAAGTGCTAAACATAGCAAAAAAGGGTTCTTTGGTTATATTACACGTAAGAAGAAGAGTAGAGACACTGTAGGACCACTGCAAGGACAAGAAAGTGAAATTATAATAGATGATGATGAAGAGAGGGCTGAAATGCTCAACTCCTATTTTCCCTCAGGCTTCACTTGTGAGGGAAATGGTGCTTTATGTGGCAAAAATATATCACAGCAGGGGGAATGGGAATGGTGGCCTAGGATCACTGTGGGGGCAGTCCATAAACACCTAGTTTTAAAAAAAATGAAACAAAGTCTTCTGGGGCATCCAGTCATTCGGTGTTTCTAGGAAGAAGTTTTACTCATATTGATATTTTATTAGAATGTTCATTGATTTTTTAGGATTCATATATACTTTTAAACTAGCTGACGATCTCTTGAAGGCTAACAGCTGATGAGAATGGACCCTCCTTGCCATTACTAAAACTAAAAGACTCATATTACACCATTGAAAAGATTAAAAACTTATCTCTGTAAGTAAGTCAATGGATTGAGGACTTTAGAACTCCATTGACATCTAAATATATGGCATATAGGGGGCAATTGAATATGGACTTACTTGGAAATCATTTATAGTAAGGTATGTGTAGATATGCCACCAGCATTGTTATCTTTGTATCTCTCCCCACTCCCCATTTTCTTTTCTTTTACAAAAATTAATTCCTGGATCTTTAGCTTTGTCCTCTTTTCTTCTTTTGCTGTTTTTTTTTAAAGAAAGGAATGTTTTTAAGTGTTTGAAAGATCACATAGTCTAGTTATTTCAGAACAAACTATGCAGAAGCAAACATTCAAATCAACATACTTTCTATATCTTTCTCTTGCCTGCCTGCATGCAGAAAAGATCTGACCTGTCCGTTACTGAACTGATGAGCTGGCCAGGCCCTTACATCTTTCTCATTTTACACAGCAGTGGTACTTCAGTCAGGACTGCTGGCATGTCAGAGTTATGCAGGTAGGTCCCAATGGCAGCTGTTCTGGCAGCAGGTAACCTCCTGGAGCAGGTGTTTCTACCAAAGCCTGAGAGATACTGACTGGGTTTGAAGAAGGGGAAAAAAACACTCTGTGATATATGTTGTGTATTAGCTGCACGGAAGCATCAATCTTTCTCTACCTAGTATATCGACTGGCATGAGAGGAACTCGGAGCATCAAGGTCCCACATAGTCATGGTTGCAAATGGAGCTAAGCTATCAACATTAAATCACTCATAGTCTTCTGACTGCTATTGACATGCTGCCCAGTATGTATCTAAAGAGTATTCTTCCCTTTGTGCAAAAAGTGTGTCACCTCTCTTAGTTTTCTTTACTTTAATTAACAAAAAATTATATTTTAATAGAAATTTGATTTATTGATTTTATTGGATAATTGTCCTAGTGTTATTATTTGTCCCAAGCTCTCAAAATGCAAAAGGTTTGGACATGAACTACTTATTTATTTTAATGTGCACTCTTAATCTAACATAAGCATAAGCATAAGTGGCAGTAAAATCAGTAAATACACATGCAAACTAGAATTAAGGGGAATTTGTAAATGCTTGTAAAATCAACATTTAAATGTTAGTGTGCACTAAGGTTGCCAGTCCTGTGCCTGAAAAGCCTGGAAGCTTGGGGGGGGGGGGGAAGCATGAAACAGGGGAGGGGCCCATGAAACTGGGTGTAGACCTAGAAATAACATCACCATGCTGATTGTTGTTCTAGGAATTCTCCAAAGCTCTATGGTAGTCCATAGAAAGTATGGCATTTCCTAGACACCTGCTTAACATAGTGACTTTGCCCCCACCCCATTTCTCTTCCACTGTTCTACTGAGCAAGCACAAGGTGGAGTATGGAGGGGTGAGACCTGGCTTACTGAAAACTGTTTAGTGATAAGGTTGGTGTGTCTATGTACACAATATCCCCTTCTACAGAACTGCCAATCCAGAAAGTTAACATTGAATATGTGTGAATTTCTGCTATTCTGTAAGGATTTAGTTCAGCCAGATCCATTGAGAGAGTACTCACTCCGTTAGCTACTTTGTTTACAGTTTTATTGGGGAAGGGAATGGCAAACCACCCTGTATTGAGTCTGCCAAGAAAACGCTAGAGGGCATCACCCCAAGGGTCAGACGTGACTTGGTGCTTGCACAGGTGATTCCTTTACCTTACAGTTTTTATAGGCTACATTACCCACTGTCTAGAAATGACAGCAGGCATGGAGAAGCCAGAGTTGTTATATTAGGAATCAGGGAGTGGGGAAGCAATTTATGTTCTATTTTATCTATATCACATCATATCTATCTATCGATCGATCCAAATGCTTTTAGAACAATTGTTTTTTACACAAAGTAAAAAATTAAAAATGATCAAGGCTGCAGAGAACCACTGGTGTTCCCACACAGAACACCTCTGGGTGCTTCTCACACTACAAAATCCAGGTTAAAAATCATATGTAACATATGTACTTGTTCAGTTCCATCAGCTCCCACAGAGCCTGGATTCCTGTGAACATTGCCCGCCTCTCTGACAAGCAATGGAAGTGATTACTAATCAGAAATCTTTATCAAAATACAAATTAAAAACTATAGCGGAAGGACAATCCCAGTCTCTTTTATAATCTGATACAGTTTACCTTTGGGATCTAGATCCTCATTAACCTGGAATCTAGCTCTAAATAGGCTACAAGAAATGAAGCTTATGTGCTGCCATTGAAACTCCCTATGGATGTCATAAAGTCATCTTTGTTTGAAATTCTCTGGCCCATAGTCTTTTCACTCATACATACTAGAAGAGGGTTTCCCCCCTTGCAAATAGGTATGCACCCTCCATTGGTTTTGTGATAGAAGCCCACATTATATATTTGAGTGATTTTTATCATGTTCTGAAATAGCTCAAATATTGTTGGCAACACCAGCAGAGATAAAGGAAAATAATGAAAATATAAAGTTACATCTGAAATTCTACAATATATTGATTCCAAAATCTCTGTGATTTAAGAAATGGAGGTCAGTAATTCTAGTTGAATAATATTTTATTAGAGATGGATGGGGGAATCACTGGCTACACATTTCAAATATATGATTAGTTTCTGGGGTTCATAATCTAAGAACTAGTCTTTAAATACTCACCTAAGAAAAGAAAGCCTCACACTGATTTTTGACATAGCTATTTCTTTCACCTTTATTTCCAATAATAAAATCTCTTAGCATAACCTCACTGTTCTCTGTAATGGATCTACAGAGTTTGTACTGATAAACTGTAGACATTACAGTTTATTCCACTCTTCCTCTAAAGAGCTCAAGGTAGCATATGTGGATCTCTCCCATTTCAGTTTCTCCTGACAATGGTTCTTTGAGATGGTTAAAGTTAAAAAGATTGCCTGGTCAAAGATCACTCTGTGAGCTTCTCTGCAAGGAAGGAGAATTGTGGAAAGATGGCTGCCTGCTATTTCAGATCAAGGCTAAGGGCATTTCTGCACATTGCTAAAAAATAGCGTTAAGCAAGCTGAGTGCGTAGCACTAAAGATTATCATGTCTCTGGCCATCCCTCATCTTCTTGCTGTTTTGCTGAAGTCTGCCACCTTTTCACGGTTCTTACACTCTCCATGCCTGCTTGAAATGGCTGAAGAGAGCAACACACTTTACAGGAAACTCTCTTCTGCCTGTCAATCAAGCCAAGCAGCCAATCCCCTTCCCCCTTTGACTAAAATTGGAATTTTGGCTTTTCTGTCTTTCCAAGGACTGTAGGAGTACATATTTGAGGTACAGCCCAAATTCAGGTTAACTGAGAGGCTATTCCCTGACTCCTCTCCAAATTTCAAAAGAATTAGTCCATGATGTCTGCTTCCAGGGGCTCCTGAAGTGGGTACCCCCATCCCTCTATTGTATCCTATGGAGGGATGGGGGCATCTACTTTGGGAGCCCCTAAAAGCTGACCCCTTGAACTGTACCTCAAACCTCCATTCCTCCAGGTTCCTGGAAAGGCAGAAAAGCCCAAATTCCTATTTTAGTCAATGGCTTACATGGGAGCTGGAGACGAAGCTGTCGAATCGGGCCCTTGCACAAGCCTCCTGATTTTTTTTTGGTGGGGGGGGGGAGACATTAGAGAGACATGATTTGTGTTTAAACTGTGGGGAATTCTTCTTCTTCTTCTTCTTCTTCTTCTTCTTCTTCTTCTTCTTCTTCTTCTTCTTCTTCTTCTTCTTCTTCTTCTTCTTCTTCTTCTTGCTTTGTCTGCACGATTGAACACCTATTTGTTGCTCTAGGGAGTTTGCTTTAAAAAGGGGAAAAAAACCACCCCCAGGAGAAGGGAGAGGGAAATGTGAGGGTGGGCACTAGAGGTGAAGATA
Organism: Paroedura picta; assembly: GCF_049243985.1. NCBI lineage: Eukaryota > Metazoa > Chordata > Lepidosauria > Squamata > Gekkonidae > Paroedura > Paroedura picta. Next base: position 39,733,294 of record NC_135374.1, on the reverse strand, counting down.
GCACTACTTCAGCTCCACACATTTCCTTAGCATGTGGGTCTGCTGGTTGCTCTCCTCTAGCTTGCGCTTTTTGTTTCGGGAATCCACTTTATGCGATTCAGAATCTCAGAATCACAGAATCATAGAGTTGGAAGGGACCATACAGGCCATCTAGTCCAACCCCCTGCTCAATGCAGGTTCAGCCCAAAGCATCCCAAAGCATCCAAGAAAAGTGTGTATCCAACCTTTGCTTGAAGACTGCCAGTGAGGGGAGCTCACCACCTCCTTAGGCAGCCTATTCCACTGCTGAACTACCCTGACTGAATTTTTTTCCTGATATCTAGCCTATATCATTGTAAAGGTAAAGGTAAAGGTATCCCCTGTGCAAGCACCGAGTCATGTCTGACCCTTGGGGTGATGCCCTCTAGCGTTTTCATGGCAGACTCAATACGGGGTGGTTTGCCAGTGCCTTCCCCAGTCATTATCATTTAACCCCCAGCAAGCTGGGTACTCATTTTACCGACCGTGGAAGGATGGAAGGCTGAGTCAACCCTGAGCCGGCTGCTGGGATCGAACTCCCAGCCTCATGGGCAGAGCTTTCAGACTGCATGACTGCTGCCTTACCACTCTGCGCCACAAGAGGCTCTTTATATCGCTGTACTTGTAGTTTAAACCCATTACTACACGTCCCTTCCTCTGCAGCCAACACAAACAGCATCCTGCCCTCCTCCAAGTGACAACCCATTTTGGGCTGTATCAACAGAGGCATCACATCAAAATCACAAGATGTCATAGTCCCATTGTATATGGCACTGGTCAGACCACACCTGGAGTACTGTGTGCAGTTCTGGAGGCCTCACTTCAAGAAGGACGTCGATAAAATTGAAAGGGTACAGAGGAGAGCGACGAAGATGATCTGGGGCCAAGGGACCAAGCCCTATGAAGATAGGTTGAGGGACTTGGGAATGTTCAGCCTGGAGAAAAGGAGGTTGAGAGGGGACATGATAGCCCTCTTTAAGTATTTGAAAGGTTGTCACTTGGAGGAGGGCAGGATGCTGTTTCTGCTGGCTGCAGAGGAGAGGACATGCAGTAATGGGTTTAAACTTCAAGTACAACGATTTAGGCTAGATATCAGGAAAACGTTTTTCACAGTCAGAGTAGTTCAGCAGTGGAATAGGCTACCTAAGGAGGTGGTGAGCGCCCCCTCACTGGAAGTCTTCAAGCAAAGGTTGGATACACACTTTTCTTGGATGCTTTAGGATGCTTAGGGCTAATCCTGCGTTGAGCAGGGGGTTGGACTAGATGGCCTGTATGGCCCCTTCCAACTCTATGATTCTATGATTCTATGATTCTATAACCTTTCAAATACTTAAAGAAGGCTATCATGGCCCCTCTCAACCTCCTTTTCTCCAGGCTGAACATTCCCAAGTTCCTCAACCTATCTTCATAGGGCTTGGTCCCTTGGCCCCAGATCATCCTCATTGCTCTCCTCAATTTTACCCATGTGCTTCTTGAAGTGAGGCCTCCAGAACTTCACACAGTACTCCGGGTGTGGTCTGACCAGTGCCGTATACTATGGGACTATGACATCTTGTGATTTTGATGTGATGCCCCTGTTGATACAGCCAAAAATGGAATTTGGCTTTTTTACCGCTGCATCACACTGCCTGCTCATGTTTAGCTTACAATCCACAAGTACCCCAAGGTCTCGTTCACACACAGTGTTACCTAGAAGCGTATCCCCCATCCAGTAGGCATGCTTTTCATTTTTCTGACCCAGATGCAGGACTTTACACTTATCTTTATTAAATTGCATCTTGTTCTCATTTGCCCATTTTTCCATTGTGTTCAGATCTCGTTGAACTCTGTCTCTATCTTCCGGAGTATTTGCCAGTCCTCCCAGTTTGGTGTCTTCTGCAAACTTGATGAGTAGTCCCTCCACCCCTGTATCTAGATCATTAATAAATATGTTAAAAAGTACCGGGCCAAGCACCGAGCACCGAGCCCCGATTCCTCAGATAGCACTTTAAAATGGAAGATGTAGCTACTGGTTTGCTGCTTGGATGCTGGATGTTGGTGACATCATGCAAAATGCCAAAAATATGGCATCTGTGGAAGGTAAGCATTTCTCTGTATTTATGACGTGTGGAAAGGCCCTACGTTATTGTTTCTCTCTTCTTCCATGTATTTAAAGCCTGGCTAGAGGCACAAGCCTTTTGAGATGAGCTGAAGGAAAGAGCCAAAGGGATCTTGGCCCTTGACTTTCAGCCTATGGCTTGCATCCAACCTGAAAAACTAAAACAATTTTTAAAAATCTTTCAACATAGCAGTCCACCATGGAATTTGGTTTAGTGTTGATTATACAAGACACATTGAAGGGAAGAAAATGGTTCTCAGGATGTCTGTGAACAGCTGGCAAGGGTCTTGTCCTTTTAGCTATTGCTATGACTTAATGTGTGATTTAGTTAAATTGGTCAAACACCAGACTTTCATCTTTGGAATCCAGCTTTTGAGTCCTGCTTAAGGCATTAATTAAAAGTGGCTTGACAATCAGGTCTTCATGCAATTAGGCTTTCACATACAAGCAGTCACCCTAGGTCACTGCAAAAATGTTTAATGCAAAAGGCCAAACCCAAGTAGTCTGGGAGCAAAGAAACAATTTACATGTCAGGGAGAACTGTCGGAAGAACAAAAATGGTTAAATAAATTAAATAAGAGAGGTAAGCATACAAAATATTCATGTACAGAGTTGTAGCAGAAAGCCAGATTGGACTTTTTGAGTGCTCATTAGGAACGATACCTGGGATCTGTTTTTCTTACCAGTGCCAAGTCTAGAAATGTGTAGATCAAGGGGGGATCCCATAGCCAGCTTGGTGTAGTAGTTAGGAGTGCAGACTTTGAATCTGGCAAGCCAGGTTGATTCTGCACTCCCCCACATTCAGCCAGCTGGGTGACCTTGGGCTTGCAACAGCACTGAAAAGCTGTTCTGACTGGGCAGTAATATCAGGGTTCTCTCAGCCTCACCTACCTAACAGGATGTCTGTTGTGGGAAGAGAAAAGGGAAGGTGAATGTAAGCCATTTTGAGACTCCTGGTAGAGAAAAGCAGCATATAAAAATCAATTCTTCTTGTTCTTCTTCAGGGCGAGAGATCCCATCCTTCTCCTCACTTCCTTTTCCTTCACTCCCTTTAAAAACTTGGAAATATAGAACTGGAGGGTATCTCAAGGCTTATCAACCTCCTGCACAATGCAGGAAATGTACAACTAATTCCACTCCCCCCCCCATGCCCAATACTCTATTCTCAGAGAATAGCAAAAATCCTCCAGAGTCCCTGGCCAATATTGTGTGGAGGGAAATTCCTTCCTGACCCCAAGGGGCAAAAGACCCTAGTCATGTAAGATACGGCTGTGAGCACTGGCTCATCCCTTCCTTCCTTCCCGCTCATGATCCACCTAAATTCACAGAATCAGCATTGCTGTCGGATGATCATCTATCCTCTGCTTTAAAACCTCCAATGAAGGAGAGCCCATCACCTCCTGAATAAGCCCTTCTTTAACTGTCAGGTTCTGCCTAATATTTAGCCACAAAGGCTTTTTATTTCATTTCAATCTATTGGTTCACTGAATGAGATTTGTCAACCAGTTACAAAACCCCCAACAGACCTTTGTCTGGTCTCCTACTTCTCTCCTTTCCCCAAGAATCCAATGGAAACTTGAAGACAATGGAGAATCTTGCACATAATTCCTCCTCTTTCTCTTAAATATGCTGCTCTATAACCACCACAAAATATTTAGCCACTTGTACAGTAATTTGGTTTTCTGTATCTCTTCATAACCAAGGCATTTTCTCTTCCAGGGATCAGAACCAGCTAGAAGTGATGG